>NC_090938.1:844091043-846491043 GCF_040938575.1 Ambystoma mexicanum
CCTACTGCTATGCCAGCCGGGTCCAAACACACTGCTCCACCACATCAGTGTTACTCTCCAGCACCTATTGCTATAACAGCAGGGTCCACACACACTGCTCCACCACATCAGTGTGACTCTCCAGCACCTACTGCTCTGCCAGCAGGGTCCAAACACACCGCTCCACCACATCAGTGTGACTCTCCAGCACCTACTGCTATGCCAGCAGGGTCCACACACACTGCTCCACCACATCAGTGTGACTCTACAGCACCTACTGCTATGCCAGCAGGGTCCACACTCCGCTCCACCACATCAGTATGACTCTCCAGCACCTACTGCTATGCCAGTAGTAGGGTCCAAACACACCGCTCCACCACATCAGTGTAACTCTCCAGCACCTACTGCTATAACAGCAGGGTCCACACACACTGCTCCACCACATCATTGTGACTCTCCAGCACCTACTGCTATAACAGCAGGGTCCACACACACTGCTCCACCACATCAGTGTGACTCTCCAGCACCTACTGCTATGCCAGCAGGGTCCACACACCGCTCCACCACATCAGTATGACTCTCCAGCCCCTACTGCTATGCCAGTAGTAGGGTTCACACACACTGCTCCACCACATCAGTATGACTCTCCAGCACCTACCGCTATGCCAGCAGGGTCCACACAACGCTCCACCACATCACTATGACTCTCCAGCACCTACTGCTATGCTAGTAGAGTCCACACACACCGCTCCACCACATCAGTGTGACTCTCCAGCACCGACTGCAATGCCAGCAGGGTCCACACACACCGCTCCACCACATCAGTGTGACTCTCCAGCACCTACTGCTATGCCAGCAGGGTCCACACACACCGCTCCACCACATCAGTGTGACTCTCCAGCACCTACTGCTATGCCAGCAGGGTCCACACACACCGCTCCACCACATCAGTGTGACTCTCCAGCACCTACTGCTATGCCAGCAGGGTCCACACACACCGCACCACCACATCAGTATGACTCTCCAGCACCTACTGCTATGCCAGCAGGGTCCACACACACTGCTCCACCACATCAGTAAGACTCTCCAGCACCTACTGCTATGCCAGCAGGGTCCACACACACCGCTCCACCACATCAGTATGACTCTCCAGCCCCTACTGCTATGCCAGCAGGGTCCAAACACACCGCTCCACCACATCAGTGTGACTCTCCAGCACCTACTGCTATGCCAGCAGTAGGGTCCACACACACTGCTCCACCACATCAGTAAGACTCTCCAGCACCTACTGCTATGCTAGCAGGGTCAACACACACCACCCCACCACATCAGTAAGACTCTCCAGCACCTACTGCTATGCCAGCAGGGTCCACACACACCGCACCACCACATCAGTTTGACTCTCCAGCACCTGCTGCTATGCCAGCAGGGTCCACACACCGCTCCACCACATCAGTATGACTCTCCAGCACCTACTGCTATGCCAGCAGGGTCCACACACACCGCACCACTACATCAGTATGACTCTCCAGCACCTACTGCTATGTCAGCAGGGTCCACACACTGCTCCACCACATCAGTGTGATTCTCCAGCACCTACTGCTATGCCAGAAGTAGGGTCCACACACACCGCTCCACCACATCAGTATGACTCTCCAGCACCTACTGCTATGCCAGCAGGGTCCACACACACCGCACCACTACATCAGTATGACTCTCCAGCACCTACTGCTATGTCAGCAGGGTCCACACACCGCTCCACCACATCAGTGTGACTCTCCAGCACCTACTGCTATGCCAGAAGTAGGGTCCACACACACCGCTCCACCACATCAGTATGACTCTCCAGCACCTACTGCTATGCCAGCAGGGTCCACACACACCGCACCACCACATCAGTAAGACTCTCCAGCACCTACTGCTATGCCAGTAGTAGGGTTCACACACACCGCTCCACCACATCAGTGTGACTCTCCAGCACCTACTGCTATGCCAGTAGTAGGGTTCACACAAACCGCTCCACCACATCATTGTGACTCTCCAGCACCTACTGCTATAACAGCAGGGTCCACACACACTGCTCCACCACATCAGTGTGACTCTCCAGCACCTACTGCTATGCCAGCAGGGTCCAAACACACCGCTCCACCACATCAGTGTGACTCTCCAGCACCTACTGCTATGCCAGCAGGGTCCACACACACCGCTCCACCACATCGGTATGACTCTCCAGCACCTACTGCTATGCCAGCAGGGTCCATACACACCGCTACACCACATCAGCATGACTCTCCAGCACCTTCTGCTATGCCAGTAGTAGGGTTCACACACCTCTCCACCACATCAGTGTGACTCTCCAGCACCTTCTGCTATGCCAGTAGTAGAGTCCACACACACCGCTCCACCACATCGGTATGACTCTCCAGCACCTACTGCTATGCCAGTAGTAGGGTTCACACACACCGCTCCACCACATCAGTGTGACTCTCCAGCACCTACTGCTATGCCAGAAGTAGGGTCCACACACACCGCTCCACCACATCAGTGTGACTCTCCAGCACCTACTGCTATGCCAGCAGGGTGCACATACACTGCTCCACCACATCAGTGTGACTCTCCAGCACCTACTGCTATGCCAGTAGTATGGTTCACACACACCGCTCCACCACATCAGTGTGACTCTCCAGCACCTACTGCTATGCCAGTAGGGTCCACTCACACTGCTCCACCACATCAGTGTGACTCTCCAGCACCTACTGCTATGCCAGCAGGGTCAACACACACCACCCCACCACATCAGTATGACTCTCCAGCACCTACTGCTATGCCAGCAGGGTCAACACACACCACCCCACCACATCGGTAGGACTCTCCAGCACCTACTGCTATGCCAGCAGGGTCCACACACATCGCTCCACCACATCGGTATGACTCTCCAGCACCTACTGCTATGCCAGCAGGGTCCACACACACCGCTCCACCACATCAGTATGACTCTCCAGCACCTACTGCTATGCCAGCCGGGTCCACACACACCGCTCCACCACATCAGTGTGACTCTCCAGCACCTACTGCTATGCCAGCAGGGTCCACACACACCGCTCCACCACATCAGTGTGACTCTCCAGCACCTACTGCTATGCCAGCAGGGTCCACACACACCGCACCACCACATCAGTATGACTCTCCAGCACCTACTGCTATGCCAGCAGGGTCCCCACACCGCTCCACCACATCAGTATGACTCTCCAGCACCTACTGCTATGCCAGCAGGGTCCACACACACCGCTCCACCACATCAGTAAGACTCTCCAGCACCTACTGCTATGCCAGCAGGGTCCACACACACCGCTCCACCACATCAGTATGACTCTCCAGCACCTACTGCTATGCCAGCAGGGTCCAAACACACCGCTCCACCACATCAGTGTGACTCTCCAGCACCTACTGCTATGCCAGCAGTAGGGTCCACACACACTGCTCCACCACATCAGTAAGACTCTCCAGCACCTACTGCTATGCTAGCAGGGTCAACACACACCACCCCACCACATCAGTAAGACTCTCCAGCACCTACTGCTATGCCAGCAGGGTCCACACACACCGCACCACCACATCAGTTTGACTCTCCAGCACCTGCTGCTATGCCAGCAGTGTCCACACACCGCTCCACCACATCAGTATGACTCTCCAGCACCTACTGCTATGCCAGCAGGGTCCACCCACAAAGCACCACCACATCAGTATGACTCTCCAGCACCTACTGCTATGCCAGCAGGGTCCACACACCGCTCCACCACATCAGTATGACTCTCCAGCACCTACTGCTATGCTAGTAGAGTCCACACACACCGCTCCACCACATCAGTGTGACTCTCCAGCACCTACTGCAATGCCAGCAGGGTCCACACACACCGCTCCACCACATCAGTAAGACTCTCCAGCACCTACTGCTATGCCAGCAGGGTCCACACATACTGCTCCACCACATCAGTATGACTCTCCAGCACCTACTGCTATGCCAGCAGGGTCCAAACACACCGCTCCACCACATCAGTGTGACTCTCCAGCACCTACTGCTATGCCAGCAGTAGGGTCCACACACACCGCTCCACCACATCAGTATGACTCTCCAGCACCTACTGCTATGCCAGCAGGGTCCACACACACCGCTCCACTACATCAGTATGACTCTCCAGCACCTACTGCTATGCCAGCAGTGTCCACACACCGCTCCACCACATCAGTAAGACTCTCCAGCACCTACTGCTATGCCAGAAGTAGGGTCCACACACACCGCTCCACCACATCAGTATGACTCTCCAGCACCTACTGCTATGCCAGCAGGGTCCACACACACCGCACCACCACATCAGTATGACTCTCCAGCACCTACTGCTATGTCAGCAGGGTCCACACACACCGCACCACCACATCAGTAAGACTCTCCAGCACCTACTGCTATGCCAGTAGTAGGGTTCACACACACCGCTCCACCACATCATTGTGACTCTCCAGCACCTACTGCTATAACAGCAGGGTCCACACACACTGCTCCACCACATCAGTGTGACTCTCCAGCACCTACTGCAATGCCAGCAGGGTCCACACACACCACTCCACCACATCAGTAAGACTCTCCAGCACCTACTGCTATGCCAGCAGGGTCCACACACACCGCACCACCACATCAGTATGACTCTCCAGCACCTGCTGCTATGCCAGCAGGGTCCACACACCGCTCCACCACATCAGTATGACTCTCCAGCACCTACTGCTATGCCAGCAGGGTCCACACACACTTCACCACCACATCAGTATGACTCTCCAGCACCTACCGCTATGCCAGCAGGGTCCACACACCGCTCCACCACATCAGTATGACTCTCCAGCACCTACTGCTATGCTAGTAGAGTCCACACACACCGCTCCACCACATCAGTGTGACTCTCCAGCACCTACTGCAATGCCAGCAGGGTCCACACACACCGCTCCACCACATCAGTAAGACTCTCCAGCACCTACTGCTATGC
Source organism: Ambystoma mexicanum (assembly GCF_040938575.1). Classification (NCBI taxonomy): domain Eukaryota; kingdom Metazoa; phylum Chordata; class Amphibia; order Caudata; family Ambystomatidae; genus Ambystoma; species Ambystoma mexicanum. The sequence continues at coordinate 844,096,056 of NC_090938.1, forward strand.
CAGCAGGGTCCACACACACTGCTCCACCACATCAGTATGACTCTCAAGCACCTACTGCTATGCCAGCAGGGTCCAAACACACCACTCCACCACATCAGTGTGACTCTCCAGCACCTACTGCTATGCCAGCAGTAGGGTCCACACACACCGCTCCACCACATCAGTATGACTCTCCAGCACCTACTGCTATGCCAGCAGTGTCCACACACCGCTCCACCACATCAGTAAGACTCTCCAGCACCTACTGCTATGCCAGAAGTAGGGTCCACACACACCGCTCCACCACATCAGTATGACTCTCCAGCACCTACTGCTATGCCAGCAGGGTCCACACACACCGCACCACTACATCAGTATGACTCTCCAGCACCTACTGCTATGTCAGCAGGGTCCACACACCGCTCCACCACATCAGTGTGACTCTCCAGCACCTACTGCTATGCCAGAAGTAGGGTCCACACACACCGCTCCACCACATCAGTATGACTCTCCAGCACCTACTGCTATGCCAGCAGGGTCCACACACACCGCACCACTACATCAGTATGACTCTCCAGCACCTACTGCTATGTCAGCAGGGTCCACACACCGCTCCACCACATCAGTGTGACTCTCCAGCACCTACTGCTATGCCAGAAGTAGGGTCCACACACACCGCTCCACCACATCAGTATGACTCTCCAGCACCTACTGCTATGCCAGCAGGGTCCACACACACCGCACCACCACATCAGTAAGACTCTCCAGCACCTACTGCTATGCCAGTAGTAGGGTTCACACACACCGCTCCACCACATCAGTGTGACTCTCCAGCACCTACTGCTATGCCAGTAGTAGGGTTCACACAAACCGCTCCACCACATCATTGTGACTCTCCAGCACCTACTGCTATAACAGCAGGGTCCACACACACTGCTCCACCACATCAGTGTGACTTTCCAGCACCTACTGCTATGCCAGCAGGGTCCAAACACACCGCTCCACCACATCAGTGTGACTCTCCAGCACCTACTGCTATGCCAGCAGGGTCCACACACACCGCTCCACCACATCGGTATGACTCTCCAGCACCTACTGCTATGCCAGCAGGGTCCATACACACCGCTACACCACATCAGCATGACTCTCCAGCACCTTCTGCTATGCTAGTAGTAGGGTTCACACACACCTCTCCACCACATCAGTGTGACTCTCCAGCACCTTCTGCTATGCCAGTAGTAGAGTCCACACACACCGCTCCACCACATCGGTATGACTCTCCAGCACCTACTGCTATGCCAGTAGTAGGGTTCACACACACCGCTCCACCACATCAGTGTGACTCTCCAGCACCTACTGCTATGCCAGAAGTAGGGTCCACACACACCGCTCCACCACATCAGTATGACTCTCCAGCACCTACTGCTATGCCAGCAGGGTGCACATACACTGCTCCACCACATCAGTGTGACTCTCCAGCACCTACTGCTATGCCAGTAGTATGGTTCACACACACCGCTCCACCACATCAGTGTGACTCTCCAGCACCTACTGCTATGCCAGTAGGGTCCACTCACACTGCTCCACCACATCAGTGTGACTCTCCAGCACCTACTGCTATGCCAGCAGGGTCAACACACACCACCCCACCACATCAGTAGGACTCTCCAGCACCTACTGCTATGCCAGCATGGTCCACACACACCGCTCCACCACATCAGTATGACTCTCCAGCACCTACTGCTATGCCAGCAGGGTCAACACACACCACCCCACCACATCGGTAGGACTCTCCAGCACCTACTGCTATGCCAGCAGGGTCCACACACATCGCTCCACCACATCGGTATGACTCTCCAGCACCTACTGCTATGCCAGCAGGGTCCACACACACCGCTCCACCACATCAGTATAACTCTCCAGCACCTACTGCTATGCCAGCCGGGTCCAAACACACTGCTCCACCACATCAGTGTTACTCTCCAGCACCTATTGCTATAACAGCAGGGTCCACACACACTGCTCCACCACATCAGTGTGACTCTCCAGCACCTACTGCTCTGCCAGCAGGGTCCAAACACACCGCTCCACCACATCAGTGTGACTCTCCAGCACCTACTGCTATGCCAGCAGGGTCCACACACACTGCTCCACCACATCAGTGTGACTCTACAGCACCTACTGCTATGCCAGCAGGGTCCACACTCCGCTCCACCACATCAGTATGACTCTCCAGCACCTACTGCTATGCCAGTAGTAGGGTCCAAACACACCGCTCCACCACATCAGTGTAACTCTCCAGCACCTACTGCTATAACAGCAGGGTCCACACACACTGCTCCACCACATCAGTGTGACTCTCCAGCACCTACTGCTATGCCAGCAGGGTCCACACACCGCTCCACCACATCAGTATGACTCTCCAGCCCCTACTGCTATGCCAGTAGTAGGGTTCACACACACTGCTCCACCACATCAGTATGACTCTCCAGCACCTACCGCTATGCCAGCAGGGTCCACACACCGCTCCACCACATCAGTATGACTCTCCAGCACCTACTGCTATAACAGCAGGGTCCACACACACTGCTCCACCACATCAGTGTGACTCTCCAGCACCTACTGCTATGCCAGCAGGGTCCACACACCGCTCCACCACATCAGTATGACTCTCCAGCCCCTACTGCTATGCCAGTAGTAGGGTTCACACACACTGCTCCACCACATCAGTATGACTCTCCAGCACCTACCGCTATGCCAGCAGGGTCCACACAACGCTCCACCACATCACTATGACTCTCCAGCACCTACTGCTATGCTAGTAGAGTCCACACACACCGCTCCACCACATCAGTGTGACTCTCCAGCACCGACTGCAATGCCAGCAGGGTCCACACACACCGCTCCACCACATCAGTGTGACTCTCCAGCACCTACTGCTATGCCAGCAGGGTCCACACACACCGCTCCACCACATCAGTGTGACTCTCCAGCACCTACTGCTATGCCAGCAGGGTCCACACACACCGCTCCACCACATCAGTGTGACTCTCCAGCACCTACTGCTATGCCAGCAGGGTCCACACACACCGCACCACCACATCAGTATGACTCTCCAGCACCTACTGCTATGCCAGCAGGGTCCACACACCGCTCCACCACATCAGTATGACTCTCCAGCACCTACTGCTATGCCAGCAGGGTCCACACACACTGCTCCACCACATCAGTAAGACTCTCCAGCACCTACTGCTATGCCAGCAGGGTCCACACACACCGCTCCACCACATCAGTATGACTCTCCAGCCCCTACTGCTATGCCAGCAGGGTCCAAACACACCGCTCCACCACATCAGTGTGACTCTCCAGCACCTACTGCTATGCCAGCAGTAGGGTCCACACACACTGCTCCACCACATCAGTAAGACTCTCCAGCACCTACTGCTATGCTAGCAGGGTCAACACACACCACCCCACCACATCAGTAAGACTCTCCAGCACCTACTGCTATGCCAGCAGGGTCCACACACACCGCACCACCACATCAGTTTGACTCTCCAGCACCTGCTGCTATGCCAGCAGGGTCCACACACCGCTCCACCACATCAGTATGACTCTCCAGCACCTACTGCTATGCCAGCAGGGTCCACACACACCGCACCACTACATCAGTATGACTCTCCAGCACCTACTGCTATGTCAGCAGGGTCCACACACTGCTCCACCACATCAGTGTGACTCTCCAGCACCTACTGCTATGCCAGAAGTAGGGTCCACACACACCGCTCCACCACATCAGTATGACTCTCCAGCACCTACTGCTATGCCAGCAGGGTCCACACACACCGCACCACTACATCAGTATGACTCTCCAGCACCTACTGCTATGTCAGCAGGGTCCACACACCGCTCCACCACATCAGTGTGACTCTCCAGCACCTACTGCTATGCCAGAAGTAGGGTCCACACACACCGCTCCACCACATCAGTATGACTCTCCAGCACCTACTGCTATGCCAGCAGGGTCCACACACACCGCACCACCACATCAGTAAGACTCTCCAGCACCTACTGCTATGCCAGTAGTAGGGTTCACACACACCGCTCCACCACATCAGTGTGACTCTCCAGCACCTACTGCTATGCCAGTAGTAGGGTTCACACAAACCGCTCCACCACATCATTGTGACTCTCCAGCACCTACTGCTATAACAGCAGGGTCCACACACACTGCTCCACCACATCAGTGTGACTCTCCAGCACCTACTGCTATGCCAGCAGGGTCCAAACACACCGCTCCACCACATCAGTGTGACTCTCCAGCACCTACTGCTATGCCAGCAGGGTCCACACACACCGCTCCACCACATCGGTATGACTCTCCAGCACCTACTGCTATGCCAGCAGGGTCCATACACACCGCTACACCACATCAGCATGACTCTCCAGCACCTTCTGCTATGCCAGTAGTAGGGTTCACACACCTCTCCACCACATCAGTGTGACTCTCCAGCACCTTCTGCTATGCCAGTAGTAGAGTCCACACACACCGCTCCACCACATCGGTATGACTCTCCAGCACCTACTGCTATGCCAGTAGTAGGGTTCACACACACCGCTCCACCACATCAGTGTGACTCTCCAGCACCTACTGCTATGCCAGAAGTAGGGTCCACACACACCGCTCCACCACATCAGTGTGACTCTCCAGCACCTACTGCTATGCCAGCAGGGTGCACATACACTGCTCCACCACATCAGTGTGACTCTCCAGCACCTACTGCTATGCCAGTAGTATGGTTCACACACACCGCTCCACCACATCAGTGTGACTCTCCAGCACCTACTGCTATGCCAGTAGGGTCCACTCACACTGCTCCACCACATCAGTGTGACTCTCCAGCACCTACTGCTATGCCAGCAGGGTCAACACACACCACCCCACCACATCAGTATGACTCTCCAGCACCTACTGCTATGCCAGCAGGGTCAACACACACCACCCCACCACATCGGTAGGACTCTCCAGCACCTACTGCTATGCCAGCAGGGTCCACACACATCGCTCCACCACATCGGTATGACTCTCCAGCACCTACTGCTATGCCAGCAGAGTCCACACACACCGCTCCACCACATCAGTATGACTCTCCAGGACCTACTGCTATGCCAGCCGGGTCCAAACACACTGCTCCACCACATCAGTGTTACTCTCCAGCACCTATTGCTATAACAGCAGGGTCCACACACACTGCTCCACCACATCAGTGTGACTCTCCAGCACCTACTGCTCTGCCAGCAGGGTCCAAACACACCGCTCCACCACATCAGTGTGACTCTCCAGCACCTACTGCTATGCCAGCAGGGTCCACACACACTGCTCCACCACATCAGTGTGACTCTACAGCACCTACTGCTATGCCAGCAGGGTCCACACTCCGCTCCACCACATCAGTATGACTCTCCAGCACCTACTGCTATGCCAGTAGTAGGGTCCAAACACACCGCTCCACCACATCAGTGTAACTCTCCAGCACCTACTGCTATAACAGCAGGGTCCACACACACTGCTCCACCACATCAGTGTGACTCTCCAGCACCTACTGCTATGCCAGCAGGGTCCACACACCGCTCCACCACATCAGTATGACTCTCCAGCCCCTACTGCTATGCCAGTAGTAGGGTTCACACACACTGCTCCACCACATCAGTATGACTCTTCAGCACCTACCGCTATGCCAGCAGGGTCCACACACCGCTCCACCACATCAGTATGACTCTCCAGCACCTACTGCTATAACAGCAGGGTCCACACACACTGCTCCACCACATCAGTGTGACTCTCCAGCACCTACTGCTATGCCAGCAGGGTCCACACACCGCTCCACCACATCAGTATGACTCTCCAGCCCCTACTGCTATGCCAGTAGTAGGGTTCACACACACTGCTCCACCACATCAGTATGACTCTCCAGCACCTACCGCTATGCCAGCAGGGTCCACACAACGCTCCACCACATCACTATGACTCTCCAGCACCTACTGCTATGCTAGTAGAGTCCACACACACCGCTCCACCACATCAGTGTGACTCTCCAGCACCGACTGCAATGCCAGCAGGGTCCACACACACCGCTCCACCACATCAGTGTGACTCTCCAGCACCTACTGCTATGCCAGCAGGGTCCACACACACCGCTCCACCACATCAGTGTGACTCTCCAGCACCTACTGCTATGCCAGCAGGGTCAACACACACCGCTCCACCACATCAGTGTGACTCTCCAGCACCTACTGCTATGCCAGCAGGGTCCACACACACCGCACCACCACATCAGTATGACTCTCCAGCACCTACTGCTATGCCAGCAGGGTCCACACACCGCTCCACCACATCAGTATGACTCTCCAGCAGCTACTGCTATGCCAGCAGGGTCCACACACACTGCTCCACCACATCAGTAAGACTCTCCAGCACCTACTGCTATGCCAGCAGGGTCCACACACACCGCTCCACCACATCAGTATGACTCTCCAGCACCTACTGCTATGCGAGCAGGGTCCAAACACACCGCTCCACCACATCAGTGTGACTCTCCAGCACCTACTGCTATGCCAGCAGTAGGGTCCACACACACTGCTCCGCCACATCAGTAAGACTCTCCAGCACCTACTGCTATGCTAGCAGGGTCAACACACCCCACCCCACCACATCAGTAAGACTCTCCAGCACCTACTGCTATGCCAGCAGGGTCGACACACACCGCACCACCACATCAGTTTGACTCTCCAGCACCTGCTGCTATGCCAGCAGGGTCCACACACCGCTCCACCACATCAGTATGACTCTCCAGCACCTACTGCTATGCCAGCAGGGTCCACACACACCGCACCACTACATCAGTATGACTCTCCAGCACCTACTGCTATGTCAGCAGGGTCCACACACTGCTCCACCACATCAGTGTGACTCTCCAGCACCTACTGCTATGCCAGAAGTAGGGTCCACACACACCGCTCCACCACATCAGTATGACTCTCCAGCACCTACTGCTATGCCAGCAGGGTCCACACACACCGCACCACTACATCAGTATGACTCTCCAGCACCTACTGCTATGTCAGCAGGGTCCACACACCGCTCCACCACATCAGTGTGACTCTCCAGCACCTACTGCTATGCCAGAAGTAGGGTCCACACACACCGCTCCACCACATCAGTATGACTCTCCAGCACCTGCTGCTATGCCAGTAGTAGGGTTCACACACACCGCTCCACCACATCAGTGTGACTCTCCAGCACCTACTGCTATGCCAGTAGTAGGGTTCACACAAACCGCTCCACCACATCATTGTGACTCTCCAGCACCTACTGCTATAACAGCAGGGTCCACACACACTGCTCCACCACATCAGTGTGACTCTCCAGCACCTACTGCTATGCCAGCAGGGTCCAAACACACCGCTCCACCACATCAGTGTGACTCTCCAGCACCTACTGCTATGCCAGCAGGGTCCACACACACCGCTCCACCACATCGGTATGACTCTCCAGCACCTACTGCTATGCCAGCAGGGTCCATACACACCGCTACACCACATCAGCATGACTCTCCAGCACCTTCTGCTATGCCAGTAGTAGGGTTCACACACCTCTCCACCACATCATTGTGACTCTCCAGCACCTTCTGCTATGCCAGTAGTAGAGTCCACACACACCGCTCCACCACATCGGTATGACTCTCCAGCACCTACTGCTATGCCAGTAGTAGGGTTCACACACACCGCTCCACCACATCAGTGTGACTCTCCAGCACCTACTGCTATGCCAGAAGTAGGGTCCACACACACCGCTCCACCACATCAGTGTGACTCTCCAGCACCTACTGCTATGCCAGCAGGGTGCACATACACTGCTCCACCACATCAGTGTGACTCTCCAGCACCTACTGCTATGCCAGTAGTATGGTTCACACACACCGCTCCACCACATCAGTGTGACTCTCCAGCACCTACTGCTATGCCAGTAGGGTCCACTCACACTGCTCCACCACATCAGTGTGACTCTCCAGCACCTACTGCTATGCCAGCAGGGTCAACACACACCACCCCACCACATCGGTAGGAGTCTCCAGCACCTACTGCTATGCCAGCATGGTCCACACACACCGCTCCACCACATCAGTATGACTCTCCAGCACCTACTGCTATGCCAGCAGGGTCAACACACACCACCCCACCACATCGGTAGGACTCTCCAGCACCTACTGCTATGCCAGCAGGGTCCACACACATCGCTCCACCACATCGGTATGACTCTCCAGCACCTACTGCTATGCCAGCAGGGTCCACACACACCGCTCCACCACATCAGTATGACTCTCCAGCACCTACTGCTATGCCAGCCGGGTCCAAACACACTGCTCCACCACATCAGTGTTACTCTCCAGCACCTATTGCTATAACAGCAGGGTCCACACACACTGCTCCACCACATCAGTGTGACTCTCCAGCACCTACTGCTCTGCCAGCAGGGTCCAAACACACCGCTCCACCACATCAGTGTGACTCTCCAGCACCTACTGCTATGCCAGCAGGGTCCACACACACTGCTCCACCACATCAGTGTGACTCTACAGCACCTACTGCTATGCCAGCAGGGTCCACACTCCGCTCCACCACATCACTATGACTCTCCAGCACCTACTGCTATGCCAGTAGTAGGGTCCAAACACACCGCTCCACCACATCAGTGTAACTCTCCAGCACCTACTGCTATAACAGCAGGGTCCACACACACTGCTCCACCACATCAGTGTGACTCTCCAGCACCTACTGCTATGCCAGCAGGGTCCACACACCGCTCCACCACATCAGTATGACTCTCCAGCCCCTACTGCTATGCCAGTAGTAGGGTTCACACACACTGCTCCACCACATCAGTATGACTCTCCAGCACCTACCGCTATGCCAGCAGGGTCCACACACCGCTCCACCACATCAGTATGACTCTCCAGCACCTACTGCTATGCCAGCAGGGTCCACACACACCGCTCCACCACATCAGTGTGACTCTCCAGCACCTACTGCTATGCCAGCAGGGTCCACACACACCGCACCACCACATCAGTATGACTCTCCAGCACCTACTGCTATGCCAGCAGGGTCCACACACCGCTCCACCACATCAGTATGACTCTCCAGCACCTACTGCTATGCCAGCAGGGTCCACACACACTGCTCCACCACATCAGTAAGACTCTCCAGCACCTACTGCTATGCCAGCAGGGTCCACACACACCGCTCCACCACATCAGTATGACTCTCCAGCACCTACTGCTATGCCAGCAGGGTCCAAACACACCGCTCCACCACATCAGTGTGACTCTCCAGCACCTACTGCTATGCCAGCAGTAGGGTCCACACACACTGCTCCACCACATCAGTAAGACTCTCCAGCACCTACTGCTATGCTAGCAGGGTCAACACACACCACCCCACCACATCAGTAAGACTCTCCAGCACCTACTGCTATGCCAGCAGGGTCCACACACACCGCACCACCACATCAGTTTGACTCTCCAGCACCTGCTGCTATGCCAGCAGGGTCCACACACCGCTCCACCACATCAGTATGACTCTCCAGCACCTACTGCTATGCCAGCAGGGTCCACACACACCGCACCACTACATCAGTATGACTCTCCAGCACCTACTGCTATGTCAGCAGGGTCCACACACTGCTCCACCACATCAGTGTGACTCTCCAGCACCTACTGCTATGCCAGAAGTAGGGTCCACACACACCGCTCCACCACATCAGTATGACTCTCTAGCACCTACTGCTATGCCAGCAGGGTCCACACACACCGCACCACTACATCAGTATGACTCTCCAGCACCTACTGCTATGTCAGCAGGGTCCACACACCGCTCCACCACATCAGTGTGACTCTCCAGCACCTACTGCTATGCCAGAAGTAGGGTCCACACACACCGCTCCACCACATCAGTATGACTCTCCAGCACCTACTGCTATGCCAGCAGGGTCCACACACACCGCACCACCACATCAGTAAGACTCTCCAGCACCTACTGCTATGCCAGTAGTAGGGTTCACACACACCGCTCCACCACATCAGTGTGACTCTCCAGCACCTACTGCTATGCCAGTAGTAGGGTTCACACAAACCGCTCCACCACATCATTGTGACTCTCCAGCACCTACTGCTATAACAGCAGGGTCCACACACACTGCTCCACCACATCAGTGTGACTCTCCAGCACCTACTGCTATGCCAGCAGGGTCCAAACACACCGCTCCACCACATCAGTGTGACTCTCCAGCACCTACTGCTATGCCAGCAGGGTCCACACACACCGCTCCACCACATCGGTATGACTCTCCAGCACCTACTGCTATGCCAGCAGGGTCCATACACACCGCTACACCACATCAGCATGACTCTCCAGCACCTTCTGCTATGCCAGTAGTAGAGTTCACACACCTCTCCACCACATCAGTGTGACTCTCCAGCACCTTCTGCTATGCCAGTAGTAGAGTCCACACACACCGCTCCACCACATCGGTATGACTCTCCAGCACCTACTGCTATGCCAGTAGTAGGGTTCACACACACCGCTCCACCACATCAGTGTGACTCTCCAGCACCTACTGCTATGCCAGAAGTAGGGTCCACACACACCGCTCCACCACATCAGTGTGACTCTCCAGCACCTACTGCTATGCCAGCAGGGTGCACATACACTGCTCCACCACATCAGTGTGACTCTCCAGCACCTACTGCTATGCCAGTAGTATGGTTCACACACACCGCTCCACCACATCAGTGTGACTCTCCAGCACCTACTGCTATGCCAGTAGGGTCCACTCACACTGCTCCACCACATCAGTGTGACTCTCCAGCACCTACTGCTATGCCAGCAGGGTCAACACAGACCACCCCACCACATCGGTAGGAGTCTCCAGCACCTACTGCTATGCCAGCATGGTCCACACACACCGCTCCACCACATCAGTATGACTCTCCAGCACCTACTGCTATGCCAGCAGGGTCAACACACACCACCCCACCACATCGGTAGGACTCTCCAGCACCTACTGCTATGCCAGCAGGGTCCACACACATCGCTCCACCACATCGGTATGACTCTCCAGCACCTACTGCTATGCCAGCAGGGTCCACACACACCGCTCCACCACATCAGTATGACTCTCCAGCACCTACTGCTATGCCAGCCGGGTCCAAACACACTGCTCCACCACATCAGTGTTACTCTCCAGCACCTATTGCTATAACAGCAGGGTCCACACACACTGCTCCACCACATCAGTGTGACTCTCCAGCACCTACTGCTCTGCCAGCAGGGTCCAAACACACCGCTCCACCACATCAGTGTGACTCTCCAGCACCTACTGCTATGCCAGCAGGGTCCACACACACTGCTCCACCACATCAGTGTGACTCTACAGCACCTACTGCTATGCCAGCAGGGTCCACACTCCGCTCCACCACATCAGTATGACTCTCCAGCACCTACTGCTATGCCAGTAGTAGGGTCCAAACACACCGCTCCACCACATCAGTGTAACTCTCCAGCACCTACTGCTATAACAGCAGGGTCCACACACACTGCTCCACCACATCAGTGTGACTCTCCAGCACCTACTGCTATGCCAGCAGGGTCCACACACCGCTCCACCACATCAGTATGACTCTCCAGCCCCTACTGCTATGCCAGTAGTAGGGTTCACACACACTGCTCCACCACATCAGTATGACTCTCCAGCACCTACCGCTATGCCAGCAGGGTCCACACACCGCTCCACCACATCAGTATGACTCTCCAGCACCTACTGCTATAACAGCAGGGTCCACACACACTGCTCCACCACATCAGTGTGACTCTCCAGCACCTACTGCTATGCCAGCAGGGTCCACACACCGCTCCACCACATCAGTATGACTCTCCAGCCCCTACTGCTATGCCAGTAGTAGGGTTCACACACACTGCTCCACCACATCAGTATGACTCTCCAGCACCTACCGCTATGCCAGCAGGGTCCACACAACGCTCCACCACATCAGTATGACTCTCCAGCACCTACTGCTATGCTAGTAGAGTCCACACACACCGCTCCACCACATCAGTGTGACTCTCCAGCACCGACTGCAATGCCAGCAGGGTCCACACACACCGCTCCACCACATCAGTGTGACTCTCCAGCACCTACTGCTATGCCAGCAGGGTCCACACACACCGCTCCACCACATCAGTGTGACTCTCCAGCACCTACTGCTATGCCAGCAGGGTCCACACACACCGCTCCACCACATCTGTGTGACTCTCCAGCACCTACTGCTATGCCAGCAGGGTCCACACACACCGCACCACCACATCAGTATGACTCTCCAGCACCTACTGCTATGCCAGCAGGGTCCACACACACCGCTCCACCACATCAGTAAGACTCTCCAGCACCTACTGCTATGCCAGCAGGGTCCACACACACCGCTCCACCACATCAGTATGACTCTCCAGCACCTACTGCTATGCCAGCAGGGTCCAAACACACCGCTCCACCACATCAGTGTGACTCTCCAGCACCTACTGCTATGCCAGCAGTAGGGTCCACACACACTGCTCCACCACATCAGTAAGACTCTCCAGCACCTACTGCTATGCTAGCAGGGTCAACACACACCACCCCACCACATCAGTAAGACTCTCCAGCACCTACTGCTATGCCAGCAGGGTCCACACACACCGCACCACCACATCAGTTTGACTCTCCAGCACCTGCTGCTATGACAGCAGGGTCCACACACCGCTCCACCACATCAGTATGACTCTCCAGCACCTACTGCTATGCCAGCAGGGTCCACACACACCGCACCACCACATCAGTATGACTCTCCAGCACCTACTGCTATGCCAGCAGGGTCCACACACCGCTCCACCACATCAGTGTGACTCTCCAGCACCTACTGCTATGCTAGTAGAGTCCACACACACCGCTCCACCACATCAGTGTGACTCTCCAGCACCTACTGCAATGCCAGCAGGGTCCACACACACCGCTCCACCACATCAGTAAGACTCTCCAGCACCTACTGCTATGCCAGCAGGGTCCACACACACTGCTCCACCACATCAGTATGACTCTCCAGCACCTACTGCTATGCCAGCAGGGTCCAAACACACCGCTCCACCACATCAGTGTGACTCTCCAGCACCTACTGCTATGCCAGCAGTAGGGTCCACACACACCGCTCCACCACATCAGTATGACTCTCCAGCACCTAATGCTATGCCAGCAGTGTCCACACACCGCTCCACCACATCAGTAAGACTCTCCAGCACCTACTGCTATGCCAGAAGTAGGGTCCACACACACCGCTCCACCACATCAGTATGACTCTCCAGCACCTACTGCTATGCCAGCAGGGTCCACACACACCGCACCACCACATCAGTATGACTCTCCAGCACCTACTGCTATGTCAGCAGGGTCCACACACCGCTCCACCACATCAGTGTGACTCTCCAGCACCTACTGCTATGCCAGAAGTAGGGTCCACACACACCGCTCCACCACATCAGTATGACTCTCCAGCACCTACTGCTATGCCAGCAGGGTCCACACACACCGCACCACCACATCAGTAAGACTCTCCAGCACCTACTGCTATGCCAGTAGTAGGGTTCACACACACCGCTCCACCACATCAGTGTGACTCTCCAGCACCTACTGCTATGCCAGTAGTCGGGTTCACACACACCGCTCCACCACATCATTGTGACTCTCCAGCACCTACTGCTATAACAGCAGGGTCCACACACACTGCTCCACCACATCAGTGTGACTCTCCAGCACCTACTGCTATGCCAGCAGGGTCCAAACACACCGCTCCACCACATCAGTGTGACTCTCCAGCACCTACTGCTATGCCAGCAGGGTCCACACACACCGCTCCACCACATCGGTGTGACTCTCCAGCACCTACTGCTATGCCAGCAGGGTCCATACACACCGCTCCACCACATCAGCATGACTCTCCAGCACCTTCTGCTATGCCAGTAGTAGGGTTCACACACACCTCTCCACCACATCAGTGTGACTCTCCAGCACCTTCTGCTATGCCAGTAGTAGAGTCCACACACACCGCTCCACCACATCGGTATGACTCTCCAGCACCTACTGCTATGCCAGTAGTAGGGTTCACACACACACCGCTCCACCACATCAGTGTGACTCTCCAGCACCTACTGCTATGCCAGAAGTAGGGTCCACACACACCGCTCCACCACATCAGTGTGACTCTCCAGCACCTACTGCTATGCCAGCAGGGTCCACATACACTGCTCCACCACATCAGTGTGACTCTCCAGCACCTACTGCTATGCCAGTAGTAGGGTTCACACACACCGCTCCACCACATCAGTGTGACTCTCCAGCACCTACTGCTATGCCAGTAGGGTCCACTCACACTGCTCCACCACATCAGTGTGACTCTCCAGCACCTACTGCTATGCCAGCAGGATCAACACACACCACCCCACCACATCGGTAGGACTCTCCAGCACCTAGTGCTATGCCAGCATGGTACACACACCGCTCCACCACATCAGTATGACTCTCCAGCACCTACTGCTATGCCAGCAGGGTCAACACACACCACCCCACCACATCGGTAGGACTCTCCAGCACCTACTGCTATGCCAGCAGGGTCCAAACACACTGCTCCACCACATCAGTATGACTCTCCAGCACCTACTGCTATGCCAGCAGGGTCCACACACACCGCTCCACCACATCAGTATGACTCTCCAGCACCTACTGCTATGCCAGCCGGGTCCAAACACACTGCTCCACCACATCAGTGTTACTCTCCAGCACCTACTGCTATAACAGCAGGGTCCACACACACTGCTCCACCACATCAGTGTGACTCTCCAGCACCTACTGCTATGCCAGCAGGGTCCAAACACACCGCTCCACCACATCAGTGTGACTCTCCAGCACCTACTGCTATGCCAGCAGGGTCCACACACACTGCTCCACCACATCAGTGTGACTCTCCAGCACCTACTGCTATGCCAGCAGGGTCCACACACCGCTCCACCACATCAGTATGACTCTCCAGCACCTACTGCTATGCCAGTAGTAGGGTTCACACACACTGCTCCACCACATCAGTAGGACTCTCCAGCACCTACTGCTATGCCAGCAGGGTCCACACACCGCTCCACCACATCAGTATGACTCTCCAGCACCTACTGCTATGCCAGCAGGGTCCACACACACCGATCCACCACATCAGTGTGACTCTCCAGCACCTACTGCTATGCCAGCAGGGTCCACACACACCACTCCACCACATCAGTATGACTCTCCAGCACCTACTGCTATGCCAGCAGGGTCCACACACACCGCTCCACCACATCGGTATGACACTCCAGCACCTACTGCTATGCCAGCAGGGTCCACACACACCGCACCACCACATCAGTATGACTCTCCAGCACCTACTGCTATGCCAGCAGGGTCCACACACACCACACCACCACATCAGTATGACTCTCCAGCACCTACTGCTATGCCAGAAGTAGGGTCCACACACAACGCTCCACCACATCAGTGTGACTCTCCAGCACCTACTGCTATGCCAGCAGGGTCCACACACACCGCTCCACCACATCATTGTGACTCTCCAGCACCTACTGCTATGCCAGCAGGGTCCACACACACCGCTCCACCACATCAGTGTGACTCTCCAGCACCTACTGCTATGCCAGCAGGGTCCACACACACCGCTCCACCACATCAGTGTGACTCTCCAGCACCTACTGCTATGCCAGCAGGGTCCACACACACCGCTCCACCACATCAGTGTGACTCTCCAGCACCTACTGCTATGCCAGCAGGGTCCACACACACCGCTCCACCACATCAGTGTGACTCTCCAGCACCTACTGCTATGCCAGCAATAGGGTCCACACACACCGCTCCACCACATCAGTATGACTCTCCAGCACCTACTGCTATGCCAGCAGGGTCAACTCACACCACCCCACCACATCTGTAGGACTCTCCAGCACCTACTGCTATGCTAGTAGAGTCCACACACACCACTCCACCACATCAGTGTGACTCTCCAGCACCTACTGCTATGCCAGCAGGGTCCACACACACCGCTCCACCACATCAGTGTGACTCTCCAGCACCTACTGCTATGCCATCAGGGTCCACACACACCGCTCCACCACATCGGTAGGACTCTCCAGCACCTACTGCTATGCCAGCAGGGTCCACACACATCGCTCCACCACATCGGTATGACTCTCCAGCACCTACTGCTATGCCAGTAGTAGGGTTCACACACACCGCTCCACCACATCATTGTGACTCTCCAGCACCTACTGCTATGCCAGCAGGGTCCACACACACCGCTCCACCACATCAGTGTGACTCTCCAGCACCTACTGATATAACAGCAGGGTCCACACACACCGCACCACCACATCAGTGTGACTCTCCAGCACCTACTGCTATGCCAGCAGGGTCCACACACACTGCTCCACCACATCAGTAGGACTCTCCAGCACCTACTGCTATGCCAGCAGGGCCCACACACACCGCTCCACCACATCGGTAGGACTCTCCAGCACCTACTGCTATGCTAGTAGAGTCCACACACACTGCTCCACCACATCAGTGTGACTCTCCAGCACCTACTGCTATGCCAGCAGGGTCAACACACACCACCCCACCACATTGGTAGGACTCTCCAGCACCTACTGCTATGCCAGAAGTAGGGTCCACACACACCGCTCCACCACATCGGTATGACTCTCCAGCACCTACTGCTATGCCAGCAGGGTCCACACACACCGCACCACCACATCAGTATGACTCTCCAGCACCTACTACTATGCCAGCACGGTCCACGCACACCGCTCTACCACATCAGTGTGACTCTCCAGAACCTACTGCTATGCCAGCAGGGTCCACACACACTGCACCACCACATCAGTATGACTCTCCAGCACCTACTGCTATGCCAGCAGGGTCCCCACACCGCTCCACCACATCAGTATGACTCTCCAGCACCTACTGCTATGCCAGCAGGGTCCACACACACCGCTCCACCACATCAGTAGGACTCTCCAGCACCTACTGCTATGCCAGCAGGGTCCACACACACTGCTCCACCACATCGGTATGACTCTCCAGCACCTACTGCTATGCCAGCAGGGTCCACACACACCGCACCACCACATCAGTATGACTCTCCAGCACCTACTACTATGCCAGCACGGTCCACGCACACCGCTCTACCACATCAGTGTGACTCTCTAGCACCTACTGCTATGCCAGCAGGGTCAACACACACCACCCCACCACATCGGTAGGACTCTCCAGCACCTACTGCTATGCCAGCAGGGTCCCCTCACACTGCTCTACCACATCAGTGTGACTCTCCAGCACCTACTGCTATGCCAGCAGGTTCCACACACACTGCTTTGCCAATGCACAGAGTTGCACGATCCCGGCTATCTTTGTTACATCAAACAACGGCGCTGACTCCCATTGTCATCCCTGACCCACAACATCACCTTGTCCAGTACAGCGCTCGGCCAATGTACCTCGAACCATACGTCTGCTCCACAACGCCCCAAGTATGCCAGTACTGGCAACATGTGCTCAACACTCAAGTTACCAAACCCAGCGCCATAAGCTTTCCTAAACACGCAATGTGGAGTATAAACACTATTACAAGCAGCCCTCTAACCGGTCCATACACAGCCTCAATCGCTACCTATCCCCACGCTGTGATTTAGACCAACCTTTTCCTCGCACAGATGTGCTCTGCTATCCCTACTAACCCACAAAAAGCTGCACAAGTGCCCACATACGCCACGGGGCATAAACTGTGACAACTTTATAGACCCCTCTACTGCCCATAGGGGCGTGTGCCACCCCTCATGGGAGAATAGTCCCTACTAGAGCTCGTGCCAGTGTCACATTTTGTGAACATGTGACAAAAAGACAATAAAAAAGACGAGTCGTTTCCGGCTCGTTTGTCGATGCAAACTGACTCCTGCCTGCCGTGTGTGTTTTACTGCAGCGCGTTGCAGACAGCGTGCATGCTGCTGCAGGGCCCTCCACCCTGACAGAGCCCCTGCCGGGCAACTCTGTATCGAGGTGTCGGTGCCCCTGATGGGCAGCTCTGGCACCGTCTTTGGTGTTGGCATAGGTGCCCTCAGGCCATTGAAGCACCTGTGTGGTCACATGACGGGGTGCCCCCTGTCGCTGGATGTCGGCTGGGTGCCCCCAGCATTGGTCTGCCTGGCCTGCATGATCGCAAGCCAGGAACAACACATAACCCCTCATACAACCCCTCTTCCCTCCATGCACCACGACAAAGGCCCGGTGATACTTAGTCGGGTGTCCTCTGGAGGCACCCCAACTCCTCCAGCAGGATCCCTCGGGCCCGAGAAGCAGCACCCCTGAACAGTTGAGGTTTTAGCACCCCTGGGTCACAGGTGCAGTTGGGTGGGCAGGGCAGGCATCCGCAGGTGCCCCCCCAACAGAAGTAGGCAGAGAAGTAACAGCAGACTGGGCAGGGAGCGGACGCCATGTTCCCCCGGTGCAGGATACTGCCCAGCTCCAGGAGGCATCTCTCACCCGCTGCTGCCCCTCTGTCAGGTCTGCCCTCTCTGCTTCTTCCCTCCGTTAACTTTCGTTAGAGTTTTCCCATGTGTGTGTTTTTATTTTTCTTCAAAGTGCTGCAGTAGAGATCACTCCGCGGCTCCAGCATTGAAAGTCATGCAGACACGTGACATGTGACAGTACGCCACTATTGGATTACATCCGCGTAGTACAACAGAAATGAACACTTGGTGCGTTGGCAATTGCATGCCAAAGCATTTCCAGTTGTCATGCCAACCACAAACACTGCTTCTTGGAACCCCTTTCTTCGTGTAGCAATTGTTTTTGTGATATTTTGATGGCTTATGCCACCAAAATACGCCAAAACCAAAAAGTTCCCACATGGGACATAAAGAGGCCGTACTCGCCAGACCCACTCTCGATCCTCCTACCACCCTCTGTGGGTATTGGGTAATAATATCCCCACCAAGAATATCGCCATATATATGGTCGTGGGGTAAGGCCATAGGCGATATTATTAGTGGGGATAATTTATGGGGTTATTGGGACCGGGGGATGCGGGGGTGTCCCCCGCTCCATTTAAAAAATGATGCAGGTCGCAGGGGTCCCCCCCATGTTCCATGGCTTAATATCGGCGCAAAAATATTGGGATATTTTTGTATGGCGATATTCTTGCGGGGATATTAACACATGGAACCCCTCTGTGCCTGCCAGGACCTGCCCTGCCCCCCTGGAGGCTTCCTGTGCTGGATAACTAGTTCCTTCCCCCTCTTTCGGTTGTTAAACATATACCATATTTCTTTGCACTGATGCCTTCCACCTCTGCCCTTAAACATCCAGGTTCTCCTAACACTTCTTCCTTCTAGACACTTCCGGTCGTCCACCCCACCACCTTACCCACCTTCTCTTACTCCAGCCTTTTCCTATCACTCTTAAAGGCCCGCTGCCACCTCAATGCCAACATTTGTTCTGGGTGTCACTTCCTCTTTCCTGCCACTTCATCTGCCATCACTGCCACCTTCATAATAGTATTCTCTACCTTTCAGCTTCCTGCCTCCTCCAAGTCCCTTCTGCCACCTTTTAGCACCTCCTTTCTCTTTGTACCACCTGCACTTTCCTAGCTCTGGCACGTTCCTGATTGACCACCTCACCTCCACTTCCCTGGTCTTAACAGTATAATGTCTCTCAACCTGATGTTCCCACCTCATCCTGCTCAATCCCACCTTCCGTTTCTCCTCACCAGTGTTGCCAACCTCAAAACTTCCCTCCTGCTCAATGCCACTTTCACCATCTGACGTTGCCACCTTTCTTCTCTGGGTATCCCTCTGCTCTCCTGACCTTCACAGCTCTGGTAGTACCACCTCCTTCCTCACAACACGGCCCACCCTCTCCAAGCCCTTCTTCTTTAAGTCTTAAGAGCCCTCTCTCTGCCTCTACTCTCACGACTCCCCAACTTCCAGCCTCTTTGACAATTGCCCCCAAACTGCAGTCTCCTCATTAACTCCAGCTTCTCTCCCTGAGCAGCTCCAGCTGTACCTGGGCGAGGCCCTCCTCACCGTGCCCTGAACAACTTGTGAGAACCTCCACCTGCATGACATTATTGAGGTACAGGTATGATTGCTGGCTGCCCCTGGGTTCACCTGCACTCAATCTGGCCTCTAGGGGATAGACCAGGACTACATGTGGCCTCGCTTCCCCCGCCCTGCCCCTGAAGAATTATGAGGGGGGAGGCAAAAGGGGGGACAAAATTACACGCCACGGAAGTTGGGGAGAATACACACCCATGGCTGCACGGCAAGAGGATGGACCAAGGACCCCCGGCTATGGTAGGAATTCAACTCCAAATCCATGAAGTGAAGGGAGGCGATGGGCTCATCCCTCCATTGGCTACACTTTACTGCAACTATAGCGCTGCAACACCCCCAGGTGAGTGCAGGCGCCCACTGCGCCCTGGCTTGGTCCCCTTTCTCAACACTCTAGATTGGCGATGGTCTCGCGCTCAGTATTGAGGCCTCTTTTCATTGGTGCAATATCTTCCCCTCGCGGCAGGGGACTAATTCCCTGAGCGACCTTCCTCTCTTGTAGCCATTTGAAAAGCTTCTTCGTCCGTGCTCCATAATCACTCTGCATAGCTCCTCGCATTCCTACACTGGGCATCCAGCCACTAGCTTTGAAACGCGTTCAAAGCACATGTCGCCGGTCTGTGACGTCACCCAGAGGTGCGCGTGCATAAAGGACTCTACAGAAACAGCCTGTAAAATGTCTCACCTGTAAGAATGACACACTTCCAGTAACAAGCAGCAGCAACACATCTACACTTCCAGAGGACACAAGCCCCCCCTGCCCATGTCACCCCCACCCCCAAAGGCTTAACTGATGTCCTCTATCCCCACTAGAACTCTCACACTGCTCCGCCCCTGGTTCCTGAATCAGTGGGCCTTGCAGGAGATCCAGACTAAGCAGGAAGGAGTAGCAACAAGGGGATCTCTGGAGTAGCCGCAAGGTGATCTCTGGCGTAGCAGCAAGAGGACCTCTGGAGTAGCAGCAAGAGGACTTCTGGAGTAGCAGCAACAGAACCTCTGGAGTAGCAGCAAGAGAACCTCTGGAGTAGCAGCAAGAGGACCTCTGGAGCAGCAGCCAGGGGACCTCTGGAGTAGCAGCAAGAGGACCTCTGGAGTAGCAGCAAGAGGACCTCTGGAGTAGCAGCAAGAGGACTTCTGGAGTAGCAGCAAGGGGACCTCTGGAGCAGCAGCAAGAGGACCTCTTGAGTAGCAGCAATAGGACCTGTAGAGTAGCAGCAAGAGGACCTCCGGAGTAGCAGCAAGAGGACCTCCGGAGTAGCAGCAAGAGGACCTCCGGAGTAGCAGCAAGAGGACCTCTGGAGTAGCAGCAAGAGAACCTCTGGAGTAGCAGCACAAGGACCTCTGGAGTAGCAGCCAGGGGACCACTGGAGTAGCATCAAGAGAACCTCTGGAGTAGCAGCAAGAGAACCTCTGGAGTAGCAGCACGAGAACCGCTGGAGTATCCGCAAGAGGACCTCTGGAATAGCAGCCAGGGGACCTCCGGAGTAGCAGCAAGTGGACCTCTGGAGTATCAGCAAGAGGACCTCTGGAGCAGCATCCAGGGGACCTCTGGAGCAGCAGCACAAGGACCTCTGGAGTAGCAGCAAGAGAACCTCTGGAGTAGCAGCACGAGAACCGCTGGAGTAGCAGCAAGAGGCCCTGCGGAGTAGCAGCAAGAGGACCTGCGGAGTAGCAGCAAGAGAACCTCTGGAGGAGCAGCAAGAGAACCTCTGGAGGAGCAGCAAGGGGGCCTGTAGAGGAGCAGCCAGGGGACCTCTGGAGTAGCAGACAGGGGACCTCTGGAGGAGCAGCCAGGGAACCTCTGGAGTTGCAGCAAGAGAACCTCTGGAGTAGCAGCAGTGATGTGGGATGTGAAACCGAGGAGGGGGCTCTAACAAGAGGTGTCCGGTAACTGCAGTGTATAGCCTAATGGGGGATTGGAGGGAAGGCGAATACATAACCCTTGAGGGGAACTAGGCAGGGCTTTAACTGGGCTAGGGCTACCCAGGGCTTAGCTCTGGCAGTGACGAAATATTGACATTGAGCCAGGCCTCTTCCGGGGCTTCCCGAAGTGACTGCCCCGACCAGATGTATTCCTTGGAGAAATGCAAATGAAAATGAGTGCAATACTGCTCTTCAACAGTAGATGTCACTTTCAGCCACGTTTAGAACCCGGGTTCATCTACCACTGAGTACAGATACATGTTTGATCATATATGCCAGGGTTATGCCCATTTGGCACAAGGCTGATCTAGGCACAGCTGCTAAATGTCAACAGCTGTGCCTAAATCACCAGGGCCAGCCTTAGCTCTGGCAGCGCCCGGGGTGAGACAACACAATTTAGCGCCCCATACCCCTCTTGGGGCCCACTCTCCCAACTGGGTTCCTCGGGGGATGGGGAGACACCACATGTGCAGGTGCTCTGCTAAATAGAGCACCACTGCCACACCAGCAGCGACGCTCTATTTAATTAAGTGCCCAACTCCCCGCTCCCGTGCTGGAGTAGGGAGTTCATCACTTCAATAAAGCATTACTGCCAAACCAGCCTGGGGCAGCCAAGGCTGCCCCATGCTGGTTTTGTAGCAGCACCCTATTGTAATAAAAAACACCCCGCTCCTGTGCTGGAGTGCACGGCGTCAGCATTGGAGCGGGCGCATTTCACTTCAATAGAGGTGCCTGCCGTGCCTTCACCCACCATGCCAGCTTGGGGGACCCTTGAAGGATTCTCCCGAGCTGGCCTGGTAGGCGGGCTAAAGGGAGGCTAATGTGGCGACCCGGGCAATCGCCCGGCTGGCCCATGCATAAAGCCGGCTGAAATAACGGTGGTCGGGGTGCTCGCACGGTAAATTACTTTCCCGCTTGAATGTCCATTGGGCAGCTTAGTACTCCAGGTTGGCAAATACTGAGGTACGAAGGTATGGAACACAAGACACACCCATCCAGCCAGCTACTCTCACTTCTGCTGCCCTATCAGTAACTTTCAGAACCTCTGATATCACCAGATGAGCACACACACATTACAACTGCACCTGCTTTGTAAATCACGCTTGCGCCGAATTGGCTGTTGCGCCACTGTGCCTGGGCTGAAACAGGGCGCATCGTTACTTGTTGTGTGTAGTCTTCTGCCGCCGTCATGTGGCAAACACAATTGCATTCAATTCAATTAGCTTTTATTCGACAATACAGTCATTTGCCAGAAACGCATAAAAAAGACATGAGAAAATACAAACTACTACAAAGGTCAAAATTCATTAAAATCCAATACAAGAGATAAAATACAAACTGCATTTTTAGGCCTGAAATAAGTTTCAGAATTCATAGGACTCAAATTCAGTGCGCATAATTGTGACATAATTGACGTGTAATTTGACAATCTCATAAAGTGCACAGAGTAATAAAGTGCTTGTGTGTCATAACTCCCCGCTCCCTGTTTTTATGGTTTTTGCCCTTCTAGGCCTGCGTAAGAAAGTTTGCCACAAACAATACCACATTTATATCATCATAGGCCTTATTTGACATGGGCCATACGTATTGCATAGGGTTTTTAACCCTGGCAGCAAAAAAGAAAGTGGTACAAGGATTCTTTGGCGGATCCACAAACTGGGCATATCTCGTTGCCATCCGATGGCCATTTTTTGGTGTGGCATGCCAGGTTCAATTGGGAGAATCTAAACCTCACCTGCAGCCTATCAACTCTTGCTGGGAGCATAAAAACAGCACCTTCAAACAGCAAAGAGTTGGGAGGAGAGCAAAAGCGCCAGAGCCAGCTACGACCGGCAGAAGGCGAACGGGACGCTGAGACACTAAATGTCTGCAAGTTGAAGCAGAGAATTACTGTAAGGCGAGGGAGCCGTGTCTCCAAGGAGCCAGGAGATTCTAGGAGAGAGAGCTGGAAGGCGGCGGGCTGATCCCTTGGGAAGTAAACAGAACCAGTTGCTCGTTCCCCTGGGCTAGAGAGGTAGCCCGGGAGTGTCTGGGGGGGCAGGGGCAGGGGGGCAGGTGGTGAGACCCTGACCTCAGAACGAAGAACCGATAAAGCTGAGCACAACTGGTGAGTCCGAATGCAAAGAAAGGCCCGGATTGTGAAAGCGCAAGTGAATACAAAGTTGCCAGGCAAGCGCATATGAGAGAGACACGCCCGTTGAAGTATGAACTGTTATCGTGAAATATACAAGGAAGAGAAAACACAACAATGAGGAGATACTAAGTAACAGGGTGGTCGCGTGTAAGATTACACGTTCTTGAAAGCCTCTGTGTCAATTAAAGAAGCTTCCAAAAGGGAAGTGGAGCTGTGTGCGAACTGAAAACCAAGCATAACGGGGGGAGCGAAAAGTGAGTGAAATCCCCAAGAAGAGATCTAAGAAAGTGAAGTGGAGAAGTGAAAAATTGAAAGTTGGTCTAAATCAACCTTATTGAAATTGTCAATAAGGGATGAGGGTCCCGGGTTGCCCGACCTGTAATGGTTGGACCACGCGGTAGGACAACTGCGCCACGGCCCAGGGAGAACTAACCGAAGAAGTGAACTGCGTTACAAGTTGGGAGAGCTTTGTGAACTATGGGGAAGGGGACCCATAAAGAATAAAGTTGAACTGCTATAAGCTGAACTTTAATGATTTGACAAGAAAAAGTAGCACGTTTTGGAACTGATAAAAAAGTGAACTTTGAGAAACCAAGAGGGTTGGAAAAGGGGGCTTTAAGTCTGGGAAAAGGAACCTGGAGAAGCCTGCCTACCGCATGAGGAGATCCTGTGAACTTTCAAACTCTGTTGAACTTTGGTTAACCCGAGTAGCTTGAAGTTGTGCAAAAGCTCCAGTGCCATCCTGTCTTAATTTTGAACACTATGCGGGACTCCTGGCAGTGCAGCTCTTCCTCTTTTTGGTTTGGTGAACAGACCCTTGGGATACCCCTATGGCACCCATGAGTGGGGGTACAACCCTGTACCCCTAGTGTATGTTTTTGGGCACCTGTGTGTGGCCCACGGAGCAGGGCATGGGCTGGTGGCAGCTCCATTCTGAATTTGACAGGTGCTCTGAGTATCCTCCATTTTGGGATACCCAGGCCCTGCCATTGGAATCAGTTGATTACTGATGGGAGACAAGATGGTCCCTGTGGCCTCTTGCTTTCTATTGCCTGTTACCTTGTTTTCCCAAAGTCCTGGGAAGCACTGACTCTGTCCCTTCCCCTGACTGGCTGTTGGGTGGAAGTTCCATATATGGAATTGTGGGGAAGTCCAGGCCAGACTGGCTGAAGCCTTCCCAGTGACTGTATGTTGTGGGTACAACCTTGGGGTGGGACATTTCATGTTATGGGTGTCTGGTTTCTGGTGTGTGACACAATGAATGAGACAGCCCTGCCCAAAACTGGTATGAATGCAGTGTGGAGTGCTGAATGGCTGGGTGCTTGTCCCAATCCACATTCCTTGTTGTGAGTGTCTGGATGGAGAAGAATGGCCTGAATTCACTGTGAGACTGATTGGCTGCCTGCTGAATGCCCTTCTGAATGATTGGCTGCCTGAGCCTGGCTCAGCAGTGTGGGTGAGAGACAGAAAGGTATATCTGGGGACCTCTCACTGACTAGCATCGTTCAGAAGCTGAAGTCAAAACTTGATGCTTATTCTCGAAGCCGAGCCAGAAGAAGGTTAACTGCTGTTTCCCTTCTACGCAATCTGAAATCTGCTGTGCCTTCAAGGAACTGATCCAAGAGAGGACCTGGCTAGGATACCTCTTCCCGAGCTACGAGGGACCATGGTGCACCAGGTAACCTTCACCAAGGCTCCCTAGAAGTCAGTCCTCGAAAGGCTGCCGAACGGATACGGGGACCGCCGAGCAATCTGAAGTGAAGTACCGGGACATCGAGGCCGTCCAAGTTCATTGCCATCAACCAGGGTTCGGAGGACCGCCGTAACTGCTGGAAGCCTGCCGAAGCTGTGTTGCCAAGAAGCGGGGACAGCTTGATGCTGTGCTGCTGACGACCAGAACTGCAATGCTCCATTGCCTAAGAACACTTTGAATCAAGGACTCCCTTGCTCATCACCGTCGACCGCTTTATCCCACTGGAGAAAGTCAAGGTCGCCGACGAACTGAGGAGAATCCGTCGGAGGGTTTCCCACCACCCGAAGTCCACAAATACGCCAACGACCCAACGCCCTTGCTGGGCCCACGTTCTTCATTGACTCTTTGAGGCAATGAACTATCGTCGTCGAGGTGCACCACACGCCTCATCTTCGCAGGATGTCCACGACCGATCGTCGACGAGCACCGCCAGGACCGAAGCTGCTGTCTCGACGCCATGGTTCACCTTTTCTTCGAGGGGTCTCTACGATCCGTTGCTTCTGCCTTAAGGGGAGTTCACTCAAGAAGGATCCGTCGACGACCTGATATCGAACTCTGCTAAACCAGGTACATTGGGGTAGTAGAACCTTTTGAGAGGGAACCAAGACTATATTGAACAATATATGGACTGGGCTTGTTAAACTGCATTATTTACATGTTGCCCAGGTGGGGGGATCCTCACACAGAACTGTACCTGGTGGTAGAGACCCAGTATTCTGACAATTGTTTAACGCTTTGTTTTCCTTCCAAAGTCTATGGTTGATACCTGCTGCTATTGATTTGTATGTCATTTGAATCTATCTGCATTTGGTGCATTTTAATGGAATCAAAGAGTAATTGTGGTACCACATAGATATTTAATATTTATCATTCTAGAATTGCCTGAGCACATAGTGTGTTATTGTGATTGTGCACATAACTTGAGCCTTATTTATATAATGAACTGTGTTATCACTAACATAGTGTGTGGACATTCCTTTGTGGGTGGCTTGGGGACAACACTGTACTTAAGAACCAGCCTGCATCACCTCCTGAGAGCTTAAGCCTTGATTGCTCGTCCATAGCTA
Source organism: Ambystoma mexicanum (assembly GCF_040938575.1). Taxonomy (NCBI): domain Eukaryota; kingdom Metazoa; phylum Chordata; class Amphibia; order Caudata; family Ambystomatidae; genus Ambystoma; species Ambystoma mexicanum. The sequence goes on from NC_090938.1 coordinate 844,123,195, forward strand.
CCCTATAGAGAATCTTGGCTGCAGTGCTCTGTGCTTCTACTCTGCCATATAGAGGTCAGGAGTACAGAAACCCCCCTCCAGTCTTTACAGGAGCCCCGCCTTGTCCTGTGCTTAAAACGTGGGGAAGGGAGACCCCCAAGATGGGAGCAAGCTACGACCATCAAATAATAAGGCAGTTCTAGTGGCATCTTGTCAAATAGAAAAAGGCCTATACTAAGAAAAACCTATTGCCAGTCCTTACAACTAAATACAAAAGGGTGTGGGATAGGATTCACAGGAAAGGAAGAAGTGTTCACAAATGATAGGTCAGGATGTGGTAGCCTGGGGTCTCCCTTCCCCATGTTTTTACCACGGGAAAAGGCGGGACTCTGGAGCACAGCACACGCTCAAGCTTTCCCAGCACGAGACTACAGTTCCGCTCTCAGGTATCGGGACCTTTGGTGGTTGAGTCTCTTTTCTACAAAAAGTCTCTTGCCTCCGAGGACCTGATGTGTTCCAAACATAATAAAGCAAAGTTCCTTTCTGTAGGTACGTTGGGTGATAACTTTTCACCTCTGGATACCCCTCTTCTGGATCTCAGATCCCCAATAAACTGCTAGCAATATCAGGTTATTCGGTGGTTAAATCTCTTGCTTCCGAAGGCCTGGTAGGTTCAAATTCATAAACAAAAGGTTTATTTATTTATTTATTTATTTTGCCATTTATATAGCGCGCAAAGCCCAGAGGCATCTAGGCGCTTTTAACTTAAGAATACGGTTACAGAAAGTGCTGGAATCAACAGATTACAATAGCTACCTATCAGGCATTCATAGGACCTGGATGGAACAGAGTATACCAACTAGCGCGATTATTCACTACAAACCTGTGCATCCTACAGGAAGCAACAGGATCGTGGCTTACCATAGCCAACCTTTCTCTGACATAAAAAAGAAAATCAAGGTAAGGAGAAACATGTCTTTCTTCTTTTATATTTATCAGAGGAGCAAATCCCATTATACCCTTCATATTTCTATTTAACTCCTCCAAAAACCTTAACACAATGACCTACTTTGCTCTCTCTCTCTTTCTTCCACTATTTTTCGGATACCAACTTGAACTAAACTAGTCAGATGATAGTATCTACATACAAGGATTGTAACTAAACTTCAAAACCTAGGAAACTCATATATCAGGACCAATAGAAACTCAGGGTGAGTCACTTGCAAATGTTTTGAATATAACCAGCAAACTTTGCCAATTAAGACCACACTTTAATCCATGCAGCAATATCCATCACAAAAATGTAAAACTAAAAAACATGAATTTGTTTAATTTTGAAGAACAACAGAACTTGGGACATTTGAAACTGCATTTATGAATTATGCATTGTTTAAGAATGAAATTGTACCTAGTTTATTTACTGAATTTACTTCTATTTTTATTTTTAGAGGACTATGCTTATGTAATCTCTCCTGGAGAACCATTGAATCAAAATGGGGAAACACGTGTTGAGAGATTTAAACTAGATAGTAAACCAGAGTGAACCTAACTCGAATTAAAAACAAATAAACCTTTTTTGGAAACAAGTCTTTATTAGAAAGTGTATTTACATTTTGACTCACCACCAAAAATATAAACTGGTTTGGCGCATTAGAGAAACATCCCTCCCTCACTCTTAGCTTACCTCTTCTGTGAGGCTGCCACGCAAAAAGGGATCTCTGCCCGACAACCAGGGAACTAGAAAAATCAAATAGTGGAATCGCCAATGATTAGCTTTGAAAGGCTGCAAACTTCGCTAAACTAATAGTTTTTTTTTAGTATAGGCTCTTTTTATTTGACTAGAATCCACTAGTACTGTGTTATTTTTATTCAATGGTCGTAGCCTGCTCACATCGTAGATTAAGGGTTAGATGGGCGTTTTTCACTCCCCTGATAAAGTTCAATAAACACACTTGAACTGTGATCCCTTGTCTCTGTCTTATTTGATACCATGGGGGTAATTCACAGAATTCAGCGCATAAGTGGCGCACGCAGCTAGGCGCACAGAGTGCGCGTGCGGCAGTCTGCGCCAGCCACGTGCACCAAAACACATTTTGTTGCACAGCGTATTCATGGATGTATACAGTGGCGCAGTGACCCTGCAGCAGCGCCAGTTACGCACCCAACCCCGCCCCTGTACGCCAAAAACATAGCACAAATCCAGTACATGGCGCAAAGGCCAGTGGACCAGCATACAGCCCCCAACCACGAAAACACGTGTAAAACTCCACGCGCACCCCTTGGAATACACATACCCCGCTCGCGCCAGCAGAATCGTGTGTAAAACTCCCCACGCACTCCTCGGTATACACGTACCCCGCTCGCGTCAGCGAAATCGCGTGAGAAACTCCACGCACACCCCCGGAATACACGTACCCCGCTCGCGCCAGGCCAATCGCGTGTGAGACTCCACGCGCACCCCTGGAATACACGTACCCCGCTAAACTCCCCGCGCACCCCCAGAATACACGTACACCGCTCGCGCTAGGCCAATCGCGTGTGAAACGCCACGCGCACCCCACACGCGCACCCCTTGGAGTACACGTACCCCGCTCGCACCAGCAAAATTGCGTGTGAAACTCCACGCGCACCCCCGGAATACACGTACCCCGCTCGGGCTAGGCCAATCGCGTGTAAAACTCCATGCGCATCGCCGGAATACACATACCCCGCTCTCGCTAGGCCAATCGCGTGTGAAACTCCACGCGCACCCCCGGAATACACGTAGCCCGCTCGCGCCAGGCCAATCGCGCGTTAAACTCCCCGCGCACCCCCGGAATATGCGCAGGCAGCCCATCCATGCTCCCCATGCCCCGCAGGCAGCCCATCCACCATGACCATGACCCGCAGGCAGCCCATCACCCCAGTCCATGCCCCGCAGGCAGCCCATCCACCCTCCCCATGCCCCGCAGGCAGACAACACCACAGGGGAGCACCCTACACCCCTGGCCATGCCCCGCAGGCAGCCCATCCACCATGACCATGACCCGCAGGCAGCCCATCACCCCAGTCCATGACCCGCAGGCAGCCAATCACCCCATACCATGCCCCGCAGACAGGCCACATGGCACCATGCACTTGGGAGCCCCGACTCATGTCCCCCACCCACCCACCATTGACAGGCACCTGCCAGCAGGCCCTGACTCATGTCCCCCACCCCACCCACCCACTATTGACGGGCACCTGCCAGCAGGCCCTGACTCATGTCCCCCACCCCACCCCCAGTGACGGGCACCTGCCAGCAGGCCCCGACTCATGTCCCTCACCCCACCCCAGTGACGGGCACCTGCCAGCAGGCTCCGACTCATGTCCATGAGCCCAACAATCCAAAGCAAACCTACGAAAAAACCTACCGAATAAATAACTATTTACAAAAAGGCGGGGCATAGTCCATGCGCCCCAAAGGAAAAAAATAAGTAAATGAAACCTACAACTAAATAACTATTTACAAAGGCGGCGGGCTAGTACCAGGGCTCACTGTTTGATGTTCTGGGCCAGGGCATCATCGAACTCCACCTCGATCTTCTGGACGTGGGCCAGTTCCCTGGCCTCGAGGTCTCGCAGGGATGCAGCCATGGAATCCCCCAACTCCCTGCGAGTTTCCTCAAGGCCTCCACCCGCCTCAAAGCCTGGTGCATGGAGTTCTCCGCCCTGATCTTCCTGAGCTGTGCCCTCTCCGTCCGCCGCCTCTCCGCATCTATCTGCTGGCCCAACCGCTGCCACACGGAAGACACTCCCAGTCCGGGGTCCTCCTGCCCCTCGGCCGATGCCTGCCCCCGGGGGTGTTGATGGCCCAGAGCCATGATGCCTCCGACACTGAGCCTGCTGCTGCCTCCGACGCAACTGTCTCTGCCACCACAACGGCCTCCGGGCTGATGGAATCCCCCGGCGCCGTCGTGCAGGTGCACTGCCCGATGATGCCACCACATCTTCCATCTGCTGGGGTCCAGTTGTTGGGGTGGCCACCCCTGCTGGACCTCCGACTCCCGACTGTGGCAGGGATGTGTCCTCCACAAGGCTGGCTGCGTTCTTTGGGGAAGGTCCACAGGGGGCCCTGGTGTCATCTGGGCCGGAAGACGGCAGGGAGAACGACTGGCGTATAGTGTGCACAGAGGAGGAGAGGGCCGCAAGACTGGCTGACACATGGAGGAAACCCCCGAACATCATCCCTCCCAACTGGGACACGTTGCCACACAGCTCTTCGTGATGATGTGCGTGGTCCCCCCAGGAACCACACACGTCATCACAAATGTCACGTGTGCGCAACGCGACCCCAATCAGGACGGATTCAATCCTGTCACGGGTCCCCTCGTCCGCAGGTAGAGGAGTGCTAGATGACGTGGACCTCCCCCCTACCTGCGGACGGGCCTGGGACGGGGCATCCCTGCTGGTGCATGGTGATGCAGTCACAGTGTCAGGGACAGTGACAGGCACAGGCCCCTCCGTGGTGACCTGTGCTGCCTCCTGCCCCTGCCCCTGGACTGCACCACTTGCACCAGTGGTACCACCCCCACCAGGCCCCATGTGCGGCTCTGTAGCGGCCTCCTCCTCCTCCACACACACCACCAACCTGGATGGCTCTGCACCGTCTTCCGCCGTTGCAAGCCCCTGTGGGGACTCACCCGCCCCTTCCGCTGCAGCCATAGTGGCGGACGCGGCACCAGTCCCCTCGCTCCCAGATAATGGAAATTCCTGGGAGGGTGACTGGGCCTTGCGTCGCCGGCCGGTGGAGGCATCCCTGCCGCTTTCCTCCACAGCGCTGTCTCCGCCCTCTTCTTCACTCGCCGCTGTGTAAAGGGAGACATTGAACACAAGCATCAGGGTACTGTACAATAGTCCCCTAGACAGGAAGCAATAGCAGACGAGTGGCACTGTCAAACATCATTTCCATCATGTCCCTCCACAACACATGGGTCAGTGCAGGCAACATACATGCAGAAACAGGCATGGCACATGTAACAAACATTTGCATCCATGTCCAAGGCACTGTAGAACCATCCGATGGTGTGCTGAACTCACATGCATCATGGGACATGCTGATCACATGCACACACCATCACCGGAGGGTCATGCATATGGCCCTGTATACTTCCAGACACAGTGGATACAAGGATGACTAGGCTGTATCAGTGATTCAACACATCGTCACAGACATGTGTCATCCATCCATGGCGCACATCCTACTCAGACACTCAGAAATGTACAGTTATGACCCAAAGGGGACTGGAGGTACAATGTACAGGGTGAAGCCCTAACAGGCTAATGTATTAACACAAAGGAGGAGGGCAACACACAACTGAATGTAGTTCAAGAAGGGCAGTGGGGAAATCCCATAGACGCAAAAAAATATAGCGCTAAAAGACAGTGACCAAGGAGATGCAGGGTCGGTGTGGAAGACAGAAGGATAGCTGGGAAACAACTTCCTGTCCCTGTGGAGTCCCACAACTTGGGAAAACTTTCCTTAGAGAGCGCTGGTGTGACGCTTACAAAAAAGGGGACAGTAAAAGAAGGCAAAGAGAAGCCATTTTTGAAAAACCGTAACAACTTTCAGGTTGTTAGACTCCTGTATGTCCCCGGTCACTGAAAACCTCACAGAGGAATAAGGGCAAGAAACAACAACAAACAGATATAAAAATTGAGTTTACACCTTGAACTGAGAAAACAGGTCCGAACCGTCTATTATGGGTACATAATACTTTACTATCCCGTAGACAGGTCGAGACGTCCCAGGGTAGCTCTAGAGTTAAGAACTGATAAAAAGGCTCAAGGTGATGTTGTAGTGCTGTAAATCACATTTTTACAACACGTACTCCCTGGTGGGGATGAATGCCTTGAATGGTTTCCCTGCCAGAGGCGCTAGTCCCACCGTAAACTGCGATGTCTGGGTGTTGTCTTGGGCTTGTTTAAGGGGTGTATTACTAGTATAATAGGTGCCTTGTGTGGGGCACTGCAGATGGCCAGCTGTTACGGTAAAGTCTTTGCCACTGAGTTTAGAAGAATTTGGCTAGGCGAAATGTTTGACGACTGTTTAGGGAAGGACAAGCCTTCGCAGTTGAGCAAAGTTTCACACACTTTCTCGATGGACGAAAAGATTTCTGGACGGCGTTTGCACAGTACCTTTTTAGTGAAGAAGAGCTGTAGCTGAGGCAGTTGTTCCTGGCAGTTCGAGCAGATCTCGCAGTTCCTGAGCTTCAGTCATGGGGACAAGGAGGACGATGTCGGGAGGTTCCTGCACTGCCCAGGGATGAGGCCAAAAGCTTAACAAGACGTTGCTTTAAGGTGTGAGTGCCTTAAAGACCACAAACTGGGTTCCTTCTCTTTGGCTATGTTATGTTATGTTATTTTGCATTTATATAGCGCCTTATATACCATTGGTATGGTCTGAAGGCGCTGGTAGGTTCAACGCCCTTGGGAACCGAAGTTCAGGTTAGTAGAGAGAGTAGAGAGAGTCAAAGGTGCATGTGAGCACCGAGTATGTGCGCAGCTGGTGCGGTATTCCTGTAAGAGCTGCTTCTTAGCAGTAGGTGTGGTGGGTGAGAGATCAGGAGTATGTGTTCGTTCTGGCAGGATTTATCCAGACCGAATGTGGCTGAATTAGGCCTGAGGAGAACGCCTGGCTGGGGGTGGTGTAACCAGCAGTGCTTACTTAGAGTGATGGGAAGTGAGCGGCAGATGTTGGTATGAGAACAGTTATACTGAATGGTGTCATAGTAGTGCTGTGTTCTAGTTGAGTGGTGGTGTAAAGAAGAGAGTAAGCTTGGTGGTGTGATATGATGGGTTATATGCTCTTTCAAACGTTCCCTGCATTCCAAACCATACTATGTACGTCACGCATTTCTATGCGCTCTAGTCCATTCCATGCACTCTTATTCATTCCATGCACCCCAGTCTGCTCCACACACTCCGGTCTGCTCGACGCACTCGTGCACTCCAGTCCGCCCCGCGCGCTCCAGTCCACCCCACATACTCTAGTCTGCCCCGCGTATGCATTCCTGTCTGCCCCGCGTATGCATTCCTGTCTGCCCCGCGTATGCATTCCATTCCTGTCTGACCCGTGTATGCATTCCTGTCTGCCCCGCGTATGCATTCCTGTCTGCCCCGCACATGCACTCCTGTCTGCCCTGCGCACTCAACAGCACTCTGATGAAAATTCGACCAAATGGGGACGGTGTCCAGGTGGCTTACGAGTTGGTTGTTCCCACCAATCTCAAGGGAAGAAGTTAACCTTGATGGGCTTCTCTGTCGATTGGAGTTTCAGGCAATTCAGACCTGCAGCAGGGTTTCACCGGTCATCCAGGAGTTGCAGCAGTCCTCTTCCTTCAGCTCATCTTCGGTTCTTTCATTCCAGTGGTCGACTCTCCTTTCCAAGTCCCAGAGATCTGCTTTTAAACAGTTTTCCCCCATTAATTAAAGCCTGGCTGTCACTCGCACAGCAGGATGGCTGTCCTTGCCGGACAGTCAGCCAGCCAATCACGCCAGAGTGCATTCAGGTCTCCTAGGAGACTAAGCACAGGGAGTTTCGGGCACCTCCCTCTCATCCTGTCCACCCCAGACACTCAGGCGCCAGAGGAGGGCTTCAGCAATGAATCCCGGCAAAGGCCAACGAACAAAGGGACCAAACCTGGTTTGGCGCGCAGAGACAAACGCAAGAAGGACTTTTCCTAAAAGAAATGGTGAAAAAAGATGACCGGAGTCTGTTTTTACAGATAAGTCTTGGGCGCCATATTGAAAAACATGGCTGACCTGATTTTTAGCTACCGTTGTTAGCGGTCACGAAAAATCACGGTAGTTGATCTAAACCACTGCCACCAGCCATTTAAAATAGGAAAAGTTAACATTTTACTGTTACATGAGTGTTTTGACTCAGGGGAAGCTAGGCAACCCCTCCAGCACTCTATAGGAAGATAGTGTGTGCTGGGTCAGTACATTTAAAAGACTAGTAAAGACAATTTAACTTTACATGCTCTGGGAGATGGTAGTCAGTCCCAGAGAAGGTATTTAAACCTTAGGAAGTCTGAAAGACATCCTTGTGCCACACAGGTGCTGTGTGACACACAGAAAAAGATGATGCCTATGGAGTTGTTTTAAAACTCCATAACCAAAGAACACAAGTAACACACACACAAAATACATGGAAGAGTGGGAAAAAAAGGCTCACACTCTTCCGCGGGTAAGAAAATCAAATCCTAGAAATCCAGCAAAGTTGCTGGGGGTCTCAAAAGGTAAGGGAAATTAGCACATTTTGAAAATTCTCCCTAACACATACCAAGGTACCTAACCGATTCCTGCTCCCACCTGAACTCCCCAATGTCCTCCGGTTTATTTGTACCTTCATTTAACGGGACTAGAACGGACATTCGCCCGAACGTCGCCACCTCCTGCGAGAGCGGTCCCAAATTGACCACTGGGTCTTCAATGTAAAGAATGGCATTGTCCGCATACGACACCAGTTCTCTTGTGCCACCTAGCGCTAAGCCCCTTCCGAAGTGTGATTTCCGCAGGCGAGCCACCATTGGCTTGATCGCCAAGGCGAAAAGCAGCGGTGATAGCCGGCAGCTCTGCCTGGTCCCACGCCCCAGCAGAAAGGCCTAGATCGTCTACCATCGATCCCACTGTGCATTCGCACCCGTGTATAACAGCTGCACTGCCATCAGGAAATACCCGGGAGCGCCCACCTGTCGCAGGACCGTGAAAAGATAGTCCCACTCAACGGAATCAAACACCTTTTCCATGTCAAGGAGTGCCGCAAATGCCTGTACCGTTGGATACATTTTGGCCAGAATAGCAAAAAGCCTAAGCATATTCAGTGAGGTCGACCTCCCAGGAATTAATCCTGACTGATCACGTGGACTATACTAGAAACATGTGGGAGCAATCGGTGCACCAGCACCTTAGAGAAGATCTTTGTGTCCAGGTTGAGTAAGGAAATAGGGTGGTACGATGAGCACTCCAGCATGTCTTTCTCAGGTTTTGGTATGAGAGTGATCACCGCCTCCCTCAATGTTGGGGGGGAGCTGGCCCACCTCCATTGCCTCCTCCCAGACAGTTAGCAAGTGCTGGACTATTTCGGAGCCGCTTTCTTTATAAAATTCGGCGGTGCTCCCGTCTGTGCCTGGGGCCTTAGCCGACGGTAGCGAACGGAATACAAGTAGGATCTCTTCTTGCGTAATGGGCGCTTCAAGTGCTGCTACAGCCACTCCTTGCAGCGTGGGTAGAGATGCCTCCGGCACATACTGCTCTAGCTCGGAGGCCGGGTTCGAACCCCGGGAATCTTTTATAGTCGCTCGTAATATCTGCGAAGGGTGTCCAGGATAGCGTCTGGCTGAAACACCACCTCACCACCCTCGGTTCTTACAGCAGCAACGCTAGCGGTTCCCCTCTCCCGTCGAATCATCGCTGCGAGTTGCCGGCCCAGCTTGCCCTCCTCCCCATAATGGCATGCCATTTCTGGTCGGGCCAGGTATTTGACCTCCTGGTCCTCCAGGTCATTGAAATTGATCCAGAACTTCCCTGATGTTACTCCCGTATTCAGTGCCTCCACCAACCACTGTTCTTCTCTCAAGGTCTTTAAGCTCCTCAGTTTCTGAGAGCTGCCTTCGTATCATCTTAGAATCCCCAACTCTAGCGTGAGGCACCCGCCCCGCAGCACTACTTAAACCCCTCCCATGTGAAGCACATCGACGGGACCGATCCTAGGTTCTCTTGAAAATACTGCCTGACCAAGCTGAATAGTTCACTCTTATAGACTATATTGTGCAGGGCAGCCGCTTTGAACCTCCAGAAGGAGCCTGGGACAGCTTCACCTCCTGCATTCAGGGACCATAGAACGGGCAAGTGATCAGAGAGTGTTGGGGGGGGGGTGGCTTGCAGCACATAAATCTATTGCAGGCATATATTGTGAACAGTAGAATGGAAGGAGTATTCCCTACACCCAGGTCTGAGCAGCCGCCTCACATCCCTCAGTTCCAGCTCAGTCATGGAGTATCTCACTGGCTTTGGACCGCAGCCTTGTACACGCCCCCCCTTATCTGTCCCACTCTGGATCTAGGGCTAAATTGAAGTCCCCTGCCCAAACAAAGAATGATGGGTCATCCCAATTAGGCCCATAGATATTGACAAACATTAACAACGTAGAGCCCAAGCACCTGAGACAATCACAAATTGACCAGCCGGGTCTACCACAGATTCCTTGATGCGGAACTGGAGTGATTATGTATCACTATCAGTGGAATAGGAGGTATAATACTTGCACCCCCGCCAGGACTTAGCCACACTCTTATTGCTTCTCCCAACCCATTGAGTTTCCTGTAAGAGGGCCACCTTTGCCCTGTGCCGTTCACTATATTGTCGGACCTTAAGAGTTTTACAAGCATTATTAAGCCCCCTTAGGTTCCAGCTTATAATCTTGCAGTTAACCATTTCTCCCGTTCTGTCATAGAGGTGTTTGTGAGGGGCATCTTGCAGAAAACAGATCTCTCAAGCTTACAAGCCACTCGCACAACTCCTTTCACACCTCGTGCTGCGACTGATTCCAAGTATAACCCAGCAGCAAAGACCCCGCACTGTAGTCCCAGTAACCCAAGTCACTCCTTAGGCAGCATCTCCAGGAAGTCATGCACCACCCCGGCCGGATCTGTGAAGAAATGCGCCCGACCTCCGTGCTGCACACGTAGCTTAGATTGGTACAGCATGGCACATTGTAGGCCCTTCTCACGCAAGGCTCGCTTTGCAGCCAGAAAGGATAAACATGCCTTCTGCACTGTCTTGGTGAAATCTGGGTAGAACGATACTCTGGAGTTCTCGTAAGTCAGAACCCCAAGCTTACGGGCCCTCCTGAGGATGGTGTTGCGGTGCCTATAGTTCAAGAGGCGCACTATTATTGGGCGCAGGCTTTGACCCGTCCGAGGGGCCACCTGAGAGACCCTATGCACCCTCTCAATCAAGAACTGGGGCGACAGCGTCTTCAACACCTCCTGGATGAATTGCTCCATATTTTGCTGCGATATGGATTCTGGAACCCCCACCACTCGGATGTTGTTCCTTCGGGGGCGCGCCTCCAGGTCTTAGTTCTCTTCTTTAATAGCAGAAACCTCTCGCTGTAAGGCCCGAATCGCCTGCAATGTCTCCCCGCCAGAGTCCTCAAGGGCCCACACCCCATTTTCTATCTCGAAGATCCGGCTACTCCTTCTCGATCCGTTCCTGCATGCAGTCGACTTTGTACGCCATGTTGTCTAGCTTTGTGTTGAGAGATGCAAAGCCGGACCTCATCTTCGTACAGCACCATGCCCAGTTCAGAGGTCGGTGCTCCTCCGGCAGGCCCTACAGGGGCTCCCCTCCCACCCCCCGCCCGGGAGGGCCAGATTCGTCTGCATCTTCTTGGGACACCAGCATCTTCCCGCCCCCTCTACCAAGGCCCTCTTTCTGGGTAAAAGGCAACCGAGATTGCCGATTGTGGCCCTTGGCCATACGACACTTCCACCTCACTGCCAGCTCACGATGCCTCCATCAGGGAGCCTGACTCCAGTGCACCACTCCCACCCCAAGTATCTCAGTGATCGGTCAACGGGTGGTTGCCACCAGATCCCCTGCCCTCCTGGTCGCGGTGATTTCATTTGCAACCCACCGGAGAATGTCTGTTGATCGTGATGCCTTCGCTCTTCTCTCCAGCAAGTGTTCCTGCCGCAGCTGTACCCCGGTGTCTGATGTTCCACCAGGTGTGGAGGACCACCCTGCAGGGCCCCAACAGTGGTTTACCAGATTCAGCATACAGTCGGGGCCAACCAAGGGTGCAGGACCAGCTCATGGGTTACTCAGCTCATCTGTGCAAATATTGAACCACAACGGCGGGAACCTTTGAACCAGCCAATCCAAAAGCAACTTCCTAATAGAACCATATTGCACACAGGCTCCGGAGGCAGTCATCTCCTTAACACGACTACCCCTTCTTTTTGGTGATTTGGTGTTAACACTGTCCTATTTATTCTGTGTGTACAAGCGTTAATGTCTACCTGTCTCTTATGCTAGGGTTGGGTCAGAATGGTGTCTGTCCCCACCCCTGGCCTGATTCAGAAACGGGGAGAGGATGAGGGAGCACCTAATGCCTGCCTCACCAAAATATGCTGTTATCACCACCTGCTGCCAAGAGGAACCCAAGCTCGACCGCAGGGTGACAAGCACCACCTAGGAATGTGTGTGTCAGTGTATGTTGTGAAGGTGCGTATGAGAGAGAGGCTGCTGGTTAGTTCTTACCTGTCCAATCGAAATGATGAGCCAGGCCCAGGCCAACGCAAGCAAACAAGCCAAAGTGGTGGCGACTCGAGTCGACGACACAACGACTCCTCTCTCCTCTGCTGCTGCGCTGCCTGCTGCTGAGGGCAGCTGAGCTGAGCCACGAGGACCGGGTGCCCAAGAACTTAGGTGGTGGCCGGCCAGGCGCTGTACTGCCTCAGTGTACTGCAGTCTGCTGCCTCCACGTGTGCGCCCAAAATGCCCAGGCCCAGCTAATATCCTCGAGACGAGAGAGACGTCACGGAATTCACTTGGCATTTCTCTCTCTCTCCTGAGTCTCCTGGTGCAGGCGGAGTCCTAATTGGCTCGCTGCTGCCTGGCAATTTCCCCGGTCCCAGCCCAAGCACTCAGACAACAAAGTTGCTTTCAACTTTGCTAGTGCAGCATTTGTTGTTGGCACTTGCAAAGTTGAAAGCAACTTGCAAATGAACAGTGACTGTGCATGCAGTGGGCACGACAGAGGAGTTCCCATTCACAGAAGCGGCCTGACTGTCGCCAGCAACGCTGTCGTCGGTGGATGCCAGCTAGGCCGCCCGCACTGTGGCAGGCTAGCAGCGAGCATGGCCCTGCGTGATAATTAGGGTTTCCTGTTTTAGGGGTTTAATATTTTTTTACTTCCAAGGGTGTTTTTCCAGTGTTTTCAAATAATTTCAGAATCTGTGTTTTTCAGTGTTTTCTCGCGTGCCCACTTTGAAAAGTTGCGGATACGTTTTTTTCATTGTAAACACACAAATATTCTTTTATTCTTTCATTGTGTGCATAATGGTTAGATCCAAGGGTAAAATGTGAACTCACTGATACTGGCCCATTGCTGTCGACACAAATCCAGGTTTCATTGATCCAATGTCCAATGTGAAAAAGAATAAAGTAACTAGAATAGTTGCAGACTGATCAACTCTTCTGCTGATTGCTCCAGCTGAGTTGGTAAAAGGCCCACACGTCCGTGTAATGAACCTGGGTAGAATGCCAGCTTTCGTAGTACCGAGCCAGGACAATCCTAAAAGGCCTGAACTGGGCCACTCTGTACAAGGAGTACCTTTTTAAGCTCGAAATAGTTTCACAACTCTGAGCCAGTGATTTACCCTAAATGGGAGATGTGTAAACTTTGTGGAAGGGTTTCTGTAATGTAAAGGGTCCAGGGAAAGGCTCTGCAAGACGGCGGTGAAAAACATGCCCCTTCCTGAAAACGGGCAGCACCTGTAATGTGCAGTTTGCAATGTTCCAGCAACCAGGAAATATCTAATGTCTTTTCTTGGAAGGTCTGATTCCTCGGACCCATCGCATCAGCCCGATGCATTGGTGAACTGGGGTCTTTCTTGGTCATCTCCCGTATCTTCTGCTTTTCCATGAGTTGGTGGTCCTACGTGCAAGTGCCCTCTGTCCAGTCAAATCTGTGCTCATCATCTCACCTTGGCCTGTATGTGGCCCTCCCTATCTTTTGTGCAGATTCCTTCTGACCCAGAGGAAGAGAGGACATGCCCAGGGCTCTCCAGATCTAGAAGGACAGGGCAGCTTCTTTCCTGGAGGCTCAGTGCCTATCACTTACAGACATGGTTGTAATGGGCAATCTGGTCAGGTTCACCTGGTTCTTCGTGCAGAAGATGAAAGTGAATCTAATCACATGGCAGAGCTTGTCAGAATTATCAGAAAGACTGTGCGGCTAGAACTAAGTCTGTCACGTCATGCCGGTGGAGCAGAGGCACCAGCCTGCTGTGACGTGTACACTGTACCTATCAGCTTTGTGTATTGCATTTCCCCAAAGCCACCACAGTGACTGGCCACACTGGTTGCCCCCAGAAATTCAGTAGTGGGTGGAAGGTGAACAGCCCCCACCAGAGGACGAACCGAAAAACAAAATCAAGTCTGGTCTGGAAGGTTCCGACCAGACTGCGAGATGACTCGCACGGTTGGTATGGTTACACAGAGAAAAAGGGGCAAGTGGTGGCTATGAATGCATGCCATGTGACGGGGCTCTTCTGTGCAGGATTTTTCAGACTACCTACCAGGGCTGGGGCACCTTGACGTGCGACTGCCCCAGTTCCACTGGCCTTTCAAAGGCACCAGCGTGACGTGACACATTTCTAGGGCACCCTGGAGATGAACGGCTGAAATGTACAAACGCACACACAGCCTTGCAGCAGGCATTTCCAGTGACAACACAAGTACAAGGAACCACTCAATGGAGCGAAATGCTGCTGTTTCCTTGCATCCAGCAATCATCTGGCCCCAGTCACAGAAATCGGAAGCTTCTGAGCCTTTTATTTCCATTATAACTTGAACTGTATGGTAGAGGACAGTCCCTGACATGCAGTTTTTCATGAACAGGACGTATACATAATATTGGGAATTGTTTACTGTTGCCTGGGCCTCAGATGCTGTAATGTGGAATAATATGTTTCAGCTATTCTACCCGTATTCCGTAATGCTGACAGGTTAAAAGAAAGCTAAATAGTGCCATCTAGTGGCGGACAAAAAATATCACTGGGTCCTGAATTCACATAAGCAGCAATAGAGTCCACTAACAAGGGCTTGGAGGATAGCTCACCTGCAATGCATCCGTCTTTGAATCCCGCTGGCGCAGGGATGAAATTAATGATTAAATTCATTGAAATACCGGGGTTTATCGGAGTCCCCCGAGATTTTTAAAAACAACGGCAGCTAGATAGCGGTAAAAATCGGGAATCGCCGAAAATCAGAAATCCTAATGATAATTAATCAAAGCACTCCAGTGTGTGTGTTACCTTGCTTTGATGAATGCATCAATCCATCCAACGCAGGCAGCAGGAAAAAAACGTAAGTTCCTTAAAGTAATGTAAGTTAAAATACAATATGCACCTAAAAAAAAACAGCCCACAGTGGCGTCTTCATAAAACCGGCCCTCAGCTCCTCAAAGTCATACGGCGATGGGCCAAATGACCAATAGCCCAGTCCAACCCTAGTCCCCGCGTATACAAGCACAGAACATCGCACGGGAGGTGATAGGGAAATGTTTGCCTGACATTATTGAAAACCACAAATGTGTGCCTTTACAATTCTACTGCAAGCCCCTTCCCTAGTGCAGGAAGGGGGCATGCAGCAGCAGCACTGTAGAGCTGTATATTTTGTTTACTATTCATTTTCCCCCACTTGTCCATTGGTTGGCTGTTTTTTTGGGCCATTATTTGCAAAGGTTTTCAACCCAGGGAAGGGACTTTGCAACCTGTGGCTTTCCGATTGATTTGGACTGCAACTCTCAGACTTTCACCACTTTCTATTGGGGCTAGGTCCAGTGGGGTCGCTAGGGGAGAGTCTGGGGGGTCGGGCCCCCCCCTGTGAAACCCTGTGCCCCCTTGTGCCCCCCCCCCCACCTAAGATGAGCAGTGACCATGTTCTCCCCCTACTTTTGTCTGTGCCCCCTATTTTGGTCTTTGGCCCCCTCTGTGCCCCTCCTAAATTTGATTCCTGGCGACGCCACTGGCTAGGTCCAGTAGGGGTTGTGGACCCAAAACATATGGAGCGCAAAAGGTTAGAAACGTATTGCATTCCTCTTTCAAGTGCAGACTGCAAACGTGTTTCTAATGACATCTACAACAACAGAGTTCACCTTTTGGGCGTGTGGGTGGAGCCATGTATACATGGGCGGAGTCTTGTGTGGTTCTGGGCGGGGCATGCACATCAGGGTTTTTGATTTTCAAATGTAGCTAGGTATGGCGTGGTGTGATGCGCTTACGTTTGAGGACTGCCTATATAACTGCAACGCACCACGCCTGACAGCGCTTAGATATGAATGCACATTTGAGCAGCACTAGATACTTATATCTGAGAATAACTACAGAGCACACACTTTACCCCTGGATGGGGAAAGACAACCTTCTAGTTCTGATACACAGCAAGGTTGAGTACCATAAAAATGGTACTCAACCCGCCCCTTAAAAGTACTAGCCGAAGCTTGCGGGTGGGTAGATTTTGCAAGGCTTGATGGCACATGATATGATCACCTATAAATACCTTCCTGAAATGTGCTACCCTTTTCAGTAATTTTTTTACAGTGCTCCTTTCACCGGTTTCATGTTGTGTTTTGGAATTGTTCCTGCAGATTTGCATTGCCTGCTCTGCTGACCTGTGCTGCATGCAGTCTGCCTCCACCGCTGCTGGCTCCTGTCCCCTCTCTTTCCCCCTGGCAATCCTCCATTGGCGCTGAAGTGACCCCCTCCCAAGGCGAAGACTTGCTGCACACAACAAGATGAGGCCAGGACTCTGCATACCTGCGGCCATTCTCTTTCTAATCGCCTGCTCTGCGGACGGGCACACAGGTACCCATGTTCAAAAGCTGTTACACTCTGCATTTGGTGTAAGAAGAAAGACTTGAGGCGGTGATGAGTTTACAGCTCTTATGCAGGGGCAACACCCAGCCCTACAGCAGGTTTTTTTGTTTTGACTACTAAGTGGAACATAAGCTAAAACGACTGTATTGGGAGCAGGCGCGCAATGTCATTGGGCTGACTGGGCTGAACCCCCCCTCCCCCACCCACCCACCAAATGTTAGCTGAGGGGCGGGGCTCCCATGCTCAGGCTTTAACAGTTCAAAGGATCAGGAGCACGCTTCTGGGTGCATCCTGTTTCTTCCGAGGCAAATCTACTATCTGCTTGGATGATCAAGCACTGCCTGTTTCCCAGAGTCACAGCTCCCCCCTAACACCTACAGGCTGTGAGTCACAGCCCCCCTGAGAGACACAGGCTGCTCAGGGGATGTCCAGCCCCCAGAGGGGGGCCTCTAGGGACAGCCTGCATAGCGGGCTGCCCTTCTGGCAACCCCATCCAGGGGCACCCCCGCCTTGCCTCATCCTTGGGAGGAAGGGGCGTTCCCGGGCCCTGCCAAATCCGGCAGGGCTCCGGGAGGCATAAATGGGTGGGGGTGGGGGGACTGCACTGTGGCTCCTCCCTTTTGTGGGGCCGTGAGCCTGCTGCCTCACACGCAGCCCTTAAATGCACTCAGTGGTGGGAGTCTGCTGCCAGAAAGACGAAGGGTCTGACACCACTAAGCGACCCCACCTGCCAGGAAGGAGGGGGGTATGGTTAAGCATCACTAAGCGACCCCACCTGCCAGGAAGAAGGGAGGGGGTATGGTTAAACATTATCAAGCAACCCCACCTGTCGGAAGGGAGGGGGTGTGGTTAAACACCAGTAAGCGACCCCACCTGCCAGAAAGAAGGGGGTATGGTTAAACATTACTAAGCAACCCCACCTGCCAGCAAGAAGGGGGGGGGGTATGGTTAAACATGACTAAGCGACCCCACCGGCCAGCAAGAAGGGGCGGGGGCATGGTCAGGGCTCCAGATAAGGCGAGTACTAGGCCTTTTTACACATGAAAATCTTGCAAATACGACCGCTTTATTATGTGTGTACATTTACACAAAGGTTTAGAATAGGGCAGTGCAAAGGTCAGGCTACTTGACAGAAACTGGAATGCTTCTTGTGATTTGTATCTACATGGATGCAATTGCAAGCCACCTCTGAAACAGAGTGTGTTTCTCTGAAGCCTTTCAAAAAAATAAAACTGCACACTGATAAAGGGAATGGTTTCTTTCCATTCAGTTTAAGATGCACTGTGCATGTTTTCCTAGACTTTTATGATTGTGTAATTAATAAGATGGAAAACTAAGTTGCAATTGAGATTTTTTTTTTAACAAGTTATGCTTTTTTTCCAGTGAAAGCAAACCAGTATTGCACAATTGTATTTTTCAGAATTCCGGTGCTGTGCGCATAATCATGAGGAGGCAGATCATTTTTACACTTCTAATTTAATTTACACTCTAATTATAAAAACAGCGTGTAAAATGATGACTATGCACAGTCTAGTTTACATCCATTTAACCTTGCAGTCAATGGGGTACATTACTATAAATGGTCAGTGGCAGCAGAGTCTTTGCTCAAGGGTGAGTGATTGTCATTGCACTGATCACAGGTGTTCAAGCCTCTCAAATCTTCAGGACTACAATGAAAACATCCAAAACCTGACTCTCAAGGAAGTGCAAACGCTGTTCAAAAACAAACAAATGAAAGTTACATTAGTAATTGAAATAGAAACTCAGCAAAACCTTTCCCTGTGATAATCTAGATAGGTATTTAACTTTATGTAGCGCTTCATGAATGGCTCGTCATACATCTAGGTACTCAGATCATTATACCTCAGTCGATATTCAGTTAACCAACCTCTGAAGGATGTTAGCCAATAAGATAGCTCAGCCGGTTGAGCACTCGTTGCTGCATAAAGCAGTACCGACTTCGGTTTGGTGGTAATTGTGATAAATATGTTCTATGCACAGCGCTTTGCCAAAAGCGCTATATAAATAACCATTTGACCACTAGGTTAGATATAGAATTTAGCATGGAGTCCTTGCCGCTCTGCACTGTTGTATCATAACATTGGCATACCATTAGGTAGTAATAGCTCCAGGAAATGAGGACTTTCATTAAACATCAAAAGACCATTCTGCTATCGTACCTCAAAACACACAATACAATTCATGTTTGCTTTACTATATAATTGGGTAGGTTTTTGAGATTTCAACATTTAAATATATACAGGAGAGATCAAATGGCCAGAAATAATGAAAGGTGTATTCTGTCACAACTCAGAAAGCTGCCGCGTAGTAATGATTTCCATACAGTATTTTCACACGTCGCTGGATGGCGCATACATTTTACTCTCTTGCAAAGGAGAAAAGTCATGTTTACTCTCTTAAAATCACATTTACTCTCAAAGTTTAAAAATGGAGAGTAAAATACTCCCACCTCTAAATCTTACCTGGAGCACTGATAACTCCACTGGTGAAGAAATCCGGGTTAGACCGAAAGGAGCCGGGAAACTTGAGACCTATAACAAACGTCATTCTCAAGGTGATGAAGAAGATTGCCACTGCTCAACTGCAATCTTATGTGGAAACAAATGACATCTTGCACAATCGACAGTCGGGTTTCCGTGCGGCTCATAGCACGAACACAGCAATGCTCGATTTGCAAACACATATGCTGAGCATCATAGCTAAGGACAATGCGGGTCTACTCATACTCCTCGACCTAAATGCCGCTTTTGATTTGCTGGACCACGAACAGCTCCAATGGGCACTGGAGAATGTGGCCAATTGCTCTAAAAAAGCCATCAGCTGGCTGGCATCTTTCTTAACAGATAGGAAATCTAAGGTTCACTGGGGTGATACATTTTCCCAGGAGACCTCTATAGTCTGTGGTGTTCCTCAGGGTGCCAGTTTATCACCACTCCTGTTCAATCTTTACTTCCGATTCCTCTGCGTAGTCTTGGATAACATCAGTGCGCATTTCACCAACTACGCAGATGATACCCAGCTGGTTATGGAGTTGAGTGGCAGCTACCCACAAGATAGCGCTAAAGTGACAGCACTATATAATACAATCGAGACATGGATGGATAACAACTGGATGTGCCTTAATGGCAACAAAACGGAGCTGAAGGTCTTCGGCTCCCACCAAGCCCGGGCCAAGCTGGCAACTCAATATTTATTTTTTATTTATTTGAATTTATAAAGCGTGCAGCGTCCCATAGACATTGGGCCTCATTACGAGGTTGCCGGTCCGGTAACAATGGTACCGGTATGCTTGCCGGTACTGTTGTTACCAGACCGGCAAACTCAGAGTTGTGCTCGCGGGTGCCTTCCCGCCCGCCAGGTCTGCCCTGGCGGAATGAAAGGCACCCGCGAGCACAGCAAGCCTGTAGCACCGGCACCGTTATGTTTGGTGCCGGTGCTACAGGCATCCCTGTTCCCATTGAGCCCTATGGGGCTGAAATGGGAATGGGGATCTACCCGATTCCGGCACCCGCGAAAGGGCAATTACTGGGTCCGGCGAGGCCGGAATACCCCGGTAATTGGCCATTCACGGGTGCCGGATTTTCATGCCAGTATGGAGGTAGCCTTGCCGGTAAAACCTTGTAATGAGGCCCATTGATTTCAGTGTTCAAGCAGTAATACAGTAGGAGTGTTCCATGGTTACAGGGGAACATCTTCAAGCACACTTTAGTTGAAAAGCTTGGTTTTCAGAGCTTTTCTGAAGGCAGTGAGGGACGTTTCCTTTCTGAGTTTAAGTGGTAGTGAGTTCCAGTTTCTGGGTGCTAGTACCTGAAAGCCCGAGTCACCAGCTTTGACTCTTTTGAAGGTGGGGACCAGGAGTTAGTGAGAGTATTGGGGGCGTTTAGGTCTAAGTGCCGGTGCTTGATGGATTCGTTCTGCCAGATAAGGAGGTGCAGACTGGAAGAGGCATCGGTGTGTGATGGTGATGGCCTTGAAGAGTATGCGCTCTTTGACCGGGAGCCAGTGACTCTCGTCTGACTTGGGGAAATATGCTCTCTTTTGGAGATACTTGGAGCAGCTCTGAGAGCACTGTTTTGCGTGACTTGCATTTTGTTCATGTTCTTGGCAGAAGTGCCTAGGAGCAGGACATTGCAATAATCCAACTTGGAGCCAATGGTAGCTTGCGCTATGTGAGGCAGTTTTTTGGCGAGAGGTGGGGTTACTGCATTAATGATTAAGTTGCTCAAATGCCCTTTTGGACAGAAGAGTAACTTGGGATCCAGTGTCCACCAGTGCTGAAATTTCACCCTGCCTTTGCACCCGTACGGGGGCATAAAATCTACCTTTTTTCTCCTCCATGGGGCAAAGGAAATGGGCATTTTGGGTCAGCTGGGCAGTTCATTTCTTTATTTTGGACTCCGATACTGGGGAATCATGAGCAGTTTTCTGTGTCTGAGTTCGGGAATCTATAAATAACATTTGGCATCCTGAGATTGGTGGGGTTTTGGAATCCCCTTTCTCCTCTGATTCTGTGCTCTCCCCCTTTTCCTGGGGACAGTCACTTGAACTGGTTTGTGGGGAAGATCCCTCAGTTATTTCTAGGTTTTCAGGAGGACATTTCTGGGGTTCAGTGATGGGCGGTTCTAAGTCAGTCCCCATACCTACCCAGTCTGAGTTATAGTCTTTTGGGACCCTTTTTTCTTTGGGAGGAACGCCCCCATCCTTGAAAGAGAAGCCTTTCTTCCCAGAATCCTCCAAGGAATCTTCCCCTTCCAACTGGAGGACACTGACTTCCTCCACAAAATGGGTCTTCCTTGTCCCTATGTTTCTCCTACTTACCCTCTGTTCCCTAGGTTGCAGTTTCTCGGGGGTAGGATATTTGAGTTCAGGTTCAGATGTTTCTAGGGGCTTTTCACGGGTGAGGAAGGAAGCTTCGTCTATGCCTTTGCATTCCCCTTCCTCCAGAGCTGCTCCTCTGGAACCTGTTGGTTGTCCGGGTTCTCCCCGTCATTGTTCCATGTAGCCAGCCTCTTGGTTCGAGCTGTCCTGAGCAGCCATGTTCATCTGAGGCTCAATTTGCGACTCAGATCTTGGGTCACGCTCTGGACCTGGCTCTCCAGTTGGGACACCCTCTCTGGCTGATATGGGGGTCTTGAGTCAAATCTGGGTGGCTCTCGGGAAGGGTAACTGTCTCTTCTCCCGGAGTAACCTTGGTATTGAGGGTTCCACCCTTGGCCTCCCCTCTCCCTGATTTGGTGGTCTAGACTTCTGAAAGCAGGGAGAGTAAGGAGGGTTGTCCTGAATGTTGGGAAAACTTAAACTAGGAGTTGGAAGATTACCACCCTCCTGGGGGAAGTTTAAAGGGAAGTTTCCTGGGGCCGTACTCACCTGATTATGTCCCCCTCCCCACCCCTTGGCCGGGGGAGTCCACACATACCCCAAGTTGGGTCTGTTGCCCTTGTACCTGGGGCTGATGTAGGTGGCAGAGTCAGGTGACACATTTGTGGGGTACAATGCCTGGCTACCACCTGCTTGAGACTGGTCAGACGGTCTTCTCTGCCTCTGGTTTGGTTGGTTCTGGGAAGGGGTATTGTTAGGCCCTCCATGTCTAGGCCCCCCCATTTCTAGGTCCAAAATGGGGATAACCTTCAACTCCGCCACCTTGGCGGGGGGTGTTGGTTTGTTTGGGTTTTTTGGGGGATTCTTGTTTTCCACAGGCTTGTGGACCTCATAGATCCAGGTAGCTTGCTTTATTACCCATTCCAGGGTCCTTTCCTCATGGAAGTCCCTTACCAACTGCGCCATGATGTACTTCGGGAGCTCATAAAAATAGGTATTTATAAATTCTATACTATTCGTGCGCACCCGCTTAGTGGTTTGTGTAAATGCCCGCTTTAATTCCTGAACAAATTCTCTCTGGGCCTGATCCTCTCCGCACTGCAGGTTGTAGGCCGCCTTGCGAGCCTCCTAGGGGTTCCTGTGCATGGAGAAGTGCTTCAAGATGGCCGCCTTTAAGGTGGACCACCTTGAATGGTTCTGATCCTCCATCCCAGCAAAGAAGCTGGAGTACCCTGGGGAGAACGTCCATTTGGCGAACTCTATAGAATTCCGATAATTTTTTATGTCATCATCTGGTCGCTTCAGATGCTCCCAATATTTGGCTTTTGTATGGTACAAGGTCATGAAACTTCTAATAGCATTTATCTGTCTAGTGGGGTCTTTCACCAGGGTTCTCTTTTGTTTGGCAGCCTACTTTTTCCACTGCACCGGAGTCCATTTGCCCTCAGACTCCGAGCTGCTGCTGTTTGATAGGTGTCACCTCTTCTATCATATTAGATAGCCAGGTGTCCTGTTTTTGTTCTGCCCCTCTAATGAATAATTTGGACAGAAGAGGCTGCGTAGCTATGTTATTTTCCACGGCTTACAGACTTTACTTCTGATGCAGACCATGCTGCAAGTGAGTCCAAGCCAACGTGAGGCCTGGATGGAACTATTTTTCTACAGGGACTATTCTTTACTCGGGCGTGGTTCTGGGGAACTTCTTACCTGGAACTACTTTGGAGGCTATTTAAACCACGCCCGAACAGCAGCACACGCTTCGCGTTATTCTGCATCCAGCAGTATAACGCTCACCGTGCCTGCAGTCAGCATCCAGTCTTCTGGCACGCCCGCCTCGAATCTGGAGCTCCTAAAACCAAGAGGAAAGAAAAGGACAAGGTTAGAAAATGAACTATTTCGAATTCCTCACCTGATTCCGGATCCATCTCGCCTCCGGACCTGGAAAGAACATCATTTCAGTACGCGTCGCATCTGCAGCGCCGCGCCATACTCACCAGTCCTCGCAGCATCTTTCGATTCAGCGCTGCCTCCATCATTTCTTCACCGAACTCCGGCACCTGGGGAACAAAAGAAAACAACAAAGGTGAGCCGAGAAAACCAACAAATATAACTCTTATCACCATAGACGCACCTGATTTACCACCGTAGGCATTATTCTATAACTCTCCACATCTTGATGTGCTGCACCTGCAAAGAGAGAGAAAACAACACGTTAAAAAACGTGCAACATTTACCGGACAGCGTCGGGTAATACAGACTCTTACCTGAGCGCCACCAGCTGCCACGAGAGCATCTTCTCACCATCTCAGCTGCAAGACAAGGAAGGAAGAGGGGGACAAGAGTGAAACATCGGACATATTGAACTCTATGAACTTGATACTTACTGGTCCTTGCCAGGAACCTCAGAGTCCATACTCTCCGGAAGGAACGCTCCCACACCTTCAAACATTTGGAAGTAACTGGCATCAACACGCCCCTGCAATCCATGCAGGATGGAGAGCTCATCTTTCAAGACTATAAGGTGAGATTGGTAAGCGGGCACTTCGGAGGTGATTAGTAAGGAGGGCTGTGGGGGGTGCCATCACTTGAGTCCACGGGTGGCTAAATCCATCTCTCCACTTGCAGGAGAATACTTCTACGGGTCAAGCAGACAAGATCAGGAGGGCCAGTCCAGTCAGTCATCTCTGCACTACGCATCACGTTGGTGGAGACCGCAGCCGTCCGGGTCCGACCGACACCCCTGTGGGAGCCAGGTGAGTATAACACACAGTGCACTGGCAAATACGGTTTTGGTGACACAAAGCCTAATTCTGTTGAGGCTATATTTGAATGGCTATAATTAAAGAAAGGCACTTGACATGAGGTGGTTGATTTTGAAT
Source organism: Ambystoma mexicanum (assembly GCF_040938575.1). Taxonomy (NCBI): domain Eukaryota; kingdom Metazoa; phylum Chordata; class Amphibia; order Caudata; family Ambystomatidae; genus Ambystoma; species Ambystoma mexicanum. The sequence goes on from NC_090938.1 coordinate 844,147,523, forward strand.
GTCAACCAACTCACCGTGATTCTTTTTATAGGGGAATTAATTTATTTACTGGAAAAAATGGCAAAGGATTTAGACAAACTATAGAAAGATTTATCAAAGGAATACACTAACATACATGGGCTGACACAGATTTGTCAATGGAAAAGTAAACCGATTATACTGGCAATTTGGGATTTCAAATGGGATTTCAATTGGGTGCCAAGTCAAAAGAGCGGGATATGCAGTTTTGAGACTGGGGTATGTGCTACTTACAATATAAGCTTGAGTTTGGGATTCTGGACAGCCAGCACGGTCTCTGGACAGCTGGGCCCAGGGATCTGGTAACTGGGACAGCTGGTCCAAGGGATCTGGTCACTGGGCACTCCTGGACAGCTAGACAAGGTCTGGTCACTGCACTCTCTTGGATGGGATTAGCTACCTCCGTCCTTTCTCCTGTCTCTCTGTATTCTTGTGTGGGTCTCTTGTGTCTAGTACAGTCCCCCCCTTATATAGCCCAAGTGATCATCATTCATTTTACAATCGTTCATTTTACAATCTTGGGGAAGTACTCAAGAATTACCCCTGCTTGGAGGTAGGTCAGCCTACCATTCCTCTCTCCTCTCCTCCCCCTGGGCATATTGGTTCAGGGGAAATTTACATTTATGTGTTTACATTTATGGCCTTTCTTTGTCTCTCAAATCTACTTCTTTACCAAAAATGAATTGCAGATCAAAACTTCAAACTTGTAATAGCCACCGCCATAGAAGCAGATATGCGGATTCCATAGGTCACAGGGAATTGGACAATCCGATCGCCGACTCTGTGCGAGGCTGTATCACCGTTTGGCACATTCTAGCTGTTTTCATGAAATGCATATTTAAAAAATCGTCCAATGACTACACATATTCCCAATAACAATTGGCATCTTCCCACCTAGTTTCATATTCATCCCATTTATAATTCACCCCAAAATGCATCTTTCATTGCCATTTCAGTTCACCAAGTGCTAGAAACATGTACTTGGTCTGTTTACATTCATCTAAATATCACATGAAAAGTCCTTTAATGTCAATGGGGTGGATTTGTCACATGAGTGGGCGGTGCTGCAGACACCCACGGCACACTGTCTCTGCCAGGCTCAGCTTACAACAAAGGACGTTTATGGTGCCCTCTTGAAGTTTGACAGTTCCTCCTCCAGAGTGGGTGCTGGAGGAAATCGCACCTCTTGGTCACTGGGCACAGCCATGCTGGCTTCTATTGTTCAATCTTCCAGGACTGCCTGCTAGTCTAGCAGGGCAGTGAATCCTCACAAACTCAGCCTTTTCATATGTCATTGTGGGCCGGTTCACTTAAGGATGTAACTTTTCAGTGGGAGGCAGGGCTGGCCATTGAATTCAGTACCTGGCCAAAGCCCAGTTTTACTGGTTTCTGAGTCCTTTCCAAGTAACCAAATCTTGCAGGGACAAATGTAATGTACATTATGTAGCCATACCCACACCCACATATTCAATCATATTTCTGATCGAGCAAAAGCAGTCATCTGATATTAACCTTTAAATGTAATTTTCCTTATTTTCAGAAACAGCAGACTCACACATGTGCAGGCCTTTCATTTCAAGTTGCAAATGCGGTTCTACAGACCATGGGATTATTTTTCAATTAATCTTTTGTTTTTTTTATTTCTCCAGGTACTGTGTATTCATGGACACATAGGGAAAGTGCACAGAATTTCTTTGATATTGACATGGAAAAAGAGAGACACGCTATTTCTTTCCTTTGCTGTAATTTGAGCACAATGGTTCACATCAAAGGGAAACAAAAAGCGGTGTTTTTGTGAACAGCAGAACTCTTTACCCTTCATGTAACTTATTAGCAGACACGGCCATTCTTGGGATGTACTGCCTAACCTTTTGGCAATCGGATGAAATAAAACACGCAGGGGTGTGTTTCCATGGAGCTCACACTTTGTAGGGTTTTAAATGGAAGACAGAACAAATGCAGGGCCGTCTGGAATGCTGTGCACAGCTTTTTGTTTTTGGATGACGGAACAGCAAATGTGAAGCTGTTCCGAATGCAGGTCATTTTCTTAGGATTCCACTTAAAGTAAAGCAAATGCAGAGCCATTCTTTGGGTGGCAGTGTTCAATGCTCACCACACATGTGACAGGAAGCCAAAAGCACAGCCGTTTTTGTGGCACTGTTAATGCGTGTGTTTTTTTTTTTATTTATTTGTTTTTTTTTAAGGGGATTTCTGCTTGGGGCCTTAAATATACCCCACAATATAGACCGGAAACCTCCAGAGAAGGCCTGAGTAAAACTCAGTTAATAATACCCAAAATCCATTGCAAGATCGTGCTAGCTTTCCCAAGCTCACATCAGTGGGAAATTCTACTTGCAAGGTATCGACTTCATTCAGACATGTGAAATATGCCAGAAAACCAGTGCACATATTCCCTCAGCTGCCCCTCTAAACCCCTTACCGATAATAGAAGTCCCTTTCTCCTGGATTGGGATGGGTATTATTGGACCATTGGAAACTTCTAGACTGGGCAATATGTTCTGTAATCGTTGATTATGCTACCCGGTATCCAGAGGCCTTCCCCATGTGGAACAACACAACCCAGCAAATTTTAAAACACCTACTTTTTTCTAAGGGATTCAATTTCATGAGCAAATTTATGGGTGAAGTCAAGGGATTACTAGATGTTACCACTTTAAGAACCTCGTTTACCCCCCCCCCCCCCTGGATTTCTGTCCCCTGATTGGTTGGAACAGGTCTCCCCAGTCCTGGGACTCAGTTCGCTTCTCAGCCCTCTGTGCACCTCTTCAAGGTGATGTGAAATGACTGTGTGTTCCCAATGTATCTGGTAGCACCATCACATTTGCTTATGTGAGTGCACTCCACGTTGCAACATTGTTAACTTATTCATGTTTCAATTCTCGTTTGAGTTGCTCAGAACTGTTAGTCTTCCCACCCATTGTCTAGCTCAGCCGCATCACGTGGTTGTGGATCATATAATCAAGCTCTCTGGGTCTGCAATTATGAGGCTTTATTCTATTTTTCTGCAGCTGGCACTTGTCGTTTGAAGTTTGGAATGTGCTTATTCATCTCTGACCTTGGCTGTGAGCTCTGGCCTTCCTGTTCTGTGCAGCTTGGCTCTGCTTCCCTTCACTTGTGGCCTGCTGTGATTTTCATTAGACTTCTAACATGATTTCTACACACTTATATTGTGCTATGTTTCCTATAGGTTTGTCGTGCCTGGTCCCACCAGGCTCCTTATATGCTGCAGTAGTTCCATAGGGTTAATTGCCAGAAGCATCTGCAAGCTTGCACTGGATCTCTTCATTGTCTTGCTTTTAGCGTTGCTGCACTTGGCTAATGAGGAAAATAATAAAAGTATCTGTCCTCTGTCTACATAACTGTGTAAGCATGTTCTTTGTGTATAAGAGTCTGTGTAAGCTCTGCATGGTTGCGAGTGTACTTCATGACTAACGCAGCTATGTCGTGGTGTCACTAATGACCTCGGCACCGTGGTTTCTCTGCATTTAGCCTATGCTGTCCATCATGGTTTTTGGATCCATGATCACTGTTAAGGTACCTGTATCCATAAAGACATTCACTGGATAAGGTTGGAATGGCTGTCTGAGAGAATATCTCTCTGCATACGTGTCAGTCAGCGGTGCTCCTGGGGGTGTCTGAATAATGAGTGACTTTGGGCATTCTTGACTCTTTGGGCTGTCATGTTCATAGGGGTGAGGAGGGGCATTCCTGGGACCCTCTCTTCAGTCCCCCATCTAGTCGACTTTTTGACCAATCCTCCATACTTTTTCACTCTTGCTTTTGGTAGCCCTTTTCGATCAATCCTCCATACCTTTTCACTCTCGCTTTTGGTAGCCATATCTTTGTCACTCCTCCAAGATGTCCATAGAAATGTGCATGATCATCGAAACTCCAGGTCAAATAGGTACATTCGCCTTCTGGGTTGCCCCACACCCATTATCCTCAGTATTTGTTATTGTCGTATGGGTGGTCGAATTTTATCATCTCAGTCGGGAACATTGGACATCCCTTTATCCTAGACCTCTTGCTATTTTGTTTTTCCACTATCTTTCTTTTTCTTCTCCCATGTTCACATCCACCATCGCCTTCATCCATATTGTCTTAATAGTTTTGCGGCATTGTGTAATGCAGATTTTCAGCACACACATTCCCATTGGTACTAATATTAGTGCTCCTAGTAATACCTTCAGTCTGTCTGCCTGCCATGACTGCATCCAGGACCATAGCTCTGGTCTTTTGCAGTCTCCTTGGCTTCTTCCTCCATCTTGGCATGCATCTTCAATAATCTCGTCACTGCTTCTATCAGTGTGCCATTCTCTCTGTCGTTGGCAGGCACAAATGTGCAACAGGAACTCCCAATCTTGCCGCAAATTCCTCCTTCCATTGCTTTGAGAAGGTCTAGAACATATCTGTTTTGGAGTGCCTTCAACCTTACTGCTCGGGGATCTTCTTTTTGAAGCCATTTACTGTAGAGTTTGTCTACATCATCTCCCATTGGTTATGTGCAACCCTTTAGCATTTGTATATGTCTGGACAGCTGGAACCACTGACGCGAAAAACATTTCTGTACTGCGGAGTAACCGATGTTCAGGTGGTACACCATCTAGTGATGCTTCTGACTCTGAGAAATAGTTGTCTCTCTTTACTCTACTAACTTCCACAGACCGTTTTCTTCTTCCCTTTTCTTCTACTCCCACAGACCTTTTATGTAATGCCTGCCTGACTCAGACAGACTTCATTTGCTTCTGCTCAATCACCTGTCAAGAGGTGTAGGGTTATGCAGTCCGCCCGGTACTTTGCAAACAGAACGACTGCAAGACCTTTCTACTCTCAGTACAGAGTCACTGGGAGATTCCCATGGAAATGTTATTAAGTATCCATGTTACTTGGATAGGGTCACATGGTTGGGGGTGTGTCTTCTCTACTTAAGCCCTGTGGTGACCTAATCCGGTGCTTTTGATTAGTGTTTTGTTTTTGGCTTGAAGCTAATGCTCGTTCCAAGCTAGCGAATAGTGTTTTGTTACTTAGCCGTACCATTCGGCATTCTGTTTCATTCATCCGGGTTCATTGTAACCCTTGCGGGCTTGTCAGCAGCCTTCTCCCTCTGCTCAGAGGCTGCTGCTCTCGCTGGTGTTCTGCCAGCTTTCATTCAAGCCTGCTTTGGGAGGAAATCTTCTATCTGGCACTTGTGACAACGCACAGGTACTTTCCGCAGCTGCAGCCCATTTTCATTGCTGCTTCTGAACCATGCGGCTTCAGCACCCATAACACTGCACGAAGGCTGCGGCTCTCAGCTTCTTCCCGACGGCGCATGAAACGTGGCAATTAACCGCAGCTGCAGACCTTCCCAAGGCCGCTCCATATCACACGGCTTTCAGCACCCTCTACGCCGCACGGATTCCGTGGCTTGCAGCCCTTTCCAACCCGCTCCAAATCACGCGGTTTACAGTACTTTCAACGCGGCTCAGAATCACGCGGCATAGCCCATCAACACCCGAGGGAGCACCCAGCTTGCAGCTCTTCCCACGCCGCAGGGTACTTGTGGTGTCTCTTTAAACCTGTGGATATCCACGGCTGATCAAACCTAAACTCAGCTACCTAACTGTTAAGGGCCAGCTACTCCACGTTATTTACAGACTTTGGTTACCAGCAACTACAGGTGTCACTGGCCGTTTTCTCTAATAATCAACTACCTATATTGAAATAGTGAAAGACCTGGGGCTAATCATTACTGGACTCTGTTTTTGTGTTCTTCAGTGCACTGGATTTATAGACGCTCTGCTGTTTTTGTGCACCAGCCCGATACTAGTGCATCCCTTGTGCTGTATGGCTTTAACCCCTTACTAACCCTCTCCTTTCCCTCATCTTCTTTGAAGCAATTGAGTCTGCAAGTTCCAGGTCTTCAAGAGTCTGCAGTCCCGTCCTAAGGTAGGGAACCAGTTTAACTGTCTTCAAAAGGTTGGGGGTTTTTCTTGGTTTAGTCCGTGCTAGCCTAATTGCATTCAGTGTGCCCAGCATAACGTTTTCCTTCTTGTGTTGGTATCCATCTTAGGGAAGTCGTCTATCTTCATGTCTTTCTGTGGCAATACCAGTGCTGGCATATTGATGGTGTACCAACGAGCAAACTCCTCCCCAGTTGGGTGGCAGCATCTTATATGCCTTGGATCCATACGCCCAATAGTGGTCCATTAATACTGCTGTGCCGACCTTCATAGCTGGATGCTTTTCTGTGTACCTAAACTCTGTGTTATCTCCAACCGTTACTGCGCTTTCATTCTTGCAACACAATGCTGGTTTCTTGAGTGGCATTATGGGCATTGGTCCAGCTTCATTGTCTACCCAGGTGAGCAACTTGGTGCTTGCATCCCATTCCTTCAGGAACTTGTCATTTTCTCCTTGCACTGTGTTCTCTGGTGCTTGTACTGGGGTGTGTGTTTTGCATCCTACTATTCCTTCTTTCCATCCTTCTGCTGTGGATACTTGGCCATGCAATAGCATCTGTGGTCTTTCCCAACATCCTGGTTCTCCTCCTACTTCCTTGACCCCCCTCTTCGGGCATGGTCATTTCTTCAGCGTTATTGTTTTTGTCTGCTTTCTGCAGGCCATCAGTTATGTATTGTATAGCCTGGTCTAACTGACAGTAATTGTTCATGTCGTCTGAGACATTCATCTCAATGTTGCTGTTTTCCCTTGGAATCTTCCCTGGGTTGTAACCATGGATAGGTATATGAGGCATTGTGTTCTTGCTGCTGGTATTTCAGTTGTTGTAAACGTTTTGGGGCACTCATGGCATAGGGGATTAGTAAGCAGACATAGCATCTCTCCCCAGTGGTTTCTTTACTTACTTAGGTCATGTGTTTGTACCACATATTGTTAGATATTCGAGCAGTATCAGTGAGATATAGGTCCACCCCTCCCATGTCCATGTCATTACTGCGCTTACTTCCCTTTACCGTGCTCCCATGTCCACCTGACATGGTCGTTCCACCGGCTGGAGTTCGGGTAAAGTTAGTAGAGGATACAGCGGTTTCACTAGATACAAGAGATATTCAGCAAAAGAAAACTGCAAAAACTCCACTTGGAAATAATAGACATGACAAGATGAGCATGTTTTTAATAATCCCTTCCATTACCTGTGCTGCTTGGATCCTTGTGCCGCTTGAAAATATCAGTTGCCTGCCTGAAATGCGCAAAACTGTGCGTTACTGGGTTAGTGTTGTATTAATTCAAGTCCCGTTGATCATTCTAATCTGTCATGGCAAAAATGAATAGCTGTTCCTAGAATTAAAACGGTGTGCGATCTCTGAGTACTGCAAGGACAGATGGGTTTCCTTGTTCGAATTGTTGGTAAGCTTGGGTCAAACATGCTATTAAAACGTTATAATACACATTAGGAGGACGTGCTTGGAATCTGTTGGACCTTCTGATGAACTGGACAAATTGACTTTGGAAGATATCAGGGTGTCAATCAGTGGGCAGCATGGAAGAAATGCAATAAAACAGTTGCACTTTCACAGTGAATGTGTGTGGAGAGAAAAATAACAAACATACAGTGTGCCCTCACTCTGGATGTGTAGGAAGTCCTTGCCCTAACTCTGTTGCTGTGAGTGAGTAACCATCAGGTGTCCTCGGCTCAGCAATGCTGATTCTAAATTGTCTTTGCTCTCCTTGTTGAGGATCGTTGGCCCTGTCGATATCGTTGCCAGGTGAGGCCACAGCTTTGTAGGGCTTGATGTCGCCGATATGATTCCAGACACTCTTTCCAACCAGTTGAATTGCTCGTTCAGTCACTTTCTCCACTGTGTAAGAACCCGTAAATCTGGGTGCGTCTGAACATCAGGTAAAGTTCATAAGGAGAACCTGGTCTCCTGGGTATACAGGCGGCTGCTTAAGTAAGTCCTCTGGGTTGTTGCCACTGTCACTCCCTTCACCGACTTCAGGCCCCACCTGGTGTCGTTGTATCTGACGAGAGATAAAATAGGCACTAGCAATCAAGGAAGTCACATATTCATACATTTCCTGACCCAATACATCTGCAGCATTTTCCACATCCTTCACTGCTCTAGTGAGAGGAGCCAGGGGAAGTTGCATGCGCCGTCCTGTTACCACCTCGGGTGGGGTTAAATGGTGGTCGGACCTGGTCTTATTGCGCAATGTGAACAGGGCTAAAGGCAAGCAATGCAACCAATTCTTATTGAGACTCTTTAGTTTGGCTATGGCTTCTTTAAGCAGGCCATTGAGGCGTTCACACACACCCCGTTCGCTTGTGGGTGATGAGCACAGGAACATTTTTGTTGAATGCCCAGCAACGTTGTCAAATGCTGAAACATCTCATTGCAGGAACTCACACGTGCCCCATCATGGGGATACTTCCCGGAGCAGGAATTTCGCTGCTCTAAGGGCATTAGGATGAAAACGAGGACCGGCCTTAATCCAACGGGAAAATGGACACACAACCACTATCATGTAGCAGTACCCTTGGCAGACTAGCACATCCCTCTCCCGCACAGGTGTAGCGCTATAACACATCCCTCTCTTATACAGGTTTAGCGCCATAGCACATGCCTCGTCTGTACAGGTGTAGAACCATAGAACACCCCTCTCCTGTACAAGTGTAGCACCGGAGCACATCCCTCTGCGGTACAGGCATAGTGCCCTAACACATCCCTCTCCTGCACAGGTGTAGCGCAATGGCACATTCCTCTCCTGCACAGGTGTAGCGTCATAGCACATGCCTGTCCTGTACAGGTGTAGCGCCATGGCACATTCCTCTCCTGCACAGGTGTAGCGTCATAGCACATGCCTGTCCTGTACAGGTGTAGCGCCATGGCACATTCCTCTCCTGTACAGGAGTAGCGCCATGGCACATCCCTCTCCTGTACAGGTGTAGCACCATGGCACATCCCTCTCCTGTACAGGTGTAGTGCCATAGCACATCCCTCTCCCGCACAGGTGTAGCGCTATAACACATCCCTCTCTTATACAGGTGTAGCGCCCTAGCACATCCCTCTCCCGCACAGGTGTAGCGCTATAACACATCCCTCTCTTATACAGGTTTAGCGCCATAGCACATGCCTCGTCTGTACAGGTGTAGAACCATAGAACACCCCTCTCCTGTACAAGTGTAGCACCGGAGCACATCCCTCTGCGGTACAGGCATAGTGCCCTAACACATCCCTCTCCTGCACAGGTGTAGCGCAATGGCACATTCCTCTACTGCACAGGTGTAGCGTCATAGCACATGCCTGTCCTGTACAGGTGTAGCACCATGGCACATTCCTCTCCTGTACAGGAGTAGCGCCATGGCACATCCCTCTCCTGTACAGGTGTAGCGCCAGAGCACTTCCTGTACAGGTGTAGTGCCATAGCGCATCCCTCACCTGTAGAAGTGTAGCGCCATGGCACATCCCTCTCCTGTACAGGTGTAGCGCCATGACACATCCCTCTCCTGTACAGGTGTAGCGCCAGAGCACATCCTTCTCCTGTACAGGTGTAGCGCCCTAGCACATCCCTCTCCTGTACAGCTGGAGCACCATAGCACATCCCTCTCATGTACAGGTGTAGTGCCAGAGCACACCCCTCTTCTGTACAAGTGTAGCTCCATAGCACATCCCTCTCCTGTACAGGTGTAGCACCATAGCGCATCCTCTCCTGTACAGGTGTAGCGCCATGGCACTTCCTGTACAGGTGTAGTGCCATAGCGCATCCCTCACCTGTACAGGTGTAGCACCATGGCGCATCCTCTCCTGTACAGGTGTAGCGCCATGGCACATCCCTCTCCTGTACAGGTGTAGCGCCCTAGCACATCCCTCTCCTGTACAGGTGTAGCGCCCTAGCACATCCCTCTCCTGTACAGCTGGAGCACCATAGCACATCCCTCTCCTGTACAGTTGTAGTGCCAGAGCACACCCCTCTCCTGTACAGGTGTAGCTCCATAGCACATCCCTCTCCTGTACAAGTGTAGTGCCATAGCACATCCCTAACCTGTACAGGTGTAGCACCATAGCGCATCCTCTCCTGTACAGGTGTAGCGCCATGGCACATCCCTCTCCTGTACAGATGTAGCGCCAGAGCCCATCCCTCTCCTGTACAGGTGTAGCGCCATGGCACACTCCTCTCCTGTACAGGTGTAGCACCCTAGCACATCCCTCTCCTGTACAGGTGTAGCGCCAGAGCACATCCCTCTCCTGTACAGGTGTAGCGCCCTAGCACATCCCTCTCCTGTACAGCTGGAGCGCCATAGCACATCCCTCTCCTGTGCAGGTGTAGCGTCAGAGCACATCCCTCTCCTGTACAGGTGTAGCACCAGAGCACATCCCTCTGCTGTACAGGTGTAGCGCCAGAGCACACCCCTCTCCTGTACAGGTGTAGTGCCAGAGCACACCCCTCTCCTGTACAGGTGTAGCTCCATAGCACATCCCTCTCCTGTACAAGTGTAGTGCCATAGCACATCCCTAACCTGTACAGGTGTAGCACCATAGCGCATCCTCTCCTGTACAGGTGTAGCGCCATGGCACATCCCTCTCCTGTACAGATGTAGCGCCAGAGCCCATCCCTCTCCTGTACAGGTGTAGCGCCATGGCACATTCCTCTCCTGTACAGGTGTAGCGCCAGAGCCCATCCCTCTGCTGTACAGGTGTAGCACCAGAGCCCATCCCTCTGCTGTACAGGTGTAGCACCAGAGCACATCCCTCTCCTGTACAGCTGGAGCGCCATAGCACATCCCTCTCCTGTACAGGTGTAGCGCCAGAGCACATCCCTCTCCTGTACAGGTGTAGCGCCAGAGCACATCCCTCTCCTGTACAGGTGTAGCGCCAGAGCACATCCCTCTCCTGTACAGGTGTAGCGCCCTAGCACATCCCTCTCCTGTACAGGTGTAGCGCCAGAGCCCATCCCTCTCCTGTACAGGTGTAGCACCAGAGCACACTCCTCTCCTGTACAGGTGTAGCGCCCTAGCACATCCCTCTCCTGTACAGGTGTAGCGCCAGAGCACATCCCTCTCCTGTACAGGTGTAGCGCCCTAGCACATCCCTCTCCTGTACAGGTGTAGCGCCAGAGCCCATCCCTCTCCTGTACAGGTGTAGCACCAGAGCACACTCCTCTCCTGTACAGGTGTAGCGCCCTAGCACATCCCTCTCCTGTACAGGTGTAGCGCCAGAGCACATCCCTCTCCTGTACAGGTGTAGCACCCTAGCACATCCCTCTCCTGTACAGCTGGAGCGCCATAGCACATCCCTCTCCTGTGCAGGTGTAGCGCCAGAGCACATCCCTCTCCTGTACAGGTGTAGCACCAGAGCACATCCCTCTGCTGTACAGGTGTAGCGCCAGAGCACATCCCTCTCCTGTACAGGTGTAGCGCCAGAGCACATCCCTCTCCTGTACAGGTGTAGCGCCAGAGCCCATCCCTCTCCTGTACAGGTGTAGCGCCAGAACCCATCCCTCTCCTGTACAGGTGTAGCACCAGAGCACACCCCTCTCCTGTACAGGTGTAGCACCAGAGCACATCCCTCTGCTGTACAGGTGTAGCACCAGAGCACATCCCTCTGCTGTACAGGTGTAGCACCAGAGCACATCCCTCTGCTGTACAGGTGTAGCGCCAGAGCACATCCCTCTGCTGTACAGGTGTAGCGCCAGAGCACATCCCTCTGCTGTACAGGTGTAGCGCCAGAGCACATCCCTCTCCTGTACAGGTGTAGCACCACAGCACATCCCTCTGCTGTACAGGTGTAGCGCCAGAGCACATCCCTCTCCTGTACAGGTGTAGCGCCAGAGCCCATCCCTCTGCTGTACAGGTGTAGCACCAGAGCACACTCCTCTCCTGTACGGGTGTAGCGCCAGGGCATGTTAGGGAGAATTCTCATCTAAGGCTAATTTACCTTACCTATAGAGTCCCCCAGCAGCTTTGCTGGATTTTAAGGGTTTATTCCTTAGAATGAGACCCTTTTTTCCCACTCTTAGACAGATTGCTAGTGTGTGTTTTAGGCTTTCTTGTGTGCTTATGGTCTATGGGGTTTTTCTCACCCTCATAGGAATCATCTTTTTAACATGTGTGGTACACAGCTCCCTCCGTGCCGTACCACAGGGGTGTTGTAGTGACCCCCAAACATAGACTCCATACCGTGAGACTAATTAATGTCTCCCAGGGCATGTGAAGTCCCCATTGACTTTACTAGTCAATACTTACGAACTAAACCTGTACAACCCATCTTACTATGAAAGTACTGGAAAGGGTTGATCGTTTTTCCATAGTGTTCATTTTCGAGGGGGAACCGTGTAGTCCCTCTCTCAAAAGTTTCTGGCTGGTGGCAGTGGTTACTACCGTAAATATTCGATCGCAAATATTTCCCTATGGGGTTTTCCCACTGTTCGAGGCTACCACTTTTTCTGACAGCCTCTAACATACTGCCGGTTTATTATATTATTAACTTTACTCCGGTAGGTTTTTATTGCCAGAACTTTAATAATAATAATTTCTCGTGTCTTTCTCTGAAATCCTAACCCGGGTCGGGGATCCTTTGTTCGTCCTTTTGGTGGGCTTCTGCACAGAAGCCCTCCTTTTGGCGCCACGGGGTCTGGGGTAGACAGGATGTGTGGGAGGGGGTATAGGCACCCTGGACAGGGTTGTCTGCGCAACCCAAGTCGCACTCTGCCCTGATAGGCTGGGGGGTTCTCCCGCCTGGAGAGCCACCCCACTGTGTGAGTGACAGCTAGGCTGTATGAATGGGGGTCTTGCTGCATAAAAGCAGGGTCCTGACGACTGGAGGACAAGACGTCGCCACTGGAACTAAGAAAACGAAGAGGAGAGAAGCTGAAGACATCTGCAACGACTGAACCACCGGTGAAGCCCTGCTGCAGATCCTCACCACTTTTCTCTAACGACTTGAGAAGATCTTCCTCTGAAAGAGTCTTCTTCCCTTAAGCTGGTGGGGCCAACCAGTTCGCCAATCACCTTCCAGGACCTGCCTTGGTCGAATCGCCAGTGCCCTGCACTCGGAGACCGGATAGCCAGGCACCTGTCCACCACGACCGCAATTTAAAGGCGTGTACCTTTTATTTGTTTGGCAGCACCGCGGCTGGTTTCATCCCTGGGCAGTGCAGTAACTCGAACCTTCCTCCACGACAAGAGTCTCTCTTCCTCTGCTTGATCTCCCGAACTGCAGGAACTGCCAGGAACTACCGCCACCACAGGAGCCTCTTCCACTTTAAAGGTACACTGTTCCGCTAGGCCTCCCGTTTCATTGGGTATTGCTAAAGGTGTTTTAAATCCTTTACTTACCCCTATCATCTAACATTGTCTTTCACCTTCTGCAACCACCTTTTCAAATCGTTGAACAAAGACTTGACTGCAGCTACTAGAACAGTTTGATCCTGGGCACATTGCCTTGTACCATTGACTCTGGCACAGGCCTATTGACTCTGGCTAAATCTGTTACAACTGCCTTCTCTAGATTGCTTCTCACCTAGAAATGTGTTGGTGCACCTAACTCTTATAACCACCTTTTTCCTTCCCCTTTTTAAACTTGTGAAATGCCCTTTTGCTCGGTTTTCACCTCAGTATTGCATATGCTAAAATATTGCCTTGCCTAACTTGTTCAGTCTACTTGGGAAGTGTTGCTGGTGTGTTAAAGAGTCTAAACCTGTATACCTTGTCCTTTCTCTCCCTCCCTTCTGAGAAATTGTTAGAGTGCCATTTCTGCTTGGTTTACACTGTGCCGTTTTGCTCAGTTTTCACTCTTGCTCAAACTTTTCTCCAATTTAAATAGGGAGTTGTGTATACTTTTTCTCGACTGATTTAACTTGCTTTAATAATAGTGATTTGTGTGTGAACATCAGAGTGTGTAAAATAAATATATATACTCTTTTTGATACAAAGCTTTGGTCAGTGTTTCCTTGTTCCATAGTACTGAAGCCCTAATGTGCAAACCCTGAATACTGCTCAACTCCCTCTTGAGATAAGTCTGACTGCTTAGCCACAGCTACCAACTACATCTTTGTGGTACAGACTGATACCAAAGGGGATTTATTGCATATACCTGTAGTCTTAATCTTCTGTAGTGCTCCCTAAGGGAACTGTACAGGTCTAGCAACATGGCACACCCCTCTCCTGTACAGGTGTAGCGCCATAGCACACCCCTCTCCTGTACAGGTGTAGCACCAGAGCACATCCCTCTCCTGTACAGGTGTAGCGCCATGGCACATCCCTCTCCTGTACAGGTGTAGCGCCAGAGCACATCCCTCTCCTGTACAGGTGTAGCACCAGAGCACATTCCTCTCCTGTACAGGTGTAGCGCCAGAGCACACCCCTCTCCTGTACAGGTGTAGCACCATAGCACACCCCTCTCCTGTACAGGTGTAGCACCAGAGCACATCCCTCTCCTGCACAGGTGTAGCGCCATGGCACATTCCTCTCCTGTACAGGTGTAGCGCCATGGCACATCCCTCTCCTGTACAGGTGTAGCGCCAGAGCACATCCCTCTCCTGTACAGGTGTAGCACCAGAGCACATTCCTCTCAGCATCTTGGCACCGCACGCAGGAAAATAAGGGGGGGCGCGGGGGCGATTGCATTTGCATGGATTAATCCACCCAATAAGATTGTTGGGCATTAAATGTGATTGTACCACCAGGGGGCGCCAAGCATCGGATGCCTGATCCGACGTCTCCCTCATTCAGGCTGAATCTAACCTTTTGAGAGCGGAATGAACTACAATTTTAACCTCAACTCTGCACTTTTCATCTTCCAAATACCTTGTGCTTCACCGGTCTGCCTCAGCCTCTGGATCTCTTCTCTTCATTGCTTGTTTCGCCTCCTTCTGGCTCCCCTCCCGCCTCGTGGGCGAAAACATGGCGACCTTGTGCGGAGTCCCCGTGGCTGCTGCCGCCGTCATCCTGCCAAGCTGCTGCTCCTAGGACTCGCTCCATCTGTACCGGACTACGGTGCCCACCGCATCTGGCAATCATCGCCCTTGCCGGCTCCCTATGGACCTGACTTTAATCCTGCTGTGACCTGATCCTTCAACGGCGGGCTGCCGCGCTCTCGGCGTCGACCACTGCCTGAACGAGGCTGTGATTAGACACCTGCTGCCCTCGATAATACTGGGACCCGATCCTTCATCTACGCCAGCCGCACTCTGCGACTCGCAGCCGTGACCGCTGCAGGCTCCTTGTGAACCTCTTTAATCCTGCTGCCCCTGCAGCTTCTGTGAGCCGATCCTTCAGCCACGGGTTACCACGCTCTCGGCTTCTCTGAGCAGCGCCCACTGCCTAAACGACGCAATGATTTGACACCAGCTGCCCTTGCTGCTACTGGAGCCTAATACCTCAGTGACAGGCTTTCGCGCCCTCAGCACCCTGCTCCTGCGGCCACTGCCAACACGAAGCTGCCTGCTGCCCTTGCTGCTACCGTGGCCTGCCCTATCTGACACTGGCTGTTGTGCTCCGTGCGTCTGCAGCTGCAGCCACTACCAGCTCACTACTTCTATGCGGTCGGGACCCTACTGCTTTCCTGCTGCTCACTTTTCTTGTGGCCAGTCCAGCCTGTCTGCCTTGCTGTCCAGGAACACGGCTGCCTGCCTGCTTGCGTGGTTCTACTATTTGGATCCTCAGCTCGCCTCTCATTGCCTCCCAACAGGTGGTCCCAACCTCTCATCAGCTCCTGACTACAGGGCCGCTCCTGTGTCTTGCCCAATCCACTCCGGGCTGTTGCACCTGCTGTGTCTGGTGGCTGCCATCCTTGCCTGCAATCCGCAGCGTACTGGATAAGATCCTGCTGCCCTTGCCGAGCCGACCACCCGCTCCAGCTGCTCTGGACTATGGCCCTACCTCCACTTCAGGCAGCCTGTGTCCTTGCTAATCCCGGCAGTTGCTGCCTTCACTACGCCATTGCCTGCTTCTTCTGCATTGGGCTGCTATGCCTCCCACTGTCCGGGTTCCATTGGATGCCCCTTTGGATAATCATAGATTGAGCTTGCACAAGAACAAACTGTCTAGAAGCCCCAGTGGAGTAAACAATCTTCGTTTCAAATCGAGGTTGTCAGTAAAGCCTCGAAGCCGTGGTGTCATTTCTTGCACGTCCTTTCACAGAATGCTATGGGTTGCCATGGAAACGCTGGTGGCCGTTGTATTCGCGTAGGCACTCAGGCCCAAGGCGCCATCTTGTGCGTGCGGTCAGCTGACCTTTTTTAAGCCTCGCCCCCGCGCACGTCGGTGCTTCTGAATTTGTCATTTTTCAAAGCTACGAACCTTGTACCTTGTCTTCTTGGCTCCTTGAAACCCCGGTCTGCCTTGACCTTCCTTGGTTCCTTCTTGTCATTGCCTTCGAACTTCTTGGATTACTTGACCCGGAACGTCCACGGCCTGCTTTCGTCTCATCCCTCAAGTCTTTCCTGCTCATAACAGACTCGGAACGACCACGGACTGCATACGCTTCATCCCTCAAGTCTTATCAGCTCATACCAGACCCGGAACGACCACGGACTGCATTTGCTTTGTCCCTCAAGTCTTACCTGCTCATACCAGACCCGGAACGTCCATGGACTGCATTAGTCTAATCCCTCAAATCTTACCTGCTCATCGTCGAATTCGGAACGTCCACGGACTGCATATGCCTCATTCCTCAAGTCTTACCTGTTCATTGTCAAAACCGGAACTTCCACGGGCTGCATACATCTCATTCCTCAAGTCTTACCTGTGTCATCTCTTCACTTTGGAACTTTTCAAAGACACTATTGAACACAGGACGCTAGCGCATCGGTACAAGGATCAAAGGACATTGGCGCATCAGCGCAAGGATCAAAGGACCTCAGCGCAACGGCGCCTGTATCAATAAACTCCTTAGGCGTCCTTGTGCCGGTGGGTATAGGAAAACAAGACATTGGGCCTCATTACATGGACAGCGGTAACATTGGCGCTATTAGCGCCATGGTTGCCGCTGGTAGTTTACTGATTCCTCCTTGGTGAATGGGGGAATTGCTGCCCCATTCCAAGGTTGGTGGGAGGTAATTCCCCATTCACCAAGGCCCTTCCCCATTCCCATTTGAGCCCCCATAGGGCCAATGGGAATGGGGAAGGAGCAAATAACGGTACCGCTATTAGCAGTACCGTTTGCCCTGAAGTCCCTCAGGGGGTCCCTTCCTTAATGTGTGGTCTGGCCACACATTAAGGACGGGACCCGCTGAGGGACCTCGTAGTATGGCGCTAAGGGATTACCGGCACCGGTGCCCTTACCGGTGCCGGTAATCCCTTAGCGCCATCTGTGTAATGAGGCCCATTGTGTTTCCAGGGACTGCCATTCCATTCCCATCGCTTCTGCAGTATCCATCCCGGTCACTCATTTGGTAAACACAAAACTATTTGGTTCTTACTTTCTTCTTGCTATTTCGTACTCCTGGTAATAGTTACTTTTCTTGTTTTCAGGGTACTCAACAATCTAACTTGGAACTATTCAGTCCCAGTCTGATTTCTTGCTTGTGAGTATCAGTTCAGCATCTTGCTTAGGAGAACCCGTTGCCTTAAACCACATGTTAATATCTGGTTAATTTTTCTTGCAGCCAGCTGTTGAAGTACCAGGGTGTACCATATTTCGGGCAGTACTCACCTCATTCTGTCCTTTCGTACACTTGAGGGGTATATTGTCAGAAAGACTAAATTGCAGCACGATGTGTCAAGCCACCACTACTGGAGTTAGCCCTTGTGTCCTAACATATTCAGAAGCCTTTAAAAAAGAAAAAATGGAAGAGGCCGCTGATCATTTGGCAGCTCTATCCAAAGTGGTGGCTGACCTCAGGGCTGACATGACAGCCGCACATGATGCAACTCAACGTCTATTAATGAGTTACATGCTGGCTTGCAGTCAGCGGCTGGAGTATCTAGTCCTGGAGTGGATTCAACTTCAGGAAGGGCTCAATCAAGAACTGAGTCAGGCCCTGTCTACATGCTGCACAGTTCCCGTTGGCTCCTCCAGAGAGGTTCCTAGGGGATCCTAAGACCTTTCGAACGTTCATTAATCAGTGCTGTTTACATTTCTTGTGTAGGCTTGCCTCCTTTCAGGATGCTACTACTAAGGCAGCATTTGTCCTGTCTAATCTTGGGGGTACTGCTGCAGTGTGGGCCAATCAACCTGCTGGAACAGAGTAGCCCATTGCTGTATGATTGTGAGGCTCTGATTACGGCTATGACCTGTGTTTTTGATACCAGATATAAATCACAGGCAACAGACCTGGAATTGCTTTCTTTACAACGGAAAGACAAATCCTTTTTGGAGTACTTGGCTAAGTTTAATCAGCTAGTTGCAGAAACAGATTGGCCCGACGAATAGAGAGCTGCTTTGTTTTATAAAGGTCTTTCGGAAGGCTTAAAGGACGTTTTAGCAACCATACCTGTTGTTCCTAGTGGTTTCCCAGAGCTGGTTGATCTTGTGTTGCAAATTGATGCCCGGAAGGCTGAACGAAAGGGTGAACAAAGAACCACCCTAACCGTTCCGACGGCGGTAACTCCTGTGTCAACCTCTGAACCAATGCAGATTGGTGCTATTCAGGGTCCACTTACTCCTTCAGAAAGGGAGCTTCGAAGAGCCAATCATTTATGCTTCTATTGTGGTTCGTCAGCACATTTTTTGAAACTTTGTCCCAAGAAACCTAAGAAGGCGGGAAACGCCAAAGCTCGACAATAGACGGGTCCCTTTGTCGAGTCAAGTGGTCATGGACCCCAGATCCTCGGTTGCTTTTTCTGTCTTGGCTACCTTGTCTTCTACCCCTGAGACAACCTGGTCTGTTGAACCCATGCTTGATTCAGGTGCAACTGGAAATTACGTGGATGCACAATTTGTACGTGATCATTCCATTCCATTGATTCCCAAGAAAATACCAGAATTAGTTAATGCAGTGGATGATACATCTCTGATTTCCGGTTTGGTGACAGAACAAACCATTGACCTTGTGTTATCAATTGGTGACAGTCATTCAGAGATCATCCAGTTCGATGTCATGTCAGCTCCTCAACTTAAGCTGATTCTGGGGTTGCCATGGCTAATGAAATACAATCCTTCCATCAATTTGATGTCACGTTCAGTTATGTGTACCTCGGAACAATGTCAGAAGTCTTGTCATACAGCTATGGTTGGATTTGGGAATCCTAGTTCCGTGCTCCTGGATTCGGCTTTAACGATTGGGGCAATTACTACAGCGCTCCTTCCGAAAGAATATGATTCTTTTAAGGACGTGTTTGATAAGAAGGGGGCAGAAAAACTACCTTCACATCGTCCTTATTGCCCGATTGAACTACTGGCAGAGGCCCGTATTCCTTCTGGAAAAGGAGGATGTAGTGTTAAGAGTACTTGGATCAAGCACTCCGGACGGGATTCATTCGTCCCTCCAGGTCTCCAGCAGCATTACCACTTTTCTTTCTACCTAAGAAAGGAGACTTACGCCCCTGTATCGATTATAGAGAATTGAATGCAGAGACAGTTCGGAATCAGTATCCGATTCCTCTGATATCTGTTTTATTGGATCATCTAGGTTCTTTTAAGTTTTTTACCAAACTTGACTTAAGGGGGGCCTATAATCTGGTGAGAATCAGAGAAGGTGACGAATGGAAAACAGCTTTCAAGACTAAGTATGGTCTATTCGAGTACTTGGTTATGCCATTTAGCCTTTGTAATGCCCCAGCTACATTCCAGTATTTCATCAACGATGTGTTCAAGGACTTACTGGACCAGTTCATGGTTGTCTATCTTGATGACATTCTCATTTATTCCTCTACCTACAAGGAACACATCCAACATGTCTCCACCGTTTTACAGAGAATGCATGAAAACAGCCTATATGCCAAATTGGAGAAGTGTCTTTCATGCTGACCAGGTGGAATTCTTAGGTTACAATATCACCAGTGAGGGGGTTAAGATGATCAATAATAAGGTTAAAGTGATCTTGGACTGGCCTGTCCCAAACAATGTATCAGTCCTTTTTAGGGTTTGCAAATTTCTACAGGCGGTTCATACACTCTGCTATCGCAGCCTCCTTGACTTCATTAACCAGTTCCAAAACTCACTTTGTATGGTCTGATCAAGCCCAGGAAGCCTTTGAAACACTGAAGTCCACGTTTACCTCAGCCCCGGTTCTACAGCAAAAACGTCCATTTATTGTTGATGTTGATGCCTATGATCTGGCTGTGGGAGCTATTCTGTCCCAGAGGTGTGAAGACTCTGGTCTTCTCCATCCTGTGGCTTATCATTCCAGGAAACTTACTAAGTATGAAATGAATTACGCTATCACTGAACCTGAACTCCTGGCAATACTCGATGCATTCCTGGTATGGAGAGACCATCTGTTAGGCACTATTGCACCTGTACAGGTCTTCACCGACCACCGCAATCATTTTGCTCTTAAATCAGTACGCTGTACCACCGCTCGCCACGCACAGTGGCATGAATTCTTTTCGATGTACAACTTCCAGATCACTTACCGTCCCGGCAAGTTGCATTCTAATGCGGATGCTTTGTTGAGATTGAATGAAGGTAGTCAGGCGCCTCTTCGGGAAAGAACAGTGTTACAACCATCGTTTGTCATTTAATCTTGTACCGTTGATTCTTCTTTGAAGGGAATGATTGAATCCTGGATGGCAACTAGTCCTCCCGAGCTCAATGATATGGAAATCGTCAATTCCATGCCTTATGTACAAGGACGGTTGTATCTCCCTACTTCGGAAACCCGTGTGTTGGCCCTCCAGTGGTGTCATGATGCTTTAATGGCTGCACATCCAGGGAGATGCAAAACGCTTGAACTGTTAAAAAGGTGAGCGTTCTGGCCGACGATGGGTAAAGATGTCTCGGATTACATTAAAAAGTCCGCTATTTGTGCTCAGTGCAAAGGTATGGTGTCCAAACCGATGGGATTAATTCATCCTATGCCTGTTCCTAAGAAACCCTGGCTAATGATCTCAATGGACTTTGTGGTCGAATTACCACATGTCAGGGGTTGTGATACCATATGGGTGGTCGTTGACTACTTTTGTAAAATGGCCTTGTTTGTACCCTGCCAGGGTATACCTTCTGCTCCGGTCCTAGCTGAATTGTTCTTGCAGAATGTGTTCCATCGTTTTGGGCTACCTGAAATCATCATCACCACAGATCGTGGATCGCAGATTACCTCCCGTTTCTGGCACCATCTAGTCACTGCCTTGGGTATAGATGAATGTTATTCTATGGCCTATCATCCTGAAACAGATGGGCAAACAGAAAGGGCGAATGCCACTAAGGAACAAATCTTACGTTGTCTGATTGCTCAGCATCAAGAGTCATGGTTAAATGTGTTGGGGGCGGCAGAATATGCGTACAATAATTCAGTCCATTCGTCTACAGGTGTTTCCCCATTCTTTGCCCTATATGGCCTCCATCCTCGGTTGATTCCTGACCTGAGGATGTAATACCTACCACTGGCAATCCGGCAGCTCAGGCTTGCATACGTGACTTCATTTCCCTGAAGGAAATGGTTGTTGACCATTTGGAGGCCGTGCAACAGCAAGCCAAACAATATGCTGACAAACATCGGAAACCTGCTCCCGTTTATCAACCGGTAATGGTGGTCTGGTTGTCTTCCAAGAACCTCCATTTGCCTGGCCGAATATGTTTGATACCTCATTTTATGGGGCCTTTCTCGATTAAGGAAGTGATCAACCCTTTGGTGGTTCGCTTAGAATTGCCTTCCCAATGGAACATACATCCTGTCTTTCACGTTTCCCTTCTGAGACCATGTCCCGCAGGTACTCGCCTCTCCTCTCGTCCAGCACCAGTGATGGTCGAGGGTGTGCAGGAGTACGTAGTCAAGGCTATTCTGGATACTAAGATGGTACGTGGGGTTCGTCATTTCCTCATTGATTGGGAAGGGTATGGTCCGGAAGAGCATACACGGGAACCCGAGTCGAATGTATATGCTCCTCTTCTCTTGTCTAGGTTCTTGGCTGCTCGCTGCGGGGATGCATCTTTGGGGGAGGAAACTGTCAGGGTTCCATTGGATGCCCCTTTGGATAATCATAGATTGAGCTCGCACAAGAACAAACTGTCTAGAAGCCCCAGTGGAGTAAACAATCTTCGTTTCAAATCGAGGTTGTCAGTAAAGCCTCGAAGCCGTGGTGTGTCATTTCTTGCGCGTCCTTTCACAGAACGCTATGGGTTGCCATTGAAACACTGGCGGCCGCTGTATTCGCGTAGTCACTCAGGCCCAAGGTGCTGTCTTATGCGTGCGGTCAGCTGACCTGTTTATAAGCCTGGCCCCCGCGCACGGCGATGCTTCGGATTTTTTGTTTTTCAAAGCTACGAACCTTGTACCTTGTCTTCTTGGCTCCTTGAAACCCCGGTCTGCCTGGACCTTCCTTGCTTCATTCTTGTCATTGCCTTCAAACTTCTTGCATTACTTGACCCGGAATGTCCACGGCCTGCTTTCGTGTCATCCTTCAAGTCTTACCTGCTCCTACCAGACCCGGAACGCCCACGGACTGCATTTGTCTAATCCCAAAAATCTTACCTGCTCATCGTCGAATTCGGAACGTCCATGGACTGCATACGCCTCATTCCTCAAGTCTTACCTGTGTCATCTATTCACTTTAGAACTTTTCAAAGACACTATTGAACACAGGACGCTCGCGCATCGGCGCAAGGATCAAAGGACATTGGCGCATCAGCGCAAGGATCAAAGGACTTCAGCGCAACGGCGCCTGGATCAATAAACTCCTTAGGCGTCCTCATGCTGGCGGGTATTGGAAAACAAGACCATGGGCCTCATCACGAGTTGGGCGGTAACGGAATAGCCCTACTGCAAAACCCCCCGGCGCTACTAGCGCCGGATCACGGGTTTGGCGGAAGGGTTATTGCCCATTCCCCACTGGGCCCAATGGGGAAAATTAGCGCTATTACCGCCGGCGGATTTCCCGCCTGCGGTAATCGCGCCAAAAATCTGCAATTTTGCCACGGAGAGCTGGGGGGAAATCCGCCAAAGCCATGATCTGGCAGACCCTTAAATGCGACGGTAATAGCGCTACTGCCGCATTTAAGGGTTACCGCCAGACTCGTGATGAGGCCCATTGTGTTTCCAGGACTGCCATTCCATTTCCATCGCTTCTGCATTATCCATCCCGGTCACTCATTTGGTAAGCACAAAACTATTTGGTTCTTACTTTCTTCTTGCTATTTCGTACTCCTGGTAATAGTTACTTTTCTTGTTTTCAGGGTACTCGCCAATCTAACTTGGAACTATTCAGTCCCAGTCTGAATTTCTTGTTTGTGAGTATCAGTTCAGCATCTTACTTAGGAGAACCCGTTGCCTTAAACCACATGTTAATATCTGGTTCATTTTTCTTGCAGCCAGCTGTTGAAGTACCAGGGTGTACCATATTTTGGGTAGTACTCGCCGCAATCTGTACTTTTGTACACTTGAGGGATATATTGTCAGAAAGACTAAATTGCAGCACGACATGTCAAGCCACCACTACTGGAGTTAGCCCTTGTGTCCTAACACCCACCTTCTACAGCCTCAGCCGGTTCCCCATACTATGCGGGCTGGATTCTGCTGCCTCTGACCACCTCTCCACCATAACTCATCCTTCCGTCCCGAACTGCTGTGCCCGCTGTGTCTGACGGCTACTTTCCGTGCCTGCACTCTGCCACGATCTGGGTCAGATCCTGCTGCCCTTCCCGTGACGGCCACCTGATCCAACTGCTCTGTGCTGCAACGCCCTCCACATCAAACAGCTCCAGCCCTTGCCGACTCCCTCCAGCTGCTACCATTACTACGCCATTCCCCTGTTACACCTGCACTGAGCTCCAACCTCCTCCTTGACTGTCTTCCTTTGCCCTGCAACTGTTTGGGCTGGATCCTGCTGCCCCTGCTCTTCTCACCATTTATCTAACTGATCTGTCTACCTAGGGTCACAACCACCTACTCACTTGTGTGGCCCCTTGGCTCTGCAGTGCCCCACTCTCTGGCCTCTGTGGCCCCCAGCCTCCTTCCTAAGCACTCCCATTACGTGACCTGGCCCTCTGGTTCACCTCTCTCCTGGGTTTCTTGTGCCTGCTCCTTCTCATCACAGCCTATAACCCTGCACTTTTGGCACTGTCACCCCACTGGCCCTATCGCAGGCTCCACAGCAGTCTCCTCCTTGGCACCTGCCGATAGTACAGCCTCTTTCCTGTGCGCTCCTAACTACTCAGCCTGCCCCCCCTGTCCACCTCTCTGGACCTCAAGAGCCTGCTCCTTCTAATTACCAACTGTGTTCCTGCTCCACTGGCTCGGTACATTTGCACGGATCTCCTTAGCCCACTCCTTCAGTCTGCCAACACCTTTGCCTCCCCCTTGCCTCTGAACGGTTGGCAAACTGGTGGTACGGGTGGTAACACCTACTGTCTTCAAACTGCCTCTCCATCCTGCCAGTGTCTGGGCCCTCCCTCCATCGGCCCACTTTGGAGTGTCTCCCCCACTAGCCCATCTCAGTAGCAACTGCCCCGTAGAGCTCCTACCAATCCCACTTCTGCCTTCCAGAAACACTGCCTCCATCTTATGATCTCCTGAAGGCGGAACCTGATCCACCCAACCTTCTGCGTCCTCTCCAGCTTGCAACAGCCCTATAGACTTCTTGCCTCGGAGTTTCCCGGACTTCTGCTTCATTACCAGCTACCTCGGAGAGCTCCTACCAACCCCACTGCTGCCTTCCAGTAACACTGCCTCCACCTTATGTGCTCCTGAAGGTGGAACCTGATCCTCCCAACCTTCTGCGTCCTGTACAACCTCTTGCAACAGCCCTCTGACTTCTTGCCACTGAGTTTCCTGGTCTCCTGCTTCACGCCACAGCCCTCTGGTCTTCCTTTCCCTCAATACTGCTGACTGCTGCCCCTACCCTGCCCTACCTCCTAGTCTGCCCCGACTCCTTTCACCATTATCCTCCCTCCTTAGGGTGACCTCCCACTCACAGACCCCCTTCTCACTTATATTGCTCCTTGTTATGCGCTGTTCCTCCTCTCAGTCCTGCCCCCCCTCCCTCCCCTCTCTCCCCAGTCCTCTCCCCCCCCTCAAAACTCTGTCTTATTATCATGGCCGTATCCTCTCGTAACCCCCCTCGTCCCCCACACCCACTCCTCCCAGCCTCCACACACCCCACTCCGACATTGCAACCTTATCTACCCACAAACCTCCCATACTCCTAACACCTTTGAAGTTGCCCTCTGGAACACCAGATCGATCTGCAACAAAACCACTGCTGTTCTCGACCTTTTCTTCCGCCTTAACCTTCAATTTCTCTGTATCACTGAAACTTGGATCCCTCCCCACAACACCTCTGTTCCAGCATCCCTCACCTCTTCTTCCTCTTCCTTCGCACATGTCCCTCGTCCCTCAGGCTGTGGAGGTGGCCTAGGCCTTCTTTTTCATCCTCACTTTACTTCCTCTCCATCTCCTACTCCTCTACCCACTCTTGCTTCCTTTGAATTCATGTATAAAATCTTTAACTCTCCCCACGCTATATCATTCCTCATCATTTATCGCCCCCTGGCCCTGTTGGCTCCTTCTACGAGGACATTGACCATCTTCTCAGCCTCCTCGCCCCCACCCCCACCCCACTATTTATACTTGGCGACTTCAATCTCCATCCCTCCTCTACCTCTTCCTCCTCTCCTCTCTTGTCTATCCTTGATTCCTACTTTCTCACTCCTCTCCCCTCTCCTCTTACTCACCAATCCGGTTCTACCATTGACCTTATCTTTACCTCCTCCTTTACCGCTTCTCCCATATCCTCTCTACCTACATATCTTTCTGACCACTCCTTGCTCTCCCTTTCCCTCCCCCCTCCCCTTTGTCCCTCTCCCCTCCTTCCTCCACCCCCTTCTTCCGACGTGACCTACGTAACTTCAACCCTTCTATCTTCCTAACTTCCTGCTCCTCTTCCCTCCCCCCTTACCCACTTCTCTTCTCTCTCAGCCACTGAAGCCTCTTCCACCTTAACTTCCTCCCTCACCTCCACTCTTGATCTTCTCTACCTTCTTTCTCCCTTCTGCCCTTCTCGCCGACCTGCACAACCCTGGCTCTCTCCTCACCTTTCCTCTATGCGCCGCCTTCTTAGGTGCTTTGAACGATCCTGGCTTAAGCACCCTACCTCCTCCAATCATGATGCATACTTCTACTATCACTCCCTCTACGACTCTTGTCTCAACTCTAAGCGCCTTTACTTCTCCGACCTTCTCCACTCTCAATCTTCCCATCCTCGCCGTATCTTTCAAACCTTAACTCGACTTCTCTCTCCTCCTACCCTTGACCTCTCCATCGCCTCTCCTCTCTCTGCCTCTGATCTTGCCACCTTCTTTTCTAACAAAGTCCTTAATCTCAGCCAAACTGTCCTCTCCTCCCCTTCTTATTCTCCTCCTCCCCCTCCTCTCCCTCCCTTTTCCATGTCCTCATTCTCCCCTATCTCTCAATCTGAAGTTGCCCTCCTCCTTTCTAAAACTCATCCCACTGCTTCTCCCTCTGACCCCATTCCCACAGCCCTCATCCCTAAAATTTACCACCTCCTCATACCCTATCTTACCTCCTTTTTTTCAGCATCTGTTTATCCACATCCTCCTTCCCCACTCCTTTCAAGCATGCTACCATCATACCCATTCTCAAAAAAACCTTCAGCTAATCCCCTTCTTGCCTCCAACTATCGCCCCATCTCTCTCCTACCCTTCCTATCTAAACTTCTTGAGCGCGTTGTCTATTCTCAACTTTCCACCCTCATCTCTAACCATTCTCTCCTCCCCTCCACCCAATCTGGCTTCCGCCCTCTGCACTCCACGGAAACCGCTCTCATCTCTGTCCTCAACTCTCTCCTCTCTGCCTGCTACTCTAAGCATTCCTCTATCCTTATCCTCCTTGCCCTCTCTGCTGCCTTTGATACTGTCGACCACCTTTTACTCCTTAGCTCTCTCTCTTCTTTTGGCCTTAAAGACTCTGTACTTAATTGGTTCTCCTCCTATCTTTCTTTTTTTTTTTTTTTTTTTTTTTCCCTGCTCCTATCTTTCTAACCGCTCCTTCTCAGTCTCCTGGAGTGGCCGCACCTCCCCTAGCTTTCCTCTCAACCATGGTGTTCCCCAAGGTTCTGTCCTTGGCCCCTTTCTCTTCTCTCTCTACACTTCCTTCTTGGCTCCCATTATCTCCTCCTTTGGTGTCTCACACCATTTCTATGCTGACGATACCCTACCCGGCTCTTCCTCTCTTTCTCCTCCTTCTCTCCTGACATCCACCATAAGCTTTCCTCTTGCCTCTCTGCTATAAAATGTTGGATGTCCTCTCTCTTCCTTACTCTTAATTCTGACAAAACCGAAATCCTGTTCTTCCCAGCCAACACACTCCCTCCCCTCCTCCTTTTATTCTCTCCCCCCATCCCAACTCCCCTTCTATGCCCACGCCCGCAACCTAGGTCTCCACATTGACCCCCACCTCTCCCTCTCTCGCCACATTTCTCTCACTGCCAGATATTGCCGTTTCCACCACCATAACATTCGTAAAGTTTGCCCCTTCCTAACCTTTCACGCTACTAAACTCTTAGTCACCTCCCTTATCTTCTCCAGACTCTTCTACTGCTCCACTCTTCTCTTTGGACTCCCCTCCTCTCACCTCTCCCCCCTCAAATCCATCTACCACTCTGCCATCCGCTCCCTCTGCCTTCTCTCTCCTCATGATTCCATCTCCTCTTCTCTCAACTCACTAGGCTTGCTCTCTTTTCAATCACAGCTTAAATTTAATTTCCTCTGTCTAGTCTTCAAATCTCTCTATGCCCTTGCCCCTCCATACTTATTCTCCCTTCTCACTTTTTATACTCCCTCTCACTCACTCCGTTCTGCGGATCTCTCTTATCTCTCCTCCTCCACCCTGTGCCCCTTCCCGCTTCCGCTCCTTCCAACTTCTAGCTCCCTTCCATTGCAACGCGCCTACCCCTTCCTGTACACTCTATTACCTCCTACTCCTCATTCCGCACTTCTCTAAAATCTTATCTCTTCCACTCACCCCCCTAGCTTCCTTTTTTCCTCTCACTACTGACTGTACCTCTTCCCACTCCTCCCACTCACTCCCTCCCTCACTTAGCCCCTCTCCTTCAGCTCCTTCCTATCAATATTGTAAATTGTTCCTTGTACTGTTCTCTGGT
Source organism: Ambystoma mexicanum (assembly GCF_040938575.1). Classification (NCBI taxonomy): domain Eukaryota; kingdom Metazoa; phylum Chordata; class Amphibia; order Caudata; family Ambystomatidae; genus Ambystoma; species Ambystoma mexicanum. Next base: position 844,175,721 of record NC_090938.1, read on the forward strand.
TCAGATTAAATTTGTCATCCATTGCTTATTGTATTATGCTTGTTCCTCTTGTTAAGCGCTTTGGATTAAAGCGCTATATAAATAAAAAAAAATACAAAATTGTGCATGACTCTTCAGACCCCCGGTTTGAAGTGAATGGTTCCAAGATTGGCCAGAAAGGTGTCTGAGGAGGGCAGATTTCCGGCCCATAAATGTCCCTATTACAGTGGGGTGGGTACAAGTCCAGTGACTGAGGGGGGAATCACTCAGAATGGCGCATTAATACACAGCTGGGGTATCCCCTGCCGGGGTCACGTGTGGGTTGCTTTGTCTTGTCTGTGTGTAGCAGGAGGTCTCGCCACAAATGGGCTCAGGATAAAGTTTGGGCTGAAACACAGGACATGGAGAACACCGTATTGGGGTTCTCGAAAGTCCATGAGTGAGCTAATCGCCACCTCAGTGCTGTAAAGAGATTAAACCCTTTCTTGCTGGTAACTGGGGCAATTATTAATGATTCTCTCCTCACCTGTTGATAATCTGTGAAGCATAAGCATTGCACATCGTTTGAACCTGCTATTTCTTTCCTCCTGAAAAGCTCCAGAAGTGGAATTTCTGAGTCTCCAGACTGGGTCTTCCTTCTACATCCCAGCCATGGGTGTATCCCCTGCAGAGGTCTATTGGAACCCATCCTCCCCTCCCGGCTGCACAGGATCAACCATCATAAGTGTAATGCAGGGAGTGGCCCGACCCTACACATTCCAGCTCCTGGGCCGAGTTGATGAGCGCCTGTCCAATGGAAGCATTGTGATCCGCAGTCTACGGCCAGAGGATGCAGGGTTTTACGTGGTGTGTGCTGAGTCTTCCAGCACACCTGTACGAACCATCCTGCTAACTGTGACCGGTGAGTGACCCTTTCCTAATATTCTCCTATTAGGATGCAGACTGTCCGTCTTGCAGCTTTGCAGGGCTGCATGTTACAGGAGGCCTCACTACCCATAGCCCTTGTTTGAAGGATTTTCCTGTACACTTAGGAAGGATTTTGCTTTTTGCTGCTTTAACTCCATTGACATCAATGGGACACCCTTGCTTTTACTATTATTTTGAACCCTTCCTGACTTTTGGAGGTAAGTGACGCCTTTTTGCTTTACTTACCTTGCTATGCGTATCTGTTTTAGGGGCACTGATTAGTCGTTATGGCAATCAGTGCAGGGGAACTCTGTTCTCCATTGTAAAGTTCTCTGTTTGTTTTTCCTGCACACATCGCCTTCTGTGGAGTGCGGTAGGGACACTTTGTGGTAACTTTCATGTTGTGTCCGGGATGGGCTGATGGCAGCCGATACTTCTATGGTGTTTTTAGTCTTGTGCCCTTTTGCATGTTACCGCTTGCTGCCATTTAGATTACCATACTCTCTACAATGGCCGTGCCACGTGATGTTTGACTGTCCTTTGGCCATCTTGTAGTGTGGCTTGCTTCCTGCCCTGGAGTTTCTGGATTCTTCCTATAGTACACCGTTTTCCAGGGAAAGCTACAGGCAAAGTCTGTGTGTCTGGACCCAGTCCACATTTCGTTCCAAAGTGCCTGTTGGGCAAATGCAGTGGCCAGACGCTGTCCAGTCCTGCCAAGTTTGAATGGTGAATTTGGAGGGGCGTAAATAGTTCCCACAAATATGCCTGAGTATAGTGAGGGAGCCAGAACCAACCAAAGAAGTTTTGGGGAGGGGATTTACCCCCGCAAACCTTTTTGAATAATGTGTTAAAATGATTAAGTGAACAATTTGGAAAAAAGACAGATGGTTTGCAATTGTTTTTGTATGAGAAGTCACAACAAAATCGAATAGATGCAATTCACCAACAGTGCACAGGATCATTTCTCAACACATTTTCATGATGACTTTCCCCACGATATATGCCAGTATAAAAACATGTTCATGCTGGCTGTGCTCATACATTTCCATGCTGGCTGCACCAATATAGACAAGTTTTCTCATACAAAAATGTACTAAAGTTTGGTTGCACAACGTCAGTAATGCTACTATAAGAAATCATGTCCACATCCGGTTCGGCCAATTTATGGCAGTATCCACTTGGAAGAACATACACCCACTGGCGTTGCCATTAAAAATGCGTTGCCACAATATGAAAACCTGGCCAAACTGGCTGCACCAAAATGTAATTCTTTGCGTGTAATAAAACGGCATGCTTGCTTTATCATAAGTGCCCAGTAAGAAATGCATTGCCAAAGAAATAGCTAGACTGGCTGCACCAAAATGCCAGTCTAGCCACTTAATAAGAGTCATCATGCTTGCTTTATCAGAAACCCACGATGCTTGAATCCCTCCGAAATCCCTCCCAGAATCAATAGCTCCGCATGTCACAAACACACAAGCATGTGAGTGAGTGCATGATGGAGGACTGATGAAGTGTGTGTGTGTGTGTGAGTGAGTGCATTTGTGAGTGTCTGGGCATGAGGTGGACTGAGGCTAAATGTGTGCGGAAGTGAGTGCATGTGTAAATGTCAGGGCAGGTGGGGACTCAGGCTGTGTGTATGTGTAAGTGTGTGCATGTCTTGGTGTCAGAATGGGTGGAGGAATGAGGCTGAGTGCATGTGTGAGTGTCAGGGTAGGTGGGGCATTGCAACCTTATCTATCCACAAACCTCCCATACTCCGAACACCTTTGAAGTTGCCCTCTGGAACACCAGATCGATCTGCAACAAAACCACTGCTGTTCTCGACCTTTTCTTACGCCTTAACCTTCAATTTCTCTGTATCACTGAAACTTGGATCCCTCCCCACAACACCTCTTTTCCAGCATCCCTCACCTCTTCTTCCTCTTCCTTCGCACATGTCCCTCGTCCCTCAGGCCGTGGAGGGGGCCTACGCCTTCTTTTTCATCCTCACTTACTTCCTCTCCATCTCCTACTCCTCTACCCACTCTTGCTTCCTTTGAATTCATGTATAAAATCTTTAACTCTCCCCACGCTATATCATTCCTCATCATTTATCGCCCCCTGGCCCTGTTGGCTCCTTCTACGAGGACATTGACCATCTTCTCAGCCTCCTCGCCCCCACCCCCACCCCACTATTTATACTTGGCGACTTCAATCTCCATCCCTCCTCTACCTCTTCCTCCTCTCCTCTCTTGTCTATCCTTGATTCCTACTTTCTCACTCCTCTCCCCTCTCCTCTTACTCACCAATCCGGTTCTACCATTGACCTTATCTTTACCTCCTCCTTTACCGCTTCTCCCATATCCTCTCTACCTACATATCTTTCTGACCACTCCTTGCTCTCCCTTTCCCTCCCCCCTCCCCTTTGTCCCTCTCCCCTCCTTCCTCCACCCCCTTCTTCCGACGTGACCTACGTAACTTCAACCCTTCTATCTTCCTAACTTCCTGCTCCTCTTCCCTCCCCCCTTACCCACTTCTCTTCTCTCTCAGCCACTGAAGCCTCTTCCACCTTAACTTCCTCCCTCACCTCAACTCTTGATCTTCTCTACCTTCTTTCTCCCTTCTGCCCTTCTCGGCGACCTGCTCAACCCTGGCTCTCTCCTCACCTTTCCTCTATGCGCCGCCTTCTTAGGTGCTTTGAACGATCCTGGCTTAAGCACCCTACCTCCTCCAATCATGATGCATACTTCTACTATCACTCCCTCTACGACTCTTGTCTCAACTCTAAGCGCCTTTACTTCTCCGACCTTCTCCACTCTCAATCTTCCCATCCTCGCCGTATCTTTCAAACCTTAACTCGACTTCTCTCTCCTCCTACCCTTGACCACTCCATCGCCTCTCCTCTCTCTGCCTCTGATCTTGCCACCTTCTTTTCTAACAAAGTCCTTAATCTCAGCCAAACTATCCTCTCCTCCCCTTCTTATTCTCCTCCTCCACCTCCTCTCCCTCCCTTTTCCATGTCCTCATTCACCCCTATCTCTCAATCTGAAGTTGCCCTCCTCCTTTCTAAAACTCATCCCACTGCTTCTCCCTCTGACCCCATTCCCACAGCCCTCATCCCTAAAATTTACCACCTCCTCATACCCTATCTTACCTCCTTTTTTTCAGCATCTGTTTATCCACATCCTCCTTCCCCACTCCTTTCAAGCATGCTACCATCATACCCATTCTCAAAAAAACCTTCAGCTAATCCCCTTCTTGCCTCCAACTATCGCCCCATCTCTCTCCTACCCTTCCTATCTAAACTTCTTGAGCGCGTTGTCTATTCTCAACTTTCCACCCTCATCTCTAACCATTCTCTCCTCCCCTCCACCCAATCTGGCTTCCGCCCTCTGCACTCCACGGAAACCGCTCTCATCTCTGTCATCAACTCTCTCCTCTCTGCCTGCTACTCTAAGCATTCCTCTATCCTTATCCTCCTTGACCTCTCTGCTGCCTTTGATACTGTCGACCACCCTTTACTCCTTAGCTCTCTCTCTTCTTTTGGCCTTAAAGACTCTGTACTTAATTGGTTCTCCTCCTATCTTTCTAACCGCTCCTTCTCAGTCTCCTGTAGTGGCCGCACCTCCCCTAGCTTTCCTCTCAACCATGGTGTTCCCCAAGGTTCTGTCCTTGGCCCCTTTCTCTTCTCTCTCTACACTTCCTTCTTGGCTCCCATTATCTCCTCCTTTGGTGTCTCACACCATTTCTATGCTGACGATACCCTACCCGGCTCTTCCTCTCTTTCTCCTCCTTCTCTCCTGACATCCACCATAAGCTTTCCTCTTGCCTCTCTGCTATAAAATCTTGGATGTCCTCTCACTTCCTTACTCTTAATTCTGACAAAACCGAAATCCTGTTCTTCCCAGCCAACACACTCCCTCCCCTCCTCCTTTTATTCTCTCCCCCCATCCCAACTCCCCTTCTATGCCCACGACCGCAACCTAGGTCTCCACATTGACCCCCACCTCTCCCTCTCTCGCCACATTTCTCTCACTGCCAGATATTGCCGTTTCCACCACCATAACATTCATAAAGTTTGCCCCTTCCTAACCTTTCACGCTACTAAACTCTTAGTCACCTTCCTTATCTTCTCCAGACTCTTCTACTGCTCCACTCTTCTCTTTGGACTCCCCTCCTCTCACCTCTCCCCCCTCAAATCCATCTACCACTCTGCCATCCGCTCCCTCTGCCTTCTCTCTCCTCATGATTCCATCTCCTCTTCTCTCAACTCACTAGGCTTGCTCTCTTTTCAATCACAGCTTAAATTTAATTTCCTCTGTCTAGTCTTCAAATCTCTCTATGCCCTTGCCCCTCCCTACTTATACTCCCTCTCACTCACTCCGTTCTGCGGATCTCTCTCATCTCTCCTCCTCCACCCTGTGCCCCTTCCCGCTTCCGCTCCTTCCAACTTCTCGCTCCCTTCCATTGCAACGCGCCTACCCCTTCCTGTACACTCTATTACCTCCTACTCCTCATTCCGCACTTCTCTAAAATCTTCTCTCTTCCACTCACCCCCCTAGCTTCCTTTTTTCCTCTCACTACTGGCTGTACCTCTTCCCACTCCTCCCACTCACTCCCTCCCTCACTTAGCCCCTCTCCTTCAGCTCCTTCCTATCAATATTGTAAATTGTTCCTTGTACTGTTCTCTGGTTCAGATTAAATATGTCATCCATTGCTTATTGTATTATGCTTGTTCCTCTTGTTAAGCGCTTTGGATTAAAGTGCTGTATAAATAAAAATAAATAAAAAAATACAAAATTGTGCATGACTCTTCAGACCCCCGGTTTGAAGTGAATGGTTCCAAGATTGGCCAGAAAGGTGTCTGAGGAGGGCAGATTTCCGGCCCATAAATGTCCCTATTACAGTGGGGTGGGTACAAGTCCAGTGACTGAGGGGGGAATCACTCAGAATGGCGCATTAGTGCACAGCTGGGGTATCCCCTGCCGGGGTCACGTGTGGGTTGCTTTGTCTTGTCTGTGTGTAGCAGGAGGTCTCGCCACAAACGGGCTCAGGATAAAGTTTGGGCTGAAGCACAGGACATGGAGAACACCGTATTGGGGTTCTCGAAAGTCCATGAGTGAGCTAATCGCCACCTCAGTGCTGTAAAGAGATTAAACCCTTCTTGCTGTAACTGGGGGCAATTATTAATGATTCTCTCCTCACCTGTTGATAATCTGTAAAGCGTAAGCATTGCACATGGTTTGAACCTGCTATTTCTTTCCTTTTGAAAAGCTCCAGAAGTGCTCTTGAGACTCCAGACTGGGTCTTCCTTCTACATCCCAGCCATGGGTTTATCCCCTGCAGAGGTCTATTGGAACCAAACCTCCCCTTCCAGCTGCACAGGACAAAGCATCATAAGTGTAATGCAGGGAGTGGCCCGACCCTTCACATACCAGCTCCTGGGCCGAGTTGATGAGCGCCTGTCCAATGGAAGCATTGTGATCCGCAGTCTACGGCCAGAGGATGGAGGGTTTTACGTGGTGTGTGCTGAGTCTTCCAGCACACCTGTACGAACCATCCTGCTAACTGTGGCCGGTGAGTGACCCTTTCCTAATACTCTCCTAAAAGGATGCAGACTGTCCGTCTTGCAGCTTTGCAGGGCTGCATGTTACAGGAGGCCTCACTACCCATAGCCCTTGTTTGAAGGATTTTCCTGTACACTTAGGAAGGATTTTGCTTTTTGCTGCTTTAACTCCATTGACATCAATGGGACACCCTTGCTTTTACTATTATTTTGAACCCTTCCTGACTTTTGGAGGTAAGTGACGCCTTTTTGCTTTACTTACCTTGCTATGCGTATCTGTTTTAGGGGCACTGATTAGTCGTTATGGCAATCAGTGCAGGGGAACTCTGTTCTCCATTGTAAAGTTCTCTGTTTGTTTTTCCTGCACACATCGCCTTCTGTGGAGTGCGGTAGGGACACTTTGTGGTAACTTTCATGTTGTGTCCGGGATGGGCTGATGGCAGCCGATACTTTTATGGTGTTTTTAGTCTTGTGCCCTTTTGCATGTTACCGCTGTTGCCTAGGGATCTAGGCCCAAATGAAGGACGCACACACGGAGAGATAAGAGGAACTTCTTTATTCTTTCACAACCAAACTGGAACTGGCACTCGCAGCGCACGTGCCCCATAACCCCCTTGCCCAGTCAAACTCCGCCTTTCCAACGGAGGGGGCTCACGAGCGTTAACCCCTTGAGTCCCGGGTAACACTACCCCCGGACAATATGTCCAAACATCAACTTGACACGCTGTGTCTCAACAAATAACTCAACACTCTTCAACAAGTCTCATCGGCTTCTTTATGAGCCGTCTCGGCCTCTCACCTCGAGTCCCCAGATCAGGCTCCTCTTCAATCACTTCACTCTGGGCCATGTCCCGGGGGTCCCTGTAGTTTTCCTAGCCCCACGCAGAGCTTGGGGAAGGCCTCCGCGATGTCTTCTTGTGAGACGAGCGATTGAGTTTGATGATAGGCAATCGCATCTACCGTGTTCCCCTGGCCGGGTTTGGCCGCTGCGGCAGTGATCACGTCTCCCGCATTCACGTGAATTTCGATCAGTCCGAGGTGCGACGCCGTGTAGTAGCTAAGGAGGCATCGGCTCTTGGCGAGGGACCGTATCACGTGAATGGTCGCATCGACTTGCCGCCCGTTCAGGAGAAGGCACTGGGTGAATTGACCCACCGTTTGGAGCGGGGTGGCGGCACCCCACTGGAAGATTCTGGAGCGAGACGGACTGAGCTGTGGCGGGCATGGTATCCTGGCGTAGTCTTGTTCACCCATGATGTTCACTGTGGCCCCAGAGTCGATCATAAATTGAAATTGGCAATTCGCCATCTTGAGCGGGATCTGCGGGGCCTCCCTGGCCTCTTTGTTGTCGAGGATGAGGTTCACGAACTCATCCTGGTCGTAGTGGTCCTGCGGCGCGTAGTAGGCCGCCGCCTGGTCGTCTTGGCAGAGGGTTTCCGGCCTGTATTCTGCAGGCGGGTTGTCGTATTCGTCTGTGAAATGTCTGGGCTGTTCGGCCTGGTCATACGGAGGGGCATATCCTGCCGCTAGGTATTCGTCCATCGCACGAACGTAACGCCTCTGGCCGAGGCCCTGTTGATATGGTCTCGGCTGGCTGTATTGCAGGGGTTGCGGGCGGAACGGCATTCTGGGGGCCGCCTGGGGCCGCATCGGTGGAAATGGTACGCCCTCCCTGCAAACGGAGCGAAAGTGTCCTTCTCTCCCGCAGTTGGTACATCGCTGGGACAGGGCTGGGCAAGACCCTGAGTGGGGGAAGGACATCCCGCAGCGGTAGCACTGTCTTTGCAGACGCGGGGTTGACATCGACGGGGCAATCGGTGGTCTATATGGCTGAGGGCCCCTGTCGCCTTGACGGGGGGGCAGTATGGCGGCCACGAATTCCCCTGAGTCCACTTTCGCGTTGTTGGAATGGCCCATGGCTGAGGCCTGCGCATCCACCCTCTCGTGGATGCGGGCGAGTTCACTGACCTCGGGCATGGTGAGCGGTTTCTTGAGGAGCTGTTTCTTGAGTGCGGGGGAGAGGCATCCCTCGATCACCCTCAGCCGGATAGCTTCCTCTAACGAGAACGCATCAAATTGGCAGTTCGCCCCTTTCACCCGTAGACGTGTGATGAATTCGTCGACGGTCTCTTGCGGGAGTTGGGTGCATTGATTGAACAGGTATCTTTCATAGTCCCGATTGACTTCGATGATAAGCAGTTTGTCCAAAGCGCCGATCAGCTTGGGAAAAGTGTCCTGGTCTGTGGGCGGAATGGCCTTGACGACCGTTTTGATCTCTCCCCCTACCAGGTTAAGGAAAATGTCTCTCATATTGGGGGAGTCCCCGTCGCCGGAACCTCTCACGAAGTGTCGAAAATCGTCCATCCAGTCGGTCCATCTGGGGCCTTTGGTGGCCTGAGGAGTCATAGTGAACGGCGGGGGCAGTCGTAGTTGAATCGACTTCGCCACCCGTGGCAGTTGAGGCGAGCCCTGGCTGGACCCCGGGTTGGAGGTGCTCATGGCGCCTGGGAGAGAAGGCCCACGGGTGCGCGGGCGGGGTCGCTTCCGCGGAGGTTCGACGGAGGAGGTCCGGCAAGGCGGATTCGGCGGAGTGCCGTGTTGCGCGGAGGTGGAGCAGGAGGAGGGGGCTCGCTGGATCGGCCACCACAGGCGGACTGCCGTAGGAGGAGGACTCCGGTGCGCGGGAGAGATCCTCGTCGCCAAATGTTGCCTAGGGATCTAGGCCCAAATGAAGGACGCACACACGGAGAGATAAGAGGAACTTCTTTATTCTTTCACAACCAAACTGGAACTGGCACTCGCAGCGCACGTGCCCCATAACCCCCTTGCCCAGTCAAACTCCGCCTTTCCAACGGAGGGGGCTCACGAGCGTTAACCCCTTGAGTCCCGGGTAACAACCGCTTGCTGCCATTTAGATTACCATACTCTCTACAATGGCCGTGCCACGTGATGTTTGACTGTCCTTTGGCCATCTTGTAGTGTGGCTTGCTTCCTGCCCTGGAGTTTCTGGATTCTCCATATAGTACACCGTTTTCCAGTGAAAGCTACAGGCAAAGTCTGTGTGTCTGGACCCAGTCCACATTTCGTTCCAAAGTGCCTGTTGGGCAAATGCAGTGACCAGACGCTGTCCAGTCCTGCCAAGTTTGAATGGTGAATTTGGAGGGGCGTAAATAGTTCCCACAAATATGCCTGAGTATAGTGAGGGAGCCAGAACCAACCAAAGAAGTTTTGGGGAGGGGATTTACCCCCGCAAACCTTTTTGAATAATGTGTTAAAATGATATTTTTCACAGCACACTTAAGTGAACAATTTGGAAAAAAGACAGATGGTTTGCAATTGTTTTTGTATGAGAAGTCACAACAAAATCGAATAGATGCAATTCACCAACAGTGCACAGGATCATTTCTCAACACATTTTCATGATGACTTTCCCCACGATATATGCCAGTATAAAAACATGTTCATGCTGGCTGTGCTCATACATTTCCATGCTGGCTGCACCAATATATACAAGTGTTCTCATACAAAAATGTACTAAAGTTTGCTTACACAACGTCAGTAATGATACTATAAGAAATCATGTCCACATCCGGTTCGGCCAATTTATGGCAGTATCCACTTGGAAGAACATACACCCATTGGCATTGCCATTAAAAATGCATTGCCACAATATGAAAACCTGTCCAAACTGGCTGCACCAAAATGTAATTCTTTGCGTGTAATAAAACAGCATGCTTGCTTTATCATAAGTGCCCAGTAAGAAATGCATTGCCAAAGAAATTGCTAGACTGGCTGCACCAAAATGCCAGTCTAGCCACTTAATAAGAGTCATCATGCTTGCTTTATCAGAAACCCACGATGCTTGAATCCCTCCGAAATCCCTCCCAGAATCAATAGCTCCGCATGTCACAAACACACAAGCATGTGAGTGAGTGCATGTTTGAGTATCACAGATGATGGAGGACTGATAAGTGTGTGTGTGTGAGTGAGTGCATTTGTGAGTGTCTGGGCATGAGGTGGACTGAGGCTAAATGTGTGTGGAAGTGAGTGCATGTGTAAATGTCAGGGCAGGTGGGGACTCAGGCTGTGTGTATGTGTAAGTGTGTGCATGTCTTGGTGTCAGAATGGGTGGAGGAATGAGGCTGAGTGCATGTGTGAGTGTCAGGGTAGGTGGGGGCTGGCTGAGTGCATGTTTGAATGTCAGCGGAGGTGGGGGACTGAGCTTAAGTGTGTATGTGAGTGCATGTGTTGTCACAATGGGTGGAGGGTTGAGGCTAAGCACGTGTGAGTGGCTGCATGTGTGAATGTTAGGACAGGAGGAGGCTGAGTGCGTGTGTGTGTCGGGGCAGGTGGAGGACTGGGGCGAAGTGCATATGTGAGTGCATGTGTTAGTGTGAGGACAGGGTGATGACTGAGGCTGAGTGGGTGTGGGATTGCATGTGTGAGTGTCAGAACTGCTTGTAACATTAAAACTGCACCAGAATAGTAACATTAGAAGGTGCCCCCGCACCACCAAGTGTGCCCCTCCCACACAGTCTCTGAACATAGACCCTCTCACAATGTTTGAAGGGTTAGCCCCCTCCGATGAAATGTTAGCCTAGGTGCACCCCTGCAGGGTGGTGGGAGTTGCTTGTTGAGGTCTGTGCGGTATTAGATGTGCGCAGGTGGTGTGTGTGCACGTGTGAGAGATGACTTGCACATGCATGGTTGCATAAAACACAAGATACTGTGCCCTCACCCTCTCTGCTTCTCCCCCCCCCCCTTCCAGGCTCTCCCTCTCTCCGCTACTTTGTCTGGAGTCTCTCGGAGGAGGTCCCAGGTATCCCCCGCTTCTCCATAGTGGGGTTCCTGGATGATATCCCGATCCTCAGCTACAGCAGCGACTCCCAGAAGCTGGAGCCCCGGGGCCCTTTGGTGGAGAAGACCATGGACCCCCAAGAGTGGGAGAGGGAGACAGACTTCGCAAAAGAAGCGGAGCGGGTGATGAGAGCAGAACTCCTCACCGTTGGAAACAGACGCAACCACACAGAGGGTGAGTGATAGCAGAACAGGGGCACAATGAGACCGTCATGCGAGGGGAGAGGCACTTCCAGAGACTTGCTGCCCCGTTCACTTTGCCTCAAAGGAATGCTTTTGGTTACTACTGTCAAATTAGCAGCCAATGGTTCAGCTTAATGCCCATTGGGCAGTGACATTGCCCAAAAACAAGATGGGCTTTAAATACAACCTGCACATTTTGACAGTAACTGCCAGGATGACAGTGGTGGAATACATTGCTGGGGTTGTGTTGTGTTGCATGTCTGTTGTAAGGCAGGCATGGTATCAACAGTAAGACAGACACAAGACCCCACAGTTTAAGGGTGTTAATTGAACTTCAAAAAGGGTTTGAAAAACGCCTATCTAATGCTAAATCTACAGATGGGAGCAAGCTACGACCATCAAACAATAATAACGCAGTACTAGTGGTGTCTTGTCAAAATAAAGGGGCCTATACTAATAAACCCATTTCCAATCCTTACCTCTAAATGCAAATAGTGTGGGAAATAGTGTTACGAAAAAGAAAGTGTTAAAAAAATGTTTGTCAGGATGTTAAGACCATTGACCTCCCTCCACCACGTTTTCAGCGTGTGATAAGGCGGCACACTTCATTTTAGCACAATCTCTGGCTTCTCCAGCACAAGGTTACAGTTCAATCATTGACACCAGGGTCTTCCATGACCAAGTCTCTTTGCTTCTCAAATCTCTTCGGTCAGAGGGCCTGATGCGACAAACAAACGATAAGTTCTTTTCCGCTTTCAGATTTTCACAAGTATTCAATTTAGGTGATTGACTATTCACCCCAGATCTCTCTTAGCTGGGCTCAGATCCCTTTCGCACAATGTTCGTCACCTTGGATCCCCTCATCCGGCCTCAGATCCTCTTAACACAATATTCGTAGGATACTCTTTTTTTCGGTGTGACTCGCGGTTTACCCCAGATCCCCCTCAGCCGGGGCTCAGATCCCTTTTAACACAATTAGTCTCCCTCGGCCGGGCTCGGACCAATTTCAATTAACAACACAGTTCAAGGGTGTTTATTCAACTGTATAAATGGGTAACCTAAATCTATGATGGGAGCAAGCTACAACCATCAAATGATCATAAGGTAGTCCTAGTGACGTCTTTTCAAAATAAAAGGGTCTATACCAAAAAAAATCTATTGCCAATCCTTACTGCTAAGTTATAAAACAGTGTGGGAGGGTGTAAAAAAGAAAAGTCTCCACAAAATAAGTCAGGATGTTATGGCTGCGGTCTCCCTACCTCACGTTTTTAGCACGGGACAAGGTGGGACTCTTGAGCACAGGACACTCATGGGCTTCTCCAATATGAGGCTACAGATACTTGTAGCGATATCCGGACCTTTGTTGGCCAAGTCTCTTCACCCCTGGATCCCCCTAAAATGGGCTCTGATCTTCTCACTGTGTTAGCCTCCCTCCGTCGTGTTCACTACAGCCTTTCACTCAGCAGAATTTCCCTTGTATTCACAAGCCTCAATGTCTATTTAAACAACCTCTCACTGTGGACATCCCTCAGCCGGGTTCACTGTTGTCAGCACAATGTTCACGGGTGCGTTACTATTCACCCCACTTCGCAGGCATCCCTCAGTCAGGCTCATGTTTGCCAGCTACAGTTTGGTTTCTCCTGGCACCCCTCGGTCTGGTTCACATTGCCATCTTTGCATAATTCAACAAAGTCATTCTAGACCCCTTAGGATCTTTTCTTACCTATGTTTGGGTCGTAGCCACCAGTCAGGCCTTCCCTTAAGCCCCCAGAAGGGTTTTCCACACAAGTCTTTTTTTATCACAGTGGTTTCAGATCGGTGACTGTTTACCCTAATTCTCAGGGTTCACACTTGCCTCATTTTCACAGATTTGGCATCCCTTAGTCGGGTTCACATTTGCCTCATTTTCACAGTTTACTTTGTTTAGCTTTCTCTTGGCATCCCTCAGTCGGGTTCACATTTGCCTCATTTTCACAGTTTACTTTGTTTAGCTTTCTCCTAGCATCCCTCAGTCGGGTTCACATTTGCCTCCACTACGCGCCAAAGACTTTCAACTGTACAAGGGGGTTTGGCTTGACCCTCCCATGACCACTTTGACATTTCACGGCAGCCTCCCCTAAGGCCTCTTGGTACTTGCAGTTTCTACAACCAAAGACTTTCGACTATGCACAACATTCATCATAGCCCGTTGCAGGACCACTTCGATTTCGTTGGGTGAGACATTGGGCCTCATTACGAGTCCGGCGTTAACCGAGGCGGTAAAACCGCCTGGTTAACGCCGGACTCATATTACCATTCCGCCTCTGTGATTCCTGGATTTACCGGGGCATTACAGCCCCGGTTGTCCGGAAATCACGGAGGCGGAATGGTGTAAATCCCCATTCCCATTGAGTCCTATGGGACTGGATGGAAATGGGGATCATGGAAACACCGGCAGCATCTCGTAATGCTGCCGGTGTTTCCTCGTCCGCCTGCATGCGGGAGGTGTTAAACCCGCCAGGTCAGACCTGGCGGGAACATCACCTCCCGCCTGCAGGGGTTGGACTCAAGCGGTCCGGAAACAACGGTGGCGGCGGGTTTACCGCCACCGTTATTTCCGGACCGCCTGGGTCGCAATGAGGCCCATTCTCCTTGTTCAGGAGCAGGTCACCAGTTGGAGTCTGTGTCTTTTAATCTTCTTAAATGTTGCCACTGCAACCTTGAGTTTAACACAGTCCGGTTCCTATCAGGTTCTTCCGACTCACCTGCTGTGTTGCATTCGTTGTCTGCTCTTTTTCCGCTGGAGTGAAGGACGGTACCACAATCGCAACTTCCCCTCTCCTCCCTGGCTATCCGTGCGGGAGGGTTCAACGTACCACTGACATCCGTCACACCATTCACCAGCTGCGATCCCCAGTCTTATGTTTCTTTTGTCAGAGGCTTTGCGGGTCTGGGTTGAAAAGGGCAAGGGCAATTCCCTCCTTGACATTCTTTCAGGTCTCGCCGCCTTTCTCCTCTGTTTGAACTGCCGTCCTGGAATGACTGCTTCCTCGTACGGTTGGCCTTGCTCTCCGTCTGCTCTCGTGCTGCACCTTTTATCCCTGTGGGGAAGGGAAAGGGCCATCAGCTGTGTGTAGTTACTGTCAATTGCCTGACTCTGCATGGCCCTTATGTTGGGACAGGTCAGGTGAACGGCCCTGGTTTTAGTCTGTTGTCTTTCACAATGTAAAGAAGTGTTTGTGTCGGGAAAAAGAGGGCTGTGGGTAGAGTTTCTGAATATCCTATGGGGTACTATGGGTAAAAGGTTTTAGAAAGATGGGGGTACCGTGTCTCACCCGTCGGCGTCCCACCTCCACTCCCCGAGGATCCCTCATCCAGGTGATCCTCCCGCACTGGTCCACCCCCAGGAACTGGATCCAATAGGGATGGCCGTGTCCTGGCCACCTGGATGACAGATCCTTGGGGACTAGCAAGTGAGACACCTTCAGGTTTCACACAACAGAGACTTTAGAATGAGCACCCACGTGGTGCCGGACCACTTGGTCTACAGTATCGTATCTTAACTTCAAAGTTCAGTCTCTCATCTGCTGTTTTAATTATATTTGTGTTGTTTGTCACATATGCTTCATACACTGTTCTCTTTAGTTTTCTCTAGACAGTGTTGCTGCTTGCAACCTTGGCTCCCACACAGCCCGGTCTGGCATCAGTCTCCCCAACTCACCGGCTGTGGTGACTTCACTGGTGCTGCTTTGTTGTAGGAGCCAAGGGCAGTAACCCGGCGGCAAACAATTCTCCCCACCTTGACTATCAATGCAGGAGACCCCGGGTACCTCCGACACACAATGCAGGATTCTTCAGCTTTGATTCTAGGTCTTACGTTTCCTATTCTCGAAGGCTCATGAAAGTTACGGTCTTTCTGCGAAAATGTCAAGGGCAGTACCCTCCATGCAAGCCTCTTCGGTCTTGCCGTCTTTCGACTTGTATTAAACTGCCATCTTGGAACTGCTGCTTCCTCGTGTGCTTTGCCTTGCTCAGAGTGTACTTTCGTGCTCCGCCTTTTATCCATGTGGGGAAATGTGAATGAAGTGGTGTGTGCGTGTATTGATCAGTAATTGCCTGACCCTGCCTGATCATTGTATTGGGACACGCCAGGTATACGGCTCGGGTGTTGGTCCATTTTTGAGGGGATTGGGTCCTCCAACGTATTCCATATCTATGACAAGTAATCACCACAGCTGTGCTGCTTCGGAAAATGTTCTGCGTCCTGCATCGATGACGTCGATACGCTGTCCTCGATGGCCTCCGTCGAGCCGACGTCACCGGATGTTATAAGTAGGACGCACGATGCCCGTAGCCTCCGTTCTGTTTTTCCGAAACGTGTTCGCTGCGGAGATCTCGGCGCGCCTCGGTTCTTCTGAGTTGTTCTATCGGTTCTTCGAACCAGTTTGTTTGTGAAGATTTCCATGATGTCTTCGTCTTCTTCTACCTCGCGGCAGGGTTTCAAGAAGTGTTGGGACTGCGGTTCCAAGATGTCGCTGACGGACCCGCATGACGCCTGCCTCTGGTGCCTCGGTGAGGACGATTGTGCCGATTGCCAGTCGTTAACTTCGAAGGCCTTGTGGGAGCGTAAGAAGAAGCTTTCTGTCGGTAAGGTGTTGAAGCCCTGGAAGTAGAAATCCACTGGGCTTTCGACTGACGATTCGAGGGGCGACTCTCTGCATCGTCGGTGTAAGTCCAGGTGGTCTCGGTCCCGGAGTGGGTCCTGCCATTCCTCTGCCTCTTCGAGGCACTCACGGAAGCGCCGTCACTGGTCGCCTTCCTCGTCCGAGGACACCGCCCGTCGGCGGGTTGCTTGTCCCACCAAGCATTCCTCTCCTGCGGAATGGGATTCATTTCATAAGGAGATGATGGCGATTTTTCAGTCGCATGGCTCTGTTCCGTCCGCACTGTCGAAAGACGCCGGCAGGGAGCGTGTTGGAGACACTGTTTGCACGCCTTCGGGCTCAAGGGGTCGTTGCGATCACCGGGAACCTTCGAGGTCCCGGTCGCACAAGGTGGATCGCTCTAGCCATGCCCGCTCCAGGTGTCACGCCACTTACCTGGAGACCGGGGTTCTCCGCACCTGCTCGCTCTCCTCCCTCTTGGCGGATCTACCCGCGCTTTCGCTTGCGGGGATCCGCCATGGGGAGAGCTTCTAGGGTTCCCGTCAGGAGTCCTCTGCGCATGCGCGGGTGACCACGGTCTCGGTTCGGCGCATGCGCAGTAGATTGGGCCCTCTCCACGGCGAGAGCTTGCGCTTCAAGCCTCGCTTTGGATGCGCCGGCACCCGGCAACGAGACGGTTTGCGTTTCAAGCCTCTCGGGTGCCGGCCATCCCATAAAACGAGCTTCGATCAGGGGCAAGTCGCGTCCCAACGCGGTTGTGCCCTGATCGTGTTCTTCGCTCGTTTGTTTGCTCTCCAGTTCCAGTCCTGTACTTCCGCCCGCTCCAGCCTGATTTCTTTCCTGGTTTCTCGTCCTTCCTGCGGCCCATGGTCCTTCCCTCCTTTTGTGTTTGCTTGGAGGTCCTTTTGGTTCCCGGAGTTCCCAATCCTGGGGTGCCTTTCCCTCTCTCCTGGGTTCCCATTTTCTGTCCTTTCCCAGTCCAGTTCCTGGGTTTGGTTCCCCAGTCCAGTTCCTGGGTTTGGTTCCCACACTCTTGCCTGAGCTGCTACCTGGTTCCTTTTGGGACTTTTGAGACTACCAGCTGCTGCACCAGTCGGACTACCATCCTGCCTGTCATTTTCGTTTCACCAGTAGTTTGCGGGTGCCTGGCTCAACCATCTACTTCAGTCTTCCTGAACACGCTCAGCAGCAATAACAGCATCTCCTCAACGCTCCTCTTAACAGGGTGCTTGGGACCTCTTCTCGGAAAGTACTTCGGACTCTACTGTTAAAGGACATTCTTCATCTGCCTCTCCTGTCAGTGCTTGCACTGTCCTGACGCCACGCTAATCAGGAGAGAGCGTCCCGTGGCGTTGGGAGTCGGTCCATCGTCCACCCTGTTTCAACCTTGGGTGGTGGAGAGGCCGGTACCCCGCGTCATTTACTCATCAGAAGAAAGTCGTCAGTCTGGCTGCCACGTCAAGATCTTCATCCAAGTCTACAGGTACTCTTCACTCTCGTGATACTCACCTTAACATCAGGCCCCGGTCCTCGACGCCATCGAGACCGTCAGAGCCTGTGAGGTCTTCGAAGAAGACGTCGATGCCTTTGGCACCGAGACTGTCGAAGGACATGCTCGGGGCTCCACCCTCGAGGCCTGTGTCAAAGCCATCGGTGCCACGCTCGACGTTGACGCCGATTCCCTCGACGCCTTTCGAGGAGGATTTCTTGGAGGCGCCCCGGAGACCGGGGGAAACCCTGAGGAAGGCTCTGGCCAAGTCCAAACACGTGCCCTCATCCAGGGATTTGTTCCAGCCTCTTGACTATATTTCTGAGGTGGATGAAGGGACTGATGATGGTATGGTTCCTGAGGAGGTTGCTGATGACCTATTATCTGGTCATAGCCAGTTAGAAGACCTGCGTCAGTCTTTGCACGAAGCCACTGGTCTGGACACCTCCCCGGAGGTTGAGTTTGGCAGGCCTGAGCTGGGTGGTACGCATGCTGAATCCTCGTACCGGTGCCTCATGTCGAGGGTAACGGAATACTTGGGGTGGTCTGCGCCAGCAGGAGATTTTCTGCAGGATGACCTGACAGACATCTTGGACCAAGGTCCACCAACTGACCCGGTACTGCCATTCCATATGGCCTTGCAAAGAAGGGTGGCAGAGGCTTGGACTGCTCCAGAGAGTCTCCCGGGAGTGGGCAAGTCCTTTGCCGAAAAAATACTGTCCTGCCAGTAGCGACCCCAGCTACTTGACTACGCATCCCACTCCGGAGAGTTTGGTGGTGCAGGTGGCTATGGCCCCGGCAAAACAGGCGTTGTACCCTACCATCCCTCCTGATAGGGACGACAAATGTTTTGATGGCTGGGTGAAGAAAGGGTTTTCTTCAGGGGGTATGGCTTTACAGGCAGCCAACTCCGTGTGTTTCTTAGCACGTTTCACTCATACTCTGTGGAATCGTCTCTTTGGCGGCTGAACATATTCCCAAAGGGGAGGAACGGGATGGCTTTCTTGCTCTTGTTCGGGATGGCAAAGATGCCATGTGTGAATCTGTTCAGTCGGGTCTGGACGTGGCAGATTGCGTGGTTGCAGAAGTCGGGGTTTGCTCCTGATGTGCAAGCCTGGCTTCTCAACATGCCCTTTGATGGTGAACATCTTTTTGGCAGCAAGGCTGACGAGAGCCTTGAGAGGTTGCAGACCTCCAAAGCTGCAGCGAAGTCGTTGAGCGCTGCAGTTTGCCAACCTCTGCCTTTCGTCCTAGGGGACAGCAGTGGAGGGGAGGTTCCTTTCGATACTACTCTTCCTTTGGTATATCGAGAGGGGCTGCAAGTCAAAGGGTCCACCGTAAGAGTGCCAGAGGTGGAAAAGAAGGTACTCGAGGTGCCAGAGCCACTCGGGCAGTTGCCTCTTTACCCTCAGGCACTGCCACTTCAGCTCAGTCATGAGGCCATGTCCCATGGTTCGCCAGTTGGGGGAAGGCTGGCACAACATCTTGTAGAATGGCGTGCCATTACTTCAGATGTGTGGGTTCTGGAGATCATGGCCCACGGCTACTGTCTTCCTTTCCGGCAGAGGCCTCACGACAATCCACCAGGTAATCTCTCTTTGAAGAGTCCGGATCCGCTCCTTGCACAGGAAATAAAATCCCTGCTGGAGAAAGGCGCCATAGAACTGGTGCCTGTAGCGGAGAGGAACAAGGGATGGTATTCCCCTTATTTTTTGATTTCGAAGAAAGACGGGGGATTAAGACCCATCATGGACTTGCGTGGTTTGAACAAGCTCCTCAGGAAGGACAGGTTCAAGATGGTTACTCTCTCTCAAGTCCTCCAGGCCCTTCAACTTCAGGACTAGTTGGTGTCTCTCGACCTCAAGGACGCTTACTTTCATGTGCCGATCCATCCCAAGCACAAGAAGTACCTGAGGTTCGCGGTTGGCGACTTGCACTTTCAGTTTCGGGTCCTGCCGTTCGGATTGACCTCCGCCCCGAGGGTTTTCACCAAGCTCATGGTGGAGGTGGCAGCGTATCTCAGGAAAGGGGGAATTCACGTTTACCCCTACCTGGACGATTGGTTGATCAGGGCGCGCTCTCCCGAGCAAGTCCTGGATCATCTGTCAGTCACCTGCCACTCCCTTCACAGGCTGGGCTTCTCCCTCAACTTAAAGAAGTCCCACTTGACACCAACTCAGCGGCTCCAGTACATCGGAGCAGTGCTCGACACATCCCTGGGGCACTGTTTTCCTCCCCAGGTGGGGGCTCATCACATTCAGCAGATGGTGCACAAGTTACAGCTGCCCAGATTCTCCCAGCGTTCGAGTTCTTGAGATTGCTCGGCCTCATGGCATCTTGCATTCTTCTGGTGCCAGAGGCCAGGTTGCGGATGAGATCTTTGCAATGGGCACTCAAGCTCCAGTGGTCTCGGTCCTCCGGCAGGATGTCGGACCCTGTTCAGGTGCTGTCTTCGGTCGCCCAGGATCTTCTGTGGTGGGCCGTCGAAGGCAGTCTGATGAAGGGGGCTCCATTTTGGCTACCCTGGCCAGAGGTGACGATCGTTGACGGATGCATCCCTCACGGGACCGGGAGCTCATGCCAACGAGTTGACAGTCAGCAGTCGTTGGTCTCCGTCGGAGTCCAGACTCCATATCAATCGGTTGGAGCTGAGGGCCGTCAGGCTTGCCCTGAAGGCTTTTATGCCGACTGTGCGAGAGAAGAATGTCCTGATTCTGACAGACAACACAGTGGCCCTGCACTATCTCAACAAAAAGGGGGGGCAGAGTCACTTCCTCTGTGCAGGAAGGCGATGCAGCTCTGGTTCTGGGCCATCCAGCAGGAAATTTCGATCTCGGCAGTTCATCTGGCCGGAGACGAAAACGAGACGGCGGACGCTCTGAGTAGGCAGAGCATGATCTCTCACGAGTGGGAGCTGGCTCAGGAGATTCTCCTGGAGATCTTCGCCCTTTGGGGAACCCCACAAGTGGATCTCTTCGCCTCCAGTGTCAACCAGAAGTGCGAACGCTTCAGCTTGTGGGAATTTCCTCCAAGAGGAGCCTTAGGGGATGCGTTTGTGGTGGAGTGGTCCTTCCCACTGCTGTACGTGTTTCTCCAGTCCCCGTCATCCTGCAAGTGCTGCGGAGGTTAAGGAGGTTTGGTTCCCGGATGATCCTCGTTGCTCCGGCATGGGCCCGGAAAACGTGGTACCCGGACCTTCTCGACTTGTTCATCTGCCCTCCACGCCGTCTTCCCTATCGAGACAATCTGCTCTCACGGGAGGGGGGTCTGGTTCTCCATCCAGAGGTCAGATCCCTAAACCTTCATGCTTGGCTTCTGAAAGGTTGAGGTATAAGGATTGGGACCTCCCTGAAGACATGATGGAGGTGTTGCTTTCGGCCAGACGGCCTGCAACAAAGTCCCTGTACCGTTGCCATTGGAGAAAGTTCTGCGGCTGGTGCAGGGTTAACAATGTGGATCCTTTTTCATGTGATATTCCTGTGATTCTGTCTTTTTTGCTTTTGTTAGCCCACAAGGGCCTGCAAGTGGGTACCATTAAAGGTTACCTGGCGGCGCTGTCTATATTTAAGCGCTCGTCTGAGTAGTGTTCCTATTTCAAAATTCCTTTAATTTCTCAGTTTCTCAAAGGACTCACTAATATGCCTCTGCCGTCACCTTTCCAGGTGCCCGGTTGGGATTTGAACCTTGTTCTGAAATTCCTTATGGGTGCTCCATTTGAGCCTTTACATTCTTGTCCTTTGAGACTGTTAACCCTTAAAACTGTATTTTTAGTTGCAGTTACTTACGCTCGTAGAGTGAGTGAGTTGCAGGCTCTTTCTGTTAAGCCACCCTTCATGGTGTTTCATAAGGACAGGGTTGTCCTTAGGGTTCGTCATTCCTTTCTTCCGAAAGTGGTGTTGGAATTTCATTTAAGTCAGAAGGTCATTCTTCTGGCATTTTATCCTCCTCCGCATCCTGGTAAGGAAGAGAGTCTCCATAGGTTGGATCCTAGGAGAGCTTTAAGTTTCTACATTTCACGCATGTCCCGGGTCAGAGTGGACGATCAGCTCTTTATAGGTTACGCTGGAAGGCGTTTGGGACAAGCTGTTACTAAGCAGACTTCGTCTAGATGGATTATCTTTGCAATTTCTGAATGTTACCGCTTGGCAGGTAAGGACCCTCCGGTAGGCTTACGGGCCCATTTTACTAGGGGTATGGCTGCCTCTACTGCCCTGCAGAGGGGTTTTCCTATTCGTAACATCTGTGAAGCAGCCACATGGGCTTCAGTCCATACTTCTGTACGACACTACTCCCTTGATTCTGTCCATGGGCAGGATCTGCCCTTTGGCAAGGCTGTCCTTTACTCTGCAATTTAATTGGGCATTCAAAATTTCTATATTCTAAATTCTTTTCCCTCCTCCATACGTTGGTACTGCTTTGGGAGTCTATCATAGATATGGAATACGTTGGAGGACCCAATCCCCTCGAAGAACAAATTACTTTCTTACCTGGTATCGTTCTTTTGATGGGATGGTCCGACAACTTATTCCATATCGCTCCCTCCCTACCTGTCCCGCTACAGAATTTCTTATGCGATTGCAGCTTACGTTTCCGCAAGGCTTTCTGTGGGCATACTAGCAGTAGATTGGTGCCACACGTTCTGGGAAAAAACTATAACTGAGGCTACGGGCGTCGTGCGTCCTACTTAGAACATCTGGTGACGTCGGCTCGAGGACAGCGTATCGACGTCGTCGACGCAGACGCCAAAAATTTTCCGAAGCAGCACAGCTATGGTGATTACCTGTCATAGATATGGAATACGTAGTCTGACCATTCCATCGAAAGAACGTTACCAGGTAAGAAAGTAACTTGTTCTTCTCTCACAGTGAGCTGTCCTTGAGAAAGCGTTTGTGTTGGAAAGGGGGGGGGGGTTGAGTTTTTAAGTATCCTACCTGGTAAACTGGGGTAAAGGTGTTACAGGGAAGGAGATGCCGCGTCTCACCATCCGGTGTCCCACTTCCACTCCCGAAAGACCCCTCATCCAGGTGATCCTCCCGTACTATTCCACCCCCAGGAATTGGATCCAAATGCGATGGCCCTGTTCTGGCCACCTGGATGACAGATCCCTGGGGACTACCGGGTGAGGCACCTTCAGATTTCTCACACTGTACTGTGAATGTATTGGGGTGGGTTGCTGTGGTTGTGTTGTGGTGCATTGCTGTGCTGTGGCTGTGTTGTGGTTCATGGCTGTTGCGATGAATCCTGTGGAGTAATCACTAATGCCCAGTCTAAGATGTTCTCCCATGTGGCCAGGGGATGGCAACTGCTACCTTATCCTGACCCTGGGGGTGGTATTAGGAGAGGAGGATTACATGGGAGAAGAAGAGTATTGGGGAGGTGTGTTGACCCCATCAGGTGAGATGCAGTATTTCCTCCCTTAGATATGAGGAAGACCTTAGAATTCCTAAATTCCTAATGGCATGTTGTCACTATACAAATCCCTCCTGTTACAAAACTTTAAGAACCTTTCCTAACAAACATTCTAGGCTGAATACCATTCACACCTCATATGTACACACTCAAAACACCCTCTGTCTCTGATGGTTTTGTATTAAATAAAAATCGTAAACTCCCATAACGCCTCATGTACTGAGACGAGGAAGACAGAGTTAGTATGGCTTGAAAGAAACCCTAAGCTAAACACGCAGACTAGTGCTGATGTAGATCAACTGCACGGGACATTTAAAGATGGTTTACACTTGCAATCAGGAGGCTGAGAGAAGAGAAGCAGCTCTGGCGAAGTGGGAAGAACCGCAGGTGTAGGCAGACCCACGGGTGCAGACCTTGCGGAAAGAGACAGGTGCTTTCAAGCGTCTGCTTTTTAACAT
Source organism: Ambystoma mexicanum (assembly GCF_040938575.1). Lineage (NCBI taxonomy): Eukaryota > Metazoa > Chordata > Amphibia > Caudata > Ambystomatidae > Ambystoma > Ambystoma mexicanum. The sequence goes on from NC_090938.1 coordinate 844,199,193, forward strand.
TCCTTACCGCAGTGGCGGAAGACCCAGGGGAGCTTGTCAGACTCCGGGGAAGAGCCGCGAAGGAACCAGCAGTATCATTGAGGCTGTCAAGGACATGGTCATGCCAAACAGCAGCAACTTTACTGGCAAGTAAATCCGAGGCTGGTGGGAGAGCTGAAAGGTCTGTCAAGTGGGAGACGCAATTCCCGAGTTAAAACTTCGCCGAAGTAACGTGCCATGGGTCAGAAACTCCATGAGACACCAGTGAGTTGTCCCAGTGATGGTGGGAACCCCGGGGCATATCGACGGGCACATGAACAATTAAGTGCATTTTGAATACCGACCAAGTAAATTAGAAAGACATAATTGGCACAATTCCTCATGCCTGAGATGTCAATATGGGGAAAGTTGAAGCAAATGTTATCACAAGCATATGAATGTTTATGTACGTCTCCATATACGAGATGCCCATATGGAGCAAGCATTGCCATAAGCAAATGAATAAATGAGAGATATCAGGCAGTGAGCCTTTTGGGGGAAAGATACCTGGCATGAGAGTACATCAGGGGATCTTGTGAGGGGTCAGAAATGTGAGGCGGACAACTTTTGTGAAGAATTTTCAAAAGATGCCATTTTATCAACTCGAAAGGTTGGATAAACGCCTCACTATCCCTACCCTTACGAGGATTTCCCTGCCTAAAATAAACTGCAGGAAACCACTCTAACAAAAGGATTCTGTCCCTCACACTTGTACATACAACAACTCAAAAAGGTAATATATGGCAATTCAGAACCAACAAATAGCATCATAATGACGGTCTCTACTTTTTCTCTGGGTGAATTCTCCTTCCCCAGACTCGAGCAGCATTTGATTCAACAGCTCCAAAAGAATAAGGAAATCCTGTCTTGTAATATAGTTCCAATGCAGTTCTTTAGATTCCAACTTGACAGCAAAAGTTCCAATACTTCAAATTTGTACTACAAGGTTTTTCCTTGTCCACTTGTGATATCAAGAACTCAAAACAATCGTCTTCATATAAACCAACAACACTTCCTCAGTTAATCAGAATTAACATGTATTGTCTTTGTCAGGATTATTCTGCAACAACACACTTGTTTTGACAATGTTAGATACTTGAGCAGCAGTTTACACAACACTTGCTTCAGCAATGCAAGTTTGTCAGAATGATTCTGTAGTATTTCATCAAGTAATCTCAATGTTTCTACCACTTCTTCTTTAGGACTTTCAACAGCAGATCACAGTTCTTCATCAACTTCCACCTGTTCCACTCATCTGCCAGGCGTACTAATACAAAGCTCTCTGTTCTGGTGTACTCTCCTGCCAGAACAGAATAAACTGCTAACTCAAAGTACTTCTGTGGTAAAGATCAGCTTCCAACAATTAAGCAATGTCTCTTGCTTCACAACATCACGTTTAAGAATTTCTTCTGGGAAAACAAAACTCACACTGGTGCTGTTTGTTAGACATTTGTGATTGCCACACACTCTGCAAATTATGCTCCACTCCTTCTGAATGCCTACCAGAAGGGCAGCTTCTTGCCACTCTTGTTTCCCCACTTCCTCTTTATCAAATGCTGACAATAATTCTGTCTCACTATGGCTTTTCATTGGCTTTGGCAATGTGGATTTAAGCCAGTTCCTTTTATGAGCTTCTTCCAATACGGCCAATAGGGGTTTCAAACATTTGAATTCTGATTTGACCCCTCTTGGGGTTGGCAATGATTGTTCTCTGTAACTTGCCTTGTTATAGTTCTCTTCTGGCTTTGGAAATAGTAGTTTGTATTGGGTTCTCTCATTATTGCCTCTTCATGTTGCTGGCCTTCAATCTGACCCACATGCCTATAATCACACCTCTTTGGTCTGGTGATAAAGCTCTTTTTCTACACGCTTCTTTCCAAGTCAGCTTGGTTTACAAAATAACTATTTGTCTGCTTTCTGTCAGTTCGGTATTCAAAATAGCTTTTCCTTTTGAATGTCACTCTACACATACTGTTACTACTGTTTAGGCACCCAGGCTAGGTAAGCGCGTGGTTACAGAGCGTTCCGGTGTCAGAATATCTTAGTAAACTCACTGGGTCTAGCGTGCGCGTCTGATGTATCGCTGCCTCCAGGTCCTCTGCTTCAGCTGTTCCTCGCGGTCGGGCAACCTGCTTTCTTCAGTCTCCTCACTCGAGCATGGAGCTTTCCTTGCTCCAAAGGCTGCCCTGGTGCTTGCCTGCTACCGACAGCCTTACTTCGGGGGAAAGCTTTTTAAATGTACACTTCCTGCTGCGCGACCTCTGCAATTGAGGCTTCTAGAGGCAAAGACCCTCTCAGGACAAGCAACTGCGTGGACCCGGCATCTCCTCCAGATTCTGTTTCTGCTGCAGCGTGGTGAGTTCACAACTCCTCCACCTACGACTACTGCTCTGCTCCTTCTTACTAATGGCCTGCACCAAAGGGGGCCTTTTAAGCCTTCCAGTGTCCCTCAGGTGTGGGTCATTTCCACTAATAAGCTGCCCTTTGCAGTTTTGTGCCTCTTCAGCCCTCTTCTTCATCCCAGTACTTTTGGGATTATGGGACTTGGAGTCCATTATATGAAAATCGGCTTTTCTAACTTTTTCTATTTCACAACAAGCCATTAGAAGGGTGGGCTCTCTGAGAAAGTTGAGAAGGGGGGGTCCCATTTCTCCTGACCTGCATCCCCTCCCATGTGGTCCTCCCACAGAAAACCACCCCACAGGGTTAGGATCAGAAAGCGTCTGCCTTTCCTTGGCCACATGAGAATGGTCCCAGGCCAGGGTTTCTGGGATGAATCATCTCCAATTCATCAAATACCCTTCCCCTAATATCACTTTTTTTTTTAGCATCTATTGGGAATCGAGAAAGGAAACATTGCCTTGTTCTTTTCCTTTTCGATTCCCAACAGAGAAACAATAGTGCTGTAAATCTAAAAACCAGCGCATGACTCTAGCATTGGTATCCTTCCTTAAACATAGCCATTTAAGAGGAGCATTGTCAATAATCATTGTAAATTTGTGACCTGTCAAATAGTACTTCAAATAGCCCATTTGATGGCGAGGGCTTCCAATTCTAGAGTAGCGTAGTTATTTTCTCTGGCAAACAGTTTCCTACTAATATAGAGGATACGATGTTCTAAGCCATCATGATTTTGAGATGGGACTGCCCCAAGACCAATATGTAAGGCATCAGTTTAATAAGATAAAACGGTCTATTGAAGTCTGCCGCCTTCAGAATAGGTTCACTACACAACATTTATTCTAACTGGTCAAAACAAGTTTGCTCTTCTATACGCCACCCAAGTGGTTGAGGTTCTACATTTTTAAGCTTCTAAGTAAGAGAGTAAGTGTTAGGGAGAATTCTCTCTTTAGGCTGAATTTCCTAACCTAGTGAGTCCCCCAGCAGCTTTGCTGGATTTCTGGAGTTTGTTTTTTCCTCCTGCCAAGAGTGAGACTCTTTTTTCTCCCACTCTTGGACATGGTTTATGGTATTCCTTTGTCAATGTTTTTTATGGGCTATGGGGTCCTTTACTCCATAGGGTCTCATGTGTTTTTACTATGTGTGTTACACAGCACCCTCCGTGCAGTGACACAGGGGTGTCATAGTGACACCCCACCATAGACTCCACACTCTGGGACTGACTACTGTCTCCCAGGGCATGTAAAGTCACCATTGGCTTTACTAGTCCCAAATTATTAACAAGAACCAGTACAAACCATCCTATTGTGGATATACTGGTCGGGCAATTCGATTGCCCCGGGGTCTGTTAGTCGAGGGGGCACGTCTTCGTCCCCCCTGATCAAGTTTTGGCTGGTGGCAGTGGATACTACTTTTTATATTCGACCGCGAATATATCCCTATGGGATTTTCCCATTGTTCGAGGCTACCAACTTTAATTATTTAATTTTCATAGCCTCGAACATACCGCCGGTTTATTTATTTAATATTAATTCGCCGGTTGGTATTTTTTGCCAGGACTCGATTCTAAAATGGCGTTTGTGTTCTCTTCTGTGACTCCAACCCAAGTCGAGCCCTTTGTTCCACTTTTTGGCGGGCTTCTCCACAGAAGCCTCTAAAAGTGGTGCCACTCTGTCTGGGTACCACAGGAGGTGTGGGAGGGGGTTTTGGCACCCTGGACTGAGTTACCTTGGTAACTCAAGTCGCACTCTTGTGTGATTGGCCCAGCCGGCTCACCACTTAGCATGTTTGATTGACAGCTAGGCTGAGTGAATGGGGGTATGCTGCATAAAAGTAGGGCTTTGGGGACTGGAACTTCAGAAGTCGCAACAGGACCTGAGAATCCGACGAGGGAGAAGCTGAGCCGACCTACCACAACGACACCACCGGTGGAGCCCTGCGGAACCGACTCACCACTTCCCGACGACAGAGAAGATCTCCCGGCTGGAGAGGCTTCTTCCCCTGACTGGTGGGCACAACCAGTTTACCTTCTTCTCTTCGCACCCCAGACCGGCTTGTGGTCGAATTGCCCGTGCCAAGTGTTAGGGAGAATTCTCTGTTTAGGCTGAATTTCCCTACCTAGTGAGTCCCCCAGCAGCTTTGCTGGATTTCTGGGGTTTATTTTTTTTCTCCTGCCAAGAGTGAGACTCTTTTACCCTCACTCTTGGACATGTCGAACTGTGTGATCTTGGACAAACCTTGTGTTGAATGGGCTATGGGGTCTTTTACTCCATAGGGCATCATGTATTTTTGGGATGTGGGTTACACAGCACCCTCTGTGCAGTAACCCAGGGGTGTCCTAGGGACTCCCCAACATAGACTCCATACCCTGGGACTGACTACTGTCTCCCAGGGCATGTAAAGTCACAAAAGGCTTTATTAGTCTTGAATCCTGAACAGAACCAGTACAAACCATCATATTGTGGACGTACTGGCTGGGGCAATTCGATTGCCCCAGGGTCTGTTAGTCGAGGGGGCACGTCTCCGTCCCCCCTGATCGAGTTTTGGCTGGTGGCAGTGGAAACTACTTTTTATATTCGACCGCGAATATTTCCCTATGGGATTTCCCATTGTTTTAGGCTAACACATTTAATTATTTATTTACGGTAGCCTTAAACATACCGCCGGTTTATATATTTATTATTATAACTCCGGTCGGGTTATTTTGCCAAAACTTGATCCTAAAATGGCGTTGGTATTCACCTCTGTAATTCTGACCCAAAGTGGAGCCCTTTGTCCCACTTTTGGCGGGCTTCTCCCCAGAAACCCTCCAAAGTGGTGCCACTCTGTCTGGGGTACTTAGGAGGGGTGGAGGGGAATTTAGGCACCCTGGACTGAGTTACCGTGGTAACTCAAGTCGCACTCCGTCCTGATTGGCCCAAGTGGTGAGCCGCCCGGCTCACCACTTAGCATGTTTGAGTGACAGCTAGGCTGGGTGAATGGGGGTTTGCTGCATAAAAGCAGGGCTTTGGGGACTGGAACTTCAGAAGTCGCCACAGGACCAAGAATCCGACGAGGGAAGAGCTGAGCCGACCTGCTTCGACAACACCAACCGGTGGAGCCCTGCTGAACCGTCTCACCACTTTTTCCGACGACCGAGGAGAACTCTTAACGGAGTGGCTCCTTCCCTTGACTGGTGGGGACAACCAGTTTTCGCCTTCTTTCCGTTCTTTGAGGTATCTCGTGGCCGCCTTGCCTGTGCCAAGCACCCCGGCAACCGGAATACCACACTTTACCCCCATACCGCGAAAGTCGGTACCAACCCTTTAACCGGAGGACTCCGCGGCTGGTTTCTTCCCGGGCAGTGCTACGACCTTTCTCTTCTGCTCCTCAGCGAGATATTCTTCTCCCCTGACCGACGTCGAGCCTTGCTGTCACTGCCTGGAACAACTGCCACCGCTGGAGGATCCTTCCCGCTTAAGGTACTGTGTTCCGCCTGGCTTCCCTTGCCACCGACTGTACGGGGTAGATTTAGTCCCCGGCTTTCGAACCTGGGAGTGCCTGGGACACCTTGGCTAAACTTTCTAAGCCACTCTAAACTCTTTTTGACTCTTTGCAAGACTTTGAATCTCAAATTAACCGTGTGATCTTGGGCACATTTTCGCTCCGGCTACTCTAAGAGTGGGCCCTGCCTAGTGACTTTTGCTCACCTGTGACTTTGTTCTTCCTTAAAGCCTATTGCAAGTGTTCTGGACCTTAGATTGGTGTGTTTAACCTATTTCTGCTTTTTCTCTCCCTTTCTTGGAAACTACTAGAGTGTCATCTAACGTTAAGCACTCACCTCTGTTTTAATTAAGTGGTGTTAACCTAGAGTTGTCTAGATAGGAGAAAGGATTGAATTTACTTTCATTATAACTGTGTTGAAGTGTTTTACCATATTCTTTGCAAGAGTGTTTTTACTTATGTGTGTTTTTAAATAAATAACTATATTCTTTTTGAAACCAAGCTCTGGTCAGTGTTTGCTTGTGCTATTGTGTTCTGGTACCTATTGTGTATACTTTGCATACTGCCTAACTCTTCTTGAGAGAAGTCTGACTGCTCAGCCACAGCTACCAGGTAAATCTGGGTGGTGCGGACTGCTACCAAAGGGGTTTACTGCTATACCTGTAGTCTTAAATCTTTTGCAGTGTTCCCCAAGGGAACTGCACAGGTTTCTGCCTAACACTGGTGGCAGCGGTGGGATTTGTATTGAGTATACATTTTAGAGTGCTTTGGATACTTTAGTGCAACTAACCACAAAGCTTAGCACTAGAAAAGTAAAACCTCTATCATGTCAGTTATAGAAAGCTATAGTCAAGAGTCCCTGGCAGCCAAAACTGCTGATTGTTTAAGAGTGCTCTGTAAACATAAGGATCTCACGACTAAGGGCAAGAAAATGGAGCTGATTGAAAGATTGTTAGCTAACCAAAGTCTGGGTGATGGTTCAGAGGAACCTACCACTCCAGCAACTGTAGATGACAGTATTGAAGTTAACATGGATCAAAATGTTGATAATTCTGAGGAAGAGTCAGAAGAGGAGGGTGAGGCTGTTGTAACTGTCCCCCCTAGGCCTCTGCCTGCTCTGCCTGCTGTCCCTACTGGGCCCTTACCAGGCCCCACATTTAGTCCTCAATACTTTGAACTGGAGAAAATGAAACTAGAATTGAAGAAATTGTCTGTCGAAAATGCTTCTCTCTCTGGCTCCTCTAGAAGTTCCAGTCCTAAAAGACCCCGGATGCCTAAAGAATTGGTCGGTATGTATGAGCCTAAGTTGGATGTGTTGGATTGGCTGTCTCTGTTTGAATATAATCATGGGCTCCAGAACATCACAGGAAATGACTTACTCACCTGGTTGTTCTCTAGGCTTCCCCCTGTTGCAACTGATGTGGTAATGGAGATGGGGGAGGAGGATAAGAAGGACTATGAATGTGTGAAACTAGCTTTGATAGCTAGATTTGGGAAGACCCCTTCCCAGTATCTTAAGAGGTTTAGAAGCCTCAAAAAGCATGATGGTACCCCTTGGGCTACCTGGGTGAGTGAAGGGTTGAAAAACTTAGAGGGATGGATTAAGGGTTACAAAGTGAACACTTATGAAGGTATGAAGAATTTGTTTATGTTGGAGACTATTTATGATGCCTGCTCTCCTGAGCTCAGACAGCACTTGGCTGATTCCAAGGAATTAGATTCCCGGAAACTGGCTAAGGCTGCTGACTTGTGGGTTGCCAACAGGGCCACTCACAAGGATTCTGGGGTAACTCAGAAAAAGGATGGGGAGAAACAGCCTAAAAAGGACTCCAAAGAGAATTCTAATAGTACAAATTCCAAAGAGGGCCCCAAACAAAACTATAAGGGTAAGCCACAAGGGAAACCGAATCAGGCTAGTGTACCTTCTGGTCCCAGACCAGAAGGAGGTCAGAACAAGCCTCCATTCCAGCGAGCCTTTGGCTCATGCTTTGTTTGTAAGGCAACTGACCATGTGAAAGGAGATCCCAGATGTAAGGGTAAACCTTCAGGGGTCCAACTTGCCTCCTTAGCCTTCGCTCCAGAAGAGGAAGTACATATGGCAAGTGGAAACTTTCTATTGCTGGCTGATGAACCCACTGGAGTCTCAGCCAGTGTTTCTTTAGTCTCTCTGGGGTTGTGGGAACAACAGAATTTAGATGTGTATAACTCTATCCCAGATAATACTAAAGAGTATTATAAGGACAGTGTCCAGGTAAATGGTCAGGAGACTCCTGCCATTAGGGACACTGGAGCCAGCATAACTGTGGTGGATGAATCATTTTTCAAGGCAGAGGATGTTGCTAAGGCACCCAAATGCCTCACCAAGTTAGCTGGTGGGCCTGTGCAGATGTGTCCCCAGTTACCAGTTCTCATCCAATGTAATGATATGGCTGTAAAAATACCTGTCAGTGTACAATGTGAAGTGCCAGGTAGGGTTCTGTTGGGTAATGACCTCAAAGCTCTTGGAGTTGTATCTCATACCCCCAGACCCCCTAGCAAAAGGTTACAGGAGCTCACCAAACCTGCAAGAGAGAAAACCCTGAGAGGGTTATCTCAGGAGATGATGACAGAAATCACTCCTCTCCCACTGGAGCAACTTACTGCAGTCACAACCAGATCAGGAGCAAAGGGGCAACCCAAGACTCCTAGGAAAAAGCCAGCAGCAAGCACTCCAGTGCTTCCAACAAGGACTTCCCCGAGGTTGTCCAAAGTTACACCTGTAACTCCACCTCCAGCTGAGGCTGAGAGGGAGGTACAACCCTGTGTGGTTGAACTAGACTCTGAAGAAGAGCTAGAAGGAGGCCCAAACCTTATTGGTGATTTGGACCCTGAGGACCATCCTGAGCTGCAGTCTTTACTGGCAGAAGGTGGGCCTAGCAGGGCCGCTTTTCGTAAGGGACAAAGAGAATGTCCAACTCTGGAAGGTCTCCGCCACCAGGCAGCTTCTCAGGCTGATGGGCAAGAGCCTGGGAAGTATAGGTTACACTGGGAAGATGGCCTCTTCTATAGTGAACCGACTGAGTCTGAACCTGGAGACTACAAGCGCCTTGTAGTCCCTCAAGAAAACAGACAACAGTTCTTACAACTGGCCCATGAGATACCTTTGGCTGGTCACTTGAGTTTCAAGAAGACCAAGGAAAGGCTCTCACTCTACTTCTATTGGCCAAAGATGGGGGCTGAAGTAGATAGATATTGTAAGAGCTGCCATACCTGCCAGACTTCTGGTAAGGTTGGTTCCAAGAATGTGGCACCTTTAGTGCCTCTCCCAGTTGTGGGAGTCCCATTTGAGAGAGTAGGGATTGACATTGTTGGTCCCCTTGATCCTCCAACCTCCTCAGGCAACAGGTTTATACTTGTTGTAGTAGACCATGCTACTAGGTACCCTGAGGCAATTCCTATGAGGACTGTTACAGCTCCGGCTGTGGCTAAGGCCCTCCTTGGTATTTTTACCAGGGTTGGGTTTCCTAAGGAAGTAATCTCTGACAGGGGGTCAAATTTTATGTCCCACTACATGAAAGCCATGTGGAAAACCTGTGGAGTTACTTACAAGTTCTCAACAGCATACCACCCTCAGACAAACGGGTTGGTTGAAAGGTTTAACAGAACCATGAAGAGCATGATAGGTGCTTTAGAGGAACCCCTTAAGAAAAAGTGGGACCTTCTACTGCCATGCCTTCTCTTTGCTTATAGAGAAGTCCCTCAGGAGGGAGTAGGTTATTCTCCCTTTGAGCTTCTCTATGGCCATCCGGTCAGAGGTCCATTGGCCCTGATTAAGGAGGGATTGGAAGGTGCTCCTCCCCTCAAGCCAGTCAGAGTGACTGACTATGTGATAGGTCTCCGAAGGAGAATGTCACACATGATGGCAGAAGCAAGTGACAACTTGAAAGCTGGTCAAGCTCTGGTCAAACATTGGCATGACCAGAAGGCTAACATGGTTGAGTTTACTCAAGACCAGCTAGTTCTCGTTATGCTCCCAACAAGGCAGAGGGCCTTGCAAGACAAATGGATGGGACCCTTCAAGATTGTGGGAAAACTTGGAGAGGTCAACTATCTGGTGGATCTGGGCAGACCCAGGGAAGCTCCTAGAGTCTTCCACACCAACAGACTAAACGCATACATCTCCAGACCTGACGTAGGAGCCTTGCTTCTAGCTTCAGCTGCAGAGGAAGAAGAGAGTGAATCTCTCCCTGATCTCCTCAGAGGTGTGCCTTTAGATGAGAAAGTCGAAGGAGTCAATCTCTCTTCAGACCTGACACCTGAGCAACAAGAGGAGTGCAAGGCTACGTTAAATCAGTTTGCCTCCCTGTTCTCACTGTCACCAGGCTTGACCCATTGGGGCCAGCATGATATACTCACTGGTGACTGTCTGCCAGTCAAAAGCAGAGGATACAGAATGTCAGAACATATCAGAACCCACATCAAAGGAGAGGTCAAGAAGATGCTTGATCTCGGGGTAATAGAGCCCTCTACTAGTCCATGGTCTAGCCCAGTTGTGTTAGTACCAAAGGCAGGATCCAAAGACTTGAGATTCTGTGTGGATTATAGAGCTCTAAATGCAGTCACCAAGACTGATGCCCACCCTTTGCCAAGGACAGATGAGTTGGTGGATAAACTTGGTGCAGCCAAGTACCTCAGCACATTTGACCTTACGTCAGGCTATTGGCAAATAGCCCTGACAGACCATGCCAAGGAGAAAACTGCATTTTCAACCCCAGTTGGCTTGTACCAGTTTAAGGTCATGCCTTTTGGATTAAAAAATGCACCTGCCACATTCCAAAGGATGGTGAACCAAGTTCTAGCTGGGATGGAAGATTTCTGCATGGCATACTTGGATGACATTGCAGTCTTCAGCCACTCCTGGGAGGAACATGTGAACCACTTAGGACATGTGTTGCAGGCCCTTGAACAGGCCCATTTGACAATCAAAGCCAGTAAGTGCCAGATTGGTCAAAGCAAAGTGGTCTACCTTGGACATGAGGTAGGAGGTGGAGAAATAAGGCCTTTGCTCAGCAAGATTGAAGCTGTGCAAAATTGGACAACACCAACTACTCAAACCCAAGTGAGAGCCTTCCTAGGCCTCACTGGGTATTACAGGAATTTCATTGAGAACTATGGGACCATAGCTTCTCCACTGAATGTAATTTCCTCTCCTAAATTCCCTAAAAAGGTAAAATGGAATGAGGAATGCAATCAGGCCTTTGAAAAACTGAAAAGAGCTCTTTGCCAAGCTCCAGTATTGAGAGCTCCTGACTACCACCAAACTTTCATTGTACAAACTGATGCTTCCAATGTAGGTATAGGTGCAGTTCTAAGCCAACTGGATGAGAAGGGTAGGGAGCACCCCATTTGCTTCATCAGTAGAAAACTGAAGGATCCTGAGACAAGGTGGGCAACTATCGAAAGAGAATGCTTTGCTATTGTGTGGGCACTGAAGAAGTTTAGGCCATACTTGTATGGTTCTACTTTTGTTATTCAGACTGACCACCAACCCTTGAGATGGTTAATGCAAATGAAAGGGGAAAATCCAAAACTATTGAGATGGTCAATCTGCCTGCAAGGGTTTGATTTCACCATTGAGCACAGGTCAGGGTGTCACCATCAAAATGCTGATGGACTCTCTAGGATGTATATCATCGACTAGAGGTATGAGGTTCATCCAGGAGTGGATTAAATCCTCCTGTCCCTTAGTCTGGGGGGGGCGAGTGTTAGGGAGAATTCTCTGTTTAGGCTGAATTTCCCTACCTAGTGAGTCCCCCAGCAGCTTTGCTGGATTTCTGGGGTTTATTTTTTTTCTCCTGCCAAGAGTGAGACTCTTTTACCCTCACTCTTGGACATGTCGAACTGTGTGATCTTGGACAAACCTTGTGTTGAATGGGCTATGGGGTCTTTTACTCCATAGGGCATCATGTATTTTTGGGATGTGGGTTACACAGCACCCTCTGTGCAGTAACCCAGGGGTGTCCTAGGGACTCCCCAACATAGACTCCATACCCTGGGACTGACTACTGTCTCCCAGGGCATGTAAAGTCACAAAAGGCTTTATTAGTCTTGAATCCTGAACAGAACCAGTACAAACCATCATATTGTGGACGTACTGGCTGGGGCAATTCGATTGCCCCAGGGTCTGTTAGTCGAGGGGGCACGTCTCCGTCCCCCCTGATCGAGTTTTGGCTGGTGGCAGTGGAAACTACTTTTTATATTCGACCGCGAATATTTCCCTATGGGATTTCCCATTGTTTTAGGCTAACACATTTAATTATTTATTTACGGTAGCCTTAAACATACCGCCGGTTTATATATTTATTATTATAACTCCGGTCGGGTTATTTTGCCAAAACTTGATCCTAAAATGGCGTTGGTATTCACCTCTGTAATTCTGACCCAAAGTGGAGCCCTTTGTCCCACTTTTGGCGGGCTTCTCCCCAGAAACCCTCCAAAGTGGTGCCACTCTGTCTGGGGTACTTAGGAGGGGTGGAGGGGAATTTAGGCACCCTGGACTGAGTTACCGTGGTAACTCAAGTCGCACTCCGTCCTGATTGGCCCAAGTGGTGAGCCGCCCGGCTCACCACTTAACATGTTTGAGTGACAGCTAGGCTGGGTGAATGGGGGTTTGCTGCATAAAAGCAGGGCTTTGGGGACTGGAACTTCAGAAGTCGCCACAGGACCAAGAATCCGACGAGGGAAGAGCTGAGCCGACCTGCTTCGACGACACCAACCGGTGGAGCCCTGCTGAACCGTCTCACCACTTTTTCCGACGACCGAGGAGAACTCTTAACGGAGTGGCTCCTTCCCTTGACTGGTGGGGACAACCAGTTTTCGCCTTCTTTCCGTTCTTTGAGGTATCTCGTGGCCGCCTTGCCTGTGCCAAGCACCCCGGCAACCGGAATACCACACTTTACCCCCATACCGCGAAAGTCGGTACCAACCCTTTAACCGGAGGACTCCGCGGCTGGTTTCTTCCCGGGCAGTGCTACGACCTTTCTCTTCTGCTCCTCAGCGAGATATTCTTCTCCCCTGACCGACGTCGAGCCTTGCTGTCACTGCCTGGAACAACTGCCACCGCTGGAGGATCCTTCCCGCTTAAGGTACTGTGTTCCGCCTGGCTTCCCTTGCCACCGACTGTACGGGGTAGATTTAGTCCCCGGCTTTCGAACCTGGGAGTGCCTGGGACACCTTGGCTAAACTTTCTAACCACTCTAAACTCTTTTTGACTCTTTGCAAGACTTTGAATCTCAAATTAACCGTGTGATCTTGGGCACATTTTCGCTCCGGCTACTCTAAGAGTGGGCCCTGCCTAGTGACTTTTGCTCACCTGTGACTTTGTTCTTCCTTAAAGCCTATTGCAAGTGTTCTGGACCTTAGATTGGTGTGTTTAACCTATTTCTGCTTTTTCTCTCCCTTTCTTGGAAACTACTAGAGTGTCATCTAACGTTAAGCACTCACCTCTGTTTTAATTAAGTGGTGTTAACCTAGAGTTGTCTAGATAGGAGAAAGGATTGAATTTACTTTCATTATAACTGTGTTGAAGTGTTTTACCATATTCTTTGCAAGAGTGTTTTTACTTATGTGTGTTTTTAAATAAATAACTATATTCTTTTTGAAACCAAGCTCTGGTCAGTGTTTGCTTGTGCTATTGTGTTCTGGTACCTATTGTGTATACTTTGCATACTGCCTAACTCTTCTTGAGAGAAGTCTGACTGCTCAGCCACAGCTACCAGGTAAATCTGGGTGGTGCGGACTGCTACCAAAGGGGTTTACTGCTATACCTGTAGTCTTAAATCTTTTGCAGTGTTCCCCAAGGGAACTGCACAGGTTTCTGCCTAACACCAAGCACCACGGCAACCAGATAGACACTTACCACTGGACCGCAAATTAAAGGACCGCTCCTTTTACCTGAGAAACTCCGCGGCTGGTTTATTCCCTGGCAGTGCAACAGACTCCTGTCTTCCTCCCCGACGAGATCCTCTCTTCCCCCGGACGAAGCACTGACTTGCATCCGCTGCCAGGAACAACTGCCCCCGCTGGAGTATTCTCACCACTTTAAGGTACCGTGTCCGCCAGGCCTCCCTTTCTAAAGATTGCTACAAGGTAATAATAATCCCTTAACCTTCTGGACTGGGCTGGCCGCCTTGACCCTCTAACTGGTCTCTTTCTTTGGTCCAACTCCTTTCTGAACCTTTTCAAGACTTTGTGCACTGCAACCGTGTGACCTTGGACACATTTCGTGTGGATCCTCTGAAAGTGGATCCGGCCCTCTGAACTCTAACTTCACGGTTTTACTTTGCCTTCCTCTCTTGTTGTGTTCTTATGAAAGTGTTGGGACCTGTTTCAAATTATATTCTGCTTTTCTCTCCCTTTTTAAAACAAATTATTAAGAGTGCCATCTGCGTTAAGCGCTCACCGTTGTCTGAAAATAAGTGGGGCTTTACTTAAGACTTGTCTAATATTCTTCTAAGGGAGTGTATATCTTTTAGTGACCGTGTTTTTGAATTGCTTACTATTAGTGCCTGTGTGTTTTTCTAGATGTGGTTTTAAATAAATAATGATATCTCTTTTACACCAAGCTCTGGTAAGTGTTTACTTGTTCTATTGTGTGCTCTTGACATATTGTGAATACTCTGTATACTGCCTAACTCTTCTTGAGGGAAGTCTGACTGCTCAGCCACAGCTACCAAGTGAATCTGTGTGGTGCAGACTGCTACCAAGTGGGTTTACTGCTAACACCTGTAGTCCTAAATCTTTGGCAGTGGTCCCAGAGGGAACTGCACAGGTTTCCGCCTAACAGGCAGACATGGAAGAACAATTTAGAATGCATCTACAATAGTAACCACCTAGGCCTACAAAGGCCTGTAACTCCTTTTTAGTCTTTGGAGCTGGTGTTTCCATAACAGCTTTAACCATTTCAGTCTGAGGTTGAATTAGTCCATTTCCTACAAAGAAACCCCAATAATTTACAGCAGATCTAGCCAGATGACATTTCTTTTGGTTTGCACTGAGCTCAGCTTTCCGTAATGCCCGTGTGACTTTGTATAAATGTGACATATGTTAGGCCAGGTTTCACTATGGATGATAATGTCATCAATGTAGGCACCACAGAATGACGAAAGGGCTCAAAACCTGGTCCATTAGTCTTTGAAAAGTAGCAGGGGCCCCATGTTACCCAAAAGACAACACTTTCAATTTGAACAGCCCAATGGGAGTAGAAAAAGCGGTTTTGGGCTTATCCATGGGATGGACTGGTACCTGCCAATAACCTTTAGTTGGCGCAGTGTTTGAAAGATATACGCCATCCCTCAATCTGTCACTCAAGCAGTATATTCTGGACATCGGGTAGCTGTCAAACTGTGATACCTCATTAACCTTCCTAAATTCAATGCAACACGTCCCAATAATTATCTGGTTTTACAACTAATACAATAGGAGAGGACCATGGACTTTGTGATGGTTCAATAATGTTTGCTTTTAGCATAGCCTCTTTTTCTTCTTGGATAATTTGCTTTCTGCTCTCAGGGATTTATAGGGTTTCTGGTGAACTACTTGTCGAGGGGGAGTATGTATATAATGATATACTCCTTTTACTCTTCCTAGTTCAGTTCTAAACACATCAGGGAATTGCTGTAAGAGGTCAAATAGATATTGTTTATGATTCCGGGATACGTCAGTGGGAATTAACTGATTAGCATCACTTTCTTCAGACAATAAACATGTTAATATGACTGAAGTATCTGTCAATGGGTCTTCCTTCCATTTTTTAAGTAAATTGATATGGTATGTATGGGTTTTGATTTTTTTTTTTTTCTGTCGGGCTGAGAAACATTATAATTATAAGGTCCCATTTGTTCTAAAAGTTTGTATGGTCCATGCCATCTAGAAATCATCTTGTGTTCAGATGATCGAAGTAGAACCAATACTCTTTGGCCTACCTAAAAGGATCTAATTATAGCCTTTGTGTTTTAATATTCTTTCTGATGTTCCTGTGCTCGGGCCATACTGGTTTGTACAATATTTCGAACTGTTGCAATATTTTCTTTTAGTCTTTGAGCAGTTTGGGATAATAGAATAGTAGCTCTCTCCCTTTCTTCCCAAGTCTCAGGTAGCATGTCTAATACATCTCTGGGTTCTACTCCATATAGTAACTCAAACGGGGAAACCCCTGTTGATGACTGAGGAGTTTTTTGGATTGCAAATGGGGCCCATGTCATGATGCCTACCCCCGGCTCATATGGAGAGTCAGTCCTGGCGCCATAGGTGCCAGGCTCATAGATTAAAACTTACCTGATGCAGACCATGCTGCAAGAGCTCCAAGCCAAAAGAGGCTTGGAAGGGACTACTTTACCTAGGGACTATTTTTTACTCGGGTGGGGCTGGGGAGGAATACTTACTTTGGAGGCTATATAAACCATGCCCGAAGAGCAGCACACGCTTCGCGTTATTCTGCATCCAGCAGCGTAACGCTCACCGTGCCTGCAAGTCTGCATCCAGTCTTCTGCCACGCCCGCCTCGAGTTTGGAGCTCCTAGAAAAAGGGAGAAAGAAGGAGAAAAGGTTAGAACAAGAGCAATACCTTTGATCCTTACCTGAATTCCTGATCCATCGCGTCTTCGTGCTGGAAGAAAGAAGTTATTTTATGCGCGTCGCCTCGCCTGCTGCAGCGCCGTGCTGAACTCACCGGCCTTCGCAGCATCTTCACATTCCACCGCATCCTCCTGCATGTTTCACCGCACTCCGGCACCTAAGGAGAAGACCAGAACAGCAAGGTGAGCCAAGGGAACACACAGAGGAATATTAGTTACCCCCTCATAGACTTACCTGATTTTATCCACCGGGGGTACTATTCCTCTTCACGGGTCGGCGCAGCTTCCACTGCATCTTCGCCGAACCCCGGCCCGTAAGGGGAAACAAAAGGACAGCAAGGTGAAACAAAGGGACTAACAAGGGGGAACCCTCCTCACCACAATAGACTTACCTGATTTTACCGCCGGAGGCATTATTCCCCGAGACTTCATGCTTTCTGTCAGCGCCTGAATAAGGGAGAAAGCAACAGGTTACATCTTGACATTATTTTATCGAACTGTGTTGGATAATACAAATCCTTACCAGAATATTACCGGTTGCCACCAGGAACTCTTCACTAGGGTCAAGCTGCAACCTGCAAGGAATCGGACAAGAGTGAAAGTCAGGCATTTGAACTCTTACGAACTACATACTTACGGCATCTTGCCGGGAATCTCTGAGTCAATATTGTTCTGGAACTCACCAATTCCTCCGAGCCAGTGAAGCAACTGGTTAATCTACGCACCCCTGTGCTCAATGCAGGATGGAGAGCTCATCTTGTCAAACCATCAGGTGAGACTATAAGAGGGGACATCAAAGGTGATCAGTGGGGAGAACAACGGGGGTGGGGGGGATTTACGCTCAACTCCACGGGTGGTTAATTCCCTTTCTCCATTTGCAGAAGAATATTCATATGGGCCAAGCAAACGAAGTTAGGTGGGCCAGTCCAGTCCGTCATCTCGGCCCTTCGCGTCACATTGGTGGAGACCGCAGCTGTCCAGTTCAGATCGACGCCTCTGTGGGAGTCAGGTGAGCGTAACAGCCCATGGTATCATAGTATCACAATTTTTCCCCATCTGCCTCTACTCATTTCTTTAAGATATGTTTCAGGTTTTGGTTAAATCTTTCCACTGATCCATCGATCTGGGGATGGTAAATGGAGGTACATAGGGTCTTAATCTGAGGAATATTCTTTACTTCGGCCATGAGTTTACTCATAAAAGTGGTCCCTTGGCCAGTCAGAATACCTTTTGGAAATCCGGTTTGGGAAAAGAATGGAAGTAAGTGCTTCATAGGGGGGAAGGGCTCAGGGCAGCAGGTTGCATAGTTCAAATTGACTAATATGTATTTGTTACCTAATTTTGAGGTTTCTAAAGGACCAACTTTGTCCATCCGGATTCTAGAAAAGGGAACCTCAATAATAGGGAAAGGTTGTAAGGGAAGGGGAGGGGGTATTCAAGTGCTAGGTTTCTGACACAAGGCACAGGTGTTTGCAAAATGTGTTATATCCTCATAAATCCCTGACCAATATTCTATTTACAGTGTGAGCTTGTGTTTTTGCAGTTTCCAAGTGCCCCCTGTTAGATGGGCATGAGCCATTTCTAATACAATATTTTTATGATTTTTAGGAATCACAATTTGAGTTCTGGGAGTACCAGATGAATCTACGTCTGTGCTATATAATAGTCCAGTTTTCAGAAGAAAAATAAATGTCCCTTTTTTTCTCCTTCCTTCCTCCTCACCCATTACCAGATTAAAGTTTTCTGCTAACAAGGGATCATTGTGTTATGCAAAGGTCAAGTCAGGCATAATCTCTTCCTCACGTGTTAAGGTTTACCACTGGATCAAGATCTGCTTCCCCAAAATCCTGAGTTCCTCTTCCAGTTTGAGCACTATTTTTAACTTATTTTGGTTTTGGAAACATAGTATGAAAGGTCAGTAATGTGAGGCGGACAACTGTTTGAAGGTCTTTCAAAATATGCCATTTTATTTTAGAAGAAAATATATTAAAATGCCTTACTTTCCTTACTCTGTCGAGGAATTCCCTGCCTATTCTAAAAGCTAAAGGAACACACGCTAACTGGCCCTTACACTAAACAACAAATAAATAAATGAAAGCTATGGCAATTCAACAGAACATAAACAATATTTACATTTCCCAAATGGCCTTCTAAAGTTCTTGGAGATTTTCCTTCCACAGGATTTAAAGACACTTCAACAAAATGTTCGACTGCGAAAAGGAAATATCTGAACTCTGTCCTCAAAGATGCAAAGTTAGAGCAAAAGATAAGTAACAAAGAAAAAAGTTCCAATCGTAACAATCTCCTCCTCGTGACAAAGGTTCCACTAGCATTAAATCTCCTTTTTGGGTGAAGTTTCCATTTTTCACTTCAAGCAAAATAGCGCCAATGGTATGTTAATAGCACACACTTCTTGATCAACAGTGTGGATTCCTTTCAATATGGTTCAAACAGTCAAATTGGTATATTTTTCAGGATGACCTCTTACTACTGCTACTTATACTTCAACAGCTACGTTTCTTTTTAGCTTTACCATGAGAACAGTCACTCTTGTTCCTCAGTAGTTTACCTTGGTTTTGACAACTGCAATGTATCATCTACTGACAACCAAATATGTCTCGGGAATTCCTTTGGACTACTGCCAAAACTTCAATTACTTTTAAATATACTTTGACAATGCTTCAACCTCTTCAGGTAGGCTAGGCATTCTTCCTTCAAACTACTCTCTTCAAAGGGGCAGTGTCTCGGCCTTGCTTGTCTAACTGTCAACAATGGTACCCTGTGTTTTCCTTCAAGATACCCATCTTTCTGGCCTTCACAGTCTTGGCTATTACAGGTAGCGACTACTTCAAAAAGAATGTTCTTCACAAGCAGCCAATTCCCCTTCCCCAATTTCACCTGCACCTTTCTTACCTGTTTTGAGCCCAACAATTACCAAGAAGCCTTGTTGCCACTCTCTTAGCCTCAGGTAACCGTTGTATACATGTTGGTTTAGGCCAATAAACTGTGAATGACTTTATAGTATTGCTGGATTGGTTCAAACTCTGCGAAAGGTTCAGCTTCACCGTCAATATGGGGGTACCTCTTGACTTTGGGCAATGCTTGTTCTGTTCTTCCGTCTGTATACTCGTTTGGATGAAAGTTATGCCACTTATATACAAAGTATACGGTTCAGTCATTTAGGAGAAACCACAATTAGGCACATGTTGCCACTCTTTGATGTATTTTCAAGATTTAGCGGTGGTTGTGAAATTGTATTCCCATAGAAGCAAAAGGATAGAGTTCAGACCTCCCTGGGGAATTACAATAAGGCACACGCGACCATTCATTAGTGTAGTTTTCCCACAGTGAAGATTTAACTTTAATAGTTTCAGCGTTCGGTGTTCTGTGACGGCCTTTGCAGCGTTCCCTTCTCTTGATTAAGGACATGTGACCAGTCTTTGAACAATTAGTCTTCGGTTATTAGAACAATGTGTTTAACATTGTTGGCTTCTTACGCGAGTAAGGCGGCTTTTACTTGATACGCGTGTGTTACAATTCCATTGTTCAAGGGATTTTGACTACAGCAATCCACTTCTACTCGCTGAAAGTTTTACGCAAGTGGCAAAGGAGTTGTTTATTGTTACTGGCAATGCTTTCGAAAACTATGCTTCTCCAGCATGGGGTCTGGCATGGATTCACATGCTCATGAATATTCCCCGTCGTCAGGCTGGGAATCCTCGGTAAAGAAAAAACCAGTATCAGTTTCGTTTCTGATCTGTCTTTCGTAGTAGTAACCAATCACTGGTCTCTGCGTCATACTGACCACAGCCAATGACTGCCCTCTACCTAAGCCCCGCCTCTGGCAGCCATCTTCAGATTTTTACCGCACGTTCATGTGTTGGGATCCTCGTGCTATTGCTCTCGAGCGTTAGTGCTATTTTTTCGCGCTTTTTTCACAAAAACTTCGATTTTTTTCGGTCAAAAGAGCCTCAAGCTCCACCGATCCTACATCCGATTAACGGGGACCCGTGTCGGATTCTTCTACGCCCCCCAAGGGTGAAGATTTCGTCGAGCTACGCTTCGGAGGACTCCAGAAGCTTCTCAGGCCCGGTCTCGGAGATGGCCCAGGAGAAGGGAAGCTCGACGCCCGGAAAGCTGTTCAGGGTCTGCCCTGGATGCCAGCTGCAGAACGTCTTTAAGGAGGACGAACATTCTTTCTGCCTTTACTGCCTTCATGAGGACAAGACGCACGTGGAGAAGGACTGTGCGTTTTGCGGCAACATGTCGGAACGGACCATGAAGGACCGCCATCAACGTCTCGCCAACTGGCTGCAGGGTAAGAGCCTGTCCGGCGAGAAGAAGAGGAAATCGGAGCGGTCTTCTAAGACCTTTGAGGGCGCCCCGGCGACGGGGGCCCAACATAAGGCTAAGAACCGCGAGTCCGCTGGCACCGGGAGCGCCGAACGGTCGGGCTCTACGGGCGTCAGGCAGGGCGCACCCTCCCCGGCACCATCAACCACGAGCCAACGCTCTGGGTCGGGTAAGAGGAAGGCCGAGAACCCGGCGAAGCTCCTGGAGAGGCCCCGGTCGAGCTCTAAGGCAGAGGAGGAGCGTGGCAGTGCCCCCTCCCTCAAGGATAAGGCGGTGAGCGCACCTAAGGTGGTGAAGGCCTTGATCCATCCGACCAAGCCCTCTATCGAGAAGGTCGCGGCGGCCCTGGCTCAGCCTATGGAGGCTACACCAGTGGTGGCGACCTCGGGGCCCAGAATCTCCCTGCCTCCTCGGAGGGAGTCTTCTTTTGTGCCCATCGACAGAACCCCCGTGAAACTCCCCGTGGGGAAGAAGAAGGGGGGGCAGGGTGTCGTCGTAGATTCGACTTCAGCCTCAGAAGAGGAGCTGATCGAAGTCTTGAGCCACGGCCTAGGCGTGGAAGAAGACCAGCCCGTCGGAGTGGACCCCGACGCAGGTGACGACGACGACATCGTCGAGGATACCGACGGGGCCCCTGCTCGCCCGTCGGATTCACCTCTGCCAGCGCCGCAAGACAACTCGGCGGCCATTTTGTTGGCCATACAGTCCTTATGCTCCGAGATAAGGACGAGGCTACCGTTACCGACGGAGGAACCTCTACCGTCGGGGGATCCAGAACCGGGACCTTCTGGTGTTCCCCCTACCAAGAAAAGAAGGATCCATCCTCCACCTCCTTTTCAGCCGTCGCACCCCGTCCAGCCCTCCTCCCCGTCTACCCGAGGGGATGATACGGGGACTGACACGGCAGCGACAGGCACGGACGACGAGGCATACGACGAGAATATTCCGTCGTCGCCTCCCGCCAGGGCTTCCCCGCCCGACGAGATCGGATCGTTCCACTCCATGATCTCCAGGGCCTCCGAGCTTTTCCAACTCTGCCCTGAGGAGAAGAAAAAGGAAGGCTTCCTTTATCAGCGGCGCGAGGCCAAGAGGAAGACGGTCCTCGCAGTGCCTCTATTGGACGACATTTGGGATGAGGGCCTTACCCTCCTCAAGAATCCTTCCACGACGCCAGCTAGAAGAGACCGGTACGAGAAAAAGTACCGGGTCCTGGACACGGCCCCCCTGTGCCTCCGGGCGCAGCCTACCCCGGATTCCGTCGTCTCCGCGGCGGCCAGGAAGAAAGCGGGGGGGGTGCGGCCTCCACATCGACTTCCCCGCCGGACGGCGAGGGAAAGAAATTGGATGCGATGGGACGCAGAGTCATCTCGTCGGCAGCGACGACGATTAAAGCGGCCAACGCCTTGGCGATCGTGGCTCGCTACGACAGGGAGCTCTGGTTCAAGATAGCTCCCCTGCTGGATTTTCTGCCGGACGACAAGAGGGCGGAGGCCCTGGAGATCCTGCAGGAAGGTGAGGTGGCCTCCGACCACGCCATCACCGTGGCGACGGACATCGCCGACACGGGGTTCCGCCAGTTGGGCAACGGCGTTTGCCTTCGACGTCGTGGATGGCTCAAGGCTACGGACTTCCGACAAGACGTCCAGACCAGAGTCCTGGACATGCCCTTCGACGGGAACAACCTGTTTGGGAAGGCTGTGGACGACTCCCTTCAGGCCATTAAGGCAGACACCGAGACGGCCCGGGCCCTCGGAACCCTGCAGCAACGACGGACGCCCTTTCGGAGCAGCGGAGGCAAGGGCACCTCGAAAGGTTCCGGCGGCGGTTTCGCTTCCTACCGTCAAGCGGCCCGCTCGTCGTCGCAAGAGGCCTACAGAGGACGAGGCAAGTCTGGGGGACCCCGCCGTCGTCGCCAAGGAGGTCAAGGCGGCAAGGCCGCGTCCAAGCAGGATTGAACCGGCCGCGGGGTCGGGCCCCCACCGAAGCACCCCGGTGGGAGGCCGGCTGGCGAGCTTCGTCGGCGTGTGGGAGTCCATCTCCACCGACCGTTGGGTGCTGGACGCTCTGGCCCGGGGACACGCACTCGAGTTTCAGAGAAGATGCCCGCGTGTACCCCCCGTGACCAGGAAAGAACTTCACGTTCCTCAACTTCTTCTGGAGGTAAGGGCGATGCTCAGAAAGGGCGCCATCGAACTCGTCCCAAAGAGGCTCCGGGGCTCCGGAGTCTACTCAAGATACTTCCTCGTGAAGAAGACAGGAGGATGGCGCCCCATCCTGGACCTGCGACGCCTGAACAAGTTCATCAAGGCGCAGAAGTTCCGGATGGTCACCCTCCAGCACGTCCTAGGCCAGCTGGAGGAAGGAGACTTCCTATCGTCGTTGGACTTGGAGGATGCCTACTTCCACATTCCCATCCTGAAGGGGCACCGAAAATTCCTCAGGTTCGTGGTCCAAGGGCGCCACTACCAGTTCAAAGCCCTCCCCTTCGGACTGCGATCGGCACCCAGGGTATTCACCAAGTGCCTCGCACCGGTGGCGGCGCAGCTGCGCCGCGAGGGGATCCACGTCTACCCCTACCTGGACGACTGGCTCATCCGCGCCAAGACGAGGGAGCTCGCCGTGGCTCACACGGCAAGGACCGTCCAACTTCTCACGGACCTGGGATTCTGCGTGAACTACGCCAAATCCCACCTGGTACCAGCTCAAGACGCACTGTTCCTGGGGGCGAGGCTCAACACAGTGTCCCTTCTGGCCTCCCCGTCTGAGGAGAGGACCAGGACCATCTTGGGCAAGGTGCAACGGATGTTGGTGGCCGACGCGGCCAAAGTGAGGTCCGTCAAGTCCCTCCTCGGAATGATGTCTTCCTGCATCTACCTCGTTCCCATGTGCAGACTCCGGATGCGCCCGTTGCAAGAATTCCTGGACGCGCGTTGGATCCAGACGACGGGCAGCTTCGAGGAGAGGATCAAGCTCGACGAGAGCTTCCGACGAGCGATACGGTGGTGGGGCACCCGCGCGCATCTGACGGCGGGCATGGACTTCCAGACCCCAGCTCACCAAGAGACAGTGACCACGGATGCCTCCCTTGAAGGGTGGGGAGCGCACACCGAAAATCTGCACGCAAGAGGGCTTTGGCTCCCGACGGAGAAGTCCCTGCACATCAACGTCCTGGAGCTCCGTGCAGTGTTTTGGGCCCTCAGGTCCTTCCTTCCGTCCCTCAAGGGCAAGGTGGTGAGGATCTTCACGGACAACACCACCACCATGTTCTACATCAGGAAACAGGGCGGAACCAGGTCCCCAGCGCTGTCCAAGGAGGCGCAGGACCTGTGGCATTGGGCCATCGCCCAAGGGATATTTCTGGTGCCGTTTCATCTGGCAGGGATAATAAACACCATCGCCGACTCACTCAGCAGGGAGCTGCGCTCGTGCCACGAGTGGGAACTACGGCAGGATCTAGTGGATAGCCTCTTCCGACGGTGGGGCACACCCCAGATCGACCTGTTCGCGACGGCGACGAACACCAAGTGCCGGAGGTTCGCCAGCAGGTTTCCCCAGGCGAGGAGCATGGGCGATGCTTTCTCGTTCCCCTGGGAGGGCCTGTTCCTCTACGCGTTCCCTCCCCTGCCTCTGCTAATCCGGCTCATCAACCAGCTCAAGAGGTCACGGTGCAGGATGATCCTCGTCGCACCTACGTGGCCGAGGCAGATTTGGTTCCCGGACCTTCTGGACTTGTCAGCGTCCCCGCCAATCAAGCTGCCGGCGGACGCGGATCTACTCTCCAGGGAAGGAGGCGCCATCCTCCACCACGACCCCAAGTCGCTGAACTTGCAGGCCTGGCTCCTGCAGCGCTAGAGTTTGGAGGATACGACATACCGGCCGACTGCAGAGAGGTTCTTGCAAAGGCCAGGGCGTCCTCGACTCTAAAGTGCTACGGACACAAATGGAAGAGGTTCTCTGTCTGGTGCCGCGCACAGAAGATTAACCCTCTACGGATTACGGCTCCCCAAGTACTGCCGTACCTGCTGACGCTGGCCAAGGCTGGGCTGGCTCACGCGTCCATCAAGATCCATCTTGCTGCGATCTCCCGCTACACCAGAACTACGGGGCGGACGTCCTTGTGGTCTCATCGTCTGGTGAAGGAGTTCATGAAGGGACTATTCAGATCGTTCCCGTCGGTGAAGGCTCCGGCCCCGGCGTGGGAGCTCAACGTGGTGCTGACAAAGCTCATGGGACCTCCATTCGAGCCTCTACACTCGGCCCCGTTGAAGTTTCTGTCGTGGAAAACAGCGTTTCTCGTGGCCATAACCTCCGCACGACGGGTGGGAGAGATCCAGGCCCTTTCCTGCAAGGCTCCGTACTTGACTTTCCACGCCACGAGGGTAGTGCTCAGGACGCACCCCTCCTTCATGCCCAAGGTACCGTCGGACTTCCATCTCAACGAACCCTTGGTGTTACCTGTGTTCTTCCCGTCGCCTTCGTCGCCGGCTGAGAGGACTTTGCACTCGCTGGATGTGGCTAGAGCGCTGAAGTTCTACGTGGACCGCACAAAGTGTTTTCGGAAGACGTCACAACTCTTTGTAAACTTTGGACCTGTCAATCAGGGGAAGGCTCTCTCGAAGGCTTCTATTTCCAGATGGCTCTCCGGCTGTATCATGTACTGTCACCGGTTGGCAAACCGACCGCTGCCCGGCCGTCCGAGAGCCCATTCCACCAGAGCGATCGCAGCTACCACGGCGTTCCTATCTGGTGTGCCCCTGCTGGACATATGCAGGGCTGCTACGTGGAGGTCGACGCACACCTTCACGAAATTCTACTGCGTCGATCGGGATTCCAGGGAGGAGTCCAGGGTCGGCCAAGCAGTGCTGCGCAACCTGTTCGCCTGAGGTGAGCCTGGTGAGGAGGTAAGATGCTTAATGTTGAGTTTGATGTGATGCTTAATGTTGAGCCTTTGCCACCTCCCGTGGTTGTGCATGTGTGTACTGCTATGTATTCTTTATTCATGAGCATGTGAATCCATGCCAGACCCCATGCTGGAGAAGGAACAAGTTACTTACCTGTAACTGTTGTTCTCCAGCATGGGTCTGGCATGGATTCACATGCGAACCCTCCCGCCTACCCCTCTGCGGCTCTTCACTTGGTCATACTGCCACTTCACGTGCTTCCAAATCTGAAGATGGCTGCCAGAGGCGGGGCTTAGGTAGAGGGCAGTCATTGGCTGTGGTCAGTATGACGCAGAGACCAGTGATTGGTTACTACTACGAAAGACAGATCAGAAACGAAACTGATACTGGTTTTTTCTTTACCGAGGATTCCCAGCCTGACGACGGGGAATATTCATGAGCATGTGAATCCATGCCAGACCCATGCTGGAGAACAACAGTTACAGGTAAGTAACTTGTTCCTTCACTCATCGGCTTCTGAAGCGTTTGCTCTGCGGGTTATACTGCTTCCCTGACTTCAACTGAAACTTCTACTGCTTCTGGCTCGTTAGGGACCCACACCGTTCTCCTGAACAGGTGTCTCTTGTCCGGCCACACGTCTTGTGTGTTTTCTCTGCTTTCAAGACCTTTGACTTTGAGTGCTTATAGCCTCGATATCTGACACGCCAACACCTCAGCAACCAGGGCAATCAGGCTCACATGGGGAAAACCGTTTCTCCAGCACGTCTTTCACTGCACAGCCTCTGCACTTCAGATTATGGGAGGACAGGACTCTCTCAGAACATGGAGGTGAAATCTGTTTCCTCGTTCTGGCATCCCTCTCGTGCTCCCACATCTGCTTCGTGTGCCAGCCTTGTGTCTTCCTCCTGCTTCTACTGCCACAGCCTGCACTTGAGCCAATGTTCCAGCTCTTTCCACTCCTCTCTCCTCTCTTCCTGAGGGGTTCTTTGATGGCTCCCAGGTTCAATGATAGCTTTCAGGTGTGGGCTCACTGACTACTACATCTCCATGCTCTTCCTTGTCTCAGTCCCTCTAGGATTTTGGGACTTGTGGTTTCTTATAGAGGTAGACAGTCCATTTCTGAGTTAGAGTGTTTTTTTTGTTGTTTTTTTTCCTTTGGTTTAGGTTTGGGTATCTTTGCTTATTGGTGGTCATGGCGTGGCTGCTAGAGTATGTCGGAGAATTTTGACCAGAGCCATTTGCCACGAGACTGTTGCCGCCTATTATTCTATGCCACCACTGTTCTTCTTCCATCCGTTGATCCCTAGCGTGGAATTGTTTTAGACTTCTTCGTTGCAAACAATAGACTTCAGTAACAACTTGTTGTCGGTCTTCCAAGATGTTAGTAGTTTGCAGGATTCCTCTTGCATTTCTGACCCCATTAGAGCGTATATTGATTTGCTGTTTTGGAGTAGACACTTCCTGTACAGTAGCAAAACGTTGGTGTTAATTGTTCCTAGTAGCGATAGGAGGCTTAATTCTCGTTGTATTGAGTAGACCGGGGTGGACTTTGGGAGAGACAAAACTGTCCTCCAGAAGTAGGCTTCCAACCTCGGCCAGAGTTTTTTCGGTATTAGTGGCCTCGCCTCGGCTCCATATGTAATAGTTGGCACGACTTTCATTTTGTAGAAATCTATGGCTTGGATGGTTGAGAATCGGCCAAACTTTAGGTCGATCGCCTTGCCTTGGGAAGCCAGTCTTCATTTTTCCCTCTAGGTCCTCTTGCATCGAGGTTTCTTGTTTAGAGCTGTCTAGGGTTACGCCGAGATATTTGAACTCTTTGACTTTCTCGATCTCGTTTTCTTCAAGATGCCACTGCAGTTTTTCTGTCCTCTTCGGTGCCTTTTCGAAGACCATTATTTTTGTTTTGGCTTTGCTGATCTCGAGATTGTTCTCTGTGGTGTATCGCAGTAGGTTGTTAAGTTGCCTCTGGAGACCTATTGGTGTCTGGTTGAGAAGAATAAGGTTGTTCGCGTACAGGAGTCGACTGATTTTAGTAGAAGCTAGTTGTGGTGGGAATGATCTAATAGCTTATTCTGTTTTCATGTAATCACCCATGTAGGCTAGAAAAAGAGCAGGTGCGAAGGGACAGCCTTGTTTGACCACTCTTGCAGTTGGTATTTCTGCAGAAAGGCTCCCTTGTTGGGTCAGGCGTGCTGAGAGTGTTGTGCCAGTATGTAGAGCCTTTATAGGGAGAAGTATCTCGTTCGGGCAGTTCCACTCTCTTAGCTTCGACCAGAGGTGGGCTCTATCAACCAGGTCGAAAGCTTGTGTTAAATCAATGAAGGCCACAAATACTCTCGGTCCACCCTCCAGCACCTTACTTTTCAGGATGCTCATTGCTAGGATGTTTGCTGTAGTGCCCGCGTTTGTCTTGCATCCTGACTGAAAGATGTCATTGCAAGGGGCAGTTATTGCCCATGCCTGGAGTCTTTTCAAGAGTAACGCTCCAACGACTTTCCCGATCCAGTCCAAAAGTGCTATAGGGCAGTAGTTTGATGGATCACTGTTGTTACCCTTCTTATCGATTGGCACGATTGTTGCCACTGTCCATAATGGTGGGATGGATTTTTGTTCGGCGCATCTTGTGAAGATTTTGCTCAGGAAAGTTGCCCATTCTTTTGGATGGTTTTTAAGATCCAAGTTGGTGATGCCGTCGGGCCCTGCAGCTCTGGAGTTTTATCAATTTTTTGATTTGGTCGAAGATCTCTTCATGGTCATTGAATGTTATCCATGGAGAGGTGTCAACCACCCAGGTTGGCACTGATTGTTGCTGTGGTGGTTTGAAGAGCAGCGTAAAATGGTTTATCCAGGCAGGTTCACCGATACTGTTTAAAGTTGAATTGTTGCTCATGGGCCTTGTAGATCTTAGAAGCGACCAGAATTCTCTGGCTTTCCTGCCACAAATTGCTTTCAAGATATTTTCAAAGTCGCTTTGGTACAATTGAAAGCAATGATTTCTCACCCAGTTTTTGTAGGTTTTGGAAGCCGCCGTTATGATTCCTTTGGCTTGCTCAGGGGGCAGGATCTTAGCGTTCCTCTTTATTTTGCATATTTCTCGTTTTTTGGCTGCTATTTGAGCGTCATATGAATGGAGATTCCGAACAGGAGGTTTTCGTTTCTTTAGCCCGTTTATGGTGTAAAATAGCAATAGAGGGGTGTAATCTAAGTTGCTTTGGCGTTCAGGGCTTCTAGAGTTGGTATATCTTCTTGTCAGTTCCTTAATTGAGTCCACTGTCGGTTTTAAACGGTTTCCCTGGCTGTTTACTTCCACCTGTAGGGACGTAGTTGGAGTCTTGTCGGAGCTGTTCAGCCATGACGTTGTTAATATGTTGTGGTCACTGGTCGACATGCTACAGACCTCGAAGGACGTAATCGTTTGCAGTAGTGGACGGGAAGCATAGATGTAATCTATGGTTCACTTTGATTCGCCCTGCTCACATGTTGGGAACCAGTTTTTGTTCTCAAATACATGGTCAAGGTTGAGCAGATTCCTTGAAGCCATTAGCTTAGACCATAAATGGCCTCTGTGTGTTGACCCAGTTGTTTTGTTTGTTTTCCCCTTGCTGTTTTTCAGTTGGCATGACGCATTCAAGTCACCACAAATTACGAAGCAGGAAACCTGGTGTGTCGCCTGGATTTGGTCGATCTCTTTTTCCATCATCTCGAGGTAAACTTGTGCTTCCACGGCCGCTGGATTCCAGTAGGTGTTTATAATTGCGATTGGAGTGTGGAAAATTACGTTTGTATCTGCCGTCTTCTGGGACCAGTCCAAAAGCACTGTCAGTAACGATGTATTAGACTGAAGTGTTTCCTTTATCATAAGGCCTTGCCCCTTGCGGCATGCAGTGAGTAGGCCTGATGAAGGGCGTCCTAATAGGCCCTTTCTTGCTGGCGCGAGGATGAGGTTGTATCCATCCAGGATTGGTTTCTCAGTGAGCCAGGTTTCCTGTAGACAAAAGATGTCAAAGGAGGCAAGGTTGGCGTCTCCTGGGACTGTCAAGTGGTGATGTCCTCTCGTATTCTAAGAGCATAGTTTTAAGTCGTTGGAGAGTTGTCGGCTGGCGTGTCATCTCTTTCTTCGTCTGTCGACTGGTGAGTTGCTATTTCTTCTGGTTTATAGTCAAGGCCTTAGGCAGCCAATACCATAGACCTTGCTGGGTCGATGCTTTGTCCCCCGTTTTTTGATGGTCCCTTCCCGTCTCGGTTCTTTCTGTACAGGGTCTTTCTGTTTCGGTATTTCTAACTGCCCCTTGTCGGTTTGGGCGACTTGAGTTTTTCTTGTCCTCGGGGTCAGGGCACTTGGAGTTGCTTGCACTTCTCTCTTGAGGATCTGCACAGAGCATTTGGTGGGTTTTCGTTTTTCGTTTTGGTTGAATTGTGGGTTTTGAGTTATTTTCTCTCTTTCCGGGCTACATCTCTGATGCTTTTCTGGACAGCTTCTTAGGGTTCGGACGGTCGGAGAGCCTGATTTCTGAGTGTCGGTTCCCTGAGTGCGTATCCCAGTTTTAACAGCTCACGGGACTCCTGTCTTATTAGGGTTTAATGGGATATGGAGGTAGGTCTTAGCTATGCGATTTCGGTTGCTTGGGTCCACGATCCTCAAGTCATCTGATTTAATCCGCCGCAGGGCTGGGATAAGGTTAAATAATGTTAGGACCCCTCTTCTGTTGAAGATGATTTTGTCGTAGTTTTTAGGGATCTGTTCTATCTTTAATGCCCACGTCGTTTTCTCCGATCTTGCTGGCGTCTTATGGTAGACCTCAGTTTTGGACTTGTAATGGAAAGTTTGGGATTTTAATTGATGCCGAGTTTCTTTTTCATCCCTTTCCACAAACTTTCTGATTTTGGGGGATTCCGCGCCTTGGTGCTTTGTGACCTTCTGCCCGAAGTTCTTTCGTGGGTACGATGTCTTGTGTGGCGACGGCGATTTATCTTTCCTGGGAAGGTAGGAGACTTGTCTGGCTGTGGTTTGGTCTCTTGGCCTACCATTTTTTATTTGTGTCAGTTTATTCCGATGAGCCTCCAACGTGAGGAAAGGAGGGCAAGAGTCCTCTACGCTCTGATTTGAAGTGGATGGCGCTTGACCCAAGGTTGCGTTCGGCTCTTCTGCTTCCTCCTGGTCTTGAGTCGTTAGAGACGGAGCCAAGTCATTCTCAAGGTGTTGGGTAATGTTCATCAGGTGGGTGGTTGCTAGAAATTCCTCGGTTGTTTTAGGTGATTTAGGAATGGCCTTGTTCGTTGCTGTGAATGTTACAGGTTTTGCTGTGTTTGGTTGGATTGATGGACGTATAGAGTTTGGGAGCTTTAGATCTGTCCGTGAGATAGTTGCTGCCTTGTGTGATGAATTCGGATTTTGCTCCTGGTTGTCTTTTAAGGCTGAGAAAATCGAGTAGTCCCTGTCATGATCACCTCTCCTTGGTAGTTTGTTTGCCCCTTTATGGGGCTGGTCTTCAACAATGAGGATGTCACTAGACTCCGGCCGTTGGATTTCTTTCGATCTCTGGTTGGTAGAGACCGCGCCGGCTGTTGTGACGATCTCTGGTATGGCTGGAAGTGTGGTGGTTTCCCCAACCTTGGGAATGGTGGTTGAGTAACTGTTGGCGTTCATCGCGAGTGTAGAGTTTTCTTTCCATTGTTGAGGGTTTCCAGGCGGATGGCTCAGGGTTGCGGTTGTCAACTTGGAACGTTCATCAAGAGCTGTAATATATCCCTC
Source organism: Ambystoma mexicanum (assembly GCF_040938575.1). Lineage (NCBI taxonomy): Eukaryota > Metazoa > Chordata > Amphibia > Caudata > Ambystomatidae > Ambystoma > Ambystoma mexicanum. The sequence goes on from NC_090938.1 coordinate 844,230,715, forward strand.
TAGGTAGATTCATTTCGTATGCATCATCGCTTGGATGGTTGTATGGTCCTTCAGGGTCTCATTTATTGACTCGTATAACTTGGTGAACGGTGCCAGAGCAATTGTCACTGCTGACATGATGGATTTTCGTGGGTGTGTCTTTTGCTATTGCTGGAGTGCAGGTCTGGTTTTTGGGAGATGAGATAGAATGTTGAGTTTCTTGGCCTGACTGCTTATGGGCCGAGGGTCAGTGGAATGAATCGGATAAACTACGACGCTCATGATCCAGGGTTAATTTTCGATTTAGTTTTTCTCTGGGCTCTCCAGCCTGTTTTTTTCCTCTCGGAGGCCAGTGGCTGGTTACCCTGATGGGTGTATCCAGACAGCCTGTAGACGGCATAAGTGAGGTCTTTGTTTTGTCATCTGGGGCTCTCTGAGGCTCGCCTCTCCTTTGTAGGGGCGTTCGATTCGAGACCAGGTTCCAATGTGGATGTTCTTTGCGAGGGGGTATCCGATAATAGAACGGGTATCTCCCTACTTTGTGGTTGGAGCTGAGATGGAGCTCTCGAAGGCGCTGGGGTCTCCCGTAGGTCCGCTGCAGATTGGCTCGGCAGATTTGGGGAGAGAACAAGGGGAGCGCTATGCCCAGAAGATTCCCACTGTTTGGTGCGCCAGTGAGGGCAAACGCCCCTCTCCCTCAGGTTCTGTCGCTTGCAGCTCCTCCCCCTTTTTGAGAGCTAAGGGGGGGGACAGTTGTAGGAAGTTTCTCGGGGGAAGTATCCGTCTTTCTGTGCTTGTGCAGTGGTTGACAGACCTTTACTACCTCCAGGATTTCTGCATCGGTAAGATCCTCCCGGCTTCCTTTGGATAAATGAGTGTATGAGTTGAAGTCTGTCATCAGGCTCAGATCTGATGGTTTCCCGGAGTTAGTCCTCAAGATTTTGTGTTTGGGGCTCCTCCGGCCAGTTTTGGGCGGCAATTGTTTAGATGTTGCACTCAATCGCTGTCTGTTGGTTTTAGTTTGGGCTTTCGCTTTAAATTGTCGCCTCCTCGCCTGTGTGGGAGAGTCCATCTGATTCCTTTGTCGCTTCTTACTTTGAGGATTTGGTTTTTGTTGACCTTCCCATAGGTCAAGTTGTTGTGCATTTGAAGTTCCTTTGAATGAGGAAGTACTTTGTGGACTTCTGTCCCTAGTAGGGGCTGGCAGTGCCGGAGTCGTAGCTGCGGGAGAGGGGAGGCCCTTTTTCGCTTGATCGGCATGGATTTGTGCTGTAATCTTGATTGAATTTCGGGGATTGCTGGTATTTTGAGCCTCCTGGCTTGCCACCACTAGGGTTTGTGCAGCTCCATTCTTTTCTAGGAATGACGTAGACTTGGGATTTTGCTGCTCGACTGGTGATTCGTTCCTCTTGGCCCTCTTGGCCGGCACCAGAGACTGTGCCAATTGAGACACTGGTGACATACTTTCGGAATCAATGCCAGACTTGTGCAGAAGCTCCTGTTCTCTGGGTGAGTCATGTGCAGCACTGTTGGGCGAGGCAAAACGGTCCAGGGGACCCGCGTCTGCAGTGAATGCCTAGTCTTCTTCGAGTGTCTACTGGCTGCGCCCCTCCAGCTCCGGTCGGCCCTTCAGAGGCACCCGACGGCCAGGCTAGAGGAGGGGGGAACCACGGGGCAGCCGCTGGCCAGAGCTGGCGTGAGACCACCAGGTCCTCGATACTCCGAAGGGGGGGCTGAACCCCGTGTCTTCGTCGAGTCGCTCGCCTCAAGGTCCGCTGTTGCAACTGCGGCAAAGGTGAGTGGCGCAGCTTGCAACAAATCTTCTTCTACCTCCGGTGGTGCTGTTACTTTTCTCGGGGTTCTGATGGTCACATAGTCTCCACGTTTTGGGCCCAGCGTTGATTGATCCGGAATCTGGTGGGGGACGGCCAGCTGTGGTCTGGTGGGGGGAGCACAGGTGTGCATGCTTCGGAGCTGCCGCACTTCTTCTTCCTTGCCAGAGTTGGAATTTCGGCAGTGAAAGTGGGTTCCGCAGCCGTGGCAGCCATGACGGCCATGACTGCATGACTGCCACTCTCCGCCACTCTGTGTCCGCTCTGCGGACTAGTGAGGTCTTTATGGAGGTTGTTAGACACACCTCCTCAGTGAAGCAGCAGCAGTAAACAGAAACAACAGACTGTGTGGGGTAACGGCAGCAAGACTGCCACTCTCCGCCAATCCGTAGACAACATTTCCATATTCCTTTACACTGTACCCTTGTGTTTGAGGAAGGTGTTTAGTTTGGGATACCCAAAAGGATCTTTCTTTTGGTAAAGTTTGTGCAGATCCTGCAGCATTAAGGTCTGCAGCTCGAGATTCAACATGGGAGTTAGGGACATTCAAATGACAATAAACCATTACCTCTTTAGGCACCTTGGGAAGATTCTTCCTTGCAGAGGAAAAATACTGTCTCATCCCACGGAATCTCCTCCCACCCTGGGCCCTGTCTCCTCCCAGGTGATTTTCCTGCAGTACATCATCTCCAGGGTTGGGATCAGGAAGCGTCTGCCTTCCCCGTGCCACGTGGGAGGAGACTTTAGGCAGGGTTTCAGCAAGGGATCTTTAGGATTCTTCCCAATAGCCTTCTCCAATATTCCTGTTCCTTGGGCAATCCGTTCTCTTGCTTTAATTTGGTGTGCTTTCTTTCCATTGTTTTGCATCAGTAATTTAACAACACCTCTATAATTGGGGTGAATCACTCCTGCCAATAAGTCTAAGCCATACCGACAGGCTAGGCCTGACTTAGAAGCAAGTCGGATATAAGTACCCTTGGGAGGAATAAGAATAAAATCTGTGGAGATAAAGACCCTGACTCCTTGGTAAATTAACTCCCCTCTACTACTATATATAGCGAAGCATATGGACTGCTACAGTAGCTATAGCTGGAGTTAAGGCTCTTTTGCTTAGTTTCTCAAATTTAGGGGTTCCCCAATTTGTGTCAATTGTTTCTGATCCCATATCTGACACCATATGTGAGGGGTCAGAAATGTGAGGCGGACAACTTTGTGAAGATTTTTCAAAAGATGCCATTTTATTAACTCAAAAGGTTGGATGAACTTCTCACTATCCCTACCCTGATGAGGATTTCCCTGCCTAAAATAAACTAAAGGAAACACTAACAAAAGGGTTCTGTCCCTCATACTTGTACATACAAAAACTCAACAAGGTAATATATGGCAATTCAGAACCAACAAATAAAACGGTTGACTTTGCATCATAATGACGGTCTCTGCTTTTTCTCTGGGTGAATTCCCCTTCGCCAGATTCAAGCAGGATTTGATTCAACAGGTCAAAAAGGAATAAGGAAATCCTGTCTTGTAACAAAGTTCCAATGCAGTTCTTTAGATTCCAACTTGACAACAAAAGTTCCAATACTTCAGAATTGTTCAACATGGTTTTTCCTCTTCCACTTGTGATATCAAGAACTCAAAACAATCGTCATCATATATACAAAGAACACTGCCTTAGTTCATCAGAATTGCCATATATTGTCTTTGTCAAGGTTTATTCTGCAACAACGCATTTGTTCTGACAATGTTAGATACTTCTGCAGCAGTTTACACAACACTTGCTTCTGCAATGTAAGTTTGCCAGGATGATTCTGTAGTATTTCATCAAGACATCTCAAGTTTCTACCACTTCTTATTTATGACTTTTCAACATCACAGTACTTAATCAACTTCCACCTGGTCCACTCACCTGCCAGGCCTACTATACAAAGTTCTCTGTTTTGGTGTACTCTCCTGCCGGAACAGAATAATATGTTGCAAAGTCTTCTAACTTGGTGTACTCTCCTGCCAGGCCAGAATAAACTACTAACTCCAAGTACTTCTGCGGTAAAGATCAGCTTCAAACAATTAAGCAATGTCTCTTGCTTCACAACATCACGAGTAAGAATTTATTCAGGGAAAAGAAAAATCACGCTGGTGCTGTTTGTTACACATTTGTGATTGCCATACACTCTGCAAGTTATGCTCCACACCTTTTGAATACTTTCTACCAGAATGGCGGCCTTCTTGCCCCTCTTGTTTCCCCACTTCCTCTAACAATAATTCTGTCTGACTCTTCTTTGGCTTTGTGTGAGGAATTCGACCATCCACACGGGGAGTGTGCGCTCGCCTGGGCTTTTTAGAATGTTTGTAAGAAATGGAATGATGGGAGATCAACCTCAGAAAATGTGTGAGCCTAATCCGCACACATTTTCCTATGCTTGCCGCACAACAAACACATAGTCAAGTCTACTCCGGGGGGGGAGACAGCCTAAAGGCGCAGTCCTCTCTTTCATGTTCGTCTGGAATGTGACAGCCACGGGTACATCAATGCATCTCAAGAAGTGGGAAGGCGACACCTTCCTCTAGCCATGGCAAGCCTAATTCAAATATCAAAGGCTCCATGGATCTGCCCTGTTCTTTTGTAGTTCTGTGTGGTGGCAGCGCATACTGATGAGTTAATTGAAGCAGGCCTGCGAAGGGTCCTGTTCACAGAACACAGGTTACAGGAAACGCCAACACCTCGTTGATATGCAATGTGTCAACTTGCAGCTAGCTCGCACTCCGCTCTATGAAGGGCAGTGAATGGCATATCTGGGGCAATGGTTTACAGTAGGCAACCCCTGCAGGGAGACCCCCCTTTCAGAGGGAAGAAGTATGTCAATTGATGGAGACCGAGTCTGTTCTCGCCACAAACTTCAAGGGAGACCTGCACTTTGATCAGAAGTCACAGAGAGCTCAATTAACCAGAGAGACACTTTGATCCCCAACAGACAGGAAGATAGGTGGGACTTGGTAGTACATGTTGTCACCCCTTACCTTTCCTGTTGCACAGCACTCTGGTTATGACCTCACGCATAACAGAAGATTGTTGTTGGACACCCAGGATTGGTTCATTAAGGTAGGCTTAGCCTGCACCAATCTATGGGGCCCATTTGGTTTTAAGAGGATTGAGCCCCTCATTTGGCCGATCATCCGATGACTTTGAAAGGAGTAAGAAGGACGACTCATTTGCACCCTGGCTGAAGGTAGTCTGCCTTGCAGCTTCCGCCATTTCCCCCAGTGAAGGAAGGCCAGGATTTCCAAGAGGGAAGCAAGATCCCTCCCCTAAACATCTCCTAGGAAACAGAGGACCCATCCAGTAGCTCCAGAACCGGTACCCAGCCAGCACACAGCATGCCTGGCTAGGTTCTGCCAGCAAGCTTCCTAGGTGGGAAGTGCCAGAGAGATGCTGAACAAAGGACAAGGCTGTTGCCTGCAAAATCTATCCACAGCTTTGAGCTGGCTGACTTAAAGGATGACAAGCCCTGCGAAGAAGCTAGGAGCAGTGCCAAACAAGCATCGACCAGCATCCATCTTTTAAGGACATTTTTGAGGCAGTTGAGCAGTCTAACCATGACCCACTGCACCACTGATGTCACGCTGCAGTCACTAAAGCCGCCTGAGATGCCTCGACCAGCGTTCCAGATCCGCCAACCAGCACAGAGACAACGATTCTTGACCCTGAGCCGATGTGTAGGCCAGCCTGCAGCCGTCCATCCAGCCTTACTTGCCGAGCTTCCTGGTACCTGCAGCTGTCTCCCGTCTTGAACTCTTGTCGCAGGAGCTGCAAAGCATCCTGGAACCGACTATGCGCTGTCGAGCATCAAGATCATCTCAAGCACCAGGTATATTGTGGTTCTGTGCCCCTGGTCCTTCTTCTAAGGCCCCTAGTGACATTTATGACCCCTTGCTCCCTTGATGCTGAAAACAAATAACCTTGAACAGTTAAGACTGATTGCTTTACCGACTACCCTCCTGTCAGTATCCAAGGTGCATCCCTTTCCTTCGTGATACTGTCTGTCCTCTGTGTTCCATTACAGTGTGGGTTGTATTTTGTAGTGTGTTAGAACTGTCTGTTATAATAATAATAAAGTAGATACTTGTATACAACCTTGACTGGACAGTCCCTTTTATCATTGGGTAATAATTGCATTTTTGCTGTGTTGCAACTAACCAACGATCCACAACATTGCGGAGATAAGCCTGGCGTTCCGTCCATGTTATTGGATAAGGAGGTGTATAATTTACTTGTGTTTCCAATCTGTTTGGACCCCTTGTGGTGCAGTAGAGGTGTGGGGCTGATTGATTGGTTTAGAAATCGATATTCACCCCTGGACTGGACCACTGGTGCCCCAGAAGTTGATTTGTCCCACTTTGGCAATGTGCGTTTAAGCTAGTTCCTTGTATGAGCTTCTTCCAATATGGGCAATAGGGTTTACAAACATTTGGATTCTCATTTGCCCCCTCTTGGCTTTGGCAATGATTGTTCTCTTTAAGTTGCCTTGTTATAGTTCTCTTTTGACTTTGAAAATAGTAGTTTGTATTGGGTTCTCTAATTATTGCACCCTCTTGTTGCGTTGCTGGCCTTCAATCTGACCCACATGCCTATAATCACACCCCTTTGATCTCTGTGATTAAGCTCTTATTGTTCCACACGCTTCTTTCCAAGTCAACTTAATTTACAAAATAACGATTTGTCTGCTTTTTGTCAGTCTTCTGCTTTTTGTCAGTTCAGTCTTCAAAATTGCTTTTCCTTTTTAATTTTGCTCTACGCGTATTGTTTCTACTGTTTTGGAACCCGGCTGGGCAAACAAGTCGTTAGTGAGCTCCGGGGTGTCACAAAATCTTAGTGAACTCACCGGGTCTGGCGTGTGTGTCCGTTCTCCTCGCTGCCTCTAGGTCCTCTGCTTCAGTTGCTTCTTGTGGTCCGGCAACCTGCTTTCTTCAGTCTCCTGCGGCCCGCAACACTCGAGCGCAGAGCTTTCTCTGCTCCAAAGGCTCTCCGGTGCTCACCTGTCACCGGAGACAGGCTTACTTCTGGGAAAGCTTTTTAAATGTACACTTCCCGCTGCCCCACCTCTCCAAATAAGGCTTCTAGAGGCAAAAAACCCTCTCAGGACTGGCAACTGATCGACAGTGGTCCCAGCGTCTCCTTTCTCTTCCAGATTCTGATTCTGTTGCAACGTGGAGTGTTCACAACTCCTCCACTTCCTGCTACTGCTCTGCTTCTTCTCCTTACTAATGACCTGCACCTGAGGGGGCCTTTTCAGCCCCCCTGTCTCCCTCGGGCATGGGTAATTTCCACTAATAAGCTTCACTTTGCAGTTTCATGCCTCTTCAGCCCTCTTCTTCCTCCCAGTACTTTTGGGATTATGGGACTTGGAGTCCATAAAATGAGAATCGGCTTTTCTAACTTTCTATTTTACAGCAACCCAGAACCCTGTGCCAGAACCTGATCCTAGAGGTAGTAGATTTCTCAAAAGAGTTTGTATTACAAGCAGATGCCTCCCTTACAGGGCTAGGAGCCGTCTTATCACAAATTTGCGATGGATTGGAACACCCCATCTTATTTACGAGTCGCAAACTCTTCCACATGAAAAAAGTACTCTGTGTACTTTTGGAGGCCCTTGCCATCTTATATATTACATCCTAGGAAGAAAGTTCACACTCGTGATGGATCATTCTCCCTTAGTATGGATTAGCCAGCGAAAGCATTCTAACCCTTGTCATACAATGGTTCTTAGACCTGCAACCCTACTCTTTCACTGTGGAGCACTGAAAAGGCAAAGATCAAGAGAGCGTGGATTTCCTTTCTCGGTTCCCTTGTGAAACAGATGCGGCTACATTGCATAGGGGAAGGGTATGTGAGAAACCTGAAGGTGTCTCGCCTACTAGTCCCCGGGGACCTGTCATCCAGGTGGCCAGGACACGGCCATCGCTTTTGGATCTAGGTCTTGGAGGTGGACCAGTGCGGGAGGATCACCTGGATGGGGAGTTTTTGGGGAGTGGAAGTGGGACACTGCACAGTGAGACGCAGTATCTCCTTCCCTATAACACCTTTACCCAATCCTACCAGGTAGGATACTTAGCGATTCAACACCCCAGACTCCTTTTCCAACGCATACACTTTCTCACAGACAACTCACTGTGAGGGAAAATGGACTAACACCTGACCCACACCTGACTTCCATCACACTTCCCCACACGGATAAAAGGCGGAGCACGAGAGCACACTCTGAGCGAGGCAAAGCACACGAGGAAGCAGCAGTTCAAAGATGGCAGTTTAATACAAGGTGAAAGACGGAAAGACCAAAAAGGAATACAAAGGATGGGCCCTTGACCTTTTCAACGAAAGACCGTAACTTTTATCAGCCTTCGAAAATAGAAGACGTAAGACCTTGAATCAAAGCGGAAGAATCCTGCATTGTGTGTTGGAGGTACCCGGGGCTCTCCCTCATCGATAGTCGAGGTGGGGAGAAGCGGTTGCCGCTGTGGTACTGTCCTTGACTCCAATAACAAAGAAAAGCCAGTGAAGGCAGCACAGCCAGTGAGTTGGAGAGACTGATACCAACCCGAGCTGTCTGGAACCCAAGGTTGCAAGCGGCAACAGTGTATGAAGGAATTTGAAGAGGACTGTGCACGAAGCGTATGTGGCAAGTGATGCAAACATAATTAATGCACTAAATAAGTGACTGAACTTAGAAGCGAAGATCGATACCATAAACAGAGTGGTTCGGCACCATGTGCGTGCTCATTCGGAAGTCTCTGTAAGGTATCCAAGCCCAAAGGGGACACATGTAAAGAGAACGAATTGTAAAGTCTAAGTGGTACTGCAACGGGTAAAGCTAAAAACTGTGCGCATTCGAAGTCTTCGATACTTGATTGAAATTGGTCCGGGCCCGGCTGGGGGAGACTAATTGTGCTAAAGAGATCTGAGCCTGACTGAGGGGGGATCAAAAGAAAAAGGGATCTGAGCCCGACTGACTGGGTTCAAAAGAAAGGGGATCTGAGCCCAGCTGAGGGGGATCCAGGGTGAACCATGAGTTCCACGAGAGAATGTTCTGCGAACATTGTGCTAAAGAGATCTGAGCCCGACTGAGGGGGATCCGGGGGAATAGTGAATCACCTAAAGTGAATACTTGTGGAAATTCAAAGAGGAAAGGAACGTATCATTTTGTTTGGTTGCATCAGGCCCTCTGAATGAAGAGACTTTGAGGAGTAAAGAGACTTGCATACAGAAGGTCCCGATGTTATGATTGAACTGTATCCTCCTGCTAAAGAACCCAAAGACTGCTACGCTCCAGTGAACCGCCGTGTGCAGTGCTAAAAACATGGGAAAGGGAGGCCAACAGCCTGAACATCCGGACATATCATTTTGAACACTTCTTTCTTATTGTAACATTATCCCCCACGCTGTTTGTATTTAGAGGTAGGTACAGATTTGGCAATAGGTTTTTTAGTATAGGCCCTTTTATTTTGACAAGACACCACTAGGACTGCGTTATTGTTATTTGATGGTCGAAGCTTGCTCCCATCTATAGATTTGGGATTAGATAGGCGTTTATCATACCCTTGTAGAGGTTCAATAAACACCCTTGAACTGTGGTCACTTGTGTCTGTCTTAGTGTTGATACCATGCCTTCCTTACAGTACACTTTCCTTATCTCACCAACCTCTCCGTCTCTATCAGCTTCTGCACAATATCCTCTCTCTAAAAGCCCCTGATCCTTCTGCGTTCTCATCCCTTTCTTCCTCTGATTTCGTAAACTTACTTTACGTCTAAAGTAGCTAACCTCCGTCTTGCTTCCTCTCCTTCTGTCCCTTTTTCTCCTGCTCTATCACTTCACTCTTTTGCATACTTTTCTCCTCTTACGGACATTTACACTTCTGCTCTCTTGACTTGTGATCATCCTACTGCCTCTCCCTCTGACTCTCTGTCATCCGCCAGGCCGGCCGTAGCCGAGATTGGCGGTTGCTACCGCGTTGGAGCTGGAGACGCCGAGGTACAGTTTAGTCCCTTCTTTGTTTCCGCATCTCCAGCGATGCAGCGCAGCCGGTCGTATTTAAGGCTCCGCCTTCCGGCACGACGCTGCGTTGCAACCCTCCTCTGGATGTTTTCCTGCTTCCGGGTTAACACGCTGTGTTTGTCCTCTGGCTTCGGCCTTCTTACAGAAACTTTCCTACTTTGCTGTTCGGTGCCTCTGATTCCCTTCTATACTCTCTGGATCCTTACAGTCGGCACCTTTCTTCCCCCCGCTATGCAGAGCCGTGCTCTGCCGGTCTCTGTCTCTCCTCTGCGGCTCCTGCCGCTTGTTTCCTTTCTCTCCTTTCCTCTCCTTACCTGGCTGCTCTGCTTCCCTGAGGCTCTTCCTCTTCCAGCGGTCCCATTTCCAGGTCCAGCCTTCCTCCCTGCCTCACACTGGTCGCAGCTACCCGTACTCCTACACTCCTGGCCTCGGATTAGAACATTGCCAACGGTCTTCACTGATATCAGGATTGAAGAGCGTCACTGCTCCACTGCAGGTTTTTTTTCCCCTTGGGGGTTTTTCCCTGATTTCTGGCTTGGTTCCGGAAGGGAGTCGCGGGACAGCTGTTTTTACAGCAGTCACTGTGGCTTCCCTCCGTGACAAGCACCATCTTCCCAAAAAACAGAAGGACTACCTCGCGAGACGTCACCTGCAAGACCTTGACACTTCCAGCAGCTCAGGTGAGGAGAGTGTGTGTACTGGGGAGGCCGAGGTCGGGGTGCTTACTAAATCACAGATTGCAACGCCTAAAGGAATCACGATGTCGGCGAAAGATCAAGTCCAAGAGCTATGGAAAGCATTCCAAGAAATGTCTCAGGAGCTACAAGGGGTAAAGACCGAGAACGCTCTGCTAAAACAGATGGTCTCCGCTAGAGAACCCGCTTCCCCTGAATTGCCACCCATGGCGCTATCCTCCGGAAAGTTTGACGGCTCTCCCAAGAAGGTGAAGGAGTTTTTAGAAGCTTGTATGGTGTATTTCACCTTGCGCCCTCGCACTTTTTCCTCTGATCAAGCCCGAGTGGGCTTTCTGATTTCGAATATGACAGGAAACGCATTATCCTGGGCTACTCCGCTAGTGACTAGTGGTAACGCCATTCTACAGAATTTCTCGGCTTTTTAGGATCTGCTAAAGCAGACTTTTGAACGCCCGGAATTATCATTTACCGCTAAGAATTGCTGGACGTCAAACAAGGCTCCCTGATGTCTTGTCTTACATCTCAACCTTCAAAACATTGGCGGCTGGATCAGGATGGGCCGAATCCGCACAATATGCCATCTTCAGAAGGGGTTTGAAGGAAGAAATTAAGGATAAGCTTGCGAGGTCTCCACGTTCACCTACATTCGCGGATCTGCTTGCTGCGGCCCTTCACATAGAATATCGCCTCCAAGAATGGAGGGCTGAACGTCGTTAACAAAAGGGCCTTGGTTATCTTCCAGAACCCCTTACACACTCTTCCCCTGGGCGTTCCACAGTCTCGCCGATGGATGAACCAATGCAGATCTGTACCACCCGATCACCACTGACCTCGGCTGAAAGACGTCGCAGACGGGAGAAAGGTCTGTGTGCCTACTGTGGCTCGGGCCAACACCTTCTTAAAGACTGCACAGAACTGCCAAGCAAGAGGTCGGGAAACGGTCCCCCTCGGCGTCAATAGGGACAGACGACCGAGGGTCTCCAAACGTTTCTCCTCGTCCCTATGTCTCCCTCTCGGTTTCCTCACCCGGGTCGCAGGACGACTCCAGACTTATGGTGATTCCGGTACTTCTTGACCTTGACGGCCGACAAATTAAGACCCTAGCTCTACTGGATTGCGGTGCGGCGGGCAACTTTGTCGACACCCTGTGGGCAGATTGAGTGGGTCTACGCCGGATACAGCGGAAGGAGGGTCAGAAGGTTGAAGGTGTGGATGGGTCCCCTTTATCCTCTGGCCCCATTACCCAAACCACAGAGGAGCTAGCCTTAACGATAGATCATCACAAGGAAGTCTTACGCTTTGACATCATTAGGGCTGCCCACTTCCCTATCATTTTGGGTATCCCTTGGTTCCGCCGGCATAATCCCTGAATAAATTGGACTGAGTACCAGCTAAGTTTTGATTCCTCCTATTGCCGTAACCAATGTTTCTCACTGGAAAGTCGGGGAGACCTACAACCGGTTAAGATCTCTTCCAACCATCACATAGGAGTTCATGCTTTACCCAACTTCTGTTCAGGATTTTCAGAGGTGTTTCAGGAATACATTCATGCCAAGTTGCCGCCTCACCTGCCAGAAGACTGTACCATCGACCTGGAAGCCAATGCTTTGGTGCCATTCGGACGGATGTTCTCTCTCACACAGATGGAGAGACAGGTTCTTCGGAAATACTTAGACAACAATTTGGAGAACGGTCTGATTCAACCCTCAAAATCACCGGCTGGAGCACCACTATTCTTTATCAAGAAGAGAGACTCTACCGATCTTAGGCCCTGCATAGACTATCAGGGCCTAAACAAGGTTACTGTTCATGATAGGTATCCCATGCCCCTCATCACGGACATCGAGGCAGTACAGGGAGCCAAAGTATTTACCAAACTGGATCTCCGGAACGCTTACCATCTGCTGCGAATCGCAGAAGGAGATGAGTGGAAAACCGCATTCCGGACCCTCTAGGATTGTTTGAGTACGGAGTCATGCCGTTTGGATTGGTGAATGCCCCAGCGGCATTCCAGAGGTTTATGGACAGAATGTTTTCCGACATGCTCTTGATATCGGTGGTCATCTATCTGGATGACATTCTGGTGTTCTCCCCTAACATGACCGAACCCATTGAGCAGGTCAGACTGGTACTAGAACGCCTTCGGAAGAATCATCTACTTGTTAATGCAGATTCGCTGAACCTTCTGTGCAATACCTGGGTTATGTCCTGTCTGAGAGAGGGATAGCCATGGACCAAGACAAGGTGAATGCCATACTGGATTGGCCAGCCCCCACATCCATCCGGGAGGTACAGCGGTTCTTAGGTCTTGCTAATTACTATAGGAGGTTCATCACAAACTTTTCGGAGGTCGTGTTTCCCATCACCAGATTGCTTAAAAAAGAAGCCTACCCTTTTTCTTGGTCCGCCTCTGCGGAGCAGAGTTTCTGCAGTCTCAAAAGCCTTTTTTGCTCGGCCCCAATTCTACAACATCCGGATCAAACACTACCATTCATTCTAGAGACGGACGCATCCCCCATAGCCATTGGGGCCGTGCTTCTTCAGACTATTCAAGGAGTTGAACACCCGGTGGCCTACCTGTCTAAAACGCTCTCACCCAGCCAACTCAACTACTCCGTTCTCGAAAAGGAGTTACTTGCCATGAAGACGGCTTGTGATGAATGGCAGCATCTTCTTATGGGGGCAAGACACCCGTCCTCATTCGTACGGATCACAAAAACCTGAAGGCCTTACAGGAGATGGAATGTTCGAACTCTAGACAGGCAAGATGGGCATACCTGTTCACGCAATACGACTTTCGGATCACCTATATTCCTGGGTCACTCAATCGTCTGGCCGATGCCTTGTCTCGCAAGGACTCCCACACCGAAAGAGCGGCAATCAAGGTTGAGCCCATGTTCCACAGGAATCAAATACTGGCCACGGTGGGCTCTTTTCTCCAGGTGGTTAAGGCCACTGTCATGCAGAAGATACCCCATCTCTCCTTCCGTTCCGATTCCCCTTTTCAAATGAAGGACGGCTGGGTGTTCTATAAAGGGAAGTGGTACAAGCCCGAAGGTCCACTACGCAACAAGGTGTTGAGTTGGTGTCATGACTCCCGCATGGGAGGCCACAGAAGTGGCGACGGTACTCTTGAACTAATATCAAGGTCATTCCTCTGGCCCAATATCAGAAGGGGGAGGTGCTGAATTATGTTAAGACATGTCCCATTTGTGCCAGGACCAAGTACGCCTCGGGCAAACCCCTCGGACTCCTTACCCAAGTGGAATTGCCGACTCGCCCGTGGGGACTAATTTCCACTGATTTTATCGTGGATCTTCCCAAATCCGAAGCTTGTACCTGTATCATGGTAACGGTGGACGCCTTTTCTAAACTGGCTCATTTTTCTCCCTTAGCGGGTCTCCCCACAGCAACCAAGATGGCAGAGGTGTTTGCCCGAGACATTTTCAAATTACACAGGTTACCTGACAAAATAATCTCGGACCGAGGGAGTCAGTATGTCTCGAAGTTTTGGTCGGCCCTGTGTACCCGATTGGGGATAGAAAGGGCTCTTTCTTCCGGTTTCCATCCGCAATCCAACTGCCAGATGGAGGGACTCAATGCAACACTTGAGCAGTACCTGCAATGCTTCATTTCCAGTCATCAGGACAACTGGGTCTCCCTACGGCGGAGTTTTCTTACAACAACTCCAAGCACTCTGCCACAAGTCTCTCTCCATTTTTTTGTACCTACGGGGTCCATCCCAGATTTCTACTTTCAGATGTGCCTAAGTTCTCGAATTCTCCGACGGCAGAAGAGGTTTTGAGGAATATTAAAGAGGCTCAGACGACCGCTTTGCGTAGCCTGGAAGACAGCAGACGACAGAATAAGGCTAGTGCTGACAAACACCGCAGAGCGTGCCGGTCCTGGAAACCAGGGGACAAGGTGTGGTTGTCGACCAGGTTTCTTCCCAGGTGGACGAGACCCTCCAAACTTTCACCTCGCTTCGTGGGTCCTTTTTCTATTCTCTCTAGGGTTAATCCTGTGGCCTATCGCTTGAGACTCTCCCCGTCTCTTAGATGCATTGACCCTGTTTTTCATTCCTCTCTTCTCAAGCCCTACCTCCCTGATCCACATCCCCGGACTCCTTTCCGGCAGTCTCCAGCTCCTGGCTCCTCTCAGGAGGAGTATGAGGTCTCTACCATCCAGGATTCTCGGTATAACCGGGGATGTTTGGAATATCTCTTGTCATGGAAGGGGTACCCTGAGTCGGAGGACTCCTGGGAGCCAGCTTCACAGGTACATGCCCCTTGCTTGCTTGCCAAGTACCATCGCCTCCACCCGGGGAAGCCGGTGTGGGTGCGATTTAGGGAGGGGCATACTGTCATCCGCCAGGCCGGCCGTAGCCGAGATTGGCAGTTGCTACCGCGTTGGCGCTGGAGACGCCGAGGTAGAGTTTAGTACCTTCTTTGTTTCCGCGTCTCCAGCGATGCAGCGCGGCCGGTCGTATTTAAGGCTCCGCCTTCCGGCACGACGCTGCGTTGCAACCCTCCTCTGGATGTTTTCCTGCTTCCCGGTTAACACGCTGTGTTGTTTCTGTCCTCTGGCTTCGGCTTTCTTACAGAAACTTTCCTACTTTGCTGTTCGGTGCCTCTGCTTCCCTTCTATACTCTCTGGATCCTCGCAGTCGGCACCTTTCTTCCCCCTGCTACGCGGAGCCATGCTCTGCCGGTCTCTCTCTCTCTCTCTCTCCTCTGTGGCTCCTGCCGCTTGTTTCCTTTCTCTCCTTCCCTCTCCTTACCTGGCCGCTCTGCTTCCCTGAGGCTCTTCCTCTTCCAGCAGTCCCATTTCCAGGTCCAGCCTTCCTCCCTGCCTCACACTGGTCGCAGCTACCCGTACTCCTACACTCCTGGCATCTGGACTATCCCTTCGATACAGACACTATACTCTGCCTCGGATTCGAACATTGCCAATGGTCCGCACTGATATCTGGATTGAAGAGCGTCACTGCTCCACTGCAGGGTTTTTTTCCCCTTGGGGGTTTTTCCCTGATTTCTGGCTTGGTTCCGGAAGGGAGTCGCGGGACAGCTGTTTTTACAGCAGTCACTGTGGCTTCCCTCCGTGACAAGCACCAACTTCCCAAAAAACAGAAGGACTACCTCGCGAGACGTCACCTGCAAGACCTTGACACTTCCAGCAGCTCAGGTGACGAGTGTGTGTGTACTGGGGAGGCCGAGGTCGGGGTGCTTACTGAATCACACTCTCTCCCTTCTTCTCTTATACTCCAGTATATCCCCATCTTCTTTCCTATCTTACTTCTCGTATTAATTCCTCCCTTGTACATTGCTGCTTTCCTGCGGCTTTCAAACCTGCACTTATTCTCCCTATCTTGAAAAAACCTTCTCTTGATTAGTCTTCCCCAGCTAATTTCTACCCTAATCCTCTTCTACCCTTTTTTTTCTAAGAATTTTTTATGGGCCGCCTGCACCCAGGTACCCCTTCACTTGAGTCTTCGTTCACTTCTTCCTCCCTTGCAGTCTGGTTTCTGCCTGTTTCACTCTATGGAAACTGCTGTCCTTCATGTTTCTAATCCTCTTCTCGTGGCTCATCACTCTAAGCTTTCTTCTATTTTTATTTTTCTCGACCTATCTGCAGCGTTTGACCCTGTTGACCACTCTTTTCTTATTTCCTCTCTTTCCACTTTAGGTATTTCTGGGTCTGCTCTCAGATGGTTTCGCTCTTATCTTTTGCAGTGGACTTATTCCAGTACTTGGGCTGGACACTCTTCTTCTTCATCACTCCCTCTTATTTACGGTGCCCCGCAAGGCTCGGTACTTGGCCCTCTTCTTTTCTCTTTCTATACTGCTCCTCTCTCCGCCGTCATTTCCTCCTTTCACCTTTATCTTTATGCTGTTGACACCCAGATCTTTCTATCTTTCACCTCGACTCTGCTCTTCACTCCAGTGTCTCTGGATGTCCTCCCATTTTCTACACCTTAATCCCTCAAAAACGGTGCTTTTGTGCTTTATTTTATTTATTTTTTATAACGCACCTAATACCATACCGAAGTTCGGTTTCTAAGCACGGATCCGGGATTCGAACCTCTGGTGCTCTGCGTGGTCTTGCTTCCAAGACCAGCGCGTTGCCTCTGTGCTATCCTCCGTTGCCCCTGTGCTGTCTCACTCTCAACGCACAACCTGGCATTATCTTTGATCTTTCTTTCTCCCTTCATATCGCCTCTATTGCCCACTCTTGTTGCTATGCTCTGTTTGACTTTCACTGCACTCGCACTTATCTTTCTTTTCATGCCACTAAACTTCTTCTCTTTCCCCTTGTCTTTTCTCGTATTCACTACTGTTCATCTTACTGCTTGGTCTCACTGCTTGCCACCTATTCCGTCTCCGTTCTATCTATAATTCTTCTGTTTCTCTACTTTTTTCTTTACCCCCTCCGTCCCCTATTACATCCTCCCTGCTTTCAATTTCACTACTTCCTTTTGAATCTCGTCTTTTTTATCACTTTCTCCCGATTTGTCTTCATATGCACTCATTGTCTGGCCCCGCCTTCTCCTCACTACTCTCGTTCTCATTGTCTGGCCCCGCCTTCTCCTCACTACTCTCGTTCTCATTGTCTGGCCCCGCCTTCTCCTCACTACTCTCGTTCTATCTCCCTTTACGTTCACTGAATCTCTTTCACGTAACTGTCCCGAAGCCCCCCTGTGCCTCATCTCGTTTCCGCTCTTTCTCTTCTTGCTTCTAAGCATTGGAACACCCTGCCACTCTCTCTTCACTCTTCCTCTTCTCTCTGCCTTTTCAAAACAAATCTTAAACTACATTCTTTCGTTTCTTGCTTCTTAAGAAAAAAAATAAGATGTAACTTCTACTCATTTGTATCACTTTGATTTTTCTATTTTTTTATTATTTTATTGTTCAGTTCCTTATACATTTAATAAAATACAAATCACACAGGCAGCTTCAATGACTGGCAACAACAGGGCAGGACATTAATGCCTGTCTGCTGTGCTATTATCTCTGCTGCACCATTTTGACCCTAAAATCATGAAATCTACCCCATTGTAAGGCTGCCTTTTTTGAATAGTGTGAACTTAATCACACTACGTTCTGCAGTTGGGTCACAGTGAGATTACACACTATGCAGTGAACCAGGGATTTTTACCCCCTATGTAAATTAGGCACTCGGCCACATACCTTCTGGGTTCTGCTTAGTGCTCATTTTTAAGTTTTGGCTTTCAAGGACTACAGTAATACTGTCTTATAGTGTTTATTGGAAACAATACACAACCTATAGTAAAGCAACCTCAAAATATGTAAATACCCAAATCTTGCAAAATATCGATAGCTGGAAAAAAGTCCTATTGTACATAATATGATATGGTAAGTCATTTATAACGCGCCTGTACACAAGTGTTTCTGGGTGCGACAAGTGTGATAAACCAGACTGTGTCTCACCCGCTAGTCCCCGGGGATCCGTCATCCAGGTGGCCAGGACACGGCCATCGCTTTTTGATCCAGTTCCTGGAGGTGGACCAGTGCGGGAGGATCACCTGGATGAAGGGTCTTCGGGAGTGGAAGTGGGACACTAGATGGAGAGACACGGTATACCCTTCCATATAAGACCTTTTACCTAGGAACTCAACCCCCCCTCCCCCTTTTCCTGACACAAACACTTTCTCACATGTCCCAACACCATGGTCCGGCAAGGTCAGGCAATTACTGATCATTACACACACCTGACTTCCATCACAGTTCCCCACACGGATAAAAGGTGGAGCACGAAAGCACACTTCAAGCAAGGAAAAACACACGAGGAAACAGCAGTTCCAAGATGGCAGTTCAATACGAGGGAGATCAGAGAGGGTTGCAAGGAGGGAAGTGGCCTTAACCTTTTCAGACAGTTTCTTTCGTGAACCTTGGAAACTAAGAAACCTAAGACTGGGAACTTAAGCTGAACAAACCTGCATTGTGTGTCGGAGGTACCCAGGGCTCTCCTGCATCGATAACCAAGGCAGGGAGGAGCGGTTGCTGGTGTGGTACTGTCCGTGGCTCCTACAACAAAGCAGCACCAGTAAAGACAGCACAGCCGGTGAGTCGAAGCGACTGATACCAGAACAAAGATTGCAAGCAGCAACATTTTATGGAGAAATCTAAAGAGAACAGTGTGTGAAACGTATGTGACGAGCAACGCAAATATAATTGAAAATCACAGGAGTGATTGAACTTTGGGAGGCCAAGCAAGATACCGTAGACAGTGATCCGGCGCCACGTGGTTGCTCATTCAAAGGTAGAAAGAATAAGTGTCCAAAATACGAGGCACTCCCATCCCATGCACACCTATCAAACTGTGGATAACCTCAGTCAAGATATTTTTTGGGTTAATTCATCCGATTTGCAAATCATCATAGATTTCATAGATATGGAACACCTTTTTTGATAATACTGAACTTAGTGTTTTATTTTTAAGTGAATATGTCAATTCATCAATTCATAACAGAATACATTGGTGCAAAATTACAAAATGATTACATAAAGAAAAGAATCAAAGGATGAGCTCTATGCGTTTCGGGATATAAATCCCTTCATCAGGAGCTAAATTCATTGCTTTGTCTGCTTTCAAACATTGCAGTTCTGTCTTGTTCAGTTCTTCCCCTTGTTGTTTCTCCAGCTTAAAGATTGCAACATCAGGTCTGGTGCACTATCCTGCCAGACATGACTATATATCTTGAGTTCCAAAAAAGTCTCTTTTTTATAGTGGGTCCTTGACCCCTTTGCTCAGTTTCTTGCACCTCTCTTTCTCTCTCATTTGTGTCCGAGGTCCCACTGGGTATTCTTGGGTCTCCCCGACTAGCCCTATGTCTTCTTTCTCTGTTGTCTGGTCCCTGACCCCTTTATCTTCCTTCAGCTCTCCCCGGCTTGCTTTGGGCACCAGCCCCTTCACTGTGGATATTTTTTATGCCATATCGGTCCTCGACCCTTGTGTTTGGCTTCTGTGGAGGTCGCCCGACCTCATATGGGTCCCAGACCCTGCTGTGCTCTAATGGGGGGTTCACTCCTCTTTCTTCATTCAATGTCCAACTGAACATAGCTGGTGTACTCTCCTACCAGGTACTGTTCCACAAAGGATATTTAGTAACGTTTGTTCCACCTTTTACAGTTTGATGTTTATCCACTTCTCCCTCTCGGGATATTGGTATGTGTCTTTTAGCTTTACTTGGTGCCCTCTGTATCCCACTAGCTGGCCCGCCCCTTTCCCTACCATTGGGAAACGGTGTTGCAGTCTCTAGTCTGTCCTTGGAGTGGAACGGGGCTTCTGCAATCTTTCGGCAGTCGGCATCTTGCTGCAGCAGTAAGCTCTCTCACTCGTACTCAACAGCGTTTCTTTCCTTTGCTTTGGCTTCTCGGGTCATGTTTCATTGAACCACTGAAAATACTCATCTCTCCTTGACAGCGTCTTGTTCCCTTCTCCTCGGGTCTCTCGTCAATGGAACCAGCATCTGGTTCCTCACTCCTCCAGGGCTGGCTTGATAATCTAGCCAGTCCTTCCTTGCTTTTTAAGACAGTAATTCAACTTTTGCAGACTGTTCTGCGTATTTTGGTTCCGCAGTGGGCCTTTGCCTCATTCATTGATCTTCTTTGTGTCAGTAGTGATGGTATGCACTCCACTTGGGTAAGCCTTCCTCTACCTCCTCCGCCCAGGATTGCAGGAGCTGCATCATCAGGTTGAGAGAGCAAGGGGCACCATGGTTCACGCACGTCCTTTTGGGATGTTTATACACAGGGGGCCCGGTTGGACTCAGTCCTGGCACCTTTGGTGCCAGGTTCATGGAGAAACATAAGCAAGACTCTTTTATTATGGGCAGGAGTGCTTTCAAGAACTTTCCACTTGTGTGCAATCAGTCCGGGTGTGGCTTTCTATCTTGAGCTGCACGTGCAACTTTCCAACTATAGGCTGCACGTGCAACTTCAAGGAATGGCAGGGTGTGGCAAGCAGAACTGAACTAGTGGGCGTGGCCTTAAGAGCTCAGCTATAAAAGCCAGCCTAACCCCAATGCACAAGCTTCGCGTTAATCTGCATTCGCATGCAGCGTAACGCTCACTGCCGCCAGGGACACGTAGCACTTACCTTGGGAATCCAGTCTCCTGTCCATACGCTTGCCTCCTGGAGTCAGCTCTCACCTGCATTCTTCACCGCTGAACCTGGCGTCCATTCTTCATCTTCCGGAACGCAGGACTTCAGCTCTGGGCACGACATCTTCTTCATCCTCCGGCACGCAGGATTTCGGCTCTGGGCACCGCAGCACGACATCTTCTTCCTCCACGAAGGCGGACCCTGTAAAAGGACAAAAAGGCAAGGTTAGACATACGATCCTGCAGTTTAAGGTCACAGTTGCAAAATTCTTCGCGCTTGTCCTTAAAAGCTCACTTACCTGCTGCCGGACCGCTGTGGGATCCTCCGCTCCTCATCTAGAGCCACCTCGGGCTCTGTTGCTCTGCTGGACCGCAATCACACCTATTTGGGAGAAAGATAGACATTATTGCAGAGCTGACAACAGGCTGTGAGAAAGACAATACCAATACTTCAAGACAAAGAGAAAACAGAAAGACACTTACCAGAAAGGCGTGGAATCGTCGCAGCTGGACTGGACACCACATACAAAGGACCAGTGAAGGAACTTGGTCCTCATTCTACATGCGCCCCTGCCAGAAGTAGCAGGATGGAGAGCTCATCATTAATAATCTACAGGTGAGCCTTAATGGGACGATGCATGCTCACCACGCGCTATGAGAGGGAGGGTTTGAGAGGGAATTCACTCGCAGGCCAGTAAACTTACATCCTCTCATATCTACGCAGGAGCAGTGTTCCGATTCATCACAGCAGCCCACAGCCTATTTGCGGCGGGAGAAAGCAGATGGGGGGGGGGTCCTACTTCCTGGGAGGGCTGCAAACGCCCCCGCATAGACTAGGTGAGAATAACACCAGTATGAACTGTGGGAATGGAATCCTCTACTCTACAGAGACACATAGAGGTGTGGGGGAACCACAGGGAACTGGGAGGTGGGTTGAAAGGACAGGTGGGACAGAGGTGAAGGTGATGGATACCGTGTTCTCCCAAGGCTATCGTCGCTAGTCAGCTGGAGGGTTCCCCTCCCCATGAGATCTACCCGTGCAGTATGATATGATATGGCATTTGTAACGCGCCTATACACAAGTGTTTCAAGGCGCGAAACACCCCCAGGGAAACTAATGGGTAGCGGCCTCACCTCCCTGACCTCATGGGAAGGGGCTTCCCCCATGGAAGCAGTGACAGTACCCTGGGGTTCGTCACACAATGTATGAACACACACAATGGGTCTGACTCCACTTTTTCCTAGTAAAGTTCCTGATGAGGACCCTGTCCCCCGGGAGCAGTCTTTTTCTTCTTGCTCTGATGATTCCACTGTGAATGGCAGTACCGGCCGGTGTCGTCGGGGCCCAGTCTGTAATGAGATAAATCTGTAAGCTCCCTAAGATACCCCCAAAATTCCTCCCCCTGGATATCCGCTGTGCTATGAGAATCGGAAGCAGAACGAGTTAGCATCTGCCTGCCGGTCACAATCTCATAAGGTGTGAGATGGTGGTCGGACCCAGGCTGATTGCACAAGGCAAAAAGAGCAAGCGGCAGGCAGTAGAGCCAGCTCTTGCGAAGTGTATCACATAACTTAACAAGGCGCTCCTTAAGCAGACCGTTTGGACACTCCACAATGCTGTTTGCTTGAGTGTGGTAAACTGAGCAAAGCTTGTGCTAAATGCCTAACAGTAATGTTAGTTCTTTGAATAATTAATTTGAGAGGTGCAGACCATTGTCGTTGGATCGTAAGACCTCACATACTCCCCACTGTGGAAATGCCTTGCGCATAAGGAATTTAGCAGCAGACTTGGCGTTTGGTGGACACGTAGGACTTCCTCAAGCCAATGCAAGAATGGGCACACCACAACTATTACATAGCGATAGGTTGTGCAGCGTTGCTGCATATCAATATAATCGATATGCAAGTGATGGAAGGGCCACGAGGGGCGGAGCAAGGTTTTATCTTGATGGTGTGCCCCGCTGTAAACCTTCGACATGTCACACAAATTGTCACACGTTCAGCCACATGCTCGTCCAAATTGGGGATGAACCACTCTGCCTGCAAGCCCGAGGCAATGATTTCCTTTAATGTGTGCCCTGGATGGTGTAACTGTTCCAATGCTACTCAAAGTAATTCCAATGGTATCACAGTCTTATCTGTTATATTTTGATGCCATAACAGATCAGAGGGAGACAATGTGCACCCCCTTTTCTTCCACAAACCCTGCTCCTCCTATGGAGCCCCACCCAGTAGCTCAATTATCTGTGCCACTGACAGGGCAATATAACAGTCAGGCAGCTGCACTTGCTGTTGGGATACATTTGAGAATGTGGGAAAGAAGTCAGTAACATGAGGCAGATATGCCACCTGTTTGGCCACAGTGTGTGTCTGCAGCATCATTACCCCATGAAATAAGATCTGAACCCCCTGTATGGGCCGCACATTTGACCATCGCCAGTAAGGAAGGGCGAGACAGTGCCTCAGAGTCTTGATAACAAGTGGGCGTGCTGAACCGGGGAGCCATGGCTCTTTCTGTAATCCCTACTTTTCCTCCTTTACAAACCTGAGTGCACAGTGGGCATTGCATATGCTGAATCCAAATAGCCCAACATCCCTGGCATATTTCTACAGCTGTTATCAATGCTATCAATTTGGTTGCCTGGGCCGAAGAATGTGCAGGCAGTCTCACTTGTGAGATCACTTCAAAGTCCTCCCCCTCCAGGCAGCCCACTGCCACCCCTGTGTGCCTACATCCTGAATTTTGATCAATTGGAGAGGACCCATGAACTTAATATATTTCTTCCTCCTGTAGGACATCCTCTTTCACTTTATAGAAGTCCTGCAACCCTTCCTGGTAAGTTGCGCAATCATTGACAGCATCCCCGTCCTGTACTGGCTGTGCAATTAATGTAGCTGGATTAACATTGTGACAACGCGTAATCTTGATGGCCGAATTGCACAATATCACCTCGTACCCAGATGCATGTTGGGTGGTAAGTGTACTCTTTGACCTTTCCAAAATGTCAAACACTGAGTGCTAAACAAAGTGTTACTGAGCAGCCCATCGTAATGGTGGAACATTCTGAATTGCAAAGGCTGCTGCAAGTGCTTGCTTGCATGGGAAGTGGCCCTGCATCACTGGGTCTAAAATGCCACTGTAATAAGCTAGGGGCTTATGTTCTTGCAATGGTGTCTGTATTAGGACAGCTGTCATCACCTCCCCATTGCAATGGGTGAAGAGGAAGAATGGTTTGTCTAATCTGGGGTTGCTAGCACTGGTGCTGTAATAAGTGCATCTTTTAATTCTCTGAAACAGTGCATCATGTCCGCTGTCCAAAGAATGGAGCCCTGTGCCTTCTGCGCTGCCTTCAGTCTCTGTCGAAGTTGTTTGGTGTAACTACAAAAGTCAAAGATCCAGGATTGGCAATAATTATACAATCCCGAGAACTGTTGTGTCGCTTTTACTGTGTTTGCCTGTGGTGCACCCTTCACTGCTGTGATCCTTTCAGGCGTCAATTTCCTCCCGTCTGAGGACAGCATCTGCCCCAGGTACACCACCTGTTCTGACAATATTGCAACTTCCTCTGTCCACCTTTTACCCTTTGTGCGCTAGTAACATCGAGAGAGTAATTGAGTCCTGCCTGCACTGCTCTTCCGTGGTTCTGCACACTAAGAGATCATCCACGTATTGTATCACTGTGCTCTCTGTCTTTAGGTTACCTAAATCTGGCTGCAATGCCCTATTAAAGATACTCGGGGACTCACAATATCCCTGCGGAAGCCTTGCGTGTTGGAATCTATGACCGCAGTAAGTGAACGCAGTGAGATACTGACAATCTGGGTAGAATGGTATCGAAAAGAATGCATTCTTAAGGTCAATCACTGTGAAGTGTGTTGCCCCGTGGGAATGTTAGCACAAGATAGTGGCCGGATTGGGCACTACCGGAAACTCCCCCTCCACAATGGGATTCAGTGGGTGGAGATCCTGTACCATCCTCCAAGCCCCCTCCACCCCATTGCTTTTTTCACTGGGTACACAGCCGTGTTACAAAGGGAGTCTGGGCGCTGTATTATGCCCTGTAGCCATAATGCTACAATGGTGTCATATATTCCTTCATCTGCCTCTCTGGCAGGGGGTACTGTTTGGCCTGTGGTAGTATTATTATTCCTCGTTTCAATTTAATCTGTATCACCCATAACCCCTTTAATAGACCTACATCACGGGGCCCGCTAGTTCAAATTTCCGCTGGGATCTTTTGTAGGTCGTCCTGCAAGTGAGTAAATATTTCCTTTGTGAGTAGTATCATCTGGGGAACTGCCCTATCCTGTACAAGCAAGTGACATTGGGGCTCATTACAACACTGGCGGTAGCCGTGCCCGTAATACAGACACGGCTGCCGCCAATGTCATTTTTTTTCCAGCGCCCAGGAATGGGCAATTACCAGGGTATTACAATCCTGTCGGACCCGGTAATTGTCCTTTCCTGGGCGCCGGAAAATATTCTTCCCCATTCCCATTTGAGTCCCATAGGATTCAATGGGAATGGGGAAACCGGTTGCACCGGCACCATACGTGAATGGTGCCGGTGCATCCGAAATGCTCTGCTCGCAGGTGCCGTTTCACCTGTCAGGTGAGACCTGGTGGGCGAAAAGGCACCCGTGGGCAGAACTCGTAGTTTGCCGGACTGGCAAACTTGTAATGACCCCTTAGTATGCTTATCTGAAACACCATTTCCCCTAACTTTTCTTCATCAAAAAGCTGCTCATCCGTCAGATCAGTCAAAGGTTGGATAGAGTCAATGCACAGCACAGTGCTTCATTCAATACCATCATCGCCCACCCCTGCAAGATCACCTTGTTGTAACACTCACCTGATATCCCCAGGGGCGTCTGGAATGCTCTGGGATCTGGAACCCCGGATACGTAGTTGCTCAGCGTGGAATAACGAATCTGCAATCACAGAAGGGAGGATTTGTGATAACTGTCTCTAGCGGGTGAATCTCCCACCTCCCTCTGACCGACCCCTCTCCCACTGAGCCTTTGTCACCTTGTTTGTTTGTACAGTGAGCTATCCGTCCTGCGTCTGGTGCAGGGGCGCTTGGCATTTGTTGGCGATCTGCCCGAGTTGCTTCACTGGTGCAGTGCGCCTTTCTCCGGGTCCAGGCCTGCTGTGACCCCGATTCTGCTGGTAGGCAGGTAGGTTGGTTAATTGTAAGTCTTAGTTCTGTTTTATGGTGGAATCCCCATAATGTCTTTCTCGTCGTCTTTTCAGATGTGAAGATTTGATGCTGTCGTGCTGGATGAAGAGGCACGTTTTAAGGTAAGGAAAAGTGCAGAGCGCAGCGTTCTTAATTGTCTTTTGAAGCTAACCTGTGTTCTCTTCTCCTCCTCACAGGCTGCTGCGGTGCTCGAGCGTGGATGAGGGCCCGATGAAAGCTGATGCCAGGGATCCGTCGAGGTAAGTTAAGCGCTTTGCGGGTGTTCAATATTGAAGGCGAACCTGAATATTTCTCCTTTCTCTTGCAGGGTGTTGCCGTGGAGTTCCGGATGGAAGTGCTGCGTAGCGCGATGGAATTCAGGTAAAAATAATGGCATTCAATGTTTTGGAAGCGTGCATGTTCAAATATTGTTTTTCCCTTTCTTGCTTTGCAGGTCGCGATGTTCAAACGGGAGCTGTGGCCGCGGGATGCTGTGATTCCTCAAGTTAGTACTCACAGGTGATGTTTCTTCCTCTCTCGGTTTCCCCAGGATGCGGCCCGGTTGAGATGCTGAGCGTAGGATGGCATATTCTCAGGTAAGGCAAGTAATCTTGTTCTTGTTCTTGCAGGTTTACAGGATGCTGGAGACCAGGAGCTGGACACGGTGAGCGTCACGCTGCTAGTTGCAGAATAATGCGAAGCGTGTTCTGCAGCCTGGGTGTGGTTTGTATAGTCCATGTAAAATAGTACCAGGTAAAGTAGTTCCAAGCCCCAGCCACACCCAAGACACTAGACCGCATGGTTTGGTTCATAAGAACTGAGCCATGCGGTTGCTTCCATGTTGGATTTAAAGGCACATGTACATAAATGAAAGCAAGCCTGAACAGTCCCTCCTTACCACACATGAGCGTGGTGCCAAAAGCACCAGGACTGGTTCCAGGAGCCCTTTTGCAGTGGTTTTAAGGTGTCTTAGGGTTCTAGTGGGAGCCTGATTGTGGCACAGCTTGTGACCCCTAACAGTGGTCATGATACTTGTCCCTTTGTGTTATCACCACATATAGCTGCATAGTGGTGATAGTGCCTAGCGCCACTTCCTTGTATGCTGCTGGTCTAAACAGAAATTCAGTGGGTAATCAAAATGTCTTTTGATCCTGGGGACCCATCCCAACAACACCTACACCCCATAGAGGAATAGCTGTAGGTATATTGTACCCCTCGCAGTGCACTGTGGGTGCAAAGTGCTTGAAGCACTGCGCATGCTTGAGCGTAGTACATCCCACAAGTGTAATGCACTAACTACGCCCTTTTCTGTAAAGAAGATGGTCATGTTCAATTTGCGCTTTATGTCTCTTCTCAATTTTAATGTATGGATCTGTGGAGTACAGTAGGGGCGCAACTAATTCTTGTGTGCCAATGGTAAGGGGCAAGTCTTCAGTGAAAGGAACCTTTACAATGACCCCAGAGAACTGCTGCGTATCCATTATTCTGCCCAACAAAGGGACTCTTCCCCTCTCTAATGCACGATTTGGTAGCCTCAGTGCCGGCCAAAAATGAGATTGTCTTGCCGCCTATGCTCACTGCCACCTGTGGTTCCTCTTATGGGTCTGCAGTTACTAATAGGAATGGGTACACCAGAGCTCCCTGTGGGCTGTCCTATTGGGTATTTTATATGTGTACACAGTGGTAGGAAAGGGTTACCCCCCCCAAACACTGATGCTCCCGTGTAGTGTGGCACCATGCCCTGAGGTAACAAGTTGTTATCTTATTGTTGGTTGGCGGTGTGCGCCTGTGTCTGTACTTGTATTTGTGCCTGTGCCTGAAGAGGATTTGGAGGCTGGTATTGTTGCGGCGTACTCCTTAATGTGGGCGGGGCTTGTTGTTGGAATGCCTGTCCCGCTGGAACTGTCTGGAACTTGCTGGGACTACTGTGGTGGCATCATCAGCGCAGTCTGGGCATTTGGGATAAACGGGGGCTCCTGTGGCATATTCTGAATGTTCTGAGGAAACGTGTACTGCATGGGCGGTGCTTGCTGCTGTGTCTGCGGGTAATAAGGCATGGTGTGGTATAATGTGGTGCCATCTGTGCCATGCTGGAATTTGGTTCCTATTCCTACACTTCCTTCCAAAGTGACCTACTCCCCCACATGCCCAAAATGTTCCCCCATATTATGCCCTTGCTCCTCCATACCCAAACCTTGCCCTTCTTCCTCTTTGAAACCCCGCTCATGGTCTGGGGAAATATCCTCCTTATGGCACAAAACCTTGTATGTTGGCATCCCATGGTTGCTCTCTCTGCAAGCGCCACTTCTCCTTTATCTCCTGTATGTAGTGTGCAGGGTCCTCATCAGGCCCCATTGTGCAAGCTAAAGTAGACTGCATGTCAGTCGATTCAGGATACAAATCTCTCAGTGCCTTCCACACATTTGCTCTGCAATTATTGAATGGCGTGCCATCATGAGCATCTCTTTTCAGTGTCACCCCCTCATACCCTGCCTTCCTCCATATATCGTTTGCCTGCTCCGCCTGTAGGGTGGCGAACAGACTCTTCACGTCGCCCACAGCTAAAGTCATCCCTGACGTCTTTTTTTCTGGAGCAAGAATTCCACTTCCCCACTCCTACGGTAAGGGATGGCAAGCTAGTCATTCAATTCTCTGTGTCCATATTTGGCCAAGGTACATACTATGTACTGCCTGACCCTTCTGCAACAAGGGAAGTTGTGTTCCCTTTTGATTGCTCTTTCCCTTGCCCCGTCCTCTGTACCTGTCACTGCCGCTATGTGGGCGGGCCTACTCCTGAGTCTCTTGGCACATGGTCTTTCTGCCCATGGCGACCCGTCCCTGTCTTTCCTCTCTTCCTAGTACAACTCAAGACCCTCCTTTTCTCCTCCTCCTTCACTCTCCCCCTTCCCTGCTAACACCTTCTTTATATACCATAAGAAAAATATAACCTAATGGGCTGCATATGTGTGCTGTCTGAGACGCTACCTCAGCTCTCATTTTGGGCGATGCACCGGCATCTGGACAGTAGGCCACTTTTGCAATTCTCACACGGTTTGGCGCATGTGAGCGTCAGAGGCGAGAATCGGGGAAGCGAACACTGCTAGGCAGGGAATGATGAAGCCCTTGCGGTTAGGACATGCGCATTAGAACACAGAGCTCGCGCCCAATGGCAATAAGGCACTTGTTACCCAAGGTCATTATTATAACATGCCGCAAAGTGTCCAATGATTTCATAAAAGATGTATTTAGTTTTTCCCCCAGAATCCCTTCCTAGGAGTCCTTCACTCCAGTCTTTAGTGGTCTGGGGAATCTCGAAGCATTGTCCAACAATAGAGTCCTTTGCAACTCATCACAGGACAGAGTTAGGATTAGAACCAGGATTATGAGCAGGATTTGCCCGATGAATGCACACAGTGGTCCCAGAATACTCACTACCCAGGACCAGGTGGTCAGGTTTCACCCGGGCTGGTGTTGGGGCGGCTTACTGTACTACGGGTGTGAGTGACAATGTATGAGATGTTGCTGGGTATGAAAGTACAGCACGCACTCTTTA
This sequence comes from Ambystoma mexicanum, assembly GCF_040938575.1. NCBI lineage: Eukaryota > Metazoa > Chordata > Amphibia > Caudata > Ambystomatidae > Ambystoma > Ambystoma mexicanum. The sequence goes on from NC_090938.1 coordinate 844,260,122, forward strand.
CGATTGCCAACACCCCTAGGCTAAGAGCGTGTCCAGCGCCATACGGTTCTGGAGAACCATTGTTTGGATGGCTATCTGTTCACAGGGCAATAGTGTCAGGGAGGATGCAGTAGCATTTGCACTACCCTCAACCAGTCGTGACAATCGAGACTACCGGTCCCGGTTTACCTCGATCCTAAGGGCTGGTATCAGGTAACAAACTCATGCAACAAACCCTTCCCAAGCAGTACTTCTTTTAGGGCAGGGCTGAGTCAGGAATGTGCGGGTACAGCGTACGGCAGGTAGGACATATCCCATGTAACAACTTCCTCCCCAATTAATGGGCAACCAGGGATAAGCTTTATCCCCACAGATGAAATGGGTGCTGGAATAAGTGGTGCACCCGGATTGGGTGGAGGATAAATTAGGATCAAAGGCAAAGGGGACATTGATGACTACACCAGTGTTGATTGAAACGTAATATTGACCCTTGCTGTTTCCCGTGAATAGAGTACCACAGTTGACGTAGCATATAAGGCTAGAAGCCTCAGACGAAAGGTGATGTGCTGCTGGCCTCCTGAGTACCTTGTCTAGGGTAGGTAAATTTGGAGGACCAGTAAACCACAGCTGGGAATGTGAATTACTACAGGGTCCGGGGCCTTGTGATTGTGCAACCAGTGTGAGATCCAGGCAGCCATCTCCCCTGGTAAAGGGAATAGGGGCTATGGGGAACTTGGAGGATAAGTCATGAGGTAGGTGGACACATGCCCAACAATCAGTGATATTCAAAATACAGGCCTACTGCCAGGTGAGGGGAAGGTAGGTGTTCTCACTGTGAACCCAGCTGTAAGCGGATGGACCATCGTTTTCATGACAGGTGGTTTTAAAAGCAGCAGTCACTGTGAGACGGCAGTAAATCAATGAACTGAAAAGAATAACAACAAAAGCCAAATAACCAGACATTGGGCCTCATTACCAGTTTGGAGGTTGCCATACCAGTAAAACCGGTAAAATACCAGCACTCAGCAATGGGGAATTACCAGGGTATTCCGACCTTGCCAGACCCGGTAATTCCTCCATTGTCGGCTGCCGGTAAGTGTCAGTCCCCATTCCCAATTGAGCCCCATGGGGCTCAATGGGAAGGTCGGATGCACCGGCACTGTTTGTAACGGTGCCGGTGCATCCGACATGCTGTGCTCGCGGGTCCGCTTTACCCGCCAGGTCCAACCTGCCAGGCAGAAAGACACCCGCCTGCACAACTCGTAGTATGGTGGTCCGGGAACTACAGTACCGGTAAGCTTACCGGTACCGTAGTTCCCAGACCACCATACTCGTAATGAACCCCATTATGTTTATACCAGGGACCTGAGTCCAAATGTTGAAATCTGGGTAAGCTGGCCCATACTGTAATGCCGTAGCTCGTAGCTGGGGAATCCGTTTCAGTTCATACGGGGAAAACTGTGTGCACGATGCAGTCTGCCGAAACTCCTTTAGTTCAGGGAACTATGGGCAATAGTTCTGCAACAGGGCAAATGTCAATGTTCAAAAGAGTTGCAATCTGGAGCAGGTATTGAGCAAAATCTCTACCGTTCACTGTTCATAGCTGTGCCGGTGGACTCCTTACTGAAAGTTCAAACTAGAAATATCCATAATACCAGACGCATAAGCTTACGGTGGTCATCAAGACAAGGAGAATGACCAACAGGTGATAAAAACAGGGCCTGAAACTGGCTGGCACAGGCATGTCAGTAGTGGCAGCTTCCAGTTTGTATTTAAACCGAAGGAAAGCTCCACAATCACTTTCTGTTAAAGTTACTCTACTTCACGATAAGAGTGTGTGAAATCATCAGTTCTATTCAACTCAATTATTCATTATCACACAATAATTTTTATTACAATATATACGCACTTTTCCTTAAAACAATGTTTAAAAATATACAATTAAAAGAAATATACAATTAAAAAGACATGCAACTAATTTCATCGGTTGCTCATAGATTGAAACCCAACACAGATAATGTTGTTCATTTACCTATTCACAATTTCTCTAAATCAGTTGCACTCTATTATAAGTTGTTCCATTCCTAAGCCCGATTCGACCAAGTTTCTGTCCTTCGTGCTTCACTGTGCCAGACATTCATCAGGGACTGTCCATTTAAATACGTGTATTTTCAGTGCATACCCGTCTACCGTGTACCCTTAAAATAAAGAAACACGTACATTTCATTCCTAAGTCTACTAGTGACTTTTTTATATGACAAAACCGTCAGCACACCCTTAGTTTTATTGTATGGTAAGTACATATTCCACCTCTTACCACACGGTCTCAGGATATTTTCCTTTGCGACCAATTCCAACTTTCACTGTCGGACCCGCACCCAGAAGCAATGCTCGGGCTTAATTCAAAGAACATCACCAATTAAATCTACAAAAGAAAATGGAACCCATACTTTTATTACTATAGATGTCTATTACTATTGATGTCTACGTTATGATCTGACACACAGAATAAATATGTTTCTGTCACTAAAAACAATTATGGTACAAGAGGCTCACCTCTACTTGTTTTGGACACTGCTTTGCAGCTCGCCTGTGTACCCGTTATTATACTTGTATTTAAGGGGCCGAGGCGTCACCTAGAACATAGAGCAAGAACACTCAATATTAACATTATTGAGTGCGACGACCTCACAGCTCAATCCACACATGGACTTTCATATAAGGTATAAAAGTGGACCTTGTGGCATATATACATACCCTGTTTTGCCTATCCTTCAAGTTTCATGCATTTGCCAAATGTACATATTTAACATTCCTTATCATCAGGATTACAAAAAGGTTACTCCACCTTTTATCCAAAGGTCTTCTTCATTCTCTTCATTAGATATGGCCATACTCGCATATATGTACTATTCTGTGCTCACACCCGTTTACACCTTTCTTAGGAAAAATGCTACCTATTTAAAAGGACTGTATCCCTTACTACCTTTTTTCTGTACTCACCTGGATCTTCTCACTCCTAATAATGATCAATAAGGTTATTTACACACTTACTGTGTCCACTGGTACTTACCTTTTATTTCTCTACTTGTCCACTAGTACGTACTTTTGTCATAATGTTTCTTCCAATTATATCGCTATACTCCGCTAAGGCCATATAGACATTCCTCCTGCACTCCAAAAGTGAAAATGTTTTCATCTGTAATAGACTAATCAACATCTTCATATAAACATAAACAATGTTCTTGTTACTTACTCTCATGTGTTCCTTTTGTGCCGTTTTACTAAAGGTTCTCTCATACTGTTGGATCAATCTTGGCCATCCATACCTTCTTGGCCTTTCATTAATCGCATTTTATTTTTATTACATATACTACACTGATCAGTTTAAACGAGCACCATCCATTGTGCTCATTGTTCGGAAATCTGAATATTTTATTCACACCTTCCTCCATCACCCTTGTGTCACAATGTTATTTTTGTTCCTTTATTTAAACCTTCTATCAACTTGTGGTTTTTGTTGCTTTTTAGTGTTGTCACTCATTATTTTTTTTAATTATTTTGTCATGTTACCCCCTGGATTGACGTCAATGTTTTGGTTAGGAACTTCTTCAGCTTTTTTAGTTTTAACTCTTTATTGTTATCTTATATTAATTTGTCTAAACACAACACAAACTCTTAAACTTTACATATTATAATCGCTTACATGTGTGTACTTATATTTTGTTCCCCTATGTACATTTTTCCGCCACTGTCCTACTGGATGTATGGTCTTCTCTTTTTATTACCCCCTCTGGGACTTTGATGCGCACTCTCCTGCCTGGCCCCGCCAGTAGGAATCCTTACCACTCTTATATGAAGCTTTATTAGTGTGTACACTTCCTGTCTCTTCTTCAGCCTGTAAATTCAAGGTATCCCTATCTCTCTTCCATTTATAGTCTCCAAAAATCCAGCTACTCTTATATCGTAATTCAACAAGACATAATGTTCCTAACAGGTGTTCCGAATGTAAAGCGAAAGCAGCCTATATTTGTGTGTGTGTTCTCATTGCAGTATTAAATTCCTTCTCTGACTACCTAGATGTGTTTTTATGTGAATTGAGCCTGTGGTCCATTTATTGCCTGTACTTCCACAAGAGTGTGTGTGTGTGTGTGTGTGTGTGTGTCACTCTCCCTCACCTTATAAGCATATCACGACAGGTACTCTAACCTAAATATCTCAATTTCTTTCCCCAATCTCATGAAAAAGTCTTCTTTTAATGTCTCCAAATTCTACTTCTCTGTACTTCTCCTAATTAATCGATTCATTGTGCATAATATTAATCCATATCATGCTCAATAATTGTGCCAAGCCTTCCTTGTTTTTCCTTCTCATCTCCCATCCTGCTTGCATTTATTAATAAATGTTTCATCTAAACAAACCCTGCAAATATCTAAATAATGCACTCTTTATTCTTGAAAATCATACTAATCAGGGATTGTGCTCTATAATAAAATACCCCTTTAACTTAATGGCAGGCTTCTTTACATGTTCAGGCCTTACAAATACTAGTGTGATTTCTCACGTGTCTTCATAACTAATCCCTAAACTAGTGCATGTTACCTCCTAGTTATTTTCTGAGATCTCTCCTCAATACAACTGTTGATTTATTATAAAATATATCATGCTTTTTAATCTATATTGTGTGTAACCTGAGCCTTGGTGTGTTTGAGAGTACTTCCTCTCATTACTTACTGCTTCACCATTCTAAATACAAATGTTTGCATCATTACATGCACTTTTAACATGGTTGCTCTAAAAAGTGTTTTTATCTTATTAATTCTTGATATTTCCCATAAATATTCACTGTGCTTGATCTAGTATAATTTACTATTTTGTTAATCTGCGTTTTAATGTCATTTGCACCCAAAATCACATTACATTTTGTTTTATGCCTCTATGCTGTACAGTGAGGGATATGTTGTCCCCCCTCATGAAGCTTGTCTAATTTGCTGTGGCTTTGTGTCACACCCCTGGAGTATACACAACTCCTTCCTAGCCACGGAAACCAAATGAAGTGACCCCTCCCACCTTGGTTGGCACGGGCTCCTGATTGTATACACACAGATACCCTGAGAGAGCCGAAGGGGGGAAGCGGGTTAGGGAGAGGTTGTGGATAGGGAGGGGGCGTTTAGGATAACCTGAAAAAGGGAGCTGGATAACATACCAAACAAAGACCATGTAACATAACTTGTCCTGCCTACCAACACCTACTGTTAGTATCCTTCTTATTTAGAATACCAACACTTCACCTTGCACTTGTGCAGACTTCTTGATATAGCCACAAACATAAGCACATACTGCATGAATGAATGACAACATAATACTTATACACTCATGAACCCAGGAGGATATGTCCAGGCAAGTACTTCTTATTTAGTAATGCCCCCAATGTGCCTTAGCACTCCTATCACGGCACATGAACCTCTTGGTGACAGAACAGGACTTAAGACATTATGACTTGATACAATGTGAAAATTAAACAAGGAGTAGCCACGAACAAACATAACGTTACTTCACGATATGCTTAAACCCATGCTTTCACCCAGCTGAGTGTCTTTGACTGTTCAGGAAACACCTGCGTTATTTTCACACATGGATTTGTTGCAACAAAAAGTAAACCATGTGCGTTTCTAAACCACACTCAAAATCAACACAGATGTGCGTAGTTCATAACAAACGTGTACTTAGAATGAATGCAACTCATTGTAAAGAGCCCGAAACATTCATGCAGGCACTTATCTGAGGCCTGGGGGCGCTCTGCGGCACCTCGCCAGGCAGTGAATATCCCACGTTGGAACGGACTCCTGCCATGACTGCTCCGCTCTTAGGAAGAGCTGCTGCATGATGCAGCGTTTCACCGCCGGGTCATATGAACTCACCGCCGGGCCCGGTCCTGTCTGCCCAGATTCCTCATGTGCTTCGACTGAGCACCTGCTCCTTCTGGCCCATGCCACGTCAACAATCACCAACAGGCGGCACGGGCCGAAGGAGCTCTTAAATAGCAGTTGGCTGCACCTGCCTCAGTCAGCCAACTGCTGCCAAAAAGCTCATGGGAAGTAGTTTTTTTCCCCTTTCTTGCCCAAAACACCCCTAATGAATGCTTATTCCAGCATAGCAAGCCCATTTCCTTATACTTTGTGCATATGCTTGAGTCTGCACGTGTAATATCCTCATGAATCTGTATTGTATTGTGGTGCTTAGCCCATTCCACCTCTCTCTGTCCTTAATTGCCAATATTCTCACTGTTCTGGTTATTTATAGCACTCTCCTGTGCCTTCATTTGCAATCTGTCTTATTTTTGCTTTCCCAATCATTGTGTGTCCCTTTCTCATTCTTCTTCTCTCCTTCTGTAATCACTTTCCCATTTCCTTCTGATGGCATACTTCCTTGCCTTCTGTTACAAATTCTATGAAAATAAACTGTGTGCATCTGCTCTTCCTTTTGGTAGCAAAGCACCTTTCCTTTTTCCCCAATTACTTTCCATTAATGCATCTAGATTTTTTAAATGGTTTATTTCAATTACCTGTTTCTCATCTGTGTAATTGGCCCATGCATGCTTTATGATATATGCTCTTTCAAAATGTCCCATTTATCACTAATAAGAAATGCATATTTTGCTTCAAATGAGATCAACAAATCAGGGGTGATCTAGTGTGTGCTTAACAGAGAAAGTATCTAGCATTAACTCCAAAATAACTAACAAACCATTTAAAATGAGATGCGACTTGTGTGACTTTAAACAGTGACCTAATGGGACCACCCTAGTTCACATATGTGCAATGACTGGGGACAATTTCTAGTATAAAACAGTTAACTCACAATATGGTTTAGTCACATATAGTTTCCTTGTCACGGTCACTTCTGTTTGGTGATTTCACATCACTACATTAAATTGGGTTGGCACCCAGTGGTGTGATAGAGAAACATGCTCACACCTGGGGGTGAGGGGGTGTGATAGGGAAACATGGACACACCAGGAGTTAGTAATAGCAAACCACACATTGACCGGGGATGAGCAGCACTTCTGTGTCGGGGAAAAGTGATAGGGGAGCATGCCCACCATTAATAAGATCCCTCCACACTGTTCCCTACCACCCACCTATGCATGTCACAAGGCCATGCATCTGCACTCCCTACAGGGTGGTTGTCAAATGGCTAACCCCCACACCACACACACTATCTTTCTTTCCCACTGACTTCATGCTGGTTCCTTTGTTTGGTATCCTGAAAACCTTCCTCCTCCCCGGTTCCACCCACCTTCATTCGAGCTCCTTTGGTTGATGCCCTTCTCTCCCCTTCTCTCTGGCTCCTTTGGTTGGTTTCCTTCTCTCCCCTTTGCTCTGGCTCCTTTGGTTGGTTTCCTTCTCTCCCCTTTGCTCTGGCTCCTTTGGTTGTTGCCCTTCTCTCTGGCTCCTTTGGTTGGTTTCCTTCTCTCCCCTTTGCTCTGGCTCCTTTGGTCGATATCAATCTCTCCCCTTCGCTGTGGCTCCTTTGGTTGATGTCCTTCTCTTCCCCAGGTCTGCACACTGTCCAGGCGCTGATTGGGTGTACGCTCCATACTGACCTCTCCATGAAGGGATTTTTGCAAGTCGCCTACGATGGGGAGGACCAATTCAGCTTTAAGAAGAGCAAAGGAGAGTTGCACATGGATGGGAGCAGCCAGTACCAGTGGAACTCGCAACATAGTGCCTTTAGCCAAGATCAGGCTGATGACCGTGAGAAAGAGTGCATAAAGAGGCTGCGGAAACTCCTGACGAATGGGGAGGAGACCCTGCTCATGAGAGGTGAGGAGCTGTGCATGGGGCACAGAGGAGGTGGGGAGCTATGCATGAAGGGGTGAGGAGCTATGCATGGGACACAGAAGGTGGGGTGCTATGCATGGAGGAGAGGGGGAGCAGAACATGGGGCATGCAGGTGAGATGGGGAGTATGGGTCACAAAGGCGAGGTGGGGAGCTGTGTATGGGTCGAACAGGTGAACTGTGCATGTAACATACAGGAGAGGTGAGGAGCTGTGAGGCAGCTGTCATGCGACAACCACCACTAACCATACATTGTACGCTTTCAATAAGCTGTATGTTTGGGTGGTGTGATAAATCTGGATTATTCGTCCCTTTGACCCCAGGTGGGGAGCCACCCTCTTTGGGGCTCGATAGGTGAGTCCACTAAGCAAGACCCTGCCTAGGGGTCTGGGCAAATGGGACCTACTAGGAGTGACTCCCCTCTAGGGACAAGGACTCCCATTCCCAGAATGAACTCCCTATTGGGAAGACATTGTCTGCCTAGATGACGATTGAAAAGCCTGCAGTTACTACTGTGTTACCTACAACAGTGACATTGTTCCCAAATCGTTGCCTTTAGGTAATGCTGGATTTAACTCGACAACCAAAGAGGAACAACATTCCCCTCTCTTGGAGCACGGCTGTGAACACAAAGGGAGGAGACACCCTAGAGAGAAGAGAGAGAATCACCTCTGATGGTAGAACGTCCTGGAGCAGTGGAGCCACGCTGTACCACAGAGCCAGTGGTAGCGTGGAACAGCTGAGATGAGAGAGGCTGCCGGAAGGCCATCAAGTTGACTCATCTCACCTGGTGGAGTGACCACGCTGTGGCCGTTGTGGGCTTGGGGCCTGCGGACGGGTGCTGACACCATGAATCCAGTGATGAATGGAGCCTCACTCCGTGCGGGAAAACGGAAACCGTGCAGGCTAACCTCCTTGCGGTAGCTGAAGCTTTGACCATATCGAGGTGAGAGAACCAAACACTGAGAAACTGCCCCGTGGAGACGACCGATGATAACGAAGGTAGCAGGGTGACCCATGTAAGCGGGAGGCAAGTACAAACGCGAGAAGTGAACTATAATGTGGGTTACGGGAGCCCTAGAAATCCGAATAGTGAATGTTAGTGATGACTAGATATATTATCATACATAAGAGACCAGCAGGGTCGGGAGGACCCCAACAAAACAGAGACATTGTAAAGATAACAAATAGAAAGGAACCTGGATGGTTCAGACGAGTGGATTATAAACTGAGAGAAGGATATGCATGTGATTGGAGAAGGGATGTAAGAAGGATCCATCCACTTAAAGAGACTGGGAAGCCCAGTTTATATCAAGAGTTACAGAATCCCCAAAGGAGTGTAAAAGGAGAAGAAAAGAACTTTCTTCATGACTTTTCATGAACACTTTATTTTTCTTTGAACTGAGAACTGTATTGCAGAAGGAAGCCCATTGAGGTTGGCGAGGCAAATCCATAGCTGGAAGCATAGTGCTCTGACTTTTTAGGTTGTTTTCTCTAGTGGCAGGGCCAGATTGCAGTTAGGTTTCTGGACCGAGTACTATTTTTGTTTGGACGACTGACAAGCACCGTTAGATTAGTTTCCTCGGTAAGGAAGACCCTCTTAGCAATAAGGATAAACAGGCCTTTTTCTTTATTTTACTTAATAAACATCCTTGAAATGTCCTCATGATTCCGATGCCACCTTCTGGGTCAGCACATATGAGGTCAGCAGTGGGATGTTGACCAACTGATAGAGGTTGGGGACCCATGCCATTTACCAACCTAAACCCAAAGGCCAACAATCTCACAGTAGTGACCCCACAGTCTGTAGGATTTGATTTACATGGCATAGAGGAAATCCCCATAACGACTAATGAGAGATGTTTGATGCATACAGGGCGTAGTATTTCTCCTCCCCCGGGAACATATGTTTGCATGGCCTCGAAGTCAGGACTTGCAGGGTGATATACCCTGAATATTGTGGCTTGTGTGACAGACCCAGACCATCAGGGGGAGAAGTCAAAATCCTTCTCCATAATAATGGGCTGAACTCTTATGTGATCAAAGATGGAAAAGCCATAGCACAAGGGATTCAAGAACAAGCACTTATTCCAATTCCCCAGGAGGTGGAAGGCACTAAGGGAAACTGAAATAGACCCACAAGGGATTTGGGAGTCTAACCTCCCTAGGAAGGAGATAGAATAAGTGGATACTGAAGTCCTCACACCTCTATCTGACCTTGCCTTTGCTCAAAGCAATGATCCAGAGGACTTTGGCAGGGTAACGTCAGAAGAGAATGGACACAGTCAAGCTGGACCCTTTTTCTTCCTTAAAAAGGGGCTCCTATATAGAGGGGACATCGGAAGGGGCGGTCTTTCCTGAACACAATTAATGGTTCCCCAAAGTCACCAGCAGATAGTACTGGAGCGGGCCCATTCCCATTTGACCACTGTCCATCAGGGAATTGGAAAAACACAAAGACAAGTGATTCCCAGGTTTTATTGACATGGGGTATTTGCAGATGTAAAGAGCAATGTCTCGACTTGTAACATCTCTAAAAAATAATGCAACCACTCCGGTACCACAAGCTCCCTTACAACCTCTAATAATCATTGAGGTACCCTGTTGATGTACAGCCATGGACATAGTAGGCCTGTTGGACACATCCAGACTTCGGAACAAGTTCATGTTGGTAATGCTGACTATGTTACTTGGTATACCGAAGTGTTCCCTCTTAGGAACAACACCAGTCAACAAATCTTAAAACATCCACTTCCCTTCCGTTCCTGAGTTGGATTCCCAAAGGAAATCCTCACGGACCGAGGCACCACCTTTATGTCCAAGATTATGCAGGAGGTCATGGAAATACTCCAAATAAAAACCTTGCATACATCGTATATCACCCTCAGACCAATGGACTGGTGGAAAGGTTAAATCAAACCTTAAAAAGAATATTACACAAGTTGGTACAGATGGATGGCCGTAATTGGGACGTCATTGTGGTCTCACACATCGATGGGGGAAATGCTCTCCTGACAGGGCTCCCAGATGCTCACTTTGCTCCCCCTAAAAGCAGTCCACCACGCTGCAGCACCTCTTATCATGGGAGCACTCAAATGTGACCGAATTACCCCTATCCTACGCAAACTGCATTGGCTTCCACTCAAAGCTAGGCTACAGTTCAAGACTACATGTATCATCTACAAAGCAGTCACAAGTAGCACACCAGCTTACCTGGTGGCTAAGCACTACATATCTGGTGGCACACGTTTCTTGCGCAGCAAACTGACCAACTGGCTTGAATCACAACTCCTACGCAACGAGAGGACACGCAAACAATCCTCTTCTTATGCACCCACCCTCTGGAACTCAATCCTGGTGTCTGCTCGGAATGCCCCCACAATTGTCCAATTTCACAAATCTCTCAAAACATGGCTCTTTCAACAACACCTGGCCAAGCACTAATTCCAATGGACGCACAGACCTCACAGTACTGTGCTACTGTTAAAAGATTATAGACCAAATGCTGGCTATCCACACCCTGTGCAGCTCTGCTGCTCTCTAGCTATGTCAGCGCTTTAATCCTGGCATACTCCCCTATTTTTATTATTGTACGGAAGGGAACCTTGAGATGTACTCAACATGTTGAAAAAGGCTTGGGAGGAAAAAGAACAGGCCACTTTGCCCACTTCCCAAACAGCACAGAAACTTAAAATGCATAAGAATGCTGTTTGGGAAATTGTGAAACATTTCGGCCGAGCTCAAGAATATCAGAAGGCTTTGCATGATAAACAAGCTGTAGCCCGATCCTTCGGCATAGGGGAATCTGTCTTAGTTCTCCTTCCCACCTCAGAGAATAAGATAAATTTATATAATATGATATGATATGGCATTTATAACGCATTTATAAATGGTATGGTCTGTATACAATTCTAGAGCGGGAAGGCCCTTTGACCTATGTAGTGTCCCAACCAGATAGACGTCACACACAGATAAATCATATAAACATGTTGAAATCACATAAACATGTTGAAAGAATGGAAGACCGACCCAGTAGAGGAAACTAGTGACCATGTGCACCCGCCTTACTGATTCAGATGTAGAGAATTAATAAATACCCCCACATCTACCTCTCTCCCAACAAGAAGACCTACAGAATGTATTAAGGCAGTTTCCAGAGGGCATTTTTGAACAACCAGTTAGAGAGTAATTTCTTCCATTACATTTGTGCGCCCGCCGGAAGAATGGTAATCTTGAAACCTTACCGGATCCCAGAGGCAAGACGAACAATCGTAGAGACTGAGTTTGACAAAATGATCAGGGTCAACATTGTTGAGCCGTCAGAGGGCCACTGGTCTTCCCCCCCATCATTTTAGTGGCCAAACCGGACAAAGGTTCTTTATCGATTTCAGGAACCTGAACTCCATATCTACGTTGGATAATTACCCCATGTCACGGATCGAATTAGCTCATTGAAAAACAAGGGTTATCTAAATAAATGTCCACACTTGGCTTGACTAAGGGTTATTAACAGGTGCCAATAAATCCAGCGATGGGGTGGGGTGGACAACTTTACCCCACACCTCAAGCTTTTTTCGAATTTAGGTTATGGACAAACATTTGAGACCACACTCTAGTGTCGGTTGTGCATATTTGGACATCCACAGTAAGACCTGGCTCACAAAATTTCAGGTGCCCCCTGGAGAGCAAGATTAGGGCGAACCCGAAGAAATGCGATCTGGCCCAGGCGGCTGTGAAGTACCTGGGCTACTTCGTGGGAAAACCTCAGGTTGAAAAACTCAAAGCGGTGCACAAACTGTACACAACACCTGTACCTAAAACGAAAAGGGATCTTCAAGCTTTCCTAGGATTGACAGGCTATTACTGAAGTGTTATCCCAAATGATTCCACTCTGGCCGTAAATCTTACAGACAAATTGAAGAACTCTCAAACCCAGAGACTTATCTGGGAAAAAGATCAACAAAGTTTTGGGGGGTTAAAATATTGTGCAGAGAACCAGTCTTAAAAATGCTGGATTTCAATAAGGAATTAATTGTTCAGACCAATGCCTCTAAGGTTGGATTGGGGCAGGATTATCTCAATAATATGTTGGGATGGAACACCCCATATTGTACACAAGTTGAAAACTATTTCCACAAGAACGATTATATGCAACAGTGGAATTAGAATGTTTGGACATCAAATGGGCAATATTGAACCTGCGCTGCTATCCGACATGGTGACAATTGCGGCTCGTTCCAGACCATTCACTCTTAACCTGGATGAGCCTTAGCAAAATTCCAATACTCGGGTCATGAACTTATAACTTCTTTGTTTTACGATAGAACACCGAAAAGAAAAAGGAAATGTGGACTTCCTAAGTCGCTTCCCTCTCACCACTGAAGGGGGAGCCACTCGCTAAATGGAGGGGTATGTGATGAATCTGGACTATTTGTTCTTTCTCCCTAGGGGGAACCACCCTCTTTGAGGTGAGCCCACTAAGCAAGACCCCCCCTAGCGGTCTGAGCAAGTGGGACCTCACTGGGAGTGACACCCCTCTAGGGGACAAGGACTCCCATTCCCACAAGGATCTCCCTATTAGCAAGACATTGTCCGCCTAGATGGCGATTGAAAAGCCTGCCATTGCTAGTGTTACCTACAACAAACAGTGACATTGTTCCCATCATGTTGGCTTTCGGTAATGCTGGATTTGACTCGACAACCAAAGGGGAACAACATGACCCTTTCTTGGAGCAGGACAGTGAACAAAAAGGGAGGAGGAACCAAGCCTCCAGATAAGATTCATACCAGGCCTTTTTACGTGTTATGAATAGGTTGGGTAAGCCAAATATCCAGCGCGCCTAGGTGTGGAACTAATAACCTATTCTAGTCACTTTATATATACTCTTGAGATCGCTGCCTGTTTCAGTGTGCAGGAGTAGTTGTCCTATCCTCTTTAGTAATGAAATACATACGGTTATATTGACACCAAAATCAGTGGCGCTGATCTTCAACAAATAATATTTATTTTGATCTCATGGATTCATTTGATAATGTGAAAATAATCCAATACTAACAATATCATACTGTCCTGTCTTACCCAAAACGTTTTTCGACCTTAAACGGTCTTTTTCAAGGCTGTTATGCCATTATCAAAAAAACCTACACAAACAATTCATGATACATCCCAAAATCAATAATTTTAGCAATGTTCCATCATAATGTTATCATTTATCCACCAGTCACATGTAGCATTATAACATTGGTGATAAGATTCACCCCGAATTTATCATAGAGGGTGAGTTGTTAACATAAGAGACGAGGAGCATGATTTGCAAAAACCAAATTACATCAGAGATGATAATTTCAATGATTAAGCATTCATAATTAAGTTTCACAATTGTTACCATGTGAGAAATGTGTGCATTGCAATCTGTACATCGGGAAAAAAGGGAAAAAATGAGAAAATATGTGTGTGTGTCATACATTTCTACTGTCCATGTTGGATGTGACTGCTAAACTTCGTTATGTGCCCACCGTAGTGATTTATATTGGTGTGTTTCTTATATTACTACTTCAATTAATATACACTGAGTGGACTCACCAAATGCTTTGCCAGTCCTATTTTCCTAGCACTGGCACAATATTGTCAATTGTAATGTCTCAGGCCTGTAGATGCGAGATAGAATGCGTTATTCTTAATAGCTAAGCTAGTATGGCTTGCCTGTATGGTTTAATGTGGTGATTAGTTTACCACTCCAAGTTTTCCCTGGTGAGTCTCAGTCGGAGTGAGTTCCTGAATCATCCAAGTACCTCGAGATATATATATTTCTGAGGCTTGTGGAATCTGTTTAGATCGCATGCTAGTGGAAGCTGCGGAATATTACAGTTGTGGTTTTCAAAACTCGAAAAGGGACTTTGCCGGGGCGTGCCAGTAATACTATCCCTAGTGGGACGTCCACTGTATCCATGGTGCTTCACGCGTCGAGGTCCTTCAGATTGTTTTTTTCTGCCATCATTGTCGGATGCTGAAAGCGGAGTACCTTTCTGGCTATCGCCATTTTATTAACAATAATTAGAGCTAGTTACTCTTACTGTACTTTCTTTGCCGTTACCCTATAATATTTTTGGCGACGGCTTCCAGGACTACCTTCGTTGACTGCGGAACCCGCATCGACACACTTTTCCAAACCGCCTCGGAAGGCTGCTTCGGGGCTCGGCCCTCACAGTAGGGAGAGTGGGGGGGATGGTTCATATCTTTGTTACCTAAGAGAATGCATTTCTCCCCTTCTTCCCACTTTATTCACCAAGCTACCTTCCCCTCACAAAATGAAGAGTGCAACTTTTAAATTGTGTCCATCTTGCAATAAAATATTTCCCTGGAAAGACCTGCACCGGGTGTGCAACCTTTGTCTTCCAAGGGACCATAACGAGGGCCACTGCAAATCTTGCAGGCTCTTCAATCCCAAGACTTTAAAGGACCGAAAAACAAAGCGGTCGGCCCATCACGCCATGCAGGCCGAGAGGGTGCCTCCAGCGACGGCAGCATCAGCGTCTTTAGTGAGGATGACGGCGAACGGAATCCATCGGATACCCACGTGCAAGCCCCCACCCCATCAGTTGGGCCGGTGGCTCTGTTATGGGGACGACACCCAGCGGCACAGGCACAGACAAACAAACCCACACTAAACACACAACCTTCGGCCACAAGTCGACTTCCACGCCGACCAGAAGGCCTCGCATGGCGTCAAAGGGAAGGTCAGCGAGTTCCGTGTCCTCTGGGCAATCGCGCTTGCTTCACGACAGGCCCCTGAAATTGAGAGAAAAGCCTGGGTCGGATGCCGTGTCCAAAAAAACCAAAGCCACGCATGCTGATGACCGACCATCAAAAGACACAGCGATGGCCCGTGCAGAGACTGAAAAACAACTGTCGAAAGATACGTCGAAAACTCCTGCAAAAACCCATCAGACCTCTGAAATGTCTGAACTGGTTAAAAAACATGTCCAGAACCCACTTTTAAAGGGTTGGACTTCGAAACACCACAAATCGAAGGCCCATGACTCTTCTAGACATAATGAGACTATGTCCCAGGGGGCGGTACCATTTCAGGGGCTATGAAACACAGGCATCACCCTGCACCTTGGCCAACTTCCAGACTTCCTAATCCAGCTGTTGTACCACCACCTGCTGTCCCAAGTTCTTCCCAGTGGTCTGTAGAAGACATAGTCAGGGTCATGCGACGCATGTTCTCACTGGCCAATTTCTTCGACAGCCACCCAGAGGTTTTGGAAAATCTCCAAAGCACCCCACCAGCAAGTGGTCCCGCTCTTAATCAACCCCCAGCCAAAAGACCCTGCTCAGACACCCCACAGATGGATCCATGGCAGCATTCATTCTATGATTCCACTCAAAGCTTCCAGGACACTGGAGCATACTCTGACACTGAGGACCAAGGGGACATGGGGGATGTAGACCAGTTCTATGAGACTGACGAGGAAGACGTCTACATCATACAGTCTCTGGATCATACAGACCCACCAGTTGCAAGACTCACCAGTCGATAGCCAAATCCAGTATAGCGATATACTCCCAAAGGCAGATGAACATTTCCAAATGGACACACAGGAAACCCAAATAGACAAAGACTTTGTCGAAAACATCTTGGGAGACAAAATATCTGCTACCCAATTTATCCCTATCCTCCAGTCTGTACAAAGGCGAATAACGGTAAGATTGCTGGTACTGTACTTCCCGGACCGGCAAACTACGAGTTGTGATCGCGGGTGCCTTTCTGCCCGCCAGGTCGGACCTGCCGGGCAGACCGGCACCCGCGAGCACAACAAGACGGATGCACCATACCGTTATTAATGGTGCCGGTGCATCCAACCTCCCCATTCCCATTGAGCCCTATGGGGCTCAAATAGGAATGGGGAGCATTTATTCCGGCACCCGCGGACGGGCAATTCCCAGGTCCGGCTGGGTCAGAATGACCTGGTAATTGCCCATTCGCGCGTGCCATTAAAAAATTGCAAGTTTGGTGGTAGCCTGCCGGTTTTACCAGCAAGGCTACCGCCAAACTTGTAATGAGGCCCAATATTTTGTTCTGCAAGGCAGTAGAAGATCCCCTCAAAAGTGCCAAGGAAGAATATGACACCTTAAAGTTACTGGGCCAGCTTAACAATAGACCACCCGGTCAGAGAGGGGGATATCATTTTCATCACTTCATGGGACAAAATTCACAAAGAGGCTCTGGGTACAACCAGGGTCAGAGCTTGTCCTGGTGCTCACCACAGGGCCAATCCTCACATGGTTTTCAGAGGCCAAAGATCTTGCGGCCGGGGCAGATCCTCCTCTTCCGGATGCGGATCCACCCCTCCAAAACAATGACCACCCGCTACAGGTTCTCTCCCTCCCTCCCATGCCACTCCAGTAGGAGGACGCATAACGCACTTCACCCACGTATGGGAGGGAATCACCTCAGACAAGTGGGTGCATTCAACCATGGCGTGCGGTTACTGTATAGAGCTGCTTCAGCGACCTGCCTACCATCCCCCAAAACTAAGAACCACCTCAAAGGAAGAGCAACGCATCCTACTAGAAGAGGTGGCAGCAGCTATTAAAGGACGCTGTCGAAATCGTCCCGGCGAACCAGGTGAACAAGGGTATCTATTCAACATACTTCCTTGTGCCGAAAAAAGATCTCACAATGCGGCCTTTAGATCTGTGTCCTGCGAACACTTATGTCAAGCCACAATAAATCTGCATGACAACATATTACAAGAAATAATCCCACTGCTAAAGCGGGGGGGACGACATGGCAACCTTTGATATGAAAGATGCTTATTTTCATATTACAATGTTCCCAGCACACAGAAATGTCTTGCGTTATAGATAGCAAACCAGCACTACCAATTCAATGTGCTACCCTTCGGCATATCCCAGGAGGATAGCTCAGCGGCAACGTGCTCACCTTGGATGCAAGACGACACGAAGCAACACAGGTTCAAACCCCGGGTCCGCGCTTAGAAACCTCTGGGTATTTAAGCGCATTATAAATATGTAACTAAGACAAAAAAACAAAGAAATTCCTGTAGCAGCGCCTCGATGCCCGCGGGCTGTGTGAGCGCTTTACAAAATGCAAAATAAATAAATAAAATAAATAAAAAGCATCCGCTCCAGGGGTATTCACCAAGGTACTGGCGGTGGTGGCGGCGCACCTACGCAGGGAGTCAATCCCAGTGTAACCTTACCTGTACGACTGGCTGATAAAAGGGGAAACCTCCCAAATTTCCTATCAAAATACCCAAAGAATGATCAACCTTCTTTTCCAATTGGGATTTTATCAATGAGAAAAAGTCAAGTCTTGTACCAAACAAGACCAAATAGTTCTTAGGAGCTGTCATAAAGACAGAAGAAGGTCTAGTCTTTCCATCAAAGGAAAGAGTACAAAACATACTGCTGCAAATACCTCAGTATCGAGCCGGTCGCCAGATAACCGTACGGAAGCCCATGCGCTTGATCGGAATGATGGCGTCATGCATTTACCTGATCCCACTCACGTTTGCGCATGCGCCCAATGCAGGAGTGGTTGGCGAAACAGTGGTCTCAGGCAAGTGGTCAGTGGGACGATCTAGTGGTCATTTCGCCAACACTAGTACAATCTCTACACGGGTGGACAAAGGAGAATCTGGTGAAGGGAACCCCTTCCATGACCAAGCGAGCATTACAACAGACGCATCCCTCACCGGGTGGGGGGCCCATCACCTTTATCTCACAGTGCATGGTCTGTGGACTCAAATCACAGCACAGAACCAACTTCTAGCAGTGCTCAAAGCGTTTCAAGCCTTCAAAGCACATCTGACAAATCAATCGGTACAAATTCTCACAGACAGCACCACTGCGATGTTCTATATAAACAAGCAGGGGGGCACACATTCTCCAAATCTGTCCAGACTAGCACAGAATATATGGAACTGGGCACTCAAACAGGGAATATTCCTAACTTCCCAACATGTTCCAGGGGAACTCAACACTCTAGCAGACTCTCTAAGCAGAGATCCACTACCAGAAGAGCACGAGTGGCTACTCGACAGAAATGTCGTAGATCACATTTTTACACAGTGGGGCTGACCCTCACTAGACTTGCTCGGAACAAGAGAACACAACAATGCCCACACTTCGCGTCCAGATTTCTCCAACCCGACTCCAAAGGGAACGCACTGTGGATGAGTTGGTCAGGCAAATTTGCCTACGCTTTCCCCCCCCCCCCCAACTCCACTAATGAGCAAAGTGGTGAACAAGATTCACAGGGAACAAGTGACATTAATCCTTGTTGCTCCCATGTGGGCAAGACAACCTTGTTATCCACATCTGCGTAAACTGGCGATGTGCGAACCGATCAAACTCCCGTACCCGTTCACCATGCTCACACAGCACGGGGGGGGGGACAACATTACACTCTCAACCTCACTCTGTGAACTTGGCAGCCTGCCTCCTGAAGTCATAGAGTTTGGACATCTAAATCTACCTCAAAGGTGTATGGAAATCCTCAAGGAGGCACACAAACCAAACACTAGACACTGTTATTTTGAGAAGTGGAGAAGACTTGTAATTTGGTGCCAGTCTAAACAAATAAACTCCATATTATGTACTCCATCCCACATTCTCCATTACATGCTTCACTTACTAGGCTCAGGGTTAGTATTTAACTCAATAAAGGTTCACTTAGTGGCTCTGTCCACTTACACCACCTCTCAGAGAAAGGTGTCATGGTGGAAAGTCCCTGTCATTAAGGCATTCATGGAGGGAGTAAAGGGTCTCCACCCTACTATTTCAAACCCGCCGCCAGGTTGGGACCTTAATGTAGTACTTGCGAAACTCATGGGATCCTGAGCCTATGCATAAGTCAAGCCTTAACCACCTCACGTATAAAACTGCTTTCTTGGTGGCTATCGCCTCCATAAGGAGAGTTGGTGACCTGCAAGCTTTGTCAGTGAAAGACCCTTTCTTTGTGGTCCACAAAGATAAATTGGTATTAAGAACACACCTTAGGTTTTCAACTAAGTTCATTTCCAAGTTCCATGTCAATCAGGCCATACAACGGCCGGCTTTCTTTAAAAACCCAACAAGCCCAGCTGAGGTAAAACTCCATAAATTAGATGTAAGGAGGGCGGTCCTCTACTATGTATACAAGACCAGACCGCTAAGGAAAACAGATAATCTGTTTCTCTCCGTAGCACCAGGCAGAGAAGCAGACCGCCTTTCCAAAAACCCCATCTCCAGATGGATAGTCGGATGCATACAGCTCTGCTACTCTCTATCAAGCGAGACACTGCCTTTTACACCAAGAGCTCACTCCACCAGGGGCACAGGAGCTACTTTGGCCTTTATTGCAAACATTCCGCTGGATGCCATTTGCAATGCAGCTACATGAAGCTCAGTACACACTTTCACTCAGCAATACTGCATTGACGCTCATTCCAAAGCAGATACACAGGTGGGACAAGCGGTTCTAAAGCATCTGTTTGCCGCTGTACCTTCTCACAACCCACCACCTTCTCCAAACACTGCTCGTTAATCTATGCATAGCATGTGATGTAAGCAGATGCCACAAGCCTCAGAAGGGATACATTACTCACCGTAATCCTATTTCTGATGCTTGTATCTGCTTAGATACAAGCACCCTTCCTCCCCTTGGAGTAGAAGGTGCATAGATGATTTCTGGACTTTATCTGATACATAATCTGCTTTACTACACCTGTACTGATGCTACACTTCATGCAACCTCATGTCAGAAACAAAACAATCTGAGGGACCTCGACGCATGAAGCACCATGAGTACAGTCGACGTCACACTAGGGATAGTATTACTGGCATGCCCTGTCGATGTTCCTTTTTGAGTTTCGAAGAAAAAAAACTGTAATACTACAGAGCTTCCACTAGATGTCGGCCTATGCATAGAATGTGAATCTAAGCAGATACAAGCATTAGAAATACGATTACGGTGAGTAATGTATCATATCTGCAGAATTATCACTGTAGTTGAGAAATATGCAGTGGCATTTTAATATAAGGATATTATTACCGCCAGTGCAATATTTCATTGTATATTAATGTGCAAGTGCTCATATTATACAGTTGGGCCACCTAAAAATGCTTCACTCGTGGGTGACAATGGCTAACTCGCCGCACTAGTGTGAGCGGGGATTATATTCTATTAAGAGACACAGAGGTGAATATTATGCATTGTCTCCTTTACTCTTGACAGCAGTAAAGAAAAATGTGTTTTCACCAATGCTTTTAAAACGTGAAAAACAAAATCAATAATAATTTTGATCCATTTAACAATGAAAGGAGAGGGCCCCAGCCTAAAATGGCTGCCACGCCCCTCTGCACCAATGGGGGTCCAAGCCCCTCTTAAATTGTCCTGAACGTAGTCCTTTGTCCTGTTCTGTAGCTGCGAGGCCCATTCCAGAACAGCAAAAATAGTCCAAACAACAACTGATATCCATCCCGCTAACAACGTACAGCTCCTATGGACTTCCTTCTGGCCAGAGAGCGAAACTTCCACACTGATTCCAATTTCAGCAGGGAGCTGCAAACAGGCAAACACACATTAAGGGAGGGTGGGAGGGATAATACTCGCCTCTGTGTCTCTCCTAATAGAATCTAAACCCCGCTCACGTTAGTGTGGGTAGCCATTCTATGTCGAATGAAGCCTCCTATTATGCAAGTTTAAAGCTCTTGCAAAACCACATTAGCCACATGTTGGAAAGTAGACTCCCTGGACCAATCAGCTGCTTTGAGGACATCCTGTAAACTACCACCAAGTAATAGCGACTTGGAGGCCATGGTGCCCATGGAAGAATGAGCCCCACAGATGGAAATGTTCTTTAATTATCCAACAAACCCAGCGCGCCAATGTGGCAGATGAAACTGCTCCAAGGAGCTTCCTAATGGAGATTAGCAGCTGAGAGATAGAGGGAGGTCTATAAGCAGAAGTAATTCGTTCATAACATTTCAAACAGTTAACTACGCACAATTTCTGATCCTCCTGAAATCAAGGATAAGAAACTGAGGAGGTGAAGTTGTTCATGCAACGTGCGACAAAGAAGGTGACATCTTCAGCAGAATACACCTGATTGTCCACGTCTAATGCCCTAACCTCAGACACCCTCTTGATAGAAATAAGGCACCGTAACATAGCTAATTTCAGATAGCTGTTGATGAATAATTATCAGGCCAGGACTGAAACAGTCGAAAAACCATAGTAACATGCCAAAAGGAAGATTATTTATTTAGCCCTAGGTGGAACCTTAATCCTAATGGATCACAACACCTTCCTAACCAAGAAATGTCTGCCCAATGGTTCCTCTTTAACCAGTACAGGTACTGCCGAAATTGCTGACTGGAAATTATTAACTGTCCTATAAGCTTTCCCTTCTTTAAACAACATTCCTTGAAAATTAACCACAACAGGATCGAGACCCCCATACACGCACCACCCCACCCAGGAACTTTGCGCGGATCTAGCCCGAGTCCCTGAAAACTTGGAAAGCGTCTCCCAAAAACCCGGGGAAAGCACCGGAATTGTCAAAATAATCCAAGCGATGAGGGGCAGTTGACCATGAAGCACGAGCTTGTGCGGACCCTCCTCCCCTGGGATCCATGGGAAGAAGGGGGAAGGATGGAAGCAGGCAGGAAATGTCTACCGCCAGCTCCAATAGAGCTGGAAACCACATTTGAACCAGCCAAAATGGAGTAATCAATTCCAGAGACGCCCGCTTCCTGCGCACATGCAAGAGGGTCAGCGGGATGAGTGAGAAGGCACCTAACAATTGAGGCGAGAGGCAAAGAGGTCACTGCAGAAAGGACCCCAGGCAGCCACTAGGAGTCGGGGAAACCTCTACGTATAGTTTCCAGTCGCTTCCATCGCAGAGAAACCTGAAATTCCAGTCTGCTATTGTGTTCACTAGACCCGGCAGATACTCCGCCTGTAGCATTATCCCTCTGCTGAGACAGAAATGCAAAAAAAGTCCCAGGCCAGATCTGCTAATCCCTTGCAGCGCGTCCCCCGGGCTTGTTGATGTACCTTACTGCTGAGACATTGGGCCTCATTACGAGTTTGGGGGTAGCCCTGCCTGTTTTACAGGCACGGCAACCGCCAAACTCGCTACCGGCACCGCCACCCGCGATTGGGCAATATCAGGCCCATTACGAGTTAAATGGGCCAGTAAATGCCCATTCGCGGGTGGCGGTATTGCTGGGCTCCCGATCCCCATTCTGCCCCACAGGGCAGAAGGGGGTGTGGGGAGCATGGTTGCACCGGCACAGTTGATAACGGTGCCAGTGCAATCACGAGTTCTGCTCGCGGGTGCCGCACAGCCTGCCAGGTCAGACCTCGTAATTCGGAGGTACGGTATGAACGGTGGCGGTGCCTTACCGGCACCGTTCAAACCGTAACCGCCACCATTATAATGATGCCCAACATCCTTCCTCAGAAGGATGCTACAATTCACGCTGTCTTTGGCTAAACTCTTGACCTCGAAGGACCCGCACAGAAGCTCGAGACAATTGATATGCAGAGACTTCTCGTGTATAGACCACTTTCCGCCCATGGTCACCTCTTCACATCTTGCCCCCCATCCTGATAGACTGGCGTCTGACTCTAAAACCACATCGGGAGACAACCCAAATGGAGTCTTCCCGTTCCAAGCTTCTGTGTTCTGAAGCCACCACTGAAGTTCCTGTGAGGCCTCCTGAGACAGATGGAGAACATGAGAGTATGGGAACCCCTTCTGCAAATGAGCAATCTTCAATATCTGAAGTGCACAATAATGTAGGGGACCCGGGAAGATGACCTGGATGGAGGCCAACAACATCCCTATTCTCCAGCATGGGGTCTGACATGGATTCACATGCTCATGAATATTCCCTGTCGTCAGGCCGGGAATCCTCAGTACAGAAAAAATCAGTATCAGTTTTGTTTCTGATCTGTCTTTCTTAGTAGTAACCAATCACAAATCTCTGGGTCATACTGCCCCCAGCCAATGACTGCCCTCTCCCTAAGCCCCTCCCCTTGCAGCCATCCTCAGATTTTTACCGCACGTTCAAGTGTTGGGAGTCCTCGTGCTATAGCTCTCGAGCTTTTGCTGCGTTTTCGCGCTTTTTCGTAGAGAATTTCTCATTTTTCGGTTAAATAGAGCCTCAAGCTCCACCGTTTCTACATCCGATCAATGGGGACCCGTTTCGGATTTTCTACGCCCATCAAGGGTGAAGATTTCGTCGAGTTACGCTTTTGGGGGAGTCCAGAAGTTTTCTGAGGCCTACCCCAGACATGGCCCAGGAGAAAGGAAGCTCGACACCCGGGAAGCTGTTCAGGGTTTGCCCTGGATGCCAGCTACAGAATGTGTTCAAGGAGGACGAGCATTCGAAATGCCTCTATTGTCTTCATGAGGACAAAACTCACGTGGAGAAGGACTGTGCGTTTTTGCGGGAACATGTCGGAACGGACCATGAAGGATCGCCATCTTCGTCTCTCCAACTGGCTGGAAGGAAAGAGCCCGTCAGGTGAGAAGAAAAAGAAGTCTGTGCGGTCTTCTAAGTTCTGTGAGGTCGCCCCGGTGACGGGGGCCCAACAGAAGGCTAAGCACCGCAAGTCTGCGGGCACCGGGAGCGCCGAACGGTCACGCTCCTCGGCTGCCAGGCAGGGCGCAGCCTCCCCGGCGCCATCAACCACGAGTCAACGCTCTGGCTCGGGTAAGGGGAAATCCGAGAACCCGGCTAAGCTTCTGGAGAGGCCCCGGTCGAGCTCGAAGGATCTGGCAGAGGGGGAGCGAGGCGGTGACCCTCCCACCAAGGTGAAGGCCTCAAGTGCACAGAAGGTGGCGAAGGCCTTGATTCACCCGGCTAAGGCCTCTATCAAGGAAGTCGCGGTGGCCCTGGCACAGCCTGTGGAGGCTACACTAGTGGAGGCAACCTCGGGGCCCAGAGTTTCCCTGCCACCGCGGAGGGAATCCTCTTTCAAGCCCATCGAGAAGACCCCCGTGAAGTCCCCGGCAGAAAAAGAGGGGGGGCGGTGGCAATCATGGATACGGACACAGCCTCCGAGGAGGAGCTGATCGAAGTCTTGGAGAGCCACGACAAGGGCTTTGAGGAGGCCCAGCCCATCGGGAGGGATCCCGATGAGGACGACGAGAGCAACGGCGGCGCCAACGGGGTCCCAGGTCAACCTTCGCTCCCGTCGTATCTGGTGCCGCAGGACAACTCGGCTGCCATTTTGATGGCAATACAATCCTTATGTACGGAGATAAGGACGAGATTGACCCTACCCCCGACGGAGGAGCCGGAGCCAGAGGAGCCGGAGCCAGGCCCGTCTGGAACTCCGCCACATAAGAAGAGAAGGACACATCTTCCACTTCCTTTTCAACCCTCACGGCCTGCTCAACCTTGGCCCGGTCCACTGTCCCCGGGGATGACACGGGTACGGACACGGCCACGACGGGTACGGATGACAACGGAGGTGACGACGGGACGGACCTCCCGTCTCCCCCTCTTCGGGCTTCCCCGCCCGACAAGATTGGATCCTTCCACGCAATGATTGCCAGGGCATCCAAACTTTTCCAGCTCTGCCCCGAAGAAAAGGAGGGGTTCCTTTACCAACGGCGCGAGGCCAAGAGGAAGACGATCCTCGCCGTGTCTCTGCTGGATGACATCTGGGACGAGGGACTTTCCCTTCTCAAGAACCCGTCCACGACGCCTGCGAAGAGGGACTGGTACGAGAAGAAGTACCGGGTCCCCGACGCAGCCCCCTTGTGCCTTAGGGCACAACCGACCCCGGATTCGGTCGTCTCAGCGGCGGCCAAGAAGAAAGCGGGGGGGCATCGGCCTCAACATCAACTTCCCCGCCGGATGGCGAGGGAAAGAAACTGGACACAATGGGATGACGGGTGATCTCGTGGCAGCGCCGACGATTAAGGCAGCCTACGCCTTGCCGATTGTAGCCCGCTACGACAGGGAGTTGTGGTACAAGATCGCCCCTCTGTTGGACTTCCTACCAGACGACAAGAGGGCAGAGACCCTAGAAATCTTGCAGGAAGGTGAAGTGGCGTCGGACAATGCCATAACGGGTGGCGACGGACATTGCCATCACCGGTTTCCGCCAGTTGGGTAACGGCGTTTGCCTTAGACGGCGAGGATGGCTCAAGGTGATGGATTTCCGCCAGGACGTACAAGCCAAGGTGTTGGACATGCCCTTCGACGGGAACAACCTGTTTGGGAAAGCAGTAGATGAGTCCCTCCAAGCCATCAAGACGGACACGGAGACTGCCCGGGCCCTGGGAGTTCTCCAGCAACGACAGCCGTCCTTTCGGAACTCCGGAGGCAAGCAAGGGGCCTCCAAGGGATCCGGCGGCGGCTCCTCTACTTACCGTGAGGCGGCCCGCTCCTCGTAGCAAGAAGCCTATAGGGGATGAGGCAAGTCGGGTGGATCCCGCCGTC
The DNA here is from genome assembly GCF_040938575.1 of Ambystoma mexicanum. Classification (NCBI taxonomy): domain Eukaryota; kingdom Metazoa; phylum Chordata; class Amphibia; order Caudata; family Ambystomatidae; genus Ambystoma; species Ambystoma mexicanum. The sequence continues at coordinate 844,286,421 of NC_090938.1, forward strand.
GTCGCCAGGGAGGGCAAGGCGACCTCCAAGCAAGACTGAACCGACCGTGGCATCGGGGCCCCCACCGAAGCACCCCGGTGGGAGGCCGGCTGGCGAATTTCATCAGCGTGTGGGAGTCCATTTCCACCGACCGTTGGGTGCTGGACGCCCTGGCCCAGGGGCACGCTCTCGAGTTTCTAAAGAAGTGCGCTCGCAGTCCATCCGTGGCCATGAAGGAAAATCACGTCCCTCAACTACTGTTGGAAGTAAGGGCGATGCTCAAGAAAGGTGCCATCGAGCTCGTCCCAAAGAGGCTTTGGGGCTCCGAAGTATACTCAAGGTACTTCCTTGTAAAGAAGAAGACAGGAGGATGGCGCCCCATCCTGAACCTGCGACGACTGAACAAGTACATCGAGGCACAGAAGTTCTGGATGGTCACCCTCCAGCACGTGCTGGGACAGCTGGAGGAGGGCGACTTCCTGTCGTCGTTGGATTTGGAGGATGTGTACTTCCACATCCCCATTCTAAAAGGACACCGAAGGTTCCTCAGGTTCGTGGTCCAAGTGTAGAGGAGGCCCCAGATATAGCCTGCACCCCTGCCCCCCGTTGCGAGTTACCAATAAAGTACTCGCCAAGGTACGTGACGTATGAGGAGCAAATGAACCAACAGAGAGCCGCACTGGGACTCTGCCCTGTGTACATAAGGAGGTTGGTACCGGTTGAAACAGTCATAACACGACAACCCTGGGCTGCACGGTACCCCATCAGACAGCCGTACCAGCCACTGGCGCGAAACGAGGAATACCTGCACACGGTCCACGGGGAAACCCCGAAAGCCTTAATGGAAGGCCAATGGAAATAAACCAAGGGCCCGAGCAGCCCCGAGAACAAACAGAATTGGTTACTGAAAGCAAGCATTCCAGTGCTAGTAACTGCGAGGATAATTGTAATGGACAAAGGGGAGAGACACGGTTAATATGAAAGGGAATGGTGCCTCAAGAAAAGATGGAAGCAACCGCCCTGCTAAACGTGTGTAAATAGGCTTGAAACGCAAGATGCTGAGAAATCGATACTGCTTGCAATGCTTAGTAGAAGAATAGAGCGGCAAGCGCCAACCATATATCTACCTCAATACAGCGCAAATGTACACGTGCAACTCCATTTTGTGAAAGCAGAAATGTACCCAGGAGGCCAAAGGCCCTGCAGGCCAAGTTTAGAAACTCAGCCAAAGGCAAGAGAAGGAGCTGAATCGAAACTCAGCAAAGAGGCTAATGCCGGGGAAATCGAGGTCAACCAGAGAAGGGGAGGTGAGCATGAGCTCACTGGACTCCAACTTCGGAGCATACCAGCTCAAGATAAGAGAGGCCCATGCAGGTGGCCAAGCGAACACAGTATTAAATACACGAAAAGCTGGAAACTAAAGCAGATTCACAGTGAACCAACACGTGACCAGCCAGGCGCGAAGATGTACCACCGCCTGATGTCATCCAGAACCAGAGGATGCCATAACTTTTCCTGATAAGAGACTACAGATCCGAGGCCATACTCAGCCAGCTAATTGACACATATGTCATGATGCCTACCTCCAAGGAGCCAGGCCGGGCCCAGCAACCCCAGAGGCAGACATCATTTTCCCCAGGGAAGTCTCAGCGGGCCCAAGTCGGGGCCCTTTGGACTCAGTCCTGGCGCCTTAGGCGCCAGGCTCATAGCGGACCCCAGTCCTGGCGCCTTAGGCGCCAGGCTCATAGAAGAGGATATGTGTTTAAGTGCTTGGGTGCACACTTACCTGATGCAGACCTTGCTGCTTCATCCAGGCCCTCTTGAGGCCTGAATGGGACTACTTTACCTGTAGGACTACTTCACCACCCGGGTGTGGTCGGGGAAGGATACATACCTGATTGGTGGAAGGATACATACCAGGAACTTCTTCCAAGGCTATTTAAACCCCACCCGAACAGCCACACGTGCTTCGCGTTGTTCTGCACCTAGCAGCTGGACGCTCACCGTGTCAGCTCCTGCATCCTGACTTCAGCCACGCCTGCCAGCACCCTGGAACACCTGCAAGGGGAGAAAGGAAGAGAATAGGAGAAGAAAAGCCCTTACCTGCTAAATCTGCATCCCGGAGTCATTTCTCCAACGGCCCTGAAAAGGAAGACATCATTTTAAAGGCATTTTGTTTCGATCGCTGCAGCGCTGCATTTTACTCACCTTTGCAAGGCGCTTCCATCTTCAGCAGCGATCTTCCGGATTCAGCTACGCCCCGGCGCCTAGAGGAAAAAAGACAAGAACAAAGGTGAGAGGGAGAAAAGGAATAAGGAAAGCTCAGTTTCCTTTTAAGTCTTACCTGTTGGATTATTCCCACTGCATTTCGGGTCCTGCCGCTTCCTGGCATCTCCGGACCCCGGCCCCTATGGGGGAAAAAAGACAAAGACATTGAATGAGCGAATGCAAAGACATTACCTGAGCGCTCATCCAGAACTGTTTCACTTCGGGTCGGCGCCATATCTCCGGCACTCCGAACCCCGGCCCCTAAGGGGAAAAAGACATAAGCATTAGCGCTTGCTGCAATTAGACAACGAACATTATTATTAAGCTTGAACTTTTGAACAGAACTTTACAGCGCCTTACCTGAACAGTCAAGCTTACCTGAACTCCCATCAATCCTCAATCCAGTGAAGTAACTGGGTTTCAACGCGCCCCTGCATCAGAAGCAGGATGGAGAGCTCATCCTTCCAAACCCTAAGGTGAGGCTTCACGGGGAATCGTGGAGGAGGTATCGTGGAGGGTTGGAAGGGAGTGGGAGGCTTGAGCATTGTTCCACAGTTGGTAATACTCCCTTTTCACGCACAGGAGGGTATCCAACGAGCCAGGGAAGCCAGAATAGAGGGGCCCTTCCTGTCCATCTTCAGAGTTCTGCGCCTTCGACGCCGCGCCTCCGTGGGAACCAGGTGAGCGTTACAACATAGCCCTAAAACACTGATTGATGGAAAGGAGGAAGGGTGAATCTTGGGACACCAGGCACCTCAGTGTCTATTCTGCATGCTGCTAATTAAAGTGGAGATTTATGTTTAGGGGTGTGACTTGCCCAATCACAATGGACCATGTAATCTAGGGTCCTATAGAGACTGTAACCAATGAGACGTCGTACTTGTAGTGACGTCCATCACGTGTGTTGTAGAAGGATGGGCATAGACGCCCACCCGATAAGAGTTATCCAATCCACTTGGTTTATTTCCATATACAGATATAGCACCTATACTTAAGTTACCTTTCCTAGTCAATTATATTGCAGGATGATTTTTGTAGAATTAGACGTCAATGATGACGGTTCTTGCCCATAAAAGAGGCTGTTTGACTAAAGTTCGGGGAAGTCGGGGTGAGGCAGGTGTTGGTGATGCTGCTGATTTCCATTCGCTGATGTATGTATTATTAAACAGACTTCCCTTTGTCAATTTACTGAGTCCTAATTATTGAATCTTGCTGGAGTATGTGAATCCCGCACTCTGTCCTCACATGGTGCAGCTATCTTGTATTACTAGTTTTCGAGGGTGAGTACTGATCAATGGGCCCGTCAGTAATTTCCTGTCCTCGTCAACACTTGCTAGCAGAGGATGGTTTCGACCATCGATTATAGATCATCGATTGATATAGTTGTAAGACACCTTTAGACCGACGGCACAAAGTAACTCTGGGGCCTTCGGTTACATCATGAGTCCTTTCGCCATTCCGGCTGAGTAGGCTGAGAAGCTCCCCGTGGACAATGATAGTGTAATTATTCCACAAAATCTGCAGTGGGTCTGAAGGAACCCGCCTTTCCAAGCATTACCCTTCTCATTCCCACGGACAGCGGATCGGACGAAAACCTTAAAAGCAGGAAGAGGAAGGGGCGGTGATCCTGAAGTTCTAGGGAGGAAAAGAGGCGATCGGTGAGTAAAACGAGACTTGTTATCCTGGCAAAGGTTTTATAGGCATTAGAGTAAGAAGGGGAAAGGTAACGGAGGGTGGCGGAGAAAACAATAATATAGCTAGACGTAGAAAAGACTGTGTATATTATATATATAGGTAAAAGACCCAGGCACCTGAGGAAAAAAAAACTAAGGAATACCGGGGGGGGTGGGGGGGGCACCCGATTTATATTAAAAAAAAAAAAAAAACTGTAAGGAATACCAGGGGGGCACCTGATTAAAAATAAAACTGTAAGGAATACCGGGGGGCACCCGACAGAAAACTGTCCTGAGCCCCCACTTTGCACCCCCCCCGGAGCTGGCAACGGAGCATAAGGCGTGGGAAGGTGACCCCCCCACCCCCACCCAGGAAAAAACCCGACTAAAATCAGAGGGGCCTTCGCTTAGAAAAAGGCAAAGACGTCAGGAGCCCTTGCCGCGACCTGCGCAGCTACGTGGTCCAAGTGAAGCCCTGCCTCTGCGCTGACGGCCGCGTGGGCTGGACCCGGACGGGACCCCTTCAACTGGACAAGATAGGCGGCCGTCCTTCTCCTTCTGTCCATAGGAGCTCGTAAGACTGTTCTGCACTACCGCGCGAACTGCGACGACATCATTTCAAGCCACCAGCACATCCCCAGCGCAATGAGGCCTACTCCTCCCCCTCCTCCTGCTGAGGGCCGCGTAGCACGTGAGGCCCTCGAACGACCTCCTCCGGCAGGGAGACAGGGCCCAGTGCTTGCCCCAGTGAGCTAAGTGGAGTGTCCATGCACCCAGGAGGGCCCCTGAAGAACCTGTGCATGATACCCGGACAGAATCAGGACACACCATGCGGAGTGGGGCCTCTTTTTGAGCAGCCAGCATAACCCCAGCACAACGGAGCATATTCCTCCCCCTCTCCCTACTACTGCCGAAGGCTCACGGATGACGCTCTCCGGCAAGGTGACAGGGCCTAGCGCCCGCTACAGTGAGCGAAGTGAAGCGTCCACACGCCCGAAGGTGCGGCTGCCCTCCTCCCAGGAGAGCCCCTGAAGAACCTACACTCGACAACTGAATGGAATGAGGGCATGTTAGGCAGAAACCTGTGCAGTTCCCTTGGGGAACACTGCAAAAGATTTAAGACTACAGGTATAGCAGTAAACCCCTTTGGTAGCAGTCTGTACCACCCAGATTTACCTGGTAGCTGTGGCTGAGCAGTCAGACTTCTCTCAAGAAGAGTTAGGCAGTATGCAAAGTATACACAATAGGTACCCAAAACACAATAGCACAAGCAAACACTGAACAGAGCTTGGTTTCAAAAGTATATAGTTATTTATTTATTAAACACACATAAGTTGAAAACACTCTAGCAAAATATAGTAAAACACTTCAAACACAGTTATAATGAAAGTAGATTCGATCCTTTCTCCTATCTAGACAACTCTAGGTTAACACCACTTAATTAAAACAGAGGTGAGTGCTTAACGTTAGATGACACTCTAGTAGTTTCCAAGAAAGGGAGGGAAAAAGCAGAAATAGGTTAAACACACCACTCTAAGGTCCAGAACACTTGCAATAGGCTTAAAGAAGAACAAAGTCACAGGTGAGCAAAAGTCACTAGGCAGGGCCCACTCTTGGAGTAGCCGGAGCAAAAATGTGCCCAAGATCACACAGTTATTAGGGATTCAAAGTCTTGCAAAGAGTCAGAAAGAGTTTAGAGTGGCTCAGAAAGTTTCGCCAAAGTGTCCCAGGCACTCCCAGGTTCGAAAGCCGGGGACTAAATCTACCCCGTACAGTCGGTGGCAAGGGAAGCCAGGCGGAACACAGTACCTTAAATGGAAAGGATCCTCCAGCGGTGGCAGTTGTTCCAGGCAGTGACAGCAGGGCTCGACGTCGGTCAGGGGAGAAGAAAATCTCGCTGAGGAGCAGAAGAGGACTGTCGTAGCACTGCCCGGGAAGAGACCAGCCGCGGAGTCCTCCGGTTAAAGGGTTTGCACCGACTTTCGCGGTTAGGGGGTAAAGTGTGGTATTCCGGTTGCCGGGGTGCTTGGCACAGGCAAGGCGGCCACGAGATACCTCGAAGAAGGGAAAGAAGGCGAAAACTGGTTGTCCCCACCAGTCAAGGGAAGGAGCCACTCCGTTAAGAGTTCTCCTCGGTCGTCGGAAAAAGTGGTGAGACGGTTCAGCAGGGCTCCACCGGTTGGTGTCGTCGAAGCAGGTCGGCTCAGCTCTTCCCTCGTCGGATTCTTGGTCCTGTGGCGACTTCTGAAGTTCCAGTCCCCAAAGCCCTGCTTTTATGCAGCAAACCCCCATTCACCCAGCCTAGCTGTCACTCAAACATGCTAAGTGGTGAGCCGGGCGGCTCACCACTTGGGCCAATCAGGACGGAGTGCGACTTGAGTTACCAAGGTAACTCAGTCCAGGGTGCCTACATCCCCCTCCACCCCTCCTAAGTACCCCAGACAGAGTGGCACCACTTTGGAGGGCTTCTGTGGAGAAGCCCGCCAAAAGTGGAACAAAGGGCTCCACTTTGGGTCAGAATTACAGAGGTGAATACCAACGCCATTTTAGGATCAAGTTTTGGCAAAATAACCCGACCGGAGTTATAATAATAAATATATAAACCGGCGGTATGTTTAAGGCTACCGTAAATAAATAATTAAATGTGTTAGCCTAAAACAATGGGAAATCCCATAGGGAAATATTCGCGGTCGAATATAAAAAGTAGTTTCCACTGCCACCAGCCAAAACTCGATCAGGGGGGACAGAGACGTGCCCCCTCGACTAACAGACCCTGGGGCAATCGAATTGCCCCAGCCAGTACGTCCACAATATGATGGTTTGTACTGGTTCTGTTCAGGATTCAAGACTAATAAAGTCTTTGGTGACTTTACATGCCCTGGGAGACAGTAGTCAGTCCCAGGGTATGGAGTCTATGTTGGGGAGTCCCTAGGACCCCCCTGGGTCACTGCACAGAGGGTGCTGTGTAACCCATATCACAAAAACACATGAGGCCCTATGGAGTAAAAGACCCCATAGCCCATTCAACACAAGGTTTGTCCAAGATCACACAGTTCAACATGTCCAAGAGTGAGGGTAAAAGAGTCTCACTCTTGGCAGGAGAAAAAAATAAACCCCAGAAATCCAGCAAAGCTGCTGGGGGACTCACTAGGTAGGGAAATTCAGCCTAAACAGAGAATTCTCCCTAACAGGGCACACCATATGGAGTAGGGAGGACACGTTATACATAGTTCCCGCGCCCTACAACCATAGCCACATCGGGGCCACAGGTACTGATTACACCGCACTACGACACCGGAGGGGAGGCCCTCCCGCCCCCACCGGAAAACACCTACCAGAGGACCCCTCAATTCAGCCAGATCGAGAGATCTTACACCAAACGCCTCAATTCACGGAAAAGCTACCAGGACTGAGGGTTGGGCCCCCATACCAGGGGTGTGTGCCTCCTCAGGTAGCCCTGCTTCTAACAGTATCAACACTGCAAGGACACGCTACAGCCTCCCCCCCCCCCTAAAAAAAAAAACGAAGACCCCCCAGGACATACAAACTCTTCACGACTGAACTAGAGCACCCAGCCAGCTCCCTAAGGCCGGGAATCACTGTGTGGGAGCACCACAAACAAGCAATCGGTGCGTACATGGCGCAACCAGTGAGTGCAAACCCCACTCCCACTCCACTCAGGGCTTGGACCTCGGAATATATGCAAGCAAGAGAAAAATTAGCTACTTACGCCTACGCACCTCCCCCCGACAAATTTGCTTCCCCCAAAATGGCAAATGAGGCGGCAACACATGGGGACACAACCGCCACGAAAGATGATGTAGCGGCCTTACTGGCAGAGATAAAGAATATGGGGGCCAACATAGGCGGCAAAATTGATAAGATCACTCAACCAAGCCTCGATAGACACCATGGAGACGCAGCTGGAACATAGGATAACGGAACTCGAGCAGAGGGTGGAGGACTACAGGTTGAAGATGGACGACTTGGAAAACCGGGAGCAACGAAACAACCTTCGCTTCTTCGGAATTCCGGAACAAGACTGGGAGACAGAAGAAGGCCTAAGATCAACACTCCATGATATTATTAAGATCTTGGTTGCCGACGACGAGATCGACGAACCAAGGACAGAGCGGATCCACAGGGCTGGAGGACCGAGGTCGGTCCTCGCCCGCTTCCACAGATACCAGGACAAGGCCAAGATCCTTGAGAAAGCGAGACGCGGAGGTGTCATCACTCTTAATGGGGCACAGATAACGATATACCAGGACCTGTCTGCCATGACACTCGCCCTGAGGAGGATGTGTGGCCCCCTGGCGAAATGGCTAAAGGAACGAGACACCCGGTACAGGTGGGGCTACCCCTTCTCCCTCACTTTTGAACACAATGGTACAAGGATCAGGCTGCGATCTGAGCGAGAAATAAAGGCATGCATATTTGAACTAGTGGAGGCGAATGAAAAGAGGAACGATGGAGACGCACCGAGGAATGAAGGAAGAGAATGGAGGCTCCAAGGCCCCAAGAGACAGAAAGTTAAGGGATCGAGAAAATATCGGAGAGGCAATGTTTCCCCGGAGGGGGGCAAATGAACCAAATATACCAGAGAGGCACCAAAAGACCTCAACTGGGACCTACTTTTGATCCGGTGCAAGACTTATGCTCAACTGTTGTAAGTTAAGGTTTGAAAGGGGAGGGGACGTAATGAGGGCTCAGACTCATGTGCTAGCAATTGTTAGTAAAAGGACCGTGAGGTAACGGTTCCTGCTGGTGGTTCGTGGCCGGTTCAGTGCGATTAACTGGACCCGCTCGGATGCCGTTGTATGGGGGGGGGATTAAGGGAGGGGGGAGAGATTGCAAGACATAAGGGAGACAAAAAGTGAATTCTTGATCACCACTGGGAAGGGTAAAAGATTAGTGCAGGTAGAAGAAGCAATGCCCGGAGAAGGGTGGCATACTAATGCAAATGTCTTCACGTTGTGTACAGATGGCCAACCCTGAAGGCAACACACAAGGCCCCCTGAGAGTGGGGATACTTAATGTTAAGGGACTCAACTCCCCGACTAAGTGATCATTGGTTTCCAGGGAATTCCGGAGGTCCAAAATTAACATTCTGTTTCTTCAAGAAACTAAATACATGAGGGGGGAAGAGAGACCCGTCCTGTGGAGAAACTGCGGAATAGAATTCTGGGGCTCGGGGGTACTGCGCAAGGGGGGTGTGGGGATCCTAATCAAAAAGGGGATCGAATTCCAAGTCACTAAAACCTGGTCGGATGAGGAGGGTCGTGCCTTGTTGGTGACCGGGACTATTGGGGGGGTTGAAGTAACGCTGGCCACGATCTACTCTCCCAATCTGGGACAGCTCAGGTTTCTTTCCAGAACCATCCCGAAAATAATGCTGGAGGCTACTGGTCACATTGTACTGGGTGGAGACTTTAATCTCTGGGCGAATCGGGACTTGGATCGAAAGGCGGGCAACTCAACCGCTGATGATGAAACAAGAGGGGATCGCAATGACTATGCTAGTTTGATGCAAGTATATGCGCTGACTGATGTGTGCAGAGAAATGCACCCCGAGGAAAGGGGATACACCTTCTATTCGGCCCCCCACAACACTTTCACTCGCATAGATTATATTTACCTCTCACGAGAACTGTACAACACCACATCGCACTCAGAAATCACTCAAATAACATGGTCTGATCACGACATGGTCTTAACTGATATTCACTGGGAGGACTTGCCGACTGGGGGGGGGGAGAAATGGAGATGTAACGAGGCTCTGTGGAGAGACCAGGTCTTTAAGGACGAATTGGAAACAGAGATCAGAGAATATTTTAAAACCAACAATACTGGGGAGGTCCCTAAACAGGGAGTGTGGGAAGCAGCAAAGTCAACTTGGAGGAGAATCCTCATGCGGGAGGGGGCCAGGAAGAAAAGGGAAAGAGCACTCATTGAAAACAAGCTCAGGGGTGAAATATGCCGGCTAGATAAAGAGGCCAGAGAAGGTGACACCACGGACCCCAGCAAGATTTAGGAGGCCAAAAGAAACGTGAAGAACTCCGTCACTTAGAGCATGACCAGATAGTGCGTAAATGCATCTACTGAAACAAACATTTTATGAAAAAGGAGATAAAGCCGACGCACTACTGGCAGTTAGACTTAGGCTCCAACGGGCAGAACGTAGGGTAACAGAGCTAACATACAATGACCCTGCTCAGGAGCAACCTAAACCCTCTATTCCTGAATTATTTGCTGACTTTTATGAATCCCTTTACACCTCCGAAATTGATCCAAACTCAAGTGAGATAGACAATTACTTAGCCGACATCGGTCTCCCCAGGGTTGCACCCATGGACTCGGCCCTCCTCGAGTCCCCCATAACAGAGGAAAAAATACAAGAAGCGATCAAAAGACTAACGCTAGGCAAATCCCCTGGCGAAGACGGATATACAGCCGGCTTCGATAAAACCTTCAGCACCCTCCTTACTCCATTCCTGGCCGAGTTGTTCAACGAAATTCTCGAATCAGGGGTTGCCCCAGACTCTTTCGTCCGTGCACTTATAACGGTCATCCCCAAAGAAGGAAGAGACCCCAAGCAATGCGGGTCCTATCGCCCCATATCCCTACTTAATTTGGACGCCAAAATGTATACTAGGGTACTAGCCGCCAAATTGGAGACCCATATGCCCCACCTTATCCACCCCGATAAGGTTGGATTTATAATTGGGCGACAAGGAGCGGATACCATGAGGAAGACGCTCCACTTAATTGCTGCCTCCCATATGTGCGACGATCCCGCCTTACTCACCATAGACGCTGAAAAAGCCTTTGATAGAGTGGAATGGGGCTTCCTAGCCGCAGTCCTCCGCACAGAGGGAATAGAACCAAAACTCAGAAGGGGTATACAGGCAGTCTATACCTCACCTAAAGCCTCAGTAGCAGTTAACAGGGGGTACTCAAGGTGGTATGAGCTCAAACGCGGTACATGGCAGGGATGCCCATTCTCGGCCATTATTTTTCGCCCTATCGGTCGAACCCTTGGCCCAAAAATTGAAAGAGGACACCCAAGTAGAGGGCATGCGGCTGGGGCAAGTGGAATATAAGGTGGCCCTGTACGCTGATGAATTTACTCCTCCACGTGACTAACCCCAACACATCCATCCCCAGGGCACTCAGCCTCCTAGAAGAATACGGCCGCATATCGGGGTTTAAAGTTAATAAATCCAAATCCATACTTTTCCCTCTCCAGGGGTCAGTAGAAATTAACAATGATAAATATCTGCCCTTAGGCCTCACGATAGAACACCAAAAACTAAAGTATCTAGGGATACAAGTCATGAGATCATTGCAAGAGCTTTACGATGCTAACTTCCCAGCGCTTCTTGAAAAGTTCCATGCGGACCTCGCCCGGTGGGACAAACTGACCATATCCTGGCTAGGGCGCTTTAATGCAATAAAAATGACCTGCCTTCCGAGATTTCTATACCCCTTTCAAATGCTCCCCATCCAGATGCCGCGACAATTTTTCATGGAGGTCAAGAAGGCAATTATGAGATTCCTATGGCAGGGGAAGAAAGCTAGAATAGCATACCCCAACCTGATACTGCCTAAAGATAAAGGCGGGGTAGGCCTCCCTGACATTCAAAAATACTGAGGCGGCCCAACTGCGAGTGCTCATTCCCCATCTCCGCAACCAAAAATCGCCCCAGTGGATTGCCATGGATAACCACTACCTGTCCCTGGCAACAGTTTGAGTGGCTATGGTCCCCTAGGAGGAGGGTGTTAAAGAGAACTAAAGCGCACCCGATGTTCGAAACCATATGGGACTTATGGCGGAAAGGCATGGCAAACATCACCACGTGGCCGTCACCACTGAGCCACCTATGGTCCCCCGGCATCAATGACCAGATTCCCAATGTGGAGAGATTCCAGTCCTGGTACGAAGCAGGTCTAGAGAGGGTGGGGCAACTTCTTAAGAAAAACTCATTCATCTTGCTTCCTGAACTGGAGGAAGCACTGGGAGTGGGTACACTGTCTGTGTTCCACTTCCTACAGATTAAAGGTGTCTTGACGAAACCCGAGTGGAGGGACAAGCTAAGAAGGGAACTCACCCCGTTTGAAACCATATTGGACTCCAGAACAGAAACAAAAGGATTAATTGCAGCCCTATATAAGGTATTAATAGAAGCAGGTGAGGTCTACACGGAACCCCTCAGGCATCGATGGGAAACAGACATAGGGGACGACATCGACCCAAAACACTGGGACAGGATATGTCGAGCAGCTCCCAAAGCCTCAATCTCGTGTCAATATAAACTACATGCAATCAATGTATTGAACAGATGGCAATATGATCCACACAGGCTTTCCAAAATGTACCAGTCATCCAGTCCGTTGTGTTGGCGAGGGTGTGGGTCCGTGGCAGACTACTGGCACATGTGGTGGAGCTGTCCACGTATTCAAATGTATTGGAATGAGGTACTAGGGTGGATCAGGGACCTAGACGGGATCCAGAGAACAGTTGACCCCTATCTTACCCTGTTCGGATTTGAGAAAGTTGATGATGAATGGAGGAGGGTCACAGACATAGCTGCACATTTGTTACTAGTTGCCAGGGCTGTGATAGCTGCAAAATTGAAATCCCCTACTGTCCCAACTGAAAAAGAGTGGGTCAATGTGGCCTCTAATATGTGCATTATGGAAAAGATCACATCCTCCGTACATGGGAGATCCACACAATGTGATATCCTATGGATGGAATTCCTTAACAAGTACATGCCAGGAACAACACACTAACGCCAAGTGACAGACCAATCCCACATCCTGAACCGTGGGAGGTCTCCTCGCCAGCAAACCATGCAATCCACTGTAGAGAAATACTACAACAATTCCCCCAGCAAGGGGGCCTCTAACGCCTCAAATGCCTCTAACACTTCTAACACCTACCGAACGGCTCGCTGATCATTGAATAATGCTATCCTCAGCGGAAGTACCCAAAGTCTTGTGGGGTGGGGGTAGGGAAGGAGGGAGGGGGAAAAAGATGAAAGAATTGTTGGAAAATACTGCTATATCACAGTGGGGTTACTTGGGTACCGAAAGTTTGTAAGGTTAATGTTGAAATTGTGCGATTGGATTGTCATAGAATGTCCTTTCCAATGATACAAATTCAAATGTCAGTTAATTTCCTGTGTAATGCTGTTACCTTGTATGCAACAAATTCTAATTAAAAACAAATTAAAAAAAAAGAGAAACTGTTGTATCTTTGACCGAATGATTACAATGCACTTTTGTTTTACGCGATTCCGTAGATGAGAGGTAATCGCCACTGAATTGATGAGTTTTGAGTAAACTGCTGGTATAAAATATTGCAGAAAAGTTGGATTGGAGCTTGCGTATGTGGTGCTCGCTCATAATAGCATAAAGTTGAAAAACTGTGCGAACATTGTTGGTGACAAAATTAAGAATGGAGGAAGTTACCCCACTTGCGCATTTATGCAAGCAACTGCCCAAGCATGCAACAAAACTGAAGAAATATAGCCAGCAGTGGGTTAAGGGCACCGCAATTAAAATGTTTATGCCATGGCCCCAAAATGGGTCATTGTCTAAGGCTGTGTTACAGCATATGACTACCTTCTTGCATGCCGCATATAGCGGGAAGAAGCTCGAGAACACCTTGCTGTTCTCGAGCTTTGGAAAATGTTTGAACAAGTAAAAGAAGACCCCCCCCCGCAGACTGGATATTAAATGTATGTACAGAGGGGGGTGAGACGCCTACCGCGCCACCTGCCCTGCCGGAACCAGTGGTTGGGGGAAGTCGGAGGGTCTTTATCCACTAAGAGAATTTAAGGCAGCCACAGTGTATAGCAACCCTGCATATGAGTCACCTGCATGTAGCAGTGACAAGACGAAAGAGAAGGAACCGGAAATTTACTCGGGCTCGACGATCCCGTGGGACAAAGAGAGGCGAGGTGAGGAAAGGAAGGACCAGGCACAAGCGAGTGCACCTCTCGATAGAGAGAGAGAGAGAGAGAGAGAGAGGGAGAGAGAGGGAAAGAAATGGAAAGGAACCAATGAGTTAACGTTTGCAAACGACGAATGGATGGGAGGGCAGATACTATTGAAATTAGATGGAAAAGGAAGTGAGGATGCAAGGCCGAGTGAACGGTCTGTGGAGGCGCAAAGAAAGGAAAGGGAGGAAGAAATGGTTATGAGAGACGAGAGGGCAAGAAAGGAGGATAGGTTGAGGCGAGAACAGATATAGCGCAAAGAGCAAGGTACACCGCTCAGTCGCACGCAATATGCTGCCTATGAAAAGTACAGGCAGAACATGCTAAAGTTGGAGGAAAAAGAGTACATGAAAGGAAAGGGAAGAAGAGAGAAGATGAGGAAAGTAGAAGGGCAAAAGAACGAAGAAATGAACGGATGAGGGAAGTAGATAAGGCCAGAGAGGAAGCGAAGAGAAATGGATGAGGAAGCAGAGTGTAAAAACAGGCAAAGGGCGTGAGATTTAGAATATGTGCAACGGGAAGTTAAAAAACTCAATCCTGTTGTAGACTGGGAAGACATAGAAGAGTTCTTTCCTGCAAGTGATGCGGTACCAGGTACAAGCAGGACAATTATTGACGATGACTTCGACACGGGAAGCATCGGGGAAGCGATTGATAAAATATATGATGCGATGGGACTGGAACGAATCTCCCAAGAGGGAAGGGAAGATGAGCGCTTAGAGAGCACTCAGCTATATGACACTGAGGATGTCACCCGGAGTAGTGGGAGTAGGGGGCGTTCCCTAGATAGACTAGAAATTGGGCAGAACGAAGACGATGCAAGAAGTTGTGTAAACTGGGAGTATTCGGAGTCTGACTCCGATGGGAAACTGAGAAAGTAGCGCATGACGAAGGGACATGGTGCGAAAAGCAGCTCCCAAAGAACCGGGAGGTACGATGGTCAGATGCGAGTGGGTCCATAAACAGGACACCGAAGTCCGCTGGACAGTCCAGCTGACATGAAGAAACAAACCACGGTCAGAGGGGGCGTCAGCACCTGCCTAAACAGATAGGTTAAGGGCATTGCCGGGTAGATGGCAAGGCGGGAACTCCACCCCAGCGAGAGACCGAGGAGGTACGGAGAAGGAAAAGGAAGATTGTGCATTCCAATTCCCACTGTTAGAAAAGGGGGGAGCAAGACCGCAATATATTCCATGGCCACACATGGACCGAGAGAATCTTAAAAACAAGCTTCCAATGACGACGTCGGGGGCTGGGAAGTGGATACATGAGTTAGAAAAAATGACGGGGGCGTCACCCTAGCCATAGGGGACATCAAGGGACTCCTAATTGCTATACTCAGAGAAAGAGTAGATGATGTATGGAAAAGGGCAGGCTACCCTAGGGTAACCATAACTAACACCTCTCATGACGGAGTGCCATTTAACAACTGTAGAGCAGCAGTGTGGAAAGCGCTGCGTACGTTATATCCAGACACATCCGATATGGGAGCTATAATGACTCGAAAAATGAAAGAGTCGGAGGATCCGTTGCTTTATATCCAGAATTTTCAAGACGCATGGGTGCTCAAAACGCATGAGTCTTGGACGAAATCTATCCCTGTATTCTATCATATATTGTGCCAGGGGTTACCAGAACCGGTGCAAAAACAACTAAAAAAATTGGTAGGAATAGAGGCTAAACCGTGGGCCGAAATCCAGTTGACTATTGCACATTATTGTAGACTGTTGCAAGAAAAGAATCGAAAGAAAGAAGCAATGCGTAAGGAGAGGAGGCGAAGCTAGTGCAAAGGAAGCTCTCAAAATATGCTCTCGAGGGAGCCATATTAACAAGCCCAGCCGAATCGAGTGCACAGCGTGCAACTAGCCCGCCACAGACTAATCAGGGTAATGCAGGATTTTACCCGAGAGGAAGGGGATTTGGAGGCAGAGGATGGCAGAGTAGTCGGGGAGGGTTTCGAGGTAACCAAGGAGGTTTTCAAAATGTTGAAGGTGGTATCCAGATCGCACCCATGGGCAGTCCAACTATACCAGATGGACAGATGACCCGACCACCGCCAGTGTGTTGGCTGTGTGGAGTGACAGGACATGTGGCGCGCATGTGCAGAAGCCAAAGCATGTGGCAGAACAACCAAGGGATGGGGGCAGGCATGGTGAATCAACCTGCTACCCCACAACAGGGCAGTGCACAAAACTATACCGTGCAGCAGCAGGCGGTTGGCTTGCAGCAAAGTGCACAGCAAGTGGTCCAGCCACAGAACATGGGGAATGTACCACAGGGACAACCCCAGCTGAAACTGCCGCAAGTGGCTCAGGGCACTAATTCCGGTGGGGGGGAAACCCACAGGTATACAGTGGACCAAACCTATACATGAAATAGGATGGCTCACAGGGAACTCTGATGTGTTCTATCCTATCCGTGACACCAGACCCTAACAGGGAACCTAGGGTAAATGTCACCATAGGGGGGAAAGAATATTCCTTCTTAGTTGACACGGGCGCAACGCGCTCGTGCATACGAGAAGGTAAGTTCACCTTGTCCGGCGAGTCCATAGATACCCAGAGATTTACTGGAGCTCATAGCAGAGTTCCCTTTACTGATGCACTCCCAGTCTCAGTGGGAGAGTGCGACATGAATGTACCCTTATTGTATTTGCGACAGTGTTAAGAAATCCCAGCGTTCATACTGGAAGATATGGAAATTACATCATCCTTGCTACCTTCAACAGAAACCAAGATGGCGGCTATTTGGTTCTGTTTTTCCTAATGCTCCGGGCAGGTCTAGCTTATTCCAAGATGGCGACCTCCTCAAGCCAAACGCTATATCGGTCTCGTTGAGACCCAGGTAGGTGCGTTGCTACTCGCTCCACTCCCGTGCAGCTTCTTAGCAGCTCACGCTCCTACCTTTCGATCATTTGCCTTTCTGACTACGGTCTTCCCTCCCCTTTTCTCCTCGCTAGTTCCACCTTCCTTTCCCTTCCCGTGGCGGTATCCCTTGCCGCTTCCTCCCCTCTCCTTCCTATTGTGCTTCAACTTCGCTGTGCCTCCTTGTTCCTTCTCCTTGCTCCGGGTGAGGTCTCGCCCGGTTGAGCGTCCTGTTACTTTTCCTTGCTCTCGGATTCCATCCAGAAGACAAGAAGATTGTCCTGTTCCGGACATTCCTTCACGAGACTCGGCTTCACGGAGCCGGATTCCCTTTCTACTTTAGCTGGACAATTCGGCCAACATTCTAAGGACTCTGTACTAGAACATCACCAGACCTGCACGTATTTTGGTATCCAAGCACATCGGGTTTTATTCCCCGGAGGGTTTCCCGAGGGTGTCGCCCACGAGGCGCTTAGAGCCCATTTTTCCTGGTCTCTTCAGCGCCTTCTGGGAGGCATACCACAAACTTCGATACTACAGAAACGAACTCCGAAGGGACCAGTTCTGTGAGTACTATCTTTGTTTATATTGAGAGTCTAAGAGACAGTCCCCGGTGAATATCATGGGACGGGACTTGATGACAAAGTTATATATGACCATCTCGTTCACTTAGGATGGCATAGTGTGCTCCACCCCAGGGATGCATTATTCAAACGTGTGCGAAATGATCAGAGCATACTCTGGAGGTGCGGCTATGAGAGCTGTACCACTGGAGCCAGAAGTCTTCGCATATGGTGTTCGAGTGCTTATGGCGGGATTGCCAGGCCTCGCAGATAAAGCTATGAGAACCCCTGATGAGTTTCTATTCAGGCCAAGAATACCCATGCACGAAGAGGAGGGACAAGTATTTCCCATAATGATACAATCTGCCGCAGTGCGAGGAAAGGTGATATTAGTTGAAGGATGTGACGACGAGGGCAGACCGTGGTGTGCGATTGTCGCCATCGAAGAAGGGTATCGAGTGACTGACGTCACAGATGACGATCTGTTTGAAGAACACCCTGATCTAGAAGAGACACAGGTGGAAGGGAGTCTCATGTTTGTGTCAAAATGATCAGGTGGGAGGTACCACAGAGGATGATGTTAGCGTTGGTACGCCCAGAATACTTTGATAACGACATGGCCCTAGTGCCGACCAAAGTATGGACTACAGGGCCCTATGATGTAGGTCTCCTGAAGGGGGCCGGCGAAGTAAAAATTAAGTTGTAACCAGGAGCAATTCTGCCACGGGCACGACAGTATCCCATGTCCAGGGAGGCAGATGAAGGGATTGCTAAGACAATCTCTGCCATGATGGAGCAGGGCATCTTGGTGATGTCAGAATCACCTTGCAACACAGTGATTTATCCTGTTAAGAAATCAAAGGGAGGGTCCTGGCATCTAATCCAGGATTTACGAGCACTAAACATAGTCGAAGCAGAGTTCCCTCTAGTCCCAAATCCATCCACAATTTTGTGTAACATACCCACTGAGGCAAAATACTTCACGGTGATCGATTTGAAAAATGCATTCTTCTCGATTCCATTGCACCGTGACTCACAAGACCTGAACCTGACATCATTTACTTTCAGACAAATGCGCCTGAAAAGTACGAGGTTGCCACAGGGGTATTGCGAGTCTCTGTCCATTTTTAACCGAGTCCTGCAAATGGACCTAAGCAATATTGCGGTGGACGGTGTTGTTTTTGCAGTATGTAGATGACATACTAATCTGCAGCACCACTGAAGAGCAATGCCGACATGACTCTGTCCAGCTATTAACTATATTGGCTGAGAAGGGATACGAGGTGGACAAGGATAAATTGCAGTACTGCCAACAGGAGGTGTTGTACATAGGGCAACTGATCTCACATGAGGGGAAAAAAGTAACCCCAGAAAGGGCTTAGGCTAGCATGAATACGGCCAAGCCGCGCACAATAAAGCAAATGCAAAGCTTCCTAGGCCTGTGCAACTATGTCAGGGCTTGGATCTTCGACTACAGCTCGTATACCAAGCCCTTGTTGCAGGCCCTTAAAAAGGCCCAGGCGACGAGATATGAAATTGAATGGAATGAAGAAATGGAGAAAGGGTTTACAGAACTCAAGGGGGCAATTTGTAAGGCCCCAGTTCTCTGGATTCCTAATTATGCTGAGGAATTCTATCTGTTTTCTCATACTGATGGCGATTTTATGACGGCAGTACTCGCGCAGCGAACCTCACTGGGATATAAACCACTAGCATGTTACAGTGGAAGTTTGGACCCGGTCATGAAGGGCCACTTCCCGTGCGAACAAAATCTAGCTGCCGCCGCGTTCGCCATTGAGAAGGCATCATCCATCGTGATGGGGTGCTCCATGACATTATATGTTAAGCACATACTGGAGAAGCCAAAGGGCACGCTAACTTCTCGGAGCATCAGCCTACGAGGTGATTATCTCAAATCCATCGATCAAAATAGTGCGATGCAAAACCGTGAACCCTGCTATGTTTATTGCTGAGCCAGTCACAGAGGGAGAACCTGTGCATGACTGTGCGAACTATGAGGAATTCTATGATGAGATCCCCAGGGTAAAGGAAAATGCCCTGGCAGGTGGAGAGATCGTCTATATTGACGGGTCTTCGAGAATTGACCAAGAAGACGGGCAAAGGTATACAGGCGTGGCTGTGATCAAACACATGGCGAATGGAGAGTTCCAAGTACTTGTCAGTGTGCGAATACCATCTCATTATTCGGCACAGGCTGCAGAACTAGTGGCATCGATACTCGCCATTGAGAATCACGCAGACCAGGAAGTAACAGTGTACAGTGACTCCGCCTATGTGACGACTACAGTGCATGCAGGACTAGCGCACTGGAAAAGGAGGGGCTACCTCCGAGCAGACAGCACGCCAGTGCAGCACGCAGCCCTGTTGGACAGGCTGATAAAAGCACTACAACTCCCAGTAGGCATAGCGGTCATGAAATGCGCCGCTCATACCAAAGGAACAAATTTTGTATTACGTGGGAATTATGGAGCAGACACGGAAGCCAAACGTATGGCATCCAAAGCTGGAACAATCATGGATGTGGATTTGGCACGTACCCATGAAAGAATGATGATAGCGCGAGCCACACCAGAAGCCTATAGCCATATGGGACAGTCTCAACTAATGGAGCTCCAGGGGGAGGCACCTCAGGAGGAGAATAATCTGTGGAAGCGTTGAGGGTGTTCTTTAAACCCCTCAGATGGGTTGTGGAGGCAAGAGCGCACTGGTAAACCAGTAATGCCTGTCGCCCTTCTAAAGGTAGCGCTAGAACAGCTCCACTACCCTTTACACTTGTCAAGAGAAAATCTTGCTGCAACGCTCGCCAAAGACTGGTTTACGCCGAATTTAGCAGAGCATGTTGCATTCTTTATGGTAAATTTCATTGTCTGCCAACAATTCACCTCTGGGCACACATTAAAAGTAGTGAGAGGAGTCATCCCCAGACCTAATGGACCTTTTCAGAATCTTCACATCGATTATGTCGAAATGATCCAGGTGTGTAATGGGTACAGGTATTTACTTGTGGTGGTGTGTCCCTTTTCCAGGTGGGTAGAAGCAGGTCCCTGTACACACCCTGACGCTGCCTGTGGTGCTAAATTCCTGGTAAGGGAGGTCTTCCCTAGATGGGGGGGTGTGTGAGGTTATGAGATCAGACAATGGGGCTCATTTTGTGAACGCAGTGTTAGAACAGATTAGCTTGTTGCTTGGTATAAAGCACAAGTTCTCGTCGGCGTATCACCCCGAGGGAAATGGGATATGTAAACAGATCAATGGCTTTCTTAAGGAAAGGATAGCCAAGTTGAAACTCAGATTAAAAAAGGGATGGATGCACTGTCTACCACTGGCATTGTATGCTCTTCGGAACCAACCAGGCTCCGACCATCATCTTACACCGCACAAAGTAGTCACTGGGAGAAGAATGAGGACCGCTCTTAACCCCCGAGACAGAGCTAGATGTGATGCCCAGTCAACTAGGGAGGTTCTGGGAGCAGAAATGAAGGCTTATCTTGACTGTCCCATAGCCAGCACCTCTATCATTTCAGGCCAGCTGCAGCGATGACGGAAAGGGGACAGCACAGCACAAACCACAACAGATAGTGCTTATGCAGGCGCAGCTCACTGCCTAGGTGCACCCCTTGTCTTCCCTGGTGGCAGAGTTCTCGTGCAGAATTTTACGAGAAAGAAATGGGACGAGCCGAGGTTTAACGGCCCCTTCATCGTAGAGGATTGCACCCCGTCCGCTGTCAAGCTCATGGGCAGAAGAGCCTGGATCTTCCTGAACGATATCAAGCCGTTCATAGGAGAGAACACTCCTACTGAATCTGCCACCAAGGAATCCACAGGCAACGAGGAAGGACCTCAGCACATGCAGACAAGGTCTATGGCGAGGAATAAGGATGCACAAGCAGAAAAATAACCAAAAGAACTCTCTGTGAAAATTGTGGCTATACACTGAACTTTTCCTCTAAAACCGCATTGACACTGGTAGCTTGATCACGTTGAGCCAAGAAGCATTGAACACAAACTCTCAGACTCTGATAAACAGTAAAGATAGGACACTCCTATAAGCTAAAACCGGTATCCTGAAGCATCCAGTATCAAGACTTTGTCAACGGACATATGGTTCACTTCAGCAGAAGTCTCAAGTGGGATGTGCTCACCTATTTTCAGCTAGTAATATTGTCCTATCCATCACTCTAGGTAGAGAAACAAGTGTCACAGAATACATTCAAGATCCAGAAAATAAGAAGGTAATCAGGCAAATACTGACTGTCATCACAGAGGTCTTTGCCGAGTTGCCCGAGCACAGTGAACAAAAGACTAATGCTCCCGCCTCAAGCAGTCATTGATGCACTTACCTATGCGTTATTCTTTTGAATTATAGAGGAGGGCCCAGAACTTGTCGGGAGAACCACAGATAGACTGATGTTCATCAGAGATTCCCGAAATAATAACTTCTTAAGTCAGATATGGAGTATGTTACATCGTGTGGTAACCGACCACGCAGCAGGAAGGTGCAAGACCTGCTCACGACAACAAAAAGACTTGTGATCGGGACCCAGCAAAACAAAGCAAATGTCCCTGTCCCCTGCAGACACGCAATTAGCCCACAACGTCCTGATTAGATTAGTCACAGACTATCCAGAAATGGTGGGAAGGCCTGCTAATGTTGACGTTGTCACTTTCCTCAGAGATACAGTAAATTTCCTACACATGAAAACCCTTCTCCATGGAATCATGCTCCAAGTGGAGCTGTCCAAGTTCCAGCGAGAATTCCTGAGGAGATTCCTGTGAGACCATTCGGCGAGGGACAGATCGAGGAGGCAAAGACTGTTCACGCTGCAAGAAAGGTCTAGAAACCCAAAGCAAATGTCATTAACACCCGAAGACAGTCGTTATGCGTTTTGTGTTTTCTTTCATCTCATTGAAAACTTTCCAGAACTAGTGGGCAGACCCCATAACATTGATGTGCCCGCTTTTCTTAATGATCCAGCGAAAAATGCTCAATTGAATAGGCTCCTGAGGGCTATAGCACCGCAACTAAGAAGCAACTATGGACATCCACTGCTAAGAAGAGCCTTAGAAGGGGGAAATCCAAGATAAACTTTCCATCATCCTCCCGCCAGGGACCGAGGAAGGAAACAAAGACACAGTTCTCATGCTTACAACGTAGGACGGATCGAAAAGGGCAGAAACAAGGATAATGACATCTTGAACTTCTTTTTCCTATTTTTCTTTATTTTTTCATCATCGGTCCACGGTGGAATAAATGGAGGAAAGAGACTGTTCATCAACTCAACCTCGAGAGACCAACTGAAAGGAACAGAGACACGGACTTCACCGACGTGTTTACCTTTTTTAACCTTTTTCTTATTTTTTTCCTACCTTCTCATATGTTCACTTTTATTTCTATTTTTCAATATTTTATTTTTGCGTGATTTGTAACGAATCAATCCTTTCATGGTGTCACTGTAAACAAATTCCTGCATGTTCTCAGGGCCAAGGCGAGTTGGAAGAGTGCCCTGGGAATGCGGTTCCCACAACAATACAGACTAAATATGATGTGCTGAAATTGATAGTCTAACCTTTTTCCATAGTCTAGCAGAGGACCTGTCCTCTGTGCCTAGGAGATTATTGTCATCGCTCGCAAGAGGGGGGACATTGAACAGAACTTGTCACTTTAGTGTTTACTGAACTTTTGAGTGACGAAAACAGAATAAGAAGAAAAATATCCTATTGACTATGGACTTGTTTGAAATGGGGGCCCAAAACAGTAACTTAGTCGTGCCACCAGTGGAAGGGCGCCCCCGCTTTCCTGGAAGGAGATGCTGCAAGCTGTCTTTCAAAGCCATTATATGTATATGCATAGTGATTATTGAAGTATTTTTGTCTCTGACTATTAGAACTGCATTTTTTATTGGTGCACGGAGCGTCCCAATGTCTGTGCATCCACCAGGTAATGAACGTCTGGGCCCCACAAAGGCACCCAGACATTATATTGTCATCCCTGTTCCAAGAAAAATGTATGATAAAGCAAATGATTTACAGTTAAATGTAATTAGCAATAATATGTATACACCTAAAGTAGTGAATGGTGAGAAAAGCTGGAAACAGGGTCAGCACGGAATGAATGATAATATAGCATTGTCCACGGCACGCACTTATACACCGAGTGCACAAGATCAAGGGCAGGTGTCAATGGCTGAGCAACCACAGGCGAAATCAACTGAAAGATAAAAGTCACCCTTGGAACAAACAGCTCCAGAAAGCAGGGAGCCAAGCGAGAAACCGAACCGAAGTGAAATAGCAAAATCCTTCAATAGAACGGAGGAAGCCACGAAAGAACTCACTGAGAAAACACATGCGGTAGTTGAGTATGTGTTTCCACTCATACTTAGAGCAAAGAAGCTACATGAGAAGTTGAGCAAGACAACCACCACAACTGTGATAACGAGCACGCCAGCTCCAATGCCAGACTACCGAGCCTATGACACAGCCACGTGTTGGAAGGATGATAAGCCAAATGTGGTGGGAGGAGGTCTACAAAAGAATGCATGAGGGAAGGAAAAGAAACACAAAACCTCCTCCTATTACTGCAGGGCAGGAAATGAAACCTGCCCCTCCAAGGATGATACCCGAGAGCCTGCCTGAACGGAAGAGCAGTACAGACGCATTCAGACACATAGTGATAGCCAACTACAGAAAAACGCTAAGGGTCAAGAGAAGTCTATATGAAACCAATAATGAACTAAACGATTACTTGGACAGCACAGCCCATCTTGGAAACAACATATGGTACCAGCACATGAAGGAAGTTGGACGAAGACAATCAGAAGGAGAATGTTTCGTCTGTGCACTCCTGCCATACAGCATGGGCAAGTCCAAAATCTTCGTGGCTGTAGAAATTGATGTCCCCACAGCGCACTGTATGTCACACGTAGCGATGTACAACACCAGAGGACAATTTATGGGAAGAGATGCCTCATTGATATGGGCCAACGAAAAAGACTACCCTGACGAAGACGGGTTTGTCCAGGACATCAAAACAAGAAACAGGGCGCACACCAAGAATCATGTGATTAGATAGGAAAACCCTGACGTCAAAGGATCAGGAATAAGGTGGGAAATAAACTCAAGACTGAACGTCCAAGGGAAAACAGCAGAAGAAGCTCAAATATGGAAGAACCGAAGTCAAATGCAGATCTGGGGATCAGTAGTTTTCTCTGACGGTTGGGAAGAAGGAGTCGTAATCTGCCGAGCTTGGATGGTCATTGGAGCCTGCCAAGAAGCAATAGAAAATTCACAAAGATTGTGTAAACCACTATGGCCAAAATTGGTAAAGTTGTTAACGTGGGTCGAAGACAGACGAGGCCCCCTGCAAATAGTACCACTGGAAAAACCCAAAACTGTGCTTTAGAAGTAATGGCACGAGGAAGATGGGGGAGAATCAAAACTGCAGACAAATATACAAAGCCCCAGGGATGTCGCAAGGAACCGCAGTCCTGATGGATCATTACTGGGCATGTGGATCCAAGGCCTACATAAGACTACCGAAGAACTGGGGAGGCATATGCACACTGGTGAACGTCCACGTTCCTGCACAAGTGATTCCAAAAAATGAACTGAATTTGGACAGTTTCCCGAAAGCAGATGCTCACCTGAGGAGAAGGAGGTCTGTGGAAATAATGTCAAGGATGAGGAGAGAGAATTACTTCTCTGCCAAATCAGAGGACGCCTTTTATGCCATTCCCTACGAACACAGGCTGTTTAGCCTGACTTCATCCGTATTTACAACAATACTACTGCCGCATATCCAGGTTGGTGCAAACACTAAGTGGTCACAGATGACAAGGTGGGAATTACTGCAGACCATCAATACCACCGGAAAGGATTCAACGTGATCTAAGAGGAACTAAGAGCTGTCCGGCTGATGACTCTCCAGAACAGATATGTGCTTGACATGATTACAGCAATGGATGGAGGTGTTTGCGCAAAAATTGGAGAATCATATTGCACTTTTATACCATCACACGATGAAGAAAATGGAACCCTCACAGAGGCCATAAGCATGTTAACAACCCTAAAGAACCAGATGACCGATGAAACAGACGAAGTGGACGATGACAGCTGGTTTGGAGACCTATTCTCATGGGTCCCACAATGGATGGCTGATATATTCAAGTTCCTGGGAGCCTTGCTAGCAATGGTGCTGCTAGGATTCTGTGTTATCAAGATAATCATCACCCAGTGCCAGAAAACTGCAAAAAAGGCCATTGGGATGAAAATGATGGTCGATGTTGAGCCAGGCTGGAAGCCCAGAGACCTGACAGATGAGGAGATAAAAGACTTTGTGAAGGCCAGTGAATTTGCATCAGAGGGAACAAAATTCACTTATCGCAAGAACCGAAGAAGGTATGAAGGCAAATGGATTTACTGCAGTCCAAATGGACAATGCCAGCTGATGACCTGGAACAAAGATGAGCATGTGAGAACAGCAGGAAGCTTGAAAGGGGTGTGTGTAAACCCAGAAGATGATGAGCATGAATCTGAAGAATCAAAGAAACTGAATATAAAGGAGGAAGCAGAAGTGGTTGATGTACCGACCAGAGAGGGGAGTGTAGAGGAGGCCCCAGATATGGCCTGCCACCCGTTGCGAGTTACCAGTAAAGTACTCGCCAAGGTACGTGACGTATGAGGAGCAAATGAACCAACAGAGAGCCGCACTGGGACTCTGCCCCATGTACATAAGGAGGTCGGCACCAGTTGAAGCAGTCCTAACACGACAACCCTGGGCTGCACAGTACCCCATCAGACAGCCGTACCAGCCACTGGCACGAAATGAGGAATATCTGCACACGGTCCACGAGGAAACCCCGAAAGCCTTAATGGAAGGCCAATGGAAATAAACCAAGGGCCCGAGCAGCCCCGAGAACAAACAGAATTGGCTACTGAAAGCAAGCATGCCAGTGCTAGTAACTGCAAGGATAAATGTAATGGACAAAGGGGAAAGACATGGTTAATATGAAAGGGAATGGTGCCTCAAGAAAAGATGGAAGTAACCGCCCTGCTAAACGTGTGTAAATAGGCTTGAAACGCAAGATGATGAGAAATCGATACTGCTTGCAATGCTTAGTAGAAGAATAGAGGGCAAGCGCCAACCATATATCTACCTCAATATAGCACAATCTACACGTGCAACTCCATTTTGTGAAAGCCGAAATGTACCCAGGAGGCCAAAGGCCCGGCAGGCCAAGTTTAGAAACTCAGCCAAAGGCAAGAGAAGGAGCTGAATCGCAACTCAGCAAAGAGGCTCATGCCGGGGAAATCGAGGTCAACCAGAGAAGGGGAGGTGAGCATGAGCTCACTGGACTCCAACTTCGGAGCATACCAGCCCGCCCGTGAAGGTCAAGATAAGAGAGGCCCATGCAGGTAGCCAAGCGAACACAGTATTAAATACACGAAAAGCTGGAAACTAAAGCAGATTCACGATGAACCAACACGTGACCAGCCAGGCGCAAAGATGTACCACCGCCTGATGTCATCCAGAACCAGAGGATGCCATAACTTTTCCTGATAAGAGACGATAGATCCGAGGCCATACCCAGCCAACTAATTGACACATAGCCCCAAAACACTGATTGATGGAAAGGAGGAAGGGTGAATCTTGGGACACCAGGCTCCTGGGTGTCTATTCTGCATGCTGCTAATTAAAGTGGAGATTTATGTTTAGGGGTGTAACTTGCCCAATCACGGGTCCTATAGACACTGTAACCAATGAGACGTCGTACTTGTAGTGACGTCAATCACGTGTGTTGTAGAAGGATGGGCATAGACGCCCACCCGATAAGAGTTATCCAATCCACTTGTTTTATTTCCATATACAGATATAGCACCTATACTTAAGTTACCTTTCCCAGCCAATTATATTGCGGGAGGATTTTTTTTAGAATTAGACGTCAATGATGATGGTTCTTGCCCATAAAAGAAGCTGTTTGACTAAAGTTTGGGGAAGTCGGGGTGAGGCAGGTGTACGTGATGCTGCTGATTTCCAATCGCTGATGTATGTATGATTAAACGGACTTCCCTTTGCCAATTTACTGAGTCCTAATTATTGAATCTTGCCGGAGTATGCAAATCCTGCACTCTGTCCTCACATGGTGCAGCTATCTTGTATTACTAGTTTTCGAGGGTGAGTACTGACCAATGGGCCCGTCAGTAATTTCCTCTCCTCAACACAAGGACGGCACTACCAGTTCAAGGCCCTTCCGTTCGGGTTGAATTCAGCTCCCAGGGTGTTCAGCAAGTGCCTGACACCGGTGGCGGCGCGGCTGCGCCTCTAGGGGATTCATGTTTACCCCTACCTGGATGATTGGCTCATCTGAGCAAGGACAAGGGAGCTCACCGTAGAACACACAGCGAAGACTGTCCAGCTGCTCACGGACCTGGGGTTCTCCATCAATTACCCAAAATCCCACGTGGTCCCCTCGCAAGTCGCACTGTTTCTGGGAGCCAAGCTCGACACAGTGGTGCGTCTGGCCTCGCCGTCGGAGGAAAGGACAGCGGCCATCCTGTGCAAGGTGCAGCGTCTGCTGGTCACGGACGTGGCCAGGGTGAGGTCCATCAAGTCCCTCCTCGGAATGATGTCCTTGTGCATATATCTTGTGCGATTGTGCAGGCTTCGGATGCGCCCGCTGCAGGAGTTCCTCGACGCCCCCTGGATCCAAGCGACTGGCAGCTTCGAGGACAGGATCCCCTCAACAAGACCTTCCGACGAGCGATTCGGTGGTGGGGCACCTGCGCACACCTGACGGCGGGTACAGACTTTCAGACCCCAGTCCACCAGGAAACTGTGACTACGGATGCCTCCCTGGAGTGGTGGGGAGCGCACACCGGAGATCTTCACGCGAGAGGCCTTTGGCTCCCGGAGGAGAAGTCGCTCCATGTCAACATCCTGGAGCTCCATGCAGTGTTCTGGGCCCTCAGGTCCTTTCTCCGATCCCTCAAGGGCAAGGTGGTGAGGATCTTCACCGACAACACCACCACGATGTTCTACATCCGGAAGCAGGCGGAACCAGATCCCCAGCCCTATCCAAGGAAGCCCAGGATCTGTGGCATTGGGCTGTTGCCCAAGGGATGTTTCTGGTGCCGTTTCATCTGGCAGGGATAAAAAACACCATCGCCGACTCGCTCAGCAGAGAGCTGCACTCGTGCCATGAGTGGGAACTACGACAGGATCTAGTGGATCGACTCTTCTGGCGATGGGGCACACCCCAGATCGACCTGTTCGCGACGGCGATGAACTCCAAGTGCCAGAGGTTCACCAGCAGGTTTCCCCAGCCGAGGAGCATGGGAGATGCTTTCTCGTTCCCCTGGGATGGCCTGTTCCTATATGCGTTCCCTCCGTTGCCGTTGCTGCTCCGACTCATCAACCAACTCAAGAGGTCCCGGTACAGGATGATCCTCGTCGCACCGGCATGGCCGAGGCAGATCTGGTTCCCGGACCTTATGGACTTGGCAGCGTCCCCACCATTCAAACTGCTGATGGATGCAGATCTCATCAGGGAAGGAGGCGCCATCCTTCATCACAATCCAGAGTCACTGAACTTGCAGGCCTGGCTCCTGCAGCGCTAGAGTTTGGAGGGTACGATATCCCGGCTGACTGCAGAGAGGTTCTTGCAAAGGCCAGGGCGTCCTCAACTCTCAAGTGCTACGGACATAAATGGAAGAGGTTCTCTGGTGCCGTGCACAGAAGATTAACCCTCTATGGATTACGGCCCCTCAAGTACTGCCGTACCTACTGTCGCTGGCCAAAGCTGGACTAGCTCATGCCTCCATCAAAATGCATCTGGCTGCGATCTCCCGATACACCAGAACCACGGGACGGGCGTCCTTGTGGTCTCATCGCCTGGTGAAGGAATTTATGAAGGCACTATTCCGTTTGTTTCCGCCGGTGAAGGCTCCAGCCCCGGCGTGGGAGCTCAACGTGGTGCTGACCAGGGTCATGGGGCCACCATTCGAGCCTCTGCATTCGGCGCAGTTGAAGTTCCTGTCATGGAAAACAGCATTTCTTGTGGCCATCACCTCCGCACGACCGGTGGGAGAGATCCAGGCCCTATCCTGCAAGCCTCCATACTTGACTTTTCACGACACGAGGGTGGTGCTGAGGACGCACCCCTCCTTCATGCCCAAGGTGCCGTCGGACTTCCATCTCAACGAGCCCTTGGTGTTACCTGTTTTCTTCCCGTCGCCTTCGTCGCGGCCGAGAGGACTTTGCACTCGCTGGATGTGGCTAGAGCGCTGAAGTTCTACGTGGACTGCATGAAGAGTTTTTGGAAGACGTCACAGCTTTTTGTGAACTTTGGACCTGTGAACCAGGGGAAGGCTCTCTCGAAGGCTTCCATTTCCAGATGGCTCTCCGGCTGTATCATGCACTGTCACTGGTTGGCAAACCGACCGTTGCCCGGCCGTCCGAGAGCCCATTCGACCAGAGCGATCGCTGCTACTACGGCGTTCCTGTCTGGTGTGCCCCTGCTGGACATCTGCAGGGTGGCTACGTGGAGGTCGACGCACACCTTCACAAGATTCTACTACGTCGATCGGGACTCCAGGGAGGAGTCCAGGGTCGGCCAAGCAGTGCTGCGCAACCTGTTCGCTTAAGGTGAGCTTGGTGAGGAGGTAAGAGATGCTTAATGTTGAGTTGTTGTATTGCTTAATGTTGAGCCTGTTGCCACCTCCCGTGGTTGTGCATGTGTATACTGCTATGTATTCTTTTATTCTTGAGCATGTGAATCCATGCCAGACCCCATGCTGGAGAAGGAACAAGTTACTTACCTCTAACTGTTGTTCTCCAGCATGGGTCTGGCATGGATTCACATGCGAACCCTCCCGCCTACCCCTCTGCGGCTCTTCACTTGGTCATACTGCCACTTTACGTGCTACCAAATCGGAGGATGGCTGCCAGGGGAGGGGCTTAGGGAGAGGGCAGTCATGGGCTGGGGGCAGTATGACCCAGAGACCAGTGATTGGTTACTACTAAGGAAGACCGATCAGAAACAAAACTGATACTGATTTTTTCTGTACCGAGGATTCCCGGCCTGATGACGGGGAATATTCATGAGCATGTGAATCCATGCCAGACCCCATGCTGGAGAACAACAGTTACAGGTAAGTAACTTGTTCCTTATCCTTGCTAGAACCCGTAGTGACAGAAATCATTTCCTGAGAACGGACCTGATCTGACTGCAAATGTCCTGAATTCTCTTGGAGGAAAGAAGAAGCTGGCATGACTGAGAATCGATAACAAAGCCCAGAAATTGGATGCATTGCGAAGGCACAAGGACCGACTTGTCCAGGTTGATGACAAATTCTAGGTTCTGAAGAAGAGGGGTTACCAGTCGAGATGGCTCTGCAACAGTTGTCGCTGTTGGGCTAACAGCAGCATGTCGTCTGGATAAATTATTTTCCTGACACCCCTCGCTTGCAGAAACGCCATGGCAGGACGTAAGAGCTTTGTGAAGCACCACAGAGCCAATGATAGTCCGAATGGGAGAGAGTCAAACTGCCAGCGGTGACCTTGCCACTGAAACTGAAGATGCTCCTGGTGGGGAGGATGAAATGCAACTACCAAATACGCGCTTTTGAGATCTATCTTTCCCATAAAGTCCCCTGGAAGGAGAGTGTCCCTGAGGGGATGAATCCCCTCCACTTGGAAGTGCCGGTATATCACAAAAACATTGAGGGTGTTGAGATGTATTACCGGACGAAACCCCCCGTCTGGTTTGGGCACCAGAAAGATTAAACTGAGGAAGGGAGAATGACCCCAAGAAGCGGGAACCACGGCTCCCTTCAAAATGAGATACTTGACCACTTTGTCCACCAAAATGTGCTTCTCGCCATAGAAAACTAGTGGGCAGGTAAGAGAGTCCTGAAAGGGAGGGGAGTAAAACTCTATCAGAAACCCTGACCATGTCTGTAGAACCCATGAATCTGACGTTAGAGCTGCCCACTTTGGAAGAAAGAGAGCTAACCGTCCCCCCAGCCTTCCCTGGGAAGAAACATTTAAAGACAAACTGCTCACTTGTTGCAGCTCTGCCACAGCCCGCCCCTCTGGGCGCACAACCTCTCCACTGAGCACCTTGCTGTGGGAAGAAGACATCTGCTCTGCCCCTGGCAGCAAACGATCCTGGCCGCATACCCCTGGCAGCATACTGTACTGGCCACGCAGAGCCTTGGTATGGGCGGCAGGAAGAGCGGGCTCCACCTCTACCAGCCCTGACAAAAACACTAGGGGACAGGGCCTTCTTGATATTTGTCTGAGCCTTGTCTAGGGCCATGAAAGGGTGTTCAAATGAGGAAAACTTCCTTAGGACGACAACCCCTGTGCCTTAGGGCCTGCCTCAGTCGGAGCCATATCAGCCAGTTTCAGATGAGCAGGCCTTTCTTGCGCTATGTAGACGAGGCAGTGTTGGCATTCCCCAGAAGGCATATACACCTTTAGACCCATCCCCAGAGCACCAGCACATCCACTGGAGACTCTAGAGCAACACTTTCCTCCGACATATCAAATGCTTGTGTGTTGGGCCCCAGAACATCCAACAGCTTACCTTGGCACGCCCTAAGAGCCTTATCAGTGCCCTTCCAGGGTTCTTTACCTTTTGTAGACAGAAAAACCACCATGGACTGATCTATCACTGGGGTGGCCGCTACCTTATCGGGCAAGGAGGGCCGAGGGCATTCAGCCTTTAGTTTGTTATGAGCCTCCTTTTCCAAGGGCTTTCTAGCCCAATGTCTTCGAAATGACTTCACTGATTCAGAAGACTTCCAGTCCGCCAAGTGCGGGTGCTGAATACTTTCTGGGTCAAAAAAAGGGTTCTCCCAAAATGTCGCTTAAAACCCATTGCTCCTGTTTTAACTTCCACCTTCCACTTCTTTCTTTTAGGGCTAGATTCCTCTGAGGACGTGGCAGAAGAAGAAGAAGATGATGATGGGGAATACCTGTCTCTCCTGGCCCTTTCACAGGACCGGGAAGTTCTGTCCTACTTGGGTCCTTCTGCGCTAACTTCCTTTTCTGTGCTTAGTCTTGGCAAAACATTTGCCTTGTGCAGGACCCTTTGCTCCCGAGCTACCCTCAGTAGCAGCCGCTCCCCCAGAGCGGTAATCAGTGATGCCTGTAATAAGGCGGTCAAAGGCCGAAGCCAACGTAGTGTTCAGCTCCCATAATGCACCATCCACAGACTCCTGCACTACTCTACAGACCTCCTTACTCACTTCTTGAGGACCAGAGTCTACTTGGACCTGCCTACTAAGGATCCATCTGAGGAACTACCATCCTCCAACAGCACACTGCCAACAGCCCCAGCACCTCTAGAAGCTGCCATATTCGCAACCCTATTAAGGTGCTAATAAGTCCCAGAGCAGAGGCACTCCTGTCTCAGCTGGCCAGGCCATGCTTCCGAGCCCAGGAGGAAAGGCCAGGCAACGCTTCCGAGCCCAGGAGGAAAGGCCAGGCCACGCTTCCGAGCGCAGGAGGAAAGGGCAGGCCACGCTTCCGAGCGCAGGAGGAAAGGCCAGGCAACGCTTCCGAGCCCAGGAGGAAAGGCCAGGCAACGCTTCCGAGCGCAGGAGGAAAGGGCAGGCCATGCTTCCGAGCGCAGGAGGGAAGGCCAGGCAACGCTTCCGAGCGCAGGAGGAAAGGGCAGGCCATGCTTCCGAGCGCAGGAGGGAAGGCCAGGCAACGCTTCCGACCGCAGGAGGAAAGGCCAGGCCACGCTTCCGAGCGCAGGAGGGAAGGCCGAGCAGGCCTTAGTCACAGCATGACTGAAACACTGCGGAGCCGAGCACCCAGTCTCAATACAGTGGCACCCACTGTCGTCACGTGCCTATAAGGCACTCTGTCTCCACAGAAGCACGAAGCTTCAAATATGATTGTTTTTGTTGTTGCTCCTAAATTAATTTCATAGTTATTCATTTGCTTGATATTGTTGTTAATGGCTTACTTTAATTGTATTGTTGTTGTCCAAATTTCGCTGAAATTCGAAATACGGCAGTTTAAACGTATGCTGCGCGTGTTTTTCTCTGTTGCCGGCAGCCATGGGCATGGTACGGGGCTATTCGAGTAAGGGACCTTTGTTGTTGTGTCACGTGACGACGGCCTACTTGCTTACTTACTTCCGGATTCATACGGCGTCACTTGCTCCCGGTCTCGGATGCGTTTACTCTTGCCCGAGGATGCGTTTGGGATTATATGTGAGTACGTTTGCCGCGGATAGTGCTCGTTTTATGCTGAAGCTATTTTAGGTAATGGGAAAGGCAGAGTACCTCGCAGATGGCAATTCGTCACACTAACCACACACGATACAACTGATCAGCATACGTGCTGACAATGTGGCAGGTTAGGCGACGGTGAAGGGATGATAATGGCATATTGGTGATACGCACATTGGGCAGCACAGTGAGTTTGGTGTTGCTCATGTTTTGACGGATTGGGCAATGTCTGAGGCTGATTACCCCGTACTCTAAATTGAAACAAGCCGCACGTATGTGTAGAGAAACGGAATCATTACAGGCAGAGAATTCAATTGATGAATGTTAGTGGTGCTGATGTGTACTCCTTATGGTGGTGCTATTGTGGCAGTTCTATTATAATTGTGGGGCAATGCAATACCAGTAACTTATATGGAGTGCCATCTCTGATCCCAGACCAATATTCCTTGTGCTGATCTGTCTTTTACACACCATCAACACTGCTGCCTTGTTCAGTCAGTTAGGGGGATACCTGTTTTTATTGAAGGGGTGTTGATGTTTGTAATACGGCCATGGTCATGGATCCCTTTGATCTTTGTAGGCGCACATCAAATGGGTATTATTGTTTGCTATGTATTGCATTATTCTTTGTGTGCCGCTTTGAGGGGTTCTATGCTGATGTTTGAATGGTTATTCGAAGATGTGTGCCTTTTCGGCTTGGGGGTTGAGGGTTAGGGACACTGTTTACAGCACTGTGTGGGAGCTGTAATGGCTGTGAGGGGAGTAGCTGTGGGCTGGATAGATATAAGTTGGTGGTGCGTATGCATGAATAAGATGCTTTGATCTAGGTAACTTAAATGTGTATGTATATATGCATTATTTCTGCACACTAAATGCTTTCTTTATATTTACTCCTATTTGTTATGTATATGCTTCATGGCTGTGGTTTTATGTGTATTTTTACGTGTGAGTTGATGTTCCCCACATCAGGGGCCTTTCCTGTTGGTACTGCCTAATACCTATGATCATATCCAATCAACATATATGTGCTTTGATCCTTGGGTTTGTTATATTCCTATGTCCATGGCCTCAACTGTTGGAATGTTGTAGTTGTTCCTCTTTGCTTCATTGAAGTGGTGCGACTTGGCGCCTCAATGTAATGTGCTTAGTTGTATTTGATTGGCCCAAAATATGTGAGTTTAGAACTTCACATATAACTGAGTTGTAACCAGATTTGTCTTTATATTCTGATGCTGCCTGTAAGGGGTCTATTAGTTTATGTGGGGGCAAGGCTGATACTAGTGACGGGTTGCTCTGTGCTTATCTATTGTGAATGGGTTGTCCTTGTTATTTGTGGGCATTGTAGTATTAAATCTTTGGTTAATGTGCTGATTTAGGGTGGGGATGGGAGACTTGGGTTTGGAGTTTACTGTGAGTTTATTGTCAGTAGACATTATACTTCAGTTGCCTGGCTGCTGTATCTGTACAGTGTGCCATCTACTTGTTACCATTTTTGAAGCGTATTCTAGTAGTTTACCGCCCCCTTGTGGGTATGTGCGTTCCTTTCACTTTTCTTTTCTTTTTTCTATTCTCGTTTTCTATCCTATTCATTGATTGTAATTGCATGTGTTATAATATATTCCGAAATTCTACTTGTACCATGAATACTAAAGTTGTGGATCATCTGAATATTGTCTCATGGAATGTTAATGGAATCAACAATGTGGTGAAAAGGACTAAGATTTTATCTCATCTGCGTTCCTGCTCTTGTGACATAGCATTCCTCCAGGAGACGCATTTGGAAGACCCAGAGGCTGAAAAATTGAAAAGAGGTTGGGTTGGTGATACTTATTTTTCTAATCACTCCTCTAGTAAAAGAGGTGTTTCGATACTTATTAAAAAGAATCTGCCTATATCAGTCATCAGGAGCAAGGGAGACAAAGAAGGACGAATTATTTGCGTTCTGGTGAGAATTCAAAGTGTGGACATTCTACTATGCAATCTGTATGCACCGAATCTGGATGACCCGATCTTTTTTCATGAAGTGGCTCAATTGCTTCAAAGTTTTAATATGGACTCCATTGTGGTGGGTGGTGATTTCAATCAGGTCATGGACTCTGCTTTGGATCGATCAAATGGAAATTATACGAGGACACCAAATAGATGCAAACGATCCTTGGAGAATTTGATTGAGGAGTTCAGACTGGCTGACATCTGGAGGCTGGGGCACCCGTCGGACAGGGATTATAGTTTTCATTCACAGTGTCATGACACTTATTCTAGAATTGACTTCTTTTTGACCTCTGGCCGAGTGACTCCCAGTTGCTATGATTCGGCTATTGGCCTTATTGCCCTATCTGACCATGCACCTATTTCATTGCGAT
Organism: Ambystoma mexicanum; assembly: GCF_040938575.1. Lineage (NCBI taxonomy): Eukaryota > Metazoa > Chordata > Amphibia > Caudata > Ambystomatidae > Ambystoma > Ambystoma mexicanum. The sequence continues at coordinate 844,322,404 of NC_090938.1, forward strand.
TGTCCTTGCAATACTCTTTGGTTAAATCTCCGAGGTGGAGAATGAACTCTTATATATTGAGGAATGATCGGATCAGACAGGAGGTGTCAGAGGAAATTGATAACTTCATCCTACTTAATAGGACTGCCGATATTCAACTTTCTACAGTTTGGGAAGCTCTGAAATGCTTTATTAGGGGGATACTGATTTCAAAAACTGGCAAAGAAAGGAAATTGAGAATGAAAGAAATTCAGAGACTCTCTTCTGAAGCTAAGCGCCTGGATGTTCTGTTTGCAGCAAGTAGAGATGAAAATGCAAAGAATGAATTACGAAAAACTAAGTATGAACTTAACAAACTCATCTCTAGCCAAGTTGACTATGCACTGTTTAGACAAAAAATTAATTATTTTGAGAATGGTGAAAAGGCAGGGAGATTGCTGGCACATCGACTGAAGATGGCTGAAAGTGATCGTTTCATTCCTGCAGTAAGGAGTCTTGCTAACACATTGGAGACGCAGCAAAAACAGATTAACAATTCATTCCGTGGCTTCTATGAAAAACTCTATGCCTCAGATCTGTCCTGTGGAATTGATGAAATTGAAAACTTCCTTGACTCTCATGTTCTCCCTAGCCTGACATCAGATGATGCGATGAGTTTAGAAGGGAAGGTGGAAATAGATGATGTTCAACACGCAATTTCAAAACTAACAATGGGTAAATCACCTGGCACTGATGGATTACCTAATGAATTTTATAAGGCCCTCCCTGATTCCGCACTACAGCTTTTGTGTGATGTTTTTAATGCTGCTTTTGAATCTGGTTCACTGCCGGACTCAATGAGACATGCGTTGATTACAGTGATGAGGAAGAAAGACAGATCTGCTACCTAATGTGAGAATTATCGACCGATCAGTCTGATAAACTGTGACTGCAAAATACTGGCCAAAATCCTGGCTGTTCGGTTAAATAGGGTGGTTTCTACTCTGGTACATGAGAACCAAGTGGGTTTTGTCTCTGGCAGGGCAGTGGCGGACAATATGAGACGCCTACTATTGACCATTGAGAAAGGGCATAATCAACCATTTGCCAGTGCGATCATTTCCCTGGATGCTGAAAAGGCATTTGATCGTGTTGAGTGGAACTTTTTATTTGCATGCTTGGGGAAAATGAAATTTGGGCAAGATTTCCAGCGATGGGTTAAGTTGTTATATACCAACCCTTCTGCAAGTGTGCTGACGAATGGCCTTATTTCTGATCCGTTTGAGCTTCATCGTGGTACAAGGCAGGGTTGCCCTCTTTCACCTCTCCTTTTTATTATATCTATGGAACCTCTAGCAGTGAGCTTAAGGGCGGATGTACGCCTTCAGCCGGTAATTGGAAATGGTAGGAATAATTTGGTTTGGTTATATGCTGATGATTTGTTGATTGCCCTTCAAGACCCGGCTGTTGGTATTTCTTATTTGATGCAAGACATTCATTCTTTTTCCGTGATATCGGGATATAAGATTAACTGGAGTAAATCTGAGATCCTTCCAATCAATGGGTTGTGTCAACGACATGCATGTGTTCAATTTCAATTCAAGTGGTGTGCTGAAAAGTTGAAATATCTTGGCATATGGATTGGAGCAGATGTAGTGAAGTTACCTGCCATTAACTTTGCTCGGATTTTTCCGACTCTAAAATCAGATTTGATGAGGTGGAGTCTTTTGAAGTTGTCGACATGGGGCAGAATCAACTGTTTGAAGATGAACCTGGCTCCTCGGATAAATTACTTCCTGAGCATGCTCCCCATTAAGATTCCAGGAAACTTCTTTAAGGAGATCAATGGGATTATGCAGAAATTTATTTGGAATGGGAAGCCTCCGAGACTTGCAATCTGGAAACTTCAACTCCCATTGAAATTGGGGGGAATGAATTTGCCTAATTTCTCAGACTACCATTTATCCTTTTCCACTCGACATTTATGCAAAGTTATTGACTCTGGAGATGTACAGTCTGAGCATTTTGACCTCTTATCTTGGGAATGCAGTGCTGTATCCCAATTAGACCCGAGAGCTCTGCTAACCACTCGAAGGAATAAATCAAGAAAAATCAGCGCCCTTACTTCATTCTTACAAGACTGCTGGTGTGAACGCTCAATCCGTTTGAGTGCAGATCCTTATTTACATCCAGATGCTTCCTTGTGGAATAATCCAGCCTTGATGTATCAGGGCAAAACTCTGTTTTGGATGGAATGGTTTGTGGCTGGTATCAAATACATTGGAGATTTGTTTGATGAGGAAAACTGGTTAACGTTCGCTCAGCTTTGCCAGAGGTATGATATTCGGAATGCTCATTTGCCGAATATCGGAAGTTGAAGATTATTATTTCGGCTTGTATTGAGGAGCCACAATTGACTGTTCAGAGTCCAGCCTGGGCAGCTATAACTGTATGCCTCGGTGCATCTCACCCTGCTTCTACTATGTATGGTATCATAAAAGCTACTCGGAAAGGTGATCCGAGATTACCTGCTCTGTGGGCGGAGGAACTTGGGGAAGATGTGAACTTCAGGTGTTGGCGAAGGTGCTGTGGAAACACTCGTTTGGTGAGTTTGGATTGGTCCCTCAGAGCTTCTCAAACGAAGTTGTTGTTTAGGGCCTATTGGACGCCGGAGAAACTATTCAGGAGACAACTTTTGGACAATAATCTTTGCTGGAAATGTAAGTGTTCTAGAGGATCTCTGAGTCACTTGATTTGGTCCTGTCCTAAAACGATGCAGTTCTGGGAAAAGGTATGTGAGAGATTAAGTTTGGTCTTAAACATTGCAATCCCCATGAATGCCTCATTGTTGATTTTGGGCGATGATTCTCTTCTGGAGGAAATTGACTTTGGTAAGAAGGTTTGGCTGCTACGTGCATGTATGGTTGCTAAGAAATTCATTTTGAGGTCCTGGAAATCGAGTAATTCTTTCAACATTGATGATTGGGTGGAGGAGCTTCTTACAATTTCGACATATGAAAGAGCTATTTACAAACTTTCTGATGACATTGACAAGTTTTGGGACATCTGGGGCTGCTTTCTTGACACCTATGGGTAAAACAGAACTTTGATCTGGGACAATATATACACATCCTTGTACACTACTGTGTGTATGTCATCTATAGGATGTGCATTGGTTGTTTTATAATTGAATTTGTTGTATGGTTCATGTAATTAGTTTTCTTAGTCCTTCTCTCCTGCATTTGCTCTCTTTTTTCCTCTCTCTTTCCTTTCTTTTTTTTCTCTCTTCTTCTTCAACCGGTTCTATTTTTAGTACACTGATGATTATTTTTTAATTGATTGTGATATGTTGCTTATTTGCATTGTATTGATAGGCTGTGTGTTTATTGGATTATTCGTGTTCATGATTGTTTATGTAAAATAAAAATTGTAAACATAAAGTGATGTGCTAGCAGTGGAATGGAAAAATAAAGTGTCAAAGAATAACTTCAAAGAAATGTAGTGTGCTCAGAAGAACTTAAAGCATGCCAACCCTGCCGATTTAGGCGGGAGACTCCTGACTTTTCAATGAGAAATATTGCTTTTTCTCACGAAGATAACGCCAGCGCCAATACATTTCTATGAGAAAAACGACATCTCCGGATTTTCTCTCTCAAAACTCCCTCTTAGGTGCGCCTGAATGTTGGTATGTATGTTAAAGTAACTCACCGCCACAGAGGCCCAGCTAGAACAAACACTTCGCAACCTCTGCACTGCCCTGGGGACTTTCCTGACAGAACCCTAAAACCTACAACTATTAATTGGAGCTCTGTTCGATAAACAGCGAAAATATGGCTTAAACGGATCACCACCGCATGGCACGGCTAAGATAAACACCTTCATGCATTCACAATGCTCTGGCACTCTCCTGACGGAGCGTTAGTCAGACACCTATCCGCTCTGAAGAGAAAACGGCTGGCAGGAGCAGTGTGCAGCGTGAGCCCCACCCCTGCCACGCTCGCATTGAAGATACAAAATAAAGAAACTCTCCCAGGCAGGCGCCTGGAACCACAAGGAAACAAATGCAAAGTTACAGCGAACAACGCCTTACATTCCTTGCAGATACAACGTAACACGCATTTACTTTAAAGCAAGAAAAAAGCTTGCAGCAGTAGAGATTACTTATCTGCTGTGATGAGCAGCAAAGAAGAGGACAAATAGAGGGGCTCGGACCCCCATTGGTGCAGAGGGGCGTGGCAGCCATTTTAGGCTGGGGTCCTCTCCTTTCATTGTTAAATGGTTCAATGTTATTCGTTGATTTTGTTTTTCTCGTTTTAAAAGCATTGGTGAAAACACATTTTTCTTTGCTGCTGTCAAGAGTAAAGGAGACTCAATGCATAATAGGCGCCTCAGTTCTCGACTTAGAATCTGATATCTCCTATGTGTGTTGAGTATTCCAGTATCCTTGTATAGCTGTGAAATATAATGAGTAATATCATTTTAGTATGAATTTGATCAATCTTGAATTACTCGAACTAATGAAGGGTCATCTAACAGAATCACATTATTCTTACTTTATTCTCGTGTTCTCCTGGTTAATAGATCGTGTCCTGTGAGGAAATCCTTGCCATTATCGGCAACCTTTACACGTCGGGCGCCATTTTGTTTTTTCTATTTATTTACGTCTTCACGACGTCACTTGTATTCAACATGTGGCGTCATCACTGAGGTCCGTAGTATGCGTAAGCATTAGTAAACATTCTATTATAATGGATACTAATCATGTGTGCCCAATGAGGGATGTTGGGTACACTACACGTCACGTTAGGGTTACAGTCACGCCCATGTCGACGTCCCCATGCAATACTCTTCGATTACCACCAGATGTCGAACTATATGCACAGCATTTGAATCTAAGCAGATGCAATCATCAGAAATGCTATTACAGTGAGTAATGCATGTCATTGTTATGTAGTTCTTATTTTTCACTGTCTCTAAAGAGTCCATATCTGTTATTTCCTGTTTGATTACATCCATCTGTGCCTGGATTCTTTTGTGCTCCCAATCAGCATGTTCTACCGAAAGCTCCTTCATTATCCTGGAGTTTTGGTTTAGATTCTCCTCCCATTTTTGGGCTAAATCTGTATCGTCATTGTTGCTAAAGTCAGGGAACGTTAATATTCTAAGACCCTGTGGTATCCTATTATTGTCTAGATAACTTGTCATCGATGCTTTCTCCCAATATTTGTTTATTTTGCATTTTGAAAGCCTCTGCAGTCTTACAAACATTTGTCTTAATGTTTCTATTTCGGTTGTATTAAATGCATTAGGAGCAAATAAAGCTGCTTGTTGTTCATAGCAATTAACTACATATTCTGCCATTGTTTTGTGTTCTTCTCCTTGGCAGCGCTTCACTTGGAATTAACAGGTTATAAATAGGTTGAGTAAACCAAATGTCTAGCGTGCATAGCTGTGAAATTAATAACCTATCATAGTCACTTTATATATACTCTTGAGATTGCTGCCTGTTTCAGTGTGCAAGAGTAGCTGCTCTATCCTCTTCAGTAATGAAATACATACGGTTATATTGACACCAAAATCAGTGGTGTTGATCTTCAACAAATAATATTTATTTTGATCTTTTGGAAAATAATCCAATACTAACGATATTATACTGTGTCGAATCTTAGCCAACATGTGTTTCAACCTTAAACGGTCTCTTTCAAGGCTGTTATAGGCATTATCAAAAAATATACACAAACAATTCATGATACATCCCAAAATCAATAATTTGAGCAATGTTCCATCATAATTGTATCATTTATCCACCAGTCACATGTAGAATTATAACAATGGTGATAAGATTCACCCCATATTTGTCAGCGAGTGTGAGTTGGTAACATAAGAGACGAGAAGCATCATTTGCAAATACCAAATTATATCATAGAGGATAATTTCAATATTTAAGCATTCATATTGAAATTTCACTATTGTTACCATTAAGACACAAAATGTGTAGAACATTTTCCACAAATGTAATAATTTGTCTGAAGCCACACATCTTTGCTACACAAATATTTTGGTTATGTGTTGTATTCATTTTTAAGTTAAGTAATGTTCTGGTTGTTTGTCGCATATTTACACTCTTGATGAGGCAAATTATTGTTACTCTTTGAATTTCATTTTGTTAAAACAGTATGTGTAATAACTCCCACTGTGAGGACGGCATAGTATCAACAGTAGACACAGACACAATAGATGCAAGTTTCAGAAACCTTTATTTGGTATCTTGCGAGATTGGGAGAATTCCTAACTGGCCCCAACTCTAGAATGGGAGTATTCTTGACCATTAAATAAAGAACAAACAAGTCCAAGTCAGTCTAGTCAAAACAAAAAGGCCTGTATTTAAAAAACCTAACCTTGCCCTCACTCTTAAATGACAAATGTGAAAAGGGGATTAAAGGAAAATAGTGTCTCAAAAGAAATGTCAGAATGGCTCAGGTAATGACTCCCTTCCCAACGTTCAGAAGCACAGGGTCGTGAGAGTTTCTAAAAAGGATAGGTGGATGGCACAGTTCTGTCAATGTGGCACACTTTAGCTTACTGGTACGATTCAACAGTTCAGGCTTGGGCTTCAAGCTTTTCATAGTTCATTAAGTTCTTTAGGCTTCGTTGGCCTCGCCACAATTGCACGGTTAAAATCTTGACATGTTACCTTAACACAGTACAACACAGGCTTCCCTCCGTCGGGCTCGAACCTGTCTTTCTTTCATACACTTACGCTTTTACTTCTCACGCAGGTCTCCTTCCGCCGGGCTCAAACCATCTTTTATCTTTATCGGGGTTCCCTTCCCCAAGCTTCGTTTCACACAACCTTTTGACTTTGCTTGTTTTTTATCTGTCGAAGACCTTCGAGACTGCAATGATTTTACATAGACCTCTGCATGACCACTTCACCTTTCCTTTAAACAATTTAACAGTCTTCATCAACTCTCAACACAAATGCATCTTGGTATCGTAGTTTCCTTAAATTGTAGTTCTTTTGCTTCGCCCTCGTGGCGTGTTTAAAGTTCATACACTTCACTTTCCGCTTAATCAACTTTCATTTGAGATCGCACTTACTTTCTTCCCTTCACTTCCCGTTATATCACAACTTCAAACATTTCACAGAGACTTTCCATTGTGCGATTCTATCGCAGTACCACTCTGGTACTTTGTATATTCACGTTACAGTTCAACAATTGTCTTTTCTGTCACGCTTTTCTCAGTATACGCGCAACCTTCAACTCGCAATACAGTTTCACTTGCCTTTAACACAGACCAGGCCTTTGTTGCCTGCGATGCCTCACTAGTCATGTTAAATCTGTTTCTTCAATCCCTTGTATGTAGCTGTCAAGGTCTTTACCAGTACCTCTGAGCGTAGGGCCCTTTGGATAGCACCCATGCAATGGATGGGATGCAGAATAACTCTGACGCCCAATAATCAAACCCAATACAGGAAGATGGCAAAGTTTGCTGTTTTATTATCAATTGTCTAAAACGGGGAGTTACAAAACGAATCAACAGACGTTCGCTCGTGCTCTCGGTTACTTTCACATAAAAACACATTTATATACAAAATATTCGTCATAAGTGACGTCATACTATGTGGCAAATGAGAAAAACCTATGAAGGCTTGTGATAGGCTCAAGTGGAACATCCAAGTATAATTTCTATAAGGAGTGGGATTGTCAGGTGGGCAACTTATGCCTACCTTTAAAACATGTAATCTTCAACACTTGCAAGTACTAAGAATATGAGGGAGTGCGAGCACGCACTATCGTGGTTCTAGGACTCCAAGCTCAACTCTATTTCCATCCTTGGCTCACGTGACAGGAGACCACAATTTGGTCCATTTTGCAGCATTTAAATGTCTTAAATGTAATGGTTGCCTTCAGCCTTGACAACAGGCCAGACAGCCTCGCTATTCGTATCCACAATCTCAGCTAATTCTTTGCTGCGACACAGCTCTCGGCCTTTCCTCTCCATGTGTCTGGGCTTACTAAATTCATGACACTGATGTCCAGCTTCTATAAAATGGTGGCTCCGCCTGCAGTCTATTCACTACGTATAGCCAGCTTTTATGATCACTTAGTCCACTTGCGTTACAGCATCTGTACAGTTATTGAACAGCTTGCATTTTCTGCAGTGTGTCACACACGCGCAGTCTTCTCTTCGCATATGAAAGTTTACTCGATGTTTTTTTTTTTTTTTTTTTTTTTTTTCAATTTTCTTTTTTACTTCATCATCATTTTCTATGGTCCATGCATTCTCTTCAGTCAGTATTCTCAGGGCGTCGCGCTCTTCTCTCGTGATGTCACTAGCTCCTCTTCCGCTCTTTTCATATTCCTTCATGGAGTTCCTCCCTCAGATTGTCGTCTCTTCGGGAATACATCTGATAGGGTTTCTCAGAGTTATCTTCTTTCGAGGTATGGTCACAGCTGCTGATGTCAAGCATGGCACAATCTCAGGGTTCCAACATACAGGAGGTAGGGGGCGGGACTTCCTGCAGAGACATTCGGCCGCTCCTCTAAAGCACCCCCCCCCCCCCTCAGTCGATCCATCAACCACCTCTTCACCGGTTTCCACATCTTGATATTTTCTCTTGAAGAAATGCTTCTTTGAAGTCCAGATTTTCATCACCCCCCCCTCAGGGTGCCAGCTGATTTAACATGTTCATCCACGCTCCAGGTCATATAGCTGCACTGTCCATTTGGATTACAATAGACCGATTGTCCCTCATACTTTTTATGATTCTTTGGATACAGGAACTTCGTTCCCTCAGATGCTACGATGCTGGCCTCTTTGTATTTCTTGACATCTTCATCAGTCAATTCCTTGGGTCCAAACCCTGATTCGACATTGATCTTGATCTTCATTCCTACTGCTTTCTTTGCTGTCTTCTTACACTGTGTAATTATTATCCTGATCACACAGAATCCAAACATCACCAGTATCGCTCCAAGAAACTTGAAGATGTTTGCCATCCACTGCGGAATCCATGAGACTATGGAAGCAAACCAACTGTCATCCATAATGTCCTCTGTCTCGTCTTCCATCTGGTTATGCAGGTTCTTCAACAGCGTTATGGCCTCTGTCAAGGTCCCATTCTCGTCATCGTGAGAAGGTATTAATGTGCTACATGATGGCCCGATTTTGGTACAAACTCCTCCTTCCATCATTGTGATCATGTCAAGGACATACCTGTTCAGGAGGGTCATCAGTCGTATGGCCCTCAGCTCTTCCTTGATAGCATTGAAGCCCTTTCTGGTGGTGTTGATTGTCTGCAGAAGTTCCCATCTGATAATTTGCAACCATTTGGCATTGGCCATCTTCTGGATCCCAAGCATGAAGATAGTCGTAAATATTGAAGCAGTCTTACTGAACAACCTGTGCTCATAAGGAATAGATTCAAATGCTTCTATTGACTTGGTTGGGAAGTAATTCTCTCTTCTGGTTCGATTGAGAATTTCAAGCGATCTTCTCCTTCTCAAATGGGCATCCACTTTTTGAAATTCTCCAATGTTCAGGTCACTCTGAGGAATCACTAATGCTGGACCATGCATGAGCACCAAGGAACACGTTCCTCCCCAATCCTTGGGCAGCTTCATGTAGGCCCTATGCCCACAAGCCCAATATCGATCCATCAGGACGGCTTCGACCCATGTCAGAAGTTTGCCATACTTAGCCCATGACTTCAAACACACATCGTTTACTCTACCTCTTGCACATATTCTGACTTCAGTAGATGAGCTGCACAGGACATCAGTCCTCCTTCTCATCCCTTCTTGGACTTCACTTGTCCATAGACTAAGACTTGTGTTTGTTCCCAACACCCAGGCTATCCAGCTATCTCCGTTATAGCAGGGCATTCCATCCTCTTCATGTCCTTCATGACCACCTCTTCCTGTCCTTTTGCAGGTTACACAAGCATCTTGCTCTCCCATCGAGGTTGCTTTTCCATCTGTGAAGTCTTGATATAATCATCCTGGAACGAAAACAACCATTTCGATCTCCATCGTAAAGTGGCCCAACTTCCCTGGAATTGTCCTCTGGTCATGCATGCTGCAAGATGAACGAGGCACCTGGCATCGTGTTCTGAAACTTCTCTGGAAATGAAAGTTTGCACTGTATTCATGGCATAGGTTCTGAGAGCACAGATGTAGCAACTCTCCTAAGATGTTCTCTCCACCACCTTTCTCATGTGTTGATAGCACATGTTGTTACCCAAGTGTTCTGCATTGTCTAAATAGGTATTTATCCCCTCATTATCTTCCTCTGCCTTTCTCTTATGTCTCCCATATGCAAAGGTCGTATAATACTCATGAAGCAAATCAAAAGCAGTTCTCTTAATGGGGTGAACCATAGGGACCTCTACCTTAGTGGAAGTAAGCAAATCAAATAATTCCCGTAGTAGGGAGAACCATAGCTGCCCCAACCTCGGTGGTATTACTAATATGATAGAGACTGTGAAAGAGGAGAAACAGAAAAACAAAGAGTGTAATCGTGCAAGCATATAATATGCACCAAAACATAGGCAACCTCCTTTTGCGTCATCCTGCTACTTGTTGTTCATTCTCTAGAACCATGCCAGCTTTCAAATGTCTCATTTTGAATGCACTTATCAAATTACTTTTACACCTGTAATTGTAAAATGTGGTCGATTATTGCAATGAGGAGTCTCCTTATCAAAGGGCCATTTTTTAGGATCCTGATTTATTTATTTATTTATTTATTCAAATTTGTAGAGCGCGCGTCAGCCCGGAGGCATCGTAAGTGATAAAAAGTGCGAATATCAACGTCTCTTCTGACAAGAGCAGGATAAGCTTGAAGTATAAATATAAAAACAGCAAACACAAGCCGATGAACATCACTGTCAGTAAGTACCATATGGTTAACTACTTAGAACCGGTATGCACCACAAAATGAATCTGGATACTGATCTTGTTTCCAATTTCTGATCAAGAACTGACATTTAGGCATAACTTTGATACTTCGATGTATTTCTAAAGTCCATTTTTGGCCTACATAAATTAGCTGCAAGTCTTGGTACTCCTGCTAAAATATCTATAAGGAGTATTTGCTGAATTTTAGACCAAACTAAATCTGCATCATTTGCTGGTCGTTGCTTTATCATCCTTCTTCATCATCACCGATCGAGTCTGCACACGCTGAAATTCTTCTTGTCTTCCTTCTGGAACGGCAATGGTGGGAGGGAGGGTCTCACCTTTGTAGACTTTCACGTCTCCCAAGTGAAGCCAAGCACGTCGTCCTTGCACCTTCACAGTTGAAGGGGTTATATTTTCAACGCAAAAGGGACAATTACACCATGGCTCATGTCACTTTCTAGTGAAGTTTTTTTTATCAGCACTAAATCACCAACATAGAACTTGGGTGCCGATAGAAGTTCAGCCGTGCTGGTTGTTGAATTGTCTTCATCTGTGTTCTGTGACCCTGGTACTTGAGTTGATCTGAAATTAGAGCAATGCTAGAGGTCATACATGTCAAATAGTCATGCAATTCATTACGTTTTAGCTACACTCTGGGCATCACTTCTAGACAGAGGTGTAAGAGGCGTTCTCATTCGCCGCCCTGTCACTAGCTCGTGAGGGGTGAGGTGATGGTCTGAACCAGGCTGATTCGGAAGGGCATATAAAGCTAAGCGTAGGCAATATAGCCATCCCTTCTTCGAAGTCAATTTAATCTTGGCAATCCTTTCTTTAAGGAGGCCATTGAGTCTCTCACATATCTACTTTGCTTGCAGGTGATAAGCAGAAGAAAATGTATCTTTAATATTCAATAGAAGCCCTATTTTTTCAGATACCTCATTAACAGAATGTGGCCCATTGTCGGATCTCAGCATTACACACACACCCCATCTCAGGAAAACCTTGTGTACTAAAAACTTCGCTGCACAAGTGGCATCAGGGTGTGTTCACGGACCTGCCTCAATCCACCTAGAAAAGGGACACACCACCACTAATAGATACCTATATCCATTACACACCTGCAGCATATCAACCTAGTCAATATGAAATGCAGAAACAGACCATTCGGTCGAGGTATTACCCCTCTAATTGTTCTCAGTGTATGCCCAGCAGTAAACCTCTGACACACAATGCAGTTTACCATAAAGAGTGCAACGTGTTCCAACAAATACGGAATGAACTAATCTTCCACAATCGTTGCAGCAAGACTCTCCCTAGTTACATGCACAGGGTAATGCAGCTGTTCAAGCGTGACCTTCAATAATACTACTGGCATCACCAGCTTTGAGTGCTATCTTGTTGCCATAATGCTTCGGTGGGGGATAACAAATACCCCCTTTGCTTCCATAATTCCTGCTCTTCCTGCGGTGCACTTCCTCGAATCTCCATTAGTTTGGTTATCGATAATTTACTAAACCCTTCTTGCACTAACATGATTGTGACTACTTTCTCTTTAATTCTTTCAGTATCAAAATTCATAATACCTGGGGAATATGCAACCCTTTTGGCTTCTGCATCTGCGGCTTCGTTCCCGCAAGAAATAAAATCTGCTTAGTATGAGCTGCGCATTTAATGACCGCTATGGCCACTGGGAGTTGTAGTGCCTTAATAAGCCTGCCCAATAAGGATGTGTGCTGCACTGGAGTGCCATCCGCACGGCGGTAGCCCCTCCTTTTCCAACGTGCTAGCCCTGCGTGTACGCTTGATTACATGTAGGCGGAGTCACTGTACACCGTCACTTCGTGCCCTTCATGTTTCTCGAGCATGACATTAAGCGCTACTAATCTGCTGCTTTCTCTGAAAAGCAGCCTTGCACTTGCTAAAACTTCAAATTCTCCACTTAATCTGTGTCTTATTACCGCTGCGCTTGAATGTCTTTCCCCACTAGTCTAATCAATTTTCAAAGAACCATCAATAAAGAGAATATCCCCTCCTGCTAAAGCATTTTCTTTCACACAGGGTATATCATCATAAAATTCAACATAATTTGCACAGTCATGCACATGATCGCCTTCTGCTATTGGCTCAGCTATAAACGTGGCAGGATTCACTATTTTACAGATTACAATCTTAATCGTTGGGTTCAAAATCATTACTTCATAAGATGAATCTCTTTGGGATGTCAGTGTACCTTTAGGGTTCTCTAAAATGGCAAACCGAGCATGCTCCGCCAAGAGGGTCATAGAGCAGCCCATGACAATACTTGTAGATTTCTCAATTGCGAACACGGCGGCTACCAATGACTGTTCACAAGGAAAGTTTCCTCTCATAACTGGTTCTAAAATCCCACTGTAATATGCTTAAGGCTTGTATCCCAATGTAGTTCTCTGGGTAAGCACTGCTGACATGACTGTCCCATTTGTGTGTTAAAACAGATAAAATTCCTCTGCATAATTGGGAATTCCCAAAACAGGGGCCGTACAAATAGCTTTTTTCAATTCCTCAAACCATTCCTTCATTTCCTCAGTCCATTCTATTTTTACTTTATCCACTTGTGCTTTCTTTAAAGCTTGCAAAAGGGGTCTTGTGTATGAACTGTAATCAAACACCCAGGCTCTAGCATAATTGCATAGCCCTCAAAATTGTTGCATCTGTTCATTTGGCTTCGAGGTTTTCATAATCCCCTCAGCTCTTTAAGGTGCCACCTTTTTTCCTTCATGTGAAATCAGCTGCCCTGTGTATAACACCTCTTCTTGCCAGTATTGCAACTTCTCCTTGTCTACCTTGTATCCCTTGTCTGCTAGAATGGTCATCAACTGAATAGAATCTTGCCTGCACTCATCTTCCATGGTGCTACAAGTTAAAATGTCATCTACGTATTGTATCACTGCACTTTTAAGATCAATATTGCCTAGATACATCTGTCGGACTCTGTTAAAGATTGACGGGGACTCACAGTACCCCTGGGGCAAACCAGTATGTTTCAGTCGAGTTTGGCGGAACGTAAAGGAAGTCAAGTCTTGTGCGTCTTTATGCAACAGGATTCGGAAAATGCGTTTTTCAAATCTATCACCATGAAATATCAAGCTTCCACCGGGATACTACATAGTATCGTCGCCGGATTAGGAATTGGAGGAAACTCTGCCTCTAAAATTTGGTTAATCGGTCTCATAACTTGTATAAATCTCCATGACCCTCCTTTAGGTTTTTTTTATCAGATACACTGCGGTATTACACAATGATTCTGATGGCACCAGAATACCTTGTTTCATCAGTGATGAAATAGTCTGAAATATACCTTCATCAGCCTCTCGAGACATGGGGTACTGTCTTGCTCGAGGTAAAATCGCTCCTGGCTGCAGCTTTATTTTAACTACCCCTATTCCCTTTAATAAACCTACATCATAAGGGCCTGTAGTCCATAGGACACTGGGCACCTTCTCTAAGTCGTCCTCAAAAAATGCTGGACGCTGCCGCATTATTGCGATTCGCTGTGGGTTTTCCCTTTTGTCTATTCTAATCCAATATGTGATGCTCATAAAGTACTTAATCATCTGTTGGGTCTTCTCTAAACATATCACCATCAGTAATGTCAGTCAATCTGTACCCTTCTTCGAGAGCTATCACTGTCCTCCATGGTCTACCCTCAATAATTGTTCCTTCGAGCATCGCTAAATCCCTTTGTACTATGACTGCTTCTAATTCTATAGTGATTGTCTGTCCCCCCTCTTCGTCCATAGGTCTGAACAAGAATGCTTCCGGTATTCTCACAGTTTTCCCAGTAAGCCAGGTAGCTAAGTCAGCAGAATGCTCGCCCCATAAAGGAAAACCTCTGGCTCTACTGGAATGCCTCGCAGAGCCACTTGACCTGTGAACGCCAGTAAAATCTCGCCCACATTTTAGTAGTGTATTCCTGGAGTGGAACACACTATTCCTTCATCAGTAAATGATATTGTCATGTTAAGTTTTGTCATCAAATCTCTTCCCAAAATGTTAACTGGTGTCTGTCATGAATACAACAAAGGAACAGACATGTCACACTCTCCTATAGAGACTGGTAATTCGTCAGTAAAGCTAGCTTGACTCGTAACTCCAGAGAACCCTTGAGCATTCATGGCAATTCCCGACATTGGATATTTTCCCTCTCGTATAAATGAACAAGTAGCCCCAGTGTCTACTAGAAAAGAAAAATATTTGCCTCTTATTGTCACATTAACCCTTGGTTCCTGTTGGGGGTCAGATGTCGCTCTATAAATAAATATACAATACAATACTGATAGTACCGAACACATCAAGTCGCCCTGTGAGCTGTCTTATTGTGGGTACAGGCTCACCCCTGTCCCTGTGAAAGGATTTTGTTCTAACAGTGACACCTCCTATTCTGGGTGTCAACACTTGTTCTGTGTTTCCATACTGCTGTGTCTGCATAGGGGCTTGTTGCGACTGCCTTTGCAGTGGATTCATTTGCACTTGCTCTGGCTGCTGTGTCTGTTGCATTTGCAGCGCTTGTATCTGATACACTGTCTGATAATGGGCAAATCCTTCCCTAGTTTGTGTGCTATATGGTGGAGGATAAGCTGTCCCCCCTCTTGGAAATTGGCCATTCTGTACATTCCCTTGGCTCCCACATATGCGTGCAATGTGCCCTGTCATCCCACAAGTCCAACATACAGGGGGAGGTCGCCTGACTAATCCTCCTTGGTTAAATCCTCCTTGTGCATTTTGATTCTCATTTTGCGTATTTTGAAACCCACCTTGATTATTCTGGAATCCACCCCTTCCTCTGTAGCCCTCGTGGCATTAACCCATTCCCTACTTGGTCCATCGGGCACTGATTATTCGTATGCGATGTACACATTGCTTGCTGCATTCCCAGTCCCTTTCCCGTTGTCAATTCCGCCCCTTCTATTGGATATTTTGACAGTTTCCTCTGAACTAACTTGGCTTCCTCAATTTTCCTGGCCTCATCTTTCTTCTTATTTTTATCCTGTAACAGCCGACAGTGATGCACTATCGTCAACTGTATTTCTCTTCATTTGCCTCTGTACTTGCTCGGGCAACCCTTGACATAAAATGTGGTAAAATAATGGCACTTTTATTTCCCACGGCTCTTGCGTTTCAAGTTGCCAACGCTCTTGAATATCCTGAATGTAAGCAATAGGGTCTTTATCTTCCTTCATTTTACGTGTCATAATTGCACCCATATCTGATGTATTGGGATACTGCACCTTGAGAGCCCTCCACACATCTGCTCTGCAATTATTAAACGGCGCTCCATAGTGCGCTGTGTTTTGCTTGGTCACGCTTGAATAACCTGCTCTTCTTCATATGTCATCAGCTCTCTCCCCAAGAATAGCTTCCAAGAGACCCTTAATGTCCCCTATGGCCAATGTGTTTCCTCCTGTCATTGTCTCCCATTCATATATCCATTTCCCAGTGCCCGAAGTCAAACTCTGGAGCTTTCACCTTAAGTTATCCTTATCCATCTACGGCCATGGAATATACTGTGGTCTTGCTCCCCCTTTTTCCAATAAGGGAAACTGCGTAAATCCTAACCCGCAGTTGGCTCCCATCGTCTGCCTATCCATGGCAGGGACAATTGTCCCTGACCATCTCCTCGCTGGTAGTGATCTTAACCTGCTCACATATGGCGGTTATTCTCCCTTTTCACTATACGATCGTCCTCTGGGTTGCTCCGAATATGCTATGGGGTCTGGCATCCTATCTTCAGGTTGCTCTAGATCGGACCATCTTACTACTTTGTCCATCTGCAGGCTTTCCTCAGGGGCACATGCGCTCCCTCCCTCTTCCCCTAGGAAGGATTCTCTTTCCTCGTCTGACATATCTAGTCCCCAACTAGTGACTCTCATCCCCTTTGCCTATATATATATATAAGGTCAGTCTGCTTAAGGATAAGGCTCTGTGCTCGAGACTGAATAGACGTTGCTCTTCGTTTCGTGATTGAAATGCTACGGATTGCTCTCCCTTCCCTCAGCTTCCAGATTTGCTACCTTCCTTTAATTCTTGATAGGCCTCATCAATTCAGTCTCCGATACTTCCTATATCAAAGTTTTCTTCTTCTAATACGATTCTAGATGCCCCTGACATTGCTCCCTTTAACGGTAGGAACTCTTCTATTCTGTCCAATAGTATTGCTGGGCTTGGCCCTACTGGTTCTTTTCAAATGAGGCCACTATGAAAGTCCCGCTGTCTCTTTTTTCGTTCTAATTCTTCATCCAATTCTCTTCATTTTCTCGCCTCCTTTCTACTTCTCTCTTCCTCTTGTCTTTGCTCTTCTCTCCTCCCTCCTGCTCTCCTTTCTTCCTCTTCTCTTCGTCTCTTTATTCTTTTATCCCTTAATTTCTGCGCTTCCTCCTCTTCTCTTCCTTTCTTTTCTATCTGTCTTCTATTGCTCTCTGCCTATTGTCATACTTTATTTGCTCTTCTGCCCGTTCCTCTTTTTTCTCTTGCTCCACCTGATACATCTGTTCTCGCCGCTCCCTGCTCTTTCGTCTGATTGTCTTCCTTCAATCTCTTTTCCCATTCCCAGTCTTTTCTATCATGTTAATCCTTGTCTTGTCTTTGCTTTACTTCCTCGATGCTTTTCCCATCGTGCTTGAGTAATATCTGTCCTCCCATCCATTTGTTCTGCATGAATGTTACCTCGTCAGCTTTGTCCTTCTCCCCTTTACATCTCTTAATCTCCCTTTCTATTTCTGTTGTGATATTCAATCGTTCACTCTTCTCTTCTTTGTCCTGTATGATCTTAAACGATCTCTTCTTTTATTCTCCTCTGGACTGTCGTCACTGCTATAAGCGGGTGGTTCGTATATCGGTTTACTATACCCTGTTGCCGCTTTCAGTTCCTTTTAAAGGATACAATCCTACATCTTCTGCACTTGCGCCTTTCACTTCAGGTGAGGTAAGGGGAGCAGACGGCTCGACACCTTCCTCCTTACACTGGCTAAGCATCCATTCTTCATGTGGCAGATCTTCCCTATCTTCCAAAGCTCTAAGAAAGCTAGCCTTTTCTCTAATTTCTTCCCTGTGTACGCAGCGTGCAAGTATGTGGTCATGTGTTGCAATACTGCTTTTCACAGCGATCCCCCTTGTGGCCACGGCATGAACATCTTATCTGCCGTGCCTGTCTCCCATTCCGCACTATACTGTTTAAGCTTGGGCATGTGCTTTGGCAATGTCTTACATAAATGCATCACTGAAGCGTCTCCCATTGTGACGAGTCTCAATTGAATGTCAATACTTACCAGATGTTATACAATACTTTCACCACTTTTTTAATAATTTTAAAACAACAAATATGAGGGTGCGCCAACAATCGCAGCTAAAGCCTCTACCTCTGGATTGGTACCAACCACTTCGCTAGATAGTCCCTTTTAGCTCCATAACTTTGTTTCAATTCTTTCACGATTTGTGTCACTCTTCAACACCTTAAATTAACATATTAACACAGACAGACTAGTCGACTTTACACATTTACTAAAAATACCCTTTTTTCTCCTCGCCCCTAATCAAATATCCTGTCACAGGATTTAACTTGTCTCCTTATGTGAACCTGTTCACACGTAGCCTAGTGACCTCGCTGGGGTGTGAGATGACTTCTTCTAGACCACCTTCGGTCAGGTTTCTGGGCGCTATCTTTAACTCCACACAATATTTTCTGTTACTTTTAAATTACCACAACCCCGTCCCCTAAATTTGCCATTCCCCTCAGTCTACTCACCATTCGGTCGTTCTTTGACTCAAGGCCTTCAGTATTGTCTTCTCCTCCAACGACCTCTTTCCCCTTACGTCTGCAGAGCGCCCCTGGAAACCAGGTAGGGATTTTGTCAAAGAGGGACCCTGCCCACCATCTCAGTTTTTCTTGCAAGATTTATTTTCGGCCACTCTCCGAAGGAAACCCTTCAATCTTCCAGCTAGATGGCAGAGGATTTCTGATTGTCCGAAACTCTGGAGCTAACTGATCGATGGGTCTGGAACCATCCGACATTGCTACCACGTGACCTTATGGCCTTTGGTGGGTAGCGCATCATGCAGTGGATGGGATGCAGAGTAACTCTTTACACCAAATAATCAAACCAACTCATGAAGATGGTAAAGTTTGTTTACTGTTTTATTATCAATTGTCTAAAACAGGGAGT
Source organism: Ambystoma mexicanum (assembly GCF_040938575.1). NCBI lineage: Eukaryota > Metazoa > Chordata > Amphibia > Caudata > Ambystomatidae > Ambystoma > Ambystoma mexicanum. The sequence goes on from NC_090938.1 coordinate 844,341,467, forward strand.
TACAACAGACATCAACGGACGTTCCACAGCATTCTCTCAAAGCATTTCATTAAAAAATTACACTTTTATAGCAAAAATTCATCATACGTGACGTCTTACTACATGGCAAATAAGAGAAACCTACGGGGTATTGTAGTTGGTTCAAGGGGAACATCCAAGTATACTTCTATAAGGGGTTGGGTTGTGATTGGACGTCTACTGTTAGGTTGACAACTCGTGCCCACCCCTTGTGCAAGTCCTCTTCAACACTTATTAGATACACGGTACATCATTGGCTCTCAAACTATAAGGCCCTTTGTTATATGGCCCTCTACAATTGGTTGGCACGCTCGTGCCCTTCTGGAAGATTCGATTCACTAGCAGCACATAAACTCATACCCCAGGTGTTAGGGGGTGGACATGACTTCACCTCCCCACCCAATTAGCCCAACGTCTCATCACCCATGCCTTCTGCCATGAAGATTGTCTTTGCACTTGGCCTTGCAATGTATTCTCGTCTCTGGGAATATAAAGGAGTGCAGGCACACACTTATCATAGTTCTAGAACTGTACGCCCAACTCTATTTCCATCCTTGGTCACGTGACAGGAGACCGCAATTCGGCCCATTTTTGCAGCATTTAATTGTCTTGCATTAATAAACTTGGTACGCTTGGTGTTCTTTATTTGCACCTTAAAGAAGGGATGATTCAGCATCTCACAGTTACTGCCTTCAAGAATAGATAACCAGTCTTGGCTGCCTTCAGACTTGATACCAGGCCAAACAGTCCTTCTCCATTCATCCATGATCTCAGCTAATTATCTGCTGCAACACACCCCTCGGCTCTTCTCTCCATGGGTTTGAACTTACTAAAGTTCTGACACTGATGTCCACCTTCTATATAATGGCGACACCGCCTGAAGTCTATTCACTTCGTATAGCTAGCTTCTATGATCAATTAGTCTACTTGCATTGCTGCATCTGTACAGTTATTGAAATATTTGCATTTTCCGCAGTGCTTTTCACACATGCAATCTTTATCTCGAATATCAAAGTTTACTCAATCCTTTACTTTGTCATCAGTTTCTATAAGGTCCATACATTCTCTTCTTCAGCCAGTCTTCTCAGTGTGTCACGCTCGTTTCTTGTGACATCACAAACTTCTCTTTCTCTCTTTTTCATATTCCTTCGGGGATCTCTTCCAAGAGATTGTCCTCTCTTAGGGAGTACATCTGAGAGGGTTGTCTTAACGGATACCTTTTCTCGAAGATTCACCACGAAATAGTCACAGCTGCTGGTGTCAAGTATGGCACAATTTCAGGCTTCCAGCATACAGGTAGAAGGGGGGCGGGACTTCCTGCAGAGGCATTCGGCTGCTCCTATACCAAAGTTCTTTACATGGAAAATGCAGAGCAAGCTCCTGCCTCCTTCCAGGCTCAACAGGTTAACCAGCGCATCACGATAATCACACAAGTCTGTAGTATAGCATAACCTCGGCCAAAATAAGAGAAAATCTGCATTCCTGCACAAGTGGCGCATGATCCGTATGAATCTTTAAGGGCTTTTTCCAGCTAGTCCTTAAGGATTCCCTCTTCCTCCATTATTTGGAAATGTATCGATCTTTGATGAATCGATTGACCTGTGCCAGAACAATCGGGCAGTCGTAAGTTTGATGGAGTCACAGCTTTTCAGGTATATACTACACGTTCCTGTATCTTTGTGTAATGTAACGGCAATGTGTGTAACAGGATAGAGAACAGTCCAGGGAATGCACTGGTTCTGCAATGGCTTTGAGGAACACGGGTATTACTGTTTGTAGTCACCAAAGGTTCTGGATTCCACCATTGCCGTGACCTGCAAAGGTGGTTCTGTGCCCAGGAACGTCACACGCAAATGCACGTGAGGGGTGACAGAATCTTGGTCTATCACTATAAGAACCTTGGTGACTGTAACCAATTCTCAAACTCCCTTTCATCTTCCGCGTTTCCTGATCTGGAGTGGGGACAATCAAGTCCATAAGGGCCTTTGTTGCAGCAAAACATGCTGAGATGTTGCTGGCATCTTCGGTGCCTTTCTTCAATGGTTAACTGCCTTCTTACACCTCGGTAGTCGAATCGTCCTGATTCTGTGGTCTTGGTTGGAGTGTAACCATCTTCCTGGCTTGGCGTAAAGACCCAGGTTGTTTCAAGCTTTCAGTGATTGCCCTTCCCTTCCTGAAGGCTCCTCCAGTGTAGAAGGTGGCGGATGTACCTGTGTTAATGCATCTTGGACCTCATCATTGAGCCCATGTTGAAACGCTGCTTTGGGATTCTTCGACCAATGACCTTGTGATGAGCATCTGAAAATGGGTGATATAGGCGATCTGGTCACGTGATCCTTACTCATGGTCAGCATTTCTACTCTTGGCTTGTGTAGTGCAGCATCTTTCTTTTTTTCTGTTTAGCAATTATTATTAGACTTTGTAATGGATAAATACAGGATATAATCATCAACAATTAACCGTTATAATACTTGCTAACCAATAGTCCAAGATACAAATTTAAGTTGAGTTAACAATTAAAAGGCACAACGTAGTGTATCAAGGTTACAATAAATGTAGAGATGCACTAAATGTTCCTTGCAAAACTCTAACATAAGAATTTATTGAGGCAATATATGAAAAATATATATCTGAAAGTACTACAAAAATACAAACGAAGAACAAAACGGACAGGACAATACAAGACACAAGAGGAGAAGGAAGAACAGACAAAATAAACTGAGGCAACAAATTAAAAGGACACTGCTGAGGAGGCATTAAGATATTCACTTTTCTACATCCAGCATTCCTCTGGGCAGGGTTAGTGCTTTTCTACATCCAGCATTCCTCTGGGCAGGGTTACACTTTTCTACATCTGGCATTCCTCTAGACAGGTTAGTGCTTTTCTACATCTGGCTTTCCTCTGGGCAGGGTTAGTGCTTTTCTACATCCAGCATTCCTCTGGGCAGGTTAGTGCTTTTCTAGATCTGGCATTCCTCTGGGCAGGGTTACACTTTTCTACATCTGGCATTCCTCTAGACAGGTTAGTGCTTTTCTACATCTGGCTTTCCTCTGGGCAGGGTTAGTGCTTTTCTACATCCAGCATTCCTCTGGGCAGGTTAGCGCTTTTCTTCATCCAGCATTCCTCTACATCCAGTATTCCTCTGGGCAGTGTTGGTGCTTTTCTTCATCCAGCATTCCTCTAGACAGGTTAGTGCTTTTCTACATCCAGCATTCCTCTGGGCAGGTTAGTGCTTTTCCACATCTGGCATTCCTCTGGGCAGGTTAGTGCTTTTCTACATCCAGCATTCCTCTGGGCAGTGTTGGTGCTTTTCTTCATCCAGCATTCCTCTAGACAGGTTAGTGCTTTTCTACATCCAGCATTCCTCTGGGCAGGTTAGTGCTTTTCCACATCTGGCATTCCTCTGGGCAGGTTAGTGCTTTTCTACATCCAGCATTCCTCTGGGCAGTGTTAGTGCTTTTCTTCATCCAGCATTCCTCTAGACAGGTGTTAGGCAGAAACCTGTGCAGTTCCCTTGGGGAACACTGCAAAAGATTTAAGACTACATGTATAGCAGTAAACCCACTTGGTAGCAGTCTGTACCACCCAGATTTACCTGGTAGCTGTGGCTGAGCAGTCAGACTTCCCTCAAGAAGAGTTAGGCAGTAAGTAAAGTATACACAATAGGTACTAAAACACAATAGCACAAGCAAACACTGACCAGAGCTTGGTTTCAAAAGTATATAGTTATTTATTTTAAAAACACATAAGTTGAAAACACTCTAGCAAAATATAGTAAAACACTTCAAACACAGTTATAAGAAAAGCAGTTTCAATCCTTTCTCCTATCTAGACAACTCTAGGTTAACACCACATAATTCAAACAGAGGTGAGTGCTTAACATTAGATGACACTCTAGTAGATTCAAGAAAGGGATAAAAAGACACAGAAATAGGTTAAACACACCACTCTAAGATTCAGAACACTTGCAATAGGCTCAAAGAAGTACAAAGTCACAGGTGAGCAAAAGTCACTAGGCAGGGCCCACTCTTAGAGTAGCCGGAGCGGAAAATGTGCCCAAGATCACACTGTTATTAGGGATTCAAAGTCTTGCAAAGAGTTAGAAAGAGTTTAGAGTGGCTTAGAAAGTTTAGCCAAAGTGTCCCAGGCACTCCCAGGTTCGAAAGCCGGGGACTAAATCTACCCCGTACAGTCGGTGGCAAGGGAAGCCAGGCGGAACACGGTACCTTAAGCGGAAAGGATCCTCCAGCGGTGGCAGTTGTTCCAGGCAGTGACAGCAAGGCTCGACGTCGGTCAGGGGAGAAGAAAATCTCGCTGAAGAGCAGAAGAGGAAGGTCGTTGCACTGCCCGGGAAGAAACCAGCCGCGGAGTCCTCCGGTTAAAGGGTTGTACCGACTTTCGCGGTTTGGGGTAAAAGTGTGGTATTCCGGTTGCCGGGGTGCTTGGCACGGGCAAGGCGGCCACGAGATACCTCCAAGAAGTGGAAAGAAGGTGAAAACTGGTTGTCCCAACCAGTCAAGGGAAGGAGCCACTCCGTTAAGAGTTCTCCTCGGTCGTCGGGAAAAGTGGTGAGACGGTTCAGCAGGGCTCCACCGGTTGGTGTCGTCGAAGCAGGTCGGCTCAGCTCTTCCCTCGTCGGATTCTTGGTCCTGTGGCAACTTCTGAAGTTCCAGTCCCCAAAGCCCTGCTTTTATGCAGCAAACCCCCATTCACCCAGCCTAGCTGTCACTCAAACATGCTAAGTGGTGAGCCGGGTGGCTCACCACTTGGGCCAATCAGGACGGAGTGCGACTTGAGTTACCAAGGTAACTCAGTCCAGGGTGCCTAAATCCCCCTCCACCCCTCCTAAGTACCCCAGACAGAGTGGCACCACTTTGGAGGGCTTCTGTGGAGAAGCCCGCCAAAAGTGGAACAAAGGGCTCCACTTTGGGTCAGAGTTACAGAGGCGAACACCAACGCCATTTTAGAATCAAGTTTTGGCAAAAAAAAAACAACCGGAGTCATAATAATAAATATATAAACCGGCGGTATGTTTAAGGCTACCGTAAATAAATAATTAAATGTGTTAGCCTAAAACAATGGGAAATCCCATAGGGAAATATTCGCGGTCGAATATAAAAAGTAGTTTCCACTGCCACCAGCCAAAACTCGATCAGGGGGGACGGAGACGTGCCCCCTCGACTAACAGACCCTGGGGCAATTGAATTGCCCCAGCCAGTACGCCCACAATATGATGGTTTGTACTGGTTCTGTTCAGGATTTAAGACTAGTAAAGTCTTGGGTGACTTTACATGCCCTGGGAGACAGTAGTCAGTCCCAGGGTATGGAGTCTATGTTGGGGAGTCCCTAGGACACCCCTGGGTTACTGCACAGAGGGTGCTGTGTAACCCACATCACAAAAATACATGAGGCCCTATGGAGTAAAAGACCCCATAGCCCATTTAACACAAGGTTTGTCCAAGATAACACAGTTCAATATGTCCAAGAGTGAGGGTAAAAGAGTCTCACTCTTGGCAGGAGAAAAAAAGAAACCCCAGAAATCCAGCAAAGCTGCTGGGGGACTCACTAGGTAGGGAAATTCAGCCTAAACAGAGAATTCTCCCTAACAACAGGTTAGTGCTTTTCTACATCTAGCATTCCTCTGGGCAGTGTTAGTGCTTTTCTACATCCAGCATTCCTCTGGGCAGGTTAGTGCTTTTCTACATCCAGCATTCCTCTGGGCAGGTTAGTGCTTTTCTACATCTGGCATTCCTCTGGGCAGGGTTAGTTCTTTTCTACATCTGGCATTCCTCTGGGCAGGGTTAGTGCTTTTCTACATCCGGCATTCCTCTGGGCAGGGTTAGTGCTTTTCTACATCCGGCATTCCTCTGGGCAGGGTTAGTGCTTTTCTAGATCCGGCATTCCTCTGGGCAGTGTTAGTGCTTTTCTTCATCCAGCATTCCTCTAGACAGGTTATTGCTTTTCTACATCCAGCATTCCTCTGAGCAGTGTTGGTGCTTTTCTTCATCCAGCATTCCTCTAGACAGGTTGGTGCTTTTCTACATCCAGTACTCCTCTGGGCAGGTTAGTACCTCTGGTGGCTTTACGGTGCCTCTGGCCGTATTTATAGTGAAGTGCTTCCGTTTATAGCAGTGACGTCAACGCTGCAGTGATGTTTAACTGGGGTCGGGGATAGGGCCTGCACATTTATTTAGTAAGTTTCCTGAAAGAGAATTGGTATTGCAAAGGTTAATAACCCAACATGTGAATTGTCCCCCCATCCTACAGTGATAACTGCGCCCCCTTGCTCTCCCGGGCAGGCCCACCCTTGCAACGCGCTGCTCCCGCTTGGACCCCTAGTCCCCTAGTCTCCCAAGTTTTTCTAGACATATATTTGGGATTTTCAGGAGAGGAACAGGCAGGACATGCGCAGTCAGTGTTGGGAGTTTAGGGAGATTGTGGGGCTTGCACAGAGACCGGAATGTTGGGTACAGATGCCAAACACTTAATGGAACTGAAGTAGCTCGCCCAGGATAGCCCTCTCTAGTCAGAATATCTGCCCCAGACCAGCCCCCCCCCCCTCATGTACCGAGTCCTGCTCCTCCTTATCCTGTCCCCTCTCTCTGAAGTTTCAGAAGCTGTTGCTTTAGGATAGACATGGTGTGTAACTGTGGATGTTCTGTTTTTTCTTCCAGTTCCCCCTTCAACAAAGTTTTCCCGAAGGAAGTCTGGCGACCGCACCCTCCTGATCTGCAACGCGTATGGATTCTACCCCCGAGAAATAGAAGTGAAATGGGTCAGAAATGGGGTCGAGATGCCCTCGGAGCAGAGTCCAATCCTCCCCAATCCTGACGGGACCTTCCAGATCAAGACGACGGTGGAAGTTCAGGAGGGAGATGATAACATGTACAGCTGTCAGGTGGAGCACATCAGCCTCCTGGGGATTGTGACAGTGGTGTACGGTAAGTACATGTCACTGTGCAGATCAGGGGGGATGTATACTAGGTGGGGGTACTGCAGCCTCCTGGGGATTGTGACAGTGGTGTACGGTAAGTGCATGTCACTGTGCAGATCACGGGTGCAGTGTGACCTGAGGGGGTCGGAGGTTGTGTGCATGCCACTGGGTGCATGGTGACCTGCGGGGGGGGGGGGGGGTTACATGTCCCTATACAGATCCAGGGGTGCGTGGCAACCTGGAGGGGCTGTACATGTCACTCGACAGATCGGGGGTGCATGGTGACTTGAGGGGGTTGGGATGGAGCCTGATGAATATTAATAACGTGTTGTGATGTGGAAAAACGCCTCCCTCAGGATAGGGTGGAAGCAGGGAGGACTGCAGTAAAAAGCAGCCCGGGAAAGATTTTTGATATCAGTCTCTAGTTACGTAACTCCCTTAAGCAGGGCCGGAAAGGGTCACCAAGGAACTCTTTTTTTTTTAAGTGTCAAAAGGCACATTTTACAGCACAATTTTCTGGATGTATTGCGTAGAAGTGTATGTTTAGCGGCGAGAGGAAGGTATGGCTGAGCGGTCTGCCCAGACGAGGGGTTTAGGGGTGGTTGCCAAAACGCAGTTGGAGGAGCTGAAAATCGCTTCAAGTGTGTGGCCTGCAGTGTGGGTGGGTCCTGTGGTATGCCGGGTAAGGTTGAATGCCTCCAGACTGTCGACCAGGGGTTGAGTCATGGAGTTGTTGGGCAAGTCAACGGGCGGCTTGCCTCATAGGGAACGCTAACTGTGCTATCGCCGTAAAACAGCAGAGGTCGATTGTAAAAAGCAATCCGAAGTTGAAAGAGTTGGCATCTTCGGAGACCGCTGTCCCTCCGAAGGGTTGCCTCTTCGGGGATGCTTTTGTCAAGGACATATCCAAGTTTGTGCACACGTTCGCTACCCTGGACAAGGCACAGGTATACCTCACGAAACTCTTTGCCCCCAGAGTTTTTGGGGAACCCGGCAGAGAACAAAGCCGCTCTGCCGGCCTTGCAGGCCGCCCACGCCCTTTCTACAGAGACTCATGGCGCACTCAAGATACCAGGAAAACCACCACCACCTTCCCCACGTGAGGCAGAGGTAGAGGGCGAGGCTGGAAAAGCACTGGTGGAACTCCAACCCCCACCACAGGTGAGAGCGCGAGCTCCTGCTACAAACGCATGCGCTGCAATACCTGCGATAGGCGGCAGATTAGCCACACGCTTAGACAGGTGGCAAGAGATCACTGGGGATACCTGGGTCTTGGAGGCGGGCCGGGGGTTTCCAGCTAGAGTTCTTCGAGGAACCCAGTCAGGCAGAGCTGCCCAGGCTGCTGGTCCTCTCGGAACAGGCCCAGATTCTTAGGGGAGAAGAGGTCGCAAAGCTTATTTAAAAAAAAAAAAAAGGGGGCGGGGAGGGTGACCAGTCAGGTTGGTGATGGACCAGGCGGTTTCGTGAGCAACCTTTTCCTAGTGAAGAGGAAGGAAAAAGTCAGACCAGTCATAAACCTCCGAGCCCTCAATGCGTTCCTCATTTACCGGCATTTCAAGATGGAGGGCATCCACCTTTTGCGGGATATCCTGCAAGAGGGAGACTGGCTAGCGCGCATAGATCTCACACACACCTTCACGAGTCTCACCAACGTTTCCTTCCGTTCCTTTGGGAAGGTGGAAGTGGCAGTTCACTTGCCTTCCGTTTGGGCTGTCCTCGGCTCCTTGGTGTTTCACCAAGGTGCTAAAGCCAGTAGTGGCAGAGTTATGCCACTGGGGCATGATTGTTATCATATACCTGGACGATATGTCTCATGGCGCAGAACGTCCAGCTCCTGCGAGAGCATATAGCGGAACCAACAGGACTATTGGAAAAATTGGGGATCAGTCCTAACCAGAAGATGGAGTTCCCGGACTTCATTATAGACTCGGTACAAGGAGTTCTGAGTCTGCCGTTGCAAAAAGTCGACATCAAAAAAGAGATCAGGTCAGTCCTGGCCAGGGACCATGTTTCTCTGAGAGCTAGCGAGGATAGTGGGGAGGCTCGCCTCTTCCATTCAGGCGACCTTCCTAGCGCCCCTCCATTATAGAACTCTGCAGCGGTTGAAGGTTCAACACCTCAGTGAGGGGCTGGCTTACGAGCAGGAAGTTCTGCTGTCTCAAGACACGAAGATAGAGCTGCACTGGTGGGTCCAGCACATGCAGGCCTGGAACGAGAAGGTCATATTTTTCTCTCTCACGGTTCTAGTCATAGAGTCAGACGCCAGCTGCAGGGGCTGGGGAGCACGCTGCGGGGAGATCTCGACCGAGGAGAGCCGCCAGCACATCAACTGTCTGGAGTTGTTAACGGGCTCTTTTGCGATCAAGAGTCTGACTCAGGACAGAGTGCAGTGCTGCATTCTGCTAAAGATGGACAATGCCTCAGCCGTACATTATATCAATCGGCTAGGCAGAACTAAGTCCAGATTGCTAGCGGAGTTGGCCAAGGAGTTCTGGCACCTATGTTTGAGCAACTGACTCACCGTCACGGCAGAGTACCTGCCTGGGTTAGCCAACCAAGTGGTGGATTGGAACTCCCGCTATCTCAGAGATTCCAGCGGCTGGACAGGATAATTTTTCTCGTCTTAAACTGAAAGGGCCATGCATAACAGATCTTCTCGCCTTCAGGCTGAACTGACAACTACTGGAGGCCGGACCCGGAAGCTGCCGCCACGGACGCCTTCCTGCAGCAGTGGGGACTGGCAAGAAGTATGCCTTCCGGCCCTGTGTGATGATTGCCAAGACTTTGGCGTACGCAAGGCGTAAGAGTGAGGCTGGTCCTGGTAATGCCAGCTTGAAAGAGTCCGGTCTGGTTCCCCGATCTTCTGGACCTCTCCTGCGACAGTCCGGTTCTGCTGTCCAACTGGTCAGAGATACTACTGGATCTTCCAGGGCTCTCGCACCCGTTAGTCCTTCGGGGAACTCTCAGACTGATAGCTTGGGTGATTTCAGGAGTACTTGGAGAAAGCCAGGCCTTTCAGGAGACGCTGACCAGTTTAACAGAGAATCCTGGGCGCCAAAGACAGCTAGATCTTACAGGGCAGCTTGGACCAAGTGGTGCAGTTGGGGTCTGGAGAGGAGCATACACCCCGCTTCTGCAGATGTCATCCATATCGTCAATTTTCTAGCAGCCCTGGTGGCCCAAGGTAAAGCATATAGAACAGTGAGCACCTACAGGTTGGCTATCTCGACAGGCACAAGCAGGTCCTGGGAGCTCCTATAAGTGAACACGCTCCGATATCTAGGCTGCTCAGAGGAGTGAAAGCCATTCAGCTGCCCAACCCGAAAAACTCACGTCTGTGGGACGTGAACGTGGTCCTCAGTTTTTTGCAAAGATGGCTGGACAGTGCAGATCTATCCAGGAAAGAGCTCTGAGCTAAACTAGCAATGCTATTTTGCCTAGTGGCATGTAAGAGTGTGTCTGACATAGGAGCGCTGGAGATTGACAGCAAGTCCTTTTCGCCGGAAGGGGTCACCTTTCATGTGAGGAGAAGGACCAAGACAGCCATCTGCTCGGTATCCTTTCCCGCCTTTCCAGAGCAACCAAGGCTGTGTCCGGTCAGATGCCTTAAAGAGTGTGAAGCAAGGACTGCACCCCTTAGGCCCTCAGGGGAGAGCAGACTGTTTATTACGCTCTGCAAGCCTTTGAAGGCGGTGTCTGTGGCCACCCTGGCCCTTTGGGTCAAGCGGGTCATGCTCCAAACCGGCATCGACCTAGAGCATTTTGGGGCACACTTTGCGCGGGGCGCCGTGACCTCCAAGGCATTTTCTAGCGGTGCCAGGCTACAAGACCTCATGAAAGCCGTGGATTGGTCGAATGAATCCACGTTCAAGGCACTTTATTTTAAACCTATCAATCAGGTATGCTCGTTGGTGGTAAGTAAGCTTTAAACAAGCATGAATACGAGTCTCCAAGTCTTGACATAGAATTCATATTTTCCATACTAACGTTTAGGAAAGTCATAATTTTATTAAAGACACAGAGGCAAAGTATTATCCCACCTGCGCAATCGCTAAGAGTATAGAGAGGGCAAGCGTGAGCTAAGCCAAGCGATAGACCAACACAGAAGCGCAAACAACAAGGCTGGCAAAGAAGGCTCGCAAAGGCGACTCTTTGCGATTGCCCACCCTGCGTCTTAATGAGTGTCTGTACCAGGTATGTCCTCTTCAGGTGCATAGGGTAAGCTTGCTGGCTCCTGAAGATCCGAACACGAATCGGGCAGGTGCGTAGAGCAGAGGCAAGAGGTTGTGCCACGTTGGGCACCAGCAGTTCAGCTAGTTTCTGTTGCGACACGTTGGGCATTCAGTTACTACAGAGATTCTGCAACCAAAAGAGGAGGAATATGGGGGGAAATGCCAGAGCCTGTTGGTTCTAATGGGACGCCTGCAGCAGGCCCCCACCATTTTCCTGACACTTTAGCTCACTTCGGGCTTTGCCCCCGTCCCCTGCACTTCGGAGAGATATCTTTTACGTTCGACTGAATCTCTCCATAACTTGTAGACATACACGCTACTCTTTCATTACTTTGTTTCATTATCTCTCATTCAATATTTACAGTTCACAATGGACAATTGAAGCTTTCTCTTCAATACGGCTTTCATCTCTCGCGTGTCCTTCTACTAGCAACTTTTCATCTCTCGCGATACGCGTCTTTCACCAACTGGGTTCTCCTCTGAGTTTGAACTCACCAGTTGTGATCAGCATAGCCTACCGTTGTTAGGCAGAATCCTGTGCAGTTCCCTTAGGGACCACTGCAAGAAGATTAAGACTACAGGTGTTGGTGGTAAATTCAATTGGTAGCAGTCTGCACCACCCAGATTTACCTGGTAGCTGTGGCTGAGCAGTCAGACTTCCCTCAAGAAGAGTTAAGCAGTATGTAGAGTATAGACAATAGGGCCAAAAACACAGTAGAGTAAACAAACACTGACCAGAGCTTTGTATAGAAAGTATATAATTATTTATTTAAAACACACTTTAGGCAATATACTAGCACTCTTAATCAAAAGCAAGTTAAAACACAGTCAGGTAAAGTATAAACACCTCCCTTGATAACTACTAGACAAGTCAGGGTTAAAGCACCACTATTTGTTAAGACAGAGGTGAGCGTGTAACCTAGATGGCACTCCAATAGTTAAGTTAAAAGGGAGAGAAAAGGCAGAGCATAAAAATCATACCGGTCCCAACACTTTTAGAAGTGCAAGGCCCACTTTAAATGGAGCAAGGCAAAATGTGCCCAAGTTCACACAGTTTAGTTGCACTAAAAGTCTTTGCAAAAAATGTTCAAAAGGAGGTTGGGGTGGTTCAAGAAGAATAGTTAAAAGGTCTGGAGCCAACCCAGTTAGAAAGCCAAGGATTTAAGGGTCACCTTTAGCAATCTACAGAAAGGGAGGCCAGGCAGGACACTGTACCTTAAATGGGAAGGAAGCTACAGCGGGGGCAGTTGTTCCTGGCACTGGTTGAAGTTCATGGTTCCGACCAGGGGAAGAGAGGATCTCGTCGAGGGGGAACTTTGGAGTCGATGCACTGCACAGGGAAGAAACCAGCCGCGGAGTTCTCTGGTTAAAAGGTGCGGCCCTTTTATTCGCGGTAAAAGTGGTGAAACTTGACTATCCGGCCGCCGGGGTGCTTGGCACGGGCGATTCGATCAAGAGACGTCTTTGGAAGCGAAAAGAGGCGAACTGGTTGGTCCCACCAGCTCAAAGGAAGAAGACTCTCCAGCAGAAGATCTTCTCTTGTCGTTGGGAAAGTGGTGAGTTTGTTGCAGCAGGGCTTCACCGGTGTTGTCGTCGTTGCAGATGGCTCAGCTTCTTCCCTCTTCGGATTCTTAGGTCCTGTGGCGACTTCTGAAGTTCCAGTCCCAAAGGCCCTGCTTTTATGCAGAAAACCCCCATTCAAACAGCCTAGCTGTCACTCACACATGCTAAGTGGTGAGCCGGGCGGCTCACCACTGGGCCAATCAGAGTAGAGTGCGACTTGGGCTGCCGAGGCAACGCAGTCCAGGGTGCCTATTCCCCCCTCCACCCTTCCTGTGGAACCCAGAGAGAGTGGCACCATTTGGAGGGCTTCTGTGGAGAAGCCTGCCAAAATAGTGGAACAAAGGGCTCGACCTTGGTCAGAGTTACAGAGACGGACACAAACGTCCAGGGGCAATCTAATTAACCCCTTCAGTACTTTCACACTATGATGGTTTGTACTGGTTCTGTTCACAATTTTGGACTAGTAAAGCCAATGGTGACTTTACATGCCCTGGGAGACAGTAGTCAGTCCCAGGGTATGGAGTCTATGTTTGGGGGTCACTATGACACCCCTGTGTTACTGCACTGAGGGTGCTGTGTAACACACATACAAAACCAATGATACCCTATGGAAAAAAAATACCCCATAGCCCATAAGCACACAAAAAGTCAAAGGAGTACCTCAAATCATGTCTAAGAGTGGGAGAAAAAGAGTCTCACTCTTAGCAGGAGAAAAAAACAAACCCCAAAAATCCAGCAAAGCTGCTGGGGGACTCACTAGGTTTGGGAAATTAGCCTTATAAGAGAATTCTCCCTAACAACCGTGTCGAGGTCAGGGACTCCTGGCTCCCCCCTCCGACACTCCTGGGCAGCCTCTGTGGCCCAGGGTAACAAACACCTCCAAGGATTTGGTCTTTAGAGAGCAGCTTCCTATGCCATCCCCTTCTGGCTCCCTGGCCACGCTCTCTTGGGCCCTCTCAACCACGGCCTCCATGTCTCGCTGCTCTGCTCTCTGCCATCCTCCCTCAGGGTGCTAAGGCCTTCTCCACAGCCTCTTAGCTCAGTCTCTAACTCAGGTCCCTTCTCTGGCTCATTCTCCGTCTCATGTGGTTACTCCTTTTATTCACCTGAGGAGCATTAACAGGCTTCAATTGGCTACAATGTTCATTCAGTGCCTGACTTTGTTAATGGACCGTCATGAGAATAGTAGAGTCCCTCTGAATGTAGCTGTTCTGTCGGTGTAACATTGTGACGGTTTAAACAAGGAGAGTTCAGGGAAAACCAGGGGTCTGGCTGACAGTAGGCTGAGGGGATGTCGGGTAGTGGGGTTGGGTGATACCATGTCTCTCTCTCTCTCAGGTAATCCCTCCCCAATCCCAGGGTACCCTCCGTCCAGGTGATCCTCCCTCGCTTGTCTGCTCCCAGGGTCGGGATGCAAAAGCGATGGCCCTCACCTGGCCACCTGTTTGGAAGATCCCCCGGAAGTGGGAAGTGAAAAACCCTCAGGTCTTTCACAATTCCTACACTTTGATCCTACTGTGCTACAAGTAATCTGGGATGGGGAGGGCTTTTTTAGCATCTGTGACATGACCGTAATAAGCTTCTAAAGCTGGTACCGCTGCTAAGTTCAGTGTCTGGGGTCTTTGCCTCATCTCCGATGTTCAAAGGAAGCGTGTGTGTGAAAGGGGACTGTGTTAGAAAGTGTTACAGGTGAGTGATTTCTCCAGCACACTCGTGCATCCTCTCTACCTTCGCTAGTGACCTGCCTACACGTTACCTTTTGGGGGCTATAGTGGTGTAAAGACAGCTGAAACTTACACGAGGCTGCACGTTGCGTGTCCTGTTCCCTCCTAGCCTGTGTGGACTCTGGATGTCCTGTCACCCAGACTGTTGGGGAATTGCTTTCCTTAGAGCTGGCTTGAGTGGCTGCTGGGTTCCCTGGCTGGCTTGAGTGGCTGTTGGGGTGCCTGGCTGGCTTGGGTGGCTGTTGGGGTCCCTGGTTGGCTTGAGTGGCTGTTGGGGTCCCTGGCTCTGCGCTTGTACTGTTGGGTGAGTTCTCTTCCTGTGCTCCATGTGTGACACCATCTTGCCTGCCAGGGCATTGCCACAAGAATGTTGCTATTCTGTAGATCTCGCGCCAAAGGAGTCATCCTCTTCCTGTTGTCATTTCAGATGAAAAGCAAACTCGCCACCGTGGTTGTCTGGTGGCGGCGGTGGTGTTGGTGGTGGGGATAGCAGCAGCAGCAGAGGTCATTTGGGTGAATAAGAAGCATCGACAGCACCAATCCCTTGAGCTGCAGCCCTGCAGGGGATCAAGTGAGGAGGAGGCTGGACAATCACCAGAGCCGCTACACAAGCACCTGCAGCAAAACGGTGACACTGCTGTGGTCCAAGACTATCCACCCACATGTTTATCCACAGGAGAGAAATCTGATCACCAAGAAACTGCTCCGATATTATTGGAGAGAAATGATCCAGAAGGGAGAAATGGGTGGATTGTTTCTAATGGGGCCTCAGGGAATCCGAGATTTTCTTCTGTGGGTTTAATATGAAGGCTGTTGAGACCCAATGGACACGCAGCGCGTGCTGCTTCTTACACCCCATTTGCCACGCTGTGTGGGGAGGGACCAGTAGTTTGTGTTTTTCTGTGATGGGGACTGGTCCGTGTAAATGCAGCCAAGATGTGTCTTCTAGGGCACAACTGGTCTTCTAATGATTGTGCTCCTTTCATCCTCACAGCGACTGCTCTTGTTGAAAGCAGATTCCTCTGGTAGAATCTACAGCAAGTCAAAATGCTGCAGTATTTGGCCTGAAGCTTAATGGGTGCACCTGCCTCCTTCTGCTTCAATGAATAATGCAGCCAGAGAAAACGGCATATAAATTGCCAAATGTGACCTTTAAACCCACATAGGCCCCGTAGTCTTACGTCGCAATGATGATAGGTTATTTATAATGTGCTTAATATCCAGAGTTTCTACGCGCGAACCCGGGGATCGAACCTGTGTTGCTCCGTCGTCTTGCTTCCAAGGCGAGCACGTTGCCCCTGAGCTATCCTCCCGAGATGAATAGACTTGTTAATAAAAGAGGAGCTTTTCGTCTAGAAGTGAAGCTAGCTGGGTCCCCCCCCAATACAAAAAGCACTGTTACACCTGCCCAGAAAGGAGGTGGTTGTGTTGAGTTTTCTTGACCATGTTCTGTGTGGGCTGTTACACCAGTATTGGAGGTTTACAGAGCCCAATCCACCCAGAGCTGAATTAAAGGCCTTGTGGTAACGTTTTATCAAATGAAAATGCTTAGTTAGTGCACATGCTCCTCACGTCTGGCACATGGGATTGGGTGTTTATGGTATGAATGGGTCTCCTGCTGCAGTGCTTACTCCACCCTGCTAGAACTTGGACTGTACCAAGATGTGCCATTTCTTGTTCCTTTTTTAAATGTTCTAATTGCACGTGCTAATTTTAACTTAACTGAAGTCCGTAGTAAAAGTTTAGTTTATATGAGTATTTTTAAAATGTTATATTGTTGGAATGTTGTTTGTATATTTGATTAATTACAGAATAAAATGTAAAGGTTTTGTATTAACTACATGCACTAAATACATTTTTAAAATATATTTCTGATGCTTGTTAATCTGCTTAGAATCACATGCTGTGCATATAGTCTGATATCCAGTGGTAACCGCAGAGTATTGGATCGAAAGGGGGCGTCGACATGGGTGTGCCTGTCACACTATCCCTGATGTGTTGTGTAACCAAAATCCCTCACGTGTCGAGGGCCCTCAGATTGTTTTTTTCCACCCAGTTATCTGGTCGCCCTAATGCGGAGCTCTTCATAAGAGATTGCGTTATTGTTGTATTTATCGACGTTTGGTCTTTTATTCCCGTTAAGTTACTTCGACGGTTGAATCCTGTGCACCGCCGAAGACTGCTGTGGAATTTCGACGCCTTTTGATCCGGCCAGCGCTGCCGACCACGTGGCCGGTCCTTCTGGCTGGCCTGTACAGTAGGGAGAGTGGGGTTGGGGTGGTCATATTCTTTTCAAGTATGCCTTTCCTCTTTCTTTCTCTTTGTTCCCTGGGTTTTGTCATCGCTATATCTATCTTTCGCTATGGACAAGACTCAATTTAGATTTTGTCCTTCGTGTAAGGCAAGATATCCGTGGAAATACAAGCACCGTAGGTGCAATAATTGTCTGCCCCTCAGCCACGACGAGGCGGCCTGTACGGCCTGTAAACTCCTGCATCCAAAAAATATTAAGGAGCGCCGTCTGAAGTGGTGGGCGGCCAATGGTATGTCGCAGGCCGAAAGTACTTCTCCCGCCGCCAGAGCCGCTGATGGGCTAGCGATGACCAATGCTGCGTTTCGGCGGCCATTGACCTAACGGCAGAGTTTTCGATCTGCAGCGTCCGTCCCCGACCCCGATAGGCACGACGCGAGCCATGCTATGGGGAAGAAACCCGGCGACAGGGACGCACAAAGTTCCCACACTAAAAACACAACCCAAGGTTCGGCTTCAGCGGCACAGTCGAAGCGCTCCAAAGCGCTGACGGACCCGTTGGATACTTCGACGGGATCCGCTGATCTTTATGATCGGCAGCCATCCCTGCAACCGCAGCAGCGGCATGCGACTGGGCAATCCAAGGTAAAGAGCGCTAGCACAAAAACACACGCGGCCGTAGAGACGCTGCAGGAGAAAGCGCTGACCACGCTTATGGCCCGAGTGGCGCCGAAATCCACTGTGCAGCTACCGGCCCACCCGACGCTCCTCCCTACTACCGAGCATCGGCGATAGTATCGCAAGGATCGCTTCGGCGATGAGAAATAAGGAACTGGCAGAGGACATGTCGAAACAGAAGGAACGGC
This sequence comes from Ambystoma mexicanum, assembly GCF_040938575.1. Classification (NCBI taxonomy): domain Eukaryota; kingdom Metazoa; phylum Chordata; class Amphibia; order Caudata; family Ambystomatidae; genus Ambystoma; species Ambystoma mexicanum. The sequence goes on from NC_090938.1 coordinate 844,359,056, forward strand.
CTAGAGACACGCCGAGAGACACGTCACAAAGGCCAGAACCTCGCAAGGACTATTCTGAGAGCCCTGTACCTCTATCCAATGCTGTAGGAGCCAAATATCGACGCTCTACAGAACCATTGAGTCGAAATGACCCCTTTCCTTCCCTGGACTCCTCTGGTTCATCTTCATGGAGAAGTTTGAGGGGTGTATGGACAGACTAGAGAAATGTCTCTTTTTCTGAGAGATTTGCTCCCAAAAGGCCTTGTGAGGTCCTTCCTTTTACTACTATGGCCAAGCTTCAGAGGACCTTTGACAATCCTCAGGATGAATATACTTATGACCTTACAAATGACGAAGTCCCTGTGGACACCTATGATGATGCTCCCTTCGGGGACAATATTGATGACCCTGCGGATCCAATGGAGAATTGGAAAGACAGCCATAAGGTTGATTGTCAACCTTGGGCGTCCCCTCCTCCTACCCGAGACCCTGACGCCCTGGGTATGGATTCACCCCTCCCCCTCCACTTAAGTCCCTCAGGCCTCACCTGTGGATGATCAAATGGTGTTTAACGCCATCTTGAAGAAGACGGCTGAGCATTTTCAGATCGCCACACAGGAGGCTTTACCGGATTCAGACTTTGTAGAAAATATACTGAAGGAAAAGCCTCCTGCCAGCCAGGCCATTCCTTTGCTGAAATCTATCAAGAGGAGACGGGTGCCTTCATTGTTGACACCAGCTCAGACCAGAGCAGTTAATCTCACGGTATAGAAGTTGTTTCGCCCTTCTTCTACCGACCCCGCTTACATCAAGGGCTATGCCACTCCGGATTCACTAGTAGTTACTACCACTAGTAAAAGAGAAGGTGTACCCCTGTCTACAGGGGAAGCACCGCCTGATAAAGAATCCAAGAGGTGTGTGCTCTGGGGAAGAGGGTCACGGCGGCTGCTGCTGCATTCTCCACCCGAATAGCCAATAACGCCACTCTATTGCCTAGCTATGCAGGCGTCCAGTAGAACCTGCTGCAAGAAGGTCTTCAGGAGGTACCTGAACCAATGGGCTAAGTTGCTCGCATTTGGCCCAGAAGGCAAACAAGTGAATAATAATGTTCTTAAGAACACTTTAGACGCCACTGAGACGGTGGGTAGAACCCTGGCCCAGGGTACCTCACTGAATTGACATGCCTGGTTACGGAAATCTGGTTTTGAACCTGAAACGCATGCAGCCCTATTAAACAAACCTGTTGAAGAAACCAACTTGTTCGGCAAGGCTGTGGACGAAGCACTCGAGACAACCAAGAAAGAACATGAGACTCAACAGATTACCCAGAAGCCTTCACAACAGGGAGGGGGCGGCTCTCATCGGTCCTTTCGTGGGCAATCTTGCTCACCTCAGAACCAGTAAGGTTCGGGAAACAACTATTCTGGTCAAGGATCTAACACTATTACCAACTATCCACCTAGAGGACAGCAGCGTGGAAATGGTAGAGGCCGGAGCTCCACTCCCAGAGGCTCTCCGGCCACAGGTCAGAAATGACCCTCAGATCCGAGTCCCCTCCCATTCCAACCCAGTTGGGGGGGCGTTTATTTTCCTTCATGCATGGGAGGGGATAACGACAGACCAGTGGATACTCAAAACTGGTGCCCACCGGTACTGCATAGAATGTTGACGACCACCTCAATTCAGACCGCCAAAATCAAGACGCCGACACCGGAACACCTACACGTCCTGCTGCAAGAGGTTGAGATCCTGCAGGAAAAAGGTGCCATAGAAGTCGTCCCTTTTCTACAGGTAAACAAGAGTATTTATTCAGTGTACTTCCTTGAACCCAAAAAGGATCTCACCATGCACCCTGTGCTAGACTTGTGCCCAGCAAACAAATTTGTCAAACCTCAAACATTTTGTATGGTTACGTTGCAGGAAGTAATCCCTCTGCTGTAACAGGGGGATTACATGGCAACATTGGACATGAAAGATGCATACTTTCATATTTTAATGTTGCCGGCGCACAGAAAATACCTGAGGTTCATGATAGAAGACGAGCACTATCAGTTCAAAGTACTCCCCTTCGGCATCGCCTCGGTGCCAGGGGTGTTTACGAAGGTAGTGGCAGCAGCGCACCTGCGCAGATAATCCGTCCCGGTTTACCCTTACCTCAACGACTGGCTCATAACAGGGGAGTCCTACGGAACATGCCTGTTGTACACGCAAAAGACGATAGACCTCTTGTTCAACCTGGGATTCTCCATCAACGAGAAGAAATCCAACTTAGACCCCAGTCAAGTCAAACAGTTTCTAGGGGCTCTAATTCAGACAGAAGATGGCCTCGTCTTCCCCTCCAACGAGAGGGTTCCAGAACATGCTGTTTCAGATCCCTCAGTATGTAGCCGGTCAAGAGGTGACTGTGCGCAATGCCATGCGGCTGTTAGGGAGGATGGCATCCTGCATTTACTTGGTTCCTCACGTGCTTCTGCGCATGCGTCCCATGCAAGAGTGGCTCAACAGCCAGTGGTGTTAGGCCAGCGGACAATGGGAAGATCTGGTAGTTGTCCCGCCAGCCCTCGTTCTCTCTCAGTGGTGGTCGAGGGAAAACCTCTTGAAGGGGAAAACCTTCACCACCCCCGCAGTAGAAGCCACTCATGACAGACGCATCTCTCAAGGGGTGGGGGGGGGGCTCTCACCTGCTTCAGCAGACGGCGCACGGCGTGTGGTCCCCAGAAGTAGCATCCAACCAAATAGATCTGTTGGAGCTATTAGCTGTATTCAAAGTACTGAAAGCCTTTCAGACACAGTTGCAGGGGAAGACATACCTGATCCTGACAGACAGCACCACGGCCATGTACTACCTGAATGAGCAAGGGGGCATACACTCTCCAGGACTAGAACATTTGGAAATGGGCTCTTAAACACAGGATGTTCCTTTTGTCCCAACACGTTCCAGGGAAACTCAATCTTCTGGTGGACGTGCTCAGCCGAGACTTCCCACTGCCCGTAGAGTACGAATGGCGACTACTCGAAGACATCGTCGCCAAAATTTTTGCGCTATGGGGCCTCCCAGAGATTGACTTGTTCGCAACTCTGGAGAACGCTCAATGCCAAGATTACGCCTCCATGTACCCCCAGAACTGATCCAAGGGGAACAGTCTCTGGATAACGTGGTCAGGGAAATTTGTTTACGTTTTTCCCCCCGGCTCCCCTACTCAACAAGATCGTACACAAGATGCACCAGGAACCAGTCACCATGATTGTGGTGGCCCCCATGTGCGCCCGCCAACCCTTGTTCATCTCATCTGATGGAGATGTCCCCATCTTCTCCAGTCAAACTACCTTGCCCGTAATACATGTTATCTCAAGACAGGGGAGAAACACTTCACCCATGCCTGCAAACCCTGAATTTAGCGGCCTGGCTCCTGAGGTCATAGAACTTACAACTCCCTCAGAGATGCATGGACATACTTAGGGAGGCGAGGAAACCCAACCCCCAATATTGCTACTCCAGTAAATGGAAACGCTTTATTATCTGGTGCAACTCCAAGGGCATCAATCCCATTGACTGTTCTCCTACACACATTGTGTTATTTATTTATTTGTTTATAAGGCGCCGAAAGCCCGCAAGCATCGTGAAGACAGTGACTCACACAAAACACAAAGACTAGCTGGTACAAAGGCACAAGAGGCTTGGCATGCCAAGAACCAGAAAGGAAACAGGTACTACTCTGGAATGCTTAGTTCATTTGAATATTGCTTTTGGAGCCTTAGGAGGTTAGATTCATTTCTCTGGTTTAGTGGCAGTTTGTTCCAGTGGTAGGCAGACCGATTTGGGAAGGCTCTACCCAACTGTTTGCTTTCCTGTGGAGGTTAGTTGTAATAAGCCCTTGAGCCTCAGATCTTAGAGTGCGGGTTGGAATGTGGGCCACAATTTTGGACTTAAGGTAGGCCGGAGCGTTTCCATATAAGCACATGTGTGTGAGTGTCATTGATTTGAACATCACACGATCTTCGACCCTTAGGCAGTGTAGTTCCCTCCTTGCTTCACTGATATGATCAGATTTTGCCTTATGCTTGATTATTCGCACAGCATGATTCTGAATATGCAGGTATTTTGTCAAGCATTGTTTACTGGTGCCCAGTAACAGGGCTTTGCCATAGTCAAGTCGAGAGAGTATAGTCGCTCTGGCTATGGTAGCGCAGTTTGATTCATTAAGTACAGGTCTGAAAGCTTTTAGCAATCTTAGCTAGTAAGAGCAGTTTTTAGTAACATAAGAGGCTTGAGCATCTGAGCTCAAGGAAGCTCCCAGAGTCATGGCCAAGGTTTTGACACTAGTCACTACCTGGATATGAGACTCTTTTATCGTGAAAGACTCATAACTGGATGGTAATTTTGCCCTGGCTTGCTTGGACCCTAAGACCATCAGCTCGTTTTTTTTCCCGTTCAAACACATCCAGTTATGATCCATCCACTGTTCAATGATGTTATAAAGTTCATTTACCATTTTGTTGTCTTTCGTGTAGTCCCCACTCAATTCCACTACCAGCTGAGTGTCATCAGCGTAGTTAGTGAAAAAGGTGTTGATGTTATCTAGTGCCTCACACAGGAGGCGTAGATATAGATTGAAGAGAAGTGGCGAAAGACTAGCTCCATGGAGAACACCACAGAAGATGTTTGACTATATAGAGAATTTATCATCCCAATATACTCTAGAGATTCTGTCTGCTAAAAATGATGCTAGCCAACCTATGGCTTCCTTAGAGAAGTTTGCAATTTTCTCCAGTGCTTCTTGTAATAGCTTGTGGTCTAGTAAGTCAAATGCAGCACTTAGGTCTAGCAGGATTAGCAGACCATTATTGCCCCTGTCAGTGATACTCAGCATTTTCGTCTGCAGGTCCAGCATCACCTTTTCCGTTTTGTGAGCAGCACGGAAACCCGATTGTTGGTAATGTAGTATTTCATTGGTCTCTACATATGCTTGCAGTTGTGCAGTTGCAATTTTGTCCATTACTTTTAGTATGAAGTTACAATTGGTTATGGGTCTTAAATTCCCTGGCTCTCGTTGATCTAGATTAGGTTTTTTGACCAATGGGGCGATAGTCACCTTTTTGATATTCTTGGGTACCATTTGGTCTCGGAATGAAGTATTAACCATTCTCGTAACAGTGGTGCGAAAATGTCGGCATTTTCAAGTATGATTTTCGGGTGGAGTATGTTTTCTGCGCATGACGACGGCTTCATCGATGCCAGAGTTTTGAGCATGTCCGCAGTCGTAATCTCTTGAAATTGGAATCTATCCAGATGATCTATTGGCTTATTGATGTGTGGTTGTTCATATTTTGTGAGTTGGGCATTAGCTATTAATTCTCTTGCTTTAATGATATTATTGCTAATGGCAGCTTGGGTGTTTTCACATTCAGCTTGGGACAGGACAAAGGCCGGAGTCAGCGAGTCAGGTTTCTCAGTATATTTGAGAATCTCAAACAGTTTGGCCGGGGCATTTGAGGCTTTCTGAATTTGAGTGTTGAAATAGTCTTTTTTGCCTCCACAAGCTTCCTTTTATAGGACTTCTCGAGTTCCTTCCAGCTATCCTTGTTACTAGTTGTTGGTTTCTTCAACCATCTAGCTTAAAGCTGTCTTTTTTTTCCTTTTTTTGAGCAGCTAGGTCTAAGGTGTACCATTTCTGATGGTTAATATTAGGTCTAACTAGTTTAGGGCAGAGGTGGGGGCTATCTGATCAATAAGAGATGAGGTGTGTTGTTCATATTTGAATATGATTTTCTCACAAGTGTCATCGTCATTAAGGTCTGCTAGAATGTTGTTTATACAGGGAACTAAGTGTTGCCTTTCTATTCTCTTGAAATTCCGACATGACGTTTTCTTGGGTTCATTGGGACTTTTCTTGACTGGAGTGGGCATGGTCAGTGTAAAGGATATTTTATAATGATCGGACCAGATACAAGGAGTGGTCACATAGTTGTTAGTTGCTAGATTGTTTGTAATGATCCAGTCTAGCTGGTGTCCATTATCGATTGTGGGTTCGGAGTTCCTAACTTGGAAGTCAAGATCATTTAGAGCCTTCTCTAGGCTTATCGCCTTTTTGTCTTTGGGTTCGCCACGCCAACGGTTGAAGTCACCTAGAACCAGCGTAGAAAAATTAGGGCTTTTGAGTAGGTTGAGTAGTTCGGTGAGTTCCTCATTAGACTCGGACGTAAGAGATGGGGGTCTATAAATAAGAACAATGTTCAAGCAGTTTGTGTCAGTAGGGCAGTGTTTCAGATGTAGTGTTTCGCAGACGTGGCAAGTCGAGGTATATGGAAACATTAGGAGTGAGTCCTGAATTATCATTGCTACCCCACCCCCTTTACCTGTATCTCTGTTAGTGTGGTGTATGGTGTAACCTGTTGGGACCGTAATGTTGCAGGTTGGACCAATTTGGTCATGTAACCATGTTTCGGTGAGACACATGATGTCAAGGTTTTCTCCTGTATAAAATCATGTATGCTTTGAGCATGTTGATTTAAGGAGTGTGTATTTAACAAACATACCTTTTAGATTCATATTTGGCATTGTTTCGATTGGGGTTATATTAGTCTTGTTAGTTTATATGCCTGTTTCTGGGGAGGTTCGCATTTCAGTAGCGAGCAGTGTAAGGCATTCTGAGGTTGTATCCTTGCCCGTTCCATAACCTGCATTGCGTGTAGTTGGATTGCTTCCAGGCGCTGCATGTCATATAGTTCTAACCATAGGTTGTCCATTGCTTCAATGCCCCTTCTCACTGTGTAATTGTGGGTAGAGCTGAAGAAATAATACCAGGCATCTAGGCCGACGCAGAGGACCGGCGCAAGACCGGCTTGTCACAAAGTGCTGGCGCTGAAGCGCCGGACGTTTCGAGAGAAAGGGAGCCGGTGCTTTTGGGACTTGTAGTCCTACCAGGTCTTACAGTAGCCTAAGTAGGCTGTGATAGATCCTTTGCTGCACTAAGTGTGACACATATAGAGACAATGCACCCTAACACTTGTAACAAGCAGTATTCACCAGACAGTAAGAACAATTCTCCATACAAGTATTTCGAGGAGACACGTGCTGCTTTATATTATCACAGCACGTGTCTCTGAGCAGTTTCCAATGCAGAGAGAGTAAACAATTGTCAACTATGGGTTAGTGTTATTCGCAGCGGTAGCCTTGGTAACAGAGCGCAGTTCAACAAAGCAGTCACCCAATGAGCCCCGAGCTAAGAAGAACCACCCACCTCAGTCAACCCTTGGTTCAGAGTACACTGAGGTGAGCCTTTTATGAGAAAGGCCGGCGGCACCGGCGCAAGACCGGCTTGTCACTCGAAGCGCCGGCGCTGAAGCACCTGACATTTCGAGATAAAACTATGCTAAAGGAAGGTTCTGGTTACAGTGCCCTACTAAAAACCTATCAAATTCACTGACAAAAAACGTTGTTACAGGGACGTTATTGTTCTGTTGCCCTAAGAAAAACTTATCCAATTCAATGACATTTGTGATGTCATCTTTCATGTCATGGGTCTTCGTCTTAGCAGTGTACAGAGGTGGTGCGAGTTATGGTTGCTTAGCTTACCATAACTGGCGAATTTCTGGGGGTTTTCGGTTTTACTTGTAACCATAATAAGGATAGTTTGTTATTAGTGCAAAGTAAGTATAATGTTCCTTTCATGTACTTGCTGCACTGAATTGGATAGGTTTTTCTTAGGGCAACTGAACCAGAACGTCCCTGTAACAATGTTTTTGGTCAGTGAATTTGATAGGTTTTTAGTAGTGCACTGTAACCAGAACCTTCCTTTAGCATAGTTTTTTCAGTAAAGGGGATAGGTTTTTAGTAGCGCAATCTATCCATAACATCCCTTTTACAATGTTTTTTGTTAGTGAATTTCATAGGTTTTTAGTAGGGCACTGTAACCAGAACGTTGCTTTAGCATAGTGTTTTCTGTAGAGGTGATCGGTTTTTGGTAGCACAACTGAACCATAACATCCCGTTAACGTCTTTTCACAGAATCCTTGGCTGCCCTCATGACGAACTTGTTGAAAACCCAAATTCCTGTGTATGTATCCATTTGTGCTATCCCTTCCCTTTCCTAATAGTGTCTGTATATCTTAGAAATTAAAGGAGTACATGTTAAGTGTTGGTGAGTGTGTGAGTGGTTTTTGCTTTTGTGTTAACATTGCATGGTGAGTCTGTGGCGCACATTACTGTGCAAGATGGCTGCAGGTAAGCAATATGGAGGTTTTCTAAGGAGACTGCACTTGGTCAGCGTATGTGCAATCACAATGCAGGTATCCGTAGGAATCCAGTACTGGCCACATGGCTGCATCTTCTAATGCACTTTTAATTAGTTGTGGGAGCGCACGTCTGTCAGTTCTACAGCTATGCGCATGCGTAGGGCATCCTCTGCGTGCTAGTAACACCGCCCCTGTCGCCAGCCCTACGGATTCGTACGGTAAGCTACCGCATTTCAAGCAGTCCTGGCGATTACGTGGGTTGCTGTGCAAACCTACCAATTTATGGCTGCAGCATGCCTGGCTGTATGAGGCCCACTGGAAACAAGGAACAGCAACCTCCAGTGTACGCTGGGCGTGTTAAATGTCACATTAATTTGATTGATGTGCTGCTTGCCTTTCTATGACCCGTGAAACGGACACACCGTCTCTGTAGTGAGCACCGTGACGGAAAGTGTCAAGGGTTCGCCTGCTGGTCGTAGAGTTGAAGAAAACATTTAACTGCAGGTGTGACAGTCTGTAGTGAATCTGCAAAATGACAAAGCTGGTGCGGCTTGGTCACTCACATACAAGTGCATGTAAAGAAAAGTAAGCAAACAGCAGATACTTCGGATCGCAAAGAATATCAGTGGTGGTTTTCAAAGTACTGTAGCCGCATGGGGAGTGCTGAATTATTATCTTCCTGCTCCACGTAATGAATCTGCGTTTCTCTTTGTTGTAAGCATTCTTGTATTTCAAAATGTATTCATTTCCGTGAATGCTGGTCCTACGACTAATGCCGTGCCATGAAGTGTCTGTACTGCTTGTGATGAGAACTGAAATCGAAACTCAAGGCACCAGTGGGCAGGGTACTGCCCTTCCAACAATGCAGTAGGTTAATTTCATGTACAGCATTCTCCACATCTGCTCCTGCCAACAGGGACACAACATACTTGCAGACCATATGCTGCGCTGCAGACCCTTACCTGGCCAAGGGCATTGTATTTCTGCATGTACTGCGATGCGCTACTCTACAGAGGGAAGCTACTGGAAGTGCTTGGGAAGGTTCGGTCCGGCAGCATGACAATAACTGCTGCCTATTTAAGTGAGGGACAACCAACATTGCCCTCTCTCTGCACGTGCCCTATGTTATCCCTGTAGATGGTGCCACTTCTGTACCGGCCGTTGCCTTCCTTTCCTTCTGTGTCTGTTGACAAGACCAACATAAATAGAAACCAACTGGAAAAGGTAAAAAGTTCAATGAAAAAAGCTCCTTTCAGAGTTGAAAAATGGAATTGACAATGAACGGCTGCAGGGCGCCGTGCACCATATACGCTCCACAGAATCTGTGCTAAATAAAGGGAGGCTGGCTCTGTGGAAAACACTGTAGTGGAATTGGGTAGAAGAACAAGTTACTCTCTTCCTTGTAACGTTCTTTCGATGGGATGGTCTGACGTCGTATTCCATATCTATGACAATAATCACCACAGCAGTGCTGCTTCGAAAACTTTTGTCTGCGTCCTGCGTCGATGACGTCGATGCGCTGTCCCCGAGGACCTCCTCCGACAGCCCCCGATGTGATAAGTAGGACTCACGACGCCTGTAGCCTCAGTTGTAGTTTTTTCCCCCAGAATGTGTGACACCGGTCATTTGCCAGCCAGACACACAAGGCCTTGCGGTAACGTAAGCTGCAATCGCAAAGAAATTCTGCAGCGGGGAAGGTTGGGAGGAAGCGATATGGAATACGTCGTCGGACCATCCCATCGAAAGAACGTTACAAGGTAAGAGAGTAACTTGTTCTTCAAGGGGATTGGGTCCTCCGACGTATTACATATCTATGACAGACTCCCAAAGCAGTACCAAAGCAAGGAGGTGGGAAAAGAATTTAGAAAACCAAATTTAGAATACCCAATTAAATTGCAGAGTATGTACTGAAGCCCAGGTGGCTGCATCACAGATGTTACGAATAGGAACACCCCTCTCTAGGGCAGTAGATGCAGCCATACCCCTGGTAGAATGGGCCCGCAAGCCAGCCGGAGGGTCCTTACCCGCCAAGCGGTAACACTCGGAGATAGCTAAAATAATCTGAGACAGTCTGTTTCGTCACAGCTTGTGCCAAACGCTTTCCAGCGTAACCAATGAAGAGTTGATCGTCCACTCTGACCCGGGACATGCGTGAAACATAAAAGCTCAAAGCTCTCCTAGGATCAAGCCTATGGAGCCTCTCCTCTTCCTTACCAGGATGTGGAGGAGGATAGAACCCGGAAGAACAACCTTCTGGCCTAAATGAAACTCCGAAACCACCTTCGGAAGAAAAGAAGGACGAACTCGAAGGACAACCCCGTCCTTATGAAACACAGTGAAGGGTGGCTTAACTGAAAGTGCCTGTAGCTCACTCACTCTGTGAGCGGAAGTAACCGCAACTAAAAATACAGTTTTAAGAGTTAACAGTCTCAAAGGGCAGGAATGCAAAGGCTCAAACGGAGCACCCATAAGAAACTTAAGAACAAGGTTCAAATCCCAACCGGGCACCAGAAAAGGTGACGGAGGAGTAGGAACTCTCTTCAGACGAGTGCTTAAATATGGACAGCGCCGGCAGGTAACCTTTAATGGTACCCACTTGTAAGCCCCTGTGGGCCAAAGAAAGCAAAAAAGACAGAACCATGGGAATGTCACATGCAAAAGGATCCACATTCTGGACTCTGCACCAGTCGCAGAACTTACGGCAACGGTACAGAGACTTTGTTGCTGGCCGCCTGGCCGAGAGCAACACCTCCATCACGTCTTCAGGGTGGTCCCAATCCTTATACCTCAACTTTTCAGAAGCCAAGCGTGAAGGTTGAGGGATCTGACCTCTGGATGGAGAACCTGACCCCCCTCCCGTGAGAGCAGATCGTCTCGATAGGGAAGACGACGTGGAGGGCAGATGGACAAGTCGAGAAGGTCCGTGTACCACGTCCTCCGGGCCCACGCTGGAGCAATGAGGATCATCCGGGAACCGAACCTCCGTAACCTCTGCAGTACTTGCGGGATGACGGGGACTGGAGGAAATGTGTACAACAGTGGGAATGACCACTCCACCACGAACGCGTCTCCTAAGGCTCCTTTTGGAGGAAATTCCCGCGAGCAGAACCTCTCGCACTTCCGGTTGAAACTGGAGGTGAAGAGATCCACCTGAGGGGTCCCCCAAAGGGCGAAGATCTCCAGGAGAATCTCCTGAGCCAGCTCCCACTCATGAGAGATCGTGCTCTGCCTGCTCAGAGCGTCCGCCGTCTCGTTTTCGTCTCCGGCCAGATGAACAGCCGAGATCGAAACTTCCTGCTGGATGGCCCAGAACTCGAGCTGCATCGCCTCCCTGCACAGAGGAAGTGACCCTTCCCCCCCCCCTTTTTGTTGAGGTAGTGCATGGCCACCATGTTGTCCGTCAGAACCAGGACACTTTCCTCGCACAGTTGGCAGAAAAGCCTTCAGGGCTAGCCTGATGGCTCTCAGCCCCAACAGATTGATATGGAGTCTGGACTCCGACGGAGACCAACGACCGCTGACTGTCAACTCGTTGGCATGAGCTCCCCATCCCGTGAGGGATGTGTCCGTCACGATCGTCATCTCCGACCAGGGTAGCCAAAAAGGAGCCCCCTTCATCAAATTGCCTTCCAAGGCCCACCACAGAAGGTCCTGGCCGACCGAGGGCGGCACCTGAACAGGGTCCGACAACCTGCCAGAGGACTGAGACCACTGGAGCTTGAGGGCCCACTGCAAAGATCTCATTCGCAGACGAGCCTCTGGCACCAGAGGAATGCAGGATGCCATGAGGCCGAGCAACCTCACTCGAACGCCGGGAGCGTCTGGGCAAGCTGAAAATTGTGCACCATCTACTGAATGTGAAGAGCCCTCAGCTGGGGAGGAAAACACTGCCCCGGAGATGTGTCGAGCACTGCTCCGATGTACTGGAGCCGCTGTGTTGGTGTCAAATGGGACTTCTTTAAATTGAGGGAGAAGTCCAGCCTGTGAAGGGAGTGGCAGGTGATGGACAGATGATCCAGGACTTGCTCGGGAGAGCGCGCCCTGATCAACCAGTCGTCCAGGTAGGGGTAGACGTGAATCCCCCCTTTCCTGAGATGCGCTGCCACCACCACCATGAGCTTGGTGAAAACCCTCAGGGCGGAGGTCAATCCGAACGTCAGGACCCGAAACTGAAAGTGCGAGTCGCCAACCGCGAACCTCAGGTACTTCTTGTGCTTGGGATGGATCGGCACATGGAAGTAAGCATCCTTGAGGTCGAGAGACACCAACCAGTCCTGGAGTTGGAGGGCCTGGAGGACTTGAGAGAGAGTAACCATCTTGAACTTGTCCTTCCTGAGGAGCTTGTTCAAACCGCGCAAGTCCGTGATGGGTCTCAATCCCCCGTCTTTCTTGGAAATCAAAAAATAAGGGGAATACCATCCCTTGATCCTCTCCGCTACAGGTACCAGTTCTATGGAGCCTTTCTCCAGCAGGGCTTGAATTTCCTGCGCAAGGAGCGGATCCGGACCCTTCAAAGAGAGGTTCCCTGGTGGATTGTCGTGAGGCCTCTGCCGAAAGGGAAGACTGTAGCCGTGGGTTATGATCTCCAGAACCCACACATCTGAAGTAATGGCGCGCCACTCTACAAGATGCTGCGCCAGCCTTCCCCCAACCAGCGAACCATGGGACATGGCCTCATGACTGAGTGGTAGCGGCTGCGGCGTTGCCTGAGGGCAAAGAGGCAACTGCCCGAGCGGCCCTGGCACCTCGAGTGCTTTGCTTTCCACCTCTGGCACTCCTACGGTGGCCGCTTTGACTGTCGGCTCCTCTCGCTCTACCAACGGATGAGTAATAACGAAAGGAACCTCCCCTCCATTGCTGTCCCCTAAGACGAAAGGGCGGAGGTTGGCGAACTGCAGCGCTCAACGACTTCACTGCAGCTTTGGAGGTCTGCAACCTCTCAAGGCTCTCGTCAGCCTTGTTGCCAAAAAGGTGTTCGCTGTCAAAGGGCATGTTGAGGAGCCGGGCCTGCACATCAGGAGCAAACCCCGACTTCCGCAACCACGCAAACCTGCGTATTACGGTGCTCGCCGCCATGGACCGGGTGATGCAATCTGCCATGTCCAAACCCGACTGAACGGACTCACACATGGCGTCCTTGCCATCCTGGACCATAGCAAGGAAACCATCCCGTTCGTCCCCTTCGGGAATATGTTCAGCCACTAATGCAATGCAGTTCCACAGAGTGTGCGTGAAACGAGACAAGGCACATACGGAGTTGGCCACCTGAAGCACCATAACCCCTGAAGAAAACACTTTCTTCGCCCAGCCATCAAAACGTTTGTTGTCCCTATCCGGAGGGATGGTAGGATACGACACCTGTTTTGCCGGGGCCGTAGCCGCCTGCACCACCAAACGCTCCGGAGTGGGGTGCTTGGACAAGTAGCCAGGGTCGCTACAGGCTGGACGATATTTTCGCGACACAGACTGGCCCACTGCCGGGAGACTCTCCGGAGCAGTCCAAGCCGCTGCCACCCTTCTCTGTAGATCCATATGAAACAGCAGTACCGGGTCAGTTGGGGGACCAAGATCAAGGATGTCTGTCATTTCATCCTGAACAAACTCCCCTGGGGGAGCAGACCAGCCCAACCCGAAACATAAGGCGCCGGTATGAAGAGTCGGCATGAGTGCCAGGCTCAGGCCTACAAAACTCCACCTCTGGAGAGGTGTCCAGTCCACTGGCATCATGCAGTGACTGCCTCAGGTCTTCAAACTGGCTATGGCCCGAGAGGATCTCATCTGGTACCGTATCCGGGACCAGGCCCTCATCAGAGCCCTCATCCACCTCTGAAATATATTCCAGGCGATGAGAGGAAGGCATCTGAGGAACCAAGCCATGCCTGACCTTGGCTAAAGCCTTTCTAGGGACATCCCCCGTGCCACGGGGTCCCTCCGACTCGAAAGGCGTCGACAAAATCGGCGTTGACGTCGAGCGAATCAGCGTCGACGTCAACTGCAGCGCCGCCAATAACGACGGCGTCGACACAGGCCTCGACGCCGGAGCACCGAGCGTGTCTTGATGACCTAGGCGCCGACAGTGTCGACGGCCCCCTCGAAGCCGGAGCCTCGAGAGAGGTCGTCTATGACCTCGGCGCCACAGGCGTCGACGTCTTCCTCGAAGACGGCACAGGATCACGCAGTCTCGAGCGCGTTGAGAACCGGGACCTGGCATGGCCATGGCGAGAACGGCTACCCTTGTCCGAGCGGGACCTCTCCCGCGAGCCGTACCCACCACTCGAGCCCGAAGGCGAGCGAGTGGTGTCTCTCGACCGGTGCCGCTCGACCCCACTCGGAGGCACGGGCGTACCGAGGCCCTACGACTCAAGAACCACTAGCCTTTTCTTCCCGAAGGAAGCCCATTCCTCCGGTGTCGCTTGCATGGAGGGGTAATTGACCCGCCGACGGGCGGAGTCCTCGGAAGAGCACAGGGAAGGCGACCGATACCAGCGCTTCCTGGAATGCCTCGAACAGGCAGAGGAGTGGTGAGACGGACTCCTGGAAGGAGACCCACCGGACTTCCGATGACGACGAAAGCCCTGCAGACCTCGACTTCCGGGGCTTAGACACCCGACCTACCGACAACTTCTTCTTGTGTTCCCGCAGGGCCTTGGCCGTGAGCGACTGACAGTTGACACAGCAGTCCGTATCATGGGCCTCCCCGAGGCACCAGAGGCAGGTGTCGTGCGAGTCCGTGGCCGACATCTTGGACCCGCAGTCCCCGCATTTCTTGAAGCCCGGACGCGGGGTTGAGGACGAGGTAGACATCGTCGAACAGGCGTAATTCACAAAAAATGAACAAGTTCTAAGAACCGAGAAGATAACTCCAAAGAGTCGAGGCGTACCGAGATTCACGAAGCGAACACGTTCGCGGAAAAAACAGAACTGAGGCTACAGGCGTCGTGCGTCCTACTTATCACATTGGGTGACGTCGGCCTTCGGAGGAGGTCCTCTGGGACGGCGCATCGACGTCATCAACGCAGGATGCAGACGCCGAAAAAAGTTATTGTCATAGATATGGAATACCTCGGAGGACCCAATCCCCTCGAAAGGGCTGGGTGTAAAGAGTTTTTTTCTGTGTTGCTGTATGTGTTGAAGCGTTTAAGTGCGCAACACCAACTACAAAAATTCTTCCTGTACTTCCAAGAAGGGCAGCAAGGCATTTTGGATATGTTGTGAGAAAATCAGAATGGCAGGAATAGTAAGATGAACGCTATTTGTGGGAAAAACTTGTGCTGTGAAACGTAATATTCCCATTTTGGAAGTACAACATTGTCACATGTCGTAAAAAGGCACAAATAGACTTCTTCACAATGTACCGTACTTTCTCCATTTCGGGCCAAATGAAAAATAACGCAGCCACATCTGTGTCAGCGTAATGTGATAAATTATGAAGGAAATCGGAAACATACGCATAACCTGGGCAAGTGCCTCCTTCATTGCAAACGGCACTGTAAGTCTGGTAACATGTTGTGAAGTTTTCCCTCCACAATGAAGAACAATAATGTCGGCATGATCGCGCGTCACCAAAGTCTCACAAAGACAAACCAAAATCAGTCACTTCATTGCAGGTACTCCATACCAGTACAAATCCACATGATAGAATCCAAAATAAGCAGCCACTGCACAGTCTTTTCCATTCACTTTCAATCAATGCATTCAGAACTCAACAAAAACCGTACGCTGTGGCTCGTGAAACACACAGCAATAACCGCAGCTTCTGCATCTTTGTTGACAAATACACCGTGTACCACAGTCAGTGCGTACAAACCACACCCAGAAACCTTTTTGACCGTAGCCTCCACAGTGCCATGTCTATGGCGGCCATCTGCAAAAGGCCCGGATGTGACCCGCACAACCCTGCAACTATTGCAATGTCCGCTGACTTATCGTGCTGTGCGCGTGGGAGTGGGGGAATACATTTCAACCAGGGTAGGGGATTTTGTTTGTAGTGGTGGCTCTGAAAAGAGCCTTTTTTTAAAATAAATGTGCTTCATAGAAACACCTCTTTTACGGTTTTTATAAGTGTTTGTTTTTTGTAGTTCGCCTCACATTCTTACAATAGCGTCTTCAGTGCAGCCTGTAGATTGTAAAACAAAATAGCATTGCCACTGGTCATCAAAGAAATGCCATTTTCATTCAAAAGGTGCACATATCGAGACCCAATGTTGTCATTCTCACAGGAGAACATCCCAGCAGCACTCAAGAAGTCACACATGCTTCTGTTGATAAGACCCCTTCTGACCTCTGGCTGGCGACAACATTAATTGGAATAGTCTCACACTATTCTTGGTGGTATACATGAGAAAAGCACCTTGGCAGTGGGAAAAATGCGCTTCACTGCTTTTATCAACTTCTTCAGTTGGCGGTACACACATGAACAAGCCATGGAACCCAAATGCAAGGCTCCATAGTGCACGACCATAACATGTGCAGTAGCGAAAGTGGCCGCTCGTCGACATTCTGCAAGCACAACGCCGAAACTGCAGACATCGACACTGCACCACAAAGCCTCCACACCCTCCAAATCGAAATGGCCAAAAAAGCCTCTTTCAATGGCGTACTGGAGCAGATCTAGCACAAAGTCATCACCCACAATGAAAACTGTGCATCTCTCCATCTCTGCCTGCCTCACTACACAGAGTAATGAAAAAAAATATTGCTGCCCTTTCCTGTGACGCACACCCTGAGCACCTGATTGGACAATCCCCACAGTCCCATTTCCTTTGGCCAGCATGGTGAGAAGCGCGGAATGTGGCACGTGCGCTTCCCCAAGTACTGCAAGGGCCGTGCCCCGGTAAAGCAGGAGCAGTCCTTCTTCCCTTTCCACAATTTTTCTGTGCATCACTACCTCATTGGGTCTGTTAAATAGTCACACACGCATCCACCATTGGCATCCAAGACGTTAGCATCTAACTCTCACTTCTGTACAACACTTCATATGTACCGTTGCACGTTCAGCCTCCAAGTGTCGTGTCATTGGAAAGCACGTCCAGTAGAAAGTTCAGTAAAAGAATTCAAGATTTGTGCATCAACATTCATCCACATGTGCACCCATCACCATAAAGTGGAGGTATGAATACTTTTTCTGCAGTATGTTTACAGCTCCGTTATAAGTGCCTGTGCGCACGGTATCTGCCACTGAGCGTCCATTATGTTCTTAAAAAGCTTACTGTTTTTTTTTCTCCCATCCACTACCATCAAGTGGCACTTCAATTGTATATGCTTGCAACATTTCCATTTACCCATATCACCCATTGTAATATAGAAACAGGGACTCTCTTCTTTCCTTTCGACAATACTATGAATTCTTTTCCCCACTAACCCATCTCCTACATAAATTGTAAAATGATGGCACCAAAACCAGCACTGAATGTATGCTACCAACCTAAAGCAAGGTCCGAAAAGCTCACTGTCTCTACAGCTGTGGTTCTCTCTAGGCTGGACTATTGCAACAGCCTCATTCTAAATCTGCCTGCTTCTACTCTGCACCCTCTGCATCTCATCCAGAAGAGGACTGCACACCTTGTCCTTGGCTTCAAGCCCAGGGATCGTATCTCTCCGGGACTGAAATGTCTGCACTGGCTCCCAGTAATTGCGAGGAATAAGGTCAAAACCCTCTGCATTATGCACAAGGCCTTCTGAGCCCTGGGGCTGCAATACCTTCAACTCTCACTTCCTAAATATCTCTGTGCTCAAGTTCTTCCCTCATCTGCCTCCAACTCCCTCAGGGTCACTCGCTTCTGCAAGCAACCAGTTTGTGGTAGATCTCTTTCTTCGGCTGGGGTCTCCCTCTGCAACAGCCTCCCTGAAACTTGAGGAGAACCATCGCCAGTTCCGGATGCACCTCAAAACCTTTCTCTTTGTCTCTGCTTTTTCTCCTCATCTCCCCTGCTGACTTCCTGGCTGAAACTGATTCTGAACTGGTTACCTGGCCACCCTCTGATCTCAGCCCCAGGCCACCTCCCCCACCAGTCGCTCCCCTGCACTGGCTTTCTGGCAAACCCTGCACTTGGTGACTGTTTTCTGTATCCCTAACAGTTCCACCACCACCTGATGTCTGCACTTAACCTTGCACTTGTTACCATCGGGCTGTATTTTTACTTATTGTAATGTTTTCTTCTTCCCATGTACTGCACTTTCTCCTCCCCTTCCCCATGCACTTGGGCGATCTGAGTATCACCTGGCCTAGTAGGTTCATTGTCTCTGTTATCCCTCTCTTCCCCTCCCTTGCCTCATTGCGCCTTCAAAAACTTGTGTATATGCGCACTATAAATGGCATATCATACAATATCACATCATATCATACACACATTGTATTCATAACGGGATGCCTGCTACTTACCTTGTACACTTCCCAGAATTTTTTTCCACAGCACCCTACTTACTAAAAACGTATGAAAAATGATCGCACAAAAGCAACACTAAGAGTATGTTAGCAACTTCAAACAAGTACATACAGTGCATGCATTCAAACAGGATGCCTGCCCCTTACCTTGCACACTTCCACCATAGCCTTCTGCATTTCTCTGTACAAAGAGAACTTCTACCACAGTTTTTCCATACACACCACAACCAAAAACCTTATTGAGCAATCCCTTAGCCTCCACAGTCCCATTTCCAGGGCTACCATCCTGAAAAGGGCTGGATGTGGCAAGTGTAATCCAGAAACTACCACGGAATCCGCAGAGTTATCGTGCTAGGAAGGGGGCGGGGGAGAAGTGTGAAACAGGTTAGGTGATTGGGTTGTTAGTGGTCTCACGGAAAAGATGTATTTTTTTCGTGCTTACAAAGAACCTTTTTTGTTTTTGCTCTATCTGAGTTTTTTTGTTTGCCTCCTTTCATCCTTTCATTGCTACAGGATTGTCTTCAACACTTGTTGCACAGTGTAAAACAAAACAGCATTGCCAATGTTGGTCAAATAAATGCCATTTGCATGGAACCAGTGAAAATGTTGCTCATTAATGATGGCATAGTCGGTGGAGAACATCCCATCAGGGGACATTAATTGACACATGCATCTGTTAATGAAACACCTTCCGACCTCTGGCTGGGTACAAATTACACCGGCATGGTCCCATGCGCCTCTTGGTGGTATGCTTGAGAAAACCACCTTGGCAGTGGGAAAAATCTGCATCACTTCCATCAATGTACCCCAAATGCAGAGCTCCATAATGCAGCATGACAACATCAACAGTACCGACAGAGGCCACACATCTGCAAAGGTCAACCATACCGCCGAAACTGCCCTCATAGACAGTGCCCCAGAAAGCCTCCACTCCTTCCGACGCAAAATTAGCAGCCATGCCTCTTTGCGCGGCATACATGTACAGATTTTGCACAAAAGGTATCATCCACTATTAGCACTCTGTGTCTCTCCATCTCTGCCTCTCTCCATCTCTGCCTGCCACCCTCACTACACAGACTAATGGGGAAAAATAGTACCAGCCCTTCCTGTGAGGCACACCCTCGACACCTGATTGGTTAGTTCCCACAGTTCAATTTCCATAGCCACCATGCTTAAAAGGGCAGGATGTGGCACGTGCGCTTTCCCAGCTACAGCGAGGGCCGCGACCCAGTAAAGCAGGACCAGTCCTCCTTCCCTTTCCACTCCAGTGAGGCATCAAAGGCGCTAGACCCTCACCACACACAACACACCATAGTACACCCTATGTTTAAATGCTCCTGTCGCATGCAATGCACTCCCCATCTGCAATTGAGCCTGCCAGCTTTCACCCTGGCCACATATTTGCATGCATGGCTGCATAACATTGCGTTGGGTGTGCTGAACAGTATGTAGGTGGCTGTGTACATTGTCCATATTTTACATGTGTGATGCTGAGCACTTCCTTTCATGACGCAATATCTTAAAGCACTTCCTAAAGCAAGGGTCTTATAAGGGCCTAACCATAGCAAATGCAAATGCTCACATGTGGCTCCCTCTTGTGCAACGGGTGCAATGATCTACACCATACGCTAATGTACGCATAGCAGCTCACTTCTGCTGTTCTACCAAGTCTACAATGTCCTGCACAACCATTGTGTAAAAGTCACCAACTTCAAATACATGCAGAGTTACAACTGCATGCCTGCATTATGTTGTGGAGGCTGTGGTGAAGGCCTAGGCTCTTGGGTGCATGGCCTACATCCAAGGGGATTGGCCATGCACCCAACCGTCTAGGCCTTGCCCACACCCACCACAACATAACAGCGCAATGCAGGCAAACATGTAGCCAGATTCCGGAATTCACAAAGGCAACATAGTCACCGTCACTTCTACCCAACCGCCGCCCCATAATACAGCGATGCATGCAAACATGTTCCAGTTACCATAATCCACAAACATACCACACTGTTTGGCACTCCTACCCACTGATGTTCACATAGCATTGTATTACTTGTGTATAGGCGTGTTTATAAATGCCATATATCACTACTGCCAACAAAACCACAAAATCTTCCCAACATTGGTCCTGCTGCCAGCACTCTAGTAACTGCATACAAGCAATACTGCAAAGTGCCGTACAACACTTACTAATCTGCGCATTGCAGACTACCCAAGCACATATCAAATCCACTTCAACCGTACCCTCTGCTATACGTACAGTATTCCAACACTGCACCCAGTGGACATGCTGCAGGACTGCTCACTGCAGCATCTCCAGCCATGCACCGACAACTGTAAGATGTTCTAACAATCACCACACCCATGGAGCCAACAATGTATGCAATGCAGCCAAACCACACACACTAACCAACAATGTCAAGCCTACCTGAAACCAGTGGACATACTTGTCGGGGCAAGGGCTTCAGCCATGCATCCAATGCAACATAGGAAGGGTATTATAAAGGGCAATCCCTAGCAAATGGAAATGGTCCCCACCTTCGAAGACATGCAGAGTTACAACTGCATGGCTGCATTATGTTGTGGTTGTGGTGAAGGCCTAGGCTCTTGGGTGCATGGCCTACAGCCTTTGGCCATGTACCCAACAGACTAGGCCTTGCCCACACCCACCACAACATAACAGCTATGCAGGCGAACATGTAGCCATGTACCAGAATTCACAAAGGCAACATAGGCACTTCTACCCAACCGCCACACCATAATACAGGGATGCGAGCAGACATGTCCCAGTTACCATAATCCACAAACATACCACAGTGTTTAGCACCGCTACCCACTTCCATTCACAAAGCATTCTATTACTGGCACCCAAACAACAAAATCTTGACAACATTGGTCCTGCTCCCAACACTCTAGTAAGTGCATAGAACCAATACTGCATAGTCCACTACAACACTTAATATTCTGCGCAATGCAGACTACCCAGGCACATATAACATCCAGTTCAACAGTACCCTCATCTATACGGACAGTATTCCAACATTGCACCCAGTGGATACGCTGCAGGACTGCTCACTGCAGCATCTCCTGCCATGCACTGACAACTGTAAGATGTTCTAACAAACACCACACCCATGGAACCAACAATGTATGCAATGCAGCCAAACCACACACACAAAGCAACAATGTCAAATCTACGTGCAACCACTGGACATACCTTTTCAGCCAGTGGACATACTTTTCCATGCAAGGGCTCCAGCCATCCATCGAAGGGGCAACAGACTTACCACACACAACACACCATAGTACACGCTATGTTTACATTTTCATGTCACATGTCATGTGGAATGCACTCCCCTTCTGCAATTTAGACTGCCACCACTCATCACAGAAGGAGATAGCCGCTGGAGCTGTCATGCCATAACAAAGGCTGCCTGCAACCACCACACAAGGCTGTTGCCTGTTGAGGTAACTGCGAATTGGCGTAGTATGCGCAGATACCGCTGGCACACCACCATCTTCTTCTAATGAGATATATCAGATGAACCACTTCTCACTCCCCCATCCTTTCCATCCCTTCTTCCCACCACCAGATGCCATAAAGTATGTTTTCCAGACCCATTCGCTGCCACATTGTCCTCGGATACAACATACCGGCATTATTGAAAACTTATGACGCACATCACGTCACCGCACACTGCAGTGCAATCAAACTTTTGACCACACAGCAAACCGGGAAATGGGACGCCGGAGCGGAGCCAGATATGACACATTTTAGTGGGCACCCTGTTACGTACAAGAGCCCCAGCCATGCACACAATGCCTTAGGGGCTTGGCACACACACCACAACACTATCCTCCAATACACCAGGGCGGCGTTTCCCAAAAACTTTGACGCACAACACGCTTCCCTCCAGCCAACCACCGGCCGCGCCCAATGTTTGCTGACATCACGGCGTACTGCAAGCCAATGAGACTTATGTCCGCGGAGCAAACAGGGAAATGGCTCCGCGGAGCAGACCCAGATATCACACATTTTTGAGACGTACATTTCAGTTCTTTGCAACAAAAGCACTTGTCGGATTTCCACCAAACACCCAAAAGCACGCTTTCGGAACCAAGACCAGCCCCCCCCCCCACTCCTGATGTAAATTTGGTGAAAATCCGTCCAGCCGTTTGGGCTGTAGCCGTGCGCAACGTTTTTGCCCATTCAGTCTATGGACAAAAAAAGTTTGGGACCCTCCCTATAAATTTTCCCCCTCTGCACGAAACCTCACCAAACTTGCCGGTAAAATTCAGAGCGGGCCATATACTCTTTTTGCAAAGGTTGATGAGGATTCCTCCAGTGGGAGCAAAGTTATAAACTGCCCAAAAAGTGGTCTTCCTATGGGTTTAGCAACTTAAACATAACTACACGGACGCTACTGCGGGCCGTGTGAGATATATATATATATATGATTCAATGCGTGTTGTGGTCATTGCTCGGGTGTCCTGTGTTGTGTGTGTGCCACTTATTCCCATTGTGTTGGTGCTGTGTTGATCTGGTGCCAGTCGCCGTGCCTTGGGTTGGCACCGCTCTCTTCAGGTTGCCCCCGCAGTGCAGGGCACAGGGCTCATTGTGTTCACTTTGGGCAGGAGCTGGAAGTGTCTTAATTCACATGCGTGGCACCTGTTAGTGAAATAAAGAGGGGGTGCACATCTAATATATATAGTTAATGCCACTTTGCAGGAACATTTCTGCAGTATTTTTATCTTTTATAGGTGGACATGGGTTCGTTGAATTGCCCTCCCAATGTGTGGTCTCCTCAAAGGGCTGCCTCTAACCGCTTGAAGAAAATGGAAGTTTGGTGAGGAGATGGGGGAGGGGAGATGTACCACCAGAAAAATAAAGATGATGATGCACCCTGGAAAAGGCGATGAGAGAAACTGATATTTCTGGCCCTTCGGCTTCAGTGCCCACAGACTCGTGCAAGGGTATGTGCCACGTCTCGGTCAGGAAACACATGGCCCTCCACATTGCAGCATAGCTTCTGCCCTGCAGTCACCCATCACCTCTGCACACCCACACTGCGTGTGGGCGCTGCTGGCTTCCCTCACTCAGTGTCCTCCACAGGGCCGGTCTTAAATGTTTCTTAAACCGCCCGGACGCTGCTGCCGCTAATGCCAGCCCTGGTCCTCCACATCTGCCATCCAGGTATTTGAAGCAGCCAGCTAAATATGTTCTGTACCGGAGAATCTGCCATTGCATAAGCGTGCCCGTTGAAGCGCTAGACACCCTCCCTGCATTCGACACAGTAAACCATGACACCCTCATCAAGAGTTTAGAAGAGATAGGTATCTTCTGAATACCAAGCATTTAAAATCAAAGAATCCTGTATCGAGGTTTCAGGCAAAGTTAAAACACTAGGTATGACCCTGGAGGCATCACTGAATGCCGATGCCCAAGCCATGTACCTCAGTAAAAACTGCACATACTACATAAGACTGCTCAAAGCAATCAGACCTTTGCTCAGTGAGAAAAACGGCACCACAATAGCTAGAGCTACCATACTGTCGCGTTTGGACTATGGAAATGTGCTCCTGGTAGGCGCCAGTAAACAAAGTTTGCATAAATTCCAATTGATCCAAAATAACACGATCAGAACAATCAAACAAAAAAACAGAACTGAACACATCAGTGAAGCCAGACGTGATCTGCACTGTCTGAAAATGGAAGATCGTACTCTATTCAAGTTACTTTGCCTGACTCAGAAATGCTTGTATGGCAAAGCTCCAGCCTATCTGAAATCCAAAATCATACCTCACAACCCGTCTAGGGCGCTAAGATCAGAAGCCAAGGGTTTAATAACTGGCATGAAGCACAAAAAAGAAAATGGCATGGGTAGATCATTCCCCAACCGGGCAGCAGCTAGCTGGAACAAATTCCCGACCGGCCTCAGGCTAGACACCAACCTCTCTTCCTTTCAGAAGAAGCTCAAAACCTTTCTCTTCAAGTAAATCTTAATGGAAGAATCTCCTCTCTGGCCTTGAAATTCCCAAATAACTGGTACATGCAACTGTCCTGTGATCACTGTCTGCTTTCTGTTTGTCCTTGTCTTTCTGTCTGCACCCCGATGCCTGCGGGCAGTCGGCACAATACAAATAAATAAATAAATAAATAACCGACTTAGCACTACTCTGGATGAAATTATTCCTAGCAAACAGAACACAAACTGTCTGGATAAAGCCCTTCAAATCTCCTCCGTGAGTCAACGACTACAAAGTACTACAAGGATCCTCACTGTCACCACTGTACTTCAACATCTATTAGACTCTGCTAATGAAGATCTTCAAAAAATACAATCTACGTACTACAACTACGCAGACGGCACTCAAATCATCTACAAAACCGAAGTTGCACAAGAAGAACACTCAATTCTAGGAGAATGTCTCAAAGAAATCTATGACTGGATGAATGCCAACAACCTAAAATCAGCCCAGGAAAGACAGAAATCATGATTGTCCAAAAATCAAGAGAACAACACCTACATACCGAGGCTGATAGAATTGGGAATGGCGCCCACACCATCAAAAGTTGTCAAAAACCTGGGAGCCCTAATGGGTAACACACTAACATCAGAACCACAAGTAAACGCAATAATTAAGAAATGCTTCTTCCTCCTTCACTCAACAAAAGAATCTTACCGTTCCTGTCCTTCGCCCACAAAACACTGACAATCGTCGCACTCATGTCAAGAATTGACTGCGCCAACAGCCTCTACCTCGGAATGCCAGGACACCTACTGAAGAAACTCCAACGCATCCAAAACGCAGCGGCTAGACTCCTCCTCAAACTATATAGAAGAGATCACATCACACCAGTGCCAAAAATGCTACAATGGCTTCCAATCAAACAACGTATCACTTTCAAAACAATGTGCATAACACACAGAGCAATCAGCGGCCAGGGAGCAGATATGATGCATCTTCTCCAACAAAATGAAGTATAGTTGACACTATGAGATTTAGATACACTAACTTTACTGTAAAGCATGGAGGCAATGCAGTGTTTTACAGTAACAATACTATAATTAAGCATTATGTAACAGGTTACATTTTTAGAAATTCAATTGCATGACTGTCTTTAAAAGAAAATAAAGTTAACACCCCCTGGTCTTTGCCAGATATGATATAGTTAGCTTAGTAAAAGTAGCCTCTAAATGAAAAAGAAAAGAAAATCTTGCCTAGTACTCCCACACAGGCCTTTGCCATTTAAGTGGAGGAGATGATTGTTGCTGCAGTCTCTCCCTCCATTAGCCCCTTTGAACTTGCACAGAGAAAAGAGGGTGGAGAGAGAGCCCTGAGGGCAAGAGATGAATGCAGCGTGAGCTGTGTTTTCATTGAACAGGGTAACTTAAATAGCTATTTTTGCTACAGAAGTTTTTTATTTAATTAGCAAATCTACCGAATTGCATAGCAAATTGCTATGCAACACTGGTTATTTTATGCCTTGGAACTTAATGACACGATTTGAAAAAATTATACCATTGCAATGGGATAGATTTAATGAATGGTAAGAAAATAGTGTACACTCGTGCTCCTCTGTTAGTGGACCCACAAAGCCGTCACTTAGCATGTCATTATTCGTACACTGGCCCTCCCTCAGTCCTCGATCCCTTGATTTGATAGGCAAATATATAGTCTCAGCAGCCAGTCGGGTCGCTACACTAGAATCTTTGGTACACTAACTCGGGCAGAGCTAACATTAATGTTCTCCCCTGTTGTTGCCAGTCACAGAAGTACTTGGGCCATGCAGAGTTCTGCCCCACAGGAGAATGAGGGGAAACACATTGCTATGTCCTGTTGTGCTATTTTATTGCATCCTTTATAGCACAACTGCTGCTATTTTCTCACTTTCTAGGAGCTTCAGGGTCTGCAAGCAGTCGGGGTAGGATGCTAATGCAGTAGCAGGGGAACAGGGCAAGATTGCTTTGCTATAATGTTGATGTGGGCAGATCTGAAGATGCGGCTCTATTCGGGGTAACTTTTAGATATATTGTGAGCTGTCTGAGAAACCTGAGGGCGTTCTCATCAGTAGTCCCAGAGGAGCCATTGTTCAGGTGTCCAGGGAAGGGCCATCGCTCTTGAATCCCAACCCTGGTTGCGGACGAGCGATGGAGCATCACCTGGGCAGGGGTCCTTGGAGACTGAGAGGAGATCGCCCGAAGGCAAGAGATGGTATTCCCTGTTCCTTGCTCCAATACACCCTACCCTCCCTCCATCTTCATGGGTTACTGTCGCCCACGTTTCATCCTACCCCAGGATTTTCCCTAAAAAGGAAGGAAGGTAAAACATCCTGGGCCCCTAGAGAGACCAACCCCTTTTTCAAACCTTGGCAATAACATACATGAGTAAAGATGGCACACATTACCTCTGTACCCTACTAGGTCCCAACAGATTGCCACACCTAACATTAAAATGAGAAGGAGGAAAATCCACCTACCCGACATCCCCTCATCCTTCATGGGGTATTATAAATCTCAAGATGCCCTTTCCCCCAATGTACCATTCAAGTACTGGGACGAAGACGAGGGAGCCAGTAGTTATGCAGGCTTCCTATGGGGAACACCACTATGACACTGGGAAGAGGAAGATGCAAGCAGAGGCACACCTATACTCTCAATACATGTGTCCCACTAATAAGGTCAGGCAGAGTCAGGCACTTGAAGCTGACTACCATCACCTGCAGCCTATCAACTCTGGCTGGAAGTATAAAAACCGCACCTTGAAACAGCAAAGAGAGTGAGTTAGGAGGAGAGCTAAAGCGCCAGAACCAGCTACGACCGGCAGAAGGCGAACGGGACGCTGAGACACTAAATGTCTGCAAGTTGAAGCAGAGAATTACTGTAAGGTGAGGGAGCCGTGTCTCCAAGGAGCCAGGAGAGTCCGGGAGAGAGAACTGGAAGGCGGCATGCTGATCCCTTGGGAAGTAAACAGAACAAATTGCTTGTTCCCCATGGCTAGTGAGGCAGCCCGGGAGTGTCTGGGGGGGGCAGCCGGTGAGACCCTGACCTCAGAACGAAGAACCGATGAAGCTGAGCACAAAAGTTGCAAGGCAAGCGTGTGTTAGGAAAGATTTCATGTATGTGAAATTTTCCCTCCAGTTGTGAACCCCCCAAACTTTTTCTGTTGTCTGACCATCCTAGCCTGACTTTTGCTAGTAAAGCCCAGCCTTCTGCTGTACTCCACTCGGTTTTCGCTCACTTTGTTATGGGGAAACTGATATGCCCTTAATGACAGTCAGTACTGGGAGACTTTGATTCCCTTAGTCTTTCACTTTGTTGCTAGTTCTTAGCAACATTTTATCAGTGCACAAAGTACCTTACAGTACAGTGCGCTGGGGTCTTCCTTTCATTTTTAAGGCCCTAGACACCCTCAAAGGATTTGTCGGTAGATGTACAAATGTATATATTTGGCCCTGGACAGTGGCTTGGCCCCAAAATGGCCATTCCACTAGGTCTTTTGTTCTGTCCTTTGGCCATCTTGTCCCTTTGCCTTCTCCAGGTCGAGCAGACCTGGGAAAATCCTTATTTGGTCATGCAGACCCCCGCGCAAACCGAAGCTTTCGCGGGTTTCTGCATGCCTTGTGTGTGTGCCTCCAGGATATGGGCTGGACTGTCTAGTTCCAATACAAATCCTGGGTGCCAGGATGTCTGGTGTGCTGGGAATGACTGGGACCACTGTGGTCAGTGATTGGTCCACGTCTGGGATGGCTGTATGTGAGCCGAATTCTCATTGGGTCCTCTTTGTTTTGGCGCGAAGGAGATTCTGGATAAGAGAAAGCATCTTACACTCATTCCAGGTCGATCTCTTGAGTTCTCACCGAACTTAGGTTAGGAGCCAAGTATCCTGAAACCAAGAAGCAGAGCTGAGGAACCACTGGTGACCCGCTGGAAGGTTTGGCACCCTGCGCCCGCTGTCGTCTCGTTGGACCCCCTGTTTCTGATAGAACTTAGAAGGTCTGCAAAGACGCTTCGCCCCATTGGAATAGTGGGACTAACTATTCTCGGCACCCCTACCTTAACCTGTAAGTAAGCCTTCTCGGAAGTGTTCCTGGGCCAACCAGTGAACTGACCAGCTTGCACAGGACCTTTGCCCTAAAACCGCCACTGTCTCGAGTTGACACTTCAGCATTTGATGAATGTAAGCTCTGGGTATAAGGCACTCTCCTGAGTTTCATACACCTAGCATTCCTAGGTCTGGAATTAGGAGAGTACGCCTGAACCGAGCATACGTGGTCGCTGTGTCGCCCAGCTGTGGTGACAAACTTCCCGGGGATTAGACGGTAAGACACCCTCTGGTTTCTCACACTGACTATCGAGCCAGCCTTCAGGTAATATTGTAAACGATAGACGGTCCGTTGGATAGCAAACATTCCAATTCAATAATGGGGTCGTTTTTCTCACTCTAGAAGAACTTGCAGCTAATGTACATGACTTTTTTCTTCCCCATTTTCGACAATACCACCCTGTAAGCGTTGGCCTGGGGAATGACTTCTTTTGAAAAGTCTAGCATGATAAGTATGGGGTCTCACACAATGCAATCTTTAGCTGTTCCATGTCGTTTTCAGGAAGACTGTCCCATTTGATGATGTTGGGATGGTATGCAGTGATAAAATCACTGCAAAAATGTCACCTGAACAAATAATCGCGGCAAAAATGCTGTGGTTTGACCCATTAAAGGTGTACCTCATTACACCATTTAAGGGGAGCAGGGATGTGGGGTTGTCCGTTAGAGGGTTTGCTTTTTCTGAGAACTTAGGGATAAATCGACGGTAGTAGCCGAGTAGGCCCAGAAAAGTCTGAATGAATGTACTTGTCTGCAATAAATGGAGGTACTCTTTGTACGGGGTCGATCTTCACCCTCTCAGGAAGGACCGTTCCGTTGCCTACTTGAAACACCATGTACTTGAAGCTGTTCTGGGCGAGATGGCATTTGGCAGGGTTGGCGGTAAAGTCTGCTTTCCTTAGCTGGCCACAAATGGCCATAGGTTGCTGTAAATCTTCCTCCCACATAGAACATTATGTGTTACTACTGACTTCTGCAATTGTATTCACTCTCCCCTCTTGCTTCTCCACTCTTTTGACTGCTAACTCTCTGTTCTCTCCTCCCTTCCCTTCTCCCTTTTCCTATCTCCTCCGCTTACTTTCTGCTATGCACTTACTCTATCAGAATTGTCCCTGGACCTAGTATGATAGCAACCTCGTCTGTCTCCTCCTCCGTCCCCTTACTGGTTTTTTCCTCCCCACACCCCCTCCAGCACTATCTGAAATGTCGTCAGGCCTAGTACGGTAGTCGCCTGTCTGTTTCCATTTCCTTCCCACTCTCCCCCTCCCTTCCTTATCTATGTCTTAGCTTTTGCACTATCTGAAATGTCGTCAGGCCGAGTACGATAGTTAATTTCACATCCTTACTGTTCATAGCTGTAAGAATGTCATTGTTTTTTCCCTTGTTCCCTCCCTTTCCTTGAAGCGCTTTGAAACACATTGTGTATAGGCGCTATTTAAATAAACTATCATATCATATCATAACTACAGATGACTATACCATCTAAATATTCTCCAGCAAAAGCTTGGTAAGGGGCCATAATGTGATCCATTAACCTATGGAATGTGGCAGATGCCCCATGCAGTCCCAAAGGGTAAACTAGAACAACCCCTCAGGGAGAGACAAGGTGGTTTTTGGCTTAGCCTCTTCGTGTAAGGGAACCTGCTAGTATCCTTTAGTTGGATACAGTGTGCAGACGAATTTTGCCTGACACAATCCCTCCACCAGTTTGTCAATTCTGGGCATGCAATAGGCATCAAATTGAGATATTTCATTCAGCCTTCTGAAGTCTATAAAGAAACGCCAGGAGTTGTCGAGTTTTGGAACTAGGGCAACTGGTGAGGACCACTCGCTGTAAGACCGCTCAGGCACTCCTGAGTCGAGCATTTATTTTTAGTTCTTTGCGAATGAACCTCTTCTGGGCGTTTGTTAACCTGTATAGTTTAGACATATCCCTCTCCTGGGAGTGGTGTGTATCTGATGCACCATCCCTGGTTTTGGGAAAAATATGTCTGCATATCCCTCCATCAATTGAGTCAACTCTGATGTTGTGTGGTTGTTAACCCAATGGGGATGGTTACTCCTACTTTGATCGGTAGGTTGTTGATGATGTACAGCCAGAATAGATGCCTGCTGCTGTTCCCCCTCCAACTGTTCAGCTTGCTGGAAGGATTTCCTATGGCCTGCTTGCTGTACCTCGTAGGTCAGCTGAGACGAGACGTCTGTAATGACAAGAGGCCTGATCCGGCTCACTAGCAGCTTGCTGCGTGTAGTGGGTAGTAGGACCATCTCCTGGTCTCCTCCTTGAAAGTTATCCAATCGAGCTTCACTGTTATATGTTCTTTCCTGTCGATTCTGGGCCTCTTCTAACCAGCTTCGGGACCTTCTCCAGGGCCGACGATGTCCGTAAGTCCAAAGCCAACGTCTGTCTGTCTGACAAAACCTATACTTGCACTCACTCTTAAAACATATGTGATGATAGGTCTTCTAAAATAAAAATGTGGTTAAAAAACAAATGCAAACCAAGGCTGGGTTCAGGGGCTGTATGTGATTTCACCGAATTTACTTCACCTAAAGGTGAAATATTCGAATTTGTTTTTCTATAAATTTATTTTTTATTACGTGGCGGGAGACGCCCCTCCACTTCCCCCTACATTATCCTATCCCCTTACACCCCCAATCTATGTTTTAAAATGTACCCACTTATCCAACCAAATTCGAAGACATTTTCTTTTCGAAGATTTCATATTAGGTGAAAATGGATTCAGTGAAATGCATGGATATGGGTTTCAGGTAGCCTTAGGTTTAGTTCTGCCAGTTTAAAAACAGTTCAACAGAAAAGGGGTGCCCTTGGGAACTTCCAGGTAGGGTTCTTGCAGGACAATACAGTTTACAATGTGTGGGTCTCTTGGGGTTCCCTTCCCCAAGTCTAGGCCTCTCTTTTCAACAATGTCGGTCATTGTTTCCTTTGGGCCTCTCGGGGTTCCCTTCCCCAAGCCTAGGCCCCTCAGGTCTCAAAAGATTAATTTCAAAGTTCACAAAACACAAAAGTTAATCTTGTCAATATTCACCTCTCAAAGCACAGTTTCTTCTTGTGGAGTTGTAACAGCTTTTCTTTCACTTTGGGGGATTTTGCTCCCACTTCACTCAGTGTAGCTCCCCTTTTCCCACCTTCTCTCAAGTGGCACTGTAGACCTCTTTTTAACACTGGGGCAATATCAGAGACTTTCCAGAACGCAGAGCTTTTACTCCTCCCCATGCGCGACCACTCTGATCCATAGCCCCTTTCCTTGGACTCTTTATCTTGCTTTCTTCTGGCACCTTCTGCCTTTCTGTGCCACTTGCACACTTCTACCTGTCTTTCTCTGCTCGTGCTGCTTGCACGCTTTTCTTTCTTTTCCTTTTTGTTTCGTTCCCTTCGTACCTTTAAAACTTACTTCACTTTTTTCCAGGCTGCTCGCACCCTCTTGTTTCTTCCTTTTCTTTACAATTCACATGGTTTCCTTTTCCTATTCTTTCGTGCCATTCGCGCACCTTTATATCTTTTTCTCTCTCTTGCTCGCTCTGTCACTGTTGTACTGCTTGCACTTTTTGCACTTTTCTCTTCTAACACTCCCACTGCAGCCTCCCACACGCTACTGTGTTTCTCCCTTTCCTTGAAACTCACCGAATAGCGCAGCGCTGGCGGGCAGTTTCCTCGGGATGTGTGTGTCGAGGTCGGGGTCTCACCACTTGCCCCTCAGACATCCCTGGGACCTGCACCTGCACATGTCCCAGAGGAATGCGAACTTTTCTGGATACGGCCAACAGGTCACAGCTTTCCTCAATACGGCTCCATGGATACACGGCTCCCTCGCCACGCTGCAACCCCTCTGACACACTGGGTCATCGCCCTGGAGTCCCGTTTTCCTCCGGATCCTCCTGGCTCCTCATGCTGCAGCCTCCTGTTCCCTAGCTCCCACAATCCGTCCAGCAACCCAGACTCGCTCATTTACTCTGGCAGAACTCCACCTTTTAAACCTTAACTGAGAGTCAATTGGAGTCAGGTGTGTATGGTTAGTGTAAAATACCCGACCCTGCCTGACTCTATTAAAGGGACAGCCTAGTGGTGTAGTGCTCTCCTGTCATGTTCCTCTGCACAGTACTCTTCCTATGGGTGATCTTTATAACTTCCAGTTGCCTCGTCCCAGTACATGCTGGAAATGGGGAGGGGAAACAGGACAAGACGTAAACTGACATTTATAGGCTGAATAATCATAGGGTGATTGACAGAGGAAAGCGGGGGAATCCCCTGGCCCTGTTTCTATGCAAGTGGGGTGATTCCCCCTTTGTTAGGTTACTCCCTACCCCTGGTACCCTGCCATGACGGTACCAGTCTTGACAGTACCCCCCTATGGTCTGAAATGGGGGAAGATAAATAGGTGTTAAGTCAAAGCCATGCTTTTGTCTCATCTGACCCTCCTCCCTACCTGCTTCTGCTCTGGTACGATATTTCCACCTCCTTCTTGGATCAGGAACAGCGGGACCTGCATATCCCATGGAGGCTTCAGGGACTTCTTCCTCCTCGCCTATCGTCCCATTGCGGTACCACGTCTCACCTGGGGTCTTCCTATGGGCGCAACCCCGGACTCCCCTACCCAAGTGATCCTCCCTCGCTCGTCCACCCCCAGGGTTGGGATCCAAAAGCGATGGCCCTCCCCTGGCTACCTGAATAGAAGATTCTGGGAGTCTACATGGGAGAATGCCCCCAGGTTTCTCACACAGCACAGACCATCACTTGAAAAGGCTTCAAGGCGCTAAACAACATCTGACAGATACTGAAACAAGAAAATCTTTAGGCAATGCCTACATTCCAGGTGATTTCCAATGAGGCAGAGGCGACAGCTATAGAATTCCAGAGCCTGGATGCCTGTACCGAGAATGAACGTCCACATCATCTAACATATCTCAATTTAGGAACGGCGAGAAGCTCAGCTCAGGTTGAGCGCAGTGCACGTGGGAGTAAGTAGTGGCAGAACATACTCCTGAAAGAGGAGGTAGCTGGGTTACAGTAGGATTTGTGCTCAAGACACAAGACCTTAAACTTCAATCTTTGTTTCGCCGGCTGCCAATGCAGTGTCCGAAGAACCGAGGACACAATCCACCTGCGCCCAAGGTAGGCGATAAGTCTGGCAGCAGCGTTCTGGACCATTTGTAATTTGGGTATGGCAGGTTTGGGCAAACCCAAATAAATTGCATTACAAGAGTCCAGTCTGCTGTATACAAAATTGCTTTGCAGCTGGATTTCATGAGGTAAAGCGAAATACTTGTCACGATTGTCGGTTATGTCTTCTTCTTCTGATGTGATGACAAGTTCTCCCCCTTCCCCCAACTCCTCACCTTCCTCTTTCTTCTTACTCCTTCCTTCCTTATGTCGTGGAGGCTTCTCTTTTTTCTTGTGAAGATAAGGACGCCCTCGATAGGATGCCACCGTGCCACTAGATAGGGGCAACGGGGGTTATCCTACCGAGAACGCCTCAGAGGGGGAAAAAAGCCGGAAGGCACAAAAAAAACCTAGACGTAGTATTGCAGGTGGAGGATCCCAGAAGATGAGTAGCTGAAGAGAGAGCAATCCGATGAGCAGGCACCGAAATCTGGAGGAAGGTTGAATCAAAGGACTCAGGGGATAATTACAGGCAGTCCATTAGGCAGGCAAAGGTCTGGCAACAGGTAAGTTCAATTTGATATCACAGGCAGTCCAGTAGGCAGGCAGGGGTCTGGCAATAAGTAGAATCAAGTAAATATCAGGGGCATTCACAGGCAGTCCGGTAGGCAGGCAGGGGTCTGGCAACAGGTAGATTCAATAAAGAAAAAAGGCAAAAAATAGAAAGGAGAAAAGGGAAGGAAAGGGATAATAAGGAGAAAAAGGCTAGACAAGGACGAGACCAAGCACTAGGCAGGGTGGAAAAACAGCTGAGTGGAAAACAGCGAAACTAAATGCAGAAATTCATGAATATCACCGGGAGATGGAGCGGCAGCAACACAGGAGGAAACCCGGAAACGTTGCAACGCGTATGCGACCCGGAAGTGAGGATATTTATACTTCCGGGTCACGGACGCGTACAACGACTAGAGCGGCAAACGGAAGTCGAGGAGCGGAATGCTACGGCGGACAGAACCGCCAGCGATTCCACTTCCGCCAACCCTGCCGCTGCATGACAGTATGCCCCCTCCTATGGAGACCTCCCCCCGGTTTCCCCGGATGAGAGCGAGAAAACTTGCGGACCAATAGTGGGGCATGTACCTGAGAGGCTGGTTCCCAAGAGTTTTCCGACCAGTGATACCCCTTCCACCGTATAAGGAATTCCAACCTTCCCCGGCGATACCGGGAGTCACAGATTTGGGCTACCTCAAATTCCTCCTGGGTCGAAGTAGTAGACAAGGGGTTTTTCTTCTTTCTGCGAGACCAGATGTCTGCAAGAAAAGGTTTGAGTTGTGAGGCATGAAACACCGGGTGTACTCCTTGAAGGCTTCTGGGTAATTTTAGACGAAAGGCCACCGGGTTGATAACTTGTGTGACTTCGTATGGGCCCAGAAATTTAGGGGAGAGTTTGGAAGGGTGTGCCCATCGTGGTAGATATCTTGTGGACAACATGACCTGAGATCCTACCCCCCAGTCAGGCACAGCCTTTCGATGTTTGTCGGCCTGGTCCTTATATCTCATTTGAGCCTTGCTAAGATTGTGTTTAGCCTGTAGGTGGACGTCTTTTAACAAGGCGAGAGTGGAATCAACTGTGGGTAAAGAGGTGGAGACATTAGAAGCCGGTAGTATAGCCCGGGGATGGTAGCCATAGTTACAGAAAAAAGGGGTGAAACCGAGAGTAGATTGGAAAGAGTTATTGTAGGAGAACTCTGCCAGGGGTAGTAGAGAAACCCAGTTGTCCTGTTGAAGATTTACATAACATCGTAGGTACTGTTCTAGAGTGGCATTTAAACGTTCCGTCTGTCCGTTTGACTGAGGGTGGAAACCTGATGTTAGGGCTCTCTCTATACTCAAACGGTTGCAGAGATGTTTCCAGAAACGCGAAGTGTACTGGCTACCTCGATCTGAGATGATCTTCTTTGGTATTCCATGGAGACGAAAGACATCTTTGATGAATGTCTCGGTCATGGCTGCTGCTGTTGGTACCCCTGGTAATGGGGAGAAGTGAGCCATTTTAGTGAAGTAATCGATCACCACCATGATGCATGTGCTTCCTTCAGAAGGAGGTAAGTCCACGATGAAATCGGTAGAAACAACTTCCCAAGGACCGTCGGGAACAGGATTAGGCCTCAGAAGACCCAAAGGTCTTAAACGAGAACTCTTGCTGCGAAGACAGGTCACACAGGATTGTACGTAACTGGCCACGTCTTGGCGCATCTCTGGCCAATAAAAGTGCCTCTGTAAAAATTCCAATGTGCCCTTAATACCTCGATGGCCCGCCACCTTGGAGTCGTGACACCATTTTAATGCCAATCTCCGAAATTCTGAAGTGGGTAAATATAAATTTCCTTTCACAAAGTAGAGTCCTTCCTTGACTTCATAGACGAGGTCTTGTGGGTGACTCTCCGACTCAAAACCCCCCTTTGAAGCTTCTTTCACTTGTCTCAAGAAAGTGGACAGAACTCCTATTCTCCTCGTCAAGGGGAACATAAGGTCTGGCGTCCTGTCGGATTCGGTCACATAGTCTCCTCTGCGAGACAAAGCATCCGCGACTATATTCTGCGGCCCTGGGATGTAGGTAATGTCGAAATCAAACTGGGCAAAGAAATGAGCCCAGCGGGCCTGTCTTGTGTTGTAGCACTCGAACTGTCGCAGAACTTGTAGATTTCTGTGATCTGTTCTGATGGAAAATGGGTGTTTACCTCCTTGCAGGAGATGACGCCACTCTAAACAGGCTGACTTCATGGCCAATAATTCCCGCTCTATGACTGAGTAGTTCCTTTGGCTGTCATTTAGCGTCTTGGAGAAATAAGAGACTGGATGTTCCTCACCTTGATGTTCCTGCAAAAGGACTGCCCCTATAGCTGATGAAGATGCATCTGTCTCTACAATGAAAGGCCGGTCTTGATCTGGCTGCTGAAGGATGGGGGCTGTATAGAAGGCTTCCTTGAGATTGCGGAAGCTGTCCTCAGCTTCGCTGGACCAAAAGAATGGTTTGGAGCTCTTCTTAAGTAGCGTGGTAATAGGCACAATCCGGTGGGAAAAGTTGGGTATAAATCTCCGGTAAAAGTTTGCCAGACCTACAAATCTTTGTACCTCCTTGAGGGATTTAGGTGAAGGCCATTCCAAAATGGCAGAGACTTTGCGGGGATCCATGGCGACACCCTGACTTGATAATATGAAACCCAAATATGGGATAGATGTTGCAGAAAAAACACACTTGTCTAATTTGACTGAAAGGTGATTTTCTCTTAGTCTCTGAAAGACTTCTTTGACATGGACAACATGTTCCTCCGGAGTTCTTGAATAAACCAGTATGTCATCGAGATAGACAATCGTGGTCTGACACAGCAGATCTGAAAAAAGCCGGTCCATAAAGCGCTGGAACACAGATGGGGCATTCACAAGCCCAAAGGGCATCACTTGGTATTCGTATAACCCATAAGGGGTCCTAAACGCGGTCTTCCATTCATCCCCTTGGTGGATCCGGAAGAGATGGTATGCATTTCGAAGGTCCAATTTTGTGAAGATTCTGGCGCCATGAACAGCTTGAATAATTTCGGTGATAAGCGGCATGGGATATCTGTCCTTTATGGTCACCTTGTTTAGACCCCTGTAGTCAATACAGGGTCTCAGTTCTTGTGTGTCCTTCTTCGGGATGAAAAACAGTGAAGCTCCAGCTGGTGACTTTGAAGGTCTTATAAGTCCATTGGCCAGGTTGTTATCCAAATATTCCCGGAGGAAGTGTTTTTCTCTGAGGGATAACGGGAACATCCTACCAAACGGTACCAGTGCATCAGGAACCAGATCCAAACAACAGTCTTCTGGTCTGTGTGGAGGAAGATCACTAGGCGTCTTTTCTGTTACTACCTCTGTATATTCTTGTAGATGACGTGGAAGACAATGGATGAGTCTGGAGTCGTAAACATTGGTAGTATGTACTGTCTCAAACTTTGGTTCAGGTAGACATTCGGATCTACAAAAGGTGGACTGAAAACAGAGTACGTTCTTTGCCCAATCAATGTGAGGGTTGTGCTTTCGTAGCCAGCTTATCCCTAGTATGATAGGAAAATGGGCTGCTCGAATTATGTCAAACGAGATCCTTTCGGTATGTTGCTGGATACATAGTTGTAATTCCTCAGTGGTATGCGTGATCATGCCGGAAATCAAAGGTTCACCATCCACTCCTTCGACTTTCTGATCCTCCTGTTTGGCCAGACGAGTTATACCTTTTTGCTTAGCCCACAAGGTATCTATGAAGTTGCCGGCTGCACCACAGTCTAGTAAAGCCTGAGTTGGGACATTGGTCCTGCCTACAGTAAGAGTGACAGACAGAACCATCAACCTAGAATCTTCTAGTAAACCAGAAGAGGCTATTGATAAAGTTGCATAAGGACTAGGAATGGCCCCTCGGGAGTGCGTCCCCATACTCACCGAGGGCGCTCGTTTCCCGAACGCCTCGGAGGAACGCTAGGACAGTTCCGTAACAGATGGTCAGAGGCTCCACAATACATGCACATGTGGCCATCCCGTCGTCTCTTCCGTTCTTCCGGGGTGAGTGGTGCACGAGCAGTACCGATCTGCATCGGTTCTTCTTTGCCTTGGCGTGAAGGTGGTTGAGAAGATGGTAGCTGGGCTTCTAAGGGAGGGAGACTGTAGAGTTTGTTCTTCATTCTTTCTGACCGTCGTTCCGAGAGTCGGAAATCGATCCGAAGAGCGGCCGTGATGAGATCTGAAAAGGAGGATGGACGGTCGATACGAGCTAGTTCGTCCTTGAGTTCTTCTCTCAACCCTCGACGGAAGATGGCATATTGGGCCTGTTCCTGCCAGCCAGCTTCGGCGGCTATCTGTTTGAACGTAGTGATATAGGAGAGAAGATCTGTGTTTCCCTGGCGGATATCTAAGAGGTCCTCCGAGGCCATAAAAGTACTTTCTGTGCGTAGAAAGGTTTGCTGCAGCAGAGTCTTGAAATTATTGTAGTTCTGCAGCACAGGATCTGACTGATTAACCAAAGGGGTGGCCCATGCCAGAGCATTACCCGTCATATGGGTAATCATGAATCCTACTTTGGCATGATCTGATGTGAAGGTCTGCGGACGGAAGGAAAAGTGGAGATTGCAGGCATCTAAGAACTCCTTGACTTGTTTCGGCGATCCATCAAACTTGCCTGAAACCAGAGGGTATGAAGGTAGGTCTGCAGGGGGTCGCTCCCGTTCGTTCATTCTTAGTTGCAATGCTGCGTTGGTCGTCTTGAGATTCTGGACCTCTAGATTTAGGTTTTGGACTGCGGCTACTAGTTCCTGTACTTGTTGGGGGGGTAGCCATCTCAGTTTCTTGTTGGCGTTGCAAACTGTCACGATTATCGGTTATGTCTTCTTCTTCTGATGTGATGACAAGTTCTCCCCCTTCCCCCAACTCCTCACCTTCCTCTTTCTGCTTACTCCTTCCTTCCTTATGTCGTGGAGGCTTGTCTTTTTTCTTGTGAAGATAAGGACGCCCTCGATAGGATGCCACCGTGCCACTAGATAGGGGCAACGGGGGTTATCCTACCGAGAACGCCTCACAGGGGGAAAAAAGCCAGAAGGCACAAAAAACCACCTAGACGTAGTATTGCAGGTGGAGGATCCCAGAAGATGAGTAGCTGAAGAGAGAGCAATCCGATGAGCAGGCACCGAAATCTGGAGTAAGGTTGAATCAAAGGACTCAGGGGATAATTACAGGCAGTCCATTAGGCAGGCAAAGGTCTGGCAACAGGTAAGTTCAATTTGATATCACAGGCAGTCCAGTAGGCAGGCAGGGGTCTGGCAATAAGTAGAATCAAGTAAATATCAGGGCCATTCACAGGCAGTCCGGTAGGCAGGCAGGGGTCTGGCAACAGGTAGATTCAATAAAGAAAAAAGGGAAAAAATAGAAAGGAGAAAAGGGAAGGAAAGGGATAATGAGGAGAAAAAGGCTAGACAAGGACGAGACCAAGCACTAGGCAGGGTGGAAAAACAGCTCAGTGGAAAACAGCGAAACTAAATGCAGAAATTCAAGAATATCACCGGGAGATGGAGCGGCAGCAACACAGGAGGAAACCCGGAAACGTTGCAACGCGTATGCGACCCGGAAGTGAGGATATTTATACTTCCGGGTCACGGACACGTACAACGACTAGAGCGGCAAACGGAAGTCGAGGAGCGGAATGCTACGGCGGACAGAACCGCCAGCGATTCCACTTCCGCCAACCCTGCCGCTGCATGACAATACTTCAATACTCTTTTTAGGGAACGTAAATGAAAAAGCACACCCTGGAGAGTGTTGGAATATGATGATCGAGAGAGAGCAGAGGGTCTAGCCAGAACCCCAACTTTCTGTGATGGAATATGATGTGAAAGATTTCTCGACAACCTGAGGGGAGATGGCACAGAGCAGAATTTATTTTTTTCGGATTTGACTCTTTAGAGAATTTGTAGTCATCCAAGACAAGCAGCCTGAGACCCAACTGGATATCCTACGTGGAAAATCAACCTGGTATCATCAGCATAGACATAGAAGAAACCCCAAAAAGATTTAATGAGGCCGACCAACAGTCATGTGCCAAGCCGTGAGGCACCCCCGCAGGTGATGGGAGGTGTGGCTCATTCGAAAAAGCATTTGTCTGTGAAGCATCCGTTCCTCTGTGGCGAAATGAGCATTATCATAGGACCAATTCGACATTAATGGGCGGGAGGTGAACTATTAGCAGAGATATTTGTCCCTTAAGAAATGTGAATGGGGTGGTGAGTAATGGGGAGAGTGCATAATGCTGCAAGCTGTGTGAAATAATGAATACGCTTTCAACACCCGAGGGAGATTTGCTTGAACTCACATTACTTTGCATGTGGCTACTGTGACCTTCTGGGGAAATAAAGCTAAAACAATGCTTTTTTTTTGAGGAAATGGGAGAGAAAGTGGCAAATAAAATTCCAAAAACAACAATAAAGAGAAATGGAAAGAACTGGATAGCCTATATGGAGAAAAACTGACAGAAGCAAATAAAAACTATTACAATTAACAAATCACTGCTGCTTCCAGCTCAACTGGCAAATTGTTCCAGATTCTGAAAACGGTAGAAAAACCTCCGACACTGTCCCCTCCATTTCTGCCATCACAGGAAGACTGTGAGAAGGTCCAAACAGCCTTTTACAATAAAATTCAAAAAGCTCGAAGTCATAAATTCCTGTAAGTTGGACGTCCAACCACACCAACTCCTGGATAACTTGGAGCATACCCCCTAAGAGAGGAGTAAATTCAAGATCTCCCCTATCTCCCTGGACGACATGAACTCTGTACTTTCTACCATCAGATGCACAGCCTGCTCTGAAAATATACTACCTCCCAAGCTTATACTGGACAATGCCGAGATTTTTGCCCCTTACCTTCGTAGAATGTTGAATGCCTCGTTTAGAGACAACAAGGTCTGTACTGCAAACAAAACAGTTACTGTTACACCTGTAATCAAAAAACCCAGATTAGATCAACATGACCCTTCTAATCTCCGTCCAATAACAAACTGTAACTTTCTCCTAAACATCCTGGACAAAGTTGCTACAATCCAACTCCAAGATTATGTCGACAGGAACAGCCCCCTACACACCCAACAATCAGGCTTTAGAGGAGCACATGGTACAGAGAAGGCCCTGCTCGACCTTCAGACCAAAATGCTTAGTATCTTAGATGAGGGTAAAGCAGGGATA
Organism: Ambystoma mexicanum; assembly: GCF_040938575.1. NCBI lineage: Eukaryota > Metazoa > Chordata > Amphibia > Caudata > Ambystomatidae > Ambystoma > Ambystoma mexicanum. The sequence goes on from NC_090938.1 coordinate 844,400,637, forward strand.
CTGATATTATTATATCTCTCAGCAGCATTTAATTTGCTCGACCATCAAAAACTCCACGAGGCTCTAGACGAATCAGGCAATTGTTCTCGAGGAGCTATAGACTGTGGAACATCCTTCTTTGAAGATCGGAGCTCCAAGATCCACTGGGGTGATCATTTCTCCATACCATGACTTGTAAATTGTGGCGTATCCCAGGGGGCCAGCCTATCTCCCCTTTTGTTTAATCTCCATCTACGGTGTCTATGTACCCTATTAACCAATTTAGGGGTCTTTTTTTTACAAATTTCACCGACGATAAACAATTAGTCATCGAACTGACCGCCTGTCACACCACTGACAATAATAAGCTTGCCTACATCTAAAGCACCATCAAAGCCTGGATGATGACAAATTGGCTTTGTCTCAAAGGAAGTAAGACTGAGCTCATGAGCTTTGGATCACCCTAGGCAAGACCTAAACTAGACACTGATTACACCACCTTTAAGATCAAAGACACAAATGTAGGAGTCTCTGACAAGGTCAAGACACTAGGTGTCTACCTGCAAGCATCCTTGGGAGCGGAAGCCCACGTAACATATCTGAAAAACAATTCCCGATACCACCAAAAGCTGCTCAGTCGCATCATGCCAGTACTGAGTAAACAAAACCGCACCATTATCGCCAGAGCCACAATCATATCTAGACTGGACTACGGGAATGCACTGATTATGGGGGCTAACAAAAAATGCATCAAACAATGCGGTGAGGAACATTACCAGGAAAACAAGGGGCGGATCATATCGCAGAAGACAGAAAGTCTCTTCATTGGTTAGCCCTGGAAGACCGGATCACCTTTAAAGCAATGACCATTGTCCATCAATGTATATTTGGATCCGCCCCTGTTTACCTAAATAAACAAATAACCACATAAAAACCTTGCCACACCTTAAGATCCAAGACGCAAGGGTTTGTGAAAGTAACTCGCTCCAAAAAAGCCAATGGACTTGGGGGAGCCTTCCCTACCAAAGCGGCATCCAAGTGGAACGAGCTCCCAAACAGCCTAAGGCTGGAATCTAACTACCTATCCTTTAGTAAGAAACTGAAGACACTGTTGTTCAAATAAAGGACCTGCTTAAATACTAATGTCCATGTAAAGTAATCTACTCATACCAGTAATACCAGTAACCTTGCCTTGCTGTCCCGTCACTTTTCTGTTATACTTGTCTTTATGTAATGCGCCCTGATGCCTCTGGGCTTCGGCACTATAGAAATAAAGAAATAAATAAAATGACAATGTATAGTGCAAGGTTAGTTTTCTATGAAAGGCTAGTGTATTATGTAACATGTGTTTTTTTCAAGGCATTGCGAAGAACCAAGTATTATTTAAGCAAATGAAACCCAAACGTTAGTAAATATTTATATCAACTAAACATGGGAAAATGTGTGGTCATGTGCTTAGATTGCCTAGATCCTTGTTTCGCCACTTAACGAGTGTGTGATCACGGGCAATTATTTATTCTCACTGTCTTATCTGGAGTCCCTGCAGGTGATCCAGTTCATGGTTTATGGTATTACATGCTATTATAAAAAGCCTCACTCGTGGTTTACTTGACTGTAGAGGTGCTTCATATATATATATATAATAGTAGTGACTATTCATGCATTTCACACCAGAGTTATTTGTCTCTCAGTGCACTGATGGCAGCGTCTTGTAATGGTGCCATCAAGGGGCTGATTTATGGAATTATTTGCACCGGAAAAAAATGGGGATTTGTGCGCCATTCTGCCCGCAAATCCCCATTTGTTAAATAGGGATTTGCGGGCAGAATGGTGCACAAATCCCTGTTTTTCGGCACAAATAATTCCATGAATCAGCCCCCAAGTAACAAAGGTTAATAATGCTCCTTGGAATGCCCTTTTCTGTGAACTTGCTTCTGCAGGTGTGAATACATTTGTAAATTAGCTTTGCATGTCGTTTACCCTTGAAAGCCTGGACAGATCTGTAAATGGGCAGTGTCCTGCTTGCACACTGGTCCGACAGCTGTGTTTCTTGTGAGCTGTGTACATGCTAAAATGTCATCTGCCACTTATGGAACTGTGCGCAATGCAGGCTGCTTCTGATGCGTTACCACTTCTGAAGTGTCCTGGGAAGTGTGATGAATCTGATGATGTCATCACATCTCTCCCAGGGGTAACCTCTCCTCATGTGGCCAGGGGACGACAGCGCTACCCGATCCTGACCCTGGGGGCGGCTATTTGAGGGAGGACCACATGGGGGGAGGCAACCCTCAGGGGAAGGGACAAACATCATTGGGTGAGACATGGTTTCCCCTGTTCCCTTTTAAGGATGTGCCCTCAATACCTCAGGCCCTCGTGGCATATTGTGACAGTGAACCACAATATTCTCCAACACTTAGTCATAACATTTCTAAACATCATGTAGTCACAGCTGTTCCAAAGACTGACACGAGGAAGAGAGCAGCGAGAGTGAAGATTGCTCAGTTGAACCACAGTGAGCAGTCTAGCTGCTGGGGAAGCCTGATTGGTTCCAAACAACTCCCTTCAGTAGTGTGGGGGTTTAAAAATGGAACCAGCGAGAAATACAGAGAGATTCAACCGGCTAACTGCTGCCGGAGAAGCCAAGGAGACGTGAGAGAATCCAGAAGCCGGCGTACATGGCAAAGGAGAAGGGGGGCCCTGGGGTGAACGCAAAGCGTTTCCCCCTGGGGTTGTTTTGGGCACTGCACAGGGCAGGGAACTGGCCTGCGCATAGAACGACCGGGGCCTATTTAAGGAGGCAGGGAAGTTTCGAGAGCAGGCAACGGTTTATGACGAGCGGTTGTCCAGGTCGCCTGCTCTCGAGCCTTTCCCTGCTTGGGCCTGTTCTTAGAACGATAGCTGGAAAAAGGGCTTAGCAAGTATAGATTTGAGTTTTATGTAGGTGGGCAGGTAGGGAGCGCATGCGTGTGGTTCATATATATATATATATATATTTCAAAAACAAACAGCTTCAAACAGAAACTATTCAAGCGAGCAGCACTCCACGAACAAAAGAAGTCTTCCAATAATCCAAATAATCACGGAAATCCAACAGCAAACACTGCAGCATCGGTTGTGTATAATATAACAGCCTTTATTTTGCATATGCAGCAGATAAAAAGTAATCTCCCAGTGCAAATTTTGCTTAGCCAGACGGCAGCCTGACGCGTTTCACCACTAACCAGTGACTTGTTCACAGTCACTCATCACCCATAGAGTGTTTGTTTATATAACAAACACTCCCCCCACAGTGAAAGACATAAAGAAGGTGACTTAAAATCTCAAAAATAGTGGCAATTAGCCATCTTGGCTTGGGCTACTGATTCACATTACTGAATGGTATAAGCATATGTTTAAACGTCAAACATAACTTTTCAGCCATAACAAGACACATACGAATAAAATTGGCATTTTAAGTATTGGTGCTATTTAAAAATCAGCTCATAATATATGACACAAACCACAATTATAAGGGCAATATGAAAACATTAAAACTCCCATATTATTAACATGGTGTTGTCTTTCCTATTGGATGCATGGAGGCAGGAGTAATAATATAGATCTGCCTAAAATATTCACAGAGCCAAGAGGTGACTGCTTATGCATCTTGCCATGTTTATGGAGTGCCTAGAAGCGAGATAACTGTCTTCGCTGAATATGTTAGCGTTCAGTCAAAATAAAGTGCATAGTGCTTTTGTGTAAACAATGCATTCCTATGATATAATAGATTCATATAGAACAATAGAAAACATTCATGTCGTATTGTAAAATGCATAATGCAAACTATAGACATCTCACTAAAATATTCCAATATAGTAAGGGAATTTTTTTCTTGTGTAGTGCGACACAGTAAGAACAATATATCCTTTGCCATATGATGGTCCCATGTGTTTTTATCTGAATGATAAAGTGTTGTCTTTCACGTAAAGTACATGAAGGCAGGGGTAACAGAATAAATCTGCCAAAAATATTAGCAGAGCCAGCAAGAAACTGCTTATGCATCTTACCATTGTAATGAAGTGCCTGGAAGCGAGATTAATTTCTTCGCTAAGTGAGTAGCGTTGAGACAATATAAAGTGCGTGGTGCTTCTGTGCAAACAATGCATTCCTATGACACAGTAAATACATATAGAAGGATATAGAGAACATTAATGTCATATTATAAAGTGTATAGTGCAAGCTATAGACATCTCTCTACAAATACTTCAGTGCAAGACAGAGGAATTGTTTTTCTTGTATAATACAACACAATCAAAACAAATATATCCCAACATCTACTGCTAGCAGTGGCTTCAAATAACTCCCTTGCCATATGGTGTTCCCATATTTTTTTACCTTGATGATATCAAAAGATAGATATAAAAGAAAAAGGATGCTTTGAAGTGTCAAATATGCATATCAGGTAATAAATGCCCAGATGTCAACTCTGAACTGAAAATGTAATAACACCATCTTAGACACATCTAATATCTCAGAATGGTATTCAGATTACCCCTACTTGCTTGCCAGGCTGAAAAGAATCAATCAAAAACAGGCCACTCTATGGGCATACCTGAGCCAAGTATATTAAACAGATCGTTTTTGAGTCAAATTGAAAGTCACCATACAAAGTGAAAAAAAGGGAAGTGATAAGTAAAAAAGGAATACAAAAATGAAACAATGCACAATCGATTAAGCATATACAATTATGAAAAAGGGTCCTTTGAATGTATGAGCTACCGGGGATATTATCGTGTACAATATGATCTTTATGTCCCCAAAAATGTATAAAGCTCTTCATCGATGTTATGTCCCAACGGTGTTTTGCTCTCGAAGTCTAAAATATATTTAGTCTCTTCTTGGCGGAGTGTTCTTTCATTGTCACCTCCCCTGGGGCCTGGGATGACCTTATGAATGCCAAAGAACGTAAGATAAGCTGGATCGGCGTTATGCATTTCCGAAAAATGTTAGCCATAGGGTAAGAGCAGTCCTTATTAATAATGGCTCTCACATGTTGCAAGATACGTACTTTCAGCTTGCATTTTGTGCTTCCGATGTACCATTTTGAACAAGGACATATCAAAGCATTGTAACGCTCACCTGGTTCCCTCGGAGGCGCTGGTCTTGGGCTGGGCGCTGCAAACGTCTTCAACGTTAAGCGTAGGGTTCGTTTGGCTCCTGGGTTTGGTCCCTTCCTCACCGAAAGCTTGACCTGCAGAGTGAGGTGTCTGCAAGTGGAAAATCAAGGTATTAGTGGCTGGAAGGATGGGAGAAGTTCCTAGCCCCTCTCTCCCTTTCTCCCCGTGGTACTCAGATGATTGTTGTGCTCACCTTAAGTAAGTGAATGCTGAGCTCTCCATCCTGCGTCTTGTGCAGGGGCGCTGGGTCCAGTTACTTCACTGGACGTGAGTTCCGCCTCTTGATTGCAGAGAGTAGGTGAGAGCGATGCCGCCGTTTGCTGCACGGGCGTGACTTGTAAGTATTAAAGTTCTAGATTGCTCTCTTTAAATGTCTTTTCCTTATGTCTATGTCTTTTGCTTGTAGGATGCTGTCGATGCCACAGAAGATGCTCTCCCAGATTCGTGGCAGAGAGCGTAACTAGAAGATGGTGAATTCGAAGGCACGTAAGTAGGAAGACTGCTTTTGGGCCGTAGAATGCACCTTAATGTCCCCTTTTGTTTTTAACAGGTGCCGGAATGCAGCGCGAACAAAGTTGGAGCAAGCGCAACACAGGTAATCAGTATTGTAACTGAGCGTTACTAACCATTGTTCTTTGTCTTTGCAGGCCCGATGCTGGATGCGGAATGCAGAAAAGAAAACGACTTGGATGCTGCCGATGGATCGGGTGACTTGAAGCGCTAACTTTGCCTTTGTCTAACCTGTGCCTTTTGTCTTGCAGGAGCTGCTGAAGATTGAAGATTGGTTCCCATCAGGTAATTTTCGTAACTGCAGGATCCGGAGCTGAAGATTCGCTGGAGCTGACACGGTGAGCGTCCTGCTGCAGATGCAGAACAACGCGAAGCATGTGGTACCAATCGGGTGTGGTTTAAATAGCCCATAGGAGTACTTAGGTGTCTTCTTCCACAGCAGCCGCGCCCAGGTAAAAGAGTTCCTGCTTCCAGAAGAGTTCCAGCCTTAGTGATCCAGGGAGTGGTGCCTGCCCCACCCAGAAAGAAAAGTAGTTCCTGTTAGAAGATAGTAAAGCATCATCTGGTTGGTAAGTAAGCAGCAAGGTCTGCTTCAGGTAGGTTCACCCAAGCACTTTTACACTTGATATGAGCCCGGCGCTTCCTGTGCCGGGACGGGTCCTTACTATGAGCCTGGCACCACCGGTGCCAGGACAAGGTCCAAAAGGTCCCTATTGGGACTTGCTGGTGCCGATAAGGCATGTTATGAGCCTGTTTCCAAGGATGTTGGGTAGGTCCTGACTCCTTGAAAGCAGTGGTCATGACAGCACCCCCCCTCAAGGCCCCTCCCAAATTTGTTCCCTCCGGGGGTTTTGGTTTATCAGGAAAAGTTCGATGAAACTTCTTAACCAGACGGGGTGCATGAACATGTTCCGACGGTTCCCAAGATCGTTCCTGGGGGCCATAACCTTTCCAGTCAATCAGATAGTATAATTTAGATTTGGAAATCTTGGAGTCTAATATGTCTTGTATTTCGAATTCTAGTTCTCCGTCCACAAGAATAGGGTCTGGAGATTTTGTCAAACGGGTTCCAGGTTGCATGGGTTTCAGTAGTGAAACGTGGAAAACTGGATGTATTTTCATATGAGCAGGTAGGCCCAATTTAACCGCCACTGGATTGATTATGGCAGTGATTGGGTAAGGTCCCAGATATCGTGGATTGAAAGTACGCGGTCCTTTTAAGGGTAAATGTTTGGTGGATAGCCAGACCTGATCTCCCACAAGATATTGAGGAGCTTCCTTTCGATGTAGATCCGCACACTTTTTATATTGCTCCTTGGCCTGCTTGAGGTGAGATGTGGCCTCTTTAAAGGCTTGAGTGATTGTTGAATGCAGATGATCTACAGCGGGTGTTCCAAGAGTCTGAGGTGGGTCAAGATTTGAGGTGCGAGGGTGGAGTCCATATGAAAGAAAAAACGGAGTTTTTCCTGTTCCGGCGTGGACTGAATTATTATAAGCGTACTCCGCAATCCAGAGAATGTCTTTCCAAGTACCATCTGCTTGTTGTAACATGCAGCGTAGATATTGTTCCAAGGTTTGATTGGTCCTCTCGGTCTGCCCGTCGGTCTGGGGATGGTGGCTGGTCGAAAGCCTTATGTCAATTTGGGCTAGACGACAACAACTCCGCCAGAAGTGGGAAATAAATTGACTCCCTCTATCTGAGATTAAAATTGAAGGAAAGCCGTGCAACCGAACGATGTTTTCGAGGAATTCTCGGGCCAAAATTGGAGCTGTAGGTAGCCCTTTCAATGGGATGAAATGAGCCATTTTCGAGAATAGGTCCACAATCACTAAGATTGTATTAAATCCGGAGCATGGTGGTAAATCCGTGATGAAGTCCATGGAGAGAGTATGCCATGGATGTGGAGGAATGTCTATTGGATGTAGGAGGCCTGCTGGTTTCTCCTTCTGGCTTTTGCTTTGAGCGCATACGCCACAAGAATTAATGAAGTCTTTAATGTCCTTTCTCCAAGAAGGCCACCAAAAATGTCTCTTTATCTTTTCCAACGTTTTGGTAATGCCGGGATGTCCTTCCATTAAGGAGTCATGGTAACAAGAGATCACCTGTCTTTGTAATTCAGTACATGGTAGATATAATCTTCCTCGAAAGTATAATAGATTCTTATCCATTGTGAAATCATTTCCCTTGAGTTGCCAGTTTTGCACTTCTGCTGGAGTCAGAAGATCTTTAACTTTAGTTTCAATGTCTTCAATGGATTGTGCATCTATTAAACCCAGGATTCTCTGTTCCGGAATTATAGGTACGGGTTCAGGACTGGTTGTGAGTTCATCTACTCCAATTCGGGAGAGAGCGTCTGCTTTACCATTCCTGTTGCCTGGTCGGTAAGTTATCACAAAGTCGAATTCGGCGAAAAACAATGCCCAGCGAAGTTGTCTAGAGGATTGAGCTTTGGCTGATTTAAGGTACTGTAAATTACGATGATCCGTGATGACAGTGACTGTGTGTCGGGCTCCCAAGAGATAATGCCGCCAAGCTTTAAAGGCGGACTTAATCGCCAAAAGTTCCTTATCTGTAATGGTATAGTTGATTTCAGGAGCTGAGAATTTGCGGGACCAAAATGCCACTGGGTGTAACTGATTTGTTTCCGGGTCTCTTTGCGAAAGCACTGCTCCCATTGCGAGACTGGAAGCATCAGTCTCTACGATATAGGGAAGTTCCGGGCGAGGATGTTTCAGAACTGGAGCCGAGGTGAATTTTGTTTTTAGTTCCAGAAAAGCTTGTTCAGCCTCTGTTGACCACTCAAAACGTTTATTCTTTCTGAGGAGGGCTGTAATGGGTTGGACAACTCGAGAAAAATCTGGGATAAATCTTCGATAAAAGTTAGCGAAGCCCAACATGCTTTGAACTCCTTTCACTGACGTTGGTGAGGGCCACTTAATGATAGCGTCCACTTTTCTTGAGTCCATGTGGACTCCATTTGGTGACAAAATGAATCCCAAAAATTCGACCTCCGTGACATGAAAAACGCATTTTTCCAATTTCGCAAAGAGTCTGTGTTTTCGAAGCCGCTCCAGTACTGCGGTGACATGTTTTCGATGTTCCGCCTCAGAGGACGAGTAGACCAGAATGTCATCTATATAGACAACTACACATACATCAATGAGCTCTCTGAGGACGTCATTCATAAAATACTGAAAGGCTGCCGGAGCGTTGCAAAGCCCAAAGGGCATTACTTGATACTCGAACAGTCCATATTTAGTACGAAAGGCCGTCTTCCATTCATCGCCCTCCTTTATTCGTACTAAATGGTAAGCTCCTCTGAGGTCCAGCTTTGTGTAGATGCAGGCACTTTTAACCTGGTCAAGAAGTTCAGGGATCAATGGTAACGGATATCTGTTCTTAATCGTAATCTGGTTCAGGGCACGGTAATCTATGCATGTTCTTAGGTCTCCCTCTTTTTTTGGCACGAAGAACAAAGCTGAAGAGGCTGGGGACTTCGAGGGACGGATAAATCCATTAGCCAGGTACTGATCCAAATACTGCCTTAGGTGGAGATTTTCAGGTTCTGTGAGGGCATAAATTCGACTGCATGGAGGAGTGGATCCTGGAACCAAGTCTATTTGGCAGTCGTATGATCTGTGAGGAGGCAGTGAATTAGCTTGATCTTTCCGAAAGACATCCTGAAATTCCCGGTATTCAGGAGGCAGGTGAGGACTCTCAGAAGCAGTTGCAGCTAGCTTCGTGGGGGGCTGCGGATAGCAGGTAGGTGCGCATTCTGGAAACCGGATTGTCTTTGCTCGCCAATCAATTTGAGGATTGTGTTTTTCTAGCCAAGGGATTCCCAGGATAACTTGAAACTGTGGAGCCTTGATCACGTCAAACACGATTTTCTCTTGATGTCCGTCTTGACTTACCAACGTCACTTCCATGGTGGTGTGAGTAACTGGTCCGGAAGCTATTTCCGTACCATCCACGGTGGTGATGACGTCTTTCACCGACTTAGGACAAAGAGAAAGATTCATCCTGGCGGCCAATTAACAGTCCACGTAATTGCCGATTGCGCCACTATCAATGTATGCTTTAATGGCATGCATACGATTGGGTTGTTCCGGACTCACGAGGACCATGGGCATGGTAAAATGCGAGGTCAAAGAGCTGGTTTTTACGCTCGGCAAGCGGACCTCTACACTTGTCGGGCGAGGTCGTTTTCCGACTCAGAACCTTTGGCACCCTTATCGGAAGCTCCTACAGACTTCTTCTTTGGTTTCACTGGGCAATCTTGGAGGAAGTGCCCTGAGTTCCCGCAATAGAGGCACAATTGTAGTTGTCTTCTCCTTTCTCTTTCCTTTTGGGTTAGAGGTCCTTTCACCACCCCTATCTGCATGGGTTCCACGGTATCATTCCCTTTGACGGAGCTCTGTGGTCTTGAAAAAACTCGATTTTCAAACCTGGAACGATCGGCTTTTCGATTTTGTATTCTATGATCTAATTGCACCACCAGATCAATGTATTCGGAACAGTCTTGTGGTGGATTCACCACCTGGGCCAGAACGTCTTTAAGTTCTCCACGAAGGCCTCTATAGAAAAGGGTGATTCTCTTATCCTCAGGCCATCCGGTTTCAACCACTAGTCTGTTAAATGATGCAATGTAGGCCAGAAGATCTTGATTGCCCTGTCGTAGTGAAAGAAGTTCATTGTCCAGAGCTTGTCCCTGAGAATGCCTTGCGAACAATCTTTCCATACTAGCTTGGAAGTCCTGGAAATTATAAAGGATAGGGTTATCCTGAGTCACAAAAGGAATAGACCAATCTGCGGCGCTGCCACTAAGATATGAGAGCACAAAGGCTACCTTCGCCTGGTCTGTTGGAAAAGCGGCAGGTCTACACAGAAAGTGCAAACGACACTGATTGATGAACACAGCAAACCTTTTCGGATCACCTGAAAACCGTTCGGGCGGAGCCAAAGGTACATTTCCTGGTAGAGTAATTTGCACCGGATTAGAGGAAGCCGTCGGGGCATGGCTTCCACCAGGGGTAGGCAGAGGAGTCTGTCCCGCTTGGGCTTGTAACAATTGTCTAGCCAAGTCGTCTGTTCGCTCCTTAGAAACCACTAGCTCTCTCCTTAGGGCATTTGTTTCCTGGCGTGCTGCGTGTACTTCTGCTCTCAACTCCCCGAGCAACTGGGCCAATTGGTCTGTGTCTGAAGTCTCCATAGCGCCTGGGCGGGAAATGTTTGGGAGGCTTCGCGTTCTGTAACGCTCACCTGGTTCCCTCGGAGGCGCTGGTCTTGGGCTGGGCGCTGCAAACGTCTTCAACGTTAAGCGTAGGGTTCGTTTGGCTCCTGGGTTTGGTCCCTTCCTCACCGAAAGCTTGACCTGCAGAGTGAGGTGTCTGCAAGTGGAAAATCAAGGTATTAGTGGCTGGAAGGATGGGAGAAGTTCCTAGCCCCTCTCTCCCTTTCTCCCCGTGGTACTCAGATGATTGTTGTGCTCACCTTAAGTAAGTGAATGCTGAGCTCTCCATCCTGCGTCTTGTGCAGGGGCGCTGGGTCCAGTTACTTCACTGGACGTGAGTTCCGCCTCTTGATTGCAGAGAGTAGGTGAGAGCGATGCCGCCGTTTGCTGCACGGGCGTGACTTGTAAGTATTAAAGTTCTAGATTGCTCTCTTTAAATGTCTTTTCCTTATGTCTATGTCTTTTGCTTGTAGGATGCTGTCGATGCCACAGAAGATGCTCTCCCAGATTCGTGGCAGAGAGCGTAACTAGAAGATGGTGAATTCGAAGGCACGTAAGTAGGAAGACTGCTTTTGGGCCGTAGAATGCACCTTAATGTCCCCTTTTGTTTTTAACAGGTGCCGGAATGCAGCGCGAACAAAGTTGGAGCAAGCGCAACACAGGTAATCAGTATTGTAACTGAGCGTTACTAACCATTGTTCTTTGTCTTTGCAGGCCCGATGCTGGATGCGGAATGCAGAAAAGAAAACGACTTGGATGCTGCCGATGGATCGGGTGAGTTGAAGCGCTAACTTTGCCTTTGTCTAACCTGTGCCTTTTGTCTTGCAGGAGCTGCTGAAGATTGAAGATTGGTTCCCATCAGGTAATTTTCGTAACTGCAGGATCCGGAGCTGAAGATTCGCTGGAGCTGACACGGTGAGCGTCCTGCTGCAGATGCAGAACAACGCGAAGCATGTGGTACCAATCGGGTGTGGTTTAAATAGCCCATAGGAGTACTTAGGTGTCTTCTTCCACAGCAGCCGCGCCCAGGTAAAAGAGTTCCTGCTTCCAGAAGAGTTCCAGCCTTAGTGATCCAGGGAGTGGTGCCTGCCCCACCCAGAAAGAAAAGTAGTTCCTGTTAGAAGATAGTAAAGCATCATCTGGTTGGTAAGTAAGCAGCAAGGTCTGCTTCAGGTAGGTTCACCCAAGCACTTTTACACTTGATATGAGCCCGGCGCTTCCTGTGCCGGGACGGGTCCTTACTATGAGCCTGGCACCACCGGTGCCAGGACAAGGTCCAAAAGGTCCCTATTGGGACTTGCTGGTGCCGATAAGGCATGTTATGAGCCTGTTTCCAAGGATGTTGGGTAGGTCCTGACTCCTTGAAAGCAGTGGTCATGACAGCATATACCACCAGTTCTGATTCGCATGTAATATATATATATGGCCATAAAGGCGAGTGTGCAAATGTCTATTGTCAATTTATCGAAACATGTTCTAACAGAGTCACAACGTCAAGTACTTAGTTTGGGGCTCAATTTCTGTCCTGCGCCTGAATTTGACTATCCTCAAGCAAGGATAGACCTGGATCAATATATTCGTAAAATTAGACTCAAGAAATGTTTTGCAATGAATCCCCCAAAAGAGAAACAGAAACTAATTCAAGGAGGACGAACAGAACTTACTAAACAAGATTTGGATACTTTATCTACTCTAGTGTTCCTTCAAGAGGGTGGAGATGCCACCTCTAGTCAGATTGAGATCGATCCGAATGAATTGGAGATTAATATGGAATGGTACAAAACGAGCAAATTGAAAAGCAAATCAAAATTCAATCCACCCATGATTACAGGAAGTTCCATAGAGACATTCCAAAGTCTGGTCATTGAAGACCTTAAAAGAATCAGACTTAAAGAAGTGAGAACATTCAAACCCAACATAGGGAATAAACACTCCAAAGCTCTTAAGGAATTGAACCAACTATCCAATTGTATCATCAAAGTTTCAGATAAAGGCCGTAACATTGTACTCATGGACAGAGATCAATATGTATACAAGGCCAACAGGCAACTAAATGATAGAACCTGTTATGAGAAGTTAGTGGAAAATCAGATGGTTAATTTGGAATTGAAAGTGCAAAAATTCCTGAGCGAATGGTCGGAGAAAGGAATGTTGGAAGACCTAGATGTGAGGTTTCTCTATAAATCTCATTCCACCACACCTATGATATACTTCCTTCCCAAGATCCATAAATGTACCTCTAAACTACCAGGTAGATCCATTGTCACTCTCACAGGTTCATTGTTAGAGAACATGTCAAAATATATCGATGAATCTCTTTTTCCCTTTGTTTTGACATTACCTTCTTACTTGAGGGATACAAAGGATTTCCTGTTGAAAGTGAATGAATTACCATGCGACCCAGATTTTCTCTTAGTAACAATGGACGTCGTTTCCCTATATACATCAATCACACATGAACAAGGAATGAAGGCCTGCGCATATTTTTTGAATACCAGGTCATTAAACTATGCTCGACATTCTGAAATGATCATGGCTATGATCCATTTGTGTTTGACGAACAATGTATTTGTATTTAATCAAAAATACTAGAGACAGAGCAGGGAACGGCGATGGGCACAATCTTTGCCCCGTCCTACGCAAACCTGACTATGGGGTATTGGGAAAGATATGAGGTGTGGAAAGAAGAATATGGAAAATTTACAAGCAAGGTGATCATGTGGCAGCGTTATATTGACTACCTCTTTATTATTTGGAAGGGCACTTCCGGAGAATGGATGGACTTTGTTAAACAGTTGAACATTAATAGTTACAATCTACAATTTACTGAGACACACAGTCCAAAAGAGGTGGTCTTCCTGGATGTTACAGTCTTTATAGAAGACGGGAAAATCAAGACAAAATTGTTTCGAAAGCCAACTGGAGTTAATGCTCCACTACATGCGAAGAGTGCACATAGCCAAAATCTGATTTGGAGTATACCCTACGGCGAGTTTATCCGATTACGGAGAAACTGTTCGGAAATGGGCAGCTATGATGAAGAAAGTAAAATAACAGCATGGGGTTTTAAGAAACAGTGCTACCCCAAACAGATTATCCAACGGGCATATTTGAAAGCACAACAGTGTGACAGATCGTTGCTCTTATTGGATAATGTCAAGAAAACCAAAAGTAAGGATGAAGAAGCAACTCGTCTCATACTAACGTATGGACAATCAGCAAAGGCCATTAAAACCATCATTCAGAAGCACTGGACCACATTAGTGGTAGATACAGATTTGAAACAATCCTTGGGCAGCTACCCCATTTTTGCGTTCCGGAAGTGTCCATCCATCAAAGATAGGTTAGTCAGTAGTTACATGGCACCTGAATTAACTCCCCAACAATCCACGTGGCTCAACCGTAGGAACAAGGGTTTCTACAAATGCACAAAATGCAAGATATACCAATTTGCAGATGAATGCTCCAGCTATTTACATCCAGTACTCAAAATATCCATCACGATCACTGAAAGAATTACATGTGAATCGGAGTACATTGTGTATGCATTGAAATGCACATGCAATAAATGGTACATTGGTAGCACCAAATGTAAGTTGAAAATACGGATCCAACAGCATATCAGAGCCATAAAGAATCGTGATTTTGCATACCCTATAGCTAAATACTTCTGGGAGGAACATGAAGGGAAGCTTTGTGATTTCTCCTTTATGGGGTTACAACAAATCAACATTGGATTGAGGGGAGGAGACAGAGAAAAACTATTGAGACAATGAGAAACACAATATATTATTGACTTTATTACATTACATTTCATTTGTTATGCGCGCTATTGACCCTTGGGCATAAAGGCGCAGACAACGAACAGACATACAACAGAAATGAGGACAGGCTTAGAGGAAAGGATCAAAACATCCTCAGTAAATTATTCTACTATTCCCTGTGGTATGATGCAGTCTATTGGAGAAATCCGAAGAGTACAGTAGATCAAACAAATAAGAAAGTCTTCAGTTCCTTCTTGAAAGATGCGAGGGAATAGTGACTCCTCAAGCTGATAAGAAGATTATTCCACATCGTGGGGGCCTTCACCATAAATGCCCCCTTTTCCGCCTTCATTGTTTTACATCTTGGCTGTATAATTTGATTAGTGAAGTCACTAGTTGAGACCAAGACCCCCTCTAGGTCACAATATTGATGAGGAACTGTATACATTTTTGGGGGAATGATTTATGAAATGGGTAATGTATTGAAGACATACACCCCCCTGTTTGGCACAATGCTTTTTTGCTCTTTTGCTGTTTTGCTCCCCCCCTTTTTTGCCCTTTTTCTTGCTCAATATATTTTGTATACAACCCTACATGAAAGAGTTAAAAATTGTCATCTAACATTGTTTGGATTGCCAAAATTCCCCCACACTGCTGTTTATTATTATTGTTCTTGTAATTTTTAAATACTCCCTCCAACAAAAAAAATGTTTTGTTTGGTCGTGAGCCTTTTAGTAACAACATAAGACACCTTGAATGATCCCGTATATTCCTTCATTTTCTACTGTTGTCCATAATACGAACCATTGATGGTGACAGGTATCGTGTTATAAAATCAGTGTAAACATAAATGTATCTTAGATAGAATACCGTATTTTAAACATGTGATGCACTAGGCACTTTATGCCCAGCTGACATATGGAATAGAGGTCGGATTGACCCGGCCCATGGCAAATTTATATATATTTATATGAGGTATGTTGCACTGTGATGGGATGCACTATGCACCTGACATTTTATCTATACGAGGAACAACGGCTGTATCCAGCTGGTTTATATCAAGGGGAGGCATGGAAGATATGCCACATGAAAGAATGCACTTTGCATGATAGTATTAGATATCTCATTAGTCATTGCCATATTCCTATGGATCATTGGTTGTAAGGGCACATAGGAAACCATATCGTAATTATATATGCATATGATGTACGGAATTGCACTTTGCACTTTATGAAAATCATGAAAGCAGGTAGCTAATCTATTCAGGCTGAAAATCGGCACTGTGCACTCGATAATTATTGCATATGGAGATCAGATATATAATGCTGGAATATATATGATTTGGGATATGAACTGAATCTGCCATGGCATCTGTCATAAATACAGTTGAATACCACAATGGATCATATTATATATTGTATTTAGTGGATTTAGGTAATGGCGGCTGTAGAATTCGGTGCCAGATTGCCCGATTTGGAATTAGTCCTTTGTTTGTCTTCATGCTGATCACGTGAGAACACTGATGTCTGATGGGAGACAGGGCATAAAGGTGTGTCTGTAATGTTAGCAAGATCATGTGACCAAGCTACAAGCTGTATCGAAACACGTCATCTGTGGAGCACTTTCTTCCGGCTGGGCGTGGGTGGGAAGTTTCTATATGAATTTTAACCATATTTTGAATAAAGACTAAAAAAATATTTTACTATTTTTTGATTGGGGTGCAATTGTTGGTTTGGAAGCTCGGAAACCTGAACGCGGAACCTTACTCTGGGAGTGCGGCTCAACATCACACCGTTCAGTCGGTGTGATAGAAACTGGAGATATATATATATGGTTTTATTGTAGGGGGTACTATAGATAAAGTACCCCCACGTACCTTGGGCATCCATTTTCGGCCCGGGGAGCTGCACTTGCTCTGCGCGTGGGTGGCCATCCAGCAGTGCAGAGTTTATCTAGCAGCGCAGTCATTACTGGAGCTGCGCACTCATCAAGGTGTGGGGAGGTCATCAGAGTACCGGTGGTCGGTGCCCCAGTTGGCAGGGGTGTTGTCGCTGCAGGAGGAGGTCAGTTGCCTCACACGCTCCTTCCAGCAGTTGGGGGGGGGGGATTTTTCAGTGAGAGGGAGGTCGGGCGTTCGTGCCAGAAAGCCCTGGTTTTAGTGCCCGCTTCCAAGAACGTTAAGCGGTGCAGTGTCATGAGCGGGCCACCAGAGGGCAAGGCAGAGCTCTTAAAGGGGCAGCGCTTTTTTTTTTCCTTCTCCCCTGTCAGTCACCAGCAGATCCCTTAGGGGACTCACGGTCACAAGGGGTGGGCCTGTGGTGACAGAGTAGCGCAATCGGAAAAGGGGGCAGGAGGGATGGGAGAGGGGTCAGGAAAGGGTGTGGGGGACAAAGACCCGCTGGAGGACGCGGGTGATAGGAGATTGCATAAGGGTGCAGGTCAGATGGGGAGGGGATATGGGTGCAGGGGAGCAGAGAGGGGCAGCAGTGCATAGGGGAAAAGGAGGAAAGTACCTGCAGAAGAGTGCAGGAGGGAGGAGGAGACAGCGATCCCCTTCGAGTGGTGAGGAAAGGGAGAGGAGCGGAACGGCCTCCCCGGCTGGGAGGATTTGGTGTGGAGGGCTTAGTACGGCCTCCGCTGTTCCAGAGGTGGAGTCGGGAGAGGGTTTAAAAACGGCCCCTCCGCAGGAGTCACAAGGACAGACTAGAGGGTGTAGCATGGCCCCTAGCACGGAGGACTGAAGGGTGGAGGAGAAGACCCCTCGCCCGAGAGAAGAGGACCAGGAAGGGGTTTCCACAGCCCCGCCTAGAAGATGCCAAAGGAGGGGCAGGGCGGACGCCCCGGGCTCACAAGAGGAGGATCTGCCCGGCCCGAGCATGTGCTCGCAACAGCCATGGTATTATATGGGGGATGATGAAGGGGTGGAGGAATACGTGGGGTGGTGGGAGGATGAAGGGTACAGTGTTGTAAGGAGCAGGGATAGCACGAGAAGGGTTTAACAAGGGAAGGGGAAAGCCAGGAGCAAGGGGGCTAGGGGGCAAGAGGTTGGGGGGGAAACTGGCTGGGTGAGACTGTTGACATGTTTTGTCCCCACAGCAGGAGCCCAGTGAGGAAGGAGATGAGCGTTGGAGTGGAGGCCAGGCTGCAGACGGGCGACGGCAGGGCAGAAAGAGGTGAGCAGGAAGGGGAATGGTCAGCAGCATGGCATAGGGGGGACACGAGGTTGGGGCAAGAAGGGAAGGGGCAGGGGTGAAAGGGGCGAGGAGAGAGTTTGGTTGGCATGCTATGGGGGCCTTGGTTGTGGAAAAGAAGGTTTCTTCGGTGGAGATGCAGACGGACAGGGCGATTGAGTCCTTGGCACCCGAGATACAGGTTCCAAAAGAGAAGGATGCAGAGGGAAAGGGAAAGGAGAAGAAGTTGCCATACATGGGCATTACGAAAACGTTGGGAGCACATTTGATGACATCAACAAAGGATAAAATATGGGCAGGGGAATTTGTGGACGTTTTCAAGCTTCTACATAGAGAAGTGAGAGCTAAGGAGAAGGAGAGGGAGTTGGCATTGCGTTCAAAGGTGCCGGTGACGATTGAGAATTGGATGTCGGATTTTATTATCTGTGCGAATGTCTATTGTTAGAAATTCCCAGAGAGATGTGTGGCACTGTTGAAGTACATGAATGTGATTAGAAAGGCATTCACGAGTTTTGGGAGCTTCGCGTGGGTGCGTTATGATGAGGAATTCAGGGCGAGGATGGCAGAGGACAGCCAGGTGGTTTGGGGTGAGATCGAAATGGATCTCTGGCTGCAGTGGATGGCGCCGACGAGGCCAGTTCCAACGTTACACACAGCGAGCGGCTTACCAGTGCCTTACCGGCCCTTTCTTGGTCGCCCCGCCCATGAGGGAGCGGGGGGAGGAGGCAGAGGTCAGCCCTCAGCAGCATGTTGGGCCTTCAATAAAGAAGGCTGCACGAAGACAATGTGCAAATTTAAACATGAGTGCAGCACCGGGTCGGCATCCGATCACGCATTGTTTTCAGGCAGGGGACAGTGGGAAAGGGCGAGGAGCGGGGCAAGGAGGTGGGGGTTGAAGGACTGTGTGCCAGTTAAAGTTGGGGTTTCTGTAGGGGGGCCTCAGTTTATCAGAAAGGGTGCAGGGGCGTGAAGGTTGGGGTGAGGTTTGGGGGCGATCCCAAGGGAGTAGGAGGTGGGTGAGGAAACAGATGTTTAGGTAGGGCAGGGGAGGGCTGCGGGGGGGAAGTAACTAAAAAAATGATAGGGGGTGGTGGCCGTCATTGGGAGGGCGTGGAAGATGGTGGTGAAGCCCTCACGCTTGCTGCACGACAAGGTGAGCAAGCTTTTTGGGGAATTGAGAGGGTTATAGTGGCACAGGAAGCCTAACAAGCAATGCTCGATTGGGAGTTGAACCCTCACTGCGAATAATTCATACACTTCAGAGCAGACAGCCTCCCAAACAGAGGCGTAGACAGGGTAGGGCCTGAGCGGGCAAGGCCCACCCAAAATCTGTAAATCCCCACTCACTATCGCTGTGTGGGCATTTACAGGGGTTAATGTCACTGTGGTGGGCCCAACTACATTAGCTTCAGGCCTCATTTGTTAGACAATCCTGGCTACACCTCTGCTCCCAAAGCCCCACCACTCGATCACATCCCCACCACATCTGTAAGAAGGTTCCAGTCTCACTCCAACATCTCCCACAAGACAATCCGCACCGATCGCCATTTTCGCTACCATCACCGATGTAATATAGGCCTGTCTCACTATTTTATATTGTATCCATTGGAATGTAGCATTTCTAGAAACCCGCTTCGCGTGTTCAGGCACTCTAGACCACTCCTCATCCATAAATGGGTCACCCATATCCGTTTCCCATTTAAGCAGAATCTCTACCGCTGTATGATCACGTTCGCTGCTGTGCGCCACGTACAGTTCTGAACCCTCCAAGCATCTTTGAGACAGAGGCCCCCACCACGCGTGCCAAGGCTCTTGTTGCAGCACCCACCGGGGCCTACATGTGGCACTAGTCACCACCAACGTGCCATCCAGCACACAATTGCAATCCCCAACCCAGAGGGTCCACCGATCCCTAGGATGTGCCAATATGTCCTGCATTTCATGAAAAGACTCAGCTTGAGCTGCATTAGGGGCGTGCGTACCCATCAAAAACACTGGCATACCCAGGAGCTCCCCCACAATGCCCACATGTCTGCCTTCCTCATCAACCACAGTTTGCAAAACCTTAAGAACCCCCCCCCCCTTGCATAAGTGGAGAACACAGTGGCAACCACCACCTCCTCCCACCCCCAGTAAGCCGTGCCTATCCAGGTGGGTCTCTTCTAAGACAGCCACGTCAGTCTTAAATTGGTGCACGGTATAAATAATCTTTAACCTTATCACCCCCGGAGTGGTCCCCTCGCTCTTGTCTGTTAAGGTACGAGCGGTCCTTGCTCCTCTTAATGACATTATTCAGCCTTTGCACACTTCAACTAGGTAGTCCTAACCTGGTCATTCCAGCCGTTACACTCAAGGGCCCCATGAGGAACTGGGACTGAGGGGATCTGAGCACCCTGTACACCTCTATTAAAGGGCCCTATCAGGTGCTGGGACTGAGGGGGATCTGAATACCCTGTACATATCTATAAAAGGGCCCTATCAGGAGCTGGGACTGAGGGGGATCTGAGCACCCTGTACACATCCATTAAAGGGCCCTATCAGGGGCTGGGACTGAGGGGGATCTGAGTACCCTGTACACCTCTATTAAAGACCCTATAAGGGGTGGGACTGAGGGGGATCTGAGCACCCTGTACACATCTATAAAAGACCCTATCAGGGGTGGGACTGAGGGGGATCTGAGCACCCTGTACACATCCATTAAAGGGCCCTATCAGGGGCTGGGACTGAGGGTTGATCTGAGCACCCTGTACACATCCATTAAAGGGCCCTATCAGGGGATGGGACTGAGGGGGATCTGAGCACCCTGTACACCTCTATTAAAGGGCCCTATCGGGGGCTGGGACTGAGGGGGATCTGAGTACCCTGTACATATCTATAAAAGGGCCCTATCAGGAGCTGGGACTGAGGGGGACACGAGCACCCTGTACATATCCATTAAAGGGCCCTATCAGGGGCTGGGACTGAGGGGGATCTGAGCACCCTGTACACATCCATTAAAGGGCCCTATCAGGAGCTGGGACTGAGGGGGACACGAGCACCCTGTACACATCCATTAACGGGTCCTATCAGGGGCTGGGACTGAGGGGGACACGAGCACCCTGTACACATCCATTAAAGGGCCCTATCAGGGGCTGGGACTGAGGGGGATCTGAGCACCCTGTACACATCCATTAAAGGGCCCTATCAGGGGCTGGGACTGAGGGGGACACGAGCACCCTGTACACATCCATTAAAGGGCCCTATCAGGGGCTGGGACTGAGGGGGACACGAGCACCCTGTACACATCCATTAAAGGGCCCTATCAGGGGCTGGGACTGAGGGGGATCTGAGCACCCTGTACACATCCATAAAGGGCCCTATCAGGGGCTGGGACTGAGGGGGATCTGAGCACCCTGTACACATCCATTAAAGGGCCCTATCAGGGGCTGGGACTGAGGGGGATCTGAGCACCCTGTACACATCCATTAAAGGGCCCTATCAGGAGCTGGGACTGAGGGGGATATGAGCACCCTGTACACATCCATTAAAGGGCCCTATCAGGGGCTGGGACTGAGGGGGACACGAGCACCCTGTACACATCCATTAAAGGGCCCTATCAGGGGCTGGGACTGAGGGGGATCTGAGCACCCTGTACACATCCATTAAAGGGGCCTATCAGGGGCTGGGACTGAGGGGGACACGAGCACCCTGTACACATCCATTAAAGGGCCCTATCATGGGCTGGGACTGAGGGGGATCTGAGCACCCTGTACACATCCTTTAAAGGGCCCTATCAGGGGCTGGGACCGAGGGGGATCTGAGCACCCTGTACACCTCTATGGCCCTATCAGGTGCTGGGACTGAGGGGGACACAAGCACCCTGTACACCTCTATGGCCCTATCAGGAGCTGGGACTGAGGGGTGCCTGAGCACCCTGTAAGCCTCTATTAAAGGTATCTATTAGGAGCTGGGACTGAGGGGGGTCTGAGCACCCTGTACACCTCTATAAAAGGGGCCCTATCAGGAGCTGGGACTGAGGGGGGTCTGAGCACCCTGTACAGATCTATTAAAGGGCCCTATCAGGAGCTGGGACTGAGGGGGGTCTGAGCACCCTGTACACATCTATTAAAGGGCCCTATCAGGAACTAGAACTGAGGGGTACACAAGCACCCTGTACACCTCTATTAAAGGGCCCTTTCAGGAGCTGGGACTGAGGGGGATCTGAGCACCCAGTACACCTCTATTAAAGGACCCTATCAGGGGCTGGGACTGAGGGGGGTCTGAGCACCCTGTACACATCTATTAAAGGGCCCTATCAGGAGCTGGGACTGAGGGGGGTCGGAGCACCCTGTACACCTCTATTAAAGGGCCCTATCAGGAGCTGGGACTGAGGGGGATATGAGCACCCAGTACACCTGTATTAAAGGGACCTATCAGGAGCTGGGACTGAGGGGGATATGAGCACCCTGTACACCTCTATTAAAGGACCCTATCAGGGGTTGGGACTGAGGTGGGTCTGAGCACCCTGTACACATCTATTAAAGGGCCCTATCAGGAACTAGGACTGAGGGGGATCGGAGCACCCTGTACACCTCTATTAAAGGGCCCTATCAGGAGCTGGGAATGAGGGGGATCTGAGCACCCTGTACAGCTCTATTAAAGGGACCGATCAGGAGCTGGGACTGAGGGGGATATGAGCACCCTGTACACCTCTATTAAAGGGCCCTATCAGGGGCTGCGACTCAGGGAGATCTGAGCATCCTGTACACCTATTAAGGGCCCTATCAGGAGCTGGGGCTGAGGGCAATCCGAGCACCCTGTAAACCTCTGTTAAAGGGCCCCATCAGGGACTGGAACTGAGGGGGACCTGAGCACCTTGTACACATCTATAAAAGGGCCCTATCAGGAGCTGGGACTGAGGGTGATCTGAGCACCCTGTACATATCTATTAAAGGGCCCTATCAGGGGCTGGGACTGAGGGGGATCTGAGTACCCTGTAAACCTCTATTAAAGGGCCCTATCAGGAGCTGGGACTGAGGGGGATCGGAGTACCCTGTACATATCTATTAAAGGGCCCTATCAGAGGCGGGGACTGAGGGGGACCTGAGTACCCTCTACATATCTATTCAAAGGGCCCTATCAGGGGCTGGGACTGAGGGGGATCTGAATACCCTGTACATATCTATTAAAGGGCCCTATCAGGGGCTGGGACTGAGGGGGATCTGAGTACACTGTAAACCTCTATTAAAGGGCCCTATCAGGTGCTGGGACTGAGGGGGATCTGAGTACCCTGTACACATCTATTAAAGGGCCCTATCAGGAGCTGGGACTGAGAGGGATCTGAGTACCCTGTACACATCTATTAAAGGGCCCTATCAGGAGCTGGGACTGAGGGAGATCTGAGTACCCTGTACACATCTATTAAAGAGCCCTATCAGGAGCTGGGACTGAGGGGGATCTGAGCACCCTGTACACATCTATTAAAGGGCCCTAACAGGAGCTGGGACTGAGGGGGATCTGAGCACCCTGTACACCGCTATTAAAGGGCCCTATCAAGAGCTGGGACTGAGGGGGATCTGAGCACCCTGTAAACCTCTGTTAAAGGGCCCTATCGGGCTGGAACTGAGGGGGATCTAAGCACCTTGTACACATCTATAAAAGGGCCCCATCAGGAGCTGGGACTGAGGGGGATCTGAGTACCCTGTACACATCTATTAAATGGCCCTATCAGGGTCTGGGACTGAGGGGGATCTGAGCACCCTGTACACATCCATATTACAGGGCCCCATCAGGAGCTGGGACTGAGGGGGATATGAGCACCCTGTACACCTCTATTAAAACGTCCAATCAGGAGCTGGGTCGGAGGGGGATCTGAGCACCCTGTACACCTCTATAAAAGGTCCCTATGAGGCTGGGACTGAGGGGGGGTCTGAGCATCCTGTACACATCTATATTACAGGGCCCCATCAGGGGCTGGGACTGTTGAGGGTCTAAGTACCCTGTACACCTGTATTAAAGGGCCCTCTCAGGGGCTGGGACTGAGGGGGATCTGATTACCCTGTACATATCTATTAAAGGACCCTATCAGGGGCTGGGACTGAGGGGGATCTGAGTACCCTGTAAACCTCTATTAAAGGGCCCTATCAGGAGCTGGGACTGAGGGGGATCTGAGCACACTGTACACCTCTATTAAAGGGCCCTAACAGGAGCTGGGACTGAGGGAGATCTGAGTACCCTGTACACATCTATTAAAGGGCCCTACCAGGAACTGGGACTGAGGGGGATCTGAGTACCCTGTACACATCTATTAAAGGGCCCTATCAGGAGCTGGGACTGAGGGGGATCTGAGCACCCTGTACACATCTATTAAAGGGCCCTATCAGGAGCTGGGACTGAGGGGGATCTGAGCACCCTGTACACATCTATTAAAGGCCCCTATCAGGAGCTGGGACTGAGGAGGATCTGCGTACCCCGTACACCTCTATTAAAGGGCCCTATCAGGGGCTGAGACTGAGGGGAATCTGAGCACCCTGTACACATCCATATTACAGGGCTCTATCAGGAGCTGGGGAGGAGGGGATCTGAACACCTAGTACATATCTATCAAAGGCCCCCATCAGGAGCCAGGTCTTAGGGGTTGGGGGTAGGGGGGGCTCCGGGCACCCAGTACACATCTATTGAAGGGCCCTATGTGAAAGCATCATGAAGCAAGACGCAGACAACATATTCAGAATTCAAAATACACACTTTTATTAACTTAAATGTCAGGATGGAAAAAGGCCTAACTTGCTCTATGCTAAGGTGGGATTTCCCTACCTAAAGAAACTAAGGAAAGTCTGAGTCACAGAGGTCAAGTCCAAATAACCGAACCAACTCAGGAAGATAGAAAAGTACTGTTTTATTAACAATTATCTAAAACAGGGAGTTTACTACAAACATCAACGGACGTACGCTCAGGTTCTCTCAGCGAACTTCACATAAATCATTGCTTTTATATCAAAAATATGTCAGAGGTGACCTCATACTACGTGTTAATAATGAAAAACCTCGGGAGTGGCTTAAGGAGAACATCTAGATGTATTTTCTATAGGAACTAGGATTATGATTGGCTGCCTACTGTCAGGTGTACAACATATGCCTACCTCTAAAACATGTAATCTTCAGAAACATTAGATACAGTTTCTTATTGGTTTTAAAACTATAAGGTCCTTCTTTATACGTACCAATACAATTGGTTGGCATGCTAGTGCCAGGACTGGAACATTCGGTTCACTTAGCAGAATGTAAGCCCAGACCCAGGTGCAAGGAGTTGGGGCATGACACTACCTCCCCACCCAATTAGCCCAGCATCTCTCATCACCCAAGCCTTCTGCCATGAAGATTGTCTTTGAACTTGGCCTTGCAAAGTTTCCTTGGGCACTCACTATAGTGTTCTGGGCCTCCAAGTTCGAACTCTATTTTCATCCTTCGGCCCACGTGACAGGAGACCACGATTTGGTCCATTTTGCAGGTTTTAAATGAATTAAACTTGGCGCTCTTTGTGTTCTTTCTTTGCACCTTAACAAGGGATGATTCATCCTTCGCATGTTCGCTCCTTTCCAGAATAGATAGCTGACCTTGGCTGCTTCAGTCTTGACTCCAAGCCAGACAACCTTGCCATGCAGCTCCCCGATTCTGCTTATTCTTGCTGCAACACTGTTTTTCCCTTACCACTTCATGGGTCTTGGCTTGCTAAATTCATGATACCGATGTCCAGCTTCTATACAATGGCGGCTTAGCCTGCGTCTTATTCACTACGTATAGCCAGCGTCTATGATGACTTAGTCTACCTTGCATTTCAGCGTCTGTACAATTATTAAACAGTTGATTTTCTGCAGCACTTTGTGCACCTGTAATCTTCTTTGTTTCGTATTTAAAAGTTCACTTGATTCTTTAGTTCGTCATTAGTCTCTTCAGGATCTATACATCTGTTAGGAAAGTTTCCCATTTATGTGTAATTTTCCCTCCAGTTGTGTGCCCCCATCTTTCTTCTGCTGTTTGAACACCATAGTCTGACTTTGCCAGTGGAGCACAGCCTTCAGCTGCACCCCAATGGGCTTTTTCACTCACTTTAATATGGGGAAACTGACATGCCCTTAAAGGCAGTCAGTACTGGCGCACTTTGTTTCCCTTAGTCCTTTGCAACGTTGCAACTTTTCTGCAACATGTTACAAGTGCACAATGTACCTTACAGTGCGCTTGGGTCTTCCTGTCATTTCCAAAGGCCTTAGACACCCTTGAAGGATTTTTTAGGAGAAGTGCAGATGTGCCTCGGACAGGGCTGGTGGCAGCTTATCTTTTCGTGGATTTTTAACCCTTTCTTGCCATGCAAACCGCGTTTACCGCTGTTGACACAGACAGCTGGCCTGGCTCCAAAATGGCCATGCCACGAGTTTTTGTCCTGTTCTTTGGCCTCCTTGCCCCTTCACCTTCCCCAGGTCGAGCCGACCCGGGTCAGTCCTTATTTGGGCATGCATTCTCCTGTGGAATGCCAAGCTTTTGCGGGCTTCTGCATGCCTTGTGTGTGTGCCCACAGGATGTGGGCTGGACTGTCTAGTTCCAATACACATCCTGGGTGCCAGAGAGTCTGGTGTACTGTGAATGACTGGGGCCACCGTGGTCTGTGATTGGTCCACGTCTGGTGTGCATGTATGTGAGCAGATCTCCCATTGGGTCCTCTTTGTTTTGGCACGAAGGAGATTCTAGATAAGAGAAGCCCCCAACACCCATACCAGGTCGATCTCTTAAGTTCTCACTGAACGAAAGATAGGATCCAAGTATCCTGAAACTAAGAAGCCGAGTCCAGGAACCGCTGGTGATCCGTCTGAAGGTTGGGCACCCTGAGTCCACTGTCGTCCCACTGGACCCCTCTGTATCTGATCGAACTAGAAAGTCTGCAAAGATGCTTTGATCCATTAGAATAGTGGGACCAACTATTCTCGGCACCTTCTTTTTTTCTTTGATTTTATTTGGTTAACTTAACCTTTTACAATATTACAGATTATTCCAATTAAACATAACACATCATCAAAAATCACGACACAGTTCATTAGATAAATACACTTACCAAAACATAAATATCATTATTACTAACAATTAATGATGAATTATTAAACACAATTCCGTGACCCCTTTCCTAAAATATTTAAACAACCTGCCCAGCAACACTTCCTCATTACCTTCAAATACCCGAAACACAGGCCTGCCTTGTCCTAATTCATCCGACTTCCCTCCCTCATATAGTTCTAATCAAAATATAGAGGGGACAGGCCAGGTATGAGAGCTTCCAATATTAGCTGTGACTCCCCGCCTCAACAATTACAGCACAATCTCACATTACTGTAGCATTTGGATCACTGCTATTGTTTTACGCTGCTAGTAACCTTCAATCATGCTTTCCCAGATTGATTCTTGCAAACAATAGTTGATTCGGGGAAAAACATGTTAAAAAAACAGCCTGGCATTCCTTGTATCATCACAGAACATTAGCAGATGTTTAGTAGACTGGGCGTCTGGATTTTTACAAATTTGACATAATTTTAGGGCCATTTGCCCCTGCCCTCTTTTTGCCAGTACTTCGCCTGTATGGATGACATTTAGCCTTAATCTTAGAAATGTGTTTCTAATTCTCCAATCGGGGAACTTTATCTGATATTTACTCAGGAAACCCAATTTCCTATCTGCTGTTTGCAGTGGGTTAGGATGAGCCCCTGAGCGAACACTCGCAATTGTACGGATCCAATCCCTTTCATCCCATTTCTTTTTCGCCTTCACAGGGTTCTCTTTTACCATTTTTCTCTCTATGTCAGCATCACATAATAGTTTTTCCACCTGCACGCTTAGAGTTGAAAGCATTTTCGATTTATTTGTCTCCAAGTGTACTTTTATGTCGGCATATAGAGAGTCATCCTGTGTTGTACTTCTCTGTTGGAACAATGATATCAATTTCCAACCTACATGGGCTTTCAGGAATCTTAGACCCAATTCATACCTGATGTTAACCATTGAGAGACTCATTGGTAACCCTAAAACGTGTTTCCACAAGAGACCCTCCCACTTTTGCCATGCGGTGTTCCATAGTTGTGGTTTGGCTTCCAGGGCATAGAGTAACACTAGGATTACTTTCGCCTGGTAACATTTTAGAACCGGAATTATAGAGAATCTACCATATCTCATCAAAATGTTCTTCATCTGGGCAGATAAGGAGTTAATTTTCATTGCCATATCTTGCTCAACTTTACATGCTGCTGGGAGGGCATTGATTTTATATCCAAGATAAACTAGCTCTTCCACCTTTGGCATTTCTTCAGCTCCCATTACCCATTGTTGGAATGCCACTTTTTTGTTTTTCTGTCTGAAAACCAGAATTTTTGATCTAGTTGGGTTAATGGCAATACCATTTTCAGTAGCATAGCAGTGTAGGCCATTCAAGAGACCTTGCCGTCCCATAGCTGTTTTATCCAAGACTACAACGTCATCTGCGTATGCAAGCCAATGGAGTTTTGCTCCATTCAACACTGGGCTCGCCAACGCAATTGGAGCGAGGTATTTGCCCATATCTGCTGTGTAAAGATTAAAGAACATTGGCGCCCCTAGGCACCCCTGTCGAACTCCCCAATTTACTCTGACTGGTTCAGACAGATGACCTTCCCCATCCAAGCGCTCTCTAATGGAGTTCTCTTTGTGAAATTCCATGAGCATCCCTAGGATTCCCTCTGTTATTCCTTTTACCCTCAACTTCGGCCAAAGCCTTTCCCTGTCCACCATATCGAAGGCCTTGGAGAAGTCGACCCAAGCCCCATACAGTTGCTGGCCCCCGCTTTTGTTTGTATTCTCACTTAGCAAGTTTAACACCATGCATTTACATCAGTGGACAAACCCCTCCTGAAGCCAGTTTGGCATTTAGATAGGAACTTCACCTCTCTTACCCAGTTTTCCAATTCCCCCAACAATATCTTCATAAAAATGTTACTGTCTATGTCCAAGAGGGCGATAGGACGGTAGTTCACTGCCAACATCCTATCTCCCCCCTTGAACAGGGGAATAAAAGTGGCCGTTCTCCAAGAGGGAGGTAGTTGTCTTTTTATCAAAATCTTTTTGAACCGCCAGTTTAGCAATTTTGCCCATAGGGCAGAATTGCTCTTCAATACCTGGTAGGTGAGCCCGTTTGGTCCTGCCGCTTTTGAGACTAAGCTCTTCATAATTAGGTCTTCAATATAATCCTCATCAAACACTAAACTCCAGGCAACATGTTTATTGTGATGAAATGTGGATTTGGGTGGTTTCCCGAAAACCGATTGGAGATGACTAATCCAGTCCCTTTCCAACACTAGGTTACGAAGATGATTTCCCATTTTTCCTTCTAGTTGGTGGAGAACTGACCAGAACTCTTGAGTCCTTTTTCTCAATTAACTCCAGCATTCGTTCCCCATCCTGATGAAGCCTTTCTATTTTCCTAGAAACCAACCATGTTTTGTAGCTCCCAATCAAGGACCTTTCCTCCTCCTTCCTTAGCTCTCTATTTCCATTAATTGTTTTAATGGCTCTTAAGTTCTTGTTTAATTCTCTTTTCCTGATCATGGTTTCTTCATCGAAAGCATGTTGATGACTTTGTCTGGGGCCCCCTCCATTCCCACTCGGAGGGTAGATGCACCAGACAAACTTATAAACCCTCCTGGGGAACAGTTGTTACATTGCACATGTTCTGGTAGAGCCACTAACCTATCATTCACTTTTTTCCCTTCAAATTTGTATTTCAGTAGACAAGCTCTACCTTTCCTACAACCAATTACTTGATTGTCTCTTTCCTGTCAGTCCAGTAATATATCAGGGAAAAGGAGCTCAATTCGTAGATGGTCACTACCTCCCCCTCACGAATGTTTAACGTCGCCTTTTGTTCAAATAGAATATTAGATAGGAACAGATAATCCAGGGTTGAGAGTGAATTACCCTGAATTCTGTTTGGTCTTGATGGGATATCCCCCGGAAGTGTTCCGTTAGCCATTTTTAATCCCCAATCATGTAGGAACTCCACCCATAAACGTCAATTTTCTGTAACTCTGCGCCCAGAATGTTTTGTTTGGTCTTTTGCCAAATGTATACATTGGGAATTCAGATCCCCTCCCAATATTTCTGCTCCTGTATACAAATTTCTAATTTTTCCCCAATGATAGTGCTACAGCATCCAAAAAAAGCCTAAGCTCCGAACACACGGGATTCCAAATGTTATAAAAAAAAGCAAGTCCAAGACCCCATTTTTTTGTCTCCTCCACTGGGTCTGCACATAGCTTTCTGTGTAGCCGCTTGTGACATTATCTGATATCCCTCTACTGAAGTTTGATTAATCATCATGTTTTTTGTGTCATGATGTCTCCCTCCCCAAAGACATAGTTATTCTCGGCACCTTCATCAAACCCTGCAAGTAAGCCTCTTCAGAAGTGTCCCTGGGCCAACCAGTGGGCTGACCAGCTTGCGCAGGACCTTTGCTCTGTCACCGCTGTCGTTTCGAGGAGACCCTTGAAACCTGGTACATCGCAAGCTCTGTGTTCACGGCACTCTCACACTGAATTTCGTACACTTGGCATTCCCAGGTGTGAAGTAAAGAGAGCATCCGAACCGGAGTACACGCGGTTACTGTGTCGCCCAGCCGTGGTGACAAACTTTGAAGGTGCCTTGCTGCGGTGCCCCTCTGTGCCCTGAAGCCTGCTACAGTGAGACTAGCTTGATACATCCACCAGGAGCAGAGAAATCGCCACTGTCCCACCAGGGAATCAACACTGTAGCTTTGCAGCTGAAAGACGCAGAGCCGCACAATTGCCGCATTGAAACCTACAACCGAAGTGGACTCGACTGCCGAAATTTGGTCCGGAGTGCGCCGGGGGTCAGTGAGTACTAGCAACCCTTACCGGGGCCCCTAGCGCATCCATCCATTTTTACGCACCAGTGTCCCCGGAGGGCCACTCTCCTTTCCACAGGTAGTCCGAGCTACCGTCCCATTCCCAACTCCTGGAATCTGTTCTGCCCTCTTGGAGAGACTCTCCACGAATAGTGGGAACTTATTCTGCATCACCTTACTTACCTTCCTGAGCTGCTACAGACCCTATAAGAGACTGCATTTATGCCCTTGTGCACTACCGCGTGCGCCAGCATTGCAAGTACATTTGAGCAATAGGCTCCTCTCTTCGTATGGACTGGACTGCCTTTCAGTTAGGATTCGATTACTGCAGAATTGCCTAAAGACTCTTTGCACTGCCTGCATCCTTCCCTTTTAGGGTGTGGAACCATTTGTGCATTAACCCTTTAGGCCACTTGGTATTGTGTATATGTATTGTATTAGTGTTGTGTTGGTTTAAAGGTATTACTGTTAATAATTATTGTGTGTTGAAACTCAAAGGCCTTGAATAAATGTACATGTATTTTTTTTTATATATATACACCTGATTGGGAGGGATTTGTAGTGTCCTTTACTGTGTGTGCTCATTGTGGGCTTTCAGTCACCCTCCCCCCTCCTGAGACCTATTCTTGACCGCCGCCAAAGCTACCTTGATTGGTCTGGCTTATCCAGAAGGTTACCCTGTTCCAAGAAACTAGACTGGCCTTCTGAACCTCTGCCCACCAGGTCAGAGTTAAGAAATCCATCTTAAAATGATCTTCTTCAACCAGTATCTCGGGACGTTGAACATACTCTTTTGTGACATCACTTGATTCTTTTCTCTGCTCCTTCTCTTATTCCTTCAGGGAGTTCCTCCCTTAAATTGTCATCCCTTCGGGGATACATTCGGTAGGGTTGTCTCTATGGGTATCTTTTATCGAACATAAACTGAGGTATTGACACAACTGCAGGTGTCAAACACGACACGATCTCAGGTCTCCAACATATGGGCGGAAGGAGGGCAGGGTTTCCTGCAGAGGCATGTAACTGCTCCTCTACATTCTCCCCCGCTGGTTGAGTCCTCGACCACCTCCTCAAGCGTTTCCACATCCTGGTATTTTCTCTTGAAGAAATGTTTCTTTGATGTCCATATCTTCATCACCCCCCCCCCCCCCAGGGTGCCTGCTGATTGGACATGTTCATCTACACTCCAGCTCATGTAATTGCGTTGTCCATTTGGTTTACAATAGACCCATCGTCCCACGTACTTCTTATGATTCTTTGGATACAGAATCTTGGTTCCTTCCGGTGCTACGATGCTACTAGCCTCTATGTATTTTCTAACAGCATCATCAGTCAGCTCCTGGCGTTTGGTTCAGGTTTGACATTGATCAGGATCTTCCTCCCTAACACCTTCTTTGCTGTTTTCTTACATTGGGCAATCACCATCCTGACCATACAGAATCAAAACAATACTAGCACCAATTACTCCAAGAACCTTGAATATATTTGCCAACCACTGTGGAATCCATGAAAACAAAGAGGCAAACCAGCTGGCATCTTCAATGTCATCTGTCTCGTCTTCCATCTTGGCATGCAGGTCTGTCCACAACGTTATGGCCTCTCTCAAGGTTCCATTCTGGTCATCGTGAGAAGGTGTAAATGTGCAACATGATGACCCAATTTTGGCGCAAACCCCTCCTTCCATTGCTGTGATCATATCAAGGACATTTATTCTGGAGGGTCATCCGTCATATGGCCCTCAGCTCTTCTTTAATGGCGTTGAATCCCTTTATGGTAGCATTGATTGTCTGCAAAAGCCCCCATCTGGTAATTTTCAACCATTTGGCATTCCCCACTGTTTGGATCCAAGGCATGAATCATGAATATAGCTGTCATTATCATAGCAGTCTTTCTGAACAACTTGTGCTCCTCAGGAATGGTATCATATGCTGTTATTGACTTAGCAGAGAAATAATGCTCTCTTTTTGTCCATTGGAGAAGTTCAAACGATCTTCTTTTTCTCAAATGCTCATCCACTTTTGGACATTTACCAATGTTTAGATTGCTTTGAGGAATCACTAATGCTGGAACATGGATGAACACCAGGGAACATACTCCGCCCCAATCTTTGGGCAACTTCATATAGGCTCTAGATCCACAAGCCCAATATCAATCCCTAAGGATGGCTGTCCCTTCTCTCATCCCAGGAACATCAGTTGTGGCTTTGCATTCTTTGTTATATTCCACATGGTTCTTCCCATGGTTTTGGAAACATAGTGTTGCATTAACCAATGGTACTACAAATCCTGGGCCTGATTCGTCTTCTACCCATGTCGGCAATTTGGAGTGCTTGGCCCACAACTAAGCATCCATCATTCACTCTTTGCACTTCTTGTATGTATTCCGTCTTGAGCAGATGAACTGCACATGACACCCTTCCTTCTTCCCATCCTTTCATGGTATGCAGTCGTCCATAGATTAACATTTGAGTTTGTTCCCAACATCCAGGTCATCCTGCTATTTCCGTCACATCAGAACTGTTCATTCTCTTCATTTCTTCACGGGTCACCTCATCCTGTCCTGAAGCAGGATGTACAAGCAATTTGCGTTTCCATCCAGACTCCTTCTCCATTTCTGTGGTCTTGATATAGTCATCCTGGTATGGAAACGCCTATTTTGATCTCCATCGCAAGGTTGCCCAACTTCCTTGAAACTGTCCTCAAGTAGTACATGCTGCAAGATGGCTGAAGCATTTCGCATTGTGTGCTAAAACCTCCTTTGAAATGAACGTCCTTACTGTATTCATGGCATAGGGGATGAGAGTGCAGACAGAACAACTCTCATCAGATGCTCTTTCCCCCACCTTTTTCATGTGGTGATACCACATGTTATTCCCCAGGTGAGCTATATCATCTACATTTGTATTTATCCCTTCATTATCTTCCTCTGCATCTCCTTTATGTCTCCCAATATGCTTATAGAGATCAAGGAATTTGTCATTATTTGTTTTCATAGTTGGGAGAATCACAGGAGCTCTTTCTTCAGTAGAAACTTTAAGATGATAAGAGGCTGTGAAAGATAAGGAACAAAAAGACAAGAAAAATCACGCAAATATATATTATGCATAGAAATCTGCATAACCATTTATCGAGCCATCCTACTGTTTGCTGAACTTGTGCTCTTCGTATTGTCTTCTTCATTAATCATTTCTAATATAATCATCAAGTTTCTTTTATGTCTGTAACTGTACAATTTGTTCAATAGCAATGAGGAGTCTTCTTATCACTGGACCGTTTTTAGGATCCTGTAAAAAGGTGTGAATATTAACGTCTCTTCTAACAAGAGCAGGGTAAGATTGAAGTATGTACACAAAGACAGCAACCACAAGCCGATGAACATCACTGTTGGGAGGTATCGTGTGTTTTTATTACCTAGAACAAATATTCTCCACGAAATGAAGGAAGTCGATGTGCCTGCTGCATGCTGCAGCGTACCCTCACCCAGGTGTGAGAAGGCAGTCTGTGCATGCTGCATGCTGCAGCGTACCCTCACCCAGGCGTGAGAAGACAGTCGATATGCCGGCTACAGTGTACCCACACCCAGGTGTGAGAAGGCAGTCAATATGCATGCTGCAGCGTACACTCACCCAGGTGTGAGAAGGCAGTCAATGGCCCTGCTGCATGCTGCACTGTACCCTCACCCAGGTGTGAGAAGGCAGTCAATGGCCCTGCTGCATGCTGCAGCGTACACTCACCCAGGTGTGAGAAGGCAGTCTGTGCATGCTGCATGCTGCAGCGTACCCTCACCCAGGCGTGAGAAGACAGTCGATATGCATGCTGCACTGTACCCTCACCCAGGTGTGAGAAGGCAGTCGATATGCATGCTGCAGCGTACACTCACCCAGGTGTGAGAAGGCAGTCAATGGCCTTGCTGCATGCTGCACTGTACCCTCACCCAGGTGTGAGAAGGCAGTCAATGGCCCTGTTGCATGCTGCACTGTACCCTCACCCAGGCGTGAGAAGGCAGTCGATATGCATGCTGCAGCGTACACTCACCCAGGTGTGAGAAGGCAGTCAATGGCCTTGCTACATGCTGCACTGTACCCTCACCCAGGTGTGAGAAGGCAGTCGATGTGCCGGCTGCATGCTGCACTGTACCCTCACCCAGGTGTGAGAAGGCAGTCGATGGCCCTGCTGCATGCTGCACTGTACCCTCACCCAGGTGTGAGAAGGCAGTCAATGGCCCTGTTGCATGCTGCACTGTATCCTCACCCAGGCATGAGAAGACAGGTGATGTCCCTGCTGCATGCTGCACAGTACCCTCACCCAGGCGTGAAAAGGCAGTCAATGGCCTTGCTGCATGCTGCACTGTACCCTCACCCAGGCGTGAGAAGGCAGTCAATGGCCCTGCTGCATGCTGCACAGTACCCTCACCCAGGTGTGAGAAGGCAGTCGATATGCATGCTGCAGCGTACACTCACCCAGGTGTGAGAAGGCAGTCAATGGCCCTGCTGCATGCTGCAGCGTACCCTCACCCAGGCGTGAGAAGGCAGTCGATATGCATGCTGCAGCGTACACTCACCCAGGTGTGAGAAGGCAGTCAATGGCCTTGCTACATGCTGCACTGTACCCTCACCCAGGTGTGAGAAGGCAGTCGATGTGCCGGCTGCATGCTGCACTGTACCCTCACCCAGGTGTGAGAAGGCAGTCGATGGCCCTGCTGCATGCTGCACTGTACCCTCACCCAGGTGTGAGAAGGCAGTCAATGGCCCTGTTGCATGCTGCACTGTACCCTCACCCAGGCATGAGAAGACAGGTGATGTCCCTGCTGCATGCTGCACTGTACCCTCACCCAGGCGTGAGAAGGCAGTCGATGTGCCGGCTGCATGCTGCACTGTACCCTCACCCAGGCGTGAGAAGGCAGTCAATGGCCCTGCTGCATGCTGCACTGTACCCTCACCCAGGCGTGAGAAGGCAGTCAATGGCCCTGCTGCATGCTGCACTGTACCCTCACCCAGGTGTGAGAAGGCAGTCAATGGCCCTGTTGCATGCTGCACTGTACCCTCACCCAGGCGTGAGAAGGCAGTCGATATGCATGCTGCAGCGTACACTCACCCAGGTGTGAGAAGGCAGTCAATGGCCTTGCTACATGCTGCACTGTACCCTCACCCAGGTGTGAGAAGGCAGTCGATGTGCCGGCTGCATGCTGCACTGTACCCTCACCCAGGTTTGAGAAGGCAGTCGATGGCCCTGCTGCATGCTGCACTGTACCCTCACCCAGGTGTGAGAAGGCAGTCAATGGCCCTGTTGCATGCTGCACTGTACCCTCACCCAGGCATGAGAAGACAGGTGATGTCCCTGCTGCATGCTGCACTGTACCCTCACCCAGGCGTGAGAAGGCAGTCGATGTGCCGGCTGCATGCTGCACTGTACCCTCACCCAGGCGTGAGAAGGCAGTCAATGGCCCTGCTGCATGCTGCACTGTACCCTCACCCAGGCGTGAGAAGGCAGTCAATGGCCCTGCTGCATGCTGCACTGTACCCTCACCCAGGTGTGAGAAGGCAGTCGATGTGCCGGCTGCAGCGTACCCTCACCCAGGTGTGAGAAGGCAGTCGATATGCATGCTGCACTGTACCCTCACCCAGGCGTGAGAAGGCAGTCAATGGCCCTGCTGCATGCTGCACTGTACCCTCACCCAGGTGTGAGAAGGCAGTCGATGTGCCGGCTGCATGCTGCACTGTACCCTCACCCAGGCGTGAGAAGGCAGTCGATGTGCCGGCTGCAGCGTACCCTCACCCAGGCATGAGAAGACAGGTGATGTCCCTGCTGCATGCTGCACAGTACCCTCACCCAGGCGTGAAAAGGCAGTCAATGGCCTTGCTGCATGCTGCACTGTACCCTCACCCAGGCGTGAGAAGGCAGTCGATGTGCCGGCTGCAGCGTACCCTCACCCAGGTGTGAGAAGGCAGTCGATGGCCCTGCTGCATGCTGCACTGTACCCTCACCCAGGTGTGAGAAGGCAGTTGATGGCCCTGCTGCATGCTGCACTGTACCCTCACCCAGGCGTGAGAAGGCAGTCGATGTGCCGGCTGCATGCTGCACTGTACCCTCACCCAGGCGTGAGAAGACAGGTGATGTCCCTGCTGCATGCTGCACTGTACCCTCACCCAGGCATGAGAAGGCAGTCGATGTCCCTGCTGCATGCTGCAGCACACCCTCACCCAGGCGTGAGAAGGCAGTCGATGTCCCTGCTGCATGCTGCACTGTACCCTCACCCAGGCGTGAGAAGGCAGTCGATGTGCCGGCTGCATGCTGCACTGTACCCTCACCCAGGCGTGAGAAGGCAGTCGATGGCCCTGCTGCATGCTGCACCGTACCCTCACCCAGGCGTGAGAAGGCAGTCGATGTGCCGGCTGCATGCTGCACTGTACCCTCACCCAGGCGTGAGAAGACAGGTGATGTCCCTGCTGCATGCTGCACTGTACCCTCACCCAGGCGTGAGAAGGCAGTCAATGGCCCTGCTGCATGCTGCACTGTACCCTCAGCCAGGTGTGAGAAGGCAGTCAATGGCCCTGCTGCATGCTGCAGCACACCCTCACCCAGGCGTGAGAAGGCAGTCGATGTCCCTGCTGCATGCTGCACCGTACCCTCACCCAGGCGTGAGAAGGCAGTCGATGTGCCGGCTGCATGCTGCACTGTACCCTCACCCAGGTGTGAGAAGGCAGTCGATGTGCCGGCTGCATGCTGCACTGTACCCTCACCCAGGCGTGAGAAGGCAGTCAATGGCCCTGCTGCATGCTGCAGCATACCCTCACCCAGGCGTGGGAAGGCAGTTGATGTTGAGCAGGTGGAGATGCCCCGACACATTGTATTCTGTGACCATCGAAGGTTGTTAGGGACACCCCGTGCATAGAATACCATGTTAGGCGAACATATGAAAGTCACGTATGCCAAGGAAGGGGGGTTGCAGTACAGTGTCCAGTCGAAACACTTGGATTGGGGTATTTTTCCTGTTGTATCCTGTCCTGTGGATGTTAGTATGCCGCTTTGCTGACTGGCATTAAAGACGCTTAACAACCTTCCGTGAGATTGGATTATTGGTGAGCAGTGAATTATGACGCTTTCTGCACCCCTCTCCCTCACCTTTTGTTTTTCTCCGGCTCTACCAGAAATGTCGTCAAGCCTAGTATGGTAGTCGCCTGTCTGTTTCCATTTCTTTCCCACTCTCCCCCTCCCTTCCTTATCTATGTCTTAGCTCTTGCACTATCTGAAATGTCGTCAGGCCGAGTATGGTAGTCTCCTGTCTGTTTCCATTTCTTTCCCACTCTCCCCCTCCCTTCCTTATCTATGTCCTAGCTCTTGCACTATCTGAAATGTCGTCAGGCCGAGTACAATAGTTAATTTCACATCCTTACTGTTCATGGCCTGTAAGAATGTCACCGTATTTTCCCTTGTTCCCTCCCTTGCCTTGAAGTGCTTTGAAACACATTGTGTATAGGCGCTATATAAATAAACTATCTTATCATGTGACCACCTCTATCCTAGCTCTGGTTCATAGCCTCCAGCTTAGACCAAACCCCCTGCTTGCCCTATAAGACACTCTGTCTCTGGCAGTGTCCTTGCCACTTAGTATTTAACACTAGCCAGGGCTCCTGCTCCCTTAGCCTATAGGGCACTCTGCCCCTATTGCTATACTTACCCACTAAACACCCACCAGGGCTCCTTCTCGCCTACCACATAGGAGACTCTGCCCCTGTTGCTATACTTACCCACTAAACACCCACCAGGGCTCCTTCTCGCCTACCACATAGGAGACGCTGCCCCTGTTGCTATACTGGCCCACAAAACACCCGCCAGGGCTCCTTCTCCCCTACAACATAGGAGACTCTGCCCTTGTTGCTATACTTGCCCACTAAACACCCGTCAGGGCTCCTTCTCCCCTACCACATAGGAGACTCTGCCCCTGTTGCTATACTGGCCCACTCGCTCTCGCCACATCAACGTCGTCTCCAGATCTTGCCATTTTCCCCTCTGTAGTCTCAAGCGAATCTTCCCCCATCTCTCCTACCCTCACAGAACCTCTGCAATCCTGGCCCTCATCCTCTCTCGGCTTGATTATGCCAACTCCCTCTACCTAGGCGCTCTCTCCTCACAACTCAGAAAGGTGATGAAAGGTCCACGTTTTTGGTGTTTTCCGGAACTGGAGGATGCTAGGGCCATTCCGAGCCTCTGCTGGGAGTGAGTTCTAGATGTTTGGCACGTGGCAGGGCAAGGACTTGTCTTTGCGTCTTGCTTAGACTCTAACCTTTCGATAGTTTTGCTATGTGAGGTGCGAGAGCCTCCAGAGGGGTGGAGTTTAGCCGCCAGGTTGTGCTGTCCGGGTCTCGATAACAGTGTTTGAACTCCCCATAAACACAGACTACGTTACAGTATGCTGCATTATAAAGTGAAACACGTCTCTTTTCTTAAACTTAAACCCCGATTTCCTGCAGTGGTAGGAGTTCAGTCGGGGCAACATTCACAAGCCAGAGTGAAATTCCCGGCGGGTGAGGCACCCTTTAGCTGAAGTGAACTGCATGCAAGTTTATTTGCAGTGCACTTTAGGTAACTGTGGCAGCGGTTGGGGATCACCCAATAGCCCCCCATTACACCTCAGAAGTGCCTGCTTTGTCCCCCAGAAGCTGCAGTTCACCTCTGAGGCAGGGCAAATATTCATCCCATCTCGGTACACCCCGTTTCGGCGCCGCCGTTTCAGCGCGGCCCGGTTTGCCGCGACCGCTTTGGCGCAGAAGCCTTTCTGGCACGAGGGACATTTGGACGTGACTGATCTTGCGGCCACGTCTAAACTCCCTCACGCCAAATTCAAAAGAATAACGTGTTGCATTTGAAAGAATTGTGGGTGTGGGACCGGAGCAAAGTGCTGTGAGAGCCAGCACACCAGCCCCCCACCCTGCCCCGGCGGTGCGCTGCTTGAGGCACAGCGGGAAGTGCACCAGGATCACACAGCTTGTGACACAAGTGTCTCTCCAGCTGCACAGAGGAGGGAAGCCCGCAGAGTGAGCAAAGCTGGGGGAGTGGCTGCTCGGTCCACACTTCCCTGCTTGGGAGGACTCTGAAGGCCAAAGGCACTGCTGACTACACCTCGTGTGACCGCGGCAGCCCCCCTGGGACTGGCACCCCACTGACCTGCCCACATCCTGGGGGGTTCTAGAAGTCGCTCCTGATCTGCTACTGTCTCTTAAGGGTCCCCAGGATCTATGGATCTAAGGGACCCTGGATCTATGTGAGTGCCAGGGCTGATCGCACATAGCGCTGAATCTACTCCGGGCGCTTCTGGGGTATCAGCTGCGTGAGTCCCTTCGCATGTGTAGTGTGGAAGGCTGCTACAGGGCACCCTCACAACGTCACAGAACGAGAAATGTGGGGCTGTTAGAATGAGTGAGCTAGTCAAATGGTATAGCGCTTCCTCTCCTCTCGGCGCTTACCGGAGGATCGGGGCTATAAGAGGGCCAGCGGGGATGCCTCTGCCTTTGTAGTGCTGGAGTCGCCACGGGGGTAATCCCTAAGCAAAGGATATGATCCTGGGAAAACCATGTAATATAAGTAGCGCCTTGATGCCCTCAGGTTAAGAATGCTTTACCAATGGAAAAATAAATACATCTCCCTGTGTCGTTTCTGGAGTCCCTGCAAGGATTCAGTGCATAGTTCGTGTTTTCCTCACTCGTGGTTTAATGTCTATGGAGTTGCTTCTGGCACGGGGGTGGGGGAACACACTCCCGCTCCCACCCCGGAAGCATCTCCGAAACTCGGGCCCCTGGCCCTCTTGGAGTTCGCATGTTTTGATGCTCAGCCTTTAGAAGTTGACAGCTTTCGACCAATTTGCGGGACAAGGGTGGGCGGATAAGGGGGCGCAGAGGGAAGATTGAACTGTTCGGGGTGAATGCAGAGACATGCCCAGTCTGGAGAAAGAGCTGAGCTAAGCATCCCTGTACATTATAACATCTGGACATGTCGTGACGCTGTCAACGAAAAGGTGCTGCGGGTTGGGGGGAGGGGGAGGTCATGCTCCCGGATCATGGCGCCCCAAGTGATGCCAGTGCAGGAATCGCAGGGAACCTCCAACTGCTTACTGCATTCCCAGGGTCGCCCTATTCATTCTGGGACTTGTAGTCTTGCTGTTCCATCATTTAAACAGCGAGCTCTCCTCCCGCGCCAAAACGTCCTGCTCCGTCCCATCATGCGGCGAGAACGTGAAATGCGGCTTGGTTGTGTTTTACATTGTGAGCAAAGATCAAATTCGTGGGGGTCAGTGGGCCCCAAGGATCGCGAAGACAGTGCTTGCTGCCTGGGCCACACTAGGATAGACCAGTCCCTTTAAATGTCCAGAAAAGAGGGCTGCCAAGGACAATATAGTCCGAAACATGTGTTGCTAATGTTTTAAGGCTTTGGAGGGAGGAAGGTTTCGTGACACAGAGATGAGGGGTGGGAAGAGAGGGGCCCCGACATGAAAGCAGAGTTATAATCATTCCAGTACCCCTTCCCCAGGGGAGAGGGGTAACAGCACCGGCTCAAGGTCTTCCATTGGGATGACTTGCTGAGCCACTTATGATGGCACGGGGCAGCGCCGCGCGAGTGGGGAAGGCTGGGGGTGGCATGACTTAATACATTCGGTCTGCGATATTATTATCCATTGAATACCTTGCCTTTGGGGGAGTGTTCTGTGACAGTCTTCCCTCACACCCCCGGGGAACGGTCCTAGGGGCAATACGGTGACCCCCTCCCCCCCCTGAACCAACCAGACCTCTAGTCCCGTTCTCCCCCACCCCTGACCACCGGCCGGATCAGCACCGTTTGGTATTTGTGGGGCCAAGTGCCGCAAATTAAGTGTGGGCCCCTTAATTTGCATTTGGTGACATCAGAGGAAGTGACATCACAGGAAGTGACAGCACAAGATAATGACCACTAGTATGTAGGCAAGAGAGAAAACATGGTAAAAAAAAAAACCTTAGCAAAGTATAAAAGGTGCCCACCTTTTAATCCCAACAATTTATAATGAAATATTCCAAAGAAAACAAAATCCTAACATGAGGCGTGCGCTTTAATGGCATTTTATGTGTTCTTGTGGGTAAGCGTCTGCATTGGAAACATGACCACCTGGTGTAAAATCCTACTAGCTGAACACTTGAGCAAACAGCATGTTTTTAATGCTGACCTCAAAAACACACAACAGGGGTTGCTTCCACCCGTTGAATAAAAGGGGGCGGACGCTGTCCACCCACATGTATCGACTTGTGCCCTGAAAATCAGTACAGGGCCAGAACCAGAGAAAATATCCCCTCCAGTCTCCAGGATGACACCCTCTCTTGTCACATCCTTGGTAAATATCCATGGCTCACTTGCAGCTTCATGTATAATGTGAGGAAAAGGTTACATTCTACTTAAAACGCGTTTTGGCTTGGCAAATACAAGCATGTGGAAATAAGGCAAATAGCAAACGGTTTTGTGCCACATGTTTAATTGTGCTGGAGGAAGGCACAGATTGTAGGCAGCTAACTTCTGCTTTGCTTGCCCTTTCCAAATAAAAATGCCCCTTTGCAGTTCTTAACACAACAATGGTCTCTTAAATAGGCCCTCTATAGTAAATCACCCCACTTTAAATGCTCTGCTTTAAGAAAGAAAGTGATCAGCAGTGCGCCACTGGGAGGGGGAGGGGGCATTTGTACCTCCAGCCTCGCAGCAGGAGGTTCTCAGGTAACAAGGTACCTCACCAGAAGAAACAAAAGGGAGCCAAACCTCAAGATACAACAGCAGCTTTTGCAAAAGATAAGCTTCCCCTTCATCATGCATGCTGCCACGTCCTCATGCATGCTGCCGCGTCCTCATGCATGCTGCCATGTCCTCATGCAGGCTACAGCGTCCTCATGCATGCTGCCACGTCCTCATGCATGCTGCCGCGTCGTCATGCATGCTGCCGTGTCCTCATGCATGCTGCCGCATCCTGATGCATGCTGCCGCGTCCTGATGCATGCTGCAGCGTGTTCCGTCCGTGCGCTCAGAGCGCACTGCAGCAAGCTTAGTTACTCCGAGCACACAGACCACGCTGCAATCTGCAAGAAGAGCGAGTCAACGGCACCCTCAGCGCGGGGCCCTATGAGCGCGGACCAAGTGCAGCTGCACATGCTGCACACGCCTAGCGCCGGCCCTGACTTCACCCTTCTGCCCGAGCCTCGCCCCCCCAACTAGGAGGAATGTCTCTCCACCAGTGTCCACTTGTTTGTAACCAGTCAACAAATCAATAAAAATTTGGATCAACATACAGCCACAGTGGCCCTGACTTACTAGTCAGGGGCACCCTCCCTCCCTTGCATATGCCTGGCACCCCGGGGGCCACAATACCTAATAGTCCATGGCCCCTGCCAGCCCTCAAAGGTTTCACCTGCCATGAGGCTAGTAATAATTGACTCTTGGCGAGTAACAAATAGTGAGCTGTCTATATGTGGAGAATTGAGGGGGCGAGTGACTTTATAGTAGGCTAGTGGCTTGCAACTAGACATTTTTCATCTTGTCCCTCCCACCATTCAATTGTAACATATTCACACTAATATCTTAGCTGCATTCCTGTAGATGCACGCAGCGGAAGCCAACTGAGCAACAGTCATTGTCTCCCCACCCCTCCCTGCCCCCCGTGATGGCATGAGTGCCCCCTCCCACCCCATTGCCCCTGTGATGGTGTGTGACCCCCCACCCCCTTCCGTGCCCCCGGGATTGTGTATGCCCCCCACCGACCCCCCTGACTCCCGTATTGGCATGCTTTCCCCCTCCCACCCCATTACCCCCTGTGATGGTGTGTGTCCCCCCACTCCCCACCTTCCCCCCATTATGGTGTGTGACCCCACCCACCCCCGCTGCCCCCGTGATGATGTGTGTGCCCCCCTCCCACCCTGTTGCCCCCCGTGATTGTGTGTATGCCCCCCACCCCTCCCTGCACCCTGTGATGGCATGTGTGCCCCCCTCCCTCCCCGTTGCCCGCTGTGATGGTGTGTGACCCCCCACCCGCCTGCCCCAATTATTGTGTGTATTCCCCCCACCCCTCTCTTCCCCCTGTGATGGCATGTGTGCCCCCCTCCCACCCCGTTGCCCCGTCATGGTGTGTGACCCCCCACCCCCTTCCGTGCCCCCGGGATTGTGTATGCCCCCCACCGACCCCCCTGACCCCCGTATTGGCATGCTTTCCCCCTCCCACCCCATTACCCCCTGTGATGGTGTGTATTCCCCCCACCCCTCCCTGCCCCCTGTGATGGCATGTGTGCCCCCCTCCAACCCCGTTGCCCCGTCATGGTGTGTGACCCCCACCCCCTCCCTGCCCCCTGTGATTGTGCGTGCCTCCCTTCACCCCCACCCCCCTCTTGGTTCTCCCTTGATGTGGTGTTGTTACCCCATCTTCCCCCCTCTCCGTTCTCTAGCACTTTGCTATCTCATATTTGGCCTCCTGACCAGTATGATAATTGCCTGTCTGTGCCCCCCTCTTGTTCTTCTCCTTCCTCTCCCCGTCCAGCACTACTCTGAAAGATCGTCTGGCCTAGTACGTTGGTAGCATGTTTTGTCCCTCTCCTCCTCCCTCACCCTCTTTGCCTCCTCCCCACCCCTCCCCCTCTTGCTAAATTCCAGCACTACCTCAATTGCCATCAGGGATAGTGATTGTAGCTGCCTGTCTTTCTCATTCACCTGCCATCTCCTCCTCCCCACCACCCCTTTTGTTGAATACCGGCAGTACCTCAATTGCCTTCAGGGATAGTGATTGTAGCCGCCTGTCTTTCTCATTCACCACCCCTCTCCTCCTCCCCACCACCCCTTTTGTTGAATACCGGCAGTACCTCAATTGCCGTCAGGGATAGTGATTGTAGCCGCCTGTCTTTCTCATTCACCTGCCATCTCCTCCTCCCCAC
Source organism: Ambystoma mexicanum (assembly GCF_040938575.1). Classification (NCBI taxonomy): domain Eukaryota; kingdom Metazoa; phylum Chordata; class Amphibia; order Caudata; family Ambystomatidae; genus Ambystoma; species Ambystoma mexicanum. The sequence goes on from NC_090938.1 coordinate 844,445,308, forward strand.
CCCTCTCCTCCTCCCCACCCCCCCTTTTGTTAAATTCCGGCACTACCTCAATTGCCGTCAGCATAGCAATTGTAGTTGCCTGTCTTTCCCATCCACCTGCCTTCTCCTCCCCTCCCTTCACTGTTCATTAGCACTTACTCTATCATTGTCTCGTGACCTTTGTGATAGCAGCTTGTTTGTCTCCCCACCTTTCCCTCCTTGTCTTAACCTCCCACTTCCCCCTCCAGCACTATTCTGAATCGTCATCTGACCTAGTACGATAGTCGCTTGTTTTGTTCCTCTCCTTCTTCCCTCACTCACTCCATAGCACCCCCCACCACCCCCACCCCGCCTCTTGTTATTTTTCCGGCACTACAACAATTTTCATCAGGCATAGTCATTTAACTGCTTGTTTTGTCTCTTTTACAATTGCACTACCTGAACTGTCGCCAGGCTGATTATGTAAGAATGTCACTGTATTTTCCCTTGTTCCCTCCCTCCTTGAAGCGCTTTGAAACACACTGTGTATAGGCGCTATACAAATAAACTATCAGTTCAATTCCTTTCATCCATCCCACCCCATGACACTCTTTTTCTCCTGCCTAGAGGCCTGGGCATATGCCAGAGCTGATTCTACCCCAGAGGCGGGGTGAGGAAGTTTGGCGAGGGAGGATGAATTTTGGGGTCAGTTGTGGCAGGGAGGCCCCAGTCCTTAATTCCTCCCTGAGAGTGCCTTGTGTGCTTCAAATGTTGGTACCACTGTCTATCGCACCTTGCCTCCCACCCTCTTTTCTGGTCAGATTTATTTCTCGTGGATGTCTACACATTTTTTTTTATTTTTATTTTTTTATTTGTATTTAGTTCAATTACAAAAAAAGAAATGTGTAGAACCTTTACAAAACAGAATACAAAAAGAAAACATTAAAATATTTACATTTACATTTACAACATATCACTTTACATCATCCTATAGACAGGTTCAAAAATAGAGGATATCGTGTCAAACACTTTATACCCTCTAATTCTTAAAATTTCAGTAACTGTTTTTCAATGTGCTTACACAGATTGACCAATTCAAATATCAAAGGTTTGTGTGTACCTTGCATCATGCGTACCCAGAGGAATTACATGCAGTCTTCAAAATCAATGTTCACAAATTTCGAGAGCCGATTGGTCCTTATTATTTTGAAATATGGGCATTCGAGAATGAGATGTTTCATGGACTCAATCGGCTCTTTACAAGAAGGGAAGCAGAATTTTGTTACCTTGGGTTCACCATTTTTGGTCCAGTTTGCAGTTCTTTCTCTAGTATGGTATAAATTCAATCTATACCTAATGTAAGATAGTCGGGTATGGTTGTATGGAAATAAAACCACATGGTCAAATCGGGGAATGCGTTATTTAAGAAAAGCGCCATACTCTTTGTACATGTGGTATGTTGATATACTTTCTATTGTGCTCCTCCAATCGTGTTCAAAAAGCTTCTTTTTTGCAAAAGCAGGACAATTAAGAACATCTTCAATAGTAATTCCTAAGGAATTCAGAATGTGCTGCATACTAATATGATATTCATTAAAGGTAGCGGAAGACTTCAAGATACTATTCAGATCAGCGTACAAAGAGTTTTTGGGTGCATAGTGAATCTTTACATAGCCTGATAGTTGACGCCATTTCCAACGTGTAGATAAGGCAAACAACCCAAGCTCGTGACGTATCACTGCGTTTGGTATGCACATAGAAAGGTGCATGGCAGATTTTATCAGTGATCCCTGCGTAGAGTTCAAAATTGCAGTGACGTCTCTTAGACACATATCAATGGAATAGAAAATAACGGATTCAATTTTTAGTGTCAAGAAGTCTATCATAGGTGTTAATGAAAATTTGCAGTATTTTGAATAAATCATTTTTAATTGGGATACTAGAGGGCACGACTTGTTTTTGATTATATCTGTCCATGCTTTAATTGAATTTTGATCAGTCAAATTGTAGCCCAGATATATCGCACTAGAAGTACATGGAATTTAGGTATTTGTGATTTCCCATTGATATCCCTTACTGTTTTGCTTGGTGCCAAACTTTAAAATAGCTGTTTTTGCAGGGTTTGGAGTAAGATTGTGGGCGACTGCAAAGTCCTGAAAAAGCAATAGCTTAGTTTGCAGCCCGGCAGGAGTGGGGTCGAAGACTATGATGTCGTCTGCAAATGCAATCCATTTCAGTCATAAAGATCCAATTTTGACAGAAAACAGATTGCTGTGGTCCCATTCCTTATCAAGGTCAGAAAGAGAAAGGTTAAAGAAGGTTGCCGCTAGGTTGCAACCTTGCTTGAGACCAATGGACGTACGTACAGATGGGATCAGTTGTTCTACCATCTGCAGAGATTTTTATTTTATACGAAGTGTTGGTGTGGAGTTTGATGAACCAATAAAGTAATACTGTAGGGATTCCCATAGAGCTCAGTTTGTTCCACAGGAGGTTTCGTACTACATTATCAAAAGCTGCTGTCATGTCTATCATGGCCATATATACGGATTGAGAATTCTTTCCCTTTGTACCCGCGATCAGATGAGACATGACAGCAGCGTTCAACGAGGTACTCATACCTTTTCTGAAGCCTGTTTGGTATTTCGAGTAAAGGCTGTTTTCTTCAATGAATTTTTCGAGGTCGTGTAAAAGAAGAATGGCAAACAATTTAGCATCTGTATCAATCAGAGAGATAGGTTTGTAGTTCTGGGGAAGAGAAGGATCGCCCTTTTTGAATATAGGAACAATATTCGCTGTAGTCCATGAGGGGGGGAATATGACCAGTATTAATAATTTGGTCAAATTTGGTTTTCACACATTGTAATGCAAATATTCTAGTGCCGCTTCAATGTTACAATCAGTTAACTCTCTCCTTCACGTCTGAAACCACACACTTAAGCACTGCTGTGAGAATGAACGCTCTCCTGTCCCTACCATTCCAACCACTCACCTGACATGCAAGTACAAACACCCATTCGATTTCAATTGTCTAAAAATATATGCATACAAATGCGTGTGCTAACAATAACAAAATGTGCATTAGTAATTGCCGGGCATGTGTTAATTGTACAGCCACCAGCACCGTTTGTCTGTGCCCTGTTGTGTCCTTCTACAGCTGTGTTCTTACTAAACATGATGAACGGAAGAGGGCTGATTGCTGGAGTCTGAAATGTCTTAGTAAGAGAAGGAGGGGGGGCATTGGGTTTCGTGTGTTTTGCTTAAGGTTCCAGGTGTCAGATCTGTATGACTGAAGCTGATCAGGGGTATTTGTCTGGGCTTTGCTTGATTCACTCGAGGTGGGCAGTTGGGTTGGCAGGGGTGGGTGGGCAGTCTATCTGGTACCTGTCCCCTCCCCATGCCCCCTTGTCCCCACCCTCTCTAGTATCTTACCTAGTGCTTCTCCAGTGCCTGTATGCGCCTCTTTGGGTGACCAGATGCAACACAATGATGGGTGAAGCTTTGTGTCTACGTGTGCCCTGTGCAGTCTCTTAGCAAACAACAGCAACATGGGGAAGCCTGGCCTAGGGCACCTTTGTGACAGATTGCAGAGTGCTCAGGAAGCAAGCCACAAAATATATAAGCACATGTGGGTGCTGTATAACATCTCTGCAGGGCCCTTTTAGCCTACAGACATTCACTAATATTCAAGTTGATTGCATTATTTCAGTGACAACACGGATGGCGAGGCTGAAATGTAAATAATGAACTTCTAATACATAGATTGTTGCTTCTGCGGTCCGCAACCCAACCCTACCATGTTGTATTATGGTGTAATAATTCATTCCGAAAGCCCATTCCTATATAGTGTTTACATTGGTTGCATGCTATTAATATAAAAAATAAGCTAGTTTAGGTTATTTGACACTCGTAATTTTGGAAAGAAAACACTTGATGTTTATACATTGCTGTGCTTGTGCTACACCGAGAGCATGGCAAAGAAAGGGCTGTTCATGTCTGTGTTAAAGTGTACTTAAGATGATGACAATGGTCACACGGCCGGTGGCCAGGGTGATGGTAAACTCCTTCATGTCGGGACACATTTTTCTGGGTAGAGGCACCCACCATGGATGCCCCTTCTCCCCCATCCTGTTTGCCCTGACCATCGAGCCCATGGCTGACTTCATTAGAGAGAGAGACATAGACACTGCGGTCTCCGCCTAAGAGGCCGCCCGGAGATAGTGTCCCTGTATGCAGGCAGATGACACACTTCTGTATGTCCGCGACCCACACCTCAACCTAGAGCCCATACTGCAGGACATCATTCGTATCGGACAATTCTCTGGTTTCACAATTAACCCGTCTAAATCGGAAGTATTTCCGCTCACATACAATACTCCTGTAGTCCAGGGCCACTTTGCTCTTCGCTGGTCGGCCGACCATATAAAATATCTGGGGGTGACTGTGTCCAGAACACACCCTGAGCTACTGAAAGACAACTATGACTCAGCCACGGTGGCGGTCGAGGACAAAATGCGTAGGTGGCAGAACCTCCCCCTGTCCGCCCCGGCTAAGCTCTCACTCATAAAAAGGACTCTGCTGCCTAAATTGCTCTGTGTTCTCCAATGTCCCGATCTGGTCCGGTAAAGACTACTTCACCAGACTACATTCACTCATTGCCCAGGTCCTATGGCACTCTGGTGTGGTCAGGAAAAAGTGGACCGAACTGACTCCCACATATGATAAGGGGGGCAGGGTTCTCTGCACCGCACACCGAATTGTACTGGTTGTCCGCCCAGGCACAATATGAGTCATACTGGTACATAGTGGTGCTTCCTCCCCCCACATGTCAAACTGGAATCGCTGGCTGTCGGTTGCACCGACCTCAAGACTCTTGTGCTAGATACCTGCTACAGGGATGATTCCCTGTTGGACCCGGTGGCCTCTACACTGAGGGCCTGGTGGCTGCTCTTTGCCCAGGTGGGGGCCAGACACCCTTTCTATAAATGGCTCCCAATCTGGAACTTCCTGGTGCTCGCGTTGGGCAGAGGAATTGGCAACTGCCATTTCCGATACCGAATGGGCACACACCAGACGGGTCTCCCTCAACTTTCGCTTTAAATTCATGCAATTTAAGATTCTACATCGCCTACACTATACCCCTGCCAGACTATCCAAAATGCCCCCCCCCTACACTACATGGCTGTCCCAGATGTGATGAAACAGCAGCGGACCATCTCCATATGATCTGGGGATGCTCGCGACTGAAAACGTTTTGGTCAAGAATCATTGAGATTCTCTTTGACATAACAAGCACCTCATTAGAGCAACACCCTCTGGGCGCGTTGTTTGGTTTGTTGGTTTTTGAATTGTGGTCTGGGCCCCTGGGTAGAAACGACCGGGCCTCTGCTAACGTTGGTTGCATGCAGGCAAAAAGGTCAATACTCCTCCATTGGAAGAATAAGTGCCCCCCCCCCCCCCCATCGTGGGCGAATGGATAAAAGCACTGACACGGGCGCAAGAAAGCGAGAATCTCTATGCCAACTCTCTTTCCCCTGTGACCAGACCCCGTGATATCTGCTGGTGCCGTTTCCGCTCCTACCTGGCCTGAGAAGACTGGTGTGAATGAAACTGTCCATGCACTTTGAATGTTTTTTTTGATGTACTCTCCTTATGTGTGATGACGTCTGTACCGATGCAATCGGATTTTTAATGTAGGAGACCTCTGTATAAAGGGTGACCCCCTTTCTATGTTGTACTTTCAATCGTCAACAGTATAAATAAAAGTAAAAAATAAAAAAAAGAAATAATGACTTTGTTTGTTTGTGCATTTATATAGCGCTACGAACCCTCAGGTATCTGAGCGCTGCTTATTATTACCCACGGTGTGTGGTGCTCATTTATCGAGCTCGGACGGATGAAAGGCTGAGTTTGGCCCCGCCGGGATTCGAACCTGCGTTAACAGGCTCTGCACGGATGTCAAAACGAGCGCTCTACTTGCTGTGCTATCTGACCAGCTATGGTGTTGTTGGAGTCAGACTGGTGCCCCCCTAGAGCTTGGCACCTCAGGCAGCCGCCTGCACTGCCTGATGCAAAGACCAGCCCTGGGGGGAGGGGGGTGGGAGGGCTAGTCAATCAAGACATTATCGACCCTACATCAATGAAAGGTCTCTCCATGTCTTTTCTACGGGGCTTGGATCTGGGCATTGTCTACATGCTCACAAATGAAAGCATCAGAAGGGACCCCACTGAAGAGACTGATGAGACCCTCCATGGGCCTCTTTTGAGATGGTGCACCTTGAGTTTGGAGTGGTACCCATCAATATCAGGGTTCACCTTTGCTATCTCTCTACGCATTGGAAGATAATCAACGCCCCAGCCAACACCTTGAAAGGGGTGATGCGGGAGGTGCTTAACCCACGCACAAGCGTGCTGCCTTCTAGTTATTTGGTGAAACTCTCTATCATGGCTAAAAAAAACAGGTTGGCATTGGAGCCAACACGTGTTATTGAAGCCACGTATGACGCATTTAAAAAAAACTATGAAAGCTGTTTTGTCCATTACTAGTAAAGAACAGCTAACCGTGAACCTCGTCACCAAAGTAATGCCAGTATGTGTGTAGGGTATATACTGGAGCGGGTAGCGAGGCCGAGCTATATAGCCCTTTTTGATGGCAATAGTGTAACAATGTAATACTGTGAGGAGCCTGGAGGTCACGGGAGCCTGGTTTAATATCTCGAGAGATTACAGGCGCTGCAGGTGGTGTGGGGAATTGACAGTGGAGACTGTTCACCACCCTAACCCTAACCTGTGAATTGTTGGGGAAGTTATGGGGGTGACTAACGTGTCATTACTCGGAGAATGACCTGTTGGCCTTGCTCATGGGTGGCAATCATGAGGCCATAGTGATCTATTTCACTCTACTGGGGAGGAAAACTGCACAGATATGGCATTGGAGCAATGTACTGATGGTTATAGAGAAGGTTTGTGTTCGCCGCAGGAATCGTTGATTGACTGCACGGATGTATTGATGTTTTCAGAGCATTGTGTAGGTCTACTATAGTGTTACTTACTGAACCGGGAATGCCTGATGGTGTAGACCACGTCCCTGGGGTTTGTTCGGGACTTGATTGTAGAGTTCGGGTTGGAACCTCCTCTCTGTGAGGGAGAGAGCTCTTTTCAATGATATGGCCTCTTACTGATGAAACAGTAAAAAAGGGCCAGATGACTTAAAAAGAGCGGGGAGAAGAGACTGCCACGAAACCAGCTGCAAGGAAAAAAGAGACCATGAGTAATGAGGCCCAATGATTGTATACCTCCTACAATAGCACCGAAAGACTCTAATCTACCTGTTGCATTCTCCCCCAGGCTTGTAACTAGGAACAGAGATGGTGATTTACCTATAACAAAGAGTATTGCTGACACATCAAATAAGAAGGCAATTAACCACCCTAGTGCCTCCAAGAGGTCTGGTACTCAGGCGGGCAGCATTCAGATCAAAGGCAAATGCAAAAGCAGGCAGGAGGTCGGGAACCCAGGTGGGCTGATTTAAGGCCCCAGAATAAGTAAGCAGTTTGAAAAGGAACACCAAGACGGAACTTCAGAGAGCAACTTCAATCAGAAGCAGCGAGGCACACACTACGGCCGCTTATGAGGGAGAGTCAAGGTAGGGGCAAGAGAGAACAGCTGATGGCAGCATGGGAAATGAAGTTCCTTTTATGAATCATGCCGTACTCTTCCCCCAAGGTTCCATAGGGCGAGAAATGGTGAAACAAAACGCTGCACGCTGCAATGAAGGGCAACGAAGTGTGACATATAGGAACCTTTCATGACACGTGTCGCCATATTGTTTTATGGCTATTGTGTTAAAAGTTGGCTTTTGTCACTGTATGACACTATAGCCACATAAATAAGCGATCCGATTGCCTGCTCTTGTGTGGCCGGAGAGAGGTTGGAAGGGCACAGGATACAACTCCTCTTCAGAGCAGTCCTGAAGCGCCTGGTTCCCGACGTGAAGGGGAGAGTTATAGTGCCTTTTAACATAAACGCTTGAATGGAAGTGTCTCACTAGAACCCGTGTGAAGAAGTTAGATGCCCTGACACCCCAGAGCAAGAAAGTGAGTTACAAAAGAAGGCTCCTTTCTAAATATTTATTTATTTATTGGGTATTTATAAAGCGCCTATACAGCAAATGGTGTTTTGAGGCACCACAAGACCAACTAGCATTGGCAAAGCCAACGATGTTGGCTTGTGAATAAGTGCTAGGCATTTGCCGGGCACTGACATTAGATGCTCAGGTACTCGCACCATTTTGCACCCGCTATCATCAGTGGCCAGTTAATACCACTACAGCAGTGACTGGAAACAACACCTACAAGCTGCGTCTCCCTCCTCATATACCATGTCTCTCCTAGCTGTACTCCAATGCAATAGTTTCAGTGTCTAGGTGGCGCACCACCCAATAGCCGAAACCAGCCCCGGCTGTTGAATAGGCAAGTTCCCTGGTACTCACAATACAGTGTACATGTGTGTGTGTTGTGTGTGCCTGTGTTAGTGTGTGTCGGAGAGAGAGCGAGAGAGAGAAGAGGGGAACCCCTTTCAGCCGGGGCTCGGAGACCTTGGAGGGAGGAATCCAGAACCAGCCCCCCCCCCATGAGGATTGTGCGAGTTCAGAACGCGCAATTCCTCCCCCTTTATGCCAGATTGTGTATGAGCGGTGCCCATGTACCCCCCATCGTGCTTCATAAGCAGAATGCTCGCCAGTCTCTTTCTATTAGTTCTAGAGACAGCAGCAGAGAAAGAGAAATGACATCCAAGATGTGCCCCCACCCCTGGACGCACGACCCTCCGGTATCCCTCTGCACAGAGAGAGATGAGAAACCACGAGCACTGTGATCGTGGTCTAATAGAAGGAGAAGGGGAAGTGGGGGGCATACAAGTGATAGGAAGAAGAAACAGGAAGTTGTGAGTTGTTCTGGTGAGGTTAGTGGGGAGAATGAGACAGACCAAGAGACCAGAAGGCGGAACGTAGGGGCTGCGGAGTGTGGGGGCGATTTCTGGAGAAGGTCAGGTATTGGATAGTGTGTACAAGTAGCACTGCAGTGATAGTGTGGTGAGCGTGGTTAGGGTAGATGGTGCAAGCAGTGGATTTCAAGTGCATGTACCCGAGTGAAATGAAGGTGTCTGATCAGGATGGAGTGGAGTCCAGTAGGAGCTGTCTGGAGGAGAGAGTAGTAGTAGTGCAGAGGTGTGAGAAGTAGTGCAGAGATGCGTGTAGTAGTGCAGAGGTGCGAGTAGTAGTGCAGAGGTGCGAGTAGTAGTGCAGAGGTGTGAGAAGTAGTGCAGAGATGCGTGTAGTAGTGCAGAGGTGTGAGTAGTAGTGCAGAGGTGTGAGAAGTAGTGCAGAGATGCGTGTAGTAGTGCAGAGGTGCGAGTAGTAGTGGAGAGGTGCGAGTAGTAGTGCAGAGGTGCGAGTAGTAGTGGAGAGGTGCGAGTAGTAGTGGAGAGGTGCGAGTAGTAGTGGAGAGGTGCGAGTAGTAGTGCAGAGGTGCGAGTAGTAGTGCAGAGGTGCGAGTAGTAGTGCAGAGGTGTGAGTAATAGTGCAGAGGTGCGAGTAGTAGTGGAGAGGTGCGAGTAGTAGTGCAGAGGTGTGAGTAATAGTGCAGAGGTGCGAGTAGTAGTGGAGAGGTGCGAGTAGTAGTGCAGAGGTGCGAGTAGTAGTGCAGAGGTGCGAGAAGTAGTGCAGAGGTGCGAGAAGTAGTGCAGAGGTGCGAGTAGTAGTGCAGAGGTGTGAGTAATAGTGCAGAGGTGCAAGTAGTAGTGCAGAGGTGTGAGAAGTAGTGCAGAGGTGCGAGAAGTAGTGCAGAGGTGCGAGAAGTAGTGCAGAGGTGCGAGAAGTAGTGCAGAGGTGCGAGTAGTAGTGCAGAGGTGTGAGTAATAGTGCAGAGGTGCGAGTAGTAGTGCAGAGGTGTGAGTAATAGTGCAGAGGTGCGAGTAGTAGTGGAGAGGTGCGAGTAGTAGTGCAGAGGTGCGAGTAGTAGTGCAGAGGTGGGAGTAGTAGTGCAGAGGTGCGAGTAGTAGTGCAGAGGTGCGAGTAGTAGTGCAGAGGTGCGAGTAGTAGTGCAGAGGTGTGAGTAGTAGTGCAGAGGTGCGAGAAGTAGTGCAGAGGTGCGAGTAGTAGTGCAGAGGTGTGAGAAGTAGTGCAGAGGTGCGAGTAGTAGTGCAGAGGTGCGAGTAGTAGTGCAGAGGTGTGAGTAGTAGTGCAGAGGTGCGAGTAGTAGTGCAGAGGTGCAAGTAGTAGTGCAGAGGTGCGAGTAGTAGTGCAGAGATGCGTGTAGTAGTGCAGAGATACGTGTAGTAGTGCAGAGGTGCGAGTAGTAGTGCAGAGGTGCGAGTAGTAGTGCAGAGGTGCGAGTAGTAGTGCACAGGTGCGAGTAGTAGTGCAGAGGTGCGAGTAGTAGTGCAGAGGTGCGAGTAGTAGTGCAGAGATGCGAGTAGTAGTGCAGAGGTGCGAGTAGTAGTGCAGAGGTGTGAGAGAGAGAGGTAAGGAAGAGAGAGAGGAAAGAGTGAGCATAAGAGGAACGAGTGAGCATAAGAGGAAAGAGTGAGCATAAGAGGAAAGAGTGAGCATAAGACAAAGGAGTGAGCAAGAGAGGAAAGAGTGAGCATAAGAGAAAAGAGTGAGCATAAGAGAAAGGAGTGAGCATAACAGGAAAGAGTGAGCATAAGAGGAAAGAGTGAGCACAAGAGGAAAGAGTGAGCATAAGAGGAACGAGTGCGCATAAGAGGAAAGAGTGAGCATAAGAGGAAAGTGTGAGCATAAGAGGAACGACTGCGCATAAGAGGAAAGAGTGCGCATAAGAGGAAAGAGTGCGCATAAGAGGAAAGAGTGAGCATAAGAGGAACGAGTGAGCATAAGAGGAAAGAGTGAGCATAAGAGGAAAGAGTGAGCATAAGACAAAGGAGTGAGCAAGAGAGGAAAGAGTGAGCATAAGAGAAAAGAGTGAGCATAAGAGAAAGGAGTGAGCATAACAGGAAAGAGTGAGCATAAGAGGAAAGAGTGAGCACAAGAGGAAAGAGTGAGCATAAGAGGAACGAGTGCGCATAAGAGGAAAGAGTGAGCATAAGAGGAAAGAGTGAGCATAAGAGGAACAAGTGCGCATAAGAGGAAAGAGTGAGCATGAGAGGAAAGAGTGAGCATGAGAGGAAAGAGTGAGCATAAGAGGAAAGAGTGAGCATAAGACAAAGGAGTGAGCATGAGAGGAAAGAGTGAGCATAAGAGGAAAGAGTGAGCATAAGAGAAAGGAGTGAGCATGAGAGGAAAGAGTGAGCATAAGAGGAACGAGTGAGCATAAGAGGAAGGAGTGAGCATAAGAGGAAAGTGTGAGCATAAGAGGAACGACTGCGCATAAGAGGAAAGAGTGCGCATAAGAGGAAAGAGTGAGCATAAGAGGAAAGAGTGAGCATAAGAGGAACGAGTGAGCATAAGAGGAACGAGTGAGCATAAGAGGAAAGAGTGAGCATAAGAGGAATGAGTGAGCATAAGAGGAAAGAGTGCACATAAGAGTAAAGAGTGAATATAAGAGGAAAGAGTGAGCATAAAAGGAACGAGTGAGCATAAGAGGAAAGAGTGCACATAAGAGGAAAGAGTGAGCATAAGAGGAAAGAGTGAGCATAAGAGGAAGGAGTGAGCATAAGAGGAACGAGTGAGCATACGAGGAAAGAGTGAGCATAAGATGAACGAGTGCACATAAGAAGAAAGAGTGAGCATAAGAGGAAAGAGTGAGCATAAGAGGAAAGAGTGAGCACAAGAGGAAAGAGTGAGCATAAGAGGAACGAGTGCGCATAAGAGGAAAGAGTGAGCATAAGAGGAAAGTGTGAGCATAAGAGGAACAAGTGCGCATAAGAGGAAAGAGTGAGCATGAGAGGAAAGGGTGAGCATGAGAGGAAAGAGTGAGCATAAGAGGAAAGAGTGAGCATAAGACAAAGGAGTGAGCATGAGAGGAAAGAGTGAGCATAAGAGAAAAGAGTGAGCATAAGAGGAAAGAGTGAGCATAAGAGGAACGAGTGAGCATAAGAGGTACGAGTGAGCATAAGAGGAAAGAGTGAGCATAAGAGGAACGAGTGAGCATAAGAGGAAAGAGTGCACATAAGAGTAAAGAGTGAGTATAAGAGGTGTTAGGCGGAAACCTGTGCAGTTCCCTCTGGGACCACTGCAAAAGATTTAGGACTACAGGTGTTGCGATGAACCCACTTGGTAGCAGTCTGTACCACACAGATTCAATTGGTAGCTGTGGCTGAGCAGTCAGACTTCTCTCAAGAAAAGTTGGTCAGTATAGGGAGTATACAAGATAGGGCAATTCTTCACAGCAAAACAAGTAAACACGCAACAAGGCTTAGTATAGAGATAGTGAGTTATTTATTTATAACAGAACGTCTACGAAAAATACTAAGGCAAATCACGGCAAACAAATCAAAATGCAATTACTCTGCGGAATGGAATAAAGCTCGATCTCCTAACACACAATATCGACAACTCTAGGTTTTTACGGCACCACTTATTTGCAGACAGAGGTGTATACCCCAACCTATATGACACTCGAATATACTCGTATGCAAGGGAGAAAAGAGATAAGCAGATAATGAAGTCAACACGATTCGTACTGAAGCGGGAAAAATGCAAGGCAGGAATGCAATAATCACAATTAGATCGTAAAAGTTCAGCGGCCAGGCCCACTCGATGAGAGGCAAGGCACGATGTCCTGGAAAGTCTCTAGTGAAGACGCGCTCAAGTCTTTTTAGCACAATGTTAGCGACAGGTGGAACCAGTTCAGAAAAAGAGTGAATATGCTTTGAGGCAACCCAACGGAACGGAGAGGAATCAGATACCTCACTCGAACCGATCGAAAAGGGAAGCCAGGCGGGTACGGTACCTTGTTTGTGGAGGGCAGCTCCGGCGGGGGCAGTTGTTCCTGGTGGTGGATGCACGATGGTCTTGGCCAAGAGTAGAGAAGATCTCGTCGTCGAAGAAAAGATGTCCGGTGCACCACCAGGGAAGAAACCAGCCGCGGAGTGCTCCGTCACAAGGCACCACCTTTCGGTCGCGGTGCAGGGGTAGTGGCTATCCGGTTGCCGGGTGCTCTGCACGGGCAATTCGACCACTGCGTCCTGGGCGAACAAAAAGCACAAAGAGGAAGACGACTGGTTGTTCCCACCAGCCAGGGGAAGAGACTCTCCGGCAGGGAGATCTCCTCTGTCGTCGGGAGATTGTGAGACGATTCTGCAGGGCTCCACCGGAGGTGTCGGCGTGCAGGTCGGCTCAGCGTTACCCTCGTCGGATTCTTTAGGTCCTGTGGCGACTTCTGAAGATCCAGTCCCAAAAGCCCTGCTTTTATGCAGACGCCCCCCATTCATTCAGCCTAGCTGTCAATCAACACATGCTAAGTGGTGAGCGGGAAGGCTCACCACCTGGGCCAATCACTCCAGAGTGCGACCTGAGTTGGCAAGGCAACTCGGTCCAGGGTGTCTAAACCCCCTCCCACACCCCTGAGGTAACCCAGACAGAATGGCACCACTTTGGAGGGTCTCTGTCCAGAGGCCCGCCAAAAGTGGAACAAAGGGCTCAACCTTTGGTTTAGGAGTCACAGAGACGAACACAGACGCCATTTTACAAACCGAGTTCTGGCAGAAAATACCACTCGATAAACTTATTTAAGATAGGTAGATCGGTGGTACGTTGGAGATTAACAAGAAAAGTATCAATCTTCAACAATGGGATAAATCCCATAGGGTTATGCTCGGGGTCGAACATAACGAGTAGTTTCCACTGCCACCAGCCAAAACTCGACGAGGGGGGACGGGACAGTGCCCCCTCGAGTAACAGATCCAGGAGTAATCGAATTACTCCTACCAGTACGTCCACAATAAGATGGTTGGTACTAGTTCTGTTAGCAAATTTAGGTCTAGTAAAGCCAATGGTGACTTTACATGCCCGGGGAGACAGTAGTCAGTCCCCGGGTATGGAGTCTATGATGGGGGAACCTGCTAGGGTGCCCCCGTGTCACGACACGTAGGGTGCAGTGTGACACACATAGAAAAACATATGAGACCCTATGGAGTAAAAGACCCCATAGCCCATCGAACACATTGACATTCAAAGGAATTACACACATACATGTCCAAGAGGGAGAGAAAAGGGTCACCCTCTTGGCAGGATGGAAAAAACAAACTCCAGAAATCCAGCAAAGCTGCTGGGGGACTCACTAGGTTAGGAAATTCAGCCTAAACAGAGAATTCTCCCTAACACTCGCCCCCCCCAGACTAAGGGACAGGAGGATTTAATCCACTCCTGGATGAATCTCATACCTCTAGTCGATGACATACATCCTAGAGAGACCATCAGCATTTTGGTGGTGACATCCTGACCTGTGCTCAATGGTGAAATCAAACCCTTGTAGGCAGATCGACCATCTCAGTAGTTTTGGGTTTTCCCCTTTCATTTGCATTAACCATCTCAAGGGTTGGTGGTCAGTCTGAATAACAAAAGTAGAACCATACAAGTATGGCCTAAACTTCTTCAGAGCCCACACGATAGCAAAGCACTCTCTTTCGATCGTTGCCCACCTTGTTTCAGGATCCTTCAGCTTGCGGCTGATGTAGCAAACGGGGTGCTCCCTACCTTTCCCATCCAGTTGACTGAGTACGGCACCTATCCCTACATTGGAAGCGTCTGTCTGCACAATGAAGTGTTGGCGGTAATCAGGAGCTCTGAGTACTGGGACTTGGCAAAGAGTCTTTTTCAGGTTTTCAAATGCCTGATTGCATTCCTCGTTCCATTTAACCTTTTTAGGGAATTTGGGCGAGGAGATGACATTCAGTGGAGAAGCTATGGTCCCATAGTTCTCTATGAAATTCCTGTAATACCCGGTGAGGCCTAGGAAGGCTCTCACCTGAGTTTGAGTAGTCGGTGTTGTCCAATTTTGCACAGCTTCGATCTTACTGAGCAAAGGCCTTATTTCTCCACCGCCTACCTCATGCCCAAGGTAGACTACCTTACTCTGTCCAATTTGGCATTTACTCGCCTTTATGGTCAGATTGGCTCGTCCTAGAGCCTGCAAAACATCTCTCAGGTGGGTTACATGTTCTTCCCAGGAATTGCTGAACACTGCTATGTCATCCAAGTATGCCATGCAGAAGTCCTCCATCCCATTCAGAACCTGGTTTACCATCCGTTGAAACGTAGCAGGTGCATTTTTTAGTCCGAAAGGCATTACCGTAAACTGGTATAAACCAACGGGGGTAGAAAATGCAGTTTTCTCCTTGGCATGGTTGGTCAGGGCTATTTGCCAATAGCCTGACGTCAAGTCAAATGTGCTGAGGAACTTGGCGGCGCCAAGCTTATCCACCAACTCATCTGTCCTTGGCAAAGGGTGGGCATCAGTCGTGGTGACTGCGTTAAGAGCTCGGTAATCCACGCAGAATCTAAGTTCTTTAGACCCGGCCTTTGGTACTAACACAACTGGGCTAGACCATGGACTAGTAGAGGGCTCTATTACCCCGAGATCAAGCATCTTGCTGACCTCACCTTTGATGTGGGTTCTTACGTTTTCTGACATGCGGTATCCTCTGCTTTTGACAGGCAGACAGTCACCAGTGAGTATCTCGTGCTGGCCCCACGGGGTCAAGCCTGGTGAGAGCGAGAACAGAGAGGCAAACTGATTCAACATAGACTTGCACTCTTCTTGTTGCTCGGGTGTCAGATTGGAGGAGAGATTTACTCCTTCAATTTTCTCATCCAAAGGTAAGCCTCTGAGGAGATCCGGAAGAGCTTCACTCTCTTCTTCTTCCTCAGATGATGCGAGAAGCAACGCT
The DNA here is from genome assembly GCF_040938575.1 of Ambystoma mexicanum. Taxonomy (NCBI): domain Eukaryota; kingdom Metazoa; phylum Chordata; class Amphibia; order Caudata; family Ambystomatidae; genus Ambystoma; species Ambystoma mexicanum. The sequence goes on from NC_090938.1 coordinate 844,461,115, forward strand.
CCTACATCAGGTCGTGAGACATACGCTTTGAGTCGGTTGGTGTGAAAGACTGTCGGAGCCTCCTTGGGGTTGCCCAAGTCCACCAGATAGTTAACCTCACCGAGCTTACCCACTACTCGGTAGGGTCCCATCCATTTATCTTGGAAGGCCCTCTGCCTTGTGGGGATCATAACAAGAACGAGCTGGCCTGGAGCGAACTCCACCATGTTAGCTTTTTGATCGTGCCAGTGCTTGACCAATGCTTGTCCAGCTTTCAAGTTGTCGCTTGCTTCTGTCATCAGGTGCGACATTCTCCTCCGGAGACCTATCACGTAGTCAGTCACTCTGACTGGCTTGGGGGAAGGAGCACTCTCCAACCCCTCCTTAATCAGGGCCAATGGACCTCTGACGGGATGACCATAGAGCAGTTCGAAGGGAGAGTAACCAACTCCCTCCTGAGGGACTTCTCTATAAGCAAAAAGAAGGCATGGCAATAGAAGGTCCCACTTACGCTTAAGGGGTTCTTCTAGAGCACCTATCATGCTCTTCATGGTTCGGTTGAACCGTTCTACCAACCCATTGGTTTGTGGGTGGTAAGCCGTTGAGAACTTGTAAGTTACTCCGCAGGTTTTCCACATGGCTTTCATGTAGTGGGACATAAAATTTGACCCCCTGTCAGAGATTACTTCCTTAGGAAATCCGACCCTAGTAAAAATACCAAGGAGGGCCTTAGCCACAGCCGGAGCTGTAACAGTCCTCATAGGAATTGCCTCAGGATACCTAGTAGCATGGTCTACTACAACAAGTATAAACCTGTTGCCTGAGGAGGTTGGAGGATCAAGGGGACCAACGATATCAATCCCTACTCTCTCAAATGGGACTCCCACAACGGGAAGAGGCACTAACGGTGCCACATTCTTGGACCCAACCTTACCAGAGATCTGGCAGGTATGGCAGCTTCTGCAGTGTTTTTCTACTTCGGCCCCCATCTTTGGCCAATAGAAGTAGAGTGAGAGCCTTTCCTTAGTCTTCTTGAAACTCAAGTGACCAGCCAAAGGAATCTCGTGGGCTAACTGCAAGAACTGTGGTCTGTTTGCTTGGGGTACTACAAGGCGTTTGTAGTCTCCAGGTGCAGACTCGGTCGGTTCACTATAGAAGAGGCCATCTTCCCAGTGCAACCTATGTTTCCCAGGCTCTTGCCCTTCAGCCTGAGCTTCTGCCTGATGGCGAAGACCTTCCAGAGTTGGACATTCTCTCTGTCCCTTACTGAAGTCTGCCCTGCTGGGTCCACCTTCTGCCAGTAACGACTGCAGCTCAGGATGGTCAACAGGATCCAGATCTCCAATGAGTTCTTGGCCTTCTATTAGCTCTTCCTCAGAGTCTAATTCCACCACACAGGGTTGTACCTCCCTCTCAGCCTCAGCTGGAGGTGGAGTTACGGGTGTGACGTTGGACAACCTCGGGGAAGTCCGTGTCGGCTGCATTGGAATGCGGGCTGCTGGTTTCGGTTTAGAAGTCTTAGGTTTCCCCTTTGCTTCTGTGTTCTTAGAGACAGCGGCCGCCATTTCCAATGGAGCAGGAGTGATCTCTTTCTTCATCATCTCCTCGAGAGTTACACGCAGGGTCCTCTCTCTTGCAGGTCTGGTTAGCTCCTGTAACCTTTTACTAGGAGGTCTGGGAGTATGCGATACAACTCCGAGAGTCTTCAAATCGTTACCCAACAGTACGCGTCCTGGTACCTCACTCTGTATGCTGACAGGTATCTTTACAGTCATGTCGTTACACTGGATGAGAACTGGTAATTGGGGAAGCATCTGCACAGGCCCTCCAGCTAACTTGGTGAGGCGTTTGGGTGCCTTAGCAACATCCTCAGCCTGAAAAAACGATTTATCCACCACAGTTATGCTGGCCCCAGTGTCCCTAATGGCAGGCGTCTCCTGACCATTCACCTGGACACTGTCCTTATAATACTCTTTAGTATTATCGGGGATAGAATTATAGACATCTAAATTCTGTTGTTCCCACAACCCCAGAGATACTAAAGAAACGCTGGCTGAGACTCCAATGGGTTCGTCAGCTAGCAGTAGAAAGTTTCCACTTGCCATTTGGACTTCCTCCTCTGGAGCGAAGGCTAAGGAGACAAGTTGGACCCCTGAAGGTTTACCCTTACATCTGGGATCTCCTTTCACGTGATCAGTCGAGCCACAAACAAAGCATTTACCGAATGCTCTCTGGAATGGTGGCTTGTTCTGACCTCCTTCCGGTTTGGCACCAGAAGACACACTATTCTGCTGTGGTTTTCCCGGTGGCTTACCCTTCTGGTTTTGTTTGGGGCCCTCTTTGGAATGTGAGTTATTCGAATTCTCCTTTGAGTCTTTTTTAGGCTGTTTTCCCTCGTCCTTCTTCTGAGTTGCCCCAGAATCCTTGTGAGTAGCCCTGTTGGCAACCCACAAGTCAGCAGCCTTAGCTAGAGCCCTGGAATCCAATTCCTTCGAATCAGCCAAGTGCTGTCTGAGCTCGGGAGAACAGGCATCATAAATCGACTCCAACATAAAAAGATTTCGCATACCCTCGTAAGTGTTAACTTTGTAACCCTTAATCCATCCCTCTAAGTTTTTTAACCCTTCACTCACCCAGGTAGCCCAAGGGGTACCATCATGCTTTTTGAGGGTTCTAAACCTCTTAAGATACTGGGAAGGGGTCTTCCCGAATCTAGCTATCAAAGCTAGTTTCACACTTTCGTAATCCGTCTTATCCACCTCCCCCAACTCCATTACCACATCAGTCGCAACAGGAGGAAGCCTAGAGAACAACCAGGGAAGCAGCGCGTTCCCGGTGATGTCCTGGAGCCCATGATTGTATTCAAACAGTTTCAACCAATCCAACACATCCAATCTCGGTTCGTACATACCCACTAATTCCTTCGGCATCCGGGGTCTTTTGGGACTCGAGCTCCTAGAGGAACCAGAGGAGAGAGAAGCAGTTTCTATAGACAACTTTTTCATTTCTAACTCATGATTAAGCTCTATTTCTCTGAGTCTCAACTCAGCCTGTTTGAACTCGAGTTCTTGGTTTCGTTCGGATTGAGCCAAAAACCGTTTATATTCTAATTCGAGCTTCATTTTTTCAAGTTCAAAATAAGCAGGGTTACTTGTGGGACCTGGTATGGGCCCCGTAGGCACAGTTGGTAAGGCAGGTAGAGGAGCGGAGGAGACATTTTCGTTAGCCTCGCCGTCCTCGTCAGCCTCTTCATCGCTATCATCAGAATTACGATTTAGATCAATACCATCACTGTTATCTACAGTTGCTGGAGAGTTTGGTTCCTCTGAACCAGTACCCAGACTTTGGTTCGCCAGCAATCTCTCTATCAATTCTAACTTCTTGCCTTTTACAGGAAGATTCTCTTGTCTACAGAGAGCTCGCAGACTCTCAGCATTTTTATCCGACAAAGACTCTTGGCTGTAAATTTCCATCGTAGACATGTTTTTTGAAAGTTGCTTTCGTAAAGTTTTGTGGTTAGTTGTCCTACAGCGTCGAAAAGCACTCTAAACTGTATACTCGATACTAATCCCACCGCTGTACACCAGTGTTAGGCGGAAACCTGTGCAGTTCCCTCTGGGACCACTGCAAAAGATTTAGGACTACAGGTGTTGCGATGAACCCACTTGGTAGCAGTCTGTACCACACAGATTCAATTGGTAGCTGTGGCTGAGCAGTCAGACTTCTCTCAAGAAAAGTTGGTCAGTATAGGGAGTATACAAGATAGGGCAATTCTTCACAGCAAAACAAGTAAACACGCAACAAGGCTTAGTATAGAGATAGTGAGTTATTTATTTATAACAGAACGTCTACGAAAAATACTAAGGCAAATCACGGCAAACAAATCAAAATGCAATTACTCTGCGGAATGGAATAAAGCTCGATCTCCTAACACACAATATCGACAACTCTAGGTTTTTACGGCACCACTTATTTGCAGACAGAGGTGTATACCCCAACCTAGATGACACTCGAATATACTCGTATGCAAGGGAGAAAAGAGATAAGCAGATAATGAAGTCAACACGATTCGTACTGAAGCGGGAAAAATGCAAGGCAGGAATGCAATAATCACAATTAGATCGTAAAAGTTCAGCGGCCAGGCCCACTCGATGAGAGGCAAGGCACGATGTCCTGGAAAGTCTCTAGTGAAGACGCGCTTGTAACGCTCACCTGGTTCCCTCGGAGGCGCTGGTCTTGGGCTGGGCGCTGCAAACGTCTTCAACGTTAAGCGTAGGGTTCGTTTGGCTCCTGGGTTTGGTCCCTTCCTCACCGAAAGCTTGACCTGCAGAGTGAGGTGTCTGCAAGTGGAAAAATCAAGGTATTAGTGGCTGGAAGGATGGGATAAGTTCCTAGCCCCTCTCTCCCTTTCTCCCCGTGGTACTCAGATGATTGTTGTGCTCACCTTAAGTACGTGAATGCTGAGCTCTCCATCCTGCGTCTTGTGCAGGGGCGCTGGGTCCAGTTACTTCACTGGACGTGAGTTCCGCCTCTTGATTGCAGAGGGTAGGTGAGAGCGATGCCGCCGTTTGCTGCACGAGCGTGACTTGTAAGTATTAAAGTTCTAGATTGCTCTCTTTAAATGTCTTTTCCCTTATGTCTATGTCTTTTGCTTGTAGGATGCTGTCGATGCCACAGAAGATGCTCTCCCAGATTCGTGGCAGAGAGCGTAACTAGAAGATGGTGAATTCGAAGGCACGTAAGTAGGAAGACTGCTTTTGGGCCGTAGAGTGCACCTTAATGTCCCCTTTTGTTTTTACAGGTGCCGGAATGCAGCGCGAACAAAGTTGGAGCAAGCGCAACACAGGTAAGCAGTATTGTAACTGAGCGTTACTAACCAATGTTCTTTGTCTTTGCAGGCCCGATGCCGGATGCGGAATGCAGAAAAGAAAACGACTTGGATGCTGCCGATGGATCGGGTGAGTTGAAGCGCTAACTTTGCCTTTGTCTAACCTGTGCCTTTTGTTTTGCAGGAGCTGCTGAAGATTGAAGATTGGTTCCCATCAGGTAATTTTCGTAACTGCAGGATCCGGAGCTGAAGATTCGCTGGAGCTGACACGGTGAGCGTCCTGCTGCAGATGCAGAACAACGCGAAGCATGTGGTACCAATCGGGTGTGGTTTAAATAGCCCATAGGAGTACTTAGGTGTCTTCTTCCACAGCAGCCGCGCCCAGGTAAAAGAGTTCCTGCTTCCAGAAGAGTTCCAGCCTTAGTGATCCAGGGAGTGGTGCCTGCCCCACCCAGAAAGAAAAGTAGTTCCTGTTAGAAGATAGTAAAGCATCATCTGGCTGGTAAGTAAGCAGCAAGGTCTGCTTCAGGTAGGTTCACCCAAGCACTTTTACACTTGATATGAGCCCGGCGCTTCCTGTGCCGGGACGGGTTCTTACTATGAGCCTGGCACCACCGGTGCCAGGACAAGGTCCAAAAGGTCCCTATTGGGACTTGCTGGTGCCGATAAGGCATGTTATGAGCCTGTTTCCAAGGATGTTGGGTAGGTCCTGACTCCTTGAAAGCAGTGGTCATGACAGCGCTCAAGTCTTTTTAGCACAATGTTAGCGACAGGTGGAACCAGTTCAGAAAAAGAGTGAATATGCTTTGAGGCAACCCAACGGAACGGAGAGGAATCAGATACCTCACTCGAACCGATCGAAAAGGGAAGCCAGGCGGGTACGGTACCTTGTTTGTGGAGGGCAGCTCCGGCGGGGGCAGTTGTTCCTGGTGGTGGATGCACGATGGTCTTGGCCAAGAGTAGAGAAGATCTCGTCGTCGAAGAAAAGATGTCCGGTGCACCACCAGGGAAGAAACCAGCCGCGGAGTGCTCCGTCACAAGGCACCACCTTTCGGTCGCGGTGCAGGGGTAGTGGCTATCCGGTTGCCGGGTGCTCTGCACGGGCAATTCGACCACTGCGTCCTGGGCGAACAAAAAGCACAAAGAGGAAGACGACTGGTTGTTCCCACCAGCCAGGGGAAGAGACTCTCCGGCAGGGAGATCTCCTCTGTCGTCGGGAGATTGTGAGACGATTCTGCAGGGCTCCACCGGAGGTGTCGGCGTGCAGGTCGGCTCAGCGTTACCCTCGTCGGATTCTTTAGGTCCTGTGGCGACTTCTGAAGATCCAGTCCCAAAAGCCCTGCTTTTATGCAGACGCCCCCCATTCATTCAGCCTAGCTGTCAATCAACACATGCTAAATGGTGAGCGGGAAGGCTCACCACCTGGGCCAATCACTCCAGAGTGCGACCTGAGTTGGCAAGGCAACTCGGTCCAGGGTGTCTAAACCCCCTCCCACACCCCTGAGGTAACCCAGACAGAATGGCACCACTTTGGAGGGTCTCTGTCCAGAGGCCCGCCAAAAGTGGAACAAAGGGCTCAACCTTTGGTTTAGGAGTCACAGAGACGAACACAGACGCCATTTTACAAACCGAGTTCTGGCAGAAAATACCACTCGATAAACTTATTTAAGATAGGTAGATCGGTGGTACGTTGGAGATTAACAAGAAAAGTATCAATCTTCAACAATGGGATAAATCCCATAGGGTTATGCTCGGGGTCGAACATAACGAGTAGTTTCCACTGCCACCAGCCAAAACTCGACGAGGGGGGACGGGACAGTGCCCCCTCGAGTAACAGATCCAGGAGTAATCGAATTACTCCTACCAGTACGTCCACAATAAGATGGTTGGTACTAGTTCTGTTAGCAAATTTAGGTCTAGTAAAGCCAATGGTGACTTTACATGCCCGGGGAGACAGTAGTCAGTCCCCGGGTATGGAGTCTATGGTGGGGGAACCTGCTAGGGTGCCCCCGTGTCACGACACGTAGGGTGCAGTGTGACACACATAGAAAAACATATGAGACCCTATGGAGTAAAAGACCCCATAGCCCATCGAACACATTGACATTCAAAGGAATTACACACATACATGTCCAAGAGGGAGAGAAAAGGGTCACCCTCTTGGCAGGATGGAAAAAACAAACTCCAGAAATCCAGCAAAGCTGCTGGGGGACTCACTAGGTTAGGAAATTCAGCCTAAACAGAGAATTCTCCCTAACAAGAGGAAAGAGTGAGCATAAAAGGAACGAGTGAGCATAAGAGGAAAGAGTGCACGTAAGAGGAAAGAGTGAGCATAAGAGGAAAGAGTGAGCATAAGAGGAAAGAGTGAGCATAAGAGGAAGGAGTGAGCATAAGAGGAACGAGTGAGCATAAGAGGAAAGAGTGAGCATAAGAGGAACGAGTGCGCATAAGAGAAAGAGTGAGCATAAGAGGAAAGAGTGAGCATAAGAGGAAAGAGTGAGCACAAGAGGAAAGAGTGAGCATAAGAGGAAAGAGTGAGCATAAGAGGAACAAGTGCGCATAAGAGGAAAGATTGAGCATGAGAGGAAAGAGTGAGCATGAGAGGAAAGAGTGAGCATAAGAGGAAAGAGTGAGCATAAGACAAAGGAGTGAGCATGAGAGGAAAGAGTGAGCATAAGAGGAAAGAGTGAGCATAAGAGGAAGGAGTGAGCATAAGAGAAAGGAGTGAGCATAAGAGGAAAGAGTGCATCAAGCAGTATGCCTGCAGGGCACATTCCCATACCCATTCAGACCACTGGCAGCTGAGTAGAGTAGGGAAAGCTAGGATGTCCCTGAGGGAGTCTAGTGCAATAAGTCTTGGGAGGATAGCTCAGGGGCAACGCGCTCGCTTTGGAAGCAAGACGACGCGGACCACCACAGGTTCGATCCCCGTGTCCGCGCTTAGAAACCTCTGGGTATTAAGCGCGTTATAAATAACCTATCATATCAGATCAGATCATAAGGCAAAGGGCCTTCAGGTAGACATTGCAGCTTATCAAACTCATTAGTGTACTGCAGGTGAAACAACCGCTATCTACTAACCGGGTGCCTAGATGAGGTAGGGGGTGCTTTCAGGTGATAGTGAGAGGGATGGCGAAAGGGCCTTTCAAAGTTCAATAACCTTTGAACTGTCCTTGAGCATAGGAGTGGTCCTTAGGCCATCTGTAACATGGCGTGTGGGGCCAGTGGAGGAGAAGGTTGTGTGTGAGGGGCAGTGCCTTTCCGGGGAATGTGTCTTGGGGGGTACTGTGCCTGGTGTGGGGGCAGTGTGTGTTTGGGAGAGGAATGCATGTGGGAACAGTGTGTTTGGGAGTCGTTGGTTTGTGTGTCTAGAGGGTGATCAGGTTGTGAGGGAAGGGCAGTGTGTATGTTTTGGGGCAGTGTGTGGGGGGTGTAGTGTGTGATGGCAGTGTTAGGGTGAGTTTTTGTGGATTGTGTGTAGGGCCAGTTTGTGTGTGGGAAGTGCAGGGTCAATGGGTGTGATGTGACAGTGTGTATGTGGGGGCAATGTGTGTGCGTGGGAGGGGTGGTATGTGTATGGGGAGTTTATGTTAGGGAGAATTCTCTTATAAGGCTAATTTCACAAACCTAGTGAGTCCCCCAGCAGCTTTGCTGGATTTTTGGGGTTTGTTTTTTTCGCCTGCTAAAAGTGAGACTCTTTTCTTCCCACTCTTAGGCATGATTTGATGTATGTCTTTGACTTTGTGTGTGCTTATGGGCTATGTGGTATTTTTCTCCATAGGGCATCATCTGTTTTGTGTGTGTTACACAGCACCCTCAGTGCAGTAACACAGGGGTGTCATAGTGACCCCCAAACATAGACTCCATACCCATGGGACTGACTACTGTCTCCCAGGGCATGTAAAGTCACCATTGGCTTTACTAGTCCTAAATTGTGAACAGAACCAGTACAAACCATCATACTGTGGAAGTACTGGTAGGGGTAATTAGATTGCCCCTGGGTCTGTTTTTCGAGGGGGCACTGTGCAGTCCCCCATCGTCAAGTTTCTGGCTGGTGGCAGTGGTTATCACTCGAAATATTCCACCGGAATATTTCCTATGGGATTTTTCCATTCATTTTAAACGCACCACTTTTTGGTGCAATGTTAAAGATACCGCCGGTTTATTTATCTAATATTAAATCACCGGTGGGGTCTTTTCGCCAGAACTCAGTTCCAAAATGGCGTTTGTGTCCGTCTCTGTAACTCTGACCCAGGTCGAGCCCTTTGTTCCACTATTTTGGCGGACTTCTCCACAGAAGCCCTCCAAATGGTGCCAGTCTGTCTGGGGTCCACAGGATGTGTGGAAAGGGGAATAGGCACCCTCGACTGCATTGCCTCGGCAACTCAAGTCGCACTCTATTCTGATTGGCCCAGTGGTGAGCCGCTCGGCTCACCACTTTGCATGTATGAGTGACAGCCAGGCTGTTGAATGGGGTTTTTTCTACATAAGAGCAGGGCTTTGGGGACTGGAACTTCAGAAGTCACCACAGGACCTAAAGAATCCGAAGAGGGGAGAAGCTGAGCCATCTGCAATGACGACACCACCGGTGGAGCCCTGCTGAAACGACCTCACCACTTTCCCGACGACAAGAGGAGATCTTCTGCTGGAAGAGTCTTCTTCCTTTGAACTGGTGGGATCAACCAGTTCGCCTTTCGCCTTCCAGGATGTCTCTTGGTCAAATCGCCCGTGCCAAGCACCCCGGTGGCCGGATAGCCAAGCTTCACCACTGTGATCGCGAATAAAAGGAACGCAACTTTTAACAGAGAACTCCGCGGCTGGTTTCATCCCTGTGCAGTGCAACGACTTCCAGTTTTCTTCCTCAACGAGATCTTCTCTTCCCCTGGTCGAAACCACGACTTGCACCCGCTGCCAAGGAACAACTGCCACTGCTGGAGCTTCCTCACTTTTCAAGGTACTGTGTTCCGCCTGGCCTCCCTTTCTACGGATTGCTAAAGGTGACCCTTAAATCCTTCTAACTCTATCTTTCGAACTGATGCACTTCTTTTTGAACATTTCTGCAAAGACTTTAGTGCATTGGACAGTCTGTGATCTTGGGCACATTCAGCCTTGCTCTCTTTACAGTGGGCCTGGTCTATGAACTTTGGCTCTACAGTAGACTCTGCCTTCACCAACTTACTGTGGTCTCATAAAAGTGTTGGGTACTGTGTTCTTTTTGTGACCTGCCTTTTTCTCTCCCTTTATAATTTAATTATTAGAGTGCCATCTAAGTTACACGCTCACATCTGCTCTGACAAATAGTGGTGTTTTGACTTAGACTTGTTTAATAATTATCAAGGGAGGTGTGTATACTTGTGTTGATTGTGTTTGAACTTGCTTTACTATTTAGTGCTAGTGTATTTCTTAAAGTGTGTGTTAAATAAATAATTATATACTTTTGATACCAAAGCTCTGGTCAGTGTTTGCTTGCTCTACTGTGTTTTTAGCCCTATTGTGTATGCTCTGTATACTGCCCTACTCATCTTGAGAGAAGTCTGACTGCTCAGCCACAGCTACCAGGTAAATCTGGGTGGTGCAGCCTGCTACCAATTGGGTTTACTGCTTACTCCTGTAGTCTTCATCTTTTTGCAGTGTTCCCCAAGGGAACTGCACAGGATTCTGCCTAACACTTTATGTGTGGGGGACAGTGTTTGGGTGTGGGGAAGTTTGTGCATGGTTGTGAAGAATACAGCTCCGTGAAGACTATGAATACCTCCATCCCCAAACACCGGTCAGAGGGGAGCCAAATCACTCACTGGCCAGTTATTGGGGCCACAGGTGGCTGGAAACAAGAGCACTGGAACCCAGGCAGCTGCAGAGGAAACAGTAAATCAAAAGCATGAAACCCCTACAGACAGAAAAGCATATACAGAAAAAGGGGCACCTACCAGAAGACCAACTGGGGACGCTGGACTGAAGGGGATGGGATCCCCGGGTGTTCCCTCCCCTAGGAGATGTAAATGGTGGGGAATAGATAACCAGCAGCCGCAGGGTGGTAGCAGGTGATGTACCTGAATGGGTGAGCAACAAAAATACCCCACAAGTCCTTACTGTTGGGCCACCGTAATCCAAGGCTAGATGCAGAGAGGTTCCAAGCAACCGGTTTGAGACGGGTGTGTCTTGGAAAGAAGAAAATGGCACCAAAAGGCAGTTAGGTGGAAGGAAAATTTACAATAGAGCCAAGTCCAAGAAAACCAAGAGGTCAGGCAGGCCAGGGCGTAGTAGCCAAGGGTTGAGCACAGGCAGGTCCAGAAGCAGAAAACGGGTCAAAATCCAAGAAAGCGACAAATCTGATGTTCAATAATGCCGCTCGCCAGTAAGAAAACAGCTGAGAAGCGCTGTGTGGAGCGGCCGGTGTTTCTTTATACTGTGGCAGTTCCTGATTGGTCACATGACCGGTGTGGTGCTGCCCCTTTAAGGGACTAGCACGCGGCGGAGTGACGTTGCACTCCGCCGTGTACCCTATAAATAAAATGGGCGTTCCTAGCCGCGTCAGTGCGACCGGAGAGCCCTAGCCTGACGCATGCCTCTGTGTGAGTCTCTGGTACAGCGAGGGCCCAGGTCTCACGGAACAACGCAGTGGGAGCCAGGGGTTTCCCCACAACAGTGACCCGGCGGTGATTCTTTTGAATAATTTTTCAATCGAACGAGGGAAGGATTTCTCTCGTTCCACGCTTGGGGAGGGGCAGCCCACGCGGCGATGGCCATTTTGTCCCTCATACACGGACGCTTCACAGGGCTCCGGAGAGGCCTGTGAGTGCCATCCAGGCACAATTTTTGGATACATCGATAGCGGACCGCTATCCCTATATGGACATACCTTGGCTTTTCAATATATTGTGATTTTTGAGGTATAAATCACTGAGTGAAGGTGAGGCACTGGGGGAGACTGGCTGTTCTGGAACTTCTACCCTAGGCCTCACTGGCTCAATTGTTGGACACTCCTCAATGCTGGACAATCTGGTGACTGGCCACTGGACCACTGCTGCTGCTGGAGGCTGGTGAGTGCTGTGTGCACTGGTGCAGGACTGGTGGGGAGTATTGAAGATCAAGGAGGCCTGTAGGGCTGTGATCCTGGTGTGGAAGATGGAAGATCAAGGTGGCTGTGAGGAGAAGAATCAAGCTGGGTGAGTTGCGGCCCCTATGTAATACTGAAGGGGTGCTCGTGCACTCTGACCCATGAGTGATCAAGCAAACCAGGATGGGGCGCAGGCTTCCCACAACAGCAAGGAGTACCCCCACCCCCACCTCCAGCCATGGCCCAGATGAGGGCCCTGGCGGCTCTCCCACCCATACCCGAGTTTGATGGGTCTGGCCCGCCATCCAGTCTGGGGCCTAGGTGGAGACGATGGATTGATCGCCTTGACATGCACTTTCGGGCAACGATGGAAACCAGTGATTACAGCAAGCTGGTCACATTACTGTATGCTGCAGGACCAGCTGTACATGAGATTTTTGACTCCCTACAGCCTGCAGACACCACCTATGCCGCAGCAAAGACAGCCAGCCCTGCACAACTACTTCCTTCCACTGGCTAATGCGGACTACGAGAGGTTCATCATGATATCCACTAAACAGAAAGAAGACGAGACTCTCGACACATTTCATGGTCGTCTTAGGAGACTCTCAGTGGCATGTGCATGGGACAACACTGATGACATGGTCAGAAATCAACTCATCCAAGGGTGCTCCTCAGGCAAGTTGAGGAGACAGGTGCTGATAGTACCCGGGATTACCCTTCCTCGCATTTTGGAGCTGGGCCGCTGCCAGGAGATTTCCGAGCGACGTGCATCAAGGATGGAAGCGGGGTCCCGCGTGGTCAAGTCAGAAGAGATCTGTGCTGTGGGTCGTGGCAGCAGGGGTGCCTGGAGACCGGCTGGCAATTTCCATGACAGGGGCAGTAAGCCGGGAGAGGCATGCCAGAACTGCTGGTACGACCTGCCCCACCCCGGTGAGTGCCCAGCTGCAAGGAGACCATGCGGACGGTGTGGCCTGATGGACCATTTTGCAAGGGTGTGCAGAGAGTCCCTGCCGGTATTGGTCCCGAGAGGCCCCGTGTGATCCAGGTTCTTCAGCCAGTCCCGTCCTCCCAATGTTGCCCAGGTAGAACAAGGGGAGGAAGGTACCCAACCTGACGAGGAGTAGGGGGAAGAGGAAAACATCTTCTTTGTGTCAAGTATTGACGCCCTCCAGTCCAAGGGCCGAAGACAGCCGAGGTGCATCGTGGCAGTCAATGACTCTCCTGTATCGGTGCTGGTGGACACAGGGGCATCAGTCAACGTCATGGCCCGTCAGCATTATGATGCCATGCCCTGCCCCCCCAGGCTATCAACCCTGAAAGCTCGCATTTTCACATTTGGGGGCTCATATCCTATTCCCCTGGACGGTGCATTTGCGGCTCGGATGGGGCATGGTAGCTCGAAGATCAAAGCACGTTTTTATGTAACGCCCGTCATTACCAACACCTTATTGAGCTGTGCGGCGGCCGAAGCCCTCGGACTGGTGAGCTTCGCATACTCTGTATATGTGGAGGATATACAAACGCTGCTGGAGAAATATGCAGGCCTGTTCCAAGGGATTGGTCACATGGCTGGGGATCCAGTGAGACTGCACATCGATGAGTCGGTGCAGCCAATTGCCCTCAAACACCGCAGGGTGCCTTTCCATCTGAGGGAGTTGGTGGACAAAGAGCTGGATAACTTGGTAAATCTTGACATCATCGAGGAGGTGGAAGGTCCTACTCCCTGGGTGTCCCCAATTGTAGCTGCCAAGATACCCAAGCAACCCGATTCGGTAAGAATTTGCATGGACATGAGGCTTCCCAACAAGGCAATCAGGAGGGAACGCCATCTCACACCAACTATTGACGACATCATTGCAGAGCTGCAGGGAGCTTGCTTCTTTTCGAAGCTCGATCTCAGGGCTGGATACCACCAAGCCCTCCTGCATCCAGAGTCGAGGTATATCACGACTTTCACGACCCACCGGGGTCTATACCGGTACAAGCGACTCAGCTTCGGGGTTTCCTCTGTAGCTGAGGTATTTGAAAACATTATTAGAGGGGCTCTGGCGGACCTAGAGGGTGTGCTGAACATCAATGACAATATATTGGTGTTCGCCAAGTCAGAAGTGGACCACCTGCAGAGACTGCCGAAAACTTTTGAGAGACTTCAATCATTGGGCCTGACACTCCACCGTGAAAAATGTGAGTTCCTGAGGACGAACATAGAGTTCTTTGGGTTCATGTTCAACGAGGGAGGAGTGTCTCCAGACTCCAGGAAAGTAAAGGACATCAAGGAAGCGAAACCCCCAGAAAATGTGTCCAAAGTGAGAAGCTTCCTGGGAATGGTCACCAACTGTTGCCGGTTTATCAAAAATCTGGCATCCAGGTCCGAGCCGCTACAGGCCCTCACCAAAAAAGAGACTGTGTGGCAGTGGGGACCGTTGGAACAGGCGGCTTTCGAGGACATTAAAAGTACCCTCACAGAGGAAGACACAATGGCCTTTTTCGACCAGGCCCTGCAGTCTGAAATCGTTGTGGACACCAGCCCGTTTGGCCTGGGAGCAGTACTAATGCAAGTGTGGCAAGACTCCTGCATCCACCCGTGGCCTACGGCCCCGTCTGAGACGGAGCAGCAGTATTTTCAGATAGAGCGAGAAGCGCTGGCCGTCCTCTGCGGGTGCTGGCATTTTCAGCTGTACATCCTGGGAAGGCCGGTGACCTTGGTGACGGACCACAAGCCCCTACTGCCGATCCTGGCCAGCTCGTCTTCAAAACCACCAGCGAGGATTGAAAGGTGGATGCTGGCCCTGCTGGAATATGGGGTCTCGTTGGTGTATCGGCTTGGTGCCAACAATGCAGCCGACTACCTCTCTCGCCATCCAGGGAGTCGCCAGGACGGAGAAGCTGACGGCTGTGTGGAAGAGGCCAGTGATCACATACAACTGGTGGTTGAAGCGGTCACCCCGAATGCCCTACCACTTGAAGAACTGGAGGTGGCGGCTGCAAACAACGAGTGCTTCTGCATCCTCAGAGCGGCACTGCAGCAAGGGTCATGGAAGAGTGTTTTGGAGTCGCTGGCTGGGCGCACACAGGAAGCAAAGGTGGTGCTCGAGCAGCTGTGGAGAGTGTGTGCAGGAGGGCGGAACGTCCTCTGATGGGCCCATAGGTCAGAGCTCACCCTCAAGCACCTTAAAACGGGATAGCTGCACCTTGAGGAGGATGGGGTGCAGGATTCTCTTACTCCAACACCAATCAATAAGGACAAGTCAATGGTTTGGCAAAGGGAAGTCTGTTTAATGACAAGTACAAAAAACGGGGAAACAATGGAAATCAACAGTGATGCCATCGCCCGTCTCGCTTCAACTCCCAAATTCTTCATTCAGACAGCAATTCTTATAGGCAAAATTCGTCATCATTGACGTGTAAAACTCAGTTTGTCATGCAATTCTATTGGTCGGGAAAGGTAACTTAAGTATAGGTGCTATATCTGTATATGGTAACAGAGCATGAGGATTGGATAACTCTTATCAGGTAGGCATCTACGCCCATCCCTCTACATCACTCATGATAGACGTCACTACAAGTACGACGTCTCATTGGTTCTAATAGCTATAGGACCCTACATTATTTGGTCCATTGTGATTGGTAGGTTACACCCCTAGACATAAATCTCCACTTTAATTAGCAGCATGCAGAATGGACACCCAGATGCGGTGTGCTCCAAGATTCACCCTGCCTCCCTTCCATCAATCAGTACCTTAGTGCTATGTGTCAATTAGTTGGCTGTGGATGGCCTCAAAACTGTAGCTTCTTATCAGGAAAAGTTATGGCACCCTCGGGTTCTGGGTGACATCAGACGTTGGTACCTCTTCGCGCTTGGCTGGTCACGTGTTAGTTCACTGTCAATCAGCTTCCTTTTCCCTCTATTTGTGTATTCGATTCTTCCTTTAGCCTTGCCACCTGCCTGGGCCTCTTATCTCGACCTTCAGTGGCTGGCTGCTATTCTCTTAAGTTTTGTTTCTTCGGAGTTGCCACTCTCCTCCCTTCCTGGAGTTGACCTCGAATTCCTAGGCATGAGCTGCTTCTTACTGAGTTTCGATTCTGCTCTTTCGTCTGGCTTTGAGCTAGTATCTGAATCCTGGCCTGTTTGTCCTCCACCATCCAGGGCTTAAATCTGCTTTTATAAAATGGAGTCGCACTTGTATAATGTGCTTCTTGAGGTAGATATATAGTTGGTGCTTGCTGCATCATATCCTCCTACTAAGCATTGCAAGCAGTACCGTTTCCTTAGCTTCTTGCATTCCAAGCCTATTTACAGGCATTTAGCCAGTTGCATATTTTCATCCTGTCGAATGGGAAATCATATCATGCCTCCTTTATTGTATATATTGGCCTTAGCCCAGTCGCTCTGCGGAGAAATCCGCGTTGCAAGGTTCTGACTTTTAGATCGATTAAACCGCCATTTTAGGATTAATCCGCCATTTTGATTCTCACTCCAAAGTCACCCTGTGTTCTAAGATGGTGGACAGTGTTGTTCTGCTTGTAACATGGTCGTCTTGACCTCTGTACACAAGTTAATGCTTAAACTGCCTGCAGGCAAAATGTTAGGGTCATGTACTGAGACCTTGTCCTTCATTGACCTGTGGATAGAGGATTACTTGTGCCAATGATACTAATCCATGAACATATATTAAGTACAATACTGTTTGAATGCTAAACGTGCAATCTTGTTTGCCTACATTGTATAAGAAAATGTACGAAGGCTTAATGTAGAATCCGAAGACACGCTGTTGCTATTGTAACCTATTGGATTATGTATTAAGGATAATCCATAAATGTATAGATGCATAAATTAGGAACAAACTCGGCATGAACCCCTAGCCCGAGAAATGGTTAACCTGCAAATGGGCTGGACATCATGTAGAGAATCGTATATAAGGCACGAACATTCTGATGTACAGTCCCACTCACTTCACACACGGAACAGGGCTGGTATTTGCTGTGTTGTACTGAGGGCCTGCTTTGTCCTTTGAAAACTGTTCAGTTGTAGAATAAAGATCTGTGTATCTTTGTAAGCCCGTGTGGGTATATTTCCTTTTGGGGTACTCAGCCTCAATATTCTCTTTTTGCTTTCACAGATGGCGCCCGAATAGGGACCCTCAAGATTGATGCCAGCTCGTTGAAGGTTGACGAGGCTATCGGACCGGGATCGGAGGGTGTAAAGGGGTCCCCTTTCCTGAATGAGGAGCGACACCTCAGCAGCGCTACACGGCCCGATCCCTGGACGGTGAGCATGCGGTCCGAGTCGGCATCTTGACGAGGGTCCACATATCGAAGCGGGCAGATTTGCCAAAATCACCAAACACGAGGGTCCTATGTTTGTTAGAACATTTTGAAATCCGATCGGATCTCCTTAGGATTGATCAGGTGAGTCGTGACCCGATTCTTAAGTATCCTGATAATTTGTTTTGGGTTATTGTACTTGCAAGTACAATTATTGACCAGGTACCACCAGTAATCTGATATGCCTGGGAAATTGTGTGCCTGCTTCAGGGCGTTATTCCGCAGTGACAGACAATCTTTGGAATTTGGCTGACCGGCGCCAATGGAGGGGTCGCCGACGTGTACTAAGTACTGTAAGGTAGTATAGTGTTTAATGATATTTGACAAAGACAAACTACACATGCTTCCGAACTTCAGTGGCCAATCAATGGTAGTTTTGAAATCCCTTGTATTGAGTACTTAGAATCCATAATATTGAAGAAAAAGGCTAGACCTGCAGCATTTGATGTATTACAGAATTGGAAGAAAGAAGCTTTACATCAGCTTAAGAGTAGAGAAAAACATGCGCGCCGCCATAAGACGAACGCCGAAAAGGCGTTGTTATATGACCAAGATAAACAGTCTGAATCAGCTAGGAATATGGATAGGGCTTTCTCACTTGGTATCCAGAAAATCTATCCTTCTAAAGACTTTCATGTTTCGGATGAATTTATTGATAAATTGTTAAATGAACGAAGGCCTGGTGCCACTGCACCACCTCCATATGTTCCTCTTCCTGCTGGTTTGCCTCTTCCTGCTGTTATTCCTCCGCCTGCTCATCCTGGTGCTCATATCTATTCTGATCTGATCCTGATGTCCACCTTGATGGTCGTGCAGCTATAGAATACCTCCGTCCCCAAGTACCGCTCGAGCAGATATAATACACTGCCCGAACAATCTTTGAGGCCACAGGTGATGAGTGATGTCGTCTCTTGGATACCGGGAACACCGGAAGGACCCCTGAGTGCTGTAAGGCAAAGGTTAGGTTCAGAATCGCTATGATCAACAATGGCAGTGTAAGCAATCAAGAATAACCAATACAGCTTACCCGGGGAATGATGGAACAGGTGGGAAACCTGAATAGACGACAAAGGAAGACCAACAGCAGGCTGGAAAATACTGTAGTACCTCCGACTCACACCTGGAGCCAGAACGTGGTTGTCAAAAGTTCGTGGTTTACAAAGTTCGCCAAAACAGAAGGAATAAACAAGAGCAAAATCCAAGATCAGATGGGGGGTCAAGAGTTCCAAAGTTCAAGAAGAAGGTGTCGAATCCAAGGGTTGTCCAGTACAAATCCAAATAACGTTCCGTGGTCAAAATCCAAAAGGTAACAAGATACGAGGAGTAAGGCCAAACAGGTCTCTCTGGTTGAAACAGCTGTGAAGCACTGAATGAATCTCCTCGGTTCCTTTTAAAAGGATCCAAAATCACATGACTGGTCACCTGACCGTAAAAAGGCGTCACGTGATATCGGACGTCATTCCTGATTGGTTGAACACATAGACGTCAGCATTGGCTCTAGCAGTTCCCATGATTAATCACGTGATCGCTCCCGTACGCGGGAGCAGAGTCGGCGACCACAGCGCCGTCTGGCATGAATGAGGCGCCATGGCAGACGCCAACAAGGAAACGGGCGAAAAGAGGTGGAACTGCCCCCTCGTACATCCTGCCTGCTGTGTCTTCCCCATTGGTGTGGGTGATGGGTATGTCGAGAGGACATGACAGAGCCCCCCCCCAAAGGCCCACGACCACGTGGGCTCGTAGGATGGTCTCGATGAAAACGGGCCAACAAACGGGGAGCATGGACATCCCGGGAAGCAACCCATGACCGATCTTCAGGGCCATAACCTAACCAATCCACCAAATATTGCAGGACACCCTTGTGGATACGGGAACCCAGGATAGCCCGGACCTCATAAACATCGGGTGAAGAAACAGAAACAGGAGCAGGAGGTGAACCCAAGCGGGTAGATCCAAGGCAAGGTTTAAGGAGGGAAACATGGAAAACCGGATGGATCCGCCAGGCAGAAGGCACCGCCAGACGCAACGCCACCGGGTTCAGTACCTTGACCACCCTATAAGGACCCACAAAACGTGGCAACAGTTTGCGGCAGCCGGGGATATGTAGATGACGAGTGGAAAGCCACACCCTATCCCCTATTTTGTAAACTGGAGGAACAGCTCTCTTTTTATCGGCAGCCGCTTTCATGGAAGCTTGGGCCTCATGTAAATGGACCAAAGTTTGAGCGTGAACAGAAACAATGTCTCGGGCACAAGCAGAAGCGGCGGGGGTGTTGGAAGAGGAAAAATCAGGAATGGGAAGGGTACGTGGATGTTGACCGTAAAGGGAAAAGAACGGGGAATGACCAGTCGAGGAGTGCAGAGCGTTGTTGTAGGCGAACTCTGCAAGCTGTAGTAAATTGAGCCATGTATCCTGATATTGTAGCGTCAAGCAACGCAAATACTGCTCCATCGTTTGGTTGGTCCTTTCCGTCTGCCCATCACTCTCTGGGTGGTATGAAGAGGAAAACCGGGCATCAATGCCCAACAGAGTGGTAAGGGCCCGCCAAAAACGGGAAGTAAACTGGGACCCACGATCAGAGACCAATACATGGGGTAAACCAAAAAGACAGAACACATGTTTGAAAAAATGTTTGGCCAGAACTGGGGCAGAAGGAATCCCTTTACAAGGTATGAAACGTGCAAACTTGGTATACGAGTCGACTACGACCCAAATAGTGTCAAACCCCTGGGTGCGAGGAAGATCAGTGACTAAGTCCATGGAGACCGTATGCCAAGGTCGTGGAGGAATGGGGAGAGGATGAAGAAGACCCAAGGGTCGCCCCCTGCGTGATTTACCCTGGGCACACACGGCACAAGTATTGACGTAATCACACACGTCACGCTTCATCGTGGGCCACCAGCACCAACGTTTAAGAAGATCCAAAGTGCGTAGTTGTCCAGGATGGCCGTTGATGGCAGCGTCGTGGGACCAGGTCAGTGCTTGGTTACGAGTCTCACTTGTGGGTAGAAAAAGTTTACCACCATGAACAAAAGGCAGCCCATCTTGTATAACCAGATCCCACTCTGCCAATGATTGTGGATACTGAGAGACCCATTGGCGAATATCAGACAACAAGGAAGGAGTTGGTGTGCATAGACAGATTACATGATTTTTTCCTAACAGGGTGTCCGGAAAACAAGGAAGTGTCTCCCCCCCAGGTGAACGAGACAGAGCATCGGCTTTACCATGACCAACACCGGGTCTATGTTTGACCACAAAATCATACGCGGCAAAGAACAAATGCCACCTAACCTGTCGACTGTTTGTGCATTTCAGGGAAGCAAGGTCTTGGAGGTTCTTATGGTCAGTATACACTGTGGTTTGGTGTTTGGCACCTAAAAGGTGATGTCTCCAAACCTGTAATGCATCCTTAATTGCCAGCAGTTCCTTTTCTGTGACTGTATAATGGGATTCGGTGGTCGTGAACTTGCGTGAATGGAATGCGACTGGATGCAAACGGTTGGTGGTGGGACAGATCTGTGATAACACTGCACCCAAAGCAAAAGATGAAGCGTCTGCTTCAAGAATATAAGGAAGATCGGGATCAGGGTGCTGTAATACTGGAGCGGTGGTGAACAGGGTTTTCAATAGATCAAAAGCAGATTGTTGTGCCGTGGACCATACATAAGGGACAGAAGGACTAGTAAGTGCCGTGAGTGGAGCCACAACCGAAGAAAACCCTGATATGAATCTCCGATAGAAGTTTGCAAACCCCAGGAATGATTGCAACTGTTTTAGATTGGTTGGAACCGGCCAGTCATCAATCGCCCGAACCTTGGTTTGGTTCATGGAAAGTCCTTTGGGCGAGATATGAAACCCCAGAAATTCAACTTGATTGGTGTGGAACAAACATTTCTCAGGCTTGGCATAAAGAGCGTTGTTTTGCAAACGCAACAGTACTTCCCTGACATGTTTTGTGTGTTCCTCAAGAGAGGTGGAGAACACTAGTATGTCGTCCAAATAAACAACTACATAAGTGTTCAGTATATCATTGAAAATATCGTCCATGAAATGTTGAAAAGTAGCCGGGGCGTTACAAAGGCCAAAAGGCATAACCATATATTCAAATAGACCTTGTCGTGAGCAGAATGCAGTTTTCCATTCGTCACCGTCACGTATGCGGATGAGATTGTATGCCCCACGAAGGTCGAGTTTGGTATAAATGGTAGCATGGGTAAGTTTATCCAGTAATGGAGTGATCAGTGGTATGGGATAACGGTTCTTCACCGTAACGGCATTCAGGCGCCTATAATCGACACAGGGACGAAGGTCCCCTTCCTTTTTCGGAACAAAAAAAATAGGACTTGCAGCGGGAGAGGTAGATGGACGAATATGACCTAACTTTAAAGCCTGTTGAATATAGTCTTGCAAGGTTTGCTCCTCTACCTGTGTCAGAGAGTAGATACGGCCCTTTGGGATAGACGCACCAGGGACCAGATCGATGGGGCAATCGTAAGGTCTGTGCGGTGGCAGGCCTTCTGCAGACTTCTTATCAAATACCGCCAAGAAATCGTGATAAACAGCAGGTATCCCATCCGTGACAGCCCCTACCGTGTGTGTATCGTGATGATCGTTGTTGTCTCCTATTGCCATGGAATTTAGACTACCCAAGATTCCCGCGGGACTGGAAGATTGGGGTGTTGCCAGTAGGCAATAGCATTGACATATGTCGGACTCGAATGATACCTGACCTGTTCCCCAATTGATGAGAGGATTGTGTAGTTTTAGCCAAGGAATGCCTAAAATCACACCAAACTGAGGAGTGGCAATGAGGTCAAAGGACATTGTTTCTTTGTGATTTTCCTGGACAATCACCTCTAATGGGGCTGTCTGTTGCAGTATCGGACCAGATGTAAGCGAAGAACCGTCTACCGCCTGGACTGGTTCGGGACAGTTTTTTGTGACCAAAGGAAGATTCAATGAACGGGCCAATGCTATATCAATGAAGCAGCCTGTAGCACCTGAATCTATTACTATTGACACTGCGTGGGAATCTGTGGCATGTTTCAGAATGGCCTGAACTGTAATAGGACGTACAGGACCGAAGGTCGGTTCAGAGGTATTCCGGATAATACTCGCTCCCCCCTCTGATTTTAGGGGCGAGTCTTCTGAAAACCCTGATGCCTATTCTTTGGACGGCGAGGACATTCTTTAACAAAATGTCCGGGGAGACCGCAGTAAAAACAGGCATTGTCGGTTCGCCTGCGTTCTCGCTCAATATGTGAAATGGGGCTGCGGATCCCACCTATTTGCATGGGTTCAGGAGTGACAGTGGTAGTGGTAGTGGAGGGTAGAGATAGTGAAGAGGACACATCCCCACGCCGTTCCATTCGCCTGGCGTCGAGTTGTAACGTTAGGTCTACCAAATCAGTATATACAGAGGGGAGCGTAGGTACAACAGACAGGGCATCTTTCATGACCTCGGACAAACCCCGGTAATATACCACAGCCTTTTTATTTTCCGGCCAGGAAGTCTCAGCAGACAACTGGTTGAATTTGGTGATATACTCTATTAGGCTCAATCGACCCTGCGTGAGATCCAATAGTTCCATGTCTCTGGACTGTGCTTTGTGTCTGGTGTCAAATACTTTCGCCATCTCTTGGGTCAATAACTCAAAATCATAAAGTGCAGGATGATTGTTTTCTAACAATGGATTGGCCCATGTGGCGGCTACCCCGGATAGATGGGAGAGAATGAATGCTGCTTTTGACACAGGATCGGGGAAAGCCTGAGGACGACACATGAAATGTAATTTACAGTGATTGATGAAAGTGCGATATTTCTTTGGGTCGCCCTGGTATCTCTCGGGAGCAGCTAAAGGAAAAGGGTTTTGAATTACCACAGGAGCGGCAGGGAAGGAAGGGGGTATAGCAGGAGGAGGACTAACTTCATCAAAAGCAGCTTCTGCAGGCAGGGGCTGACTAGCACTCAATACTGTGTCGAGGCGATGATGTAAAGCTGTGGTGGCTGCGGTCAAGTCCGCTCGAAGTGTTGCAGTGGCGGTTGCCATATCAGTCCTGAGTGCTGACACTGCCTGCATTAAAGCCGTCACGGGGTCCCCGGAGGAGGTATCCATTGCTGGACGACCAGTAGGCTTCACAGTCTATTCTGATCTGATCCTGATGTCCACCTTCATGGTCGTGCAGCTATAGAATACCTCCGTCCCCAAGTACCGCTCGAGCAGATATAATACACTGCCCGAACAATCTTTGAGGCCACAGGTGATGAGTGATGTCGTCTCTTGGATACCGGGAACACCGGAAGGACCCCTGAGTGCTGTAAGGCAAAGGTTAGGTTCAGAATCGCTATGATCAACAATGGCAGTGTAAGCAATCAAGAATAACCAATACAGCTTACCCGGGGAATGATGGAACAGGTGGGAAACCTGAATAGACGACAAAGGAAGACCAACAGCAGGCTGGAAAATACTGTAGTACCTCCGACTCACACCTGGAGCCAGAACGTGGTTGTCAAAAGTTCGTGGTTTACAAAGTTCGCCAAAACAGAAGGAATAAACAAGAGCAAAATCCAAGATCAGATGGGGGGTCAAGAGTTCCAAAGTTCAAGAAGAAGGTGTTGAATCCAAGGGTTGTCCAGTACAAATCCAAATAACGTTCCGTGGTCAAAATCCAAAAGGTAACAAGATACGAGGAGTAAGGCCAAACAGGTCTCTCTGGTTGAAACAGCTGTGAAGCACTGAATGAATCTCCTCGGTTCCTTTTAAAAGGATCCAAAATCACATGACTGGTCACCTGACCGTAAAAAGGCGTCACGTGATATCGGACGTCATTCCTGATTGGTTGAACACATAGACGTCAGCATTGGCTCTAGCAGTTCCCATGATTAATCACGTGATCGCTCCCGTACGCGGGAGCAGAGTCGGCGACCACAGCGCCGTCTGGCATGAATGAGGCGCCATGGCAGACGCCAACAAGGAAACGGGCGAAAAGAGGTGGAACTGCCCCCTCGTACATCCTGCCTGCTGTGTCTTCCCCGTTGGTGTGGGTGATGGGTATGTCGAGAGGACATGACAATATCGTTCCTCCTGCTGCTCCTCCACCTGCTCCTCCACCTTTGCCTGCTGTACCCGTAATAGCACCTCCGTTCCCAGATGTTCAAAATGTGCCTACTCTCCCTCTTCCAAGTGGTTCTACACCGCTTGTAGTAGATCGGGGAGCGGGATCGAGGGTTGTCACTCGTAATACTGTATCTCCAGAAAAGAAACGTGAGTTAACTGCATGGGCTAGGCATTGCATGGAGAAGGGTGATCAAGCTAATGTTTTTGCCACACTTTCTAATATGGACAATTTTCCTGAGAAAAACGTTTTTATTGAAGGATTAGGGATTCAATTGTGTGTAATGTGGGACAGGTTAAACGATACAGATCTCCCACAAGGGTTGAGGGATCTGAACACTTTAGCGTTCTCTAGGGACACTGCGGAGAAAGTACAAGAGCATGTCGAGAGGGTACTTGAGTATAGAAAGGAGTTGGAAAGGTTACGGAATGAAGATGAAGATGGAGATAGTTTGGACGTCATGTTTGTACAGAAACGGTTCCTTCCTTGTCGTAAATCGATAAATGAGGAAACACGGATTTGCACGAAAGACGCAATTAGGTGGATCTCAGACATGACGGTAACTCCCGTTGAAGTATATGACACGTATAGTCAGTATACGCCAGAAATGCAGTGGAAAGTGATACAGGAAATGGTAGAATACCTACAGGATGAGTGTGTAAAAAGAAAGATTTGTTGTCCCGCAGAGTTATTGGGTATTTACAATAGAGCTTTTTCGTTTGACACTTCTTTGGCTGCTTTAGCTCTCGATTTGGCTCTGTTGCTTAGTAAGCGTTCGGAGTTGCCTACTTCTCAGTTGCCTATGAGAGAGGTTCCTCCGACATTTGTCCCAAAAGTTGAGATTCACGCTAATGTTGCAGTGGGTACAGCAGCTCAGGAAATCCCTGCACATTATGTGTCAGAGTTTGTTCATGTCCCGTTCTCGAGACAGGAAGTGAACACCATTAGACAATCTATTCCCGAAATTAGGAAGAATCCGACAGGGTTCTACAAATAAATAGAGTCTGTTTTGCAATCATCAGTATTCACTCTAAGTGATATTGACCTGTAATTTTCTGTCCTCCTGCCTGTAGATTTGTGGAAACAGGTTAGAACTATAGACGATGTACCAGGGCTAGGAGATACATGGACTAACATAGTTAGACTTGATGGAGAAAGGCCAGCTGACGAAAGACCGCCTCAGATGATACTAACTTTACCTGACAGAATAGTTGCGAAACTGAAAACTATAATTCCCGAAAAGAGAATTATTTGTGACAAGCTTACTGCCTGTGTCCAAGGGAAGTCTGAGGGTGCTACCGAGTTCTTTAATGGGTTCGAACAGGTATTTTCAGATTTCAGTGGACAAGACCTAGGCACAGAGTCTGGGAAAAGATTATTCATAGACAAATTTGTGCGTGGATTGCTGCCTGACATCCAGTCGCAAATTATGTCCTCCGAGAGCACTTGGCAAGCGAAATCTCAATCAGAAGTACTGCACATGGCTCAGTACTACGAGAATCGTGTCAATCAGGAAAAGGAAAGAGTTGAAAAGAGGAAAGGTGATTTGAAGACAAAAGTACTATTACAGCAAATTGTTAGAGGCCCTAGAGGAGGTAATTCACAATTTAGAGGTTACTATGTTCCACAGGTTAAGGCGCCCTTGGGACCTGTAAACATTAACCAGTGTGCTTATTGTAGACAAGAGGGTCATTGGCATGCACAATGCCCGATCCTCCGACAGAGGTCATATAACACATTTGGGAATATGGGTAGACGATCCAAAAGTCGCCCGGGTTTAGGGGGCCCTGGTAGAGGTCAGTTTTCACAGGATTCACAGCAACCTTTTTCACAGGACAATCAGGCATCAGGTGTGGATACTAGAAACATTTTTGATCATCCTTCTGCCGCTTACCTCTCTGAAGAACTTCCTTTCGCCGACATTGCCCGAAGCATGGTTTGGAACAATGCCTATTCCCGTTAATCAGAAAGGTCCCTACATTGAAATGATAGTGGGAAATAGGAAACATCTATTCTTGATAGATACAGGGGCACAGAAGTGTTCCCAGCATCATTCTCGGGTTCCAAACATTCCACTGTCAGGGCAAACTAACGTTTCTGTAGGGTTCTCTGGTACACCAGTTGTCTGTCCAGTTTCTTCGGCGGTACCTATTTCTTTGGGTCCGTTTATGGACCATTGTCCATTGCTTTTGACTTCTAATTGTGGAGAGAATTTGTTGGGGTTGAATCTGTTGAAGGAATTAAATGCGGTAATTCATTGTTCTTCTGATGGAGTGCGTTTGACGATTTCACCACAGCAACTTTCGGTTTCTCAATTCTTGAATAGACTTTTGCCGCCGGAATTTAGTGATGTTCCGGAGTGTTTATGGGCTATTGATGATAATGATGTCAGTGTTTTTCAAATTGAACCTGTTAAAATTGTCTTGAAACATGGAGTAAAACTGCAACGTATTCCACAGTATAAGATCTCGGTTGATGGTGAGCAAGCTTTGAAATGCATAGTCTCCGATTTTGTGCATCGAGGGATGATTGAGGAAAATACAGGTAGTTTGTGCAATAGCCCGATTTTGCCCGTGTACAAAAAAGGCGATAATGCAATTCCTTTTCGTTTCATAATTGATCTGCGTGCCATCAATAAGATCGTCGCTCCACAATTTCCAATTGTGCCTGATGTGACGACGATATTAACTATGATCCCGGCTTCAGCTACTTACTTTAGTGTTGTGGATCTAAAGAACGCTTTCTTTAGTATTCCTATACATAAGGACAGTAGATACCTGTTCACGTTCACCTTACGGGGACGCTCGTTTACCTTCACCCATGCACCGCAAGGTTACACAGAAAGTCTTAGCATCTATAGTAGGGCTTTGAAAGAGCAGCTCGACACCCTCGAGTTGCCCTCTACTTGTACACTGCTTCAATATGTTGATGACTTGCTTTTAGCTGCTGACTCAGAGAGCGCTTGTAAGGAGGGCACTGTGTTGTTACTTATTCACCTGGCTAAACATGGACATAAAGCTTTGCTTAAAAAATGTCAATATTGTTGTCAGGAGGTCACCTATTTAGGCTATCTCCTGTAAAAGGAGGGAAGAAGGTTGACGCCTGAACGGATAAAACTCATTTCTAGCATGTCTGTCCCAAATACACAGAAGGAAGTTAGAGCCTTGATAAGAATGGCTTCTTACTGTAGGCAGTGGATCCCCACCTTTTCACTAGTTATTAAGCCGATGTTGGCTCTGACGAAGAAGGGCATTTCTTTGCCATTGCCGTGGAACATGGAGCACCAGCATGCATTTGATTTGCTCAAGACTGCATTATGCTAGGCACCGGTTTTGGCACACCAAATTAAGAAAAGGCCTTTGTGTTGTTTGTGCATGAATGTTATGGATGTGCTTTGGCTGTGTTAACGCAGGAACATGGAGGGAAGAATAGGCCTTGCGGCTACTTTTCTTCCGCCCTTGATCCTGTAGCATGCGCTTTGCCAAGATGTTTGCGAGCTATCGCTGTCGCTGCTGCTGCTGCGTCTGTAAAACAGAGTGAGGGAATGGTCCTAGGCCATGCTTTAAACCTAATGGTACCTCACTCTGTGGATGCTCTACTGAACAGAACTCAAACGCAACACCTCACTTCCGCACGGTTAACAAGATATGAATTGATCTTGTTTGCACCACACATACAAATTAAGAGGTGTTGTGTTCTTAATCCGGCTGAACTCCTACCTTTCCCACAAGGTACTGCTTAGAGTGACGAAGAGTCACATGACTGCCTTTACACTACCGAACAAGAGACAAGGGTAGAATTGATCTGAAAGATACTCCTTTGGACAACCCACAAGGGGAGTTGTTTTGCGATGGCTCCTGCTTCAAACTTCTGGATGGTACATCCACAGCTGCTTATACAATCACTACATTGAGCACGGTCATGGAAACCAAAAGAATCACGCATACCTCCGCGCAGGACGCAGAGATTATTGCATTGACCCGAAGGGCTTACAGTGAATATATACACTGACAGTCAGTATGCCTTTGGGGTGGTTCACAACTTTGGGAGACTTTGGTCAGAAAGATGGTTCTTGACTTCACATGGTACAAAAATCCTGCATGGTTCCCTGATAGTACGGCTACTCTCAGCGCTTGCACACCCTACTCAGCTAGCTATCATAAAATGCGCAGCGCATCACAAGATTGTAGATGATGTAGATAAAGGGAACGCTTTTGCTGATCAGATAGCCAAGCAGACTGCCACTGATCTCTCTTCAGACATGTATACTTCAAGGGAGGCCACAAATGCCTGTACTATGGATGAGGGTATTGATTCCGTAAGGGATATCCAAGCCGATGCCATGTTAGAAGAGTCTAAGAAATGGGCTGAGGGCTTGGGGAAACTTGATGATGATGGGTGTTGGGTGGACAGAGTTGAAGGAAAATGGCTGCTTCCCGACGTGTACATTATGATGATGGTTGTTATGGCTCATGGTCCCACTCACATATGTGCTCGTAAAATCACAAAAATGTTGGAAAAAGTATGAGTAAATGACAAAATCTCTAAAGTAGCTGAACGCTTTGTCCAGGAATGTATGATTTGTTTGCAGCATAATGTGGGAAAGGGCACATCAACTCCTGGGGGTAATTTTGGTCCACCTTCTGTCCCCTTTGAGGTCATCCATTTTGATTTTATTGAGATGGAACGTTGCAATAATCTTAAGTATGTGTTAGTCGTTATCTGTGGTTTTAGCAAATGGGTTGAGGCTTTTCCTGTCAAAGACGCTACAGCCATAACTACTGCAAAGACTATGTTAAAGGAGTACTTCCTGAGATTCGGGCTGCCAAGAGTCATCTGGTCGGACAATGGTCCACATTTTATCGCTGCTGTAATTCTGCAGATATGTGCGGGATTACAGATCGATAAACGGTTCCATTCGGCTAGACACGCTCAGAGTGCTGGACTAGTGGAAAGACACAACGGCATCATCAAAAACAAGCTCGCTAAGACGTGTGCCGGCACCAAACTAAAATGGCCGGACGCCTTACCGATCGTGTTGTTATCAATGCGAACAACCCCTCAAACTAAGACTGGGCTCTCTCCCTTTGAGGTGGTTATGGAAAGGCCATCTAATATTTGGAACATTCCGAAATGTCGTTCTTTGCGAAATGTTGAAAATTTACTTCTTTCAGATTACTGTAGACAGTTGACTAAAAACTTTTATTTGATTTATCACCAGGTGCGAGAGGCTTTACCTGTACAATATGAGGGCCCTGGTCACAGCATACGACCTGGGGACTGGATTCTTGTAAAATCCTTTGAGCGATCTTCTTGCCTCGCACCTCGTTGGCGGGGCCCCTTCCAAGTCCTGCTGGTCACACAGACTGTGGTGCAGGTGGCAGGCCGGAAGAATTGGATTCATGCGACACACACCAAGAAGATTCCACACCCAGTGCCATACGATACAGAAGAAGCAGAACCCCTCATCAGTACTGCAACCAATGATCCCGAAGCAGCAATTAGCATCAAGAGTGCATCAGAAACTCTCCCTGATGCTGTGAGGTCTGGGGAAACAGCCATTTCATCTCCACACTCTCCAACCATTTTGTTCCCGGAAACGATCCCCAATTGTGCCTCTGACCTTGCTTTCGCTCATTCACCACTTCCAGTGGGAAGTGACGACACATTGTTCACGGATCAATCATTGCCAGGGATCGCAAGGTACGATCTGCGTCCGAGGAAATAGACCTACTGCACGGTTCGGCTGTGCGCTCAGAGAAGAAAAAGTCATCAAGGGCTTGCCTTTTTGGCCCGATCAATTGTTTGTAAAGGGATTCTGTTGGCTAGGGTTTGTGGAAGGACTAAGAAGACGCTCAGCTTGGAGGTTGCCAGCTAATAACACTGGTGCGTTTGTTTGAAGAATACAATGCCTGCAACCGCTCCCGCATGTATGGAAAAGGGAAAAGACTGTGTGACCAGCTACGGAAATGAACATTTAAATGTTTGGGCCCCGAAAACGTACTGCTGTCTTGTTACAATGTTAATTGGTTTTATAACAGTCATTGTATTAGGTTTCTGCTATCTAGAAGAAGTACATCCGCTTGAGAGTTTGTTGCCGGCTGAAAATGTACCTACTGTTTCTACTCCTTTCGTGCATCTGCACACTCTATCTCCTAGAGACTCTCAGTACAGACAGAGATATCATAATAATACACTATTACTCATCATGAATGCTACACATGCCATCTTTAACAAATCTAATTGTTGGGTCTGTTCACATTTACCGCAACACGGGGATAAGGGGCTAGGTTGGTATATTCATCCTATACCTTTGACAACTGCATGCTATGCTTCTCTTAGAGCACTATTCTTTGGTCGATGGAACGATAGCATCTCAGGGAACTTCGATGGGACTAATTTGAATCAGTTTGAAAAACATGTTCTGACTCCCTTGGGATGCTCGCTCTTTGCAAATAGGAGTAAGCCTAATGTTGCTTCTATTAGGCCTTCTGATAGACTGTCCCGTCCTTTTCAATCTTTGATCTCTTTCAAAATGGCTCCTATAGGCAATAAGGACGCCACGCCTCCTTCTTACACTGTCAACCATAGCCCAGATTCTGTTTCTTTCTGCATACAAAGGAATAGTACTCAGTCAATGGGTGATTGTAAAGGTTGCGCCAACGTTGCGAATTTGACTAGTGAGGATAGACCTTTGTATTTAGGCAAACCTGTCTACTTTGTTTGCGTTAATGTAGCATTTCCATGGTTACCCAGGGATTGGCAGGGAACTTGTTATTTAGGGATTCTGTTAACCGGGGTATTCATAGCCAGTACTGTAGAAATTTCAAAGGCTCGTCCACGACAGGACGAGAATGGTGACACTTCAGCACAAGTTCTGGGCGATGTAGCTAAATACTTTGTGCCATTTTGGGGACAAATAATGAACTCTGAAGATATCAGGAGACTAGCGAGAGTACTGGAGAGGACCATCAACCGGACCACTAACATACTCTATAATATGATCCTAGAACAGAAAGCAATAAGGTTAGTAGCACTTCAGAACGGGGTGGCATTAGATGTCATCCTTGCTGAACGTGGTGGGGTATGTAAGTTAGTGGGGTCCGCTTGCTGTGTTTTCGTGCCAGATTCCTCCCCAACTATCTTCAAGGCAATACAGAATCTGCATGTCCTAAGTTCAGAAGTGCATGTTCCCGAGGGAAACCTGGATCTTAGTGCTTGGTTCTGGGACTTCTTGCGATCTTGGGGTTGGAAGCTACTTTCGGTCTTGCTGATCATTTTAGGAATTATGCTGTTTCTTTGTTGTTGTATACAATGTCTTCCTGGTATGTGTTCGATGTTAGGAGGATATTGCGCACAGGCGATGGGTACATTAGGAGGCAAGGTATACGCCCCAGACAAGAACTCCAATGAATACGTGCTGAAAGAAATCCTAGTAACTGATCTTATGGCAATTGATATTTCCGATAGTGATTCAGGGTATATGGACGTTGAGACGTGGAGTTATTCGTAGAGTGACTAGGAGTAGTTTAGTGCTTGGCTTAGGCCAAAAGGAGGGTTTGTTGAACGGGACATCATATTGTGCCTCCTTTATTGTATATATTGGCCTAAGCCCAGTCGCTCTGCGGAGAAATCCGCGTTGCAAGGTTCTGACTTTTAGATCGATTAAACCGCCATTTTAGGATTAATCCGCCATTTTGATTCTCACTCCAAAGTCACCCTGTGTTCTAAGATGGTGGACAGTGTTGTTCTGCTTGTAACATGGCCGTCTTGACCTATGTACACAAGTTAATGCTTAAACTGCCCGCAGGCAAAATGTTAGGGTCATGTACTGAGACCTTGTCCTTCGTTGACCTGTGGATAGAGGATTACTTGTGCCAATGATACTAATCCATGAACATATATTAAGTACAATACTGTTTGAATGCTAAACGTGCACTCTTGTTTGACTACATTGTATAAGAATATGTATGAAGGCTTAATGTAGAATCCGAAGACACACTGTTGCTATTGTAACCTATTGGAGTATTTATTAAGGATATTCCATAAATGTATAGATGCATAAATTCGGAACAAACTCGGCATGAACCCCTAGCCCGAGAAATGGTTAACCTGCAAATGGGCTGGACATCATGTAGAGAACCGTATATAAGGCACGAACATTCTGATGTACAGTCCCACTCACTTCACACACCGAACAGGGCTGGTATTTGCTGTGTTGTACTGAGGGCCTGATAGCTATCTGTTGCTTTGTCCTTTGAAAACTGTTCAGTTGTAGAATAAAGATCTGTGTATCTTTGTAAGCCTGTGTGGGTATATTTCCTTTTGGGGTACTCAGCCTCGATATTCTCTTTTTGCTTTCACAGATGGCGCCCGAATAGGGACCCTCAAGATTGATGCCAGCTCATTGAAGGTTGACGAGGCTATCGGACCGGGATCGGACGGTGTAAAGGGGTCCCCTTTCCTGAATGAGGAGCGACACCTCAGCAGCGCTACACGGCCCGATCCCTGGACGGTGAGCATGCGGCCCGAGTCGGCATCTTGACGAGGGTCCACATATCGAAGCGGGCAGATTTGCCAAAATCACCAAACACGAGGGTCCTATGTTTGTTAGAACATTTTGAAATCCGATCGGATCCCCTTAGGATTGATCAGGCGAGTCGTGACCCGATTCTTAAGTATCCTGATCATTTGTTTTGGGTCATTGTACTTGCAAGTACAATTATTGACCAGGTAACACCAGTAATCTGATATGCCTGGGAAATTGTGTGCCTGCTTCAGGGCGTTATTCGGCAGTGACAGACAATCTTTGGAATTTGGCTGACCGGCGCCAATGGAGGGGTCGCCGACGTGTACTAAGTACTGTAAGGTAGTATAGTGTTTAATGATATTTGGCAAAGACAAACTAGACATGCTTCCGAACTTCAGTGGCCAATCAATGGTAGTTTTGAAATCCCTTGTATTGAGTACTTAGAATCCATAATATTGAAGAAAAAGGCTAGACCTGCAGCATTTGATGTATTGCAGAATTGGAAGAAAGAAGCTTTACAGAAGCTTAAGAGTAGAGAAAAACATGCGCGCCGCCATAAGACGAACGCCGAAAAGGCGTTGTTATATGACCAAGATAAACAGTCTGAATCAGCTAGGAATATGGATAGGGCTTTCTCACTTGGTATCCAGAAAATCTATCCTTCTAAAGACTTTCATGTTTCTGGCGAACTTATTGATAAATTGTTAAATGAACGAAGGCCTGGTGCCACTGCGCCACCTCCATATGTTCCTCTTCCTGCTGGTTTGCCTCTTCCTGCTGTTATTCCTCCGACTGCTCCTCCTGGTGCTCATATCGTTCCTCCTGCTGCTCCTCTTCCTCCAGTCGCTGCTCCTCCACCTGCTCCTCCACCTTTGCCTGCTGTACCCGTAATAGCACCGCCGTTCCCAGATGTTCAAAATGTGCCTACTCTCCCTCTTCCAAGTGGTTCTACACCGCTTGTAGTAGATCGGGGAGCGGGATCGAGGGTTGTCACTCGTAATACTGTATCTCCAGAAAAGAAACGTGAGTTAACTGCATGGGCTAGGCATTGCATGGAGAAGGGTGATCAAGCTAATGTTTTTGCCACACTCTCTAATATGGACAGTTTTCCTGAGAAAAACGTTTTTATTGAAGGATTAGGGATTCACTTGTGTGTAATGTGGGACAGGTTAAACGATACAGATCTCACACAAGGGTTGAGGGATCTGAACACTTTAGCGTTCTCTAGGGACACTGCGGAGAAAGTACAAGAGCGTGTCGAGAGGGTACTTGAGTATAGAAAGGAGTTGGAAAGGTTACGGAATGAAGATGAAGATGGAGATAGTTTGGACGTCATGTTTGTACAGAAACGGTTCCTTCCTTGTCGTAAATCGATAAATGAGGAAACACGGATTTGCAAGAAAGACGCAATTAGGTGCATCTCAGACATGACGGTAACTCCCGTTGAAGTATATGACAAGTATAGTCAGTATACGCCAGAAATGCAGAGGAAAGTGATACAGGTAATGGTAGAATACCTACAGGATGAGTGTGTAAAAAGAAAGATTTGTTGTCCCGCAGAGTTATTGGTTATTTACAATAGAGCTTTTTCGTTTGACACTTCTTTGGCTGCTTTAGCGCTCGATTTGGCTCTGTTGCTTAGTAAGCGTTCGGAGTTGCCTACTTCTCAGTTGCCTATGAGAGAGGTTCCTCCGACATTTGTCCCAAAAGTTGAGATTCACGCTAATGTTGCAGTGGGTACAGCAGCTCAGGAAATCCCTGCACATTATGTGTCAGAGTTTGTTCATGTCCCGTTCTCGAGACAGGAAGTGAACACCATTAGACAATCTATTCCCGAAATTAGGAAGAATCCGACAGGGTTCTACAAATAAATAGAGTCTGTTTTGCAATCATCAGTATTCACTCAAAGTGATATTGACCTATTATTTCCTGTACTCCTGCCTGTAGATTTGTGGAAACAGGTTAGAACTATAGACGATGTACCAGGGCTAGGAGAAACATGGACTAACATAGTTAGACTCAATGGAGAAAGGCCAGCTGGCGAAAGACCGCCTCAGATGATACTAACTTTACCTGACAGAATAGTTGCGAAACTGAAAACTATAATTCCCGAAAAGAGAATTATTTGTGACAAGCTTACTGCCTGTGTCCAAGGGAAGTCTGAGGGTGCTACCGAGTTCTTTAATGGGTTCGAACAGGTATTTTCAGATTTCAGTGGACAAGACTTAGGCACAGAGTCTGGGAAAAGATTATTCATAGACAAATTTGTGCGTGGATTGCTGCCTGACATCCAGTCGCAAATTATGTCCTTCGAGAGCACTTGGCAAGCGAAATCTCAATCAGAAGTACTGCACATGGCTCAGAACTACGAGAATCGTGTCAATCATGAAAAGGAAAGAGTTGAAAAGAGGAAAGGTGATTTGAAGACAAAAGTACTATTACAGCAAATTGATAGAGGCCCTAGAGGGGGTAATTCACAATTTAGAGGTTACTATGTTCCACAGGGTAAGGCGCCCTTGGGACCTGTAAACATTAACCAGTGTGCTTATTGTAGACAAGAGGGTCATTGGCATGCACAATGCCCGATCCTCTGACAGAGGTCATATAACACATTTGGGAATATGGGTAGACGATCCAAAAGTCGCCCGGGTCTAGGGGGCACTGGTAGAGGTCAGTTTTCACAGGATTCACAGCAACCTTTTTCACAGGACAATCAGGCATCAGGTGTGGATACTAGAAACATTTTTGATCATCCTTCTGCCGCTTACCTCTCTGAAGAACTTCCTTTCGCCGACATTCTGTTTCGCTAGGATTGCCCGAAGCATGGTTTGGAACAACGCCTATTCCCATTAATCAGAAAGGTCCCTACGTTGAAATGATAGTGGGAAATAGGAAACATCTATTCTTGATAGATACAGGGGCACAGAAGTGTTCCATTGATCATTCTCGCGTTCCAAACATTCCACTGTCAGGGCAAACTAACGTTTCTGTAGGGTTCTCTGGTACACCAGTTGTCTGTCCGGTTTCTTCGCCGGTACCTATTTCTTTGGGTCTGTTTATGGACCATTGTCCATTGCTTTTGACTTCTAATTGTGGAGAGAATTTGTTGGGGTTGAATCTGTTGAAGGAATTAAATGAAGTAATTCATTGTTCTTCTGATGGAGTGCGTTTGACGATTTCACCACAGCAACTTTCTGTTTCTCAATTCTTGACTAGACTTTTGCCACCGGAATTTAGTGATGTTCCGGAGTGTTTATGGGCTATTGATGATAATGATGTCAGTGTTTTTCAAATTGAACCTGTTAAAATTGTCTTGAAACATGGAGTAAAACTGCAACGTATTCCACAGTATAAGATCTCGGTTGATGGTGAGCAAGCTTTGAAATGCATAGTCTCCGATTTTGTGCATCGAGGGATGATTGAGAAAAATACAGGTAGTTTGTGCAATAGCCCGATTTTGCCCATGTACAAAAAAGGCGATAATGCAATTCCTTTTCGTTTCATAATTGATCTGCGTGCCATCAATAAGATCGTCGCTCCAGAATTTCCAATTGTGCCTGATGTGACGACGATATTAACTATAATCCCGGCTTCAGCTACTTACTTTAGTGTTGTGGATCTAAAGAACGCTTTCTTTAGTATTCCTATACATAAGGACAGTAGATACCTGTTCACGTTCACCTTAGGGGGACGCTCGTTTACCTTCACCCATCCACCGCAAGGTTACACAGAAAGTCTTAGCATCTGCCTGCCTCCACTCTCCGCCCTCTGCAACTCATCCAGAACAGAACTGCGAGACTTGTCCTTGGCTTCAAGCCCACGGACTGTATCTCTCCAGGACTGAAATCTCTACACTGGCTCCCAGTGGCTGCGAGGATTAAGTTCAAAACCCTCTGCATTGTCCACAAGGCCTTCTGGGGGCTGGGGCCTAAATACCTGCAACTCTCTCTTCCTAAATATCTTCCTTCCCGAGCCCTTCACTCATCCGTCTCCAACTCCCTCAGGGTCAGCCGCTTCTCGAAGCAACGAGCTGGGGGTAGATCTCTCTCCGCGGCAGGAGCCTCCCTCTGGAACAGCCTTCCTGCCTCCCTGAAACTTGAGGAGAACCATCTCCGGTTCCGGAAGCACCTCAAAACCTTCCTCTTTGCTTCTGCTTTCTCACTCCCTCTCCCCTGCTAATTCTTCACAAAATTCTGCACTGAATCTGAAACTTGGCCACTCTCACCGACCTCGGTCCTGGGCCCAGCCACTCTCCACTTGCACTGCCTCCCTGGCAACCCCTGCACTGCAGGACTGTTCTCTGTATCCCTACAGCCCCCTCTTCCCAGCACTTGTCTGCACTTACCTTGCACTTGCCACCAGCTGGCCCTATTTATTTATTTATCTATTTATTTCTATTCTACTTACCTTGTACTGCACTTTTCCCTTCCCCCTACCCCTGCACTTGCGCGGTCTGAATGACACCTGGCCTAGTAGGATCGTTGTCCGTCCTCCCCCTGTTCCCCCCTCCCTGCCTCGTCGCGCCTTGAAACACTTGTGTATAGGCGCGTTACAAATGCCATATCATATCATATATCTATAGTAGGGCTTTGAAAGAGCAGCTTGACACCCTCGAGTTGCCCTCTACTTGTACACTGCTTCAATATGTTGATGACTTGCTTTTAGCTGCTGACTCAGAGAGCGCTTGTAAGGAGGGCACTGTGTTGTTACTTACTCACCTGGCTAAACATGGACATAAAGCTTTGCTTAAAAAATGTCAATATTGTTGTCAGGAGGTCCCCTATTTAGGCTATCTCCTGTCAAAGGAGGGAAGAAGGATGACGCCTGAACAGATAAAACTCATTTCTCGCATGTCTGTCCCAAATACATAGAAGGAAGTTAGAGCCTTGATAGGAATGGCTTCTTACTGTAGGCAGTGGATCCCCACCTTTTCACTAGTTATTAAGCCGATGTTGGCTCTGACGAAGAAGGGCATTTCTTTGCCATTGCCGTGGAACATGGAGCACCAGCGTGCATTTGATTTGCTCAAGACTGCATTATGCTAGGCACTGGTTTTGGGCACACCAAATTAAGAAAAGGCCTTTGTGTTGTTTGTGCATGAATGTGATGGATGTGCTTTGGCTGTGTTAACGCAGGAACATGGAGGGAAGAATAGGCCTTGCGGCTACTCTTCTTCCGCCCTTGATGCTGTAGCATGCGCTTTGCCAAGATGTTTGCGAGCTGTCTCTGCTGCTGCTGAGTCTGTAAAACAGAGTGAGGGAATGGTGCTAGGTCATGCTTTAAACCTAATGGTACCTCACTCTGTGGATGTTCTACTGAACAGAACTCAAACGCAACACCTCACTTCTGCACGGTTAACAAGATATGAATTGATCTTGTTTGCACCACACATACAAATTAAGAGGTGTTGTGTTCTTAATCCGGCTGAACTCCTACCTTTCCCGCAAGGTACTGCTTGCAGTGACGAAGAGTCACATGACTGCCTTTACACTACCGAACAAGAGACAAGGGTAGAATTGATCTGAAAGATACTCCTTTGGACAACACACAAGGGGAGTTGTTTTGCGATGGCTCCTGCTTCAAACTTCTGGATGGTACATCCACAGCTGCTTATACAATCACTACATTGAGCACGGTCATGGAAACCAAGAGAATCACGCATAAATCCGCGCAGGACGCAGAGATTATTGCATTGACCCGAGCTTGTGAACTTTCCGAAGGGCTTACAGTGAATATATACACTGACAGTCAGTATACCTTTGGGGTGGTTCACAACTTTGGGAGACTTTGGTCAGAAAGAGGGTTCTTGACTTCACATGGTACAAAAATCCTGCATGGTTCCCTGATAGTACGGCTACTCTCAGCGCTTGCACTCCCTACTCAGCTAGCTATCATAAAATGCGCAGCGCATCAGAAGATTGTAGATGATGTAGGAAAAGGGAACGCTTTTGCTGATCAGATAGCCAATCAGACTGCCACTGATCTCTCTTCAGACATGTATACTTCAAGGGAGGCCACAAATGCCTGTACTATGGATGAGGGTATTGATTCCGTAAGGGATATCCAAGCCGATGCCATGTTAGAAGAGTCTAAGAAATGGGCTGAGGGCTTGGGGAAACTTGATGATGATGGGTGTTGGGTGAACAGAGTTGAAGGAAAATGGCTGCTTCCTGACGTGTACATTATGATGATGGTTGTTATGGCTCATGGTCCCACTCACATATGTGCTCGTAAAATCACAAAAATGTTGGAAAAAGTATGAGTAAATGACAAAATCTCTAAAGTAGCTGAACGCTTTGTCCAGGATTTGTTTGCAGCATAATGTGGGAAAGGGCACATCAACTCCTGGGCGTAATTTTGGTCCACCTTCTGTCCCCTTTGAGGTCATCCATTTTGATTTTATTGAGATGGAACGTTGCAATAATCTAAAGTATGTGTTAGTCGTCATCTGTGCTTTTAGCAAATGGGTTGAGGCTTTTCCTGTCAAAGACGCTACAGCCATAACTACTGCAAAGACTATGTTAAAGGAGTACTTCCTGAGAGTACTTCCTGAGATTCGGGCTGCCAAGAGTCATCTGGTCAGACAATGGTCCACATTTTATCGCTGCTGTAATTCTGCAGATATGTGCGGGATTACAGATCGATAAACGGTTCCATTCGGCTAGACACGCTCAGAGTGCTGGACTAGTGGAAAGACACAACGGCATTATCAAAAACAAGCTCGCTAAAACGTGTGCCGGCACCAAACTAAAATGGCCGGACGCCTTACCGATCGTGTTGTTATCAATGCGAACAACCCCTCAAACTAAGACTGGGCTCTCTCCCTTTGAGGTGGTTATGGGGAGGCCAGCTAATATTTGGAACATTCCGAAATGTCGTTCTTTGCGAAATGTTGAAAATGTACCTCTTTCAGATTACTGTAGACAGTTGACTAAAAACTTTTATTTGATTTATCACCAGGTGCGAGAGGCTTTACCTGTACGATATGAGGGCCCTGGTAACAGCATACGACCTGGGGACTGGATTCTTGTAAAATCCTTTGAGCGATCTTCTTGCCTCGCACCTCGTTGGCGGGGCCCCTTCCAAGTCCTGCTGGTCACACAGACTGTGGTGCAGGTGGCAGGCCGGAAGAATTGGATTCATGCGACACACACCAAGAAGATTCCACACCCATTGCCATACGATACAGAAGAAGCAGAACCCCTCATCAGTACTCCAAGCAACGATCCCGAAGCAGCAATTAGCATCAAGAGTGCATCGGAAACTCTCCCTGATCCTGTGAGGTCTGAGGAAACAGTCATTTCATCTCCACACTCTCCAACCATTTTGTTCCCGGAAACGATCCCCAATTGTGCCTCTGACCTTGCTTCCGCTCATTCACCACTTCCAGTGGGAAGTGACGACACATTGTTCACGGATCAATCAGTACCAGGGATCGCAAGGTACGATCTGCGTCCGAGGAAATAGACCTACTGCACGGTTCGGCTGTGCTCTCAGAGAAGAAAAAGTCATCAAGGGCTTGCCTTTTTGGCCCGATCAATTGTTTGTAAAGGGATTCTGTTGGCTAGGGTTTGTGGAAGGACTAAGAAGACGCTCAGCCTGGAGATTGCCAGCTAATAACACTGGTGCATTTGTTTGAAGAATACAATGCCTGCAACCGCTCCCGCATGTATGGAAAAGGGAAAAGACTGTGTGACCAGCTACGGGAATGAACATTTAAATGTTTGGGCCCCGAAAACGTAATGCTGTCTTGTGACAATGTTAATTGGTTTTATAACAGTAATTGTATTAGGTTTCTGCTATCTAGAAGAAGTACATCCGCTTGAGAGTTTGTTGCCGACTGAAAATGTACCTACTGTTTCTACTCCTTTCGTGCATCTGCACACTCCATCTCCTAGAGACTCTCAACACAGACAGAGATATCATAATAATACACTATTACTCATCATGAATGCTACACATGCCATCTTTAACAAATCTAATTGTTGGGTCTGTTCACATTTACCGCAACACGGGGATAAGGGGCTAGGTTGGTATATTCATCCTATACCTTTGACAACTGCATGCTATGCTTCTCTTAGAGCACTATTCTTTGGTCGATGGAACGATAGCATCTCAGGGAACTTCGATGGGACTAATTTGAATCAGTTTGAAAAACATGTTCTGACTTCCTTGGGATGCTCGCTCTTTGCAAAAAAGAGTAAGCCTAATGTTACTTCTATTAGGCCTTCTGATAGACTGTCCCGTCCTTTTCAATCTTTGATCTGTTTCAAAATGGCTCCTATAGGCAATAAGGACGCCACGCCTCCTTCTTACACTGTCAACCATAGCCCAGAATCTGTTTCTTACCTCATACAAAGGAATGGTACTCAGTCAATGGGTGAGTTTAAAGGTTGCGACAACGTTGCAAATTTGACTAGTGAGGATAGACCTTTGTATGTAGGCAAACCTGTCTACTTTGTTTGCGGTAATGTAGCATTTCCATGGTTACCCAGGGATTGGCAGGGAACTTGTTATTTAGGGATTCTGTTACCCGGGGTATTCATAGCCAGTACTGTAGAAATTTCAAAGGCTCGTCCACGACAGGACAAGAATGGTGACACTTCAGCACAAGTTCTGGGTGATGTAGCTAAATCCTTTGTGCCATTTTGGGGACAAATAATGAACTCTGAAGATATCAGGAGACTAGCGAGAGTACTGGAGAGGACCATCAACCGGACCACTAACATACTCTATAATATGATCCTAGAACAGAAAGCAATAAGGTTAGTAGCACTTCAGAACGGGGTGGCATTAGATGTCATCCTGGCTGAACGTGGTGGGGTATGTAAGTTAGTGGGGTCCGCTTGCTGTGTTTTCGTGCCAGATTCCTCCCCAACTATCTTCAAGGCAATACAGAATCTGCATGTCCTAAGTTCAGAAGTGCATGTTCCCGAGGGAAACCTGGATCTTAGCTCTTGGTTCTGGGACTTCTTGCGATCTTGGGGTTGGAAGCTACTTTCGGTCTTGCTGATCATTTTAGGAATTATGCTGTTTCTTTGTTGTATACAATTTCTTCCTGGTATGTGTTCGATGTTAGGAGGATATTGCGCACAGGCGATGGGTACATTAGGAGGCAAGGTATACGCCCCAGACAAGAACTCCAATGAATACGTGCTGAAAGAAATCCTAGTAACTGATCTTATGGCAATTGATATTTCCGATAGTGATTCAGGGTATATGGACGTTGAGACGTGGAGTTATTCGTAGAGTGACTAGAAGCAGTTTAGCGCTTGGCTTAGGCCAAAAGGCGGGTTTGTCGAACGGGACATCATATTGTGCCTCCTTTATTGTATATATTGGCCTAAGCCCAGTCGCTCTGCGGAGAAATCCGCGTTGCAAGGTTCTGACTTTTAGATCGATTAAACCGCCATTTTAGGATTAATCTGCCATTTTGATTCTCACTCCAAAGTCACCCTGTGTTCTAAGATGGTGGACAGTGTTGTTCTGCTTGTAACATGGCCGTCTTGACCTCTGTACACGAGTTAATGCTTAAACTGCCC
This sequence comes from Ambystoma mexicanum, assembly GCF_040938575.1. Taxonomy (NCBI): domain Eukaryota; kingdom Metazoa; phylum Chordata; class Amphibia; order Caudata; family Ambystomatidae; genus Ambystoma; species Ambystoma mexicanum. The sequence continues at coordinate 844,503,499 of NC_090938.1, forward strand.
GCAGGCAAAATGTTAGGGTCATGTACTGAGACCTTGTCCTTCGTTGACCTGTGGATAGAGGATTACTTGTGCCAATGATACTAATCCATGAATATATATTAAGTACAATACTGTTTGAATGCTAAACGTGCACTCTTGTTTGACTACATTGTATAAGAATATGTATGAAGGCTTAATGTAGAATCCGAAGACACGCTGTTGCTATTGTAACCTATTGGAGTATGTATTAGGATAATCCATAAATGTATAGATGCATAAATTAGGAACGAACTCGGCATGAACCCCTAGCCCGAGAAATGGTTAACCTGCAAATGGTCTGGACATCATGTAGAGCACTGTATATAAGGCACAAACATTCTGATGTACAGTCCCACTCACTTCACACACCGAACAGGGCTGGTATTCGCTGTGTTGAACTGAGAGTCTGATAGCTATCTGTTGCTTTGTCCTTTGAAAACTGTTTAGTTGTAGCATAAAGATCTGTGTATCTTTGTAAGCCCGTGTTGGTGTATTTCCTTTTGGGGTACTCAGCCTCGATATTCTCTTTTTGCTTTCACAATCCTTCTTTCATGGTTACGTTCTTTGTGTTGCAAAATCGTTTCTTCTTTTAAGTCTAATACACCATTATTCCTTATATTTCGTCTTTACGTGTCGTTCTTTGCTTGTCGTTTCATTCATTAGTACGCCTGTCAAGGCCCTTGTGCCGTCACCATTCGCCTTCCATTAAGGCCCTTTGGGTCTCTTCGGGGACAGTTTGTAAGTAGTCTTCATTTCGTGTGAACTGCTGGTATGGTTGTTTCAACGGGTACCGTGCTGCCCATGGTTGTCTGGTTATAGGCACCTCAACAGGTATTGCTCTTCTGATGGGCACTGGGCAGAGCCCTAGTGCTGCTCTCCGTTGGTTTAGTTGCTCCTCATACGTCACATATCTTGTCGAGTATGTTCCTGGTACCTCAAAATGGGTGGCTGGAGTGCAGGCCATATCTGGGACCTCCTCTACACTCCCCCCTCTGGTTGGTTCATCAACCACTTCTGCTTCCTCCTTCGGATTCATCTTACTTGGTTCTTCTGTATCTTGTTCATCGTCTTCTGCGTTTGTACATGATGGTGTGAACGTGTGTTTCTTTGGAGTCCATATTTGTATCACTCCTTTCAGACTTCCTGATGTTTTTACATGTTCGTCTTTGTTCCAGGTCATAAACTGGCACTGTCCATTTGGGCTGCAATAGATCCATTTTCCTTCATACTTTCTTCGTTTTCTGGGATATACAAACTATGTTCCTTCTGGTGCAAATTCGCTGGCCTTCACAAAGTCTCAGGTCTCTGGGCTTCCATCCTGGCTTGACATCGATCATGATCTTCATCCCAATGGCTTTCTTCGCAGTTTTCTGGCATTGTGTGATGATTATCTTGATAACACAAAATCCTAGTAGTATCATCAATAGCAGGGCTCCCAGAAACTTGAATATGTCTGCCATCCATTGTCAGACCCATGAGAATAGGGTTTCAAACCAGCTGTTATCATCCACTTCGTCAGTTTCATCTATCATCTGGTTCTGTAGGTTTGTCAGCATACTTATGGCTTCCGTTAAGGTTCCATTTTCTTCATCATGCGAAGGTATAAATGTGCAACATGATTCTCTGATTTTTGCGCAAACACCTCCATCCATCGCTGTGATCATGTCAAGTACATATCTGTTCTGGAGAGTCATCAATCAGATTGCTCTTAGTTCTTCTTTAATCGCATTGAATCCTTTTATGGTGGTGTTGATGGTCTGTAATAATTCCCATCTGGTTATTTGCAACCACTTAGTGTTTGCTCCAACCTGGAATCTTGGCATGATGATTGTTGTGAACACTGATGAGGTGAGGCTGAACAGCCTGTGTTCATATGGGATCGCATGGAATGCTTCTTCTGATTTGGCAGAAAAGTAATTTTCCCCCTTCATTCGGGATACCAGCTCCACTGATCTCCTTTTCCTCAGGTGAGCATCTGCTTTCGGGAAACTGTCAATTTTCAGGTCACTTTTTGGGATCACCAGCACAGGAACGTGGACATTCACTTTTGTGCATATGCCTCCCCAGTCTCTTGGCAGTCTGATGTATGCTTTGGATCCACACGCCCAATAATGATCCATAATCACTGCAGTTCAGTGCGTCATTCCTGGGGCCTCGAAGATTTGTCCGCAGTTCTGATTCTCTCCCATCTTCCTAGTGCTGTAGTTCCTGAAGCACAATTTTGGGCTTTTCCAGTGGCACTATCTGCAAGGGTCCTCCTCTGTCTTCGACCCATGTTAGTAACTTTACCAACTTCGGCCATAGAGGTTTGCACAGTCTTGGTGAGTTTTCTATTGCTTCTTTGCAGGCTCCAAGGACCATCCAAACTTGGCAGATCACCACTCCTTCTTCCCATCCATTTGGGGAAACCACTGTTCCCCAAATCTGCATTTGGCCTCTGTTTTTACAAATTTGAGCTTCTTCTGGGGTTTTTCCATGGACGTTCAGTCTTGGGTTTATTTCCCATCTTATTTCTGTTCCTTAAACTTCAGGGTTTTCAGACCGGATCACGTGATTCCTGGTATGGGCTCTATTTCTTGTTTTAATGTCCTGACATGTCCATCTTCATCGAGGTAATCCGTTTCAGTTGCCCATATCAATGAGGCGCCCCTCCCCATAAGCTGTCCTCTGGTGTTGCACATTGCTACGTGTGAAAGACAGTGTGCTGTCGGGACATCAACTTCTACTGCCACAAAGATTTTGGATTTTCCCATGCTGTACGGTAGAAGTGCACAAACGAAGCAGTCTACTTCTGATTTCCTTCTCCCAACTTCTTTCATGTGTTGGTACCAAATGTTTCCTAGATGTGCTGTGCTGTCCAGGTAATCGTTTAGTTCATTGTTATCTTCATGTGGGCTTCTCTTGATTCTAAGTGTCTTTCTGTAATTAAACGCATCTGTGTGACTTCCTTGCTGGGGGTCTCTCGGGCATGCTGGTCGGTGGAGCAGGTTTCTTTATCTGCATCAATGTGATAGGTTGCATTCTTTTCCTGCCCTCTATAAGTGCCTTTAACCACCACCTGTCTGTCATCAGCCCAACGTAAGGCTGCATCGTGGGCTTGGTACTTGTTCCCTGTGTTGGAACTGGTGTGCTTGTCAGTTCAGTCTCTGCAGGTTTATTTTTCAGTTCCTCATGTAGTTTCTTCACTCTAACTATGAACGGGAATAAATGATCTATCAACATTTGTGTCCTTGCAGTGAATTCTCCCGTAGCCATTTCTGTCTTCTTGAGGGCTTTTTCTATGTCTGCTTTAGTTGGTCTTTCACTGGATTCTTCTTGGTCTCTTTCATTATTTACAGGGACTGGTTGTTCGGTAGGCAGTCTTGTGCTCTCTGTCGTCTTCGCTTGAGGTTCTGTGGCCATTGACACTTGCTCTGGTTCGTGTGCATTCAGTGTGTGTGTGCGTGTAGTGGTCAGTGCTACGTTTTCATTCATTCCGTGCTGACCCTGCCTCCAGCTTTTCTCTTCATTCGTTACCTCAACTGTGTATGTATCACTGCTAATTACATTCAATTTTAGTTTGTTCACCTTACCATCAGAATTTCTCAGGACTGGAATAACTATATAGGGTCTGGGTGCTTTTGTGGGACCTATGTGTACATTATCCGGTGGGTGCACTGAAATTGGAACGCTTCGTGCACCAATAAAGAATGCAGTTCTGATTGTTAATGACAGAAAGACAATGATAATCACTATACATATACACATAATTGTGTGGTATGAAAATTGGCAGCATTTCCTTCCAGGGAAGCAGGGGCGCCCCCTTTGTTTGTGGGAGGATCAGGTTACTGTTCTAGGCCCCCATTTCAATCATACCAAAATGTCAATGTTTTATTCTTTTGACTCACTCCATTATTGTTTCTCGAAAAGTTTGTATCTTAAAGTGTCTGGTGCTTCGCAAGTGTCCCCCCTCTTGCGGGTGACGATTGTCTCTGGATATGGGATACAGTTCCCTTGCTAGACTATGGAAAATGATTAGACTAACACCTTTGGTGAGTCACATTCATTGTGCATATTCAAAATAGGTGAGTTCCCAGTCCACCCCCCCCGAATCTGTTTCAGTCCTGAGGACATGCTGGAACCTGTTCAATTTAAAAAATTGAAAAAATGGCAATTTATCAAAATCAAAAAAATTAAAGGTGAAGTCCTCGTCTCTGCTCCCTCGATCTGTGCAATGGCGGAAAGATGGAGTATTTTGCCTCTGCTTCTCCGATCTGTCCCTCGGCGGAAAGTTTCATTGGAATCTCCTCATATACTCTCTCTGAAAGTTGGACAGCTCCACTTGCAGCATAAGTCCATGGAGGAGCGTTCCCATATGAGCAACATTAGCTGGATCTCTGATGAAGATGATGATGTCAACCTCGATAGGTCTTCCCACCATTTCTGTAAAGTCAGTGACTAGGTGAAACTGGACGTTGTGTGCCAATCGGCTGTCTTCGGGTGACAGGAACATTTGTCCTGCTTTACTGGGTTCAGGATTACAAGCTCTTCCCTTTGACGTGAACAGTCCTTGCACATTCCTGCTGTGTGGATTGCGACCAGGTAACTGAGCTTAGCCCACAGCTGGTTCAAATGTTCAGTGTTTCTTGGATCTCTAATGTATGTAAGCGCGTCTGTGGTTCTCGCGACGAGTGCTGGGCATTCCTCTATGATGCGAAAGAAAAGTGTATTTGTGAGTTCATCTATTATCGCCTGTGGTGGAAGCATTTGTGTCCTTATCACTGTATTCTGGTAACACAATGAGGGCTTCCGCGATGACAGCAAGCAGTTGCCAGATTATTTTCTTGTTGGCAGGATCTTGAATAAAGTCTGTGGCACTGGTTACTCTCCCTACAAGTGATGGATAAGATATTAGTACTAACTGGAAGTAGGTGAGCACATCCCTTGTGATATTTCTGCTGGGAGACACCATAAATTCTGCAAAACAAGGTCTTAATGTTGGTTGCTTCAGGATACTGTGTTAGCTCCTTAGGGTAAAAGTCCTCGATCTCAGTCTATTAGAGTCTTTTTTTTTCTCTCAACAACGCTTTAGTGTGATTTGATCTACAAGTTCGTGTCAGCATACGTGTTGTGGCTCAGATGTGCAATTTTCTTCTTCACCCTGCAACTAGGATGCACAGTGTCTGTTATGTCCTTATCCCCTTTTTTGCTTAGAGGAAATGTCCAGTTTAAGCCACAACTTGCAAAAGGGTTCTTTTGTCTTGCTTTGCTGCTCATGCATCCTTCTTCCTCGTCATGGATCTTGTCTGCACGTGCTGAGGTTCTTCCCCGTTGTCTGTAATTTCTTCGTGGTGGGGTGCAGTTTGGGGGCTTTCTCCGATATAGGGCTTAATGTCATTGAGAAAGATCCATGCTCTTCTGCCTTGCAGTTTGACAGCTGAAGGAGTGCAGTCCTCTAAAATGAAAGGGCAATTGAATCTTGGCTCGTCCCACCTTTTCCTCGTGTGGTTTTTCACCAACCCAGCGTCTCCAGGGAAGATGAGTGGAGTACGTAGACCTTGAACTGCGTCTGTTTCAGCATCTCCTGCTGTGTTTTGTGCTGCGCTGCATCCTTTTCGTCGTCGCTGTAGTTGGTCTGAAATTACAGTAAGGCTGGATGTCATGCAGTTCAGATATTCTTGCAACTCGGTTCCCAGGACCTCTCGGGCTTACTGGGCATCATATCTAGCTCTATCTCGGGAGTTAAGGGGGGTACTCCTTCTTCCTGCGGCGTAACATGATGGTCGGAGCCTGGTTGGTTTCCGAAGAGCATACAATGCCAGTGGAAGGCAGTGCAACCATCCCCTCTTTAGAGTAAGCTTCAACTTGGCTATCCTTTCCTTTAACAAGCCGTTGAGCCTCTCACAAATACCATTACCCTCCGGATGATACACCAACGAGAACTTGTGCTTTATACCAAGCAGCAAGCTGATCTGCTCAAAGACTGCATTAACAAAATGAGCCCCGTTGTCTGATCTCATCACCTCACACCCCCCCCCCCCTATCTAGGGAATACTTCCCTCACCAGGAATTTGGCAGCACAGGTTGAGTCTGAGTGTGTACAGGGACCTGCTTCTATCCATCTAGAGAATGGACACACCACTACAATTAAGTACCTGTACCCGTTACACACTTGAATCATGTCAACATAGTCGATATGTAAGTGCTGAAAAGGCCCATTTGGCCGGGAGATGATTCCTCTCACTACTTTTAATGTGTGCCCAGCGGTGAATTGCTTGCAGATTATGCAGTTCACCATAAAGAATGCAACATGCTCAGCTAAATTTGGTATAAACCAGTCTTCTGCGAGCGTTGCTGCTAGATTCTCTTTTGACATGTGAAATGGGTAATGCAATTGCTCCAATGCTATCTTTAGTAGGGCTACAGGCATTACTGGTTTACCAGTGCTGTCTTGCCGCCACAATCCATCAGAGGGGTTTAAAGAACACCCTTGACGGTTCCACAGGTTCTTTTCATCCTGAGGTGCCTCCCCTTGAAGCTCCATTAGTTGTGTCTGCCCCATATTGCTATAGGCTTCTGGTGTGGCTCGTGCTATCATCATCTGTTCATGGGTGCACGCCACTTCTACTTCCATGATCGTCTCACTTTACGATGCCATACACTTGACTTCCGTGTCTGCTGAATGATTTCCGCGTGACACAAAATCTGTCCCTTTGGTGTGGGCGGCGCATTTCACGACCGCTATGCCCACTGGGAGCTGTAGTGCCTTTATCAGCCTGTCCAATAAAGCTGCGTGCTGCACTGGCGTGCCATCTGCTCAGAGGTAGCCCCTCCTTTTCCAGCGTGCTAGTCCTGCGTGCACTGTGGACGTCACATAGGCGGAGTCACTGTACACTGTGACTTCCTGGTCTGCGTGATTCTCAATGGCGAGTATCAACGCCAATAATTCTGCAGCCTGTGCTGAATAATGAGATGGTATTCGTGCACTGACGAGTACTTGAAATTCCCCGTTTGCTATGTGTTTATTACAGCAACGCATGTATATCTTTGTCCGTCTTCTTGGTCGATTCTTGACGAACCGCCAATAAAAACGATCTCACCTCCCGCCAGGACATTTTCTTTCACCCTGTGGATTTCAACATAGAATTCTTCATAGTTTGCACAGTCATGTATCGGCTCTCCTTCAGTGACTGGCTCAGCTATGAACGTAGCTGGGTTTACTGTTTTACATCGAACTATTTTGATCGATGGATTAGATATGATCACCTCATAGGCGGAAGCTCTTTGAGATGTCAATGTACCCTTTGGTTTCTCTAAGATGGCAAACAATGAGTGCTCAACGTATAACGTCATGGAACATCCCATTACAATGGTAGTCACCTTCTCTATGGCGAACGCTGCAGCAGCTAGGCTTTGTTCGCATGGGAAGTGGCCTCTCATGACTGGGTCCAGGCTCCCACTGTAATACGCTAGGGGCTTGTACCCCAACGAGGTTCTTTGAGCGAGCACTGCCGTCATAACGCTGCCATCTGTGTGTGAAAATAGGTAGAATTCCTCTGCATAATTAGGAATCCCGAGAGCTGGAGCCGTACAAATCCCTCTCTTGAGTTCTGTAAACCCCTTTTCCATTGCCTCGTGCCTCGGTCCATTCAATCTCTTCCTTCATCACCTGGACCTTTTTTAACGCCTGGAGCAAGGGCTTGGTATACGAGCTGTAGTCGAAGACCCATGCTCTGACATAATTGCACAGGCCTAAAAAGCTCTGAATTTGCTTTATTGTGAGTGGTTTTGCCGTGTTCATGATAGCTTCAGCCCTTTCTGGGGTCACCTTTTTTCCTTCATGCGAAATGAGTTGGCCTATGTACAGCACTTCCTGTTGACAATACTGTAGCTTTTCCTTGTCAACCTTATATCCTTTCTCAGCCAGTATGGTCAGTAGTTTAACAGAATCGCGCCTGCATTGCTCTTCAGTGGTGCTGCAGATTAAGATGTCGTCCACATATTGCAAGACGATACTTTCTAATGCAATGGTGTTTAGGTCCATCTGTAGGACTTTGTTGAAAATGGACGGGGACTCACAGTACCCCTGTGGAAACCTCGTGCTTTTCAGACGCATTTGTCTCAATGTAAATGATGTCAGATCTTGAGAGTCACGGTGCAATGGGATTGAGAAAAAGGCATTTTTCAAGTCAATCACCATGAAATATTTTGCCTCAATTGGTATGTTACATAGGATTGTAGATGGGTTAGGGACTAGAGGGAACTCGGCTTCAAAAATATCGTTTAATGCTCTTAACTCTTGGATTAAACACCAAGATCCTCCTTTTGATTTCTTGATGGGATAAATCACCGTATTACAGGGTGACTTTGACGTCACTAGGATGCCCTGATCCATCATGGTGGAAATTGTCTTCGCGATCCCTTCAACCGCCTCTCTGGACATGGGATATTGTCGCGCTTTTGGTAAAATTGTTCTTCGTTTTAATTTAATTTTCACTTCTCCCACCCCCTTCAGGAGGCCTACGTCATATGGTCCTGTAGTTCATACCTTGGACTGGATTGCTCAACACAACTGTCCACTATCAACTCCAGTTGTCGCCACCATCCCTTGGTCAGACCACACGGCCATACACTTCAATCTTAACTACGCTAAAGTCCCAACCACCAACCAAGGGTCTCTGCCACCCGCCCTCACCAGGAGCGCTAAGCAACTCACCAAGGAAAGGCTACTCCCACATCTCCAAGTTCCAGAACTTCAGCATCCCAGACACCCTCGCAACCACCTACAACCTCATCATGTCTAAAGCCATAGACACTATTGCCCCCCTTAAGCAAAGAAAAGCCAAACCCATTAGACATACCAATTCTTGGTATAACCAGGATCTCCTGAAACTACGTTCACAAAAACGTTCAGCTCTCGCTACCTGGCAAGCAAAACCTAATGAAGTCACCAAACTTTTGTTTAAAAACATCGCTAAACAATACAAATCCGCCATCATCTCAGCCAAAGCAAGCTCCTTCAACTCCAGGATAGCCAATGCTAGATCTGGGTCCAAAGAAATCTTTGCCATTTTCAGAGAACTAGAGTCTCCCACTCCCCCAGCCAACCCCTTAAACAAAGACAAAGAATGGTGCAACGGCATTCACGAAGCCATGCTCAACAAACTGAACACCCTCCAAGACAAAATCATCAGCCACCAAAAAGCCCTAACGCTACAACTTTCCGATCTTCACAAGAACACCCATGATGAAATCCCTGCTTTCTCATTCCAAGAGATGACAGAAGGGAAGGCCTCACCTTACTAAACTCAATCAAGCCCTCCAACTGTAAGGGAGACTCATGCCCTGCCCAGATCATCAAGGACAGCGCCCCGACTCCAGCACCGTTCTTCACCGCCTTCATCAACGCTTCCTTCCAATCAAACCAAGTGCCCTCCTGCCTCAAAGAAGCCTGGGTGTGCCCTCTGCTGAAGAAACATACACTCGACCCTAAATCTCCAGCGAACAACAGGCCCATCACGAAGGTCCCCTTCCTACTGAAGATTTTGGACAAAGCAGCATACACCCAAGTCCAAAAATACCTAGAAACGCATCCTCTACTTGGCCTCCGACAGTCAGGCTTTCGACCCAACCATGGCACCGAAACCGCGCTACTGGACCTTAAAAACCAAATTGATGACCTCAGAGACGTGGGCAAACCAGCCCTCCTTCTACTCCTCCACCTCTCTGCAGATTTGACCTGGTGGACCATGAGACCCTCTGCCACCACCTCTCAACGGCTGGCAACTTCTCACCAAATGCCACTGCATGGATTGCATCCTTTTTCAGTGGGAGAGCAATGAAAGTCAACCCAACTTGTACAATCTTTTCACTAGATCCTTATTCAAATACCTCGATTTGATGGGTATTTCTTACACCAACTACGCCGACGACACGCAAGTCCTCATCCCCCTGTCAGACGACTACGAGGCAGACCAAAAAACCCTCAATTCCATTTACACCACTATCCAGACCTGGATGGCCAAAAACTAGCTCTGCCTCAACAGCGAAAAGACAGAACTTCTTATCATCGGCTCTCCAACCAGAATAAAAAAATGGGCCCTCCAAATGACTCCTTTCTCATAGACAGCTCTCGTGTTCCTGTATCCCAGTCAGTCAAAACACTGGGAGTCTACCTGGATTCCAACCTCACCATGACAAGACAGGTGAATGCTATCTCATCAGTGGCAGCCTACCATTCAAAACTTATCATTGCTGCCTGGCCCTTTCTAACGCAACAAAACTCCCTTACCATTGTGTGGAGTCATGCCTCGGGTGATGCCGCGGCGTGCACTCAACCCGCACGAGCCCGGAGAAGCGGAACACCCTGGCGGCATGCCCGCCCTTCCCGTTGTAGCAAGGAAAGGGGAAGCCGCCGCAGACAGCCGCGCTGCTGGCGGCCGGGGCGATGCTGCGGACAGAGCTGCTATTGACAGCCGCGGCAAAGCCGCAAGAGAAGCCTCTGGGGACAGCCACGGCGGGCCCGCGGAACACTCACCTGGGTTCCACCCCGGCCCGGGAAAAGGGGAGTCGTGCTCGCGGTGGTGCCGGGACGCAGGAGAGCAGCGACCGGATCGCCGCCCCCGTGCTCCTGCTGATGGTGCCAGGACCGCATGTGGATGGAAAAGGACGCCCATCGTCCGGATGCGTCATTACACCACGCGGCCACAGCCGCATGACCGGTGTGAACCCTCACCACCTCAAGGAAAACGGGAGTGGGGACAGCCCGGGGCGGCAACCTTTAAGGGAGGCGGGACAACGTCCCGGGAACCAATGAGAAGGGGGTTAGCCCAGGCTCTCAGTGATTGGAGGGGGTTCGAAACCTCCTGTTATGATAAAAGGAGGCCAAACCAAACTAATGGGTTGCTCTCATTCCACAGGACACGGAGAAAGGAGAGAGGGGAGAACCAGAGTGGTGGGCCTATCCGGACACCTCAAGATAAGACCAGACCAGGTCTAACGTCGTTATATTTTGGAAGACCAAGACACCGGTGAAGTCAACCGGGAGGACTTGATAGTGATTCCCTTAAACATAACGCTATCCTTCAACCAGTGATTAAAATATTGTTTCAGCATCCACCTGTCTCCGAGCTTAATTCCACACTGGCGACGAAGGTGGGATTTCTGACAATGCTATGGAGGCATTGATAAAGACCCTGACCGAGGGTCAGCAGCAATTGCAACAGATGGTGCAGCTACAGTCACAACAAGCAGCTGCGGATCGGCAAGCCTTTCAACAGGCCATCCAGCTGCAGGGTACTATACAGACCACTGCGCAGGACAAACAGCATGAGACCATAACCCGTCTCACGGATGCAGTAGCCAATACAAGAAACCAACCACTGGTGCCCTCGGCCCTCCTGCAGAAGTATAGGGACGGGGAGGACCCTGCCTTTTTCTTTACCAGTTTCGAACGCATAGCCAGGAATGCGCAATGGCCTCCAGAAAGGTGGGGTCAGTATGCCGCCCCCCTTCTATCTGGGGTGATGCAGGGAGCCAACCAGGCAGTAAACCCCAACGGCAATACGCCGTACGGAGAGATCAAGGCCGCAGTACTGGACCGTTTAGGCCTGGACGATGAAGCCTACCGAATCCAGCTAAGGGAAGCCAGACTCAGGGCTGGGGAAAGCCCACGCCAGCTGTATTACAGGATAAAAGACCTAGCCGAGAAGTGGTTGCTGGCTCCAAACCCCGCTAACCAACCCCTGCTCGATAAAATTATACTGGAACAGTTCATAGAAGCCCTGCCTGGGCAAATGCAGAAATGGGTCAGGCAGCATCATCGGCCCACCTTAACCGAGGCAGTGGACATAGCGTCGGCATATCAGAAGGCAGGTCACTTCCGGCTACCACCCACGGCCCGCATTGCCAGCCCGGTTTCCGACCCCCATGTGATTAGGGGTAGCCGAGTCCTACCCATAAGATGGAAAACCTCAGACGAGAACACCAGGAGATCAGAGGACAAGAGACCAGGAAGCGAAGAGAAGGCCCCAATGGCAACACCTGGTTACAAGCAAGCGCAGTGCTATGAGTGCAACGAGTGGGGCCACATAGCCCGGTATTGTCCCAGGAGAAGACCGGTTGAACCCATGGACATCGGTTACCTGAACCCAATAGACGAGGAGGGCTCTACGCCATGGTCTCCTATACCGGAGGTATAAGGGTGACGACGATGCCGTAAAAGAACAATTAGTGTTACCGAAGAGTCACCGTCTTATAGTGCTACAACTGGCCCACAACCATCCCTGTGGGGGTCACATGGCCTCCCTTAAGACCCAACAAAATCTTCTAAAAAGGTTTTACTGGCCTGGCATTTATGGGGAGGTAGCCCAACATTGCAAGAATTGTTCCACCTGCCAGCTTACCAGTGGGGTACTACCCGCCAAGGCACCACTACAGAAAATGCCCCTCATTTCGATCCCATTCCAGAGGATCGGCATGGACATAGTGGGACCCCTGGAACCAACCAGCCGCGGTTATAAATACTTATTGGGCGTAGTCGACTACGCCACCCGCTACCCAGAGGCCTTTCCCCTAAAGGGACCATCGGCCCGGGTATTGTGCGACCAACTAATCCCGTTCTTTGCCCGAGTGGGGATACCCTCCGAGATAATCACCGACCAGGGCACTCATTTCATGTCAACCCTCCTAAAACAAATATGTGGACAGCTTCAGATCAAACAATTAAGAACCTCAGTATACCATCCCCAAACTGATGGGCTGGTAGAACGATATTACCAGACAATCAAAAAAATGCTAAGAAGGGTGACGGGACCAACCGGGAAAAACTGGGATCGGGCGATCCCCCTGGTGTTAATGGTGTTAAGAGACACCCCCCAGTCTTCCACCGGTTTTTCTCCCTTCGAACTCTTGTTTGGGAGACAACCTCGGACGATACTGGACCTGGTTAAGGAGGAGTGGGAATCCACGGAAGAGGTGTCCTTAACCGAGTATACAGAGGAATTAAAGGAACACCTAACCGCATTACGTACGCTGGCCCAGATCAACCTTGGACATGCCCAAACAATTCAAGAAAGAAATTACAACAAGGGAAGCCGGATGAGAACCTTCAGCCCAGGGGACCAGGTATTGGTACTTCTGCCTACCAGCACCAACAATCTCTTAGCCAGATGGAGAGGGCCCTACAAGATCATTGATGTGCTAAGCCCAGTGACCTACCGGGTACAACAACCCGATCGTACTATCCCAGAAAAGGTCTATCACATCAACCTTCTTAAAAAATGGAACGAGCCTCTTCTGGGCGCCTTTGTGAGCATCGAGGAACCCGAATCGGAAGAAATCCTGAACACCGTTCCCAATACCTTAGATGCAGTCAACTGGGGTGACACCCTTTCCCCCGAAATGAAGACAGACCTTAGGAACAGGCTGTTTTCCTATGCGGACGCCTTTTCCTCCTTACCTGGACGAACCGACGTGCTTGAGCATGTAATCAAAACGGACCCCGGACCACCAGGTGAGGCTTAGACCATACCGGATACCCGAAGCCAGGCGGAACATCATCAAATCAGAGGTGGATGAAATGTTACGGATGGATATCATCGAGCCTTCTGTCAGCGTTTGGTCGTCCCCCATAGTACTCGTTCCTAAGCCGGACGGTTCGGTCCGTTTCTGTATGGACTACAGACAATTAAATGCGGTGTCCCGATACGAAGCCTATCCAGTGCCTCGGATGGACGAACTACTGGAGGGTCTGGGAGCAGCTAATTTCTTAAGTACTCTGGATTTAACCAAGGGCTATTGGCAGATACCCCTACGCACCCAGGATAGGGAGAAAACTGCCTTTTCCACCCCACAAGCCTTATACCAGTATAAGGTTCTACCCTTTGGACTCCATGGGGCCCCCGCCACGTTCCAGACACTGATGGACATCATACTAAGACCGCATGCTGGATACGCTGCTGCTTACCTGGACGACATTGTCGTGTACAGCCAATCCTGGGGGTCGCATCTGGACCATCTGGAACTAGTAGTAGCTGATTTACAGAGGGCAGGGTTACATATCAACCCCAAGAAGACTACGATGGGAACCCACGAAACCAAATATCTGGGCCACATAGTGGGTGGGGGAGTGCTTAAACCTCAGTTGTCCAAAACCCAGGCTATACGCGACATACCGACTCCCACCAACAGGAAACAAATACGAGCATTCCTGGGGTTGATCGGGTATTACCGGAGATTCATCCCTGACTTCTCCTTGGTGGCCGCACCTTTGACAGACGCGTTAAGGCTCAAGGGAAATCCCAATCTGACCAACAACCCAAGTGCCTTGAACGCGATAGCGGACCTGAAGCGACGGATCACGTCAAACCCGGTTCTCTGCTGTCCGGACTTCCAGAAACATTTCTTTTTACAGACAGACGCCTCCAGCCAGGGTTTGGGAGCTGTACTGTCGCAGGAGACCAGTGGGGATCTGCAACCGGTGTGCTTCATCAGTCGGAAGCTGTTACCCCACGAGGCTGCTTACTCGACCATTGAGAAGGAGTGCTTGGCCATCAAGTGGGCCGTTGACTCACTCCGGTATTATCTGCTGGGTCGCCGGTTCACCCTGTATACCGACCATGCCCCCCTCCAGTGGCTGGCTCAGCATAAGGACACTAACCAGAGGGTTCTCCGCTGGTTTCTCTCCCTTCAACCTTTCGACTTCGTCACATTGCACAGACCTGCCAGGTTCCAGCTGGTGGCGGACTATCTGTCTAGATGCTCACCCTGGCCCGAGCGGCCTGGGATCGGGGTGGGGATGTGTGGAGTCATGCCTCGGGTGATGCCGCGGCGTGCACTCAACCCGCACGAGCCCGGAGAAGCGGAACACCCTGGCGGCATGCCCGCCCTTCCCATTGTAGCAAGGAAAGGGGAAGCCGCCGCGGACAGCCGCGCTGCTGGCGGCCGCGGACAGCCGCGCTGCTGGCGGCCGCGGCAACGCTGTGGACAGAGCCGCTATTGACAGCTACGGCAAAGCCGCGAGAGAAGCCTCTGGGGACAGCCGCGGCGGGCCCGCGGAACACTCACCTGGGTTCCACCCCGGGCCGGGAAAAGGGGAGTCGTGCTCGCGGTGGTGACGGGATGCAGGAGAGCAGCGACCAGATCGCCGCCCCCGTGCTCCTGCTGATGGTGCCAGGACTGCATGTGGATGGAAAAGGACGCCCATCGTCCGGATGCGTCCTTACATCACGTGGCCACAGCCGCATGACCGGTCTGAACCCTCACCACCTCAAGGAAAACGGGAGTGGGGACAGCCCGGGGCGGCAACCTTTAAGGGGAGGCGGGACAACGTCCCAGGAACCAATGAGAAGGGGGTTAGCCCAGGCTCTCAGTGATTGGAGGGGGTTTGAAACCTCCTGTTATGATAAAAGGGCGCCAAACCAAACTAATGGGTTGCTCTCATTCCACAGGACACAGAGAAAGGAGAGAGGGGAGAACCAGAGTGGTGGGCCTATCCGGACACCTCAAGATAAGACCAGACCAGGACTAACGTCGTTATATTTTGGAAGACCAAGACACCGGTGAAGTCAACTGGGAGGACTTGATAGTAATTCCCTTAAACATAACGCTATCCTTCAACCAGTGATTAAAATATTGTTTCAGCATCCACCTGTCTCCGAGCTTAATTCCACACATTGCCAGAACAATCATAGGATCTCACCTAGACTACTGCAACGCACTCTTACTAGGCACATCAGCCAAGAACATCAAGAAACTTCAAACAGTGCAGAACAATGCTCTCAGAGCAGCCACAGGAATCTCGAAAAGAGAACACATTTCGGACACCAGAAAATCCATCCACTGGCTGCCCGTTAAAGAATGCATCCTCTTTATATCCATTGCACTTACCCACAAATGTCGCCATGACACAGCACCTCGCTACCTTGCGCAAAGATTCTCTGCACCCCCATCAAGCAGACCTGCTGGATCTGGTCAAACCAACCGTCTTTCTATTCCCAAAAGCCTCAGGATTAGAGCAGGCGGCTCCAGCTTCCCAGTCCTTGCGGCGACCAACTGGAACCTACTACCTCCCGCCATCAGAGGCATGGCATCCCACACGGCCTTCAGAAAAGCTTTAAAAACCATGTTGTTCGTGTAAGCCGCTTGCTTGTCATGCCTACCTGTCAGGCATTTGACCACTGGAACACTGTCTGTAAAAATGTATAACCTATGATCATTGCAACACTGCCTGTTAACAATGTATAATGTATGCCTACCCCAACCCCTGTAACTAAGTCACATTCTTGAAACAGCGCCACGATGCCTCCGGGTCGCCAGGTACTTTACAAATATAAAAATAAATAAATAAATAAATAAATAAAATACTGAGACAGGCACTTGGGCCATGTCGTCATCAAAGTATTCCGGACGTACCAGTGCCAGCATCATTCTCTGAGGCAGTTCTCTTTTAATAATGTTTACCCAAAATATGAGACTCACTTCCACCCTTGTCTCTTCTGAGTCTGGTTGTTCTTCAAACAGATCGTCATTGGTGACGTCGGTCACTCGATACCCTTTTTCAATGGCGATAATCGCACATCATTGTCTGCCTTCATCATCGTATGCTTTGACCAATGCTACTTTCCCTCGTACTGCTGCAGTATGTATCATCAAGGGAAATACTTGTTCCTCCTCTTCATGCATAGGTATTCTTTGTCTGAATAGCTTGGCAATTCTGCCATAAGCACACGCATGCCATATGCGAAGACCTCTAGCTCTAATGGTATGGCCCTCATGGCTATGTGACCTGAGTATGCTCTAACCATTTCGCACACGTTTGAATAATGCATTCCTGGAGTGGAGCATACTATGCCCTCCTCTGTGAATGAGATGGTCATATTCAATTTTGTCAGTAAGTCTCGACCCAAAATGTTTACTGGGGTCTGACGCGAATACAATAAAGGTACATTCATTTTGCACTCTCCTACGGAGACTGGGAGTGCGTCTGTAAAGGGACTTCGACTGTGAGCTCATGTAAAACTCTGAGTATCTATGGCCTCGCCGGACAAGGAAAACTTACCTTCCTGTATGCACGAGTGTGTTGCACCCGTGTCAACTAGGAATGAATATTCTTTACCCCCTATGACGACATTCACCCTTGGTTCCCTGTTAGGGTCTGGTGTCACTGATAGGATAGAGCACATTAGGGTTCCCAGTGAGCTGTCCTAGTTCATATATAAGTTCGAGCCACTGTACACTTGTGGATTCTCTCCATTTCCAGGGTTGCCTCCCCTTCCAGAGTTTGTGCCCTGAAACGTTTGCGGTGGTGCCTGTTGGAATTGCCCCTGTGGCAAGTTCCCCATGTTCGGGGATTGAACCCCTTGTTGTGCACCTTGCTGCAAGCCTGGTGATTGCTGCTGCACTGTGTGATTCTGTGCACCGCCCTGTTGTGAGATTGCAGGTGGATTCGCCGTGCCTGCTCCCATTCCTTGTCCATTTTTTCCACGCGCCTTGGCTTCTGCACAAGCGCGCCAAATGCCCTGTCAAACCACACAGCCAACACACTGGCGGTGGCCGGGCTATTTGTCCATTTGACATATCTGGACTGCCCATCTGCACATTTTGAAAGCCTCCTTGATTACTCTGGAAACCTCCCTGATTACTCTGCCATCCTCTTCCTCTAAATCCCCTTCCCCTTAGGTATTGTCCTACGATACCCTGGTTGTTCTGCTGTGGGTTAGCTACCTGTTGTACGTTCTGTTCGGCTGGGCTGGTCAGCATGGCTCCTTCAAGAGCATACTTTGATAATTTCTTTTGCACCAGCTTCGCTTCCTCACCTTTTCGAGTTGCCTCCTTTTTCCGATTCTTTTTTTGCAACAATCTACAGCAATGTGCAATAGTCAACTGTATTTCGGCCCAAGGTTTAGCCTCTACCCCTACCAATTTCTTGAGCTGTTTCTACACTGGTTCTGGTAACCCTTGGCATAATATGTGGTAAAATACAGGTATAGATTTCGTCCAAGATTCATGCGTTTCGAGCACCCAAGCGTCTTGGAAAATTCTGGATATAAATCAATGAATCTTCTGACTCCTTCATTTTTCGAGTCATTATAGCTCCCATATCGGAAGTGTCTGGGTAAAGCACTCGAAGCGCTTTCCATACTGCTGCTCTGCAATTATTGAATGGCGCTCCGTCGTGGGCAGTGTTAATTATGGTAACACCAGGGTACCCAGCCCGTGCCCATACATCGTCAGCTCTCTCACCGAGTATGGCAATCAGGAGACCTTTAATGTCTCCTATAGCTAACGTGACACCCCCTGTCATCTTTTCTAACCCGTGTATCCACTTCCCAGCTCCCGATGTCAGCATTGGAAACTTGTTTTTGAAGTTCTCTCGATCCATGTGTGGTCATGGAATATAGTGCGGTCCTGCTCCCCCCTTTTCTAACAGTGGAAATTGGAATGCGCAGCTCTTCTGTCTATCGCTGGAGTAACATTCCTGCATCGCTGTCTGCCTGGCAATGTCCTCAACCTGTCTACATAGGCGGGTGCCGACACCCCCCTCTGACCATGGGGTGTTCCTTCATGCCGGTCAGGCTGTGTGGCAGAGTCTGATGCCCTCGGTGCAGGCTCGCTAGCATCTGACCATCGTACCCCTTTGCCCCTTGGGAGCTGCTTTTCGAGCTGTCTCCCTTCTTCATTGGTCTCACATTCCGTCTCCTCTCCGGAGTCGGAAACTGATTGTTCCCAATTCACGCAACTCCTTGCGTCATCGTCGTTCTTACTGATTTCTAGCCTATCCAGGGACAGTCTCCTGCTCCCACTACTTCGGGTGACGTCTTCAGTGTCATACAGCTGAGTGCTTTCCAAGCGCTCGTCTTCCCCTTGGAATATTGGTTCTAACCCCATTTCATCATATACTTTGTCGATAGTTTCCCCGATGCTTCTGGTGTCAAAGTCATCCTCAATATTAGCCCCACTAGTGCCTGGTACTGAATCGTACGTAGGGAAAAATTCTTCAATGTCTTCCCATTCTACAACAGGATTGGGTTTTTTAACTTCCCGCTCCAGATATTCGAAATCGCGTGCCCTCTGTCTACGCTTACGTTCAATATCATCATCGAATTCTTTGCGCTTCCTCGCTTCTTCTCTGACCATATCTTCTTCCCTTCTCCTTTCATTTCTACGTTCATTTGCTCTTCGAACTTCCTCATCTTTTCATCTCTTAATTCTTTTTTCACGTACTCTTTGCTCTTCTTCCAACCTTTTCTGATTCTGTCTGTACTGTTCATAGGCTTCTTTCTGTTTGTGATCGAGCTGCTTTACTTGCTCTTCACGATATAGCTGTTCTCGCCACAGCCTATCGTTCCTTCTTATTCTCTCGTCCCTTATCTCCCTTTCCTTCTCCTATTCCCTTCTCTGTGCCTCATCAGACTTCTCTCTCAGTCTCACATCATCACATCCTTTACCATCGAGTTTCAACAATATCTTTATTTCCAGCCATTCGTCTTTTGCAAATGCTATCTCATCCGTTCTGTCTTCACTTCCTTTCCACTTCTTTCCATCTCTCTCTTTATCGAGAGATGCACTTAACTGTGCCTGGTCCCTCCTCTCATCATCACGTCTCTCCTTGTCCCTCGGGACTGCGGAGGTAAGATTATTTTCCTGATCCTTCCCTTTATTGTCGTCACTACTGTACGTAGGTGACTCATATGCGGGGTTGCTGTACCTTGTGGCTGCTTTAAGCTCCCTTAATGGGTAGAGTCCCTCAGGCTTACTTCCCTCGGTTTCTAATTTGGGCAGGTGGCGCGGTAGGCATCTCACCCCCCTCCATGCATACGTTTAATATCCAGTCAGCAGGTCGCTCTTCATCCTTCGACTGTTCGAACATTTTCCAAAGTTCTAGAACAGCGAGGCGTTTCTCTAGTTTCTTGCCTGTATATGTGGCATGCAAATAAGTCGTCATGTGTTATAAGACGGCTTTAGATAAGGACCCGTTCTGTGGCCACGGCAAAAACATCTTGTGGGCGGTACCCTTAACCCACTCGGTACTGTATTTCTTAAGCTTGGGTGCATGTTTAGGCAGTTGCTTATATACGTGTGCTAGTGGAGTAATATCTTCCATGCTTAAGCCTGTCTCTAATAATACTTCCATGTAACTTCACCACTCCTTATAATATGAGCGAGCACCAATACCGCAAGCTCCAATCCAATCTTTTCCCGCCAAAATTTTATATCAGCAATTTACTCAAGAACATCAATTCATGTGCGATTCCCTCTCAACTATAGAATTGCGTAAAATCCCTTGATCAATTTCAAACAACAAGGAAACACATCAATATAACATGTATGACAAACATCAAAGAGACTAGACAGACACCAGCTGAACACAGATATCTCTGCCTTCTAATCAATACCCCAACATGGAGTTTAAACAAACTCCTTTTACAACGTCTTTAATCGTCGTAATAGCCTAGTCTTTCCCCTTTCCCTATTGTGAGGGACTATGAGTTCACGTTTCTTCTGACCGCTATATTAAAGTGCAGGGACAAGGCGTATCCTCTCTCTTCTCGGGTGTCTACCCCGGTATTCACTATTTTATTCAGTTATTCTAAAGTCATTATCCCCATATATATATATATATATATACAGTCTTCTCTACTTCTGACTATTTTGTTTTTCTCCACCTCCCTCCGTTACCTTTTCCCTTACTTATTCTATTGCCTAAAGACATTTACCAAAGCATCAATTTTTGTTTCACTCACCGCTCGCATCGTTCCTCTCTGAACCCTCGGGATCACTGCCTCCATTACCGCCTTTTTTGGTCTTTCGTGGAAGGGTTTATGTTTGTAAAACGGGTGCCTTCAAACCCACTGCAGTTTTTGGACACGTTTATACTATCATTGTCCACGTGAAGCTTCACAGTCTACTCTGCCAAAATGGCGAAGGACTCGTGATATTGCAAAGACCTAGAGTTACTTCGTGTTGACGGTCAATAGGTGTCTTATCAATAATCAATATTCAATAGTTGATGGTCAAAACCATCCTCTGCTACCAAGTGTGTAGGAGGGCAGAGCGACCTCTGACGGGCCCATTGGATCAGAGCTCACCCTCAAGCACCTTAAAACGAGATAGCTGCACCTTGAGGAGGATGGGGTGCAGGATCAGGGCTGGACTGGGAACGAAAAGTGGCCCTGGAAATTATTTTCAAAGTGGCCCCATATTTTGCCGAAGGAGCGAGCATAGCATGTGAGCCCAACCCTTTTATGAGGGAATTGTGAGTATCCCCCAAGAAGATGTTCGATACAATTAGTCCAAATAAGTGCGTTTAAACCATGTTTAAATCATATATGGATTAACAAAAATTCATGTTTTAAATAAGTTCATGATCTTGCAAATGTCTGTCTTGGGTTGATTAAGTTATGTATGAAGAGCCACTGCCCTCTTAGACAAAGACAATTTCCTGCAGAAAAGGTTTGCATTTGGGCTAATTTGCATACCCCCAATGCATTTGATCCACACTCATTCCACACTCAATCGGTTAGAAGAAAAGGCAGAGGGTCATGGCTGCACCTTCTACAAATTAAAAGAAAGTTAACCATATAAAAAATAAAAGAAACAACTTGCAAAAGAAAAATTCTGAGAGGTCAATTAACTGTGACACGTTTGACTTGCTGTAATCTTGACCCGGACAGGCTAAACAGCATCAAATATTTTAAAAATGAGTTTGGAAAAAATATATGAATTGAATACTGGCTTCATATCTGGTCGGCTTGAACTCTGCATTAGTATCTTGTTATTGGTTTTATATAGTTTGAAACTAGCTAGGCAGCAACAGAGTGCGGTGACAGGGAAGTTACAGGTTGTACTAGCTTGTGAATCCCACACTAGGTGGTCGGCATATAACCAGGGTATTCAGTCCCGTCCTGGAAAGGCCTCAGTATGGTGTTCCAGTAGGCCAGGTGCCGGGCGTAGCAAGAGAAGGCCTGTCTCCTGGTTTAATCTCGATTCATGCAATGGTCTAGCATTACACCTGAGTCGCGACTCGCAAGTAGGCAATGGTTGCCTTATGTGTCATGCGGGCAGTTTTGATATTTGTCCAGGATGGTTGGGAAGTCTACTGTGTGCTTTATGCATGCACTGAACACAGCCCAGATGTCGGAGTGGTACACCCCTCCCATGTCTCATTGGTACACTGTTTGACCACTTGAGTTCACTGAATACGTCTGTACACTTGTCTAAGTGTTAGGGAGAATGCTCGTAAATGTGCTAATTCCCTTCATGTTAGAGACCTCCAGCAACTTTGCTGGATTTTGAGGACTTGATTTTATTACCTAGAAAGTGTGTGAGCCTTTTTTCCCACTCTTTCATGTGTTTTGATGTGTGTTTTACATTTCTGTTCTTTGATTATGGCGTTTTAGATAACTCCATGGGCATCATCTTTTGATGTGTGTCACACAGCACCCTCAGTGCAGGGGCACAGGGGTGTCTTTTAGACTTCCCAAAGGTTGAAGTACCTTCTCTGGGATAAACTACTGTTTCCCGGAGAATGTAAAGTGAAATTGACTTTACTAGTCTTTTCCAACTTCCTAGACCCAGCACACACCATCTTACAATGGAGTGCTGGAGGGGTTACTCCCTGTGTCTAAATACTCATGTAGCAGTCAAATGCTACCCTTTCCTGTTGAAAAGGCTGGTGTCAGTGGTTTTAAAACTAACTACCATGATTTTTACCGACCACGAACACCGGTAGCTAAAAATCACAGGAGCCATGTTTTTCAAGATGGCGCCTTAAGCCCCTTTGTTTAAACAGGTCCCGGTCTTCTTTTTTCGCCATTTCTTTTTGGAAAGGTCCTTCTAGTGTTTGTGTCTGAGCGTAAAACCAGGTTTGGTTCCTTTGTTCGTGTGACTTTGGCGGTCTTCAGGACTGAAGTCCGCCCTTGGCGTCTGAGTTTCTGGGGTGGGCAGGAAGTGAGGGAGGTGCCCGAAACTCCCTGTGCTTAGTCTCCTAGGAGACCCAAATGCACTCTGGCATGATTGGCTGGCTGACTGTCCAGCAAGGACAGCCACCCTGCTGGGTGAGTGACAGCTAGGCTGGAATGAAAGGGAGAAAACTGTTTAAAAGGCGAGTCTCGTCGACTGGAAGGCAGAGTCGACCACTTGACTGAAAGAACCGAAGACGAGCTGGAAGAGGACGGCTGCTGCAACCACTGGACCGTCGGTTTTCCCGGTGAAGCCCTGTTGCAGGTCCGAATTGCCAAACTCCATTCGACAGAGAAGCTCCTTCAAGGACGGCTTCTTCCTTTGAGTTGGTGGGACAAATCAACTCGTAAGACACCTGGATACCATTCTCAAGGCTGGTTAGGTTTAACCAGGGAGAGGGACACCAGTTTGTGTTCTTGAATCTACAGCTACTCGAACTGAAGTGACTCCATTTTGTTTGCTTTCTTCAACGATCCCGTGCAGTGCAAGAGTCCCCCGACGTCCTCCCTCTTGTCCCCACGACTGAGGCTCAGGAACAGCGAGATCTGCAGGAACTGCCAGGAACCACGACTTCAGCAACATTTGTTTTCTTCATACAAAGGTACTGTGCCAACCCAATTGAGAGAACGCCACTCTCGCGGTGAAAGTTCGTGAAACTTTCCCAACTCGCAGGCCTAATCAGCCTGTGACCCCACAAATGATTCTTTTTCACCTAAACTACTTCTGAGAACTTTTACAAAGACTTTACCGTTTGATACCAGAACTGCTCTTTCCTATCCAGAATGCTAGCCCATTGACGGCCTTTTGACTTGAATTGAACTATTCTGGTGACCTGAAACTATTTGCACTGCCTAGAAAGTATATGTAATCTATTCAACTTACTTTTGTCCTTTTTGCTCACTGCTAAGTACCTGAACTGCCATTTGGCTCCTTTTTCAGGGGAGCTCAAACTGTCTCATAAACCTAGAGTTTTGTATTGAAGTGTATTGGTATATAATATTAAGTTGTCTTCTTCTAGTGAAATGTTTTAGAAATGATTGTGTAATAAATTAATAAGTGTTTTACCAAGAAACCTTGAGTATAAGTGTCTACTTGAAACACTGTGATTGAAAGTCCTCTGTGTAACACCTTGTACTGCTCACATTCACTCTTGAGATAAGCCTGGCTGCTCAGCTCACTACCAACAAACTGTGTGGTACAGACTGATACCAAAGGTTGGCCTTGCTTACACCTGTAGTCCTAATTGTGTGTGGTGGTCCCAGAGGGTACTGCATGCAATTCTGTCTAACAACAAGTTTTGCATTCTATAACCGTGAGTGTTATGTTACATCTGCGTGGTACACATACTACACAGCCGTGGCTTTGCACACAGCTGTGTATATTCGAGTGGTACACATTGGACAAGACTGGAGGACCCCCACTGTGTGAGCCATACTCATGCATTGAACTAACTTATACAGCGCATAGCACGAATACGCGCTTAACAAAACCTGCACATGCATCTGTGCTCCCCAAACAGTGCATTGCTGCAGAGCATGCAGTGTGCACCACTACATTATACAGCGCATAGCATGAATGTGCGCTCAACACAACCTGCACATGCATCTGAGCTCCCCAAACAGTGCATTGCTGCAGAGCATGCAATGTGTACCACTACATTATACAGCGCATAGCATGAATGTGCGCTGAACACAACCTGCGCATGCATCTGAGCTCCCCAAACAGTGCATTGCTGCAGAGCATGCAGTGTGCACCACTACATTATACAGCGCATAGCATGAATGTGCGCTCAACACAACCTGCGCATGCATCTGAGCTCCCCAAACAGTGTATTGCTGCAGAGCATGCAGTGTGCACCACTACATTATACAGCGCATAGCATGAATATGCGCTCAACACAACCTGCGCATGCATCTGAGCTCCCCAAACAGTGCATTGCTGCAGAGCATGCAGTGTGCACCACTACATTATACAGCGCATAGCATGACTGTGCGCTCAACAAAACCTGCGCATGCATCTGAGCTCCCCAAACAGTGCATTGCTGCAGAGCATGCAGTGTGCACCACTACATTATGCAGCGCATAGCATGAATATGCGCTCAACACATCCTGCGCATGCATCTGAGCTCCCCAAACAGTGCATTGCTGCAGAGCATGCAGTGCGCAGCACTACATTATACAGCGCATAGCATGAATGTGCGCTTAACACAACCTGCGCATGCATCTGAGCTCCCCAAACAGTGCATTGCTGCAGAGCATGCAGTGTGCACCACTACATTATACAGCGCATAGCATGAATGTGCGCTGAACACAACCTGCGCATGCATCTGAGCTCCCCAAACAGTGCATTGCTGCAGAGCATGCAGTCTGCACCACTACATTATACAGCGCATAGCATGAATGTGCGCTGAACACAACCTGCGCATGCATCTGAGCGACCCAAACAGTGCATTGCTGCAGAGCATGCAGTGTGCACCACTACATTATACAGCGCATAGCATGAATGTGCGCTCAACACAACCTGCACATGCATCTGAGCTCCCCAAACAGTGCATTGCTGCAGAGCATGCAGTGTGCACCACTACATTATACAGAGCATAGCATGAATGTGCGCTGAACACAACCTGCGCATGCATCTGAGCTCCCCAAACAGTGCATTGCTGCAGAGCATGCAGTGTGCACCACTACATTATACAGCGCACAGCATGAATGTGCGCTGAACACAACCTGCGCATGCATCTGAGCTCCCCAAACAGTGCATTGCTGCAGAGCATGCAGTGTGCACCACTACATTATACCGCGCATAGCATGAACGTGCGCTGAACACAACCTGCGCATGCATTTGAGCTCCCCAAACAGTGCATTGCTGCAGAGCATGCAGTGTGCGCCACTACATTATACAGCGCATAGCATGAACATGCGCTCAACACAACCTGCGCATGCATCTGAGCTCCCCAAACAGTGCATTGCTGCAGAGCATGCAGTGTGCACCACTACATTATACAGCGCATAGCATGAATGTGCGCTCAACACAACCTGCGCATGCATCTGAGCTCCCCAAACAGTGCATTGCTGCAGAGCATGCAGTGTGCACGACATTATACAGCGCATAGCATGAATGTGCGCTCAACACAACCTGCGCATGCATCTGAGCTCCCCAAACAGTGCATTGCTACAGAGCATGCAGTGTGCACCACTACATTATACAGCGCATAGCATGAATGTGCGCTCAACACAACCTGCGCATGCATCTGAGCTCCGCAAACAGTGCATTGCTGCAGAGCATGCAGTGTGCACCACTACATTATACAGCGCATAGCATGAATGTGCGCTCAACACAACCTGCGCATGCATCTGAGCTCCCCAAACAGTGCATTGCGGCAGAGCATGCAGTGTGCACCACTACATTATACAGCGCATAGCATGAATGTGCGCTCAACACAACCTGCGCATGCATCTGAGCTCCCCAAACAGTGCATTGCTGCAGAGCATGCAGTGTGCACCACTATATTATACAGAGCATAGCATGAATGTGCGCTGAACACAACCTGCACATGCATCTGAGCTCCCCAAACAGTGCATTGCTGCAGAGCATGCAGTGTGCACCACTATATTATACAGCGCATAGCATGAACGTGCGCTCAACACAACCTGCGCATGCATTTGAGCTCCCCAAACAGTGCATTGCTGCAGAGCATGCAGTGTGCACCACTACATTATACCGCGCATAGCATGAACGTGCGCTGAACACAACCTGCGCATGCATCTGAGCTCCCCAAACAGTGCATTGCTGCAGAGCATGCAGTGTGCACCACCACATTATACAGCGCATAGCATGAATGTGCGCTGAACACAACCTGCGCATGCATCTGAGCTCCCCAAACAGTGCATTGCTGCAGAGCATGCAGTGTGCACCACTACATTATACAGCGCATAGCATGAACGTGCGTTGAACACAACCTGCGCATGCATCTGAGCTCCCCAAACAGTGCATTGCTGCAGAGCATGCAGTGTGCACCACTACATTATACAGCACATAGCATGAATATGCGCTCAACACAACCTGCGCATGCATCTGAGCTCCCCAAACAGTGCATTGCTGCAGAGCATGCAGTGTGCACCACTATATTATACAGAGCATAGCATGACTGTGCGCTCAACACAACCTGCGCATGCATCTGAGCTCCCCAAACAGTGCATTGCTGCAGAGCATGCAGTGTGCACCACTACATTATACAGCGCATAGCATGAATGTGTGCTGAACACAACCTGTGCATGCATCTGAGCTCCCCAAACAGTGCATTGCTGCAGAGCATGCAGTGTGCACCACTACATTATACAGCGCATAGCATGAATGTGCGCTCAACACAACCTGCGCATGCATCTGAGCTCCCCAAACAGTGCATTGCTGCAGAGCATGCAGTGTGCACCACTACATTATACAGCGCATAGCATGAATGTGCGCTCAACACAACCTACGCATGCATCTGAGCTCCCCAAACATTGCATTGCTGCAGAGCATGCAGTGTGCACCACTACATTATACAGCACATAGCATGAATGTGCGCTCAACACAACCTGCGCATGCATCTGAGCTCCGCAAACAGTGCATTGCTGCAGAGCATGCAGTGTGCACCACTACATTATACAGCGCATAGCATGAATGTGCGCTGAACACAACCTGCGCATGCGTCTGAGCTCCCCAAACAGTGCATTGCTGCAGAGCATGCAGAGTGCACCACTATATTATACAGAGCATAGCATGACTGTGCGCTCAACACAACCTGTGCATGCGTCTGAGCTCCCCAAACAGTGCATTGCTGCAGAGCATGCAGTGTGCACCACTATATTATACAGAGCATAGCATGACTGTGCGCTCAACACAACCTGCGCATGCATCTGAGCTCCCCAAACAGTGCATTGCTGCAGAGCATGCAGTGTGCACGACATTATACAGCGCATAGCATGAATGTGCGCTCAACACAACCTGCGCATGCATCTGAGCTCCCCAAACAGTGCATTGCTACAGAGCATGCAGTGTGCACCACTACATTATACAGCGCATAGCATGAATGTGCGCTCAACACAACCTGCGCATGCATCTGAGCTCCGCAAACAGTGCATTGCTGCAGAGCATGCAGTGTGCACCACTACATTATACAGCGCATAGCATGAATGTGCGCTCAACACAACCTGCGCATGCATCTGAGCTCCCCAAACAGTGCATTGCGGCAGAGCATGCAGTGTGCACCACTACATTATACAGCGCATAGCATGAATGTGCGCTCAACACAACCTGCGCATGCATCTGAGCTCCACAAACAGTGCATTGCTGCAGAGCATGCAGTGTGCACCACTATATTATACAGAGCATAGAATGAATGTGCGCTGAACACAACCTGCACATGCATCTGAGCTCCCCAAACAGTGCATTGCTGCAGAGCATGCAGTGTGCACAACTATATTATACAGCGCATAGCATGAACGTGCGCTCAACACAACCTGCGCATGCATTTGAGCTCCGCAAACAGTGCATTGCTGCAGAGCATGCAGTGTGCACCACTACATTATACCGCGCATAGCATGAACGTGCGCTGAACACAACCTGCGCATGCATCTGAGCTCCCCAAACAGTGCATTGCTGCAGAGCATGCAGTGTGCACCACTACATTATACAGCGCATAGCATGAATGTGCGCTGAACACAACCTGCGCATGCATCTGAGCTCCCCAAACAGTGCATTGCTGCAGAGCATGCAGTGTGCACCACTACATTATACAGCGCATAGCATGAACGTGCGTTGAACACAACCTGCGCATGCATCTGAGCTCCCCAAACAGTGCATTGCTGCAGAGCATGCAGTGTGCACCACTACATTATACAGCACATAGCATGAATATGCGCTCAACACAACCTGCGCATGCATCTGAGCTCCCCAAACAGTGCATTGCTGCAGAGCATGCAGTGTGCACCTCTATATTATACAGAGCATAGCATGACTGTGTGCTCAACACAACCTGCGCATGCATCTGAGCTCCCCAAACAGTGCATTGCTGCAGAGCATGCAGTGTGCACCACTACATTATACAGCGCATAGCATGAATGTGTGCTGAACACAACCTGCGCATGCATCTGAGCTCCCCAAACAGTGCATTGCTGCAGAGCATGCAGTGTGCACCACTACATTATACAGCGCATAGCATGAATGTGCGCTCAACACAACCTGCGCATGCATCTGAGCTCCCCAAACAGTGCATTGCTGCAGAGCATGCAGTGTGCACCACTACATTATACAGCGCATAGCATGAATGTGCGCTCAACACAACCTACGCATGCATCTGAGCTCCCCAAACATTGCATTGCTGCAGAGCATGCAGTGTGCACCACTACATTATACAGCGCATAGCATGAATGTGCGCTCAACACAACCTGCGCATGCATCTGAGCTCCGCAAACAGTGCATTGCTGCAGAGCATGCAGTGTGCACCACTACATTATACAGCGCATAGCATGAATGTGCGCTGAACACAACCTGCGCATGCGTCTGAGCTCCCCAAACAGTGCATTGCTGCAGAGCATGCAGTGTGCACCACTATATTATACAGAGCATAGCATGACTGTGCGCTCAACACAACCTGTGCATGCGTCTGAGCTCCCCAAACAGTGCATTGCTGCAGAGCATGCAGTGTGCACCACTATATTATACAGAGCATAGCATGACTGTGCGCTCAACACAACCTGCGCATGCATCTGAGCTCCCAAAACATTGCATTGCTGCAGAGCATGCAGTGTGCACCACGTGCGCTGAACACAACCTGCGCATGCATCGGAGCTCCCCAAACAGTGCATTGCTGCAGAGCATGCAGTGTGCACCACTACATTATACAGCGCATAGCATGAATATGCGCTCAACACAACCTGCGCATGCATCGGAGCTCCCCAAACAGTGCATTGCTGCAGAGCATGCAGTGTGCACCACTACATTATACAGCGCATAGCATGAATGTGCGCTTAACACAACCTGTGCATGCATCTGAGCTCCCCAAACAGTGCATTGCTGCAGAGCATGCAGTGTGCACCACTACATTATACAGCGCATAGCATGAATGTGCGCTGAACACAACCTGCACATGCATCTGAGCTCCCCAAACAGTGCATTGCTGCAGAGCATGCAGTATGCACCACTACATTATACAGCGCATAGCATGAATGTGCGCTCAACACAACCTGCGCATGCATCTGAGCTCCCCAAACAGTGCATTGCTGCAGAGCATGCAATGTGCACCACTACATTATACAGCGCATAGCATGAATGTGCGCTGAACACAACCTGCGCATGCATCTGAGCTACCCAAACAGTGCATTGCTGCAGAGCATGCAATGTGCACCACTACATTATACAGCGCATAGCATGAATGTGCGCTGAACACAACCTGCGCATGCATCTGAGCTACCCAAACAGTGCATTGCTGCAGAGCATGCAATGTGCACCACTACATTATACAGCGCATAGCATGAATGTGCGCTGAACACAACCTGCGCATGCATCTGAGCTCCCCAAACAGTGCATTGCTGCAGAGCATGCAGTGTGCACCACTACATTATACAGCGCATAGCATGAATGTGCGCTGAACACAACCTGCGCATGCATCTGAGCTCCCCAAATAGTGCATTGCTGCAGAGCATGCAGTGTGCACCACTACATTATACAGCGCATAGCATGAATGTGCGCTGAACACAACCTGCGCATGCATCTGAGCTCCCCAAACAGTGCATTGCTGCAGAGCATGCAGTGTGCACCACTATATTATACAGCGCATAGCATGAATGTGCGCTCAACACAACCTGCGCATGCATCTGAGCTCCCCAAACAGTGCATTGCTGCAGAGCATGCAGTGTGCACCACTACATTATACAGCGCACAGCATGACTGTGCGCTCAACACAACCTGCGCATGCATCTGAGCTCCCCAAACAGTGCATTGCTGCAGAGCATGCAGTGTGCACCACTACATTATACAGCGCATAGCATGAATGTGCGCTGAACACAACCTGCGCATGCATCTGAGCTCCCAAACAGTGCATTGCTGCAGAGCATGCAGTGTGCACCACTACATTATACAGCACATAGCATGAATGTGCGCTCAACACAACCTGCGCATGCATCTGAGCTCCCCAAACAGTGCATTGCTGCAGAGCATGCAGTCTGCACCACTACATTATACAGCGCATAGCATGAATGTGCGCTGAACACAACCTGCGCATGCATCTGAGCTCCCCAAACAGTGCATTGCTGCAGAGCATGCAGTGTGCACCACTATATTATACAGCGCATAGCATGAATGTGCGCTGAACACAACCTGCGCATGCATCTGAGCTCCCCAAACAGTGCATTGCTGCAGAGCATGCAGTGTGCACCACTACATTATACAGCGCATAGCATGAATGTGCGCTGAACACAACCTGCGCATGCATCTGAGCTCCCCAAACAGTGCATTGCTGCAGAGCATGCAGTGTGCACCACTACATTATACAGCGCATAGCATGAATGTGCGCTCAACACAACCTGCGCATGCATCTGAGCTCCCCAAACAGTGCATAGCTGCAGAGCATGCAGTGTGCACCACTACATTATACAGCGCATAGCATGAATGTGTGCTGAACACAACCTGCGCATGCATCTGAGCTCCCCAAACATTACATTGCTGCAGAGCATGCAGTGTGCACCACTACATTATACAGCGCATAGCATGACTGTGCGCTCAACAAAACCTGCGCATGCATCTGAGCTCCCCAAACAGTGCATTGCTGCAGAGCATGCAGTGTGCACCATTACATTATACAGCGCATAGCATGAATGTGCGCTCAACACAACCTGCGCATGCATCTGAGCTCCCCAAACAGTGCATTGCTGCAGAGCATGCAGTGTGCACCACTACATTATACAGCGCATAGCATGAATGTGCGCTGAACACAACCTGTGCATGCATCTGAGCTCCCCAAACAGTGCATTGCTGCAGAGCATGCAGTGTGCACCACTACATTATACAGCGCATAGCATGAATGTGCGCTCAACACAACCTGCGCATGCATCTGAGCTCCCCAAACAGTGCATTGCTGCAGAGCATGCAGTGTGCACCACTACATTCTACAGCGCATAGCATGAATGTGCGCTCAACACAACCTGCGCATGCATCTGAGCTCCCCAAACAGTGCATTGCTGCAGAGCATGCAGTGTGCACCACTACATTATACAGCGCATAGCATGAATGTGCGCTGAACACAACCTGCGCATGCATCTGAGCTCCCCAAACAGTGCATTGCTGCAGAGCATGCAGTGTGCACCACTACATTATACAGCGCAAAGCATGAATGTGCGCTGAACACAACCTGCGCATGCATCTGAGCTCCCCAAACAGTGCATTGCTGCAGAGCATGCAGTGTGCACCACTACATTATACAGCGCAAAGCATGAATGTGCGCTGAACACAACCTGCGCATGCATCTGAGCTCCCCAAACATTACATTGCTGCAGAGCATGCAGTGTGCACCACTACATTATTCAGCGCAAAGCATGACTGTGCGCTCAACACAACCTGCGCATGCATCTGAGCTCCCCAAATAGTGCATTGCTGCAGAGCATGCAGTGTGCACCACTACATTATACAGCGCATAGCATGAATGTGCGCTCAACACAACCTGCGCATGCATCTGAGCTCCCCAAACAGTGCATTGCTGCAGAGCATGCAGTGTGCACCACTACATTATACAGCACATAGCATGAATATGCGCTCAACACAACCTGCGCATGCATCTGAGCTCCCCAAACAGTGCATTGCTGCAGAGCATGCAGTGTGCACCACTATATTATACAGAGCATAGCATGACTGTGCGATCAACACAACCTGCGCATGCATCTGAGCTCCCCAAACAGTGCATTGCTGCAGAGCATGCAGTGTGCACCACTACATTATACAGCGCATAGCATGAATGTGTGCTGAACACAACCTGCGCATGCATCTGAGCTCCCCAAACAGTGCATTGCTGCAGAGCATGCAGTGTGCACCACTACATTATACAGCGCATAGCATGAATGTGCGCTCAACACAACCTGCGCATGCATCTGAGCTCCCCAAACAGTGCATTGCTGCAGAGCATGCAGTGTGCACCACTACATTATACAGCGCATAGCATGAATGTGCGCTCAACACAACCTACGCATGCATCTGAGCTCCCCAAACATTGCATTGCTGCAGAGCATGCAGTGTGCACCACTACATTATACAGCGCATAGCATGAATGTGCGCTCAACACAACCTGCGCATGCATCTGAGCTCCGCAAACAGTGCATTGCTGCAGAGCATGCAGTGTGCACCACTACATTATACAGCGCATAGCATGAATGTGCGCTGAACACAACCTGCGCATGCGTCTGAGCTCCCCAAACAGTGCATTGCTGCAGAGCATGCAGTGTGCACCACTATATTATACAGAGCATAGCATGACTGTGCGCTCAACACAACCTGTGCATGCGTCTGAGCTCCCCAAACAGTGCATTGCTGCAGAGCATGCAGTGTGCACCACTATATTATACAGAGCATAGCATGACTGTGCGCTCAACACAACCTGCGCATGCATCTGAGCTCCCCAAACATTGCATTGCTGCAGAGCATGCAGTGTGCACCACGTGCGCTGAACACAACCTGTGCATGCATCGGAGCTCCCCAAACAGTGCATTGCTGCAGAGCATGCAGTGTGCACCACTACATTATACAGCGCATAGCATGAATATGCGCTCAACACAACCTGCGCATGCATCGGAGCTCCCCAAACAGTGCATTGCTGCAGAGCATGCAGTGTGCACCACTACATTATACAGCGCATAGCATGAATGTGCGCTCAACACAACCTGCGCATGCATCGGAGCTCCCCAAACAGTGCATTGCTGCAGAGCATGCAGTGTGCACCACTACATTATACAGCGCATAGCATGAATGTGCGCTGAACACAACCTGCGCATGCATCTGAGCTCCCCAAACAGTGCATTGCTGCAGAGCATGCAGTGTGCACCACTACATTATACAGCGCATAGCATGAATGTGCGCTTAACACAACCTGCGCATGCATCTGAGCTCCCCAAACAGTGCATTGCTGCAGAGCATGCAGTGTGCACCACTACATTATACAGCGCATAGCATGAATGTGCGCTGAACACAACCTGCGCATGCATCTGAGCTCCCCAAACAGTGCATTGCTGCAGAGCATGCAGTATGCACCACTACATTATACAGCGCATAGCATGAATGTGCGCTCAACACAACCTGCGCATGCATCTGAGCTCCCCAAACAGTGCATTGCTGCAGAGCATGCAATGTGCACCACTACATTATACAGCGCATAGCATGAATGTGCGCTGAACACAACCTGCGCATGCATCTGAGCTCCCCAAACAGTGCATTGCTGCAGAGCATGCAATGTGCACCACTACATTATACAGCGCATAGCATGAATGTGCGCTGAACACAACCTGCGCATGCATCTGAGCTCCCCAAACAGTGCATTGCTGCAGAGCATGCAGTGTGCACCACTACATTATACAGCGCATAGCATGAATGTGCGCTGAACACAACCTGCGCATGCATCTGAGCTCCCCAAATAGTGCATTGCTGCAGAGCATGCAGTGTGCACCACTACATTATACAGCGCATAGCATGAATGTGCGCTGAACACAACCTGCGCATGCATCTGAGCTCCCCAAACAGTGCATTGCTGCAGAGCATGCAGTGTGCACCACTATATTATACAGCGCATAGCATGAATGTGCGCTCAACACAACCTGCGCATGCATCTGAGCTCCCCAAACAGTGATTTGCTGCAGAGCATGCAGTGTGCACCTCTACATTATACAGCGCACAGCATGACTGTGCGCTCAACACAACCTGCGCATGCATCTGAGCTCCCCAAACAGTGCATTGCTGCAGAGCATGCAGTGTGCACCACTACATTATACAGCGCATAGCATGAATGTGCGCTGAACACAACCTGCGCATGCATCTGAGCTCCCCAAACAGTGCATTGCTGCAGAGCATGCAGTGTGCACCACTACATTATACAGCGCATAGCATGAATGTGCGCTCAACACAACCTGCGCATGCATCTGAGCTCCCCAAACAGTGCATTGCTGCAGAGCATGCAGTCTGCACCACTACATTATACAGCGCATAGCATGAATGTGCGCTGAACACAACCTGCGCATGCATCTGAGCTCCCCAAACAGTGCATTGCTGCAGAGCATGCAGTGTGCACCACTACATTATACAGCGCATAGCATGAATGTGCGCTGAACACAACCTGCGCATGCATCTGAGCTCCCCAAACAGTGCATTGCTGCAGAGCATGCAGTGTGCACCACTACATTATACAGCGCATAGCATGAATGTGCGCTGAACACAACCTGCGCATGCATCTGAGCTCCCCAAACAGTGCATTGCTGCAGAGCATGCAGTGTGCACCACTACATTATACAGCGCATAGCATGAATGTGCGCTGAACACAACCTGCGCATGCATCTGAGCTCCCCAAACATTACATTGCTGCAGAGCATGCAGTGTGCACCACTACATTATACAGTGCATAGCATGACTGTGCGCTCAACAAAACCTGCGCATGCATCTGAGCTCCCCAAACAGTGCATTGCTGCAGAGCATGCAGTGTGCACCACTACATTATACAGCGCATAGCATGAATGTGCGCTCAACACAACCTGCGCATGCATCTGAGCTCCCCAAACAGTGCATTGCTGCAGAGCATGCAGTGTGCACCACTACATTATACAGCGCATAGCATGAATGTGCGCTGAACAGAACCTGCGCATGCATCTGAGCTCCCCAAACAGTGCATTGCTGCAGAGCATGCAGTGTGCACCACTACATTATACAGCGCATAGCATGAATGTGCGCTCAACACAACCTGCGCATGCATCTGAGCTCCCCAAACAGTCCATTGCTGCAGAGCATGCAGTGTGCACCACTACATTATACAGCGCATAGCATGAATGTGCGCTGAACACAACCTGCGCATGCATCTGAGCTCCCCAAACAGTGCATTGCTGCAGAGCATGCAGTGTGCACCACTACATTATACAGCGCATAGCATGAATGTGCGCTGAACACAACCTGCGCATGCATCTGAGCTCCCCAAACAGTGCATTGCTGCAGAGCATGCAGTGTGCACCACTACATTATACAGCGCAAAGCATGAATGTGCGCTGAACACAACCTGCGCATGCATCTGAGCTCCCCAAACAGTGCATTGCTGCAGAGCATGCAGTGTGCACCACTACATTATACAGCGCATAGCATGAATGTGCGCTGAACACAACCTGCGCATGCATCTGAGCTCCCCAAACAGTGCATTGCTGCAGAGCATGCAGTGTGCACCACTACATTATACAGCGCATAGCATGAATGTGCGCTGAACACAACCTGCGCATGCATCTGAGCTCCCCAAACATTACATTGCTGCAGAGCATGCAGTGTGCACCACTACATTATACAGCGCAAAGCATGACTGTGCGCTCAACACAACCTGCGCATGCATCTGAGCTCCCCAAATAGTGCATTGCTGCAGAGCATGCAGTGTGCACCACTACATTATACAGCGCATAGCATGAATGTGCGCTGAACACAACCTGCGCATGCATCTGAGCTCCCCAAACAGTGCATTGCTGCAGAGCATGCAGTGTGCACCACTACATTATACAGCGCATAGCATGAATGTGCGCTGAACACAACCTGCGCATGCATCTGAGCTCCCCAAACAGTGCATTGCTGCAGAGCATGCAGTGTGCACCACTACATTATACAGCGCATAGCATGACTGTGCGCTCAACACAACCTGTGCATGCATCTGAGCTCCCCAAACAGTGCATTGCTGCAGAGCATGCAGTGTGCACCACTACATTATACAGCGCATAGCATGAATGTGCGCTGAACACAACCTGCGCATGCATCTGAGCTCCCCAAACAGTGCATTGCTGCAGAGCATGCAGTGTGCACCACTACATTATACAGTGCATAGCATGAATGTGCGCTCAACACAACCTGCGCATGCATCTGAGCTCCCCAAACAGTGCATTGCTTCAGAGCATGCAGTCTGCACCACTACATTATACAGCGCATAGCATGACTATGCGCTCAACACAACCTGCGCATGCATCTGAGCTCCCCAAACAGTGCATTGCTGCAGAGCATGCAGTGTGCACCACTACATTATACAGCGCATAGCATGAATGTGCGCTCAACACAACCTGCGCATGCATCTGAGCTCCCCAAACATTGCATTGCTGCAGAGCATGCAGTGTGCACCACTACATTATACAGCGCATAGCATGACTGTGCGCTCAACACAACCTGCGCATTATTCTGAGCTCCCCAAACAGTGCATTGCTGCAGAGCATGCAGTGTGCACCACTACATTATACAGCGCATAGCATGAATGTGCGCTGAACACAACCTGCGCATGCATCTGAGCTCCCCAAACAGTGCATTGCTGCAGAGCATGCAGTGTGCACCACTACATTATACAGCGCAAAGCATGAATGTGCGCTGAACACAACCTGCGCATGCATCTGAGCTCCCCAAACAGTGCATTGCTGCAGAGCATGCAGTGTGCACCACTACATTATACAGCGCATAGCATGAATGTGCGCTGAACACAACCTGCGCATGCATCTGAGCTCCCCAAACAGTGCATTGCTGCAGAGCATGCAGTGTGCACCACTACATTATACAGCGCATAGCATGAATGTGCGCTGAACACAACCTGCGCATGCATCTGAGCTCCCCAAACATTACATTGCTGCAGAGCATGCAGTGTGCACCACTACATTATACAGCGCAAAGCATGACTGTGCGCTCAACACAACCTGCGCATGCATCTGAGCTCCCCAAATAGTGCATTTCTGCAGAGCATGCAGTGTGCACCACTACATTATACAGCGCATAGCATGAATGTGCGCTGAACACAACCTGCGCATGCATCTGAGCTCCCCAAACAGTGCATTGCTGCAGAGCATGCAGTGTGCACCACTACATTATACAGCGCATAGCATGAATGTGCGCTGAACACAACCTGCGCATGCATCGGAGCTCCCCAAACAGTGCATTGCTGCAGAGCATGCAGTGTGCACCACTACATTATACAGCGCATAGCATGACTGTGCGCTCAACACAACCTGTGCATGCATCTGAGCTCCCCAAACAGTGCATTGCTGCAGAGCATGCAGTGTGCACCACTACATTATACAGCGCATAGCATGATGTGCGCTGAACACAACCTGCGCATGCATCTGAGCTCCCCAAACAGTGCATTGCTGCAGAGCATGCAGTGTGCACCACTACATTATACAGTGCATAGCATGAATGTGCGCTCAACACAACCTGCGCATGCATCTGAGCTCCCCAAACAGTGCATTGCTTCAGAGCATGCAGTCTGCACCACTACATTATACAGCGCATAGCATGACTATGCGCTCAACACAACCTGCGCATGCATCTGAGCTCCCCAAACAGTGCATTGCTGCAGAGCATGCAGTGTGCACCACTACATTATACAGCGCATAGCATGAATGTGCGCTCAACACAACCTGCGCATGCATCTGAGCTCCCCAAACATTGCATTGCTGCAGAGCATGCAGTGTGCACCACTACATTATACAGCGCATAGCATGACTGTGCGCTCAACACAACCTGCGCATGCATCTGAGCTCCCCAAACAGTGCATTGCTGCAGAGCATGCAGTGTGCACCACTACATTATACAGCGCATAGCATGAATGTGCGCTCAACACAACCTGCGCATGCATCTGAGCTCCCCAAACAGTGCATTGCTGCAGAGCATGCAGTGTGCACCACTATATTATACAGCGCATAGCATGACTATGCGCTCAACACAACCTGCGCATGCATCTATGCTCCCCAAACAGTGCATTGCTGCAGAGCATGCACTGTGCACCACTACATTATACAGCGCATAGCATGACTATGCGCTCAACACAACCTGCGCATGCATCTGAGCTCCCCAAACAGTGCATTGCTGCAGAGCATGCAGTGTGCACCACTACATTATACAGCGCATAGCATGAATGTGCGCTCAACACAACCTGCGCATGCATCTGAGCTCCCCAAACAGTGCATTGCTGCAGAGCATGCAGTGTGCACCACTATATTATACAGAGCATAGCATGACTATGCGCTCAACACAACCTACGCATGCATCTGAGCTCCCCAAACATTGCATTGCTGCAGAGCATGCAGTGTGCACCACTACATTATACAGCGCATAGCATGACTGTGCGCTCAACAAAACCTGCGCATGCATCTGAGCTCCCCAAACAGTGCATTGCTGCAGAGCATGCAGTGTGCACCACTACATTATACAGCGCATAGCATGACTATGCGCTCAACACAACCTGCGCATGCATCTGAGCTCCCCAAACAGTGCATTGCTGCAGAGCATGCAGTGTGCACCACTACATTATACAGCGCATAGCATGAATGTGCGCTGAACACAACCTGCGCATGCATCTGAGCTCCCCAAACAGTGCATTGCTGCAGAGCATGCAGTGTGCACCACTACATTATACAGCGCATAGCATGAATGTGCGCTGAACACAACCTGCGCATGCATCTGAGCTCCCCAAACAGTGCATTGCTGCAGAGCATGCAGTGTGCACCACTACATTATACAGCGCATAGCATGAATGTGCGCTGAACACAACCTGCGCATGCATCTGAGCTCCCCAAACAGTGCATTGCTGCAGAGCATGCAGTGTGCACCACTACATTATACAGCGCGTAGCATGACTGTGCGCTCAACAAAACCTGCGCATGCATCTGAGCTGACCAAACAGTGCATTGCTGCAGAGCATGCAGTGTGCACGACATTATACAGCGCATAGCATGAACGTGCGCTGAACACAACCTGCGCATGCATCTGTGCTCCCCAAACTTTGCATTGGTGCAGAGCATGCAGTGTGCACCATTACATTATACAGAGCATAGCATGACTATGCGCTCAACAAAACCTGCGCATGCATCTGAGCTCCCCAAACAGTGCATTGCTGCAGAGCATGCAGTGTGCACCACTACATTATACAGCGCATAGCATGAATGTGCGCTCAACACAACCTGCGCATGCATCTGAGCTCCCCAAACAGTGCATTGCTGCAGAGCATGCAGTGTGCACCACTACATTATACAGTGCATAGCATGAATGTGCGCTCAACACAACCTGCGCATGCATCTGAGCTCCCCAAACAGTGCATTGCTGCAGAGCATGCAGTGTGCACCACTACATTATACAGCGCATAGCATGAATGTGCGCTGAACACAACCTGCGCATGCATCTGAGCTCCCCAAACTTTGCATTGGTGCAGAGCATGCAGTGTGCACCATTACATTATACAGAGCATAGCATCACTATGCGCTCAACAAAACCTGCGCATGCATCTGAGCTCCCCAAACAGTGCATTGCTGCAGAGCATGCAGTGTGCACCACTACATTATACAGCGCATAGCATGAATGTGCGCTCAACACAACCTGCGCATGCATCTGAGCTCCCCAAACAGTGCATTGCTGCAGAGCATGCAGTGTGCACCACTATATTATACAGAGCATAGCATGACTATGCGCTCAACACAACCTGCGCATGCATCTGAGCTCCCCAAACAGTGCATTGCTGCAGAGCATGCAGTGTGCACCACTACATTATACAGCGCATAGCATGAATGTGCGCTGAACACAACCTGCGCATGCATCTGAGCTCCCCAAACAGTGCATTGCTGCAGAGCATGCAGTGTGCACCACTACATTATACAGAGCATAGCATGACTGTGCGCTCAACACAACCTGCGCATGCATCTGAGCTCCCCAAACAGTGCATTGCTGCAGAGCATGCAGTGTGCACCACTACATTATACAGCGCATAGCATGAATGTGCGCTCAACAAAACCTGCGCATGCATCTGAGCTCCCCACACAGTGCATTGCTGCAGAGCATGCAGTGTGCACCACTACATTATACAGCGCATAGCATGAATGTGCGCTGAACACAACCTGCGCATGCATCTGAGCTCCCCAAACAGTGCATTGCTGCAGAGCATGCAGTGTGCACCACTACATTATACAGCACATAGCATGAATGTGCGCTGAACAAAACCTGCGCATGCATCTGAGCTCCCCAAACAGTGCATTGCTGCAGAGCATGCAGTGTGCACCACTACATTATACAGCGCATAGCATGAATGTGCGCTGAACACAACCTGCGCCTGCATCTGAGCTCCCCAAACAGTGCATTGCTGCAGAGCATGCAATGTGCACCACTACATTATACAGCGCATAGCATGAATGTGCGCTGAACACAACCTGCGCATGCATCTGAGCTCCCCAAACAGTGCATTGCTGCAGAGCATGCAGTGTGCACCACTATATTATACAGAGCATAGCATGAATGTGCGCTGAACACAACCTGCGCATGCATCTGAGCTCCCCAAACAGTGCATTGCTGCAGAGCATGCAATGTGCACCACTACATTATACAGCACATAGCATGAATGTGCGCTCAACACAACCTGCGCATGCATCTGAGCTCCCCAAACAGTGCATTGCTGCAGAGCATGCAGTCTGCACCACTACATTATACAGCGCATAGCATGAATGTGCGCTGAACACAACCTGCGCATGCATCTGAGCTCCCCAAACAGTGCATTGCTGCAGAGCATGCAGTGTGCACCACTACATTATACAGCGCATAGCATGAATGTGCGCTCAACACAACCTGCGCATGCATCTGAGCTCCCCAAACAGTGCATTGCTGCAGAGCATGCAGTGTGCACCACTACATTATACAGCGCATAGCATGAATGTGCGCTGAACACAACCTGTGCATGCATCTGAGCTCCCCAAACAGTGCATTGCTGCAGAGCATGCAGTGTGCACCACTACATTATACAGCGCATAGCATGAATGTGCGCTGAACACAACCTGCGCATGCATCTGAGCTCCCCAAACAGTGCATTGCTGCAGAGCATGCAGTCTGCACCACTACATTATACAGCGCATAGCATGAATGTGCGCTCAACACAACCTGCGCATGCATCTGAGCTCCCCAAACATTGCATTGCTGCAGAGCATGCAGTGTGCACCACTACATTATACAGCGCATAGCATGACTGTGCGCTCAACAAAACCTGCGCATGCATCTGAGCTCCCCAAACAGTGCATTGCTGCAGAGCATGCAGTGTGCACGACATTATACAGCGCATAGCATGAATGTGCGCTCAACACAACCTGCGCATGCATCTGAGCTCCGCAAACAGTGCATTGCTGCAGAGCATGCAGTGTGCACCACTACATTATACAGCGCATAGCATGAATGTGCGCTGAACAAAACCTGCGCATGAATCTGAGCTCCCCAAACAGTGCATTGCTGCAGAGCATGCAGTGTGCACCACTATATTATACAGCGCATAGCATGACTATGCGCTCAACACAACCTGCTCATGCATCTGAGCTCCCCAAACAGTGCATTGCTGCAGAGCATGCAGTGTGCACCACTACATTATACAGCACATAGCATGAATGTGCGCTGAACACAACCTGCGCATGCATCTGAGCTCCCCAAACAGTGCATTGCTGCAGAGCATGCAGTGTGCACCACTACATTATACAGCGCATAGCATGACTGTGCGCTCAACACAACCTGCGCATGCATCTGAGCTCCCCAAACAGTGCATTGCTGCAGAGCATGCAGTGTGCACCACTACATTATACAGCGCATAGCATGAATGTGCGCTGAACACAACCTGCGCATGCATCTGAGCTCCCCAAACAGTGCATTGCTGCAGAGCATGCAGTGTGCACCACTACATTTTACAGCGCATAGCATGACTGTGCGCTCAACACAACCTGCGCATGCATCTGAGCTCCCCAAACAGTGCATTGCTGCAGAGCATGCAGTGTGCACCACTACATTATACAGCGCATAGCATGAATGTGCGCTCAACACAACCTGCGCATGCATCTGAGCTCCCCAAACAGTGCATTGCTGCAGAGCATGCAGTGTGCACCACTACATTATACAGCGCATAGCATGAATGTGCGCTGAACAGAACCTGCGCATGCATCTGAGCTCCCCAAACAGTGCATTGCTGCAGAGCATGCAGTGTGCACCACTACATTATACAGCGCATAGCATGAATGTGCGCTCAACACAACCTGCGCATGCATCTGAGCTCCCCAAACAGTCCATTGCTGCAGAGCATGCAGTGTGCACCACTACATTATACAGCGCATAGCATGAATGTGCGCTGAACACAACCTGCGCAT
Source organism: Ambystoma mexicanum (assembly GCF_040938575.1). Taxonomy (NCBI): domain Eukaryota; kingdom Metazoa; phylum Chordata; class Amphibia; order Caudata; family Ambystomatidae; genus Ambystoma; species Ambystoma mexicanum. The sequence goes on from NC_090938.1 coordinate 844,546,842, forward strand.
GCATCTGAGCTCCCCAAACAGTGCATTGCTGCAGAGCATGCAGTGTGCACCACTACATTATACAGCGCATAGCATGAATGTGCGCTGAACACAACCTGCGCATGCATCTGAGCTCCCCAAACAGTGCATTGCTGCAGAGCATGCAGTGTGCACCACTACATTATACAGCGCAAAGCATGAATGTGCGCTGAACACAACCTGCGCATGCATCTGAGCTCCCCAAACAGTGCATTGCTGCAGAGCATGCAGTGTGCACCACTACATTATACAGCGCATAGCATGAATGTGCGCTGAACACAACCTGCGCATGCATCTGAGCTCCCCAAACAGTGCATTGCTGCAGAGCATGCAGTGTGCACCACTACATTATACAGCGCATAGCATGAATGTGCGCTGAACACAACCTGCGCATGCATCTGAGCTCCCCAAACATTACATTGCTGCAGAGCATGCAGTGTGCACCACTACATTATACAGCGCAAAGCATGACTGTGCGCTCAACACAACCTGCGCATGCATCTGAGCTCCCCAAATAGTGCATTGCTGCAGAGCATGCAGTGTGCACCACTACATTATACAGCGCATAGCATGAATGTGCGCTGAACACAACCTGCGCATGCATCTGAGCTCCCCAAACAGTGCATTGCTGCAGAGCATGCAGTGTGCACCACTACATTATACAGCGCATAGCATGAATGTGCGCTGAACACAACCTGCGCATGCATCTGAGCTCCCCAAACAGTGCATTGCTGCAGAGCATGCAGTGTGCACCACTACATTATACAGCGCATAGCATGACTGTGCGCTCAACACAACCTGTGCATGCATCTGAGCTCCCCAAACAGTGCATTGCTGCAGAGCATGCAGTGTGCACCACTACATTATACAGCGCATAGCATGAATGTGCGCTGAACACAACCTGCGCATGCATCTGAGCTCCCCAAACAGTGCATTGCTGCAGAGCATGCAGTGTGCACCACTACATTATACAGTGCATAGCATGAATGTGCGCTCAACACAACCTGCGCATGCATCTGAGCTCCCCAAACAGTGCATTGCTTCAGAGCATGCAGTCTGCACCACTACATTATACAGCGCATAGCATGACTATGCGCTCAACACAACCTGCGCATGCATCTGAGCTCCCCAAACAGTGCATTGCTGCAGAGCATGCAGTGTGCACCACTACATTATACAGCGCATAGCATGAATGTGCGCTCAACACAACCTGCGCATGCATCTGAGCTCCCCAAACATTGCATTGCTGCAGAGCATGCAGTGTGCACCACTACATTATACAGCGCATAGCATGACTGTGCGCTCAACACAACCTGCGCATTATTCTGAGCTCCCCAAACAGTGCATTGCTGCAGAGCATGCAGTGTGCACCACTACATTATACAGCGCATAGCATGAATGTGCGCTGAACACAACCTGCGCATGCATCTGAGCTCCCCAAACAGTGCATTGCTGCAGAGCATGCAGTGTGCACCACTACATTATACAGCGCAAAGCATGAATGTGCGCTGAACACAACCTGCGCATGCATCTGAGCTCCCCAAACAGTGCATTGCTGCAGAGCATGCAGTGTGCACCACTACATTATACAGCGCATAGCATGAATGTGCGCTGAACACAACCTGCGCATGCATCTGAGCTCCCCAAACAGTGCATTGCTGCAGAGCATGCAGTGTGCACCACTACATTATACAGCGCATAGCATGAATGTGCGCTGAACACAACCTGCGCATGCATCTGAGCTCCCCAAACATTACATTGCTGCAGAGCATGCAGTGTGCACCACTACATTATACAGCGCAAAGCATGACTGTGCGCTCAACACAACCTGCGCATGCATCTGAGCTCCCCAAATAGTGCATTTCTGCAGAGCATGCAGTGTGCACCACTACATTATACAGCGCATAGCATGAATGTGCGCTGAACACAACCTGCGCATGCATCTGAGCTCCCCAAACAGTGCATTGCTGCAGAGCATGCAGTGTGCACCACTACATTATACAGCGCATAGCATGAATGTGCGCTGAACACAACCTGCGCATGCATCGGAGCTCCCCAAACAGTGCATTGCTTCAGAGCATGCAGTCTGCACCACTACATTATACAGCGCATAGCATGACTATGCGCTCAACACAACCTGCGCATGCATCTGAGCTCCCCAAACAGTGCATTGCTGCAGAGCATGCAGTGTGCACCACTACATTATACAGCGCATAGCATGAATGTGCGCTCAACACAACCTGCGCATGCATCTGAGCTCCCCAAACATTGCATTGCTGCAGAGCATGCAGTGTGCACCACTACATTATACAGCGCATAGCATGACTGTGCGCTCAACACAACCTGCGCATGCATCTGAGCTCCCCAAACAGTGCATTGCTGCAGAGCATGCAGTGTGCACCACTACATTATACAGCGCATAGCATGAATGTGCGCTCAACACAACCTGCGCATGCATCTGAGCTCCCCAAACAGTGCATTGCTGCAGAGCATGCAGTGTGCACCACTATATTATACAGCGCATAGCATGACTATGCGCTCAACACAACCTGCGCATGCATCTATGCTCCCCAAACAGTGCATTGCTGCAGAGCATGCACTGTGCACCACTACATTATACAGCGCATAGCATGACTATGCGCTCAACACAACCTGCGCATGCATCTGAGCTCCCCAAACAGTGCATTGCTGCAGAGCATGCAGTGTGCACCACTACATTATACAGCGCATAGCATGAATGTGCGCTCAACACAACCTGCGCATGCATCTGAGCTCCCCAAACAGTGCATTGCTGCAGAGCATGCAGTGTGCACCACTATATTATACAGAGCATAGCATGACTATGCGCTCAACACAACCTACGCATGCATCTGAGCTCCCCAAACATTGCATTGCTGCAGAGCATGCAGTGTGCACCACTACATTATACAGCGCATAGCATGACTGTGCGCTCAACAAAACCTGCGCATGCATCTGAGCTCCCCAAACAGTGCATTGCTGCAGAGCATGCAGTGTGCACCACTACATTATACAGCGCATAGCATGACTATGCGCTCAACACAACCTGCGCATGCATCTGAGCTCCCCAAACAGTGCATTGCTGCAGAGCATGCAGTGTGCACCACTACATTATACAGCGCATAGCATGAATGTGCGCTGAACACAACCTGCGCATGCATCTGAGCTCCCCAAACAGTGCATTGCTGCAGAGCATGCAGTGTGCACCACTACATTATACAGCGCATAGCATGAATGTGCGCTGAACACAACCTGCGCATGCATCTGAGCTCCCCAAACAGTGCATTGCTGCAGAGCATGCAGTGTGCACCACTACATTATACAGCGCATAGCATGAATGTGCGCTGAACACAACCTGCGCATGCATCTGAGCTCCCCAAACAGTGCATTGCTGCAGAGCATGCAGTGTGCACCACTACATTATACAGCGCGTAGCATGACTGTGCGCTCAACAAAACCTGCGCATGCATCTGAGCTGACCAAACAGTGCATTGCTGCAGAGCATGCAGTGTGCACGACATTATACAGCGCATAGCATGAACGTGCGCTGAACACAACCTGCGCATGCATCTGTGCTCCCCAAACTTTGCATTGGTGCAGAGCATGCAGTGTGCACCATTACATTATACAGAGCATAGCATGACTATGCGCTCAACAAAACCTGCGCATGCATCTGAGCTCCCCAAACAGTGCATTGCTGCAGAGCATGCAGTGTGCACCACTACATTATACAGCGCATAGCATGAATGTGCGCTCAACACAACCTGCGCATGCATCTGAGCTCCCCAAACAGTGCATTGCTGCAGAGCATGCAGTGTGCACCACTACATTATACAGTGCATAGCATGAATGTGCGCTCAACACAACCTGCGCATGCATCTGAGCTCCCCAAACAGTGCATTGCTGCAGAGCATGCAGTGTGCACCACTACATTATACAGCGCATAGCATGAATGTGCGCTGAACACAACCTGCGCATGCATCTGAGCTCCCCAAACTTTGCATTGGTGCAGAGCATGCAGTGTGCACCATTACATTATACAGAGCATAGCATGACTATGCGCTCAACAAAACCTGCGCATGCATCTGAGCTCCCCAAACAGTGCATTGCTGCAGAGCATGCAGTGTGCACCACTACATTATACAGCGCATAGCATGAATGTGCGCTCAACACAACCTGCGCATGCATCTGAGCTCCCCAAACAGTGCATTGCTGCAGAGCATGCAGTGTGCACCACTATATTATACAGAGCATAGCATGACTATGCGCTCAACACAACCTGCGCATGCATCTGAGCTCCCCAAACAGTGCATTGCTGCAGAGCATGCAGTGTGCACCACTACATTATACAGCGCATAGCATGAATGTGCGCTGAACACAACCTGCGCATGCATCTGAGCTCCCCAAACAGTGCATTGCTGCAGAGCATGCAGTGTGCACCACTACATTATACAGAGCATAGCATGACTGTGCGCTCAACACAACCTGCGCATGCATCTGAGCTCCCCAAACAGTGCATTGCTGCAGAGCATGCAGTGTGCACCACTACATTATACAGCGCATAGCATGAATGTGCGCTCAACAAAACCTGCGCATGCATCTGAGCTCCCCAAACAGTGCATTGCTGCAGAGCATGCAGTGTGCACCACTACATTATACAGCGCATAGCATGAATGTGCGCTGAACACAACCTGCGCATGCATCTGAGCTCCCCAAACAGTGCATTGCTGCAGAGCATGCAGTGTGCACCACTACATTATACAGCACATAGCATGAATGTGCGCTGAACAAAACCTGCGCATGCATCTGAGCTCCCCAAACAGTGCATTGCTGCAGAGCATGCAGTGTGCACCACTACATTATACAGCGCATAGCATGAATGTGCGCTGAACACAACCTGCGCCTGCATCTGAGCTCCCCAAACAGTGCATTGCTGCAGAGCATGCAATGTGCACCACTACATTATACAGCGCATAGCATGAATGTGCGCTGAACACAACCTGCGCATGCATCTGAGCTCCCCAAACAGTGCATTGCTGCAGAGCATGCAGTGTGCACCACTATATTATACAGAGCATAGCATGAATGTGCGCTGAACACAACCTGCGCATGCATCTGAGCTCCCCAAACAGTGCATTGCTGCAGAGCATGCAATGTGCACCACTACATTATACAGCACATAGCATGAATGTGCGCTCAACACAACCTGCGCATGCATCTGAGCTCCCCAAACAGTGCATTGCTGCAGAGCATGCAGTCTGCACCACTACATTATACAGCGCATAGCATGAATGTGCGCTGAACACAACCTGCGCATGCATCTGAGCTCCCCAAACAGTGCATTGCTGCAGAGCATGCAGTGTGCACCACTACATTATACAGCGCATAGCATGAATGTGCGCTCAACACAACCTGCGCATGCATCTGAGCTCCCCAAACAGTGCATTGCTGCAGAGCATGCAGTGTGCACCACTACATTATACAGCGCATAGCATGAATGTGCGCTGAACACAACCTGTGCATGCATCTGAGCTCCCCAAACAGTGCATTGCTGCAGAGCATGCAGTGTGCACCACTACATTATACAGCGCATAGCATGAATGTGCGCTGAACACAACCTGCGCATGCATCTGAGCTCCCCAAACAGTGCATTGCTGCAGAGCATGCAGTCTGCACCACTACATTATACAGCGCATAGCATGAATGTGCGCTCAACACAACCTGCGCATGCATCTGAGCTCCCCAAACATTGCATTGCTGCAGAGCATGCAGTGTGCACCACTACATTATACAGCGCATAGCATGACTGTGCGCTCAACAAAACCTGCGCATGCATCTGAGCTCCCCAAACAGTGCATTGCTGCAGAGCATGCAGTGTGCACGACATTATACAGCGCATAGCATGAATGTGCGCTCAACACAACCTGCGCATGCATCTGAGCTCCGCAAACAGTGCATTGCTGCAGAGCATGCAGTGTGCACCACTACATTATACAGCGCATAGCATGAATGTGCGCTGAACAAAACCTGCGCATGAATCTGAGCTCCCCAAACAGTGCATTGCTGCAGAGCATGCAGTGTGCACCACTATATTATACAGCGCATAGCATGACTATGCGCTCAACACAACCTGCTCATGCATCTGAGCTCCCCAAACAGTGCATTGCTGCAGAGCATGCAGTGTGCACCACTACATTATACAGCACATAGCATGAATGTGCGCTGAACACAACCTGCGCATGCATCTGAGCTCCCCAAACAGTGCATTGCTGCAGAGCATGCAGTGTGCACCACTACATTATACAGCGCATAGCATGACTGTGCGCTCAACACAACCTGCGCATGCATCTGAGCTCCCCAAACAGTGCATTGCTGCAGAGCATGCAGTGTGCACCACTACATTATACAGCGCATAGCATGAATGTGCGCTGAACACAACCTGCGCATGCATCTGAGCTCCCCAAACAGTGCATTGCTGCAGAGCATGCAGTGTGCACCACTACATTTTACAGCGCATAGCATGACTGTGCGCTCAACACAACCTGCGCATGCATCTGAGCTCCCCAAACAGTGCATTGCTGCAGAGCATGCAGTGTGCACCACTACATTATACAGCGCATAGCATGAATGTGCGCTGAACACAACCTGTGCATGCATCGGAGCTCCCCAAACAGTGCATTGCTGCAGAGCATGCAGTGTGCACCACTACATTATACAGCGCATAGCATGACTGTGCGCTCAACAAAACCTGCGCATGCATCTGAGCTCCCCAAACAGTGCATTGCTGCAGAGCATGCAGTGTGCACCACTACATTATACAGCGCATAGCATGAATGTGCGCTGAACACAACCTGCGCATGCATCTGAGCTCCCCAAACAGTGCATTGCTGCAGAGCATGCAGTCTGCACCACTACATTATACAGCGCATAGCATGAATGTGCGCTCAACACAACCTGCGCATGCATCTGAGCTCCCCAAACATTGCATTGCTGCAGAGCATGCAGTGTGCACCACTACATTATACAGCGCATAGCATGACTGTGCGCTCAACAAAACCTGCGCATGCATCTGAGCTCCCCAAACAGTGCATTGCTGCAGAGCATGCAGTGTGCACGACATTATACAGCGCATAGCATGAATGTGCGCTCAACACAACCTGTGCATGCATCTGAGCTCCCCAAACAGTGCATTGCTGCAGAGCATGCAGTGTGCACCACTACATTATACAGCGCATAGCATGAATGTGCGCTGAACACAACCTGCGCATGCATCTGAGCTCCCCAAACAGTGCATTGCTGCAGAGCATGCAGTGTGCACCACTACATTATACAGCGCATAGCATGACTGTGCGCTCAACACAACCTGCGCATGCATCTGAGCTCCCCAAACAGTGCATTGCTGCAGAGCATGCAGTGTGCACCACTACATTATACAGCGCATAGCATGAATGTGCGCTGAACACAACCTGCGCATGCATCTGAGCTCCCCAAACAGTGCATTGCTGCAGAGCATGCAGTGTGCACCACTACATTTTACAGCGCATAGCATGACTGTGCGCTCAACACAACCTGCGCATGCATCTGAGCTCCCCAAACAGTGTATTGCTGCAGAGCATGCAGTGTGCACCACTACATTATACAGCGCATAGCATGAATGTGCGCTGAACACAACCTGCGCATGCATCAGAGCTCCCCAAACAGTGCATTGCTGCAGCGCATGCAGTGTGCACCACTACATTATACAGCGCATAGCATGACTGTGCGCTCAACAAAACCTGCGCATGCATCTGAGCTCCCCAAACAGTGCATTGCTGCAGAGCATGCAGTGTGCACCACTACATTATACAGCGCATAGCATGAATGTGCGCTGAACACAACCTGTGCATGCATCTGAGCTCCCCAAACAGTGCATTGCTGCAGAGCATGCAGTCTGCACCACTACATTATACAGCGCATAGCATGAATGTGCGCTGAACACAACCTGCGCATGCATCTGAGCTCCCCAAACATTGCATTGCTGCAGAGCATGCAGTGTGCACCACTACATTATACAGCGCATAGCATGACTGTGCGCTCAACAAAACCTGCGCATGCATCTGACCTCCCCAAACAGTGCATTGCTGCAGAGCATGCAGTGTGCACAACATTATACAGCGCATAGCATGAATGTGCGCTCAACACAACCTGCGCATGCATCTGAGCTCCGCAAACAGTGCATTGCTGCAGAGCATGCAGTGTGCACCACTACATTATACAGCGCATAGCATGAATGTGCGCTGAACAAAACCTGCGCATGAATCTGAGCTCCCCAAACAGTGCATTGCTGCAGAGCATGCAGTGTGCACCACTATATTATACAGCGCATAGCATGACTATGCGCTCAACACAACCTGCTCATGCATCTGAGCTCCCCAAACAGTGCATTGCTGCAGAGCATGCAGTGTGCACCACTACATTATACAGCGCATAGCATGAATGTGCGCTGAACACAACCTGCGCATGCATCTGAGCTCCCCAAACAGTGCATTGCTGCAGAGCATGCAGTGTGCACCACTACATTATACAGCGCATAGCATGACTGTGCGCTCAACACAACCTGCGCATGCATCTGAGCTCCCCAAACAGTGCATTGCTGCAGAGCATGCAGTGTGCACCACTACATTATACAGCGCATAGCATGAATGTGCGCTGAACACAACCTGCGCATGCATCGGAGCTCCCCAAACAGTGCATTGCTGCAGAGCATGCAGTGTGCACCACTACATTATACAGCGCATAGCATGACTGTGCGCTCAACAAAACCTGCGCATGCATCTGAGCTCCCCAAACAGTGCATTGCTGCAGAGCATGCAGTGTGCACCACTACATTATACAGCGCATAGCATGAATGTGCGCTGAACACAACCTGCGCATGCATCTGAGCTCCGCAAACAGTGCATTGCTGCAGAGCATGCAGTGTGCACCACTACATTATACAGCGCATAGCATGACTGTGCGCTCAACAAAACCTGCGCATGCATCTGAGCTCCCCAAACAGTGCATTGCTGCAGAGCATGCAGTGTGCACCACTACATTATACAGCGCATAGCATGAATGTGCGCTGAACACAACCTGCGCATGCATCTGAGCTCCCCAAACAGTGCATTGCTGCAGAGCATGCAGTGTGCACCACTACATTTTACAGCGCATAGCATGACTGTGCGCTCAACACAACCTGCGCATGCATCTGAGCTCCCCAAACAGTGCATTGCTGCAGAGCATGCAGTGTGCACCACTACATTATACAGCGCATAGCATGAATGTGCGCTGAACACAACCTGTGCATGCATCGGAGCTCCCCAAACAGTGCATTGCTGCAGAGCATGCAGTGTGCACCACTACATTATACAGCGCATAGCATGACTGTGCGCTCAACAAAACCTGCGCATGCATCTGAGCTCCCCAAACAGTGCATTGCTGCAGAGCATGCAGTGTGCACCACTACATTATACAGCGCATAGCATGAATGTGCGCTGAACACAACCTGCGCCTGCATCTGAGCTCCCCAAACAGTGCATTGCTGCAGAGCATGCAGTGTGCACCACTATATTATACAGAGCATAGCATGACTATGCGCTCAACACAACCTGCGCATGCATCTGAGCTCCCCAAACAGTGCATTGCTGCAGAGCATGCAGTGTGCACCACTACATTATACAGCGCATAGCATGAATGTGCGCTGAACACAACCTGCGCATGCATCTGAGCTCCCCAAACAGTGCATTGCTGCAGAGCATGCAGTGTGCACCACTACATTATACAGCGCATAGCATGAATGTGCGCTCAACACAACCTGCGCATGCATCTGAGCTCCCCAAACAGTGCATTGCTGCAGAGCATGCAGTGTGCACCACTATATTATACAGAGCATAGCATGACTACGCGCTCAACAAAACCTGCGCATGCATCTGAGCTCCCCAAACAGTGCATTGCTGCAGAGCATGCAGTGTGCACCACTATATTATACAGACCATAGCATGACTATGCGCTGAACACAACCTGCGCATGCATCTGAGCTCCCCAAACAGTGCATTGCTGCAGAGCATGCAGTGTGCACCACTACATTATACAGCGCATAGCATGAATGTGCGCTGAACACAACCTGCGCATGCATCTGAGCTCCCCAAACAGTGCATTGCTGCAGAGCATACAGTGTGCACCACTATATTATACAGAGCATAGCATGACTATGCGCTCAACACAACCTGCGCATGCATCTGAGCTCCCCAAACAGTGCATTGCTGCAGAGCATGCAGTGTGCACCACTACATTATACAGCGCATAGCATGAATGTGCGCTGAACACAACCTGCGCATGCATCTGAGCTCCCCAAACAGTGTATTGCTGCAGAGCATGCAGTGTGCACCACTACATTATACAGCACATAGCATGAATATGCGCTTAACAAAACCTGCGCATGCATCTGAGCTCCCCAAACAGTGCATTGCTGCAGAGCATGCAGTGTGCACGACTACATTATACGGCGCATAGCATGAATGTGCGCTCAACAAAACCTGCGCATGCATCTGAGCTCCGCAAACAGTGCATTGCTGCAGAGCATGCAGTGTGCACCACTACATTATACAGCGCATAGCATGAATGTGCGCTGAACACAACCTGCGCATGCATCTGAGCTCCCCAAACAGTGCATTGCTGCAGAGCATGCAGTGTGCACCATGTGCATACACTGACATGTGTCGTCATGTCTGAGTGAAGGAGTATGCGTGCCATTTAACCCAGGCTGCATACGTGAATGGGACACTCGTTACAAGGACCCAGGCCAGGTGCTGCTTGTGCTATCATGCCATGACATGCTATGAACAGGGTCCCAGCTGAAGGTTGTGATGTGTGCTTCCTGGAGTTATACCACATCACACACCCAGCTCAATATACTGGGCTTCATTACGACCCAGGCGGTAAGTTACCGCCTGGGCCGTGACTTTACCACCATGGCGTAAACTACGTTTACGCCATGGTGGTTGGCGGACTTACCGCCCCATTCCGACCTTGGCGGGGCGGCAAGTCCCCAATCCCCATTTACCCTTCCCCATTCCCATTTTTGCCCCATAGGGCATAATGGGAGTGGGGAAGGCGTTAATTACGCCACCGTAAATTACGGTGGCGTAATTAACACCAAGGTCCCTTAGCGCCATGGATTTTAACACCTGCTAAAAGCAGGTGTTAAAACCTCCATGGCGCTCAGGCGGTAAGGGTCGGCGCTGTTTACGCTGCCGTAAACCCCTTACCGCCTGGGTCGTAATGAGGCCCTTAGTCATGCTGAGGTTTTCTACTAAGCAGAAGGATTGGCCTATGTTAATGCAACATAACACCCCCAGTTCTAGGGACGTCGAGGTTACAATGCAAATCCTAAAAAGGATAATGATTTGTTATTTAAATGGCGCTTTCGTAGAAACCGAAGTTGGTACTCATTTATGGACTTCAGAAAGATGAATGGCTGAGTTGACCTTGCAGGGATGTGAACCTGCGACCTGCAGATCGCACATAGATCACAGCAGCAAGCTCTCAACCCGCTGAGCTATCTTAACGGTAAAAAGAACCCAAAATTCAGCAACTCGTACTCTCCAAGGGCAGTGCTTATGGCTGCGTTCATCATTTTATGTGCAGAGCCCTTGATGATGTCATTGAACAATTTGTTGATGTAATTGGAACTAGTGTAAGCGCAGATATTTGACTTTCTTTTGTGATGAATTGTGGGACTTTTTTGGCTCGCATTGTAACTGCCAATATACAGTTCAATAACCGCTTCATCTACATATACACCCTTCAAGGTTTGGAAAGTAAGGATTCAAATGTGAGTCCAAACCGCAGGTAATGACTAGTCCTCCATTTACAGTATGCACTATTTTGTACTGATTTTCACTGTGGCTTGACACTGTTGCATACTGATTTGCAAGGTTCATTTTCACTGTTCCAGCCCTATTTGAATTATCAAACAAAATAATAAAACAATGGCTGCTGTGATTTTAAAAGTGCTGCTCTTTGTGTTTTTTACCGTCTTGTGCGGGAGGCAGTGTGCAATGCAGCTCAGTGTGATGACGAAGAGGGCCGCTTTATTGACTTTATTACCTGCTCTCAGGGGGGGGATACGGCAGCCAAGCTGCACTGGTGTAAAGATATACAACAACACGTGACACTTGACATAGTGAACTGTCTAGTAAAATGGAGAGGTGCGCGAAACCGGTGCGGTGCTCGCATGTCTGTCGTGATGAACGACCTGATGGTTGTCAGAGCCTTGCGACCTTCAAGGGGAATGAAACACTTGGCCCATGCGGCAGAAGAGGAGACATGGGCTCCGTCAACTACGCTTACCTTGATCAAGCCATAGCGAAGAAGGCCCCTCACTGCGGCCTACGCTGCCGTGGCAGTGCACACCAAACACTTCTTTGCGCGGCCCACACTGCACCTGACCTGTGCTGCTGCGCAATGTGTGTGCAGGGGCAGGCAGGGCATGTGCGGTTTCGGTTCCCGTGCTAAGGAGGCAGCCGAGGTCCTCATGCGCAGGCGCGCAGCCTAGCTTCCCAGCCTAACCCTGGAAAGAAAAAAATGCACAGGCAGCGCCAGGCGTCAGTGGTGGCAGCCGGCACTGCCGGCAGCAAATTCACACAAACCACCCAGGTGGATTCAGGTGCCAAAGAGGCCCTGCAGGCCAGAGGCCTACCGGGGGATGTCCCGGTGTCCCGGTGGAGCAGTCCAGCCCTGTGCAGGATTCTCTTACTCCAACACCAATCAATAAGGACAAGTCAATGGTTTGGCAAAGGGAAGTCTGTTTAATGACAAGTACAAAAAACGGGGAAACAATGGAAATCAACAGTGATGCGATCGCCCATCTCGCTACCTCTTTGCGCTTGGCTGGTCACGTGTCTGTTCACTGTGAATCGGCTTCCTTTTCCCTCTATTTGTGTATTTGATTCTTCCTTTAGCCTTGCCACATGCCTGGGCCTCCTTATCCCGACCTTCACTGGCAGGCTGCTTCGAAGTTGCGGCTCTCCTCCCTTCCTGGAGTTGACCTCGGATTCCCAGGCATGAGCTGCTTCTTACTGAGTTTCGATTCTGCTCTTTCGTCTGGCTTTGAGCTAGTATCTGAATCCTGGCCTGTGTGTCCTCCTCCATCCAGGGCTTAACTCTGCTTTTATAAAATGGAGTCGCACTGGTGTAATGTGCTTCTTGAGGTAGATGTATAGTTGGCGCTTGCCGCTCTATCCTTCTACTAAGCATTGCAAGCAGTACCGTTTCCTTAGCTTCTTGCGTTCCAAGCTTATTTACAGGCATTTAGCCAGTCGCACATTTTCATCCTTCTTTCATGCTTTACGTTCTTTGTGTTGCAACATCGTTTCTTCTTTTACGTCTATCACACCATTATTCCTTATAGTTCGTCTTTACGTGTCGTTCTTTGCTTGTCGTTTCGTTCCTTAGTACGCCTGTCAAGGCCCTTGTGCCGTCACCATTCGCCTTCCATTAAGGCCCTTTGGGTCTCTTCGGGGACAGTTTGTAAGTAGTCTTCATTTAGTGTCAACTGCTGGTACGGTTGTCTCAATGGGTACCGTGCTGCCCATGGTTGTCTGGTTATAGGCACCTCAACAGGTATTGCTCTGGGCAGAGCCCTAGTGCTGCTCTCTGTTGGTTTAGTTGCTCCTCATACGTCACATATCTTGGCGAGTATGTTCCTGGTACCTCAAAATGGGTGGCTGGAGTGCAGGCCATATCTGGGACCTCCTCTACAAGTGCGGCAGGAGCTGTCATTTTCAGAGAAGGGGTTATTGCGGAGAGGTGATCGGATCGTGGTCCCGCAGTTCAAAGTCCATGAGGTGATCGGCCTGGCACACCAAGGCCATCAAGGGGCTGCAAAGACCAAAGCCCGGCTATGCCTAAAGGTGTGGTTCCCCGAGCTCGAGAAACGGGTGGATGACTATGTAGCCTCATGTGTGTGGTGCCAGGCAGCGTCGCCCGCCCAGAGGGAACCTGCCATCAAAGCCATGCCCCGCAGCACGATGCCCTGGGAGGTGGTCCATGCTGACTTTGTTTGTTTGTTTGTTTTATTATTTGTAATGCGCAAGCATACCCTCAGGCAACAGTGTGCAGCATTTACATGAAATATAAACACGCAGCAATATCAGAAAATATACATATATACAAGTCGGAAACAATAAGTACAGGCAATAGGCAGTACTGTCTGCAGGAGTGTGAAAGACCTGGCTGTGTTGGGATGCTTACGTTTTTAACCATGAAACGACCTTAGATCGTAAGTTCTGATAGTGCGAGTCCAGTCTGAGGGTTGGCGGTAGAGAGTTCCATAGTTTGGCTGCTTTCACTGGGAAGCTGTTACCCCCTATAGTAGAACGTTTAAAATTAGGGACAGAAAGGTAGTCTTTGTATGCTGTTCTTGTGGGTCTCAGCGATGTCTGTCTATGGAATCTGTCGATTAAGTAGATGGGAGCAGTGTTGTTGAGGGATTTGTGGGTGAGTGAGGCAGTTTTTAAGAGGATTTTGTCATTGACAGAAAGCCAGTTATTCTGTTGGCAGTGTACTGTGATATGCTCTCTTCTGGAGATGCCCAGTGCCGCTCTGAGGGCGTTGTTCTGTAGAGTTTGAAGTTTACTGGTGGTGGCTTTGGAGGATCCCAGATAGAGAGCGTTGCAGTAGTCCAGGCATGACAGTATGAGGGCTCTAGCGAGGGTCAAGCAGCTAGTATCGGACAGAAAAGGTTTGGCTGTACGGATCAGTTTACATGTGTAAGCCGTGGAGGAAGCTAGGGAATTCACCTGTCTGTTGAAGGAGAAGGTGGAGTCCAGGTAAAAACCTAGGGTTTTGACCTCTTGTCCCACTTTGATACTATTGCCATTGATCAAGAAAGAACAATAGGCAGGGCCCAATTTCTTTAGGCTGGCGGTAGTACCTAGAATTATGACTTCTGTTTTATCATCATTCAGGCATAGTCCATGTGTGGCCATCCATGCCTGGATGATGATGTACACTCTATTTACCAAGGCCAAATCCTTCCCATAATCTCCAGAAAGCGGAAGGAGGATCTGGGTGTCATCTACGTAATTGGTGTAGGTGATACCGAGATGATCTAAATCATCGAAAAGGGGCTTGGTAAATATGTTGTACAGAGTGGGGGAGACACAAGAGCCCTGTGGCACACCACAGGTGATGGGTGTGAGGTCTGCTGCAGCTGTGGGAGAAAAAGCTCTCATGGCTCTGCCGTTGAGGAAAGATCTAATCCATGTGATGGCCTCAACTGAAAAGTGGGCTGATGTGTGTAAATGAGTGCATAAGACAGAGTGATCGCCAGGTCAAATGCTGTGGAAAGGTCTAGGAGGAGGAGTAAGGCGGCTTGGCCATTATCTCTAAGCTTGTCTATCTGTGCTTTAAGGTCAATGAGGGCAGTCTCAGTCCCATGTTGAGGACGGAAGACTGATTGCCTAGCTCCTAGTAGGTGATGTTCTTCCAGGTACTTCTGTATTTGCACGTATGCTACCTTATCCAGTATTTTTAGGAGGAATGGTATGGTCGTTATGGGTCTATAGTTTGTAGGCGTGGCTGGGTCGAGTGTGGGCTTTTTTAGTAATGGAAGTACCCAGGATTGTTTTAAGTTGGTGGGGATAGAGCCAGTAGAGAAGGAGGCGTGGATTAATTTCGTGATGAAGGGGGAGAGGTCGCGGGCGGCCTCTTTAATGAGTTGTGCAGGGCACAAATCACCCTGACAATTGGAAGGTTTTAGTGATAAGATGATTTTTTCTACTTCAAGTGTGGTGACTTTAGAAAAATTGAAGCGGGTAGTTTCCCTTAAAGTAAGCTTCTCAGGTGATTTGGAAGGGGGAGGGTCATTCAGGGAGGCTTTTTTGCAAGAAATTTTATTTTGTAGAATAGCAATCTTATTAGCTAAGGCATTTTGAATTTCTGAGCACCAATTGTTATCTTTGATACAAGTATCTGGTGGTGCTACAGGGGTTTCTACTTCTTTAAGGATGGAGAATAGTTCCTTCATGTTTGATTTTGCTTGGGAGTCAAAGGAGGATCGTTTGGCAAGGTAGATTTCTTTTTTGTACAGGGCCGCTAGTTTAGTAAGTTTAGATTTATTGGCTACTGAAGGGTGTTTTTCCAGGTGGCTTCACAGTTTCTTTTTTGCTGTCTTAAATTTTTGAGGAATGGTGTGTACCATTTGTTCAGATGCGTTTTGGGCTTGCTTGGCCTAAGTTTGAGGGGAGCGATTAAGTCCAGCGAGGTGGACATGATTTTACTGTATTCTTCAACCAAGGTCTCCGGATCCAGGTTGTCGGAGAGTGTGTTGAGTGTGGGGAGTAAGTTCGGGATAAGTCTTTCCACGGTGATAATTTTCTTATTTCTCATGAGTGTGGGTGGGGCCCTGCTAATAGGCAAGGGTGGAGGTCGGACGGTAGAGAGCATGAACAATACCAAATGGTGGTCAGTCCAGGCTAATGGTGAGATGTCGGTAATGTTGGCTAGACAATTACAGTGAGCTACCCAGTTGAGTATTCTGCCTTTAGCGTGTGTAGGTTCCATGCATCTTTGGGTAAATCCTAAATCGGAGAAGGTATTAAGTGTAGTATTGGCAATTTGGTCTTCCGGGTCATTGTAGCCCATATTGAAGTCCCCAAGGGTGAGTACTTGGGTGGATCTTTTAAGATTGCTGGATAATATAGTATTAATGTCTTCATTGAAAGTACCTATTGGTCCTGCAGGGCGATAGATCAGGTGGATGTGAATTGGTAAGAGGGATTTTAACAGAGAGTAGTTCGCAAGAGAGGACGTTGATAGTAGTTACAGTTCTCATAGTAAGACTACATTTGTGTATGATAGCAATACCCCCTCGTCTGGAGTTGGGTCGATCCTGTCTCAAGATGGAATAATTATCTGGGACTGCAAGCATGAGCATTGGGCCAGCTGCAGGACGTAGCCAAGTCTCCGTAATAGCAAGGAGGTCGAGGTCTTCTTTGAGGATCAAGTCTGCAATTTCTGTTGCGTGAGCTACTAACGATCTAGCGTTGATTAAAGCTCCCTTGATTTGGGGACTCGCAGTGGTTTTAGTAGTAGTGATTTGGGGGTGATCTTGTGTTAGTTCAGGATTACCCTGATTGGAGGGACAGTATGGAGGTATGAGGTTGGAGTTCTGGGATGAGTTAGGTTTAAGGGTAGGTAGGCTGGGCCGGGAAATCGTGGTTCTTAGTCTCTGTAAGGTAGGCATAGAACGGGCGAGGGGCTCATGAATTTTAGCTAATCTAGCTCTGAGTCCTAGATTTCTATCAATGGTGGAGCGGGGGAGGCTGGAGGGTAGCAGTGGCTGTAAGTCACCAATATGTGGGGGCGAACTACTAGGTGACTCGGTGTTGATCATAGCCGAATACATAATGATAGGTGACTGAGGTGACATGCTAAACAGTGCTAAGGTATTTATGAGGAGCAAGGGGCAGGCGAGCAAGCTCGTACTTAAGGGATACATGCTAAGTAGTTATAGCAAATATAATGGAATGTAAGTGGTGGGCCTAGCTCTAGGACAAATGCTCTGGCCTAGGCAGGTGCCGAGTTAGGGTCTCCCTGGACAGAGAGGGCTCAAGGTGCCTGAAGAGAGTGGTGCTAGCTGAGGAGCCGCACCTAACTTTGAACTATTGCAGTTTGACTGAGATATAAAGAGGTAGCACCTAACTTCAAATGACACGATTTGGCTGAGATACAAAGAGGTAGCGCCTAAGTTCAAATGACACAATTTGGCTGAGATACAAAGAGGTAGCGCCTAAGTTCAAATGACACAATTTGGCTGAGATACAAAGAGGTAGCGCCTAAGTTCAAATGACACAATTTGGCTGAGATACAAAGAGGTAGCACCTACGTTCAAATGACACAATTTGGCTGAGATACAAAGAGGTAGCACCTACGTTCAAATGACACAATTTGGCTGAGATACAAAGAGGTAGCACTTACGTTCAAATGACACAATTTGGCTGAGATACAAAGAGGTAGCGCCTAAGTTCAAATGACACAATTTGGCTGAGATACAAAGAGGTAGCACCTACGTTCAAATGACACAATTTGGCTGAGATACAAAGAGGTAGCGCCTACGTTCAAATGACACAATTTGGCTGAGATACAAAGAGGTAGCACCTACGTTCAAATGACACACTATAGCTCAATTTGGCTGAGATACAAAGAGGTAGCACCGAAGTGCAAATGACGCAGTTTGGCTAAGAGATGGTGCAGCACCTATAGATACAATATGACACACTGGGTGGGATGCCTAACACAATAGTGCTCAAGTGCAATAGGCACTGGCTGGACATAGTAAGGCACCATAGGCAGAGTGCGTTGTACAAATGGGCTGAAGTACAGTGGGGTGGGCGAAGCAAGTAGAGGAGGGTCCTGGGTCCAGTCTCAATAATGCTCATTAATGATAACATCTTGATAGTACATTGGCCAAGGCAGAGCAATTAAGCGTCTAGGACCTGAGTCATTTCTGCAATGAGGCAGTGCGTGCAGGAGCATAGATGAGGCAGGGTATTATGCAGTAAGAGTAGATAAGTCAAGTGTATGCACAATATGTTAGAGCAGTGAATCCAGGTGTCCAGGACACATAGGGTTGGTAGGCTGAGGAGATATGCAATGCGACCTGGGTCCAGGCGTACTTATATAACACAAGGGAACTTGGGAGACCAAGTGTGCCACGTTAGTTAACAGGTGTGTACAGGCATATGCATAATAGCTCAGATACTAACAGGGTCAGAGTGATACTACATTGAGGGCACGTGTGAGAGGCTGTATCGTACCGTGTCAGCGAGCGTGGAGTTAGCTCGATCAGGCAAAGGTTCTGGCCGACGGCCTGACGGCAAGTGACATGCTCGGGACAGGCAGGGCAGAGCCTTTGTGTAGGTGAGCCTTCGTGCTAGTGGGCCGGCTCGAAATCGCCTGCCGGCTTGGGGTTGGTGCAGAAAAGCACCCAGGTGACCAATCAGGGCACAAAGAGAGAGTCCACGTTGCAGGGAACACACTTCCTGGTGGTGGTGGTGGATGAGTACTCCAGATACCCGGAGGTGGAGTTCATCCAGTTGGTGGCCTTCGAACACGTGGTGGTGGTGATGGAAAAGGTGTTTGCGGCTCATGGTCTCCCTACAGTACTCTGCTCTGACAATGGGGCTCCATTCCAAGGAGAACGGTTTGCTGCCCTGATGGAAGGCTATGGTGTGCATCATAGGAAGGTCACCCCTTTGTGGCCAAGGGCCAATGGAAACGCCGAAAGGATGATGCGCACGTTAAATAAAGTCTTCCGGATTGCGCAAGGTCAAGGACAGTGTTTGGAGAGGGCCCTCTACCAGTTCTTGCAGGTCTATCGAACAACCCTGCACACCTCAACCGGGGTGGCCCCGGCCAAAGCCCCCTTCAAGCAGTGCCCGAGAGGGTTGCTGCCGGATGTGGGGGAAAAAGAGCTGGGGGTCATCGACACGCAGCAAGTGGAGATGGAGCGGCAACTACGGACTGAGCAAGAGAGCGAAAGGAGGGGTCTCCGCCCTCAACAACTTGTGTCCGGGGACGAGGTGCTAATAAGAAACAGGCACCCCGCAGGAAACAGTTGCTAACATATGAACCAGAGCCGCTGGATGTGATTGCAGTCAAGGGTTCCATGGTGACTGCGTCAGAAGGCCGAGCTTCTGTCACAAGGAACGTCAGTTTCTTCAAGAAACTGGGGGAGCCCAGGACAGAGGCGCCCATAGACCAGGACATTGCAGACATACCCGATGAGGGTGGGGGTTCGGAGCCCCTCCCTCGGTCTCCCGTGAGAGCGCCAGCTGACGGCGGGACTCCCACCCCAGAGGCGAGCAGGAGGTACCCCCTGAGGACAGGGCGAGGGAAACCTGCTTGTTTCAGTGAATTTGTCTTGCAGCAGTGACGGAGTCCGACCCAGACGGGCCTGCCCAGCTGGGGCGGGGGTGGCTGTGAATAAAGGGGCTCATTGGGGGTCTAGTTGTTTGGGTTAAGGGTGTTAGTGTGTTGCCGAGTTTAACCGTAGTTATGCCAAGTGTTATTTTGTTATTTGTTGTCCTCATGAAAAAGGAGGAGTGTGGTGCTGCCCCTTTAAGGGACTAGCACGTGGCGGAGTGACGTTGCACTCCACTGCATGCCCTATAAATAAAAGGGGCGTTCCCGGCCGCGTCAGTGCGACCAGGGAGCCCAAGCCTGACGCATGTCTCCGTGTGAGTCTCTGGTACAGCGGGGGTCCGGGGCTCACGGAACAACGCAGTGGCGGCCAGGGATTCCCCCACAACAATCGCAACTGCTTCACTAGGTCATGTGATTGGATCCGTGACACGCGGGCGGCCAGAAGCATGGTGTGGGTGTTCCTTGAGCACCATGGCAACCGCCACCGTGGCCACAGCCGGCAGGATTGCCGAACCCGAAGGAACGGAGCTCCCTTTGTTGCCGGATGATAGCGGTGGCAAGCTGCTTGTCCACAATGCTGCTGCTGGGAGGGACCCCGGGGAGAGGATGTGTTGTGTGTGTGCATTGGTGGGCTCCTGAGAGCGTGACAATGGTACAGTGTGTGTGGATTCAAGGGGAAGCATGTATTTATGTGTGTGGGTGTTGAATCAGTGTTAGCTTGGGACTGTGTGTATGTGTCTGGGTGCAATATTATTGTGTGTGCGAAGGGGGCAGTGTGTTTGTGCAGTGTATGTTGAGGGGTACTGTTAGTGTGTTTGAGCCATGCATGCATGCGTGATGCTGGTCAATGTGTATAAGAGGACGTCTGCATGGGGAAGTGCTTGGTGGGGCATTGTGGGGGTTCTGTGTGGGGTTTTCTGTGTGGGGCAGATGTAGTGTGTGTGGGCTGTGGGCATGCAGCAAGAGTTTTGTGGGACTGTGTGTGTGGGTATGTGTGTAGGAAGTGTGTGGGGGTCTGTGTGTGAGGGGAGAATGCACATATGTTTGGGGGCAGTGTGCATACATGGAGTAGTGTGCAGGGTGGGTGCATATGGTGGTGTATATGGTTGGGCTGTGTGTGGGGTCAGTATGTTTGGGGCATTGTGTGGGAAGAGCAGTGTTTGTTTGTTTGTTTGTTTGTTTTTATTATTTATAATGCGCGAGCGTACCCAAGGGTATCAGGGGTAAGCCTTTACAAGAATTCTCGAAGCTTGGTTACAATACACAAGGAGCATACATGATACAAAAATAGGTACATAAATGTTATATACAATATATACAAAACAACAGTAAGGCTGGCGGGCCGTAATGCAGTATACAGGTAAGCAAGAGGCACACGTGGTTACAATGTGTGCGTGTGGCACTGGACACTACCTAGTCTTAGTGGGTCTCCAGTTTCAGCCAGGAGACTAACTTGGAGCGGAAGATCTGATAAGGCAAGTCTACTCTGAGGTTTGGAGGCAGGGAATTCCAAAACTTGGCAGCTTTTACCGGGAAGCTGTTGCCTCCGATGGTGGCCCGTTTGTAGTGGGGGACAGATAAACAATCTTTGTATGCGGTTCTGATGGGTCTTGAGGAGGATTGTTTGTGGAACCTGTTGGTCAGGTAGGTTGGGGCTGCGTTGTTAAGAGATTTGTGGGTGAGAGAGATGCCGTTTTTAGGAGAATTTTGTCACTGGTGGAGAGCCAATTGTTCTGTTGGCTGGATCCTGTGATGTGTTCTCTTCTAGAGATGCCCAGAGAAGCTCTAAGAGCATTGTTCTGAAGGGTTTGCAGTTTATTGGTGGTAGCCTTAGTGGATCCTAGGTAGAGGGCATTACAATAGTCAAGGCGAGACAATATGAGGGCTCTGGCGAGTGTCAGACAGCTAGTCTCCGACAGGAAAGGTTTGGCTGCACGGATTAATTTACATGTGTAAGCCGTGGAAGATGCAAGGGAGCTCACTTGTCTTTTAAAGGAGAGATTGGAGTCTAGATAGAAACCCAATGTTTTGACCTCCTGTCCAACTTTGATGTTATTCCCGTCAATCATGAAGGAGTTATAAGCCGGGTCAAGTTTCTTTAGACTGATTGTAGTGCCTAAAATGATGAGTTCTGTTTTATCATCATTCAGGCATAGTCCATGAGTAGCCATCCATGCCTGGATGATGAGGTACACCCTATTTAGCAAGGCCAAATCCTTTCCATAATCTCCTGAAAGCGGAAGGAGGATCTGAGTATCATCTGCATAGTTAGTGTAGGTGATACCGAGATGGTCCAAATCATTGAAAAGGGGCTTGGTAAATATGTTGTATAATGTGGGGGAGACACAGGAGCCCTGAGGAACACCGCAAGTGATGGGTATAGGGTCTGCTGCCGCCGTGGGAGAGAAGACCCTCATGGTCCTACCGTTAAGGAAGGATGTGATCCAGGTGATGGCCTCGCTGGAGAAATGAGCCGAAGTGTGGAGGTGTGAGCAAAGGACAGAGTGATCGACCAGATCGAAGGCTGCAGATAGGTCGAGGAGGAGGAGTAGGGCGGCTTGCCCATTGTCTCTGAGCGAGTCGATCTGCACTTTCAAGTCAATAAGGGCGGTTTCAGTCCCGTGTTGGGGACGGAATCCAGATTGTCTAGAGCCTAAGAGGTTGTGTTCTTCCAGGTGCTTCTGAATTTGTACATAGGCAACCTTGTCTAGAATTTTTAGTAGAAAGGGAACAGTAGTTATGGGACGGTAGTTTGTGGGTGTAGCTGGGTCAAGTGTGGGTTTTTTCAGTAGAGGTAGTACCCAGGATTGTTTTAAGTTAGTAGGGATGGAGCCAGTGGCAAAGGAAGCATTGATCAATTTTGTAATGAAAGGGGAGAGGTCGCGGGCAGCATCTTTAATGAGCTGTGCAGGGCATAGATCACCCTGGCAATTAGATGGTTTCAGGGACAGGATAATTTTTTCGACTTCCAGTATGTTGACTTTGGCGAATTGGAAGCGGGCTAGGTCAGTGGGCATGTGCTTGTCCGGAATTTTTGGGTTGAGGGTGTCATTAAGGGATGCTCTTTTGCTGGTGATTTTACTTTGAAGAGTCGCAATCTTGTTTGCTAGGGCACTTTGAATTTCTGAGCACCAGTTTTTATCTTTGGTGCACGTGTCAGGGGGTGCTACGGGGGTTTCTATTTCTTTAAGGATGGAGAAAAGTTCTTTCATGTTAGATTTAGCTTGGGATATACGAGAGTCAAAGGAGGCTCGTTTGGCCAGGTAAATTTCTTTTTTGTAGAGTGCAGCTAGTTTGGAGAGTTTTAGTTTGTTAGAGACTGAAGGGGATTTTTTCCATATGGCCTCGCAGTTTCTTTTTTGCTGTCTTAGTTTTTTGAGGAATGGTGTGTACCATTTGTTGAGGTGCGTTTTCGGTTTACTGGATCTCAATTTAAGGGGGGCGATGCGGTCCAGTGAGGTGGCCATAATCTTGTTATATTCTTCAACCAAGGACTCAGGGTCCAGGTTATCAGGAAGTGAGTTGAGAGTGGGGAGTAGGTCAGGGATAAGTCTTTCTACTGTCATGTTCTTCTTGTTTCTAGTGAGAGTGGGTGGGTCCTTAATGGTAGGCGGGGGTGGGGGTTTGTTGGTGGAGAGCATGAATGATACCAAATGGTGGTCAGTCCAGGCTTGGGGTGAGATATTAGTGATGTTCACTAGGCAGTTGTGGTCGGCCACCCAGTCAAGTGTTCTGCCTTTCGTGTGCGTGGGTGTCATACATCTTTGCATAAAGCCTAATTCAGTGAGAGTATTAGCTATAGTGCTAGCGGGATGGTCTTCTGGGTCATTGTAGCCCAAGTTAAAGTCTCCTAAGATGAGAGCTTGAGTGGAGCTTTTGAGGTTGCTGGATAGGATGGAATTAAGGTCTTCATCGAAGGTGCCAATGGGGCCTGGCGGACGGTAGATCAAGTAGATGTTAAGAGTTTGGGAGTTAGTGAGTGGTATTTTGACTGCTAGTGATTCGCAAGAGAGGGCATCGGTCGAAGTAGCTAGTCTCATGGTAAGACTGCACTTATGAATAAAGGCGACACCACCTCCTCTAGAATTAGGGCGGTCTTGTCTCAGGATAGAATAGTTATCTGGGACTGCCAACATAAGCATAGGGCCTGCTGCTGGGTGTAGCCAGGTCTCAGTGATGGCGAGGAAGTCAAGGTCTTCGGTGAGGATTAAGTGTGCGATTTCTGTAGCATGAGCTACTAACGATCTGGCATTGATCAAGGCTCCCTTGATATTAGGGCTACCTGTGTTTTTAGAAGTAGTGGCTATGTTATTTGAAGTAGTAGTATGGCGCTTGTCTTGTGTGGGTTTAGGGGGACCCTGGTTGCGGGAGTTCTGAAGGGTTTGTAGTGGGGTACTGGTTTGTGTAGAGGTATTTGGTCGCGGTGGCAATGTTCGAGAATTTTGTGTAGTAGGCAGTGAGCGGGCAGGGGGTTCATGGATTTTAGCTAGTCTAGCTCTAAGTCCTGAATTCCTTTCTGTAGTAGAGCGAGGGTGATTAAGTCCTGAATTTCTTTCTGTAGTGGTGTGGGGGTGACTGGAGGGTGGCAGTGCCTGAAAGTCGTTTAAATCTAGGTATGGTGCTTGGTTATTAAGCCTGGGTGAGGCTGGCATTTTGGGTAGGTGTGGAGCCATCTTGGTCGGAAAGGTGGTGTTGAGGCTGATCAGGAAGTAGGTCAGCAAGATAGAGGTGAGTAAACACATGCTAAATGGTGGGGTCGAGGGAGTTATGGAGCGTTAGATGATACCTGAGTTAGGATAGCCCTAGATAATGGTAGTTGATAAAGCTGTGATGCCGGGGGCAGCCTAGGTTAGAAGTATAGGGCAGAGTTACTGATAATACATTGAATAACACCTGGGAGGTAAGACAGATATGGCAGGATAACTGCAAAGCACGCATGGGCTAAATGCAATTGTGGAACGAGGCCCAACTAGGCTAGTACAGTGTAAAAACACACAGGCTAGATGCAATTGTGGCCCAAAGCACTTTAGACTAGTTAATACAGTAACACACACAGGCTACATGCAATTGTGGCGCGAGGCCCAACTAGGCTAGTACAGTGTAAAAACACACAGGCTAGATGCAATTGTGGCGCAAAGCACTTTAGACTAGTTAATACAGTAACACACACAGGCTAGATGCAATTGTGGCGCGAGGCCCAACTAGGCTAGTACAGTGTAAAAACACACAGGCTAGATGCAATTGTGGCGCAAAGCACTTTAGACTAGTTAATACAGTAACACACACAGGCTAGATGCAATTGTGGCGCGAGGCCCAACTAGGCTAGTACAGTGTAAAAACACACAGGCTAGATGCAATTGTGGCGCAAAGCACTTTAGACTAGTTAATACAGTAACACACACAGGCTAGATGCAATTGTGGCGCGAGGCCCAACTAGGCTAGTATAGTGTAAAAACACACAGGCTAGATGCAATTGTGGCGCAAAGCACTTTAGACTAGTTAATACAGTAACACACACAGGCTAGATGCAATTGTGGCGCAAAGCACTTTAGACTAGTTAATACAGTAACACACATAGGCTAGATGCGATGCACAAGGCATATCTAATGTATGTTGTGGGTAGACAGGATGCTTGGATAGTAAATAATGAAACTATTGTAACCAGGTATGAGGTACTATGCAGTGGTGTAATGAGTGAAGCTCCGGCGCTCGTGGGCGAGGTAGGGCTTCCTGCTCGCATACCAAACCAGTGCTTGTAAAAAGCACGTGTGCTACTTACAATATGTAAACGCCTGTTTGCAATAAGATGAAGCAGTTGAATAAGGGTATGCACAGTGAATGAGCATTTAGTGGTGATCGGTTAACAGGCAGTATGATGCGGAGCGGATTTAGTTAAGAGAGAAAAACATCAAATCGAGTCTTAGCGGAGTATGTGTGTGTGGAGGGACAATGTGTGTTGTATGTATATTGTCTGTGTTAGTTTGCAGTGGGTGTGTGGAAGTGTGTGATTGCAATTTGTGTGTGGTGGCAGTGTTTATGGAGGTCAGTGGGTACGGGGTTCAGTATGTAGTGGTGCAGTGCATTTGTGAGGGAAGTGTGTGGGAAAATGTCAGTGTGTGTGTCGGCAGATAGTATATGTCTGTGGAGCAAAGTGTATGTGGTGGCACTATAGCTATAAGCAGTGCGTGTTTTGGGGGAATTGTATGGCAGGGCAGGACATGTGGGGTACTGTGTATGGGGGCAGTATTCATGGAGGCAGTGTGTGTGGGTGGGCAGTAGGCAAATGGGACAGTTTGCAGTTTGTGGGCAATCTATGTGGGGCAGTCAGTGTTTGGGGGAGGCAGTGTGAGTGGGGTGGGTCAATATATGGATGAATTGTGTGTGTGAGAGGCACTGTAGGCGGGTACTGAATCGGGGTGTGAGGACAATGTGTGTATCAAGGATCAGTGTTTGGAGGACAGTGTGTGTGTGCGTGGGGGAGCAATGTGTTAG
Source organism: Ambystoma mexicanum (assembly GCF_040938575.1). Classification (NCBI taxonomy): domain Eukaryota; kingdom Metazoa; phylum Chordata; class Amphibia; order Caudata; family Ambystomatidae; genus Ambystoma; species Ambystoma mexicanum. Next base: position 844,573,317 of record NC_090938.1, read on the forward strand.
GGGGCAGTGTTAGTGTGTGTGGCGACAGTGTGTTGGACAGTGCATGTGTGAAGGGGCAGTGTGTCTGTGCGAGAAGTGAAATCGAATCAGTTCAAGGACCCCTATCTCTCCATAATCTACATAGTCCTCAAACAGCCTTAAATAGAACAGCTCTGTTAGTTTGGAAAAAAGGCTAAAATAACTATTTCCTGTGTAATTTCCTGGCTAGATTGGCATGTGGGCGCTGCCAGTCTAGCCTTTTCTTACTGCAGCATTGTATATTTTTCTGGGCATCTGTGATAAAATAACCATGATAAGTGTTATTGCTTCGACTGGCATTTTGCTGCAACCAGTCTAGGCGTGTCTAAATGTGGCCTGGCATGCTTTACTGTAATATGTTATTATGTGTCTAGACTGGTCTACATTGTGCAGCCAGTTGGACATGTTTTCATTGTGGCATGGCATTTTTAATAGCAAAGCATTATATTAATTAAAGCATTCATGTTCCTGTGCACTGTTGGTGACTTGCATGCATTGGATTTTTGGATTGGTGTCACCCTTCGAAACAATTGCAAACTCTCTGGCCTTTTAGCCACATGTTCTCAGACAGTGTGCTGTATAATTCATTTAATTTCATAAGGCTTTTATTCAACATTTTGTCATTAGCCAGAAAAAACCCGTAATCGCAATCAAATGTAAAGAAAGAATAGGAGCAAGATGTGGTCGACATAGTACAATGGTTGATAGGCCACATTAAGCATATTATCATACCATCATTTTAGCAGAGAGTGAACAAAATGGGAAACAACATTCTAAAAACAATAAAACTATTAAAATCTGATCTTCACAAAATGCAGTACAATATAAGAAACAGTCTGTCCAGGAAAGACCAAAGTAAACAATACCACCTCCTAGCGTTACAGCCAGTCCCTAGCACCTCCTAGCATTACACCCAGTCCCTAGCACCTCCTAGCGTTACACTCAGTCCCTAGCACCTCCTAACGTTATGCCCAGTCCCTAGCACCTACTAGTGTTACGCCCAGTCCCTAGCACCTCCTAGCATTACTCCCAGTCTCTAGCACCTCCTAGCTTTACGCCCAGTCCCTAGCACCTCCTAGCATTACTCCCAGTTCCTAGCACCTCCTAGCATTACGTCTAGTCCCTAGCACCTCCTAACATTGCACCCAGTCCCTAGCACCTCCTAACGTTACGCCCAGTCCCTAGCACCTCTTAGCGTTACGCCCAGTCCCTAGCACCTCCTTATATTACTCCCAGTCCCTAGAGCCCCCTAGTGTTATGCCCAGTCCCTAGAGCCCCCTAGCGTTATGCCCAGTCCCTAGCACCTCCTAGCGTTACGCCCAGTCCCTAGCACCTCCTAGCGTTACGCCCATTCCCTAGCACCTACTAGCGTTACGCCCAGTCCCTAGCACCTCCTAACGTTACGGCCAGTCCCTAGCACCTCCTAGCATTAAGCCCAGTCACTAGCACCTACTAGTGTTACTCCCAGTCCCTAGCACCTCCTAGCATTACGGCCAGTCCCTAGCACCTCCTAGCATTACGCCCAGTCCCTAGCACCTCCTAGCATTACGCCCAGTCCCTAGCACCTCCTAGCATTACGCCTAGTCCCTAGCACCTCCTAGCGTTATGCCCAGTCCCTAGCACCTCCTAGCGTTACGCCCAGTCCCTAGGACCTCCTAGCGTTACGCCCAGTCCCTAGGACCTCCTAGCATTACGCCCAGTCCCTAGCACCTCCTAGTGTTATGCCCATTCCCTAGCACATCCTAGCATTAAGCCCAGTCCCTAGCACCTCCTAGCATTACGCCCAGTCCCTAGCACCTCCTAGCATTACACCCAGTCCTTAGCCCCTGCTAGCATTACGCCAAGTCCCTAGCACCTCCTAGCAATTACTCCCAGTCCCTAGCACCTCCTGGCATTACGCCCAGCCCCTACCACCTCCTAGCGTTACGCCCAGCCCCTACCACCTCCTATCGTTATGCCCAGTCCCTAGCACCTCCTAGCGTTACTCCCAGTCCCTAGCACCTCCTGGCATTATGCCCAGCCCCTAGCACCTCCTAGCGTTACGCCCAGGCCCTAGCACCTCCTAGCGTTACTCCCAGTCCCTAGCACCTCCTAGCATTACGCCCAGTCCCTAGCACCTCTTAGCGTTACGCCCAGCCCCTAGCACCTCCTAGCATTACGCCCAGCCCCTAGCACCTCCTAGCATTACGCCCAGTCCTAATGGAGTGTGCAAAAGCTGCAAAGGTGCATTCGTTAATGTATTAACAGCATCATCAGGAGGCAAAGGACAAAGGAGTCTCCAAGATTGTGCCCAATCCTGGCAGAATGTGCAGAACTTTGCGTAAAGTGCATTGGACAAGGTGTTAGCAGCATTATCAAAGTGCAAAGATGAGATTTCATAAATATTAAGCTCGATATTAACATGATCACGTGTTAGTTCCCGGATTCTCCAGCGTTCATTATTCTTGCTCTTGAGCGACATGCTTGATGGATGAAGCTTGCTACAAAAACACTACATGTATGTCGTTGTTGCTTCGCCTAAAGAGCAATAAGGGTTCACATGTTCGCGTATGCCATGAGCATTACATATCGTCTTGAGGAACTTGCACCTGGCCACTCGGTAGCCTTGACAAAAGAACAAGAAATGGGCAATAGATTCCTTGCCAAGGCAACACACCAAACAATCTTTTCCAGCAGGTTCTTACATGTGTGTACGGTACGCCAGGTTCAATTGAGAAAACCTGAATGTCAGATATAAAGTACGTGCCAGAGGGGGGTTGACCATATCTAGATATTCTTCTAACCCCAAGACCGGTTTGCTGGCCAAATATGTAGCTCCCATGGCCAACTCGCTGCACGCATTTATCAATTCAATCTCCGGTATCTCCCGTGAGGTCCTTTTCACTATTTCCATATCACCCGAGGTGATGCTCTGGGAGTTATCACACAGGTTTCCCAAAATCATATCCACCGGGGATCTTCTAACATGTATGAACCAGGGTAGGGATCTGTATGTAAGGGCCTCACAATAGAATTTGAGTTCGGAGTTAGACATAGGGCCTCATTATACGTTGTGCGGTAAAAATCGACATTTACTGGCATGGCGCTATTAACGTGTCCACCTTGGCAAGAGGCCGCTAATAGCGTACCATTACGAGTACGCGGACACGAGCATAGCGCCATGCCGGTAATGACCCTACCACCATGCCGCTAAAGCCCCCAAAAAGACCCTTAGCGGCACCGATGAAAGCGCTGATAGCACTTCCGACCTCCCGCAACATGCAATTAGCGGTCACCGCAATTAGCGGTCACCGTTAAATAGTGGAACCGGAAATAGCGTCATCGCACAGGAACGGGAAAGAGCACGGCGGCCATCTTAAAAACACAATACATTGCCATCCTCTGCCCCCTGGACCTGTTTCAAGAACTGTGCCATTCCAAAGCCACAAGGATTCCCTCACCATGCCCAAGGCTATAAAAAAACAACTGACCGCCAGTGCAAGGAGAAGTTCACCAACGAGGAGCTAACAATGCTCACTGGGACCCTTGCAGCGAAGGCCGACGTGGTATTCACCAACGACATGCGGCGGGAGACCCTGGTCCGGAAGAAGGCTATCTGGGCAGAGGTTGCCCTGAAAGTGAGTGCGGTGGGCACCACCACCCACACTGTCCGTGAGTGCAGAAAGCAGTGGGACGATCTCCGCCTCCGGGTCAGCAACATCCTGTCTGCGAACCGCAACATGGCCATGGCCACAGGAGGTGGAGCCGATTCGCCAATAAAAATGAAGGAGTGGGAGGAGACCTGCGCCAACATGATTGGTGTAGAATCAATCGAGGGAGTCGGGAGCATGGTGTGGCCACTACATCAGATGGAGGTGAGTGTACACATGAAACTATGCACTGTGAATGTTGAGGTCCCCCCAAATGTGAGCCCAGATTCACCTCATGTATGCGCCAACATCCATACATGCATACAACCCTGGCCATGTCAGTGTGAAACCCAAACACACACATGCACGCATCACCACAGGCAAGTGCCACACAGAACCATGCATGGATGACCCACTCAACAGACCCATCACCTGCATCCCTACCAATGAAGTCCCAATGCACACAACAGCATGATTAACGTATTCTGCATGAAGTACATTGAACCATCAAAAATGCCATCCCCCTCTTTGTCCCCACAGGCTCACATACAGACAGTGAAGAACCTGGCACTGCGACTCAGGCACCCCCTGCCAAGAAAAAACCAAGGCCACAGGACACAGGGGACACCCCCACCACATCAAGGGGCAAAGGGAGAAGTGTTCCCATGCAGAGTGGCAAACATTGTCATAGCGCCACTGCTACCACACCGCAGTCCACAACAGCAACAATTGCCACACCTTCAGATGTGAACCCCCCACCACAAATTCCAGCCACGGAGGGCCCACCTTCCGCTGCCACAAGTTCCACAGGTGAGGCGGCAGCCACAGCGCCGCTCTCAGATGTGGAGGACCCAATGGAGTTCTCCATGGAAATGCACACCCCAACCCCCCCAGGAACCACAGAGGCAACTCCACAGCAATCACCAGGGTCCAGTGTCCATGGCAAGGACAACACGGGAGGGTTTAGTAGCCCACCGGTGGCTTCACCAGATGTCCTTGTTGCAGAGGAAGGCGCAGCAGCCACACCACGAGCACGCCACAGTGCCCTTGAACTGGCCAGCATCAGGCAGCGCCAAGAGGACATCACTGTGTTGGTTGGTCAGCATGTGGAAGAGGCTGCCCGTTTCAGGGGTGAGATAACAGAGACTGCCAGGCACCCGAGGGAGGCAATTGAAGCCTGTACCAACAGGCTGTGCATGGAGATTGGCCAACTCAGGCAGGTCCTCATGCGTATAGCGGACGCTATGGACCGCCAGTTCCCACCACCACCACAGGGACAGACAGCCACGTCATCATCTGCTAGTTCGAGGCAGACAAGCCCCGTCCGCCGCTCCATGCGCACCACGAGGCGCACGTCAACCCAGCCTCCTAATGCTGGTGGTGGTAATGGGGAATAGGGACTGCAGGGTCAACCTTCCACGTGTGCAGCAGGATAACAACATTGTGCCAGACACACAAGGGGTTGTTGTCGGGGGAGGGGCTAAAGGGTGTTTCTGGATTGTTGTGGGGGATGTGGGGAAGGGTGTTTTGGGACTGTGGTGGGGGGAGGGGGAAGGGTGTTTTGGGACTGTTGTGGGGGGAGGGGGGAAGGGTGGTGGTATAGTTGGGGACATGCACTTTTACATCTTAATATTCCTTAATACACTGGTGATCACTCAAAACACAGGCTTGGACTTCTTCATTGTGTATGTGTACTTTATTCGTGACAGGGTCCATTGTGCGCTTCAACACAGACACCAGTGCATTACTACCCATATCCATCCTACAGAGTGAAACCATGTTTCACAGAATATTTGGTTGATCAGATGCTGTCGCACATCGCGTCCCTCCTGGCCATCGCCTCTTGCATGACCTGCATCCCCGTCACCTCCGTCCTCATCACCATCATCATCCTCATCAGGTGGTTGCATTTCAACGTCAGGGGGCAGTGGCACATTCCGTCTGATACACATATTGTGCAGCATGACACATGCCATGGTGATCTTGGCCACCTTCTCATGGCTGTACAGGAGGGCCCCACCCGACCTGCTTAGGCACCTGCACCAAGGCCAAATGTCTGCTCAATCACGACGCGGGTACGGGTATGTGCACGATTGTATTCCTCTTCGTGCCTGTTCTGTGGGTTCCGTACAGGGGTAAGGAGCCACCTCTTCAGGGGATAGCCAGCATCACCTGTATGGGGGGAAGAATGGGGACCTGTTACTGTTCACCTCAAGAGCGGCCTGTACAGATCACACAAATCGACTTTGCATTGTGATTGAAATCCACGATTACCAGCATGCATGCAGACGATCTGTGTGACTGCAATGTGCAAAGGTGAGCTCGACCCTGCAAGTGGACATGCCCGATTCATGCCTCCGACAGTAATTGACATGTCCTGGGTGAGGCCAGGTCTTAGGTGTCCCTGGGCCCAGGCAAAATTGGTACCACACTGCTAGTGTACTGCCATTCGACATCGATGTTGCCATGCTGTGAAGCATCACTTCAGTTGTGCTATAGGTGCGTGGTTCAATGCTACGGCTAGGGGTGATCCCTTTGCATGCATTCAAGGGCACATTGCTTTATTGATGTTGTGCTGCGCTAATTCTGTATAACTATTTTGACGCCATGTTGCAGATTTGTGTATTATGTGGTGTGGCATGATGTGCAATGTGGATGTGGATGGATGTGTGATATTTGGAAACCTGGATTGTTCTCAATGTTGTGCAGCTTCAAATTGCATGTGGGTTCTTCTCAAGTACATTGTGGCCTTCCCTGATGAACATTGGCATACATCTGTATGTCCATGGGCCTCATTACACGGATGGCGGAGAACCATGGCGCTATTAGCGCCATGGTTCATGCCGGTAAAATACCGGCACCGCCTTGGCGGAAAGGGGAATTACCGCCCCATTCCAAGGTTGGCAGGGCGGTAATTTCCCCTTCCACCATTGCCCTTCCCCATTCCCATTTTTGGCCCATAGGGCTCAATGGGAATGGGGAAGGCACTAATTACGGTACCGCAAATTGCGGTACCGTAATTAGCTCCCTGGGTCTCTTTGCGGGTTGGTTTTTAACGCCTGCAAAAAGCAGGCGTTAAATCCCCCAACCCGCAAAGGGACCTCGTAGTAAGGCGGTAAGGATTTACCGGTATCGGTATTTTACCGGTACCGGTAAATCCTTACCGCCATCCGTGTAATGAGGCCCCATTTGTCCTACGGACGGCTGTCTACACCCAGTTGGGGTATGTATCTCTCCCCCCCCCATGACACCCAGTTGGAGTATGTATCTCTCCCCCCAATCATACCCAGTTGGAGTATGTATCTCACCCCCCCCAATAACACCCAGTTGGAGTATGTATCTCTCCCCCCCAATCACACCCAGTCGGAGTATGTATCTCTCCCCCCCAATCACACCCAGTTGGAGTATGTATCTCTCCCCCCCAATTACACCCAGTTGGAGTATGTATCTCTCCCCCCCCCAATCACACCCAGTTGGAGTATGTATCTCTCCCCCCCAATCACACCCAGTTGGAGTATGTATCTCTCCCCCCTTAATCACACCCAGTTGGAGTATGTATCTCTTCCCCCCAATCACACCCAGTTGGAGTATGTATCTCTCCCCCCCAATCACACCCAGTTGGAGTATGCATCTCCCCCCCCAATCACACCCAGTTGGAGTATGTATCTCCCCCCCATCACACCCAGTTGGAGTATGCATCTCCCCCCCTCCCCAATCACACCCAGTTAAAGTATGTATCTCCCCCCCAATCACACCCAGTTGGAGTATGCATCTCCCCCCCCAATCACACCCAGTTGGAGTATGTATCCCCCCCCAATCACACCCAGTTGGAGTATGCATCTCCCCCCTCCCCAATCACACCCAGTTGGAGTATGTATCTCCCCCCCCAATCACACCCAGTTGGAGTATGTATCTCTCCCCCCAATCACACCCAGTTGGAGTATGCATCTCCCCCCCCCAATCACACCCAGTTGGAGTATGTATCCCCCCCCAATCACACCCAGTTGGAGTATGCATCTCCCCCCTCCCCAATCACACCCAGTTGGAGTATGTATCTCCCCCCCCAATCACACCCAGTTGGAGTATGTATCTCCCCCCCCAATCACACCCAGTTGGAGTATGCATCTCTCCCCCCCAATCACACCCAGTTGGAGTATGTATCCCCCCCCCCAATCACACCCAGTTGGAGTATGCATCTCTCCCCCCCAATCACACCCAGTTGAGTATGTATCTCCCCCCCCAATCACACCCAGTTGGAGTATGTATCTCTCCCCCCCAATCACACCCAGTTGGAGTATGCATCTCTCCCCCCCAATCACACCCAGTTGGAGTATGTATCTCCCCCCCCCAATCACACCCAGTTGGAGTATGTATTTCCCCCCCCCAATCACACCCAGTTGGAGTATGTATCCCCCCCCAATCACACCCAGTTGGAGTCTGCATCTCTCCCCCCCAATCACACCCAGTTGGAGTATGTATCTCCCCCCCCCAATCACACCCATTTGGAGTATGTATCTCCCCCCAATCACACCCAGTTGGAGTATGTATCTCCCCCCCCAATCACACCCAGTTGGAGTATGTATCTCCCCCCCCAATCACACCCAGTTGGAGTATGTATCCCCCCCCCCAATCACACCCAGTTGGAGTATGTATCTCTCCCCCCATCACACCCAGTTGGAGTATGTATCTCCCCCCCCCCAATCACACCCAGTTGGAGTATGTATCTCTCCCCCCCAATCACACCCAGTTGGAGTATGTATCCCCCCAATCCCACCCAGTTGGAGTATGTATCCCCCCCCCCAATCACACCCAGTTGGAGTATGTATCCCCCCAATCCCACCCAGTTGGAGTATGTATCTCCCCCCCCAATCACACCCAGTTGGAGTATGTATCCCCCCAATCCCACCCAGTTGGAGTATGTATCTCCCCCCCCAATCACACCCAGTTGGAGTATGTATCTCTCCCACCCCCAATCACACCCAGTTGGAGTATGTATCCCCCCCCCCAATCACACCCAGTTGGAGTATGTATCTCTCCCCCCCCCAATCACACCCAGTTGGAGTATGTATCTCTCCCCCCCAATCACACCCAGTTGGAGTATGTATCTCTCCCCCCCCCCAATCACACCCAGTTGGAGTATGTATCTCTCCCCCCCAATCACACCCAGTTGGAGTATGTATCTCTCCCCCCCAATCACACCCAGTTGGAGTATGTATCTCCCCCCCCAATCCCACCCAGTTGGAGTAAGTATCTCCCCCCCGCCCAATCACACCCAGTTGGAGTATGTATCTCTCCCCCCCAATCACACCCAGTTGGAGTATGTATCTCGCCCCCCCAATCACACCCAGTTGGAGTATGTATCTCCCCCCCCCAATCACACCCATTGGAGTATGTATCTCCCCCCCAATCACACCCAGTTGGAGTATGCATCTCCCCCCCCAATCACACCAAGTTGGAGTATGTATCTCCCCCCCCAATCACACCCAGTTGGAGTATGTATCTCTCCCACCCCAATCACACCCAGTTGGAGTATGTATCTCTCCCCCCAATCACACCCAGTTGGAGTATGTATCTCCCCCCCCAATCACACCCAGTTGGAGTATGTATCTCTCCCCCCATCACACCCAGTTGGAGTATGTATCTCCCCCCCCCCCCAATCACACCCAGTTGGAGTATGTATCTCTCCCCCCCAATCACACCCAGTTGGAGTATGTATCTCCCCCCCAATCACACCCATTTGGAGTATGCATCTCCACCCTCCCCAATCACACCCAGTTGGAGTATGCATCTCCCCCCTCCCCAATCACACCAAGTTGGAGTATGTATCTCCACCCCCCAATCACACCCAGTTGGAGTATGCATCTCCCCCCTCCCCAATCACACCCAGTTGGAGTATGTATCTCTCCCCCCCAATCACACCCAGTTGGAGTATGCATCTCCCCCCTCCCCAATCACACCCAGTTGGAGTATGTATCTCTCCCCCCCAATCACACCCAGTTGGAGTATGTATCTCTCCCCCCCAATCACACCCAGTTGGAGTATGCATCTCTCCCCCCCCCAATCACACCCAGTTGGAGTATGCATCTCCCCCCCTCCCCAATCCCACCCAGTTGGAGTATGTATCTCCCCCCCCCAATCCCACCCAGTTGGAGTATGTATCTCCCCCCCAATCACACCCAGTTGGAGTATGCATCTCTCCCCCCCAATCACACCCAGTTGGAGTATGTATCTCTCCCCCCCAATCACACCCAGTTGGAGTATGTATCTCTCCCCCCCAATCACACCCAGTTGGAGTATGCATCTCTCCCCCCCAATCACACCCAGTTGGAGTATGCATCTCCCCCCTCCCCAATCCCACCCAGTTGGAGTATGTATCTCCCCCCCAATCACACCCAGTTGGAGTATGTATCTTTCCCCCCCAATCACACCCAGTTGGAGTATGTATCTCCCCCCCCAATCACACCCAGTTGGAGTATGTATCTCTCCCCACCAATCACACCCAGTTGGAGTATGTATCTCCCCCCCCAATCACACCCAGTTGGAGTATGCACCCCCCCCAATCTCACCCAGTTGGAGTATGCATCTCCCTCCTCCCCAATCACACCCAGTTGGAGTATGTATCCCCCCAATCCCACCCAGTTGGAGTATGTATCTCTCCCCCCCAATCACACCCAGTTGGAGTATGTATCTCCCCCCCCAATCACACCCAGTTGGAGTATGTATCCCCCCAATCCCACCCAGTTGGAGTATGCATCTCTCCCCCCCAATCACACCCAGTTGGAGTATGTATCTCTCCCCCCCAATCACACCCAGTTGGAGTATGTATCTCTCCCCCCCAATCACGCCCAGTTGGAGTATGTATCCCCCCCCCCAATCACACCCAGTTGGAGTATGTATCTCCCCCCCCCCAATCACACCCAGTTGGAGTATGTATCCCCCCCCCCAATCACACCCAGTTGGAGTATGTATCCCCACAATCCCACCCAGTTGGAGTATGCATCTCTCCCCCCCAATCACACCCAGTTGGAGTATGTATCTCCCCCCCCCCAATCACACCCAGTTGGAGTATGTATCCCCCCAATCCCACCCAGTTGGAGTATGCATCTCTCCCCCCCAATCACACCCAGTTGGAGTATGTATCTCCCCCCCCCAATCACACCCAGTTGGAGTATGTATCCCCCCAATCCCACCCAGTTGGAGTATGCATCTCTCCCCCCCAATCACACCCAGTTGGAGTATGCATCTCTCCCCTCCCCAATCACACCCAGTTGGAGTATGTATCTCTCCCCCCCAATCACACCCAGTAGGAGTATGTATCTCCCCCCAATCACACCCAGTTGGAGTATGCATCTCCCCCCTCCCCAATCACACCCAGTTGGAGTATGCATCCCCCCCCAATCACACCCAGTTGGAGTATGTATCCCCCCAATCCCACCCAGTTGGAGTATGCATCTCCCCCCTCCCCAATCACACCCAGTTGGAGTATGCATCTCCCCCCCCCCAATCACACCCAGTTGGAGTATGTATCCCCCCAATCCCACCCAGTTGGAGTATGTATCTCCCCCCCAATCACACCCAGTTGGAGTATGTATCTCTCCCCCCAATCACACCCAGTTGGAGTATGTATCTCCCCCCCCCAATCACTCCCAGTTGGAGTATGTATCCCCACAATCCCACCCAGTTGGAGTATGTATCTCCCCCCCCAATCACACCCAGTTGGAGTATGTATCCCCCCAATCCCACCCAGTTGGAGTATGTATCTCTCCCCAAATCACACCCAGTTGGAGTATGTATCTCCCCCCCCAATCACACCCAGTTGGAGTATGTATCTCCCCCCCATCACACCCAGTTGGAGTATGCATCTCCCCCCCCCAATCACACCAAGTTGGAGTATGTATCTCCCCCCCCCAATCACACCCAGTTGGAGTATGTATCTCCCCCCCCAATCACACCCAGTTGGAGTATGTATCTCCCCCCCCCAATCACACCCAGTTGGAGTATGTATCCCCCCCCAAATCACACCCAGTTGGAGTATGTATCTCCCCCCCCCAATCACACCCAGTTGGAGTATGTATCTCTCTCCCCCAATCACGCCCAGTTGGAGTATGTATCCCCCCACAATCACACCCAGTTGGAGTATGTATCTCCCCCCCCCCCAATCACACCCAGTTGGAGTATGTATCCCCCCAATCCCACCCAGTTGGAGTATGCATCTCTGCCCCCCAATCCAACCCAGTTGGAGTATGTATCTCTCCCCCCCAATCACACCCAGTTGGAGTATGTATCTCTCTCCCCCAATCACGCCCAGTTGGAGTATGTATCCCCCCCCAATCACACCCAGTTGGAGTATGTATCTCCCCCCCCCAATCACACCCAGTTGGAGTATGTATCCCCCCAATCCCACCCAGTTGGAGTATGTATCTCTCCCCCCCAATCACACCCAGTTGGAGTATGTATCTCCCCCCCCAATCACACCCAGTTGGAGTATGTATCTCTGCCCCCCAATCCCACCCAGTTGGAGTATGTATCTCTCCCCCCCAATCACACCCAGTTGGAGTATGTATCTCTCTCCCCCAATCACGCCCAGTTGGAGTATGTATCCCCCCCCAATCACACCCAGTTGGAGTATGTATCTCCCCCCCCCAATCACACCCAGTTGGAGTATGTATCCCCCCAATCCCACCCAGTTGGAGTATGTATCTCTCCCCCCCAATCACACCCAGTTGGAGTATGTATCTCCCCCCCCAATCACACCCAGTTGGAGTATGTATCTCTGCCCCCCAATCCCACCCAGTTGGAGTATGTATCTCTCCCCCCCAATCACACCCAGTTGGAGTATGTATCTCTCTCCCCCAATCACGCCCAGTTGGAGTATGTATCCCCCCCCAATCACACCCAGTTGGAGTATGTATCTCCCCCCCCCAATCACACCCAGTTGGAGTATGTATCCCCCCAATCCCACCCAGTTGGAGTATGCATCTCTCCCCCCCAATCACACCCAGTTGGAGTATGTATCTCCCCCCCCCAATCACACCCAGTTGGAGTATGTATCCCCCCAATCCCACCCAGTTGGAGTATGCATCTCTCCCCTCCCCAATCACACCCAGTTGGAGTATGTATCTCTCCCCCCCAATCACACCCAGTAGGAGTATGTATCTCCCCCCCCCAATCACACCCAGTTGGAGTATGCATCTCTCCCCTCCCCAATCACACCCAGTTGGAGTATGTATCTCTCCCCCCCAATCACACCCAGTTGGAGTATGCATCTCCCCCCCCCCCATCACACCCAGTTGGAGTATGCATCTCTCCCCTCCCCAATCACACCCAGTTGGAGTATGTATCCCCCCAATCCCACCCAGTTGGAGTATGTATCTCCCCCCCAATCACACCCAGTTGGAGTATGTATCTCTCCCCCCCAATCACACCCAGTTGGAGTATGTATCTCCCCCCCCCCAATCACACCCAGTTGGAGTATGTATCCCCCCAATCCCACCCAGTTGGAGTATGTATCTCCCCCCCCAATCACAGCCAGTTGGAGTATGTATCCCCCCAATCCCACCCAGTTGGAGTATGTATCTCTCCCCAAATCACACCCAGTTGGAGTATGTATCTCCCCCCCCCAATCACACCCAGTTGGAGTATGTATCTCCCCCCCATCACACCCAGTTGGAGTATGCATCTCCCCCCCCCAATCACACCAAGTTGGAGTATGCATCTCCCCCCTCCCCAATCACACCCAGTTGGAGTATGTATCTCCCCCCCCAATCACACCCAGTTGGAGTATGTATCTCCCCCCCCAATCACACCCAGTTGGAGTATGTATCTCCCCCCCCAATCACACCCAGTTGGAGTATGTATCCCCCCCAAATCACACCCAGTTGGAGTATGTATCTCCACCCCCAATCACACCCAGTTGGAGTATGTATCTCCCCCCCATCACACCCAGTTGGAGTATGTATCTCCCCCCCAATCACACCCAGTTGGAGTATGTATCTCCCCCCCATCACACCCAGTTGGAGTATGTATCTCCCCCCCCAATCACACCCAGTTGGAGTATGTATCTCCCCCCCCCAATCACACCCAGTTGGAGTATGTATCCCCCCCCAAATCACACCCAGTTGGAGTATGTATCTCCCCCCCCAATCACACCCAGTTGGAGTATGTATCTCCCCCCCATCACACCCAGTTGGAGTATGTATCTTCCCCCCCAATCACACCCAGTTGGAGTATGTATCTCCCCCCCATCACACCCAGTTGGAGTATGTATCCCCCCCCAATCACACCCAGTTGGAGTATGTATCCCCCCCAATCACACCAATTTGGAGTATGCATCTCCCCCCTCCCCAATCACACCCAGTTGGAGTATGTATCTCCCCCCCCAATCACACCCAGTTGGAGTATGTATCTCCCCCCCCAATCACACCCAGTTGGAGTATGTATCTCCCCCCCCCAATCACACCCAGTTGGAGTATGTATCTCCCCCCCCAATCCCACCCAGTTGGAGTATGTATCCCCCCCCCCAATCACACCCAGTTGGATTATGTATCTCCCCCCCCAATCACACCCAGTTGGAGTATGTATCTCCCCCCCCAATCACACCCAGTTGGAGTATGTATCTCCCCCCCCAATCACACCCAGTTGGAGTATGTATCTCCCCCCCCCAATCACACCCAGTTGGAGTATGTATCCCCCCCCAAATCACACCCAGTTGGAGTATGTATCTCCCCTCCCAATCACACCCAGTTGGAGTATGTATCTCCCCCCCATCACACCCAGTTGGAGTATGTATCCCCCCCCAATCACACCCAGTTGGAGTATGTATCCCCCCCAATCACACCAAGTTGGAGTATGCATCTCCCCCCTCCCCAATCACACCCAGTTGGAGTATGTATCTCCCCCCCCAATCACACCCAGTTGGAGTATGTATCTCCCCCCCCAATCACACCCAGTTGGAGTATGTATCTCCCCCCCCAATCACACCCAGTTGGAGTATGTATCTCCCCCCCCAATCCCACCCAGTTGGAGTATGTATCTCCCCCCACAATCACACCCAGTTGGAGTATGTATCCCCCCAATCCCACCCAGTTGGAGTATGTATCCCCCCCCAAATCACACCCAGTTGGAGTATGTATCTCCCCCCCCAATCACACCCAGTTGGAGTATGTATCTCCCCCCCATCACACCCAGTTGGAGTATGTATCTCCCCCCCAATCACACCCAGTTGGAGTATGCATCTCCCCCCTCCCCAATCACACCCAGTTGGAGTATGTATCTCCCCCCCCCAATCACACCCAGTTGGAGTATGTATCTCCCCCCCCAATCACACCCAGTTGGAGTATGTATCTCCCCCCCCCAATCACACCCAGTTGGAGTATGTATCCCCCCCCAAATCACACCCAGTTGGAGTATGTATCTCCCCCCCCAATCACACCCAGTTGGAGTATGTATCTCCCCCCCATCACACCCAGTTGGAGTATGTATCTCCCCCCCAATCACACCCAGTTGGAGTATGTATCTCCCCCCATCACACCCAGTTGGAGTATGTATCCCCCCAATCCCACCCAGTTGGAGTATGTATCTCCCCCCCCCATCACACCCAGTTGGAGTATGTATCCCCCCCAATCACACCAAGTTGGAGTATGCATCTCCCCCCTCCCCAATCACACCCAGTTGGAGTATGTATCCCCCCCCCAATCACACCCAGTTGGATTATGTATCTCCCCCCCAATCACACCCAGTTGGAGTATGTATCTCCCCCCCCCCCAATCACACCCGGTTGGAGTATGTATCTCCCCCCCCAATCACACCCAGTTGGAGTATGTATCTCCCCCCCCCAATCACACCCAGTTGGAGTATGTATCCCCCCCCAAATCACACCCAGTTGGAGTATGTATCTCCCCTCCCAATCACACCCAGTTGGAGTATGTATCTCCCCCCCATCACACCCAGTTGGAGTATGTATCTTCCCCCCCAATCACACCCAGTTGGAGTATGTATCTCCCCCCCATCACACCCAGTTGGAGTATGTATCCCCCCCAATCACACCCAGTTGGAGTATGTATCCCCCCCAATCACACCAAGTGGAGTATGCATCTCCCCCCTCCCCAATCACACCCAGTTGGAGTATGTATCTCCCCCCCAATCACACCCAGTTGGAGTATGTATCTCCCCCCCCAATCACACCCAGTTGGAGTATGTATCTCCCCCCCCCAATCACACCCAGTTGGAGTATGTATCCCCCCCCAAATCACACCCAGTTGGAGTATGTATCTCCCCCCCCAATCACACCCAGTTGGAGTATGTATCTCCCCCCCATCACACCCAGTTGGAGTATGTATCTTCCCCCCCAATCACACCCAGTTGGAGTATGTATCTCCCCCCCATCACACCCAGTTGGAGTATGTATCCCCCCCCAATCACACCCAGTTGGAGTATGTATCCCCCCCAATCACACCAAGTTGGAGTATGTATCTCTCCCCCCCAATGACACCCAGTTGGAGTATGTATCTCCCCCCCCAATCACACCCAGTTGGATTATGTATCCCCCCTCCCCAATCACACCCAGTTGGAGTATGTATCTCCCCCCCAATCACACCCAGTTGGAGTATGTATTCCCCCCCCCCAATCACACCCAGTTGGAGTATGTATCTCCCCCCCCAATCACACCCAGTTGGAGTATGTATCCCCCCCAATCACACCAAGGTGGAGTATGCATCTCCCCCCTCCCCAATCACACCCAGTTGGAGTATGTATCTCCCCCCCCAATCACACCCAGTTGGAGTATGTATCTCCCCCCCCAATCACACCCAGTTGGAGTATTTATCTCCCCCCCCAATCACACCCAGTTGGAGTATGTATCTCTTCCCCAATCACACCCAGTTGGAGTATGTATCTCTCCCCCCCAATCACACCCAGTTGGAGTATGTATCTCTCCCCCCCAATCACACCCAGTTGGAGTATGTATCTCTCCCCCCATCACACCCAGTTGGAGTATGTATCTCCCCCCCCAATCACACCCAGTTGTAGTATGTATCCCCCCCCCCAATCACACCCAGTTGGAGTATGTATCTCCCCCCCAATCACACCCAGTTGGAGTATGTATCTCTCCCCCCCAATCACACCCAGTTGGAGTATGTATCTCTCCCCCCCCCAATCACACCCAGTTGGAGTATGTATCTCTCCACCCATCACACCCAGTTGGAGTATGTATCTCCCCCCCCAATCACACCCAGTTGGAGTATGTATCTCCCCCCCAATCACACCCAGTTGGAGTGTGTATCTCTCCCCCCCAATCACACCCAGTTGGAGTATGTATCTCTCCCCCCATCACACCCAGTTGGAGTATGTATCTCTCCCCCCCAATCACACCCAGTTGGAGTATGTATCCCTCCCCCCCCAATCACACCCAGTTGGAGTATGTATCTCTCCCCCCAATCACACCCAGTTGGAGTATGTATCTCCCCCCCAATCACACCCAGTTGGAGTATGTATCTCTCCCCCCCAATCACACCCAGTTGGAGTATGTATCTCTCGCCCCCAATCACACCCAGTTGGAGTATGTATCTCCCCCCCCCAATCACACCCAGTTGGAGTATGTATCTCTCCCCCCCAATCACACCCAGTTGGAGTATGTATCCCCCCCCCCCCAATCACACCCAGTTGGAGTATGTATCTCTCCCTCCCCAATCACACCCAGTTGGAGTATGTATCTCCCCCCCCAATCACACCCAGTTGGAGTATGTATCTCTCCCCCCCAATCACACCCAGTTGGAGTATGTATCTCTCCCCCCCAATAACACCCAGTTGGAGTATGTATCTCTCCCCCCCAAATCACACTGCCATGTGCTTGCCCTGCTACTCACCAAGTAGCCACGAACGTTATCCGGCTTGTCGCTCCATGTAGCGTGCTATGGTTGAGTTCCACAGGACCATTGAATCATGGACTGATCCGGGAAATCGGGCACAACAATGTGTGATTATCTTGTTGGCGTCACATACCCTTTGGACATTGATAGAGTGGAATTGCTTTCTGTTTTGGTACACTACTTCATTGTGATGTGGGACCACCAATTCCACATGGGTACAGTCAATGGCCCCGATGCAACTTGGGATGCCTGCCAGTGAATAGAAGCCAACTTTGGTGTTTGCAATCTCCTGGGCAGTCAGTGGCAGGAATATGTGTTCACGTGCATGCTTCAGGAGGGCATCGAGTACATGGTTCAGCGTGCGTGAGAATACTGGTTATGAGATGCCATGCATCTGCCCCATTGTATGCTGGTAGGTGCCTGTGGCCAGGAAGTGGAGCACGGTCACCACCTTCAGTAGAGGGGGGATGGCAGTTCTGATGTCTATGAGGCTCACAATGTCGTCATGTATCATGTCCACGATGCTGGTGATGGTATCCCAGTCCAGACGGTACAGGGTGTGTATCTGCTCAGGGGTTAGGTTAAATGGACTGGCTCGGATCCTGGGGATTGGTGGCTGCCTCTGTGGTATTACTAGGTGCCCTGGTGGTGCTTGCTGCACCTGCCTTGCCCTCCTCCTCCTGCGTCTCCTCTGTGCTGCCTGTTGTTGTTGCTGCTGCGCTGCAATCATATCCTCCAGCCCATGTAATGCTGCTAGTATTGGAACCATCTTGGTGTGCGAAGGGGTGTGTGAAGGGGTGTGGTGTGCTCCTTTTGTGCTGGCACAGTCTCCATTGCCTCCACCTGTGCTGATTGCGTCCACCTGTGGCAGGTGGGAACACTGCTCAGTTCTGTTAACGGGTGGTTCGCGATGCCGGTATTAGCGCCATGCCGCATGGCTTGTGATGGTGTGCTATTAGCGACATGCAGCTATTTACGTGATGTAGAGTCGCGCGCCCGCGAACTAGCCACTATTAGTGGCACCGTACTTAGCGGTGCCGCTAATAGCGGTAACCCGGGTCGTAATTGGGGTTGGGATTTAACGATACCGGTATTCCATTAACGGTAACGTTAATCTCTTAACGCACAACGTGTAATGAGGCCCATAGTCTGAGGCAATCAGATACCGGTCTGAGGGTGGCATCCCTTTGGATTTCCATAAGGCCCAATTCCACGTAGATAGGGTTAGCCGGATATACTGTTGCCAGCCCAAGCAGCCTTTTCAAAAAGCGTCTTTCGGCCAGGCCCAATTTGTTACTGATCAAATGGCCTCAGATCTCTGCCCCATAGAGGGAAGCCAATTTGGCCTGTGCTACATACATGTTAAGGGCTGGGAACATGTCTCCCTGGCCTTAAGTAGTGACGAATCTCCATATTGCACCCCCCCGCCCATATTTTTCCAGTGTTGTACTGGATTTAAGCCTCTGTGATGCCCAATTGCCCTGGTCGTTGAATTTAACCCCAAAGTAATCGTAACATCGCACCTGTTCCAGAGGGGTACCGTTAATGTTCCATTTGAGTTGCACAATTTTTTTTAATTTGAGGAGAAAAACAAACGTTTTTGTTTTACCAGTATTAATCTCGAAATGAAGCTCCGAACATTTCTCCACAAATGCTTCGAGGGTGATTGCACGTCCCTCCGCAGATGTGGATAGAAGGACCGCATCATTTGCGAAGAGGAGCATTGGAATCGCTTCGTAGCCTAATTTCGGGTGGTCCTGACAGTTCAGTCTCACATGTCGTATTACCTCGTCAATGTATATCAGGAATAAGAGGGGGGCACGGACACATCCTTTGCCGCACCACTCTGGTCACCTCAAAGGGGTCGGTTAATTCACCCCCTAGCCCCCAACGTACAGAAGCACTATTGTTACAGTAGAGTTGTTTTATAATGCGTAGCAAATTGGCAGGTACCCCTTCTTTTTACCAGTATAGTCCACAACAACTCTCGTGACACGCACTCAAAAGCCGTCCTGAGGGCAATGAACACAGAATACACTCATGTTTTTTCAGGACCGGATATTTCTGCGTGACCAAGTGTAAGCAAAATGCCTGTTCTTTGGTACTAGTTCTGGGCCCAAACCCTGCCTGTAAATGGTCTAGCACATTTTCCTCAACCAGCCACGCCTGAAGATGTTCGTAGATGGCTCTAGCGATTACTTTCCCCACAGGATCTTCCCGCCCTCCTTTTTTATAGATGGGAATTATTGTGGTATTCTGCCAGGAGCGAGGGACCTTGTTGAGTCTCAGAATTGTGTTAAATAGGTGCCATAACACGGGCACCCTGAGTGTTGGTTCCTCCTTGATACGATCTATCAGTAATAGGTCTGATCCGGGGGCTGTTCCCAATTTCTGGGAACAAATGGCGTTGTTCATCTCCTGCAGCTGAAATTGGATTGGTGTTGGGGTATTCCCTCTATCCCAATCCTGAGGTAAAGTGCCATGGGTGTCTGATGGAACTCCCATTCCATATCGATTTTGGAAATGCTTTAACATGTTACTTGGGCTGATGTTAGCTGCCACATCTGCATCACTCCATGTATTCCCGCTAACCAGCTTCCAGAATAAACCAGTGTTCCCAGATTGAGTTTGTCCCATTCTCGCCGAACATGGGCGTCTTTGTTAGTCTTTATCAGGGTTCTGTACCTTGCCCTTGAGCACCTTACATCCGTCCTATGAAATCCCTGATGGCTTTTTAGGCAGTTCAGGATGTCAAGCTTGGCCAGCTTGCAATCCTCATCAAACCAGGCCTTGCATTTTAGGCACTTTTCTTTATGCTCCTACTGGGTTTGATAACGAAATCTTGTATGGACGAGACCAAGTTGTCATATATAAGGTAGGTATCTCCATTACCAAGATCCATCAATGATAATCGTTCCAAATCTGGCCGTATCCGCTCATATATTCTTGGTCTGAATAACTCCAATTCAAGATCCAACCATTTAATTCTCTGTTTGGATTGCCTCCTGATTTGCCCCTGGATTGCCTCCTGATTTGCCCCTGATTTTCCCCTGGACTGCCTCCTGATTTGCCCATGAATTGCCCCTGGATTGCCCCTGGGTTGCCCCTGGATTATCCCTGGGTTGCCCCTGGATTGCCCCTGGATTGCTTTTGGATTGCCCCTGGGTTACCCCTGGGTTTCCTCCTGATTTGCCCCTGGATTGCCCCTGATGTGCCCCCTGATTTGCCTCTGGATTGCCTCCTGATTTGCCCCTGGGTTGCCTCCTGATTTGCCCCCGGATTGCCCCTGGATTTGGATTGAGTAACTAAGGTTACCACAGTAGTTACTCTCGTGATTGCACAGATTAATCAACGTTAAGGACAGGGGCTTGTGGTCATTTCCCTGTTGTTCCAGAACCTCAAAAGCTTTTGCGTTACCCCATAATTGCATGGATAAGAACATGTAATCAATTAACGAGGTACTATTATTCCCTCAAATACATTAAAACACATATTGATATCTTTCTCCTAGTGCAGTGTGCGCGTACCCCGGCTGCAGCACGTTTGTGCGTATTGCGCAAGCGTGGTAATCTAGGCCGGCCCAGAGTGTGGCGCGACCCGTGATATGTTGCCGATTTGTGGGTCCTCCTCAGCATTGGCTCGTAGTGGGGCACCCACATTTAGCAGCTTCAAACTCACGAGCCGTGGGAAAAGACAGTGGCATTATTTTACCACATTGTATGCCAGGGGTTGCCTGAGCCAGTACAGAGGCAGATGAAAAACCAAGTAGGGATGGAGACGAAGCCATGGGCTGAGATGCAGCTGACGATAGTGCAGCATTATCGGTTATTACAACGGAAGAACAGAAAGAAAGATGAGACTAGGAAAATCGAGGAGGCCAAGTTAGTTCAGAAAAAGTTTTACAAATGTGTCATATAAGGGGTGGTATTGACAAGCGGAGAAAGATTAGGACTGCAGGAAGCAATATCGGTGCCCGATGGATCAAGGTGGATATGGTATGACGTGGCATTTATAACGCGCCTGTACACAAGTATTTCTAGGCGCGACAAGACAAGGGGGGGAAACAAGGGAGGACAAAATAAAGATCTTACTAGGCCATGTGTCATTAAGATCGCGCAAGTACAGGGAAGAGGAAAGGGGAGAAGTGCCAGGGGGGAGAGGAAGGGGGAAGTGCAGTTAACTCACAAGTGCAGCCAGCCAGTGGCTCATAAGTGCAGATAGAAGGGACTGTAGGTTTTCAGATATGGACCTTTAAGTGCTGGGTAGCCCGCAGGCAGCGAAAGTGCAACTGGACATGCAGGAGCCTGGGCCCGAGTTCAGAGGGTGACCATGTGACCAGTGTGCAGAGCAGTCAGGTGTATCAGCAGGGGAGAGGAAGAGAGAAAGCAGAAGCGAAAAGGAAGGTCTTGAATTGCTTCCGGAAGTGGTTCTGCTCAAGTTTGAGAGAGGCAGGGAAGCTGTTCCAGAGGGAGGTCCAAGCCGAACAGATAGATCTGCCCCCAACTGTCTGCTTGGAGAACGTCTGACCCTCAGAGAGTTGGAGGTGGATGAGCGGAGAGCTCGAGAAGGAAGACGTTTTGGAAGGGAAAGTTGGATGTAGTGCAGTCCCAGGTCCCAGAAAGCCTTGTGGACAATGCAGAGGGTCTTGAACTTGATCCTTGCAGCCACGGGGAGCCAGTGAAGACATTTCAGTGGTGGAGAGATACGATCCCTAGGCTTGAGGCCAAGGACAAGTCTTGCAGTCCTGTTCTGGATAAGTTGTAAAGGTCGAAGAGTAGAGGTAGGAAGATTTAGAAATGGGTTTACAACACAAGGCAGTATGTGTTACAGGGGAAGAGGAGGCGGATTTCAAAATATTCAAGGTGGGTTTCAAGGTACACAAAATGAGAACCGGAATGTTCAGGGAGGATATAACCAAGGAGGGACTTATAGGAGAGGTCCTCCAGTATGTTGGGATTGTGGAATGACAGGACATATTGCGCATGGATGTGGCAGCCAAGGGAATGGACAGAATGGACAGTTCTCAAAAGGGCAACAGCTTATAATCCACCATATAGTACACAGACCAGAGAAGGTTTTGCCCAAGATCACACATCGTATCAGACACAAGCGCTGCAAGTACAACAGGTATCACAGCAGGGACAAGTACAAATGAACCCACCACGAGGGCAGTCACAACAAGCCCCTATGCAGACTCAGCAGTATGGAAACACAGGACAAGTGTTGACACCCAGAATAGGAGGTGTCACTGTGGTAGGAGTAAATCCTTTCACAGGGGCGGGGATGGGCCTGTGCCCACAATAGGACAGCTCACAGGGTGACTTGATGTGTTCAGTACTATCTGTGACACCAGATCCCCAAGAGGAACCAAGTGTCGATGTGACGATAGGAGGCAAATCCTTTTCTTTTCTTGTAGACACTGGAGCAACTTGTTAGTGTACACGAGAGGGAAAATATCCAATGTCAGGTATTGCCATTAATGCTCAAGGGTTCTCTGGAGATACAAGTCGAGTTCCTTTTACTGATAAAATACCAATCCCCATAGGAGAATGTGACATGTTTGTTCCATTGTTCCACAAGGCCTTCTGGGGCCTGGGTCTGAAATACCTTCAACTCTCTCTTCCCAAATATCTTCCTTCTCGAGATCTTCGCTCATCCGCCTCCAACTCCCTCAGGGTCAGTCGCTTTTCTAAGCAACGAGTTGGTGGTAGATCTCTCTCTTCGGCTGGGGCCTCCCTCTGGAACAGCCTTCCTGCCTCCGTGAAACTTGAGGAGAACCATCTCTGGTTCCGTAAGCACCTCAAAACCTTTCTCTTTGCTTCTGCTTTCTCTCCCTCTCTCCCCTGCTGAATTCCTGGCTGAAACTGCACTGGTCAAAACTACTTGGCCACCCTGTCTGATTTTGGGCGCAGGCACCGCCAGTTGCACACCGGCACTGCCTCCCTGGCAACCCTTGCATCTAGGGACTGTTTCTGTCTCCCTACAGTCCCCCTACCAGCACTTATGTCTGCACTTACTTTGCACTTGCCACCATCTGGCTGTTTTATTATCTTATTTATTCTACTACCCTTGTACTGCACTTTCCCCTCTCCCTTCCCCCTCGCACCTTTCACCTTTCCGCCTTCCCATGCACTTGCGCGATCTGAATGACACCAGGCCTAGTAAGATCGTGTTGTCCCTTTTGTTCGCCCTCCCTTGCCTCGTCGCGCCTTGAAACACTTGTGTATAGGCGCATTATAAATGCCATATCATATCATTATTATATTCACAACATACACCGGTTAATATTTTAGGAAGAGATTTAATGATGAAACCTAATATGACGATTTCAATTAATTATCAAGTAATAGCGTGTTCCACTCCAGGAATACACTATTTAAACGTGGGAGAGTTTATACTAGCGTTCACAAGGCAAGTGGCTCTGCGAGGCATTCCGGTAGAGCCAGAGATTTTTCTATATGGAGTGATAATTCTACTGACATGGCTACCTGGCTTGGTGGGAAAGATTGTGAGGATACCTGATGAGTTTCTTTTTAGACCACAAATACCTATGGATGAGGAAGGTGGACAGACTATTCCTATAGAATTGGAAGCAGCCATAGTACGAAAGGAAATGGCAATGCTTGAAGGGATAGACGATGAGGGTAGGCCATGGAGAACAGTGATAGCTCTTGAGGAAGGGTATAGATCGATTGACATACCCAATGACGATATATTCAGGGAGGACTGAACAGATGAAGTAGTGTTCTTCTTGAACATTACATAAGGGATAAGAATAGAGAAAAGGGAAGTCCCACAGCGAATGGTGATAATGCGGCAACAACCAGCATTTTTTCAGGAAGATTTGGAAAAGGTGCCAAGTGCCCTATGGCCACAGGCCCCTATGACATAGGCGTATTGAAGGGGATCGGAGAGGTTCAAATAAAGCTTAAGCCAGGAGCGATTGTACCTCGAGCAAAACAGTACCCCATGTCTCGAGAAGCTGATGAGGGTATATTACAGACTATTTCAGCACTGATGTATCAGGAAATTCTGGTGCCATCAGAATCATTGTGTAACAGCACTGTGTATCCGATTAAGAAATCTGAAGGGGGATCGTGGAGATTTATCCAGGATATGAGACCGATTAAACAGATTGTAGATGCTGAGTTTCCTTTAGTAAGACAACATTGTGTAGTATCCCGGTGGAAGCTCGATATTTTACGGTGATCGATTTGAAAAATGCATTTTTCTCAATCCCGTTGCACAAGGACTCACAAGACTTGACTTCATTTATGTTTCGCCAAAAAAGACTGAAACATACCAGGCTGCCTCAAGGCTACTGTGAGTCCCCATCGATCTTTAACAGAGTCCTACAGATGGATTTAGGCAATATTGATCTCAAAAGTGCAGCCATACAATACGAAGATGACATCTTGATTTGTAGCAACCCAGAAGATGAGTGTAGACAGGATTATGTACAGTCGATGTCTATTCTAGCAGACAAGGGATATAAAGTAGACAAGGAAACGCTACAATACTGCCCAGAAGAGGTGTTATATGTAGGTCAGTTGATTTCACATGAAGGAAAGAAAGTGACACCTGAAATAGCTGAGGCAATTATGAAAACCTCAAAACCAAACACAGTGAAGCACATGCAACAGTTATTGGGCCTATGTAACTATGTTAGAGTCTGAGTGTTTGATTATAGCACATACACGAGACCACTTCTGCAAGCATGAAAGAAAGCGCAAGTTGGTAAAACAAAATTAGAATGGACTAAAGAAATGAAGGAAGAGTTCAAAAAAGCTATTTGTACAGCCACTGTTTTAGGAATTGCCAATTATGGTGAGGAATTTTATTTATTTTCACACACAAATGGGACTGTCATGACAGTAGTGCTTACACGGAGAACCACATTGGGGTACAAACCTTTGGCACATTACAGTGGAATTTTAGACCCAGTTATGAGAGGACACTTCCCTTGCAAACAATCTTGGGCAGCTGCTGCAATCGCGATTGAGAAGTCCACATTTATTGTCATGGGCTGCTCTATGACCCTCTTTGTGGAGCATGCTCTATTTGCCATTCTAGAGAACTCCAAAGGCACATTGACACCCCAAAAAGCTCTGAAGATGTCAAATAGTGAACCCAGTCACATTCATAGCTGAACCTGTAGAAGAAGGTGATCACGTGCATGACTGTGCTAATTATGTAGAATTTTGTGATAATATACTGTTAGGGAGAATTCTCATTTTCTGTGCTAATTCCCTTCAACCTTAGAGACCCCCTGCTCTTTTGCTGGACTTTAGGACTTTTGATTTTTACCCTGGATTGAGTGAGACCTTTTTCTCACTCTCTCGTGTATTTTTGATCTGATTTGGATTCTGTATTCTCTTTGTTTTTGGAGTCTGACAAACTCCATGGGCATCTACTTTTTGTATGGTGACACACAGAACCTTCAGTGCAGTGTCATAGAGAAATCCTTTAAGGTTTAAATACCTTCTCTTGGGTGAACCACTGTTACCAAGAGTAGTAAAGTGAAATTGACTTTACTTATCTTTTTCCTATCTAGGTCCAGGACAACCCATCTTATGTGGAGTGCTGGGGGTTGCTTAGTATCCCATTTTCCTTCTTACTCATAAAAAAAAAATGATGTTACCCTCACGACTTTAAATGGCTGGTGGCAGTGGTTTGATGTTCCTACCAGTGTGCGTTTTTACCGCAGGCTGAACCCTCAGCTGCAGTATAGCACCATGGGGGACCATTGTGTCAAAATCGCCCAGTCTTCTTTTTTCGCCATTTCTTGTAAGTGAGGGCTTTCTTGGGTTTTACTCTGCATGCCAAACCAGGTTTAACCCTTTTGTTAATTTTGTCTCTGATGGACTTCAGTGCTGAAACCCGCCTCTGGCTCCAATGTGTCTGGCAGGGCAGGAAGTGAGGGAGGTGTCTGAAACTCCCTGTCCTTAGTCTCCTTGGTTACCTGAATGCACCCAGTGCTGATTGGCTGGCAGCCACCCTGCTGTGTGAGCGACCGCTAGGCTGTGCATGAATGGGAGAAACCTGCATAAAAAGCGAGGCTTCTTGAACTGAAGGGGGTGTCGACCACTGGACGAAACATCCAACAAAGGAATCGTGAAGAGAAGCTTGCTGCATCCTCCTGGACCTTAGAAGTGCCCGGTGAAGCCCTGCTGCTGTGCTGAAACTGCTTTTCCGAATCGACTAGAGAAGCTCCAGAGAGGACGACTTCTTCCCTTGGGTTGGTTGGGACCAGCTAACCCCAAGATTAACTTTGCTGGAAGACCTTCCCCAACTGGCTGTACTTATTTGCTGCTGCTGGAACCGAGTTCCAGGGGTCGAAAAACCTGTAGTCGATTGCATCGTCTTTAAGCCTTTAAGATCCTGAGGACCCTCCCGAAGCAGGACAACCCAAGCTCCAGAGTGCTGGACTCAAGGAGGGAAGAGAGTCCATCAATTGTCCAAGATCCGCGGTGATGCTATTTGCCGGTAGCTGGAACCGCAAAGTGCCGCTGAATTGAAAAGAGCCCGTAGCTGCCGCTGACCTTCGAACTGCAAAGCAAGAGTCCTCCAGACGTCCTCCCTCTTGTCCCCACGACTGAGGCCCAGAACCCATGATCTGCATCACTGCAACCAGAACAGAAGCCAGCTGGATCCTCTTCATCTAACCTAAGGTACTGTTCTGATTAAGAGATACTTACCTCTTTGTCTGTAGCTTGCTTGTCTCAGTTGAGATTTGCAGTAGCTGTTTTCTAGAGTTATTCTAGCTCCAACTCTTCACAAGTGTAACAGCGTGTGGCCCAACAGTGATTTCCTACAACAAACTCTCTAACTTTGTGCAAGACCTTTGTGCTATGTAAGAAGTGCCTCAGCTCCATAGACATTGTTCAGATTGACTTTGGCTGCCCTGGCTCCCTGCAGACTCTTCTATTCCAGTGACTTTGATTCTTACTGTCCCTCATAGGTGATACATTGCTTTTGAACTAATATTGCTGGGAAAGGTTTTTATCTAGACTTCATTGGAAGATTTAAAGTGCTCACATGCTCAGAGAACCTGTTTAACCTTTTTCATTCCTTTAACCATTCCTTTCTGCCAACCTCAGAACTTACCAAGTACAAAAGTGATATATAAATGCCAATACTGTCCTAGTTAGTGAAGTCCCCTCAGGGTGTAGGAAGTGTGTAATAAGCATCTCTAAAGAGTGTCTACTTGCTTGACTTGATTCTGAGAAAGTATTTTGAAGAATATTTTTATTGTTGCACCTTGTCCTTTTTAAAGAATGCTTATTTAGAACTGGCTGTTAAATAAATAATTATTTTACTAGAAAACCTTGAGTGTAAGTGTTAGTTGGATCCTACAGCTCACATTTATCCATCCTGAGATAAGTCTGGCTGCTCAGTCACACTACCAACTTTTGTAGTACAGACCTATGCCAATAGGTGGGTTACCTAATACCAAGAGGGCAAGACTGGTGTAGTCTCCGACAAGGTTACTGCATAAAATCTTGCCTAACGTATACCCTGTGTGAAAGAGAATGCTTTAGCGGGAGGGGAGATTCTCTTTATTGATGGTTCTTCGAAAATTGATCAGACTAGTGGGAAAAGGCATTCAGGTGCCCCAGTGATAAGACACAGGTTAAATGGAGAATTTGAAGTAGTAGCAAGTGCAAGGCTACCGTCTCACTTTTCAGCGCAAGCAGCAGAATTAGTAGCACTTATTTTCACACTTGAGAAACACGAAGGGCAGGAAGTGACGGTGTACAGTGACTCCGCCTATGTGACGTCAACCGTACACGCAGGATTGTCACGTACTAAGCTAACAGATTTTATCTCTTGCCGGAACGAAGCTGCAGACAACAAAGCCAAAAGGGTTGCATATTCCCCAGAAATTTCAAGTTTCGAGACCGACAGTATTAAAGAGAATTCAGTTACAACAATGTTAGTACAAGAGGGGTTTAATAAGTTGTCAATAACCCAACTAATAGAGATTCAAGGAAGCGCACCATAGGAAAAGCAAGAATTATGGAAACAAAGGGGGTGTTCTTTATCCCCCATAGAAGCATTATGGTGACAGGACAGCACTGGAAAGCCAGTGATGCCAGTAACTTTATGAAAGGTCATGCTTGAATGGCTGCATTAGCGCGCGTATGTAACTAGAGAGTCTTGCTGCTACGATTGCAGAAGACTGGTTCATTCTTAATCTGCTGGAACACATTGCACTATTTATGGTTAACTGCATCATGTGTAAAAGGTTTACTGCTGGGCATACACTGAGAACAATTAGGTGAGTAATACCTCGACCGAATGGTCCGTTTCAGCATTTACATATCGACTATGTCGACTATGTCGATATGCTGCAGTTATCTATTAGTGGTGGTGTGTCCCTTTTCTAGGTGGATCAAAGCAGGTCCGTGTATGCACCCTGATGCCACTTGCGCAGTTAAGTTTTTAGTGTGCAAGGTATTCCCGAGTTGGGGTGTGTGTGAGGTGCTGAGATCCGATAATGGGCCGCATTTTGTCAATGAACTATTTGAATAGCTAGGGCGTCTATTAAGTATGTAGCACAAGTTTTCTTCTGCTTATCACCCGCAAGCGAACGAGATATGTGAGAGACTCAACTGCGTCCTCAAAGAAAGGCTTGCCAAGATCAAATTGACTTTGAAGAAGGGATGGCTGTATTGCCTACCCCTAACCTTATATGCCCTTTGGAATCAGCCAGGGTCAGACCACCACCCCACCCCGCATGAGCTAGTTACAGGGCATCAAATGAGAACGCCCCTTACACCTCCGTCTAGGAGTAGAAGTGATGCCCAGAGCGTAGCAAAACCTTTAGGTGATGAGATGCATGATTATTTGACATGTATGGCCTCTAGTATTTCTTTCATTTCAGATCAAGTCAAGCACCGGGGGGGTTGGTCTAAGAACACAGAAGATAATTCGACAACTAATCCAAGTGAACTTTTACCATCACCTAAGTTATATGTTGGGGACCTAGACCTAATTAAACATTTCACCAGAAAGTGGCATGAGCCACATTTTCATGGCCCTTTTATCACAGAAGAAGTGGCCCCTTCTGCGATTAGAATCCAGGGAAGAAGAGCTTGGCTACACATGGGCGATGTGAAGATCTATAAAGGAAAGGCCTGCCCTCCCACCGTTGCTGATCCAGAAGCAAGACAAGAAGAATTTCAGCATGTGCAGACACGATCGATGACAAAGAAGAAGGACGACAAAACAATGAGCGATTAATACAGATTTTAT
The DNA here is from genome assembly GCF_040938575.1 of Ambystoma mexicanum. Lineage (NCBI taxonomy): Eukaryota > Metazoa > Chordata > Amphibia > Caudata > Ambystomatidae > Ambystoma > Ambystoma mexicanum. The sequence goes on from NC_090938.1 coordinate 844,603,087, forward strand.
ATTGGACTGGAATTCAATGGACACTCCTTATAGATATTTTAGCACACAGTGAAAAGACTTGCAGAGAATTCCAGAAATTGTTAAATGAACTCTTAGAAATATGTACTGAAGTAGAAAGTAATGCATCAGAGATATGCCTAAACGTCAGTTCTTGATCAGAAATTGGAAACAAGATCAGTATCCAGACTCAGATCGTGGCAAATATTTGTTTTAAGTGATTAAACATATGGTACCTGCCGATAGTGACGTTCATCGCTTGTGCTAGCTGTCTTTGTGTTCATACTTCAATCTTACCCTGCTCTTGTTAGAAGAGACGTTAATATTCACACTTTTTTACAGGATCCTAAAAATGGCCCAGTGATAAGAAGACTCCTTATTGCTATAATTGAACAGATTTTACAGTTACAAACAAAGAAATGTGATGATTGTATTAAAAATGATTAACGAAGAGAGTGGCACGGTTCTAGATGATGAACAAGTGCAACGAGTAGCAGGGTGGCGCGAGAGATGGATGCCTATGTTGTTATGCATAATCTATGCTTGCATGATTGCTCTCTTTGTCTTTCTGTTTCTCACCTTTCACAGTCTCTATCATGTTAGTACGTCCACTGAAGGAGAAGTCCCTATGGTTCTCCCTACTATGAAAGCTGCTTTTGATTTACTCCATGACTATTATACAGACTTTGGGAGTCACAGGAGAGCTGTAGAGGAAGATAGTGAAGGGGTAAATACCTATCTAGATAACACAGCACACTTGGGAGATAACAGGTAGTACAGCACATGAGAAAAGTGGGGGAGAAAACATCTAAGGAGTGTTGCTACATCTGCTCTCTCATCCCCTATGCCATGAATACAGTACACACTTTCATTGCCAGAGAGGTTCCAGAGCATGATGCAAGGTGCCTCAGTCATCTTGCCACATGCGCAACTCGAGGACAATTCCAAGGAAGCTGGGCAACCTTGCGCTGGAGATCGAAATGGTCATTTCCCTACCAGGATGACTACATCAAGACCTTACAAATGGAAAAGGAGCCTGGATGGAAGAGCAAGATGCTTGTATATCCTGGACAGGATGAGGTGATCATTGAAGAGATGGAGATAATAAACTGCCCTGATGTGACAGAAATAGCTGGATCACCTGGATGTTGAGAACTAATTCAATTTTTGATCTATGGACAAGTGAAGTCAAAGAAGGAATGGGAAGAAGGAATGATGTCCTGTGCAGCTCATTTGCTGAAAACAGAATACATACTAGAAGTGCAAAGGGTGAATGATGGGTGTTTAAAGTCATGGGCTTAACACGCCAAACTACTGACATGGGTAGAAGATGAACCAGGCCCAGTAGTTGTAATCCCATTGGTTAATGTGACACTTTGTTTCCGAAGACAAGGAAAGAACCACGTGGGACATAACAAAGAATGCAAACCACAATTGCCGTTCCTAGGGTGGCAGAAAGGACAGCCGTCCTTATGGACCGGTATTGGGCTTGTGGATCTAGAGCTTAGATAAGGTTGCCAAAGGAGTGGGGCGGAGTATGTTCTTTGGTGCTCATCCATGTTCCAGCATTAGTGATTCCTCAAAGCGACCTGAACATTGGTGAATTTCCAAAAGTGGATGCCCATTAGAGAAAAAAGATCATTTGAACTTCTCCATCAGACAAGAAGAAAGAATTATTTCTCAGTCATATTATGACTCAATTCCTGAGGAACACAGGTTGTTCAGTAAGACTGCCACAATAGTTCCGACTATATTTTTGCCTGGTATCCAAACAGTAGCAAATGATGGGAGCTTCTGCAGACAATCAATGCTACCATAAAGGGATTCAACGCTATCAGCAAAGAGCTGAGAGCCATACGACTGATGACTCTCCAGAACAGATATGTCCTTGAAATGATCACAATGATGAAAGGAGGAGTTTGCGCCAAAATCGGCCATCATGTTGCACATTCACACCTTCTCATGATGAAGAAAATGGAACCTTGACAGAGGCCATAACGTTGCTGACAGACCTGCATAACAAGATGGAAGATGAGACAGATGACGTTGAAGATGACAGTTGGTTTGCCTCCCTGTTCTCATGTATTCCCCAGTGGTTGGTGAATATATTTAAGATCTTTGGAGTAATATTAGTGCTGGTGATGTTTGGATTCTGTGTAATCAGCATAGAGATTGCCCAATGCAAGAAAACGGCAAAGAAGGTGGTGGGAATGAAGATGATCAATGTTGAATCTGGACCTGAACCCAAGGAGCGGACTGATGAAGCTGTCAGAAAATATATATATAGGCCAGCATCGTAGCACCTGAAGGAACGGAGTTCCTGTATCCGAAGAATCATATGAGGTACGTGGGACGATGGGTCTATTGTAATCCTTATGGACAATGTAACTACATGACCTGGAGTGTAGATGAAAATGTCAAATCAGACGGCACCCTGAGGTGGGTGATGAAGATATGGATGCCAAAGAAACACTTCGAGAAAATATCAGGATGTGGAAATGATTGAGAAGGTGGTTGAGGACTCAACCAGAGGGCAGAATGTAGAGGAGCAGTTACATGCCTCTGCAAGAAATCCTGCCCCCCTACCTCCTATATGTTGAAATTCTGAGATCGTGGCGTGTTTGACACCAGCAGTTGTGCCAATACCGCAGCGTATTTTCAAAAGAAGATACCCATTGAGACAACCCTATGGAATGTATCCCCAAACGGATGACAATCTAAGGGAGGAACTCCCTGAAGGAATATGAAAAAGAGCAAAAAGAGAAGCTAGTGACGTCACACAAGACATATGCAACGTCCCAAGATATTGGCTGAAGAGGATGCATGGATCCTACAGAAACGAATGATGAAGTAAAGAATCAAGTGAACTTTTGAATACAAAAAAGAAGATTACAGTTGCACAAAGTGCTGCAGAGAATCAACTGTTCAATGACTGTACAGATGCTGAAACGCAAGGTAGACTAGGTCATCATAGAAGCTGGGTATATGTAGTGAATAGAATGCAGGGGAAGCTGCCACTGCATAGAAGCTGGACATCAGCATCATACCTTTTAGTAAGCCAGGAACCATGAAGAAGAAAGGGAGAATTGTGTCGCAGCAAGAATAGGCTGAAATCGTGGAGCTGCATGGCGAGGCGTTCTGGCCTGATATCAAAACTGAAGCAGTCAAGGTCAGCCTTCTAATCTTGAAAGGAGTGAACGTGCGAAGGATGAATCATCTCTTGTTATGATGCAAAGAAAGAACACCTAGAGTGCCAAGTTTTATTAATTTAAGACATTTAAAACCTGCAAAATTGACCAAATCGTGGTCTCCTGTCACATGAGCCAAGGATGAAAATAGAGTCGAACTTGGAGTCCTAGAATGACGATAGTGAGTGCTCGCACTCCCATGTATTCCCCAAGACAAGGATACTTTGCAAGGCCAAGTTCAAATACAATCATCATGGCAGAAGGAATGGGTGATGGGAGATGTTGGGCTAATGGGTGGGGAGATAGAGTCAGGCCCACCTCCTTGCACCTGGGTCTGGGCTTACGTGCTGCTAAGTGAACTGAATGTTCCAGACATGGCACAAGCGTGCCAACCAATCGTAGAGGTCCGTATAATGAAGGACCTTATAGTTTGAAGACCAATTGAAAACTGTGTACTTAATGGTTTTGAAGATTACATGTTTTAGAGGTAGGCATATATTGTCCACCTGACAGTGGGCAGCCAATCACAATCCTAGGTCCTATGTAATGTATACTTGGATGTTACCCTTAAGCCTATCACAATCCTTAGTAGGTTTTTCATTATTTGCCAAATAGTATGAAATCACCTCTGATGTATTTTTAGTATAAAGTCTATGTTTTGTGAAAAGATCGATGAGAGAAATTGAGCGAACATCTATTGATGTTTGTTGTAACTCCCTGTTTTAGATAATTGATAATAAAACAGTACTTTGCCATCTTCCTGAGTTGGTACGGTTATTTGGACTGAGAGTTATTCTGTGAACCCATCCATTGCAAGCACATTACTTAAGGGCCATAAGCTCAAAACTATCACAGTATTACAATCCCAGACAATCGGCAGCAGCTTTCTGTTTACACCTTCCTGTGCACCCCCCTTTTCACCTTCCTCTGTTCCTTCATTTATTTACAGTCAGCTCTCTTTTACTTATCCATTCCTTTCCAGCATACCTAGGCCACCACTCCACGAACCTCCAAGAGCCTCTCGGTCTGGGAAAAACACATTTTCTGCCACTGCTGAGGGGCTGCAGGGAGTGGCGTTGTGCTTTTCCTTTCCACCAGCCCAAGCTAGAAACTGGCGACCACGGGGGGTGCCCCTTTTCTTTCAACTGTGCGGCCCTGCTGTGTTAGACTACCGGGGGGCAAATGACCCTCGGTCCTTTTAAACCTCCCTCAGGAGGTTAGGTTAGGCACTGCACGATCACCTGATTTACCACCACAGAAAAAAAGGGGTTTCTGCCCCTTTACCGCCCTCACTCATGCTGGAAACTGCCCTATAAATCACATCCTCTCCTTCTCATGGCAGTGCCCCAGCTCCACAAAAAGAGGTGCCAACCCATGCCTGCCAGGTGAACCCCTGCCTCTCGTACTACCCAGGCCCTTCTAGGGATCTTGGCCAGAATTGGCCTACCTCCCCTTGACCTTAGGAATCATTTCTGATCACATCTCTTCTCCCTCGCTTGCTCCCTCTGGTTCAGGACAAGTTGCTCCTTACTCCTACACCGGGCAGCCATGCGGTCTCCGCTGCATATGCTGCATGCGTGCCTGAACTTGCACTTGGCTCCGCACATGCAGTTTCCTTCCCCAATCCTCTGTCCCTAGGACAGGCACCACCCCTGCCTTGAAAGGGGCGCCTTCCTCTTTCGCCATTCTGATAACTCCCGTCCCCCCAATCTGGGTATTCACTCCTTCCTGGCCGCTGCTCCCCCGGCATGCTCTTGCGCCCGCCCACTGCTCGTTTTCATCTTATGGATGTATCCAGACGCATCCTCGTCATCCCAGTTTATGCTGGGAAACATCTGCTTCTTCAACCTGAAGCCCTCATTGTATCTGAGCAACGCGGCCCCCGCCATACGCATGTGCCTCATGGATGCGCTGCTCATATGTCATGAGCGCCGCTGCCTCACCCGGGTAAGTTTCCACCATGGCATAAAGCCAATTCATAATGTTCCTTTCCTTCCTCACTCTCTTCCTGCTATCTCGCCTGCTGTCCTCCTTCTTGACCTCTTTTAATATGTCCAGCCCTACCTACTCTGGCTAGAGCTAAGTAAATATGTCAATGAACACCTTGCTCCAAATATTTTCCTGGACCTCTAGCGGCACATGCCACATGAGGCCTGCTGCCCTTGTAGTCATGGGTGTACACCCTGGGCCCCTCTTGACCCCCACTGCTGAAGCGAGTGGGTCTACCAGCATTTCTGCCCCTAGGTTGTCCCTTTTCTCGAGCCCCCAAGCCTCCCCAGGCAAGCCCGCAGGTAGGGGAGTGGCTATCACCCTCGTTCCCTGGTCACCCCTGTTTAGGACTGGGGTTGCACACCCCCCCAGTTGCAGCTTAGTAGGTGTTGCTGGGCTCATCGCCTGCACCTCCCCAGCCCCATGGCAGGACAGCCTTGCTGCTCCAGTGCTGCGCTTGTGCTCCTCTCCGCATTCGCCCCGCCTTGCACCCCATAATTATCCCTGTACATTTCTACATTATCAACCCTCCTGCTATCATGCAAATCCCCTAGCGCTCTCTCCACATGTATCTCTACCAATTTTGCGATCCTCTCACCCAAAGGGTCCTGGTCTGCTGCCTCCGCCATTAAGGCCTGTAGCGGCTTCTTAGCCCTGGAGTTTGCCTTCTGCTTCGGCGCGTCTGTCTCCCCATTAGCTTCTACCACCTTCCACGATGCCTTCCTGGATCTCTGTGGTCTCTTGGACCCTGGTGGGTTGTTGTCTCCATCCACGTCTTTCCTTTTCAGCGCTGCGTCTGTTCTCTCTGTCGTTTCTGAATACTCCCCCAATGTCTCACTTCCCTTCCCCTTGGGCTCTGGCTGCCCACTCTCCGGGGCGGGGGGGCTTGGCACATAATCCTCGCCCATGATATCATCTGGCACCACCACGGTCTCTTTCTCTTTCTGCTCCTTAGCAGTTGCCTGCGCTAAGAGCCAGTCCACGCCTCTGTCCCTCGTCGTTGCTCTGATTCTCCTTACTAGGTCCGCCATCTCTTCCGGACTTTCCATTCTCCCCCTCTTCTTTGCTCTTTATTGCGCTATTCTTGAGCACGTGCCTCACTGCAGGCCCATCATGTCGTGCTCACACTAGCATGCATGAAAATGGGCACCGGAGCCCACTTCCATGCCTGCAAGCCCAGAACACAATTGTAATGGAAAAGGTTTCTTACAGGAGCTGCAGAGACGGGATGTGTAAAAAAACTGCCCTCTGGGATCTCAGTAAAGCCCATCTCACACCGAGCGCAACATCTTATAGCAAACAGGCTAGCACAGCATACAATTATGTAAATGTCCCGCGCAGTGGAAAAAGGAGTGAAAAATGCCAATGGTGCGTGAATAAATCCTATTCACATACGCCAGATCTCTGCAGGTGAAGCACAACCTAATGAGCTATCTCATCTGCCTTTGGCAAATGGCATTGTTAGGGAGAATTCTCTCTTTAGGCTGAATTTCCTAACCTAGTGAGTCCCCCAGCAGCTTTGCTGGATTTCTGGAGTTTGTTTTTTTTCTCCTGCCAAGAGTGAGACTCTTTTCCTCCCACTCTTGGACATGATTTGAGGGGTTCCTTTGACTGTTAATGTGTTTTATGGGCTATGGGGTCTTTTACTCCATAGGGTCTCATGTGTTTTTACTATGTGTGTTACACAGCACCCTCCGTGCAGTGACACAGGGGTGTCATAGTGACACCCCACCATAGACTCCATACCCTGGGACTGACTACTGTCTCCCAGGGCATGTAAAGTCACCATTGGCTTTACTAGTCCCAAATTATGAACAGAAACCAGTACAAACCATTATATTGTGGACATACTGGTCGGGGCAATTCGATTGCCCCGGGGTCTGTTATTCGAGGGGGCACGTCTCCGTCCTCCCTGATCGAGTTTTGGCTGGTGGCAGTGGACACTACTTTTTATATTCGACCGCAAATATATCTCTATGGGATTTTCCCATTGTTTGAGGCTACCAACTTTAATTATTTAATTCCTATAGCCTCGAACATACCGCTGGGTTATTTATTTAATATTAATTCACTGGTCGGTATTTTTTGCCAGAACTCAATTCTAAAATGGCGTTTGTGTTCTCTTCTGTGACTCCAACCCAAGTCGAGCCCTTTGTTCCACTTTTTGGCGGGCTTCTCCACAGAAGCCTCCAAAAGTGGTGCCACTCTGTCTGGGTACCACAGGGGTTTGGGAGGGGGTTTAGGCACCCTGGACTGAGTTGCCTTGGCAACTCAAGTCGCACTCTTGTGTGATTGGCCCAAGTGGTGAGCCGGTTACTCCCTACCCCTGGTACCCTGCCATGACGGTACTAGTCTTGACAGTACCCCCCTATGGTCTGAAATGGGGGAAGATAAATAGGTGTTAAGTCAAAGCCATGCTTTTGTCTCATCTGACCCTCCTCCCTACCTGCTTCTGCTCTGGTACGATATTTCCACCTCCTTCTTGGATCAGGGACAATGGGACCTGCATATCCCATGGAGGCTTCAGGGACTTCTTCCTCCTCGCCTATCGTCCCATTGCGGTACCACGTCTCACCTGGGGTCTTCCCATGGGCGCAACCCCGGACTCCCCTAACCAAGTGATCCTCCCTCGCTCGTCCACCCCCAGGGTTGGGATCCAAAAGCGATGGCCCTCCCCTGGCTACCTGAATAGAGGATTCTGGGAGTCTACATGGGAGAATACCCCCAGGTTTCTCACACAGCACAGACCATCACTTGAAAAGGCTTCTAGGTGCTAAACAAGATCTGACAGATACTGAAACAAGAAAATCTTTAGGCAATGCCTACATTCCAGGTGATTTCCAATGATGTAGAGGCGACAGCTATAGAATTCCAGAGCCTGGATGCCTGTACCGAGAATGAACGTCCACATCATCTAACATATCTTAATTTAGGAACGGCGAGAAGCTCAGCTCAGGTTGAGCGCAGTGCACGTGGGAGTAAGTAGTGGCAGAACCTACTCCTGAAAGAGGAGGTAGCTAGGTTACAGTAGGATTTGTGCTCAAGACACAAGACCTTAAACATCAATCTTTGTTTCGCCGGCTGCCAATGCAGTGTCCGAAAAACCGAGGACACAATCCACCTGCGCCCAAGGTAGGCGATAAGTCTGGCAGCAGCGTTCTGGACCATTTGTAATTTGGGTATGGCAGGTTTGGGCAAACCCAAATAAATTGCATTACAAGAGTCCAGTCTGCTGTATACAAAATTGCTTTGCAGCTGGATTTCATGAGGTAAAGCGAAATACTTCAAGACTCTTTTTAGGGAACGTAAATGAAAAAGCACACCCTGGAGAGTGTTGGAATATGATGATCGAGAGAGAGCAGAGGGTCTAGCCAGAACCCCAACTTTCTGTGATGGAATATGATGTGAAAGATTTCTGGACAACCTGAGGGGAGATGGCACAGAGCAGAATTTAGTTTTTTCGGATTTGACTCTTTAGAGAATTTGTAGTCATCCAAGACAAGCAGCCTGAGACCCAACTGGATATCCTACGTGGAAAATCAACCTGGTATCATCAGCATAGACATAGAAGAAACCCCAAAAAGATTTAATGAGGCCGACCAAGAGTCATGTGCCAAGCCGTGAGGCACCACCGCAGGTGATGGGAGGTGTAGCTCATTCGAAAAAGCATTTGTCTGGGAAGCATCCGTTCCTCTGTGTCGGAATGAGCATTATCTTAGGACCAATTCGACATTAATGGGAGGTAGGTGAACAATTAGCAGAGATATTTGTCCCTTAAGAAATGTGAATGGGGTGGTGAGTAATGGGGAGAGTGCATAATGCTGCAAGCTGTGTGAAATAATGAATACGGTTTTAACACCCGAGGGAGATTTGCTTGAACTCACATTACTTTGCATGTGGCTACTGTGGCCTTCTGGGGAAAATAAAGCTAAAACAATGCTTTTTTTGAGGAAATGGGAGAGAAAGTGGCAAAAAAATCCCACAGACAACAACAAAGAGAAATGGAAAGAACTGGATAGACTATACGGAGAAAAACTGACAGAAGCAAAGAAAAACTATTACAATGAACAGTTCACTGCAGCTTCCAGCTCGACTGGCAAATTGTTCCAGATTCTGAAATCTGGTAGAAAAACCTCAAACACTGTCCCCTCCATTTCTGACATCACAGGAAGACTGTGAGAAGGTCCAAACAGCCTTTTACAATAAAATTCAAAAAGCTCGAAGTCATACATTCCTGCAAGTTGGATGTCCACCCACACCAACTCCTGGATAACTTAGAGCATACCCCCTAAGAGAGGAGTAAATTCAAGATCTCCCCTATCTTCCTGGACGACATGAACTCTGTACTTTCTACCATCATATGCACAGCCTGCTCTGAAAATATACTACCTCCCAAGCTTATACTGGACAATGCCGAGATTTTTGCCCCTTACCTTCATAGAATGTTGAATGCCTCGTTTAGAGACAACAAGGTTTGTACTGCAAACAAAACAGTTACTGTTACACCTGTACTCAAAAAACCCGGATTAGATCAACATGACCCTTCCAATCTCCGTCCAATAACGAACTGTAACTTTCTCCTAAAAATCTTGGACAAAGTTGCTACATTCCAACTCCAAGATTATGTGGACAGGAACAGCCTCCTACACACCCACCAATCGGGCTTTAGAGGAGCACATGGTACGGAGACGGCCCTGCTCGACCTTCAGACCAAAATGCTTAGTATCTTAGATGAGGTTTAAGCAGGGATACTGATATTATTATATCCCGCAGCAGCATTTGATTTGCTCGACCATCAAAAACTCCACAAGGCTCTAGACAAATCAGGCAATTGTTCTCGAGGAGCTATAGACTGTGGAACATCCATCCTTGAAGATCGGAGCTCCAAGATCCACTGGCGTGATCATTTCTCCATACCACGACTTATAAATTGTGGCATACCCCAGGGGGCCAGCCTATCTCCCCTTTTGTTTAATCTCTATCTGCTGTGTCTATGTACCCTATTAACCAACTTAGGGGTCCTTTTTTACAAATTTCGCCAACGATACACAATTAGTCATCGAAATGACCGCCTGTCACACCACTGACAATAATAAGCTTGCTTACATCTAAAGCATCATCAAAGCCTGGATGATGACAAATTGGCTTTGCCTCAACGGAAGTAAGACTGAGCTCATGAGCTTTGGATCACCCTAGGCAAGACCTAAACTAGACACAGATTACACCACCTTTAAGATCAAAGACACAAATGTAGGAGTCTCTGACAAGGTCAAGACACTAGGTGTCTACCTGCAAGCATCCTTGGGAGCGCAGGCCCACGTAACATATCTGAAAAACAATTCCAGATACCACCAAAAGCTGCTCAGTCGCATCATGCCAGTACAGAGTAAACAAAACCGCACCATTATCGCCAGAGATACAATCATATCTAGACTGGTTACGGGAATGCACTGATTATGGGGGCTAACAAAAAATGCATCAAACAATGCGGTGAGGAACATTACCAGGAAAACAAGGGGCGGATCATATCGCAGAAGACAGAAAGTCTCTTCATTGGTTAGCCCTAAAAGACCGGATCACCTTTAAAGCAATGACCATTGTCCATCACTGTATATTTGGATCTGCCCCTGTTTACCTAAAAAACCAAATAACCACATACGAACCTTGCCACACCTTAAGATCCAAGACGCAAGGGTTTGTGAAAGTAACTCACTCCAAAAAAGCCAATGGACTTGGGCGAGCCTTCCCTACCAAAGCGCCATCCAAGTGGAATGAGCTCCTAAACAGCCTAAGGCTGGAATCTAACTACCTATCCTTTAGGAAGAAACTGAAGACACTGTTGTTCAAATGAAGGACCTGCTTAAATACTAATGTCCATGTAATGTAATCTACTCATACCAGTAATACCAGTAACCTTGCCTTGCTGTCCCGTCACTTTTCTGTTATACTTGTCTTTATGTAATGCGCCCTGATGCCTCTGGGTTCAGCACTATAGAAATAAATAAATAAATAAAATGACAATGTATAGTGCAAGGTTAGTTTTCTATGAAAGGCTAGTGTATTATGTAACATGTTTTTTTCAAGGCATTGCGAAGAACCAAGTATTATTTAAGCAAATGAAACCCAAACGTTAGTAAATATTTATATCAACTAAACATGGGAAAATGTGTGGTCATGTGCTTAGATTGCCTAGATCCTTGTTTCGCCACTTAATGAGTGTGTGTATTTATTCTCACTGTCTTATCTGGAGTCCCTGCAGGTGATCCAGTTCATGGCTTATGGTATTACATGCTATTATAAAAAGCCGCACTCGTGGTTTACTTGACTGTAGAGGTGCTTCATATATATAATAGTAGTGACTATTCATGCATTTCACACCAGAGTTATTTGTCTCTCGATGCACTGATGGCAGCTTCTTGTAATGGTGCGCCCAAGTATCAAAGGTTGATAATGCTCCTTGGAATGCCCTTTTCTGTGAACTTGCTTCTGCAGGTGTGAATACATATGTAAATTAGCTTTGCATGTCGTTTACCCTTGAGAGCCTGGACAGATCTGTAAATGGGCAGTGTCCTGCTTGCACACTGGTCCTACAGCTGTGTTTCTTGTGAGCTGTGTACATGCTAAAATGTCATCTGCCACTTATGGAACTGTGCGCAATGCAGGCTGCTTCTGATGCGTTACCACTTCTGAAGTGTCCTGGGAAGTGTGATGAATCTGATGATGTCATCACATCTCTCCCAGGGGTAACCTCTCCTCATGTGGCCAGGGGACGGCAGCGCTACCCGATCCTGGGCCTGGGGGCGGCTATTTGAGGGAGGACCACATGGGGGGAGGCAACCCTCAGGGGAAGGGACAAACATCATTGGGTGAGACATGGTTTCCCCTGTTCCCTTTTAAGGATGCACCCTCAATACCTCAGGCCCTCGTGGCATATTGTGACAGTGAACCACAATATTCTCCAACACTTAGTCATAACATTTCTAAACATCATGTAGTCACAGCTGTTCCAAAGACTGACACAAGGAAGAGAGCAGCGAGAGTGAAGATTGCTCAGTTGAACCAAAGTGAGCAGCCTAGCTGCTGGGGAAGTCCGATTGGTTCCAAACAACTCCCTTCAGTAGTGCGGGGGTTTAAAAATGGAACCAGCGAGAAATACAGAGAGATTCAACCGGCTAAGTGCTGCCGGAGAAGCCAAGGAGACGTGAGAGAATCCAGAAGCTGGCGTGCATGGCAAAGGAGAAGGGGGCCCCGGGGTGAACGCAAAGCGTTTCCCCCTGGGGTTGTTTTGGGCACTGCACAGGGCAGCGAGCTGGCCTGCGCATAGAACGACTCGGGGGCTATTTAAGGAGGCAGGGAAGGTTCGAGAGCAGGCAACGGTTTAGGACGAGCGTTTGTCCAGGTCGCCTGCTTGGGCCTGTTCTTAGAACGATAGCTGGAAGTAGGGCTTAGCGAGAATAGGTTTGAGTTTTCTATAGGTGGGCAGGTAGGGAGTGCATGTGTGTGGTTCATATATATATATATATATATATCTGGTTTATTGTAGGGGGTACTGTAGATAAAGTACCCCCATGTACCTTGGGGATCCATTTTCGGCCCGGGGAGCTGCACTTGCTCTGCGCGTGGATGGCCATCCAGCAGTACAGGGTTTATCTAGCAGTGCAGTCATTACTGGAGCTGCGCACTCATCAAGGTGTGGGGAGGTCATCAGAGTACCGGTGGTCGGTGCCCCAGTTGGCGGGGGTGTTGTGGCTGCAGGAGGAGGTCAGTTGCCTCACACGCTCCTTCCAGCAGTTGGGGGGGGGGATTTTTCAGTAAGAGGGAGGTCGGGCGTTCGTGCCGAGAAGCCCTGGTTTTAGTGCCCGCTTCCAAGAACGTTAAGCGGTGCAGTGTCCTGAGCGGGCCACCAGAGGGCAGGGCAGAGCCCTTAAAGGGGCAGCGCTTTTATTTTTCCTTCTCCCCTGTCAGTCACCAGCAGATCCCTTAGGGGACTCGCGGTCACAAGGGGTGGGCCTGTGACGACGGGGTAGCGCAATAGCGTGCATTGTCTTGGGCACATTAGGGTTCAAATAAAAAAATAATAATAATAAAATAAAACGGGATACATTTAATTATTTGTCTACAGGAGGAATATACATATAATTTCAGGTTTTAGTGGAGGCTATTGGGGGGAAAGTGTTTGGGGGTCAGCAGGACCCTAGTACTCCCCCTCACAGCAGAGCAGTTCCCACGGGGTGGGATTTGGCTCAGGGCTAGGCATTGAGGGTTTAGTACCGGGGGGCATTTTTTGCACCCAGCCAGAGTATTACTTGTGCACCATGGTGGGGCAGGGGTCTAAAAAGAAGGCACTGGTGGATGCCAAGGCGCTGAGAGTAGCCTTGGAAATTATTAGCAGGGCAATCAAAGCCCAGCTTGTCGGGGCGGTGGGGGAAGTTACGGGGGAGAAGGAGGACGGTGGGGGGAGGCCACAGCAGAGAGCTGCAGTGGATGGGGCTCTTGCTGCAGTACTAGCTTGCAGCCCTGCGGCTGGAAGAGGGGAGGTTTGGGATAATGGGGCGAGGAGAAGTAGGAGAAAGATCCCCAGCAGATCGGAAAAGGGGGCAGGAGGGATGGGAGAGGGGTCAGGGAAGGGTTTGGGGGACAAAGACCCGGTGGAGGACGCGTTTAATAGGAGATTGCGTAAGGGGGCACGTCAGACGGGGAGGGGTTAGGGGTGCATAGGGGAAAAGAAGGAAAGTACCTGCAGAAGAGTGCAGGAGGGAGGAGGAGAGAGCGATCCCCTTCGAGTGGTGAGGAAAGGGAGAGGAGCGGAACGGCCTCCCCGGCTGGGAGGATTTCGGGTGGAGGGCTTAGTACGGCCTCTGCTGTTCCAAAGGTGGAGTCGGGAGAGGGTTTAAAAACGGCCCCTCCGCAGGAGTCACGAGGACAGACTAGAGGGTGTAGCATGGCCCCTAGCACGGAGGACTGAAGGGTGGAGGAGAAGACCCCTCGCCCGAGAGAAGAGGACCAGGAAGGGGTTTCCACGGCCCCACCTAGAAGATGCCAAAGGAGTGGTGGGGCGGACGCCCCGGGCTCACAAGAGGAGGATCTGCCCGGCCCGAGCATGTGCTCGCAACAGCCATGGTATTATATGGGGGATGATGAAGGGGTAGAGGAATACGTGGGGTGGTGGGAGGATGAAGGGTACAGTGTTGTAAGGAGCAGGGATAGCACGAGAAGGGGTTTAACAAGGGAAGGGGAAAGCCAGGAGCAAGGGGGCTAGGGGGCAAGAGGTTGGGGGGGAAACTGGCTGGGTGAGACTGTTGACATGTTTAGTCCCCAAAGCAGGAGCCCAGTGAGGAAGGAGATGAGCGTTGGAGTGGAGGCCAGGCTGCAGACGGGCGACGGCAGGGCAGAAAGAGGTGAGCGGAAGGGGAATGTTCAGTGGCATGGCATAGGGGGGACACGAGGTTGGGGCAAGAAGGGAAGGGGCAGGGATGCAAGGGGCGAGGAGAGAGTTTGGTTTGCATGCTATGGGGGCCTTGGTTGTGGAAAAGAAGGTTTCTTCGGTGGAGGTGCAGACGGACAGGGCGATTGAGTCCTTGGCACCCAAGATACAGGTTCCAAAAGAGAAGGATGCAGAGGGAAAGGGAAAGGAGAAGAAGTTGCCATACATGGGGATTACGAAACCGTTGGGAGCACATTTGATGACATCAACAAAGGATAAGATATGGGCAGGGGAATTTGTGGAGGTTTTCAAGCTTCTACATAGGGAGGTGAGAGCTAAGGAGAAGGAGAGGGAGTTGGCATTGCGTCCAAAGGTGCCGGTGACGATTGAGAATTGGACGTCGGATTTTATTATCTGTGCGAATGTCTATTGTGAGAAATTCCCAGAGAGATGTGTGGCACTGTTGAAGTACATGGATGTGATTAGAAAGGCATTCGCGAGTTTTGGGAGCTTCGCGTGGGTGCATTATGATGAGGAATTCAGGGCAAGGATGGCAGAGGACAGCCAGGTGGTTTGGGGTAAGATCGACATGGATCTCTGGCTGCAGTGGATGGCACCGACGAGGCCAGTTCCAACGTTACACACAGCGAGCGGCTTACCAGTGCCTTACCGGCCCTTTCTTGGTCGCCCCGCCCATGAGGGAGCGGGGGGAGGAGGCAGAGGTCAGCCCTCAGCAGCATGTTGGGCCTTCAATAAAGAAGGCTGCACGAAGACAATGTGCAAATTTAAACATGAGTGCAGCAGATGCACGGGTCGGCATCCGACCACGCATTGTTTTCAGGCAGGGGACAGTGGGAAAGGGCAAGGAGCGGGGCAAGGAGGTGGGGGTTGAAGGACTGTACGCCAATTAAAGTTGGGGTTTCTGTAGGGGGGCCTCAGTTTATCGGAAAGGGTGCAGGGGCGTGAAGGTTGGGGTGAGGTTTGGGGGCGATCCCAAGGGAGTAGGAGGTGGGTGAGGAAGCAGACATTTAGGTAGGGCGGGGGAGGGCTGCGGGGGGAAGTAACTAAAAAATGATAGGGGGTGGTGGCCGTCATTGGGAGGGCGTGGAAGATGGTGGTGAAGCCCTCACGCTTGCTGCACGACAAGGTGAGCAAGCTTTGTGGGGAATTGACAGGACTATAGTGGCACAGAATCAATACGGAGAGACTCACAGAGGTTAAGCAGATATCGCAATTTCGAGCGTATGGTAGTAGCCTCTGCTCGCATGAGAGGCAGGAGACAGGGCACGCGCTAGGGCAGGAATTCAATACGCTCATCACAGGAGGAACTTGGCAGGTGAGGTCAAGGGAGTTGCAAGTTCGGCTTGGTTTAGTGGCAGTATTGGCTGGGAAGGAAAATAAATAAAAAGAAAAAAGGGATTATATCAGAGTTGGTGTTCGAGGAGGAGCAGTAGGACAGAGGAACTCAAGAGGTGTAAGGGCGCCAAGAAGCTACATGAAGGGGCAGGTCGGACTGCATGGACGGGGGTGCTGGTTTGGCCCTTAGTGCAGTGGGGGGAATGAGGAGAGTGACTGCATGGACGGGGGTGCGGGAGCGCCCCTGGTGCAGTGGGGGGAAGTGATGAGAGGTGAGTGCATGGATGGGATGCACGAGGGCCCCTGGTGCAGTTGGGAAACATGGTGTAATGGACGCAAGGTGCTGGAAGAGAAAGTTATATGGATTGGACTGCATGGACGGGGGCGCAGGTTTGGCCCCTGGTGCAGCGGTGGAGAGGAGAAATGAGGAGATGGACCTGCATGGACGGGGGTACATGTGGGCCCCTGGTGCAGGGTGGGTAACATGGTGCAATAGCAGTAAGGTAATGGAGGGTGGGGGCAAGTGTGAACAGGAGGGTAATAGGATAGCGGAGGCAGGAGGTCTAAGTGGGGGTAGGTGCATTGGTTAGAAGAAGGGGGTTGAAGGTATGAATTAAGGCGGGCCAGGAAGGGAAGGGCCGGGGGGGGTTTCCGGAGTGGGAGTAAGGAGTTGGTCAGGTGAGGATGGGTTGTCTTGGGGGAGACAGAAGGGGGTAAAATAAGGGTGTTTTTAGGAGTTAAGTTTGGGTCGGCAGTGCTGGCAGCACATGTATTAGGGGTCAGGAGGAGGGTTTGGAGGAAGTGGGGGAGTGAGCAGAGGTGGGGAATGTTGCCTGAAGGAGGTTGGTGCAAGGCATTGGGAAGGTAGTTGGAGAGGGACTAGCGGAGAAGAGGGGAACAGGGGGGGGCACTGGGATAAGGGAAGTTCATGGGATATAAGTAGAGATTTCCTGGAATTGGGGGCATATTGGGAACAAGGGCAGTAACGGGGGGGTGGATTGGCAATGGCGAAGAGAGACTCATAACTATTTTGTTTTGCAGATGGGGGCTTGAAGGAGAGGTGAGTTGCCGTAGACGTGGAATTGCGGCCAGCGAAGGGTTATTGGGGCTGGGAATGTGGGAAGAGAGAGAGATCGGATTGTTTGACACAATTGAGGACGCAGTCATAACTGTGTTTTATTAGATAAGGGGCTTAGAGGGGTCTATTTGCTGCCCATGTTGGCGGGGGGAAGGGAGTGTCATGGGGTTTCGGAGGCATTTATAGTTCACGCAGGAGGTATGGCTTAGTAAATTAATGATTAGTAGCTTTGCTATAGAAACAACAGGGGACCCAGCTGGAGTGAGGCTCAAGGTAAGGTGGTTGGGCAAAGTTGTCACCGAGGAGGGTTGCAGGGGGATGGTATTTGAAGGGGCAGCGGGTAGGTCTAGGAGGGAGTTTAACGGGTAGTCATAAAACAAATTGGAAGTACAGGTAAGTTAGGATAGGTGGGGCAGAAAGAACACCTCAGGAGAGAGTTTGATGAGGGGGGAGGGAAGCACAATGGGGGAATAGCGCGGCAAAGGATGGGGGTGGTGCTGTTTGCAAGAACAGGCTACCCCGGGGGTGCAAAGAGGGGGAACAGGTATTGAAGATGGAGGAGCATGGCCCCGGGGAGAAGATGGGAGAAAGTGGGAAGGAAGGCTGGAGAAGATGGTAAGGAGACGGTAGGGAGCAAGGGATAGGTAGGGAGGAATTTAAACTGATTTATTTATTTAATTGTTTGGGGAATTGAAATGTTTAATTATTAATTTATTTGACAAGTTGTTAGAAAAGAGCAGATGTGTTAGTCTGTAAGGCCAGGGGCCAGGTTCGCCTTTATTTGTGAGCTTTGGCCTGTTACATTAAAGCGACCTTTTCCGCTACAAGCGAGTCTGGGTGTTTTGTGCAGTAAGCCCAAAGCACAGAGAGTGGAGGAGGCAGCAGCCTGGAGTGGAGACGCTTTCACATTGGTGAGAGAGAAGCTGAAGCGGGATGGGAAAGCAGAGACGCTTCAGACCGGCAAGAAAAGCCATAGAAGCACACCACACGCCTCCAGCTACAGAGTCATGCCGCCTGAGCTGGGGAAAAGGAGTGCAGACGGCGCGAGAGACGCTGGGATCAGACTTGAGGCGAAGGATCAACACACAGATGACCTCTGGCCGTCCGAACGTGTGGCCCGGCATTTATATCTTCTTGTGTGAGCTGGAAGGAATGTGTGAAATCCACTTTCCTCGTGAGCTCCCTTGCACCTATCAAGCGACTGTAATGTGCGAGATTCGCAAAGGCAGCTCTACATTGCAGTATCCACTTTGCTGGTTGCAATCTAGCACTTTGCATTTGGGAAGCCTGGCACTTTCCGCAGCGCTGGTTTTGCAGATGCGACATTCTTCCGTACGTGGAGTTCATGCTTTTTTGTCGATCTGTTATTTTCTGGATTGTGTGCATGAAATAAAGAGAAATAAGTGAGGCGTGCAAACATGTATTTAAAATACTGCTTAATTAAAAAAAACATTTTGTTTAGGTTTTCATACTAAACACATTACACAAAAACAACAGCTGGGTGCATACACATAGCATGTCGTATCAATGGGTCCATAACTGCCGCAACTGTGAGCAGTTGGCCATCTCCCCATCCAGTCCTCTCCCCACCCCCTTAGCTTCATGATCGATAAGGACATTCCTTCCAGCCCTCCCCTCAGGGCAGTCGTGAATCCAGGTTCATCTCCATCTTATCCCAGACCTCATGCCACACCAGATATCGCAACTCAGTCCCTTCACTTAGGCACTTCTGATCTTTCAAATCCCTTTCGGCGCTCATCATTTGCGCAATGCCCTGTGCCAATCCCCCATCTTAGGTCCCCCTTGTGCCTTCCACGCCACAGCTATTGCCCGTCTAGCCAGTAGTAATCACAGCGCCAGGGCAGCTGCCACATCCCTCCCTCGTCTGCCCTTCCCCCGAGGCAGGAAGCCTAACAAGCAATGCTCGATTGGGGGTTGAACCCTCACTGCGAATAATTCATACATTTCAGAGCAGACAGCCTCCCAAACAGAGGCGTAGGCAGGGTAGGGCCTGAGCGGGCAAGGCCCACCCAAAATCTGTAAATCCCCACTCACTATGGCTGTGTGGGCATTTACAGGGGTTAATGTCACTGTGGTGGGCCCAACTACATGAGCTTCAGGCCTCATTTGTTAGACAATCCTGGCTACGCCTCTGCTCCCAAAGCCCCACCACTCGATCACATCCCCACCACATGTGTAAGAAGGTTCCAGTCTCACTCCAACATCTCCAACAAGACAATCCGCACCGATCGCCATTTTCGCTACAATCACCGATGTTATATATGCCTGTCGCACTATTTTATATTGTATCCATTGGAATTTAGCATTTCTAGAAACCCACGTGTTCAGACACTCTAGCCCACTCCCCATCCATAAATGGGTCACCCATATCCGTTTCCCATTTAAGCAGAATCTCTACCGATGTATGATCACGTTCGCTGCTGTGCGCCACGTACAGTTCTGAACCCCCCCCCCATCTCAACCAATGGCAAGAGAGTCATATTCATCCCATGAGTACGTGTTTTCTCAGGGAATCCCTCCCAGGCCTCCTGTACTCCAGCCATTAGCGTGGCAAACTCCAAAAGGTTCAACCGAACTGCCAGATGGGCGTGCTTAAATTCTGTGTACGTAATGGCCCATCAACGACCCTGCCTCCCCCCAGTCGGCCAATCGCATGCCCCTTCTCCCCAGCTGTCCCCCATCTCAATCTGCGACACAACCTGCAGGAAGGGAAATCTTGGTCCTGACAGCACCATGGCCTTCCACCACACCCGAATGATGGTACTCACAGACATAAGGAGATACCCAAGTTCCCTCTCCCGTCCCCAAGCATTTCCAGTACTCTGTTGTGTGGCTCAGATTCCTTCAGACTGCATTGCGATCCTTGTGTGGCTGGACGAACCGGTCCACCATATGCTGTAGGCAACCAGTCCACCATACGCTGTAGGGTTGCTGCCAATATTATGCCTTAGAATCTGCCGCCCAATCCCTCCTTTACCTGCCGGCAAATGCAAGGTACTCAAAGCAATCCTTGGTGTCTCACTAGCAACCAAGTTAAGGTGCCATGCAAAGACCAAAAACAGGCAGCCTTCAGAACCATGGCATGACCTGAAAAACATGCAACAACCTGGCTACCAAGATCACCTTAACCAAGACCATTCATTCCATTAGAGCGACAGGGAATTTAATCCAAACTCCTCAGTCAACCTCCCTACGTTCTGATGATACACTCACTCCCAATCTGCACTAACCCTTATTCCCAGGTATTTGAATCCTGCGGTCGAAAACTCCATCCCAAAATGTGCTAGGTTCCCATTGATACTGGACGGCAATGTATAGATGGCCGAGTTAGACCTATTAACGACCAAATCAGACAGCTCAGCAAACTTATCAATCGTATCTATAGCTCGAAATTCCCACGAGACCGAGTCAAAGGCCTTGTATGAGTCTAAACTAATCGCCGCCAGCCCCTCCTCCGTTTGTCTGTACTTATCCAGAAGATTAATCACTGCAGGGTATCCATTGTGGATCTCTCTGGGATAAATCCAGTCTGATCGGGTGGACCAGGGACTGCATAAACGGGTTCATCCGGCTCGCCAGCACTTTGCACATCATTATAGCGTCCACATTTACCATAGATAAGGGGCAGTTTGGCACACATTCGGCAGGATCCCTCCCCTCCTTGGGCAGGGGTATTACCAGAACTTCCAACATGGGTTCTGGGAAACCTCAACACACCTTAGCTTCCAGGAAAACCTCTACCAATTTAGGAGAAAGGATATCCACATACTCCCTATACACTTCCACCAGGATCCCATCTGCCCCCGGTGGTATACCCCAGGAAAGGCTGTGTATAGCCCCCACCACCTCTTGCTCGTCAAGCTCCTTCCCCAACTGCTCACCCTGATACTCAACCAGAATAGTTAAATCGACCTCCTCTATCCACTGACGTGCCTGGTGCGTGTCAATTCGTTCCATTTCCCAGTATAATGTGGCATACAATTCTTGAAACGCAGCACAGATCCCCTCCCCACCTGTAGTAATTGATTCCTCTGGGCCACGAATTCCCTCACAGCGACACAAACCCCCTTCCCTTCTAACCAATCAAGCCAGCATTTTACCTGCCTTATCTCCCTGCGAGGGTTGACGTGACACATAGCCAGCATAATTGTGGTTATCCAAGTGCTCCCTTGCGTCATTGTTGTGCTTAATGCATCACCGTGCACCACCCCTGCCAGTTCCAGGTTCAGTTGTGCCACCTTCAGTTCGAGATTCCTAACCTCCCGATTCAGGACCCAAGAGACCCCCACACTCGCACATATGCATAGCCCTCTTATAAACACCTTCAATGCCTCCCACTCAGTCGATCTATGATCCATTGTGGTGCCCCAATTATCCTCAAGAAATTGGCAAATGTCTCCTAATAGTGCCCTAAACCCAACATCTGCTAACATCCGATTGTCAAATTTCCACTTGGGTACAAGTGGACGCATGTCTCTGCGAAGCAAATCCATCAGAATTTGTGAGTGGTCCAATAATGACCTATCCAGATATTCCACGCTTGACACCCAATCAAATGTCTCCTCTTCTAAAAATGCGTAATCAATCCGTGAAAAGGAGCCATGACCACAGAAAAATAGAGTAGCTGCACTCGTTACCATGCATCACCCTGCAAGCATCTTTGAGACAGAGGCCCCCACCACGCGTGCCAAGGCTCTTGTTGCAGCACCCACCGGGGCCTACATGTGGCGCTAGTCACCTCCAACGTGCCATCCAGCACCCAATTGCAATCCCCAACCCAGAGGGTCCACCGATCCCTATGATGTGCCAATATGTACCCATCAAAAACACTGGCACACCCAGGAGCTCCCCCACAATGCCCACATATCTGCCTTCCTCATCAACCACAGTTTGCAAAACCTTGAGAACCCCCCCCTTGCATAAGTGGAGAATGCAGTGGCAACCACCACCTCCTTCCACCCCCAGTAAACCGTGCCTATCCAGGTGGGTCTCTTCTAAGACAGCCACGTCAGTCTTAAGTTAGTGCACGGTATAAATAATCGGAGTGGTCCCCTCGCTCTTGTCTGTTAAGGTACGAGCGGTCCTTGCTCCTCTTAATGACATTATTCAGCCTTCGCACACTTCAACTAGGTAATCCTAACCTGGTCATTCCAGCCGTTACACTCAAGGGCCCCGTGAGGAGCTGGGACTGAGGGGGATCTGAATACCCTGTACACATCCATTAAAGGGCCCTATCAGGGGCTGGGAGTGAGGGGGATCTGAGCACCCTGTACACATCCATTAAAGGGCCCTATCAGGGGCTGGGACTGAGGGGGATCTGAGCACCCTGTACACATCCATTAAAGGGCCCTATCAGGGGCTGGGACTGAGGGGGATCTGAGCACCCTGTACACATCCATTAAAGGGCCCTATCAGGGGCTGGGACTGAGGGGGATCTGAGCACCCTGTACACATCCATTAAAGGGCCCCATGAGAAGCTGGGAGTGAGGGGGATCTGAGCACCCTGTACACATCAATTAAAGGGCCCTATCAGGAGCTGGGACTGAGGGGGGTCTGAGCACCCTGTACACATCCATTAAAGGGCCCTATCAGGAGCTGGGACTGAGGGGGACACAAGCACCCTGTACACATCCATTAAAGGGCCCTATCAGGGGCTGGGACTGAGGGGGATCTGAGCACCCTGTACACATCCATTAAAGGGCCCTATCAGGGGCTGGGATTGAGGGGGATCTGAACACCCTGTACACCTCTATTAAAGGGCCCTATCAGGGGCTGGGACTGAGGGGGATCTGAGCACCCTGTACACCTCTATTAAAGGGCCCTATCAGGGGCTGGGACTGAGGGGGATCTGAGCACCCTGTACACATCCATTAAAGGGCCCTATCAGGGGCTGGGACTGAGGGGGATCTGAGCACCCTGTACACATCCATTAAAGGGCCCTATCAGGGGCTGGGACTGAGGGGGATATGAGTACCCTGTACACATCTATTAAAGGGCCCCATGAGGAGCTGGGACTGAGGGGGGATCTGAGTACCCTGTACACATCTATTAAAGGGCCCCATGAGGAGCTGGGAGTGAGGGGGATCTGAGCACCCTGTACACATCCATTAAAGGGCCCTATCAGGGGCTGGGACTGAGGGGGATCTGACCACCCTGTACACATCCATTAAAGGGCCCCATGAGGAGCTGGGAGTGAGGGGGATCTGAGCACCCTGTACACATCTATTAAAGGGCCTATCAGGGGCTGGGACTGAGGGGGATCTGAGCACCCTGTACACATCTATTAAAGGGCCCCATGAGGAGCTGGGAGTGAGGGGGATCTGAGCACACTGTACACATCTATTAAAGGGCCTATCAGGGGCTGGGACTGAGGGGGATCTGAGCACCCTGTACACATCCATTAAAGGGCCCTATCAGGGGCTGGGATTGAGGGGGATCTGAGCACCCTGTACACATCCATCAAAGGGCCCTATCAGGGGCTGGGACTGAGGGGGATCTGAGCACCCTGTACACATCTATTAAAGGGCCCCATGAGGAGCTGGGAGTGAGGGGGGTCTGAGCACCCTGTACACATCCATTAAAGGGCCCTATCAGGGGCTGGGACTGAGGGGGATCTGAGTACCCTGTACACATCTATTAAAGGGCCCCATGAGGAGCTGGGAGTGAGGGGGATCTGAGCACCCTGTACACATCCATTAAAGGGCCCTATCAGGGGCTGGGAGTGAGGGGGATCTGAGCACCCTGTACACATCCATTAAAGGGCCCTATCAGGGGCTGGGACTGAGGGGGATCTGAGCACCCTGTACACATCCATTAAAGGGCCCTATCAGGGGCTGGGACTGAGGAGGATCTGAGCACCCTATACACATCCATTAAAGGGCCCTATCAGGGGCTGGGACTGAGAGGGATCCGAGCACCCTGTACACATCCATTAAAGGGCCCGATCAGGGGCTGGGACTGAGGGGGATCTGAGCACCCTGTACACATCCATTAAAGGGCCCTATCAGGGGCTGGGACTGAGGGGGATCTGAGCACCCTGTACACATCCATCAAAGGGCCCTATCAGGGGCTGGGACTGAGGGGGATCTGAGCACCCTGTACACATCTATTAAAGGGCCCCATGAGGAGCTGGGAGTGAGGGGGATCTAAGCACCCTGTACACATCCATTAAAGGGCCCTATCAGGGGCTGGGACTGAGGGGGATCTGAGTACCCTGTACACATCCATTAAAGGGCCCCATGAGGAGCTGGGAGTGAGGGGGATCTGAGCACCCTGTACACATCCATTAAAGGGCCCTATCAGGGACTGGGAGTGAGGGGGATCTGAGCACCCTGTAAACATCCATTAAAGGGCCCTATCAGGGGCTGGGATTGAGGGGGATCTGAGCACCCTGTACACATCCATTAAAGGGCCCTATCAGGGGCTGGGACTGAGGAGGATCTGAGCACCCTGGACACATCCATTAAAGGGCCCTATCAGGGGCTGGGACTGAGGGGGATCTGAGCACCCTGTACACATCCATTAAAGGGCCCTATCAGGGGCTGGGACTGAGGGGGATCTGAGCACCCTGTACACATCCATTAAAGGGCCCTATCAGGGGCTGGGACTGAGGGGGATCTGAGCACCCTGTACACATCCATTAAAGGGTCCTATCAGGGGCTGGGACTGAGGGGGATCTGAGCACCCTGTACACATCCATTAAAGGGCCCCATGAGGAGCTGGGAGTGAGGGGGATCTGAGCACCCTGTACACATCCATTAAAGGGCCCTATCAGGGGCTGGGACTGAGAGGGATCTGAGCACCCTGTAGACATCTATTAAAGGGCCCTATCAGGAGCTGGGACTGAGGGGGATCTGAGCACCCTGTACACATCTATTAAAGGGCCCTATCAGGGGCTGGGACTGAGGGGGACACGAGCACACTGTACACATCCATTAAAGGGCCCTATCAGGGGCTGGGACTGAGGGGGATCTGAGCACCCTGTACACATCCATTAAAGGGCCCTATCAGGGGCTGGGACTGAGGGGGATCTGAGCACCCTGTACACCTCTATTAAAGGGCCATATCAGGGGCTGGGACTGAGGGGGATCTGAGCACCCTGTACACATCCATTAAAGGGCCCTATCAGGGGCTGGGACTGAGGGGGATCTGAGCACCCTGTACACATCCATCAAATGTGCCCTATCAGGGGCTGGGACTGAGGGGGATCTGAGCACCCTGTACACATCTATTAAAGGGCCCCATGAGGAGCTGGGAGTAAGGGGGATCTGAGCACCCTGTACACATCCATTAAAGGGCCCTATCAGGGGCTGGGACTGAGGGGGATCTGAGTACCCTGTACACATCTATTAAAGGGCCCCATGAGGAGCTGGGAGTGAGGGGGATCTGAGCACCCTGTACACATCCATTAAAGGGCCCTATCAGGGGCTGGGACTGAGGGGGATCTGAGTACCCTGTACACATCTATTAAAGGGCCCTATCAGGAGCTGGGACTGAGGGGGATCTGAGCACCCTGTACACATCTATTAAAGGGCCCTATCAGGAGCTGGGGCTGAGGGGGATCTGAGTACCCTGTACACATCTATTAAAGGGCCTATCAGGAGCTGGGACTGAGGGGGATCTGAGCACCCTGTACACCTCCATTAAAGGGCCCTATCAGGGGCTGGGACTGAGGGGGATCTGAGCACCCTGTACACATCCATTAAAGGGCCCCATGAGGAGCTGGGAGTGAGGGGATCTGAGCACCCTGTACACATCCATTAAAGGGCCCTATCAGGGGCTGGGACTGAGGGGGATCTGAGCACCCTGTACACATCTATTAAAGGGCCCCATGAGGAGCTGGGAGTGAGGGGGATCTGAGCACCCTGTACACATCCATTAAAGGGGCCTATCAGGGGCTGGGACTGAGGGGGATCTGAGTACCCTGTACACATCTATTAAAGGGCCCTATCAGGAGCTGGGACTGAGGGGGATCTGAGCACCCTGTACACATCTATTAAAGGGCCCCATCAGGAGCTGGGACTTAGGGGGATCTGAGCACCCTGTACACCTCCATTAAAGGGCCCTATCAGGGGCTGGGACTGAGGGGGATCTGAGTACCCTGTACACATCTATTAAAGGGCCCTATCAGGGGCTGGGACTGAGGGGGATCTGAGTATCCTGTACACATCTATTAAAGGGCCCTATCAGGAGCTGGGACTGAGGGGGATCTGAGTACCCTGTACACATCTATTAAAGGGCCTATCAGGAGCTGGGACTGAGGGGGATCTGAGCACCCTGTACACCTCCATTAAAGGGCCCTATCAGGGGCTGGGACTGAGGGGGGTCTGAGCACCCTGTACACCTCCATTAAAGGGCCCTATCAGGGGCTGGGACTGAGGGGGATCTGAGTACCCTGTACACATCTATTAAAGGGCCCTATCAGGGGCTGGGACTGAGGGGGATCTGAGTACCCTGTACACATCTATTAAAGGGCCCTATCAGGAGCTGGGACTGAGGGGGATCTGAGTACCCTGTACACATCTATTATTAAAGGGCCTATCAGGAGCTGGGACTGAGGGGGATCTGAGCACCCTGTACACCTCCATTAAAGGGCCCTATCAGGGGCTGGGACTGAGGGGGATCTGAGCACCCTGTACACATCCATTAAAGGGCCCCATGAGGAGCTGGGAGTGAGGGGATCTGAGCACCCTGTACACATCCATTAAAGGGCCCTATCAGGGGCTGGGACTGAGGGGGATCTGAGCACCCTGTACACATCCATTAAAGGGCCCTATCAGGGGCTGGGACTGAGGGGGACACGAGCACCCTGTACACATCCATTAAAGGGCCCTATCAGGGGCTGGGACTGAGGGGGGTCTGAGCACCCTGTAAGGGCCCTATCAGTGGCTGGGACTGAGGGGGAACTGAGCACCCTGTACACACCCATTAAAGGGCCCTATCAGGGGCTGGAACTGAGGGGATCTGAGCACCCTGTACAATACTATTAAAGGGCCTATCAGGAGCTGGGACTGAGGGGGATCTGAGCACCCTGTACACCTCCATTAAAGGGCCCTATCAGGGGCTGGGACTGAGGGGGATCTGAGCACCGTGTACACATCCATTAAAGGGCCCCATGAGGAGCTGGGAGTGAGGGGATCTGAGCACCCTGTACACATCCATTAAAGGGCCCTATCAGGGGCTGGGACTGAGGGGGATCTGAGCACCCTGTACACATCCATTAAAGGGCCCTATCAGGGGCTGGGGCTGAGGGGGATCTGAGCACCCTGTACACATCTATTAAAGGGCCCTATCAGGAGCTGGGACTGAGGGGGATCTGAGCACCCTGTACACATCTATTAAAGGGCCCCATCAGGAGCTGGGACTGAGGGGGATCTGAGCACCCTGTACACCTCCATTAAAGGGCCCTATCAGGGGCTGGGACTGAGGGGGATCTGAGTACCCTGTACACATCTATTAAAGGGCCCTATCAGGGGCTGGGACTGAGGGGGATCTGAGTATCCTGTACACATCTATTAAAGGGCCCTATCAGGAGCTGGGACTGAGGGGGATCTGAGTACCCTGTACACATCTATTAAAGGGCCTATCAGGAGCTGGGACTGAGGGGGATCTGAGCACCCTGTACACCTCCATTAAAGGGCCCTATCAGGGGCTGGGACTGAGGGGGGTCTGAGCACCCTGTACACCTCCATTAAAGGGCCCTATCAGGGGCTGGGACTGAGGGGGATCTGAGTACCCTGTACACATCTATTAAAGGGCCCTATCAGGGGCTGGGACTGAGGGGGATCTGAGTACCCTGTACACATCTATTAAAGGGCCCTATCAGGAGCTGGGACTGAGGGGGATCTGAGTACCCTGTACACATCTATTATTAAAGGGCCTATCAGGAGCTGGGACTGAGGGGGATCTGAGCACCCTGTACACCTCCATTAAAGGGCCCTATCAGGGGCTGGGACTGAGGGGGATCTGAGCACCCTGTACACATCCATTAAAGGGCCCCATGAGGAGCTGGGAGTGAGGGGATCTGAGCACCCTGTACACATCCATTAAAGGGCCCTATCAGGGGCTGGGACTGAGGGGGATCTGAGCACCCTGTACACATCCATTAAAGGGCCCTATCAGGGGCTGGGACTGAGGGGGACACGAGCACCCTGTACACATCCATTAAAGGGCCCTATCAGGGGCTGGGACTGAGGGGGGTCTGAGCACCCTGTAAGGGCCCTATCAGTGGCTGGGACTGAGGGGGAACTGAGCACCCTGTACACACCCATTAAAGGGCCCTATCAGGGGCTGGAACTGAGGGGATCTGAGCACCCTGTACAATACTATTAAAGGGCCTATCAGGAGCTGGGACTGAGGGGGATCTGAGCACCCTGTACACCTCCATTAAAGGGCCCTATCAGGGGCTGGGACTGAGGGGGATCTGAGCACCGTGTACACATCCATTAAAGGGCCCCATGAGGAGCTGGGAGTGAGGGGATCTGAGCACCCTGTACACATCCATTAAAGGGCCCTATCAGGGGCTGGGACTGAGGGGGATCTGAGCACCCTGTACACATCCATTAAAGGGCCCTATCAGGGGCTGGGACTGAGGGGGATCTGAGCACCCTGTACACATCTATTAAAGGGCCCTATCAGGAGCTGGGACTGAGGGGGATCTGAGCACCCTGTACACATCTATTAAAGGGCCTATCAGGGGCTGGGACTGAGGGGGATCTGAGCACCCTGTACACCTCGATTAAAGGGCCCTATCAGGGGCTGGGACTGAGGGGGATCTGAGCACCCTGTACACATCTATTAAAGGGCCCTATCAGGAGCTGGGACTGAGGGGGATCTGAGTACGCTGTACACATCTATTAAAGGGCCTATCAGGAGCTGGGACTGAGGGGGATCTGAGCACCCTGTACACCTCCATTAAAGGGCCCTATCAGGGGCTGGGACTGAGGGGGATCTGAGCACCGTGTACACATCCATTAAAGGGCCCCATGAGGAGCTGGGAGTGAGGGGATCTGAGCACCCTGTACACATCCATTAAAGGGCCCTATCAGGGGCTGGGACTGAGGGGGATCTGAGCACCCTGTACACCTCCATTAAAGGGCCCTATCAGGGGCTGGGACTGAGGGGGATCTGAGCACCCTGTACACATCTATTAAAGGGCCCTATCAGGAGCTGGGACTGAGGGGGATCTGAGCACCCTGTACACATCTATTAAAGGGCCTATCAGGGGCTGGGACTGAGGGGGATCTGAGCACCCTGTACACCTCGATTAAAGGGCCCTATCAGGGGCTGGGACCGAGGGGGATCTGAGCACCCTGTACACATCTATTAAAGGGCCTATCAGGAGCTGGGACTGAGGGGGATCTGAGCACCCTGTACACATCTATTAAAGGGCCTATCAGGGGCTGGGACTGAGGGGGATCTGAGCACCCTGTACACCTCGATTAAAGGGCCCTATCAGGGCTGGGACTGAGGGGGATCTGAGCACCCTGTACACATCTATTAAACGGCCCTATTAGGAGCTGGGACTGAGGGGGATCTGAGTACGCTGTACACATCTATTAAAGGGCCTATCAGGAGCTGGGACTGAGGGGGATCTGAGTACGCTGTACATATCTATTAAAGGGCCTATCAGGAGCTGGGACTGAGGGGGATCTGAGCACCCTGTACACCTCCATTAAAGGGCCCTATCAGGGGCTGGGACTGAGGGGGATCTGAGTACCCTGTATACATCCATTAAAGGGCCCCATGAGGAGCTGGGAGTAAGGGGATCTGAGCACCCTGTACACATCCATTAAAGGGCCCTATCAGGGGCTGGGACTGAGGGGGATCTGAGCACCCTGTACACATCCATTAAAGGGCCCTATCAGGAGCAGGGACTGAGGGGGGTCTGAGCACCCTGTACACATCCATTAAAGGGCCCTATAAGGAGCTGGGACTGAGGGGTGTCTGGGCACCCTGTACACATCCATTAAAGGGCCCTATCAGGGGCTGGGACTGAGGGGGATCTGAGCACCCTGTACACATCCATTAAAGGGCCCTATCAGGGGCTGGGACTGAGGGGGATCTGAGCACCCTCTACACATCCATTAAAGGGCCCCATGAGGAGCTGGGAGTGAGGGGATCTGAGCACCCTGTACACATCCATTAAAGGGCCCTATCAGGGGCTGGGACTGAGGGGGATCTGAGCACCCTGTACACCTCTATTAAAGGGCCTATCAGGAGCTGGGACTGAGGGGGATCTGAGCACCCTGTACACCTCCATTAAAGGGCCCTATCAGGGGCTGGGACTGAGGGGGATCTGAGCACCCTGTACACATCCATTAAAGGGCCCCATGAGGAGCTGGGAGTGAGGGGATCTGAGCACCCTGTACACATCCATTAAAGGGCCCTATCAGGGGCTGGGACTGAGGGGGATCTGAGCACCCTGTACACATCCATTAAAGGGCCCTATCAGGGGCTGGGACTGAGGGGGACACGAGCACCCTGTACACATCCATTAAAGGGCCCTATCAGGGGCTGGGACTGAGGGGGATCTGAGCACCCTGTACACATCCATAAAGGGCCCTATCAGGGGCTGGGACTGAGGGGGATCTGAGCACCCTGTACACCTCTATTAAAGGGCCTATCAGGAGCTGGGACTGAGGGGGATCTGAGCACCCTGTACACCTCCATTAAAGGGCCCTATCAGGGGCTGGGACAGAGGGGGATCTGAGCACCCTGTACACCTCCATTAAAGGGCCCTATCAGGGGCTGGGACTGAGGGGCATCTGAGCACCCTGTACACATCCATTAAAGGGCCCCATGAGGAGCTGGGAGTGAGGGGATCTGAGCACCCTGTACACATCCATTAAAGGGCCCTATCAGGGGCTGGGACTGAGGGGGATCTGAGCACCCTGTGCACATCCATTAAAGGGCCCTATCAGCGGATGGGACTGAGGGGGATCTGAGCACCCTGTACACATCCATTAAAGGGCCCTATCAGGGGCTGGGACTGAGGGGGATCTGAGCACCCTGTACGCCTCTATTAAAGGGCCTATCAGGAGCTGGGACTGCGGGGGATCTGAGCACCCTGTACACCTCCATTAAAGGGCCCTATAAGGGGCTGGGACTGAGGGGGATCTGAGCACCCTGTACACATCCATTAAAGGGCCCTATCAGGGGCTGGGACTGAGGGGGATCTGAGCACCCTGTAAACATCCATTAAAGGGCCCTATCAGGGGCTGGGACTGAGGGGGATCTGAGCACCCTGTACACATCCATTAAAGGGCCCTATCAGGGGCTGGGACTGAGGGGGATCTGAGTACCCTGTACACATCTATTAAAGGGCCCTATCAGGAGCTGGGACTGAGGGGGATCTGAGCACGCTGTACACATCTATTAAAGGGCCCTATCAGGAGCTGGGACTGAGGGGGATCTGAGTATGCTGTACACCTATTAAAGGGCCTATCAGGAGCTGGGACTGAGGGGGATCTGAGCACCCTGTACACCTCCATTAAAGGGCCCTATCAGGGGCTGGGACTGAGGGGGATCTGAGCACCCTGTACACATCCATTAAAGGGCCCCATGAGGAGCTGGGACTGAGGGGATCTGAGCACCCTGTACACATCCATTAAAGGGCCCTATCAGGAGCTGGGACTGAGGGGGGTCTGAGCACCCTGTACACATCCATTAAAGGGCCCTATCAGGAGCTGGGACTGAGGGGTGTCTGGGCACCCTGTACACATCCATTAAAGGGCCCTATCAGGGGCTGGGACTGAGGGGGATCTGAGCACCCTGTACACATCCATTAAAGGGCGCTATCAGGGGCTGGGACTGAGGGGGATCTGAGCACCCTGTACACATCCATTAAAGGGCCCCATGAGGAGCTGGAAGTGAGGGGATCTGAGCACCCTGTACACATCCATTAAAGGGCCCTATCAGGGGCTGGGACTGAGGGGGATCTGAGCACCCTGTACACATCCATCAAATGTGCCCTATCAGGGGCTGGGACTGAGGGGGATCTGAGCACCCTGTACACATCTATTAAAGGGCCCCATGAGGAGCTGGGAGTAAGGGGGATCTGAGCACCCTGTACACATCCATTAAAGGGCCCTATCAGGGGCTGGGACTGAGGGGGATCTGAGTACCCTGTACACATCTATTAAAGGGCCCCATGAGGAGCTGGGAGTGAGGGGGATCTGAGCACCCTGTACACATCCATTAAAGGGCCCTATCAGGGGCTGGGACTGAGGGGGATCTGAGTACCCTGTACACATCTATTAAAGGGCCCTATCAGGAGCTGGGACTGAGGGGGATCTGAGCACCCTGTACACATCTATTAAAGGGCCCTATCAGGAGCTGGGGCTGAGGGGGATCTGAGTACCCTGTACACATCTATTAAAGGGCCTATCAGGAGCTGGGACTGAGGGGGATCTGAGCACCCTGTACACCTCCATTAAAGGGCCCTATCAGGGGCTGGTACTGAGGGGGATCTGAGCACCCTGTACACATCCATTAAAGGGCCCCATGAGGAGCTGGGAGTGAGGGGATCTGAGCACCCTGTACACATCCATTAAAGGGCCCTATCAGGGGCTGGGACTGAGGGGGATCTGAGCACCCTGTACACATCTATTAAAGGGCCCCATGAGGAGCTGGGAGTGAGGGGGATCTGAGCACCCTGTACACATCCATTAAAGGGGCCTATCAGGGGCTGGGACTGAGGGGGATCTGAGTACCCTGTACACATCTATTAAAGGGCCCTATCAGGAGCTGGGACTGAGGGGGATCTGAGCACCCTGTACACATCTATTAAAGGGCCCCATCAGGAGCTGGGACTTAGGGGGATCTGAGCACCCTGTACACCTCCATTAAAGGGCCCTATCAGGGGCTGGGACTGAGGGGGATCTGAGTACCCTGTACACATCTATTAAAGGGCCCTATCAGGGGCTGGGACTGAGGGGGATCTGAGTACCCTGTACACATCTATTAAAGGGCCCTATCAGGAGCTGGGACTGAGGGGGATCTGAGTACCCTGTACACATCTATTAAAGGGCCTATCAGGAGCTGGGACTGAGGGGGATCTGAGCACCCTGTACACCTCCATTAAAGGGCCCTATCAGGGGCTGGGACTGAGGGGGGTCTGAGCACCCTGTACACCTCCATTAAAGGGCCCTATCAGGGGCTGGGACTGAGGGGGATCTGAGTACCCTGTACACATCTATTAAAGGGCCCTATCAGGGGCTGGGACTGAGGGGGATCTGAGTACCCTGTACACATCTATTAAAGGGCCCTATCAGGAGCTGGGACTGAGGGGGATCTGAGTACCCTGTACACATCTATTATTAAAGGGCCTATCAGGAGCTGGGACTGAGGGGGATCTGAGCACCCTGTACACCTCCATTAAAGGGCCCTATCAGGGGCTGGGACTGAGGGGGATCTGAGCACCCTGTACACATCCATTAAAGGGCCCCATGAGGAGCTGGGAGTGAGGGGATCTGAGCACCCTGTACACATCCATTAAAGGGCCCTATCAGGGGCTGGGACTGAGGGGGATCTGAGCACCCTGTACACATCCATTAAAGGGCCCTATCAGGGGCTGGGACTGAGGGGGACACGAGCACCCTGTACACATCCATTAAAGGGCCCTATCAGGGGCTGGGACTGAGGGGGGTCTGAGCACCCTGTAAGGGCCCTATCAGTGGCTGGGACTGAGGGGGAACTGAGCACCCTGTACACACCCATTAAAGGGCCCTATCAGGGGCTGGAACTGAGGGGATCTGAGCACCCTGTACAATACTATTAAAGGGCCTATCAGGAGCTGGGACTGAGGGGGATCTGAGCACCCTGTACACCTCCATTAAAGGGCCCTATCAGGGGCTGGGACTGAGGGGGATCTGAGCACCGTGTACACATCCATTAAAGGGCCCCATGAGGAGCTGGGAGTGAGGGGATCTGAGCACCCTGTACACATCCATTAAAGGGCCCTATCAGGGGCTGGGACTGAGGGGGATCTGAGCACCCTGTACACATCCATTAAAGGGCCCTATCAGGGGCTGGGGCTGAGGGGGATCTGAGCACCCTGTACACATCTATTAAAGGGCCCTATCAGGAGCTGGGACTGAGGGGGATCTGAGCACCCTGTACACATCTATTAAAGGGCCCCATCAGGAGCTGGGACTGAGGGGGATCTGAGCACCCTGTACACCTCCATTAAAGGGCCCTATCAGGGGCTGGGACTGAGGGGGATCTGAGTACCCTGTACACATCTATTAAAGGGCCCTATCAGGGGCTGGGACTGAGGGGGATCTGAGTATCCTGTACACATCTATTAAAGGGCCCTATCAGGAGCTGGGACTGAGGGGGATCTGAGTACCCTGTACACATCTATTAAAGGGCCTATCAGGAGCTGGGACTGAGGGGGATCTGAGCACCCTGTACACCTCCATTAAAGGGCCCTATCAGGGGCTGGGACTGAGGGGGGTCTGAGCACCCTGTACACCTCCATTAAAGGGCCCTATCAGGGGCTGGGACTGAGGGGGATCTGAGTACCCTGTACACATCTATTAAAGGGCCCTATCAGGGGCTGGGACTGAGGGGGATCTGAGTACCCTGTACACATCTATTAAAGGGCCCTATCA
Organism: Ambystoma mexicanum; assembly: GCF_040938575.1. Lineage (NCBI taxonomy): Eukaryota > Metazoa > Chordata > Amphibia > Caudata > Ambystomatidae > Ambystoma > Ambystoma mexicanum. The sequence continues at coordinate 844,637,755 of NC_090938.1, forward strand.
GGAGCTGGGACTGAGGGGGATCTGAGTACCCTGTACACATCTATTATTAAAGGGCCTATCAGGAGCTGGGACTGAGGGGGATCTGAGCACCCTGTACACCTCCATTAAAGGGCCCTATCAGGGGCTGGGACTGAGGGGGATCTGAGCACCCTGTACACATCCATTAAAGGGCCCCATGAGGAGCTGGGAGTGAGGGGATCTGAGCACCCTGTACACATCCATTAAAGGGCCCTATCAGGGGCTGGGACTGAGGGGGATCTGAGCACCCTGTACACATCCATTAAAGGGCCCTATCAGGGGCTGGGACTGAGGGGGACACGAGCACCCTGTACACATCCATTAAAGGGCCCTATCAGGGGCTGGGACTGAGGGGGGTCTGAGCACCCTGTAAGGGCCCTATCAGTGGCTGGGACTGAGGGGGAACTGAGCACCCTGTACACACCCATTAAAGGGCCCTATCAGGGGCTGGAACTGAGGGGATCTGAGCACCCTGTACAATACTATTAAAGGGCCTATCAGGAGCTGGGACTGAGGGGGATCTGAGCACCCTGTACACCTCCATTAAAGGGCCCTATCAGGGGCTGGGACTGAGGGGGATCTGAGCACCGTGTACACATCCATTAAAGGGCCCCATGAGGAGCTGGGAGTGAGGGGGATCTGAGCACCCTGTACACCTCCATTAAAGGGCCCTATCAGGGGCTGGGACTGAGGGGGATCTGAGCACCCTGTACACATCTATTAAAGGGCCTATCAGGGGCTGGGACTGAGGGGGATCTGAGCACCCTGTACACCTCGATTAAAGGGCCCTATCAGGGGCTGGGACTGAGGGGGATCTGAGCACCCTGTACACATCTATTAAAGGGCCCTATCAGGAGCTGGGACTGAGGGGGATCTGAGTACGCTGTACACATCTATTAAAGGGCCTATCAGGAGCTGGGACTGAGGGGGATCTGAGCACCCTGTACACCTCCATTAAAGGGCCCTATCAGGGGCTGGGACTGAGGGGGATCTGAGCACCGTGTACACATCCATTAAAGGGCCCCATGAGGAGCTGGGAGTGAGGGGATCTGAGCACCCTGTACACATCCATTAAAGGGCCCTATCAGGGGCTGGGACTGAGGGGGATCTGAGCACCCTGTACACCTCCATTAAAGGGCCCTATCAGGGGCTGGGACTGAGGGGGATCTGAGCACCCTGTACACATCTATTAAAGGGCCCTATCAGGAGCTGGGACTGAGGGGGATCTGAGCACCCTGTACACATCTATTAAAGGGCCTATCAGGGGCTGGGACTGAGGGGGATCTGAGCACCCTGTACACCTCGATTAAAGGGCCCTATCAGGGGCTGGGACCGAGGGGGATCTGAGCACCCTGTACACATCTATTAAAGGGCCTATCAGGAGCTGGGACTGAGGGGGATCTGAGCACCCTGTACACATCTATTAAAGGGCCTATCAGGGGCTGGGACTGAGGGGGATCTGAGCACCCTGTACACCTCGATTAAAGGGCCCTATCAGGGCTGGGACTGAGGGGGATCTGAGCACCCTGTACACATCTATTAAACGGCCCTATTAGGAGCTGGGACTGAGGGGGATCTGAGTACGCTGTACACATCTATTAAAGGGCCTATCAGGAGCTGGGACTGAGGGGGATCTGAGTACGCTGTACATATCTATTAAAGGGCCTATCAGGAGCTGGGACTGAGGGGGATCTGAGCACCCTGTACACCTCCATTAAAGGGCCCTATCAGGGGCTGGGACTGAGGGGGATCTGAGTACCCTGTATACATCCATTAAAGGGCCCCATGAGGAGCTGGGAGTAAGGGGATCTGAGCACCCTGTACACATCCATTAAAGGGCCCTATCAGGGGCTGGGACTGAGGGGGATCTGAGCACCCTGTACACATCCATTAAAGGGCCCTATCAGGAGCAGGGACTGAGGGGGGTCTGAGCACCCTGTACACATCCATTAAAGGGCCCTATAAGGAGCTGGGACTGAGGGGTGTCTGGGCACCCTGTACACATCCATTAAAGGGCCCTATCAGGGGCTGGGACTGAGGGGGATCTGAGCACCCTGTACACATCCATTAAAGGGCCCTATCAGGGGCTGGGACTGAGGGGGATCTGAGCACCCTCTACACATCCATTAAAGGGCCCCATGAGGAGCTGGGAGTGAGGGGATCTGAGCACCCTGTACACATCCATTAAAGGGCCCTATCAGGGGCTGGGACTGAGGGGGATCTGAGCACCCTGTACACCTCTATTAAAGGGCCTATCAGGAGCTGGGACTGAGGGGGATCTGAGCACCCTGTACACCTCCATTAAAGGGCCCTATCAGGGGCTGGGACTGAGGGTGATCTGAGCACCCTGTACACATCCATTAAAGGGCCCCATGAGGAGCTGGGAGTGAGGGGATCTGAGCACCCTGTACACATCCATTAAAGGGCCCTATCAGGGGCTGGGACTGAGGGGGATCTGAGCACCCTGTACACATCCATTAAAGGGCCCTATCAGGGGCTGGGACTGAGGGGGACACGAGCACCCTGTACACATCCATTAAAGGGCCCTATCAGGGGCTGGGACTGAGGGGGATCTGAGCACCCTGTACACATCCATAAAGGGCCCTATCAGGGGCTGGGACTGAGGGGGATCTGAGCACCCTGTACACCTCTATTAAAGGGCCTATCAGGAGCTGGGACTGAGGGGGATCTGAGCACCCTGTACACCTCCATTAAAGGGCCCTATCAGGGGCTGGGACAGAGGGGGATCTGAGCACCCTGTACACCTCCATTAAAGGGCCCTATCAGGGGCTGGGACTGAGGGGCATCTGAGCACCCTGTACACATCCATTAAAGGGCCCCATGAGGAGCTGGGAGTGAGGGGATCTGAGCACCCTGTACACATCCATTAAAGGGCCCTATCAGGGGCTGGGACTGAGGGGGATCTGAGCACCCTGTGCACATCCATTAAAGGGCCCTATCAGCGGATGGGACTGAGGGGGATCTGAGCACCCTGTACACATCCATTAAAGGGCCCTATCAGGGGCTGGGACTGAGGGGGATCTGAGCACCCTGTACGCCTCTATTAAAGGGCCTATCAGGAGCTGGGACTGCGGGGGATCTGAGCACCCTGTACACCTCCATTAAAGGGCCCTATAAGGGGCTGGGACTGAGGGGGATCTGAGCACCCTGTACACATCCATTAAAGGGCCCTATCAGGGGCTGGGACTGAGGGGGATCTGAGCACCCTGTAAACATCCATTAAAGGGCCCTATCAGGGGCTGGGACTGAGGGGGATCTGAGCACCCTGTACACATCCATTAAAGGGCCCTATCAGGGGCTGGGACTGAGGGGGATCTGAGTACCCTGTACACATCTATTAAAGGGCCCTATCAGGAGCTGGGACTGAGGGGGATCTGAGCACGCTGTACACATCTATTAAAGGGCCCTATCAGGAGCTGGGACTGAGGGGGATCTGAGTATGCTGTACACCTATTAAAGGGCCTATCAGGAGCTGGGACTGAGGGGGATCTGAGCACCCTGTACACCTCCATTAAAGGGCCCTATCAGGGGCTGGGACTGAGGGGGATCTGAGCACCCTGTACACATCCATTAAAGGGCCCCATGAGGAGCTGGGACTGAGGGGATCTGAGCACCCTGTACACATCCATTAAAGGGCCCTATCAGGAGCTGGGACTGAGGGGGGTCTGAGCACCCTGTACACATCCATTAAAGGGCCCTATCAGGAGCTGGGACTGAGGGGTGTCTGGGCACCCTGTACACATCCATTAAAGGGCCCTATCAGGGGCTGGGACTGAGGGGGATCTGAGCACCCTGTACACATCCATTAAAGGGCGCTATCAGGGGCTGGGACTGAGGGGGATCTGAGCACCCTGTACACATCCATTAAAGGGCCCCATGAGGAGCTGGAAGTGAGGGGATCTGAGCACCCTGTACACATCCATTAAAGGGCCCTATCAGGGGCTGGGACTGAGGGGGATCTGAGCACCCCGTACACTTCTATTAAAGGGCCTATCAGGAGCTGGGACTGAGGGGGATCTGAGCACCCTGTACACCTCCATTAAAGGGCCCTATCAGGGGCTGGGACTGAGGGGGATCTGAGCACCCTGTACACATCCATTAAAGGGCCCCATGAGGAGCTGGGAGTGAGGGGATCTGAGCACCCTGTACACATCCATTAAAGGGCCCTATCAGGGGCTGGGACTGAGGGGGATCTGAGCACCCTGTACACATCCATTAAAGGGCCCTATCAGGGGCTGGGACTGAGGGGGACACGAGCACCCTGTACACATCCATTAAAGGGCCCTATCAGGGGCTGGGACTGAGGGGGATCTGAGCACCCTGTACACATCCATTAAAGGGCCCTATCAGGGGCTGGGACTGAGGGGGATCTGAGCACCCTGTACACCTCCATTAAAGGGCCCTAACAGGGGCTGGGACTGAGGGGGATCTGAGCACCCTGTACACCTCCATTAAAGGGCCCATCAGGGGCTGGGACTGAGGGGGATCTGAGCACCCTGTACACATCCATTAAAGGGCCCCATGAGGAGCTGGGAGTGAGGGGATCTGAGCACCCTGTACACATCCATTAAAGGGCCCTATCAGGGGCTGGGAATGAGGGTGATCTGAGCACCCTGTACACATCCATTAAAGGGCCCTATCAGGGGCTGGGACTGAGGGGGATCTGAGCACCCTGTACACATCCATTAAAGGGCCCTATCAGGGGCTGGGACTGAGGGGGATCTGAGTACCCTGTACACATCTATTAAAGGGCCCTATCAGGAGCTGGGACTGAGGGGGATCTGAGCACCCTGTACACATCTATTAAAGGGCCTATAAGGAGCTGGGACTGAGGGGGATCTGAGCACCCTGTACACCTCCATTAAAGGTGTGGAAACAGAGAAATTGATATGAGGCCGGGAAGCCCAAAAGGAAACACACCAACACAGGTTACAAAGGACATACAAAGCGCTTTATTTCAAAGTTACAAAGTTACCAAAGTCAATTGACATACGGATAGCTATTCGGCCCTCTGACTAACACACGAACCTTCAACGTTAGGTTCGCACTGAAAGTGGGAGAGACCGATCATCGGGATGCTTGGGTTTTTATACGTTTTGTCCTGCATTGGCCAGCCCTCTCGCAAGTTAACCATTCTTGGAACCGTGGCTAGGGTTCGTAGCCAGGTCGAACACACAATTTACATAATTTGATTAGTTCCGCTGATACGGTTACATATTTACACACAGGTTAAAGAGAGGAAAGGTCTTAGTTCGTGACCCTAACAAGTGGTCTACGGACATATTATTTATCCACGTGTGCGGAGGTCACCACGGCCGGAGTCTTACTCGAAATGTCATTCGGCCTCCATTTTGTGATTCAGGGTGACTTCCACACTGCAAGAGTACCTAAAATGGCGGCTAGATCCAAGATGGCGGCTTACACAATACATTAAGGTCAAGACCTTGCCGCGGAACCTATGTACATAGTATTCTTTAGACAGCTTGGCGTAGGCCAACATACATTTAAACAATGCGATTGGGGTCACAATATTATATCGATTTCCACAGACCCTCCTTTTGGCCTATGCCAAGTGCTAAGACATAATTTCCTAATACTTTCGAAAATAATTGAAGGCATTATCATCCATAGGTTCCGCATCATTGTCTGAAATGTCAATAGCCATAAAGTTGTTCATAAGAACTTCTTGCAACATGAACTCTTTAGATGCTGTCTTCGGAGTGTATATTTTATACCCTATTGCGCTCATTACCTGAGCACAACATCCCCCCATCATTCCGCATATACTCGGGAGGCATTGAAAACAACAGCAAAGAAATAGCAGAATCCCTAAAATACCTAAAATAACAGAAAGCACCTTCCACCCCCAAGATCATAAAGAATCCCAGAACCAAGTACTAAGGTTCCAGTCTCCTACAGGGATATGGACTTCAGAACTGAGAGTGTGTAAATTCTGAATTGCTTTAAAGATTGTTGGTGAAGAATATGGTACGAAAACACAACAAGCGGACCCCACTAATTTACATACTCCACCTCGTTCGGCTAAAATGACATCTAATGCCATTCGATTTTGAAGTCCTACCAATCTTATCGCCTTTTGCTCTAAGGTCATATTGTAAAGTATGTCCGTGGTCCGGTTGATCGTTTTCTCCAACACCCTCGCTAATCCCCTAATGTTTTCTGAATTTGCTATTTGCCCCCAAAAGGGGACAACTGATTTGGCTATATCCCCGAACACTTGCCCAGGGGTATCTCCATTACTATCCCGTCGCGGGCGAGCCTTAGATACCTCTAAGGTACTGGCTATAAACACACCTGGTAACAATATCCCTAAATAACAAGTCCCCTGCCAATCCTTGGGCAACCAGGGAAAAGCTAAACTACTTCAAACAAAATAAACGGGTCCCCCTACATACAAAGGCCTATTTTCCCCAGTCAAATTTACAGTATTTACACAAGGCTCGAAGTCTCCCATTGGCCTAGTGCCATTTCTTTGTACACAGAAAGGAACAGAATCAGGACTATGATTTACAGAATAAGAAGGAGGCATGGCATCCTTATTGCCTATCGGAGCCATCTTGAAAGAAACTAGATTTTGAAAAGGAAAAGAAAGTTTATCAGACGGCCTAATAGAAGCGACGTTAGGTCTACTTCTATTTGCGAAAAGCGAGCATCCCAGGGGAGTCAATTCACGTTTTTCAAATTCATTCAAATTAGTCCCATCGAAGTTCCCTGAGATGCTATCATTCCATCGGCCAAAGAAGAGTGCTCTAAGAGTGGCATAGCAAGAAGTCGTTAGAGGTAAGGGATGTATATACCATCCCAGTCCCTTGTTCCCATGTTGTGGTAAGTGAGTGCAGATCCAACAATTACTCCTATTAAAAATAGCATGCGTAGCATTCATCACTATCATCAAAGTGTTATTATGATATTTCTGTCTATGCCGAGAGTCCCTAGGGGACAGAGTGTGAAGGTGTACAGAGGGAGTCAAAACAGTTGGTACAATTTTGGTCGGTAAAAGAGGCTTCAAAGGATAGATTTCTTCGAAGTACCAAAGTCCCACGGCAGCGGTTGCAAAACTAACAATAATCAAAACGAGAACACAACAGTACGTTTTCAGGGCCCAGGCACATTGTCCATTGTTCAATTTGGTCACCTCCTTATCTAATAGTTCAATACGGGGAGCAGCGGTGAAGGCGGCAGGCATCATGGTCATCCCGATCGACGGCCCCAATGTTCGTTGCTGGCGGCACTTCGGCCGCGCAATTTCTTAGTCCTTCCCAACCCTAGCCAACAGAACCCTCCTTTTCTTTGTTCGAAAAAAAGAAAGACAACAGTACTTCAATCACTCTTTTCCTTTCAGATGCACGACACTCGTGCGGTAATTCTATTTCCGTGGTCGAAGGTTGTACCTGATGGTACCCAAGTTTGCTGAATCCAAAAGCAAAGTATCGTCGCTCCCTGAGGGGAGCGTCGTGTCGGTGGCGACGGAAGTCGCAGAGCTTGAAACAAGATTTTCCGGAAGTGATTGATCAAGAGAGTGCGGAGACAAAATGGACGGCTCCCCGAGCTCCTCGGGCTCAGAGAACTTCTCAGACGCACTCACAACGCTGCCTGCTACTCCGAGATCAGAGATTGTAGCACCAGCGAGGGGTTCTGTTTCTTCTGTAGCGTGTGGCGTCGGGTGAGGGATCTTCTTAACATATGTTGCATGTATCCAGTTCTTCTTTCCTGCCACCCGCACTGCCGTCCTGGTGACCAATAATACCTGGTAGGGTCCGCGCCACCGAGGCGCAAGACAGGAAGACCTCTCGTAGGCCTTCACCAGGATCCAATTGCCGGGCAGTATATTGTGTCCTGGGCCCGTAAACCGTACAGGTAAGGCAGCATTCACCTGGTGGTAAATGAAATACAGATTTTTAGTCAATTGATTACAGTAATCTATGAGCAATACATTATCCACATCCCTCAGGGCTTTAGGTTTAGGGAGACCCCAGATATTAGCAGGCCTTCCCATTACCACCTCGAACGGAGAGAGCCCAGTTCTAGTCTGGGGTGTGGTGCGCATAGCTAACAACACAATAGGTAAAGCATCGGGCCATTTTAGTTTAGTGTTGGCACATGTTTTTGCAAGTTTGTTTTTCAAAATACTGTTGTGTCTCTCTACCAACCCCGCACTTTGAGGGTGCCTAGCTGAATGAAAACGTTTCTCAATCCCTAAGGCAACACATATTTGCAACATTACGGCTGCGATGAAATGGGGGCCGTTGTCCGACCAGATTATCCTCGGGAGCCCAAATTGAGGGAAGTACTCTTTCACCAAGATCTTTGCGGTAGTCATGGCGGTAGCATCTTTGACGGGGAAAGCCTCGACCCATTTGCTAAAAGCACAAATTATGACAAGAACATATTTCAAGTTATTACATCGCTCCATTTCAATAAAATCAAGGTGAATGGTTTCAAAGGGGACAGAGGGGGGCCCGAAACTTCCCCTCGGAGTCACTGTCCCTTTACCCACATTGTGCTGCAGGCAAATCATGCAATTCTGAACATGTCTCTTTGCAGTTTCCAAAATGTTATCATTCACCCAAACCTGCTGTAATATCTTCGCAATTTGCTGGGCACACACATGCGTTGGACCGTGTGCCATCGTAACCATTGCTAACACATAAGAATCAGGAAGCAACCATTTCCCGTCGGATGCGTCCACCCAACACCCTTCATCATCCAATTTTCCCATGCCTTCAGCCCATTTCCTAGATTCTTCGACAGAGGCATCAGTCTGAATATCTTGCACAGACCCAATGCCTTCATCTATTATACAAACATCTCTTACTTCCCTCGAGGTATACATGTCTGTGCTAAGGTCTGTGGCTGTTTGTCTAGCTATCAAATCTGCAAAAGCATTTCCTCTGCCCACATTGTCTATGACCTTTCGATGTGCTGCACATTTCATGATCGCTAATTGTTCAGGGAGTGAGAGCGCTGAAAGTAGTTGTACTATTAAGGGACCATGCTGAATCTTGGTCCCGTTGACTCTATGTCCTTGGGAGAGCTCACAAGCGCGGGTCAACGCTATAAACTCCGTGGCCTGCGCGGAGTTATGCAGAATCCTTTTAGTTTCAACAATCTTATTCAAAGTAGTAACTGCATAAGCAGCTGTAGATGTGCCATTCGGAAGTTTGAAGCAGGAGCCATCACAAAACAGCTCCCCTTCCGCATTCTCCAAAGGAGTATCTGAGAGGTCTATCCTGCCCTTTGTTTCTTGTTCGGTGGCATACAGACAGTCATGTGATCCTTCATCACCGCAAGCAGTAGTTTGTGGGAGAGGCAAAAGTTCAGCCGGATTGAGAACACAACACCTTTTAATTTGGATATGAGGAGCAAATAGGACTAATTTGTACCTTGTCAACCGGGCAGAAGTAAGGTGTTGTGTTTGAGTTTTATTCAATAGAATATCAACAGGGTGAGGTACCATCAAAATTAAATCGTGGCCTAGGACCATTCCCTCACTCTGTTTCACAGACGCAGCGGCAGCAGCAACAGCGCGCAGACATCGCGGCAAAGCGCATGCAACAGGATCGAGGGCGGAGGAATAATAGCCGCACGGCCTACTCTTCCCTCCATGTTCCTGTGTTAACACAGACAAAGCACATCCATCACATTCATGCACAAACAACACAAAGGCCTTATCGTAATTTGGTGTACCCAGAACCGGTGCTGAACATAGCGCGGTTTTGAGAAGCTCAAATGATCGTTGATGTTCCGATTCCCATGGCAGTGGCAGAGAAATGCCCTTCTTCGTCAAAGCCAACATCGGTTTTACCACTAGGGCAAAGTTCAGGATCCACAGTCTACAGTAGGACGCCATCCCTATCAGGGCTCTGACTTCCTTCTGTGTTTTTGGGACAGACATGCCAGAAATGTGTTTTATTCGTTCAGGTGTCAATCTTCTCCCCTCCTTTGACAGGAGGTAGCCTAAATAGGCAACCTCCTGGCAACAATATTGAAATTTCTTTAGTGAAGCTTTGTGACCATTTTCGTTTGAGGTAGATTATATATAATGGTGCTTGCCGCACTACTCTTCTACTTAGCATAGCAAGCCACACTGTTTTCTTAGCTTTCTTGCGGTTCCAAGCATATTTACAGGCATAAACTGGTCGAATATCTTCATCTTGCTTACAGCTTGAACTTCTTTGCATTTCAACATCATTCTTCCCCTTTAGGTTCTCACTATCTTTATTCATGGCGTTTCATCTCTTTGTGTCATTCTTGGGTCATCATTTCTTCTATCTGTGAGTCTGTCCGGGTCCTCATGACATCACCATTCGTCTTCCATTAAGACCTTTTTGGTATCTTCCGCGACAGTACTTAGGCAATCTTCAATTCGTTTCATTTGCTGGTAGGGTTTCCTTAATGGATACCTTACTGTCCATGGTTTTCTGGGTATCGGTACTTCAATAGGCGTTGCTCTTCTGATAGGCACTGGGCAGAGCCCCACTGTGGCTCTCTGCTGGTTTGTTTGCTCATCAAACGTCACATATCTCGGTGTGAACGTTCCTGGAACTTCTAAATGGGCGACGGGAGTGCAGGCTTTATTTGGGCCTTCCTCTACACTCCCCCCTCTGGGCGATTCACCGACCACTTTCCCTTCCGTCTTTGGATTAATCTTACCTTGTTCTTCTGTATTCATCTTCACTTCATTGCCTGGGTTCATTCCTTCTTTATTTTCTGGATCTATACATGATGGTTTGAAGAAGTGTCTCTTTGGAGTCCATATTTTTATTACTCCTTACAGGCTTCCTGCTGTTCTTACATGCTCGTCTTTATTCCATGTCATCAATTGACATTGTCCATTTGGGCTGCAGTAAACCCATCTTCCCACATAATTTCTGTGCTTCCTGGGATAGAGAAACTTCGTTCCTTCTGGTGTGTGAATGCTGGCCTTCACAAAGTCTCTTATTTCTTCATCAGTCAGGTCTTTGGGCTTCCATCCTGGCTTGACATCAATCATGATCTTCATCCCTATGGCTTTCCTCGCAGTCTTCTGGCACTGAGAGATTATTATTTTGATAACACAAAATCCTAGTAATATCATCACTAGCAGGGCTCCCAAGAACTTGAATGCGTCTGCCATCCACTGTGGGATGCATTAAAACAGTGATCCAAACCAGCTGTCATCATCAATTTCGTCAGCTTCATCGAACATCTGGTTCTGCAGATTTGTCAGCATACTTATAGCTTCTGTTAAAGTTCAATTTTCCTCATCGTGAGAAGGTATGAATGTGCAACATGATTCTCCGATTTTTGCACAAACTCCTCCATCCATAGCTGTGATCATGTCAAGGACATATCTGTTCTGGAGAGTCATCAGTAGGATGGCTCTTAGCTTGAATCCTTTTATGGTTGTGTTGATTGTTTGCAGTAACTCCCATCTGGTTATCTGCAACCATTTAGTATTTGCTCCAACTTGGATTCTCGGCACAAAAATCGTTGTGAACACTTGTGAGGTGAGGCTGAACAGCCTGTGTTCATATGGGATTGCATGAAAGGCTTCTTCTGATTTAGCAGAGAAGTAATTATCTCTCTTCATTCGAGTTAGCAGTTCCACAGATCTCTTCTTCCTCAGGTGAGCATCTGCTTTCGGGAAACTGTCAATATTCAGGTCACTTTTTGGGATCACTAATGCTGGAACGTGGACATTCACTATTGTGCATATACTTCCCCAGTCTCTTGGCAGTCTGATGTATGCGTTGGAGTCACATGCCCAATAATGATCCATAATTACGGCAGTTCCATGCATCATTCCTGGGGCATCAAAAATTCGTCCACAGTTATGATTCTCTCCCATCTTTCTTGTGCCATTATTCCTGAAGCAGAATTTTGGGCTTTCCAGTGGCACTATCTGCAAGGGTCCTCCTCTGTCTTCGACCCATGTCAAAAGTTTTGCAAGCTTTGGCCATAATGGCTTGCATCCGTTCTGTACGATGTCGATGGTACCTTGGTAACGACCAGTGACCATCCAGGCTCTACAGATTACTACTCCTTTCTGACATACGTCTGGTGAAAGGACTGTTCCCCAAATCTGCATTTGGCCTCTGTTCTTCCAACTTGAGGCCTCTTCTGGAGTTTTTCCTTGGATGTTTAGTTTCGGGTTCACTTCCCATCTTATTTCTGCTCCTTTAACTCCAGGCTTCTCATACCGGATTACATGGTTCCTAGTATGAGTTCTTTTTCTTGTCGTAATGTCTTGAACATAATCATCTTCGTCGGATAAGCTGTTTCAGTTGCCCATATTAGGGAAGCTTCACTTCCCATGAACTGGCCTCTAGTTTTGCACATGGCTACGTGTGGAAGACAGTGTGCTGTCTGGATATCAATTTCTACAGCTACGAAGATCTTGGACTTCCCCATGCTGTATGGTAGGAGTGCACAGACAAAGCATTCCCCTTCTGAACTTCATCGTCCAACTTCTTTCATGTGCTGGTACCAAATGTTGTTTCCCAGATGTGCTGTACTATCCAGGTAGTCGTTTAGTTCATTGTCATCTCCATGCATACTTCTCTTGATTCTTAGGGCCTCATTACACGGTAGGCGGTAAGGGTTTACCGGTACCGGTAAGGGCACCGGTACCGGTAAACCCTTACCGCCTTACTACGAGGTCCCTTTGCGGGTCCTCCCTTAACGCCTGGTTTTTCCAGGCGTTAAGGACGGGACCCACAAAGGGACCTCAGAGCTAATTACGGTACCGCAATTTGCGGTACCGTAATTAGCACCTTCCCCATTCCCATTATGCCCTATGGGGCAAAAATGGGAATGGGGAAGGGTAAATGGGGATTGGGGAATTACCGCCCCCGCTCACCTTGGAGTAGGGCGGTAATTCCGCCATCCACCAAGGCGGACTCGGTACGGTACCGGCGGCAACCATGGCGCTAATAGCGCCATGGTTACCGCCTACCGTGTAATGAGGCCCTTAGTGTTTTCCTGTGATTGGCTATAACTACATCTGTGAATGCATCTGTATGGCTCCTTCTTGCTGGAGGATTCTCAGGTATCCCGGTCCATGGTGCAGGCTTCCTCATCTGCACCATTTGAGTAGACCAAATTCCAGTAGCTCATTCCTTGCCCTCGTATATCTTTTTCTTTCTGGTTAGAAATGCCCATATCCATTCTGACATTGGTCTAGTATATGGCTGTACTGTGGAACTTGTACTTGTCCCTTTCACTGGAACATATGGGTTTGTCCATCCTGTCGCTGCTGATCGATTTTCTAACTCCTCTTGTCTCTTGGGGGGTTCAGCTTCTTCCATTTGTCTTTTTACTTTGCTTGTAGTGGGATTTCTCATAGTAGGCAGTCTTTTCTTCTCTGAGGCTTTGAATTGTGGTTCTGTAGTCATTGACACTATGCCTGTTGCGTGTGCATTCAGTGTTTGCATGCGTGTGGCTGTCAGTAACCTTTCATCATTCATTCCTTGCCGACCCTGTCTCCGGATTTTCTTTTTGTTTGTTACCACAAGTGTGTGTGTGTCATTGCTAATCACATCCATTTCAAGCTCATTCATTCCACCATCAGATCTTCTAGGGACCGGAATGACTATGGGCCTCATTACACGGTAGGTGCTAAACCATGGTGCTATTAGCACCATGGTTCATGCCGGTAACATACCGGTACCACCATGGCGGAAAGGGGAATTACCAACCTATTCCAAGGTTGGGAAGGCGGTAATTCCCCCTTCCTCCATGGCCCTTCCCCATTCCCATTTTTGCCCCATAGGGCTCAATGGGAATGGGGAAGGCGCTAATTACGGTACCGCAAATTGCGGTACCGTAATTAGCACCAAGGTCCCTCTGTGGGTCCCTACTTTAACGGCTGGTCTAGACCAGCCGTTAATGTCGGGTCCCACAAAGGGACCTCGTAGTAAGGCGGTAAGGGTTAACGGTCACCGGTACCCTTACCGGTGACAGTTAACCCTTACAGCCTACCGTGTAATGAGGCTCTATGTAAGGTCTGGGTGCCTTTGTAGGTTTCATGCGTGCATCATTAGGTGGGTGCACTGGAATTGGAACGCTTTGTGCACCAATAAAAAATGCAGTTCTGATCGTTAATGACAGTAAAACAATGATGAATATGATACACAAATACATTATGCCCTGTAGGTCAGGCGGCAGCATTTACTTCCAGAGAAACGTGGACTTCTTTCCCCCTGTGGGAGGACAAGGTGGCTGCTCTGGATCCCCATCTTGATCATTCACCAAATGTCTACCTTTTAATATGCTTCTTTAAACACGTATTGTCTGTCGGATTCTGTGTTTAAGATGTTCAGGTGTCCTACAATTGCCCCCCCTCTTGCGGGCGGTGAATCGTCTCTTATCTCAGGATACAGTTCCTTTGCTAAACTATGGGGAAAAAAATCGAATCAAATAACACTTCGGTAAGTCCTTTTACTGTGCATGTTCAAAGTAGGTCAGCTCCCAGTCCACGCTTCGGATTTTCTTCAGTCCCGAAGACATGTTATCCTGGTTAGTACGCAGAATAGAGACAAAATAACAACAAATGGAATAATGTGAAACCCTTGACACTGCTTCCTCGATCTGTCCCTCGGTGGAAAGCTTTTAGAATCTCCTCAGATAGTTCTGTTGATGTTTAGAGAGTTCTATTTGTAGTATAATTCCATGCAAGAGAATGCCCATCTGTGCAACATTAGCTGGATCTCTGATGAATGTGAGGACGTCAACATCGATCGGTCTCCTCACTAGCTCTGGAAAGTCAGTGACTAGACAAAAAGAGGACGTTGTGGGCCAACCTGCTGTCTTCTGGTGACAGGGACATCCGTCCTGTCTTGCTGAGTTTCAGGATTGTATGCTTTCTCTTTACTGTAAACAATGTCTGCACTGTCCCTTTGTGTGAAGTGCAACTAAGATCACAATTTTATTTAGGAGTTGGCTTAGATGTTCTCTATTCGCTGTATCTTGAAGAAACGTGAGTGTATCTGTCGTTCTCCCTACAAGATTTGGACAGTCTTCGATTATGCAAAAGAACAATGTATTGACAAGCTCATTTATTTCCTTCTCTGCTTGAGCCATTTGGCTTCTCCTCACTGTATTCAGGAAGTAAGAGAAATTGTTTGGCAATTACAGTAAGAAATCTTCTTACTGTCTTTTCGTTTTCCGGTTCTTGAAGAAAGTCAGTGACACTGGTGAGCCCCCCCAGCAATGACGGGTACGATCTTAGCACTAGATTGAAGTATATCACCACATTGTTGGTGATGTCGCTATTGTGGGACACCATAAGTGATTCCGAATAGGGTCTCTGTGTGAAATGAGTCTACATACTGTATTTTCTTCCAATTTACGTGTCCTCGATCAAAATTTGGCATGTTATTTCCTCGTCACAGTTTTAATGTGTCTCGGTCCAAAGTTCAAGTTCAACAGGCTATGTTGTGGCTTACATGCAATTTTCTTCTTCACCCTGCCACTAGGATGCATAGAGTGTCCATTTTTATGTCCTTATCCCCTTTTTTGCTTAGAGGAAGTGTCCAATTTAAGCCACAATCTACAAAAGGTTATTTATCTTTGTCTGGCTGGTCATGCGTCCTTTTTCTTCGTCATGGATCTCGTCTGCACGTGCTGTGGTTCTTCCCCGTCGCTCGTAGACTCCTCACGCTGGGGTGCAGGCAGGGGGGCTTCTCCGATGTAGAGTTTGATATGGCCCAGAAAAATCCAAGCTCTCCTGCCTTGTAGTTTTACTGCAGAGGGAGTGCAGTCCTCCACTGTGAAGGGACCGTTAAATCTTGGCTCATCCCACTTTTTCCTCGTATGGTTCCTTACAAGGATGGTGTCTCCAGGGAAAAGGGAGGGTACACAAAGTCCTTGAGCTGTGTTTGTCGTAGTATCTCCTTCTGTGTTCCATGCTTCCCTGCACCCCTTTCGTCGTCACTGCAGCTGGTCTGAAATTACAGTAAGGCAAGATGTCATGCAATTGAGGTAATTTTGCATTTCAGACCCTAAAATGTCTCATGTTGACTGGGCATCACATCTAGCTCTATCTCGGGGTGTCAGAGGAGTGCGCATTCTTCTTCCTGTGGCTATCTCGTGTGGCGTAAGATTATGGTTGGAACCGGGTTGGTTCCTAAGTGCATACAGTGCCAAAGCAAAGTAGTGCAACCATCCCTTTCTTAGAGTAAGCTTCAACTTGGCTATCCTTTCTTTTAATAAGCCGTTGAGCTTCTCACAGATCCTGTTCCCTTGCAGATGATATGCCTCTGAGAACTTTGCTTTATACCAAGCAGCAAGCTAATCTGTTCAAATACTGCATTAACAAAGTGAGGGCCATTGTCTGATCTCATGACTTCACACACCCCTCCCCTGGGAAATACCTCTCTCACTAAAAATGTGGCCGCACAGGTAGAGTCTGGATGTGTACATGGACCTGCCTCTATCCATCTAGAGAATGGACACACCACAACAATTAAGTTTCTGTACCCGTTGCATACTTGAATCATGTCGACGTAATCGACGTGCATGTGGTGAAAAGGCCCATTTGGCCTGGGGATGACTCCTCTCATTACTTTTAATGTGTGCCCAGCTGTGAATTGCTGGCAAATTATACAGTTTACTATAAAAAAAAATTGAATGTGCTTGGTTAAATTCGGTATGAACCAGTCTTCTGCGAGTGTTGCTGCTAAATTCTCCTTTGTCATGTGTGCCGGATAATGTAACTGCTCCAGCGCTATTTTGAATATGGCTACAGGCAACACTGGTTTACCAGTGCTGTCTTGTCGCCACAAGCTGTCAGAGGGGTTTAAAGAACACCCTTGTCGTTTCCAAAGATTATTCTCTTCCTGTGGTGCCTCCCCTTGGAGTTCCATCAGCTGTGTTTGCCCAAGATGTTTATAGCCTTCAGGTGTCGTTCGTGCAACCATCATTCTCTCATTGGTATGGATAACTTCCACTTCCATGATCGTCTCACTTTTAGATGCCATACGCTTGGCTTCCGTTTCTGCTGCTTGATTTCCGGTGAGATAAAATCTGTCCCGTTCGTGTGGGCAGTGCATTTCACAACCGCTATGCCCACTGGGAGCTGTAGTGCCTTGAACAGCCTGTCCAATAAGGCTGCGTGCTGCACTGGAGTGCCGTCTGCTCACAGGTAGCCCCTCCTTTTCCAGCGTGCTAAGCCTACGTGCACTGTTGACGTCACATAGGCAGAGTCACTGTACACCATTACTTCCTGGTCTGCGTGAGTCCCAATAGTGAGTATCAACGCCAATAATTCTGCAGCCTGTGCTGAATAGTGAGATGGTATTCCTGCACTAAGGAGTACTCGAAATTCTCCACTTGCGGTGTGTTTCATTACAGCGACGCCTGTATATCTTTGCCCATCACTTTGATCGATTCTCGAAGAACCGTCAATGAAGACACTTTCTCCTTCTCCCAAAGCATTTTCTTTCACTCTTGGAATTTCATCATAGTTCGCACAGTCATGTATTGGTTCTCCCTCAGTGACTGGCTCTGCTATAAACATAGCTGGGTTCACTATTTTGCATCAGACTACCTTAATCGATGGATTCGATATGATCACTTCATAAGCAGAAGCTCTCTGAGATGTCAGTGTGCCCTAGAATAGCAAATAGTGAGTGCTCGACGTATAACGTCATTGAGCACCCCATTACAATGGTAGTAGCTTTTTCGAAGGCAAACGCTGCAGCAGCTAAACTTTGTTCACACGGGAAAGGGCCTTTCATCACCGGATCCAAATTCCCACTGTAATATGCCAGGGGCTTGTACCCCAATGTAGTTCTCTGTTTGAGCACTGCCGTCATGACGCTGCCATTCGTGTGTGAGAACAGGTAAAATTCCCCGGCATAATTGGGAATCCCTAAAACTGGTGACGTGCAAATAGCTTTTTTGAGTTCAGCAAATCCTTCCTCCATGGTCTCAGACCATTCAACTTTTTCTTTCGTCCCTTGGGCCTTCTTTAGGGCCTGATGTAAAGGCTTAGTGTATGAGCTATAGTCAAAGACCCATGCCCTGACATAGTTGCACAGGCCTAAAACGCTCTGCATCTGTTTTATCGTGTGTGGCTTAGCCGTGTTCAGTATGGCTTCAGCCCTTTCTGAGGTCACTCTCTTTCCCTCATGTGAGATCAGCTGGCCTATGTACAGCACTTCTTGTTGACAATATTATAACCTTTCCTTGTCAACCTTATATCCTTTCTCAGACAGTATAGTTAATAGTTGAACAGAATCCCTCCTGCAGTGCTCCTCTGTCGTGCTCCAGATTAAGATGTCATCCACGTATTGCAGGACAACACTTTCCAATGCAGTATTGCTTAGGTCCATTTGCAGGAGTCTGTTAAAAATAGAAAGAGACTCACAGTACCCCTGGGGTAGCCTCGTGCTTTTCAGACGCATCTGTCTGAACGTGAATGACATCAGATCTTGTGAGTCACTGTGCAACGGGATTGAGAAAAATGCATTTTTCAAGTCAATCACCATGAAATATTTTGCCTCAACAGGTATATTACATAAGATTGTAGCCGGGCTAGGGACTAAAGGGAACTCGGCCTCAACAATATCATTTATTGGGCGTAAATCCTGGATTAGTCTCCAAGACTCCCACTTTACTTTTTTTCTTCCACAGGGTAAACTGACGTATTGCATGATGACTCTGACGTCACTAAAATGCCCTGTTCCATCATAGCCGAAATTGTCTTAAAAATCCCCTCATCTGCCTCTCTGGACATGGGATATTGTCGTGCTTTGGGTAAAATTGCTCCTGGTTTCAGTTTAATTCCCGCTTCTCTGACTCCTTTCAATAGGCCTACGTCATAGGGGCCTGTGGTCCACACTGAGACAGGCACCTGGGCCATGTCGTCATCAAAATACTCAGGACGGTTTCATGCCAACATCATTCTTTGAGGCACTTCTCTTTTGATCATTTTCACCCAAAAGGTGAGACTCACTTCCACCATTGTCTCTCCCATATCTACTTTTTCTTCAAACAGGTCGTCATCGGTGACGTCAGTCAATCGATATCCTTCTTCAATGGCGATTACTGCGCACCATTGTCGGCTTTCGTCATCATAACCATCTATCAAGGCCATTTTCCCTCGTACTGCAGCTGTGTGTATTATTAAGGGAAATACTTGTCCCTTTTCCTCGTGCATAGGTATTCTTGGTCTAAACAGAAACTCATCTGAGGTTCTCATGACTCTGTCTGCAAGGACTGGCAGCCCTGCCATTAACACACGCATTCCATACGCGAATATTTTTGGCTCAAATGGTATAGCTCTCATAGCTGTGAGCCCTGCGTAAGCTCTGATCATTTTGCATACATTTGAATAGTGCATTCCTGGAATTGAACATACTATGCCCTCCTCCATGAATGAGATTGTCATGTTTAACTTTGTCTTTAAATCTCGACCCAAAATGTTTACTGGGTCTGTCGTGAATATGATAGAGGCGCATTCATCTCACATTCTCCTATAGAGACTGAAAGTGCATTTGTAAAGGGAACACGACTTGTAGCTCCTGTGAAACTCTGAGTATTTATGGCCTTGCCTTCACGTATGCACAAACCTGTTGCGCCCGTGTCAACTAAGAAGGAATATTCTTTATCCCCTATAACGACATCCACCCTAGGTTCCGGTGAGGGTCTGGTGTCACTAATAGGATAGAACACATCAGGGTTCCCAGTGAGCGGTCCTAGTCCATATATAATTTTGTCCCACCTTGTGCTGGTGGAATTCCCTCATTCCCATTTTTACTTCCCACTCCAGGGTTCATGGTCTGTCCTGTGTTCACTGTCTGTGACAATTGCAGCGGTGACTGTTGGGACTGCCCTTGTGGAAAACTCACTACATTTTGGGGCTGTGGGCTTTGCTGAGCTCCTGCGTTTGCTGTTGAACCGTGTGATTCTGTGCAACTCCCTGTTGTAAAACTGCAGGTGGATTCGCCATGCCTGCTCCCATACCTTGACCATTTTGCATCATGCCTTGATTTCTGCATGTGCGCGTTAAATGCCCCGTCATCCCAAACAACCAGCATACTGGTGGTGGGCGGATCATTTGCCTATTTGACATAACTTGATTGTCACTTTGCATGTTATGAAAACCTCCTTGATTATTGTGAAAACCTCCCTGATTACTCGGCCATCCCCTTCCTCTAAATCCTCTTCCCTTTGAGTAAAACCCTGCATTGCCCTGATTATTCTGCTGCTGGTTATTGAATTGCTGCATGCTCGATTCAGCTGTGCTAGTTATCATGGCTCCCTCAAGAGCATATTTTGACAATTTCTTCTGCACCAATTTCGCTTTCTCACCCTTTCGTGTAGCTTCCTTTTTGCAATTCTTCTCTTGTAGTAGCCTGCAATAGTGTGCAATGTTCAGCTTTATTTCTGCCCAAGGTTTAGCCTCGATTCCCACCACATTCTTGAGCTGTTTCTGTACCGGCTCTGGCAGCCCTTGGCACAATATATGGTAGAACACAGGTATAGATTTCGTCCAAGATTCATGAGTCTCGAGTACCCACGCGTCTTGAAAATTCTGTATGTAAATTAACGGATCCTCAGACTCCTTCATTTTACGTGTCATTATAGCTCCCATATCAGAAGTGTCTGGGTAAAGCACTGGTGGTGCCTTCCATACAGCGGCTCTGCAATTGTTAAATGGAGCTCTGTCATGCGCAGTATTAATTGTGGTCACACCAGGGTAACCTGCCCGTTTCCACACATCGTCTGCTCTCTCACCAAGTATGGCGATTAAGAGACCCTTGATATCCCCTATAGCTAACGTGTTTCCTCCTGTCATTTTTTCTAACTCGTGAATCCACTTTCCGGCTCCTGATGTCAGCATTGGAAGCTTGTTTTTCAAGTTTTCTCGTTCCATGTGTGGCCATGGAATATATTGTGGTCTCGCTCCCCCTTTCTCGAGTAACGGAAATTGGGATGCATAGCTCTCTCTCACTTCTCTCATTGTTCTCCTGTCTATGGCAGGGGTAATATACCCGCATCGCCGTCTGCCTGGCAATGTCCTGAGCATGTCCACATAGGGCTGTGATGGCACACCCCTCGGACCGTGAGATAGTTCTTCGTTTTGGTCTGACTGTGTGGCTGACTCTGATGCCCTTGGTGCGGACTCGTTAGTGTCTGACCATCATATCCTTTTCTCCCTTGGGAATCGTCTTTCACTCTTTCTCTCTTCCTCCTTTTCCTCACGCTCCTCCCTTTCTGAGTCAGACATTGTCCGTGCCCAACTAGTGCCACTTCTTGTGTCTTCTTTGTTCCTACTTATTTCTAGTCTATCCAGGGATAGTTCTCTATTCCCACTACTTCAGGAGACATCCTCAGTGTCGTACAGCTGAGTGCTCTCCAGGCGCTCGTCTTCCCCCTCACCTTGGGGTGTTTGTTCTAACCGCATTTCATCATATATTCTATCGATCGTTTCTCCGATTCT
This sequence comes from Ambystoma mexicanum, assembly GCF_040938575.1. Taxonomy (NCBI): domain Eukaryota; kingdom Metazoa; phylum Chordata; class Amphibia; order Caudata; family Ambystomatidae; genus Ambystoma; species Ambystoma mexicanum. Next base: position 844,659,245 of record NC_090938.1, read on the forward strand.
TCTGGTGTCAAAGTCATCTTCCATATTTGCCCTAGACGTGCCTGGTACTGAATCGTATGCAGGGAAGAATTCTTCTATATCTTCCCAATCTACTACTGGAGCGGATTTGTTAACCTCTCTCTCACCAGATATTCAAGATCACATGCTCTCTGTCTTCGCTTACGTTCTACATTGTCATCGAATTCTCTGCGCTTCCTTGCCTCTTCTCTGACCCTATCTTCTTCCTTTATCTTTTCATTTCTACGTTCATCTGCACTTCGGATTTCCTCATCCCTTCATCTCTTTATTCTCTTTTCTCGTATTCTTTGCTCTTCCTTTGACCTACGCTGCTCCTGTCTGTCTTGATTATTTACTGCTCTCTGTTTGCGATCAAGCTGTCTTTCTTGCTCTTCGCGATATGACTGTTCTCACCTTTGTCTATCTATCTTTCTTATTCTTTCGTCTCTTACTTCTTTCTCTTTCTCTTTTCTCTGTACATTGTCTAGTCTCTCCTTTTATTTCTCATCATCAATGCCTTTGCCATCGAGTTTCAATAAAATTTGCCCTCCCATCCATTCGTCTTTTGCGAATGCTATCTCATCAGTTCTATTTTAGCTGCCTTTCCATCTTTTACCTTCTCTCTCCTTATCGAGAGATGCACTTGTCTGTGTCTGGTCCCTTCTCTCCTCATCGCATCTCTCCTTGTCCCTTGGGACCGGGGAGGTGATATTCTTATCCTTATCTTTCCCTTGATTTTCGTCACTACTTTGTGTAGGTGACTCATATGCCAGGTTACTATAACCTGTAGCTGCTTTAAGTTCTCTTAGCGGGTATAACCCCTCGTCTTTATTTTCTTCAATCTTTGTTTCAGATGTGGTGGGTGGCGCGGTAGGCGTCTCACCCCCCTCTGTGCATACATTAAGTATCCAATCTATTGGTGGCTCCTCTCCCTTCTCTTAGTCATACATATTCCAAAGTTCTAGAATAGCTAAGCATTTGTCTAACTTTTTGCCCGTGTATCTGGCGTGCAAATATGTCGTCATGTGCTGCAAAACAGCTTTAGATAAAGGACCCCCCTTGTGGCCATGGCATAAACATTTTGTGGGCAATTCTTTTAACTCATTCTGTACTATATTTCTTCAGTTTAGATGCATGATTCGGCAACTGTTTGCATAGGTGTGTTAATGGATTTATGTCTTCCATGTTTGAATCTGTTCCCTTTCTCCTTATATAACACTTGTCAACGCTTCACGTGACTTAAACAACTTCCAACAATATGAGCGAGCACCAAACACTGCAAGCTCCAATCCCAATTTTTTCCACAAAATTTTATATCTTCTATTTGACTCAAAAAACATCAATTCGCATGCGATATTATCTTGGCTATTCAATTGCGTAAAATTGAAATCAGTTTTCTCAAGGAAATTTTTTCGACTTGTGACATCACAACAAACAACATGTAAGACAGGCGTTTAACAGACTAGACGAACACCAGCTGGTCAAACGTATCTCTGCCTCTAAATATTACCCCGACATGGAGTTTAAACGTACCCCTTTCACAGCGTCTTTAATCGCTGTGGTAGTCTATCTGTTCCCCTTTAGTTGGGACTATGGATACACGCTTCTTCTATCCGCTTATATTAAAAGCATAGGAATAAGGCGAATCCTCTCACTTCTCGGGTGTCCTCCCCGGTAACCTCTCTCTTCTCTGGTGTCCTCCCTGGTATCTTCTCTCTATTTGCTTAATTATTCTCGAGTTATTATTCCCTTCCCCTTAGATATATACATTCTTCTCTACTTCTAACTATATTTCGTTTTTTCCTGCCTCCCTCCGTTACCTTTTCCCTTTACTTGTTCTAAAGCATGCACTTTTGCCAAAACACTCACAGGGTAATTCATAGAATTTCACACAAAAGTGGCACACGCGGCTGGCGCACAGTGTCCCCGTGCGATACACTGCACCAGCCGCATGCGATAAAATCCATTTCATCGCACAGCGTATTCATGGATTTTAGCCCCCAAAACCAGCCGTGGCGCAGAGTGGCGCAGCGATCCTGCAGCAGTGCCAGTTACGCCCCCAAGAATGCCCTCGCACAAGGAAAATCCATCACAATCCCCAAATCATCGCAAATGTCTGTGCTAACCCTGGACCAGTTTACAGGGCTGCCAAACAGCAAACGAAAAGTGGGGTCCGTGTATTACTGGGCTGCGCGGGAAGTTTCAGACGCGATTGGCCCTGTGCGAGCGGGGTACGTGTATAACTGGGGAGTGTGGGAAGTTTCACACGAGACTTCAGCAGGGTACGTGTATTACTGGGGTGCGCGGGAAGTTTCACACGCGATTCCAGCAGGGTACGTGTATTACTGTGGTGCGCGGGAAGTTTTACACGCGATTGCCCCTCTGCGAGCGGGGTACGTGTATTACTGGGGTGCGCAGGAAGTTTCACACGCGAGTGGCCCTTGTGCGAGCGGGATACGTGTATTACTGGGGTGCGCGGGAAGTTTTACACGCGATTGGCCCTGTGCGAGCGGGGTACGTGTATTACTGGAGTGCGCGGGAAGTTTCACAAACGATTGGCCCTTGTACGAGGGGGGTACGTGTATTACTGGGATGCGCGGGAAGTTTCACACGCGATTGGCCCTTGTGCGAGCGGGGTACATGTATTACTGGGGTGCACGGGAAGTTTTACACGCGATTGGCCCTGTGCGAGCGGGGTACGTGTATTACTGGGGTGCGCGGGAAGTTTCACACGCGATTGGCCCTTGTACGAGGGGGGTACGTGTATTACTGGGGTGCACGGGAAGTTTCACACGCGATTGACCCTGTGCAAGTGGGGCACGTGTATTACTGGGGTGCGCAGGAAGTTTCACATGCGATTGGCCCTTGTGCGAGCGGGGTACGTGTATTACTGGGGTGCGCGGGAAGTTTCACACGCGATTGGCCCTGTGCGAGCGGGGCACGTGTATTACTGGGGTGCGCGGGAAGTCTCACACGCGATTGGCCCTGTGCGAGCGGGGTACGTGTATTGCTGGGGTGCGCGGGAAGTCTCACACGCAAATTCAGGAGGGTACGTGTCTTTCAGGGGTGCGCGGGAAGTTCCACACGCGATTGTCCTGGGTACGTGTGTTCCTGGGGTGCGCGGGAAGTCTCACACGTGAATTCAGCAGGGTACGTGTATTTCAGGGGAGCGCAGGGAGTACTACACGTGATTTGGCCGTGTGGGTCCTCCCAGGTGTTCCCTCTACACCCTCCACGGCCCCTGCAGGCAGCCCACACCACAGGGGACTACCCTGCACCCCTGCTCATGTCCCGCAGGCAGCCCATCCACCATGGGCACGCCCCCCAGCCAAGCCACATGTCACTCTGCACTACTGATCAACAATGCATGTCTCCCAGCACCCCCACACCCCAGCACTGTGGGACACCTGCCAGCAGGCCCCCACTCATGTCTCCCTGCACCCCCACCCCCCAGCATCCAGGGGTACCCTCCACCATGCCCCCACTCATGTCTCCCAGCACCCCCACCCCCCAGCACTGTGGGGCACCCTCCACCAGGCCCCCACTCATGTCTCCCAGCATCCCCACCCCCCAGCAGTGCAGGGCAACCTCCACCATGCCCCCACACATGTCTCCCAGCACCCCCACCCCCCAGCATCAAGGGGCACCCTCCACCAGGCCCCCACACATGTCTCTCAGCACCGCCACCCCCCAGCAGTGCAGGGCACCCTCCACCATGCCCCCACACATGTCTCCCAGCACCCCGACCCTCCCAGCAGTGCAGGGCACCCTCCATCATGCCCCCACACATGTCTCCCAGCACCCGACCCGCCAGCAGTGCAGGGCACCCTCCACCATGCCCCCACTCATGTCTCCCAGCACCCCCACCCCCCAGCACTGTGGGGCACCCTCCACCAGGCCCCCACTCATGTCTCCCAGCACCCCCACCCCCCAGCACTGTGGGGCACCCTACACCAGGCCCCCACTCATGTCTCCCAGCATCCCCACCCCCCAGCAGTGCAGGGCACCCTCCACCATGCCCCCACACATGTCTCCCAGCACCCCCACCCCCCAGCATCCAGGGGCACCCTCCACCAGGCCCCCACTCATGTCTCCCAGCACCGCCACCCCCCCAGCAGTGCAGGGCACCCTCCACCATGCCCCCACACATGTCTCCCAGCACCCCCACCCCCCAGCATCCAGGGGCACCCTCCACCAGGCCCCCACTCATGTCTCCCTGCACCCCCACCCACCAGCATTCAGGGGTACCCTCCACCAGGCCCCCACTCATGTCCAACTCATGTCCCTCTGCACCCCCACCCCCCAGCACTGTAGGGCACCCTCCACCAGGCCCCCACTCATGTCCAACTCATGTCCCCCTGCACCTCCACCCCCCAGCATCCAGGGGCACCCTCCACCAGGCCCCCACTCATGTCAAACTCATGTCTCCCAGCACTCCCACCCCCCAGCAGTGCAGGGCACCCTCCACCATGCCCCACACATGTCTCACAGCACCCCCACCCCCCAGCATCCAGGGGCACACTCCACCAGGCCCCCACTCATGTCTCCCTGCACCCCCACATCCCAGCATCCAGGTGCACCCTCCGCCAGGCCCCCACTCATGTCTCCCAGCACCCCCACCCCCCAGCAGTGCAGGGCACCCTCCACCATGCCTCCACACATGTTTCCCAGCACCCCCACCCCCCAGCATCCAGGGGCACCCTCCACCAGGCCCCCACTCATGTCTCCCAACGCCCCCACCCCCAGCAGTGCAGGGCACCCTCCACCATGCCCCCACACCACACATGCTTCCCAGCACCCCCACCCCCCAGCATCCAGGGGCACCCTCCACCAGGCCCCCACTCATGTCCAACTCATGTCCCCGTGCACCCCCACCCCCGGCATCCAGGGGCACCTTCCACCATGCCCCCACACATGTTTCCCTGCACCCCCACCCCCCAGCAGTCAGGGGCACCCTCCACCAGGCCCTCACTCATGTCCAACTCATGTCCCCCTGCACCCCCACCCCCCAGCATCCAGGGGCACCCTCCACCATGCCCCCACACATGTCTCCCAGCACCCCCACACCCCAGCAGTGCAGGGCACCCTCCACCAGGCCCCCACTCATGTCTCCCACCACCCCCACCCCCCAGCCACCAGGGGCAGCCTCCACCAGGCCCCCACACATGTCTCCCAGCACCCCCAGCCCCCAGCATCCAGGGGCACCATCCACCAGGCCCCCACTCATGTCCCCCTCCACCCCCACCCCCCAGTAGTCAGGGGCACCCTCCACCAGGCCCCCACTCATGTCCAACTCATGTCCCCCTGCACCCCCACCCCCCAGCATCCAGGGGCACCCCCCACCAGGCCCCCACTCATGTCTCCCACCCCCCAGCAGTCAGGGGCACCCTCCACCGGGCCCCCACTCATGTCTCCCAGCGCCCCCACCCCCAGCATCCAGGGGCACCCTCCACCAGGCCCCCACTCATGTCCAACTCATGTCCCCGTGCAACCCCACCCCCCAGCATCCAGGGGCACCGTCCACCAGGCCCCCACTCATGTCCCCCTGCACCCCCACCCCCCAGCAGTCAGGAGCACCCTCCACCAGGCCCCCACTCATGTCCAACTCATGTCCCCCTGCTCCCCCACCCCCCAGCATCCAGGGGCACCCTCCACCAGGCCCTGACTCATGTGCCCCAGCCAACACGTCATCACAATCTAGATCCCTGGCCCTTATGGGCTGCCTCCACATGCCAAACACCCACCCAAGTATTGCATCCACCCACTTAGAAATGGCAATTACATAATACAACCCAAATGGCAAGTATGTAAATGAACACATGTCTCTCACATACACACCATGGGTGTCCGTGAGTGTCAAAACCCATATCATGATTTGCATGAAACCAATGAGATGATACTACACATTGAAGTTTGATGAAGAAAATGTATTAAAAGCAACATAAATGGAATCAAAAATAAACAAACGACAATGGGAATTAAAAACCAAAAGCAGCATGTCTGTAAAATAAAGCAAAACCACAAATCATAATCCAAAGGAAAGGTGTCCAAAGTCATAGTTCAAAAAAGTAAATCCAATGGAAAATCCAAACCGAAAACCATTGCTCCATGGGGAAATTCCAAATATAAAAATAAAATCCCACACTCAACTATATACAGATAAACAATCCAGGGTCCATGATCCCAACAGAAGAAATGAAAACTATCTAATAATACTACCTAATAAAAAAACTATATACAAAAATGCGGTCCATTGTCCAAAAGGTCCAAAAAAAAATAAAAAGCAAAGGAAACCTAGCTAGTCTGACGGCTCACTGGTTGTTGTCATGGGCCAGGGCATCATCGAACTCCTGTTCAATGGCTTGGAGGCGGTCTCGCAGGGATAATGCAGTGTCCAGCTCCAACTCCCTGCGAATACCCTCGAGGCACTCAGCCCGCCTCAGCGCCCTCCGCATGGAGTTCTCCGCCCTGACCATTGTGAGCCGTTCCTCCTCTGCCCGCTGCCGCTCCGCACCTATCTGCTTGTCCAACCGCTCCCACACTGAAGACACTCCCATTCCAGGGTTCTCCTGCCCTCCGACCGATGCCTGCACCCCTGATGTTGATGGCCCCGAGCCATGATGCCTCCCACGTCGAGCCTGCCGCTGCCTCCGACGCAACTGCCTGTGCCAGCACGACGGCATCCAGGCTGATGGAATCCACCGACGCCGTCGTGCACGTGCCCTGCCCGATGATGCCGTCACATCCTCCATCTGCTGGGGTCAGGTTGCTGGTGTGTCCACCCCTGCTGGACCTCCGACTCCAGACTGTGGCAGGGATGGGATCCCCCACCGAGCTGGCTGCATTGGTTGGGGCAGGTCCACAGGGGGCCCTGGTGGCATCTGGGCCGGAAGACTGTTAGGGAGAATTCTCTGTTTAGGCTGAATTTCCTAACCTAGTGAGTCCCTCGGCAGCTTTGCTGGATTTCTGGAGTTTGTTTTTTTCCATCCTGCCAAGAGTTAGACTCTTTTTCTCCCACTCTTGGACATGAATGTGGTTAATTCCTTTAAATGTCAATGTGTTCTATGGGCTATGGGGTCTTTTACTCCATAGGGTCTCATATGTTTTGCTATGTGTGTTACACCGCACCCTCCGTGCCGTAACACTGGGGCGTCCTAGAGGATCCCCACCCTAGACTCCATACCCTGGGACTGACTACTGTCTCCCAGGGCATGTAAAGTCACCATTGGCTTTACTAGACCTAAATTTACTAACAGAACTAATGCAAACCATCCTATTGTGGACGTACTAGTAGGGGTAATTCGATTACCCCTTGGTCTGTTATTCGAGGGGGCACTGTCCCGTCCCCCCTCGTCGAGTTTTGGCTGGTGGCAGTGGAAACTACTTGTTATATTCGACCCCGAATATAACCCTATGGTATTCTTCCCATTGTTGGAGATTAATACTTTTCCTCGTTAATCTCTAACATACCACCGGTTTATTTGTCTTAAACAAGTCTATCGGTTGGTATTTTCTGCCAGAACTCGGTTTTTAAAATGGCGTCTGTGTTCGTCTCTGTGACTCCTAAACCAAAGGTTGAGCCCTTTGTTCCACTTTTGGCGTGCTTCTGCACAGAAGCCCTCCAAAGTGGTGCCATTCTGACTGGGTACCACAGTGGGTGTGGGAGGGGGTTTAGGCACCCTGGACTGAGTTGCCTTGCCAACTCAAGCTGACTCTGGTGTGATTGGCCCAAGTGGTGAGCCACCCCGCTCACCACTTAGCGTGTTTTGATTGACAGCTAGGCTGAATGAATGGGGGTTTTCTGCATAAAAACAGGGCTTTTGGGACTGGATCTTTAGAAGTCGCCACAGGACCTAAGAATCCGACGAGGGTAACGCTGAGCCGACCTGCAACGACGACACCTCTGGTGGAGCCCTGCTGAACCGACTCACCACTTCCCGACGACAGAGGAGATCTCCCGCCGGAGAGTCTTCTTCCCCTGACTGGTGGGAACAACCAGTCCCCTTTGCTTTTTCTTCGTTCCAGGACGTAGTGGTCGAATTGCCCGTGCTGAGCACCCCGTAAACCGGATAGCCACTACCCACTGTACCGCGACCAAAAGGTGGTGCCTTGTGACGGAGCACTCCACGGCTGGTCTCTTCCCTGGTGGTGCAACGATCTTCAACTTTCCTTCGACGACGATCTCATCTCTTCTCTTGGCAAAGCCCCGACTTGCATCCACCACCAGGAACAACTGCCCCCGCCAGAGCTGTCTCTCGACATACAAGGTACCGTGTCCACCTGGCTTCCCTCGTGATGGGTAGCGTGAGGTGTCTTAATCCTCGCCTCTCCATTGGGTCGCCTCCAAGCTTTCTTAACTTTCTGTTCTGAACTGGTCCAACCTTTCTATAACAATTTGCGACAAAGATTCGAAGTGCATTTCCACTGTGATACTTTTTGGAACATATCGCCTTGCCTCTCTCCGAGTGGGCCTGGCCTCTGAACTTTGCGATCTACAGTAGACCCTGCCTTACTTGCCTTGCATTTGTTCGTAAAAGTGTTGGTACCGAGTTGATTTCATACCCTGCCTTTTTCTCTCCCATCCTAACGAATACTAGAGTGCCATCTAGGTTAAAGCATTCACCTCTGTCTGCAAATACGTGGTGCCGTTGAACCTAGACTTGTCCAACTATTGTTAGGGGGATTGATTTACTTATAGTAATTGTAATTGAAGTTGTTTGCCGTATTAGGGCCAGAGTGTTTTTCATAGATGTGTTGTTATAAATAAATACCTATATATCTTTACACCCAAGCTCTGTTCCGTGTTTGCTTGTTCTACTGTGTAAATTGCCCTATTTTGTATACTCCACATACTGCCTAACTTTTCTTGAGAGAGGTCTGACTGCTCAGCCACAGCTACCAGGTGAATCTGTGTGGTACAGACAGCTACCAAGTGGGTTTACTGCCAACACCTGTAAGCCTTAATCTTTTGCAGTGGTCCCAGGGGGAACTGCACAGGTTTTCCACTTAACACTGGTGTACAGCGGTGGGATTTGTATCGAGTATACAGTTTAGAGTGCTCTTCAACACTTTAGGATAACTAACCACAAAGCTTAGCACTAAAAAAGCAACTTTCAAAAAACATGTCTACTATGGAAGTTTACAGTCAAGAGTCCTTGTCAGGCGAAAATACTGAGTGTCTGAGACCTCTCTGTAGACAAGAGAATCTTTCTGTAAGAGGCAAGAAAGTAGAACTGATAGCGAGATTGCTGGAAAATCAAAGTCTGGGTATTGGTTTAGAGGAACCAACGTCTCCAGCAAATGTAGATAACAGTAATGGTGTTGATCTAAATCAAAGTTCTGATGATAGTGATGAAGAGGTTGAAGAGGAAGGAGAGGCTAACAAAACTGTCTCCCCTGCTCCTCTGACTGCCTTACCAGCTGTACCTACAGGGCCTATAACAGGTCCTACACTAAGTCCTCAAGTCCTTGAACTAGAAAAAATGAAAATAGACTTGGAATTCAGAAGGATTACTGCTCAAACTGAACAGAAGCACCAAGAAATGCAACAAATTCTTAGGCTCCGAGAAATGGAGCTCAAGCATGAGTTAGAAATGAAAAAGTTGTCTGTCGAAACCGCTTCTGTCTCTGTCTCCTCTAGAAGCTCCAGTCCCAAAAGACCCCGGATGCCGAAGGAATTAATTGGTATGTATGAACCGAAGTTGGATGTGTTGGACTGGCTGAGTTTGTTTGAGTACAATCATGGGCTCCAGAACATCACAGGTAACGAGTTGCTTACCTGGTTGTTCTCTAGGCTCCCCCCTGTTGCGACTGATGTGGTAATGGAGTTGGGGGAGGAGGATAGGAAAGAGTACGAAAGTGTAAAACTAGCTTTGATAGCTAGATTTGGGAAGACCCCTTCCCAGTATCATAAGAGGTTTAGAACCCTCAAAAAGCATGATGGTACCCCTTGGGCTACCTGGGTGAGTGAAGGGTTGAAAAACCTAGAGGGATGGATTAAGGGTTACAAAGTGAACACTTACGAGGGTATGAAGAATCTTTTTATGTTGGAGTCTATTTATGATGCCTGTTCTCCTGAGCTCAGACAGCACTTGGCTGATTCGAAGGAATTGGATTCCCGGAAGCTAGCTAGGGCTGCCGACTTGTGGGTTGCCAACAGGGCTACTCTTAAGGATTCTGGGGCAACTCAGAAAAAGGATGAAAGGAAACAGCCTAAGAAAGACTGAAAAGAGAATTCAAATAACTCTAATTCCAAAGAGGGCCCCAAAAAAAAACAGAAGGGTAAGCCACAAGGAAAACCGCAGCAGAATAGTGGGCCTGCTGGTGCCAAACCGGAAGGAGGCCAGAACAAGCCACCATTCCAGAAAGCATTCGGAAAATACTTTGTTTGTGGCTCGACTGACCATGTGAAAGGAGATCCCATATGTAAGGGTAAACCTTCAGGGGTCCAGCTTGTCTCCTTAGCCTTCGCTCCAGAGGAGGAAGTCCAAATGGCAAGTGGAAACTTTCTACTGCTGGCTGATGAACCCATTGGAGTCTCAGCCAGTGTTTCTTTAGTGTCTCTGGGGTTGTGGGAACAACAGAATTTAGACGTTTATAATTCTATCCCCGATAATACTAAAGAGTATTATAAGGACAGTGTCCAGGTGAATGGTCAGGAGACTCCTGCCATTACGGACACTGGGGCCAGCATAACTGTGGTGGATAAATCGTTTTTTCAGGCTGAGGATGTTGCTAAGGCACCCAGACGCCTCACCAAGTTAGCTGGAGAGCCTGTGCAGATGCTTCCCCAATTACCAGTTCTCATCCAGTGTAACGACATGACTGTGAAGATACCTGTCAGCATACAGAGTGAGGTACCAGGACGCGTTCTGTTGAGTAACGATTTGAAAACTCTCTGAGTTGTGTCGCATACCCCCAGACCTCCTAGTAAACGGTTACAGGAGCTAACCAGACCTGCAAGGGAGAGAACCATGAGAGGTACTGTCATGATGCCTACCTCTAAGGAGCCAGGCCGGGCCCAGCAACCCCAGAGGCAGACATCATTTTCCCCAGGGAAGTCTCAGCGGGCCCAAGTCGGGGCCCTTTGGACTCAGTCCTGGCGCCTTAGGTGCCAGGCTCATAGCGGACCCCAGTCCTGGCGCCTTAGGCGCCAGGCTCATAGAAGAGGATATGTGTTTAAGTGCTTGGGTGCACACTTACCTGATGCAGACCTTGCTGCTTCATCCAGGCCCTCTTGAGGCCTGAATGGGACTACTTTACCTGTAGGACTACTTCACCACCCGGGTGTGGTCGGGGAAGGATACATACCTGATTGGTGGAAGGATACATACCAGGAACTTCTTCCAAGGCTATTTAAACCCCACCCGAACAGCCACACGTGCTTCGCGTTGTTCTGCACCTAGCAGCTGGACGCTCACCGTGTCAGCTCCTGCATCCTGACTTCAGCCACGCCTGCCAGCACCCTGGGACACCTGCAAGGGGAGAAAGGAAAAGAATAGGAGAAGAAAAGCCCTTACCTGCTAAATCTGCATCCCGGAGTCATTTCTCCAATGGCCCTGAAAAGGAAGACATCATTTTAAAGGCATTTCATTTTGATCGCTGCAGCGCTGCATTTTACTCACCTTTGCAAGGCGCTTCCATCTTCAGCAGCGATCTTCCGGATTCAGCTACGTCCCGGCGCCTAGAGGAAAAAAGACAAGAACAAAGGTGAGAGGGAGAAAAGGAATAAGGAAAGCTCAGTTTCCTTTTAAGTCTTACCTGTTGGATTATTCCCACTGTATTTCGGGTCCTGCCGCTTCCTGGCATCTCCGGACCCCGGCCCCTATGGGGAAAAAAGACAAAGACATTGAATGAGCGAATGCAAAGACATTACCTGAGCGCTCATCCAGAACTGTTTCACTTCGGGTCGGCGCCATATCTCCGGCAATCCGAACCCCGGCCCCTAAGGGGAAAAAGACATAAGCATTAGCGCTTGCTGCAATTAGACAACGAACATTATTATTAAGCTTGAACTTTTGAACAGAACTTTTACAGCGCCTTACCTGAACAGTCAAGCTTACCTGAACTCCCATCAATCCTCAATCCAGTGAAGTAACTGGGTTTCAACGCGCCCCTGCATCAGAAGCAGGATGGAGAGCTCATCCTTCCAAACCCTAAGGTGAGGCTTCACGGGGAATCGTGGAGGAGGTATCGTGGAGGGTTGGAAGGGAGTGGGAGGCTTGAGCATTGTTCCACAGTTGGTAATACTCCCTTTTCACGCACAGGAGGGTATCCAACGAGCCAGGGAAGCCAGAATAGATGGGCCCTTCCTGTCCATCTTCAGAGTTCTGCGCCTTCGACGCCGCGCCTCCGTGGGAACCAGGTGAGCGTTACAGGTACTCTCCAGGAGATGATGAAGAAAGAAATCACTCCTGCTCCCCTAGAATTGTCAGCTGCTGTCTCAAAGAAATCAGAAGCGAAAGGGAAACCTAAGACTTCTATACCGAAACCAGCAGCCAGCATTTCAGTGCAGCAAACAAGGACTTCCCCGCGGTTGTCCAAAGTTACACCCATAACTCCACCTCCAGCTGCGGCTGAGAGGGAGGTACAATCCTGTGTGGTAGAATTAGACTCTGAAGAAGAGCTAATGGAAGGCCAGGAACTCATTGGAGATCTGGATCCTGTTGACCATCCTGAGCTGCAGTCGTTACTGGCAGAAGGTGGACCCAACAGGGCAGACCTCAGTAAGGGACAGAGGGAATGTCCAACTCTGGAAGGTCTTCGCCACCAGGCAGAAGCTCAGGCTGAAGGGCAAGAGCCTGGGAAATACAGGTTGCACTGGGAAGATGGCCTCTTCTACAGAGAACCGACCGAGTCTGCACCTGGAGACTACAAACGACTTGTAGTACCCCAAGAGAAAAGACCACAGTTCTTGCAGTTAGCCCATGAGATTCCTTTGGCTGGTCACTTGAGTTTCAAGAAGACTAAGGAAAGGCTCTCTCTCTACTTTTATTGGCCGAAGATGGGGGCCGAAGTAGAAAAACACTGCAGGAGCTGCCACACATGCCAGACCTCAGGTAAGGTTGGCTCCAAGAATGTGGCACCTTTACTGCCTCTCCCAGTTGTGGGAGTCCCATTTGAGAGAGTAGGGATTGACATTGTTGGTCCCCTTGATCCTCCAACCTCCTCAGGCAACAGGTTTATACTTGTTGTAGTAGACCATGCTACTAGGTATCCTGAGGCAATTCCTATGAGCACTGTTACAGCTCCGGCTGTGGCTAAGGCTCTCCTTGGTATTTTTACCAGGGTCGGGTTTCCTAAGGAAGTAATCTCTGACAGGGGGTCAAACTTTATGTCCCACTACATGAAAGCCATGTGGAAAACCTGTGGAGTTACTTACAAGTTCTCAACGGCTTACCACCCACAAACCAATGGGTTGGTAGAAAGGTTCAACCGAACCATGAAGAGCATGATAGGTGCTTTAGAAGAACCCCTTAAACGAAAGTGGGACCTTCTACTGCCATGCCTTCTCTTTGCTTATAGAGAAGTCCCTCAGGAGGGAGTAGGTTATTCTCCCTTTGAGCTCCTCTATGGTCATCCCGTCAGAGGTCCATTGGCCCTGATTAAGGAGGGGTTGGAGAGTGCTCCTTCCCCCAAGCCAGTCAGAGTGACTGACTACGTGATAGGTCTCTGGAGGAGAATGTCGCACATGATGACGGAAGCAAGCGATAACTTGAAAGCTGGACAAGCATTGGTCAAGCACTGGCATGATCAAAAGGCTAACATGGTTGAGTTCGCTCAAGACCAGCTTGTTCTCGTTATGATCCCAACAAGGCAGAGGGCCTTGCAAGACAAATGGATGGGACCCTTCAAAGTTGTGGGTAAACTTGGAGAGGTCAACTATCTGGTGGACTTGGGCAATCCCAAGGAGGCTCCGACAGTCTTCCACACCAACCGACTCAAAGCGTATGTCTCGAGACCTGATGTAGGAGCATTGCTTCTAGCATCATCAGAGGAAGAAGAAGAGAGTGAAGCTCTTCCTGATCTCCTCAGAGGCTTACCTTTAGACGAAAAACTTGAAGGAGTAAATCTCTCTTCAAATCTGACACCTGAGCAACAAGACGAGTGCAAATGTATGTTAAATCAGTTTGCCTCTCTGTTCTCACTTTCACCAGGCTTGACCCCTTGGGGCCAGCATGACATAATCACTGGTGACTGTCTGCCAGTCAAAAGCAGAGGATACCGAATGTCAGAAAACGTACGAACCCACATCAAAGGTGAGGTCAGCAAGATGCTTGAACTCGGGGTAATAGAGCCCTCTACTAGTCCATGGTCTAGCCCAGTTGTGTTAGTACCAAAGGCCGGATATAAAGAACTTAGATTCTGCATGGATTAAAGAGCTCTTAATGCAGTCACCAAGACTGATGCCCACCCTTTGCCAAGAACATATGAGTTGGTGGATAAACTTGGTGCCGCCAAGTTCCTCAGCACATTTCACTTGACGTCAGGCTATTGGCAAATAGCCCTGACAGACCATGCCAAGGAGAAAACTGCATTTTCTACCCCCATTGGATTATACCAGTTTAAGGTAATGCCTTTCGGATTGAAGAATGCACCTGCTACATTTCAACGGATGGTAAACCAGGTTCTGAATGGGATGGAGGACTTCTGCATGGCATACTTGGATGACATAGCAGTGTTCAGCAATTCCTGGGAAGAACATGTAACCCACCTAAGAGATGTTTTGCAGGCTCTTGGACGAGCCAATCTGACCATAAAGGCGAGTAAATGCCAAATTGGACAGAGTAAGGTAGTCTATCTTGGACATGAGGTAGGAGGTGGAGAAATAAGGCCTTTGCTCAGTAAGATTGAAGCTGTGCAAAATTGGACAACACCTACTACTCAGACCCAGGTGAGAGCCTTCTTAGGCCTCACTGGGTACTACAGGAATTTCATTGAGAACTATGGGACCATAGCTTCTCCACTGAATGTCATCTCCTCTCCCAAATTTCCTAAAAAGGTTAGATGGAACGAGGAGTGCAATCAGGCTTTTGAAAACCTGAAAAAGGCTCTTTGCCAAGCCCCAGTACTCAGAGCTCCTGATTACCGCCAAACTTTCATTGTGCAGACAGATGCTTCAAATGTAGGAATAGGTGCAGTACTCAGTCAACTGGATGGGAAAGGTAGGGAGCACCCCGTTTGCTTCATCAGCCTCAAGCTGAAGGATCCTGAAACAAGGTGGGCAACAATCGAAAGAGAGTGCTTTGCTATCGTGTGGGCTCTGAAGAAGTTTAGGCCATACTTGTATGGTTCTACTTTTGTCATTCAGACTGACCACCAACCCTTGAGATGGTTAATGCAAATGAAAGGGGAAAACCCAAAACTACTGAGATGGTCGATCTGCCTGCAAGGGTTTGATTTTACCATTGAGCACAGGTCAGGGTGTCACCACCAACATGCTGATGGTCTCTCTAGGATGTATGTCATCGAGTAGAGGTATGAGATTCATCCAGGAGTGGATTAAATCCTCCTGTCCCTTAGTCTGGGGGGGGGGGCGAGTGTTAGGGAGAATTCTCTGTTTAGGCTGAATTTCCTACCTAGTGAGTCCCCCAGCAGCTTTGCTGGATTTCTGGAGTTTTTTTTTCCATCCTGCCAAGAGTGAGACTCTTTTTCTCCCACTCTAGGACATGAATGTGGTTAATTCCTTTAAATGTTAATGTGTTCTATGGGCTATGGGGTCTTTTACTCCATAGGGTCTCATATGTTTTGCTATGTGTGTTACACCGCACCCTCCGTGCCGTAACACTGGGGCATCCTAGAGGATCCCCACCATAGACTCCATACCCTGGGACTGACTACTGTCTCCCAGGGCATGTAAAGTCACCATTGGCTTTACTAGACCTAAATTTACTAACAGAACTAGTGCAAACCATCCTATTGTGGATGTACTAGTAGGGGTAATTCGATTACCCCTGGGTCTGTTATTCGAGGGGGCACTGTCCCGTCCCCCCTCGTCGAGTTTTGGCTGGTGGCAGTGGAAACTACTTGTTATATTCGACCCCGAATATAACTCTATGGGATTCTTCCCATTGTTGGAGGTTAATACTTTTCCTCGTTAATCTCTAACATACCACCGGTTTATTTTTCTTAAACAAGTCTATCGGTTGGTATTTTCTGCCAGAACTCGGTTTTTAAAATGGTGTCTGTGTTCGTCTCTGTGACTCCTAAACCAAAGGTTGAGCCCTTTGTTCCACTTTTGGCGTGCTTCTGCACAGAAGCCCTCCAAAGTGGTGCCATTCTGACTGGGTACCACAGTGGGTGTGGGAGGGGGTTTAGGCACCCTGGACTGAGTTGCCTTGCCAACTCAAGCTGACTCTGGTGTGATTGGCCCAAGTGGTGAGCCACCCCGCTCACCACTTAGCGTGTTTTGATTGACAGCTAGGCTGAATGAATGGGGGTTTTCTGCATAAAAACAGGGCTTTTGGGACTGGATCTTTAGAAGTCGCCACAGGACCTAAGAATCCGAGGAGGGTAACGCTGAGCCGACCTGCAACGACGACACCTCTGGTGGAGCCCTGCTGAACCGACTCACCACTTCCCGACGACAGAGGAGATCTCCCGCCGGAGAGTCTTCTTCCCCTGACTGGTGGGAACAACCAGTCCCCTTTGCTTTTTCTTCGTTCCAGGACGTAGTGGTCGAATTGCCCGTGCTGAGCACCCCGGCAACCGGATAGCCACTACCCACTGTACTGCGACCAAAAGGAGGTGCCTTGTGACGGAGCACTCCACGGCTGGTCTCTTCCCTGGTGGTGCAACGATCTTCAACTTTCCTTCGACGACGATCTCATCTCTTCTCTTGGCAAAGCCCCGACTTTCATCCACCACCAGGAACAACTGCTCCTGCCGGAGCTGTCTCTCGACATACAAGGTACCGTGTCTGCCTGGCTTCCCTCGTGACGGGTAGCGTGAGGTGTCATAATCCTCGCCTCTCCATTGGGTCGCCTCCAAGCTTTCTTAACTTTCTGTTCTGAACTGGTCCAACCTTTCTATAACAATTTGCGACAAAGATTCGAAGTGCATTTCCACTGTGATACTTTTTGGAACATATCGCCTTGCCTCTCTCCGAGTGGGCCTGGCCTCTGAACTTTGCGATCTACAGTAGACCCTGCCTTACTTGCCTTGCATTTGTTCGTAAAAGTGTTGGTACCAAGTTGATTTCATACCCTGCCTTTTTCTCTCCCATCCTAACGAATACTAGAGTGCCATCTAGGTTAAAGCATTCACCTCTGTCTGCAAATAAGTGGTGCCGTTGAACCTAGACTTGTCCAACTATTGTTAGGGGGATTGATTTACTTATAGTAATTGTAATTGAAGTTGTTTGCCGTATTAGGGCCAGAGTGTTTTTCATAGATGTGTTGTTATAAATAAATACCTATATATCTTTACACCCAAGCTCTGTTCCGTGTTTGCTTGTTCTACTGTGTAAATTGCCCTATTTTGTATACTCCACATACTGCCTAACCTTTCTTGAGAGATGTCTGACTGCTCAGCCACAGCTACCAGGTGAATCTGTGTGGTACAGACAGCTACCAAGTGGGTTTACTGCCAACACCTGTAAGCCTAAATCTTTTGCAGTGGTCCCAGAGGTAACTGCACAGGTTTTCTGCTTAACAAAGACGGCATGGAGAACGACTGGCGCATAGCCTCCACAGAGGAGAGGGTCGCCAGAGTGCCCGACACATGTATGAAACCCCCGACCATGGCCACTCCCAACTGGGCCACGTTGGCACGGTGCTCTTCGTGATGACGTGCGTGCTCCCCCCGGGAAGCACGCACCTCATCACGAATGACACCCGTGCGCAACGTGACACCAATCAGGACCTTCTCCATACGGCCAGGGGTCCCCTCATCCGCAGGTGGAGGGGAGTCAGATGACATGGACATCCCCCCTACCTGCGGACGGGCCTGGGACGGGGCATCCCTGCTGGTGCATGGTGGTGCAGTCACAGTGTCAGGGACAGTGACATGCACAGGCACCTCCACGGCGACCTGTGCTGCCTCCTGCCCCTGGACTGCACCACTTGCCCCAGCAGGGATGCCCCCACCAGGCCCCATGTGTGGCTCAGTAGCGGCCTCCTCCTCCTCTGTGGAAACCACCAACCTGGATGGCCCCACCCCGTCTTCCGCCGTTGCAAGCCCCTGTGGGGGCTCACCCACCCCTTCCGAAGCCGTGGGGGCATCCCCGCCGCTTTGCTCCACAGCGCCGTCTCCGCCCTCTTCTTCACTTTGCGCTGTGTAGAAGGAGACATAGAACACAAGCATCAGGGTACTGTACAATGGTCCCCTAGACAGGAAGCAATAGCAGATGAGTGGCACTGTCAAAGATCCCTTCCATCATGTCCCCCCACAACACATGGGTCAGTGCAGGCAAAACACCTGCAGTAACAGGCATGGCGCATGCTATGGACATTAGCAAACATGTCCAAGGGACTCTTGAAACATACAATGTTGTTTATGAACTCACATGCATCATGGGTCATGCCTATTGCATGCACACACTTCACCGTACTTTCATCCATATGGACTCGTACACCCCAGACACAGTGGATGCAAGGATAACTAGGCTGCATCAGTGATTCTGAACATTGTCACAGACATGTGTCATGCATCCATGGCATTCACAAGTCACAGACATGCAGGTCAGACACACAGACATGGACACCATACATGCACATGGCATCAGCACCCATCCCTCACCCCCAACCATGTCCAGGAACAGAGACTGGCATGCTCTCATGTCTCCATTCCTCATAGGGCTCCCCATGTTGCATTTAAACACATACACCAACCGTGTGCTTCACACATTACTGTTCTCAAATGCATGACCATGATGTCCCTGCACACACACACGCGTACATGGCCTATGTCACACATACAGGCAAATATCAAACAACCAGCACACTGCAACATGCTCTGTCTCACACAGCAATGCTTGGCCACTTACCGCTCGACTCCAGATGGGTCTGCCTCTCAAGGACCTGGACGTGGAGCGCTGGGGATATGCGTTCCAGGACCCTCATCTGATCTTCCGACAAGTGGCCCCTTAGTATCCGCTGCCTTCAAGAGGTGCCGGGCCTTGTTGAGGGTCCTGGACCTGAAGTCCTCCCAGCGCTTCTTGACATGATGGAATAGTCGGACTGCCACCCCCTCCGCGTTGATGGCAGCCACGATGTCCGTCCAGATCCGAGTCCGTCCTTCCTTGTCGGCGCGCAAACTTCCGAAGAGGGCATCATACTGCCCCAGGACTTGCTCCACCAGGACACCAACTTCGGTGGCAGTGAAGCTGGTGGCCCTCTGCCTCTCCGGCTGGGGGTTGCCAGTGGTGTCAGATGTTGCAGTGCCCGACATGACAACCCCAGAGGCAGGAGTGGGTGGGCAACTGGGTCCTGGGGCTGGTCTGTGGAGCGATGGAATCCCAGTCGGGAGTCTTCGGTTCCAGCAGGGGTGGTCACAGCAACAGCACCCCTGGCTGATGTGCAGGCAGCAAATGGCAGGGCACGTGGCCAGTAGGCAATCAGGCAGCAGCAGATGGCAGGTGGGAGCTCTGGGGGGCAGTAATTCGGCCTTCTGGGCAGGTGTGTCATAGCGTGCAATTGGTGGAAAGGGCCTCAGCGCGTATGCGCATCTGTGACGTGCGTGCGCGGGCGTTTCCCTATGACTGCACGTCAGAGTGTCAGCTCGTGTAATTGGAGGATAGGGCCGTAGCGCGTACACGCGGAAGTGACGCTGGACGTGTGGGCATGTTTAAAAGGTACGTGTAGAACGCCATTTCCTTGTACGTGCTTTTCGTGGAGAGCGAGTGGGTGAAATCTGTACTTCTTGTTGGTTCACACGCGATTTACTTCACGGCGTTCCAAGTTCATACTCCGTTACCTCTGACAGCTTTTTCTCTTTTTGTCTTTTTGCTGGGCCTGTTTCCGTAAACAGCGTTCACTTCTCCTGTTGTCCTGTCTCCTCAGACAGCGTACAATTCTTCTTTTGGTGGGGGTGTTGCCAATGCGCACACGCACGTATTTTTCACGTGATTTTTCCTGGCAGACGGTGAGTCACGCACGTATTTAACATCTGTGCTTGCCCCGTGTGTTGCCTACCCCTTCAGAGGTCAGTCTAGGCTGCGTGTGACACGCATACGTTCATTTTTGTGTTTCTGGGTGCCACAGCGTAGTGCAGGTTTATTTTCCCACGCACGTGGTCTAGGAGGGGTTGCATGCACATTATCTCTCTTTTTTGGGGTGCCTGTGCGTTGCGTGACCCGTCATCTTCCCCCAGGGGTCACATACAGCCTTGCTAGAGCACTAGGGTACAAATTCCATCTAGTACCCTACCCCTTTGACCCCCAATTGCCCAGGACAATAGTTTACTGCAACTCCCATACGCACAGCAACATCAGTGCCATGGTTGGGAGGCAAGCACGCGGTAAGGGTGGCAAAGGTGGCCGAGCCACAAGAGGTGGCCGTGGTGGATACGGTAGGGGGCGTGGCCGGGACTTGCAGGGTGCCCCTAGCCCCCCATGTGTGGGTGACCAGTCAGGGACACCCATGCCCCCCCCCCTGGTTGAGGGTAACGTGGCTGACACCATCCCTGCTCAGCCCTTGTTGGACCAGCCCATTGTGGCACCAGACCTGGCCCAGGGTGACTCCATGGCTGACTTCCAGGTCAGCAGGTCTAGGCCATGTGTGGCGGTGCACGTTGGTGTCACCAGGCCACGTGGATCAGGGGCAGCTATGTCATCTGCTGCCCCGAGTAGGCAGGATGGGGAGGCTGCAGGGGCAGCTGCGGCTCCATCCACCCCAGCTCTGAGTGTCCCAGCCAGGACAGTGTCGGTCCCAGTCCATCCTTCTGACGTTCCCCCTGACTACATCACACTTCAGCTAATGCCTGCACCAAGTCCCATGGTGAGTGTTCATTCCCACACTCCTAGTCCACAGTCCACCGGGGCTCCTGCCCCTAGTGTCCAGGGCGGCGTAGGACACTCAGGATCCCCAAAACCTTCCAAGCGGAAGAGGAAGAGTGCTCATCCAGTACAGGCTGATGCCCCAGACACGGCTACACAGTCCGGCCCACCAAGGAAGCCTAGCTTCAATCAGGCCGAACTTGATGCACTTGTTGAGTATGTGTCCGCACATGACAGCGAAATGGTGATTACTGCAGGATGCAAGACCACACCTGCACAACGTCAGGCACACTGGCAGACCATTGCTGACCTCATAAGTGCCCTTGGATTCGTGAGGCGCACAGCTAATGATTGCTACAAGCGCTGGAATGACCTGAAGCGCAGGGCAAAGAAAAAGCTGGCCTCAAATCATGCCGCAACTCTAGTGACTGGAGGTGGGTCTCCAGCAGAGGACATAAAACTCACTCCACATGAGTATGTTGCTGGGACCTACGTCACGGAGGAACAGATCCAAGGCGTGGGAGACCTGCCAGATTACGAGGCATTGTCCGGTGAGTGCACATGTATGTGTGTGTCATCCATGTGCATGGTGTGTGTGAGAGGGCTTCTGATTGAGTGCCAGGTGAGGGTGTGTGTGCCTGAGTGGTTTGGGTCACCCATGTGCTTCATCCAATACATTCTGCGCACCAGGATTTGGGTATTGCAGTATCCCTTCTGGTAACAGTAGACATTCAGCCCAACCTCATGCCAGTTGCCCTTGAAGTGTCATCTTGCCACAACATAGTTGCGTATTATTCTGTGTTCATTCAGGCTGATTGTCTGCATTCCACCACTTTCACTAGGCATTTCTCAGTCCTATTGTCACAAGTGTGACATGGCTATGGTACATGCCATCTGTGTGATGGCATGTGTCATGTATGTGTATTGGACATGCCAATCACAGGCCAATGTGTGATGGCACTGCTAGCCAGCATGCAGCAAATGTGTTGGTCTTCCATCTTGGTGTCATCAATGTGTGCCATTTGCCTCCCCTTCATACGCAGTGACGGTGCATGCATGGGAGGGTTATAGTCATGTGGGACATGTGTCAATGAAGTACTGTTTTTGTTGCTTCTCAGCCCTAATTGTGTGCCATGGTGCTAATGCCTGTTCCCAATTCTTTTCTTTCATGTCTTTGCAGGGGATGACACACTTGATACTGCTGGGGTTGTGGAGATGGTGCAAACCCAGGAGGGGTCTCAGGCCCGACTGGGCACCAGTGAGGGATGTGGTGTGGTGGTGGGTGAGAACTCACACTTGCTGCAGACTATCATCTCAAGGGGTGTCTCTGGGTGCACCTCCCCTGAGCTCTATTCAGGTGTAGATTCGGATGATGAGACCTATGTGCCGTCGCAGGTAAGTGTTTCTGGGAGGGATTCTGTACTGTCCAACCCACCTGCACCGGGGTAGAACCCTCAATGGGGATGTCAGTGTTGGTAGGTCCGCCTTTGGTGGTTACGGATGCAGGGTCACACTCCGCAACATCTGATCCTGTTCCTGGGCCACAAGATCAGAGGGGGAATGCAGTCCTGCAGCCTCAGGCAGTGCCGGCACAGCAAGGCGCAGTTAGCCTTGCCCCAGACAGGTGTGGTGCCCGCCGACGTGGTGGCCGTACGCCACCTGGCAATACCGCATGGGAGCAATCCATATACGGTATGGCAAACCAACAGGCAGCATCATCTGAGATGATGGCATGGATAGGGTGGCCACTTCCATTGTCCCCCAAGAAAGGCTGATTGAACAACTACAGCAGGCAACAGACTCCATTTGCCAGTCACACAGGGAGGACATGTTGGTGTCCAACAGGGACAGGCGGGCGGCACTGGAGACTCTGCGGGAAGCCATTTCTATTGAGTCCCAGGGCCACAGAGAAGCCCTGAGGGTGGAACTCTGTCAGCTCAGGGTAACTCTTGTTGAGCTTGAGGCTTCAACTAACACGAGGACAGAACAGCAGCTGGAGCGGCTCATACGTACGCTCTCAGCTGAGATGCAGGCAACTAGGGAGGAGGTCTGGGCATCCCGTGAGTTGTTGCATGGGGACCTCTGCACGATTATCCTCCAGAACCAGACCTTCCACACCCGCCTGCTTGCTGCCACTGCGGGCGGTGGCGGTGCTGGGAGACATGTGTGGGGGCCTGGTGGAGGGTGCCCCTGGATGCAGGGGGGTGGGGGTGCAGGGAGACAGGAGTGGGGGCCTGGTGGAGGGTGCCCCTGGATGCTGGGGGGTGTGGGTGCTGGGAGACAGGAGTGGGGGCCTGGTGGAGGGTGCCCTACAGTGCTGGGGGGTGGGGGTGCAGGGAGAAAGGAGTGGGGGCCTGGTGGAGGGTGCCCTACAGTGCTGGGGGGGTGCAGGGAGACAGGAGTGGGAGCCTGGTGAAGGGTGCCCTACAGTGCTGGGGGGTGGGGGTGCAGGGGGACATGAGTTGGACATGAGTGGGGGCCTGGTGGAGGGTGCCCCTGGATGCAGGGGGGTGGGAGAGCAGGGAGACAGGAGTGGGGGTCTGGTGGAGGGTGCCCCTGGATGCTGGGGTGTGGGGGTGCAGGGGGATATGAGTGGGGCCCTGGTGGAGGGTGCCCCTGGATGCTGAGGGGTGGGGGTGCTGGGAGACATGCGTTGGTGGGCAGTAGTGCAAGGTGACCTGTGGGTTGGCTGGGGTGCATGGCCATGGTGGATGGGCTGCCTGTGGGACATGTGCAGGGGTGCAGGGTAGTCCCCTGTGGTGTGGGCCGCCTGCAGGGGCCGTGGAGGGTGTAGAGGGAACAGCTGGGAGGACACACACGGCCAATTCATGTGTGGGACTCCCCAGCACCCCCGAAATACATGTAGGCTGCTGGATTCGCGTGTGGAATTTCCCGCGCACCCGGAGTACACGTACCCTGCTGCAATTGCGTGTGGAAGTTCACGCGCACACCGAAATACACGTGCCCTGCAAATTCGCGTGTGAAACTTCCCGCGCACCCCAAAATACACGTACCCAGGGCTATCGCGTGTGGAACTTCCTGCGAACCCCGTAATACACGTACCCTGCTGATATCGCGTGTGGAAGTTCACGTGGACCCATAATACACGTACCCTGATGAAATCGCATGTAAGACTATCTGCGCACCCCTGAAATACACGTACCCAGGCAAATCGCACTGCTGGGGGGTGGGAGGGGGTGGGAGACATGAGTGGGGGCCTGGTGGAGGGTTCCCCACAGTGCTGGGGATGGGGATGCAGGGAGACAGGTGTGGGGGCCTGGTGGAGGGTGCCCTACAGTGCTGAGGGGTGGGGGTGCAGAGGGACATGAGTTGGACATGAGTGGGGGCCTGGTGGAGGGTGCCCCTGACTGCTGGTGGGTGGGGGTGCAGGGAGACATGAGTGGGGGCCTGGTGGAGGGTGCCCCTGGATGCTGGGGGGTGGGGGTGCTGGGAGACCTGTGGGGGCATGGTGGAGGATGCCCTGCACTGCTGGGGGGTGGGGGTGCTGGGAGACATGTGTGGGGGCATGGTGGAGGGTGCCCTGCACTGCTGGGGGGTGGCGGTGCTGGGAGACATGTGTGGGGGCCTGGTGGAGGTTGCCCCTGGATGCTGGGGGGTGGGGGTGCAGGGAGACAGGAGTGGGGGCCTGGTGGAGGGTGCCCCTGGATGCAGGGGGGTGGAGGTGCAGGGAGACATGAGTGGGGGCCTGGTGGAGGGTGCCCCTGGATGCAGGGGGGTGGGGGTGCAGGGAGACAGGAGTGGGGGCCTGGTGGAGGGTGCCCCTGGATGCTGGGGGGTGTGGGTGCTGGGAGACAGGAGTGGGGGCCTGGTGGAGGGTGCCCTACAGTGCTGGGGGGTGGGGGTGCAGTGAGACAGGAGTGGGGGCCTGGTGGAGGGTGCCCTACAGTGCTGGGGAGTGGGGGTGCAGGGGGACATGAGTTGGACATGAGTGGGGGCCTGGTGGAGGGTGCCCCTGGATGCAGGGGGGTGGGGGTGCAGGGAGACAGGAGTGGGGGTCTGGTGGAGGGTGCCCCTGGATGCTGGGGGGTGGGGGTGCAGGGGGACATGAATTGGGGGCCTGGTGGAGGGTGCCCCTGGATGCTGGGGGGTGGGGGTGCTGGGAGACATGCGTTGGTGGGCAGTAGTGCAAGGTGACATGTGGGTTGGCTGGGGGGCATGGCCATGGTGGATGGGCTGCCTGCGGGACATGTGCAGGGGTGCAGGGTAGTCCCCTGTGGTGTGGGCCACCTGCAGGGGCCGTGGAGGGTGTAGAGGGAACAACTGGGAGGACACACATGGCCAATTCACGTGTGGGACTCCCCGGCACCCCCGAAATACACGCAGGCTGCTGGATTTGCGTGTGAAATTGCATGTGGAACTTCACGAGCACACCGAAATACACGTGCCCAGGCCAATCGCGTGTGGAACTTCCCGCGAACCCCGTAATACACGCACACGCTATTTTTCACACAGCGGGTGTCCGTGTTTGTCGGTACCCCTTTGCACCTCATTTGTCCTAGAGGGCCACAGTATGGATCATTCATCATAGCTGTATATGGGTGCTTTTTGTTAGCGCACATTTTGGCGCACATTTATTTCAGGCACAGGGACGCTACCGCCTGCTTTCTTGTGGCGTACTTGTTTGGCCCTGTGCGCGTCTTTGACCGTGCGCTTGTTTGCCCTATTCGATTCCATGAATATGAGTTGTAGGCGAGCGTGTGGGCGTTCCGCGCACTTGCCTCCTGTACTTCCCCCGTGACACACATATTTTCACGCGTTGTTCCCCATTCCGAGTGTTACGCTCCGTGTTCCGCCTACTTTTGTAATGTGCGCCACGCTATGTGCGATTTCGCAGCGGCCGTGGCGCACGCCGTTGGATGACCTGTGCGCCTGCATGCGCCGTGCACTTTTTCAGCGCACATCCATTATTTTTCTCGCGCACGGACTTCCATGAATCGATGTGCGCAGGTTTCCATGCGATTTTCGCAGTTGCACTGCGATTTTCGCACTTTTACTGCGATTCGCACGTTTTGGCACCTCTGCGCCGGAATTTTCGGTGCACATTAATTCCATGAATCGGCCTGTCAGTCTTTTTCACTCACCGTTCACATTTTTCCTCTCTGGATCCTCGGGATCACCGCCTTTGTTACTGCCTTCTTCGGCTTTTTGCCCGCTCAGCTGCCCATAGGAATGGGAATGGGTTAGGTGGGGAAACACGGGTCTGCAGATTTCTCTTACACTACCACTGTCTACAGGGAGCTTCACGGTCTACTCAGCCGAATGGCAAAGGACTCGTGATATTGCCGAAGACCTAGAGTTACTTTATGTCGACGGTCAATGGGTGACTTATTCTGATCAATAATCGATAACCATCAAGCTCTGCTACCAAGTGTACTCGGAGACCCCCAGCCGGCCCATATAGCCGAGGCTTGCTCAGAAGTACTTTACGATGAGATAGCTGCACCCTTGAGATGGATGGGGGTGCAGATTATGATATGATATGGCATTTGTAACGCGCCTATACTTCATTACTCCAACACCAATCAATAAGGACAACTAAATGGTTTGGCAAAGGCAGTCCGTTTAATGACAAGTACAGAAAACAGGGAGTCATGGATATCAGCAGTATGGGATTGTCTTTCTCGCATCAAACTCCAACGAACTTCATACAAGTTGTGACCTTTATACTCAAAACTCGTCATAATTGACGTGTAACTCTCAAAAGTTAACATGCAATTCTACTGTTTAGGAAAAGGTATCTTTACTATAGGTACTATATCTGTATATGGTAACGGAGTGAGGGGATTGGGTAAACACTGTCAGGTGGGCGTCTAAGCCCTTCCTTAAAAATGACTACTGTAGACATCACTAAAAGTATGACGTCTCATTGGTTCTACTAACTATAGGACCCTAGATTATTTGGTAAATTGTGATTGGGTTGGCACCAACCCCATGCATAATTTTCTATTTTGCTTAGCAGCACGCAGAACGGTCAGCCAGGTGTGGGGTTCCCCTCGTTACCCAGCCTTCCTCTGATTATGGTTACAATCAATCATTACTTTAATAGCCATGTGTCAATTAGTTCACGGTGGTTGGCCTCAAAACTGCATCTTCTGTCTGCAAAGGTTCTGATATCATCATCTGGCCTGGTGCCATGCATAGGTGTGAACTCTAGTCTCTTCTCTCTTGGCTGGTCACGTGATGCGGACACCGTGAATTTGTTTCTTTTCTCTCAATTTGTGTAGTTGATTTTCGTTTCACCCACCACCTGCCTTCGCCTTCTTATCTCGATCTTTCAGAGGCAGGATATTCTGGTCTTAGTTTCAATTAAAAGTGGCTACTGTTCATAGCTTCTATTGGTATGACCTTGGCTCTCCTGGCACGAGCTGCCTCTGCCGAGTTTCGATTCAGCCGTCTCTTCTCGTTTTGCTAAATATGAATCTTTCTCATTTGTCCTTTAGTAACCTGGGTTGGTTCTGCTTTTGTGCAAAGTAGAAATAACCTTATAATAAAGTGCTTCGTTTGAGGTAGATTATATATAATGGCGCTTGCCGCACTACTCTTCTACTTAGCATAGCAAGCCACACTGTTTTCTTAGCTTTCTTGCGGTTCCAAGCATATTTACAGGCATAAAATGGTCAAATATCTTCATCTTGCTTACAGCTTGAACTTCTTTGCATTTCAACATCATTCTTCCCCTTTAGGTTCTCGATATCTTTATTCATGGCGTTTCCTCTCTTTGTGTCATTCTTGGGTCGTCATTTCTTCTATCTGTGAGTCAGTCCGGGCCCTCATGACGTCACCATTTGTCTTCCATTAAGACCTTTTTGGTTTCTTCCGGGACAGTACTTAGGCATTCTTCATTTTGTTTCATTTGCTGGTACGGTTTCCTTAATGGATACCTTACTGTCCATGGTTTTCTGGGTATCGGTACTTCAATATGCGTTGCTCTTCTGATAGGCACTGGGCAGAGCCCCACTGCAGCTCTCTGTTGGCTTATTTGCTCATCATACGTCACATATCTTGGTGTGAACGTTCCTGGAACTTCAAAATGGGCGACTGGAGTGCAGGCTTTATTTGGGACTTCCTCTACACCTGCATGGTAAGTAGTGGTGGCGCTCACCACGCTCCTGTTATGGTCATGTTGAGGGATGTGCCCCTCCACAGAGAAATTGGCGATTTCAAGGCAAAATTCACCAACTTTGCCAATTTCACCCATGGTGCGAGATTGGCCATTATGGTGCTTTCCCATCAGAAAAAGCAGTGTTTTCTTTTTTTTTTTACAAAATGTTGCTTATGGGCCAATATTTCATTTTTTTCACAAAATTCTCTGCAAAACCTCGAAATTCACTTAAAAGTGACAAATCAGGAAACAATTCTCTCCCCCAGGCGAAGCAAAATTGCTGGTGAATTTCGCTAATTTAAATTCAACAGCAGTAATTTTGACCCACACCATGTCTTGTTGAGTCATCAGGCCTGGAAGTTGAGAGCACTGGTGGAGCAAGTGCAGGCCTAGCCGCCATCATGAGGTATGCCAGCGTTGCCCTTGGCTCTTGTGGTGGTGCCATGGAGTCATGGCACCGCTGCCACCTCAGAGTGCGGCAGTTCATGGTGGTTGTTAGTTCAGCTGAACAGACGGGGTCAGTGAGCCCAGAGCCAGGTTCATAGAGGCGTGATGGGCTGGGGAGGAGACACCTTCAGATGAAGCAGCAGTGAGAGGGAGTTCCCAGCCCAGAGGCAGGAGGAAGCTGGACACGTGGAAAGGGAAGTCAGCAATTGCTCCTTCTGATTTCTCGCCCCAAGCCTTCTTAATCAATGCTCAGTCATTAGTAGCTCACAAAATGCAAATGTGCATTTTATAGAAAATCATATACCAGACTTTTTATTTGTGATAGAGACGTGGTTCTCCGATTCGTCCGGTCTGGATATAGTGCACATTTTGCCCGCTGGTTATTGTGAGAAACCTGAAGGTGTCTTCCAGACTAGTCCCCGGGGATCTGTCGTCCTGGTGGGCAGGGCACGGCCGTCGTTGTTGGATCCAGTTCCTGGGGGTGGACCAGTGTGAGAGGATCACCTGGATGGGGGGTCCTCGGGGAGGGGAAGTGGGACACTGACGAGTGAGACGAGGAACTCCTTCCTTATAAGAACTCTTTCCCATCCTACCCCATAGGATATTCAGAATCACTTTTTTTACACCATGAAAAAGA
Source organism: Ambystoma mexicanum (assembly GCF_040938575.1). Lineage (NCBI taxonomy): Eukaryota > Metazoa > Chordata > Amphibia > Caudata > Ambystomatidae > Ambystoma > Ambystoma mexicanum. Next base: position 844,688,384 of record NC_090938.1, read on the forward strand.
ACTAACACCTGAGCAGTTTACCTAACATGTCCCAACACAAGGGTCAGGCAGAGTCACTGCGGTTTCGCTCTTTGGGTTTCCAAGCTGTGAGCATTCCTTTTTTTCGTGCACACGGCACTTCTGTCTCTCCCTTGTCTTTCTTTCTGGGTCATGTCTCACGTGATTCCTTTCTACTCTGTGCCGCTCCTCGGGCAGCTCTCCCCTGCTTTGCTCCGTACTCGTGCAGATCGCATTGTGTTTTGGTCTTCCCCTTCTTGCCCTGCCTCTCTTCCCTTCTCGGCTCCTTCTCTTGTTCTCCTGGCTTCTTTTAGCGTCTGTTCTCTTTGGGTGACCGTCCTCTTTGCTCCTGCGCTCTCCCGCGGCCGGTTGCTTTCCTCCTGGCTCGCACTGCCACCTGTGGTCCCTGCTTCTTACTGCGCTTTCTGTTAGGAGCAGTCTCGCCCTCTCCTGTGGTTCGCTGTAGCCTCTTTCTATCTGTGGAAACTCTGGGGCAATCTCTTTCATTCCTTCCTTGCTGGACTTTGCCATTTTGTATTCCATACATACCGGAACCCATATTACACCAGACAAGCATTTCACGCAGCTTGTGGAGGTACCAATACTCTGGCACCTACGAAGATTGGAATTTGAGAGAAGCCGGAAGCTGGGAACCCTTCCTATTCTGCGTAGGTTTTTTTTGTGCCTTCTGGCTTTTTCTGGCTTTTTCCCCTTACCTGGGCCGTCCTGGGAGGGGCCAGCTGACAGTTCCATCTCTAAAAAAGGAGGAAGCTTGTGGAAGAAGAAGAAGAAAGAAGAAGTCAACTACAGAGGACTTAAGTTTAGGTGAGGAGGAGGGGGATCTGTGGAAATCGGAGGAGGAAGATACCCAGTTGACAGTGTGCAACACCCGAAAGAAACCATGGCCATGGCCGAACAGGTACAAGAACTGGTGGCAGCTGTACAGGGCTTAACACTTGAAGTCCAGAATTTAAAGGCAGAGAATTCTGTACTATGACAATTGATGTCTGGACGGGATCCCCACCCAGCTGACCTACCTCCCATGACCCTCTCTTCAGGTAAGTTCGATGGAGCACCTAAAAGTCATAAAAGAGTTAATCCAAGCCTGCATGGTCTACTTTGCTTTCTGCCCACACACCTATGCAGCTGAACACGCCCGTGTAGGCTTCATGGTTTCAAACATGATAGGGAACGCCCTGTCATGGGCCACACCATTGGTGACCAGCAATAATCAGGTACTTCGCGACTACAATGGACTCCTTAACCTGCTTAGGCAAGCTTTTGAGCGCCCAGAAACCACGTATGTGGCATGTGAAGAGCTTCTGGACATTCATCAGGGAATAAGCGACCTACTCTCCTACATCACCTCCTTTAAATGCGTCGCTACGAAGCAGGGTGGCCTGAACAGGCCCAGTATGCCATCTTTTGCCAAGGTCTAAAAGAAGAATTAAAGGACAAATTACCAAGGACGCCTCGACCTGCAAACTTCTCTGATCTTCTTTCCACTGTTTCACAGATTTGAATACCGACTAGGAGAACAGAGATCGGAGAGAAGGAAAGGAAAGGCTCCCATGGCGCAGTCAACAGTGGCATACCCTCCTCCTCCCTCTGCGGTATGTCAATCCAGGGATGAACCTATGCAAATCGATTCTGCCAGAGCCCCCGCTGACCCCTGAAGAAAGAAAACACAGACGGAGTCGGGGCTATGCATGTATTGTGGCTCTGATAGCCATCTCCTTCGGGCCTGCCCGGAAGTACCTCCAAGGTGGGCGGGAAAAGCACAACCTCAGACCTAACAGGGACGGGTATCCGAGGTATGTCTAGCAGTGGTCCCTATGTCTCACTCACAGTGGCTCCCAATCCTGGTAATGAAGACAACATGGTCATCACTCTGCAGATTACGATGAATCACCAGACCATTGATACTCTGGCACTCATTGACTGTGGTGCGGCCGGAAATTTCATTGATACGTTGTGGGCTGACAAAAACGGCTTACGTCATCTTAGACAAGAAGATCAGAAGGCGGAAGGGGTGGATGGCACACCTCTCACTTCTGGTCCCATCACTCATTCCACAGAAACCCTTCTTGTCAAGGTGTTGCATCACACCGAAAGACTAACTTTTGACATTATACGAGCAGCACATTTTCCCGTTATACTCGGAATTTTCTGGCTCAGGAGGCATAACCCTACGATAGACTGGGCCACAAACACCATGGCATTCAGTTCATCATATTGTCAGCAACATTATCTTCTGGATACAGCCAGAGAGACGGTGAACATCACACCTGCCAAGCCAACCACATCCAGAGGTGTTTGTTGTGTTCCTCCGGAACTTTTGGAGTTCAAAGAAGTATTTGTCAACAAAGCGGTGTTGGACCTACCTCCACACCGCCTGGAGGACTGTGCCATAGAGCTGGTCTCAGAGGCACTAGTTTGATTCAGGCGCACGTTTGTGTTATCCCTCACTGAGAAGAAAGCCTTGAGAACTTAACTGGACGCACACTTGGAAAATGGTCCCTTACAGTCTTCCAACTCCCCGGCAGAGGCGTCGTTATTTTTAATTCTAAGGAATTAAGACCCTGTATTGACTGCAGAGGATTGAACCAGGTCACAGTGAGGGATAGGGAGCCTATGCAACTCATTTCGGACATACTCTAGGCAGTCCAGGGGGCTACTATGTTCTCCAAGCTCTAACTTCGTAGCGCATATCATTTGCTTTGCATACAAAGCGGGACGAGTGGAAGATGGCCTTCCGTACACCCTATGGGTTGTACGAATATAAGGTCATGCCGTTTGGCTTGTCAACGCCCCCGCTGTGTTTCAATGGTTTATGGACCGCATATTCTCAGATTTTCTTTTCTTGAATACTATTGTGTACTTGGACAACATCCTGGTGTTTTCCCGAACCCCCCAAGAGCACACAGAGCACTTCAGGACAGTACTCCTTCGTCCGCAAGAGCATAAGTTATTGGTCAAGCCTGAATAATGCCTCTTGAGGGTTTCCGCAGTAGCATATTTGGGATTCACACTCTCAGAAAAAGGCATAAAGATGGACCATCCCAGCATGGCCTATCCCGAAGTCAGTAAAAGAAATCCAGAGGTTGTTAGGATTGGCAAACTTTTACTGTAAATTCATCACTGACTTTTCCAAGGTAGTGTTACCCATCACGGCACTACTCAAGAAAGAGGCCTTACTCTTCAAGTGGACAGAAACTGTTGACGAGGCCTTTGGTCATAAAAAAAAACTGTTTTGCTCAGCACCTATTCTATGCCAACCCGACCAATCCTGTCCCTTCCTAGTCGAAGCGGATGCCTCTGTTGGTGCAGTGGGCGCTGTATTGTTACAGAAGGAAGGTATGGAGCATCCGGTGCCTTACCTGTCAAAAACACTCACCACAAGCCAACGGAATTATTCTGTGATAGAAAAAGAACTATTGGCTATCAAAATCGCATGCAAAGGGTGGAGACACCTATTGCAAGGAGGGAGCTTCCCCTTCACCATCCACACTGATCACAAGAATCTTAAGGTACTCGGAGGTATGGAGTGTGTCAACTCAAGACAGATCAGGTGGGCCTATTTCTTCAATCAATACGACTTCCACATCACCTACATACCCGGCAGCCAGAACATCTTGGCTGATGCCCTTTCATGCAGGTGGACCCTGGACTCCCCTTCTGATCATCACACAGAGACCATATTTTGGAGGAATCTAATCATAGGACAGCTATCCACCTTTCTGCAGGACGTCAAGAAGGCCTCTGCTTCCGTCTGAACTACTACTATACCCAGAGTTCCACAACACCGAGTGGAACAGAAGAACGGCTTACTGTTCATCGACCAGAAGTTGTTTGTACCCTCTCCATCCTTACAGCAAATGGTCACGGGCTGGTGCCATGACAATGTCACTGTTGGACATCGAGGTATCAAGGGCACCACCGATCTCGTTTCCCCCAGTTTCTTCTGGCGTACGATATCCGCAGATGTGGACCGGTATTGCCGGACTTGCCCTGTCTGTTCCAGAAGCAGGGCACGCATCCAAACGCCCATTGGTGTACTGGAACAGATGCCGGTTCCCACCAGACCCTGGTCCCAGATTTCGACAGACTTTATTGTTGATCTACCAGTGTCCCGGGGCTGTTCGTGTATCATGGTCACCGTCGACTCCTACTCTAAGCTGGCCCATTTCTCTCCTCTGTCAGGAATACCATTGGCGTCGGAAATGGCTGATGTATTCATTAGAGATATATTCCGTCTACACGGTCTGCCGGACAAGATTGTCTCAGACTGAGGATGCCAGTATACGTCCAGATTTTGGAAGGCACTGTGTAACAGACCAGGCATCGAAAGGGCTCTTTCATTGGGATTTCAACCGCAGATGAATGGACAGACTGAGTGTCCCAACGCTACTTTAGAATAGTACCTCCGCTGCTATATCAATCAACACCAAGACAAATGGGTTTCCCTTTTACCCACAGCGGAGCACGCATATAACAACACAGTGCATTCGGCAATAGGTATCTCTCCTTTCTTCTACACCCCGTAGCATCTTTCTGACCAAGGTATATCCCGCTAACATTCCTGCCATCGAATCCAACCTGGCTGAGATAGCCTCTGCACACGACACAGCCAAGAAAATCCTGCTAGAAGCACACAGTCGATACAAGGCTCAGGCAGACGCCATTGCATGCAGTGTCCTGAGTGGAATGTGGGTTCCAAGGTTTGGCAATCAACAAGATACCTACCCATTTGGGTCCACCCTACTAAATAATCCCCCCGCTTTCTCGGTCCCTATCGCCAAGATCAATCCAGTGGTGTATCGGCTTAGACTGCCTAAGAGTCTAGAGCGTATACATCTGGTGTTCCACACATCCCTCTTGCGCCCAGTAGCACAGGGCTCTGGCCCCATTCCAGTCGACAGACTTCCCTGTGTTTCTACTCCTGCTCCAGAGGAGTATGACGTCTCCTCAATCTGCAACTCTCATTACAGGAGGGGTCGTCGAAATATCTGGTGAGTTGGAAGGGCTTCCCATCCTCTGAGGACTCTTGGGAGCCTAGATCCTATGCTCATGCGCCAAGGCTGGTGCGCCTGTTTCACCGGAATCACCCGGGAAAACCTGGGGGGGATCTGTTCTGGGAGGGGGCATACTGTCATGTGCCAGGTGGGACGGCACCTGTGGGATCGCTGGCGCGTCCGTTGCCATTAACAGTGCTGCTACATTTCTTCTGTTCTGTTGGGTAGCGGTCTAGTGGCTTGCAAAATGGCAGCCGGCCGGAGGTACTTTTTTCCTTTCCACCTGGTGGTCGGCGTGTGGGAATCCACTACTGCGGTTTGCTCTTTGGGTTTCCACGCTGCGAGTATTCCTTTTTTTGTGCACAGGGCACTTCTGTCTCTCCCTTGTCTTTCTTTCCGGGTCGTGTCTAACGTGACTCCTTTATACGCTCTGCCGCTCCTCAGTCAGCTCTTCCCTGCTTTGCTCTGTACTCATGCGGATCGCATTGCGCTCTGGTCTTCCCCCTTACCTTGCCTCTCTTCCCCTCTCGGCTCCTTCTCTTGTTCTCCTGGCTTCCTTTAGCGCCCGTTCTCTTTGGGTGGTCATCCTCCTTGCTCATGCACTCTCCCGTGGCCAGTTGCTTTCCTCCCGGCTCGCCCTCTCCTGTGGTCCGCTGTAGCCTCTTTCTCTCTGTGGACACTCTAGGGTAATCTCTTCCATTCCTTCCTTGCCGGACTTTGCCATTTTGTGTTCCATACATACCGGAACGCATATTCCACCAGACAAGCATTTCAAGCCGCTTGTGGAGGAACCAATCCTCTGGCATCTAAGAAGATTGGAATTCGAGAGAAGCCGGATACTGGGAACCTTCCTATTCTGCTTAGGCTTTTTTTGTGCCTTCTGTCTTTTCCCCACCTTAACTGGGCCGTCCCGGGAGGGGCCAGCTGACAGTTCCATCTCTTGGCGGTCACAGTGGCTTTCTCCCGTGGCAGGCCATATCACATTAAAAAAAAGGAGGAATCTTGTGGAAGAAGAAGTCAAAGTCAACTACAGAAGACTTCAGCTCAAGTGCGCAGGAGGGGGATCTGTGGAAATCAGAGGAGGAAGATTACCCAGTTGACAGGCTGGCGCCCTTTTTGCTGAAACTACTGATACCAGAAGGCCCTAGGAGAGCCCAACTTAAACGCACAAAGTGGTTATACAAGGGTCGAATAAAACCCCTTGACAGTCAAAAGTCTTTGACCCGTAATCAAGAGGAAAGCTGAGGAAAGTAAATCTTGTATTGTGATAAAACAAAGTGAACAGTGTAAATGGCAAATGTGAACCCGGCTGAGGGATGTCTGCAGAACGGGGTGAAATACGATAACCCCATGAACATTGTGGTAACAAGAGTTTAAACAGACGGAGGGATGTCCACAGTGAAATATTGTAAGATTGTTTAAGACATTGGGCCTCATTACAAGTTTGGAGGTAGCCTTGTCTGTAATACTTGCAGGCTACCTCCAAACTTTAAAAAAATTCTGGCACCCGCGAATGGGCAATTATCGGGTTATTACGGCCCAGCCGGACCCGGTAATTGCCCATCCGCGGGTGCCGCCATCGGGTGATCCCCATTCCCATTTGAGCCCCATAGGACTCAATGGGAATGGGGATGCCTGTAGCACCGGCACCGATCATTACGGTGCCGGTGCTACAGGCAAGCTGTGCTTGCGGGTGCTTTTCATTCCGCCAGGTCAGACCTGGCGGAATGAAAGGCCATCTGCGAGCACAACTCAGAGTTTGCTGGTACGGATACAACGGTACCGGCAAGCTTACCGGAACCATTGTATCCAGACCAGCAAGCTCCTAATGACCCCCATTTAGACTTGTGAATACAATATGTCAAATCTTGTGAGTAAAAAGCTGTAGTGAACCTGACGGAGGGAGGCTAACATTCGAGAAGTCTATGAGCCCGGAATAGGGGGACTCAGGGGTGAAAGCCATCACCCAAGGTACATACGGAAAGGAACTTTTGTTTTGGTATTTTGAACACATCAGGCCCTGAAAGGCATGAGACTTTGTAGAAAAGAGACTTAACCCTGGAAGGTCCTGATATTGGTGGAAGGAACTATAGACTTGTGCTGAAGAAGACCGAGGGTGTGCTGTGCTCAGGAGTCCCGCCTTGTCCTGTGCTAAAAACTTGAGGTAAAGGAGACCACAGCCATAACATCCTGCCTTATTATTTGTGAACACTATCCCACACTCTTTTGTAATTTAGCGGCAAGGCATGGCAATCGTTTTTTTAGTATAGGCCCTTTTATTTGACAAGACGCCACTCGGACTGTCTTATTATTGTTTGATGGTTGTAGCTTGCTCCCATCGTAGATTTAGGTTTAGATTAGGCATGTTTCCAACCTGCATATACAGTTTAATAAACACCCTTGAACTGTGATCACTTGTGCTGTCTTTAATGTTGCCACCATGAGTTCCTTACAGTAAGGGTTCCTCTTTTATACATTCTTTTGAAATAAAAAGTAAATATAATAAACATTATGCAAAAACCCATAAAATGCCCAGAGTACATGTTGTTACATAGCTTTTGCGAGGTTCAACATTTGCAGGTGCTCTTGGCAGGGAGGGTGCACGACGGGCATTAACACAGGGCATATATGGCTCACGGGTTTCATCAATACACAGAGGGCACGTAAGTGACCTGGGCGAGCAGCTTCTGTGGAACCAAGACCGGATCTGAGCCGCCCCCCTGAGCCTGTTTCACCGCTGAGACTTTGAATGGGACGGCTCCACAATCCTTCAGCGTCTGCAGAGATTTATATGTAATTAAACTTTCAGATAATTCTCCAGACTGTAGCTGCTCTGTGAGTCTTCTCTGAACTGAGGTATTCGGGGACAATACCCCCAAAGATCTAAAGCCTCACAAATTGGGGAAATTCTTAGTTCAAGTCAAGAATATTTTATTTCCTGGTGCTTTTCAAAACCACTTGCTTTATACGTCTGTATACAAGTGTTTCAGGGATGTGCAGAGAGTTAAGAGTGTGGGCCTGGACGGTGGCATCGCCCTACTCGCAGACCCCCAGATGCCACCTTGCACCCTCTGAAAGCTGCCTAGCCCACGGCAGAAAGCATCATCGCAGGACTAAGAAGATCTGCCCCCTTCCTCAGGGAGCTGCACTGGCTGCCCCTTCAAGCAGGCATCAAGTTCAAGACAGCCTGCATCACCTACAAAGCAGTCAAAACCAAAACACCACTTTACCTGATAGACTCCTCTCCAGAGGCCCGTGCAACACCAGAAGCCAAAGCATCGCCAAGCGGGCGACAAAGAACAGCAAGAGAGACAGGAAGTGGCAGCAGGCCTGTTCCTGCTAGGCACCCTGTCTCCCAAACAGGTTATTACAGCAGATATGACTGTCCCCCTAAATCCTACACTTCAGGGAGGAGCTCAATACCCTACTCTTCAAAGGACATCTACCAATTGCTGTTCACTCCACTGCACCCTACTTCTCCCCCCTCTGGATCTCCCACCCTGCCCTGCTCCTCTGATCCATACCACACCATGCCTCTGCTACCCAGCGCCCTCACGCATAGCCCCTTAGGTGCATTTCCTGTGAACACCACTCCTCTGCTACCCAGCACCCTCACGCATAGCCCCTTAGGTGCATTTCCTGTGAACACCACTCCTCTGCTACCCAGCGCCCTCACGCATAGCCCCTTAGGTGCATTTCCTGTGCACACCACTCCTCTGCTACCCAGCGCCCTCATGCATAGCCCCTTGGGTGCATTTCCTGTGCACACCACTCCTCTGCTATCCAGCGTCCTCACGCATAGCCCCTTAGGTGCATTTCCTGTGCACACCACTTCTCTGCTACCCAGTGCCCTCACGCATAGCCCCTTGGGTGCATTTCCTGTGCACAGCACGCCTCTGCTACCCTGCTCCCTCACGCATAGCCCCTTGGCTGCATTTCCTGTGCACAGCACGCCTCTGCTACCCAGCGCCCTCACGCATAGCCCCTTGGGTGCATTTCCTGTGCACAGCACGCCTCTGCTACCCTGCACCCTCATGTATAGACCCTTGGGTGCATTTCCTGTACACAGCATGCCTCTGCTACCCTGCGCCCTAATGCATAGCCCCTTGGGTGCATTTCCTGTGCACAGCACTCCTCTGCTACCCAGTGCCCTCACGCATAGCCCCTTGGGTGCATTTCCTGTGCACAGCATGCCTCTGCTACCCTGCTTACTCATGCATAGCACCTTGGGTGTATTTCCTGTGCACACCGCACCTCTGCTACCCTGCACCCTCACGCATAGCCCCGTGGGTGCATTCATACCCTGCTCAGGGCTAGGCATTTCATTTAGCCAGGATCAGACTCTGGGCCGCCTTCTTACAACCCAAGCTCTAGCAGAGAGTCTTAAGCAGGAGATCAGTGCATGCCAAATAAAACCAATCCCATGTGCCAGGCTAGAGGAGCTGTGCCCACCACAACATTACTCTTTTAATCCAGCTCGGGGGTGCTTGGCTGCCCAGTGGTGGGATCCGGAAGCTTCTAATAGTGATGTAACACGCCCACCCGCCCCACAACATTGTTAAGAAAACTGGCCACAACCACCTCTTCTCTGAGCTGGCGTAACATCACTTTGTGAATAGGGAGGCCCAGCTAGAATAGGGGCAGCTAGAATAGGGGGGCCGAGTTAGCATGAATTCAAGAGGCTCCTCTTTTGTAAATACATCTATTACAATATAAGACTAGGGGGACTATGGGGGCTAAAGGTCACATTTAGCCATTATTATGCGGTCCTCTCTGGCTGCACTATGATATGATATAAGTCATTTATAACGCGCTTGTACACCAGGGTTTCTAGGTGCAAATTATTCAGTGAAATCCAAGGGTTCACGGCCCCATTCAGCCCCAAACTCAGCAGCATTGTGACTTGCTCAGCGTGGACTCGCTGTAGATTCTACCAGAGGAGAAACCGCCTGCGGTGAACAAGAAGGCCACGTACAAGCCCAAACTAAAGAGCCTAAAGGGTTAAAGAGACACATTTATTAGGAGAGCACTGGGGCCATAGAGGGCACATCCTGGCTGCATTTATACCGACCAGTCCCCATCACAGAAGACCAGACGCAGCACTGGTCCCCATCACAGAAGACCAGACACTAACACTGGTCCCCATCACAGAAGACCAGAAGCGGCACTTGTCCCCATCACAGAAGACCAGACGCGGCACTAGTCCCCACACAGAAGACCAGACACTAACACTGGTCCCCATCACAGAAGACCAGATGCGGCACTGGTCACCATCACAGAAGACCAGACGCGGCACTGGTCCCCACACAGAAGACCACACGTGGCACTGCTCCCCAGACAGAAGACCACACGCGGCACTGGTCCCCACACAGAAGACCAGACACTAACACTGGTCCCCATCACAGAAGACCAGACGCGGCACTGGTCACCATCACAGAAGACCAGACGCGGCACTGGTCCCCACACAGAAGACCACACGTGGCACTGCTCCCCAGACAGAAGACCACACGCGGCACTGGTCCCCACACAGAAGACCAGACACTAACACTGGTCCCCATCACAGAAGACCAGACACGGCACTGGTCACCATCACAGAAGACCAGACGCGGCACTGGTCCCCACACAGAAGACCACACGTGGCACTGCTCCCCACACAGAAGACCACACGCGGCACTGGTCCCCACACAGAAGACCAGACACTAACACTGGTCCCCATCACAGAAGACCAGACGCGGCACTGGTCACCATCACAGAAGACCAGACGCGGCACTGGTCCCCACACAGAAGACCACACGTGGCACTGCTCCCCACACAGAAGACCACACGCGGCACTGGTCCCCACACAGAAGACCAGACACCAACACTGGTCCCCATCACAGAAGACCAGACGCGGGACTGGTCCCCACACAGAAGACCAGACGCGGCACTGGTCCCCACACAGAAGACCACACGTGGCACTGCTCCCCAGACAGAAGACCACACGCGGCACTGGTCCCCACACTGCGTGACTCATTTTATTCTATTTTATTTCACAAAATCCTAAAACTTTACATTACAACGAAACAAAAAAGAAGAGAACAAGAAAAAAGAAGATATTTACAATAAAGGAATCATTTACAATTGAAAGGTTTACCCTGCAATACTGAACAGTGCTGTCGTCGTGCAGGTACATTACACACCATATAGTAGAATTGGTGTCACATGTGCCTTATTGAACCCAAGTAATGGGCACAAGGAAAAAAGACAACACTTCTTATAGTTTAACCTCACGTGTGCCATTAATGAGTACATTTTCTCAGTCAATTTATCCTGCATTTGTTTCAAAAGTTTCTTTATCGCCAACAAATTTCCCAAGTAAATCATATATTCGCCTGATTCTATTTTCTTGCCGTCTATAAACCACCCCTGATTTCTGCTCTTCTTTTGGGGGCTCTTTTGGGGGCTCTAACGCATAACACATGATTTCGACAGGTTCATTATAGATTGTTTCCTCCTCATTTGCCTCAATTCCTCTCAATCTTCTTTGAAGACCAACTGGGGTCGCATCCATTACCCAACATCGATACATGCCCACTCAGCAGCACTGTTTGGGCATTTACAGAAGGTAATGTCACTGCGCTGGGCCCAAATACATGACCTTCAGGCCCCACTTGCTAGGCAATCCTGGATATGCCTCTGTCCATTACAATTATACCATTGGCATAAGAACCATCCTCTCTCCAAGCGTCATATCCTTGGTGGGCAAAAAGAAATTGCCAACATTTAATGGAAGATCAGACCTAGAAATATTAAACAAGGTGCGGGTGAGCACACAGCCCTGCCTTAGTCCCGCCTCCACCCCATGTCACCCGAATCCAAATTCAATCTAACCATCCGTTTATTTTTTGAATAAAATTGTGTGAGCATGTTTAATAAGCCAAAGGGAATGTCACATTTACTCAAGTTGCCCCATAACTTTTCTCGATCCACTCCATCAAAGGCAGATGACATGTCCAGACTGGCTACAAAGTGGGATTTCTTCCTATCTGGTTTTGCTTTTGATTGGAATAAAGTCAGAATTAGCCCATTCAGAGCTGTACCAATTACGATATGATATGATAGGTTATTTATAACGTGCTTAACACTCAGAGGTTTCTAAGCGCGGACCCAGGGATCGAACCTGTGTTGCTCAGTGTCGTCTTGCTTCCAAGCTGAGCACGTTGCCCCTAAGCTATCCTTCCGAGTCAATTCCCTTCCTAAAGCCGGTCTGGAACACACGTAACCTGCCCGAGCGTTCTATCCACTCCTGAAAATCCTTTAAAACAAAACTCGCAAGTACCCTTGATGAGATGTCAATCAATGAGATTGGCCGCTCGTTCGTGGGCGAGTTCCGAGGCCCCTTTATGTAAATTGGGACCAAAATCAAGACAGCCCGGGATTGAGGTAAACAGTAAAGAGGCAGATCTATATATCCGCCTATAGATCTATATGGGCTTTAAACAGGATATTTGAAACTCCATCATTGCCACAATCTCTTGAATTCTTCTCTTTCGATTTAGTGATAGCCACATCTCCCCCATGGGCTTCACTTGCCTCCCTTCTAGTAAATACGGTGGGATAATGGGATAACCCTCAGATCCAGGGATACAGTTCTATTGGACCAGCCTTTGCCGAGTCTCTGACCCGCTAAGGAGTCTCCAGAGTTCCCTTACATCCTATGGAATTAGTTCACAAATGATCTGTTGGTTCTACTCTGAGAACATTTTAATCTTATAGGACTTGCACCAATTTTAAAAGATTGTTTTAGCCATTTAGTAGTTACAATCGTATCCAAGTGGGTCAATGAGGAATCCTTGTGAAGCCTCCTTAGGTCACATCATAGTTCCTTTTATGATCTCTAATCTGGATGTCAAATGGCTGAGCTTGCGTCTCAACCAACAGCATCTGTTTCCTCTTTCCATTGGATAAGAGTGCCCGTAAAGACCGGATGCGTCACAACAGACCCGTTATTCCTTTAGAGACCAAGGATTGCAAACCTCAAAAGCCCTGTTATTAAATTGAGCTTGTGATACCCCACCTTGGGATACTCCGTTTCCCTTAGTATTAGTCCTTAGGTTTTTACAACTGGAATTTTGAGTATTGCCCCTATTGTAATTTTTTAATTTTTTTATTTATTTTATTTTGTTTCACAGTACAAAAGTACTTTTAAACACAGTTAACCTCTAGAAGTACAAATATAATACAAATTCACAATACAAGGATTAAGAAAACATTCCAACCTATTATAAAAATACTGCAGCGTTCTTTAAAAACTCTAAAACATGAATACTCAGGCTTAGTTCATTACAATTCATGATCCTCCTCCACAACTCGTCTTCCGAGAAATACCCAATTCCATGTAAACATTAGAGTCGCAGGATTTCCAAATTTGGACACTCAAAACATAGATGCCTTAGAGTCTCTGTCTGGAGTTTACAATGACGACACAACCTCTGGTCTCGTGGAATGTTATGACGCCGACCCAATATTTCACTAGTTGGTACGAAGTTCAACCTAAGTCTTAATACTTGAGACCTAAGGCTTCACAACTGATGTTTTTTTTCAAATAAGATGCTGGTACATTGAAGCTTTTACAAGACCACACAAAATGATCACCAAAACATTTATAATCCATAATCATTCCTCTCAAATTTGTCCAAACATACCTTCACCATCTTAGCTTAGCTACTTTTGGTGTGAGGCCCAATTCTTCTACAGATCTGTCTGCACCTTGGAGCATTGATTCACAACTCATGACCCCCTCTGTGAGGACCATGCAGCCCCCCTGCAGCCTTACCAGGTTTAACTGCTCCAAAACCAAGGCCATCGGGGGGTTCAGAATGTTCATGAAGAGCTGTAACTTCCCCCATCTATCATTGTCTGAATGGGGAGCTGTCCCAGCTCATACAAAATCCCTACAAGTGGTACTGATTGTGGTAGTTGCAGAAGACCTCGCCACAATGCTCCCTCCAATTTTGCCCAAGTCTTAGTTTGGGCACCATAAGTTAACTTAGGCACAAGTTGCTGCTTGTACAGTTTAAAAACTGGCAAAAGCGAGTATCTTCCGAATTTGCCATCGATGACACGCAGCTTCACCAGTGCCCCTGAGAATTTGGCCTTAAGGTCGTCTTGATACTCTATGCCTGTAACCTTATCGTACATTACAACACCAAGATAAAAAAACTTATTTACTACTTCTAGCTTACCATTTTTCAGATGCCAGGGTACTGTTTTACAATTTCTTTTTCCCCCCTTTAAAACAAGGACCTTTGATTTTGTTGTATTTAGTGATAAGTCCAGACTCCCCAGAAAATCTTCCACAGCTGTTAATGCTCTCTGCAGACCAATAGCTGTTAAATCGCATAAAACAATATCGTCCGCATACAGTCGATACTGAATTACCAGGGAGCCCAATCTTGGGGGGAAGGTATTGACTAAACCTAAATGACCTCCCAACCCCAACAAGTAGAAGCAAAAAAGAAATGGGGCCAGTACACAGCCCTGTCTTAGGCCCCTATTTGTCTGTATCCAGGGCGAATAACTTCCCAAAGCATCAAGCCTAACCCTAATCCTTGTGTCTGTGTGTAAGGCCTCCAGGATACACAGCAGAGCAGCCGGGCACCCCTGATCATTTAACTTTTTCCACAAAAGAGACCTATTCACCAAATCAAATGCCTTACTGATATCCAGAAAGGCTAAAAATACAGGCCGAGATTGGGTCTTGGCTTGGTGTGCTATTAAATCTAAAACAAAACAATTTGTGGCAGTGCTCAAACTCTGCTGGAAGCCCAATTGAAAGGCATCTAGAGACTTAGATTCCAGTGCCCATCTTTGCAAGGCTTTCAGGAGCATTTTCGCAAAAATCTTATTCGAGGCGTCCAGCAAGGAGATTGATCTATAATATAGGGGTGAAGACCTATGACCACCTTTAAAAATCAAAATTATAGTGGCTGCAGACCAGGTATAGGGAAATATTTTGTTTGCAAGAATGTTAGTAAATAAATCTGAAAGCACTCTTGACCAGACTGTCAGATTGTCTTTGTAGGTCAGGTTTGAAAGGCCATCAGGCCCCGCGCATTCGAGTGCTTACTTTTCTTTATCAAATTAGTGACATCCTCCAAGTCCCATACCATGGCCCCACTCCATTCCACCTGGGACCAACTAACTGATCTTTCAAGCCCCTCTACGCTATATAGTTCAGAGAAATGTTTAACCCAAGCTATATCACTGACAACCTGAGCTTGTAGAAAGTCCTGGGTTCCTGAAGATCTTATTAAATCCCAGAATTTTTCTGTCCTATTACCTGACATACATGCTAACATTCTCTAAGCATCTTTTATATCCAACAGAAATTGCCTACCTTTCACCCAATTTCTGTATGTGTGTCTCAGTCTCCGTACCTCAGTAGCCGGTCAAGTGGCACAGCGAGTAGAGCGCTCACTTTGACATCCGTTGGTTCTACTCTGAGAACATTTTAATCTTATAGGACTTGCACCAATTTTAAAAGATTGTTTTAGCCATTTAGTAGTTACAATCGTATCCAAGTGGGTCAATGAGGAATCCTTGTGAAGCCTCCTTAGGTCACATCATAGTTCCTTTTATGATCTCTAATCTGGATGTCAAATGGCTGAGCTTGCGTCTCAACCAACAGCATCTGTTTCCTCTTTCCATTGGATAAGAGTGCCCGTAAAGACCGGATGCGTCACAACAGACCCGTTATTCCTTTAGAGACCAAAGATTGCAAACCTCAAAAGCCCTGTTATTAAATTGAGCTTGTGATACCCCACCTTGGGATACTCCGTTTCCCTTACTATTAGTCCTTAGGTTTTTACAACTGGAATTTTGAGTATTGCCCCTATTGTAATTTTTTTAATTTTTTTATTTATTTTATTTTGTTCCACAGTACAAAAGTACTTTTAACACAGTTAACCTCTAGAAGTACAAATATAATACAAATTCACAATACAAGGATTAAGAAAACATTCCAACCTATTATAAAAATACTGCAGCGTTCTTTAAAAACTCTAAAACATGAATACTCAGGCTTAGTTCATTACAATTCATGATCCTCCTCCACAACTCGTCTTCCGAGAAATACCCAATTCCATGTAAACATTAGAGTCGCAGGATTTCCAAATTTGGACACTCAAAACATAGATGCCTTAGAGTCTCTGTCTGGAGTTTACAATGACGACACAGCCTCTGGTCTCGTGGAATGTTATGACGCCGACCCAATATTTCATTAGTGGTACGAAGTTCAACCTAAGTCTTAATACTTGAGACCTAAGGCTTCACAACTGATGTTTTTTTCAAATAAGATGCTGGTACATTGAAGCTTTTACAAGACCACACAAAATGATCACCAAAACATTTATAATCCATAATCATTCCTCTCAAATTTGTCCAAACATACCTTCACCATCTTAGCTTAGCTACTTTTGGTGTGAGGCCCAATTCCTCTACAGATCTGTCTGCACCTTGGAGAATTGATTCACAACTCATGACCCCCTCTGTGAGGACCATGCAGCCCCCCTGCAGCCTTACCAGGTTTAACTGCTCCAAAACCAAGGCCATCGAGTCCACTTGTTTTGCTGGGCCCTGACTAGCCTCCTCCAGGTCCTCCTTCTCCGCCTTAGAGGGGATCCCAAAACAATGTCCTCTACCATCGGTAATTGTGAGCCTCCATCACCCAGTGGAGTAGTTTGAGGGATAACGGAAGGGTAATTACTACCTGGGGAGGTCCCCTGCACCCCAACTGAGGGGTCCCCTCTGTTGTACCACTCATGCTTCTGAGCGTGACACCCATTAAAAAACTTTATAAAAGATCCAAAATAGTCCTGGGCAACTCCTCTGGAACGCTGCAGTAAAAAAATAATTAAAAATTACTAAATGCTAAAACAGCCTTAGCAGGCGGCTTAAAAAAGTGAAAGTGTAAAATTAGCCAGTATGAATTTCTGTGGGAAGCAAAGTCACCAGACCAGTGATCGGCACCTTACCCTCCAACAATCATTTAAAAGCGTTAATGCCTTCAATTGCTTACAGATTTCCAAGATTTATGAGCACACAATCTCGTGCGCCTACAATATGTAACATCTCAAATGCCGAATCAACAACCACAAGAATGGGAGTAAATGCCGGCTGTGACTGGACTAGCAGTGAGTATTACACGCATTCAGCTGTGTGTGCTCTGCAGCAACCAAGCCACATGGGGAGAGACTCGCTCGCAACCCCAGTTCCAATAAGCAAATTATTGTCTATATTTGGCCAAACAAATAACGTTAGAAATCAAACAATAGTCAATCCGGAAAGCTTGCTTTGATCCCCAGTCAGCAGACTTTAACCGCCCGAACAACAGGTTTCAGTACAATGTCCATGATATAAATCACGCAGGGAGAGACTTGCTCGCAGCCCCAATAAAAGAAGGGTAGATTGCCCCTATTGTAATCCCAGAAGAATAACGCTGCGTCTCCAACCAGTGAAACATCTCAATCTTTGTGTGGGTAATGAATAGAATATCAATAAGGGAGGCCCACGAGTCCTGCAAACGGTCATCTCCATTTTCCTCAAGACAATGCTCCTGCGAAAGTGACAGGTGCCGATGGGAACAGAATCAATTCGAGTTCCTTCCATATAACCTCATCCAACACCAAAGCTGGATCCCAGTGACTATGAATCAAAAGCATATTGGACCCTGAGTCCCCACTGCCCGAGAGTAGAGTGGCTAATGGGGTGTGTCATATTAAACCCACAGAAGAAACTAGGATTCCCTGTGATTGGAGTCACAGAGGGCCCCACTAGACACAATCCTCACATGTCTCCCTTCTGGATCATTTCTCTCCAATAAGATCTGAGCAGTTTCTTGATGATCAGGTTCCTCTCCTGTGGATACAGATGTGGGTGGATTACAGGAGACTTGGACCACAGCGGTGTCGCCGTTTGGCTGCAGGTGCGGGTGTAGCGGCTCTGGGGATTGTCCAGCCTCCTCCTCACTTGACCCCCTGCAGGGTCATACTTCAAAGGACTGGTGCTGCGGACGCTTCTTTTTAACCAAAATGAACACTGCTGCTGCTGCTGCTATCCCCACCACCAACACCACCGCCGCCGCCAGCAGCAGACCACCGCAGTCGCCAGTTTGCTTTTGATCTGAAATGACAACAGGAAGAGGATGACTCCTTTGGCGCGAGCTCTGCTGAAGAGCAACATTTATGTGGCAATGCCCTGCAGGCAAGATGGTGTCACACACGGAGCACAGGAAGAGAACTCACCCAACAGTATAAGCGCATAGACCCAGAGGCCACCAACAGCCACTCAAGCCAGCCAGGGACCCCAGCAGCCACTCAAGCCAGCCAGGGACCCCAGCAGCCAATCAAGCCAGCCAGAGACCCCGATAGCCACTCAAGCCAGCCAGGGACCTCAACCGTCACGCAAGCCAGCCAGGGACCCCAACAGCCACTCAAGCCAGCCAGGGACCCCCAACAGCCACTCAAGCCAGTCAGGGACCCGCAACAGCCACTCAAGCCAGTCAGGGACCCGCAACAGCCACTCAAGCCAGCCAGGTACCCCCAACAGTCACTCAAGCCAGCCAGGGACTCCAGCAGCCACTCAAGCCAGCCAGGGACCCCAACAGCTACTCAAGCCAGCTAGGGACCTCAACAGCCACTCAAGCCAGCCAGGGACCCCAAAAGCCACTCAAGCCAGCCAGGGACCCCAACAGCTACTCAAGCCAGCTAGGGACCTCAACAGCCACTCAAGCCAGCCAGGGACCCCAACAGCCACTCAAGCCAGCCAGGGACCCCCAACAGCCACTCAAGCCAGCCAGAGACTCCAGCAGCCACTCAAGCCAGCCAGAGACTCCAGCAGCCACTCCAGCCAGCCAGGGACCCCAACCGCCACTCAAACCAGCCAGGGACCCCAACCGCCACTCAAGCTAGCGAAGGACTCCAACAGCCACTCAAGCCAGCCAGCCACTCAAGCCAGCCAGGGACCCCAACAGCCACTCAAGCCAGCCAGGGACCCCCAACAGCCACTCAAGCCAGCCAGAGACCCACAACAGCCACTCAAGCCAGCCAGGGACCCCAGCAGCCACTCAAGCCAGCCAGGGACCCCAGCAGCCACTCAAGCCAGCCATGGTCCCCAACAGCCACTCAAGCCAGCCATGGTCCCCAACAGCCACTCAAGCCAGCCAAGGACCCCAACAGCCACTCAAGCCAGCCAGAGACCCACAACGGCCACTCAAGCCAGCCAGGGACCCCAGCAGCCACTCAAGCCACACAGAGACCCCAACATCACACAAGCCAGCCAGGAACCCCAACAGTCACTCAATCCAGGCAGGGACCCCAACAGCCACTCAAGCCAGCTCTATGGAAAGCAATTCCCAAAAAGTCTGGGTGACAGGACATCCAGAGTCCACACAGGTTAGGACAGAACACAACACTACAATGTGCACCCCTCTACAACTTTCAGATATGATTACACCAATATAGCCCCCAAAATAGAGAGGCACGCGTGTGCTGGAGAAGTTACTCACCTGTAACACTCTCCAGCACAGTCCCCTTTCACATACACATGTTTTCTTTGAACATCAGAGATCAGGGAAAGACCCCAGACACTGAACTTAGCAGCGGTACCAGATTTTGAAGCTCGTTACTGTCATGTCACAGATGCTCAAGAAGATAGAGTTTTGTACTCTATCCTTTGGTTAACAGCGAGCCATTGGGTGTTGCGTCTTATGTTCGAGATATGTTGAGACCTTGGGAGGTTTAGTGCTGATCTGAGGGCGTTGTATTGGATTACTTGCAGCTTGTTTAAGTTGCGTTGACTCGTGCCTAGTTAGAGTGCATTGCAATAGTCAATTTTGGAGAGGACTAAGGCTCTGGCTCTGGTTGTGCAATTAGATGCAGAGAGAAATGGTCTGGATGCATTGATTAACTTGCATGTATAGGCAGTGGAAGAGGCTATTGCATTGATTTGTCTGGTCAGGGTGAGTGAAGAGTCTAGGTAAATAGCTAGCGTTTTGACGTCCTTAGATACCGAAATGTTATTACAGTCAATGTTGAAAGAGGAGTATCGTCCGTCAAGTTTGTCAAGTCTAGGTTAGGAGCCCAATAGGAGTAAATCTGTCTTGTCGTCATTGAGGCATAGTCCATATTTAGCCATCCAGGTCTGTATGATGATGTAGATGTCATTGAGGGCTTTGGCATCTATGATGTAGTCCCCGGTGATCGGGTTGAGTATTTGGGTGTCATCGGCATATTTCCTGTAGATGACACCCAAGTGGTCCGGGTCGTCAAACATTAGTTTTGTAAACACGTTATATAGTGTTGGTGAAACCCAAGAACCTGAGGGACACTGCAAGTGACAGGAGCTGGATCGGCGGTGGCCCAGGGTGCAAAGACCCTCATGGATCTGTTGTTTAGAAAGGATTGAATCCAGGCGTTAGCTTTATCAGAGAGGTGGGCTGCTGATGAGAGGTGGTTGTAAATGACCTTGTGGTCAACCAAATCAAATGCAGCAGAGAGGTCCAATAGTAGTAGGAGGGTGAGTTTACCATTGTACTTTAAAATGTCCATATGAGTCTTGAGGTCAATTAGGGCAGTTTTCGGACCTTGTGATGGTCAGAAACCCGATTGTCTAAGGCCCAGGAGTTGTAGGATGCTCTACACAAGATTTTTTTAAAGAGAAATGGCACTGTTGTATTAAGCCTGTAGTTAGTAGGGATGTTTGGGTCTAGTGTGTTTCTTTTAGGAGGGGGTAGAACCCATGCGTCTTTTAGATTGGTTGGGACTGTGCTTGATTTGAATGAGGCTTTAATAAGAGTTGTGATAAAGGGTGCAAGGTGCTTTGCAGCATCCTGGATGATAGGTGCCGGGCAAGTGTCTCCCTGGCATCTTGAAGGTTTCAGCTTAGACATTATGTCCTCAACCTCTTTACTGGAGACGGGTGAGAAGTTGGACATTTCATAGGAATTTGGCTCTTTGCTTGGTGGAGGTGGTTGAGCGGAGTCTGAGAGAAGACTGAGTTTTTGGGAATTTATTTTGCATTGTAGCATCGAGATTTTGTCGAGTAGGGCCTTCTGGATATTGGTACACCATGTGGTGTCTTTAATGCAACTGTCTGGTGGAGGAGAGGGGGATTCTAGTTCTCTTAGAATGTTGAAGAGCTCTTTTGTACTAGATTTAGCTTTGCTAATTCAATCATTATAGGTGTTTGTTTGTTTGTAAAATAGCTTTTTTATAGTTGTTGGATGCTATTATGAAGTTGTATTGGTTAATGGCTGAGGGGGGAGTTTTTCCACGAGGATTCTGCATTTCTCTCGTTCTTACGTAGGGTTTTTAGTTCAGGGGTAAACCATGAGTTTAGATGCGCATGGGGTTTGGCATTGCGCATTTTGAGTGGTGTTACAGCATTGATGGCATTGAGTAGAGTACGGTTTTAAAGGTCTACTAGGACTATAGGGTCAGTGTTGGTAGGTGTGAAGTCTGATCGGCTGTAGTCCCTATACCCCACACACCTCTACCCCTCATATGCCCTTACCCACCCACCTCCTACGAAAAAAAGCCTAGCGATGTAATAATGTCTTACCAACCTTTCCTCTCCAGGAGTAGAGCTCTCAAGTATGCATGCTACTGTATAGGTAATCTAACACACTCTACTCCAGGTGTAGAGCATTGAGGCCTTCATGAAGTGATCTAGTTATACTCATCGTCGGGCTCTGCTAAGTGTCCTCTCTGGCATTAGAGCCTCAGGTGTGCATGCTGCTGTATAGATTATCATGCACACTCTACTCCAGGTGTAGAGCATTGAGGCCTTCATCAAGTGATCTAGTTATACTCATCGTCAGGCTCTGCTTAGTGTCCTCTCTGGCATTAGAGCCTCAGGTGTGCATGCTCCTATATAGGTTATCATGCACACTCTACTCCAGGTGTAGAGCATTGAGGCCTTCATCAAGTGATCTAGTTACACTCATCGTCAGGCTCTGCTTAGTGTCCTCTCTGGCATTAGAGCCTCAGGTGTGCATGCTGCTGTTTAGGTTATCATGCACACTCAACTCCAAGTGTAGAGCATTGAGGCCTTCATCAAGTGATCTAGTTATACTCATCGTCAGGCTCTGCTAAGTGTCCTCTCTGGCATTAGAGCTCCAGGTGTGCATGCTGCTGTATAGATTATCATGCACACTCTATTCCAGGTGTAGAGCATTAAGTCCTTCATCAAGTGATCTAGTTACACTCATCAAGTGATCTAGTTACACTCATCGTCAGGCTCTGCTAAGTGTCCTCTGGCATCAGAGCCTCAGGTGTGCATGCTGCTATATAGGTTATCATGCACACTCTACTCCAGGTGTAGAGCATTGAGGCCTTCATCAGGTGATCTAGTTATACTCATCGTCAGGCTCTGCTAAGGGTCCTCTGGCATTAGAGCCTCAGGTGTGCATGCTGCTATATAGGTTATCATGCACACTCTACTCCAGGTGTAGAGCATTAAGTCCTTCATCAAGTGATCTAGTTACACTCATCAAGTGATCTAGTTACACTCATCGTCAGGCTCTGCTAAGTGTCCTCTGGCATCAGAGCCTCAGGTGTGCATGATGCTATTTAGGTGATCATGCACACTCTACTCCAGGTGTAGAGCATTAAGTCCTTCATCAAGTGATCTAGTTACACTCATCAAGTGATCTAGTTACACTCATCGTCAGGCTCTGCTAAGTGTCTCCTCTGGCATCAGAGCCTCAGGTGTGTATGCTACTATATAGGTTATCATGCACACTCTACTCCAGGTGTAGAGCATTGAGGCATTCATCAAGTGATCTAGTTATACTCATCGTCAGGCTCTGCTGAGTGTCCTCTTTGGCATTAGAGCCTCAGGTGTGCATGCTGCTGTATAGGTGATCATGCACACTCTACTCCAGGTGTAGAGCATTCAGGCCTTCATCAGGTGATCTAGTTATACTCATCGTAAGGCTCTGCTGAGTGTCCTCTCTGGCATTAGAGCCTCAGGTGTGCATGCTACTATATAGATTAACATGCACACTCTACTCCAGGTGTAGAGCATTGAGGCCTTCATCAAGTGATCTAGTTATACTCATCGTCAGGCTCTGCTTAGTGTCCTCTTTGGCATTCGAGCCCTGAGGAGTGCATGCTGCTGTATAGATTATCATGCACACTCTACTCCAGGTGTAGAGCATTGAGTCGTTCATCAAGTGATCTAGTTATACTCATCGTCATGCTCTGCTAAGTGTCCTCTAGCATTAGACCCTCAGGTGTAGAGCATTCAGGCATTCATCAAGTGATCTAGTTATACTCATCGTCGGGCTCTGCTGAGTGTCCTCTGGCATTAGAGCCTCAGGTGTGCATGCTGCTGTATAGGTTATCATGCACACTCTACTCCAGGTGTAGAGCATTGAGGCCTTCCTCAGGTGATCTAGTTATACTCATCGTCAGGCTCTGCTGAGTGTCCTCTGGTATTAGAGCCTCAGGTGTGCATGCTGCTATATAGATTATCATGCACACTCTACTCCATGTGTAGAGCATTAAGGCCTTCATCAAGTGATCTAGTTATACTCATCGTCGGGCTCTGCTGAGTGTCCTCTCTGGCATTGGAGTCTCAGGTGTGCATGCTGCTATATAGATTATCATGCACACTCTACTCCATGTGTAGAGCATTGAGGCCTTCATCAAGTGATCTAGTTATACTCATCGTCAGGCTCTGCTAAGTGTCCTCTCTGGCATTAGAGCCTCAGGTGTGCATGCTGCTATATAGGTGATCATGCACACTCTACTCCAGGTGTAGAGCATTGAGGCCTTCATCAGGTGTTCTAGTTATACTCATCGTCGGGCTCTGCTAAGTGTCCTCTCTGGCATTAGAGCCTCAGGTGTACATGCTGCTATATAGGTGATCATGCACACTCTACTCCAGGTGTAGAGCATTGAGGCCTTCATCAGGTGTTCTAGTTATACTCATCGTCAGGCTCTGCTAAGTGTCCTCTCTGGCATTAGAGCCTCAGGTGTACATGCTGCTATATAGGTGATCATGCACACTCTACTCCAGGTGTAGAGCATTGAGGCCTTCATCAGGTGTTCTAGTTATACTCATTGTCATGCTCTGCTAAGTGTCCTCTAGCATTAGACCCTCAGGTGTAGAGCATTGAGGCATTCATCAGGTGTTCTAGTTATACTCATCGTCGGGCTCTGCCAAGTGTCCTCTCTGGCATCAGAGCCTCAGGTGTGCATGCTGCTATATAGGTTATCATGCACACTCTACTCCAGGTGTAGAGCATTGAGTCGTTCATCAAGTGATCTAGTTATACTCATCGTCATGCTCTGCTAAGTGTCCTCTAGCATTAGACCCTCAGGTGTAGAGCATTCAGGCATTCATCAAGTGATCTAGTTATACTCATCGTCGGGCTCTGCTGAGTGTCCTCTCTGGCATCAGAGCCTCAGGTGTGCATGCTGCTATATAGGTTATCATGCACACTCTACTCCAGGTGTAGAGCATTCAGGCCTTCATCAGGTGATCTAGTTATACTCATCGTCGGGCTCTGCTGAGTGTCCTCTTGCATTAGAGCCTCAGGTATGCATGCTACTGTATAGGTTATCATGCACACTCTACTCCAGGTGTAGAGCATTGAGGCCTTCAGTGATCTAGTTATAGTCATCGTCGGGCTCTGCTAAGTGTCCTCTTTGGCATTCAAGTACATGCTGCTATTTAGGATATCAGCAGGGAGCAATGGGGACATCACACCATAGATCAAAGTTGCCTAAAAAGGAGAGTGTGATGAAGTCTACAGTAAGTTGAGAGACACAGTCCTCGAACTTGCTAGAAACTATGCTGGCTATTGACAGTGGATTGCAGACTAATGGGACGTGTTCTCTACTAGCGCTCGACATAACCAGCAGGCATAGAACCGGTTTCACAGTTGCCTGGTCTAGACGGCAGAGCAAATCTCTAAGAGCTAGGCTTCCACCGTTCCCGCATGTATGAGAGTTACTCAGGATTTTAGACTAGGTGGCACCCGTTAATTGGAAAGTGGTGAGTGATCTTCAGGGGTGCACGACTCAGTGATGAACTGTAGGTCAAAATGCCCGCCCCTCCCTCCCCTAGTCTTGGATTCGTAGTAGAAGAGCTGGCATTAACTGGGGCTGCGTTGAGTTGTCTCGTGGTCATGGTTGATGTGTTGTGTTGATCTCCATCTAGGCCACTCGGTGGAGGGCGGGTGGAGCAGCAGAGGTTTTAGTTTTGGCCATTTACTAGAAGGATACACCAGAAGACCAACACCCATGAGGGTCGATTTCGTTGGGGGGCAATCACCCAGCTCTTTCTCTCGGGGTCCTGCGCAGATGTGGTTGCCTTTAGTGCCTGCGTTTTGTTGCATCTGTCATATGCCGAAAAGGCTCCTGCTAAGCCAAGATGGCCACTCAATGGCAAGTTAAAAAAATACTAAAACGTGTGCTACCTGAATGCCAATGTAAGCATAAAGTTCATGAGTGCAGGGCAGCATTGTTCAAGTATAATTACTACTGAAAATTAAAAATCTTTTACAAGAGTTTGAGTTCACCCCTGCTCTACAGGCTGCAATCTGAGTCCTAGACTATATTGTTAGCATATGCTGAAAGAAGGGTGACCCATCTTCTGCATCATGCCTCTGAACAAGGATGCCAGAAGATGGGTCACCTTCTCGAGACAGCCCAGACTCCTCATATCGCCTCTCTTTTTGGGCTTGAATATCGGCTGGCAGTCTTCACAAGGGCCTTCAGCCTGCACGTTCTTCCAGCCGCCCGTGCTTTTTCATGGTCATTATTCATTTAAGTCATAAGGACAGAGTTCTCTACCCTCTCGGGGACCAACAGGAATGTACTTGTGAGTGATGTGGGAAGTGATAGTTCACCAAGACCATAAAGGTAGCCAGAATATGTTCACTATTGCAAACTGATGTTATGATGTATGGGGTGTGACAAGGTCAGTCACCTGACCGCGCACGAGGGGATGGGAGCCCCTCTCAGGCTGGGGTGGGGTGGGTGGCCTAGCAGGGTGGAGGCCAGAGCCAATTCTACCCCAGAGGGGGACAGTAACAGTTGAGAGGGCCCCATGTCCTGACCCTCCAAGGTTCCTGCCTATACATGCAGTACAGACTTGCATCACCCCGCACCTCTTGAAATAAGTGCTTGTCAAGTTTTCTCTCTTTTCTTGAGCCACAAGTCCAGAGAGACCCCCTGCAGCCCATCAGCCCCCCCACACGACCAGCCTACAGCTATCAGAGCCACAGAACCAAGAAGAAGCGAGAATGTGAGCAAAAGCAGAACCAGAGATCTTCTGCGCACCCCTCCCCAGCACCAGCTGACCTAGACCACCTGGAACAGAGCTGCAATCCCTCCACTTATCTTGGGGGAAGCCCCACCGTGGCCCCCTAACACAAAATCAGACACCACATCAGCCCAGCGCAGGAAAAGTGGCTTAACACGCTACTTTACATCCTGGGTTTGAAACGCCTTCCGGGCGGTGAAGACAGGGCCGGATTGGCCAGAGCCAGTAATCGAATGTGAGAAGGAAGGGGAAGATGAGAGGGACAGCAAGGAACAGGAAGTTGCTCGGGTGAGGTCAGAGGAGGGGAAGGAGGCAGACCAAGAGACCAGCAGGAGGAAGGACGGTGCATTGAAGAGAGGAGGCGATCTGCGGAAAAGCAGACATGTTGCTTGGTGAGAACAAGGGGTACTGAGTGGTGCACGTGCAAGGTAAGTGCGTGTGAGTGTAGGGAGTGAGTGGAAAATGGATGGGAGAGTGAAAGGTGTCTGACTGGGGAGAAGGTGAGGAGGAGTTGTAGTAGGAGTGTGGAGGAAGGAGTAATATCAAAGTGGGGGCGGGAGAGGGAGACATGGTAGGGACCAGGACGAGAGGACGTGGGTGGAGTTGCAGGCAGGAGAGTGGTGAAAGGAACACATCAGACAGATCGCCTCCTGCCACTGCCCCTGCTGTGCAACCCTTTCTTGCCCACTCCCCCCCGAGCTGTCCTGGAGCCTTGGTTGGGTGCTTCCTTGCTACCGGCCTCTTGACGCAGACCCTTCCGCATCCTGGGAAGTCCTCTCGGGCACCCTGTTTGTTGCTCCTTTCAGTCGTCCGGATCTTGCAGAGGTACCAGTGATATATTATAGGTTTTAATAAAATAAACCACTGCACCTAACACTGTGTATAGAAAGTAACAGAGTTACAGTCCCCCCCTACCGCACCCCACCCTCCAAGTGAGTCAGCTGCCTGTTCCTCAGGGTTCCATGTGGGATGACCAAGGGGGCCGGGCAACTTCCCAAGGTGGAGGAGTATGGACCCAGGTGCTACAGGGAGTCACATTGGCTACTGGCCCCCTCCTCAATTGAGAGCCTGAAGCTTTCTATTGGCAGACCCAAAGTCCCAAGGCAGACCCCAAAATACCAGAGTGTGATACAATGTTGCAAATTCACAGCTTTACACAACAGATTTAACTGCAGTGACAGCTACACATCCATGGTCTCTCGGCAGAGCATTCCTTCGCTGAGGTACAATGCTGTGACTCCGCTGCAACACACATGTATAGGGAACCTAGAGGCCTGCTAAGAGATTTCCCAGCATGCCATTCACAAGCCGGAGAAACAGGTGACCTGAGTCCTGCACAGGCAGCACTAGACAGCAGCAGGGTGAGCAAAGAGGCAACCAAGATGGCAGAGGGGCCAGAAAAAGGATTGGCCCAGGCACCTAAACCCAAAGTCAAGGCAGATACACCAGAAAGCATCAAGCAATCCCAACCATGCCCCAGAGATCTGCCCCAGATAGAGCCAGGAGGAGGGGTGGGACCAGGCAAGAGTTCATTGGGAATGGACAGAGTCCCAGGGGATGGGTAAGGCCGTGCAAGGATGAACCTGTTCTGGAAAGAGACTCAGAAGACAGGGAAGGAGATATAGGGGATGGTGTCAAGGAGGATGTTCAGCACCAGCAGGAGACTTGGGATGGTGTTCAGGTAGATCCTGACACCGAAAGCAAGGCTGGTGAACGTGAAGTTCAGGTGCTGTGTTGACATCCGGAAAGAGGAGCTGGCAATGAACAGACTGGCTTGGAGGCACAGAAAAGGGTGCAGGAAACCCACAAACCCAACACTAAGGCTTTGGTTGGGAACCTTCTTAGAGCACCTCACATGCAGGGTACGGGAACCCCTGGAAAACCAGCAGCTGCAGCCAAAAGGCAGAGACTTGTGTTGGGAAGGGGGCAGCTCCGCCGCCAGCTAGGCACTTTAAAGTAACGCGAGATGCATTTGAGGCACTGTGATGAACCAGGGGGGACAGTGAAAGGGATGCCTTCCTGTCCAGCAGGATCCCATGTTAATATGACCTATTATAGTGTAACCATATGTTGTGGCCCAAGGCGCGAGCGGCACCGCTGTTCTGCATAGATACTAGTGATCATAGGTAGAAGGGAAGGCTGGCGTGGTAAATGCAGCATACCCAAACTCCCTTGAGGACAGTTCACACCCATACCCACCACACTGTCTATTCATTGTTCTTGAAAGTGTTGCAAAGATGTGTTTATTCACCAAAGAGGAATGTGCCCTCCAAGGCTGCGATCAGAGTCCAGCGCCTGGTGTGCATGTTATCTCACACTGGCCAAAGCATGACCCGGCCTATTCCCAGGTAACCACGAGTTATGGCCCATATAACTGACTAAACCCTAAGATCCTCAAATTTCATGGCATCAGGTGCTCTCTGACCACCAACCCCAAAGTAACAAGTCCTGAAATGTTCAAAGAGGATGGACAGGGTATATCGTTGAAGCGACAGTCGTGTGATTTATATTGTGAGGTGCTGGGAGTGAGGGTGGAGACCTAGGAGCTGGGTGGCGTGGAGGGAGTGAGTGAAATGTGTGTGGGAAGGTTAGAGGGCCACAGAACCTCCTGTGTGTCCGTCTTGAGGCCTGCCAAGTGCACAGTATGATTGATAAAACAAGCTGTATAGTGGGAGTATAATTCATTTGTTGTCTGACCTTCGATGTGAGAAGGAGAGGAGCCCGGCAGCACCCACGTGATGGAAGACGAATGGACTGGGCTGGGATCAATAAACTGCCTTCCCATATGGATAAAGGTAGTACCTGTATAGGGTCCAGCCAATCAGCCGCGCAGGTTTTTACTGTATGTATTGCATCACCTATGATGACGTTTTGCTTTATACGTTTCTGCTTGTACTACTTTTCGGCAGAACGTTCTTAGCAGTAGAGTGCTTTGCTGTTGCTCTCTTGGGCCGGTTTCCTTATATGATCTGGCCGCATTCTTCCCTTATTTATAGGACCTATATAGGCTTACCACTCACCATCCCTTAGGAGAGGATCCTGCATTTTAGTCTTGAAATGAGTAGAATCCACTTCGTATTCCAGCGCAGTTTTCTCACAGTCGACTGCATTGCACTGTACGTTCTGAAGCACTTATTTGACTCTGTATTTTTATCATAATGCAAAACTAAATAAAAGTCTCTATTTCGTACAGTGCATTGAGCCTCTCGTGTTTGGTGTTAATACCATTGGAATTACTACCAAATCCGTTTACCGGAACCTCCACTACGTCCCACCGTAAGATTACGAATGGTAGGAATGTGGTGTTTTTCCTACTTTTTTGCAGGCCATAAGACTCTCTGGGGATTTTGGAGAACTTCGTAGAGGGCTAATATTGCAGCTCTTTGTACTTGAAGCGTAGGAATTACTTCAAGTGTTTTGCTGCAAGTCAGTCCTCGACTTCAATGTTAAACTTGGAATTCAGCGCTGCAGTAAAACTGGCAAGTCCATCACTGCCAAACAATGTAGTGGTAGCAGAGTTAGTGTCACTCTTACCGGTCGCTGAACTCCAAATGAGGACCATTGTGTATTTTACTGTACTCTGTTAGCAGCCCACCCGTCTCCTAAGAGTGCAGCCTGACTGCTCTGCTCTGCTATGCTACTAATTGAGCGAGCCCACCCATCTCCTAAGCGTGAAGCCTGACTGCTCTGCTCTGCTACATTACCCATTCAGCGAGCCCACCCACCCCCTAAAAGTGAAGCCTGACTGCTCTGCTACGTTACCCATTAGGCAAGCCCACCCATCTAATAAGAGTGAAGCCTGACTCCTCTGCTGCTTTACCCATTGAGGGAGCCCACCCGTCTCCTAAGAGTGAAGCCTGACTGCCCTGCTACACTACCCATTGAGCGAGCCCACCCATCTCCTAAGAGTGAAGCCTGACTGCCCTGCTACACTACCCATTGAGCGAGCCCACCCATCTCCTAAGAGTGAAACCTGACTCCTCTGCTCTGCTATGCTACTAAATGAGCGAGCCCACCTGTCTCCTAAGAGTGAAGCCTGACTGCCCTGCTACGCTACACAGAGATCGAACCCACCCACCTCCTAAGAGTACAGCCTGACTGCTCTGCTACCCATTGAGCGAGCCCACCCATCTAAGAGTGAAGCCTGACTCCTCTGCTATGTTACCCATTGAGCAAGCCCACCCGTCTCCTAAGAGTGAAGCCTGACTGCCTTGCTACACTACCCAGTGAGCGAGCCCACCCGTCTCCTAACAGTGCAGCCTGATGGCTCTGCTACGCTACCCATTAAGGGAGCCCACCCGTCTCCTAAGAGTGAAGCCTGACTGCTCTTCTACTTTACCCATTGAGCGAGCCCACCCGTCACCTAAGAGTGAAGCCTGACTCCTCTGCTACGTTACCCATTGAGCAAGCCCACCAATCTCCTAAGAGTGAAGCCTGACTGCCCTGCTACACTACCCACTGAGCGAGCCCACCCGTCTCCAAAGAGTGAAGCCTGACTCCTCTGCTCTGCTACTAATTGAGCGAGCCCACCCATCTCCTAAGAGTGAAGCCTGACTGCCCTGCTACACTAACCATTGAGCGAGCCCACCCGTCTCCTAAGAGTGAAGCCTGACTCCTCTGCTATGTTACCAATTGATCGAACCTACCCGTCTCCTAAAAGTGAAGCCTGACTCCTCTGCTCTGCTACTAATTGAGCGAGCCCACCCGTCTCCTAAAAGTGAAGCCTGACTCCTCTGCTCTGCGACGTTACCCATTGAGCGTGCACACCCGTCTCCTAAGAGTGAAGCCTGACTACTCTGCTATGCTATGCTACTAATTGAGTGAGCCCACCCGTCTCCTAAGAGTGAAGCCTGACTGCTCTGCTATGCTACCCATTGAGCAAGCCCACCCATCTCCTAAGAATGCAGCCCGACGGCTCTGCTACGCTACCCATTGAGCAATCCCAACCTTCTCCTAAGAGTGAAGCCTGACTGCCCTGCTACACTACCCATTGATCGAACCTACCAATCTCCTACGAGTGAAGCCTGATTCCTCTGCTCTGCTACGCTACCCATTGAGCAAGCCCACCCGTCTCCTAACAGTGCAGCCTGACGGCTCTGCTACGCTACCCATTGAGCTGGCCCACCCACCTCCTAAGAGTGCAGCCTGACTGCTCTGCTGCCCATTGAGCAAGCCCACCCGTCTCCTAAGCGTGAAGCCTGACTGCCCTGTTACGCTACCCATTGATCGAATCTACCGGTCTCCTAAAAGTGAAGCCTGACTCCTCTGCTCTGCTACTAATTGAGCAAGCCCACCCGTCACCTAAGAGTGAAGCCTGACTCCTCTGCTACGTTACCCATTGAGCGAGCCCACCCATCTCCTAAGCGTGAAGCCTGACTGCCCTGTTACGCTACCCATTGATCGAATCTACCTGTCTCCTAAAAGTGAAGCTGACTCCTCTGCTCTGCTACTAATTGAGCGAGCCCACCCGTCACCTAAGAGTGAAGCCTGACTCCTCTGCTACGTTACCCATTGAGCAAGCCCACCCGACTCCTAAGAGTAAAGCCTGACTGCCCTGCTACACTACCCATTGAGCGAGCCCACCCGTCTCCTAAGAGTGCAGCCCGACTGCTCTGCTATGCTACCCATTGAGCGAGCTTTGCTCCAGCATAGTGGGGGCACTGTCTCCCCATTGGCTTAGATCAAGTTGCGCCCCTCAGAGCGCTGTGGGACTACCTCCAAAGAATCGGAGCTATTTAGCAGAGTGTTATGTGTGAGTTCAATTTATGGTCATTGTTATATGTGCCTGAGTCCATTGGGTCATGCAATTTGTGCATCTGAAGAGGGTCCATCGGGGTGCCCTAACCAATCAGAGGACTCCACTTTACTCTAGCACAACGGATCCTGCTGAGAGAAAGTGAGTCTGTTACAGCCGCACCCGCGGTATCAGAGAAGTTAATTCAACGCCTCAGCAAGATGCTTTGTGAGCTCCGGAGAACTGGGCTTGATACAACATTGCAAGTTGGTGGATTTCCAACCACGATTTAACTATGTGTGACCCCCCGTTACTAATTCATTGTCTCCTGCAGAATGTTCCCTTGTCAAAGAAAAGGCTTGGTGTGACTCCCTATGCCCAAAGTAAGCACAGGGTAACCCACAGAAAGAATCCAACCCAACCATGCCACAATTACAGACCCCAGGGGGAGAACCCACCAAGAGCCAAACCCAGAGGGGCAAAGAGTAGTGTACAACGCAGGGAACCCCGAAAGTGAGTGTGGGTTGCTGGAGGAGGCTGGAGTTTGGAGGTGATTGGTGAAGAGAGAAGGTTGGAACAGCATGCATGGAGAAATGGAGAAGTTTGGAGAGCCAGAGGATTAGAGGTAAAGAAGGCACTGGTGAAAAGGACAGAGGATGTAAAACCAGGACGTGGGGGTGGTACTGAGGTGGTAACATCAGGTGGCAAAGATGGATTGAGATGGAGTCAACAACCCCAGGAGGTGGGATGGAGACTTAAGTGCAGGTGGGAACATCTAGAGGAAAGGTGAAGATGATGTTGGGCTCAGGAAGTGGAGGCTGTATTGAGGTGCAGGTGGAAACCCCATGAGGTGGGAGGAAGATTGAAGCAATGGTAGTAATAACAAGGGAAGGAAGAGGTGGTAACATCCAGAGTCAATAAGAAGGTGGTGTGCGAGAAAAGGTCTAAAGGAAGTTAGGTGAGATATTAAAAAACAAACATCAAGAAAGAGTGGCAGGAAGAAGAGAAACCAGGAGACGAAGTTGATAACGGGTATCAAGGAGAATGAATGAGCAGGAATACCCCAGAACATCTGAAGGAGGGAGGAAGAGACACCAGGAGAAGAGGTTGGTAACAGATATCAAGGCAACGCAATGAGCAGCAGTACCCCGGAACAGCTGAAGGAGGGAGGAAAAGACCAATAGAAAAGGTTGGTAACGGGTGGCAAGGAGACTGAATCAGCAAGAGTACCCCGGAAATTATAAGTTACTCACCATAGTGACTAAAATACTTTTGTCCAAAGTCCCCTGTCCTCCCTACTGCATGGGTGTCCCTCGCTAGGGACGGGAGACTTAACATTTTTAACCAGAAAAACCTTCTTCCCCTTTAAATTTAGAGGCGCGCAGGCCCTGGGAGCATGCGCTCCCCTGACTCCGCCCACCGGCGCCGCTCCTCAGTCCCATTGACACGTCAACAATATTAACATTGCCTAATGACACCAGTTTTATTAGGAGGGGGGGTGGACGTATGGAGGAAAGGGGACTATGGACTAAGAGTATGTTAGTCACTACGGTGAGTAACGTATAATTACTCTTACATCCCGTCCCCTTTCCTCGATACTGCATGGGCGATTACAACCGAGTGTAGCCCCAGGGTGGAGAGGTGACCCTCTTTAAGAAAACAAGTTCCTTAGAACCACCTGTTCGAAAGCTGCACCTGACTTAGAACCGGTGTCCAAACAGTAGTGTTTGCAGAAAGCCGCAGGGTTGGCAGTGGCCCAGGTGGCCGCCATGCTGAGGACTTGCCACGAAACCTGTCTCTGGAATACGATAGCCGTGGCCTTGGCTATGACAGCGTGGGATGCATGTTAGCTGGTTTGTGCTGCCCCTCATAGGCCTCCTTGATGGCCGAAACTATCCACCTTGCTATGGAGGCCTTGGATGCCTGATACCCAGGCCTTGACCCCCCGAAGGTGACAAAAAGCGCATCCAATTTGCAAAAGCTCTTGGTCCTGTCCAGATAGAATTTCAGAGCGTGTCTGACATCCAGACAGTGCAACACCCTTTGAGCATCATCCTTAGGATCGGCAAAAAAGGTGGGTAACACTATCTCTTCATTCAGGTGCAAGGATGAGACTACTTTAGGTAGGAACGCGGGGTGGGTTTGCAGGACCACCTTGTCTTTGTGAAAAGTAGTATAGGGTGCTGAAGCTACCAGTGCTTGGATCTTGGTGACTCTGCGAGCCGAGGTGAGACCCACCAGCAGAGCTGTTTTAATGGTGACCAGTTTGATGTCCGCAGACGCCATTGGTTCAAAAGGTTTGTGAGCTAGGGCGCCCATCACTACATTGAGGTCCCACACAGGGTGCGGTTTCTTGATGGGCCGGAAGAGCCTGGTGAGGCCCACTAGATGTCATTTAACTACCGGGTTAGCAGAGGAGAAAACCTCCTCCTCCAAGTTCCTTTAGGCACTGATGGCTGTCAGGTAGGTGCAGCATGTGTCGACTTGCACCCCGGAGTGGGCAAGGTGCACCGAGAAGGAGAGCACATTGTCCAACGTGCAAGTAAGGGGGTCGATCTCCCTAGAGTCGGCCCACTGACAGAACCTAGTGCATTTACTTTTGTATTGGCTCCTAGTAGCATCGCTCCTAGCGCCCTGAATTATTTTGAGGTTAGCCTGAGACAGGCCCAGATGCTTCAGAGTGACCTGCTCAGGAACCACGCTGCTAGGGCTAATTTCTGTGGTGCCGGGTGTATGACCTTGCCCCGCTGCTGCGAGAGAAGGTGAGCTGGGCCCAGCGGCAAAGGAATGGGAGGCCTGTCTGAGAGACTAAT
Organism: Ambystoma mexicanum; assembly: GCF_040938575.1. Lineage (NCBI taxonomy): Eukaryota > Metazoa > Chordata > Amphibia > Caudata > Ambystomatidae > Ambystoma > Ambystoma mexicanum. The sequence continues at coordinate 844,723,258 of NC_090938.1, forward strand.
GAGCACTGAGAATCAAGGTCTCGCCGCCCACCACGGAGCTATCAGAATGATGCTGAGGTGAGAAGATTTCTTTATCTTGCAGATCACGCTGTGGACCAGAGGAGTGGAGGGGTGGGGGGCATATGCGGTCATGCCGTTCCACTGTATCTGGAAGGCGTCGCCCAGGGAGCTGGGGCCCTGGCCCTGCCAGGACGTAAACTGCAGGCACTTCCTTTTCACGCTGGTGGCAAAGAGGTCCACCTGAGGATGCCCCCTGCTGCTGAAGATCCCCAGCAGGCCCTGATTGTTCAATTGCCATTCGCAATTGTCTGCTCCCAGTCTACTGAGCCTGTCCGCTTCCAGATTGGACTCCCCCGAGAGTTGGGTGGCTGTCAGGTGGATGTCGTTCTCCAGGGCCCATTCCCACATGTTCACCGCAAGGGGGACCTAGTGCCACCCTGCTTGTTGACATAGTACATGCTGGTGGAGTTGTCCGTCTGGATGAGGACAGCCTTGCCCCCAAGGAGCAGAAAAAAAGCTTTGAGAGCTAGCCAGATCGCTTTCAGCTCCAGCCAGTTGATGTGAAACTCCTGCTCCTGTATGGACCAGACTCCATGGACACTGATTGTCCACCGTGGCCCCCCCAGCCCTCTAGGGAGGAATCCGTGGTGATGGTGACCTGATGGGGTGCCTGCCGAAAGGGCCTTCCAGCCCGCAGGTTGCAATCCCTGGACCACCATGTGAGGTCCGGGTGGAAAGAAGGAGGAATGCTAACAAGCTCTGCTTGGGAGCCCCACTCCTGAATCCATGAGGCTACGAAGTGCAGCTGTAATCTCCTCATCTTGAGTCTCGTGTGGGGGACGGCCAGTAGGACTGCCGCAATGATCCCCAGTAAATGCGGGTACCGCCAGGCCGAGGTCACCTCTCGGCTGTGAATGTGACCTGCAGCCTTCTTGATGGCCATAATCTTGTACTCCGAGGGAAAGACCCTCTCAGAGCTCATGTCTCAGATGAGGCCCAGAAAGGTCAGGCTCTGAGTAGGCTGCAGCTGAGACTTCTTGAGGTTGATAGAAAATCCCAGCTCATGGAGCGTGGTCATGAGAGTGGAGGAGGTGTGCAGCACCGCCTCTGGGGATCTCGCTCTGACGAGCCAGTCGTCCAGGTATGAGTAGATGTGGTGGCCCTGAGCCCTGAGGAGGGCTGCCACTGCATTCATTAATCTGGTAAATGCCCTGGGGGCTGAGTTGAGGCTGAAGGGTAGAACCTTGTATTGGAAATGGCAGCCCATGATCCTGAACCGCAGAAAGGCTCGATGAGGCTGCCAAATCGGGAAGTGTAGACAAGCGTCCTTCAGATCCAGGGAGCACATCCAGCCTCCCCTGCACAGTGTCTCCGCTGTAAGTGCTGGCGTAACCATCTTGAATTTTTGAAGAGGGAGGGAGAGATTGAGGGTGGCGAGGTCCAACACAACTCTCAGACCAGCCTGGTTCTTCTTTTGTATGGCAAAAATCCTGGAATAGACGCCCAAGCCTCACTGCCTGGCTCTCGAGGAGCGACCGAATTTCTGCCAACAGAGTTACTGTCCCAATCTGTGGGAGTGGAGGGCGGAGAGGGAGGAATCGGTAGGCGGTACTCTGTGGATACTGTGGATACTACGGAGAGGAGCCAAGGGTCTGCGAATTTCTGATGCCAGAACTGTGCATGAAGATCAAGCCCACCCACCCACCGGAGACACGTGGACCCAAACGGGCGTGTCTTTTCTTCTTTCCCTCTGAGGCTGTTGCAGAGGAGAGGGACTGAAAGAAGCCCTTGCTCCCCTTTTAGTTGTTTGCCCCGGTGCTGACTCGGAGAAAGGTCAGGCTGTCTAGTCCTCCGTTCTTGGAAGCCCTGGAACCCGCTGAACACCTGCCTCTTATCAGAGCGTTGGTGCGACTGGGTGTATGCCTTGGGTGTGGCCTTTGTTAGGATAGATAAAGACTTTGCAGTTTGGGAACTGTTCTTTTTATCTACCTCCTCGTCGCTGGTGGAGTGAAAGAGGTCACTACCCTCAAATGTAAGGTCCAATATGCATTCCTGGACATCTGGGATGAACTTCGTAGTCCGAAGCCATGCAGTCCTTCTCATGCCCGTGGCGATGCATATGGCCCGGCCAGAGGTATGGATGTGGGCCACAGTGGACTCCATGATGTCCTGTGCCACCAGTTTGGCCTCTGCCAGCCCCACCTTGAAGCGTGCCTGGCTCTGCACCAGACGTTCTGGAAGGATGTCGGCTATTTCCTGCAAAAGCCTCTGGTTAACGGCTGCCAGCATGGCATCCGCCTTGGATTGACGAAGGTGCAGAGAGGCGTTGGAATAAAGCTTCTTTCCGTAAGCCTCCAAGATCTTCTCCTCCTTGCCTAGCAGCACCGAGGAGGAGGTGGCCGAGGACGACTGAGGCTTTGAGTAGAGTGACGCCGCGACGATCACCAAAGAGTGTGGTTGAGGGTGTGCCGGCAGGAAGAGTGGATCCCCGTCCATCTGCCTATACTTGGCGTCGAGGCACCAATTGACAGGCTGGGCAGAGTGTGGCTTGAGCACCCCTTCTTGGCCAAGGCGACAACATCCTTCTGCATCGGGATCCCCGTTTTAGCCACGGGGCGTAAAGTGAGGACCTCAGCCAGGACCCCTGCGTCCGGTTGTTCGACTTCGGATTGAGGGAGCCCCATATATTCTGCCAGACCTGAAAGCCGCTCATGGAAAGCCTTGGCTGATGATGGGGTGTCGGGGTCCTGCTCCTCGTCCATGTCCACCAGGGTGTCTGGCTGGTCCAGAGCGGGTGGCGGAGTGCTGGGCGCTGAGGGCTGTGGTGTGGAAACCAGAGCTGGTGGCTGCTCTGGAGGCGGGTGTCGGACTGCCTAGACTGTGGGAGGCAGGGGAGCTGGAATCGAAGGAGCCGGCAAGGGCAGCGGGGGCTGCACCGGAGTCTGTGGTGCTAGAGCCACCGGACGAATGACTATAGGTGCCGGAGGACGGGCTGGAAGGAGCATGTCCCTGATCACATCCCAAAGGATGGCCCCCATCTGAGGAGATCTCATCAGAGTGAGGAACTTTTCAAAGAACCTGTCCTCAACGGCCAGTGGGGTGGTAAGTGATGTTGACAGGGTTGCGGGCAGTTGCTGTGGTCGGTGCATACTCTGTCTAGTTGGTTGCGGGATAGACCTGTCAGCCATTTACCTGGTTGACACCAGTCCCACCTTGTAACTCGTTCTCCCACCTGCTCTGCTCCGGGGAGCGGTATCCGACGAGCAGCCATTTTGTCTGGTGCGGTGGCCATCTTGTCGAGCTGCATGCCACATGCCGAAGTCGTGGTGCTTGGCTCACTGGGCCTGGCCTCCTGTAGGACTCTTGGCGGTGGAACATGAGACCTACCCTGCACCTCAGGACGGGGCCTGGTAGGCGTGTTGCCCTTAGCAGTATCGCTGGTAGTGCTGCATGCAGGCACCCCCTCGGACATCTGGCCGGTACTAGGGCGTAGCCCCTCGGGTGTACACCCGGTCATAGAAACTTGCGGTCCCTCAACACTGTCTCCGTAAGGATCAGATGACCCATCGGCCTGGCGGCCGGTTGCTGGAGTAGCCTCGGTACCTGTGCTGGTTCGAGAACCTGAAAGGTTCCTCCCGCTTGGGCGTTTCCTTGGAAAGGAGTCACCCTTGCAGGGTGCGATGGAAAAAAGCGGCCTTACATTGGGCCTTGACTTATGTCTGACGAATTCCTTCAAGTCCCCTGGAAGCGACTTCTGGTATCCAGGGAAGAGCACATGGAATTACAAGACCGAAGCCAAACCCAGGAGCGCTGGTGAAATTGCCCGTTCCTGTCGATGCAGAAAAGGGGACTGAGGAGTGGAAAACTCCAAAAAATATATATAATTTAAAAAAAATTCGATCCTTTGGTTTTCGATCCTTTTGTGTCGATCCTTTGACCATTCGACCCTTTGTATTCGTTCCTTTGACCGGACACCAAGGAGACGCAATGAGCAGGAGTACCTCGGAACATCTGAAGGAGGGAGGAAGAGTCACTAGGAGACGAGGTTGGTAACAGCTATCAAGGAGACCCAATGAGCAGGAGTGCCTCGGAACATCTGAAGGAGGGGGGAATAGGGAAGTAGTGGGGATGAAGGAGAAAACCCAGAGAAAGCCTAGCCAGTGAGAGAAGACTAGCCCGCCACATCAGGTACGTTTCAGCAGGCCAGGTCTGCCCCAAATCCAGAGCAGAAGATGGAAGGAGGAACGAGGCCAGGATATATCATTTCAGGAGTAGAGACGAGACAAGGGGAGAAATCAAAGTAGTTTGGCCAGAGAGTATGGGTCTGCAGGATTTCCGCTCTCTTTCCGGTCTCCCTTCCTGATGACTGGCACCGTTGACCTGCCTACATGAAGGACATTGTGGCCCAGGTAGTTTTGGGGTTCTGAAACCCCAGAAGCAGACAGCATGTTAGCCAATAGAAAAAGGATTCTGAGACCCAAAAGCTTGCTATGCTCAGAGTACAGACAATGGTGGCATCACCCCGCATGGACTGTAAGGACCAGGAAGGACTTTTGGACTTCAGGGTACTGGTGAAGCTCACCTAGGACCACACCTCTTTATCATCTCATCTTGGGCTTCATTTCGGGTTCAGCAGTGTGGCCAAAAATGATGGTAATGTGGTAATAGAGCTACCGCCAAACTGCAGGTTTTGGAGGGAACGCACAGGAAAAACCTCCAGTAATTCCTCCACTTTACTGCCAAAAAACGTTCAAATCAACGGAATTACTGTTGGTGGTAATTCTGCCGAAATCCGCATGGAGTCCAATAAGTGGAGACTAACACTGTCTACCACCAGTTGTAATCTGGTGTTCATTCCGCCAGACCAAGTGGCGCTAACGGTAAATGTGTTTGGTGGTATGTCAGCAGATTTACCACCAAAATACCACCACACTTGTAATGAGGCCCCTTGTTTTTTGGGAAGAACCCGGTTTCCATGGGTTTGCTCAAACTTAAAACATAAGGTATTGTCGGCGCATTTATTGACCCCAAGAAGTTTGTGTCAGACCAAAGCGCAGTCCTCTTAGTTGGTGGCTGTGCCCTTAAACCCACTGTTTCAAAAAGGTATGGGGACTAACAAGCAAGTCCGGGGGGACATAGAAGACGAGTGTCACAGCTCCGGATGCCTTGAACTTCTCCAAGGAATTAGATGTCTTGGGCCCCGATTCATGGAATTATTTGCGATTAAAACATGGATTTGCGTGCCATTCTGCCTATTCGTCAAACAGGGATTTGCGGGCAGAGTAGCAAGCAAATCCCTGTTTTACACGCAAAGAATGCCACGAATCAGGGCCTTAGAGTGGAAAATACTGGCCACTGAAGTGCATGTGCAATCCCTCTGCTTGAACGTCGGAGCAAAGCAACACGTTTGCACCCAAGAGCTCCTATAAATGACAGCCGCTTTCCCCTCTGGTCTAGCCCCCTCCTTGCTGTCAGCACCCACCTCAAGGAAAACCACTTTTTTTCTTGTGGCCAGCAGGCCAAATGCTTCCTGGCCACAGGCCACAAATCGCACTAGAATATAACATCTATGCTTGAGAGGGAGAGGAAACGCCATGCAAAAAAAACCACATCCAACCTCTCGAACTCACTAAATGCAGCGAAAGCGGCAGAACAGCAGCCAGAACTGGAGGCCTGGACCAGTCCTCTGCTAGAACGCGGCGGTATGTGCGGTTCTACCCCTAACATTCCCGACCTTGGCTGCCGTTCATCAAAATGGGGCAACCATCACTCGCAGAAGACCTGTCCCTGCCCCAAATCTAAATTCAATGGAAGCATCCAGGCCGCTGGAGTCTTCCCACAGCAGGGTCCTCAAAGCCAGGTTCCAGGAAAAGCACCCTCAACACCAGCCCCAGAAGCCAGGGCCTCGAACCCCAAGCGGATTGGTTGGTTCTCATCAAAATACTCTTCAGTTCAGCCGGGGACTTCTTCCCGACTGGAGGCACTGCCTTTGACAGGGGTGGGGGCTGCGGGGAGCAGTGGGCTGAGGCAGCAGTCCTGGGGCTGGAGCTGCAAAAAGGACTTGCTTGAAAACAACTTCTGCTTGAATACATAAAGGTAGGTGGATTATTCAGAGAGAAGCCGTGAGTTCTTGCTCAACAGATGGGCAAATAGGATGCCATTAGCTCTACCCAATTCCACATGCTGAGGCATTAGCTTAGAGTTGGGACTAGCAGAGAATCTTATAAATGCATGATCCCAAACCCTGCCATCATCCTGCTCCTATTCTCATTACTGCCCCGGTCATGTAACCGGCACCTACAAATACTTCAGAGAAAGGTCTGTATGTACCCCCCCCCCCCCCCAATTCCACCATTTCTTTTCCCTGGCAGTCTGAAGGGGCCTACTAGCTAAAAGAGGCCTTGCCGTGATACTGGGTTATGTAGGTGCGGGCACAGTGAGTAGGATCGCAAGTGCCACTACTTCTGAGCGGCAGCTGCATCCTGTAAGAGCCTATGGCAGTGATTTCAAAAAGCAGCCAGTAAAATAGGTGCAGGTGGGAACAGCAGATTAATCAAACAAGTAAACATGACCTCCTCAGCCACCACCTAGACCGGCAAGCTGATTTGGGCTTGTAGACCCTTACTATCACCCCACAAGCTGCCTTACACTGGCAAGAGTCCTCGTGCAATCCAAATTGGATTATTGTAACAGCCCATACCTGGGCGCCAATAAATAAATTACAAACAAACTACAGATCTTGCAAAATAATGTGCTTAGAGCGGCATTAAATATCGCCAAAAGACAGCACATCTCAGTAATTAGAAAGCAACACAAGTGGCTCTCTAGACAAGAAAAAAATAAAATAACAACCTCAAAACCATTTGCCTCAATCACAAAGCGCTTAATCATCAGACCCCGCCCCATCTCACAGACAAATTCACCTGGAAAGTGTCCAATAGAATTACGAGATCTTCCAACACACCTTGTCTGGTGGTACCCAGATTTAACTTATAAAGAGCTGGTGGAGCCAGTTTCCCAGTATTAGCCGCTCAGCTTTGGAACACTCTCAACATTCAAACTATCCAAGATTTGGACAAATTTAGAAGCCACGCGATTGCATGGATACTCAACAAAACCTAAACGTTACTCTTTGTTGCTTCCACTGTCTGGACCATTGTTATGACATATCATCCATGTATACTGACTAACCTAAATGACCTATGTATGTACTTATATCCAGTTCACACAAAATGCTTCTATGTATAAATGTATATACTCCGTCATGTAATATCATCCTGTCAATACAAACTGCATTCATCTGCATAACCATGTATAAAATTTACACACCTGTCTGCCTTGTAACCATTACCTTCCAAATAAGCGTCTAGTTACCCCTGGGTCTGGTGCGCATATTAAATAAAACAAACAATGATTACGGGACAGCACTTTCAGTGGGGTTAGTGTAAATGAGAGTCAAATGGAGACAGCGAATTATGTAGTGCAGGTCGAATGCCACATTGAGTCATTATGGCAATGAACTAGGCCTTCACTGGTAAAACAAAATGATTCTAAAAAACAGCAGATTCAAAATGCACTGAATACATGGACAAAGGGAATATAGATATGAATTGCCATCTGTGTAATATTGCATTGAAGAAAATAACCCAGATTAATTAACTAACTACCTTTACTAAATGATACACCAGTAACTAATTAGTACTCCCGATTAACATTGCAATGCAATGTCATTGAGCATGGATGGAAATTCTGCTTTATTATTGCTTTCTTTCTCTTTTCGTTCCATGGAAAGTATGTGCACAGGATGAATGAGCTGGTTTTATTTCTCTCATTCTGAGGGTTCTTTGTCTGTCTGCGCAGGAAGGAAGAGAGATACATACAAACTCTCGTAGGTGATTGGACAGTGGCATCAGAAGTCTAGAAATTGCTAAAATACGTCAGAAAGAGGGCAAATTTAGTTTTGATTGACAGGCAGGGGAGATAAATAGCGGTGAACTGAAGGGTGTGGGTTCTTTTTCTGCTTCTTGCTGCTGGCTGACGAAAGAGAGAGAGTGCAGAGGCTGGTGCTGACCTGGCAGTCTAATTCAAGGCCAGGTTCGGGGGCGCCAAGTGACAGTGCAGAGCTTGTAACTCTTCATTGCAGACAGGCAGGAGTAGGAGAGGGGCCATACAGATAAAGCACAGAAATTTCAGAATCCCATGTAAGTGGTGGTAAAACTGAGGAGAGCGCTGAGTGAGAGAGAATTATCTTTGTGGCCAGACAGACAGAAATAGATCATTAGCTCCAACTGAATCATTGCTTGGGTTTTTTTCGTGTGCTGTGAACTAACGGAAAATGAAAAGTTTGTGCAATGCATGTTTATCTTTTGTCTCTTAGATAACCATAGCGAGGTCAATGCTTTGGTAAGAGTCAATGGATGTACTATTATGAAATGTAATATTTTTGTTTCTTTTTTATAAGTGACATGGTTTCAAATAATAAATACAGTGATGAAAACAAAGTTGGTGAAATCATTTATTTTTATATCCCTGGTGTTTATTATTTAGGTGGGGAAGGTAATTAGGAAGCACCCTAATGCTTACACCATGGTGGTAAAAATATTTACTGCCAATGGTAGAATAAGAAATGAAATAAGGGAATGGTAAAAGTAAGTCAGAAAGCTGGTGTGTTTGTGTGAGTGTGTTCAGCCATGCATGCTAGGGCGGAACAGGACCCTTCAATGGCATAGGCTGATGTCGTAGATAAGTCATCGGCCCAATCTATACACAATCTATGGCAATATTCTGTTTCTGCTAAATGCATAAGGTCCAGGAATGCATACTTACAGTCAACCCTAGACCGGGCGCGATTATAAAAGGGGGAAGTTTGTCTCATCATATAGGGCAGTGCCATGAATATGCTGACCACTAACTTACCCCAACATTAAGAGACCGCCAATTTCCCACAGTACTAACATACTGCCAAGTTAGCTAATAGCCCAAACGACAAAACCTCGTACAATCTCCCGTTACCAGGCAGGTGGATCTGCAGTTAGAGAGATGCAGGGTGGCAGCGGGGAGGGGTGCATAGAAAGAAGGGGCTTTCATGGCCTATTAATGAACCTGTTCCTGTAAGAGGCAGTCAAGTACCAGGGCAACCTGGCCATCACAAGGCCCCTTCACAAGCTCTTGTTATCGGACGGCCCAGAGACGAGACACCAACTTGTGAACTTTACTCACCCGCAGCAGTCAGGCCAGCAGACGTGGGGTCCCGGGTTACAGCACGGGGAGTGTCTGGAAAGGAGGAAGTGAAGAAGGAAGGAGTTAATTAGGAGGTCCCACCACAGCTGACATGTGCTCACTGCTTAGCAATACCAAAGTCTTCCTCTGCTGCTCCCTGACCTCGGATCTTCATTATATCCAAGTCCCTGGGGAGCTCTGTGCTGCTTATTACTTTCAGAGTGCTGTGCCCACTATGCTAGTGCAGCTCGCCTGCTGCGCCCCCTATGCCAGTGCAGCTCGCCTGCTGCGTCCCCTATGCCAGTGCCGCTCGCCTGCTGTGCCCACTATGCCAGTGCCGCTCCCCTGCTGTACCTACTATGCCAGTGCAGCTAGCCTGCTGTGCCCACTATGCCAGTGCAGCTCGCCTGCTGTGCCCCCGTGCCGCTTGCCTGGCCTGGACCTGCTCAGAGCAAAGCTTGCCCACTCCTCATCCAGTCACAAGGTCTTGCCCTACTCGTTGGTTGTGTGGCCCCTGAGAACAGTGTGTAGAAGAGGGCACTCACCGGTCACAGTCAGGTGGAGGGTTATTCTGGACTTCTTGGCGTCGTCGCAGAAGGTGTAAAATCTCCCATCAGCCCCCTGGATGCGACAGATGACAACGCTCCCATTCAGGAGGGTCTTCTCCACGCGGCCCTGGAGTGAAGACAGATTAGCCCGGGGCTCTCCATCTAGTACTGTTATGATGGGGGTCCCTCTGCAGTCTGGGGTGTTGGCGCGGCTCCAATGCACAGTAGCCATCTCTAGGCCCAGGGTAGCGATGGGGAGCGCAGAGCCGGGTGCAAGGCTGATGTTCTGCAATTCTGAGAACACAAAAAAGCACAACTTCACATGAAATGCAATGTAGTCATACATGAATTATTAACATAAACCAAGTGCCCAAGCAAGCCTTGAGGGCTGTACATGCAGAACACAGGATCTACTTCAAGAGCATGGCAAGAATCTGACAACACATGAGTGGGGGCGCTCTCGCTGCTCTCAGTCACCCCTCTCTGGCCACGAGCCTCGCCCCATCCCGGCCCCTCTCCACAATCCTGCTCACAGTAAGGAACTCTTTGAAACTAGTTGCAAGGTAATTGGTATTGTGCAGCTGCATGCTACGCTGGCACGGCATATTGCGAGGAAGACACAGCCATTGTGATGCTGTTCGATCTTTCAGCCCCCTGCGGCAATCCTCTTCCACGCTCCAGTCTCTCGTCCGCCTTCTCCTCTCTCACTCACACCCCAACGCCCACAGTGGCCCTTCCTCCCTCCCCCTTTTATCCTCCTCCGCCTCCCACTTCCATTGGCTCGCGCCTCAGCTGGTTTCCCATTGGCTCGCGGCCTCAGCTGGTTCCCCGGGCCAATCTCACTCTCTCTCAGGGGCGGGGTTACACACATCAGAAACCATAAAGCACCAATGAAGCCCAGCTCCATTTTCAAATGCAGGTCCGCTGGTATCCCGCTATGGCTGCCTGCTGCTATAGAGTAGGTTTCAAAGTGTGTATTCCGCATGGGAGGAGCGCCTGCATTGCAGGTCTGCAGTGAGCGAGGTACTGCTGGATCAAGGTTTGCCACCACCTGTCTTTCACATCTGCCTACAGGGCGCTTTGCTGTGCCTGGAGGTTCTACCCACGTTGGTGCACCACATGGAACTTGCGTCTCTGGAAAACGCCGGATCTTCCTGGTCACGGACGCATGACGGGTCGATGCGACAGTGGCGCAACCATCTTAATAGAACTGCCCATGTGTGGAGGATCAGTGCTCCATGCAGCACTAACTGCTTGGTGGACGGACCCTGGAGACATGAGCATCGCGTCTCAATCCCATTCATGCGGTGAGTGACTCTCCAGTTATGATATGATGTGGCATTTATAACGCGCCTGTAGTACACAAGTGTTTCTAGGCAGGAGGGGGGAACAAGGGAGGGCAAAATAACGATCTTACTAGGCCTTGTGTCATTCAGATCGTGCAAGAGCTGGAGCTTTCCCTGGGAAAGGGCTTACCATATTTGAAAAATCCAGAAACTCCAGGGCAGGAAGAAAGTCGCACTACAAGATGGCCAAAGGACACTCAAACATCACGTGGCATGGCCATTGTAGAGTGTATGGTAATCTGAACGGCAGTAAGTGGTAAAATGCGAAAGTGCACAAGACTAACAGTACAGGAAAGTCCTTCAAAGAGGGTCCACTGGGTAGTGAGGACACCTGTAACAAGCAGCCCTACAAAGCTGCAAGACGGACAGTCCGCATCCTAATAGGAGAATATTAGGAAAGGGTCACTCACCGGTCACAGTTAGCAGGATGATTCGTACAGGTTTGTTGGAAGACTCATTACACACCACGTAAAACCCTGCGTCTGTTGGACCTAGGCTGCGGATCACAATGCTTCCATTGGACAGGCGCTCATCAACTCGGCCCTGGAACTGGGATGTGAAGGGTCGGGCCACTCCATGCATTACGTTTATGATGCTTTGTCCTGTGCAGCCGGGAGGGGAGGATGGGTTCCTATAGACCTCTGCAAGGGATACACCCATGGCTGGGATGTAGAAAAAAGACCCAGTCTGGAGGCTCAGGAGTTCCACTTTTCAGGAGAAAAGAAATAGCAGGTTACAACGATGTGCAATGCTTATGCTTTACAGATTATCAACAGGCGAGGAGAGACTCATTAATAATTGCCCCAGTTAACAGCAAGAAAGGTTTACTCTCTTTACAGCACTGAGATGAAGATTAACTGACTCATTGACTTCTGGGTACGCCTGATACGGTCTTCTCCATGTCCTGTGTTTCAGCCCAAACTTTATCCTGTGCCCATTTGGGGCGAGACCTCCTGCTACACACAGACAAGACAAAGCAACCCACACATGATCCCTGCAGGGGAACCTTAGCTGTGCACTAATACACCATTCTGAGCTATTCCCCCCTCAGTCACTCTGCTAACGGAATGTACTGTCTCACTGTAATAGGGAAATTTATGGGCCAAAATTCTGCCATCCGTAGACACCTTTCTGGCCAATCTTGGAGCCATTTACTTCAAACAGGGGGGTCTGAGGAGGCACGCACACTCTCATTTAATGCCCAACAATCTTATTAGGTGGATTAATTCATGGAAATGCAACCACCCGCCCCCTCTTATTTTTATGCGTGTGTGATGCTGAGAGGGATGTGCCATTTATTAATTATTTATTTTGTTGGGCATTTATAATGTGCCTATACAGCAAAAGGTTTTTCCAGGTGCAACAAGGCAAAGAGGGGCGGGGGTGAACAGAGATGAAGAAAAGAAAACGGTCCTACAATGTGGGGTGTAATCAAAGGACCCAAACTAATGTAACTGGAGGGCCCACTAAAGAAATGACATGCCTGCATTTATAACAAAACGTTCACACCGAAAATTGGCCTATTAAGGCATACTGTGGGGTTTCGGCAAGTATACCATGGAAGGGCCTACCTGTCAAAAAGGAAAAGCAGCATTTTAATTAATTCACAAAGGTAGAAGAAATTCAAAGGTCCCTTTCGCATGTAAAACAGGATTTTTAAACACCGACACCAAAACGGCGCTGCATGTGTGTTTGCAGTTTAAAGCAAGACATGAGAAAAATGTACCCCTGCTAACAAAGATCTCTGGAAAAAGACATGGTGCATTTTGACAAAAAGTAATGTATATTATGCTTCACAAGCAAAATACTGGCAAACATTTCAAAAGAAAAGCCCACTTTGTTTCTATGAAAAATGTCCTGTAGGGTCAAGGAAGACCCCTTTCCTTACTGTGGGACACATTTCTCAAAGACCTCCCCCACTGAATGCCTGGCTTACATCCCAGCTGTAGACAACTGCAATAAAGTTTGGCCGCTAAGGGTGTGGAAAACAAACTTCCCCCAGACTGAGTCTCTGAAAGCGCATTCTGTGCAGAGCATCCTGGGTATTTACGAGCTGCAGCCTACACTTCAAACAACAAAGAGACTAATTAAAAATAAAACTCTGGTCATAGGCTGGCCAAGAGTGGCAAATGGCCTGGAGGAAGGGAAGCTCATATTTGCACATATGAAGATTACCTTTGTTTAAATGGAATGTCGCAATAGTTGTATTTTCCCAGAAACCACAAGTTGCACTGATGAAATGTAGGTTTCATTTTTTAGATAATTTCGAGGCGATGGTTGATAAAAAAAATTCCTCCACCTGTGACTTAGGGAATTGTAATGACCAGCTGAAAGGTGTTCCTGGCTGCTCTTTCCAAATTTGAGAGCTGGAGAACTGGTGCAGGGTAAAATGAGGTATTTGGAGAGGAAATTACATGTTCAGAATGATTATGCTTGTTGTATGAACCGTGGAAAATTGCCAAACGGCGTGCAACATGGTGTGGACCCGGCCGCTTTATTACATTTTCCATGATGAGCTGAAGAAGAATGAATGTATATGTATATAATGCCAGTTACTAGTAAATCACAAAGTTTTGACAGATAACTAGATTTTTGCCAAAATTTGACATGAAACCAAAGCGTATTGCAAATGGGAATTGCCATATGTCTGCTACAGACCCCTAAACCAATCCTTAGAGAGAGGCTGGATTTGGGAGGAGAGAGAAGGGTAACTGTCCAATCCATTTTGTGAGAACTCCTGCAGGGAACTCCCAAGATTGTAAACTTGATGATCACTGCTATATAAAGTGAACACACTATGAGGAAGGGAGAGGGCTGCTGAAGCATTCCATCTGAGAGCCACAAGGAATCACCAAAGGAGATTGCTGAAATTACATCTGGGTGGAGCGGTCTATTGCTGGGGATGCCTAAATAAAACCTGACTAGGCCCTGTGGTGAAGAGTGGGTGACCATCCTTGAGAGTGGAGTGACCAGACCCCTGCCCTGTCCTCAAAGAGTGTCCTGACATGCAGCTGGTTTTCCTGAACTTTAATTCTTTGCAATCAAAAGGTGGGGGGTATCTGCTGGACTTAAATCCTTTCCCCTTTATAGCTAGCGGGGGAGGCAAAACTGTAGATCCATAGCCTATTTAACTAAAAAAAATAAAAATGCAATTAATTCCCCTTGGCGATCCACGACAGGGTAATTTTCGTTAAAATTCGAAATTAACAAAGCTCATTCCCGGTGTGCGCTGAAAACTATAGACTGTAATTTAATTGGGCAATCCTATGGGTCCAGCTTCCCCAACACAGGCCTTTAAGTGGAGGGGAGTCTGAAATCCCACATTTTTAAGTCATCCCAATGTTTGTCTGATTTCCCCAACACAGACCGAATTAGGGGGGAGCCTGAAAAACCCACTGCTAAATCACTGTGTGTTTATTTACTGCTAGCCTTTTAAGCGTGTAGGAAAATCGAAATTGCACAGCACTACATTTGTAATTGATGTTGTTCACTGACCAGCACTAATTAGGTCTTGAATTTAAAGTACTGTGATTTGTGTTTTTCCCCCCAATTAATTTCTATGATTTATTTGTGTAACAAGAAGTTAATTGTGAGCCACAAAGAAGGTGGCGTGTGTAGTTTAGTGTGATTTCTATTGCCTGTAATTCAAATAAAAACAAATATATTTCCTGTACACCGGGCTGGTTCTTGGCTCATTGGTTCCTCAGGGGGATGGATCCAAGGGGCATGATATGAGGCTGGGATAGGGCTGAATAAAAGAACTGACATTAATGGTTTATTGTGTGACACTTAGCTTGGGGAGGGAAGGAACGCCCTGTGTTGAGGGTGGCCTCTCAATAAACCGTTTCAACTAGGCCTTGACACATTCAGGCCGTGCAAGTGCAGTAACAAGAAGTGCGGGGGAGGGGAGAAGTGCTGGTCAGGGTGGAGGGCCCAGGCTTATGCGTGTGCCAAGGGAAGGCCAGGTGGACAAGTGCCCGGGGAAAGCAGAGCGTGCAGGGGAATGAGGTCCACGTGCTAAGTGCGAGGGACAGGTCTGAAAGGGTTCAACGGGTGCAGGCCGAGCCAGGTTAGTGCAAGGGGAGGGAGCCCAGAACGGCAAGTGCAGGGTGGGGGGAATCGGGGGAGACCAAATGCAGGGGTAGACTGGTCGAGGAGGGCCTGGTGCCCTGTAACAATCTGAAGGAACCAGGCAGCCAATCAAGAGGCAGAGGGGGACATTAGTTGGGGAGAGGGAATGAGACAGAGAAAAGGAGGGTCTTGAGAAGCTTCCGTAACTTAAGGAGATCCGGCTCAAGTCTGAGAGGGGCATGGAGGCCATTCCACAGGGAGGTGCCTGAGGAGGACAGAGATCTACCCCCACTCTCTGCTTGGAAAAGCATCTGATCTGCAGAGACTTGGAGGTAGAAGGCCGAAGGGCTCTAGCAGGGAGGTATTTAGGGAGAAAGAGTTAGATGTAGCAGGGTCCCAGGCCCCAGAAAGCCTTGTTGATGATGCAGAGGGTCTTGAACTTGATCTTCCAGCAACCAGGAGCCAGTGGAGCAATTTAAGAGCTGGATTGATGCAGTTCCTGGGCTTGAGGCCAAGGATAAGTCTTGCAGTCCTATTCTGGATCAGTTGAAGGGTGCAAAGGGAGGAGTTCGGCAGATTAAGGACAAGGCTGTTGCAGTAATGCAGCCTGGAAAGGACCAGAGCTCTGGAGACATTGGGTTTCTGGGGGAAGGTGGGGAAAGGGAGAATGCCTCTGAGGAGGTGAAGCTGAAATTGGGCCTTCTTGGCAAGGTCCGTGATTTGAGGAGAGAAGGAGAGAGAGGAATGGAAGATGACACCAAGGTTTTTTGCCTCACAGGAGGGTGAGGGGAGTGGGCCCATTTATTTTATTTTATTGAACATTTGTAAGCCACTTGATACAACAGAATTGTGTTTCCAAGTGCCACATGGAGGGCGGCCAGAGTGTAGGAGGCAAGGAGGGAGCTGGGGTCCCAATGAGAAGGATCTCAGTCTTATTGGCATTAAAGCAGGGATCATTAGCAGTGCACCATGCCTGGATAGCAGACAGGCAGTCAGGAATGAGAGAGTAAGAGGAGGCAGTGGAGGGAAGCTTGAAGGAGAGCTGTGGGTTGCCTGCATAACACTGAAGTTAGGAGAGAAGGCAGAGATCAAATGGGCCAGAGGGGCAAGGTAGATGTTGAAAAGCTATGGTGAGAGGATAGAGCACAGATGGACACCACAGGTGGAGGGTGCAATGGAGGAGAGAAAAGGGCCCAGTTGAACCTGGGAGGGTTGGTCAGAGAGGATGGAGGTCAACCAGTCCAGAGCCAGGCCCGTGATGCCAAGGGTATCACAGAGCCGATTTATAAGGGTGGCTTTATTAACCATATCAAAGGTAGAGGAGAGGTCAAGAAGGATGAGAACGGAAGGACCGTTGGAATCAAGATTGAAAAGCAAGTCTTCACAGGTATCCAGGAGAGTGGTTTCCATGCCTCTGGCAGCTATGAACCCAGGCTGGTGGTCATGGAGACAATCAACAGATTCAGTGTGGTGGATGAGCTGGGAGATGACCAACTTCTCCAAGTGATGGCCCAGGAAGGGGGTAATGGAGTAAGGGTGGTAGTTTGCCAGACAGGAAGGATCGGCAGAAGGCTTTTTGAGGAAAGGGTGCACAAGGGAGTGCTTGGGAAGTGAGGGGAAGGATCCAGTGGCAAAGGAGTGATTGCAGAAATCATCCAAGGCTGCAGCAACAGAGACAACGTTGTCCTTGAATATTCTGGAGGAGCAGGGGAGCACCTGTTTGGATGAGACTTGTCTAGAGACCTCATCAGGTGATATGGGAGAAAAAGGAGAGAAGGAGGGAAAGGGAGAGGTGGAACAATGGAGGCCTAAGAGCAGATGAGGGAGAAGGGAGTGATGCAGCAGAGTGTGAGGCTAGGATGTCCTGATTTTTAGTAATGAAGTGAGAGGACAGTGCACTGCATGGCGCTACACATGTACAGGAGAGGGATACGCTATGGTGCTACACCTGTACAGGAGAGGGATGTGCTCTTGCTCTACACCTGTACAGGAGAGGGATGTGCTATGGCGCTACACATGTACAGGAGAGGGATGCGCTATGGTGCTACACCTGCACAGGAGAGGGATGTTCTCTGGCTCTACACCTGTACAGGAGAGGGATGTGCTATGGCGCTACACATGTACAGGAGAGGGATGTGCTATGGCGCTACACCTGTACAGGAGAGGGATACGCCATGGCGCTACACCTGTACAGGAGAGGGGTGTGCTATGGCGCTACACCTGTACATGAGTGGGGTGTGCTATGGCGCTACACCTCTGCAGGAGAGGGATGTGCTATGGTGCTACACCTGTACAGGAGAGGGATGTGCTATGGCTCTACACCTGTACAGGAGAGGGATGTTCTCTGGCTCTACACCTGTACAGGAGAGGGATGTTCTCTGGCTCTACACCTGTACAGGAGAGGGATGTGCTCTGGCGCTGCACCTGTACAGGAGAGGGATGGGCTCTGGCGCTGCACCTGTACAGGAGAGGGATGGGCTCTGGCGCTGCACCTGTACAGGAGAGGGATGGGCTCTGGCGCTACACCTGTACTGGAGAGGGATGGGCTCTGGTTCTACACCTGTACAGGAGAGGGATGGGCTCTGGCTCTACACATGTACAGGAGAGGGATGGGCTCTGGCTCTACACATGTACAGGAGAGGGATGGGCTCTGGCTCTACACCTGTACAGGAGAGGGGTGTGCTATGGCGCTACACCTGTGCATGAGAGGAATGTGCCATGGTGCTACACCTGTACAGGAGAGGGATGTGCTATGGTGCTACACCTGTACAGGAGAGGGATGTGCTATGGCTCTACACCTGTACAGGAGAGGGATGTTATATGGCGCTACACCTGTACAGGAGAGGGGTGTGCTATGGTGCTACACCTGTACATGAGTGGGGTGTGCTATGGCGCTACACCTCTGCAGGAGAGGGATGTGCTATGGTGCTACACCTGTACAGGAGAGGGATGTGCTATGGCTCTACACCTGTACAGGAGAGGGATGTTATATGGCGCTACACCTGTACAGGAGAGGGGTGTGCTATGGCGCTACACCTGTACAGGAGAGGGGTGTGCTATGGCGCTACACCTCTGCAGGAGAGGGATGTGCTATGGTGCTACACCTGTACAGGAGAGGGATGTGCTATGGTGCTGCACCTGTTCAGGAGAGGGATGTGCTATGGTGCTACACCTGTACAGGAGAGGGATGTGCCCTGCGCTGCACCTGTACAGGAGAGGGATGGGCTCTGGCGCTGCACCTGTACTGGAGAGGGATGGGCTCTGGTTCTACACCTGTACAGGAGAGGGATGGGCTCTGGCTCTACACCTGTACAGGAGAGGGATGGGCTCTGGCTCTACACCTGTACAGGAGAGGGATGTTATATGGCACTACACCTGTACAGGAGAGGGATGTGCTCTGATGCTACACCTGTACAGGAGAGGGATGTGCTATGGCTCTACACCTGTGCAGGAGAGGGATGTACTATGGCGCTGCACCTGTTCAGGAGAGGGATGGGATCTGGCTCTACACATGTACAGGAGAGGGATGGGCTCTGGCTCTACACCTGTACAGGAGAGGGATGTGCTATGGCGCTACACCTGTGCATGAGAGGAATGTGCCATGGTGCTACACCTGTACAGGAGAGGGATGTGCTCTGGTGCTACACCTGTACAGGATAGGGATGTGCTCTGGTGCTACACCTGTACAGGAGAGGGATGTGCTATAGTGCTACACCTGTACAGGAGAGGGATGTGCTCTGGTGCTACACCTGTACAGGAGAGGGGTGTGCTATGGCGCTACACCTGTGCATGAGAGGAATGTGCCATGGTGCTACACCTGTACAGGAGAGGGATGTTCTCTGGTGCTACACCTGTACAGGATAGGGATGTGCTCTGGTGCTGCACCTGTACAGGAGCGGGATGTGCTATAGTGCTACACCTGTACAGGAGAGGGATGTGCTCTGGTGCTACACCTGTACAGGATAGGGATGTGCTCTGGTGCTGCACCTGTACAGGAGAGGGATGTGCTATGGCGCTACACCTGTACAGGAGAGGGATGTGCTCTGGCGCTACACCTGTACAGGAGAGGGATGTGCTATGGCGCTACACCTGTACAGGAGAGTGATGTGCTCTGACGCTACACCTGTACAGGAGAGGGATGTGCTCTGACGCTACACCTGTACAGGAGAGTGATGTGCTCTGACGCTACACCTGTACAGGAGAGTGATGTGCTCTGACGCTACACCTGTACAGGAGAGGGATGTGCTCTGGTACTACATCTGTACAGCAAAGGAATGTGCCATGGTGCCACACCTGTACAGGAGAGGGATGTGCTCTGGTGCCACACCTGTACAGGAGAGGGATGTGCTCTGGTGCTACACCTGTACAGGAGAGGGATGTGCTATGGCGCTACACCTGTGCATGAGAGGAATGTGCCATGGTGCTACACTTGTACAGGAGAGGAATGTGCCCTGGCGCTGCACCTGTACAGGAGAGGGATGTTCTATAGTTCTACACCTGTACAGGAGAGGGATGTGCTCTGGCGCTACACCTGTACAGGAGAGTGATGTGCTCTGACGCTACACCTGTACAAGAGAGGGATGTGCCATGGCGCTACACCTGTACAGGAGAGGGATGTGCTATGGCGCTACACCTGTACAGGAGAGGGATGTGCTATGGCGCTACACCTGTACAGGAGAGGGATGTGCTATGGCGCTGCACCTGTACAGGAGAGGAATGTGCTATGGCTCTACACCTGTACAGGAGAGGGATGTGCTCTGGCGCTGCACCTGTACATGAGAGGGATGTGCTCTGGCGCTGCACCTGTACAGGAGAGGGATGGGCTCTGGTTCTACACCTGTACAGGAGAGGGATGGGCTCTGGCTCTACACCTGTACAGGAGAGGGATGGGCTCTGGCTCTACACCTGTACAGGAGAGGGATGTTATATGGCACTACACCTGTACAGGAGAGGGATGTGCTCTGATGCTACACCTGTACAGGAGAGGGATGTGCTATGGCTCTACACCTGTGCAGGAGAGGGATGTACTATGGCGCTGCACCTGTTCAGGAGAGGGATGGGCTCTGGCTCTACACATGTACAGGAGAGGGATGGGCTCTGGCTCTACACCTGTACAGGAGAGGGATGTGCTATGGCGCTACACCTGTGCATGAGAGGAATGTGCCATGGTGCTACACCTGTACAGGAGAGGGATGTGCTCTGGTGCTACACCTGTACAGGATAGGGATGTGCTCTGGTGCTACACCTGTACAGGAGAGGGATGTGCTATAGTGCTACACCTGTACAGGAGAGGGATGTGCTCTGGTGCTACACCTGTACAGGAGAGGGGTGTGCTATGGCGCTACACCTGTGCATGAGAGGAATGTGCCATGGTGCTACACCTGTACAGGAGAAGGATGTTCTCTGGTGCTACACCTGTACAGGATAGGGATGTGCTCTGGTGCTGCACCTGTACAGGAGCGGGATGTGCTATAGTGCTACACCTGTACAGGAGAGGGATGTGCTCTGGTGCTACACCTGTACAGGATAGGGATGTGCTCTGGTGCTGCACCTGTACAGGAGAGGGATGTGCTATGGCGCTACACCTGTACAGGAGAGGGATGTGCTCTGGCGCTACACCTGTACAGGAGAGGGATGTGCTATGGCGCTACACCTGTACAGGAGAGTGATGTGCTCTGACGCTACACCTGTACAGGAGAGGGATGTGCTCTGACGCTACACCTGTACAGGAGAGTGATGTGCTCTGACGCTACACCTGTACAGGAGAGTGATGTGCTCTGACGCTACACCTGTACAGGAGAGGGATGTGCTCTGGTACTACATCTGTACAGCAAAGGAATGTGCCATGGTGCCACACCTGTACAGGAGAGGGATGTGCTCTGGTGCCACACCTGTACAGGAGAGGGATGTGCTCTGGTGCTACACCTGTACAGGAGAGGGATGTGCTATGGCGCTACACCTGTGCATGAGAGGAATGTGCCATGGTGCTACACTTGTACAGGAGAGGAATGTGCCCTGGCGCTGCACCTGTACAGGAGAGGGATGTTCTATAGTTCTACACCTGTACAGGAGAGGGATGTGCTCTGGCGCTACACCTGTACAGGAGAGTGATGTGCTCTGACGCTACACCTGTACAAGAGAGGGATGTGCCATGGCGCTACACCTGTACAGGAGAGGGATGTGCTATGGCGCTACACCTGTACAGGAGAGGGATGTGCTATGGCGCTACACCTGTACAGGAGAGGGATGTGCTATGGCGCTGCACCTGTACAGGAGAGGAATGTGCTATGGCTCTACACCTGTACAGGAGAGGGATGTGCTCTGGCGCTGCACCTGTACATGAGAGGGATGTGCTCTGGCGCTGCACCTGTACAGGAGAGGGAAGGGCTCTGGCACTACACCTGTACTGGAGAGGGATGGGCTCTGGCTCTACACCTGTAGAGGAGAGGGATGTGCCATGGCGCTACACCTGTACAGGAGAGGGATGTGCCATGGCGCTACACCTGTACAGGAGAGGGATGTGCTCTGATGCTACACCTGTACAGGAGAGGGATGTGCTCTGGTACTACATCTGTACAGGAAAGGAATGTGCCATGCTGCTACACCTGTACAGGAGAGGGATGTGCTCTGGTGCTACACCTGTACAGAGAGGGATGTGCTCTGGTGCTACACATGTACAGGAGAGGGATGTGCTATGGCGCTACACCTGTGCATGAGAGGAATGTGCCATGGTGCTACACCTGTACAGGAGAGGGATGTGCTCTGGCGCTGCACCTGTACAGGAGAGGGATGTGCTATAGTGCTACACCTGTACTGGAGAGGGATGTGCTATGGCGCTACACCTGTACAGGAGAGGGATGTTCTATGGCTCTACACCTGTACAGGAGAGGGGTGTGCTCTGACGCTACACCTGTACAGGAGAGGGGTGTGCTCTGACGCTACACCTGTACATGAGTGGGGTGTGCTATGGCGCTACACCTCTGCAGGAGAGGGATGTGCTATGGCGCTACACCTCTGCAGGAGAGGGATGTGCTCTGGATCTACACCTGTACAGGAGAGGGATGTTCTCTGGCTCTACACCTGTACAGGAGAGGGATGTTCTCTGGCTCTACACCTGTACAGGAGAGGGATGTGCTCTGGCGCTGCACCTGTACAGGAGAGGGATGGGCTCTGGCGCTACACCTGTACTGGAGAGGGATGGGCTCTGGCGCTACACCTGTACAGGAGAGGGATGGGCTCTGGCTCTACACCTGTACAGGAGAGGGATGGGCTCTGGCTCTACACCTGTACAGGAGAGGGATGTTATATGGCGCTACACCTGTACAGGAGAGGGATGTGCTCTGATGCTACACCTGTACAGGAGAGGGATGTGCTCTGATGCTACACCTGTACAGGAGAGGGATGTGCTCTGGCGCTGCACCTGTACAGGAGAGGGATGGGCTCTGGCGCTACACCTGTACTGGAGAGGGATGGGCTCTGGTTCTACACCTGTACAGGAGAGGGATGGGCTCTGGCTCTACACCTGTACAGGAGAGGGATGGGCTCTGGCTCTACACCTGTACAGGAGAGGGATGTTATATGGCACTACACCTGTACAGGAGAGGGATGTGCTCTGGCGCTACACCTGTACAGGAGAGGGATGTGCTCTGATGCTACACCTGTACAGGAGAGGGATGTGCTCTGGTACTACATCTGTACAGGAAAGGAATGTGCCATGCTGCTACACCTGTACAGGAGAGGGATGTGCTCTGGTGCTACACCTGTACAGAGAGGGATGTGCTCTGGTGCTACACATGTACAGGAGAGGGATGTGCTATGGCGCTACACCTGTGCATGAGAGGAATGTGCCATGGTGCTACACCTGTACAGGAGAGGGATGTGCTCTGGCGCTGCACCTGTACAGGAGAGGGATGTGCTCTGGCGCTGCACCTGTACAGGAGAGGGATGTGCTATAGTGCTACACCTGTACTGGAGAGGGATGTGCTCTGGTGCTACACCTGTACAGGAGAGGGATGTGCTATGGCGCTACACCTGTACAGGAGAGGGATGTGCTATGGCTCTACACCTGTACAGGAGAGGGGTGTGCTCTGACGCTACACCTGTACAGGAGAGGGGTGTGCTCTGACGCTACACCTGTACATGAGTGGGGTGTGCTATGGCGCTACACCTCTGCAGGAGAGGGAGGTGCTATGGCGCTACACCTCTGCAGGAGAGGGATGTGCTATGGCGCTACACCTCTGCAGGAGAGGGATGTGCTCTGGATCTACACCTGTACAGGAGAGGGATGTTCTCTGGCTCTACACCTGTACAGGAGAGGGATGTTCTCTTGCTCTACACCTGTACAGGAGAGGGATGGGCTCTGGCGCTGCACCTGTACAGGAGAGGGATGGGCTCTGGCGCTACACCTGTACTGGAGAGGGATGGGCTCTGGTTCTACACCTGTACAGGAGAGGGATGGGCTCTGGCTCTACACCTGTACAGGAGAGGGATGGGCTCTGGCTCTACACCTGTACAGGAGAGGGATGTTATATGGCGCTACACCTGTACAGGAGAGGGATGTGCTCTGATGCTACACCTGTACAGGAGAGGGATGTGCTCTGATGCTACACCTGTACAGGAGAGGTATGTGCTCTGATGCTACACCTGTACAGGAGAGGGATGTGCTATGGCTTTACACCTGTGCAGGAGAGGGATGTACTATGGCGCTGCACCTGTTCAGGAGAGGGATGTGCTCTGGTGCTACACCTGTACAGGAGAGGGGTGTGCTATGGCGCTACACCTGTGCATGAGAGGAATATGCCATGGTGCTACACCTGTACAGGAGATGGATGTGCTCTGGTGCTACACCTGTACAGGATAGGGATGTGCTCTGGTGCTACACCTGTACAGGAGAGGGATGTGCTACACCTGTACAGGAGAGGGATGTGCTCTGGCGCTACACCTGTACAGGAGAGGGATGTGCTATGGCGCTACACCTGTACAGGAGAGTGATGTGCTCTGACTCTACACCTGTACAGGAGAGGGATGTGCTCTGACGCTACACCTGTACAGGAGAGTGATGTGCTCTGACGCTACACCTGTACAGGAGAGGGATGTGCTCTGGTACTACATCTGTACAGGAAAGGAATGTGCCATGGTGCCACACCTGTACAGGAGAGGGATGTGCTCTGGTGCCACACCTGTACAGGAGAGGGATGTGCTCTGGTGCTACACCTGTACAGGAGAGGGATGTGCTATGGCGCTACACCTGTGCATGAGAGGAATGTGCCATGGTGCTACACCTGTACAGGAGAGGAATGTGCTCTGGCGCTGCACCTGTACAGGAGAGGGATGTTCTATAGTTCTACACCTGTACAGGAGAGGGATGTGCTCTGGCGCTGCACCTGTACAGGAGAGGGATGTTCTATAGTTCTACACCTGTACAGGAGAGGGATGTGCTCTGGCGCTACACCTGTACAGGAGAGTGATGTGCTCTGACGCTACACCTGTACAGGAGAGGGATGTGCTCTGGTACTACATCTGTACAGGCGAGGGATGTGCTCTCGCGCTACACCTGTACAGGAGAGGGATGTGCTCTGACGCTACACCTGTACAAGAGAGGGATGTGCTATGGCGCTACACCTGTACAGGAGAGGGATGTGCTATGGCGCTACACCTGTACAGGAGAGGGATGTGCTATGGCGCTACACCTGTACAGGAGAGGGATGTGCCATGGCGCTACACCTGTACAGGAGAGGGATGTGCTCTGATGCTACATCTGTACAGGAAAGGGATGTGCCATGCTGCTACACCTGTACAGGAGAGGGATGTGCTCTGGTGCTACACTTGTACAGAGAGGGATGTGCTCTGGTGCTACACATGTACAGGAGAGGGATGTGCTATGGCGCTACACCTGTGCATGAGAGGAATGTGCCATGGTGCTACACCTGTACAGGAGAGGGATGTGCTCTGGCGCTGCACCTGTACAGGAGAGGGATGTGCTATAGTGCTACACCTGTACTGGAGAGGGAGGTGCTCTGGTGCTACACCTGTACAGGAGAGGGATGTGCTATAGCGCTACACCTGTACAGGAGAGGGATGTGCTATGGCGCTACACCTGTACAGGAGAGGGATGTGCTCTGACGCTACACCTGTACAGGGGAGGATGTGCTCTGGTACTACATCTGTACAGCAAAGGAATGTGCCATGGCGCTACACCTGTACAGGCGAGGGATGTGCTCTCGCGCTACACCTGTACAGGCGAGGGATGTGCTCAGACGCTACACCTGTACAAGAGAGGGATGTGCTATGGCGCTACACCTGTACAGGAGAGGGATGTGTTATGGCGCTACACCTGTACAGGAGAGGGATGTGCTATGGCGCTACACCTGTACAGGAGAGGGATGTGCTCTCGTGCTACACCTGTACAGGAGAGGGATGTGCCCTCAAGGAGAGGGATGTGCTCTCGCACCACACCTGTACAGGAGAGGGATGTGCTCTCGCGCCACACCTGTACAGGAGAGGGATGTGCCCTCAAGGAGAGGGATGTGCTCTGGCTCTACACCTATACAGGAGAGGGATGTGCTCTTGAGGAGAGGGATGTGCTCTCGCGCCACACCTGTACAGGAGAGGAATGTGCTCTCGCGCCACACCTGTACAGGAGAGGGATGTGCCCTCAAGGAGAGGGATGTGCTCTCGCGCCACACCTGTACAGGCGAGGGATGTGCTCTGGCGCTACACCTGTACAGGAGAGGGATGTGCTCTGGCGCTACACCTGTACAGCAGAGGGATGTGCTCTGGTGCTACACCTGTACAGGAGAGGGATGTGCTCTGGCGCTACACCTGCACAGGAGAGGGATGTGCTATGGCGCTCCAGCTGTACAGGAGAGGGATGTGCTAGGGCGCTACACCTGTACAGGAGAGGGATGTGCTATGGCGCTACACCTGTACAGGAGAGGGATGTGCTCTCGTGCTACACCTGTACAGGAGAGGGATGTGCCCTCAAGGAGAGGGATGTGCTCTCGCACCACACCTGTACAGGAGAGGGATGTGCTCTCGCGCCACACCTGTACAGGAGAGGGATGTGCCCTCAAGGAGAGGGATGTGCTCTCGCGCCACACCTGTACAGGAGAGGGATGTGCCCTCAAGGAGAGGGATGTGCTCTGGCTCTGTGGGCCGGGGCCTGCCGGGGCCGGGCCCCGCCAGTCTCCAAAAGGTGGGGCTGAGCCGGGGCCCTGCCGGGGCCCCCCAGTCACACCACGCCATGGCAGGACGTATCATCCCGCCACGGCCGCAGCCGCGACGGGAGATGCGCCCGCCAGTGTAACGTTCTGCAAGAGGACAGAAGTGCCAGCCAGGCACAGCGTCACTGAGGCTGGCTGGCACTTCTGTCAGTCACTGTAACTTCCCTGATGACCCCCATCTGAGGAGTCATCAGGGAAGTTACAGTTCCTTTGTTTCCCCTCCCCAGGTCACTGACCCCCGCGGGCTCCATGATCTAATATGCAGATTAGATCACGGAGCCCTCAGGTTCACAGAGGGTGAAAGACGCCTCGGCTCAGTGATCTATGTGCTCTGAGCAGAGATCACAGAGCCCGGGTGCCTTTCTCCGTCGGCAAAGCTTTATAAAAGATGCCTGGAACTATTTACGTTTCAAGCCATCTTTTATAAAGGTAGAAATATGTTACAAATGTCTATGTTTATAAAAGGTGGCTTCAAAAGTACACAAACCATAGTAAGGTACGCATAACTTACTATGGTTTGTACACTTTCAAGCCACCTTAGAAATATGTAACATTGCTATGTTTCTAAAAGGCTTACCATACTAGTACGCATACAAATATATAAATGCTCTACATCTATATATTTGTTTGTGCACCCTACTATGACTTGTACACTTTTAGGCCACGCCCACAGCGGATGCCACGCCCCCAAACGAGGGCCCCCCCTCAATTTCTTACCCCACTTAAAGCACACAGGAGAGGGATGTGCTCTCGAGGAGAGGGATGTGCTCTCGCGCCACACCTGTACAGGAGAGGAATGTGCTCTGGCGCTAACATACTTCACAACCTGAGTTTCAATGTATGTGGTTATTGTCTGCACTTGTGATCCCAAGCATTAATGTTTGTGAATGTAAGTTCATTTGATGTCAGTGAGGCGTGCCATTTGTTGGTTCATTATGGAAAAGGAGGAGTGTGGTGTGCCGCCCAGTTTAGTAATGTGGGACCCTCCCAGGGCTCGTGCTCTGGGCCGATATATTTTAACAAGGTCACTTTGGAAGAAGAAGTCACAGTTTTGTGATAATGCCCCACCCCCTGCCAAGGATTAGTGAGGGCCTGAGAGGCCTGGTAATTCCCAATTCCCCATTTTTTAGATCACTAAACCACATTTACCACTTTTTTGTATTGCAAACACCACATTCTGAAAAGGGCTGGGTGTTTTGCGCTGCATAAGAGTTTTACTAAGATCACTGCAGGGAAGCCAGCACCTGGAACCAAATCATGGGGCTTCATTTTTTTCAACCTGTGATTCAAAATCATTTATAATGTTTGAACATGGGATACCTGTGTGCACATCCGCAGTGTAGGTTATTTGGGACATCACAGTTATGCACAGAGTTATGCACAGCGCAGCCCTCATGCTGTAAGGGGATTGGTGTCTTCGTCTGGTGCGTCCGATTAGCGGCCAATGGCTGTGCTTGGAGTGCTGCCACCAGGAAGCAGCAGCCAATCGTAGCAGGGTAGCAGCAGCCAACCGTGGCAGGATAGCAGCAGCAGCCAACAGTGGCAGGATAGCAGCAGCAGCCAACAGTGGCAGGATAGCAGCAGCAGCCAACAGTAGCAGGATAGCAGCACCCAACAGTGGCAGGATAGCAGCAGCCAACCGTGGCAGGATAGCAGCAGCAGCCAACAGTGGCAGGATAGCAGCAGCAGCCAACAGTGGCAGGATAGCAGCAGCAGCCAACAGTGGCAGGATAGCAGCAGCACAGCCAGGCTCTATGCAGCACAGGTCACCAATGGAGGCAGTACAAATCTGCAGACAAAAAGAATCCACAAATGTGTTTTTTAAATGTCTGTGGGGGAAAACATTATGCATAGAAAAACTGAGAATCTACTGAAACGACGAAAAGGCACATAATTACTCCATTTAATGCAACACATTGAATCAAAGCTGCAAAGCCACTAGTAGACGAACATTTATTTTATAAATAGTTTCCTTTTATTGCTTAAATATGAGCACTTGTCATTGATGTGGGGGAGGGGGACAATGTTTCCCATCACAGTTTCCAAAGGCAAATAGAACGGGGAAACTCTGCACAGAAATAAACATGCAGCACGCATGCAGCACACATGCAGAGAAACAAAGATGCCCGGCTCTTAGTATGCATGTTTTGTAGATATGTAGTACACACAGAACAAAATAATGCCAGCACTGCCACTGTAAGAAAACGCTTACGATAGCTTTGCCCAAACATTACCTATAAGACACCCGAACATGCCAGCATTCGCCCATGCACGAAAATGCAATGAATTATACTGAATATAGACATAGTAGAAAGACTTTGGTTGACCTCAAGTCTTTTTCAGAAGTCTATGCTTAAAGTCAGTGTGCAAATCCTACCTTGCACATGGGTTTCAGCATTCAAAAGGGTATTTCTTATGTAGTTTACAGCCTTCATGTAAGTACAAATTACAGCGCGTTATGAGAAGGTGATAACAGAGTACTTAGAAATGTTGAATTGTTAGGAGGGATTTTTGAGAACCAGCCATGTGGGAGGGTTCTAAGAGGCAAGCCTAAGTCATGAGCAAGAGCTTTACACACTTGGTCTCAACTCTCCCGAAGTAGCGCAGGCTGAGCAGTAAGGCAGACCTAGGAGATCGGGATGGAGTCCAAGTACAGTTAACACTTGGAAACGCCAAGAAATAGAATTCAACACAGAAGCATAACAATATACTATTTATTAGAACAGAAGCATAAAAATATGTTATTTATTAGACCAGAAGCATAAAAATATACTATTTATTAGACCAGAAGCATAATAATATGTTATTTATTAGGCCGTATCATGCATGATTTATGGAGACCCATGGGATGCACTGAGAGCACCAATCTATAATATTTAGGAATAAGGATAGCCAGGGAACTGGACTCATTGGATACTTTGAACGATGGAGCTGAGCAAACCTTACGTTGTCACTGCGTGGGTTGATGACCGCAGGGACGATGACCAAGACCCCTCTTTCTTTCTACGAGGCCCCCAAACCATAGGGCCAGAGAACTTTTATTAAAGTGAATAATCCTGAGATATGAAAATTGCTTTGGTGGGGGTGGGGGGCAGGGGGCAAGGGTCGGGAGGAAAGTGTTCTGGATACCCTTGTTTTAGTGTTTTAAACTTGCCCTGTTAAAGGTTTTCTTGGAACACATGAGGGATGACTTTAGGGTGCATCAGCCATGTCTGGAAGATTGCACAACACACTGAGAAAAGTGGGAGAACTCCTTTGGTCCCCGAGTAGGTATGTACCCCAAAGAATTAGGGGGAATGTGGAAGTTATGGGAGGATAACAATTCTAATGACTACCTTTCCACGTGGCCCTCCTCTGGGAGTTCAGTATGGCGCCATCCTTTGGTTCGGGGAAATGGGGTGCTGTAATGACCCGGAGTGGGTCTGATCCAGGTCTTGAAAAGGTGGGGCAACTCTTGTCAGGGGGTAGCAGCAGTTGGGGGTTTTCAATACCCTAGTCCTAAAGAAACAATAGTGAGAGCTTGCGCCAATGGAGACGGGGGTGTATAATTCTGACCGGAGCAGAAAGGTTCCGATACCCAAGCTACACGAGGCAACCTTGATTAGTGGATTGGAGGACAAAGCCAAGTGTATGGCTTTCTGGGAAAGGGCCTTGATAAGGGGACCTCCGAAGGAAGTATGGGATAGAATTTGTAGGTTAACTTGCGTGGTCTCTTGGCGCTCTGACGATTCTAATACGGAAAGAGGGCTGCAGGGGGGCTTGTTAATGGGATATAGAAGGAAAAGTGCACGAGCTTTGATGTGCTGTTAGTAGCTTCAGTTCAGAGAAACCGGCCACCTTGTGCGGGTTTGTGGTCTTTGGATGGTAGTTATCTAGTGGTCGGTGTGGGCGTGTGTGTAGTTTGTGTCTTAGTTTTTGTTAAGTGATGTTTGTAGTTTGTGATTTACATAGCGCCATTTCCCTATTTGTATGGCCTCAATGTGCTTTGTGGTTGGAACCCCCTCGGTGACCGAAGTCCAGGTATGGGAACATTCTAAGAGTTTGCTATAAGATGAGCGTGTGCATTCTGCTGGGATTAAGACTTAAGAGGGCTGGCTAGGCTTCAGTAAGCAACCCAGAGGTCGGGCACGTGGGTGGGTGTTGTCGGTGGTTAAGAGAGAGTGCAAGAGCAGGAGACTATGTGTACCCAGCTAGACTGAATTTGTCGTAGGTTATTGCTGTATACTAGTGGCAGAGGTGTTGAGGCACGTCAGGGGTTTCAGTATGGACGGCTATGCGTGCAGCTAGACCGAATTTGACATATCCATAGCTGCATGCTAGAGTGCATGGATGGGAAGCCGTGCCTGCGGCATGTGTCCACAGACGTGGTGCGATTTATACTGATCTTGAACTGGGATGGAGTTTATCTTCGATATCGCTTTCCTAGATCTCCCAAAGCGATAGGTTGGTCATTTGAGTGCATCTTGTGGTGGGGTTAGCATACTACCATTGGGAAGGACCTGTCTGGTGGCATTCTTGGAGTGCAATAGGCAAATAAATTAGACATTGCCACCTATGGCCTAAGACCAATTAATGGTATTGTTTCCCATTCCCAAAGAAAGAGCCATCTAAGTGCGCCATGTTTGCTTTGCCCCCTGGGGCGTCTTAGTGCATCGCCATTCCTACCCCCAAAAGCCATTTAAGTGCATACCGTGTCCTATAGCCCAAGTTGAACTGGCACATTTCCTCTCTACCTCCAGTGAAACCTATTAGTTGAGCGTTCCGAGTGCTTGGGTAAGCCCCTTGATAATTAGGTAGGGTGGTCCAACTGAGTGCGTGACATGGCCTGTCCCTAATTCAAGCTGAGTATGCTACAGTTGCTACCAATAGTGGTCTGTCTAATCGAGCGTTTTGTCCAGACACCTAGCAACGATCAAGGTACAATCAGATTTTCAGGTGTTTTTTGGCAACCAGTTTGCACCAGTTATAGAGTTTGTGGTCCAGGCAGGGGAGGGTTTGGGAGGGAATGATGTAGGATCGTCTGTGCGGGTGGAAGGGGCCAGTTTGTCATTGTGTGCTGCTGCGAACGCAGCCGGCAACCGCGTAGTTTGAAAGTAGACGCGTTTCGTTGGGTCTGGGCGGTATGCAGTAATAAGATCGCAGCAAAAAAGTCGTCTGCACAAAAAAATCGTGGAAAAAATGCCATGATTTGACCGGGTAAAGGTGTACCCCATTATACCATTTAAGGGGAGCAGGGGTTGCAGGGGTGTCCCCTGCTCCCCTTAAATGGTATAATGGGTCCGGGGGTTGCAGGATTGTCCCCATGGATTGCGCAAAACCACTGCCTTTTTGCCACGATTGTTTGTGTAAACAGCAATTTTTGCCACGATTTTAACACATGGAACCGTATGGGCCAGTACTTGTGTGCGATGAGCAACCAAAGCATAGTGTGGAAGAGGGATTCAAGAAGAGGAAGGGAAAGGCCAGGTTTTGAGCGCCTTTCTGAATGCAAGGTTGATTGTGGGAGGGTCTCCCCAGATCTGACAGGGAGGGGAGGAGGGGGTTCTCACCTGATCCGATGGCCTGAGCTGCTTCTCAGGGGCCTCTCAGGGATGTGCCCCGATTACGGGAGGGAGGGGGGGGTTTCCTCAGATTTGATGGCCTGACCTGCATCTCAGGGGTCTGCCAGAGAGGTGCCTTAGTTATGGGAGGGGGCGGGGGGTGTAAGGAAAGATTTCTCTTTACTGCACCTTTCCTTCCATCTTTATGGAACCCCCAAACTTTTTGCTTTTATTTTTGAATCTGACCTGTACTTTTTGCAGTGCAGTGAAGCCTTAAGCTTCACTGCACTGGCCTTTGCTCATATGTTATGGGGAAACTGATATGTCCTTCAGGCTGTCAGTACTGGGAAACATTGTTTCCCCTAGTCGTGTTACTATGTTGCTACTTTTGTATCACTTGTGGTAACTTTTTATCATTGTGCACAGCAGCTTACACTGCAGTACAATGGGGTGCATTTTTGTTTTGCCCTCGACTAACACTCAGAGGATTTTTGGTTACTTTTTTTTTTACTTTATTGTGTTTTAGTTGGTTACTCTAGGTGTGCTAAAAGGATAAGCTGGGGCAGCAGTGACTTTTCCCCACTTTTTGGGGATTTTCATTTTAGCTTCATCACATTCATCACATTTGGCTACAAACTGTGGCTACTGGTCAAACATGGCCGTGCCACGAGATTTTCGCCTGTTCTTTTGCCATCTTGTTCTTTAGCCTTCTTCCTGGCCAGAGAGGCCAGGACAATCCTTATAAGGACTTCCAGTGCCCGGGAAAGCAGGAGCTTTTGGCAGGCTACTGGAGGGCTGTGTGTGTTGCTGGCAGGATGTGGACTGGGTCTGTCTGACCCGACCCCAATCCACAAACTGGTTTCAGTGTGTCTGAGTGGAATGCATGAATGTTCCCACCAGTGGTCCTGATTGGACCGCTGCAGGGGTGTGTCTGTGGGCTAGTCCTGCTATTGGCTAGTGAGGGCAGAAGGTCTTACCTTGCTTTTAGGATAAGAAGAGGACCCCTGCACCCATTCTTCAGAGATCCTGGAGAAACCTGAAGGAGCCAAGTATCCTATCCAGCTGTGAGACCCGCAAAGAAACCTGAGACCTGACTGAAAAAGGCCTGGAAAACAACTTCTGCTGTTGTCCTGGAGGAGCCATGTCTTGCTTGTGATCTTTAGTAGTCCTGCGAAGGTGCTGCGACCCTTGGAGTGGAGGGTCCATCCATTCCCAACATCTGCTCGGTGCCCTGCCAAAGAGAGCCTTCGAAAGTGCCCGGGAACCGTCCTGTGGCTGACTAGCTTCGTTTTTGGGCTACGGTGCTGCCAAGGTCACCGTACCGAGTTTTGGCCTGAAACTTGGGGGTTCCTCAGCTGCCCCTAAGACTACCTCCTGCGAAATTTTGGCGTCCTAGCATCGAGGGGACCCGAGAGAAGAGGGGAAAGTCCGAACTCGGCTGCTGAGTCCTTTTGCGTCAGCCTGCTGCGGTGACCACCGTACGAAATAGATTACCTGACCCGAGTCCGGTCCTGAGAAGGGTCCTGCATCGAGTTTTGCTGCATTCTTCGAACGAGAGTCCTTGCAATGTTAAAAGACACCAACCGGAAATCAGCTCGAACCCGCAATTCCTGTGAATCGAGGACTGCAACTTTCAGCGGGAAAAGCAACCTCGGACACTCTTCCTTTGTTCTGCCAAGTCTGGGGAAGAATCAGAGTATGGGGGGGGGGGGGTAAGTTAGAGTTTCTAACCTACCCCTATACTCCAATTATAAGTCAATGGGCTTATAATATTGCTTATTTTTAACACTTTTGGCTTTGCCATTGCTTGTTTGCGCAAGACTTCTGACTGTTGGGGCTACTTTTGGGCATTAGTCTATCTTGAACCCTAACACGAAGAACCCTTCACTGGACCCCAGAGACCCTACCTGCAGTTTCTCGTGCCTCCTAACTTCTGTGGAACTGTAACCTGAACTATTGGGCGAAAGGCCCCAGGCAATTTAGGGCTGAACAATTTCAGTCAGGGATCATCTCTGTGGACCATAAGTGCATAATAGTGGTCTAACCTTTCCTTTGCAGGAGTTTCTGATGTGTATTATGCCCTACAACAAAGTGAATGTATATATGTATTTAGTTTGATAGTGTTGTGTGAAAAGTCTACCTGCTAGTAGTCATTTTTTCTAAAGTGTGTTTTGGCCATAAATAATTAACTGTGTTTTTATACATCCTGTCTAAGTGTAATCTGTGATTGCCATTGTGTTACCTCATTGTGGACCCCTTATAAGCTAACAACCTCTGAAGAACTTAGCCTAGACCACCTGTCACTGCTACCTAAACTGGTTTGGCTACAGCTTCCCAGAGTTGGTCCTGTCACAATATAGTTTGGCCTTCTATACATCTGTCCCCCAGGCCAGAGTATAGAAATTCAGCCCTAACAGGGGGATGGCGAGTCTCACCTGATCTGATGGCCTATGCTGCTTCTCAGGGACCTGTCGGGAGCGTGCCCTGATTACAGGAGGGGAGGGGGGGTCTCTCCATATCTGATGACCTGAGCTGCTTCTCAGGGACCTGCCGGGGGTGTTTCCTGATTACAGGAGGGGAGGGGGTCTCCACTGATCTAATGACCTGAGCTGCTTCTCCGGGATTTGCCAGAGACGGTGCCTTTGTTATAGGAGGGGGGGGTTCCCCTGATCTCTTAGCCTGAGCTGCTTCTCAGGGACCTGCTGGGGGCGTGCCCCGATTACTGGAGGGAGGGAGGGGGGGTCTCCCCATAGCTGATGACCTGAGCTGCTTCTCCGGGATTTTCCAGAGACAGTGCCTTTGTTATGGGAGGGGGGGGTTCCCCTGATCTCTTGGCCTGAGCTGCCGCTCAGGGACCTGACGGTTGCATGCCACAATTATGGGAGCGGGGGTCCTCCCGGATCTCTTGGCTGAGCTGCTTCTCAGGGACCTGCTGGGGGCGTGCCCCGATTACGGGAGGGAGGGGGGTCTCCCCTGATCTGACAGCCTGAGCTGCTTCTCAGGGACCTGAAGAGGGAAAATCTGAGTGTCCCTTCCCTCCTGATGGGGGTCCCAACCGGAAGAAGCACCCCCGACTGAACAACTATAGCCTATCAGAGGTTGCACCCAGTCCCACCACTCCCAACTCATCACGACAGAACTCCAGCCATAAGCCCGATCAACCCCACAATGGCAAAAGCCCTAGCCAACACAACCAACGGGAACCAAGACCGAGCTGGAGACGACTATATGGACCAACTCGATTGATGTCCCCGCAAACCATGTTGCAGGTCGTTCGAGTCTTCATGACGACATAGCCGCATTAGACAGGAAGCACACGTGCAATAGGCGCGATCGGGACATTCACTCACCAACCTACACAAAGAACATCTGCATGCAGTTCTATGAGCTAGAGGACAGTGACAGACATTCTGTCTGCATGTTTATTATTTTTCACATAGGCCGCTATCGCACCGCAGTAATGCAAGATGCCAGAAGAGCTTGTGTATATGCTTGCAGATGCTACTCGCTATTTCTCTATGGATGGACAGGAGCACTCGAGGGACCTGATCACCCATTGCATACGCTTAACCCTTGAATAATCATATTGGAAGAATAACCAGAATTTAGGTAGGCCTCGGATCAATCCAGCACACTAAACTCCTTTTGCAGGGATCTCGACGCTGCAAGCTGCTGAGCGAGCAGAATCGCCCTGGCAAGGACTACTACCACCAATGCCATAATGTAGCAAGTGACATTCCCCACCCACAGTGCCACGACAAGCCCAGCTACAGGTCAGGACACCTCAAGCTAAAATACAAATCAAAGTAATTGGACTTCCCTAGCGGTCTCCTCACGCGTGATTCGGCCGACCTGACATGATGCCAAGACCAGGGAGCAGAGAAGCTGCAGCCATCCCACGTCTGAGACTGAACCTTGCCACATAATTGCAACAATCCACCTACAATATGCGATGGGACTGGACTTCTCTCATGGCAGTAGTAAAGACTTCATTGTTACACACTGTCACATAGTTATATCTTGTTGATACATAGTGTACAAGAGCAGGTGTCTTGCGGGATGGAAACAATGTTAGTCCCAGGCTTGGGGGCCTGCGGCCTGACCAATCAGCACATCGGGGGATGGAAGCTGGCGGCTGGAATCTCCAGCCAATCGTCAGGGGTTCTAGTGTAACAATTGTTAGGTAGCAATTTATAGGGATGACCCAAGTGTGCCACCTGACAGCGTGCCCACCAATAACACAGCAACGCATATGTCTCTATACTGGAACTACCACTCTGGGAGCTAACCCAGGGTGACGTTAGGTTCGGGGAAGGATTTTGGTAAGTGACAACAAGTGTGATGTCACAAGTGTACAAAAAAGGCCTGCGAGCCTAAAATTAGAGAGACATGCTCGGATGAAACCTGATGCCTGTATGTTGTCCCTGCTCGTTTGATACAAAAAAATGGCAGTTAACCTTTGCTGCTTGTGTGGACCTCGACTTCTTTGGGACATTGGAGGGAGTTAGGGCCCTCCGTGAGCTGGAGGTCCGCGGACCCTAGGTGCGGCTCTGCCGGCCCCAGAATCTCCCCTAACAAGTTGGAGGCACTGCTGAGATGCTCTCCTGAGATCCCGGCAAGATCGCTTGCGATGGCAACCCGGCAAGGTGCGGCCCCCTCTGCTGTCGAACCTTGGAGGACTGCAGGACCCTCGCGTAACTGAGACACCACCGGACAGCGCAACCGGAGATTGGCCGTCGGGAGCCGACTTCAAAATCTATCCCGCCCGCGGTTGGCGAGTGTCTGCACGCGGTCCAGAAGAGGCGAGATGAGCCCAGTGGGAGGGGAGCCAGCAGCCGAGCGGTGCCTGCTGACATGCACCTAAATGTAAGTGTGGTCCGCACAACGTACAACAACATATTGTGTGGGTGGGAGAGGATGTGTATGTAGGGTGGAGGGTGGTATCACAATATCATAGCGTTGAGAACCAAGGTAGCGATGGGCATGTGCATAAGTACAGGGATCGGAGCTGAGGTAGACCCTTGTTGTGCAGATTAGCGTATTGGGGGCCGGACAGTGGATCCCTCGGAAACTGAAAGGTTGTTATGCCGACAGGTCTGGACAGTGAACACATGTGTAGGGGGAGACTATGGCTTTCCTATAAATCGACGTAGTTCGATGAATATATGTGGTTTTCCTATTAATTGAGCGTTTTAGCTTGGTCGATAGATGTCGAATTCCCATATAAGTTTATCTTAAGATTGCAGAAGATAGGTGACTGGTTAAGTTTCCGGTATAGGAAGCGTATTGCATGTCAGGCGACGCAACGTGTTCAGTACACCTATAAAAAGGAGAAGAGGTGGTTGATGATGTATCCTCCACTCCGGAGGAGGTGGTAAGACAGCTGTGGGGATTTTTGGGTGTGAAATTAAAAGGGCGGGGGTATGTGTATGAAATGTTAGCATGCAGATTTAGCTTGGTGACGTCACCCATAGGCCTTTGCATAGGACAATGTGTGATTAACAGGTGCAGAACTCGTGACTCAGCACTCAAATTACAAAACAGGTGGACTGCCAGCAGCGCAGACAGCTCCGGCACGTATCAGAGGGGCGGGCCGAGCATCAGCAGCCCAGTAAAGGCGGGGCGGTACGAGAGCACGCCGTACTGGTGTACGGTCGCAGGGGGCCGGACACATTGAAGGGGCTTGCCGGGAGGCGACAACGCCCATGAAAGTGGTTATATTGCATAAGGTATACGGTTGCAGGGGGCCATAGACTTTGGGGGGAGCGTGTTGGTTAGTGACAGCTCCTTAAGAAGCAGGACGGTACGAGAGTACGCCTCACGAAACGTGTGGCTGTTAAAATTAACATGCAGCACTAGGTGAATGTTGAACTGCATAACGAAAAAAAATGTCCGCCCTTGTTCTGACAGCGGAGTATCGAAACCTTCAATTTGAACATGAGTGAAAGACAATGATGTACCACGAGGGTGGGGTAGGAGCATCATACGGGGTGCCCGAGATGGTATTGACCCCAATACAACACCTTTGCAAAACATTGCCTAACTATCGAGATAAAATAGTAAAGTACAGTGTAGAATGGACCAAGGGAACGGAAGGGAAAGCA
Source organism: Ambystoma mexicanum (assembly GCF_040938575.1). Taxonomy (NCBI): domain Eukaryota; kingdom Metazoa; phylum Chordata; class Amphibia; order Caudata; family Ambystomatidae; genus Ambystoma; species Ambystoma mexicanum. Next base: position 844,761,308 of record NC_090938.1, read on the forward strand.
TCGATACCATGGCAACCTAACGGCAGTTTCTCAAGGGACACTTTACAGTCACTACTTACCTACGTACACAACACTTACAATGGGAAGAAACTAGCAAGCCCCTGGAAATATTCGAATTGTGGAGAATGTTCCAGAGACATTACCATGGAAGGTTGAACTTACAGGAGGCAAAAGAGGAGGGAGGGGGGCGCATGCGCCCCACCTCCTGCACCTCCCAGCATCGCTGCAGATGAGGAGGAGGAACAGGGATTATACCCAATTAGGGAATTAAAAGAATCTACGGAACCCCAAGAATTAACTGCAGCCGAAGGCTACTCAAACCCCACATACAAACCACCCCCGTACGCCCCGACGGCGCATGCCACACAGACAGAGGTAGGTAACCTAGACGTTGAAGAGGAAAGGCTGAGGCAGGCGAAGAGCGAGTTCGCAGGGGTAGGGCCAGATGAGTGGATAGCAGCACAAGTACTATTGAAGTTACAAGGGACCACCACAGGAGAACCAGAAGGGGCAACAGGAGCAATAAAGGAATTAGAATTGGGGAAAGGATGTACAGACGGGCAAACAAACGACACAGGAAAATAACTATTACGAGAGTGGGAGGCAAAACTGGAAGAAAGGATAGCGGAGCTCAAAGAGAAAAGGAACGCACTGGTGAGCCATTTAGAGCATAAGGAACAGGAAGAGCAGCTAGCATTAGAAAGGCGAGAAAAGGTGGACAAAGAAAGGAGGGAACGGGAGGCGATAGAGAAGATAGCAACGAGAGATTCGAGTAAGGTAAGTACGGAAGCAAAGGGGCGTAGAACATTGGAAAAAGAAAGGGTTGAGGCTGAACGAGAAATGGCATTTTGGAGACGGAAGATATTGTTGGACAGCACCCGGAAATGCGAGGAAAGCAGGCTGAAGGAGTTAAGGTTAGCGATGACAGAGGAAGCACGAAGTAAGAGAGAAGAGGACGAGGCAACGCTACGGAGGATACACAAAGAAGTAATGGAAGAAATAGAAAGGTCCGGGCGGGGAAAGAAGAAGGGGATGAGCACCAGCCTAGACGAACACCAACGTGACCCACAAGGAGCAGCGTGGGGACAACTGGAGTGCCTCAGGCAGGGTCCGTACAGCAGAGCGCAAAGGGGAAAGAAGATTTGGAAGCAGCAAACTTTACAAACATTGATCTTGAAAGTGTAACAGTGTGATACCCAATACAACGCAAACTAACGTTCTCAGATGGAGTTTGCACTGAGGAAGACGAAGATAGCAATGGTATAGATAAGGAAGTGCTAAGCAAATTGTATATTACACGAACAGGCACAGGTATGTCATGGGAGTGTAGGACTCAAGATGAAAAAAACAGGGGACGACACACTGACGCAATTACAGAGGACGCAACAGCAACAGCTGCACCACAAACACCCTACATGCATGGGCTTCGAGATCTCCCAGGGCGCAGAAGAGATAAGACAGCAATTACCCATGACAGGGGGCACTCGTGTCAACAAGGCGGGCACACAGGGCCCCGGGAAGCACTGCACACAAAACACACCAGAAATTACTCAGACATCAGGGCATCACGCACAACACCCAATATAGATGTCGCAGACTTCGAAGTAGATGTCGAAGATGAGAGAGGCCCAGTACAGATACGACAGTACAGACAAACACCTGAGGAAAGGGCTGAATATTCACAGATGCCACTACTTGAGAGGGGGGGGGAGCAGACCACAATACATACCATGGAAACATGCAAACAGAGAGAATGTTAAGAATAGGTTACCATCACTGAGCCGAGGGGCAGGGAAATGGATATATGAAATGGAAAAACAGACAGCAGGACACAGACTGGCAGTGGGGGACATGAAGGGGCCATTAGTGTCCATACTGGGTGACGCAGCAGATAACATTTGGAAAAGGGTGGGATTCCCAGGAGTAACAACACAGAACACTACACATGACGGATCCCCATTTGAGAACTGCAGGCACGCAGTGTGGCAGGCCCTAAGGATACAATACCCAGACACATCAGACATAGGGGCAATTACGTCACGCAAGATGCGTGACGACGAAGATCCAGTCAGCTACATCCAAGAGATTAAAAAGCTTTGGCGCCTTGAAACTCAGGAGCCGTGGGACAAAACACTAGCTATCTTCTATCACATCTTGATCCAAGGGTTTCCTGAATCCGTGCAAAGAAAACTCAAGAAATGAGTGGGAATTGAGGCCAAAGCTTTGTCAGAGATACAACTAACAATAGTACACCATTGAAGATTATGGCAGGAAAAGTTGAAACAGAAGGCGGAGGATAGAAAGGCGGATGAGGCAATATTAGTGCAAAAACAATTTGTCAAAATTCGCCCTAGAAGGAGCACTAATAACAAGCTCAGCAACGCCAACTCAAACAGCTGTGTCCCAACCCCCAACTACTACCGCAACCACAGATACAACAACTACCGCAAACACCAATACAACAACAATTACCGCAACCACAACAGCAATTGCCACAGCAGTTGCCACAATACAACATAGCACTGCAGTACCAACCACAGATGGGAGGGGGATATATGGGTGTGAGCAGGTACCAACAGAACTTTAGGGGACGAGGAGGGGGAAACAGGGGGCAGGGATTTGGGCCACCAGCACACTACCCAGGAGGAGGGTCCCGGGGTTACCCTCAACAGGGATGGCAAGGCTAAGGAGAGGGAGGAGAATTCCCATGGCAAGCATGAGAACCACCCCAATTTTGGACATGTGGATTAATAGGTCACATCTCCTGCACGTGCAGGTACAGGGCAGCAAGGGTGGGGCGAGCAAGGGCCACAAAGCAACCAAGGGGGTCAGAATGGGTATTATCAACAGGCAGGACCACGACCCATGGTGCAACAGCAAAGCATGCTCCAGCAACAACCACAATACCAACAAGTACAAGGGACACTGCTACCCCAACAACAACAACACATCCAGACAGTACAACAGTTGACACAATTACAGGATGACATTCAACAGCCAATGGACACAACGGCTGTAGTGCCGGTAAGACGTATGGGCGGGGTGACTATAATGGGACATAACCCTTATACCGGCAACGGGCAATCACTATACCCACAATAGGACAGCCCACAGACTACCTTATTGTGTCCCATCCTATCAGTAACACCTAACCCTGCGGAGGAACCACGCATAAAGGTGGCAATATGTGACAAGATGTTTTCCTTTTTGGTTGATACGGGGGCCACAAGGTCATGCGTACGGGAAGGGAACTACACATTGTCAGGCGATACCATGAACAATCAAGAATTTTCTGGGGCTCGAGAAGTGGTTCCATTCACTGATAACATCTCCCTATCTATTGGGGATCATGACCTGTCACTAACCTTACTATATTCTAAACATGCACCAGTAAATATTTGGGACGTGACATAATGAGCAGACTTAACATGACCATCTCCTTCACAGACAAAGGCATAGTGTGCTCCACGCCAGGCATAGACATGCTCACAACAAGACAGCTACTCCAGGCATATTGTGGCAAGAGTGTGCAGAGGGGCGAGCCAGTAGACCCGGAGGTTTTCCAATATGGGACGGACATGGCAATGCAATGGCATGGCTACCAGGTATAGCAGGATACGGCTAACACATAGAGAAGTGGCCCAGAAAATGGCAATGGCACTAGAAACACCACTCCCAGTGCCACCCTCATTCTGCGAGGAGGACTTAGCAAAGGTACCATCCTCCTTATGGACAACAAGCCCCTACGACATGGAATGCATCAAAAGCATAGGGGGAGTAAAAATAAAACTGAAAAAAGGAGCAATCCTGCCCAGAGTTAGACAATACCCACTATCAAAAGAAGCAGATGAGGGCATTTATGAGACAATAAGCACCCTCATTGAACAAGGTATTCTGGTACCATCAGAATCACCTTGCAACACTACTGTGTACCCCGTCCGCAAGGCAAATGGAGGCTCATGGCATTTCATACAAGATATAAGACCCCTAAACAACATTGTCGTAGCAGAATATCCCATAGCAGCTAACCCATCTACAATACTTTGCAGCATCCCAGCAGAGGCTACACGGTTCACTGTGATTGACCCAAAAAATGCCTTTTTCTCTATACCACTACACCCAGATTCCCAAGACCTAATGAGTTTCATGCATCGCAGCACAAAGTGGAAGCACACAAGACTACCTCAAGGAAAGGATACTGCGAGTCACCATCAATTTTCAACAGAGTGATACAAATGGACGTAGGGAATATAGAGACAGAGTACAATTTTTCAATATTTGGATGCCATTCTCATCTGCAGCACAACAGAAGATGAATGCAGGAAGGACTCCAACAAAATGCTTACAGTACTAGCAGAAAAAGGATACACCACAGACAGTACGAGAATTACAACAGTTCCTCATCCTATGCAACTACTGCAGGGCATGGGTGTTTGATTACATCACATACACATGTCCCTTACTTATAGCCCTAAGGGACACACAAAGGGGACATAAAACACTGAACTGGACACGGGAAATGACAGATGCATTTAATGAATTAAAAGAGGCGAGATCAACAGCACCAGTCCTGATTATAAAAAAAGAGTTCTTCATATTTTCACACTCTGATGGGGTGGTAATGAAAACGGTATTAACACAAAAAACAAGCATGGGCCACAAGCCAATCGCATATTACAGCAGCCAGTTAGACCCAGTAATGACAGGACATTTCCCTTGTGAACAACACTTGGCCGCTGCAGCCTTTGCTGTAGAAAAAGCATCCTCAATAACAATGGGATGTTCCACAACACTTTACGTGGCGCATGACCTTCTTGCAATTTTACACAAACCAAAGAGCACTCTGACCACCCAAAGAGCAACAGGCTATGAAATAATACTTTCCCGACCAGAACTGAAAATTGTAAGGTGCAAAAATGTTAACCAAGCACAATTCCTAGCAGAAGAAGTGGGGGTGGGAGAATATGTCCATGATTGTACCAAAAACATTGAACTATTCTCAGAAATACGTAAAGTAGAGGAAGATGCACTTGAGGGGGGGGGAGATGTATTATACATTGATGGGTCCTCAACAATTGACCAAGGTGATGGGGTGAGGAGAAGGTGGCAGCAGTGGTAAGATTAAGAGAAGATTGGACAAGCGAGACTATAAGGTGGGTTTGGTTGCCACCGCATTATTCAGCACAAGCAGCTGAATTAGTAGCCCTGATATTGGCCCTTAGAGAGAGTGAAGGAAAACAGGTCACTATCTATTCAGATAGTGCCTACATAACATCAACAGTGCATTCTGGTCTAGCAAGGTGGTTAGGGAGAGGGTTCAGACAGGCAGATGGTACACCAGTACAGCACGCACTCCTCCTAGGGGAACTAATTGAGGTTGTGACATACCCAATACAACTTGCATTAGTGAAGTGCCAAGCACACACTAATGGGGGTAGACCCAATATCAAAAGGAAATGAAGCAGCTGATTTATATGCAAAACGTGCATCATATTTTGGGGAGTTGTGAGACCTCCAAGAAAAACAAGAGGGGAGGGGCGCGGCAGATGCCAATGAAGGAAGGTTACAGCTATTTACCAGAAACACAAATAATGAAAATACAGGCAGCTGCATCAATGACAGAAAAAGAACTCTCGGTAAAAAGAGGGTGCTCAATGTCCCCCACAGATGCCCTGTGGTGACAAAACACAGGAAAGGTTGTGATGCCTCTCGCATGATTACAAACAGCATTAACATAATTACACCACCCTGCACATACTGGAAAGGAAGTGATAGCGGCACGAATAGGAGAATCTTGGTTTTGTCCAGAATTAAATGTTATTAGTAATTGCCTCACCTGCCAGCAATTTACAGCAAGACATACACTTAAGGTGATCAAAAGTATAATACCACGACTGGAGGGTCCCTTTCTGCACCTCCATATCGACTATGTTGACATGATAAACGTATGCCAAGGATACCGTTACATGATTGTGGTAGTTTGTCCCTTTTTAAGGTGGATAGGAGCTGGCCCATGCTCCCATGCTGATGCACTAAGGGTGGGAAAATTCTTAGTTAGAGAAGTCTTTCCAAGGTAGGGCGTCTGTGAAGTCCTAAGGTCAGACAATGGCCCGCACTTAGCCAACAAACTGTTCCAACACATCACCACGTTGCTGGGGATAAAGCACAAGTTTGTGTGTGCATATCACCCACAGGCCAGCGGCGTCTGTGAATGCCTCAATGGCCCTCTAAATGAAAGAATCGCTAAAACCCAACAGTCAACTAAAAAGAATTGGCTGTACTGCCTCCCCTTGGCCCTGTTTGAACTGCCGAATAAACCTGGGTCGGACCACCACCTCACACCCCACAAGGTGGTGACTGGCCGACAAATGCACCTTCCACTGTCTCCGCCCACAAGGGCCATGTATGATTGTGAGGGGGTAGCAGAAGTATTGGGGAAAGAAATGCATCAATATGTCACTTCACTGGTTAGTAGTGCCTCATTTATCTCTCAGCAGATCGAACGAACACAGGGTAGGTCAGAGAACGATCAACAAGAAGCCATCGACATTAAAGGACAAGCAAAAGACTCAGTGATCAAAGTAGGAGACAGGGTACTCCTACGCAATTGCACACGCAGGTGGAATGCCCCCCCGTTTCACTGGCCCCCACGTAGTGGAGAGCATCGCAGACAGGGCGGTGAAGCTGGAAAATAAAACTGTCTGGTTGCATCTCCACGACATCAAGCCCTACAAAGCATCGACTTCGCACCACCTCAGCATCGACAGGGCCGATGCTCCAGCAACGGATACATCAAATAACAGAAGGGCCCCATTTTCAGTATCCCACAAATTAGACACATCTAAGGACACGAATGAACAAGAACGCACAGGCCACTCAATGGTCAGGCGCTCACAGATATCTGACGTCCACACACAAACGTAACTGAACTATAATAAATTTTCTGGTATCACCAAAATATGTGGAAGTTTATCCAAATGCTGGTTGTACAAATTAAAGAACGCTATGACATAGATAGGGCTATGTAGCACACACCCACCCATTAGGACTACACTGTGTCACCCTGTCTTTGCATGTTATCTTCTTTTTGTCTTGCGCATGCAGGGTTCTGCGTTTGACAAATGTATGGGACTAAAATGTTGAAAATAGATTGGAAATTTAGTGATTTAGATGTTGCCTCCCATTGAACACCCTGAAGCACTCTCCCACCAATACATTCACACCCTGCGAAGACCCACCCACTCCAGACCAAGACCCCCATGCGTGTATCATAACACGTTTATTGAATATATAGCACAATATGACCCACAACTCCATCACATCCTACCCATACTCAGAAATAGAATAAGGAGGATTTGCGAGGAACTTTTCTCCTGGCATTAAACGATGACCTAGTTCATCGGGTTTAAACTACTTACCAATACTAATACATTAACACTGATTTACAGCAATTTTCAGGCAGGCAACTATATCATCTCAACGACTGCAGGACTGCAAGGTAAGTGGTAAAAATGACTAGCTTAATAAAGATTTTAATAAAAATAATATGGGTAGTTTTGTCTACTGGATTGGTAGCTGCCATTGTATGGCAAGCTTACACAGCTATGCATGTATCCGCAACACCCCATACTAACATTCCTCCCACCCAAGCTGCAAGGAGCACTGTGTCAAGTGGTACGACAAGCACAAACGAGAAGGTAAGGAGAGGTAAGCGTAGCATTGGAACTGATGTTAATGGGGTTCACACATATCTCACGGGTACAGCACATGTCACAAACAACATGTGGTACAAGCACATGTCAAAAATTGGTAAGGACACAACACGGGATAGCTGCTATGTCTGCTCATTGATCCCATATGCCTTGAGCGCGTCCAGAACATTTGTTGGCACAGAAGTACCAGCAACAACGGCCCAATGCCTCCTATACCTTGCGTTGTTCCAAACACGAGGGAGATTCCAAGGAAAAACGGCAACCCTCCGTTGGAGATCAAAAGCAACGTACCCGTATGAGGATAGTTTCATAAAGACATTACCTATGTTTGACAACTACTGGCAGCACACACAAGCACTGCGGTACATAACTGACGGGCCAGAAAAAGGAGAGACGATGGAAGTGGCACTAGACTACCTGCCATGCAAATGGAGAGCCAGAGAAACAGGCGGAGAACCTGGTTGCTAGGAACGCCCCCAGATGTTGATATACGGAAAAGTATACGGAAAGGAAGGATGGGTGGATGGAGTGGTGGGAAGCAAACCCTTAACACTAACAAAGGCTGCAGTGAACAAGGTCCAGAAAGAAAATAATAAGTGCCTCAAGGAATTGGCCTAGAGTACAAGCTTGCTGACGTGGTTGCATAAAGAAGACGGTCTACTGACAATCATTGCTCTTACAACACCAACGCTATGTTACCAACACGACGGAGATGTCGAAGTAGGGACAAACGAGGGATGCAGGGGAATAGAGATGCTAGGAGACATGGGATCAGGCACGGCGGTACTGATGGACCACTATTGGTCATGTGGGACAAAAGCATACGACAAACTACTGACTAACTGGGGAGGAATATGCTCCCTAGCACATGTCAATGTACCCTCGCTAGTGGTACCCCAAAAACATGTCAAGATGGACGACTTCCCCAAAAATGGATGAAAATAACAAGCGAAGGAAAAGATCATTATAACCTACCCCACTACCATCCAATAATGGCATCACCAGGGAGACAGAGGGTACAATTTCAAGATACAGTATCAAAGGATTTTATTAACCCTGATACATCTTCTATTAAATTAATTGAATCACGATTTAATCTGCACTTAGGCAATAGTTTACATAGCAGGAAAATTAAGATCACATCAATTAAGTAAAATACATACTGTTAAATCATTCAACCATTCATCCACATACATCCATCATACATCAATCCACTCATCCCAAACAACAATGGGTATAAGATAAAAAGCTTATAAAAGTCATAACAAACAATTCATTGTCAATTTAATTGTTATACAAATAATGTGCAAAAACGCATGGCAACAATAGATTATAAATGTGGTCAACAGTTGAGATGGGTCCCAGAGATCTTCAAATGCGACCTCATCTCAGATTTCTCTACCTGTTTCGACGTGTTTACGTTATTTAAGTAACGTCTTCATCAGGAGATAAAGATTACATTCTAAAAGAAGAGGCAAACATAAACTCATAAGTTCCCTGTTCTTCAGTTACATCATAAAATCAGGGTGGCGTTAGGTTCGGGGAAGGATTTTGGTAGGTGACGACAATTGTGATGTCACAAGTGTACAAAAAGGCCTGCGAGCCTGAAATTAGCGAGACATGCTCGGATGAAACTTGATGCCTGTATGTTGTCCCTGCTCGTTTGATATAATAAAACGGCAGTTAACCTTTGCTCCTTGTGTGGACCTCGACTTCTTTGGGACATTGGAGGGAGTTAGGGCCCTCCGTGAGCGGGAGGTCCACGGTCCCTAGGTACGGCTCTGCTGGCGCCAGAATCTCCCCTAATAGACCTGCTAGGGGCGTGCCCTGATTACAGGAGGGAGGGGAGGGTGGTCTCCCCTTATCTGACAACCTGAGCTTCTTCTCACGGTCCTGCCGGAGGCAAGCTGTGATTACGGGGGGAGGGAGGGGGTCTCCCCTGATCTGACGGCCTGAGCTACTTCTCCGGGACCTCCTGGGGGTGAGCCATGGTTATGGGGGGTCTGCCCCAATTGCCAGAGCTGCTTCTTAGGGACGTGCCGGGGCATGGCTTGATTATGGGAGGGCGGGAGGGGCGGAGGGAGAGGGGGGGGTCTCCCCTGATCGCATGACTTGAGCTGCTTCTCAGGGACCTGCCAGGGGGCGAGCCGTGATTACGGGAGGGAGGAAGGGGGGGGGGGCTCTCCCCTGATCTGATGGCCTGAGCTGCTTCTCAGGGACCTGCCAGTGGTGTGCCATGATTACGGGAGGGAGGGGGGGGGTCTAACGAATGAGCATCATTATATGCATTACCTGAAGGATCACAGACCAGGATCATTATCGCAGTTATCGAAGACAATATTCTCCAATGGTTCCGTTCATCAGACACTGGATCTGTTATTATAGCATGTGATCTAAACGCAAGAAATCTACACGGCTCCTCCTCTTGTAATTTGAATGGTTCGAACGATTGGCTTACTTTTGTGGCTCGTTAGGAGCTGGGTTTCTTGCTTATTCCTAATACTACTATTACTGGGAGGACCTATACATGGTTGTACAGCAACTTTAAGACGCATATTGATTACATCATTGCTGATCCAGTGTCCAAAGCTAGGTTTAGCGCAGTTAGGACTGTATTCAACAACCCGAGTGATCATGCTGCACTCAAATGGCACTGTCGCATACCTCTTACTGACGCACAAAATTGTACGGCAGTTAGTGTCAGTTTGAATACAAGGGGCAACGTATAAGTTGGACAGCACAAAGAATTAAGGTCTTCAATGAGGCTTTCTTACAAATAAGAATTGGCACAAACATTATTCGAATTGGCTTTTGTTGTTCAGTGGTTGAAGTTGCACGATAGCAAAAATTCTGAGCCCACTTTAATGATCATAAGAAGGGTATTGGTTCATGTGAACTTAAGCGTGTCTCTGAAAAAATATGGGCAGAATATATTGCTAGCCTGTACTTCGATTCTGAAACAGTGCTAGATCTAAACAAAATGCAGGTGACTACTCAGTATGGCCAACTTCGTCATCGACGAGCAGCTATTATGTACCATGATTAAAAGTCTAAACGGTTCCTGTGCTCGGGGACTAATAGTATACCTAATGTCGTACTTTATTTTTAAAACAATTTTTTTTTAACAACACACCAAACATAACCAACACATCAGACATTTCCGTTTGCTAGCTTCTTAGCTTACATTTACATGTTACACATTACAGTCCCCCCCCCTCCCTCCCCATTAACTCGAGCTCCTACTTCGATGCCTCGGATTTTATTTCTCTTGGGTGAATCCTCTTCACTGTTCTCAGACGTATCATATTCACTGGGTTCGACATGGGAGAGTCCCGACATCGTAGCCACCATTTGTCTCCATGCTATCAGGGGTCCCGCTTCCTCCTCCCCTACTAACTGCTTCGTACCGTCTCCGCCTCTGCCCATTTCAGGAGATCATTCCACCACACCTCTAATCTAGGTCTTTGGGCTGCTTTCCAGCTCATGGCAATTCTCCGTTAGGCCAGGATGTGGGCCAGATCGTTCAGTTTACTGATATGCTTTAGGTTACGCGGTCTGGTAAATCCCCCCAACATGCATGCCCATACTGATTCCACCTCTAGCTTAATCCCCTTTTGGGACAGGCGTTGTTTAACTTCCACCCAGAATCTTCCCACCTCTGGGCACGCCCAGAACATGTGAATCATCCCGGCGCCAACCTCCCCGCACTTGGGGCATTTCTGTACTGCTGTGCTTCCGAACCTGGCGATTTTACTGGGGGTCATGTATGCCCTGTGGGTGACATATAAGTGAATTTGCTGCAGCCTCGCATTCCTGGACACCTTCTTATGATATCTCTGGGCTCTTTCCCATTGCCCATCCTGCATAGGTTCTCCTGCTTCCTCCTCCCAATCCTGTCTCCGTTGGAGCAACTCCTTACCCACTCTAGACATCAATAGTTCGTAAATTCGGGATATTTCATGCCCACCCTCGGAGATATCATACATCGTTTCAATGACAGTATCGGGTTGTTCTGCTAGTACTGCCTCGGGCCACTTTTCTCCCACTCGTTTAATGATTCTAGTATATGTAATGTATTGTCCCTTGTGTACTCCGGTTTCTTCCATTATCTTTTGGAAGTCTAGTGCCTCCCCCTCTTGCCATATATCTCCTAGGGTCGCGAGGCCCACCGGTTCCCAGAATTTACGGATACCTTTCATCAATTGCTCATCCTCTCCGCATAGCGCCACGAGTGGCGCCTGCGGGGTGCATGGGGTCGGGTTTCCCTCTACTTGGCACGCTTTGCGCCATGTTTTCCAGCCTAGTTCCAGCAATCTCGCTCCCCCTTGCAGCTCTAGTTTAGGTAGCCATATCAGTTCTTTTAAGAAGAATGGGTCACAGTCCCTCCTGAGCAATCTAGCATCTGCTGTCTCGTCTTCGGACGAGACAGCAGAAGCTAGATCTGGCCACGTACTGTAGCTGCCCCGCCAGGTGGTATATCTCAAAATTCTGCAGGTTTATGCCCCCTCTATCATACGTGTTCTGCAATTTCCATAGAGCCACCCTGTTTCTAGTGTTATGCCATATAAAGCCCCTGCATAAGCTCTGGAGTTTCGTGAAGAAGCGTTTGGGGAGCATATATGGGATATTCGTGAAGACGTGTAGTAGCCTAGGCAGGACCACCATCTTGAGCAAGGCCGCCCGTCCCACCATGGACAGGGGGAGTTTCGCTCAGAACCCCATGCTGTTCTTGATGCCTTCCACTGCTCTTTCCGTGTTGTATTTATATTCGTCTACAATCGTGTGGTATATATTGATCCCCAAGTATCTGAATGTTCTGGTCTGCCAGGGTATCTGCAGGATAGGTAGGTTCCCCTGTGGGACTCCCCTATATCTCCCCAGGGGGAACATGCATGACTTCTTAGGGTTTACTGCTATGCCCGAAAGGGTCGCATAGTGCTCCATCACTTCCAGGACATACTGCAAGTTTTCCTCTGGGAAGTGCAGGTATAGCAGCATATCATCTGCGTATAATGATATCAAGTGCGGTCCCCCCTTCGTATGGACCCCTATATCTCCGTACTGCTGTCTGAGACATATCGATAGTGGTTCTAATGCAAGGATATACAGCATGGGGGACCAGGAGCAGCTCTGTCTCGTGCCCCTGCTAAGTTGCCATTTATCTGAAATTATCGCTCCCGTTTTGACCCTAGCTGTTGGAGAGCTATACACCATCTTCACCCACCTCAGGTACCCTGGTCCTATCCCGTATTCTTTCAAGGCCGCCATCATCCAAGGCCACCTCACAGAGTCAAAGGCTTGTACTGCATCCAGCGAGACTATTGCCATTTCGCTAGGGTCGACCTGTGTCTATTCTATGATATGGTGGAGTCTCCTGTGGTTATCGGATATATTCCTGCCTGGGACATAACCCGTTTGATCGGGGTGTATGAGTTTGTTTATTACCCTTTTGAGTCGGTTCGCCAACACGGCCATGAGAATTTTGGTGTCCTGGTTTAACATGGATAGGGGTCTGTACGACCCGCATTCCGTGCTCGGTTTATCAGGTTTGAGAAGCGGAATAATTACTGCCTCCCTCAGGGATTCCGGCAAGCTTCCCCTCTCGAACGCCTCATTTAGCATAGCCAGCAGCGGGGGGAGCACTTCTTGTCTATATGGTTTATAAAATTCACTGGGGAGCCCATCTGTCCCTGGGGCTTTGCTCGTGGGTAGGTGCAATACCACTGTCTCTAATTCCTCTATTGTAATTGGGGCCTCCAGGTTCTCCTTTTCTTCCTCGTTTAATTTAGGTAATCCTGTGTCTTCCAGTGTGTTCTGAGTCTTCCGTTCTGCGATCTCCCCTGTGTCTTCATAGAGACGTTTGTAGAATCTGAGGAACCCCTCGTTCACCCTCTCCTCGGTGTTCCAGATCTGGCCTTCTTCTCCCGTCATATCCCTGATTACTGGTCTTGGTGTCTCGTTTCTATCTAGCCATGCTAGCAGCCTCCCCGGTTTATCCCCCCCTGCATGTTGCCTTTCAATGTATTTTTTATAGTTCAGATTATAGCCCCCGCTAACTTGTTGTAGTTGGCTCACTTGTTCAGCGTCCTCCTGTGAGGTACCTCCCCCATTCATTATTTCTTCTAGTTTCTGCTCTGTCTCTTGTAGCTCACGCTCTATGCCCCCTTGGAGCCCTCTGGATTCAGATATGGCCGCTCCCCTCACCACCACCTTAAACGCCTCCCATAGGGTTCCCTCTGACTGTACGCTCCCTGTGTTAGTATCGAAGTACCCAATGATCTCCTCCCTTAGGTCCTCTCGAAATACCGAATCCTGCAGGGCCTCGGCTCTAAGCCACCATGTCGGAATTCTTGCTCTCGGGGGCTGATGTCTCCACTCTAGGACCAGAGGGGAGTGGTCCGATAATATTCTTGCCTTATAATCTGAGCCCATCATTTCCCCTACAAGTTCTGAGGTGACAAACATAATCCAGTCTCGTATACTGGTTGTGCGGGGCGGCGTAGTGTGAGTAATGCCTATCATTCGAGTGCTGATATCCTCTAGCCCGAAGTCTCTCAGCAGGGCCTGTAGTGCCTTCGCGGCGGGGGTGGGTTTATCTAGTTTCGTGTCTGACCTGTCCATTTTAGGGTATAGCGTGCAGTTAAAGTCCCCTCCCCATATGATCGCGGCTCCCATATGGGGGCTGATTTTTCTGTATAGTGTCCTGAAGTAGGCCGCCGTATCTTGGTTGGGGGCGTACGTATTCATGATACCCAGTTCTCTATTCTCCAGCAGCCCCCGCATCACTATCATCCTCCCATCCGGCTCCGCCGTGGCCTGAAGCATCTGGAATGGCACATGAGGTGCCACCCAGGTTACCACCCCCCTGGCGTAAGCGGAGTACGTTGCTCCCATGGTGGTCCCTCTCCACTTTTTCTTGACCACCTCTAGTTTCTCTTTGGTAAGGTGGGTTTCTTGCAGTAATGCTATATCCACTTTTTGCCTTCTCAAATACATCATTACTTTGTTCCTCTTCAGGTAACTGTTGAGGCCTCTCACATTCCAAGTTACTATTCAAAGACCTCCCATTGTCATCCATATTTTATCCCTTCTCCCTCCCTCCTCGTTCTTCTCTCCGATTTAGCTTGGCATGAATGTGGGCTCGTTCCCAGTCCCTTTTCAACAATATCTCCCCAACTAACCCCCCACACTCCATATTCTCCAACTAGGTTCACTACACACATACCCTCCCCCCTCCCTGCCCGTCCCCAACAAATGCCCAGCTCCATCCCTGGATCTCAGGCTCCCCTGCATTAGGTCCTATCTCGGTGTGCCAAAATCAGGAACCTAGCAGGGTGTTACCGATAGATCGGTAACCTAACTAATCTATTCTTGGGGGTATGAGAGCGAGTCCGTTGAGGCTCTTGCAAATTTGCACTATATCGCCGTACTTGAGCATTCGTATTTATGCAGCCCATGTTGCATCTATCCCAACTGGCTTCGCCCTGTCTTATATTCTAGTCCCAGTGTCTGATTCTGCAGCACCGTAGGCTCTATTTTACTTATCTGCACCGTCTTCTTTCTGGTTGTCAGTTTCCGATGGGCAGTTCTGTGTGTCCAGCCACTCTGACGCATCCTCTGGGGTGTCGAAGAACAGTGGTCTATTTTTGTGGTACACCTTCAGTTTGGCCGGGTACAATAACATATTTGTAGCCTGCTTCCCGCAATCTTCTCTTCACTGACCCATAGTTCATGCAGTGTCTTTGCACCAACAGTGTGTAGTCTGGGCATACCGTGATATTCGCTGACGCCCTTTGTATCGTGCCTCCCTTCCGGAAGTGTTCTAGGATTTTTTCCCTGTCTCGATAGTTCAGGATTTTGGCGATTATTGGTCTCGGTGGGGAGGGAACTGGGGGGGCACCTGGCAGTGGCCTCCTTGTCAGGGCCATGTGTGCTCGTACCACCGTAAATCCTTGGGTGAGCACCCTTCCTATTTCTTGCAGCAGCATTGTCTCAACGTAGTCCATTGGGTTTGATCCCTCTGCACCTTCCAGTACTCCCACGATGCGCATGTTGTTTCTCCAGGCGCGTCCCTCCGCTTCTTCTGCCCTATTTTCCAAATTGCTCACGCGTTATTCCAGGATGTGAATTTCCGATGTGTGAGATGCACATGCAGCTGTATTCGGGGTCACTTCCTTTTCCAGTTCGCCTGTGCGATCTGCTTGTGCTCTAACATCTTGTCTGAGGATATTCACCTCTTCCTGTACTGCGCCAACTTTAAGTTCCAGTGCCGCCTTCAATTCGACCATAGCCGATTCCAGTTTAGTTTCCCACGCTAGTTTCAGATCCGCATTTGCTTCCAGGATCTGCTGGTCTTTGCTCGCCGTGGCGGTGTCCGTGGCAGCGTTCTTCTCCTTGCTCCTAGCCCCTTCTGCCGACTGCAGTGTTCTTGCATATTATTCCAACGTGGGTTGTTTGCCCTTTGCCTTGGTCTGTTTGTTCGGCATGTCGGTGTTGTCGTATGCCTCAATTTAGGCTCTTGGATGTGTGGTCTCCGGCACTTCGGGGCTAGTCTATAACCAACTATGATGCCTGAGGGAGGCTGTGGTAGAAGTCCTCGTATTCTGTAGGCGTGTTTCACGAGTGGGTTGTGTACCGTGTGGCGTCTCTAGACGGTCCGTTGCCCGGCCCTTTCCCGTGTCGTGTTACTCCAATGCTCCCTTGGCAGCGCTGTTACACTGGGGTCTGGACGCCTTACTAAAGCCACTGCTCCCCTTTTCAGTCGATTGCCCCACTCCAGTGGGAGACAAGCCTGTCCTGCAGCGGGGCTCCTTTTGTTATTATGTCCTTATCAATCCACAATCTTCCTATTACTGCGGCTCGCGCTTCATTTGAGGGCCAGTTATGGTCCCCCTTCCAGGATTCCCTCTGTGGGCTTGTTGTGATATTTCACTTGTCTGCTGCTGCTATCTATTCGCTCCTCTTTTAGTCCCTGTGCCCTTCGCTCACCATTGGTCCTGGCAGGGTCTTGCTGCCTTTTCCAGCAGCACACATCTAGTCTGCCATCACCCAGGTGCAGCTGGCGTCTGGACTCAGCGATATTTAGGAATGGTGGGTGGCAGGGGTGCCCTGGGTCTATGCCGCCTTATTATCCAGTCCTGCGTGGCCTCCCCATCCACTCTGGTTTCCTCTCGTCCCCCACCGTCTCTGTGTCTTTAGTGCTACGCCTGGTCTCAGCTGGGGGAATGATTGGGCGCTTCCGCTGCTTCTTCTACGATGAGCCTGCTCCCCCCTCGATCACCGGCACCAGCTCATTTATGGTCTTTGTGCACGCCAGAAGCCACCTGCTTTCCACTCTCCGCTCGGGCGCTCTGCTTTCCTCCAGCCGCACCTCCGCAGGCCCACCAGTGTCACCGGCAGGGGAGTTGCTCACTGCCTCCGGCCATCCTTCGTTACATGCACAGCACTGTATTACGCGCCTCAGCCTGCCAGCACACACCGCTGCACTCGGATTAATGGCCAAATGTCTCCTGCTACACCCAGTCCAGGACTGCAGGCCTGTCCATTCAGCCGATCAACCGTCTGTCAGAGGCTCCACTGAGCGGGCACAGCTCCCGTCTTCATCTCACTTGTCTCTGCACACTTTGGAATCCGGCCGCCATTTTCTTCCTTGTCTATGCAAACACCGGCGCAGTTTGGCAGCCCTACGGAATGCACTCTCAGCAGTGTTCCATGATGCTCAAGCATTTCTGTCAATTTTGGGCTAAATTACAGTGTTCCGCCATCTAATTCCAAGCCTTTAACATCCTGTGCGAGCGCTTTCCACATTGTTCACTACTTCTGTGATGAAGCGCCTCTGGTCTGTGCCTCGTATCACTGGTGGCGTAAGGTCTGCCACTCTCTGCTGCCTACCGGGTCCCCCCCCTCCACTGTCCCAGCTCTGCTCGGTCCGTGTTGTCCTCGATACTTTGTATCCACTCTGCTTTCTCAGCTCTGCCCACTCCGCGGGGTCTGGAGCGTTGCTGTTCAGTCCGCTCACACCAATCCAATGATACAGTTGCTGTATACACCTTCACGGGCCCGGCTTCGTCTCTGCGCAGTTGTGCCTTTCAGTCGGACCCCCTCCTGAACCCAGCCGATGGGCGTTCCACAGGACTTGCAAGCGATCTCTTGCGGCCAGCTGTCTTGTTCCCTGCACTGGGTACTCGCCTCGGATTTCTTCCCTTCGTCCTCCAGGACGTTATTCTATTGTGTCACTGCCATGGTTCGCATCAAGGGTGCCGCCGTTGCAGTGTGCGCTGCGACCTTTGTGTTGACGGACACGCGATCCTCCGGAGTCTGATTCAGCCGTTGCTGATTTGATCCCTTTGTTCTTAGGCAGCCGCCATCTTTAGATGGCCGCACTCTATCTTCCCCGGACTTCTTTAGTTCTGTTCTTCTGCGCCACACTATCTGCCGGGTGCATTAATGTATCCACTTACACCCGAGAGCTTCACACACTCTTTTCTCCAGCAATAATGGCTCTAGAGTCTGGTTTCATGTGGGTTTTTTGTCGTATGTAGTCAGGATCAGCAGGAGCCTCAGCTAGAACACGTCCTGTTACATGGCTCTCTAGCCACGGCCCCTCCCTAATGTCATACTTAAGGCCCATCCTACTCTGTGGGCACAGATATTTGTCTGTTTGTATAAGCATATTGAAAAAACTGGAATCATTCCACATAGTTGGCAAAAATCCATCTTGGTTCCAATTTTTAAGAAGGACGATAGACTTAACCCCCGTAATTATAGATTACTCGCCATGATGGAGAAGAGTCAAAAGATATTTGCTACTATTCTCTTGCGCAAACTTACCAGATGGGCCTACGATAATACTTAGTCCTTTTCAAACAGGATTCAGAAAAAATTATAATACCATCACAAATATAAGTGTCTTGCAATACCTATCAGGGGAAACAAAAAAACCTAACAGACTATCTTTTTTGTTGCTGTGTCGATTTCAGCAAGGCCTTTGACCTCGTCTCACAAGCTTTACTCTGGGATAAACCTATAGCCTGGGATATAGATGGGGATTTACTGTATAATGTACAGCAATTGTATACCAATACCTCAATCACAGCTCGCTTGAATTTGGTGGAACTCTGCACTAAATATATGCAAACTAATAGCGGCCTTAAACAAGGCTGTGTGCTGGGACCGGTTTTCTATAATCTTTTCACTGCGGACCTGAGCACTGTTTTCTCATCTATAAATAACTTTCCTCTGAGCATAAACAGTACAAAGATACCGTGGCTATCATATGCCGACGATATCGATATGCTCGACCTCACTCCAGTCGGCCTACAGCGCTCCATAAACGCCTTGGCCGACTATGCTAAAAAGAACGCCATGGTTATCCATATACCTGAATCCAAAATATTGTGCATAAGGAAAACAGGAACTGACAAGGGTAAATATGCTTGTGATATAGATGAGACTCGCCTAGATAGAGTGCTCAAATATAATTATGTGGCTTTCTCGATCAGCTCAAAACCTGGTGTTACCTACTATCAAGAAAAAAGAAAAAAAAAAAACACCCCAAAAAAGTGGAGAAAAGGGTCAGCCCTCAAATACTTTATCGTGCACCGTGGTGAGTATAACATCGAGGGACTTTTGGAAGTAAATTGTACCAGTATGTTACCTGCTATAGTATACGGCACGGTTGTTCTGAACAACAAACAGATCACTTGATTGGAACAATTGGAGGGTAAAATACTAAGATCGGTTATAAATGTCCCAAAGTGTGTAACTGTAGAGGCGTTGCGACTCGAGTTCGGGGGTCACCTCACTGAAAACATCTTGGGATGTACAAAGAACCCTTTTATATGGGACGTTCTTGGGCAACAAACAGATCTCAAATGACCTGTTTTTGCATATGGGTAAAGAGAGGGATCAGGTTGTTGAAAATAGTTCTCACAGAATCTGCGAATACTGCAATGACATTTATTTCTGAACTAAGTTTAACTGCTGACGTGCTGACTTCTGACCCCAATTACGTTGAAAAAATAAATAAATAAAAAGAAAAGCTAGATATTGGCATATAGAAAATAATGTTAAACTTTATGGCAAAAAGTAGATAATGATTTTTTAGGACTACGTTTCCACAGACACTCACCGTCTACTCATCTGTTAAAGTTCTGCTCTATCTAACGCAAACGTTTTATTTTGTATCTACGACTCAATCTGCGCCCCACTATGAATATATTTGGAACCTGGCAAAAAATTCCCTTCGAAGACCGCCTTTGCCAATTATGTTCCACAGAAATAGAGACAGGACGCCATGTATTGCCGAATTATAAATCACTGTACATTCTCTATTCTCGTGGTTACAAATGACTTTTGAACTAATATCAACAATTGCTCTGGTGACCAATGTTGGTCTCCCATACTGGACGCATCATTAATCATAATCACGGCTGCAGCTTTTAATATATGGAAAGAATTTTTGAGGAAATGTACAAATTGACATATTTGTGCTGTCATTTTAACACATATAAACTTGTTGTATCAACTTAATTTGGGATGAAATTAAATGTAGAGATGTTGTTTAAATGTGTATTTCATGTAGCCTTAATTCTACTGTACAGTACTATAATTTAATATAATTAAAAATTATCTGTTTTTGTGTGTGTCTAAAGTTTGTAATAAACTAAATGGACAATAAAAAAAGTATTTTTTTTAAGATCTTGGCATTCTATATCCTTAATATGTGCATTAACAGCATCTAAATGTTCTGTATTCAATTCCGAAGTAAGAGTAACTGGTTCTTTGGAGTCCCGACCCTCCTCTGAGGCCAGGACCACAGTCGCCATAGTTATATCGGAGACTTCGGAGAAGTCAATTAATAAATCATGCTTGGTTTCTGCCCGCCGTTGAACTACCTCGGCTGCTTCAGGCTGCCTTTGGTCAAACGACGGCTTGGAGTACCCTCCGATATCCGCTGTACATGATTTACTACTCTTGCGATCTCTCACCTGAATGCGATCGACTATTGCAGGTTGCATTTTTTTTTGGGTAGTTACGTTAGAAATGATTGCCTGCTGCTGCAAGTCAGTGTTATAAGGCATTGCTGACTTTAGCGTGACATTAATAAAAAGCGAGTGGCAGACACTGAAAATAAATGACTTTGGGAGCACAAAACGCGGCCAACTTTTTTAACCAAGGCACGGTGCAGAAATGCAATGACTGTTCAAGCAGTAAATCAGTTTCAATGGGTTGACAAGCAAATTATAACTAGCAATTACAGGCTAGCCACAGCCCACCTACCAAACTACCTAACTGCACTCTCCAAAGCACTCGTCCCAAATGCGCGCACGCAAATGCGCGTCGCCTTGTGGTTATGTAGGCAGTAGGAAGTGGGGGCGAGTGGCTAAGTGTCCAGAGGTAAGTTTTCCCAAAAAATGTTGTTTGAAGTCTCAATAATGTTCGCACAACATCAGCAGTTTAAGTGCAGCAAGTGGTATGAGTCGTCCCTGCACTTAACTGCACTCTCCAAAGCACTCGTCCCAAAGGTTTTTTTTATTATTAAAAGTGTTTTACAGTTTACAAGAAACTTTTACACTCAACTAAAACAGGAGGATAATACAAAGAAATACTAAAATACGGCAGCAAAAATGAGCAAAAACCATCAGTACAACAACTTTTCTCACAATGTAAATCAAAAATCCACAGAGTGAGTTGACTTCACCAAATACTAGGCCCATATTTCTGTCCATGCTGCTTCGCCCTCAGCCATTCTGTTCTTCAAGCCCAAGAGAACTTCCTCTTGCAAAGATGTCAGAGCAATTATTACAGTTTACATGGTTAGGTCGAGCACACTTCGCAGAGGTTGAATAACTATATGGTAGTGCACTACTTACTGAATACTCCCACGTGAACTGCTCTACCGCGACGCTGCCAATCATGGGACTGGTCGCCAGATTGAGTTTTTAATAAGAATGCATTTCTCATTGTAGTTTTAGGGTTAGCTTACCCCTTCCTATCCTGTTAGATAGGCGGCACCCCAACGCCATCTAGGGGGAGAACACCACGGAGGGACAGGGTGTTCTTCTAGCTAGGGTGAAGCTCAGGGTACACAATAATAGACTTTGAAAAATAGCTTCGCGACTTAATGACCATGTACCTGTCCTTGTTTTGTGTGATACTGTGATGCTAGATGTAACAGGAAGGTCTGTACCCCCATACGAGGTGCATCGAATATAAAAAACTACTAATGTTTCTCCCCGAGTGGTTTGTACTCTTAAATCACCCCATTTTGGCACAAGCCCTACCCCACCCCATCATGAGAGAAACTCCATCCACAGATCTGCCAGGAAGAGATTAAAGAGATGGGCCCAAGAATACAACCCTGGCGAACCCCTCTTATAACTGTGATAGGGCTTGATAAATCTCCATGGGTATTTCATCTGACACTTACAGTATTGTTACTGTCAGGAGGCCTCGACAAATACCCCACCTCTTCAACTTCTCCCAAAGTAAAGTTAGGTCAATATTGTCAAAGGCTGCCGTTTGATCTAAAACTGCTACATATAGCGTTTTGCAAAATGCTCCGCCTCTATCTGAGGTGCAAGTGGATAGAGCCAGGGCACTAATCAAGGTCCCCACCCCTTTCCTGAACCCATCAAGGGCCCCACCCCTTTCCTGAGCCCTCCACCTCTATCTGAGGTGCAAGTGGATAGAGCCAGGGCACTAATCAAGGTCCCCACCCCTTTCCTGAGCCCTCCACCTCTATCTGAGGTGCAAGTGGATAGAGCCAGGGCACTAATCAAGGTCCCCACCCCTTTCCTGAGCCCTCCACCTCTATCTGAGATGCAAGTGGATAGAGCCAGGGCGCTAATCAACGCCCCCAACCCTTTCCTGAGCCCTCCACCTCTATCTGAGATGCAAGTGGATAGAGCCAGGGCGCTAATCAAGGCCCCCAGCCCTTTCCTGAGCCCTCCACCCCTATCTGAGGTGCAAGTGGATAGAGCCAGGGCGCTAATCAAGGTCCCCGCCCCTTTCCTGAACCCTCCACCTCTATCTGAGGTGCAAGTGGATAGAGCCAGGGCGCTAATCAAGGTCCCCGCCCCTTTCCTGAACCCTCCACCTCTATCTGAGGTGCAGGTGGATAGAGCCAGGGCACTAATCAAGGTCCCCGCCCCTTTCCTGAGCCCTCCACCTCTATCTGAGATGCAAGTGGATAGAGCCAGGGCACTAATCAAGGGCCACCCCTTTCCTGAACCCTCCGCTT
Organism: Ambystoma mexicanum; assembly: GCF_040938575.1. Classification (NCBI taxonomy): domain Eukaryota; kingdom Metazoa; phylum Chordata; class Amphibia; order Caudata; family Ambystomatidae; genus Ambystoma; species Ambystoma mexicanum. The sequence goes on from NC_090938.1 coordinate 844,784,264, forward strand.
CTATCTGAGGTGCAAGTGGATAGAGCAAGGGCACTAATCAAGGGCCTCACCACTTTCCTGAACCTTCCACCTCTACCTGAGGTGCAAGTGGATAGAGGCAGGGCACTAATCAAGGGCCCCACCCCTTTCCTGAACCTTCCACCTCTACCTGAGTTGCAAGTGGATAGAGCCAGGGCACTAATCAAGTGCCTCACCACTTTCCTGAACCTTCCACCTCTACCTGAGGTGCAATTGGATAGAGCCAGGGCACTAATCAAGGCCCCCACCCCTTTCCTGAGCCCTCCACCTCTATCTGAGATGCAAGTGGATAGAGCCAGGGCACTAATCAACGCCCCCAGCCCTTTCCTGAGCCCCACCTCTATCTGAGATGCAAGTGGATAGAGCCAGGGCACTAATCAAGGGCCCCACCCCTTTCCTGAGCCCTCCGCCTCTATCTGAGATGCAAGTGGATAGAGGCAGGGTACCAATCAAGGTCCCCACCCCTTTCCCAAATCCCCCACCTCTATCTGAGGTGGAAGTGGATAGAGCCAGGGCACTAATCAAGGTCCCCACCCATTTCCTGAACCCTCCACCTCTATCTGAGGTGCAAGTGGATAGAGCCAGGGCACTAATCAAGGTCCCCACCCATTTCCTGAACCCTCCACCTCTATCTGAGGTGCAAGTGGATAGAGCCAGGGCACTAATCAAGGGCCTCACCACTTTCCTGAACCTTCCACCTCTATCTGAGGTGCAAGTGGATAGAGCCAGGGCACTAATCAAGGTCCCCACCCCTTTCCTGAGCCCTCCGCTTCTATCTGAGGTGCAAGTGGATAGAGCCAGGTCACTAATCAAGGGCCTCACCACTTTCCTGAACCTTCCACCTCTACCTGAGGTGCAAGTGGATAGAGGCAGGGCACTAATCAAGGGCCCCACCCCTTTCCTGAACCCTCCACTTCTATCTGAGGTGCAAGTGGATAGAGCCAGGGCACTAATCAAGGGCCTCACCACTTTCCTGAACCTTCCACCTCTACCTGAGGTGCAAGTGGATAGAGCCAGGGCACTAATCAAGTGCCTCACCACTTTCCTGAACCTTCCACCTCTACCTGAGGTGCAAGTGGATAGAGCCAGGGCACTAATCAAGGCCCCCACCCCTTTCCTGAGCCCTCCACCTCAATCTGAGATGCAAGTGGATAGAGCCAGGGCACTAATCAACGCCCCCAGCCCTTTCCTGAGCCCCACCTCTATCTGAGATGCAAGTGGATAGAGCCAGGGCACTAATCAAGGGCCCCACCCCTTTCCCAAATCCCCCACCTCTATCTGAGGTGCAAGTGGATAGAGGTAGGGCACTAATCAAAGGCCCCACCCCTTTCCTGAGCCCTCCGCCTCTATCTGAGATGCAAGTGGATAGAGGCAGGGTACCAATCAAGGTCCCCACCCCTTTCCCAAATCCCCCACCTCTATATGAGGTGCAAGTGGATAGAGCCAGGGCACTAATCAAAGGCCTCACCACTTTCCTGAACCTTCCACCTCTACCTGAGGTGCAAGTGGATAGAGCCAGGGCACTAATCAAAGGCCTCACCACTTTCCTGAACCTTCCACCTCTACCTGAGGTGCAAGTGGATAGAGCCAGGGCACTAATTAAAGGCCTCACCACTTTCCTGAACCTTCCACCTCTATCTGAGGTGCAAGTGGATAGAGCCAGGGCACTAATCAAGGTCCCCACCCATTTCCTGAACCCTCCACCTCTATCTGAGGTGCAAGTGGATAGACCCAGGGCACTAATCAAGGTCCCCACCCATTTCCTGAACCCTCCACCTCTATCTGAGGTGCAAGTGGATAGAGCCAGAGGACTTTTTTTTAAAAAAACTTTCTTTATTGATTTTCCATGACAATTAAATACAAGGGCCATGCACCGGCAATCACAAGTGTAACAAACCCCTCATCTCTCCCCCCTCCCCCTTTCTTTTTTACATCCTTTTCAACCCTTCAGATCTGGTGTGCGTTGGAGCCAGTAATAAAAGGTTACATTACATGAGCTCGAGAAGTCAGGTTGTGTTTTGGATTGGTTGTTGTTGGCTATGATCTGGAGACGAGGCTTGTGAGTCCCAGTTAGATGACAGCAAATAGTCTATGTATGGGCCCCATATATCTGGCGGACGTGCATGTAATGGCAACGTTTTAATAAAGCTGGTTTCCACGTCTTGACAGTACGTGATGTCTTGTAGCCAGCGTTGCCAGCTTGGAGGCCGGGCCTTTCACAATTACATGCAATTCTTCTGCGGCGGGCCAGGACGAGAAGTAGATTTATCAGTCGGCGGACTGTGTCTGGTTGGTGAGCCCTAGCAGTGTCATTAGTGGGTCCGCCTCTAGTTGTGTTCCGATAATTGCTGACGTTTTCTCTAGGACTGCATTCCAGAATTTGGCAATTGTGGGGCATAACCACGCCAGATGCACAAAGTCTGCTTCTGGTTCGCCGCACCGGTTGCATGCGGCGGATTCAGATGGTTTCTGTGTATGAAGCTTTGCCGGTGTGCGGTACACCTGGTGGAGGAAATTGAAATGGATCTGCCTGTATCTGGTGTTAATTGCCACTTTTTTTGTGAGACAGAGAATATAATTCCAGTCTTTATCAGTTATCGTGGCATTCAGAGCTCTTTCCCATTTTCTCCTAGGTCCTGAGTTTGGTGGAGTCTCTGATCGAGAGGGACTTGTAAATGTTTGCGACCAGGCACCCTTCTCCTTGAGCTTGTATTGTTGCGTGTAGTAGTGGCCAGGTAGCGGGCTGGTCTGGGAACGTGGGGGATTTGAGCTCAGAGGGTATGTCGTAGTCTGAAATAGATTAATGTGTCTAGTGCATTGTTGCTTCCCCTTTCCAGAGCTTGTTGGGGTGACAAAAATGTGCCGTTTGGGAACAGATCTCCAAGGGATTTTATTTGTAGTTTTTCTGTCCATTGGAGGAAAATCTTTTCTGTTGTGAGCAGTAGTCCCGGAATAAATTTCGCCGGAAGGAGGGGGGGAATATCTGTTTTGGATTCCGCTCTTTGCCATCTATTTCCAGATTGAATACATTGTGTGAACGATATTCATCTGTGTTCTGGGTGGTGTTTCGCCAAAGATCACGGCTCGGAGCAGATGAGGTGTTGCCAGGGCTCTCTCTATCTGGACATGAGTTCTAATAAAATGACTAGCATACCAATGGCTGAGGAATTGGGCTTGGGCAGCCCAGTAGTAGTGCTCTATATCTGGGAGAGCTAGTCCTCCTTGTGCCACCGAGAGTGTCAGCTTAGTGTATGCCACTCTTGCAATTTTGCCTGCCCACACCAGGTCATGGATCACGCTTCTGATACGTTGTATGAACTTCTGTGTTAGGATTAGTGGGATGTTTGAGAAGAGAGAGTAGTTTTGGAAGGAAGGATGACCATTTTAACCAGGGCTACTCTTCCCCAAATTGTGAGTGGGAGTGTTTTCCATCTGTTGACTTTGTTTTGAATGGTCACTAATGCAGATTCATAATGATCTTGCATAATATCACGGCAGGATCTGGACATAAAGATCCCCAAGTATCTCACTTTTGAGTGCTGCCATTTGAAGCCATAGTCATTAGTGAATTCCTTGGTGGTTGCCGTCAGTGGGAATATTATCAATTTTGAGTTATTAATTTTTAGTCCTGAGAAAGTGCCGAATTTCAGTATTGGGTTTAGGTTTTCAGCGGGATCTTGCAAAAATAGTGCAATATCATCTGCGTAAAGGGAAACTATCATCCTGTGCGTACCTAGGGAGAGTCCGCGATGTAGGTGGCAGAGTCTTAGATCAGAGGCCAGGGGTTCCATAACCAAGGCAAATAGTAATGCTGACAGGGGGCAGCCTTGTCTCATTCCTCGTCGTAAATTTATTTCGGTTGAGCATCTGTTGCCTATTGTTATGTAAGAAGTGGGTTTTTTATACAGTCGAGCAATCAAGTGTATAAAGCGTTTGCCGAGGCCCATACGTTTTAAGACTGAATAGATGAAGGGCCATTCAACTGAGTCGAATGCCTTTTCTGCATCTAATAGTACTACTACTGCCTGGTTTTCTGGGTCAAGAGCTTCCATCAAGCCAAACATTCTTCTGATGCCAAACGAGATATTCCTGCCTGACACGAAACCTGCTTGATCAGCCAGCACTAAAGCTGGCATTAGGGGGAATAGTCTCTTGGTAAGAATTTTAGCAAACATTTTGTTGTCTAGATTTATTAATGATATGGGTCTATAGGACGCACAGTCTTCTTTGGGTTTGCCGGGTTTAAGAAGGAGGATAATGTTGGCCATGTAGAGTGTTGGCGGTAGTTGTCCATTAATCAGGGCCTCTTCGTAGACTTGAAGCAGTAGTGGTGCCAGGAGGTCTGCATAGGCTTTATAGAATTCACCCGTTAGCCCGTCTGGGCCGGGTGCTTTTGTGTTTGGTAGCTCCTTAATCACTCTGGAAATGTCTTCAGTATTGATGAGCTGGTTAAGAGATTCTAGAAGTTCAGCATTCGTCCAGTACAGCTCTATCGCGTCCAGGAATTGTGCTAGTTCTATGGGGTCGGCAGTATAATGCGACTCAAAGATCTTGGTAGAACTTGCGAAAGGTCTCCAATATTTCTTCTTCGGTGTAGACGGGGTTTCCTGTATGGTTGAGGACTGATTCTATCGTCGTGGGTTTCCTCTCCATCGCTATAAGTCTTGCTAGGAGTGCCCCAGGTTTTTGTCCCTCAACGTATTGTCGGACCTTTTGATGTCTTGTAAGACATTTTATTTCCCTTTCTGCCGTGGTTTGAAAGGTCCCTAGTTCTTGTTTAAGCATTGCTAGAGTTCGAAGATCATTAGCGGAAGAAAGCGTGCGTTCCAAATCTTTTAGCCTGGTCTCCCTCATAATCAGTTCCCTTCTTAATAGTTTGAGTATCCCATTTTCTTTTGCTAGGCAGACTACTCTGACTTAGCATCTAAACGTTTTCGATAGCGTGCCTGCTGAGGCCACGGAGCCCTGGTTAATTTCTATGAAGGATGTGATTTCGACTCGTAGTGCCTCAGCGGACACTTGGTCCCGGAGGGCTCCGGGTTTAAATCTCCAGTGCGGTCTTTTGGGATCTTCTTGAGACGTGATACACTCAAGGGTAACTGCTGAATGGTCTGATAGCGACCTGGGAAGGATGTGGCATTCGCCCCATTGATATTGGCTGTCGGAGGACACGAGAAGGTAGTCTAGTCTCAAGCTGGTTTTATGGACCCAGGAGTAGTAGGTATATTCTTGGGATTCCCTGTGTTTGCTTCTCCAGATGTCTTTGAGGTCGTATGCGTAACATATCTCGGTGATTTGCAGACTTGCTTTTGAGGGGGGAGTTGTTGTGTTGTGGGATTTATCCTTGCACAGATCTAGCGGTGTGTTGAGGTCTCCTCCCCAAATGATTTTGACTTTCTTGTTTGATTCTAAATGGGACATTATCCAGTTGAAATTATTGGGTCCGTCCGTGTTTGGGCCATAGGAGTTTATGAATATAATCTCTTCTCCGTCGAGTTTTTATTAATTTGAAGTTGGTCGTTTTGTTTATTAGGATGGCGACTCCTCTTGCGTATGAGGAGAAGGATGCAAAGTACCTGTGGCAGCCCCATTCCTTAGCCCACATGTTTTCGGAGGAAGGGTGTAAATGTGTTTCTTGGATAAGGGCTATATCAGTTTTGTGTCGGCGGAGGTACTGTGTTATCTTCCTGGTCTTGGTGGACTGGTTGCCGCCTTTAATATTCCATGTTGTTAAGTTGAACAGGTACGTTTTTTTCTCAGTGTTTCAGCTGGGTATTTGAGTGCTACTGTGCCTTCGGGTGAGCTGTTTTCAAGGCTCCATATTTGTCGGCTTGTGGTTGATTGTTGGATATCCGGGTCTTGGCTTGGTGCGTTCCAGCGCGGGGGGTGGGGAGGGTCGGGCTCAAGATGTCTTGTTTTGGTTCGTTGCATGTGTTACCTTCTGTAAATTCTTAAACTTGGCGTCCCCCAACTTGCCTGTTCTCCCCCCTCCCTTTCTCGCGCCCAACCCCCAAATTGCTTGTCTCCTGTGCCCTCCCCTTTAGCTCCCACCCTGTGAACTGTAACTGTGCCGTGCAAGGGGCATTGGGAGCTTCCCAAGTCCTGTGGCTCTCTTCTCTTTTTTGTGTTGATTCCGATGGGTCTGTTGCGATATTCGTCATCTTGGTTGGATTCGGGTGCCATGTTACGGCGGGTTTCTCCGTGCTCTATCCCTCTGTGGTAGACGTGGGTTATTGTTGGGAGGCCCACATCCAGCTCGGTCCAGATATGCATTGGTTTCTTCGGGCAACTGAAAGAATTTAATTTTCCCTTCGTGTTGTATTCGAAGTCTAGCAGAAAAGAGCATTGAGTAGGGTATCTGATTATTGCATAGTCTTTGTTTTACACTCATAAAGGATCTTCTTTGTGCTTGGACAGTTGGGGAGAAGTCTGGGTAGAAGTGGATTGAATCACCGTCGTAGTGCAGGTCGCCTTTCTCTCTTGCAAGTCTCAGAATCGCGTCGCGATCTTTATAGCTAAGTAGTTTTGCGATGATTGGGCGGGGTGGGGCTCCTGGGATCGGTCTCGTGGATGGGATCCTGTGTGCCCTTTCAATGACGAACAGTCTTCTGAACCCAAAGAGTTCTGTACACATTGTTTTGATATAGTCTTCCATTTTTGTTTGTTGCTGTTGTTCCCTGACCCCTACATTTCTCACGTTGTTTCTCCTAGAGCGCCCTTCGAGGTCTTTGTTCTTTGCGTGTACTGCTTTCATTTGTGTTTCCAAGGTTGTTACTCTTGTTGCCCGGGACGTTGTGTTGTCGTCCAAGTCAGATACTCGTTCTACATTGTCTAGACGGTCAGCATGCTTGTCCAGCCGATGTAGTTGATCCACCTTGGAGGAGAGGCCATCAATTTCGCTGTCAAGGCCTCCAATCCCTGCTTTTAGTTCAAGGAGAATTTCTCTGATGTCTAGGGACTTGAGGGTCGGGGGGGGTCATCTTCGTGGGGTGTCTCTGGTGATGGAGACCCCGGCCTGCTTTGGATGTAGTACCAGCTTCAAAGTTCAGCTTGCGTTGTAGTTTATCTGTTTTTCCCATATTGTGGTCGGGCAAATTAGGGGGGAAATCGGAAGATGTTGGCTGTAGAGGCTGAGCTGCTGACGCAAGGCAATGTTGATCCGTTGTGTTCGCTTTGTCTCCTTATGTGTGTTGTGGTGAGAGGCCAGTGGGGCGCGCCTGTTCTGCACTGGTCCTGGGATTGTGATTCTGCCTCTCGCACTGATGGGATACGCTTAGGAGTATTAGGCCATTGTCCACTGAGCTCGAGTTCGTGTGGCCGGGGGGTGGGGGGTCTTATGATCGCTGGGTCTTAGATGGATTGAACTGCCTTATGCACAACCCCAGGGGTGTTTGCTTTATGCAACGTGTTGGTCTTGCTGATATAGCGCTTGGTGTCGGGCGTTGACGGGGCTTACTATTGGCAATTATGGGCTCACTCCCTGTGCTCCCGCTGAGAAGTATCAGTGTATTTATTACCGGGGTGTGGCTGAGTGTCAGGACCAGGATTCGCTCTCTGGGTGTCGCTGGGGTTCTCAGCACAGTCTAGTCCCAGCTTGATATGTCACAGCAATGGGTATGCACCCCCCGGGCCTCCGTACCTTAGGTCTGTGATGGTCCTTTTCGGTGCCTCGCCGTTGGGACCAGCTCTCAGTCTGCTATGGATGTCGGGGAAGATGTTCCAGCCTCTGGTAGTAGCTGTCGGCGAGGAGGGCCGTGGCCCGCAGCAGGTGTCTCCCGTCATCGCCGATATATACTGTTGGGTGGAGAGTTCTCGTTGTCACGTTTTGTCCGCTGTTGGCCTGGTCTCCGGAGCGCTGGTGGAGCGCCTCTTCAGCCCTCTCCCCCAACGGGCTGTGTTTTGGGTTATGTTGGGTGAGATGCTGCTCATCTCTGCCCCAGCGAGCAGCTTACCCTTGTGCCCGCTCGCTGGCCGAGTGCTTGCCGGGGCCCCTCCGCAGACGTCTACGGCTTTGCTAGCAGGGTGTCTTTCGGCAGCCGTGGTTCCGATGTCCCACCGGAGCCCCCCCGCTTGTTTTCCTTTATCAGGATTTTTCACACTGGGTGCCTCAGAACCTGGTCTGGCGTGCCGGCTGGCGTCCCTGTTGTGCGTGCTATGGCGGCGGGGCTGGGACTCGTTCTTGCGCCCTCCCACCACTGACGTGTAGTTGGAGGACTTCTTGTGGGGGGCTGGTGTTATGCGTCTTGACTGGTTTCCCTGAATAGTCCTCTGGACGTGCCTCCAGTTCTTTGCTCGATCCCTGGGCTTGTTTTCACTGAGAGGTATTGGGCGGCGGCGGAGTGTTTGCAGGCAGTGCGTCCTTTTCGTTTCTGGTCTGGCTGCCCAATGGGCCGTTTCTCTGCTCCTGGTTCTCCAAACTTTGTGATTTTGGGGTGAACGGTCTTATGCTTCTCTTGTCAGATTTCATGCAAGTTTTTGGGTCTAATACCCACCGGATCAGTCTCGATTAGCCAGGATTTATCAAGAGCCACACGGGAGCTCAGATGAGTGGCCATTTTGGTCAGCTCTCTAGCATCCTCTCCGAGAGCCAGAGGACTAATCAAGGGCCCCACCCCTTTCCTGAACCCTCCACCTCTATCTGAGGTGCACGTGGATAGAGCCGGAGGACTAATCAAGGTTCCCACCCCTTTCCTGAACCCTCCGCCTCTATCTGAGAGGTGCAAGTGGATAGAGCCAGGGCACTAATCAAAGACCCCACCCCTTTCCTGAACCCTCCACCTCTATCTGAGGTGCACGTGGATAGAGCCGGAGGACTAATCAAGGTTCCCACCCCTTTCCTGAACCCTCCGCCTCTATCTGAGGTGCAAGTGGATAGAGCCAGGCCACTAATCAAAGACCCCACCCCTTTCCTGAACCCTCCGCCTCTATCTGAGAGGTGCAAGTGGATAGAGCCGGAGGACTAATCAAGGTTCCCACCCCTTTCCTGAACCCTCCACCTCTATCTGAGGTGCAAGTGGATAAAGCCAGGCCACTAATCAAGGTTCCCACCCCTTTCCTGAACCCTCCGCCTCTATCTGAGAGGTGCAAGTGGATAGAGCCGGAGGACTAATCAAGGTTCCCACCCCTTTCCTGAACCCTCCGCCTCTATCTGAGAGGTGCAAGTGGATAGAGCCGGAGGACTAATCAAGGTTCCCACCCCTTTCCTGAACCCTCCGCCTCTATCTGAGAGGTGCAAGTGGATAGAGCCGGAGGACTAATCAAGGTTCCCACCCCTTTCCTGAACCCTCCGCCTCTATCTGAGGTGCACGTGGATAGAGCCGGAGGACTAATCAAGGTCCCCACCCCTTTCCTGAACCCTCCGCCTCTATCTGAGAGGTGCAAGTGGATAAACACAGGGCACTAATCAAAGACCCCACCCCTTTCCCAAACCCTCCACCTCTATCTGAGGTGCACGTGGATAGAGCCAGAGGACTAATCAAGGGCCCCACCCCTTTCCTGAACCCTCCGCCTCTATCTGAGAGGTGCAAGTGGACAAAGCCAGGGCACTAATCAAAGACCCCACCCCTTTCCCAAACCCTCCACCTCTGAGGTGCACGTGGATAGAGCCGGAGGACTAATCAAGGTTCCCACCCCTTTCCTGAACCCTCCGCCTCCATCTGAGAGGTGCAAGTGGATAGAGCCGGAGGACTAATCAAGGTCCCCACCCCTTTCCTGAACCCTCCGCCTCTATCTGAGAGGTGCAAGTGGACAGAGCCAGGCCACTAATCAAAGACCCCACCCCTTTCCCAAACCCTCCACCTCTATCTGAGGTGCACGTGGATAGAGCCGGAGGACTAATCAAGGTTCCCACCCCTTTCCTGAACCCTCCGCCTCTATCTGAGAGGTGCAAGTGGATAGAGCCAGGGCAACCAGAGAGATTATACTTATTTCTCGCACGTACACAACACGGGCTCAAGAATAGATTATCTTTGGGCCACGGTGGGGCTCCTAGGGAAAATACAGCAGGCTGAGATGGGCACAACAACTCTCTCTGATCACGCCCCAGTCTGGGCCTCCCTCCATTGGTCACAAAAACACGCAAGACTATAGGGCTGGCACCTTCCAGAAGACATTGTCAAGAGATCCGGTCATGGGACAGACTCTCAGAGAGCACATTACAGACTACATAGACACCAGGAACTCTCTGGGAGGCCCTGAAGGCGGTCACAAGGGGACACCTCATAGCTCATAAATCACAGAGGGAGAAACAGATCCGTCAATGGGAAGCAGAATTGGAGGCAAACATTAGGGCGATCCAAGCCAAGGTCATACAAACACCAACTAGGAAACTCCAAAAAACCCTAAGACACGTCCAAGGGCAGCTGGAAACACTAAAAAGGCGGAGAGGGACCTCTTTTACACCAAGCATTGGTACTATGTGAAAGCTAACAAGGCCGACAAACTCTTAGCTAGACAACTGAAAGGGAAGGAGCAGTCCCAGACAATAGAGGCCCTCAAAGACGACATGGGACAGATAAAAACGTTATATATTCAAACGCTTCTACCAGGAGCTGCGCTCCTCGGACCGTCCAGGGATGGAACAGCAGAAGGCACATCTAGAAGAGGTTACCCTCCCATTATTTTCAGAGGAAGAAAAATGTCACCTGGACAGGGACATCTCATTAGAAGTGGTAAACAAAGCAATTCAGGACCTCCCCAAAAATAAAGCCCCAGGCCCAGATGGGCACACTGCTCTGTTCTATAAGACATATAAAGATATTCTTGCCCCCGTCCTCACAGACCTCTTCAACTCATTTAAAGAGAGGGGGAACGTCACCCAAACCATGAATGAAGCAAAAGTATTGGTATTCCACAAAAAGGGGAAGGATGAACAACTCCCAAGCGTGTACCGCCCGATAGCACTAATCAACCTGGACGCAAAATTATACTCCAAGATACTAGCCACAAAGCTGGCACAACTCCTCCTGAAGCTCATCCATTTAGATCAATCAGGGTTTGTCCCAAACAGACAAACACATGATAACGTTAGAAGGGTCTTACATTTAGTGGAAAAAATTGGGTCACTCAATTCCCCGCAGCCATGGTCGCCATAGACGCAGAGAAAGCGTTCGACCGGGTGGAGTGGTCGTTCCTCTTCTTAATACTGAAGTAAATGGGCATGGGCAAAGCTTTCATAGATATGGTCCGCGCTAACTACAACTCCCCGACGATAAAGCTTGCAGTGAACGGGGGGGGGCTATCCGATATATTACAAATAGAGAGAGGCACCAAGCAAGGATGCCCGCTATCCCCACTACTAAATGCATTATACCTAGAACCCCTACTGACAAAAATTAGAGAATCACCAGAGATCGGAGGCATAGAAATGGCGGGACGGGCCCATAAAGTAATAGCATACGCGGATGATATGTTAGTGGCGCTAGGTGACCCGGAAAGATCACTCCTGCATCTCATGCGCGAAATAGAGGTATCAGGGCTTAAATTTAACAGGCAAAAAACAGAGATCCTGGTACTGGCAGGGAACAGGGGAAATATCCAAGCAGTAGCGACAGACATACAACTGAAAATAGCGAACAAAGGGGTTAATTACCTGGGAATTACACTCACGGGGAAAAGGGAAGATTTATATGTTCATAACTACCCTCAGCTCCTAGATAAAAACCAAAATGAACCTACTGAATTGGTGGGGTAGAATAACGGCGGTGAAAATGACTATACTGCCAAAACTAACGTATTTGTTTCAGGCCCTCCCGATTAGAATTCCCCCAGCCTTCTTTAAGTCCCTCACGAAGATGGTGTCAGCGTACATATGCCAGAATAAAACTCTTAGGGTATCGAGCGCGGTCCTGACAGCCCATAGAAAAGAGGGGGGGTGCGCCCTCCCACACTTCAGGAAATACTACGAGCCGCACAGCTATGGGTCCAGAAAGAATGTATACCGTAAATGCAGAGAAAATTTGAGAAGCACAGGGTAGGGCGGTGGCGACAACATCCCCCAGACACCTCCTATGGATCAGCAAACAACACAAACACCCCAATGTCCATATAAGTGAAATAATGAAATCGACCATGAGTCTATGGTACAAAGCCACACTGAAAGGGACCCTAACAAAGGAACCAGCCCCCTTTATGCCACTATTTAAAAACCCGGAATTCCCCCCAGGAATGGAAAAGGGGGCATTTCGGAAACAGGAAGAGGTGGGGTGTAAAATGGTAGGAGATATGTTTCAAGACCAGCAGATCAAATCATTTGCGGAATGCGAGACATCCTTTAGTCTGTCCCCCAGAGACAGATACAAATATGAAGAAATACACCATTGGTTGAGTACGCAGCGCATACAAAGCGCGGCGACTAGAGCTCTAACCCCGTTTGAAACGTACAGAATGACTCACAGGTACTCACAAGTTTGTCTCCAATACATATAGATACCTAAACGCACAAGAAGAAACGGTAAAGTGGCAATACATGAAAAGATGGGAGAAAACACTTAAAACCTCACTCCCCATGGACAGGTGGGAATTTATATGGGGCAGAATACCGAAGCTCACTAAAGCCATTCAAACAAGGGAAATGTGGATGAAAATGATGATGCAATGGCCCTACACGCCAGAACGACTACACGCAATGTATGGCACTACCCCAGATAGATGCTGGAGGGTATGTGGAGGTCGAGGAGACTGGCGACATGTCTGGTGGGACTGCCCGAGCCTAAGTACTTTCTGGGGAGAGCAGGGAATGTTCTCAGAGGCGAAGGGCTGAGGGGAACAAGTGTGGCTGGGGGGCCTCTGGGACAACAGGGACAAACAGTGGAACGTGACACAGAAAAGAAACTTTATGGTTCTACTGATAGGGGCATGGATGGAAATAGCCTCCCACTCACAGTGGATTGGACGAGAAGAGTATGGTCATACCTAGCCATGGAGTGAATAACTTACTCTATCCAGGGGGAACATCAAAAGTTCAGAACAGACTGGGGTATAGCTCTGGGGTACCTCCAGTCGGACTACAATGAACAATGGTGCCCACATAAAATAAGGATACTGGACCTCTTCAACTGAAGTAGCTAAGTGAATCAGCAAATTCCTGAAAGACAGAGAATGGACTAAACTTTTCCGGAGAGGAGGGGGGGATGAAATGTTGTATACAATGTTACATTTTTTAAAATTAATAAAGACACAGTTTAAAAAAGAAATACATGAGAGAGTGGGAAAAAAACGGTCTCACTAACTCCAAGTAAAAATGAGAAAGTCCTAGAGACAAGCAAAAGAGCTGGGGGTCTCTAAGGTAGAGAGGAATTCGCACATTTCTGAGAATTCTCCCTAACAGCCCCCAGACATCTTCACCCAGTTACAGAACATAACATTGACAAAGTTCATTCCACTGACAACATACAAACAAATAATGTATTGTTTATCATTCTTTCACAGACACAGTCAACACACCTATGCCTGCACACACTCACTCGCACCTCCATTGACATGCCCTGTGTGCACACAACACACATGCATACGTACAACTAAAACGTGAGACGGTGGCACAACGGCCATTGAGGAGACGTGGCTTTAGCCCCCCTAACATTTTTGGGCGATGTTGAGTTGAGCTGGCTGAAGTGCAGAGCCGTGGTAGCAGAGGGCCCGACACACACACAGTAACCAGTGCTGGGGCTGAACTTTTAACAAAGGCTCAGCAATTAATAATGTAAAGCCTTTGTCGTTAGCACCCGCACTCTTATGCATACATTTGTAGGCAATTGAAATGATGGGGGTATGTCAGGGGTAGGGCAGTTTCTAGTCCATTTGGTGCCCAGGGCGAAACACCAAAATGTGCCCCCTCCCCGCACTGGGCATGCGCGCCACTCCCAAACTACTTGCTTTCTATTGCCTGTTACCTGTTACCCTGTTTTCCCAAAGACCTGGGAAGCCCCGTCTCTGTCCCTTCCCCCCTACTGGCTGTTGGGTGGAAGTTACATATATGGTATTGTAGTGAAGTCCAGGCCAGACTGGCTGGAGCCTTCACAGTGACTGTATGTTGTGCGACCTGAGTGAATGGAGTGTGTGATCAATATGCACTTGTTGTGGATGTCTGGTTTGCAGTATGAAACGCAATGACTGAGACAGCCCTGCCCGAAACTGGTATGAATGCAGTGTGTAGTGTTGAATGGCTGGATACTTGTCCCAATCCACATTTCTTGTTGTGAGTGTCTGAGAGGGAGGAGGGTGGCCTGAATGCACTGTATGCCTGATTGGCTGACTGACTGCTGAATGCCCTTCTGAGTGATTGGTTGCCTGAGTGTGACCCAGCAGAATGAATGGGAGATCAACTGGTATATCTGGGGGCCTCTGACTGCTAGAATTAGCTCAGGAGCTGAAGTAGAAACTGAAGCTGAATTTCGAAGCCGAACCCGAAGAAGGTTGACTGCTGTTACCTTCACTGCAATCTGAAAGCTGCCGTGACATCGAGACTGATCCAAGAGAGGATCTGGTTAAGCGCACTCTTCCCGTGCTCCGAGGGACCATCGAGCATTGCTAACCTTTGCCGATGCTCCCTGGATATCAGACCCTCGACAGGCTGCCGACCGGAGATGGGGACCGCCGAGGAGAACGAAGATAAGCACCAGACATTCCGTCCACCGTCGTCAACCAGGGTTTGCAGGTTTGCTATATAAATGCTGGAGGCCCGTTGAAGCCGTGTTGCCCAGAAGCAGGGACTGCCTGATGCCGTGCCATTGACGACCGGAGCTGCAACGATTCCTTGATTAAGACATTTTGATTCCCGGACATGCTCGTTCTCATAGCCGACCGCTTTATCCCACCGGAGAAGGCCAGGCCGTCGACGCACCGAGGAGCATGCACCAGTGGGTTTCTCACCACCCAAAGATCGTGGAGATGCCGGACGACTCGATGCCCTTGCTGGGCCACAGTTCTTCAAACTCTTTACGGTCCTGAACTATCGACATTGAGGTGCCCTGCACGCCTCTTCCTTGCAGGACGTCTTCGACCTATCATCAAAAAGCACCGCCGGGACTGACGCTGCTGCCTCAATGCCGAGTTCACTTTCTTTGAGGGATCTCGACGATCCGTGGCTCCTGCTTTAAAGGGAGCTGCTCAAGAAGGATCCGTCGCCGAACTCTGCTATTCCAGGTACATTGCAGTGGTAGAAACATTGTAGAAGGGAATAAGACTAATTGAACAATATATGGACTGGGCTTGTGATATATCTTTACTTTACAGGTGGGGGGTGATCTCCACACAGAACTGTGTCTAGTGGTAGGGGCCAGTATTCTGCCAATTGTTCTTACCAACTGCTTTCCTCCTACGTCTATTGTTGGTTTCCTTTATTAAATTGATTTGTGTGACATTTGACCAGAGTACAGTTAATGCACTTTAATGAAATCTTCTCATTGTGGTACCACTTAGAACATCCAAAAGACCACCTCGAGTTTTGCATGGTGCATTGGGACACATTCAGTTTGTTCTGGAAAGAGGATACCCCTGAACATCATCATTGTGTTTGTGTGACCCTGGGCAGCACTCCACCCTCAGTGCGTTTGTGTGACCCTGGGCAGCACTCCACCCTCAGTGTGTTTGTGTGACCCTGGCCAGCACTCCACCCTCAGTGTGTTTGTGTGACCCTGGACAGCACTCCGCCCTCAGTGTGTTTGTGTGACCCTGGGCAGCACTCCACTCACAGTGTGTTTGTGTGACCCTGAGCAGCACTCCGTCCTCAGTGTGTTTGTGTGATTCTGGGCAGCACTCCGCCCTCAGTGCGTTTGTGTGACCCTGGGCAGCACTCCACCCTCAGTGTGTTTGTGTGACCCTGGCCAGCACTCCACCCTCAGTGTGTTTGTGTGACCCTGGACAGCACTCCGCCCTCAGTGTGTTTGTGTGACCCTGGGCAGCACTCCACTCACAGTGTGTTTGTGTGACCCTGAGCAGCACTCCGTCCTCAGTGTGTTTGTGTGATTCTGGGCAGCACTCCGCCCTCAGTGCGTTTGTGTGACCCTGGGCAGCACTCCGCCCTCAGTGCGTTTGTGTGACCCTGGGCAGCACTCCGCCCTCAGTGCGTTTGTGTGACCCTGGGCAGCACTCCGCCCTCAGTGCGTTTGTGTGACCCTGGGCAGCACTCCACCCTCAGTGTGTTTGTGTGACCCTGGGCAGCACTCCACTCACAGTGTGTTTGTGTGACCCTGGGCAGCACTCCACCCTCAGTGTGTTTGTGTGACCCTGGGCAGCACTCCACCCTCAGTGTGTTTGTGTGACCCTGGGCAGAACTCCACCCAGAGTGTGTTTGTGTGACCCTGGGCAGCACTTCGCCCTCAGTGTGTTTGTGTGACCCTGGGCAGCACTCCGCCCTCAGTGTGTTTGTGTGACCCTGGGCAGCACTCCGCCCTCAGTGCGTTTGATTGACCCTGGGCAGCACTCCGCCCTCAGTGTGTTTGTGTGACCCTGGGCAGAACTCCACCCCTCATTTTTCTTCTTGTCAGAAATGGGGGCCTCTTAGAAATAGGTTGCACGCTTGCGTCTCCGTTTACACTGAATAGAATACCTGCGCGTTTACGTCTATACTGCACCCGAGAAGTTGAATGTGGCGCGATGCGCCGTGCAAAACTGGGGGGCGGGGGTGTTTGGGAGGTTCTGAACATTGACTAGTACCTAGTACTGCCCTCACTGGCACTACATTGAGTAGAAAGCGCCCTGGCAATGTCTACACATCTCGCCACGAGGCGTGTCCCAGGTCCATTCTGCATGCAATTAGGAAAATAATAAGCCCTCCCGCAAAGAAATCTAGGAAGTGGGGGGGGGGGGGGGTATTTAGGGTGAAAAAAGAAGGCATTGCTCTGCCCTCCAGTCTGCAGCTGCTGGAGAGCTAAGAAGGAGCTATTGAACATTATATAGATGGCCTCCATGGGACCGTATCTGGACCCTCTGGCGCTGCAGAGAGGCCCAACTCTTCAAACTGTGTTCTCAGGTCCTTTTGAACCCTGGTGTGTAATCGGAAAGGGGCCAAGATGGATCAGTATTTGTAATCAGAGATCGATGTCGCAGTGGGCAACACAGCGGGTGAACGGGCATCGCAGTTTGTGTAGGGGCAGGAGTAGAGCATGGGGGTGCAGCAATCGGTGCAGGTGTGGCCGAGCACAGGAGCACGTCCCTGGGGGAGCGGCACCACAATGCCGAAGTGATCGCACGAGCTTGAGAACATGTAACGCGCCCACTTGGAAAGTTTGCCGAGCAAGTGCCTGACCTTGAAGAGACGCCGCAGCACCCTGGCAATGGGGCAGCACCCTGGAAATGGGGCAGCACGCTGCAGCACCCACCCCAGCACCCTGGTAGCGGGCCAGCACGCAGCAGCACCCACCCCAGCACCCTGGCAGCGGGCCAGCACGCACCCCAGCGCCCTGGCAGTGGGGCAGCACCCTGGCAGTGGGGCAGCACGGTGCAGCACCCACCCCAGCACCCTGGCAGTGGGACAGCACCCTGGCAGTGGGGCAGCACGGTGCAGCACGCGGCAGCACTCACTGGAGCACTGGGCTAGCACGCTACAGCACCCACCCCAGCACCCTGGCAGTGGGGCAGCACGCGGCAGCACTCACGTAGTGGAATTCAGGGCGAGGGACTGAGCGGCGCGCTTCATGTAACGGGACAGCGCCGGCCCGGCTGGGCTAGCGCCTGGATGCCCAGTGCAGGAACGCGAGGCGCACTGCCGGGCGACTATGTAGCTAGAGGAGGGTCGCTGGGGGAATTAGGAATATGGAATGTAAAGGAAATGAAACTGAAGCTGCAGGGCGAGGGGGGCGCCTGCACTCACCTGGGGGCGTCGCGGCGCTCTAGTTGCAGTTCAGTGCATGCCCTGGGGAGGTCCGTGTTCCAGCAGCGATGCCCGCTCGGGGTGGAAGGTGCGCTGTGATCTAGTTCTGGTCGCTGGCTCCCGGCGCTGAAGCCGCTTTGCTTTCCCCGTTTAAAGTCGCAGGCTCCCGCGAGCCCTTTATAAAGGCTTCAGGCCCTCTGCAGCAACATCGACGTCAGTCCACTTCGGTGAGTCATTAACTGGCCTCCCATTCGGTGAGTCATTAACTTTACCTTTCACAGTGGGTGGGGCCGCCCCCGTCTCCCTCTGACTTTTAACACCTTTGCCACAGATGTGCTGAGGCCGGGCCTGAGGCTGAAATAAGCTGCCACAGGTAAGTGTGGAAACAGCTTTATTCTCTGGACCCCGGGAGCAGGCAGCCGCCGCCGAGGAACACTCCCCTGAACATTGTGCCCTAGAAAAAAACGTGTACCGCTCCAGTACCACATTAATCCTTTTGCCAAAACGAACTTCCAGTTTCTTTAACGCAGTTTCATATGCACTCACTATTCTCTCCCCTTCACCGCTGCCAGGAATAGTCACATCCTCACCAGGTAAATGGCGGAAAACTCTTAATCCCTCAGTGCCAATGCAGTTCAACAATGCTGCCTCCTTCTCGTCATCATTAAACTTGGCGCCACCAGCCGCCCTCAAATACACTTTGAAGGAGTCAACCCACTGGTCCCAAGGGGCAGCCGGTTCACCTGGTGTTGGCAAAAATGCAGGTGGGGGTCTGGCCACCGTATGCAACATGTTTAGTGATCAGGGTACAAGTGGCCAGTTGCACAACGCAATTTCAACTCTGGTGCACCAACTGCCTCACTCGCTGCAAAAAGTGCATCCACTCACCTGATGATTAAATGCACCAGTCCTGTAGTTTTATGCAGCTCACCCTACACCAAACTCCGATCAAGGACAGTTGTGTGCCGAACAATTAAGAAAACCAGGGTGTGCAGGACGACAGGGGTGCCCACTGCCGCCACCCTTTCTCACTACAGGATGAGATGCATCCGTGATGAATCACTGGTGCTGGCCCCGCCCACCCTGCAATGTGGAAGCGAAGGAAATGCCAGCCAAGCCTCCCCTTCCAGGCTTCTGCCAGCCACACCCCGGAATCACTCTGCACGCATCGTTTAGCAAGCCGTCACCAGGGCCGCCAGATCCAACAGCACTCCCGGAAGACAGTTGAGTGCCTCACCCGCCGTCGCCCTCCTTCAAGGATAATCGACCACCTGCGCGGTTGGGGTTGGATGCGCACCACAGCAGCAATGGTCGCGTCTCAGTACGCGACGAATAAATGGGCTGCAGGCTAATGTGCAGCCGCCCCTTCCTGGGAGTAGCGCACCACCCCGGACCTGGCGGACTGCCGCGGCCCTTCTGAGCACCCGGATCAAGGTGATCGCCCCCTTCCTGGGAGTAGCGCACCACCCCGGACCTGGCGGACTGCCGCGGCCCTTCTGAGCACCCGGATCAAGGTGATCGCCCCCTTCCTGGGAGTAGCGCACCACCCCGGACCTGGCGGACTGCCGCGGCCCTTCTGAGCACCCGGATCAAGGTGATCGCCCCCTTCCTGGGAGTAGCGCACCACCCCGGACCTGGCGGACTGCCGCGGCCCTTCTGAGCACCCGGATCAAGGTGATCGCCCCCTTCCTGGGAGTAGCGCACCACCCCGGACCTGGCGGACTGCCGCGGCCCTTCTGAGCACCCGGATCAAGGTGATCGCCCCCTTCCTGGGAGTAGCGCACCACCCCGGACCTGGCGGACTGCCGCGGCCCTTCTGAGCACCCGGATCAAGGTGATCGCCCCCTTCCTGGGAGTAGCGCACCACCCCGGACCTGGCGGACTGCCGCGGCCCTTCTGAGCACCCGGATCAAGGTGATCGCCCCCTTCCTGGGAGTAGCGCACCACCCCGGACCTGGCGGACTGCCGCGGCCCTTCTGAGCACCCGGATCAAGGTGATCGCCCCCTTCCTGGGAGTAGCGCACCACCCCGGACCTGGCGGACTGCCGCGGCCCTTCTGAGCACCCGGATCAAGGTGATCGCCCCCTCTCCTGGGAGTAGCGCACCACCCCGGACCTGGCGGACTGCCGCGGCCCTTCTGAGCACCCGGATCAAGGTGATCGCCCCCTTCCTGGGAGTAGCGCACCACCCCGGACCTGGCGGACTGCCGCGGTCCTTCTGAGCACCCGGATCAAGGTGATCGCCCCCTCTCCTGGGAGTAGCGCACCACCCCGGACCTGGCGGACTGCCGCGGTCCTTCTGAGCACCCGGATCAAGGTGATCGCCCCCTTCCTGGGAGTAGCGCACCACCCCGGACCTGGCGGACTGCCGCGGTCCTTCTGAGCACCCGGATCAAGGTGATCGCCCCCTTCCTGGGAGTAGCGCACCACCCCGGACCTGGCGGACTGCCGCGGCCCTTCTGAGCACCCGGATCAAGGTGATCGCCCCCTTCCTGGGAGTAGCGCACCACCCCGGACCTGGCGGACTGCCGCGGCCCTTCTGAGCACCCGGATCAAGGTGATCGCCCCCTTCCTGGGAGTAGCGCACCACCCCGGACCCCGGATCAGAGGTGATCGCCGCTCCGATCCGTTCCGCCGCCTTCTTCAGAGGCCTCAGGGCAGGCTCGGTAGCGTTTCCTCCTGCCCTCCAGACCAGGGCTGCAGGGACACCGACACCCGCATGCGTGGGGACGGGGGTCCAGACTCGTCGCCAGTGAAATAAGCTGACACAGGTAAGTATGGAAACAGCTTTATCTCTGGACCCCCGGAGCAGGCAGCCGCCACCGGAGAACAACAGAAACCAACAGGCCCGTGTGCAATGTTGATCCCTGAAGACGGAACAACATTCCACACACGCCACCATATAGAACCAATTACAACAGCTGAGGCCCAGGCCTGAGGCCCCCTTGGGATGTTCTGCACTGGCCAGCGGAGGCACCTCCACAAACAGGACTCAAGAAATCTCCCCTTGAGTTTGAGTGGAGGAACCCAAGTATACTTTATTACTACAAGTGCAACTCAACTACAGCAAAGATAGGTTTCTCTACTGAAGAAAGGTTTATGCCAGACTCACTTTTGCAATACATGCATAAATATACATAGGATGGCATGACGGCATGTGGGGCGTGATGCCAGCATTAAGGAGCACCCTTCTCCTGTGTGCGCATTAAAACACACATCATACTCTTTTGGTGTGTTGCCAGCTCATAGCACTCATTTAGGAGTCAGCATCATCAAACATGCAAAGCACAAAAGCCTATCCATGCAATATCAACAAACTTTGATTAAAGGAATGGTTCGGTCAAAATTTGTTATTGTCCCTATGGGTCGGCCATGTGTTTTTAAGCCTAAGTCGCTCGATTTTAGAAAAATTTCCTATGGACCTTACCCGAGTTTTCGTCCATTAAACGCACGCGAAAACAGGCACCAGGGAGCTGCCATTTTGTGATAATCCTATCATTTCCCCCATCGCCCTGGCTGACCTGCTTTTGCGGCACTAAATCATATCCCCCGCCCCTGAGCCTGACATTATCAAAACATTCATATTCCCCGCCTTTCTCCGTGACATTACTGTGCTGCGTAGGCAAACGCGCCCAGTCGTCTTCTATGCGACTTCACACAGAACCCGGAAACCAACACAGATCAGCTCACAACACAGCGTGCCACAATTTGGAATATGAAACTGTACTTTAAAATCAAACAGCAACACAGTAAATTTGGTAAAGTACATGTATTTGACATTAAATGTTTGTAGAATATTCTGCAATTGCCATATGAACTCCGAAAGTCATTTATTTTCTTTTATCTCTATCCGCAAATCCTTAAAATGTTATCGTGAGTCACGCGCTGTTCCTTTATGGTACACAGGGTTTGGTTTTTGTTCAAAGAGGCACTTTTGTCGCAAGTTGAACAGCAAGGCTGTTCCATCAAGTAGGCACTAGGCCAGCATACAGGTTGATATGTTGCTTCTAGTCGCTAGTACCGCGTAAGGGCATATGGGCCCTTGGCGATCGTCCCATAAGATCATCAGGATTGTGCAGTTGTTTACATTAAGCTGCAGCTGGCGGCTGAAGAAACGGTCTGCCGGTGTCTGAAACTGGTGGCAGGGGCAAAAGGGAAGGAAATACCTATTTTGAAAACATAAAATTTATAATTAGTCTCGCCAGCCGATCTTTATTAATATTATTCATTTTATTTATTACGGCCGAGCTGAAACTATTTGCTTTCAAGGATAGTGCAAAGGAGTATGTTCGGCTCTAAAATCAATGCGAAAACTAACTAAATAAATCGAGGTTATTACAAATGAGAAACGGCTTTTTGTCTACATGCGTGTGGAATGTGGACCTGCAGGCCCATGTGCCCGCTACAAGGACGATCCCACAAACGTTTTCCTAGTTCTTCATTCATTCATTTATTCATGCATCCATTCATTAATTCTTCATTCCGGTATGAAAGCGTCTAAAGAGTTACTTACATTATATTTGCAATTTCCATTGTGTCTCTGTGTAATGCAGTCCGTAAATCCCACTGTGCTCTTGACGATTTTTCGTATACTGAACTAACATGAAACTCGGTCTAGTTTAAGAATTTTCTGCCTTATCGTCTCTTACGTTATTGAACCCCCCAATTCCCCCTTCAAATGAAGTTCTTTCTGCATGGTCCCTGTCTCTCAAGGTCAAAAAACAATAGAACCTTATACTGCCAGTGCGAGTTGTGGGCCTCTTCAGGGCGCGAGCTGAAAATCAAAGCCGCTGACCTTCACTAGAAATGAGCATATATTCTTTCTTTGCAACATCCCGTAGTAAAGCCATCTGTGAGTACTTGAAGTTTCTAATCCATCTATGTAGTGCGCCTCAATGTGCAAATGCGAACTGGCTTCTCTCCCATCTGCACGCGCGTTCTAAGGCCCCAATTTTGTCTTCGTTGTCTGCGAGCTTTGAAGCCCCAAAGAACCATAACTATTGAGACTTTTAATTTTTTGGGAAAGGTCAGCGAAAGTATAAAGTACCCGAGGAGTTGAGTTGAAAGTGAGATTTATTGTTTGTTTGTTTTATCATTTGCAATACGCAAGCCTCCCCTCGGTTAACAGTGCCCAGCATTTATAAGAGATTGCGAAAATTAGTTACATCAACAAAAATATATACATACACATATAGACAAGGTCAGCAATATGAGGTGAATAGAGAGAGAATTCAAAGATGACACCCAGGTAGTTCGGCACCCAGGATGGTGAAGGTAGGGGTTAGGGTTAGCGTACTTTGTATGCACACTGTACAATAAAATGTATTTACAAAAAGACAATCGTATTACAATTATTTACACCGGGATTTGTACTTCACAACCAGCTCTCCTTTGGGTGGACATGGCACAGTGGCAATGTTGGGTGGCAATGGATCAGTGCTCTGCACAGAAATGTCCAAAATTCCATATCTGTGCTTCTCTAACACAGCAACAATAAGGCCTTTTGACAAAGTCGAACTCCATTTCCTCATAGACTGGTTTGATCACCCATTGCTTACTTCTTTTTGAAAAGGCCTTAGTGTAGCGAGGCATCCTTACATTACCCTTAGTCCTAGATTGTTCACGGCCGAGATTCTCGTTATGGGCTAAGACAGCAAGTAGAGTCCTATGTCTCATGCCCCGTATGCTGAAATGCAAGCGCTTTGGCCTGTACTTTAGGCACATATTGTGGAACACCTCCAAACCTCTAGTGTGACAGAATTCTGTCAGTCCCCTCAAATTTCTTGATAGAGTTTTATCGAAAACAATCTTCTCAATGGCTTTGTGTGTCGGTGAAGATGGATTCAACCACTTCTTCTTCCGTGCCTCCACTGGGGATAAAGGGCCATGTTCACATTGGTGGAAATGTAGGTTTTCTGACCAGCGGTGCACGTTGGTACAGTAGTGCATCAGTGACCGCCATTTTTCAAGTAGTATTTCCACTGACCCTTCACAAGTTTTTGAGCTCCACCAAAGATGGTTGCTGATAGACTGGGACCACTCTGAAATACTTCCCAAACCTTTTTTTTTCCCTGCAGCCGAGATTTTCTTATTGATTGATTTAGCAAGATGCCATACGTCAAATTGATGTTTAATATGTGGGAACTGATCTCTCATTGTCTTGGCAATTGAAACGTGTCTATCCGTGGCTATGAGGTCGATGTGCATCCCCCTCGATTGCAGATATTCCACTGATTTTATAAATCCTAGTTTCTCCATGGCCACTGAGGATGTACATTGTGTTACCTGCACGGCCACCAAACTCACAATTTTCTTACTATCCATGCCCTGAAAGTGGTAAGTGCTGTACTTGGCAGAAAATCCAGGGCTGTCGCACTGTCCATCGCCGGCTAACCTGAATCGTTTGCCTTCGAATGTACTTGCTAGAGACAATTGTTCAATTTTCCAAGCATCACTAATGGCTGGAAACAGATAATCACGTTGGTATTTGTAGTACTGCGTTTTTTAAATGAAATGGAGTCCCACAAACTGAAAGAAAGACTTTAACTTTCTAAAACTGGAGCCACTAAAAAGTGATGCAGCTGCACACAGTAGATTGCCTGCTGGCAGTTTCCCCAGCATCGGTTGTGCAGACCATGAGAACGTATGATGTAATCTACAGGCGGCATGTATTGTGACGTTACTGCCTTGTTTTTGACGATTCACATGAATCAATGGCTTCCCACATACTTTCCCTCTGACGGAATGCCCACATTTCAGAATACTTATAATATCCATCAAACAACTGTCGAATACTATGTATTTGCCCTCTTTCATTAGACTGTCATCCTGCGTCAAAGTTGTTTCGGCCTGTGACGTTGAGGACATATCACCACATTTGAAAGAAATATCTCTGCTATCAAGTTCTGATGCGTCGGTGAATGCTGCTTCTGGTTCATTCTCTGGCATTTCAACATATGCTACTTCAACATTGATGGGAGAACATAACAATGTCGACAGCTTTTTTGGTGGCAATTTTTTGGCGGGTGTAGATTGTGTGAATTGATCTGCGACTACTTCAGAGCTATCTTCAATACATCCAGTATCATGTTGTTGCGGTGGTGCGGTCGCACTGTAGCAATGGTCCGATACAACTTTGCAGGATTCTCCGGACACATTCATTTAATTTTCTGTACATTGGACATGAGCATCTCGTGTCTCAACACGCCGCGTCTGAATTAATAGTTCCTCCAGAGCCTTCATAGTGTAAATGGCCTGGCAAACAACATCTCTCATTCGCTTCACTGTCTGTGTATGTATAGTTCGTAGACCCACGGGTAACTAGAGGACAGATTGGAAAAGGGATGTTCAGTTTAAACACAAGATAAAGTATAGTACAATTGACTGTAAAAAACATAAAATAGTCCCCAGCACAAAAAAATTTCTAAAGTTAAGAACTGTTTGTAACTAACCTTATTTTTGTTTCTTTTCTTTACAACTTTTTTGACTCGACCTTCAACATCTGCATGCTGTTGCTCCGATACGTATCCACATGTCTCCCCTTCCTCTTGTGCTGCAATGACTATATTTTCTGTATCCGCATAGACAGCACGGAATGAGGCTCCATCGACTCCCTGAAACATAGTATTTTCATTACTGTGTATCAAAATATTGTTAGCATAAAACGCACGTGAGGACGAACACACATGTACATCTCAATAGCCAAACACGATTTAAACATTGTGTGGAACAATCAAACAACAAGTATTCGAGCTCTGATGACCTAGTTCGATGGAGCTGTCAGTATCCATACCTCTGGCTCTGCATGGACTGCCACAAATGATTGTATTGAAGAGGAGGCATCAGCAACTCCCTGAAACACAGTACTTGCGTTAGTATGGTTTTCAATATCGTAAACATAACACAAACTTGGGGTCGACGGCACAGGTACATATAAAGAGATAACCACAAATGTTGCATTGTCTAAAAGAATCAAGCAATATTTAAAAATGATCAGATTTAATCGACTTATTTCTCCGATTTCTTTACATCTGCATCATCTAAATGGGATCTTGTGATTGTAGTGGAAGCTCCATCATCTCCCTGAAACACAGTACTTGCGTTAATAGGGAAGAAAGTATAGCAAATGGAATCACGTTATATGATCACGCTCGATGGAGCTGTCAGTATCCATACCTCATGCTGCTGAAGAATATCTAGGGCTGTTGTCAATGTGGTGCGCACTTCCGAAAGCTGTTGCGCCAATTCGTATCCGCATGGTCCCGCTTCCACCGGAATTACTTGAATGTTAGGCTCCGCATCAAGTGCGTGTGTTGACGATTCAACAACTGCCTGAAACATAGTATTTGCATTAGTAAGGATTACAATATTGAAAACACAACACATGCTTGGGGTCGACCGCACAGGTACATATCAATGGCTAACCACAAATGAAACATGGTGTAGAACAATCAAACGACAAGTGTTCCAGTCCTGATGATCACGGTCAGTTGAGCTGTCAGTATCCATACCTCGGGCTGCTGAAGAACATCTAGGGCTGTTGTCAATGTGGTGGACGCTTCAGCATCTCCCTGAAAGACAGTACTTGCATTAGTATGGATAACACTAATTATAACTGAAAACAAACACCAGGGGACGACAACTAAGGTGTATATCAATTGGAAAGCACTAACCAAACAATTGGTAAAATAATCACACGATACATACAAACTATTACTTGACATGCATAAAACAAGTCTGTAGCGGAATAGCCAAGTATGATTACCTGATACGCGCTAGAAGTGGTTGATAACTGCGGGCACGTCACGGATGTAGAATGTTCTTGCTTCAGATTCAAGGGATAGTCAAGAAGTTGCAAAGGTAAATTATTGTTTGATAATGAAATGCCAATATTTAAAATTGCTATCTAAGGAGACAGAATACTTGAGTAATGCTATTGAAAATGTGCAATATAGCACAGTTCCCTGTGCCCATATATAGATTTCGTTTGTGGGTTATGAAATCTAAAAATAATATATTGATAAATGTCATTTTTAAAAATTGCTATACACTCATATCAATGTCAAAAGTATTACAAATTGGAAACAACACCTAAAATATCAATTAATCCATTTGGCTACCTACACACTACCGCAAGGCCTAAAGCTAAAAACGAACACTTGACTCACCAGTGGCGGATTGTGGACGAATAGAGTTGGAATAGCGTTTGCGAGCAATTTTCGTGTCGATCGCCGTTTGTTCTTCTTTGTTACCCAAGATGTACATGTTCGAGGGAAAGTGCCGGCTGCAGATGCGGTATCGATCACCCCTCTTGTCTTCAAAGACTTGTTGGACTCTACTTTCCAGCTCATCCAGTGGATATCTGCAATGTCTGTCCCATTCTCTTATTCGATCAACAGTTTTCGGGAATACATGCATTGTAGTGCCTTCAGATTTAGCATGGGTCTTCGAAGGGCAACCGCTAATCGAACAGGCAGGCATTGTTGAAAATTCTGAAAAGTAAATATCAAGATTATTATAAACCCTTGATGAATAAAAATGTCATTAAAAAGTAAATGAACCATACCTTGCTCAATGCAAGGTTTGTTTTGGTCGCCGGAACTATACCAGTTCATCATGTGCGGCTTAGTATTTGCATAAGTTACAGAAAATATTTAAATTATGTGACTAAACTCTGAACATGTGACTCGTCCCTTGGATGTTCTGTCTTGCACGAAAAGGAACCATGCTTACATTATAGACTGGACCCCCGAAGGAATACATCTATTGATAGCATAACAATTGAAACTCAAGTCAATAGCAATGAGACCAATGACCACAGCTCTATTGGGTACTGTAATAGCAAATAGATTGAAATGTAAAAATGACCGAAATATGACTAGGATACATGGCCTTACTTTGACCAACAAACAGTTGGATTCAGCAGGACGAGCAGTATGTTGCAGGAGAACAGGTAGATGGCCACAGGTAGCACACTGACGAGTTTGCTCGAAGCGGTCACAGATAGCACGGCGACAAGCAGATTAGCATAGATCTCAGTGCTTCTCAGGTAGAAGGTTCAGGAGTTGACTTGCAAAGCACAAAGATGTTCTCATGAGACATATCAAGTGGTTTATAAAGTATTAGAAACAGGGGTGTGTTTGTGAATGAATGATGTGTGTATGTCGTGGTCTTAGGGGGGCGGCCTGCTTGAAGGGGAGGCCTGGCTGGAGACACGGGGTCTGAGGAGGCCATGTGAGAGATGGCCCCTGGGCGTGGGATACCTTTTGAAGTGTACATGCTGTTTGGCACCTTGGCCGTTTGCTCCCGTCACAGCCCCCCATGCCAGCGCTCATCCCCGGGTGCGAACCGCCTTTGATAGAGGGGGTGGGATGGATGGGCCTGGGGCGTGCAGATAAGGCACAGGAAAACTGCTGAATGGAGACACACTTATGTGGATTGCAGGGGGGCGGCCTGCCTCAGGGGAGGCCTGCCTGGAGACACGGGGTCTGAGGAGGCTGTGTGAGCGATGGCCCCTGGGCGTGAGATACCTTTTGAAGTGTACATGCTGTTTGGCACCTTGGCCGTTTGCGCCCGTCACAGCCCCCCATGCCAGCGCTCATCCCCGGGTGCGAACTGCCTTTGATAGAGGGGGTGGGATGGATGGCCCTTGGGTGTGCAGATAAGGCACAGGAAGACTGCTGAATGGAGACACACTTATGTGGATTGCAGGGGGGCGGCCTGCCTCAGGGGAGGCCTGCCTGGTGACACGGGGTCTGAGGAGGCCATGTGAGCGATGGCCCCTGGGCGTGGGATACCTTTTGAAGTGTACATGCTGTTTGGCACCTTGGCCGTTTGCACCCGTCCCTTGCCCTTATGTGATGTTAACTTTGCATGACATTCGCGTAGATGGGAACACTGAGCAGGACACGGGGCATCCATTTTTGTACCCCCTTTCCACTCCATTTTGGAGACCAGGCCTCACTGCGATAGTACAGCGTGCAGAGCACATGGCCCACAGCCTCGTTCCCACTCTGACTGGAAAACTCCACAGGTATTTGCAACAGCTAATAAATATAACACATTACTCTCTGAGATCACGGTCCTGCACGTGAACCGGCTTGAACCATGCACATGGCTCGTTCATCTCCACAAACGTTTCCTTGCCCACGCACCCTCGCCAGTGGAAACTTACTGCCATTCTGACCCTGTGTCCCTGCAAGGTATTCTCTTCATGTGCCAGACCACTGACCACGCCATGATGGCCACCTAGCAGATCCCCAACTAACATTAGACCCCTACTGCAGTATATCGTTGCCTATCAATAACAAATCCCACATATCGGAGATTCTTGTGAGCACAGACCCACACTTCAAACACTGTATTATAGTGGTCAAGACCCTTGACCTAAGGCCTGTATAATCCAATGTTCATTGATAGTATTGATATATGTGTGACTTTTATAGAGACATAACCGACTGACAGACTTTGAACAAGTGTTATTTAGTGCATGCATTACTGATAATATATTTGGTTAGCTTAGATAGTGACCACCCCGCTTCACAGCGACCTGAACTTCGCCCATTCCGAGCACAGGTGTCTGACGTCCATCCTTGAATGGAGACACACTTGATTGATTTAAAAAATCGAAACAACCGTTGTTAAAATATATGTGGTGTTTTATTTTGTAGCTTATTTTGATGACACAAAAATACAAAAGTTTACACATTGTACAGTTCAGGTTGCAGCACAGCGAGAGAAAATCCCCTGTACTGACCGCTGTCACTCGGGAACGTTTCTCTTATGGCAAGAACGGCACAGGCGGGTATCACTCTTCGAACGCGGTGTCCAAGCCTCCCGTGAAGCCACCATGTAAAGGAACAATAGGCCACCAGCCGGTACCACCTGTGAAAAATAATGATACAAACTGTTTTTAAATGACCAAGATAATTTTAATAAACGTTTGTTGTCAATGACAATTCTTGTAACTAATGGCATTCTGCTCGGACAAATGCTATCTAGACACTGCACACTATTGAACGACTTTCATGCGTTACAATGATATGTATATGTAATTGTGGATATAGTAGAAGACCATGAAATGGGAGTGGCATGACAAGCAGAGTATACTTACTCGTTACTCGGATTACGAGGACGAACAGTTGCGCGAAGTTTGTGCATAAGCACCATCATTATCCTCAACACGGACCGTGTGAGGCAGGCTGCCCTGAAGTCTGGCAGCTCGGTGATGCATTGCGGTCGTGGCTCGCCTTCCGAAATGTAGACCACGCATCCAGAGTTTTCACAGCAGCAGCAGTTCTCGTCCTCGGTTGGCATTAGCTCGCACCGATTGCATGTGCACCAGGTGGAAACACCGTCCATGCGACTAGGTCTAGTGTCTTCATCCGTTGATTCGTCCTGCCAACTGCTGTCCGAAGCCCAATCGTTTTTGCGTGTTTCCCTTTCCAGTAGTTCCTCCTCGGTATCCTCGGGCTCGTACATGTAGGGCATTATTGTATCCATTGTGTGTTGCACAAACTAAAATAATTGATAGCGGTGGTACTGGTATCTGTCCACACGGGCTACAAGCAACGAAGGTAGCTGACCAGAGCACAGAAACGAGTCACAGAATACTCAAAGTAACACAGAGAGAGGAATGGAATCGAAAATCTGCTGCTGTGTGTTGTGAAACGGTCTGTTTATACTTATTGAGGAAAGAGGCGTCCTGCCATTTCCATGGCGACACTTCATTAGCTGAAGCGCAGCGAATGTTGACACGAGACGTGCTTTGGCATTGTGAAATGGGCGGTACGCGTCTGCTGATGACAGGCTCAGGGGCGGGGGATATGATTTAGTGCCGCAAAAGCAGGTCAGCCAGGGCGATGGGGGAAATGATAGTATTATCACAAAATGGCAGCTCCCTGGTGCCTGTTTTCGCGTGCGTTTAATGGACGAAAAGTAGGGGAAGGTACATAGGAAATTTTTCTAAAATCGAGCGACTTAGGCTTAAAAACACATGGCCGACCCGTAGGGGCAATAAGAAATTTTGACCAAACCATTCCTTTAAATTGCTTCATTTATCAGGGCAAGCCATAGAAATCGTCTTTTTTAGACTAGCTCATTCAGCATCTCAGTTCTTAGCTAAGAGATCCAACCACTTCTGTTTATTTAAAAAACATCAGTAAACATCAGATCGTCCAAAACAATGCTATCCGCCTGGCACTCAGCATACCAAAATCGGATCACATAACTACAACCAGAAGAAATATCCATTGGCTCCCAGTCAGAGACCACATCAAATTCAAAATACCTTCGCTCACACACAAATGCCTGTCCAACAACGCCCCACGCTATCTCTCCAACCAAATTAACAAAGCACAACCAACTAGACCCACCGGATCAGCCTATCTAGGGCAGTTAACCATACAGAGATACAAAAAGCAGGAGGCTCCAGCTTGCCTGTGATCGCAGCCAACTACTGGAATGCCATGCCGTCTGAGCGAAGGACTGAGTCGTCATTCTGCAAAAAACTCAAAACCTGGCTCTTTAACCAAGACATCAAAAAATTATCCCTAGTCCACCCCTAAGCACTAAACACCGTCCTCGCCCCCTCAGACAAGACACTTCTAAGGGCTCTAGGAAAAATGTAGCATACTATGTATTTGTTAGATATGGACTCAGCCTGATACGAACCATAGTACAATGTACCTGCAACTGCATTTGCACCTGTGCCTGGACCAAGCATGAATGTGACTGGATGTAACCAATATGTATGTGCATGAAAAGTAACTAGATTTAATAATTTCCTTAAGCACAAGACTAAAATGTAACTGTATTCTTAAGCATCATTTGGACTAAGCCTGAAAAGTAACCGGATGTAACCATCTCCTTTAAGCACATGACTAAAATGTAACTGGCTGTAACCATTTTCTTAAATGAGTTTAAGAAAACGCTGAGTGCGTAGAGCGGACGGAACGAGTGAAGTATGTGGACGGAATGTGTGGCATATGTGGATAGAACGAGTGATGTATGTGAATAGAACGGGTGACCTATGTAGATGGAACGGGTGATGTACGTGGATGGAACGGGTGACGTATGTGGATGGAATGGGTGAAATATGTGGATGGAACGGATGAAGTATGTGAATGGTACGGGTGAAGTACGTGGATGGAGTGCATAAAACAACCTAGAATACACGGAACGGATCGGAGTACATGGAACAGATTCGAATGCATGGAACGGATTGGAGTCCGTGGAGCCGATTGGAGTGCGTGGAACGGATGGGTGTGTGTGGAACGGATGGGAGTGCGTGGAGCGGAATGGAGTGTGTGGAGCGGACTGGACTGCATGGAGCGGATGAGTGCGTGGAGAGGACTGGAGTGCGTGGAGCGAACTGGAGTGCGTGGAGCAGACTGGAGTGCGTGGAGCAGACTGGAATGTGTGGAGCGGACTGGAATGCGTGGAGCGGACTGGAGTGCGTGGAGCGGACTAGTGAGTGCATAGAGCGGTCTGAATGCATGGGACGGACCCGAATGCATGGAACGGATTGGAGCGCATAGAATTGCGCGACTTACATGGAATGGTTTGGAATACATGGAACGTTTGAAAGAGCATGTAACCCAACATATCACATCACCATGCTTACTCTCTTCTTTACACCACCATTCAACTAGAACACACAGATACTATGACACCATTCGGAATAGCTGTTCTCATACCTACCAACATCTGCCTCATACTACCCATCACTCTAACTAAACCCTGCTGGTTACACCCCAGCCAGGCGTTCTCCTCAGGCTTAACGCAGCCACAATCGGTCTGGATAAATCCTGCCAGAACGAACACATACTCTTGATCTCTCAACCACCACACCTACCGCTAAGGAGCAGCTATTACACAAATGCCACACCAGCTGCACACATATCATGTGCTCACACCCACCTTTGACTCTCTCTACTCTCTCTACTGACTTGAACTTCGGGTCCCAAGGGCGTTCAACCTACTAGCGCCTTCAGACCATATCAATGGTACATAAGGCGCTATATAAATGCAAAGTAACATAACATAACACCTCTATAGCCCTGACCAGCTGCCCTATTACCCAGCTCTATAGCCCTGGCCAGCTGCCCTATTGCCCACCTGTATAGCCCTGGTCAGCGGCCCTATTACCCACCTCTATAGCCCTGGCCAGGTGCTCTATTGCCCACCTCTATAGCCCTGGCCTGCTTCCCCATTGCCCACCTCTATAGCCCTGGTCAGCTGCCCTATTACCCACCTCTATAGCCCTCGCCAGCTGCCCTATTACCCACCTCTATAGCCCTGGCTAGCTGCCCTATTACCTACCTCCATAGCCCTGGCCAGCTGCCCTATTACCCACCTGTATAGCCCTGGTCAGCTGCCCTATTACCCACCTGTATAGCCCTGACCAGCTGCCCTATTACCCACCTCTATAGCCCTGGTCAGCTGCCCTATTACCCACCTCTATATTCCTGACTAGCTGCCCTGTTACCCACCTCTATAGCCCTGGCCAGGTGCTCTATTGCCCACCTCTATAGCCCTGGCCAGCTGCCCCATTGCCCACCATAGACCTGGTCAGCTGCCCTATTACCCACTTCTATAGCCTTCACCAACTGTCCTATTACCCACCTCTATAGCCCTGGCCAGCTGCCCTATTACCCACCTGTATATCCCTGGTCAGCTGCCCCATTACCCTCCTCTATAGCCATGGCCAGCTGCCCTATTACGCACCTGTATATCCCTGACCAGCTGCCCTATTACCCACCTCTATAGCCTTGGTCAGCTGCCCTATTACCCACCTCTATAGCCCTGGCCAGCTGCCCTATTATGCAAAATAAAAAGGGTACCTGTTTTAACGTCCCTAGTTCTACAGGTCAATCAATCAGAAAATACAAAGGGGCTCGAACTAGTAGACAAAGATAAGGATGACCGAATGCACAAGTGATTTTTAACTTGGTTTCAATTCCCAAGATTTTTTATTTAATTTATTCAAGCAAAGAAGCCATGTCTAAAAAGCATATTAAACAATTCCTACAACACTATGGCCCATTCACTTTTCCATTCGTTCACATTCATGCTATTCTCATCAATCTCTCATTCCACAATTCATTCTTTGAAAAAATGGTCTGTATATAAAAAACAGTTCAACATCTGTTATATCTCCATGTGATTATAATTCATTGTTCACCATCCCCACAAATTTGGGGTATCACAACAGTCTGTGTTCTCTTATTCCCACAGATTCACGTCGACACGTGTTTCAGTTGCTCTCTGCGAGCATCACCATTAATACTCTCTCTGTACGGCAACCTTCTTCAGGACAAAACAACCCATTTTTCAGGCACATATATTGGCATGGGCCACACCATCTCCTATCCACTGGAATCAGGAGGGGCAGGATATAGTATTCAGTTTCAGTACCCACTTCTATAGCCCTCACCAGCTGCCCCATTATCCACCTCTATAGACCTGGCCAGCTGCCCCATTACCACCTCTATAGCCCTGACCAGCTGCCCTATTACCCACCTCTATAGCCCTGACCAGCTACCCTATTACCCACCTCTATGCTTCCCACCATCCCAGTACCAATCGCTGCCCACATTACCAGATTTCTAATGTACTCTCCTTGAAAGCCTATGCTGACTCCATCTTGGAATTAGTGGATTATTTTCTTCTAATAATTGTCAGGTAGAATTTGGGAAATGTATCAATGGAGGTGGCTGAGTGTTGAGGCTACAAGTTATCTGGGCAGATAACATGGAGTTCAAAAGGCACCGATGTAATTATAGATACTTTTGATACTTGTGGAGAAAAACAATCTGATTTTCTGTAATTCTATCCATTTTAGTAAAAGGAGGTTTGGCCAAACCACATCGATTTCAAATCGGACTTGGGGCGGCTGCTGACCAACCAGAGACTCCTACAAAATAAGGAGAACCTGTGTTATTATTCACAGAGACTTGGTTTAATCCTGTCCGTTCAATGGAAATGTTGGTTGGAAGCCGCACTAAAGGTCCATCAGGGAGACCACTGTGGACCCAGGGAGGCTTGGGATGTCTGCCAGAACCAGCCAACTTTAGCAAGCCTCGGTTCACCCCATTACCAGTGAAGAGGAAGTGCCAAGCACGATTCGCACTCCTGCCGCCCATTTTGAAGTACCAGGAACATTCACGCCGAAATATGTGACGTATGATGAGCAAATAAACCAGCAGAGAGCAGCAGTTGGACTCTGTCCACTACCTATCAGAACAACAGCACCTATTGAAGTACCGACACCTAAGAAAACCTTGACAGTAAGGTACCCATTGAGAAAACCATATCAACAAGGGAGACAGAATGACGATTGTCAGAATGTAATACCCGAAGAGGCTAAGAAGATACTGAAGCAAGACGAATGATGACGTCATAAGAACCCGGACTAACTCACATATAGTAGATATAATGACCTGAGAATGATGACAAACAAGATGAAACACCATGGACAAGTGCACGATGAAGATATTCAGTTAGTTTAAACATGTACATATGTAAAGTAACCGCAAGAATTACAGAAATCGTGAGGCTTGCTTATGCTTAGTAGTAAGATAGACTGCGGCAAGCGCCAAAAGCACTTATATAAGTATACTTGCACTACGCACAAGAGCAGAATCAACCAAAGGTTACTAAAAGGTCTCAAGAAGAGAGTTTTGCAGCAAACAAATCAACAATTAAAGACGGAGAGAAACTCAGATGAAGGTAACCATGCCAAGAAACCAAGGTCATATCAGCTGGAATAGGCCAACAGTGGATACAATTAAAGAGAAGAAGAACAGAGTATCCTGTTCAGGGAAGGTCAAGATGAGCCACAGATGGCAAACGACTGGCAGAATTAAATCAAATATACAAAATTGCATGAAAGAAAAGGCCGATTTCACGGTGTCGGAATCACGTGACCAGACAAGCAGGAAGGGATGAAACTTTCACACCTACTCATGGACCTTTGCCATACTCAAGCACCTTAACTTTCCCAGACCAAGAAGCAGACTCGAGGCCAACCACAAAGAAATAATTGACACATGACCACTGAGGTGATGATTGATTGTACCAATAATCGAAGGGAAGCAGGGTGCAGACGAACTCCCTGCACCTGGCCGGCTATTCTGCACGCTGCTAATAGCAAGTGGAAAAGTATGAGTGGGGTTGATGCCAACCCAATCATAGTGGACCATGTCATATAGGGTCCTATAGTTAATAGAACCAATGAGACGTCGTACTTTTAGTGACGTTTACAGTAGCCATTTTGAAGGAAGGGCTTAGTTGCCCCACCTGACATTGTTTATCCAATCCCCTCTCCCCATTACCATATACTGATATAGTACCTATATTAAGGTTACCTTCCTAGAACCAATGAAGTTGCATGCTAAGTTTTAAGAGTTACACATCAGTGATGACGAG
The DNA here is from genome assembly GCF_040938575.1 of Ambystoma mexicanum. NCBI lineage: Eukaryota > Metazoa > Chordata > Amphibia > Caudata > Ambystomatidae > Ambystoma > Ambystoma mexicanum. The sequence goes on from NC_090938.1 coordinate 844,820,519, forward strand.
TTTTTGGCATAAATGTTATGTTTTTCCTGAAATTAATTTGAGTTGAAGCGAGAAGGAAGATCGAGCGATTGCTGATATTCATTGGTGCAAGAGTACGAATCTGCATCACCATCCATCTCAAGGGTGCTGCTGCTCATCTTAAAGTGCTGTTTGGAAACCCCCAGTCCTATGGGCCGGCTGGGGTCCATCCTGCACACTTGGTAGCAGAGATTGATGGTTCGATTAGAATCGATTAGATAAGACACCCATTGGCCGTCGACATAAGTAACTCTGGGTCCACGGCAATATCACGAGTCCTTTGCCATCCGGCTGAGTAGAACGAGAAGCTCCCCGTAGATAGTGGTTAGTCTAAGTAAAAGCCCTGCAGGTTAGGTCTGAAGGAACCTTTGCTTTCTCCCATAAACCCCTTCCCACTTCTAAGAGCAGCTGATCGGACGAACAGCACGGAGAGTCGGTAACGAAGGCAGTGATCCCGAGCGTCCGCAGAGGAAAAAATGTGAACGGTGAGTGAAAAAGACTGAATGCTTTGGCAAAAAGTTGAATACCTTAGAACAAGTAAAGGGAAGGTAACGGAGGGAGGAAGGATTAAAATAAAGTCAGAGTAAGAGCATAATGTATATATAAGGGGAAAATATTGACTCGAGGGTGGCCGACCAATAGAGAGATACCGGGAGGATACCTGAGAGAGGAGTATACACCCAGATACCTAGGTTTTAATATAGTGTTAGAAGAAGCCTGCATTTGAAGTCCTGAATTAATAGGATGATATGGGAGACCAGAATCGATTAACCCCTTCAGTGCCAAGGACGAGATATCTCGTCATTGGAATTGCATGTGCAGTGCCAAGGACGAGATAGCTCGTCCTTTTTGGCACCTTGTTTTGTGTGATCCCTGCAACGCAAGGATCACACAAAACAGTAATCCAACCCCCGGGCTATGTGATGGGGAGGTCCCCCCTCACTGCCAGGGGCCTGGATTACCTTCAGTTTCACGTCGGCGTGCGTAAAGCACGTCGGCGTGAAAATGAAAGTAAAATCACTGCAGCAGCCATTTTCGGCTGCTGCAGTGAAGAAAGAAGGTGAATGCCCTTCTTTGTCAGCCTCGATCTCTGGCTATATTTCAAGCCGGAGATGGAGGCAGGTATCGTTGGAAAGAGGAGATTCTCCACTTTCCAACAATACCCATTGTGTGGCATTGCTGCTCACGGATCGGGCGCATGGTGCGCGATCTATGGGCAGCAATGTCACTGGATCAATGGAGATCCTTTTGTTACGCGGGGGGAGGGAGGGCTGCTTACTTGGGGGCCAGAGCGAAATGTCTGAGAATTGTCTTAATTTCCAGCCAATTTCAGAGACATTTCCCTGTGTCCACTCACCGAAACACATCGCCAACAACAGATGTCATACTTTCTCGCGTTCCCACAGGTGTCCCGACAAAAAAGGTACCTCACATGAGTGGGGGCACCTACCGGGGGCCAAAAGGAAAAGGGTAACCCGCTGGTAACCCCAAGCCTTTCGCCTTAGCACAATTTGTTCATGTGAGCAACCTACAGATTTGGGCCTAGGGTGTCGAAGCCAGCAAGGAAAACAGGGAACCCCATGCATTTCCCAAAAGAGGACACCCGTGGGAATGCACAGAGGTCTGACTTGCGCGAAGCAGGCCAGAATTTATTACCCAGAACCCCTACCAAATATCACACATTGTCGGGGATTGCGGCTAATAAAAACTGGGGCAATTTGCGCAAGGCAGACCTCTGTGGATTCCAACGGGTGTCCTCTTTTGGGAAATGCATGGGTTTCCCTGTTTTCCTTGCTGGCTTCGACACCCTAGGCCCAAATCTGTATGGTGTGCCGTTGGCTTAGTGTCTGAAATTCAGGTGTCAAAACAGACTTGGGGTTACTTGTGTTTTAGGCTTTCCCCTTGGCACCCAGGTAGGTACACCCACACATGTGAGGTACCATTTTCATCGGGACACCTGTGGGAACACGGGTTGGTAGGTCATGTGTTGTTGGGGGCGTGTTTTGATGGGTGAGCTGAGCGAAATGTGCAGAAAATGCGTTTATTTTCCCACATTTGGGACTTTGCGGGGGTGTCTGGGTAATACATTCTGGGGCGATGTGCGCACATCATACCTCTGCAGATTCCCACGGGTGTCCTCTTTTTGGAAATGCATGGGGTTCCCTGTTTTCCTCGGTGGCTTGGACACCCGAGGCCCATATCTGTACGTTGTGCCGGTCGGCAGAATGTCTGAGATTTTGCTCTGAAAACAGACTTGGGGTTACTTGTGTTTTAGGCTTTCCCCTTGGCGCCCAGGTAGGTGCACCTACGCATATGAGGTACCGTTTTCATCGGGACACCTGTGGGAATGCGGACTGGTAGGCCATGTATTGTTGGGGGCATGTTTCGATGGGTGAGCCAAGCGAAATGTGCGGAAAATGCGTTTTTTTTCTCCACATTTCGGACTTTGCAGGGGTGTCTGGGTAATAAATTCTGGGCAGATTTGCGCAAATCATACCTCTGTGGATTCCCACGGGTGTGCTCTTTTCGGAAATGCATGGGGTTCCCTGTTTTCCTTGGTGGCTTGGACACCCGAGGCCCATATCTGTATGGTGTGCCGGTCGGCAGAGAGTCTGAAATTCAGGTGTCAAAACAGACTTGGGGTTACTTGTGTTTTAGGCTTTCCCCTTGGCGCCCAGGTAGGTGCACCCACACATGTGAGGTACTGTTTTCATCGGGACACCTGTGGGAACGCGGGACGGTAGGCCATGTGTTGTTGGAGGCGTGTTTTGATGGGTCAGCCGAGCGAAATGTGCGGAAAATGCGTTTTTTTTCCCCACATTCCGGACTTTGCGGGGGTGTCTGGGTAATAAATTCTGGGCCGATTTGCGCAAATCATACCTCTGTGGATTCCCACAGGTGTCCTCTTTTCGGAAATGCATGGGGTTCCCTGTTTTCCTTGATGGCTTGGATTATACCCGTTGAGGGAGCATAAAGCATCCACGGGATATAGTAACCCGTCATATGAGTCACCTACGCAAAGTAGTGACGAAAGCCCAGAGAAAGATAGAGACAGAGTTTTATCTCCAAAGTCCTGAGGGACAAGGAGAGGCGCGAGAAAGAAAAAGGAGACCAAACACAAGCATGTACATCTCTAGATACCAATAGAGAGGGAAACAGATGACAGGACTGATGAGATGGCACACGAAAGGGACAGATTTTATCTCACGAGGAAATAAAGCAGCAGAAACGGAAGCCAAGCGAGTGGCGACCAAAGACAAAATAATAATGAATGTGGAAATAAGTGATGTGCATGAGAGAATGATTGTTGCACGGAGTGAACCTGAAGGTTACAGTAATATAGAGAAAACCCAGTTAATGGAGCTCCAAGGGGAGGCACCACAGGAAGAGAAAAGCTTCTGGAAAAGCTGCGAGGGTGTTCTTTAAACCCCTCCGAGAGCTTGTGGCACTAAGACAGCACTGGTAAACGCACTGGTAAACCGGTGATGCCTATAGCCTTATTGAAAATAGCACTGGAACAGTTAGACTATCCAGTGCACATGACAAAAGAGAATCTAGCAGCGACAATTGCCAAAGACTTGTTCATACCGAACTTGCCAGAGCATGTTGTATTTTTTATAGTGAACTGTATAATCTGCCAACAGTTCACGGCTGGGCATACACTACGTGTAATTAGATGAGTCTTCCCAAGGCCCAATAGACCTTTCAGCACTTGCATGCCGATTATGTCAATATGATTCAAGTATGTAACGGATACAGGTACCCAATTGTTGTGGTGTGTCCATTCTCTAGATGGATAGAAGCAGGTCCATGTACAAACCCAGTCTCTACCTGTGCGGCCAAATTTCTGGTGAGGGAGGTATTTCCCACATGGGGAGTATGTGAGGTCATGAGGTCAGACAATGGACCTCAATTTGTTAACGCAGTATTTGAACAGATCAGCTTGTTGCTTGGTATAAAGCACAAGTTTTCTTTGGCGTATCATCCTCAAGAAAATGGGATATGCAAGAACCTCAACGGCTTGTTAAAGGAAAGGATAGCCAAGTTGAAGCTTACTCTAAAGAAGGGATGACTACACTGCCTTCCATTGGCACTGTATGCGCTCAGAAACCAGCCTGGTCTGACCACCATCACACGCTGCATGAAATTGTGACAGGCAGAAGGATGCACACGCCACTAACACCCCGAGATAGCTAGATATGATGCTCAGCCGACAGGGGAAGTGTTAGGATCATAAATGCAAAATTATTTGAATTGCATGACATCTTGTCTAACTGTAATTTCAGGACAGCTGCAGCGACGACAAGAAGGGTGCAGGGCAGGACTGAACACAGAAGGAGATATTGCAACAAACCAAGTTCAGGGTTTACGTGTACCAAAATTGGTTCCTGGGGACACGGTCCTGGTGAGAAACCACACGAGAAAAAAGTGGGACGAGCCAAGGTTCAACGGTCCCTTCAGAGTGGAGGATGTTGTAATGCATCGCCCGTGGAAGATCTGGAGTCGCTGGAGACGTGCCTAGTCTGGCGACTGTGAACGTCTTTAGCGGTCTATGCTTCTCCCAATATGGCCGCTGGCACGTATTTACGTGGGACGCACCCAGGCGTCGGTGCGTTGTATCTGTTTACCTTGTTTGTACTCAACGCTAGTTTTTCGAGCCTTCGTGCTATTCTGTAATACTTTCAGTTTCCTGTATTTCCATTCAGTTGTTCTTTTCCCACCGCGGTTTCCGTCTTAACGGGTTTATTTTCTTGTGGTTTGTCTCTGTTAAAGTGCACTGAGAGGTAAGCCCTACACCTCTGTCTATCTCCCCTCCGTTTCTCTCCGTGTCCTGGCTCTTCCTGTCTTCAGCTCTCCGTTCCTTCCTATCTCTCCCTCTCTCCTTCAATCTCTCGCTCTTTTCTTTGCCTTACCTTCGTGCTCTTCTGTCCGGCCATCGGACGCCTGTGAGTGCTCTTCTGTCCGGCTATCGGACGCCTGCGAGTGCTTCTGTCCGGCCTCCAGACGCCTGCGAGCTCCACAGTCAAGTTGCATTTCCTTTTGGATTGCCGTTTCCTCTCATCTCTGTTCCTTATCTTCACCACCGGTAATAGGAGTTGGACTTCTAAAGGACTCCTCTCCCGGATACTGGGAACAGTGTGTTCAGTTTCATTGGACTATTTATACTACGGATTCACTGCCTGAAGCCTACAGAAGGACTCCATCTCAACAGGGTTTTTTCTAGCCTAACGGCTTTTTCCCTGACATTGGGGACTGACTCCCGGGGGGCTCCCGGGGCTTGGTTCCCCATCCGGTCACGGTGGCGTCTGGGGAGTCACGCCCGTATCTGCATCAAAAGAAGAGCAAGGAACCCAGAAAGCCTAGACGAAAGGACTCCACCGGAGATTCAGGTGAGGAGGAGTTGGAAAAGAGGGGATCCAAAGGTTCAAAGTCTCACAGTATACAACGCCGAAAGAGTAAGACCATGGCTACTCCTGAAGAAGTCCTGGAGATGTGCAATGCTATCCAGGCTTTGCGGGTTGACATGCAGAACGTACAAGCAGAGAACCAGACCCTTCGGCAACAGGTGGCTACCAGAGACGAAGGAAGAGGTGAATTACCATGGAGACTTTGCCCCTACAGGTCGTTATGGAAGAACACACAGAAGTGATCTTCTTTGATGTCATCAAGGCAGCACACTTTCCGGTTATACTGGGAATCTCCTGGTTAAGACAGCACAACCCAGATATCGACTGGGGCGCTAATCGCTTGAGTTTTAACTCAGACTATTGCGGCAAGAACTGCATTAAGGAACATCGGGTAGTGGTCTCTGGCTTCCCTACAAACCAGTCAGCCGTTTCCATATCTGCTATACCTACCCAATACAAGGAATACGAAGAAGTCTTCAAAGATGTGGTACCCAAACTCCTCCCACCTCACCGTCCCGAAAATTGCAGAATTGACCTCAAGGAAGAAGTACCTCTGCCCTTTGGTAGAATGTATCCGCTGACACAACAAGAGCGGTCAGTCCTGAAGGAGTATTTGGATTCGAATCTCGAGAACGGCTTGATAAGGAAGTCAGAGTTTTCCGGAGGGGCATCTCTATTTTTCGTTGCCAAGAAGGGGACCAGAGAGTTGCGCCCTTGCATTGATTACAGGGAATTAAACAGGTTTACGGTACGTGACCGTTATCCCATGCCCCTCATAAGAGACATCATAGAAGCGGTAAACGACTCTCAGGTCTTCACTAAGATCGATCTACGTGGGGCTTATCATCTTCTCAGAATCTATCCAGGGGACGAGTGGAAGACTGCTTTTCGAACACCGTTGGGGTTGTTCGAATATTGCGTGATGCCGTTCGGACTAGTCAACGCCCCAGCGGTGTTCCAAAGGTTTATGGACCATGTTTTTTCCGACATGCTGGGTACTTCCGTTGTGGTATACCTAGATGACATTTTGATATATTCCACAACTCTCCAGGATCATCGGAACCAAGTGAAGGAGGTGTTACGAAGGCTACAAAAGAACCATTTGTACGCCAAGGCCGAGAAATGCACTTTTGAGGCTACCGAAGTACCATATCTTGGGTTTATCCTGTCCTCCAAAGGTATCCGGATGGATCCCGATAAGATAAAGGCCAGACTCAGATGGCCAGAACCTACCTCCATAAAAGAGATCCAACGATTTCTTGGTCTGGCGAATTTCTATCGCCGCTTCCACATTTCTCTGAGATGGTTCTCCCTCTGACTTTACTCCTTAAGAAGGACAGCATCTTTGATTGGAACCCGGCAGCCCAGTCCGCCTTTTCTGAACTAAAAAGACTATTCACTACTGCTCCGGTGCTTATACAACCGGACCAGTCTAAACCATTCATAGTGGAGACTGATGCTTCAGGTGGAGCCATAGGAGCAGTTCTACTACAAGAAGATAACGAAGGTGCAGAACGCCCTATAGCCTATTATTCACGCACTCTGACGGCCAGTGAAAGGAACTATTCCGTACTCAAGCGTGAACTACTGGCTATGCGACGAGCATGCGAAGAGTGGAGGCACTTGCTTCAAGGAGCATCTCAGCCATTCCTTATTCGCACGGACCACAGAAATCTGCAGGTTCTCCACCAGATGGAATGCCGGAACACACGTCATGCCATATGGGCTTATTACTTTTTGAATTTTGACTTTCTCATCTCCTACATCCCAGGTACCCAGAATGGGGTAGCAGACGCTCTTTCTCGAAGCTGGGCTAACACAGAACAAGAGATCGGATCTACACCTACTGTAAGGGATAGAATACTACCTAACCCTAAGATCATAACCACCATCAACAGCTTTTTGCAGAATGTGCAGTGTGCATATAAAACCATGTCTAGACGAGAGCTCTTGTCTATGGGTCTCCAAAAAAGAGAAGGATTATGGTTCCTTCCAACAAAGGACCTCCAGGAGCAAGCCCTTCATCTCTGTCATGACCTACCCTTGACTGGTCACAAGGGGCAAAAAGCCACCTTTGAATTACTTACTAGAAGTTTTTGGTGGCCTTCTGTACGGATCGACGTCAACACATACGTCAGATCATGTTCAGTTTGTGTAAGTTCCAAGGTCTCTAGGCAAATGCCGCTCGGCTTGTTGCAGCAAGCAGACTTACCTTCTCGTCCTTGGGAGAATTTGTCGATGGACTTTATAGTTGAATTACCTCCCTCTTAGGGAAAGACAACTATAATGGTCACTGTCGATTCCTTTTCCAAACTGGCTCATTTTTCCCCCCTTGTTGGGGTACCTTCTGCCACTGAGACTGCCTCTGTGTTTCTCAGGGACATAGTGAAGCTCCATGGACTACCTCGTGTCATCATTTCCGACTAAGGAGTACAATTCACCTCAAGGTTTTGGTCCATTTTGTGCAAAGAGCTGGGAATTCACAGGGCATTATCATCGGGATATCACCCCCAGTCTAATGGACAAACAGAATGACTTAATGCCACTCTGGAAGAATACCTGAGGTGCTTCTGCAATAAAGAACAAGACAATTGGGCATCTATGTTGTCTATGGCAGAATTCACGCACAACAACACCGTTCACACTGCTATTGGTATGAGTCCATTTCAATGCACCTATGGGTACCACCCCCACTCTCTACCAACATTACCTTCTGGTGGTGACAAGGCACCGGCGGTGGACGAGCTTGTCTCCAGGATCCAACGGATTCATAAAACAGCTCTGCAAACTTTGGAGGAAAGTCGTAAAACATACAAGAAGTATGCTGATGCTAAAAGAAGACCTAACCATCAATGGAATCCTGGCTCAATGGTCTGGCTGTCCACCCGGTATTTACCTCGCTGGGCACGAATGGGCAAGTTCTCACCTAGATATATAGGTCCATTCAAGATTGAGGCCAAGATAAATCCCGTTGCCTACAAATTGAAGTTACCTTCTCATTTCAAGAGAGTACATCCGGTCTTCCATTCTTCTCTTCTTAAGGGTCATGTGGAAGATCCCTACCGGAGGTCTATCAAGAAGACACAGCTAGATGTACTAGAGGAAACCCAGGAATACGAGGTTGCTAGACTGGTGGATTCCCGTTATCAACGAGGAACCTTACAGTACCTAGTACACTGGAAGGGTTATCCCAGTTCTGAGAGGACCTGGGAGCCCAAGGCTCATATCAGTGCACCAAGGCTGGTTCAGAGGTTCCACAGATTTTATCCGTGTAAACCTGGTGGCCCCGGTCATAGAAGGGGGCATACTGTAATGCATCGCCCGTGGAAGATCTGGAGTCGCTGGAGACGTGCCTAGTCTGGCGACTGGGAACGTCTTTAGCGGTCTATGCTTCTCCCAATATGGCCGCCGGCATGTATTTACGTGGGACGCACCGAGGTTTCGGTGCGTTGTATCTGTTTACCTTGTTTGTACTCAACGCTAGTTTTTCGAGCCTTCGTGCTATTCTGTAATACTTTCAGTTTCCTGTATTTCCATTCAGTTGTTCTTTTCCCACCGCGGTTTCCGTCTTAACTATGCATAGTGTTCATTATTGTATTATTGTCACTGATGATTCAAACTGTATTTTTTATTGGTGCACAAAGAGTTCAGATTCCAGTGCACCCACCTAATGATGTACGCATGAAACCCACAAAGGTGCCCAGACCTTACATAGTCGTTCCAGTCCCTAGAAGGTCTGATAGAGGAATGAGTGAACTTGAGATGGATGTGATTAGCAATGACACACACACACTTGTGGTAACAAATAAATTGAACCGCCGGAGACAGGGTCGGCAGAGCAAGCACGAGAGGGGATTAATGAAAAACACACACACGCAAATGATGAGTGCATTTACACCTGGTCTAGTGTCAACAGCTGCAGAACTACATTACAAAGAATGTGGGAAGTTTGAACAACCAACGATGATACGTTCCTCACCAAGTGAAGCCAAAGGACAAATGGAGAAAGCTGAACTTTTAAAGAGACAAAAGGAATTGGAGAATAAACAAACAGAGACAGCATTGACAAGCACCCCTGATCCAGTGATCAAAGGGTCAAGCTTGAGTCCTGCAATGCAGTCACATGCTGGGACAATAGCAGAATCAATATGGACATTCATAAACAGAGCAAAAAAGATACAAGAGGACAAGGGAAGAATTACCAGACTTTCCCCTACTCAAATGATACAGATGAAAACGCCTGGATCGTTGATGGAGATACCTGAGAGTCCTCCAGAAAGAAGAAGCTATATGGATGTGTTCAAGGATGTGGTTATAGCAAACTACAGAAAGACCTTAAGAATCAGGAGAACCATGCAAGAAAACAACAACAAACTAAACGACTACCTGGACAGCACAGCACACTTGGGAAATAACATATGGTACCAACAAATGAAAGAAGTTGGACGACAAACTTCCGAGGAAGACTACTTTGTTTATGCACTCTTACCATACAGCAGGGGAAGTCAAAAATCTTCGTAGCTGTGGAAATAGATCTCACAACAGCACACTGTCTATCACACATAGCAATGTAAAAGTCCAGAGGCCAGTTCATGGGAAATGATGCTTCAATCAAATTGGCAACTGGAGCAACTGATTGAAATGAAGACGATTATGTCCAGGATATAAAGACAAGAAACAATCAAAAAACAAAGAAAATCGTGATCAGATATGAGAAGCCTGCTGGAGTTAAAGGAGCAGAGATCAGAAGAGAGAGGAACCAAAGACTGAACGTTCAAGGAAAAACTCTAGAAGAAGCGCAGAGTTGGGAGAACAGAGGTCAAATGCAAATTTAGGGAACAGTGCTTTCACCAGACTGATGGGAGAAAGGAGAAGTGATCTGCAGAGCATGGGTAGTGATTGGGTGTTACCAGGCTACTATTGACATAGTACTGAATGGATGCAAGTCATTATGGCTGAGACTTGCAAGACTGCTAACATTGGTCGAAGACAAAGGAGGACCCTTACAGATAGTGCCATTGGAGAATTCCATATTGTGCTTCAGAAACAATGGTACAAGAACAAGGGGAGAAAATCAGAAATGGGGGCGCATCTTTGATGCTGCAGGAATGATGCATGGAACTGCAGTGATCATGGATCATTATGGGCGTGTGGATCCAAAGCATATATCAGACTACCAAAGAATTGGGGAGGTATATGTACATTAGTAAATGTCCATGTTCCAGCATTGGTGATTCCAAAAAGTGATCTGAATATTGACAGTTTCCCGAAAGCAGATACTCAAGTGAGAAAGAAGAGATCTGTGGAACTGATGAGCCGAATGAAGAGAATTACTTTTCTGCTAAATCAGAAGAAGCCTTTCATGCGATCCCGTATGAACACAGGTTGTTCAGCCTCACCTCATCAGTGTTTACGACAATTCTGATGCCAAGGATTCAAATTGGAGCAAATACTAAATGGTTGCAGATAACCAGATGGGAGTTACTGCAGACCATAAAATGATCCAATGCAATCAAGGAAGAGTTAAGGGCGATTTGACTAATGACTCTTCAGAACTGATATGTCCTTGACACGATCACAACTATGGATGGAGGGGTTTGTGCACAAATTGGAGAATCATGTTGCACCTTCATACCTTCACACAATGATGAAAATGGAACATTAACAGAAGCCGTAGGTATGCTGACAAACCTACAGAATCAGATGATAGATGAAGTTGACGAAGTTGATGATGCCAGCTGGTTTGGATCACTGTTCTCATGGGTTCCGCAATGGATGGCAGATGCATTCAAATTCCTGGGAGCCCTCCTAGTGATGATATTGCTTGGAATCTGTGTTATCAAGATAATGATATCTCAGTGCCAGAAAACTGCAAAAAAGGCCATATGGATGAAGATTATTATTGATGTCGAGTCAGGATGGAAGCCCAAGGACCTGACTGATGAAGAAATAAGAGACTTTGTGAAAGCCAGCATTAATGCACCAGAAGGAACAAAGTTTCGGTATCCAAGGAAACACAGAAATTATGTGGGAAGATGGATCTATTGTAATTCAAGTGGAGAATGTCAATTAATGACATGGAACAAAGATGAGCACGTAAGAACAGCAGGAAGAGTGAGGGGCTCTTTTCCACAATGTACCTCTCTGCTGTTTCAGTTAGAACAGACAGAGGTGTCAATTGAGTAAAAGAGCGGGGAGAACACACACCGCCAATACCAATGCGGAAAAGAATACCAAGATATTAAACAGTGTTGATATTATACAAGTGATTTGAACAGTTGAAATGATTGGACAACTACCTAGATAGATATTGGAGTGGAGTTGAGTTTCCCCGGGATGATCTGAATAAAGATAAATGACACAAATGATTGGAATTGAACTAAATCAGTATCAGTTCCCACTATAGCTATAGAATTGATAAACAACTGACCTGAATAAAGATAAATGGAGTAAGAGGAGTCCAGGATTCTGAAGACAACGACAGGAGAAAATAACAAACAGGGAAGTTAGTATAGGTAAGTAACCCCGAACGGCACGAGGGACGCACTAGTGCCGGGTTGGTGCAGTTCAGGAGGGCGTTCATATGCACTTAAGAGCAATCTCACAGAAAAGTCACTCAATGTCCCAGAATCCAACAGAAGACAATTTCCATGGAAGACAATAGGTATGTACCTGAGTACACGAGTATAGTTCAATAGTTGTTGAGATGATCCGGATAGTAGACAGCAAAATTGAAGTGCAGAGCGGCAACCAGGAAAGAACCGCAAGACACAGAAGAGAGGCGTATCCAGTAGCGTTCCGAGTCCAACAACCGGACGAGCACGACAGGAATGAAGGAGGAGACGAGGCAATCCAAAAGTCAGGCAAAGGGTCAAAACCAGGAGTTCAGATAAGGATTCGTGTAGGAAGACACAAAGAGGAAACGGACGAAACCGCGTTTAGCTGGTAACGCTAATTAGCAGCAACGAGCCCCTTGGAAGACGGTGGTTTTATAGTCGTAAGAGGGGCGTGGCTTGCTGTAGGTCTTCCACGTACAAGACGTGTCAGATGACCTGGAATGCGTTGACGTTTGTACAGACGCCATGGTAGCTTGTACCTGGACCATAGAGGAGCCTGTAAAGAAGTTGTATTCGGCAAGGATGCCCGCGGGAAGCCTGAAGTGTAACAGCATGTTTTCTTGCAACTCTGTACAAATTGCGCCCTGATGCCTCCGGGCCTGATGGTTTGCGCGTTATAAATAAACAAATACAATACAAATACAAATACAAACAGGCTGTCCTTGATGTGACCCCCAACACACGTTCTGGCATTTCACTCTCCGAAACGCCATTAACGACAAAGAAATGTCATTACCGCCCTGATTCCAAACGTAACATTGCTCATCACCAGGAACTTCACTACCCAACACGCTCCACAACCACGCGTTGTACGAACTGTACGTCGGAATCCTCTTCCGCGTTCCAACTGCCCACGCTGGAATGCTCCACGACACAAAAGAGACATCATCATTTTGCCTTGGACGCCACAGAGGACGCATCCCCCTCTCACTCCTCACAGTGAACTCTCCCTTGTCCACTACGCCGAGAACCCTCACTCTGGGCGCTCTCCGCCCCCGCTGCCACCCATCCATGGCAGACTTGGGCAATGCGTACTCCGCCGCACTGTAGTACGCAGAAACCACACGGTGGAGCTCCAAGTCCCGGACCTCCACTAACCTGCAAAACGTGCCTGGCCCCGCTCTGCACTGCATGGGGGAACGCGCCTGCACTTCTCCCCCCCCCAAGATCAGACTCACACGAAGTGGCCACAAAGTGCTCCCACGCCTTCTCCGCTTACTGCACGCAACTCCAAAAGCTTCCAAACACCACCCGGCCTGCTTGGGCACACGCTGCTGGAGCACAGCAACTGCAGCTGGGGCACCTTCCCAAAGGGCACCTTCTCTGAACTGTGTGCCGACCAGCCCCCCCCCCCACACCCTCCACCTCCCTATTGTAGGTGTACCTTGATTGAGTTATTGATTTTGCTGCATTGCAGTCTGGCAAGGACTAGTAGTCCGGTGTGGTGGTGTATTTGTAGTAGTAGTAGTGGTACACATCTGTGGAACTACTGTGGTGATGCAGTTTGGCAATGGGCTAGGGGTACCATGTGATGAGCGAAGGTGTTACTGCAAAGGCAGTCTGACTGGGGCTAGAGGCCCTGGGGTGTTGTGGTGTGGTGGTTTAAGGAGTATCTTTGGCGTTATTGAGGTTTACCGTGGATTCCTATAGTTTTCGTGTGTGCAAGTGTGCTCGTTAAGGGAGCTGTTGTGGACTGGTGTTAGTGGTGATGTGCTTGTTGTTGGGCTGGGATAGTGCCCGGGGGTGGCAGCCCTGGTGCCCTAGGGAGCAGACTAGGGTAGAGGGTTGTTGGTGCACGGTAGGTTCAGAGTGTTAGTGTAATGTACAATTGGGGAATCAGATAACAACACCGATACTCCACAGTGACCTCACAGCACACGAACACTCCATACTGACATCACCACATTCAGAGAGCCAGTGATGTCACCCCAAGGCAAGATTACATTATAACACTGCACACCCCGCAGCAACTCCGGATGAATTCCAGGAAAGGACACTCGACCGCCACTCCAGTAGAACAGGCTGTCCTTGATGTGACCCCCAACACACGTTCCAGCATTTCACTCTCCGAAACACCATTAACGACTTCACAAAAAAATGTCATTACCGTCCTGATTCTGGATGTAACATTGCTCATCACCAGGAACTTCACTACCCAACACACTCCACAACCACGCGTTGTACGAACTGTATGTCGGAATCCTCTTCCGCATTCCCACTGCCCACGCTGGAACGCTCCACGACACAAAAGAGACGTCATCATTTCGCCCTGGACGCCACAGAGGACGCATCCCTGTCTCTTCTCTGCTTACTGCACGCAACTCCAACAGCTTCCAAACACCACTCGGCCTGCTTGGGCACACACTGCTGGAGCCCAGCAACTGCAGCTGGGGCACCTTCCCGAAGGGCACCTTCTCCACACACTGAACTGTCTGCCGACCAGCTCCCCCCCACCCTATTTACAAGGGGGGGTGGGGCACGGTGAACTAACACCTGAAACCGTAGGGACTTCAAAAAGGGCACCTTATACCGTTACCCTCCTCCTCTGCACACAGTGCTATGTGCAGTTCAGCTCAGCTCCCAAAAAACGGGACTCTCGAACTCAGCACCACCCGGCTTGCTGAGACGCTGTCCCCGGCTCAGGAAACCAGAAGCAACATAACTGGCATCACCATGGGATGTGGGTACATGGAGGGCGATGTTCCTGGACTTCAACTCCTGCCCCCTCCACGACTGGATCCCATCCTCGTCGCCAGTGAAATAACTTGGTACCAGAAGTCAACACCTGGACCAGCAGGTAAGTTACTTGTAGATTTATTGGTAGTATATTCCAGGAAGACACCGGCACGTCCCTTCATGCCAGCTTACATTTTCCAACTGTAACTGTTAGAACACTATGTTCAGAACATAACACCATAGCACTCCACACTCACTGACTGTAAAGACTGGTAGGGGGTGATCTGTACCTCTGCTCTCTATATGGTAGAGGGGAGGCACAGAGGACCCCAGCCAAGATTCTCTATTCGGTAGCTATGGTCGAGCAATCAAGGCCTAGCTTCTCAGGAGGTGATGCAGGCTGGTTCTTAAGTACAGTGTAGTCCCCAAGCCCCAACAAAGGAATGTCCACACACTGTATTGGTTAGAACACAGTCTTTATATAATCAATATTCTAGGTTATGTACACTTATCATAATAACTCACTTTGTACTTAGGAAAATCAACAATGGCAAATATATACAATTCTAAAGTGGTACCACCCTTTGTATTAGACCTCATTAAAAGTGCATCAACAATACTGTAACAATGTCACACAGATCAATAGAGTGAAACCAGCAATAGAGAGAGGAGAGGAAATAAGATGGTTGAGCAATAGGCAGAATACTGGCCCCTACCAGTAGGCACAGTTCTGTGTGCAGATCCCCCCACCTGGGCAACCTGTAAAATAAAGATATAGCACAAGCCCAGTCCATATATTGTTCTGCAAGTCTTATTCCCTCCTATAATGTTTTTACCCCCCCCAATGTACCTGGTGGAGTCGAGTTCTTCAAAGAGACTTCGACCGATCCTTCTTGAGCGACCCCCTTTCAAGCGGGAGTCACGGATCGTCGAGAGGCGTCGAGAAGCGTCGAGGAACTCGGCGTTCGGCGTCGGGGAATCGACGGCCCTTCTTGAATGCCTTCCCTTTCAAGCGGGAGACACGGGGCGTCAAACGTCCGACAACAAACAGGGTAGAACGGTGTCGATGAGGCGGCAGCTTCGGTCCAAGCGGTGCTCGTCGAAGACGGAGCGTTGGCGTCCTGCAAGGCAGAGGCGTGCGGGGCACCTCGATGACAATTGTTCTGGACCGCAAAGATTGTGAAGACGCAAGGGCGTCGAGTCGTTCGAGTCTTTGTGGTCTTCGGGTGGCGGGAAACCCACCGGCAGGTTTCTCCTCGGCGCGTTGGTCGTCCTCGACTTTCTCCGGCAGGATAAAGCGATCGACGGTGCGGACGAGGGAGTCCTTCGATTCAAATGTTCTTACTCAAGGAGCGGACGGCTCCGGTCGTCGGCGGCACGGCGTCAAGTGGTTCCCACGGCTGGGCAACACAACTTCGACGGGCCTCCAGCGGTTACACAGACCTGCGAACCCTGGTCGACGGCAATGGACTTCGACGGCGGCGATGTCCGGGTGCTTCACTTCGATCTCCTCGGCGGTCCCGTCTCGGTTCGACAGCCTTTCGAGGGTCTGACTTCCAGGGCGCTTCGGCGAAGCTGTAGCGGTGCTCGATGATCCCTCGGAGCACGGGAAGAGGGCGCCTTACCAGGTCCTCTCTCGGGTCAGTCCTCGACGAATTCGGCAGCTTTCAGATCGGTCGAAGCAAGTGCAACAGCAAGTCTTCTTCTTCCAGCTGGGCGTCGAGGATCAGCAGTTCCAGTTGCTTAGAATGGAGACTCAGCTTCTGAACGCTTCTGAACAATTTACCAGTGGTGAGAGGTCCCCAGATATACTATTCTGTCTCTCATCCACACTGCTGGCACACACTCAGCAGCCAATCATACAGAAGGGCATTCATGCAGTCAATCAGCCAATCAGGCACACAGTGCATTCAGGCCACACTCCTCCCTTTCAGACACTCACAACAAGGAATGTGGATTGGGACAAGTACCCAGCCATTCAACACTACACACTGCATTCAGGCCAGTTTCGGGCAGGGCTGTCTCAGTCTTTATCTCTCATGCCAGAAACCAGACAACCACAACAAGGAGTGTATATTGGTCACACACTCCATTCACCCAGGTCCCACCCACAGGAGGTACCCACAACATACAGTCACTGGGAAGGCTCCAGTCAGTCTAGCTGGGCCTTCACAATAATACCATATATGGAACTTCCACCCAACAGCCAGTCAGGGGGAAGGGACAGAGTCAGGGCTTCCCAGGACTTTGGGAAAACAAGGTAACAGGCAATAGAAAGCAAGAGGCCACAGGGGCCATCTTGTTTCCTATCAGGAATCAACTGATCCCAATGGCAGGGCCTGGGTATCCCAAAATGGAGGACACCCAGAGCACCTGTCAAATTCAGCATGGAGCTGCCACCAGCCCATACCCTGCTCTGTGGGCCACCCACAGGTGCCCAAAAACATACACTAGGGGCACAGGGTTGTACCCCTACCCATGGGTGCCATAAGGGTATCCCATGGGTCTGTTCACCAAACCAAAAGAGAGAGCTGCACTGCCAGGAGTCCCACATGGACTCCTGGGCAGAAAACACGACAGAACACACAATAAAGAGCAGTAAAGGACAAGGATTCAGAGGCCCTGTCCCTCTGATGCATTTCCAGCATCACACTGACATCACCACATTCCACGGTCAGTGATGTCACTGATGTCACCCACACTCCAAGAACCAATACAACGTTTTTCCCTGGAACTTGCAGTACTGAAATTGGACATTTCACCTTAGTTTGTTGTTTTTCATCAGGTTATATAGTGCAGTGTCAAGCCTGCAAACCTGATGGCTGTGGTTCAATCGGCTTTAATTCATGAATTCAAAGAGGACCTTCAATGTTTCTTACTTTAGCTCGGGGGACGGAGTCCACCCTCTGAAAAAAGTGGGTGGACTCAGTCCACCCGCGTGTACCCTCGACTTGAAACCTGGCAAACTGGCCAAAAACAATAAAAGCTTTTTTGATTGCGGCAAATCTGTGAGCGTCAGAGGCAGCCTCATTCAGCAGTAGCTCCTGATTGTACTAGAGCGATGCTGTCATGAAACCACGCTACTGCCCCCTCTGGACATCCTGGTCTATACAGCAACGTACCAGAATGACCTCACATACCCCCCCCCAACATGGCGGACACAGCTCTGGGATCTGCAGTCTAGCTCCTGGGTATACCAACTCAGCTAGATAAGCGCCCTGCCTCTGCGGTACGGCGCATGTCAATGCTCGCAGTTCCGAGTTCCGGTTGCTGTTCCTAGTGCTCGCCTATCTCGGAATCTCTCCCCTACTGATTCCATCCTGTACTTCTTCCTGGACTGTTCGACCGCGCCTTGCAGCTTTCCGTGGTTCCTCCCTCCTGGACTTCCTACTTCGCAGTTATGCTCGGATCGCTGCACCTCTTCCTTCCTGGGCTTCCTGTTGCCGCGGAGCCTCCGGACCGCTGCCATTCCTCCCTGGGCTCATCCATCCACAAATTTACGCGGCTACTCTGACCGGTCCCTCTCCTCCTTGGGAACACTGTCTACATTTTGGACATCTGACCTACTACCGACAGAGTGGCATTGGAAGAAGCCCGTCCTTACCTCCACGAGACCCGCACCTCCAGAAACGTGGGCAGCCTGAGTCAACAAAGAAGAAACACTCCAAGTCTTCACAGGTGAGCCCACGAGCAGATCGTGATAGTCGTGACAGTGAAAGTTGTGACAGTTTGACACGCCAACTACTTGACAAGAGACCAGAGATGGATCCTACTTTACAAGATCTTTTACGAGGAATGCAATACAAAACCTTAAGGCAGAAAACGCAGTCCTGAAACAACTGATTCTATGCCGGGACTCTGCCTATCAGGACAGCGCCTCAACGGCTGGTGTAGTGGATAAATATGATGGTTCCCCTAAGATGCTCCGCTCCTTCCTGGATTCATGTCTGGTACACTTCACCTTTAAGCCATATTATTTTTCCACCCCCAGAGCCAGGGTGGGATTTGTCACAGCCCATCTTACTGGCAATGCCCTAGCCTGGGCTACACCATTGGTTTCCACAGGAGATGCCTTGTTGGACAATTATGATGGGTTCATAAAAGCCTTTAAGGAGATGTTTGACCGCCCAGACCAGGTTTATACTGCTCAAGAAAGGTTGCTGGAATTCCAACAAGGCTCCCAGGATATGCTATCCTATGTTACCCGATTTAAGCAGCTCGCTAAAGAAGCAGACTGGTCTACAGAGGCATGCTTTACTTTGTTCTGTAGAGGCCTGAATGAAGAAGTAAAGGACGAGCTGGCCAGGATAGCACGTCCAGGTTAATTCCAGGCTCTTATGGATTTATCCCTGCAAATTGATATCAGAATACAAGAGAGAAAGGCGGAAAAGAAAAATACACGAAGCTCTCCTCCCAAGATATCCCCATTTGCTTCTACTTCCAGGGAAAACCCTCCTGCTGAGCCAGAACCTATGCAACTGGGGGCTATGAGAGGCCCTTTATCAGCCCAAGAAAGAAACCGCAGATTTGACCGTGGTTTATGCATGTATTGTGCTTCGGACAAACACTTAGTCAGGAACTGTCCCATAGCACCTCCAAGATGTTCGGGAAACGCCAGCTCCCGATCCTGAATGGAGCCCAGCTTCGGGAGACCAAAGACCGCTCCACCCCTCAAATCCTGGATCTTTCGAGATGTAACTCGGTGGTCTTTCAGATTACCCTGACACCTTCTACCGGAACACCACATTCAGTCTTAGCCCTGGTAGACAGTGGAGCTATGGGTATGTTTATGGATGACGAGTGGGCTTTAAAGCACAACTTTCCAAGAGAATCCAAGGATTTCATACAGACAGTCGAAGGAATCGACGACTCCCCCCTGTCTTCTGGACCAATCACCCAACAAACCAGGGACATCGTACTCTCTATCCATAACCATCAAGAAACCATACAGTTTGACATCATAAAAGCCGCTCACTATCCAGTGGTCCTGGGCATGCCATGGTTAAAGAAACATAATCCGTACATCAATTGGACCGCCGGTTTTTTGTTTATCACATTGCCTTGCACAAGACACCAGACCAGTCATAACCATGGAAAGCAGAAAAGCTAATCATTCTCCTACCGTTTCCAATATCAATCAAGTACCAGACATCTATCAGCAGATCTTGGATGTCTTCTCCTCAGCTATTTTACAATCTCTGCCTCCACATAGAACTGAAGACTGCGCCATTGATACCGAGAAGAATGCGATAATTCCCTTCGGCAGGATGTTTATCCTGTCGGAACCCAAAAAAAGGGCCCTACGAGACCACTTGGATACCAACCTTGCTAACGGTACCATCCGTCCATCCAAGTCCCCCACAGGGGCATCCCTATTTCTTGTACCCAAAAAAGACACCAAGGAACTACGACCCTGTTTGGACTATAGGGGTCTTAATCAATGTACCCAGAAAGACAGATATCCCTTGCCATTGATATCAGACATCCTGGAAGCACTTCGAGGTGCCGTGATATTTCCCAAGTTGGACTTAAGAGGAGCCTACCATTTGGTCTGAATAAAGGATGGCGACGAATGGAAGACTGCCTTTCGAACACCCTTTGGGCACTTCGAGTATCTGGTTATGCATTTGGCCTTGCCAATGCCCCAGCTGTCTTCCAACGTTTTATGGATAGGGTTTTCTCTGACATGCTGTTCCTCTATGTAATCGTATATCTGGATGACATCCTGGTGTATTCCCGCGACCCAATACAGCATCAAGAACACATCTCTGCTGTATTACAAAGACTAAGGGAACATCGATTGCTAGCCAAACCCGAAAAGTGCATATTTCACGTCTCTACAGTACATTACCTGGGATTTGTCTTGAACCCTCAGGGGGTGGCTATGGATCCAAACAAGATTGAAGCTATCACTTCCTGGCCAGTGCAATGCTCTGTTAAACAAATACAATCCTTCCTGGGTCTTGCAAATTTCTACAGGAAATTCATTCCCGCTTTTTCAGCTATTGTTCAACCGATTGTATCCTTACTCAAAAAGAACATTCCCTTTCTATGGACTTCTTCTCAAGAAACCGCCTTTCAAAGACTGAAGGAAATGTTCACTCAAGGACCCATTCTAATACAACCTGACATTTCAAGACCCTTTCTAGTGGAAACAGAGGCCTCAGAATATGCCATCGGTGCAGTTTTGAAGCAAGAAGCCGACGATGGTCTTGCACATCCTGTGGCTTATCTGTCCCGGACCTTGCTTCCTTGTGAGACACACTATTCAGTCCTGGAAAAGGAACTACTAGCCATTCGTCAAGCCTTTAAGGAGTGGCGTCATTTCCTCCTGGGCGCCACTCACCCTGTGCAGGTGCGGACGGATCACAGAAATCTTACAAGTCCTCCAGTCCATGGAGTGTAAAAACAGTCGGCAAGCACGATGGGCCTTCTTCTTTGCTCAATACCAGTTCCAAATCCTACAAATTCCAGGAACCTCGAATGTCATTGCAGATGCCTTATCCAGACGTCCTGACTATCCCTCACAAGATATTCATGACCTACCCAAGATGTTTGCCAACACCGTGTTCATCGCCCAGGCTAGTGATATCCTGGATACTATTAAGAGTGAAACCAAACCTCAGACCTATGGAAGGATTTCCAGGGACGCAACTCATGGGCCCTAAAATATAAAGATGGCTTCCTTTTCTGAGGTTCCCAACTAGTGATTCCTACCTAGACATTGAAGGAACGGATAATACATCTATGCCATGATACCTTCCACTCCGGACATCGTGGAGTCAGTTGTACCCTTCTTTCCATCCAAATAAACTTCTGGTGGCCTAAGAGGGTTAACGATGTTCAAGCATATATCCAAGCATGTACTATATGTAACCAAAACAAGACAGATAGCAGAAAACCAGCAGGACTGCTCCTCCAACCGGATCCACCTTCTCGACCCTGGGAAGCCATAGCAACGGATTTCATAGTAGATCTACCTCCCTCCCGGGGACATATGGTCATAATGGTAACCATTGATCTTTTTTCTCATATGGCTCATTTTACACCGTTAGTGAAATTGCCTTCTGCACCTGAGATGGCTGGCATTTTTGTGAAACACATTTTTCGTCTACATGGACTCCCATCTAAGATTATCTCTGACCGTGGACCCCAGTAGATCTCGAGGTTTTGGAAACACCTCTGTAAGGTATTAGGAATCCAACGCGCCCTGTCATCGGGATACCATCCCCAGACCAATGGCATTACCGAAAGAGTCAACCAAACCCGTGAACAATATCTGCAATGTTTCACCACCAAGGTACAGGACGACTGGTCTGTTTTAATTCCGGTTGCTGAATTTGCCTACAACAATTCTGAACATTCAATGATAAAGACCAGTCCCTTTTTCTGTAACCAAGGTTTTCACTCCTCAGTGCTTCCTTCTGTGTTACCTTCACCTAGTCCTGTTCCCACTGTTGATTCCTGGACTGCACATTTAGTTTCAAACCATCAGGAGGCAAAAAACCATCTATTCAAGGCCAGGGAAGACGTAAAAAGATATGCAGATGCCAAAAGACGTTCTGCCCCGTCTTATACTGTTGGGGACAAGGTCTGGTTGTCCTCCCGGTATTTACCAAGACATTTGAGACCAAACAAACTTGCACCCCGATATTATGGACCTTTAGTTGTATCCAAGATGATCAACCCTGTGGCCTACCAACTACGTCTACCTACAACTTTGAACAGAATTCATCCTGTCTTCCATACCTCCTTGTTAAAACCCTACCATCAATCCACCAAATATAATCCTCGCCCTCCTCCTCTGTTGGTCCAGGGTCAAGTCGAATATGAAGTCTCCCGGATCTGTGATTCTAGATACAGAAGAGGACGTTTACAGTACTTGGTGGAATGTAAAGGATATCCGCCAAGTGATCGTACCTGGGAACCAGTCTCCAACCTCAATGCCCAAGACTAGTCCAACAATTCCATTGGCTATATCCTGGCAAGCCAGGGGGTTCGAGGCTTCGGAGGGGGTATACTGTCATGAAACCACGCTACTGCCCCCTCTGGACATCCTGGTCTATACGGCAACGTACCAGAATGACCTCACATACCCCTTAACATGGCGGACACCGCTCTCGGATCCGCAGTCTAGCTCCTGGGTATACCAACTCATCTAGATAAAAGCCCCGCCCCTGCGGTACGGCGCGTGTCAACCCTCGCAGTTCTGAGTTCCGGTTGCTGTTCCTAGTGCTCGCCTACCTCGGTATCTCTCCCCTAGTGATTCCATCCTGTACCTCTTACTGGACTGTTCGACCACAGCCGCGCCTTGCAGCCTTCCGTGGTTCCTCCCTCCTGGACTTCCTACTTCGCGGTTATCCTCGGATCGCTGCACCTCTTCCTTCCTGGGCTTCCTGTTGCTGCGGAGCCTCCGGACTGCTGCCATACCTCCCTAGGCTCATCCATCCACAAACTTACGTGGCTACTCTGACCGCTCCCTCTCCTCCCTGGGAACACTGTCTACATTTCGGACATCTGAACTACTACCGACAGAGTGGCGTCGGAAGAAGCCCGTCCTTAACTCCACGAGTCCCGCACCTCCAAGAAACGCGGGCAGCCTGAGTCAACAAAGAAGAAACTGTCATGATGCCCCCGGGGACCCAGACTAAGTCCAGCAACCCCGGAAGCAGGCATCAAGTTATTTCAAGTAAGCCCAACAACCCCTACTAGGGACTATTTGGGAGCAGTCCTGGCGCTTATGGCACCAGGCTCATATGGAGAGTCAGTCCTGGCGCCATAGGCGCCAGGCTCATAGGGTAAAACTTACCTGATGCAGACCATGCTGCAAACTTACCTGCTGCAGACCATGCTGCAAGAACTCCAAGCCAAAGGCGGCTTGGAGGGACTACTTTACCTAGGGGCTATTTTTTTTATTCAGGTGGGGCTGGGGAGGAATACTTATCTGGAACTACTTTGGAGGCTATTTAAACCACGCCCGAGGAGCAGCACATGCTTCGCGTTATTCTGCATCCAGCAGCATAACGCTCACCGTGCCTGAAAGTCTGCATCCAGTCTTCTGCCACGCCCGCCTCGAGTCTGGAGCTCCTAGGAAAAGGGAAAAGAAGAAGAAAAGGTTAGTACAAGAGCAATACCTTTGATCCTTACCTGAGTTCCTGATCCACCGCGCCTTCGAGCTGAAAGAAAGAAGTCGCTTATGCGCGCCGCCTCTCCTGCTGCAGCGCCGCGCTGAACTCACCGGTCTTCGCAGCACCTTCACGATCCACCGCACCCTTCTGCATGTTCCCGCCGCACTCCGGCACCTAAGGGGGACACAAGAACAGCAAGGTGAGCCAAGGGAATAGACAAGAGGCAATATTAGTTACCCCCCATAGACTTACCTGATTTTACCGCCGGGGGTACTATTCCTCTTCATGGGTCGGCGCAACCTTCATTTTCATCTTCGCCGTACCCCGGCCCCTAAGGGGAAACAAAAGGACAGCAAGGTGAATCCAAGGGTCAAACAAGGGAAACCCTTCTCACCACAACAGACTTACCTCATTTTACCGCCGGAGGCATCCTTCACCGAGGCTTCCTAATTTCACTCCGCACCTGAATCAGGGAGAAAGCAACAGGTTACTTTCTGACATTATTGTATCGAACTGTGTTAGATAATACAAATCCTTACCTGAATGTTACCGGCTGCCACGAGGAACTCTCCGCTAGAGTCAAGCTGCAACCTGCAAGGAATCGGACAAGAGTGAAAGTCAGACATTTGAACTCTTACGAACTAGATACTTTCGGCGTCTTGCCGGAAATCTCAGAGTCAATATTGTTCTGGAACTCACCAATTCCTTCGAACCAGTGGAGCAACTGCGCTCAAAGCAGGCTGGAGAGCTCATCTTTCCAAACCATCAGGTGAGACTATAAGAGGGGACATTAAAGGTGGTCAGTGGGGAGAACAGCGGGGGTGGGGGTTAACACTCAACTCCCTTTCTCCATTTGCAGACGAACACTCCTACGGGCCAAGCAAACGAAGTTAAGTGGGCCAGTCCAGTCTGTCGTCTCGGCACTATGCGTCACATTGGTGGAGACCGCAGCTGTCCAGTTCAGATCGACGTCCCCGTGGGAGCGAGGTGAGCGTAACATAACGCGAAGCCTACCCACAAATTCCCACCCGGGCGTTATGGATACCTCAGAAACTGACCAATTGGCCCAATTACATGGGGAATTGAGGGCTGAAGTGCATTCCGCCCGTCAAGAAACCAATGCCCTTAGGAGAGAACTGATTTTGTCAAAGGAGCGAACTGGTGACCTTGCTAGGCAACTACTGCAAAGTCAGGCTGGACAAACACCCCTACCAGGACTCGGGGTAAATCCAGCTCCTGTATCATCGAGTAACCCTGTGCAAATAAACCTACCACAAACTATTCCATTAGCTCCGCCCGAACGCTTTGCCGGTGACCCCAAAAGATTCGCTGTGTTTATGAACCAATGCCGCTTGCACTTTTTATGGAGACCTGGAGCCTTCCCAAACGATCAAGCCAAGGTAGCCTTTGTATTGTCATATCTCAGTGGTAGTGCAGCTGATTGGTCCATTCCACTAGTTAATCAGGATGACCCAATTCTTCAGGATTTTCAGGGCTTTCAAACGAGCATGGAAAGACTATTTGCCCGGCACTCCCAGGGACAGGCCCTGGATAACGAACTTTTGTCCCTACGACAGGGTAACCAGGACCTTCTATCCTACATCGCAACCTTTAACAGGTTGATAGTGGAAACCGGATGGCCCGAGGTAAAACGAATCACGTTATTCCATCGAGGGCTTCGAGGAGAACTCAAGGATGTCTTGGCTCAAGTTGTGAACCCACCTCAAGACTGCGCTGAATATATAGACTTAGTGGTCCAGTTAGATCACAGACTTCAGAACAGAAAGGCTGATTGTGCCAAGTTTGAGAATCGGGTGTTGGTCAAAACCCAGGCTAACCCCAAAGGAGCAGATGCCTCAGAACCCATGTGTCAAGGATGGCACTCTATTAAGAGTGGCACAGGACACCCAGAAAGGGTTTGGGTGGTTGTGCCAAATAAAGTGGACAGATAAGAACACACACAGCGGAAAGGAAAGAGAACGAAGAGTAGGCAAGAGTAGCAAGGGAAAAGATACAGAATGAATACCCTCTTGGGGTGTATGCAGATATAGGAAAAGAGTATTCCACGAACCTTGGAAATACCCTAGCCTTCTGCACAGTTTGCTATAACAGAGGCCCAGGCTGTTTGTGTCAGAAAACGCTTCAGGTCTTGTGGTACCCTCCCAGTTACTCTGTCCTCTCGTAGACAGAAGCGCCTCTCGCTTTCGAATGATGGACAGGGGGCGGAGTCGGTTTCTCCACGCTTTGCTCGGTGCAGACGTGTTCGTCGGAAAATGCGTTTCCGACGCTTTGTGTGGAAGATGCCTTGGAGGTTACGTCAGTGGGTGCGTCGTCTTCCACCTGATAGTGCACGTACTGGGTCATGTGACCGTCTTGTTGTCGGTAGTTTGGGTACTTAACTGTCCGGCGCCCTTTACTCGCTGCTTCTGATCGCTTCTTGACAGTGGCTTACTTCTTGCTTGGATTTTTGTGTTTTTGACCTTGGATTACGTCTCTGGATACGCTCGCGGATTGCCCTTACTTTGTCTTGGAATATTGACCTCGGATTGTTTTTTGGATATTCTTGCCTAGTGATTTTGTTAAGTAGAGTTTGGATTGGGAGGTTGGAGACCTCTCGCCTTTTTCCTATTCCTCCTTCCTCTTCCCCTCCTATCCTGTCCTTCCTCCCTGGGTAGTCTTAGGCGTCCTCGTGCCGGCGGGAATAGGCTTGGTGCTGGACTAGAGACTTCCTGAGCACCCCTTAGGCGTCCTCGTGCCGGCGGGAATAGGCTGGGTGCTGGACTAGAGACTGCCTCTGCACCTTGGGATTCTTTGTGCCGTCGGAACCGGTGGCGGAGAAACTTCACACGGTCTGCAGCGGAAGATTGGAAGGGGATTCATCATAAACGACAACGTCTAGAGAAACAGGGTAAGAAACCTTACTTTCCTTACCATTCTCTGTATCTCGCTATCTGGTACTTATTGCATTTTCTTTTTCTTACGGTCTCCAGAATCCAACAGTCTAGAGGACATTCTTGTATGAAACACTTCTGGTTTAAACCCGTTTCCTGCAGGTTAGTCTGTTGATAATTGTTATTCTTAACCAAGAGAGGGCATAGTTGGTTGTTAATCAGTTGTAATGTTCTGCAGTTGTTGGAAGGAAGCTGGACGTCCCATCTGTCGTGAAGCTTGAGGTTCGCACAACTCTACCGAAACCATCGACTCTACATCATCCTCTTCCGATCAATTAGTCTCTCAGTCTGTCCTTTAGTACCCCTGAGAGACACATTGATAGGAAGAAATATTTTCTTCACGACGGGTCAACAAGGAGCCGTGTTTAAGGATATCTGACAGAATCAGAAGCCTTTATCATGGATGTTGCTAATGACCCGTTGGCCGTTTTGGTGCAATTAGTGGCCGACCTACGTGCCGATATGACGGCAGCCCAGGCTGATACCCATCGTCGCATTGACGAAATGCAGGCTGGTATCAGGGAAGTGGTTACAGGATCACCGTCTTTGGCCTCCGCTTCTGCTTCAGGTCAGGCAGGGTCTTCAGCTAGACCAGATTCTACGCATGTTTATATGGCCGCTCAGTTCCCGCTTGCCCCCCCTGAAAGGTTTACTGGAGATCCTAAATCCTTTCGGACCTTTATTAACCAATGTAGGTTACATTTCTTGTGTCGGCCGACCTTGTTTCCTGATGCTACTACGAAAGCGGCCTTTGTGTTATCGAATCTTGGAGGTATGGCCGCTGTTTGGGCTAATCCTTTGTTGGAACAGGGCAGTCCGCTATTGTTTGATTGTGATGCATTGATTAGTGCTATGACAAGGGTATTTGATACTCGTTATAAAACTCAGGCCACTGATCTGGAATTGTTAAATCTCCGTCAGGGGGATGCTTCTTTATTGTCTTACTTGGCCAAGTTTAACCAGTTGGTTGCTGAAACCGGTTGGCCGGAAGATAAGAAGGCAGCTTTATTCTATAAAGGGTTGTCGGACTCTTTGAAGGATACTATAGCCACGGTTCCGGTGGTTCCTACGTCCTTTCCCGATTTCTTGGACTTAGTTCTCCAGATTGATGCCCGAAGGGCCGAAAGAAAAGGGGAGAGGAGAGTGACCCCGGTAAATCCTACTGTTTCCCCAGTTCCTGTTTCTGGTGTTGATGAACCTATGCAAATTGGGGCAGTTAGGGGCCCGTTATCAATTGAGGAAAGAGAAAATCGTAGACGGAACAATTTGTGCTTTTATTGTGGTTCCGCGAATCATCTACTTAGTGCTTGTCCCAAGAGACCTCGCAAGTCGGGAAACGCCAAAGCCCGGCAGTAGAAGGAACCCCTACGCCGAGCTCTCCTATGCAGGGTTCCTTGTTGTCTATGCCCTTTTATGTAGACATTTCTCTGAGTTATGATCAGGTCGCGCCATGGAGTTCTGAGGCTGTCCTAGACTCAGGGGCTACTGGTAACTACATTGATGCCCAATATGTTCTGAAGTGGGGTATACCCCTTTTGCCAAAGAATGTCCCAGAGGTGGTGAATGCAGTTGACGGTTCTACCCTTTTGTCTGGGCTGGTTACAGAACATACCATACCTTTACAGTTAACCATTGGGGTTGAGCATTCAGAAACCATCACATTTGACGTCATTATGGCACCCCAATACAAACTGATTCTGGGTTTACCGTGGCTTAAGCTCCACAATCCGGTCATTAACTGGGGGACCGGGGCTATTACCTTTAGCTCTCAGCAATGTCTTCAGTCATGTAATCCAGCTGGGTCTATGTCTGCAGCTCCTAGTCGGGCTTTGTTGGATTCGGTGGTCACTATTGGAGCAGTTGCTAGCATCGTATTGCCTGTCGAGTACACAAGTTATAAGGATGTTTTTGATAAAGGGAAAGCTGAGAGTTTGCCACCTCATCGGCCATACGATTGCCCGATTGATCTCAAACCAAATGCCAAGGTACCATCGGGATGTATTTATTCCCTTACACAAAAAGAAGATGTCGTTCTGAAAGAATATCTGGATAAAGCCTTAGAGTTGGGTTTTATCCGACCATCCCATTCTCCATTTGCTTCCCCATTGTTCTTTGTACCCAAGAAGGAGGGTGAATTAAGACCTTGTATTGACTACCGAGAGCTTAATGCAGGTACTATCCGAAATCAGTACCCAATTCCATTAATATCGGTCTTACTAGATCAGTTAGGGTCTTCAGAATTCTTTACCAAATTAGACCTAAGGGGAGCTTACAACTTAGTCAGGATTCGTTGTGGGGATGAATGGAAAACCGCCTTCAAGACCAGATATGGCTTATTCGAGTATTTGGTAATGCCATTCGGGTTATGTAATGCTCCGGCCACTTTTCAGAATTTCATCAATGATGTTCTCCGAGACATGATCGACAGGTTCGTCATCGTTTACCTAGATGACATACTCGTCTATTCCCCATCTATGGAATACCATGTGCGACATGTTTCGGAAGTCTTACAACGCTTGCGTGATCATCATCTTTTTGTCAAGTTAGAAAAGTGTGTGTTCCATGCAACTCATGTCGAGTTCCTGGGATATGACATCACCAATAAAGGAGTGCAGATGAGTAGTAGCAAGGTTAAATCCATTTTGAACTGGCCTATACCTACTACCAGGAAGGAGTTGCAATCGTTTTTGGGGTTTTCTAACTTCTACCGGCGTTTCATTAGACAGTTCTCCTCTATTTCTGCACCTCTCACCGAATTGACCAGCAGCAAGAAACCTTATTTGTGGAATGATAGCGCTCAAACTGCGTTTGATTTTTTAAAGGCTGCGTTCACGACTGCACCTGTCTTGTTGCATCCTAATGCCAAATATCCTTTCTTTGTCGAAGCAGATGCCTCTGATGTTGCAGTAGGAGCTATTTTGTCTCAGTCTTGCGCTGATACTGGGGAGCTACATCCAGTCGCTTATCATTCACGCAAGTTAATGCCCTATGAGCGTAATTATACCGTCACTGAACGGGAATTGTTGGCTGTTAGGGATGCATTTACGGTCTGGCGACATCATCTTCTTGGTACAGAAGTACCGGTCCAGGTATATACTGATCACAGAAACTTGTTGGCCTTGCAGTCTTTGACGTGCACCACTGCGAGACATGCCCGCTGGCATGAGTTCTTTTCTATGTACAACTTTACGTTGACTTATCGCCCAGGTGTTCTACATTCCAAAGCTGACGCCCTGTCCAGAAGTTTTGGGGATAGTGTTTCACGTCCACAGGATGGGTCGTTGTTGTTACCAACACAAGTGGTTTGTAGATGTATTTTACAGCCCCCTTTGAAATCGACGCTCCAAACCTGGGTTGATAAGGGTCCCGCGGAATTGGCAGAATATAACATGGATGTTGTGCATGGTCTACCTTATGTCCAGGGTCGTGTCTTTATGCCTGATCAGGAAACCCGGTGTGCAGCTATTGCCTTGTGTCATGACGCTGCTATTGCCGCTCATCCGGGTTCACAGAAAACTCTCGAACTCCTCAAACGTTGGTGCTGGTGGCCCTCTATGCGAAGGGATGTCTCGCGATATATATCAACCTGCGCTATTTGTGCCCAATGTAAATCCCATTCTGCGAAACCTATGGGGTTGCTTCAGCCATTGCCAGTACCGGCGAGACCATGGGCAATGATTACGATGGATTTCGTAGTGGAGTTACCGTTGGTCGATGGTTTTGATACCGTATGGGTGGTGGTGGACAGTTTTTCGAAAATGTCCTTGTTTATCCCTTGCCAAGGTCTGCCTTCCGCTTCCAAGCTGGCTGAGTTGTTCTTACGACACGTCTTTCGGTTTTTTGGTTTACCTGAGATCGTGGTTTCTGACAGGGGGTCCCAGTTTACGTCACGTTTTTGGAGGCATCTCATGTTCGCATTGGGGGTGGATGAACGTTGCTCCACAGCGTTTCATCCGCAGACGGATGGTCAAACGGAGCGTGTTAACGCTACAATGGAGCAGTACCTCAGGTGTCTCATCCTTCAACATCAAGAATCCTGGTTAGCTGTTCTTCCCTTAGCGGAATTTGCGTATAATAATTCCAGTCATTCGTCTACGGGAACATCTCCATTTTTTGCCTTATATGGGCAACATCCACGCACTCTACCTCTTGATTGGAAGCTTCCTGCGGATTGCCCGGCTGTGCAATCTTGCATTAAAGATCTGTCTCTGGTCCATGCTAGGGTTTCGGAACATCTAGTGCAAGCCCAAGAGCAGGCCAAAAAATATGCTGATCGGAATCGCCGTCCTTCACCCGTTTACGTTCCAGGTTCGCGGGTATGGCTTTCCACGAAGAATCTACGTATTCCAGGGCGTCGGTGTTTAATACCACGCTTTGTCGGTCCTTATATTGTCAAGGATGTCTTGAGTCCATTGGTTGTCAGGTTAGACTTGCCGTGTTCTTGGAAGATACATCCTGTTTTTCATGTATCCATGATTAAACCTTGCGTTGATAGTACCAGGATTGTTGCCCCTCCGTCTCCGGTATTGGTTCAAGGGGTGGAGGAATATGAAGTCAATGCTATTCTTGATTCTAAGGTTTCTCGTGGTACCAGATATTTCCTGGTGGACTGGAAAGGTTACGGTCCGGAAGATCGGACATGGGAACTAGAGAGAAATGTGCATGCCCCGTTGTTGGTCTCCCGGTTTCTGGCCTCTCGGAGGCATGGGGGTCCTTTGGGGGAGGATACTGTCAGAAAACGCTTCAGGTCTTGTGGTACCCTCCCAGTTACTCTGTCCTCTCGTAGACAGAAGCGCCTCCCGCTTTCGAATGATGGACAGGGGGCGGAGTCGGTTTCTCCACGCTTTGCTCGGTGCAGACGTGTTCGTCAGAAAATGCGTTTCCGACGCTTTGTGTGGAAGATGCCTACGTCAGTGGGTGCGTCGTCTTCCACCTGATAGTGCACGTACTGGGTCATGTGACCGTCTTGTTGTCGGTAGTTTGGGTACTTAACTGTCCGGCGCCCTTTACTCGCTGCTTCTGATCGCTTCTTGACAGTGGCTTACTTCTTGCTTGGATTTTTGTGTTTTTGACCTTGGATTACGTCTCTGGATACGCTCGCGGATTGCCCTTACTTTGTCTTGGAATATTGACCTCGGATTGTTTTTTGGATATTCTTGCCTAGTGATTTTGTTAAGTAGAGTTTGGATTGGGAGGTTGGAGACCTCTCGCCTTTTTCCTATTCCTCCTTCCTCTTCCCCTCCTATCCTGTCCTTCCTCCCTGGGTAGTCTTAGGCGTCCTCGTGCCGGCGGGAATAGGCTTGGTGCTGGACTAGAGACTTCCTGAGCACCCCTTAGGCGTCCTCGTGCCTGGCGGGAATAGGCTGGGTGCTGGACTAGAGACTGCCTCTGCACCTTGGGATTCTTTGTGCCGTCGGAACCGGTGGCGGAGAAACTTCACACGGTCTGCAGCGGAAGATTGGAAGGGGATTCATCATAAACGACAACGTCTAGAGAAACAGGGTAAGAAACCTTACTTTCCTTACCATTCTCTGTATCTCGCTATCTGGTACTTATTGCATTTTCTTTTTCTTACGGTCTCCAGAATCCAACAGTCTAGAGGACATTCTTGTATGAAACACTTCTGGTTTAAACCCGTTTCCTGCAGGTTAGTCTGTTGATAATTGTTATTCTTAACCAAGAGAGGGCATAGTTGGTTGTTAATCAGTTGTAATGTTCTGCAGTTGTTGGAAGGAAGCTGGACGTCCCATCTGTCGTGAAGCTTGAGGTTCGCACAACTCTACCGAAACCATCGACTCTACATCATCCTCTTCCGATCAATTAGTCTCTCAGTCTGTCCTTTAGTACCCCTGAGAGACACATTGATAGGAAGAAATATTTTCTTCACGACGGGTCAACAAGGATCCGTTTTAAGGATATCTGACAGTTTGCTCATGACTTGGAACAGCAGCTATGGGTGTCTGTAATGTAGAAACGAGACACGGGAAGGGGCAGAGGTTGACTGATGGGAACCAACAGACAAGCTCTGTACAAAAGGGTCTACAAACAGTACAAGAGAAGATACTACAGACAAATCCAGGAAAGGAGGTGATAGCAAACTAGCAGAAGGAAATGAAGGGAAAGTCGTGTAACAGGATAGGATAGCAGAGGACAGTAAGGAACAAGGTTGAGAGCTCAGAGGAGCAGGAAAGCAATGAGTAAGCCCACAGGAGTAGGACTGTAAGGTAGAAAGCCCAGAGGAAAAGGGTTTAGGGCAGCAGAGTAAAGCAGACTGCACGGCAAGGATCCCAGAAGGGCCGGACAGTAAGGAGTGAACCCTGAGGGGCAGGGCCGCTGAACGTAGAAGGTAGCAGAGGACTGTAGAGGGCTGCTAGGCTGAGAACCCAGCGGAAAAGGTAGGTAGTAGGCAGCGGAGCGTGATAAGCTGCAAAGTAGGAAGGCCCAGAGGACAAGGGCTGTAGGTAGCCGGAGTGAGGTAGGCTGCAGAGCAGGGAGCCCAGAGGACAAGGGCGAAGGCAGCCGGAGTGAGGCAGGCTGCAGAGCAGGGAGCCCAGAAGACAAGGGCTGAAGGCAGCCGGAGTGAGGCAGGCTGCAGAGCAGGGAGCCCAGAGGACAAGGGCTGAGGCTGGAAAGCAGCAGAGCGTGATCAGCTGCAATGTAGAGAGCCCGCAGGGCAAGGGCGGAGGCTGGAAGGCAGCAGAATGTGATCGGCTGCAATGTGGAGAGCCCGGCAGGCCAAGGGCGGAGGCTGGAAGGCAGCAGAGCGTGATCGGCTGCAATGTGGAGAGCCCGGCAGGGCAAGGGCGGAGGCTGGAAGGCAGCAGAGCGTGATCGGCTGCAATGTGGAGAGCCCGGCAGGGCAAGGGCGGAGGCTGGAAGGCAGCAGAGCGTGATCAGCTGCAGTGTGGAGAGCCCAGAGGAGCAGGGCTGTGAGGCAGGGAGCCTGGAAGGCTTTGGCTGGAGGCAGCAGGGTGGAGCAAGAAACAAGGCAGGGTCCAAGCAGGAGTGAAGGTAAACAGCATACAAGATCCGTAGGAAGACGCGAAAGGTGGAGGAAGGACTGTCAATGCAAGAGGCTGAGCCACTGCAGGCAGCAGCCTTATATACTGCCTAGCCCAGCACAGAGGCAGGCTAATTGGTTGCACCTGGCAAAGCACACCTGCAGGCAATCGGCCACCTCACTTTCTGTTCCTGGGCTGGTGGAAGCAGAGCAAATCCCTAGGGCTTCTGGGGGGTGTAGCTCCTTTGATGACCAATAGGAACAGCCAGGAATCGATGCTTGTAGCCAAGTGCATTATGGTATGCGTAGTTTGTTGGAAAAAATAATAAAGCACCAAAGTCTCGCAAATGGGAAATAAAGTCCCCAAAGTAAATATAGATGGATCCGAGAGTCTGTTGTAAATAAACGATAAACAAATAGTCCATATTGAGCGCAAATGGATGCGCCCATGGCGCAGGCATGACAGTATGCCCCTCTCCAGGCCCCTCTCCAGGCTCCCTGAAGACCGACCTACAAGAAGAATGTCTGTCACACCGTACAAGAGTCTTAATCCAAAAAGGCACATCATGAAGCACCAGAAACGGGTTGCAAGGTGAAAGGCTTGAATGAAGGAGACAGTACCAAAGTTCTGAACTTTTGATGTAGAAATCAGAAAAGACAAAGTCTTTGGAACACAGACCCCAACTGTGTGTGCATGAAGAGAGGAACTGCGAAAAACTGCTGCAGGCTCCATGATAGATTTTGCTTTGACGGGCAACAGTATGATGCTGGAAAGTGGAGCCATAGGTACAGCAGAGTTGGTAGCTTTAGGAAGGTTTTCCAAGACATCCGGAAGAGCAATGACAACGTTAGGGTTAGGCGCAGAGAGTTCAGGAGTCACAGCGGCGGTTTTCCCATGATTAGTAGACAGTTCAGAGGTTGCAGCAGCAGTGAGATCTTGAATGGCTGTAGAGAGTATCAAGGCTGTAGCAACTGGGTGTGTGGGTGCCATGAGAGAACCAGCGGGCTGGAACGCACCTGAGACTGGTAGAGTAGAGTCTGGCAGTCTTAGTGCTATAGATACACCAGCAGGAACAACTGGAGCAGTAGTCTTAACAGGGAAACCCTTCGCTGACTTTGCAACAGTTAACATGGCGGATGTAGGATCAGGAAGAGAAGGTGATGCGGGATCAGGTTGTGTAGCAGAGGATTCTGCTGCAGCGAGCACAGCTGCGAAGGAAGTAGAAATCTGGGCATCGGGAGCATCAGAATTAGCAGTAGCTTCAGGAAACACAGTAGCTATAGCAACCACAAGATTTGCAGCAGGGACTTCAGGAGTCTCAAATGTGGCAGGGAGTTTAGGAGCCATAGCAGCAGGAAGATCATGAATTGCAGTTGGAAGTTTGGGTGCTGTAGCAGCTACAGACAGTTCAGGTGTTGCAACTACTGGTAGATCGGGTACCACAACCACTGGCGATTCAGGGGGTATCAAAGAAACTGAAGATGTTGATTGCTCAAGAGTGTTGTCTGATAGCACAGCCACACTTTGGCAAGCCCCGCTTGCCAACTCAGCATGCTCGGTGTGAACTGTGCCAGTCTCTTCAGCTGCCGTTGTCATTTCAGAAGAGGTTGTAAGTGTGAGTACTGGACAATAGGCAAGGTTGAGGGTGGAACCATCCTTTGACTCAGAGGGATCTCCAATTAGAAGACCACCCTTGTTTTGTGGTGTTATGGCTGTGTGAGTGATTTGAACCACCGGAGGAGTTAATTCTTTTCTGTCAGTACAACAACCTGAGTTACTGTGGCTGGAAGGTGAAAGAGCTGTGTCAGTCTTTAGAAGGGATACATATGCTGCATTTAGGTCTTCCATCTGCTTGTTATAAGTCTGTATCCTTCTCTGCGTGGCAATTCCAGGCCTTATCATGTCGATCTCTAAAGATAAGATGTCAGGTGTTGGACATAGTGTCAGATGGTCTGGTAACTTGTGTCCCTTCATAAGATTCTGATAATGCAAATAAACAAAGTCATCATAGAGGTCTTCAGTCTTTCTTTTAAGGCGTAGGAGTTGTTCTTGTAGCAGGTAAGTATCATTTGTTTGATCTAAAGCTTCAGAAGCTGGTGTGGTAGAAAATTCGTTGCAGCAATGGGAAGACTGCCCTTAGGGTTATTGTGGTTAGTAGATACTGTGGAAGCATTTAGACAACCGATGGTTAGTATAGGTCTTTTGTACCCAGGACCAGATGCACAAACCTCAGGATAATGACTGCCTTGTCCTGTCAAATAAGGTTTTCCAGCATTCTGGGGGGCTTGCCAAGCTGATCTTGCGCATATCACTCTGGCAACAGCGTATTCTGGTTTAGAGTCTCCCACAATGAGTGATATATCCTTAGCTGTTGCGGTGTTAGAAGACTTGTCAGAAGACGCAGGAGAGTTTTTCACTGTTTGGTCTAACAAGATCTGTAAGAATTCATTATCTTGCTGTAGCTCAGCAACAGATAAGGACAGCGGATCATAGTCGC
Organism: Ambystoma mexicanum; assembly: GCF_040938575.1. NCBI lineage: Eukaryota > Metazoa > Chordata > Amphibia > Caudata > Ambystomatidae > Ambystoma > Ambystoma mexicanum. Next base: position 844,856,815 of record NC_090938.1, read on the forward strand.
AAATGTCATAATAATTGTACATGGAAGAAGGGTCAGCTAGCCAGTGAGTATAGTACCGTGCTTGTAAATCTTTGTTTAATAAGGCGAGACTGTCCTTTAGACTAAGGTTCTTGTTTGCTGTCTTTAGGGAAACCATAGGTTTATGCAAAGGTTTCTTAACTCGAAAGGAAAGCATCTTTGGTCTGTGTGTGCCTTTCCGGCCAATGGAACAAGACATTTTTGGCTCTTGCATTCTGTCAAGGATGGCACTCTATTAAGAGTGGCACAGGACACCCAGAAAGGGTTTGGGTGGTTGTGCCAAATAAAGTGGACAGATAAGAACACACACAGCGGAAAGGAAAGAGAACGAAGAGTAGGCAAGAGTAGCAAGGGAAAAGATACAGAATGAATACCCTCTTGGGGTGTATGCAGATATAGGAAAAGAGTATTCCACGAACCTTGGAAATACTCTAGCCTTCTGCACAGTTTGCTATAACAGAGGCCCACGCTGTTTGCTCATGACTTGGAACAGCAGCTATGGGTGTCTGTAATGTAGAAACGAGACAAGGGAAGGGGCAGAGGTTGACTGATGGGAACCAACAGACAAGCTCTGTACAAAAGGGTCTACAAACAGTACAAGAGAAGATACTACAGACAAATCCAGGAAAGGAGGTGATAGCAAACTAGCAGAAGGAAATGAAGGGAAAGTCGTGTAACAGGATAGTATAGCAGAGGACAGTAAGGAACAAGGTTGAGAGCTCAGAGGAGCAGGAAAGCAATGAGTAAGCCCACAGGAGTAGGACTGTAAGGTAGAAAGCCCAGAGGAAAAAGGCTTAGGGCAGCAGAGTAAAGCAGACTGCACGGCAAGGATCCCAGAAGGGCTGGACAGTAAGGAGTGAACCCTGAGGGGCAGGGCCGCTGAACGTAGAAGGTAGCAGAGGACTGTAGAGGGCTGCTAGGCCGAGAACCCAGCGGAAAAGGTAGGTAGTAGGCAGCGGAGCGTGATAAGCTGCAAAGTAGGAAGGCCCAGAGGACAAGGGCTGTAGGTAGCCGGAGTGAGGTAGGCTGCAGAGCAGGGAGCCCAGAGTACAAGGGCTAAGGCAGCCGGAGTGAGGCAGGCTGCAGAGCAGGGAGCCCAGAAGACAAGGGCTGAAGGCAGCCGGAGTGAGGCAGGCTGCAGAGCAGGGAGCCCAGAGGACAAGGGCTGAGGCTGGAAAGCAGCAGAGCGTGATCAGCTGCAATGTAGAGAGCCCGCAGGGCAAGGGCGGAGGCTGGAAGGCAGCAGAGTGTGATCGGCTGCAATGTGGAGAGCCCGGCAGGGCAAGGGCGGAGGCTGGAAGGCAGCAGAGCGTGATCGGCTGAAATGTGGAGAGCCCGGCAGGGCAAGGGCGGAGGCTGGAAGGCAGCAGAGCGTGATCGGCTGCAATGTGGAGAGCCCGGCAGGGCAAGGGCGGAGGCTGGAAGGCAGCAGAGCGTGATCGGCTGCAATGTGGAGAGCCCGGCAGGGCAAGGGCGGAGGCTGGAAGGCAGCAGAGCGTGATCAGCTGCAGTGTGGAGAGCCCAGAGGAGCAGGGCTGTGAGGCAGGGAGCCTGGAAGGCTATGGCTGGAGGCAGCAGGGTGGAGCAAGCAACAAGCAGGGTCCAAGCAGGAGTGAAGGTAAACAGCATACAAGATCCGTAGGAAGACGCGAAAGGTGGAGGAAGGACTCTCAATGCTGAGCCACTGCAGGCAGCAGCCTTACATACTGCCTAGCCTAGCACAGAGGCAGGCTAATTGGTTGCACCTGGCAAAGCACACCTGCAGGCAATCGGCCACCTCCCTTTCTGTTCCTGGGCTGGTGGAAGCAGAGCAAATCCCTAGGGCTTCTGGGGGGTGTAGTTCCTTTGATGACCAATAGGAACAGCCAGGAATCGATGCTTGTAGCCAAGTGCATTATGGTATGCATAGTTTGTTGGAAAAAATAATAAAGCACCAAAGTCTCGCAAATGGGAAATAAAGTCCCCAAAGTAAATATAGATGGATCCAAGAGTCTGTTGTAAATAAACGATAAACAAATAGTCCATATTGAGCGCAAATGGATGCGCCCATGGCGCAGGCATGACACCATGCAAATCGGAGGGGTTAAAGGACCCTTGACCCAGAAGGAAATAGAAAGGAGACGGCAAATGCAATTGTGTCTGTATTGCGCAACTTCTGGGCATTTTCTACAGGACTGCCCTGTAAAACCACCCAAGAAGGTGGTAGGAGCTGCAGATAAAAGCCCTATGGAGTCAGACTCGGGAAGCGACCACGCCCGACAAGCGTAGAGGTCCGCTTGCCGAGCTTGAAGAAGGATACTCAGACCTCGCATTTCATCATACCAATGGTCCTTGTAGATCCAAGGCAGCCATCACGTATGCACGCGGTAAAGGCATACATTGATAGCGGGGCCATAGGAAACTATGTGGACTACGAATTGGCTTCCAGGATGAATCTACCTCTCTGCCGAAAGACCACCTCAGATGTCATCACCACAGTCGATGGAACTGAAATTGCCTCTGGGCCTGTAACTCATTCCACCGCAGAGATGACACTATTGGGTCAGGATGGGCATCGAGACACTATTGTGTTTGATCTAATCAAAGCCCCACAGTTCCAAATAATACTGGGGATACCTTGGTTGGAAACACATAATCCTTGTATTGATTGACGAGAGAAGAGAATAACCTTCCCGGATTGTGCACAAACCTGTTACCCAAAGAAAAACTCAAACGCAGGCCTGGCCACAGTTACCACATCAGTCGTGCAATTACCTCCAGAATATCAAGAATTTCAGGATGTCTTCCAAAAGGAACAGGCAAACACCTTACCACCTCACAGATCGTATGATTGTCAAATCTATCTCATACCCGGCGCACAACCCCCTTGTAGCAGGATCTACGCTCTTCCGGAACCTGAGAACCTTCACCTATGACAATACCTAGACCAGTACCTTGCTAATGGCTTCATTCGCCCATCCAAGTGCCCTGCATCTTCAGCTTTGTTCTTCATGCCCAAAAAGGAAGGTGACCTCAGAACATGCATAGACTACCGCGCATTGAACCAGATCACTGTTAAGAACCGATATCCATTGCCTCTGATCCCCGAACTATTAGACCAAGTGAAGGACGCTTGTATATACACTAAGTTAGATCTCCGGGGGGTTTACTGTGATGCTGGAAATGCATCAGAGGGACAGGGCCTCTGAATCCTTGTCCTTTACTACTTTTTATCGTGTGTTCTGTCGTGTTTTCTGGCCAGGAGTCCATGTGGGACTCCTGGCAGTGCAGCTCTCTCTTTTGGTTTGGTGAACAGACCCATGGGATACCCTTATGGCACCCATGGGTAGGGGCACAACCCTGTGCCCCTAGTGTATGTTTTTGGGCACCTGTGGGTGGCCCACAGAGCAGGGTATGGGCTGGTGGCAGCTCCATGCTGAATTTGACAGGTGCTCTGGGTGTCCTCCATTTTGGGATACCCAGGCCCTGCCATTGGGATCAGTTGATTCCTGATAGGAAACAAGATGGCCCCTGTGGCCTCTTGCTTTCTATTGCCTGTTACCTTGTTTTCCCAAAGTCCTGGGAAGCCCTGACTCTGTCCCTTCCCCCTGACTGGCTGTTGGGTGGAAGTTCCATATATGGTGTTGTTGTGAAGGCCCAGCTAGACTGACTGGAGCCTTCCCAGTGACCGTATGTTGTGGGTACCTCCTGTGGGTGGGACCTGGGTGAATGGAGTGTGTGACCAATATACACTCCTTGTTGTGGTTGTCTGGTTTCTGGCATGTGAGACAAAGACTGAGACAGCCCTGCCCGAAACTGGCCTGAATACAGTGTGTAGTGTTGAATGGCTGGGTACTTGTCCCAATCCACATTCCTTGTTGTGAGTGTCTGAAAGGGAGGAGTGTGGCCTGAATGCACTGTGTGCCTGATTGGCTGACTGACTGCATGAATGCCCTTCTGCATGATTGGCTGCTGAGTGTGTGCCAGCAGTGTGGATGAGAGACAGAATAGTATATCTGGGGACCTCTCACCACTGGTAATTGTTCAGAAGCGTTCAGAAGCTGAGTCTCCACTCAAGAGTAACTGGAATTGCTGATCCTCGACCTCCAGCTGGAAGAAGAAGACTTGCTGTGGCATTTGCTTCGACAGATCTGAAAGTTGCCGAATTCGTCGAGGGCTGACCCGAGAGAGGACCTGGTAAGGCGCCCTCTTCCCGTGCTCCTAGGGATCATCGAGCTCCGCTACATCTTCGCCGAAGCACCCTGGAAGTCAGACCCTCGAAAGGCTGCCGACCCGAGACGGGACCGCCGAGGAGATCGAAGTGAAGCACCCGGACATCGCCGCCGTTGAAGTCCATTGCCGTCGACCAGGGTTTGCAGGTCTGTGTAACCGCTGGAGGCCCGTTGAAGTTGTGTTGCCCAGCCGTGGGAACCACTTGACGTCGTGCCGCCGACGACCGGAGCCGTCCGCTCCTTGCCTAAGAACATTTGAATCGAAGGACTCCCTCGTCCGCACCGTCGACCGCTTTATCCTGCCGGAGAAAGTCGAGGACGACCAACGCGCCGAGGAGAAACCTGCCGGTGGGTTTCCCGCCACCCGAAGACCACAAAGACTCGAACGACTCGACGCCCTTGCTGGGCCACCGTCTTCACAATCTTTGCGGTCCAGAACAATTGTCATCGAGGTGCCCCGCACGCCTCCGCCTTGCAGGACGCCAACGCTCCGTCGTCGACGAGCACCGCTTGGATCGAAGCTACTGCCTAATCGACGCCGTTCTACCCTGTTTGTTGTCGGACGTTCGACGCCCCGTGTCTCCCGCTTGAAAGGGAAGGCATTCAAGAAGGGCCGTCGATTCCCCGACACCGAACGCCGAGTTCCTCGACGCTTCTCGACGCCTCTCGACGATCCGTGACTCCCGCTTGAAAGGGGGTCGCTCAAGAAGGATCTGTCGACGCCTCTTCGAAGAACTCGACTCCACCAGGTACATTGGGGGGGTAAAAACATTATAGGAGGGAATAAGACTTGCAGAACAATATATGGACTGGGCTTGTGCTATATCTTTATTTTACAGGTTGCCCAGGTGGGGGGATCTCCACACAGAGCTGTGTCTAGTGTTAAGGGCCAGTATTCTGCCTATTGCTCAACCATCTTATTTTCTCTCCTCTCTCTATTGCTGGTTTCACTCTATCGATCTGTGTGACATGATTACAGTATTGTTGATGCACTTTTCATGAGATCTAATACAAAGGGTGGTACCACTTTAGAACTGTATATATTTGCCATTGTTGATTTTCCTTCATACAAAGTGAGTTATTGTGATAAGTGTACATAACCTTGAATATTGATTATATAAAGACTGTGTTCTAACCAATACAGTGTGTGGACATTCCTTTGTGGGGGCTTGGGGACTACACTGTACTTAAGAACCAGCCCGCATCACCTCCTGAGAAGCTAGGCCTTGATTGCTCGCCCATTGCTACCGTACTAGAGAATCTTGGCTGGGGTCCTCTGTGCCTCTCTTCCACCATATAGGGAGCAGAAATACAGACACCCCCCACCAGTCTTTACAAGCTTGGTGGCAGCGGTGGGATGCTTATGGTTTTAAGAATCAGTGTATAACCGTGCCACTTACAAGATATCTGCACTTTATTAAATTGAGGTTTAGTTGTGTACAAGATAACTGCATTACAAACAATGGAGTCTATTGCAAATGGCAAATTGACTCGGATGAGCTTGGAGGCTCTCCAGAGTGCTTGTGAAGCCAGGGAGTTAGACATTGTGGATAAGTCTAGGGCTGAGCTGATAGCTGCCCTGGTGGACTACCAGACTGATGGTGAAACTCTTGATGAGGGGGGGAATGCAACCAATGAGGACTCTGCCCCTGGGGTTTCTGCTGAATCTGTTTCTGGGAATGCCGCCATTCCTGCTGCCTCTGTTCCAAACCCCAGCAATTCCTTGGAGCTTGAGTTATTAAGGATGAAATTGGCCTTTGAATACCGCAAGTTGGAAATGGGTGCTGAGCTTAAGAAAGAGGAGTTGGCTCAACAAGTGGAGCTCAAGAAAAGGGACCTTGAACTCAAGAGCCAGGACACTGAATGTCAGAGAATCCAGCTAGAGAAAGCTAGAGTGGAGACTTCAGCTAAAACCAGTGAGAGTGTCAGGTCCCCAGCCACCAAGTTTATGAAAGACTTGGTTGGTGTGTTTGTGGAGGGTTCAGATATCTCCAATAGATTGAAGCGTTTGAAATGGCTTGTGCAATTCATGATGTTGATAAAAGAGATTGGGCTAAGTGTTTGTTAAGCAGAGTGCCTCAAACTGGATATGACTGTATTCTGAAGCTGAGTGTGGAAGAACGGGGTCAGTATGAGTGTATGAAATCTGCTTTGATTGCCAAGTTTGGCAAGACGCCTACCCAATACCTTAAAAGGTTCAGGGATTTTAAGAAAAGAGAGAATGTGTCTTGGGTTGACTGGGTGAGTGCTGGGCACATGAATATGATGGGGTGGATTGATGGTTACAAGGTTAAGACTTTTGTTGAATTGTCCCACCTCTTGTTTTTTGAGCATTTTTCTGAAGCCTGTTCACCAGAGCTGCGTCAGTATGTGGCTGACCAGAACATTTTGGACCCCTTTAAGCTGGCTAGGTTGGCTGACAAGTGGGTCTCCCACCGAGTGTCCCCTAAGGACTCCAGTGGGAAGGACAAGGACAAAGAAAAGGGGGCCTCTCAGAAAGCTGAGGAGTCCCACAAGCAGTCACAGTCGGGTAAACCTAAACCTTCCTCTCCCAAGACCCAAAAATCTAGTGGGGATAAGTCCTCTATGGGTGGGAATAAGAGTAGTGGTCCACCTGCTGCAAAGCAGGCTCCCAGTGGTTCCAGTACCGTACCCCGCACTCCTGGCACTTGTTGGGACTGTGGGGCTCTGGATCACAAAAGGGGTGACTCCAAGTGTAAAGGTAAGGCACTTGGAGTACAGGCTGTCAGCCTGACCTACCCTTACCCCGTGTCTGAGGTGGAGGCCACTGTCCTCCCCTCCTCTACCGGGATCACATTTGGTGCTCCGGTAGAGATTTCCTTAGTGTCCCTTGGGGCCTGGGACCAGTATGCAGAAGTACTGGGGACTATCCCACAGAACACCCGTAGGTTTTTGAGAAGTGTCCTCTTGAATGGCCAGCCTTCTACTGGTTTGAGAGACACTGGGGCAAGCATGACAGTGGTGGACAGGACCCTGCTCAAGCCAGAGGACTATGTAGGTGCTCCTCTGAAAACCACCAGGTTAGCTGGTGGGCCTCCCAAATTATCGCCTGTAGCCCTAGTCACACTCATGATTGGAGACAAGACAGCAAAGCTTCCTGTCCTGGTTCAGGACAATGTCCCTGCTAACATTCTGTTAGGAAATGATCTAGTAGAGTTGGGGTTGATCTCAGATGGTCTTCCCATGACTGCTGCTGCAGTCACTAGGTCACAGGTGACACCGGGTCTGGCTGTGAGTCAGGTACCCAAGCCAAAGGCGAGGCCTAAGGCAAGAAGAAGGAAGACCAAGAAGGCCACCTCTGTGGAGGGAACACCTTCTCTTCCTGCTGTTCCGACAGCACCCATTGGGATCCATGCTCCAGACGGGCTGGGTCCAGTGGAGAACCCAAACTCAACTCCTGAGGGAGAAGAGACAGAAGACTCTCCTGTGGGAGAGGTTCTCAACCCGGAGGATCATCCCGACCTTCAATGCTTGTTAGCTGAAGGGGGACCCTCCCGGGCAGACTTCTGTAAGGGACAGAGAGACTGAGGAAACAGGCCCTGTCCCAGGCACAAGGAGAAGTGCCTAGGACATTCCGGATTTATTGGGAGGGTGAGCTCCTTGTTAGTGAGCCCACTAAGCCTGAACCTGGTGCCCTCAAGAGGTTGGTGGTACCCCAGGTTTACAGGCCCTTCCTACTGCAGTTGGCGCATGAGGTGCCCTTGGCTGGTCATCTTGGGACCAAGAAGACTAAGCAGAGGCTCTCTGCCCATTTCTACTGGCCATGGATGGGAGTAGAGGTGGAGTCCCACTGCAGGACCTGCCCAACTTGTCAGTTGTCTGGCAAGACTGGAGGCAGGGTCATTGCCCCACTGCAGCCACTGCCAGTGGTTGGCACACCATTTGAGAGGGTGGGCATCGACATCGTCGACCCTCCCACTTCAGGTGGACATCGGTTCATTCTGGTCTTGGTAGATCATGCCACCAGGTACCCTGAGGCAATACCCCTTCGGACTGTTACTGCCAAGGTGGTTGCCAGGGCTCTCTTGGGCATTTTCACACGTGTTGGATTCCCCAAGGAGGTTGCCTCTGACAGAGGATCCAACTTCATGTCTAGTTACATGAAAACCATGTGGAAAGAGTGTGGGGTAACCTACAAGTTCTCCACCTCATACCACCCCCAGACCAATGGTCTGTTTGAGAGGTTTAATAAAACCCTCAAGGGCATGCTAGGGGCTTTGGAAGAACCCCTAAGGAGGAAATGGGATCTCCTCCTGCCATGCCTGCTGTTTGCTTACAGAGAGGTACCTCAAGAGGGTGTTGGTTTCAGCCCCTTTGAGTTACTCTTTGGACATCCCGTGAGGGGCCCCTCGCCTTGATCCGAGAAGGCTTGGAAGCCACCTCTCCAGGTCCCGCCAAGCAAGTGGGGGACTATGTGTTAGGCCTCAGACGGAGGATGACACAGATGATGGGTCAGGCAACAGCAAATCTCAAGGCCAGCCAGGAATTGAATAAGTACTGGCATGACCTTAAAGCCTCGCAAGTGGATTGGACTCCGGGACAGGAAATCCTTGTGATGGAGCCTACCAAGCCTAGAGCTTTGGCAGACAAGTGGACTGGACCCTTCAGGATCATCTCCAAGATGGGCAAAGTCAATTATCTGGTTGACATGGGAGCCTCTGGGGTAGCCCCCCAGGTATTCCATGTCAACAGGCTCAAGCCTTTCCACCGGCGAGCAGAAGTCTCATGTCTCTTGCTTGCTTCAGAGCAAGAAGAGGATGAGAGTGAGCCCTTTCCTGATTTGCTGCATAGCAACCCTCAGGATGGCTCAGTGGAGGGGGTGCATCTCTCTCCAGAACTGACGACAGAGCAGCAGAAGGCCTGCAGGGCTTTGCTCCAACAGTATGCCTCTCTGTTTTCACTGACGCCAGGCCTTACACCGTGGTGTAGGCATGAAATTGATACTGGTGACAGTGTGCCTGTCAAAAGCAGGTGCTACCGTATGTCAGATACCGTCAAGAACCACATCCAGGCTGAGGTCGCCAAGATGTTGGATCTGGGTGTTATTGAACCCTCAACCAGTCCCTGGTCCAGTCCAGTGGTCCTTGTCCCCAAGGCAAGTTCCCAGGCGGGTACCAAGGATTGGAGGTTCTGTGTGGACTACCGAGGAGTCAAAGCCGTCACCAAAACTGACGCGCACCCATTGCCCAGGGCTGCTGAGCTTGTGGACACCATGGGTGCTGCCAAATTTGTGAGCACCTTTGACCTTACCTCAGGCTATTGGCAAATAGCTCTGACGGACCATGCCAAGGAAAAGACGGCATTCTCCACACCTGAGGGACTCTACCAGTTTAGGGTCATGCCTTTTGGGTTGAAGAATGCCCCTGCCACCTTCCAGAGATTGGTCAACCATGCGCTCAGTGGGCTGGAAGCCTTTTGTGTGGCTTACTCAGACGACATTGCCGTCTACAGTTCCACCTGGGAAGAGCATTTGACACATCTGGATAAGGTGTTGCAGGCCTTGAAAAGGGCTAACCTCACTATCAAGGCCACCAAGTGCCAGATAGCTCAGGGGAAAGTTACCTATCTTGGTCATGAGGGAGGAGGGGGTCAAATCCAACCTCTCTCCAGTAAAGTACAGGATGTACAGAACTGGGAGACTCCCACTACTCAAACCCAGGTGAGAGCCTTTTTGGGCCTCACTGGGTACTATCGCAATTTCATGGCAGACTATGGAACCATAGCTGCACCCCTGACAGCTCTAACTTCACCCAAACAGCCTAGGAAGGTTAATTGGACCGAAGACTGTCAGAGGGCCTTTGATGGCTTGAAAGAAAGTCTGTGTAGGGCACCTGTGTTGTGTGCGCCTGACTACAGCCGACCCTTTATCGTCCAGACGGATGCCTGCGACACCGGAATTGGAGCTGTCTTGTCCCAGTTAGATGACAAAGGGAGAGAACATCCTATCATATTCATCAGTAGACAACTCAAGGGTAGAGAACTTAGGTGGGCTACTGTTGAAAAGGAGTGTTTTAGCATAGTTTGGAGCCTTAGGCGTTTTAGGCCCTACCTTACGGGGTCTACCTTCAAGGTCCAAACAGATCATAAGCCCCTGAAGTGGCTTATGCAGATGAAGGGTGAAAATCCGAAATTGCTCAGGTGGTCCTTTAGCCTGCAAGGGCTAGACTTCACCATAGAGCACAGACCAGGGAAGAGTCACGATAATGCAGATGGCCTTTCCAGAAGGTATGTTGACCGTCTGGATGAGGGTGCCTATCCCGTGGGAGATTAGACACCCTCCACCTCAGTCTGGGGGGGGCGACTGTGATGCTGGAAATGCATCAGAGGGACAGGGCCTCTGAATCCTTGTCCTTTACTGCTTTTTATCGTGTGTTCTGTTGTGTTTTCTGCCCAGGAGTCCATGTGGGACTCCTGGCAGTGCAGCTCTCTCTTTTGGTTTGGTGAACAGACCCATGGGATACCCTTATGGCACCCATGGGTAGGGGCACAACCCTGTGCCCCTAGTGTATGTTTTTGGGCACCTGTGGGTGGCCCACAGAGCAGGGTATGGGCTGGTGGCAGCTCCATGCTGAAATTGACAGGTGCTCTGGGTGTCCTCCATTTTGGGATACCCAGGCCCTGCCATTGGGATCAGTTGATTCCTGATAGGAAACAAGATGGCCATTGCGGCCTCTTGCTTTCTATTGCCTGTTACCTTGTTTTCCCAAAGTCCTGGGAAGCCCTGACTCTGTCCCTTCCCCCTGACTGGCTGTTGGGTGGAAGTTCCATATATGGTGTTGTTGTGAAGGCCCAGCTAGACTGACTGGAGCCTTCCCAGTGACTGTATGTTGTGGGTACCTCCTGTGGGTGGGACCTGGGTGAATGGAGTGTGTGACCAATATACACTCCTTGTTGTGGTTGTCTGGTTTCTGGCATGTGAGACAAAGACTGAGACAGCCCTGCCCGAAACTGGCCTGAATGCAGTGTGTAGTGTTGAATGGCTGGGTACTTGTCCCAATCCACATTCCTTGTTGTGAGTGTCTGAAAGGGAGGAGTGTGGCCTGAATGCACTGTGTGCCTGATTGGCTGACTGACTGCATGAATGCCCTTCTGTGTGATTGGCTGCTGTGTGTGTCCCAGCAGTGTGGATGAGAGACAGAATAGTATATCTGGGGACCTCTCACCACTGGTAATTGTTCAGAAGCGTTCAGAAGCTGAGTCTCCACTCAAGAGTAACTGGAATTGCTGATCCTCGACGTCCAGCTGGAAGAAGAAGACTTGCTGTGGCATTTGATTCGACAGATCTGAAAGTTGCCGAATTCGTCGAGGACTGACCCGAGAGAGGACCTGGTAAGGCGCCCTCTTCCCGTGCTGCGAGGGATCATCGAGCACCGCTACATCTTCGCCGAAGCGCCCTGGAAGTCAGACCCTCGAAAGGCTGCCGACCCGAGACGGGACCGCCGAGGAGATCGAAGTGAAGCACCCGGACATCGCCGCCGTCGAAGTCCATTGACGTCGACCAGGGTTCGCAGGTCTGTGTAACCGCTGGAGGCCCGTTGAAGTTGTGTTGCCCAGGCGTGGGAACCACTTGACGTCGTGCCGCCGACGACCGGAGCCATCCGCTCCTTGCCTAAGAACATTTGAATCGAAGGACTCCCTCGTCCGCACCGTCGACCGCTTTATCCTGCCGGAGAAAGTCGAGGACGACCAACGCGCCAAGGAGAAACCTGCCGGTGGGTTTCCCGCCACCCGAAGACCACAAAGACTCGAACGACTCAACGCCCTTGCTGGGCCCCCGTCTTCACAATCTTTGCGGTCCAGAACAATTGTCATCGAGGTGCCCCGCACGCCTCCGCCTTGCAGGACGCCAACGCACCGTCGTCGACGAGCACCGCTTGGATCGAAGCTGCCGCCTCATCGATGCCGTTCTACCCTGTTTGTTGTCGGACGTTCGACGCCCCGTGTCTCCCGCTTGAAAGGGAAGGCATTCAAGAAGGGCCGTCGATTCCCCGACACCGAACGCCGAGTTCCTCGACGCTTCTCGACGCCTCTCGATGATCCGTGACTCCCGCTTGAAAGGGGGTCGCTCAAGAAGGATCTGTCGACGACTCTTCGAAGAACTCGACTCCACCAGGTACATTGGGGGGGTAAAAACATTATAGGAGGGAATAAGACTTGCAGAACAATATATGGACTGGGCTTGTGCTATATCTTTATTTTACAGGTTTCCCAGGTGGGGGGATCTCCACACAGATCTGTGTCTAGTGTTAAGGGCCAGTATTCTGCCGATTGCTCAACCATATTATTTTCTCTCCTCTCTCTATTGCTGGTTTCACTCTATTGATCTGTGTGACATGATTACAGTATTGTTGATGCACTTTTCATGAGATCTAATACAAAGGGTGGTACCACTTTAGAACTGTATATATTTTCCATTGTTGATTTTCCTGCGTACAAAGTGAGTTATTATGATAAGTGTACATAACCTTGAATATTGATTATATAAAGACTGTGTTCTAACCAATACAGTGTGTGGACATTCCTTTGTGGGGGCTTGGGGACTACACTGTACTTAAGAACCAGCCCGCATCACCTCCTGAGAAGCTAGGCCTTGATTGCTCGCCCATTGCTACCGTACTAGAGAATCTTGGCTGGGGTCCTCTGTGCCTCTCTTACACCATATAGGGAGCAGAAGTACAGACACCCCCCACCAGTCTTTACACATACCACCTGGTATGTGTAAAAGAGGACGACGAATGGAAGACTGCTTTTCGCACTAAGTACGGGTTATTCGAATACCAGGTGATGCCCTTCGGGTTGTGCAATGCACCAGCAGCCTTCCAATACTATATGAACGATGTCCTTCATTGATGTTTGTGTTGTCATGTATATCAATGATATTCTAGTATACTCCTCTTCAGAATCTGACCATGTAAAGCACGTCCGAGCAGTTCTTGAGAAATTGCGCCAGCATAAACTATATGCAAAACTGGAAAAATGTGTTTTTCATGCCACGTAAATTGAATTCCTTGGTTTTATCCTGACCCCAAGAGGAGCCCGAATGGACTCACGAAAGGTGGACGCAATCCTTAAGTGGCCATCACCAAGTTCAGTAAAAGGAGTACAAAGCATGCTCGGCTTTGCCAATTTCTACCGCAGATTCATCCCGGATTTCTCACATATTGTACATCCTATCACTGCACTCTTGCGAAAAAATAAACGCTTTATGTGGACTGAAGAAGCTGAAAAGGCCTTCCAAGAACAGAAAGCGAATTTCACGTCTGCACCTGTATTAAAGCACCCGCGCCCTGAACTTCCATATATAGTGGAAACTGATGCATCCAGTTTAGCCATGGGAGCTGTCCTGTCCCAAAAGGACCCTGAAACTGGCCAGCTTCACCCAGTATCATTTTGGTCCAGAAAGTTCTCGACACCCGAGTTAAACTATGCGGTTACCGACAAGGAGTTATTAGCCATTAAATTCGCCTTCAAGGCTTGGCGGCACTATCTTCTCGATGCCAGGCATACCATTACTGTGATCACCGATCACCGGAACTTGCAGTATTTAAAGACAGCCAAGGACCAATCGTCACGCCACCTCCAATGGGCATTGTTCTTTGCCGAGTTCGATTTCGTAATAACCTATCGACCTGGTTGTAAGAATGGTAAAGCCGACGCCTTATCTCGAATAGGAATGGGAGAGGCAGAAGTAAACCCAGAACCAGTACCCATAATTTCCGAACAAAGGATTCTTGGCATGACTACTCTACAGACACTAGAGGACATTCAGGTAAAGGTCCATCAACTCTTTGATCCTACAGCCCTGCAGGACTGGGTAAAGAAAGGCCCGGACTACTCTGTCACCAATGACCTGCCTTATTACCAAGGGCGGCTATTTCTGCCACACAAGGAACTACAAGAGCTAGTCATTTCCCGTTATCATGACACCCTAATGGAGGGGCACCCAGGTATCGCAAAGACTGAAGCTAAAATTAAGAGAATTCTGGTGGCCTACCTGGCGAAAGGATATTAAATCATTTGTAATGGCTTGTGGCATTTGCGCCCAAAACAAAAGTCAGAAGAGAAAACCAGCTGGCCTCTTACAACCTTTAGACATTCCACCTACACTATGGCACACCTTGTCGTTAGACTTTATTACTGATCTACCTCCTTGTAATGGGTTTAACACCATTCTAGTTATCGTGGATCTTTTTTCCAAGATGGCCCACTTTATTCTTTTAAAGGGTTTACCTTCAGCTTCAATCCTGGTCAAGGAGTTCCTCGAAAAACATTGTTCGCATACACAGATTTCCGTCCGTATTGGTCTCTGACCGGGGCAGTCAATGCATTTCACATTTTTGAAGAAATGTTGCCAATTGGCGCAAATCGATGTGAGGTTACCGACCAGTCACCACCCCTAAACCGATGGTCAAACGGAGAGGACCAACCAGACTCTTGAACAATACCTGCGTTGTATGTTACATCCGACTGAGAGTAATTGGAAAGACATTCTTTGGATTGCCGAATATGCATACAATAATTCTGTACACACCTCATCCTTTCCTTCCGTCCTTTCCTCAAACCCGCCAGCAGAATTAGGAAATCACTGGGGTGTGGCATTCGCAGTGTGTCCAGCAGGTGTAGCGGTTACTCGGGGGTTGCTGGCGATCTGCAGATACGAGACACAGAGAAGACGTTTTGCTGAGAGGACTCGACCAGGAGTCCGTGAGCAAGGATATTATTGTGTGAGCCGGCAGGGCTCGATCCTGCATGGCATGGTGCTCAGTGTTGCCCGGAGCTTAGAGCGCTCCGAGCTGGAGCCGAGTACACATTTACTCGGCTATTATGTGGTTTTAATAGCACTGCCAAAGCACTGAAAAAGTACACTTTGGCTGCAATTACTGCCACATCCATTATTCCATACTGCTTTGCGCTACCCACCACTTGATTGGACAGATCCTCTGCTCTGAATTACTCAATAAGGGGGTGGGGGAGTGATCCCTCGGAAGTAAGTGGGTCTAAATCGCCTGGAGAAGGGGGAGACCAGAAATGTGTGTCTGAACCAGTGGTCTCGGCCCTGGTTAACATCAGACATGAAGGGTAGAGGAGTGAAGAAAGGAGTGACAAAAGATGTGGAACATCAACTGGAGGGTAAAAGACTCGACCTAGAAGACAATCTTGAACCAGGTAAACAAAATCTGTATCCAAAACAGGCCACAAAAAATACAAAAGAGTGTAAATCAAGGGAATTAAAAGCAAATAGTATAAATCATAACCCTATACGGAAAGATAGGGGCCACGTTGGGAATTTGAGCGGCCGGGAGCTGGCTCTCCTTCCAGACAAAGTGGTTATTGAAGCAGATATATCTATCTCCATGATTGCTTCCCCCTTGAGATTTTTTTCTACCTCTAATGACGATGATGGCAGTGGAAATGCTGACCTAGCTGCCCATCTAGCTAAGGGACTAGCCGACCTTTCAATAAAAATAGCAAAGCAAAAACGGCAAAGTTTTTCCCGTGTGGCGGACTGCTTGCGCATTTTGGATATGTCGCTTCTACAGGCGGATGTGACAGTGGAGAAGCTGGAGACAGGTCATGAAGCTAGGGAAACCTTAGTGATGAAACACTTCTCGGCGGACGGTAGCCTGCCTCCCAATCCCGCGCTGCCTATGAATACAACTGAAAAATAAGACGGGATGAATTTAAATAATGGGTTAAGCCTAGCTGGCCCTTCAGAAAGAACTGAAGTATCTAGACCATCCTAGTGGAAATGTGGTGGGGATATCCCTGACAAAGAGTGTGACAAGGAGGAGGTGTTTAATGATACTGGCTCCACCTCCTCGTCTTCGGCAAGGGCATCCTCGTATGCCAGCGCTAGACGTAGGAGTAGGGGGCGCAGGAAAAGTGTGGCTCAAGGAGCTTCAACAACTGGCATCACTGGTAACCTCACTCCTACCATTTACAAAACTTATGAAGCTATCCATACTAGTATGCAAGCCCAAAGTACACTTCTATCAGAGGTGAGCCGAAAGCTGATCATCCTGGAAACTTTTGCAACTAGAGTGGAAATGAGGTTGGGTAGGGAAGCCGAAATATCTACAGTTTGGCAAAATCGTCTATTCGACAATGAGACTACTGATAAAAATCTAATGATGGAATCCCTACTTCTTGATTGTAAGTGGATGAGAGAGCACTACAAAGAACCTCAAGGCCTGAGAATCTACCCTCAAAAAACCCAGTAAAATCAATGGACCAGCTAAACAGGGGGGCGACTAAAGATTGGGCCGTCGAGGTGATGGAAATACTTGACCCCCTTGCCCAGAACAAATAGTCTCTGGAAAAAATGTCCAATCCTCTAAATTAGGGGTACTGGGAAAAAAGGATGAAGGGAAAAGGCAAGGTGGCGCTAGGAAAGAAGTCCAAGAATATGCTGAGAGTCCCCAAAAAATAAAACGAACGGATCCAGAGCTTTGTTGCGACATCTTCGCTCCCCTCCCTCCAGAGAAAAATCGAGTACCTGAAGGACACTCTCTTAAAGATATCGGAAGGTGATAAGGACAGTATTTCTATCATGGATCTGAGCGATCTGAGTGAGGAAATTGAGATGATTAAGGAGGATGAATTATGGAAAGAAGTAAGCCTCTCCGACTGGGAAACAATTGAAAGCCAATTGGCGATGACTACAAGATCTCCCGGCTGACCGACCAGCTGGGAGTCAGGGCGGGGAGAAAATGCCTGAAATCGTTATGGGGTGGAAAAGGTCTCAGGCAGTGGTAAGGGTAAAGTTGTCCCCTCTGTAATAAAGGATAATAGAAGCAAAAATCCTTTATTGCTGGGAAACCAGCAAGGCCGGAATGGTCTTGGGAAATCGACTCAATTAAACCCAAAACCCCTGAACCTGCCGAAAGGTAGGAAACTCCAGGGTAAAACATCTAATGCAGGGAGAAACTTCCATACTCTTGAAAAAAAGAGGAATGAGAGTCATCGAGGAAAAAGTACACACTCTACTAAGTACCCACAGGAGAAGGTTGTAGAAGGAAATAAGAAATCTAGAAGTGGAAATGTGAAGAATGATAACAAAAAAACAACCTGAGAGTTCAAAGAACTGGGAGAAGAAGAGTTTTAAACTCTATATTGAAAGAGTAGAATCGGCACTGTGTTGCCCGCCACCAAACAGGCGGAATGTACTCAGATTGTTGAATTGCATTATTCCTATGCATAAATGGCTTCGAGAGACATTCGAATTGTGGAATTCGTGGTTGAGAAGCGGACAGATTGGGTATTATTGCATCTATACTCAAAATATAAGAAGGACCTCATTCTATCTAGTAAAGACATTTTTTTTTAGGCTGGGATATGGAGTAAGTGATCATGAAGGGAAAATCCTAGAGAGTTGTAGGGAGGCGACTGTCTGTTACACTTCAGGCTTCCCGCGGGCATCCTTGCCGAATACAACTTCTTTACAGGCTCCTCTATGGTCCAGGTACAAGCTACCATGGCGTCTGTACAAACGTCGACGCATTCCAGGTCATCTGACACGTCTTGTACGTGGAAGACGTACAGCAAGCCACGCCCCTCTTACGACTATAAAACCCACAGAGAATAATAAGTCACACTGCGAAATGTAATCATCTCTGTGGGTATTCATCTAATTCATCATTAGATAACAAGGTAGAATGACAAAAGTGTTTATAAAGGTATTGCGTCCTCTTGCCGATCAAATATTGACAGTCCAACATCAGATGTTTCGTAGTCTGAATGGAGTCTAGTAATTCACAGTAATTGCATATCTTTGCTGAGTCTGGTAAGTTATTGTTTACGGCAGGTTTTCTTTTGGTAAGAAGTAAATCAAATCGAAATCGTAAAAATGAATCAGCATAGATATGATCCGGAAATTTGGTCAAGTAATGTGGAAGAGTATTGAGTAGCTTTGGTTCAAATGCACCCATCTTGACCGCCTGATATGTGTTGATTTTATCAAGCGTTGCTGTCCAGTAGGGATGTAACGGTATTACGGTATACCGTTAAAGATACCCTGAACAATAATAACCGTCACATTGTTTATACCGGTATACCGTTCATACCGTTAAGTGTGCTTTTCAATCTGATTTGGAAAGGCTGCAGTAAGCAAGTTCTACGCAGTCTTGGTCTTGCACTGTTGGATGTGCCGTCTGCCAAGTAGTTTCAGTTTGAGCAGTTTTTAATGCCATTCCATAAACCACACGTGCCTGACACAAAATCAACATGTTAGCAATAGGAAGAATAAATACAGTGCCAAGAAGGAAAGGGGTTTACTTTTTTTAATTTACATTTTTTTTTTTAAAGCGCTCACACAGCCCCAGGGCATAGAGGCGCTGTTAAAGAAATTGGTTTTGTTTATCTTGTTGCGTAATTGTTTTTGTCTTAGTTGCGTATTTATAACATGCTTAAACACCCAGAGGTTTCTAATCGCGGACCCAGGGATGAAACCTGTGTTGCTTCGTGTCGTCTTGCTTCCAAGGCACGCATGTTGCCGCTGAGCTGTCCTCCCGGGACTTTGGGTTGGCGGCTTTGGGGTTTATATATTTATAATGGATAATGTTTTCTAAACATATGACAATGGCGGATTTCCCTGGTTCTATCATTGAATTTACATATAATAAGTCACACTGCGAAATGTAATCATCTCTGTGGGTATTCCCTGCTGCCATACCAAAGGGTAACATGTCTGTGATTACTGAACACCTTTTGGCCCAGAAGTAAACCAAAGGCTGTAACGTAAAGAGAGAGTGTGTGTTCGTGTGTATGCGCACAAGCGTATACTACCATCAGACTCCATTGATCTGTGGCATGCAGGTGATCAAGATGGCAACATGTTCATCTTCACCAGTAGCCAGTGGGGGAGCTAAAAGCCTAAATGACCAATTAAGAAAAGCTATTCAGTTTGCTTTGCCAGTCGCAGCAGGGCCCCACCTCCCCCTCCTCTCCACACGTGCGTTTGTGTTTGGTGCAAGCAAGGGGTGGCATTTCAGTGGAAAGTATGTTGAAAAGGCCAATCTGGCCCTGGGTGCATGGTTTTGTTTGTGATGATAAATCTGACAATTTATGACCTTTTAGAAAATATTTGTTAAGATTACTTAACTCCACCTGCTATACCACGATAACCATGATATACCGTCATTTGGCAAGAAGGTTATCGTACCATCATAAAACTAATACCGTGACACCCCTACTATCCAATCTTGTCTCCACAATTTAGTTTTGGCTTTGTCCGGATATTCTAAGAGTAAAGCTTCCGAGATATCGGCCTCCTCTAATACTGCACAACATGCTATTTTCCATTCAAGCATAGGTCTGGATGATGAGGATTGAAATGCTTCTTTAAGGACAGGGAATAGATTACTTGAGGTATTTTGAGATATTAGGCATTTCCTATAAATTGCCAACATTAGCCAAGATACCGATGTATGAAGGGACACAAGGCCTAGTTCATAGCGAATTAATGCACTTGGTGTGCTTGCAGGCACAGGGAGTATGAATTTCCAATAGATGCCCTCTAAGATGTCCCACTGTACAGATTGTGGAGAGGCCTTGGATTGGCTCCCGTAAGTGATGATGGGCACAACTTTTTGCATATAATATATTCTCGCTGGGGTGAGAAAATGTACCATATTCCACTTGTATTGCTTTCCCCTGAATAGCTAAAAGTCTCATTCTCAAAGTCAGTTCTCCTTTATATGGTTGATCAGATGGGTGAGAATCTATGTTAACTCCAAGGTATTTGATTTCATTTATCTGGAGTAACGAGGTGCCACCCAATTTCCAGTTACATTTTTAAAAAATTGTAGTGCGAATATGTTGAAAGGTAAATATGATAGATTTATTTGTATTGATTATTAAATCATTTTTTGAGGCAAACTCTGATAGAGCGCTCAGTTTCCTTTGTAATCCGATTGGAGTTCTGTCTAAGACAATGAGATCGTCAGCATATAGTAGATAAGATTTCTCATGTTATCTCATGTTTTCCCAATTTTATCTAAGAATTGTAATTCTGAGGATGAAGCAGGGTTCCAATAAATATTTATAATAATACTGGTCGGAAAAAGGGGGTGGTTAGAATTGGTTGTGGACAATTTAGCCACTTGAATGCCTGGGTCTGGAGATAACCAAGCCTGAAGTGCCAGTTGTGAGTCATTGCGAACAGCAATGAGAAGACCAGCCGCTGGTCGACCTCTGGTGGATTTGGAAGCTAAGATCGATTCAATTTGATGGTTGGCCCAGGTTGGAATTGATAGCATCCATGTTTCTTGTAGTAAGACTATATCAAATTTGTTCATATGAGAGGATTCAGAAAATAGAAGGTGAGAGAATCCTCTGGTATTCCATGATGCTAATGAGCAGACATGAGTGCTAGCTGTCATATCATTCTAGTGGTCTAATTGTTCATTTTTTTTATTCGCACTTCTCACCCAATCCCATTTAGAAGGTAGAGCGTTTGTTGCTGGGCCAGGGGCCTTCATGCAATTACAACATGATTTTTCATTAGTGGCCATGGCTTTGTCATTTGGCTTAGAAAAAGAAGCAACTGAGTTGTGACCTAGAGCTTGATTATTTCGAGGAGGAGGTGTTATTGCCTCAAGACGCATTCCTTTGGTAAACAATTGTTGTCTCTCGGCCTATACTATGTTTTTAACAAGTAACGAGGGGATAGTGATTAGGGTAATATCTTGTTGTGCAGGTACAGGATATTTAACTGATTCAATGTCACTAGATTGTATTTGTGTCAGGGAGGGAATAGAGTTAAAGACCGCTAGTATTGTCGTTCGATTCGGAAAAGGGTCCGAATACACTCTATCTAGAATTGTGAGGCGAATGTTTTCGTCTTTTAGAATAGAAGGGTCTGGACAATAGATAGCTGGTCTTATTTCCTCATAGATTGTATCTAGAGTGTTCGATGATTGAAGCAGAAAGGGCTGAGCAGAATTTGATGGTAGAGTAGCACGAATATCGTTTTCACTCAGCCTAGAATTTATAATAGTCTTATTAGAAAAATCATCTGAGGAGGAAAAGGGTGGAATTGGACACACAGTGCACTCCTGAGATCTAGAGCCATTTGAGTTCGAGTTGGTGTGTCTGTGATCCATAGTTACATGAAAAGTAGGCGTTATGAGCTGTTCATGTGTGGAATCTAAATTTACCCGATGAACAGATTCACCAACAATCAGAGGTGCATTAGCTACCATTCCACTTTTCGGTTGAGATGCGCCAGGTACAGGATTTGACTTATCAGAAGTCTTACCTTTGGAGATGCCAGTCGCCAGACCCGGAAGAGTAGCTGGAGTTTCATTTTCTTTGCAACCGGGAGGAGAACCCGAGGACACCTCTTCAGCAGTAATGACCGGCCTTTGGAGAGGAGAGGATAAGTTCGATATACATTTTTTGGTCTTTGATTTTTTAGTTGCGGACGAGACCATATATATATTAAAAAAAAATCTTTGCTCAATGTTATGGTTAGTGTTTGAGTCATTTAAACACTGTGATGTTTGTTTTCTATTTCCCTTTCTTTTCCTTCTTTTGTTCTGGGAGGATGTCGAAAAGAGATCATATAACGGTTTTTCAATAATTGACGGGTCATGAGTCTCAGGACTAGTTCATTCTGGTTCAAGTGAATCTTCAATGTCTAGCACGATTGAAGGCAGAACTTCTTCGGGTATGGAATGTGGCATCTCTGTAGGTATTACACTTTGTAAGGCTTGTTGTCCAGATTTCACATGGGGGCCAACCATCCCAGAATTGATGACTCACTTTATTGGTAGCAAGCCAATCAAGCTTGCTATGCAATAGAACCAATGATTCATTTTGAGTAGCAGATCTGAGGTCAATTACCTCATATAATTTGGCAAGCGAAGAAATTCTGCCATTTAGGGGCGCTAAGGCCGCTTCAAGAACGGGATTAGAATTTGAAGGAAATCCGAAAGAAGGTCTTGGGGTTGGTTTGGTAAACGAGGCTACTAAAGATGATACAGAGTCATCAGAAGAAATTATATCCTGAGGAGCATCAGTAGGATATAACTCTGGGGAGTTTGAGAGCGCAGAGTGCTGAGTATTTGTTTTGGACAAAGTATTATTCATAATAGCACCAGAAATTGGTAGTTTCTCAAAGGATTGAGTAGATTGGAAAGATGGGATTGGGAGAGACGGAATTAACTCGGACGCAGTTAACTGAGCCTGGCTAGGTTGGCTGAACGAGTTACTCTTCCGATGTGATGGACCTAAAATCTGGGAATATAAAGGAATCTGTGTGAAAATTTGATTTGTTTGTGGTTGATTAGGGACCTGAGGATCCATGTAGAACTCAGGTAAATAGGTCGGCGTGTGAAAGCTGTCGGAAGTGATATGACTACAGTCCGCCGCAACACAACCTTGCATTGTTGCATCAGATAGTTGGTTTGGCAGGAACGTTCCATTGGTGTTAGCGATAGACGGGAATTGCCTAAAAGCAGTGGGTGTAAGTTCGTTAATAGGTTTAGCAACCCTCACGTTCGGAGTTCGCACAGAGTCATCTTTGACTAGGAAAGTGTGGATGTTCGCAGAAAATGCGATGTTTTTAGGAGGTTTAGCGGTGGCCTTACCCGTTATCGAGTTCTTGGGAGATTTCAGGAAGTATTGGCGCTGTAAGGTGGGGTTTAGATGGCGAGGCATGCCCACAGTAAGTCGATTCATTATGCAATTGGATTTAAATAGAAGGGTTTTTAGAATTAAATTTGGGTAGTAAATGCGAACAGCAGGTTAGCACTTCGCTTTCAGAGACTAACAAGCGAAATCCTCGAGACTGGCTAACCGACCCGAGCTTTGCTGCTGCGAGCTGATGACTGACTCGCTGCATCGAGGCTCAGCGGTCAGCAGTCAGTACTCGAGCGGGTGCACGGGTGCGCGCAGGGGCTGGTTGAAATAGGCGATCACATGAGGGGGCGTGGCCAATTGAACTATAACAAAAAAGAGATGTATATATCAGTAAAACTGCAGCAGTTAGTGAAGTCCTGGTAATTGATGAGGTTAGAATGTATATATAAATATACCGAGGCAGTGCAGTAAACAATCCTTTGCTAATCCAATGATGAATATTGAGCGCGATGAGGCAGTGTTGTCTGCAGACCTGCAGTCAGTACTCGTCTGGTACTCGAGCAGGTGCGGGTGAGCTGGGATAGTGCCCGGGGGTGCAGACTAGGGTGGAAGGTTGTCTGTGCACAGAAGGTTCAGATTGTTAGCGTAATGTACTTTGGGGAATGCAGTTTGCCATTGAACTATATAAAAATGACTCTGCATGCATTCACATACTAGTAATGTTTTCTATGGAGCACATGCACTCAATATCCATCGAAGGTCATTCCAAGTTTGGTCGTGCAGGAAAATAAAGGTGGTTCTCCCTGCCATGCGTCCACCCTCCTGAACAGAAGCCTAACTGCTCTGCTGGAGCTGCCATTTGAGAGTCTGGTCTTTCCTTTTAGTTGACAATGTTCTACCCGTAGGTTAGTTGATTAAACAGCCCCCACCAGAGGATTGTGCAAGAATCTCCCCAACAGATAGCAAGTGATAAGTAAAAGTGAATACGTTGTAAACTGGACCACATTGAAAGTAGGACAGTCTAGTCAGTAATAACACTTATGGTGAACAGCCAGCCCGGACATACTTGCTGTGGAATGGTATGCTTACTGGTTGGGAGTCCTTAGATGGTAATACTGGCTTATATTGGTGCAGTCTGCATGAAGACCCATGCGAACAACCAGCATGAGTATATTTTTATACTGGCATATGTTGTGAGCAAAGGTGGCATGAAGTGCATTGGACAATGTTCCTGTGCACGGTTGGTGATTGCAACTATTGGGTTTTCCATGTGCTACCATACAAAACCAATTGCAAACGGTATGAGTTTCTACCCAATTTTGCAAAGAAAGTGCTGTAAAATGCATCTTTTTAACCCAATGTTTTAAACTTGTTCTTGGGGGTGAGAACCCCCCTCAGGCACTGCTTGTTTGGTTTGGGCTCCCTCACTGCGCTCTGTCGATCCTGCATAATTGTCGCAAACATTTAAGCTTCTTAATTTTAGAAGTTCACCAGCCTCAACTGCAGATCACTTCTGTCACTGGGTGTGATGTGTGTTTTAATGTGCACACAGGGTCACGTAGCAATCCTATATATCGTTAGGCATTTGATACATACTGTAGTCTGCCATAAACCTTTCTTCAGCAGAGAAATCTAATTTTGCTGCAGTTTACATATCTCACGGCTCCTGATTGCGGTGGAGCCGCAGCAAAAAATTGTAACGGGCCTCACCACACGTATGATAGCCCTGAACATGATTGGCCTCTCCACACCACATGATTCCGGAAACACACCACACACGGCGTCTAGTGCCCATTTGCCACCCCAGCTGCTGTTTGCGGTAACGGGCCTCACCACACGTGTGACAGCCCTGAACATGATTCCGGAAACACGCCGGCCGTCTGAGCCTCCCAACTCTTCTTTCCCGCCCCAGCTGCTCGCCCTGTTGGGCTGTTTGGTAGCTTTGAGGTCTTGGCTGAAAGTGGGGTGATGTCGATGTTCCTGCAGACGGCGGCTGGCAGGCAGGGAGTGTTGCTGATTGAGCTGATTGGCTCGTATTTAGGTGCTGAAGCCTTTATAAAGGGCTCGCGGGAGCCTGCGACCAGAACTAGATCACTGAACTGCAACTAGAGCGCCGCGACGCCCCCAGGTGAGTGCAGGCGCCCACCTCGCCCTGCAGCTTCAGTTTCATTTCCTTTACATTCCATATTCCTAATTCCCCCAGCGACCCTCCTCTAGCTACATAGTCGCCCGGCAGTGCGCCTCGCGTTCCTGCACTGGGCATCCAGGCGCTAGCCCAGCCGGGCTGGCGCTGTCCCGTTACATGAAGCGCGCCGCTCAGTCCCTCGCCCTGACTGCCACTGCCAGGGTGCTGGCCCAGTGCTCCAGTGAGTGCTGCCGCGTGCTGCCCTACTGCCAGGCTGCTGGAGTGTGTGCTGCGGCGTACTGTCCCATTGCCAGGCTGCTGGAGTGTGTGCTGCGGCGTACTGTCCCATTGCCAGGGCGCTGGAGTGTGTGCTGCGGCGTACTGTCCCATTGCCAGGGTGCTGGAGTGGGTGCTGCTGCGTGCTAGCCCATTGCCAGGGCGCTGGAGTGTGTGCTGCTGCCCCATTGCCAGGGCGCTGGAGTGGGTGCTGCTGCCCCATTGCCAGGGTGCTGCCCCATTGCCAGGGTGCTGTAGTGTGCTGCGGCGTACTGTCCCATTACCAGGGTGCTGGGATGGGTGCTGCAGTGTGTGCTGCTGCCCCATTGCCAGGGTGCTCGAGTGTGTGCTGCTGCCCCATTGCCAGGGAGCTGCAGTGTGTGCTGCTGCCCCATTGCCAGGATGCTGCCCCATTGCCAGGGTGCTGGGGTGGGTGCTGCGGCGTGCTAGCCCATTGCCAGGGTGCTGCCCCATTGCCAGGGTGCTGGAGTGGGTGCTGCTGCGTGCTGCCCCATTGCCAGGGTGCTGGAGTGTGTGCTGCTGCCCCATTGCCAGGATGCTGCCCCATTGCCAGGGAGCTGCAGTGTGTGCTGCTGCCCCATTGCCAGGATGCTGCCCCATTGCCAGGGTGCTGGGGTGGGTGCTGCGGCGTGCTAGCCCATTGCCAGGGTGCTGCCCCATTGCCAGGGCGCTGGAGTGGGTGCTGCTGCGTGCTGCCCCATTGCCAGGGTGCTGGAGTGTGTGCTGCTGCCCCATTGCCAGCAGGCTGCCCCATTGCCAGGGAGCTGCAGTGTGTGCTGCTGCCCCATTGCCAGGATGCTGCCCCATTGCCAGGGCGCTGGGGTGGGTGCTGCGGCGTGCTAGCCCATTGCCAGGGCGCTGCAGTGTGTGCTGCTGCTCCATTGCCAGGAGGCTGCCCCATTGCCAGGGAGCTGCAGTGTGTGCTGCTGCCCCATTGCCAGGAGGCTGCCCCATTGCCAGGGAGCTGCAGTGTGTGCTGCCCCATTGCCAGGGTGCTGCCCCATTGCCAGGGCGCTGGGGTGGGTGCTGCGGCGTGCTAGCCCATTGCCAGGGCGCTGGGGTGGGTGCTGTAGCGTGCTAGCCCATTGCCAGGGCGCTGGGGTGCGTGCTGCGGCGTGCTAGCCCATTGCCAGGGTGCTGCGGCGTCTCTTCAAGGTCAGGCACTTGCTCGGCAAACTTTCCAAGTGGGCGCGTTACATGTTCTCAAGCTCGTGCGATAACTTCGGCATTGTGGTGCCGCTCCCCCAGGGACGTGCTCCTGTGCTCGGCCACACCTGCACCGATTGCTGCACCCACACCCCCATGCTCTACTCCTGCCCCTACACAAACTGCGATGCCCGTTCACCCGCTGCGTTGCCCACTGCGACATCGATCTCTGATTACAAATACTGATCCATATTGGCCCCTTTCCGATTACACACCAGGGTTCAAAAGGACCTAAAAACACAGTTTGAAGAGTTGGGCCTCTCTGCAGCGCCAGAGGGTCCAGATACGGTCCCATGGAGGCCATCTATATAATGTTCAATAGCTCCTTCTTAGCTCTCCTGCAGCTGCAGACTGGAGGGCAGAGCAATGCCTTCCTTTTTCACCCTAAATACCCCCCCCCCCCCAACTTCCTAGATTTCTTTGCGGGAGGGGTGGGGGCGTGATCTTGCTTATTATTTTCCTAATTGCATGCAGAATGGACCTGGGACATGCCTCGTGGCGAGATGTGCAGACATTGCCAGGGCGCTTTCTACTCAATGTACTGCCAGTACTAGATAATAGTAAATGTTCAGAACCTCCCAAACACCCCCGCCCCCCAGTTTTGCACGGCGCATCGCGGCACATTCAACTTCTCGGGTGCAGTATAGACGTAAACGCGCAGGTATTCTATTCAGTGTAAACGGAGGCGCAAGCGTGCAACCTATTTCTAAGAGGCCCCCATTTCTGACAATGAGGGGTGGAGTTCTGCCCAGGGTCACACAAACACACTGAGGGCGGAGTGCTGCCCAGGGTCACACAAACACACTGAGGGCGGAATTCTGCCCAGGGTCACACAAACACACTCTGGGTGGAGTTCTGCCCAGGGTCACACAAACACACTGAGGGCGAAGTGCTGCCCAGGATCACACAAACACACTGAGGGCAGAGTGCTGCCCAGGGTCACACAAACACACTCTGGGTGGAGTTCTGGCCAGGGTCACACAAACACACTGAGGGCGGAGTTCTGCCCAGAGTCACACAAACACACTCTGGGTGGAGTTCTGCCCAGGGTCACACAAACACACTGAGGGTGGAGTGCTGCCCAGGGCCACACAAACACACTGAGGGTGGAGTGCTGCCCAGGGTCACACAAACACACTGAGGGCGGAGTGCTGCCCAGGGTCACCCAAACACACTCTGGGTGGAGTTCTGCCCAGGGTCACACAAACACACTGAGGGCGGAGTGCTGCCCAGGATCACACAAACACACTGAGGGCAGAGTGCTGCCCTGGGTCACACAAACACACTCTGGGTGGAGTTCTGCCCAGGGTCACACAAACACACTGAGGGCGGAGTGCTGCCCAGGGTCACACAAACACACTGATGATGTTCAGGGGTTCTTTCCAGAACAAACTGAATGTGTCCCAATGCACCATGCAAAACTAGAGCTGGTCTTTTGGATGTTCTAAGTGGTACCACAATGAGCAGATTTCATTAAAGTGCATTAACTGTACTCGGGTCAAATGTCACACAAATCAATTTAATAAAGGAAACCAACAATAGACATAGGAGGAAAGCAGTTGGTTAGAACAATTGGCAGAATACTGGCCCCTACCACTAGACACAGTTCTGTGTGGAGATCACCCCCCCCACCTGTAAAGTAAAGATATATCACAAGCCCAGTCCATATATTGTTCAATTAGTCTTATTCCCTTCTACAATGTTTCTACCACTGCAATGTACCTGGAATAGCAGAGTTCGGCGACGGATCCTTCTTGAGCAGCTCCCTTTAAAGCAGGAGCCACGGATCGTCGAGATCCCTCAAAGAAAGTGAACTCGGCATTGAGGCAGCAGCGTCAGTCCCGGCAGTGCTTTTTGATGATAGGTCGAAGACGTCCTGCAAGGAAGAGGCGTGCAGGGCACCTCAATGTCGATAGTTCAGGACCGTAAAGAGTTTGAAGAACTGTGGCCCAGCAAGGCCATCGAGTCGTCCGGCATCTCTACGGTCTTTGGGTGGCGAGAAACCCACTGGTGCATGCTTCTCGGTGCGTCGACGGCCTGGCCTTCTCCGGTGGGATAAAGCGGTCGGCTATGAGAACGAGCATGTCCGGGAATCAAAATGTCTTAATCAAGGAATCGTTGCAGCTCCGGTCGTCAATGGCACGGCATCAGGCGGTCCCTGCTTCTGGGCAACACGGCTTCAACGGGCCTCCAGCATTTATATAGCAAACCTGCAAACCCTGGTTGACGACGGTGGACGGAATGTCTGGTGCTTATCTTCATTCTCCTCGGCGGTCCCCATCTCCGGTCGGCAGCCTGTCGAGGGTCTGATATCCAGGGAGCTTCGGCAAAGGTTAGCAATGCTCGATGGTCCCTCGGAGCACGGGAAGAGTGCGCTTAACCAGATCCTCTCTTGGATCAGTCTCGATGTCACGGCAGCTTTCAGATTGCAGTGAAGGTAACAGCAGTCAACCTTCTTCGGGTTCGGCTTCGAAATTCAGCTTCAGTTTCTACTTCAGCTCCTGAGCTAATTCTAGCAGTCAGAGGCCCCCAGATATACCAGTTGATCTCCCATTCATTCTGCTGGGTCACACTCAGGCAACCAATCACTCAGAAGGGCATTCAGCAGTCAGTCAGCCAATCAGGCATACAGTGCATTCAGGCCACCCTCCTCCCTCTCAGACACTCACAACAAGAAATGTGGATTGGGATAAGTTCTCAGCCATTCAACACTACACACTGCATTCATACCAGTTTCGGGCAGGGCTGTCTCAGTCATTGTGTTTCATACTGCAAACCAGACATCCACAACAAGTGCATATTGATCACACACTCCATTCACTCAGGTCGCACAACATACAGTCACTGGGAAGGCTCCAGCCAGTCTGGCCTGGACTTCACTACAATACCATATATGTAACTTCCACCCAACAGCCAGTAGGGGGGAAGGGACAGAGACGGGGCTTCCCAGGTCTTTGGGAAAACAGGGTAACAGGTAACAGGCAATAGAAAGCAAGTAGTTTGGGAGTGGCGCGCATGCCCAGTGCGGGGAGGGGGCACATTTTGGTGTTTCGCCCTGGGCACCAAATGGACTAGAAACTGCCCTACCCCTGACATACCCCCATCATTTCAATTGCCTACAAATGTATGCATAAGAGTGCGGGTGCTAACGACAAAGGCTTTACATTATTAATTGCTGAGCCTTTGTTAAAAGTTCAGCCCCCGCACTGGTTACTGTGTGTGTGTCGGGCCCTCTGCTACCACGGCTCTGCACTTCAGCCAGCTCAACTCAACATCGCCATCATGTTAGGGGGGCTAAAGCCACGTCTCCTCAATGGCCGTTGTGCCACCGTCTCACGTTTTAGTTGTACGTATGCATGTGTGTTGTGTGCACACAGGGCATGTCAATGGAGGTGCGAGTGAGTGTGTGCAGGCACAGGTGTGTTGACTGTGTCTGTGAAAGAATGATAAACAATACATTATTTGTTTGTATGTAGTCAGTGGAATGAACTTTGTCAATGTTATGTTCTGTAACTGGGTGAAGATGTCTGGGGGCTGTTAGGGAGAATTCTCAGAAATGTGCGAATTCCTCTCCACCTTAGAGACCCCCAGCTCTTTTGCTTGTCTCTAGGACTTTCTCATTTTTACTTGGAGTTAGTGAGACCCTTTTTTTCCCACTCTCTCATGTATTTCTTTTTTAGACTGTGTCTTTATTAATTTAAAAAAATGTAACATTGTATACAACATTTCACCCCCCCCCCCTTCCCCCTTCCCCCCTCCTCTCCGGAAAAGTTTAGTCCATTCTCTGTCTTTCAGGAATTTGCTGATTCACTTAGCTACTTCAGTTGAAGAGGTCCAGTATCCTTATTTTATGTGGGCACCATTGTTCATTGTAGTCCGACTGGAGGTACCCCAGAACTATACCCCAGTCTGTTCTGAACTTTTGATGTTCCCCCTGGTTAGAGTAAGTTATTCACTCCATGGCTAGGTATGACCATACTCTTCTCGTCCAATCCACTGTGAGTGGGAGGCTATTTCCATCCATGCCCCTATCAGTAGAACCATAAAGTTTATTTTCTGTGTCACGTTCCACTGTTTGTCCCTGTTGTCCCAGAGGCCCCCCAGCCACACTTGTTCCCCTCAGCCTCTGAGAACATTCCCTGCTCTCCCCAGAAAGTACTTAGGCTCGGGCAGTCCCACCAGACATGTCGCCAGTCTCCTCGACCTCCACATACCCTCCAGCATCTATCTGGGGTAGTGCCATACATTGCGTGTAGTCGTTCTGGCGTGTAGGGCCATTGCATCATCATTTTCATCCACATTTCCCTTGTTTGAATGGCTTCAGTGAGCTCCGGTATTCTGCCCCATATAAATTCCCACCTGTCCATGGGGAGTGAGGTTTTAAGTGTTTTCTCCCATCTTTTAATGTATTGCCACTTTACAGTTTCTTCTTGTGCGTTTAGGTATCTATATGCATTGGAGACAAACTTGCGATTACCTGTGAGTCATTCTGTATGTTTCAAACGGGGTTAGAGCTCTAGTCGCCGCGCTTTGTATGCGCTGCGTACTCAACCAATGGTGTATTTGTTCATATTTGTATTTGTCTCTGGGGGACAGGCTAAACGATGTCTCGCATTTCGCAACTGATTTGATCTGCTGGTCTTGAAACATATCTCCTACCATTTTACACCCCGCCTCTTCCTGTTTCCGAAATGCCCCCTTTTCCATTCCTGGGGGGAATTCCGGGTTTTTAAATCATGGCATAAAGGGGGCTGGTTCCTTTGTTAGGGTTCCTTTCAGTGTGGCTTTGTACCATAGACTCATGGTCGATTTCATTATTTCACTTATATAGACATTGGGGTGTTTGTGTTGTTTGCTGATCCATAGGTGTCTGGTGGATGTTGTCGCCACCGCCCTATCCTGTGCTTCTCAAATTTTCTCTGCATTTACGGTATCCATTCTTTCAGGACCCATAGCTGTGCGGCTCGTAGTATTTCCTGAAGTGTGGGAGGGCGCACCCCCCCTCTTTTCTATGGGCTGTCAGGACCGCGCTCGATACCCTAAGAGTTTTATTCTGGCATATGTACGCTGACACCATCTTCGTGAGGGACTTAAAGAAGGCTGGGGGAATTCTAATCGGGAGGGCCTGAAACAAATACATTAGTTTTGGCAGTATAGTCATTTTCACCGCCGTTATTCTACCCCACCAATTCAGTAGGTTCATTTTGGTTTTTATCTAGGAGCTGAGGGTAGTTATGAACATATAAATCTTCCCTTTTCCCCGTGAGTGTAATTCCCAGGTAATTAACCCCTTTGGTCGCTATTTTCAGTTGTAGGTCTGTCGCTACTGCTTGGATATTTCCCCTGTTCCCTGCCAGTACCAGGATCTCTGTTTTTTGCCTGTTAATTTTAAGCCCTGATACCTCTATTTCGCGCATGAGATGCAGGAGTGATCTTTCCGGGTCACCTAGCGCCACTAACATATCATCCGCGTATGCTATTACTTTATGGGCCCGTCCCGCCATTTCTATGCCTCCGATCTCTGGTGATTCTCTAATTTTTGTCAGTAGGGGTTCTAGGTATAATGCATTTAGTAGTGGGGATAGCGGGCATCCTTGCTTGGTGCCTCTCTCTATTTGTAATATATCGGATACCCCCCCCCCCCCCGTTCACTGCAAGCCTTATCGTCGGGGAGTTGTAGTTAGCGCGGACCATATCTATGAAAGCTTTGCCCATGCCCATTTACTTCGGTATTAAGAAGAGGAACGACCACTCCACCCGGTCGAACGCTTTCTCTGCGTCTATGGCGACCACGGCTGCGGGGAATTGAGTGACCCAATTTTTTCCACTAAATGTAAGACCCTTCTAACGTTATCATGTGTTTGTCTGTTTGGGACAAACCCTGATTGATCTAATTGGATGAGCTTCAGGAGGAGTTGTGCCAGCTTTGTGGCTAGTATCTTGGAGTATAATTTTGCGGCCAGGTTGATTAGTGCTATCGGGCGATACACGCTTGGGAGTTGTTCATCCTTCCCCTTTTTGTGGAATACCAATACTTTTGCTTCATTCATGGTTTGGGTGACATTCCCCCTCTCTTTAAATGAGTAGAAGAGGTCTGTGAGGATGGGGGCAAGAATATCTTTATATGTCTTATAGAACAGAGCAGTGTGCCCATCTGGGCCTGGGGCTTTATTCTTGGGGAGGTCCTCAATTGCTTTGTTTACCTCTTCTAATGAGATGTCCCTGTCCAGGTGACATTTTTCTTCCTCTGAAATTAATGGGAGGGTAACCTCTTCTAGATGTGCCTTCTGTCGTTCCATCCCCGGACGGTCTGAGGAGCACAGCTCCTGGTAGAAGCGTTTGAATATATAACGTTTTTATCTGTCCCATGTCGTCTTTGAGGGCCTCTATTGTCTGGGACTGCTCCTTCCCTTTCAGTTGTCTAGCTAAGAGTTTGTCGGCCTTGTTAGCTTTCACATAGTACCAATGCTTGGTGTAAAGGAGGTCCCTCTCCGCCTTTTTAGTGTTTCCAGCTGCCCTTGGACGTGTCTTGGTTTTTTTTGGAGTTTCCTAGTTGGTGTTTGTATGACCTTGGCTTGGATCGCCCTAATGTTTGCCTCCAATTCTGCTTCCCATTGACGGATCTGTTTCTCCCTCTGTGATTTATGAGCTATGAGGTGTCCCCTTGTGACCGCCTTCAGGGCCTCCCAGAGAGTTCCTGGTGTCTATGTAGTCTGTAATGTGCTCTCTGAGAGTCTGTCCCATGACCGGATCTCTTGACAATGTCTTCTGGAAGGTGCCAGCCCTATAGCCTTGCGTGTTTTTGTGACCAATGGAGGGAGGTCCAGACTGGGGCGTGATCAGAGAGAGTTGTTGTGCCCATCTCAGCCTGCTGTATTTTCCCTAGGAGCCCCACCGTGGCCCAAAGATAATCTATTCTTGAGCCCGTGTTGTGTACGTGCGAGAAATAAGTAAATCCTGTCTGGTTGCCCTGGCTCTATCCACTTGCACCTCAGATAGAGGCGGAGGGTTCAGGAAAGGGGTGGGAACCTTGATTAGTCCTCCGTCTCTATCCACGTGCACCTCAGATAGAGGTGGAGGGTTTGGGAAAGGGGTGGGGTCTTTGATTAGTGGCCTGGCTCTGTCCACTTGCACCTCTCAGATAGAGGCGGAGGGTTCAGGAAAGGGGTGGGGCCCTTGATTAGTCCTCCGGCTCTATCCACGTGCACCTCTCAGATAGAGGCGGAGGGTTCAGGAAAGGGGTGGGGACCTTGATTAGTCCTCCGGCTCTATCCACGTGCACCTCAGATAGAGGCTGAGGGTTCAGGAAAGGGGTGGGAACCTTGATTAGTCCTCTGCCTCTATCCACTTGCACCTCAGATAGAGGCGGAGGGTTCAGGAAAGGGGTGGGAACCTTGATTAGTCCTCCGCCTCTATCCACTTGCACCTCAGATAGAGGCGGAGGGTTCAGGAAAGGGGTGGGAACCTTGATTAGTCCTCCGGCTCTATCCACGTGCACCTCAGATAGAGGCGGAGGGTTCAGGAAAGGGGTGGGAACCTTGATTAGTCCTCCGCCTCTATCCACGTGCACCTCAGATAGAGGTGGAGGGTTTGGGAAAGGGGTGGGGTCTTTGATTAGTGCCCTGGCTCTATCCACTTGCACCTCTCAGATAGAGGCGGAGGGTTCAGGAAAGGGGTGGGAACCTTGATTAGTCCTCCGGCTCTATCCACTTGCACCTCTCAGATAGAGGCGGAGGGTTCAGGAAAGGGGTGGGAACCTTGATAAGTCCTCCGCCTCTATCCACGTGCACCTCAGATAGAGGTGGAGGGTTTGGGAAAGGGGTGGGAACCTTGATTAGTCCTCCGGCTCTATCCACGTGCACCTCAGATAGAGGTGGAGGGTTCAGGAAAGGGGTGGGAACCTTGATTAGTCCTCCGGCTCTATCCACGTGCCCCTCAGATAGAGGCGGAGGGTTCAGGAAAGGGGTGGGAACCTTGATTAGTGGCCTGGCTCTATCCACGTGCACCTCTCAGATAGAGGCGGAGGGTTCAGGAAAGGGGTGGGAACCTTGATTAGTCCTCCGGCTCTATCCACTTGCACCTCAGATAGAGGTGGAGGGTTCAGGAAAGGGGTGGGAACCTTGATTAGTCCTCCGGCTCTATCCACGTGCACCTCAGATAGAGGCGGAGGGTTCAGGAAAGGGGTGGGAACCTTGATTAGTGGCCTGGCTCTATCCACGTGCACCTCTCAGATAGAGGCGGAGGGTTCAGGAAAGGGGTGGGAACCTTGATTAGTCCTCCGGCTCTATCCACTTGCACCTCAGATAGAGGCGGAGGGTTCAGGAAAGGGGTGGGAACCTTGATTAGTGGCCTGGCTCTATCCACGTGCACCTCTCAGATAGAGGCGGAGGGTTCAGGAAAGGGGTGGGAACCTTGATTAGTCCTCCGGCTCTATCCACGTGCACCTCAGATAGAGGTGGAGGGTTTGGGAAAAGGGTGGGGTCTTTGATTAGTGGCCTGGCTCTATCCACTTGCACCTCTCAGATAGAGGCGGAGGGTTCAAGAAAGGGGTGGGAACCTTGATTAGTCCTCCGGCTCTATCCACTTGCACCTCAGATAGAGGCGTGGGTTCAGGAAAGGGGTGGGAACCTTGATTAGTCCTCCGGCTCTATCCACTTGCACCTCAGATAGAGGCGGAGGGTTCAGGAAAGTGGTGGGAACCTTGATTAGTCCTCCGGCTCTATCCACGTGCACCTCAGATAGAAGCGGAGGGTTCAGGAAAGGGGTGGGAACCTTGATTAGTGCCCTGGCTCTATCCACTTGCACCTCTCAGATAGAGGCGGAGGGTTCAGGAAAGGGGTGGGAACCTTGATTAGTCCTCCGGCTCTATCCACGTGCACCTCAGATAGAGGCGGAGGGTTCAGGAAAGGGGTGGGAACCTTGATTAGTCCTCCGGCTCTATCCACTTGCACCTCAGATAGAGGCGGAGGGTTCAGGAAAGGGGTGGGAACCTTGATTAGTCCTCCGGCTCTATCCACGTGCACCTCAGATAGAGGCGGAGGGTTCAGGAAAGGGGTGGGAACCTTGATTAGTCCTCCGGCTCTATCCACTTGCACCTCAGATAGAGGCGGAGGGTTCAGGAAAGGGGTGGGAACCTTGATTAGTCCTCCGGCTCTATCCACGTGCACCTCAGATAGAGGCGGAGGGTTCAGGAAAGGGGTGGGGCCCTTGATTAGTCCTCCGGCTCTATCCACTTGCACCTCAGATAGAGGTGGAGGGTTTGGGAAAGGGGTGGGGTCTTTGATTAGTGGCCTGGCTTTATCCACTTGCACCTCAGATAGAGGTGGAGGGTTTGGGAAAGGGGTGGGGTCTTTGATTAGTGCCCTGGCTCTATCCACTTGCACCTCTCAGATAGAGGCGGAGGGTTCAGGAAAGGGGTGGGAACCTTGATTAGTCCTCCGGCTCTATCCACGTGCACCTCAGATAGAGGTGGAGGGTTTGGGAAAGGGGTGGGGTCTTTGATTAGTGGCCTGGCTCTATCCACTTGCACCTCTCAGATAGAGGCGGAGGGTTCAGGAAAGGGGTGGGAACCTTGATTAGTCCTCCGGCTCTATCCACGTGCACCTCAGATAGAGGCGGAGGGTTCAGGAAAGGGGTGGGAACCTTGATTAGTCCTCCGGCTCTATCCACGTGCACCTCAGATAGAGGCGGAGGGTTCAG
This sequence comes from Ambystoma mexicanum, assembly GCF_040938575.1. Taxonomy (NCBI): domain Eukaryota; kingdom Metazoa; phylum Chordata; class Amphibia; order Caudata; family Ambystomatidae; genus Ambystoma; species Ambystoma mexicanum. Next base: position 844,892,974 of record NC_090938.1, read on the forward strand.
GAAAGGGGTGGGAACCTTGATTAGTCCTCCGGCTCTATCCACGTGCACCTCAGATAGAGGCGGAGGGTTCAGGAAAGGGGTGGGAACCTTGATTAGTCCTCCGGCTCTATCCACGTGCACCTCAGATAGAGGTGGAGGGTTTGGGAAAGGGGAGGGGCCCTTGATTAGTCCTCTGGCTCTCGGAGAGGATGCTAGAGAGCTGACCAAAATGGCCACTCATCTGAGCTCCCGTGTGGCTCTTGATAAATCCTGGCTAATCGAGACTGATCCGGTGGGTATTAGACCCAAAAACTTGCATGAAATCTGACAAGAGAAGCCTAAGACCGTTCACCCCAAAATCACAAAGTTTGGAGAACCAGGAGCAGAGAAACGGCCCATTGGGCAGCCAGACCAGAAACGAAAAGGACGCACTGGCCTGCAAACACTCCGCCGCCGCCCAATACCCCTCAGTGAAAACAAGCCCAGGGATCGAGCAAAGAACTGGAGGCACGTCCGCAGGACTATTCAGAGACACCAGTCAAGACGCATAATACCAGCCCCCCACAAGAAGTCCTCCAACTACACGTCAGTGCTGGGAGGGCGCAAGAACGAGTCCCAGCCCCGCCGCCATAGCACGCACAACAGGGACGCCAGCCGGCACGCCAGACCAGGTTCTGAGGCACCCAGTGTGAAAAATCCTGATAAAGGAAAACAAGCGGGGGGACCCGGCGGGACATCGGAACCACGGCTGCCGAAAGACACCCACCTGGGCTGCTAGCAAAGCCGTAGACGTCTGCGGAGGGGCCCCGGCAAGCACTCGGCCAGCGAGCGGGCACAAGGGTAAGCTGCTCGCTGGGGCAGAGATGAGCAGCATCTCACCCGACATAACCCAAAACACAGCCCGTTGGGGGAGAGGGCTGAAGAGGCGCTCCACCAGCGCTCCGGAGACCAGGCCAACAGCAGACAAAACGTGACAACGAGAACTCTCCACCCAACAGTATATATCGGCGATGACGGGAGACACCTGCTGCGGGCCACGGCCCTCCTCGCCGACAGCTACTACCAGAGGCTGGAACATCTTCCCCGACATCCATAGCAGATTGAGAGCTGGTCCCAACGGCGAGGCACCGAAAAGGACCATCACAGACCTAAGGTACGGAGGCCCGGGGGGTGCATACCCATTGCTGTGACATATCAAGCTGGGACTAGACTGTGCTGAGAACCCCAGCGACACCCAGAGAGCGAATCCTGGTCCTGACACTCAGCCACACCCCGGTAATAAATACACTGATACTTCTCAGCGGGAGCACAGGGAGTGAGCCCATAATTGCCAATAGCAAGCCCCGTCAACGCCCGACACCAAGCGCTATATCAGCAAGACCAACACGTTGCATAAAGCAAAAACCCCTGGGGTTGTGCACAAGGCAGTTCAATCCATCTAAGACCCAGCGATCATAAGACCCCGCACCCCCCGGCCACACGAACTCGAGCGCAGTGGATAACGGCCTAATACTCCTAAGCATATCCCATCAGTGCGAGAGGCAGAATCACAATCCCAGGACCAGTGCAGAACAGGCGCGCCCCACTGGCCTCTCACCACCACACACATAAGGAGACAAAGCGAACACAACGGATCAACATTGCCTTGCGTCAGCAGCTCAGCCTCTACAGCCAACATCTTCCGATTTCCCCCCTAATTTGCCCGACCACAATATGGGAAAAACAGATAAACTACAACGCAAGCTGAACTTTGAAGCTGGTACTACATCCAAAGTAGGCCGGGGTCTCCATCACAAGAGACACCCCACGAAGATGACCCCCCCTCACCCCCAAGTCCCTAGACATCAGAGAAATTCTCCTTGAACTAAAAGCAGGGATTGGAGGCCTTGACAGCGAAATTGATGGCCTCTCCTCCAAGGTGGATCAACTACATCGGCTGGACAAGCATGCTGACCGTCTAGACAATGTAGAACGAGTATCTGACTTGGACGACAACACAACGTCCCGGGCAACAAGAGTAACAACCTTGGAAACACAAATGAAAGCAGTACACGCAAAGAACAAAGACCTCGAAGGGCGCTCTAGGAGAAACAACGTGAGAAATGTAGGGGTCAGGGAACAACAGCAACAAACAAAAATGGAAGACTATATCAAAACAATGTGTACAGAACTCTTTGGGTTCAGAAGACTGTTCGTCATTGAAAGGGCACACAGGATCCCATCCACGAGACCGATCCCAGGAGCCCCACCCCGCCCAATCATCGCAAAACTACTTAACTATAAAGATCGCGACGCGATTCTGAGACTTGCAAGAGAGAAAGGCGACCTGCACTACGACGGTGATTCAATCCACTTCTACCCAGACTTCTCCCCAACTGTCCAAGCACAAAGAAGATCCTTTATGAGTGTAAAACAAAGACTATGCGATAATCAGATACCCTACTCAATGCTCTTTTCTGCTAGACTTCGAATTCAACACGAAGGGAAAATTAAATTCTTTCAGTTGCCCGAAGAAACCAATGCATATCTGGACCGAGCTGGATGTGGGCCTCCCAACAATAACCCACGGCTACCACAGAGGGATAGAGCACGGAGAAACCCGCCGTAACATGGCACCCGAATCCAACCAAGATGACGAATATCGCAACAGACCCATAGGAATAAACACAAAAAAGAGAAGAGAGCTACAGGACTTGGGAAGCTCCCAATGCCCCTTGCACGGCACAGTTACAGTTCACAGGGTGGGAGCTAATGGGGAGGGCACAGGGACAAGCAATTTGGGGGTTGCTCGCGAGAAAGGGAGGGGGGAGAACAGGCAAGTTGGGGGACGCCAAGTTTAAGAATGTACAGAAGGTAACACATGCAACGAACCAAAACAAGACATCTCGAGCCCGAACCCCCCCCCCACCCCCCGCGCTGGAACGCACCAAGCCAAGACCCGGATATCCAACAATCAACCACAAGCCGACAAATATGGAGCCTTGAAAACAGCTCACCCGAAGGCACAGTAGCACTCAAATACCCAGCTGAAACACTGAGAAAAAAACGTACCTGTTCAACTTAACAACATGGAATATTAAAGGCGGCAACCAGTCCACCAAGACCAGGAAGATAACACAGTACCCCCGCTGACACAAAACTGATATAGCCCTTATCCAAGAAACACATTTACACCCTTCCTCCAAAAACATGTGGGCTAAGGAATGGGGCTGCCACAGGTACTTTGCATCCTTCTCCTCATACCCAAGAGGAGTCGCCATCCTAATAAACAAAACGACCAACTTCAAATTAATAAAAACTCGACGGAGAAGAGATTATATTCATAAACTCCTATGGCAGAAACACGGACGGACCCAATAATTTCAACTGGATAATGTCCCATTTAGAATCAAACAAGAAAGTCAAAATCATTTGGGGAGGAGACCTCAACACACCGCTAGATCTGTGCAAGGATAAATCCCACAACACAACAACTCCCCCCTCAAAAGCAAGTCTGCAAATCACCGAGATATGTTAGGCATACGACCTCAAAGACATCTGGAGAAGCAAACACAGGGAATCCCAAGAATATACCTACTACTCCTGGGTCCATAAAACCAGCTTGAGACTAGACTACCTTCTCGTGTCCTCCGACAGCCAATATCAATGGGGCGAATGCCACATCCTTCCCAGGTCGCTATCAGACCATTCAGCAGTTACCCTTGAGTGTATCACGTCTCAAGAAGATCCCAAAAGACCGCACTGGAGATTTAAACCCGGAGCCCTCCGGGACCAAGTGTCCGCTGAGGCACTACGAGTCGAAATCACATCCTTCATAGAAATTAACCAGGGCTCCGTGGCCTCAGCAGGCACGCTATCGAAAAACATTTAGATGCTATGTCAGAGTAGTCTGCCTAGCAAAAGAAAATGGGATACTCAAACTGATAAGAAGGGAACTGATTGCTAGCGAGACCAGGCTAAAAGATTTGCAACACACGCTTTCTTCCGCTAATGATCTTCGAACTCTAGCAATTCTTAAACAAGAACTAGGGACCTTTCAAACCACGGCAGAAAGGGAAATAAAATGTCTTACAAGACATCATAAGGTCCGACAATACGGCGAGGGACAAAAACCTGGGGCACTCCTAGCAAGACTTATAGCGACGGAGAGGAAACCCACGACGATAGAATCAGTCCTCAACCATACAGGAAACCCCGTCTACACCGAAGAATAAATATTGGAGACCTTTCGCAAGTTCTACCAAGATCTTTGAGTCGCATTATACTGCCAACCCCATAGAACTAGCACAATACCTGGACGTGATAGAGCTGTACTGGACGAATGCTGAACTTCGAGAATCTCTTAACCAGCTCATCAATAATGAAGACATTTACGAAGTGATTAAGGAGCTACCAAACACAAAAGCACCCGGCCCAGACGGGCTAACGGGTGAATTCTATAAAGCCTATGCAGACCTCCTGGCACCACTACTGCTTCAAGTCTACGAAGAGGCCCTGATTAATGGACAACTTCCGCCAACATTCTACATGGCCAACATTATCCTCCTTCTTAAACCCGGCAAACCCAAAGGAGACTGTGCCTCCTATAGACCCATATCATTAATAAATCTAGACGACAAAATGTTTGCTAAAATTCTTACCAAGAGACTATTCCCCCTAATGCCAGCTTTAGTGCTGGCTGATCAAGCAGGTTTCGTGTCAGGCAGGAATATCTCGTTTGGCATCAGAAGAATGTTTGGCTTGATGGAAGCTCTTGACCCAGAAAACCAGGCAGTAGTAGTACTATTAGATGCAGAAAAGGCATTCGACTCAGTTGAATGGCCCTTCATCTATTCAGCCTTAAAACGTATGGGCCTCGGCAAACGCTTTATACACTTGATTGCTCGACTGTACAAAAAACCCACTTCTTACATAACAATAGGCAACAGATGCTCAACCGAAATAAATTTACGACGAGGAACGAGACAAGGCTGCCCCCTGTCAGCATTACTATTTGCCTTGGTTATGGAACCCCTGGCCTCTGATCTAAGACTCTGCCACCTACATTGCGGACTCTCCCTAGGTACGCACAGGATGATAGTTTCCATTTACGCAGATTATATTGCACTATTTTTGCAAGATCCCGCTGAAAACCTAAACCCAATACTGAAATTCGGCACTTTCTCAGGACTAAAAATGAATAACTCAAAATCGATAATATTCCCACTGACGGCAACCACCAAGGAATTCACTAATGACTATGGCTTCAAATGGCAGCACTCAAAAGTTAGATACCTGGGGATCTTTATGTCCAGATCCTGCCGTGATATTATGCAAGATCATTGTGAATCTGCATTAGTGACCATTCAAAACAAAGTCAACAGATGGAAAACACTCCCACTCACACTTTGGGGCAGAGTAGCCCTGGTTAAAATGGTCATCCTTCCTTCCAAAACTACTCTATCTCTTCTCAAACATCCCACTAATCCTAACACAGAAGTTCATACAACGTATCAGAAGCGTGATCCATGACCTGGTGTGGGCAGGCAAAATTGCAAGAGTGGCATACACTAAGCTGACACTCTCGGTGGCACAAGGAGGACTAGCTCTCCCAGATATAGAGCACTACTACTGGGCTGCCCAAGCCCAATTCCTCAGCCATTGGTATGCTAGTCATTTTATTAGAACTCATGTCCAGATAGAGAGAGCTCTGGCAACACCTCACCTGCTCCGAGCCGTGATCTTTGGCGAAACACAACCACCCAGAACACAGATGAATATCGTTCACACAATGTATTCAATCTGGAAATATATGGCAAAGAGCGGAATCCAAAACAGATATTCCCCCCCTCCTTCCGGCGAAATTTATTCCGGGACTACTGCTCACCACAGAAAAGATTTTCCTCCAATGGACAGAAAAACTACAAATAAAATCCCTTGGAGATCTGTTCCCAAACGGCACATTTTTGTCACCCCAACAAGCTCGGGAAAGGGGAAGCAACAATGCACTAGACACATTAATCTATTTCAGACTACGACATACCCTCTGAGCTAAAATCCCCCACGTTCCCAGACCAGCCCGCTACCTGGCCACTACTACACGCAACAATACAAGCTCAAGGAGAAGGGTGCCTGGTCGCAAACATTTACAAGTCCCTCTCGATCAGAGACTCCACCAAACTCAGGACCTAGGAGAAAATGGGAAAGAGCTCTGAATACCACGATAACTGATAAAGACTGGAATTATATTCTCTGTCTCACAAAAAAAGTGGCAATTAACACCAGATACAGGCAGATCCATTTCAATTTCCGCCACCAGGTGTACCGCACACCGGCAAAGCTCCATGCACAGAAACCATCTGAATCCGCCGCATGCAACCGGTGCGGCGAACCAGAAGCAGACTTTGTGCATCTGGCGTGGTTATGCCCCAAAATTGCCAAATTCTGGAATGCAGTCCTAGAGAAAACGTCAGCAATTATCGGAACACAACTAGAGGCGGACCCACTAATGACACTGCTAGGGCTCACCAACCAGACACAGTCCGCCGACTGATAAATCTACTTCTCGTCCTGGCCCGCCGCAGAAGAAGTGCATGTAATTGTGAAAGGCCCGGCCTCCAAGCTGGCAACGCTGGCTACAAGACATCACGTACTGCCAAGACGTGGAAACCAGCTTTATTAAAACGTTGCCATTACATGCACGTCCGCCAGATATATGGGGCCCATACATAGACTATTTGCTGTCATCTAACTGGGACTCACAAGCCTCGTCTCCAGATCATAGCCAACAACAACCAATCCAAAACACAACCTGACTTCTCGAGCTCATGTAATGTAACCCGTTATTACTGGCTCCAACGCACACCAGATCTGAAGGGTTGAAAAGGATGTAAAAAAGAAAGGGGGAGGGGGGAGAGATGAGGGGTTTGTTACACTTGTGATTGCCGGTGCATGGCCCTTGTATTTAATTGTCATGGAAAATCAATAAAGAAAGTTTAAACAAAAAAAAGTCCTCTGGCTCTATCCACTTGCACCTCAGATAGAGGTGGAGGGTTCAGGAAATGGGTGGGGACCTTGATTAGTGCCCTGGCTCTATCCACTTGCACCTCAGATAGAGGTGGGGGGGGGGTTGGGAAAGGGGTGGTGTCCTTGATTAGTGCCCTGGCTCTATCCACTTGCATCTCAGATAGAGGTGGAGGGCTCAGGAAAGGGGCGGGGACCTTGATTAGTGCCCTGGCTCTATCCACTTGCATCTCAGATAGAGGTGGAGGGCTCAGGAAAGGGGCGGGGACCTTGATTAGTGCCCTGGCTCTATCCACTTGCACCTCAGATAGAGGTGAGGGCTCAGGAAAGGGCTGGGGGCGTTGATTAGTGCCCTGGCTCTATCCACTTGCACCTCAGATAGAGGTGGAGGGTTCAGGAAAGGGGTGGGGACCTTGATTAGTGCCCTGGCTCTATCCACTTGCACCTCAGATAAAGGTGGAGGGTACAGGAAAGGGGTGGGGCCCTTGATTAGTGCCCTGGCTCTATCCACTTGCACCTCAGATAGAGGTGGGGGGGGGGGGTTGGGAAAGGGGTGGTGTCCTTGATTAGTGCCCTGGCTCTATCCACTTGCACCTCAGATAGAGGTGGGGGGGGGGGGGTTGGGAAAGGGGTGGTGTCCTTGATTAGTGCCCTGGCTCTATCCACTTGCATCTCAGATAGAGGTGGAGGGCTCAGGAAAGGGCTGGGGCGTTGATTAGTGCCCTGGCTCTATCCACTTGCACCTCAGATAAAGGTGGAGGGTACAGGAAAGGGGTGGGGCCCTTGATTAGTGCCCTGGCTCTATCCACTTGCATCTCAGATAGAGGTGAGGGCTCATGAAAGGGCTGGGGGCGTTGATTAGTGCCCTGGCTCTATCCACTTGCATCTCAGATAGAGGTGGAGGGTTCAGGAAAGGGCTGGGGGCGTTGATTAGTGCCCTGGCTCTATCCACTTGCACCTCAGATAGAGGTGGAGGGCAATGTCCCCTCTAATTTTTTTGGGCTGTGTGCGCCAAAGAATAGTTGTGTGCGGGCTGTTTTTCAGTCATGTGCGCAACTGAGTGATGCACCGCCGCTGCCAGAACGGGGGTGGTCGGTGCGGCAGCGCCGGCCCGGCGCCCCACTTGGGAGCAAGGCTGCAAAATAAGTGCCAGAGGCTCTGGGTATTAAGCGCGTTATAAATAACCTATCATATCATACCATAATAACATGTAAAGACTCAGCAGTGTCGCTGCAGGTAGTCACAAGATGGCCTTTTGTCATGGGCAGGCAATTAGGTAACCCTGCGGCCCAGCTGAACCTAAACCTCACAGATCTACTCATCCCCATCCCATCCCAAGGACATGCTACTGTCTATGCGTGAACCTGCCCAGGCCTTACGGAACACAGATCCTCATGTACAGACTGTGCTAAATTACATTGTTACTCATAGTGTACCTTTTGTACCACTCACTCACTCACTCAAATGAAAACAGGGTTGGTGATAAAGAGCCAGCCCCCCGCACGGCGGTATAAGTGCTGGATTAGCAGGTGTTTTCATTATAGCTCAATGTTTTTCTATGTCCCGTTCTACACCAGTCCTCTGCTAGTCACTTGTGCGTGTTGGGCTAGCAGGGCATACATCACCACACAAGGGATATTGAGCAGCCAGCCCTTGAAGTCGTGCCCCCTGCTACTTTGTGCTCAGGCTGCAGGTCAGTAGGGGCCAGGCCCCCTTCCCCGGAAGCCATACTTAGGCGTGCATTAAGGGCTGGATGGCTGACGTAAGACGTGAAGCTTAAGAACCCGCCATCATTAGTTGCTAGTGCTACTGATGGAGAAAGAGAGCTAGTGTTGGTCAATTGTTCATTAATGCTTATAAAATGGAAGGGGACTCTGCTAGCATCACTTTCATCTGCTCTCACGTAAGAAGAGAAACAAATGGGATCATCAATTTTGGAGCTACAATGTAAGAAATACTTTGTAAGATATTTTTTAAAAAAATACAAGATAAAGCGCAAACAATTATTTTGTTAAGGAATGTTGTTTCTTATTTTGCCTTTTATAAAATCGGACAGATTAATGTGGTTTTGGATTTCGTGCTGCCATCGGTTTCAAATTAATCTGACAAGCGCAAGCAGTGGCCGCAATAATAATGTAAGGTGAGCGGCAGCCTTGGTCGGACGACCTCATTTTGCAGTATTTGTGAATGGAGCAGGGTCCTGGATTTTAATTTATGAATCCACCTCCCTAATCCGCTCGGTTTCACAACTACAGCCTGTGCCGCATTTTGGGCAAAGATGCCATACATTTGTGGAATACTTGTAACAGCCGCCCACCTTGAACATACATGGCGGAAGGCATTTTGCATATAAAAATGCACAGAAGCACAGTACTGCACGGATTTCAGTGTAGTATTTGCACCTTGGATTGCAATGAAAGAGTGCAATCAGAAGACTATATGCTTCGCCATGCGTGAAATTTACGAGGTGATTCAAAATGCTCCCGCCCCCGATGATGCAACTGGGTGGTCCACTGGTGCGTGTAACTAAGGGAACGTCAGCTTACATTCCATGGAAACCCTAAACATGCCCTGACCATTGAGGCAGACATTTAAAAAAAATACCATTGTGGCCTATTGAACATAATGCCAATGATCGCCTAAATACAATGTGAGTGAACACCTATAAGAGCAGCCGTCCATTGACAGCTCAGAGTCAAGCATTCACTTTCAAAATTAGGCTTTCACAATTTAAAATCATAATTGTATTTAATTTGGAAGCTAGTTCGACCAGTTGTGTTCTTTTTCTGCTATTTGCAGCTGTGGCAATGCGCAAGCGCCGTCGGCCTATTCATGTATTTCAGCAGTATGCCTTTCTTCTTTGCAAAATAATAAAGCGTTAAGTTTTAAAAAATAACAATAGTCTTCGGCGGGAACATCTTCGTATGCAGTGCATTCCTCTTCAGATAGCACCACTGGGAAAATAAACAAATGTTCTCCTGAGCAGAAAGAGCCCATTTACATTGTGGACATTGAAAAGGTAAGCAGAGATGTTTTTACAACAGTGCCACTCTTAGACCACAACGTACCCCGCTTCAGAGTCTTTAAAGACCGCAGCCAAGCTCCAGCTGGGGCAGCGAAGCTCCATTGGTAACTGTATTTTATCCGGTGTTTCTATGAAGCCGTGTGGGCCTCTGCAGAACCTGCAGTTATGCCGGACTGCTGACTTGTGCCGATGCCCCTGCAGTCAGATCCCTCCTGGTCCAAATCATTTAATTTCCATTCTGTGGGCCCGGGTCTGTGCACCGCTCAGTCAATAAACTGATCGTTTGTGCACCTGCCCTTCCGTGGTTTTCGTTTCTGTTATTGTTTGCTGCTTATTTTGGTCGTGCACGCTCAGAATAGCAGCCTTATCCAATGTCATTTGTGCGCAGGACTCACTGCACCTATGTGGCCCTAGTCCCCCAAAAGCGGCCAGAGAGCGGAGACAGCATTTTTTAAAGAGTACAGTGCAGCAAAATTGGCTTATTGTGCCCCCACTTAGGGTACCCAGACCATAGTCTGTGGAAGAAAAGGAAAGGGAGAAGCGGGAATATGAAAGGGGGAAGTTACAAGGGGGTTTGGCTGTATACATAGAGGTGCACGTCTAATAGTATGCAGTGGCTCAAATGCACGATGGTTACAAGCATTTTCCAGCAATGGCAGTTTTTAGCAGTGGTGGGAAGTGCTAGGATTAGTGAAAGAATAGTGTGATGGTCCAGATATGTACTTGTGGGGATTCCTTGATGCAGTGAGGCTGGTTTGTGCAGTAGGTTGTTTAGGCACCCAGCCACCCACTGTTTGTTACAGAGCCGAGAATGGGCTGTGTAAAAAGGGTTCTATGTTATTTGCTCGCAGGGATTTCACCGAATCCCGTTATACCGTTTTGTTTACCGCAAAGAAATGCGAGTAGAGATGAACCAACCTACTCCTCCCCCACTCCCTGCGCATGCACACGTGAGCACACCCACACCAACACACACACACCTCTCTTTCTAAGTACCTAACCCCAAACCCCATCTACTTGCAGAGAAATGTAGAACACAAACTGCAGGGAAACGTGAGTCGGTGAAACTGGCCTGCAATTAAAATGGGCATTTCCACTGGCCTACAGTATTGATATGGGGAGGACGATCTAATTGAAGAGGTCACATGGTATAATTGCAACGTCAAGTGAACTGACAAATCTTACGGAGATTTTAAAAAGTAATCGCAATCTAAAAGGAGTCACAGATAAAAATTGGATAAATAGGATCAAGGGAATTATTGCATGTAGGACATATGGCCTTTGAAAATGAGTGACGTTAAAAAGATGGTGTGCTTTCTTAATAACATCTATTATTTGAATGGTTTTGAGGGCGGTGACTGAGTAGAAGAATTGAAGACAGCAACAGGAAACAAGTGATTTAGGGACATACCATCTGAAGTGCTGATTCAGTAATTACATCAAAATGCTTATCAATTCAGGGGAAAAACAACAATAGGGAACGGGGATGCCCCAATAGAGTAATATAAAAATAATACATAAGCGTGCCTAGAAAGACCAGGCGCGTTATAAGTGCCATATCATATCATAAAACAGTGACAGAGGGAAAGAAGGAAAGGGAGGGAAGAAGAAAAACAGTATAGTGGTCCTGTGTGGGGGCTGCTCACTCACCTTTAAAATCCTTGGCACAGCAACAGGATTTGATATGGAGCCCGAATGGAGCACTGCTCAACTGTCTCTGACAGTGAGGTGGTTACACGTGCTTCGAGAAGAATGGATTCTGGAATGTTCCAGTCTGGCTGGGCCCGGGCAAACTCCGACTCCTCCAAACTCATAACTCCACCTCCTCCACACTTTCTGAAGCAGCCCAGCCCAGGCCCGGGAAAACTCCACCTCTTCCATGACTAGTAGTGCAGCCCAGCCCAGCCTGATCCCGGGCAAACTCAGCCTCCTCCACCCAGCAGGCTCCCTCCTGAAGCCCTAGAAAACAAAGCTAAAATGCTTGCACTGTGCAAGAAGCAGACATATGCTGAGTGCTGACAGGGCCATCCTCCTCCTAGTTATTCTGCACATTGCCAGCCCAGACTGCCTAACTGTCTTACAAGGTACCAAATGCATTATCACATTAGTCATTGTTGGGGGTCTCTGGGTGCCCCCATGCGTGCCCGTGAGCCCCTCCACCCACAGACTCACAACCAGACACGTCTGTGTGCTTCGGGCTCCCTGGTCGCTCTGACGCGGCCGGGAACGCCCCGTTTATTTAAGACGCACGCGGCGACGTGCAACGTCACGCCGCCGCGTGCGCGTCTCCCTCACGGGGCAACGCCACACTCCTCCTTTTTCCGGGAGGAACAATAATAACAACTACTTTCAACGATTGCACTGCACACAACATAACGATTGCAAACTCAGAGCCCATGCCCCTTTAATATCAACCTCCCGAGCCCCCTTGCTCCGGAACACACTCAATCGGCCCCAGCACATAGTCACCGAGGTAGGCAGGTCTCCCTCGCCCAGCCCTCTGGGGGTACCTCCCGCCTACCTCCGCCGCAGGATTTCCAGCTGCTCCAGTGCCTCGGTCCGGCGACCCCACGAGTCCCCCCCCGGGGTTTCTTCATCCGGGAGGGTACCCTCATCCGGGTCAGGCGGGAGGTCCGCTCGAGAGTCCCCCAGTTTCTTAAAGAAACTCACGTTTCGAGTGACAGCCGACTTCCCGTCCGAGGCCGTTACCATTGATCCCTTGACTGCCACCACGTCCATCGGCTCTGGTTCATATGGGAGCGAGAGCTTCCCGTGGGGATGCCGATTCCTGATCAGCACTTCGTCGCCCGGTTCCAGCCGCTGCGGACGAAGACCCCGCCGGATATTCTCTTGATGTGTCCTTGCCTGTCGCTCCGCTTCCACCCGCTGGTCATCTATGACGCCGGGCTCTTTCTCCTGTACCTCCGGGATGAGACCACGGGGGCACCTCCGGAATAGGACTTCAGCCGGGGCCACCCCCGTCGAGGCGTGTGGGGTGGTGCGGTACACTCTCAAAAACTGGTATAACGCCCGCTGGAGGGGCTGGCCCTGTCCCTGGGCTATCCGGAATGTCTTGTTTAATGTCCTCATCAGTCTCTCCGCGTCCCCGTTCGCACGGGGCCACAGCGGGGACACCTTCCGGTGCGTCACTCCACAGCTCTCCAGAAATTCCGAGAACCGAGCACTCTGGAATGGGGACCCATTGTCCGAGCACAGGGTCACAGGAAACCCGTGGGTGGCAAAGATCTTCTCCACGGCACCCACCACGTGCTCAAATGCCACCGACTCGACGAACTCCACCTCGGGGTATCGGGAGTATTCATCCACAATGGCCAGGAAGTGGGTGCCTACGGCCGTGGATCCAAAGTCCGCATGTACGACCTCCCACGGCCGGGTCCCTCGTGGCATTACTTCGATTTCAGGCTCCCGCTGGACTGGGGATGCTGCCTGGCACCACACACAGGCTGCCACGAAGTCGTCCACTTTTCTTTCTAGCTCGGGAAACCACACCTTCAGCCTCAGCCTCGCCTTCGTCTTGGCGGCCCCTTGGTGACCCTGGTGTGCCAGGTTGATGACTTCACGGACCTTGGAGCCCGGCACCACCAGGCGATCTCCCCGCAGCAGGAGGCCCGACTCCGTGAAGGACAGCTCGTCCTTTACCTTCCAGAGTTGTTCGAGGGTCACTTTAGCCTCTTGAGTGCGCCCTGCTACCAACTCCAGCACGGACTTCCAGGACCCCGACCGCATCGAGCTCCTCAAGATGCGGAAGCACTCGTCGTTGGCTGCAGCACTCTCGACTTCGGGTAACGGCATTGCGTTGGGGGTGGCGCCCTCTACCACCATCCTGACGTGGTCGTCAGCTTCCTCCGCACACAAGTCTGGCGTTGGCCCTCCACCGCCCACCGGGTGCCTGGACAAGTAGTCAGCCGCGTTGTTAGCACCCGGCCGGTAGATCAGGGTGACACTGTACTCCAGAAGGGCCAACATCCACCTCTCGATCCTGGCTGGTGGTTTAGATGATGATCCGGCCATAATCGGAAGCAGCGGCTTGTGGTCCGTTACCACAGTCACGGGTCTCCCCAGCACATACAGCCGAAAATGTCGACAGCCCCACAAGACCGCCAGGGCCTCCCGTTCAATCTGTGAGTATCTCTGTTCAGTCTCGGAGAGGGCTTTGCTGGCATATGCCACTGGTCTTATGCCCCCATCTGGGCCCACTTGAGTGAGCACAGCACCGAGCCCAAACGGGCTGGCGTCCACCACAATCTCGGACTCCAGGGCAGGGTCAAAGAAGGCCACGGTATCATCTGCCGTCAGGGCGCTTTTGATGTCCTCAAACGCCGACTTTTCCAACGGGCCCCACTGCCAGATGGTGTCCTTTTTCGTCAGGGCCCTCAGAGGCTCCGACCGTGAGGCTAGATTCCTGATGAAACGCCCACAGTATGTTACCATGCCCAGGAAGCTCCGCACATCTGATGCCGACTCAGGGGGGCGCGCGGTCTTAATGTCCTGGACCTTCCTGGGGTCCGGAGATACACCGCCCTCTTTGAATATGAACCCAAAGAACTCAATGGTCGGGCGGAGGAACTCGCACTTGTCCTTGTGGAGAGTGAGCCCCAGCGACTGCAGCCTCTAGAGGGTCTTGGCCAGACGTTTAAGATGGTCAAGTTCAGTCCGTGCAAAGACCAGAATGTCGTCACTAATGTTGAGGACGCCTTCCAGGTCCGCGAGGGCGCCTCGGATTAAGTTCTGAAATACCTCAGCTGCGGACGACACTCCGAAGCTCAGCCGTTTATATCGATAGAGCCCCCTGTGGGTCGTGAAGGTGGTGATATATCGGGATTCTGGGTGGAGAACAACTTGGTGGTATCCAGCTCGTAAGTCCAACTTAGAGAAGAACCGGGCCCCCTGCACCTCAGCAATGATGTCATCGATTGTCGGGGTCAGGTGTCGTTCTCTCCTGATGGCCTTGTTGGGCAGCCTCATGTCCACACAGATCCGGACGGAGTCCGGCTGTTTTGGCTTCCTCGCCACTACAATGGGGGACACCCATGGTGTGGGGCCCTCCACCTTTTCGATTACATCCAGGTTCACCAGGTTGTCCAGTTCTTTATCCACCTGGTCCCTTAGATGAAACGGGATCCGCCTGTGTTTCAGAGCCACGGGCTGCACCGACTCATCAATATGGAGCCTCACGGGGTCACCCTTCATTCTCCCAATCCCCTTGAATATGTCAGCATACTTGTCTAGCAGATCTTTGATGTCCTCTAGATAGACTGAGTATGCGAAGCTCACTATGCCAAGAGCCTCCGCTGCCGCACAACTCAACAATGTGTTGCTGCTCACCGGGGTCACGTAGAACCGGGCCTTGATCTTCGACCCGTCATGCTCCACCTTCGCGACAAACGCACCGTCCAGTGGCAGGGGCTCACGCCCACCAAATGCAAAGATGCGGGCTCTCGGCGTCGCCAGCCTCGGGGGTGGGTTGAGTGCCGCATAATGTCCTCTCGCCATTACGTTGACTGAGGCCCCGGTGTCGACCAGAACCGGGACCGGCGAGCAGTTCACCTCCACGACGCATCTCGGCTGTCTCCTGCTCCTCCCCTTGAGGACCTCCATGCTAGAGACGAAAAAGATATTCTCCTCATCCTCTTCATCCGCATCTTCCGCCGGCGTCTCCTCTTCCGACTGTTCCACCTGAGCTACGTTGGGCGGGCGGTTCTGGCGAGGAGTCCACAGCCGAGGTTGTCCTCTGGGAATCAGTACGGGCAGGGTTGCCCTGCACACCCTCGAGAAGTGGTCAGGCACCCCACAGCGTCCACAGATTTTCCCTATAGCCATGCACTCAGATGAGTGGGGGAGGTCATAGGCGCATTTCTGGCAGGATTCCACTGGCTTACCAGTTCTGTCTCTGGGAGCCCCACCGGGCCTTCGCACTCCCCTGCCACCTCGCCAGACAGCACACACCTCTTCCGGCCTCGCAGCGCGGGATCCGGCCTCCATTTTGTTGGCACGGGCCTCCGCCACCTCATGGCACCGCCCGAGTTCCAGGATTCGGGGCAGGGTGAGTCCGGGTTCTCTTAGGACCTGTCGCCTCAGCTTGCCAGATGAGCATGCCTGGATTAGCATGGTCCTCATCATGTCCTCCGCATCCCCCCATGCACACCCTTGGGAGAGGCGGCGCAGGCGGCCGTAGAAAGTGTCGAGCGTTTCGTCCTCCTTTTGTCTGGCCGACAGCATGACGAACCTCTCATAGTCCACGTTGGCAAGGGGAATGAAGTGTGCGAGGAGGACCGCTTTAGCTTGGTCATACGAGTTGTCCGCCGGAGTCAGCGACTCAAATATCTCCTGTACTGCTGCTCCAGCCGAGTATAGCATCGTAGCCACCCTGCTATCATTGTCCGTCACCTGGGCAGCCCGGAAGTACATATCTAGCCGTCCGATCCATCTTCTCCATCGGGGTCCCAGGCTAGACGGAGGACCCGTAGCATCAAACTCCGGAATGGGCTGCAAGGCCGCTTGCGCCCTGGCTTGAGCCATGGCCAGCGGTGGTGGTTGGTTCGGGGGAAGAGCAGCACCAACCGTGGGTGTAGGCAGCCCAGACGCCGCAGGTGGTGGGGTGATCTGTGGGGGATTCTGTTGAAATAGATCTGCTAGGTCCTCGTCCTGCGAATCCTCCGAGGTTGCGGCAGTCGCACCCTCCAGGGCGCCGAAATTGCTCATAGGCCCAAGCGCACAGGCACCCTCGCTCCAGTCCTGAGGGCCGCAACTTGCACCTCTCCTCCCACTGCCACCACCCTTGTGATGATGAAAGGGTTAAAGAAGCGTGCCACCACCCACGTGATGATGAAGGAGTTGAAGAAGGTCCTTGAACCCGTTGTTCCAAAAATTGAGCTTCCAAAAATGGAGTGGGCTGAGAAGGCCCAGCCACCTCAGTCCATCTACCTGCTACCACACGACGTCACAGACCGAAAAATGGCCAAATCACCAAAATTCAGGCATGGGCCTGCAGGTTATGCTGCCCGCAGTCAGCAAATCCAAAAATTGGGCTCGGATCAACTTCCGACTCCAAACCGGAGCTTTCGGAAGTTCCGCAGCCACGTGCACAAGATGGCCGCCAGCCGCGTGTATGGTCCGCGGCCACGGCGTGAGACGAAACATCCGCGGATGTTCCGTCGTCGGAAAAAATTTGTCCGGGAGTATCCTCACCGCCGGGCCCGGGCATCCAACAACACTCGTCGCCACTGTTGGGGGTCTCTGGGTGCCCCCATGCGTGCCCGTGAGCCCCTCCACCCACAGACTCACAACCAGACACGTCTGTGTGCTTCGGGCTCCCCGGTCGCTCTGACGCGGCCGGGAACGCCCCGTTTATTTAAGACGCACGCGGCGACGTGCAACGTCACGCCGCCGCGTGCGCGTCTCCCTCACGGGGCAACGCCACAGTCATGCATAACGTGGCCGTGGGTGTTCTTACTGACAGTGCTCGTGCTGGTGTTAAAGTCTTGAGTCATGTTGTCAACACTGTTACCAAAATATCCTTCTGCCTCATGTCAGCGTTGCTGGAGTTTAAAGTCCGGCACACTCAGGGAAGACTTCCTGCCTCTCTGCCAGCACTCGGATCATGTTTCCTCCCCCAAAAAACCACAACTTTCGTCCCTGAGGCAAATGCCTGTGTCTCGTTTCAACATTTCACTCTCTCACCAGTTTCAATATGTCAAGAATGCCCATCTGTCTGGTCGTCACCCACAGGCCGTAACAATATCACATTATATGGCTGCCCATACTAATAGACATTGGCTGCCCCAGAAAAATGTTAAAAAAAAAAAAAAAATATTGGAGCAAAATGATGATTGGAGCAAGTGCGCGGTAAAAAAAGCATTATGCGCGGCTCCCAATCAAAGGTGCGCGGCCGCACAGGCGCGCACCTTACAGGGAACGTTGCCCAGGACCTCTCTTCCTACAGCGTTAGGCGAAGAGTCCCCTGCCACCCAGGACCTCCCTTCCTACAGCGTTAGGCAACAAACTCATGTTCACAAAGGAGATCCCTAGTCCCCTGCCACCCAGGACCTCCCTTGCTACAGAGTTAGCCAAAGAGCTCATCTTCACAAAGGAGATCCCTAGTTCCCTGCCGCCCAGGACCTGCCTTCCTAGGCGAAGAGCTCATCTTCACAAAGGAGATCCCTAGTCCCCTGCCAACCAGGACCTCCCTTCCTACAGCGTTAGGCAAAGATCATCTTCACAAAGGAGACCCCTAGTCCCCTGCTACGCAGGACCTCCCTTCCTACAGCGTTAGGCAAAGAGTCATCTTCACAAAGGAGATCCCTAGTCCCCTGCCACCCAGGACCTGCCTTCCTAGGCTAAGAGCTCATCTTCACAAAGGAGATCCCTAGTCCCCTGCCAACCAGGACCTCCCTTCCTACAGCGTTAGGCAAAGATGATCTTCACAAAGGAGACCCCTAGTCCCCTGCCACGCAGGACCTCCCTTCCTACAGCGTTAGGCAAAGAGTCATCGTCACAAAGGAGATCCCTAGTCCCCTGCCACCCAGGACCTGCCTTGTTACAACGTTAGAAGAAGAGCTCATCTTCACAAAGGAGATCGCTAGTCCCCTGCCACCCAGGACCTCCCTTCCTACAGCGTTAGGCGAAGAGCTCGTCTTCACAAAGGAGATCCCTAGTCCCCTGCCACCCAGGACCTCCCTTCCTACAGCGTTAGGCAAAGAGCTCATCTTCACAAAGGCGAGCCCTAGTCCCCTGCCAGCCAGGACCTCCCTTCCTAGGCGAAGAGCTCATCTTCACAAAGGAGACCCCTAGTCCCATGCCACCCAGGACCTCCCTTCCTAATGCGTTAGGCAAAGAACTCATCTTCACAAAAGAGGTCCCTAGTACCCTGCCACCCAGGACCTCCCTTCCTAGGCGAAGAGCTCATCTTCACAAAGGTGATCCCTAGTCCCCTGCCACCCAGGACCTCCCTTCCTACAGCGTTAGGCAAAGAGCTCATCTTCACAAAGGAGACACCTAGTCCCCTGCCACCAAGGACCTGCCTACCTAGGCAAAGAGCTCATCTTCACAAAGGAGAGCCCGGTCCCCTGCCACCCAGGACCTCCCTTCCTACAGCGTTAGGCAAAGAGCTCATCTTCACAAAGGACATCTCTAGTCCTTTGCCACCCATGACCTGCCTTCCTACAGAGTTAGGCGAAGAGCTCATCTTCACAAAGGAGAGCCCGGTCCCCTGCCACCCAGGACCTCCCTTCCTACAGCGTTGGGCAAAGAGCTCATCTTCACAAAGGCAAGCCCTAGTCCCCTGCCAGCCAGGACCTCCCTTCCTAGGCGAAGAGCTCATCTTCACAAAGGAGACCCCTAGTCAAAAGCCACCCAGGACCTCCCTTTCTAATGCGTTAGGCAAAGAGCTCATCTTCACAAAGGAGATCCCTAGTCCCCTGCCACCCAGGACCTCCCTTCCTACAGCATTAGGCAAAGAGCTCATCTTCACAAAGGAGGTCGCTAGTCCCCTGCCACCCAGGACCTCCCTTCCTAGGCGAAGAGCTCATCTTCACAAAGGAGATCCCTAGTCCCCTGCCACCCAGGACCTGCCTTCCTACAGCGTTAGGCAAAGAGGTCACTTCACAAAGGTGATCCCTAGTCCCCTGCCACCCAGGACCTCCCTTCCTACAGCGTTTGGCAAAGAGCTCACTTCACAAAGGAGATCCCTAGTCCCATGCCACCCAGGACCTCCCTTCCTACAGCGTTAGGCAAAGAGCTCATCTTCACAAAGGAGACACCTAGTCCCCTGCCACCAAGGACCTGCCTTCCTAGGCAAAGAGCTCATCTTCACAAAGGAGACCCCTAGCCCCCTGCCACCCAGGACCTCCCTTCCTACAGCATTAGGCAAAGAGTCATCTTCACAAAGGAGACCCCTAGTCCCCTGCCACCCAGGACCTCCCTTCCTACAGCGTTAGGTGAAGAGCTCATCTTCACAAAGGAGATCCCTAGTCCCCTGTCACCCAGGACCTCCCTTCCTAGGCGAAGAGCTCATCTTCACAAAGGAGACCCCTAGTCCCATGCCACCCAGGACCTCCCTTCCTAATGCGTTAGGCAAAGAACTCATCTTCACAAAAGAGGTCCCTAGTACCCTGCCACCCAGGACCTCCCTTCCTAGGCGAAGAGCTCATCTTCACAAAGGTGATCCCTAGTCCCCTGCCACCCAGGACCTCCCTTCCTACAGCGTTAGGCAAAGAGCTCATCTTCACAAAGGAGACACCTAGTCCCCTGCCACCAAGGACCTGCCTACCTAGGCAAAGAGCTCATCTTCACAAAGGAGAGCCGGTCCCCTGCCACCCAGGACCTCCCTTCCTACAGCGTTAGGCAAAGAGCTCATCTTCACAAAGGACATCTCTAGTCCTTTGCCACCCATGACCTGCCTTCCTACAGCGTTAGGCGAAGAGCTCATCTTCACAAAGGAGAGCCCGGTCCCCTGCCACCCAGGACCTCCCTTCCTACAGCGTTGGGCAAAGAGCTCATCTTCACAAAGGCAAGCCCTAGTCCCCTGCCAGCCAGGACCTCCCTTCCTAGGCGAAGAGCTCATCTTCACAAAGGAGACCCCTAGTCAAAAGCCACCCAGGACCTCCCTTTCTAATGCGTTAGGCAAAGAGCTCATCTTCACAAAGGAGATCCCTAGTCCCCTGCCACCCAGGACCTCCCTTCCTACAGCATTAGGCAAAGAGCTCATCTTCACAAAGGAGGTCGCTAGTCCCCTGCCACCCAGGACCTCCCTTCCTAGGCGAAGAGCTCATCTTCACAAAGGAGATCCCTAGTCCCCTGCCACCCAGGACCTGCCTTCCTACAGCGTTAGGCAAAGAGCTCACTTCACAAAGGTGATCCCTAGTCCCCTGCCACCCAGGACCTCCCTTCCTACAGCGTTTGGCAAAGAGCTCACTTCACAAAGGAGATCCCTAGTCCCATGCCACCCAGGACCTCCCTTCCTACAGCGTTAGGCAAAGAGCTCATCTTCACAAAGGAGACACCTAGTCCCCTGCCACCAAGGACCTGCCTTCCTAGGCAAAGAGCTCATCTTCACAAAGGAGACCCCTAGCCCCCTGCCACCCAGGACCTCCCTTCCTACAGCATTAGGCAAAGAGTCATCTTCACAAAGGAGACCCCTAGTCCCCTGCCACCCAGGACCTCCCTTCCTACAGCGTTAGGTGAAGAGCTCATCTTCACAAAGGAGATCCCTAGTCCCCTGTCACCCAGGACCTCCCTTCCTACAGCGTTAGGCGAAGAGCTCATCTTCACAAAGGAGAGCCCTAGTCCCCAGCCACCCAGGACTTCTCTTCCTACAGTGTTAGGTGAAGAGCTCATCTTCACAAAGGAGATCCCTAGTCCCCTGCCACCCAGGACCTCCCTTCCTACAGCGTTAGGCGAAGAGCTCGTCTTCACAAAGGAGATCCCTAGTCCCCTGCCACCCAGGACCTCCCTTCCTACAGCGTTTGGCAAAGAGCTCACTTCACAAAGGTGATCCCTAGTCCCCTGTCACCCAGGACCTCCCTTCCTACAGCGTTTGGCAAAGAGCTCACTTCACAAAGGAGATCCCTAGTCCCATGCCACCCAGGACCTCCCTTCCTACAGCGTTAGGCAAAGAGCTCATCTTCACAAAGGAGACACCTAGTCCCCTGCCACCAAAGACCTGCCTTCCTAGGCAAAGAGCTCATCTTCACAAAGGAGACCCATAGCCCCCTGCCACCCAGGCCCTCCCTTCCTACAGCGTTAGGCAAAGAGTCATCTTCACAAAAGAGACCCCTAGTCCCCTGCCACCCAGGACCTCCGTTCCTACAGCGTTAGGTGAAGAGCTCATCTTCACAAAGGAGATCCCTAGTCCCCTGCCACCCAGGACCTCCCTTCCTACAGCGTTAGGCAAAGAGCTCATCTTCACAAAGGAGAGCCCTAGTCCCCAGCCACCCAGGTCCTCTCTTCCTACAGGGTTAGGTGAAGAGCTCATCTTCACAAAGGAGATCCCTAGTCCCCTGCCACCCAGGACCTCTCTTCCTACAGCGTTAGGCGAAGAGCTCGTCTTCACAAAGGAGATCCCTAGTCCCCTGCCACCCAGGACCTCCCTTCCTACAGCGTTAGGCAAAGAGCTCATCTTCACAAAGGCGAGCCCTAGTCCCCTGCCAGCCAGGACCTCCCTTCCTAGGTGAAGAGCTCATCTTCACAAAGGAGACCCCTAGTCCCCTGCCACCCAGGACCTCCCTTCCTAATGCGTTAGGCAAAGAGCTCATCTTCACAAAGGAGATCCCTAGTCCCCTGCCACCCAGGACCTCCCTTCCTACAGCGTTAGGCAAAGAGCTCATCTTCACAAAGGAGACACCTAGTCCCCTGCCACCCAGGACCTCCCTTCCTACAGCGTTTGGCAAAGAGCTCACTTCACAAAGGAGATCCCTAGTCCCATGCCACCCAGGACCTCCCTTCCTACAGCGTTAGGTGAAGAGCTCATCTTCACAAAGGAGATCCCTAGTCCCCTGTCACCCAGGAACTCCCTTCCTACAGCGTTAGGCGAAGAGCTCATCTTCACAAAGGAGAGCCCTAGTCCCCAGCCACCCAGGACTTCTCTTCCTACAGTGTTAGGTGAAGAGCTCATCTTCACAAAGGAGATCCCTAGTCCCCTGCCACCCAGGACCTCCCTTCCTACAGCGTTAGGCGAAGAGCTCGTCTTCACAAAGGAGATCCCTAGTCCCCTGCCACCCAGGACCTCCCTTCCTACAGCGTTTGGCAAAGAGCTCACTTCACAAAGGTGATCCCTAGTCCCCTGTCACCCAGGACCTCCCTTCCTACAGCGTTTGGCAAAGAGCTCACTTCACAAAGGAGATCCCTAGTCCCATGCCACCCAGGACCTCCCTTCCTACAGCGTTAGGCAAAGAGCTCATCTTCACAAAGGAGACACCTAGTCCCCTGCCACCAAAGACCTGCCTTCCTAGGCAAAGAGCTCATCTTCACAAAGGAGACCCCTAGCCCCCTGCCACCCAGGACCTCCCTTCCTACAGCGTTAGGCAAAGAGTCATCTTCACAAAAGAGACCCCTAGTCCCCTGCCACCCAGGACCTCCGTTCCTACAGCGTTAGGTGAAGAGCTCATCTTCACAAAGGAGATCCCTAGTCCCCTGCCACCCAGGACCTCCCTTCCTACAGCGTTAGGCAAAGAGCTCATCTTCACAAAGGAGAGCCCTAGTCCCCAGCCACCCAGGACCTCTCTTCCTACAGGGTTAGGTGAAGAGCTCATCTTCACAAAGGAGATCCCTAGTCCCCTGCCACCCAGGACCTCTCTTCCTACAGCGTTAGGCGAAGAGCTCATCTTCACAAAGGAGATCCCTAGTCCCCTGCCACCCAGGACCTCCCTTCCTACAGCGTTAGGCAAAGAGCTCATCTTCACAAAGGCGAGCCCTAGTCCCCTGCCAGCCAGGACCTCCCTTCCTAGGCGAAGAGCTCATCTTCACAAAGGAGACCCCTAGTCCCCTGCCACCCAGGACCTCCCTTCCTAATGCGTTAGGCAAAGAGCTCATCTTCACAAAGGAGATCCCTAGTCCCCTGCCACCCAGGACCTCCCTTCCTACAGCGTTAGGCAAAGAGCTCATCTTCACAAAGGAGACACCTAGTCCCCTGCCACCCAGGACCTCCCTTCCTACAGCATTTGGCAAAGAGCTCACTTCACAAAGGAGATCCCTAGTCCCATGCCACCCAGGACCTCCCTTCCTACAGCGTTAGGCAAAGAGCTCATCTTCACAAAGGAGATCCCTAGTCCCCTGCCACCCAGGACCTCCCTTCCTACAGCGTTAGGCAAAGAGCTCATCTTCACAAAGGAGACACCTAGTCCCCTGCCACCAAGGACCTGCCTACCTAGGCAAAGAGCTCATCTTCACAAAGGAGAGCCCGGTCCCCTGCCACCCAGGACCTCCCTTCCTACAGCGTTAGGCAAAGAGCTCATCTTCACAAAGGACATCTCTAGTCCTTTGCCACCCATGACCTGCCTTCCTACAGCGTTAGGCGAAGAGCTCATCTTCACAAAGGAGAGCCCGGTCCCCTGCCACCCAGGACCTCCCTTCCTACAGCGTTGGGCAAAGAGCTCATCTTCACAAAGGCAAGCCCTAGTCCCCTGCCAGCCAGGACCTCCCTTCCTAGGCGAAGAGCTCATCTTCACAAAGGAGACCCCTAGTCAAAAGCCACCCAGGACCTCCCTTTCTAATGCGTTAGGCAAAGAGCTCATCTTCACAAAGGAGATCCCTAGTCCCCTGCCACCCAGGACCTCCCTTCCTACAGCATTAGGCAAAGAGCTCATCTTCACAAAGGAGGTCGCTAGTCCCCTGCCACCCAGGACCTCCCTTCCTAGGCGAAGAGCTCATCTTCACAAAGGAGATCCCTAGTCCCCTGCCACCCAGGACCTGCCTTCCGACAGCGTTAGGCAAAGAGCTCACTTCACAAAGGTGATCCCTAGTCCCCTGC
Organism: Ambystoma mexicanum; assembly: GCF_040938575.1. Classification (NCBI taxonomy): domain Eukaryota; kingdom Metazoa; phylum Chordata; class Amphibia; order Caudata; family Ambystomatidae; genus Ambystoma; species Ambystoma mexicanum. The sequence continues at coordinate 844,917,465 of NC_090938.1, forward strand.
CACCCAGGACCTCCCTTCCTACAGCGTTTGGCAAAGAGCTCACTTCACAAAGGAGATCCCTAGTCCCATGCCACCCAGGACCTCCCTTCCTACAGCGTTAGGCAAAGAGCTCATCTTCACAAAGGAGACACCTAGTCCCCTGCCACCAAGGACCTGCCTTCCTAGGCAAAGAGCTCATCTTCACAAAGGAGACCCCTAGCCCCCTGCCACCCAGGACCTCCCTTCCTACAGCATTAGGCAAAGAGTCATCTTCACAAAGGAGACCCCTAGTCCCCTGCCACCCAGGACCTCCCTTCCTACAGCGTTAGGTGAAGAGCTCATCTTCACAAAGGAGATCCCTAGTCCCCTGTCACCCAGGACCTCCCTTCCTACAGCGTTAGGCGAAGAGCTCATCTTCACAAAGGAGAGCCCTAGTCCCCAGCCACCCAGGACTTCTCTTCCTACAGTGTTAGGTGAAGAGCTCATCTTCACAAAGGAGATCCCTAGTCCCCTGCCACCCAGGACCTCCCTTCCTACAGCGTTAGGCGAAGAGCTCGTCTTCACAAAGGAGATCCCTAGTCCCCTGCCACCCAGGACCTCCCTTCCTACAGCGTTTGGCAAAGAGCTCACTTCACAAAGGTGATCCCTAGTCCCCTGTCACCCAGGACCTCCCTTCCTACAGCGTTTGGCAAAGAGCTCACTTCACAAAGGAGATCCCTAGTCCCATGCCACCCAGGACCTCCCTTCCTACAGTGTTAGGCAAAGAGCTCATCTTCACAAAGGAGACACCTAGTCCCCTGCCACCAAAGACCTGCCTTCCTAGGCAAAGAGCTCATCTTCACAAAGGAGACCCATAGCCCCCTGCCACCCAGGACCTCCCTTCCTACAGCGTTAGGCAAAGAGTCATCTTCACAAAAGAGACCCCTAGTCCCCTGCCACCCAGGACCTCCGTTCCTACAGCGTTAGGTGAAGAGCTCATCTTCACAAAGGAGATCCCTAGTCCCCTGCCACCCAGGACCTCCCTTCCTACAGCGTTAGGCAAAGAGCTCATCTTCACAAAGGAGAGCCCTAGTCCCCAGCTACCCAGGTCCTCTCTTCCTACAGGGTTAGGTGAAGAGCTCATCTTCACAAAGGAGATCCCTAGTCCCCTGCCACCCAGGACCTCTCTTCCTACAGCGTTAGGCGAAGAGCTCGTCTTCACAAAGGAGATCCCTAGTCCCCTGCCACCCAGGACCTCCCTTCCTACAGCGTTAGGCAAAGAGCTCATCTTCACAAAGGCGAGCCCTAGTCCCCTGCCACCCAGGACCTCCCTTCCTAGGCGAAGAGCTCATCTTCACAAAGGAGACCCCTAGTCCCCTGCCACCCAGGACCTCCCTTCCTAATGCGTTAGGCAAAGAGCTCATCTTCACAAAGGAGATCCCTAGTCCCCTGCCACCCAGGACCTCCCTTCCTACAGCGTTAGGCAAAGAGCTCATCTTCACAAAGGAGACACCTAGTCCCCTGCCACCCAGGACCTCCCTTCCTACAGCGTTTGGCAAAGAGCTCACTTCACAAAGGAGATCCCTAGTCCCATGCCACCCAGGACCTCCCTTCCTACAGCGTTAGGTGAAGAGCTCATCTTCACAAAGGAGATCCCTAGTCCCCTGTCACCCAGGACCTCCCTTCCTACAGCGTTAGGCGAAGAGCTCATCTTCACAAAGGAGAGCCCTAGTCCCCAGCCACCCAGGACTTCTCTTCCTACAGTGTTAGGTGAAGAGCTCATCTTCACAAAGGAGATCCCTAGTCCCCTGCCACCCAGGACCTCCCTTCCTACAGCGTTAGGCGAAGAGCTTGTCTTCACAAAGGAGATCCCTAGTCCCCTGCCACCCAGGACCTCCCTTCCTACAGCGTTTGGCAAAGAGCTCACTTCACAAAGGTGATCCCTAGTCCCCTGTCACCCAGGACCTCCCTTCCTACAGCGTTTGGCAAAGAGCTCACTTCACAAAGGAGATCCCTAGTCCCATGCCACCCAGGACCTCCCTTCCTACAGCGTTAGGCAAAGAGCTCATCTTCACAAAGGAGACACCTAGTCCCCTGCCACCAAAGACCTGCCTTCCTAGGCAAAGAGCTCATCTTCACAAAGGAGACCCCTAGCCCCCTGCCACCCAGGACCTCCCTTCCTACAGCGTTAGGCAAAGAGTCATCTTCACAAAAGAGACCCCTAGTCCCCTGCCACCCAGGACCTCCGTTCCTACAGCGTTAGGTGAAGAGCTCATCTTCACAAAGGAGATCCCTAGTCCCCTGCCACCCAGGACCTCCCTTCCTACAGCGTTAGGGAAAGAGCTCATCTTCACAAAGGAGAGCCCTAGTCCCCAGCCACCCAGGACCTCTCTTCCTACAGGGTTAGATGAAGAGCTCATCTTCACAAAGGAGATCCCTAGTCCCCTGCCACCCAGGACCTCTCTTCCTACAGCGTTAGGCGAAGAGCTCGTCTTCACAAAGGAGATCCCTAGTCCCCTGCCACCCAGGACCTCCCTTCCTACAGCGTTAGGCAAAGAGCTCATCTTCACAAAGGCGAGCCCTAGTCCCCTGCCAGCCAGGACCTCCCTTCCTAGGCGAAGAGCTCATCTTCACAAAGGAGACCCCTAGTCCCCTGCCACCCAGGACCTCCCTTCCTAATGCGTTAGGCAAAGAGCTCATCTTCACAAAGGAGATCCCTAGTCCCCTGCCACCCAGGACCTCCCTTCCTACAGCGTTAGGCAAAGAGCTCATCTTCACAAAGGAGACACCTAGTCCCCTGCCACCCAGGACCTCCCTTCCTACAGAGTTAGGCAAAGAGCTCACTTCACAAAGGAGATCCCTAGTCCCCTGCCACCCAGGACCTCCCTTCCTACAGCGTTAGGCAAAGAGCTCATCTTCACAAAGGAGACACCTAGTCCCCTGCCACCCAGGACCTCCCTTCCTACAGCATTAGGCAAAGAGCTCATCTTCACAAAGGAGACACCTAGTCCCCTACCACCCAGGACCTGCCTTCCTAGGCGAAGAGCTCATCTTCACAAAGGAGAGCCCTAGTCCCCTGCCACCCAGGACCTCCCTTCCTACAGCGTTAGGCAAAGAGCTCATTTTCACAAAGGAGACACCTAGTTCCCTACCACCCAGGACCTGCCTTCCTAGGCAAAGAGCTCATCTTCACAAAGGAGACCCCTAGGCCCCTGCCACCCAGGACCTCCCTTCCTACAGCGTTAGGCAAAGAGTCATCTTCACAAAGGAGACCCCTAGTCCCCTGCCACCCAGGACCTCCCTTCCTACAGCGTTAGGTGAAGAGCTCATCTTCACAAAGGAGATCCCTAGTCCCCTGCCACCCAGGACCTGCTTTGTTACAGCGTTAGGCAAAGAGCTCATCTTCACAAAGGAGATCCCTAGTCCTTTGCCACCCAGGACCTGCCTTCTTACAGCGTTAGGCAAAGAGCTCATCTTCACAAAGGAGAACCCTAGTCCCCTGCCACCCAGGAACTCCCTTCCTACAGCGTTAGGCGAAGAGCTCATCTTCACAAAGGAGACGTCTAGTCCCCTGCCACCCAGGACCTCCCTTCCTACAGCGTTAGGCAAAGAGCGCATCTACACAAAGGAGAGCCCTAGTCCCCTGCCACCCAGGACCTCCCTTCCTAGGCGAAGAGCTCCTCTTCACAAAGGAGACCCCTAGTCCCCTGCCACCCAGAACCTCCTTTCCTAGGCAAAGAGCTCATCTTCACAAAGGAGACCCCTAGTCCCCTGCCGCACAGGACCTCACTTCCTAGGTGAAGAGCTCATCTTCACAAAGGAGATCCCTAGTCCCCTGCCACCCAGGACCTCCCTTCCTAGGCGAAGAGCTCATCTTCACAAAGGAGACCCCTAGTCCCCTGCCACACAGGACCTCCCTTCCTAGGCGAAGAGCTCATCTTCACAAAGGAGATCCCTAGTCCCCTGCCACACAGGACCTCCCTTCCTAGGCGAAGAGCTCATCTTCACAAAGGAGATCCCTAGTCCCCTGCCACCCAGGACCTCCCTTCCTTCAACATTAGGCGAAGAGCTCATCTTCACAAGGAGATCCCTAGTCCCCTGCCACCCAGGCCCTCCCTTCCTACAGCGTTAGCCAAAGAGCTCATCTTCACAAAGGAGATCCCTAGTCCCCTGCTGCCCAGGACCTCACTTCCTACAGCGTTAGCCAAAGAGCTCATCTTCACACAGGAGATCCCTAGTCCCCTGCCACCCAGGACCTCACTTCCTACAGCGTTAGGCAAAGAGCTCATCTTCACAAAGGAGACACCTAGTCCCCTGCCACCCAGGACCTGTCTTCCTAGGCAAAGAGTCATCTTCACAAAGGAGACCCCTAGTCCCTTCCACCCAGGACCTCCGTTCCTACAGCGTTAGGTGAAGAGCTCATCTTCACAAAGGAGACACCTAGTCCCCTGCCACCCAGGACCTCCCTTCCTACAGCGTTAGGCAAAGAGCTCACTTCACAAAGGAGATCCCTAGTCCCCTGCCACCCAGGACCTCCCTTCCTACAGCGTTAGTCAAAGAGCTCATCTTCACAAAGGAGACACCTAGTCCCCTGCCACCCAGGACCTGCCTTCCTACAGCATTAGGAAAAGAGCTCATCTTCACAAAGGAGATCCCTAGTCCCCTGCCACCAGGGACCTCACTTCCTACAGCGTGAGGCAAAGAGCTCACATCACAAAGGAGATCCCTAGTCCCCTGCCACCCAGGACCTCCCTTCCTACAGCGTTAGGCAAAGAGCTCATCTTCACAAAGGAGACCCCTAGTCCCCTGCCACCCAGGACCTGCCTTCCTAGGCAAAGAGCTCATCTTCACAAAGGAGATACCTAGTCCCCTGCCACCCAGGACCTGCCTTGTTACAGCGTTAGACAAAGAGCTCATCTTCACAAAGGAGATCCCAAGTCCCCTGCCACCCAGGACCTCCCTTCCTACAGCGTTAGGCAAAGAGCTCATCTTCACAAAGGAGATCCCTAGTCCTTTGCCACCCAGGACCTGCCTTCCTACAGCGTTAGGCAAAGAGCTCATCTTCACAAAGGAGAGCCCTAGTCCCCTGCCACCCAGGAACTCCCTTCCTACAGCGTTAGGCGAAGAGCTCATCTTCACAAAGGAGACGCCTAGTCCCCTGCCACCCAGGACCTCCCTTGTACAGCGTTAGGCAAAGAGCGCATCTACACAAAGGAGAGCCCTAGTCCCCTGCCACCCAGGACCTCCCTTCCTAGGCGAAGAGCTCATCTTCACAAAGGAGACCCCTTGTCCCCTGCCACTCAGGACCTCCCTTCCTAGGCGAAGAGCTCATCTTCACAAAGGAGATCCCTAGTCCCCTGCCACCCAGGACCTCCCTTCCTTCAGAATTAGGCGAAGAGCTCATCTTCACAAAGGAGAGCCCAAGTCCCCTGCCACCCAGGACCTGCCTTCCTACAGCGTTAGGCGAAGAGCTCATATTCACAAAGGAGAGCCCAAGTCCCCTGCCACCCAGGACCTGCCTTCCTACAGCATTAGGCAAAGAGCTCATCTTCACAAAGGAGATCCCTAGTCCCCTGCCACCCAGGACCTCACTTTCTACAGCGTGAGGCAAAGAGCTCACTTCACAAAGGAGATCCCTAGTCCCCTGCCACCCAGGACCTCCCTTCCTACAGCGTTAGGCAAAGAGCTCATCTTCACAAAGGAGACACCTAGTCCGCTGCCACCCAGGACCTGCCTTCTTAGGCAAAGAGCTCATCTTCACAAAGGAGATCCCAAGTTCCCTGCCACCCAGGACCTCCCTTCCTACAGCGTTAGGAAAAGAGCTCATCTTCACAAAGGAGATCCCTAGTCCTCTGCCACCCAGGACCTGCCTTCCTACAGCGTTAGGCGATGCGCTCATCTTCACAAAGGAGAGCCCCAGTCCCCTGCAACCCAGGAACTCCCTTCTTACAGCGTTAGGCGAAGAGCTCATCTTCACAAAGGAGACTCCTAGTCCCCTGCCACCCAGGACCTCCCTTCCTACAGCGTTAGGCGAAGAGCTCATCTTCACAAAGGAGAGCCCTAGTCCCCTGCCATCCAGGCACTCCCTTCCTACAGCGTTAGGCAAAGAGCTCATCTTCACAAAGGAGCCGACTAGTCCCCTGCCACCCAGGACCTCTCTTCCTACAGCGTTAGGCAAAGAGCTCATCTTCACAAAGGAGATCCCTAGTCCCCTGCAACCCAGGACCTCACTTCCTACAGCATTAGGCAAAGAGCTCACTTCACAAAGGAGATCCCTAGTCCCCTGCCACCCAGGACCTCCCTTCCTACAGCGTTAGTCAAATAGCTCATCTTCACAAAGGAGACACCTAGTCCCCTGCCACCCAGGACCTGCCTTCCTACAGCATTAGGAAAAGAGCTCATCTTCACAAAGGAGATCCCTAGTCACCTGCCACCAAGGACCTCACTTCCTACAGCGTGAGGCAAAGAGCTCACTTCACAAAGGAGATCCCTAGTCCCCTGCCACCCAGGACCTCCCTTCCTACAGCGTTAGGCAAAGAGCTCATCTTCACAAAGGAGACACCTAGTCCCCTGCCACCCAGGACCTGCCTTCCTAGGCAAAGAGCTCATCTTCACAAAGGAGATCCCTAGTCCCCTGCCACCCAGGACCTGCCTTGTTACAGCGTTAGGCAAAGAGCTCATCTTCACAAAGGAGATCCCAAGTCCCCTGCCACCCAGGACCTCCCTTCCTACAGCGTTAGGCAAAGAGTTCATCTTCACAAAGGAGATCCCTAGCCCTTTGCCACCCAGGACCTGCCTTCCTACAGCGTTAGGTGAAAAGCTCATCTTCACAAAGGAGATCCCTAGTCCTTTGCCACCCAGGACCTCCCTTCCTACAGCGTTAGGTGAAGAGCTCATCTTCACAAAGGAGATCCCTAGTCCCCTGCCACCCAGGACCTGCCTTGTTACAGCGTTAGACAAAGAGCTCATTTTCACAAAGGAGATCCCAAGTCCCCTGTCACCCAGGACTTCAATTCCTACAGCGTTAGGCAAAGAGCTCATCTTCACAAAGGAGAGCACTAGTCCCCTGCCACCCAGGACCTCCCTTCCTACAGCGGTAGGCAAAGAGCTCATCTTCACAAAGGAGATCCCTAGTCCTTTGCCACCCAGGACCTGCCTTCCTACAGCATTAGGCAAAGAGCTCATCTTCACAAAGGAGGTCCCTAGTCCCCTGCCACCTGGGGCCTCTCTTCCTAGACGAAGAGCTCATCTTCACAAAAGAGATCCCTAGTCCCCTGCCACCCAGGACCTGCCTTCCTACAGCGTTAGGCAAAGAGCTCACTTCACAAAGGAGATCCATAGTCCCCTGCCACCCAGGACCTCCCTTCCTACAGAGTTAGGCAAAGAGCTCACTTCACAAAGGAGATCCCTAGTCCCCTGCCACCCAGGACCTCCCTTCCTACAGCGTTAGGCAAAGAGCTCATCTTCACAAAGGAGACACCTAGTCCCCTGCCACCCAGCACCTCCCTTCCTACAGCATTAGGCAAAGAGCTCATCTTCACAAAGGAGACACCTAGTCCCCTACCACCCAGGACCTGCCTTCCTAGGCGAAGAGCTCATCTTCACAAAGGAGAGCCCTAGTCCCCTGCCACCCAGGACCTCCCTTCCTACAGCGTTAGGCAAAGAGCTCATTTTCACAAAGGAGACACCTAGTTCCCTACCACCCAGGACCTGCCTTCCTAGGCAAAGAGCTCATCTTCACAAAGGAGACCCCTAGGCCCCTGCCACCCAGGACCTCCCTTCCTACAGCGTTAGGCAAAGAGTCATCTTCACAAAGGAGACCCCTAGTCCCCTGCCACCCAGGACCTCCCTTCCTACAGCGTTAGGTGAAGAGCTCATCTTCACAAAGGAGATCCCTAGTCCCCTGCCACCCAGGACCTGCTTTGTTACAGCGTTAGGCAAAGAGCTCATCTTCACAAAGGAGATCCCTAGTCCTTTGCCACCCAGGACCTGCCTTCTTACAGCGTTAGGCGAAGAGCTCATCTTCACAAAGGAGAACCCTAGTCCCCTGCCACCCAGGAACTCCCTTCCTACAGCGTTAGGCGAAGAGCTCATCTTCACAAAGGAGACGTCTAGTCCCCTGCCACCCAGGACCTCCCTTCCTACAGCGTTAGGCAAAGAGCGCATCTACACAAAGGAGAGCCCTAGTCCCCTGCCACCCAGGACCTCCCTTCCTAGGCGAAGAGCTCATCTTCACAAAGGAGACCCCTAGTCCCCTGCCACCCAGAACCTCCTTTCCTAGGCAAAGAGCTCATCTTCACAAAGGAGACCCCTAGTCCCCTGCCGCACAGGACCTCACTTCCTAGGTGAAGAGCTCATCTTCACAAAGGAGATCCCTAGTCCCCTGCCACCCAGGACCTCCCTTCCTAGGCGAAGAGCTCATCTTCACAAAGGAGACCCCTAGTCCCCTGCCACACAGGACCTCCCTTCCTAGGCGAAGAGCTCATCTTCACAAAGGAGATCCCTAGTCCCCTGCCACACAGGACCTCCCTTCCTAGGCGAAGAGCTCATCTTCACAAAGGAGATCCCTAGTCCCCTGCCACCCAGGACCTCCCTTCCTTCAACATTAGGCGAAGAGCTCATCTTCACAAGGAGATCCCTAGTCCCCTGCCACCCAGGACCTCCCTTCCTACAGCGTTAGCCAAAGAGCTCATCTTCACAAAGGAGATCCCTAGTCCCCTGCCGCCCAGGACCTCACTTCCTACAGCGTTAGCCAAAGAGCTCATCTTCACACAGGAGATCCCTAGTCCCCTGCCACCCAGGACCTCACTTCCTACAGCGTTAGGCAAAGAGCTCATCTTCACAAAGGAGACACCTAGTCCCCTGCCACCCAGGACCTGTCTTCCTAGGCAAAGAGTCATCTTCACAAAGGAGACCCCTAGTCCCTTCCACCCAGGACCTCCGTTCCTACAGCGTTAGGTGAAGAGCTCATCTTCACAAAGGAGACACCTAGTCCCCTGCCACCCAGGACCTCCCTTCCTACAGCGTTAGGCAAAGAGCTCACTTCACAAAGGAGATCCCTAGTCCCCTGCCACCCAGGACCTCCCTTCCTACAGCGTTAGTCAAAGAGCTCATCTTCACAAAGGAGACACCTAGTCCCCTGCCACCCAGGACCTGCCTTCCTACAGCATTAGGAAAAGAGCTCATCTTCACAAAGGAGACACCTAGTTCCCTACCACCCAGGACCTGCCTTCCTAGGCAAAGAGCTCATCTTCACAAAGGAGACCCCTAGGCCCCTGCCACCCAGGACCTCCCTTCCTACAGCGTTAGGCAAAGAGTCATCTTCACAAAGGAGACCCCTAGTCCCCTGCCACCCAGGACCTCCCTTCCTAGGCGAAGAGCTCATCTTCACAAAGGAGAGCCCTAGTCCCCTGCCACCCAGGACCTCCCTTCCTACAGCGTTAGGCAAAGAGCTCATTTTCACAAAGGAGACACCTAGTTCCCTACCACCCAGGACCTGCCTTCCTAGGCAAAGAGCTCATCTTCACAAAGGAGACCCCTAGGCCCCTGCCACCCAGGACCTCCCTTCCTACAGCGTTAGGCAAAGAGTCATCTTCACAAAGGAGACCCCTAGTCCCCTGCCACCCAGGACCTCCCTTCCTACAGCGTTAGGTGAAGAGCTCATCTTCACAAAGGAGATCCCTAGTCCCCTGCCACCCAGGACCTGCTTTGTTACAGCGTTAGGCAAAGAGCTCATCTTCACAAAGGAGATCCCTAGTCCTTTGCCACCCAGGACCTGCCTTCTTACAGCGTTAGGCGAAGAGCTCATCTTCACAAAGGAGAACCCTAGTCCCCTGCCACCCAGGAACTCCCTTCCTACAGCGTTAGGCGAAGAGCTCATCTTCACAAAGGAGACGTCTAGTCCCCTGCCACCCAGGACCTCCCTTCCTACAGCGTTAGGCAAAGAGCGCATCTACACAAAGGAGAGCCCTAGTCCCCTGCCACCCAGGACCTCCCTTCCTAGGCGAAGAGCTCATCTTCACAAAGGAGACCCCTAGTCCCCTGCCACCCAGAACCTCCTTTCCTAGGCAAAGAGCTCATCTTCACAAAGGAGACCCCTAGTCCCCTGCCGCACAGGACCTCACTTCCTAGGTGAAGAGCTCATCTTCACAAAGGAGATCCCTAGTCCCCTGCCACCCAGGACCTCCCTTCCTAGGCGAAGAGCTCATCTTCACAAAGGAGACCCCTAGTCCCCTGCCACACAGGACCTCCCTTCCTAGGCGAAGAGCTCATCTTCACAAAGGAGATCCCTAGTCCCCTGCCACACAGGACCTCCCTTCCTAGGCGAAGAGCTCATCTTCACAAAGGAGATCCCTAGTCCCCTGCCACCCAGGACCTCCCTTCCTTCAACATTAGGCGAAGAGCTCATCTTCACAAGGAGATCCCTAGTCCCCTGCCACCCAGGACCTCCCTTCCTACAGCGTTAGCCAAAGAGCTCATCTTCACAAAGGAGATCCCTAGTCCCCTGCCGCCCAGGACCTCACTTCCTACAGCGTTAGCCAAAGAGCTCATCTTCACACAGGAGATCCCTAGTCCCCTGCCACCCAGGACCTCACTTCCTACAGCGTTAGGCAAAGAGCTCATCTTCACAAAGGAGACACCTAGTCCCCTGCCACCCAGGACCTGTCTTCCTAGGCAAAGAGTCATCTTCACAAAGGAGACCCCTAGTCCCTTCCACCCAGGACCTCCGTTCCTACAGCGTTAGGTGAAGAGCTCATCTTCACAAAGGAGACACCTAGTCCCCTGCCACCCAGGACCTCCCTTCCTACAGCGTTAGGCAAAGAGCTCACTTCACAAAGGAGATCCCTAGTCCCCTGCCACCCAGGACCTCCCTTCCTACAGCGTTAGTCAAAGAGCTCATCTTCACAAAGGAGACACCTAGTCCCCTGCCACCCAGGACCTGCCTTCCTACAGCATTAGGAAAAGAGCTCATCTTCACAAAGGAGACACCTAGTTCCCTACCACCCAGGACCTGCCTTCCTAGGCAAAGAGCTCATCTTCACAAAGGAGACCCCTAGGCCCCTGCCACCCAGGACCTCCCTTCCTACAGCGTTAGGCAAAGAGTCATCTTCACAAAGGAGACCCCTAGTCCCCTGCCACCCAGGACCTCCCTTCCTACAGCGTTAGGTGAAGAGCTCATCTTCACAAAGGAGATCCCTAGTCCCCTGCCACCCAGGACCTGCTTTGTTACAGCGTTAGGCAAAGAGCTCATCTTCACAAAGGAGATCCCTAGTCCTTTGCCACCCAGGACCTGCCTTCTTACAGCGTTAGGCGAAGAGCTCATCTTCACAAAGGAGAACCCTAGTCCCCTGCCACCCAGGAACTCCCTTCCTACAGCGTTAGGCGAAGAGCTCATCTTCACAAAGGAGACGTCTAGTCCCCTGCCACCCAGGACCTCCCTTCCTACAGCGTTAGGCAAAGAGCGCATCTACACAAAGGAGAGCCCTAGTCCCCTGCCACCCAGGACCTCCCTTCCTAGGCGAAGAGCTCATCTTCACAAAGGAGACCCCTAGTCCCCTGCCACCCAGAACCTCCTTTCCTAGGCAAAGAGCTCATCTTCACAAAGGAGACCCCTAGTCCCCTGCCGCACAGGACCTCACTTCCTAGCTGAAGAGCTCATCTTCACAAAGGAGATCCCTAGTCCCCTGCCACCCAGGACCTCCCTTCCTAGGCGAAGAGCTCATCTTCACAAAGGAGACCCCTAGTCCCCTGCCACACAGGACCTCCCTTCCTAGGCGAAGAGCTCATCTTCACAAAGGAGATCCCTAGTCCCCTGCCACACAGGACCTCCCTTCCTAGGCGAAGAGCTCATCTTCACAAAGGAGATCCCTAGTCCCCTGCCACCCAGGACCTCCCTTCCTTCAACATTAGGCGAAGAGCTCATCTTCACAAGGAGATCCCTAGTCCCCTGCCACCCAGGACCTCCCTTCCTACAGCGTTAGCCAAAGAGCTCATCTTCACAAAGGAGATCCCTAGTCCCCTGCCGCCCAGGACCTCACTTCCTACAGCGTTAGCCAAAGAGCTCATCTTCACACAGGAGATCCCTAGTCCCCTGCCACCCAGGACCTCACTTCCTACAGCGTTAGGCAAAGAGCTCATCTTCACAAAGGAGACACCTAGTCCCCTGCCACCCAGGACCTGTCTTCCTAGGCAAAGAGTCATCTTCACAAAGGAGACCCCTAGTCCCTTCCACCCAGGACCTCCGTTCCTACAGCGTTAGGTGAAGAGCTCATCTTCACAAAGGAGACACCTAGTCCCCTGCCACCCAGGACCTCCCTTCCTACAGCGTTAGGCAAAGAGCTCACTTCACAAAGGAGATCCCTAGTCCCCTGCCACCCAGGACCTCCCTTCCTACAGCGTTAGTCAAAGAGCTCATCTTCACAAAGGAGACACCTAGTCCCCTGCCACCCAGGACCTGCCTTCCTACAGCATTAGGAAAAGAGCTCATCTTCACAAAGGAGATCCCTAGTCCCCTGCCACCAGGGACCTCACTTCCTACAGCGTGAGGCAAAGAGCTCACATCACAAAGGAGATCCCTAGTCCCCTGCCACCCAGGACCTCCCTTCCTACAGCGTTAGGCAAAGAGCTCATCTTCACAAAGGAGACCCCTAGTCCCCTGCCACCCAGGACCTGCCTTCCTAGGCAAAGAGCTCATCTTCACAAAGGAGATCCCTAGTCCCCTGCCACCCAGGACCTGCCTTGTTACAGCGTTAGACAAAGAGCTCATCTTCACAAAGGAGATCCCAAGTCCCCTGCCACCCAGGACCTCCCTTCCTACAGCGTTAGGCAAAGAGCGCATCTACACAAAGGAGAGCCCTAGTCCCCTGCCACCCAGGACCTCCCTTCCTAGGTGAAGAGCTCATCTTCACAAAGGAGACCCCTTGTCCCCTGCCACTCAGGACCTCCCTTCCTAGGCGAAGAGCTCATCTTCACAAAGGAGATCCCTAGTCCCCTGCCACCCAGGACCTCCCTTCCTTCAGAATTAGGCGAAGAGCTCATCTTCACAAAGGAGAGCCCAAGTCCCCTGCCACCCAGGACCTGCCTTCCTACAGCGTTAGGCGAAGAGCTCATATTCACAAAGGAGAGCCCAAGTTCCCTGCCACCCAGGACCTGCCTTCCTACAGCATTAGGCAAAGAGCTCATCTTCACAAAGGAGATCCCTAGTACCCTGCCACCCAGGACCTCACTTTCTACAGCGTGAGGCAAAGAGCTCACTTCACAAAGGAGATCCCTAGTCCCCTGCCACCCAGGACCTCCCTTCCTACAGCGTTAGGCAAAGAGCTCATCTTCACAAAGGAGACACCTAGTCCGCTGCCACCCAGGACCTGCCTTCTTAGGCAAAGAGCTCATCTTCACAAAGGAGATCCCAAGTCCCCTGCCACCCAGGACCTCCCTTCCTACAGCGTTAGGAAAAGAGCTCATCTTCACAAAGGAGATCCCTAGTCCTCTGCCACCCAGGACCTGCCTTCCTACAGCGTTAGGCGATGCGCTCATCTTCACAAAGGAGAGCCCCAGTCCCCTGCAACCCAGGAACTCCCTTCTTACAGCGTTAGGCGAAGAGCTCATCTTCACAAAGGAGACTCCTAGTCCCCTGCCACCCAGGACCTCCCTTCCTACAGCGTTAGGCAAAGAGCTCATCTTCACAAAGGAGCCGACTAGTCCCCTGCCACCCAGGACCTCTCTTCCTACAGCGTTAGGCAAAGAGCTCATCTTCACAAAGGAGATCCCTAGTCCCCTGCAACCCAGGACCTCACTTCCTACAGCGTTAGTCAAATAGCTCATCTTCACAAAGGAGACACCTAGTCCCCTGCCACCCAGGACCTGCCTTCCTACAGCATTAGGAAAAGAGCTCATCTTCACAAAGGAGATCCCTAGTCACCTGCCACCAAGGACCTCACTTCCTACAGCGTGAGGCAAAGAGCTCACTTCACAAAGGAGATCCCTAGTCCCCTGCCACCCAGGACCTCCCTTCCTACAGCGTTAGGCAAAGAGCTCATCTTCACAAAGGAGACACCTAGTCCCCTGCCACCCAGGACCTGCCTTGTTACAGCGTTAGGCAAAGAGCTCATCTTCACAAAGGAGATCCCAAGTCCCCTGCCACCCAGGACCTCCCTTCCTACAGCGTTAGGCAAAGAGTTCATCTTCACAAAGGAGATCCCTAGCCCTTTGCCACCCAGGACCTGCCTTCCTACAGCGTTAGGTGAAAAGCTCATCTTCACAAAGGAGATCCCTAGTCCTTTGCCACCCAGGACCTCCCTTCCTACAGCGTTAGGTGAAGAGCTCATCTTCACAAAGGAGATCCCTAGTCCCCTGCCACCCAGGACCTGCCTTGTTACAGCGTTAGACAAAGAGCTCATTTTCACAAAGGAGATCCCAAGTCCCCTGTCACCCAGGACTTCAATTCCTACAGCGTTAGGCAAAGAGCTCATCTTCACAAAGGAGAGCACTAGTCCCCTGCCACCCAGGACCTCCCTTCCTACAGCGGTAGGCAAAGAGCTCATCTTCACAAAGGAGATCCCTAGTCCTTTGCCACCCAGGACCTGCCTTCCTACAGCGTTAGGCAAAGAGCTCATCTTCTTTTTTTTTTTTTTTATTTTATTTAAAGTGCATTAGCCAAAAATTTGACTTTTAACACATTTCACAAACAAAATATTACATATACACTAAAAGCAAGACCTTAACAGTTTATAGGATCACATATTTCATAGTAAAACAAAACTAAAACGAGTCAAGAAAGAGAAAAAGAAAAAGGAAATCAAGTTATTACTAGCTTCCATTTCTTTAAAACTCTGCCCACTTCAATCGATAGGGCCATCTCATTGCCCGATGTTAGCCTCGCCCAAAAATCATCAGAATTTAAATGAGACTCGTTATGGACAAATCTACCAAAAGAGCTAGCCCTGTCACTCCAAGTCCCAGGGCACTTAGAGAATAAATGCTTAGTGGTCTGAACTTCCATAGTTACACATCTGTCACAAGTTGGATCAGTATCCCCTTTTTTATCCCTTATGGCAAGTAGTTCCAATGTTGGGAGAAGGTTTAAACGGAATCTCAAAAAAGCAGATCTAAACAAGACGCTAGGGGACTTCTTCAGATAAGCCGGAAGAAATGATAAACGCTTATCTAAGAGTGTGAGGGAAGCTGATCTTTTAGTTCCCCGCATCTCCTCAATCGTAGAGATCCAATCAGCCAATTTCAATTTTTTCTTCACTCTTAGAGGGTTCTGTAAGAGGGACTCAGCATCAGAACCACAACATGACAATAATTCCAAACAAGTTGATTCTAACCTACCCAGAAAAGCATTATTGCCATGTACCCGCTCTACGTCAGAATCCTCGAAAAGTGAATTCTTAGGGGGATCAAGAATTGACCTATAAAGGGTAAGCCACTTCCAGGTTAGCCATGATCTGAGTGAAGACAGGCCCAACTCGTAACGTAAGGAGACGATCGGAACACAATCGGGGAGTCCCAAAGTACGTTTCCAGATCTTCGATTCGATAGCATCCCAGTCTATATCAAAAGCAAGAGAATTGTAGTCCATACCATATATAATAATGGGAACCACCTTCCCGATATAAAATCTTATAAGGGGGATAATGGTAAATTTGCCGAACTTAGAATGGATTTTTCTCATCTGGGCTCCCAACTTGATTAATTTTAAATCCATGGAGGCCATCAAATTAAGCCTAGAGGGGAAAGATCTTAATTCCGCTCCCAAATAGGTCAATTCAGAGACAACCTCTACCTGAGCGTGGTCTAACTTGCAACTCAAATTCCTCACTATTTTGTTGGGCCGCCTGAAAACAAGAATCTTAGATTTTGAGGGATTTATTCTTAATTTATTAATCCTGGCATAGGATTCTAAAGCACTAAGCAGGCGCTGCAGCCCCACTTGTGAGTAGTCCAATACTACTATGTCATCGGCATAACCTAGCCAATTAATTTTGGCATTACCGATGGAGGGAGATATCAACCCAATGTTCTGTAACCAATCGCCTAAGTCTGCCATAAAAAGGATGAAAAGCAAGGGAGCCAATAAACAGCCTTGGCGAACCCCTCTAGTTATCCTGATTTGATCAGAAAGAAAACCAGACCTACCCAATCTAACCCGCATATAATTATTAGAGTGCAACTCTATCAGGATAGAGAGTAAGCCCGGTGGTATATCCCAGGCCACTAATTTAACCCATAATAGATTTCTGTCAACCATATCAAAGGCCTGTGATAGGTCGATCCAGGCTCCAAAGAGAGGAGAACCTCCCTTGGTGAAGGATTTCGCAGCTAGGCAGCTCAAGACTAACCCATTCAATGATGTCGACAGACCCTTTCTGAATCCGGATTGCTGCTTCGGAATAATACCCTTCGTTTTAGCCCAGAGTTCAAGCTCCCCTAGAACGATACCCGAGAAGATTTTACTATCAGCGTCTAGGAGAGAGATAGGGCGATAATTAGAGGCCAATAGCCTATCTCCCTTCTTATAGATCGGGATGACTATTGAAAGTCTCCATGAATCAGGGATACTCCTCCCAGCGATAATATTGTCAAAAAGGGCTTTAAGGACCTTCGCCCATATTTCTGGATCCGATTTAAAGATCGAATTACTTAAACCGTTAGGTCGAGAGGCTCTGGAAGCTGAAGATTTTCTAATTAACAGTTCTATATCTTGAGCATTAATCTCAAGCACCCAATTTTGGCTTCCGTCAGCAACCGAGCATAATGGGGCATCAGAACCATACACCTTCGCAAAATGTTCAATCCACACCCCCTCCTGAATAATAGAATCTTGTTTCTGCTGTTGAGTAGTCTCGCTCATATTGATTAGAGACCACAAATTTCGGGAATTCTTAAGAGACAGGACATATAACATTCTCTCAGCATCTTGCTGTACTATCAGATGATGATGGGCACGAATCCAGTTCCTATAGTTATTTTTCAGTTTAACCCACCCGTCCCTATATGCCTTCTCACACAAACCCGCTCTCCTTAGGATCGAAATCTGAGACCTCAATTCCTTTTTACGATTTATAATTTGAGCATTAAAAGAGTGTTTATGTACCTTGTGAGATTTCCGGACATGGGGATCCACAACTGCCTGTACCGACAGGAAACTCAGGAAAGCACTAGGAATACAGAAGTCAGACAAAGACTGATTAGATAAATAGCTCGTCCTGCGGCGAAGCTCACTATTTAATAACTGACCTCCTTTTTGAAATTTTCTAATGGCATTACCCGAGTTCGTAACAAAGAGCTCCTGATCATAACTAAAAATTACTGGATCGCAATCATACGAAACAGTCGCTTTCAGCATGGCGTGATCATCCGGATTCCCTTCTCCAACTAGCAAGCTGTTGCAATTTTCAAAAATATTGCTGGAGACAAAAAAATAATCTATCGTGGAGAAAGAAATACCTCTATGCCAAGTGGGGGAATTAGGGATATCCCCCCTTATATTTCCATTCAACATAAATAGATTCCAATCCTGCATGAACCTTAGCCATATTTTACCATTCATAGACTTCTGTTTACACTTGTCTGATCTAAGATCCACAGTAGAGATGCATTGAGAATTAAAGTCCCCGGCAATAAGAATTTCATCCCCCGGGTATCGATTAGAACAGTCAAGTAAACCCTCCGAGAGAGCACACAGGAACTCACTGAGTGGAAAGACGCCTGGATTCCAGTATAAATTTACCACAATCCAGCTCAGGCGTTCATTGGAGTTTCTCAAAGATACTCTCACCATGAGGATCCCCTGGATATTATTTGAGAGAATTACCGAGGATTTAAACTTCTCATTACTAGAGGCCACTAACAAACCCCCTATTGGTCTACCCCTCCCAGGAGTTACCGCCAACTGTTGAAAAATGGTAAATCCATCAATGCCAACTAGACCAGTTAGCCAGGTTTCTTGGAAAAGAATTAGATCGAAAGTTTTAAAAATTTCCGATCTCCTGGGCTCCTCAGAAAAGGATGTGTAGCCTCTAGTATTCCATGATAGTACATTGACTTGAAGTGACCCTAGAGCTTCGGATGGGTCACCCCTATCTTAAGAAAAACTTGGGCAATCACTTCTGGAAGCATCTCCCACATATTCATTGGGACAGAAGGGGAGAGATCCTTAGTGGTTACCCCCCAACGCAGATCTTGGTTGGCTATCCGGCGGGACTCGGAGACCGTGGCTCTAGGGCAAGTACTAGAGATCTTCAGGCCCCTCTGCTCCCATGCCACTGCCTCACCCATAATTAGATTCACACCCAAACTTGATTTCAGTTCTATTGCCACTATATTAGTATCAGTGTCATATGGAAAGCTCACTGCTTCAATGTCACTTGAGGAAAAGTACTTCAGAGCTGGGATTGACTTCAATTCCGTTATTATTGCCGAGCGATTTAATGGAAAAACACCACATGAAGATGGAATTGATCTTGATAAAAAGACTGTCAAATCTGGGTTCTGTTTGTATAGTTCATCAGAGCACTGAGCTGGTAAAACAGAATTTCGATTCTCCGTCAAAGAGCCTAAACCGGATGAGGCCTCTGTTCCTGCGGCCCCAAGAGCACCAACATACCCAGGGCAAGCCGAGCCAACCGACGGCCGTTTAATTGCAGCCGCAGCGTTAGCTTGCGAATCATCTAAGCAAGAAGGACCCCCCTTTGCTCCCAGATCGGTCCCCACCCTTGATTTTTTCAAGAAGATGGGAGCAATTTTAACCAGAGGGTTAGATGGCAATTTTTTTTGGTTCGCCCTTAGGAAAATTGGAGCAATTTTTTTTGGTTGATCCACGTAGTCGGTTTGACTTCCCACCGTGGATTTACCGCCAGGCACTATCGATTCTTCCACAGAGGGTGCTTTTTGAGCTTTTGATTTAGGAATTTTCTTCCCTTTTTTGAAAGGAGACTTCACCACAGATTTTTCAGATTTTTCAGGGGATTCTTGGTCAGCATTTGATTTTCGTGGGTGCTGATTAGATCCAGAATTAATCTGTCTTTTCTTTCCTTTCCCCTTTTTAATTACGGGAGTAATGGCTTCACAAGGTGGTGGTCTCCTATTTTTCATCTTCTTTTTGGACTTCCCATTCAATTTCTTCTTCCTAGGGACTACTAAATCCAAATTCGAAGAGGAGAGATCTATTGGAGAGCCCTCAGGTGGGCCCACCACTTGAGGGTCACTATCCGCCAGGGCTGCCAATCTCATGAACTCCTCCATCACAGATATCGAAAGGGGAGTATCGTCAACCATGGCCTCCACATGAAGAGGAGTTGAGGGGCCTAGAGGGCCTTCCTGTGATTGAATATCCGATCGATCAGCTTTTTCTAACAGGATCAAGGACGTCTTTTTTAAATCACCACATAAATCAGTCAAAAAGGCCATTTTACATGATTGAGCCTTTACTTCTTTATGCAGCTCTGCCAAAAGCCCTCCCAATGAATCATTGACTACTGATTTTAGGGCTATCATAGCAATTTCATTTAGTTCCAAGTCCTTGTTCATCTCCATTAGGATACCCGTATGCTGGAAGACCTCACTTTTCAAATTTTCAAAGACTTTAACCAAAGAGGATAGAACAAAGTTCAGAGCTGTTATAGTCGGAGGGACAAGATCTTCAATAGAATTTTGACCAGACGCGGCCGGCCCCTCTGGTTCAGGTAAGGAATTAGGCGGCTCCTGGGGGATCTCCCGAGAGCTTAGTTCAACCAGTGTTGAAGACCTTCCCCTATCAGGAGTTGAGATTACAGCTTCTAACTCCCACATATCCTCATCTCTAGGTTCAATAGGAGCCTCAGATTGATGAATTACAGATTTTTCTGAATGGACTATACCAATCCTAGGGACTAACAAATGGGGCATAATGTTAGTCAAGGAGGGGTCATCCACGGAGCCCAGTTGATTTAAAATCACATTCTTCATGGTGGAAGTCCTCAAGGTGAAGTCAATGTCACCTTGGAATTGCGTACAAATCGGTTGGTTTCTAGGCTTTGGCAGGTCCTCCATATGAGATACAGAAATTGGCAAGGCCGAACCCGCTGGAACCTGTTTGTCTGATGGATATACACCTGGAGGAAGGAAGATACCACCCCCCGTTTTATAGGGTTTAAAGAAGGATTCCCTCGCTCTTGCCTTCTCTTTACGTGGTGCCTTCTTCCCCGTGTCCACCGGAGTAGAATGTAAAGGGCTCCGAACTTCTATGGGAGCCACCGCACTGCGCAGATCATACATGACCCCCTTTTGTTTTGTTTCTGTTTCTGCTGTTTGCCGACTTAATCGCTAATCGCTATCACTTAATCACTATCAAAAAATAAAAGTTGGCACCAAGAGTTCACTATTCAGAGATAAGGGAACGCTCTGTTCAAGATTGCAGCGTAGTTACTAAAGTCAAGAAGGGGAGTAATTATTCCCCAAAGAGGAAGAAGATGGTATACCAGCGTCCTTGGAAGCAGGACAGGCAATTCCTCTCACCGGGCGACCATATATTAGATCAACAGTGAATAACTGTAATCACTTGCCCCGGATCAAAGGCAGGAGCCCACAGTCTCCGGGGCATAAGCACCAAGCCCAATGTTTCTCCCAACCTGCCTCAAGCCGATGGTGCTTGCTGAAGGTAAAAGGCAAAAGTCAGCAGTCAAGTGCAGTCAAGTGAGGCTGGAGATGGTGAATCGCCTTACCAGCAAAAAGGCTGTATATGTGCATAAATTGTACTTATGGAGAGAATTATGGAGAAAGTTATGGAGAAAGTTATGCCAAGCAGGGAAAGGAGGCAATAGCATTCAGCCTGCTCAACTCACCTCACCTTCAGGCGCAATAGAGAGCAGGCCCAGTATGGTGAGCTCATCTTCACAAAGGAGGTCCCTAGTCCCCTGCCACCTGGGGCCTCTCTTCCTAGACGAAGAGCTCATCTTCACAAAAGAGATCCCTAGTCCCCTGCCACCCAGGACCTGCCTTCCTACAGCGTTAGGCAAAGAGCTCACTTCACAAAGGAGATCCCTAGTCCCCTGCCACCCAGGACCTCCCTTCCTACAGAGTTAGGCAAAGAGCTCACTTCACAAAGGAGATCCCTAGTCCCCTGCCACCCAGGACCTCCCTTCCTACAGCGTTAGGCAAAGAGCTCATCTTCACAAAGGAGACACCTAGTCCCCTGCCACCCAGGACCTCCCTTCCTACAGCATTAGGCAAAGAGCTCATCTTCACAAAGGAGACACCTAGTCCCCTACCACCCAGGACCTGCCTTCCTAGGCGAAGAGCTCATCTTCACAAAGGAGAGCCCTAGTCCCCTGCCACCCAGGACCTCCCTTCCTACAGCGTTAGGCAAAGAGCTCATTTTCACAAAGGAGACACCTAGTTCCCTACCACCCAGGACCTGCCTTCCTAGGCAAAGAGGTCATCTTCACAAAGGAGACCCCTAGGACCCTGCCACCCAGGACCTCCCTTCATACAGCGTTAGGCAAAGAGTCATCTTCACAAAGGAGACCCCTAGTCCCCTGCCACCCAGGACCTCCCTTCCTACAGCGTTAGGTGAAGAGCTCATCTTCACAAAGGAGATCCCTAGTCCCCTGCCACCCAGGACCTGCTTTGTTACAGCGTTAGGCAAAGAGCTCATCTTCACAAAGGAGATCCCTAGTCCTTTGCCACCCAGGACCTGCCTTCTTACAGCGTTAGGCGAAGAGCTCATCTTCACAAAGGAGAACCCTAGTCCCCTGCCACCCAGGAACTCCCTTCCTACAGCGTTAGGCGAAGAGCTCATCTTCACAAAGGAGACGTCTAGTCCCCTGCCACCCAGGACCTCCCTTCCTACAGCGTTAGGCAAAGAGCGCATCTACACAAAGGAGAGCCCTGGTCCCCTGCCACCCAGGACCTCCCTTCCTAGGCGAAGAGCTCATCTTCACAAAGGAGACCCCTAGTCCCCTGCCACCCAGAACCTCCTTTCCTAGGCAAAGAGCTCATCTTCACAAAGGAGACCCCTAGTCCCCTGCCGCACAGGACCTCACTTCCTAGGTGAAGAGCTCATCTTCACAAAGGAGATCCCTAGTCCCCTGCCACCCAGGACCTCCCTTCCTAGGCGAAGAGCTCATCTTCACAAAGGAGACCCCTAGTCCCCTGCCACACAGGACCTCCCTTCCTAGGCGAAGAGCTCATCTTCACAAAGGAGATCCCTAGTCCCCTGCCACACAGGACCTCCCTTCCTAGGCGAAGAGCTCATCTTCACAAAGGAGATCCCTAGTCCCCTGCCACCCAGGACCTCCCTTCCTTCAACATTAGGCGAAGAGCTCATCTTCACAAGGAGATCCCTAGTCCCCTGCCACCCAGGACCTCCCTTCCTACAGCGTTAGCCAAAGAGCTCATCTTCATTTACGAGATCCCTAGTCCCCTGCCGCCCAGGACCTCACTTCCTACAGCGTTAGCCAAAGAGCTCATCTTCACACAGGAGATCCCTAGTCCCCTGCCACCCAGGACCTCACTTCCTACAGCGTTAGGCAAAGAGCTCATCTTCACAAAGGAGACACCTAGTCCCCTGCCACCCAGGACCTGTCTTCCTAGGCAAAGAGTCATCTTCACAAAGGAGACCCCTAGTCCCTTCCACCCAGGACCTCCGTTCCTACAGCGTTAGGTGAAGAGCTCATCTTCACAAAGGAGACACCTAGTCCCCTGCAACCCAGGACCTCCCTTCCTACAGCGTTAGGCAAAGAGCTCACTTCACAAAGGAGATCCCTAGTCCCCTGCCACCCAGGACCTCCCTTCCTACAGCGTTAGTCAAAGAGCTCATCTTCACAAAGGAGACACCTAGTCCCCTGCCACCCAGGACCTGCCTTCCTACAGCATTAGGAAAAGAGCTCATCTTCACAAAGGAGATCCCTAGTCCCCTGCCACCAGGGACCTCACTTCCTACAGCGTGAGGCAAAGAGCTCACATCACAAAGGAGATCCCTAGTCCCCTGCCACCCAGGACCTCCCTTCCTACAGCGTTAGGCAAAGAGCTCATCTTCACAAAGGAGACCCCTAGTCCCTTGCCACCCAGGACCTGCCTTCCTAGGCAAAGAGCTCATCTTCACAAAGGAGATCCCTAGTCCCCTGCCACCCAGGACCTGCCTTGTTACAGCGTTAGACAAAGAGCTCATCTTCACAAAGGAGATCCCAAGTCCCCTGCCACCCAGGACCTCCCTTCCTACAGCATTAGGCAAAGAGCTCATCTTCACAAAGGAGATCCCTAGTCCTTTGCCACCCAGGACCTGCCTTCCTACAGCGTTAGGCAAAGAGCTCATCTTCACAAAGGAGAGCCCTAGTCCCCTGCCACCCAGGAACTCCCTTCCTACAGCGTTAGGCGAAGAGCTCATCTTCACAAAGGAGACGCCTAGTCCCCTGCCACCCAGGACCTCCCTTGTACAGCGTTAGGCAAAGAGCGCATCTACACAAAGGAGAGCCCTAGTCCCCTGCCACCCAGGACCTCCCTTCCTAGGCGAAGAGCTCATCTTCACAAAGGAGACCCCTTGTCCCCTGCCACTCAGGACCTCCCTTCCTAGGCGAAGAGCTCATCTTCACAAAGGAGATCCCTAGTCCCCTGCCACCCAGGACCTCCCTTCCTTCAGAATTAGGCGAAGAGCTCATCTTCACAAAGGAGAGCCCAAGTCCCCTGCCACCCAGGACCTGCCTTCCTACAGCGTTAGGCGAAGAGCTCATATTCACAAAGGAGAGCCCAAGTCCCCTGCCACCCAGGACCTGCCTTCCTACAGCATTAGGCAAAGAGCTCATCTTCACAAAGGAGATCCCTAGTCCCCTGCCACCCAGGACCTCACTTTCTACAGCGTGAGGCAAAGAGCTCACTTCACAAAGGAGATCCCTAGTCCCCTGCCACCCAGGACCTCCCTTCCTACAGCGTTAGGCAAAGAGCTCATCTTCACAAAGGAGACACCTAGTCCGCTGCCACCCAGGACCTGCCTTCTTAGGCAAAGAGCTCATCTTCACAAAGGAGATCCCAAGTCCCCTGCCACCCAGGACCTCCCTTCCTACAGCGTTAGGAAAAGAGCTCATCTTCACAAAGGAGATCCCTAGTCCTCTGCCACCCAGGACCTGCCTTCCTACAGCATTAGGCGATGCGCTCATCTTCACAAAGGAGAGCCCCAGTCCCCTGCAACCCAGGAACTCCCTTCTTACAGCGTTAGGCGAAGAGCTCATCTTCACAAAGGAGACACCTAGTCCCCTGCCACCCAGGACCTCCCTTCCTACAGCATTAGGCAAAGAGCTCATCTTCACAAAGGAGACACCTAGTCCCCTACCACCCAGGACCTGCCTTCCTAGGCGAAGAGCTCATCTTCACAAAGGAGAGCCCTAGTCCCCTGCCACCCAGGACCTCCCTTCCTACAGCGTTAGGCAAAGAGCTCATTTTCACAAAGGAGACACCTAGTTCCCTACCACCCAGGACCTGCCTTCCTAGGCAAAGAGCTCATCTTCACAAAGGAGACCCCTAGGCCCCTGCCACCCAGGACCTCCCTTCATACAGCGTTAGGCAAAGAGTCATCTTCACAAAGGAGACCCCTACTCCCCTGCCACCCAGGACCTCCCTTCCTACAGCGTTAGGTGAAGAGCTCATCTTCACAAAGGAGATCCCTAGTCCCCTGCCACCCAGGACCTGCTTTGTTACAGCGTTAGGCAAAGAGCTCATCTTCACAAAGGAGATCCCTAGTCCTTTGCCACCCAGGACCTGCCTTCTTACAGCGTTAGGCGAAGAGCTCATCTTCACAAAGGAGAACCCTAGTCCCCTGCCACCCAGGAACTCCCTTCCTACAGCGTTAGGCGAAGAGCTCATCTTCACAAAGGAGACGTCTAGTCCCCTGCCACCCAGGACCTCCCTTCCTACAGCGTTAGGCAAAGAGCGCATCTACACAAAGGAGAGCCCTAGTCCCCTGCCACCCAGGACCTCCCTTCCTAGGCGAAGAGCTCATCTTCACAAAGGAGACCCCTAGTCCCCTGCCACCAGAACCTCCTTTCCTAGGCAAAGAGCTCATCTTCACAAAGGAGACCCCTAGTCCCCTGCCGCACAGGACCTCACTTCCTAGGTGAAGAGCTCATCTTCACAAAGGAGATCCCTAGTCCCCTGCCACCCAGGACCTCCCTTCCTAGGCGAAGAGCTCATCTTCACAAAGGAGACCCCTAGTCCCCTGCCACACAGGACCTCCCTTCCTAGGCGAAGAGCTCATCTTCACAAAGGAGATCCCTAGTCCCCTGCCACACAGGACCTCCCTTCCTAGGCGAAGAGCTCATCTTCACAAAGGAGATCCCTAGTCCCCTGCCACCCAGGACCTCCCTTCCTTCAACATTAGGCGAAGAGCTCATCTTCACAAGGAGATCCCTAGTCCCCTGCCACCCAGGACCTCCCTTCCTACAGCGTTAGCCAAAGAGCTCATCTTCACAAAGGAGATCCCTAGTCCCCTGCCGCCCAGGACCTCACTTCCTACAGCGTTAGCCAAAGAGCTCATCTTCACACAGGAGATCCCTAGTCCCCTGCCACCCAGGACCTCACTTCCTACAGCGTTAGGCAAAGAGCTCATCTTCACAAAGGAGACACCTAGTCCCCTGCCACCCAGGACCTGTCTTCCTAGGCAAAGAGTCATCTTCACAAAGGAGACCCCTAGTCCCTTCCACCCAGGACCTCCGTTCCTACAGCGTTAGGTGAAGAGCTCATCTTCACAAAGGAGACACCTAGTCCCCTGCAACCCAGGACTTCCCTTCCTACAGCGTTAGGCAAAGAGCTCACTTCACAAAGGAGATCCCTAGTCCCCTGCCACCCAGGACCTCCCTTCCTACAGCGTTAGTCAAAGAGCTCATCTTCACAAAGGAGACACCTAGTCCCCTGCCACCCAGGACCTGCCTTCCTACAGCATTAGGAAAAGAGCTCATCTTCACAAAGGAGATCCCTAGTCCCCTGCCACCAGGGACCTCACTTCCTACAGCGTGAGGCAAAGAGCTCACATCACAAAGGAGATCCCTAGTCCCCTGCCACCCAGGACCTCCCTTCCTACAGCGTTAGGCAAAGAGCTCATCTTCACAAAGGAGACCCCTAGTCCCCTGCCACCCAGGACCTGCCTTCCTAGGCAAAGAGCTCATCTTCACAAAGGAGATCCCTAGTCCCCTGCCACCCAGGACCTGCCTTGTTACAGCGTTAGACAAAGAGCTCATCTTCACAAAGGAGATCCCAAGTCCCCTGCCACCCAGGACCTCCCTTCCTACAGCGTTAGGCAAAGAGCTCATCTTCACAAAGGAGATCCCTAGTCCTTTGCCACCCAGGACCTGCCTTCCTACAGCGTTAGGCAAAGAGCTCATCTTCACAAAGGAGAGCCCTAGTCCCCTGCCACCCAGGAACTCCCTTCCTACAGCGTTAGGCGAAGAGCTCATCTTCACAAAGGAGACGCCTAGTCCCCTGCCACCCAGGACCTCCCTTGTACAGCGTTAGGCAAAGAGCGCATCTACACAAAGGAGAGCCCTAGTCCCCTGCCACCCAGGACCTCCCTTCCTAGGCGAAGAGCTCATCTTCACAAAGGAGACCCCTTGTCCCCTGCCACTCAGGACCTCCCTTCCTAGGCGAAGAGCTCATCTTCACAAAGGAGATCCCTAGTCCCCTGCCACCCAGGACCTCCCTTCCTTCAGAATTAGGCGAAGAGCTCATCTTCACAAAGGAGATCCCAAGTCCCCTGCCACCCAGGACCTGCCTTCCTACAGCGTTAGGCGAAGAGCTCATATTCACAAAGGAGAGCCCAAGTCCCCTGCCACCCAGGACCTGCCTTCCTACAGCATTAGGCAAAGAGCTCATCTTCACAAAGGAGATCCCTAGTCCCCTGCCACCCAGGACCTCACTTTCTACAGCGTGAGGCAAAGAGCTCACTTCACAAAGGAGATCCCTAGTCCCCTGCCACCCAGGACCTCCCTTCCTACAGCGTTAGGCAAAGAGCTCAGCTTCACAAAGGAGACACCTAGTCCGCTGCCACCCAGGACCTGCCTTCTTAGGCAAAGAGCTCATCTTCACAAAGGAGATCCCAAGTCCCCTGCCACCCAGGACCTCCCTTCCTACAGCGTTAGGAAAAGAGCTCATCTTCACAAAGGAGATCCCTAGTCCTCTGCCACCCAGGACCTGCCTTCCTACAGCGTTAGGCGATGCGCTCATCTTCACAAAGGAGAGCCCCAGTCCCCTGCAACCCAGGAACTCCCTTCTTACAGCGTTAGGCGAAGAGCTCATCTTCACAAAGGAGACTCCTAGTCCCCTGCCACCCAGGACCTCCCTTCCTACAGCGTTAGGCGAAGAGCTCATCTTCACAAAGGAGAGCCCTAGTCCCCTGCCATCCAGGCACTCCCTTCCTACAGCGTTAGGCAAAGAGCTCATCTTCACAAAGGAGCCGACTAGTCCCCTGCCACCCAGGACCTCTCTTCCTACAGCGTTAGGCAAAGAGCTCATCTTCACAAAGGAGATCCCTAGTCCCCTGCAACCCAGGACCTCACTTCCTACAGCATTAGGCAAAAGAGCTCACTTCACAAAGGAGATCCCTAGTCCCCTGCCACCCAGGACCTCCCTTCCTACAGCGTTAGTCAAATAGCTCATCTTCACAAAGGAGACACCTAGTCCCCTGCCACCCAGGACCTGCCTTCCTACAGCATTAGGAAAAGAGCTCATCTTCACAAAGGAGATCCCTAGTCACCTGCCACCAAGGACCTCACTTCCTACAGCGTGAGGCAAAGAGCTCACTTCACAAAGGAGATCCCTAGTCCCCTGCCACCCAGGACCTCCCTTCCTACAGCGTTAGGCAAAGAGCTCATCTTCACAAAGGAGACACCTGGTCCCCTGCCACCCAGGACCTGCCTTCCTAGGCAAAGAGCTCATCTTCACAAAGGAGATCCCTAGTCCCCTGCCACCCAGGACCTGCCTTCCTACAGCGTTAGGCAAAGAGCTCATCTTCACAAAGGAGACACCTGGTCCCCTGCCACCCAGGACCTGCCTTCCTAGGCAAAGAGCTCATCTTCACAAAGGAGATCCCAAGTCCCCTGCCACCCAGGACCTCCCTTCCTACAGCGTTAGGCAAAGAGTTCATCTTCACAAAGGAGATCCCTAGCCCTTTGCCACCCAGGACCTGCCTTCCTACAGCGTTAGGTGAAAAGCTCATCTTCACAAAGGAGATCCCTAGTCCTTTGCCACCCAGGACCTCCCTTCCTACAGCGTTAGGTGAAGAGCTCATCTTCACAAAGGAGATCCCTAGTCCCCTGCCACCCAGGACCTGCCTTGTTACAGCGTTAGACAAAGAGCTCATTTTCACAAAGGAGATCCCAAGTCCCCTGTCACCCAGGACTTCAATTCCTACAGCGTTAGGCAAAGAGCTCATCTTCACAAAGGAGAGCACTAGTCCCCTGCCACCCAGGACCTCCCTTCCTACAGCGGTAGGCAAAGAGCTCATCTTCACAAAGGAGATCCCTAGTCCTTTGCCACCCAGGACCTGCCTTCCTACAGCGTTAGGCAAAGAGCTCATCTTCACAAAGGAGAGCCCTAGTCCCCTGCCACCCAGGAACTTCCTTCCTACAGCGTTAGGCAAAGAGCTCATCTTCACAAAGGAGATGCCTAGTCCCCTGCAACCCAGGACCTCCCTTGTACAGCGTTAGGCAAAGAGCGCATCTACACAAAGGAGAGCCCTAGTCCCCTGCCACCCAGGACCTCCCTTCCTAGGCGAAGAGCTCATCTTCACAAAGGAGACCCCTAGACCCCTGCCACACAGGACCTCGCTTCCTAGGCGAAGAGCTCATCTTCACAAAGGAGATCCCTTGTCCCCTGCCACCCAGGACCTCCCTTCCTTCAGAATTAGGCGAAGAGCTCATCTTCACAAAGGAGAGCCCATGTCCCCTGCCACCCAGGACCTCCTTTCCTACAGCGTTAGGCGAAGAGCTCATCTTCACAAAGGAGAGCCCAAGTCCCCTGCCACCCAGGACCTGCCTTCCTACAGCATTAGGCAAAGAGCTCATCTTCACAAAGGAGATCCTTAGTCCCCTGCCACCCAGGACCTCACTTTCTACAGCGTGAGGCAAAGAGCTCACTTCACAAAGGAGATCCCTAGTCCCCTGCCACCCAGGACCTCCCTTCCTACAGCGTTAGGCAAAGAGCTCATCTTCACAAAGAAGACACCTAGTCCCCTGCCACCCAGGACCTGCCTTCCTAGGCAAAGAGCTCATCTTCACAAAGGAGATCCCTAGTCCCCTGCCACCCAGGACCTGCCTTGTTACAGAGTTAGGCAAAGAGCTCATCTTCACAAAGGAGATCCCAAGTCCCCTGCCACCCAGGACCTCCCTTCCTACAGCGTTAGGCAAAGAGCTCATCTTCACAAAGGAGAGCCCTAGTCCCCTGCCACCCAGGCACTCCCTTCCTACAGCGTTAGGCAAAGAGCTCATCTTCACAAAGGAGACGACTAGTCCCCTGCCACCCAGGACCTCCCTTTCTACAGCGTTAGGCAAAGAGCTCATCTTCACAAAGGAGATCCCTAGTCCCCTGCCACCCAGGACCTCCCTTCCTACAGCGTTAGGCAAAGAGCTCATCTTCACAAAGGAGATCCCTAGTTCCCTGCCACCCAGGAGCTCCTTTCCTACAGCGTTATGCGAGAGCTCATCTTCACAAAGGAGATCCCTAGTCCCCTGCCACCCAGGACCTGACTTCCTACAGCGTTAGGCGAAGAGCTCATCTTCACAAAGGAGATCCCTAGTCCCCTGCCACCCAGGACCTGACTTCCTACAGCGTTAGGCAAAGAGCTCATCTTCACAAAGGAGAGCCCTAGTCCCCTGCCACCCAGGCACTCCCTTCCTACAGCGTTAGGCAAAGAGCTCATCTTCACAAAGGAGACGACTAGTCCCCTGCCACCCAGGACCTCCCTTCCTACAGCGTTAGGCGAAGAGCTTGTCTTCACAAAGGAGATCCCTAGTCCCCTGCCACCCAGGACCTCCCTTCCTACAGCGTTAGGCAAAGAGCTCATCTTCACAAAGGCGAGCCCTAGTCCCCTGCCAGCCAGGACCTCCCTTCCTAGGCGAAGAGCTCATCTTCACAAATGAGACCCCTAGTCCCCTGCCACCCAGGACCTCCCTTCCTAATGCGTTAGGCAAAGAACTCATCTTCACAAAGGAGGTCCCTAGTACCCTGCCACCCAGGACCTCCCTTCCTAGGAGAAGAGCTCATCTTCACAAAGGAGATCCCTAGTCCCCTGCCACCCAGGACCTGCCTTCCTACAGTGTTAGGCAAAGAGCTCACTTCACAAAGGTGATCCCTAGTCCCCTGCCACCCAGGACCTCCCTTCCTACAGCGTTAGGCAAAGATCTCATCTTCACAAAGGAGATCCCTAGTCCTCTGCCACCCAGGACCTGCCTTCCTACAGCATTAGCCAAAGAGCTCATCTTCACAAAGGAGATCCCTAGTTCCCTGCCGCCCAGGACCTGCCTTCCTAGGCAAAGAGCTCATCTTCACAAAGGCGATCCCTAGTCCCCTGCCAACCAGGACCTCCCTTCCTACAGCGTTAGGCAAAGATCATCTTTACAAAGGAGACCCCTAGTCCCCTGCCACGTAGGACCTCCCTTCCTAAAGCATTAGGCAAAGAGTCATCTTCACAAAGGAGACCCTAGTCCCCTGCCAGTGCGCAGGACCTCCCTTCCTACAGCGTTAGGTGAAGAGCTCATCGTCACAAAGGAGATCCCTAGTCCTCTGTCACCCAGGACCTCCCTTCCTACAGCGTTAGGCGAAGAGCTCGTCTTCACAAAGGAGAGCCCTAGTCCCCTGCCACCCAGGACCTCCCTTCCTACAGCGTTAGGCGAAGAGCTCGTCTTCACAAAGGAGAGCCCTAGTCCCCTGCCACCCAGGACCTCCCTTCCTACAGCGTTAGGCAAAGAGCTCATCTTCACAAAGGCGAGCCCTAGTCCCCTGCCAGCCAGGACCTCCCTTCCTAGGCGAAGAGCTCATCTTCACAAAGGAGACCCGTAGTCAGCTGCCAATCAGGACTTCCCTTCCTCATGCGTTAGGCAAAGAACTCATCTTCACAAAGGATGTCCCTAGTCCCCTGCCACCCAGGACCTCCCTTCCTAGGTGAAGAGCTCATCTTCACAAAGGAGACACCTAGTCCCCTGCCACCAAGGACCTGCCTTCCTAGGCAAAGAGCTCATCTTCACAAAGGAGAGCCCGGTCCCCTGCCACCCAGGACCTCCCTTCCTACAGCGTCAGGCAAAGAGCTCATCTTCACAAAGGAGATCCCTAGTCCTTTGCCACCCACGACCTGCCTTCCTACAGCGTTAGGCGAAGAGCTCATCTTCACAAAGGAGAGCCCGGTCCCCTGCCACCCAGGACCTCCCTTCCTACAGCGTTAGGCAAAGAGCTCATCTTCACAAAGGCGAGCCCTAGTCCCCTGCCACCCAGGACCTCTCTTCCTACAGGGTTAGGTGAAGAGCTCATCGTCACAAAGGAGATCCCTAGTCCCCTGCCACCCAGGACCTGCCTTGTTAGAGCGTTAGAAGAAGAGCTCATCTTCACAAAGGAGATCCCTAGTCCCCTGCCACCCAGGACCTCCCTTCCTACAGCGTTAGGCGAAGAGCTCGTCTTCACAAAGGAGATCCCTAGTCCCCTGCCACCCAGGACCTCCCTTCCTACAGCGTTAGGCAAAGAGCTTCTTCACAAAGGTGAGCCCTAGTCTCCTGCCAGCCAGGACCTCCCTTCCTAGGCGAAGAGCTCACTTCACAAAGGTGATCACTAGTCCCCTGCCACCCAGGACCTCCATTCCTACAGCGTTTGGCAAAGAGCTCACTTCACAAAGGAGATCCCTAGTCCCATGCCACCCAGGACTTCCCTTCCTACAGCGTTAGTCAAAGAGCTCATCTTCACAAAGGAGACACCTAGTCCCCTGCCACCAAGGACCTGCCTTCCTAGGCAAAGAGCTCATCTTCACAAAGGAGAGCCCGTCCCCTGCCACCCAGGACCTCCCTTCCTACAGCGTTAGGCAAAGAGCTCATCTTCACAAAGGAGATCCCTAGTCCTTTGCCACCCACGACCTGCCTTCCTACAGCGTTAGGCGAAGAGCTCATCTTCACAAAGGCGAGCCCTAGTCCCCTGCCAGCCAGGACCTCCCTTCCTAGGCGAAGAGCTCATATTCACAAAGGAGACCCCTAGTCCCCTGCCACCCAGGACCTCCCTTCCTACTGCGTTAGACAAAGAGCTCATCTTCACAAAGGAGATCCCTAGTCCTCTGCCACTCAGGACCTCCCTTCCTAGGCGAAGAGCTCATCTTCACAAAGGAGATCCCTAGTTCCCTGCCACCCAGGAACCCGTTTCCTACAGCGTTAGGCAAAGAGCTCACTTCACCAAGGAGATCCCAAGTCCCCTGCCACCCAAGACCTCCCTTCCTACAGCGTTAGGCAAAGAGCTCATCTTCACAAAGGAGAGCCCTAGTCCCCCTGCCACCTAGGACCTCCCTTCCTAGGCAAAGAGCTCATCTTCACAAAGGAGAGCCCGGTTCCCTGCCACCCAGGACCTCCCTTCCTACAGCGTTAGGCAAAAAGCTCATTTTCACAACGGAGATCCCTAGTCCTTTGCCACCCAGGACATGCCTTCCTACAGCGTTAGGCGAAGAGCTCATCTTCACAAAGGAGAGCCCTAGTCCCCTGCCACCCAGGAACTCCCTTCCTACAGCGTTAGGCGAAGAGCTCATCTTCACAAAGGAGACGCCTTGTCCCCTGCCACCCAGGACCTCCCTTCCTACAGCGTTAGGCAAAGAGCGCATCTACACAAAGGAGAGCCCTAGTCCCCTGCCACCCAGGACCTCCCTTCCTAATCGAAGAGCTCATCTTCACAAAGGAGACCCCAAGTCCCCTGCCACCCAGGACATCCTTTCCTAGGCAAAGAGCTCATCTTCACAAGACCCCTAGTCCCCTGCCACAAAGGACCTCCATTCCTGGGTGAAGAGCTCATCTTCACAAAGGAGATCCCAAGTCCCCTGCCACCCAGGACCTCCCTTCCTAGGCGAAGAGCTCATCTTCACAAAGGAGACCCCTAGTCCCCTGCCACACATGAGCTCCCTTCCTAGGCGAAGAGCTCATCTTCATAAAGGAGATCCCTAGTCCCCTGCCACTCAGGACCTCCCTTCCTAGGTGAAGAGCTCATCTTCACAAAGGAGACCCCTAGTCCCCTGCCACACATGACCTCCCTTCCTAGGCGAAGAGCTCATCTTCACAAGGAGATCCCTAGTTCCCTGCCACCCAGGACCTCCTTTCCTACAGCGTTAGGCGAGAGCTCATCTTCACAGAGGAGAGCCCTAGTCCTCTGCCACCCAGGACCTCCCTTCCTAGGCAAAGAGCTCATCTTCACAAAGGAGACCCCTAGCCCTCTGCCACCCAGGACCTCCTTTCCTACAGCGTTAGGCAAAGAGCTCATCTTCACAAAGGAGACACCTAGTCCCCTGCCACCCAGGACCTGCCTTCCTAGGCAAAGAGCTCATCTTCACAAAGGAGACCCGTAGCCCCCTGCCACCCAGGACCTCCCTTCCTACAGTGTTAGGCGAAGAGCTCATCTTCACAAAGGAGATCCCTAGTCCCCTGCCACCCAGGACCTCACTTCCTACAGCGTTAGGCAAAGAGTGATCTTCACAAAGGAGACCCCTAGTCCCCAGCCACCCAGGACCTCTCTTCCTACAGGGTTAGGTGAAGAGCTCATCTTCACAAAGGAGAACCGTAGTCCCCTGCCACCCAGGACCTGCCTTATTACATCGTTAGGCAAAGAGCTCATCTTCACAAAGGAGATCCCAAGTCCCCTGCCACCCAGGACCTCCCTTCCTACAGCGTTAGGCAAAGAGCTCATCTTCACAAAGGAGATCCCAAGTCCCCTGCCACCCAGGACCTCCCTTCCTACAGCGTTAGCCAAAGAGCTCATCTTCACACAGAGATCTCTAGTCCCCTGCCACCCAGGACCTCACTTCCTACAGCGTTAGGCAAAGAGCTCAACTTCACAAAGGAGACACCTAGTCCCCTGCCACCCAGGACCTGCCTTCCTAGGCAAAGAGCTCATCTTCACAAAGGAGACCCCTAGCCCCCTGCCACCCAGGACCTCCCTTCCTACAGCGTTAGGCAAAGAGCTCATCTTCACAAAGGAGACACCTAGTCCCCTGCCACCCAGGACCTGCCTTCCTAGGCAAAGAGCTCATCTTCACAAAGGAGACCACTATCCCCCTGCCACCCAGGACCTCCCTTCCTACAGCGTTAGGCGAAGAGCTCATCTTCACAAAGGAGATCCCTAGTGCCCTGCCACCCAGGACCTCCCTTCCTACAGCGTTAGGCAAAAAGCTCATCTTCACAAAGGAGACACCTAGTCCCCTGCCACCCAGGACCTGCCTTCCTAGGCAAAGAGCTCATCTTCACAAAGGAGACCCATAGCCCCCTGCCACCCAGGACCTCCCTTCCTACAGTGTTAGGCAACAAACTCATGTTCACAAAGGAGATCCCTAGTCCCCTGCCACCCAGGACCTCCCTTGCTACAGAGTTAACCAAAGAGCTCATCTTCACAAAGGAGATCCCTAGTTCCCTGCCGCCCAGGACCTGCCTTCCTAGGCGAAGAGCTCATCTTCACAAAGGAGATCCCTAGTCCCCTGCCAACCAGGACCTCCCTTCCTACAGCGTTAGGCAAAGATCATCTTCACAAAGGAGACCCCTAGTCCCCTGCCACCCAGGACCTGCCTTCCTAGGCGAAGAGCTCATCTTCACAAAGGAGATCCCTAGTCCCCTGCCAACCAGGACCTCCCTTCCTACAGCGTTAGGCAAAGATCATCTTCACAAAGGAGACCCCTAGTCCCCTGCCACGCAGGACCTCCCTCCCTACAGCGTTAGGCAAAGAGTCATCGTCACAAAGGAGATCCCTAGTCCCCTGCCACCCAGGACCTGCCTTGTTACAGCGTTAGAAGAAGAGCTCATCTTCACAAAGGAGATCCCTAGTCCCCTGCCACCCAGGACCTCCCTTCCTACAGCGTTAGGCGAAGAGCTCGTCTTCACAAAGGAGATCCCTAGTCCCCTGCCACCCAGGACCTCCCTTCCTACAGCGTTAGGCAAAGAGCTCATCTTCACAAAGGCGAGCCCTAGTCCCCTGCCAGCCAGGACCTCCCTTCCTAGGCGAAGAGCTCATCTTCACAAAGGAGACCCCTAGTCCCCTGCCACCCAGGACCTCCCTTCCTAATGCGTTAGGCAAAGAACTCATCTTCACAAAGGAGGTCCCTAGTACCCTGCCACCCAGGACCTCCCTTCCTAGGCGAAGAGCTCATCTTCACAAAGGTGATCCCTAGTCCCCTGCCACCCAGGACCTCCCTTCCTACAGCGTTAGACAAAGAGTTCATCTTCACAAAGGAGACACCTAGTCCCCTGCCACCAAGGACCTGCCTACCTAGGCAAAGAGCTCATCTTCACAAAGGAGACCCCGGTCCCCTGCCACCCAGGATCTCCCTTCCTACAGCGTTGGGCAAAGAGCTCATCTTCACAAAGGCGAGCCCTATTCCCCTGCCAGCCAGGCCCTCCCTTCCTAGGCGAAGAGCTCATCTTCACAAAGGAGACCCCTAGTCACAAGCCACCCAGGACCTCCCTTTCTAATGCGTTAGGCAAAGAGCTCATCTTCACAAAGGAGATCCCTAGTCCCCTGCCACCCAGGACCTCCCTTCCTACAGCATTAGGCAAAGAGCTCATCTTCACAAAGGAGGTCCCTAGTCCCCTGCCACCCAGGGCCTCCCTTCCTAGGCGAAGAGCTCATCTTCACAAAGGAGATCCCTAGTCCCCTGCCACCCAGGACCTGCCTTCCTACAGCGTTAGGCAAAGAGCTCACTTCACAAAGGTGATCCCTAGTCCCCTGCCACCCAGGACCTCCCTTCCTACAGCGTTTGGCGAAGAGCTCACTTCACAAAGGAGATCCCTAGTCCCATGCCACCCAGGACCTCCCTTCCTACAGCGTTAGGTGAAGAGCTCATCTTCACAAAGGAGATCCCTAGTCCCCTGCCACCCAGGACCTCCCTTCGTACAGCGTTAGGCAAAGAGCTCATCTTCACAAAGGAGAGCCCTAGTCCCCAGCCACCCAGGACCTCTCTTCCTACAGGGTTAGGTGAAGAGCTCATCTTCACAAAGGAGATCCCTAGTCCCCTGCCACCCAGGACCTCCCTTCCTACAGCGTTAGGCGAAGAGCTCGTCTTCACAAAGGAGATCCCTAGTCCCCTGCCACCCAGGACCTCCCTTCCTACAGCGTTTGGCAAAGAGCTCACTTCACAAAGGTGATCCCTAGTCCCCTGCCACCCAGGACCTCCCTTCCTACAGCGTTTGGCAAAGAGCTCACTTCACAAAGGAGATCCCTAGTCCCATGCCACCCAGGACCTCCCTTCCTACAGCGTTAGGCAAAGAGCTCATCTTCACAAAGGAGACACCTAGTCCCCTGCCACCAAGGACCTGCCTTCCTAGGCAAAGAGCTCATCTTCACAAAGGAGACCCCTAGCCCCCTGCCACCCAGGACCTCCCTTCCTACAGCGTTAGGCAAAGAGTCATCTTCACAAAGGAGACCCCTAGTCCCCTGCCACCCAGGACCTCCGTTCCTACAGCGTTAGGTGAAGAGCTCATCTTCACAAAGAAGATCCCTAGTCCCCTGCCACCCAGGATCTCCCTTCCTACAGTGTTAGGCAAAGAGCTCATCTTCACAAAGGAGAGCCCTAGTCCCCAGCCACCCAGGACCTCTCTTCCTACAGGGTTAGGCGAAGAGCTCATCTTCACAAAGGAGATCCCTAGTCCCCTGCCACCCAGGACCTCCCTTCCTACAGCGTTAGGCGAAGAGCTCGTCTTCACAAAGGAGATCCCTAGTCCCCTGCCACCCAGGACCTCCCTTCCTACAGCGTTAGGCAAAGAGCTCATCTTCACAAAGGCGAGCCCTAGTCCCCTGCCAGCCAGGACCTCCCTTCCTAGGCGAAGAGCTCATCTTCACAAAGGAGACCCCTAGCCCCCTGCCACCCAGGACCTCCCTTCCTACAGCGTTAGGCAAAGAGTCATCTTCACAAAGGAGACCCCTAGTCCCCTGCCACCCAGGACCTCCCTTCCTACAGCGTTAGGTGAAGAGCTCATCTTCACAAAGGAGATCCCTAGTCCCCTGCCACCCAGGACCTCCCTTCCTACAGCGTTAGGCAAAGAGCTCATCTTCACAAAGGAGAGCCCTAGTCCCCAGCCACCCAGGACCTCTCTTCCTACAGGGTTAGGTGTAGAGCTCATCTTCACAAAGGAGATCCCTAGTCCCCTGCCACCCAGGACCTCCCTTCCTACAGCGTTAGGCGAAGAGCTCGTCTTCACAAAGGAGATCCCTAGTCCCCTGCCACCCAGGACCTCCCTTCCTACAGCGTTTGGCAAAGAGCTCACTTCACAAAGGAGATCCCTAGTCCCATGCCACCCAGGACCTCCCTTCCTACAGCGTTAGGCAAAGAGCTCATCTTCACAAAGGAGACACCTAGTCCCCTGCCACCAAGGACCTGCCTTCCTAGGCAAAGAGCTCATCTTCACAAAGGAGACCCCTAGCCCCCTGCCACCCAGGACCTCCCTTCCTACAGCGTTAGGCAAAGAGTCATCTTCACAAAGGAGACCCCTAGTCCCCTGCCACCCAGGACCTCCGTTCCTACAGCGTTAGGTGAAGAGCTCATCTTCACAAAGGAGATCCCTAGTCCCCTGCCACCCAGGACCTCCCTTCCTACAGCGTTAGGCAAAGAGCTCATCTTCACAAAGGAGAGCCCTAGTCCCCAGCCACCCAGGACCTCTCTTCCTACAGGGTTAGGGGAAGAGCTCATCTTCACAAAGGAGATCCCTAGTCCCCTGCCACCCAGGACCTCCCTTCCTACAGCGTTAGGCGAAGAGCTCGTCTTCACAAAGGAGATCCCTAGTCCCCTGCCACCCAGGACCTCCCTTCCTACAGCGTTAGGCAAAGAGCTCATCTTCACAAAGGCGAGCCCTAGTCCCCTGCCAGCCAGGACCTCCCTTCCTAGGCGAAGAGCTCATCTTCACAAAGGAGACCCCTAGTCCCCTGCCACCCAGGACCTCCCTTCCTAATGCGTTAGGCAAAGAGCTCATCTTCACAAAGGAGATCCCTAGTCCCCTGCCACCCAGGACCTCCCTTCCTACAGCGTTAGGCAAAGAGCTCATCTTCACAAAGGTGATCCCTAGTCCCCTGCCACCCAGGACCTCCCTTCCTACAGCGTTTGGCAAAGAGCTCACTTCACAAAGGAGATCCCTAGTCCCATGCCACCCAGGACCTCCCTTCCTACAGCGATAGTCAAAGAGCTCATCTTCACAAAGGAGACACCTAGTCCCCTGCCACCAAGGACCTGCCTTCCTAGGCAAAGAGCTCATCTTCACAAAGGAGATCCCTAGTCCCCTGCCACCCAGGACCTCCCTTCCTACAGCGTTAGGCAAAGAACTCATCTTCACAAAGGAGATCCCTAGTCCCCTGCCACCCAGGACCTCCCTTCCTACAGCGTTAGGCAAAGAGCTCATCTTCACAAAGGAGATCCCTAGTCCCCTGCCACCCAGGACCTCCCTTCCTACAGCGTTAGGCAAAGAGCTCATCTTCACAAAGGAGGTCCCTAGTCCCCTGCCACCCAGGGCCTCTCTTCCTAGACGAAGAGCTCATCTTCACAAAAGAGATCCCTAGTCCCCTGCCACCCAGGACCTGCCTTCCTACAGCGTTAGGCAAAGAGCTCACTTCACAAAGGAGATCCCTAGTCCCCTGCCACCCAGTACCTCCCTTCCTACAGAGTTAGGCAAAGAGCTCACTTCACAAAGGAGATCCCTAGTCCCCTGCCACCCAGGACCTCCCTTCCTACAGCGTTAGGCAAAGAGCTCATCTTCACAAAGGAGACACCTAGTCCCCTGCCACCCAGGACCTCCCTTCCTACAGCATTAGGCAAAGAGCTCATCTTCACAAAGGAGACACCTAGTCCCCTATTACCCAGGACCTGCCTTCCTAGGCGAAGAGCTCATCTTCACAAAGGAGAGCCCTAGTCCCCTGCCAACCAGGACCTCCCTTCCTACAGCGTTAGGCAAAGAGCTAATTTTCACAAAGGAGACACCTAGTCCCCTACCACCCAGGACCTGCCTTCCTAGGCAAAGAGCTCATCTTCACAAAGGAGACCCCTAGGCCCCTGCCACCCAGGACCTCCCTTCCTACAGCGTTAGGCAAAGAGTCATCTTCACAAAGGAGACCCCTAGTCCCCTGCCACCCAGGACCTCCCTTCCTACAGCGTTAGGTGAAGAGCTCATCTTCACAAAGGAGATCCCTAGTCCCCTGCCACCCAGGACCTGCTTTGTTACAGCGTTAGGCAAAGACCTCATCTTCACAAAGGAGATCCCTAGTCCTTGGCCACCCAGGACCTGCCTTCCTACAGCGTTAGGCGAAGAGCTCATCTTCACAAAGGAGAACCCTAGTCCCCTGCCACCCAGGAACTCCCTTCCTACAGCGTTAGGCGAAGAGCTCATCTTCACAAAGGAGACGTCTAGTCCCCTGTCACCCAGGACCTCCCTTCCTACAGCGTTAGGCAAAGAGCGCATCTACACAAAGGAGAGCCCTAGTCCCCTGCCACCCAGGACCTCCCTTCCTAGGCGAAGAGCTCATCTTCACAAAGGAGACCCCTAGTCTCCTGCCACCCAGAACCTCCTTTCCTAGGCAAAGAGCTCATCTTCACAAAGGAGACCCCTAGTCCCCTGCCGCACAGGACCTCACTTCCTAGGTGAAGAGCTCATCTTCACAAAGGAGATCCATAGTCCCCTGCCACCCAGGACCTCCCTTCCTAGGCGAAGAGCTCATCTTCACAAAGGAGACCCCTAGTCCCCTGCCACACAGGACCTCCCTTCCTAGGCGAAGAGCTCATCTTCACAAAGGAGATCCCTAGTCCCCTGCCACACAGGACCTCCCTTCCTAGGCGAAGAGCTCATCTTCACAAAGGAGATCCCTAGTCCCCTGCCACCCAGGACCTCCCTTCCTACAGCGTTAGCCAAAGAGCTCATCTTCACAAAGGAGATCCCTAGTCCCCTGCCGCCCAGGACCTCACTTCCTACAGCGTTAGCCAAAGAGCTCATCTTCACACAGGAGATCCCTAGTCCCCTGCCACCCAGGACCTCACTTCCTACAGCGTTAGGCAAAGAGCTCATCTTCACAAAGGAGACGCCTAACCCCCTGACAGCCAGGACCTCCCTTCCTACAGCGTTAGGCAAAGAGTCATCTTCACAAAGGAGACCCCTAGTCCCTTCCACCCAGGACCTCCCTTCCTACAGCGTTAGGCAAAGAGTCATCGTCACAAAGGAGATCCCTAGTCCCTTCCACCCAGGACCTCCGTTCCTACAGCGTTAGGTGAAGAGCTCATCTTCACAAAGGAGATCCCTAGTCCCCTGCCACCCAGGACCTGCCTTGTTACAGCTTTAGGCAAATAGCTCATCTTCACAAATCAGATCCCAAGTCCCTTGCCACCAAGGACCTCCCTTCATACAGCGTTAGGCAAAGAGCTCAGCTTCACAAAGGAGAGCCCTAATCCCCTGCAACCAAGGACCTCCCTTCCTAGGCAAAGAGCTCATCTTCACAAAGGAGAGCCCTAGTCCCCTGCCACCCCAGACCTCCCTTCCTACAGCGTTAGGCAAAGAGCTCATCTTCACAAAGGAGATCCCTAGTCCTCTGCCACCCAGGACGTGCCTTCCTACAGCGTTAGGCGAAGAGCTCATCTTCACAAAGGAGACGCCTAGTCCCCTGCCACCCAGGACCTCCCTTCCTACAGCGTTAGGCAAAGAGTCATCGTCACAAAGGAGATCCCTAGTCCCCTGCCACCAGGACCTGCCTTGTTACAGCGTTAGAAGAAGAGCTCAACTTCACAAAGGAGATCCCTAGTCCCCTGCCACCCAGGACCTCCCTTCCTACAGCGTTAGGCGAAGAGCTCGTCTTCACAAAGGAGATCCCTAGTCCCCTGCCACCCAGGACCTCCCTTCCTACAGCGTTAGGCAAAGAGCTCATCTTCACAAAGGCGAGCCCTAGTCCCCTGCCAGCCAGGACCTCCCTTCCTAGGCGAAGAGCTCATCTTCACAAAGGAGACCCCTAGTCCCCTGCCATCCAGGACCTCCCTTCCTAATGCGTTAGGCAAAGAACTCATCTTCACAAAGGAGGTCCCTAGTACCCTGCCACCCAGGACCTCCCTTCCTAGGCGAAGAGCTCATCTTCACAAAGGTGATCCCTAGTCCCCTGCCACCCAGGACCTCCCTTCCTACAGCGTTAGGCAAAGAGCTCATCTTCACAAAGGAGACACCTAGTCCCCTGCCACCAAGGACCTGCCTACCTAGGCAAAGAGCTCATCTTCACAAAGGAGAGCCCGGTCCCCTGCCACCCAGGACCTCCCTTCCTACAGCGTTAGGCAAAGAGTCATCT
Source organism: Ambystoma mexicanum (assembly GCF_040938575.1). Lineage (NCBI taxonomy): Eukaryota > Metazoa > Chordata > Amphibia > Caudata > Ambystomatidae > Ambystoma > Ambystoma mexicanum. Next base: position 844,958,898 of record NC_090938.1, read on the forward strand.
TCACAAAGGAGACCCCTAGTCCCCTGCCACCCATGACCTCCCTTCCTACAGCGTTAGGTGAAGAGCTCATCTTCACAAAGGAGATCCTAGTCCCCTGCCACCCAGGACCTGCTTTGTTACAGCGTTAGGCAAAGAGCTCATCTTCACAAAGGAGATCCCTAGTCCTTTGCCACCCAGGACCTGCCTTCCTACAGCGTTAGGCGAAGAGCTCATCTTCACAAAGGAGAACCCTAGTCCCCTGCCACCCAGGAACTCCCTTCCTACAGCGTTAGTCGAAGAGCTCATCTTCACAAAGGAGACGTCTAGTCCCCTGTCACCCAGGACCTCCCTTCCTACAGCGTTAGGCAAAGAGCGCATCTACACAAAGGAGAGCCCTAGTCCCCTGCCACCCAGGACCTCCCTTCCTAGGCGAAGAGCTCATCTTCACAAAGGAGACCCCTAGTCCCCTGCCACCCAGAACCTCCTTTCCTAGGCAAAGAGCTCATCTTCACAAAGGTGACCCCTAGTCCCCTGCCGCACAGGACCTCACTTCCTAGGTGAAGAGCTCATCTTCACAAACGAGATCCCTAGTCCCCTGCCACCCAGGACCTCCCTTCCTAGGCGAAGAGCTCATCTTCACAAAGGAGACCCCTAGTCCCCTGCCACACAGGACCTCCCTTCCTAGGCGAAGAGCTCATCTTCACAAAGGAGATCCCTAGTCCCCTGCCACACAGGACCTCCCTTCCTAGGCGAAGAGCTCATCTTCACAAAGGAGATCCCTAGTCCCCTGCCACCCAGGACCTCCCTTCCTACAGCGTTAGCCAAAGAGCTCATTTTCACAAAGGAGATCCTTAGTCCCCTGCCGCCCAGGACCTCACTTCCTACAGCGTTAGCCAAAGAGCTCATCTTCACACAGGAGATCCCTAGTCCCCTGCCACCCAGGACCTCACTTCCTACAGCGTTAGGCAAAGAGCTCATCTTCACAAAGGAGACACCTAGTCCCCTGCCACCCAGGACCTGCCTTCCTAGGCAAAGAGCTCATCTTCACAAAGGAGACCCCTAACCCCCTGACAGCCAGGACCTCCCTTCCTACAGCGTTAGGTGAAGAGCTCATCTTCACAAAGGAGATCCCTAGTCCCCTGCCACCCAGGACCTGCCTTGTTACAGCTTTAGGCAAATAGCTCATCTTCACAAATCAGATCCCAAGTCCCTTGCCACCAAGGACCTCCCTTCATACAGCGTTAGGCAAAGAGCTCAGCTTCACAAAGGAGAGCCCTAATCCCCTGCAACCAAGGACCTCCCTTCCTAGGCAAAGAGCTCATCTTCACAAAGGAGAGCCCTAGTCCCCTGCCACCCAGGACCTCCCTTCCTACAGCGTTAGGCAAAGAGCTCATCTTCACAAAGGAGATCCCTAGTCCTCTGCCACCCAGGACGTGCCTTCCTACAGCGTTAGGCGAAGAGCTCATCTTCACAAAGGAGACGCCTAGTCCCCTGCCACCCAGGACCTCCCTTCCTACAGCGTTAGGCAAAGAGTCATCGTCACAAAGGAGATCCCTAGTCCCCTGCCACCCAGGACCTGCCTTGTTACAACGTTAGAAGAAGAGCTCATCTTCACATAGGAGATCCCTAGTCCCCTGCCACCCAGGACTTCCCTTCCTACAGCGTTAGGCAAAGAGCTCGTCTTCACAAAGGAGATCCCTAGTCCCCTGCCACCCAGGACCTCCCTTCCTACAGCGTTAGGCAAAGAGCTCATCTTCACAAAGGCGAGCCCTAGTCCCCTGCCAGCCAGGACCTCCCTTCCTAGGTGAAGAGCTCATCTTCACAAAGGAGACCCCTAGTCCCCTGCCACCCAGGACCTCCCTTCCTAATGCGTTAGACAAAGAGCTCATCTTCACAAAGGAGATCCCTAGTCCTCTGCCACTCAGGACCTCCCTTCCTAGGCGAAGAGCTCATCTTCACAAAGGAGATCCCTAGTTCCCTGCCACCCAGGACCCCATTTCCTACAGCATTAGGCAAAGAGCTCACTTCACAAAGGAGATCCCAAGTCCCCTGCCACCCAGGACCTCCCTTCCTACAGCGTTAGGAAAAGAGCTCATCTTCACAAAGGAGAGCCCTAGTCCCCCTGCCACCTAGGACCTCCCTTCCTAGGCAAAGAGCTCATCTTCACAAAGGAGAGCCCGGTCCCCTGCCACCCAGGACCTCCCTTCCTACAGCGTTAGGCAAAAAGCTCATTTTCACAACGGAGATCTCTAGTCCTTTGCCACCCAGGACCTGCCTTCCTACAGCGTTAGGCGAAGAGCTCATCTTCACAAAGGAGACGCCTTGTCCCCTGCCACCCAGGACCTCCCTTCCTACAGCGTTAGGCAAAGAGCGCATCTACACAAAGGAGAGCCCTAGTCCCCTGCCACCCAGGACCTCCCTTCCTAATCGAAGAGCTCATCTTCACAAAGGAGACCCCAAGTCCCCTGCCACCCAGGACATCCTTTCCTAGGCAAAGAGCTCATCTTCACAAGACCCCTAGTCCCCTGCCACAAAGGACCTCCATTCCTAGGTGAAGAGCTCATCTTCACAAAGGAGATCCCAAGTCCCCTGCCACCCAGGACCTCCCTTCCTAGGCGAAGAGCTCATCTTCACAAAGGAGACCCCTAGTCCCCTGCCACACATGAGCTCCCTTCCTAGGCGAAGAGCTCATCTTCATAAAGGAGATCCCTAGTCCCCTGCCACTCAGGACCTCCCTTCCTAGGCGAAGAGCTCATCTTCACAAAGGAGACCCCTAGTCCCCTGCCACACATGACCTCCCTTCCTAGGCGAAGAGCTCATCTTCACAAGGAGATCCCTAGTTCCCTGCCACCCAGGACCTCCTTTCCTACAGCGTTAGGCGAGAGCTCATCTTCACAGAGGAGAGCCCTAGTCCTCTGCCACCCAGGACCTCCCTTCCTAGGCAAAGAGCTCATCTTCACAAAGGAGACCCCTAGCCCTCTGCCACCCAGGACCTCCTTTCCTACAGCGTTAGGCAAAGAGCTCATCTTCACAAAGGAGACACCTAGTCCCCTGCCACCCAGGACCTGCCTTCCTAGGCAAAGAGCTCATCTTCACAAAGGAGACCCCTAGCCCCCTGCCACCCAGGACCTCCCTTCCTACAGCGTTAGGCGAAGAGCTCATCTTCACAAAGGAGATCCCTAGTCCCCTGCCACCCAGGACCTCACTTCCTACAGCGTTAGGCAAAGAGTCATCTTCACAAAGGAGACCCCTAGTCCCCAGCCACCCAGGACCTCTCTTCCTACAGGGTTAGGTGAAGAGCTCATCTTCACAAAGGAGAACCCTAGTCCCCTGCCACCCAGGACCTGCCTTATTACAGCGTTAGGCAAAGAGCTCATCTTCACAAAGGAGATCCCAAGTCCCCTGCCACCCAGGACCTCCCTTCCTACAGCGTTAGGCAAAGAGCTCATCTTCACAAAGGAGATCCCTAGTCCCCTGCCACCCAGGACCTGCCTTATTACAGCGTTAGGCAAAGAGCTCATCTTCACAAAGGAGATCCCAAGTCCCCTGCCACCCAGGACCTCCCTTCCTACAGCGTTGGCCAAAGAGCTCATCTTCACACAGAGATCCCTAGTCCCCTGCCACCCAGGACCTCACTTCCTACAGCGTTAGGCAAAGAGCTCAACTTCACAAAGGAGACACCTAGTCCCCTGCCACCCAGGACCTGCCTTCCTAGGCAAAGAGCTCACTTCACAAAGGAGATCCCTAGTCCCCTGCCACCCAGGACCTCCCTTCCTACAGCGTTAGGCAAAGAGCTCATCTTCACAAAGGAGACACCTAGTCCTCTGCCACCCAGGACCTGCCTTCCTAGGCAAAGAGCTCATCTTCACAAAGGAGACCCCTATCCCCCTGCCACCCAGGACCTCACTTCCTACAGCGTTAGGCAAAGAGCTCAACTTCACAAAGGAGACACCTAGTCCCCTGCCACCCAGGACCTGCCTTCCTAGGCAAAGAGCTCACTTCACAAAGGAGATCCCTAGTCCCCTGCCACCCAGGACCTCCCTTCCTACAGCGTTAGGCAAAGAGCTCATCTTCACAAAGGAGACACCTAGTCCCCTGCCACCCAGGACCTGCCTTCCTAGGCAAAGAGCTCATCTTCACAAAGGAGACCCCTAGCCCCCTGCCACCCAGGACCTCCCTTCCTACAGCGTTAGGCGAAGAGCTCATCTTCATAAAGGAGATCCCTAGTCCCCTGCCACCCAGGACCTCACTTCCTACAGCGTTAGGCAAAGAGTCATCTTCACAAAGGAGACCCCTAGTCCCCAGCCACCCAGGACCTCTCTTCCTACAGGGTTAGGTGAAGAGCTCATCTTCACAAAGGAGAACCCTAGTCCCCTGCCACCCAGGACCTGCCTTATTACAGCGTTAGGCAAAGAGCTCATCTTCACAAAGGAGATCCCAAGTCCCCTGCCACCCAGGACCTCCCTTCCTACAGCGTTAGGCAAAGAGCTCATCTTCACAAAGGAGATCCCTAGTCCCCTGCCACCCAGGACCTGCCTTATTACAGCGTTAGGCAAAGAGCTCATCTTCACAAAGGAGATCCCAAGTCCCCTGCCACCCAGGACCTCCCTTCCTACAGCATTAGCCAAAGAGCTCATCTTCACACAGAGATCCCTAGTCCCCTGCCACCCAGGACCTCACTTCCTACAGCGTTAGGCAAAGAGCTCAACTTCACAAAGGAGACACCTAGTCCCCTGCCACCCAGGACCTGCCTTCCTAGGCAAAGAGCTCACTTCACAAAGGAGATCCCTAGTCCCCTGCCACCCAGGACCTCCCTTCCTACAGCGTTAGGCAAAGAGCTCATCTTCACAAAGGAGACACCTAGTCCCCTGCCACCCAGGACCTGCCTTCCTAGGCAAAGAGCTCATCTTCACAAAGGAGACCCCTATCCCCCTGCCACCCAGGACCTCCCTTCCTACAGCGTTAGGCGAAGAGCTCATCTTCACAAAGGAGATCCCTAGTGCCTGTTGCCTAGGGATCTAGGCCCAAATGAAGGACGCACACACGGAGAGATAGGAGGAACTTCTTTATTCTTTCACAACCAAGCAGGAACTGTCGCTTGCTGCGCACGTGCCCCATAACCCCCTTGCCCAGTCAAACTCTGCCTTTCCAACGGAGGGGGCTCATGAGCGTTAACCCCTTGAGCCCCGGGTAACACTACCCCCGGACAATATGTCCAAACATCAACTTGACACTCTGTGTCCAAACAATAACTCAGCACTCTTCAACAAGTCTCGTCGGCTTCTTTATGAGTCGTCTCGGCCTCTCACCTCGAGTCCCAAGATCGGGCTCCTCTTCAATCGCTTCACTCTGGCCCATGTCCCGGGGATGTCCTTCCGGGGGAATCCACTCGTCATCCCTCTGCATCCTTGGTTCTGGTGAGAGTGCCCTCTGAGGTCCTTCTGTGGTTTCTCTTCTTGCGTATTGCCTGAACTGCTGACAGTTTCTGGTGACGGTCCTATTCTGGTCTTCAGCCGTCACCATCGTGCCTTTCATGGCAACAATCCTCATGGGGCTTGGAGCAAACCGCGGGTCTGTCTTCCTGTTTACCGGCTGTTGCACCAGGACTTCATCTCCCACCTGGAACTCCGGCGGCACCTCTCCTCTCCGTGCATCGGTGCGGCGCCTCGCGTTTTCTTTTGCCGCCGCGTCTCTCTGGAGCAGATCATGGTCGGCCGGCTCAGCCTGCGCCGTACTTCTCGGGATGCGGGTTCGCACCTCATATCGGAACATGAGCTCTGCGGGCGTCTTATTTGTGACCTCATGAGGAGTGTTCCTGTAGTCTCTTAACAGGCGGCATAGCGCTTGGTGTGTATCAACTGCGTCAAGCCGTGCCCTCTGTATAGTCTTCTTGATCGACGCCATGAAGCGCTCCGCCATTCCATTCGCCTGGGGGTGGCGCGGTGTGATCTTTATGTGCCTGAACCCCAGGTGCTCTGCCAATGTCCCAAATTCGTGTCCACAGAATGGTAGTCCGTTGTCGGACTTGACCCACTTGGGGATCCCCCACTCGCTAAAGACCTCTTCTATCGTCGCCGCCACTTGAGTGAACGCCGTGGAATTGACCACCTTGGCAATCGGGAACCTTGAGTGTTCATCTATGAAGAGCAGGATGTAGTCGCCCGCTTCAGTTGGCCCGTAGAAATCCATGGCTACTCGTTCCCATGGGTGATCAGGTATTTGAGTATGTTGGAGCGGGGGCGGACGTTCTGCAGGGGCTGTGCACTGACAGGCGTGGCAGTTCCTTACCCACTCGTCAACGGCTGCATCCAGGAGAGGGAACCACACATGGCACCTGAGCTGCTTCTTTGTGTTCTCGGCTCCCCTGTGACCTTCATGCGCTATGCTGACCACTTCGCTCCTGAGTGTGGCAGGGATGACGATCCTGCACCCTCTGAGCAGGATATTATCGTCCTTTACCGCAAGTTCACCATGTAACCGGGCTAGCCGTTCGATTTCTTGTTTGTTCACCCCCGGGTGAGCTAGGATGGCTCTGTGGTGATCTTTCCACTTGCTGGCCGTCGTGAGGCTGATCGCCAGGGCTGTCGTTGGATCGGCTGCTGATGCGGCCGCTACCCTTTCAAGGGACAACGCTGGGGGCAGCGCCTGGGCTGCCACATATTGCACATACGCGACGTCACCCTTCCGTGCGAGCGGGGCCCCTACGGGGTGTCGGGAGAGGTAGTCAGCGGCGTTGAGGTCGCCCCCCGGGCGGTGTACAATGTCATAATCATATTCTTGGAGGCGGATGCCCCACCTCTCAATCCTCGGTGGCATCTTGGTATGCGGGTTCCCAAACAGTGAGAGAAGTGCCTGATGATGGGTGATCAGCGTGAATCTTTTTCCGATTATGAAGTTGTGGAAATGCTCACACGCCCAGACCGCTGCCAAGCTCTCCTTCTCGGCCTGGGAGTAGGCTAGTTCAGGCGTTGACAACGCTCGGCTCGCGTATGCAACCACGTGTCTGGGGTTAACATCCGCGCCACTGGTTTGGGCCAGAATGGCACCGAGGCCTACGGGGCTGGCATCCACTACCACCTCGGTGTGCCACTGTGGGTTGAAATATGCGAGACGGTGAGCCTCCGCGAGGGCTTGCTTGATGGCCGCAAAGGCCTGTTGGCAGGCCTGTGTCCATTCAAACGACGACTCCTTCTGCAACAGTTTCCTCAGCGGGTCTGTGATGGAGGCATAGTGGGGGATGTACCTCGCACAGTATCCCGCCATGCCGAGGAACGAGCGGACGTCCGCCACTTGCCGGGGCTCGGCGAGGTTGGTGATCGTCTCGACCTTCTCGGGGTCAGGCAGCATGCCATCCTTGGAGAAGATGTGTCCAAAGAACTTGAGTTTCGTTTTGCTGAACCGGCACTTTGAGATATTGAGCGTGAGGCCGGCACTCTGAAGGGCTTCGCATGTGTCGTGTAGAGCCCTGTCATGGGATTCCTTGGACGATCCAAAGACGAGAATGTCGTCGCTGTAATTGAGAGCCCCCTTGATAGGTCGGATAATCTGGCGTATAGCTTCCTGGAAGATCTCAGCGGCAGATGAGATTCCAAAGTTCAGTCTCCGGTATCTGAAGAGCCCATCGTGTGTCGCAAACGTGGTTATGGGCCGGGAATCAGGGTGGAGCTCCAGCTGGTGGTATCCCTGATTTAGGTCCAGTTTGGAGAACATTTGGGCACTGTTCAGCAGCACAATCATGTCCTCAATACATGGTCCCCGGTGTCTCTCCCGTTGAATCGCCGTGTTGGCCACCCTCATGTCCACACACAAACGGATCTTTCCCCCTTCCTTGGGTACCACCACAAGGGGGGACACCCACGGCGTCGGCCCCGTCGCCGGTTCGATGATGCCGTCGCGGAGCAGTTGCTGGAGTGCCTCCGAAACTGTCTCCTGAAGGTGGAATCCGACCCTTCTGGGATGTTGTGGCACTGGACGCACGTTGGGGTCAATGTGGAGCCTGATGGGGGGTCCCCGGAGCTTTCCTAGCCCCTCGCAGAGCTTGGGGAAGGCACCCGCCATGTCTTCTTGTGAGACGAGCGATTGAGTCTGATGATAAGCAACCGCATCTACTGCGTTCCCCGGGCTGGGGTTGGCCGCAGGGCGGTGATCACGTCTCCCACATTCACGTGGATCTCGATCAGTCCCAGGTGCGATGCCGTGTGGTAGCTGAGGAGGCATCGGCTCTTGGCGAGGGACCGTATCACGTGAATGGTCGCATCAACTTGCCGCCCGTTCAGGAGAAGGCACTGGGTGAATTGACCCACCGTTTGTAGCGGGGTGGCGGCACCCCACTGGAAAATTCTGGAACGAGACGGATTGAGCTGTGGTGGGCATGGTACCCGGTCATAGTCTTGTTCACCCATGATGTTCACTGTGGCCCCAGAGTCAATCATAAATTGAAATTGGCAGTTCGCCATCTTGAGCGTGATTTGCGGGGCCTCCCTGGCCTCCTTGTTGTCGAGGATAAGGTTCACGAACTCGTCATGGTCGTATTGGTCCTGCGGTGCGTAGTAGGCCGCCGCCTGGTCGTCTTGGTAGAGGGTCTCCGGCCTGTATTCTGCAGGCGGGTTGTCATATTCATCCGTGAAATGTCTAGGCTGTTCAGCCTGGTCATACGGTGGGGCATATCCTGCCGCTTGGTATTCGTCCATCGCTCGAACGTAATGCCTCTGCCCGAGGCCCTGTTGGTATGGTCTCGGCTGGCTGTATTGCAGGGGCTGCGGGTGGAAGAGCATTCTGGGGGCCGAATGGGGTCGCATCGGTGGAAACGGTACGCCCTCCCTGCAGACGGAGTGAAAATGTCCTTCTCTCCCGCAGTTGGTGCATCGCTGGGACAGGGCTGGGCAGGACCCTGAATGGGGGAAGGACATCCCGCAGCGGTAGCACTGTCTTTGTAGACGTGGGGTGGACGTCGACGGGGTAGTCGGCGGTCTATATGGCTGAGGGCCCCTGTCACCTTGACGGGGGGCAGTATGGCGGCCACAAGTTCCCCCGAGTCCACTTTAGAGTTGTTGGAGTGTCCCATGGCTGAGGCCTGCGCATCCACCCTCTCGTGGATGCGGGCGAGTTCACTGACCTCGGGCATGGTGAGCGGTTTTTTGAGTAGCTGTTTCTTGAGCGCGGGGGAGAGGCATCCTTCGATCACCCTCAGCCGGATGGCTTCCTCTAGCGAGAACGCATCAAATTGGCAGTTCGCCCCTTTCACCCGTAGACGTGTGATGAATTCGTCGACGGTCTCTTGCGGGAGTTGGGTGCATTGGTTGAACAAATATCTTTCATAGTCCCGGTTGACCTCGATGATCAGCAGTTTGTCCAACGCACCGATCAGCTTGGGAAATGTGTCCTGGTCTGCGGGCGGAATGGCCTTAACGACCGTTTTGATCTCCCCCCCTACCAGGTTGAGGAAAATGTCTCTCATGTTGGGGGAGTCCCCGTCGCCGGAGCCTCTCACGAAGTGACGAAAATCGTCCATCCAGTCGGTCCATCTGGGGCCTTTGGTGGCTTGAGGAGTCATAGTGAACGGCGGGGGCAGACGTAGTTGAATCGACTTCGCCACCCGCGGCGGTTGAGGAGAGCCCTGGCTGGACCCAGGGTTGGAGGTGCTCATGGCACCTGGGAGATAAGGCCCGCACGTGCGCGGGCGGGGTCGCTTCCGCGGAGGTTCGATGGAGGAGGTCCGACGAGGCGTATCCGGCGGAGTGCCGTGTTGCGCGGAGGTGGAGCAGGAGGAGGAGGCTCGCTGGGTTGGCCACCACGAGCGGACTGCTGTAGGAGGAGGACTCCGGTGTGCAGGAGAAATCCTCGTCGCCAAATGTTGCCTAGGGATCTAGGCCCAAATGAAGGACGCACACACGGAGAGATAGGAGGAACTTCTTTATTCTTTCACAACCAAGCAGGAACTGTCGCTTGCTGCGCACGTGCCCCATAACCCCCTTGCCCAGTCAAACTCTGCCTTTCCAACGGAGGGGGCTCATGAGCGTTAACCCCTTGAGCCCCAGGTAACAGTGCCCTGCCACCCAGGACCTCCCTTCCTACAGCGTTAGGCAAAAAGCTCATCTTCACAAAGGAGACACCTAGTCCCCTGCCACCCAGGACCTGCCTTCCTAGGCAAAGAGCTCATCTTCACAAAGGAGACCCATAGCCCCCTGCCACCCAGGACCTGCCTTCCTACAGCGTTAGGCAAAGAGCTCATCTTCACAAAGGAGAGCCCTAGTCCCCTGCCACCCAAGACCTCCCTTCCTACAGTGTTAGGCAAAGAGCTCATCTTCACAAAGGAGACCCCTAGTCCCCTGCCACCCAGGACCTCCCTTCCTACAGTGTTAGGCAACAAACTCATGTTCACAAAGGAGATCCCTAGTCCCCTGCCAACCAGGACCTCCGTTCCTACAGCGTTAGGCAAAGATCATCTTCACAAAGGAGACCCCTAGTCCCCTGCCACGCAGGACCTCCCTTCCTACAGCGTTAGGCAAAGAGTCATCTTCACAAAGGAGATCCCTAGTCCCCTGCCACCCAGGACCTGCCTTCCTAGGCGAAGAGCTCATCTTCACAAAGGAGATCCCTAGTCCCCTGCCAACCAGGACCTCCCTTCCTACAGCATTAGGCAAAGATCATCTTCACAAAGGAGACCCCTAGTCCCCTGCCACGCAGGACCTCCCTTCCTACAGCGTTAGGCAAAGAGTCATCGTCACAAAGGAGATCCCTAGTCCCCTGCCACCCAGGACCTGCCTTGTTACAGCGTTAGAAGAAGAGCTCATCTTCACAAAGGAGATCCCTAGTCCCCTGCCACCCAGGACCTCCCTTCCTACAGCGTTAGGCGAAGAGCTCGTCTTCACAAAGGAGACACCTAGTCCCCTGCCACCCAGGACCTCCCTTCCTACAGCGTTAGGCAAAGAGCTCATCTTCACAAAGGCGAGCCCTAGTCCCCTGCCAGCCAGGACCTCCCTTCCTAGGCGAAGAGCTCATCTTCACAAAGGAGACCCCTAGTCCCCTGCCACCCAGGACCTCCCTTGCTAATGCGTTAGGCAAAGAACTCATCTTCACAAAGGAGGTCCCTAGTACCCTGCCACCCAGGACCTCCCTTCCTCGGCGAAGAGCTCATCTTCACAAAGGTGATCCCTAGTCCCCTGCCACCCAGGACCTCCCTTCCTACAGCGTTAGGCAAAGAGCTCATCTTCACAAAGGAGACACCTAGTCCCCTGCCACCAAGGACCTGCCTACCTAGGCAAAGAGCTCATCTTCACAAAGGAGAGCCCGGTCCCCTGCCACCCAGGACCTCCCTTCCTACAGTGTTGGGCAAAGAGCTCATCTTCACAAAGGCGAGCCCTAGTCCCCTGCCAGCCAGGCCCTCCCTTCCTAGGCGAAGAGCTCATCTTCACAAAGGAGACCCCTAGTCACAAGCCACCCAGGACCTCCCTTTCTAATGCGTTAGGCAAAGAGCTCATCTTCACAAAGGAGATCCCTAGTCCCCTGCCACCCAGGACCTCCCTTCCTACAGCATTAGGCAAAGAGCTCATCTTCACAAAGGAGGTCCCAAGTCCCCTGCCACCCAGGACCTCCCTTCCTAGGCGAAGAGCTCATCTTCACAAAGGAGATCCCTAGTCCCCTGCCACCCAGGACCTGCCTTCCTACAGCGTTAGGCAAAGAGCTCACTTCACAAAGGTGATCCCTAGTCCCCTGCCACCCAGGACCTCCCTTCCTACAGCGTTTGGCAAAGAGCTCACTTCACAAAGGAGATCCCTAGTCCCATGCCACCCAGGACCTCCCTTCCTACAGCGTTAGGCAAAGAGCTCATCTTCACAAAGGAGACACCTAGTCCCCTGCCATCAAGGACCTGCCTTCCTAGGCAAAGAGCTCATCTTCACAAAGGAGAGCCCTAGCCCCCTGCCACCCAGGACCTCCCTTCCTACAGCGTTGGGTGAAGAGCTCATCTTCACAAAGGAGATCCCTAGTCCCCTGCCACCCAGGACCTCCCTTCCTACAGCGTTAGGCAAAGAGCTCATCTTCACAAAGGAGAGCCCTAGTCCCGAGCCACCCAGGACCTCTCTTCCTACAGGGTTAGGTGAAGAGCTCATCTTCACAAAGGAGATCCCTAGTCCCCTGCCACCCAGGACCTCCCTTCCTACAGCGTTAGGCGAAGAACTCGTCTTCACAAAGGAGATCCCTAGTCCCCTGCCACCCAGGACCTCCCTTCCTACAGCGTTTGGCAAAGATCTCACTTCACAAAGGTGATCCCTAGTCCCCTGCCACCCAGGACCTCCCTTCCTACAGCGTTTGGCAAAGAGCTCACTTCACAAAGGAGATCCCTAGTCCCATGCCACCCAGGACCTCCCTTCCTACAGCGTTAGGCAAAGAGCTCATCTTCACAAAGGAGACACCTAGTCCCCTGCCACCAAGGACCTGCCTTCCTAGGCAAAGAGCTCATCTTCACAAAGGAGACCCCTAGCCCCCTGCCACCCAGGACCTCCCTTCCTACAGCGTTAGGCAAAGAGTCATCTTCACAAAGGAGACCCCTAGTCCCCTGCCACCCAGGACCTCCGTTCCTACAGCGTTAGGTGAAGAGCTCATCTTCACAAAGGAGATCCCTAGTCCCCTGCCACCCAGGACCTCCCTTCCTACAGCGTTAGGCAAAGAGCTCATCTTCACAAAGGAGAGCCCTAGTCCCCAGCCACCCAGGACCTCTCTTCCTACAGGGTTAGGTGAAGATCTCATCTTCACAAAGGAGATCCCTAGTCCCCTGCCACCCAGGACCTCCCTTCCTACGGCGTTAGGCAAAGAGTCATCTTCACAAAGGAGATCCCTAGTCCCCTGCCACCCAGGACCTGCCTTCCTAGGCGAAGAGCTCATCTTCACAAAGGAGATCCCTAGTCCCCTGCCAACCAGGACCTCCCTTCATACAGCGTTAGGCAAAGATCATCTTCACAAAGGAGACCCCTAGTCCCCTGCCACGCAGGACCTCCCTTCCTACAGCGTTAGGCAAAGAGTCATCGTCACAAAGGAGATCCCTAGTCCCCTGCCACCCAGGACCTGCCTTGTTACAGCGTTAGAAGAAGAGCTCATCTTCACAAAGGAGATGCCTAGTCCCCTGCCACCCAGGAACTCCCTTCCTACAGCGTTAGGCGAAGAGCTCGTCTTCACAAAGGAGATCCCTAGTCCCCTGCCACCCAGGACCTCCCTTCCTACAGCGTTAGGCAAAGAGCTCATCTTCACAAAGGCGAGCCCTAGTCCCCTGCCAGCCAGGACCTCCCTTCCTAGGCGAAGAGCTCATCTTCACAAAGGAGACCCCTAGTCCCCTGCCACCCAGGACCTCCCTTCCTAATGCGTTAGGCAAAGAACTCATCTTCACAAAGGAGGTCCCTAGTACCCTGCCACCCAGGACCTCCCTTCCTAGGCGAAGAGCTCATCTTCACAAAGGTGATCCCTAGTCCCCTGCCACCCAGGACCTCCCTTCCTACAGCGTTAGGCAAAGAGCTCATCTTCACAAAGGAGTCACCTAGTCCCCTGCCACCAAGGACCTGCCTACCTAGGCAAAGAGCTCATCTTCACAAAGGAGAGCCCGGTCCCCTGCCACCCAGGACCTCCCTTCCTACAGCGTTGGGCAAAGAGCTCATCTTCACAAAGGCGAGCCCTAGTCCCGTGCCAGCCAGGCCCTCCCTTCCTAGGCGAAGAGCTCATCTTCACAAAGGAGACCCCTAGTCACAAGCCACCCAGGACCTCCCTTTCTAATGCGTTAGGCAAAGAGCTCATCTTCACAAAGGAGATCCCTAGTCCCCTGCCACCCAGGACCTCCCTTCCTACAGCATTAGGCAAAGAGCTCATCTTCACAAAGGAGGTCCCTAGTCCCCTGCCACCCAGGACCTCCCTTCCTAGGCGAAGAGCTCATCTTCACAAAGGAGATCCCTAGTCCCCTGCCACCCAGGACCTGCCTTCCTACAGCGTTAGGCAAAGAGCTCACTTCACAAAGGTGATCCCTAGTCCCCTGCCACCCAGGACCTCCCATCCTACAGCGTTTGGCAAAGAGCTCACTTCACAAAGGAGATCCCTAGTCCCATGCCACCCAGGACCTCCCTTCCTACAGCGTTAGGCAAAGAGCTCATCTTCACAAAGGAGACACCTAGTCCCCTGCCACCAAGGACCTGCCTTCCTAGGCAAAGAGCTCATCTTCACAAAGGAGAGCCCTAGCCCCCTGCCACCCAGGACCTCCCTTCCTACAGCGTTAGGCAAAGAGTCATCTTCACAAAGGAGACCCCTAGTCCCCTGCCACCCAGGACCTCCCTTCCTACAGCGTTAGGTGAAGAGCTCATCTTCACAAAGGAGATCCCTAGTCCCCTGCTACCCAGGACCTCCCTTCCTACAGCGTTAGGCAAAGAGCTCATCTTCACAAAGGAGAGCCCTAGTCCCCAGCCACCCAGGACCTCTCTTCCTACAGGGTTAGGTGAAGAGCTCATCTTCACAAAGGAGATCCCTAGTCCCCTGCCACCCAGGACCTCCCTTCCTACAGCGTTAGGCGAAGAGCTCGTCTTCACAAAGGAGATCCCTAGTCCCCTGCCACCCAGGACCTCCCTTCCTACAGCGTTTGGCAAAGAGCTCACTTCACAAAGGTGATCCCTAGTCCCCTGCCACCCAGGACCTCCCTTCCTACAGCGTTTGGCAAAGAGCTCACTTCACAAAGGAGATCCCTAGTCCCATGCCACCCAGGACCTCCCTTCCTACAGCGTTAGGCAAAGAGCTCATCTTCACAAAGGAGACACCTAGTCCCCTGCCACCAAGGACCTGCCTTCCTAGGCAAAGTGCTCATCTTCACAAAGGAGACCCCTAGCCCCCTGCCACCCAGGACCTCCCTTCCTACAGCGTTAGGCAAAGAGTCATCTTCACAAAGGAGACCCCTAGTCCCCTGCCACCCAGGACCTCCGTTCCTACAGCGTTAGGTGAAGAGCTCATCTTCACAAAGGAGATCCCTAGTCCCCTGCCACCCAGGACCTCCCTTCCTACAGCGTTAGGCAAAGAGCTCATCTTCACAAAGGAGAGCCCTAGTCCCCAGCCACCCAGGACCTCTCTTCCTACAGGGTTAGGTGAAGAGCTCGTCTTCACAAAGGAGATCCCTAGTCCCCTGCCACCCAGGACCTCCCTTCCTACAGCGTTAGGCAAAGAGCTCATCTTCACAAAGGCGAGCCCTAGTCCCCTGCCAGTCAGGACCTCCCTTCCTAGGCGAAGAGCTCATCTTCACAAAGGAGACCCCTAGTCCCCTGCCACCCAGGACCTCCCTTCCTACAGCGTTAGGTGAAGAGCTCATCTTCACAAAGGAGATCCCTAGTCCCCTGCCACCCAGGACCTCCCTTCTTACAGCGTTAGGCAAAGAGCTCATCTTCACAAAAGAGAGCCCTAGTCCCCAGCCACCCAGGACCTCTCTTCCTACAGGGTTAGGTGAAGAGCTCATCTTCACAAAGGAGATCCCTAGTCCCCTGCCACCCAGGACCTCCCTTCCTACAGCGTTAGGCGAAGAGCTCGTCTTCACAAAGGAGATCCCTAGTCCCCTGCCACCCAAGACCTCCCTTCCTACAGCGTTTGGCAAAGAGCTCACTTCACAAAGGTGATCCCTAGTCCCCTGCCACCCAGGACCTCCCTTCCTACAGCGTTAGGCAAAGAGCTCATCTTCACAAAAGAGAGCCCTAGTCCCCAGCCACCCAGGACCTCTCTTCCTACAGGGTTAGGTGAAGAGCTCATCTTCACAAAGGAGATCCCTAGTCCCCAGCCACCCAGGACCTCTCTTCCTACAGGGTTAGGTGAAGAGCTCATCTTCACAAAGGAGATCCCTAGTCCCCTGCCACCCAGGACCTCCCTTCCTACAGCGTTAGGCGAAGAGCTCGTCTTCACAAAGGAGATCCCTAGTCCCCTGCCACCCAGGACCTCCCTTCCTACAGCGTTAGGCAAAGAGCTCATCTTCACAAAGGAGACACCTAGTCCCCTGCCACCAAGGACCTGCCTTCCTAGGCAAAGAGCTCATCTTCACAAAGGAGAGCCCTAGCCCCCTGCCACCCAGGACCTCCCTTCCTACAGCGTTAGGCAAAGAGTCATCTTCACAAAGGAGACCCCTAGTCCCCTGCCACCCAGGACCTCCCTTCCTACAGCGTTAGGTGAAGAGCTCATCTTCACAAAGGAGATCCCTAGTCCCCTGCTACCCAGGACCTCCCTTCCTACAGCGTTAGGCAAAGAGCTCATCTTCACAAAGGAGAGCCCTAGTCCCCAGCCACCCAGGACCTCTCTTCCTACAGGGTTAGGTGAAGAGCTCATCTTCACAAAGGAGATCCCTAGTCCCCTGCCACCCAGGACCTCCCTTCCTACAGCGTTAGGCGAAGAGCTCGTCTTCACAAAGGAGATCCCTAGTCCCCTGCCACCCAGGACCTCCCTTCCTACAGCGTTTGGCAAAGAGCTCACTTCACAAAGGTGATCCCTAGTCCCCTGCCACCCAGGACCTCCCTTCCTACAGCGTTTGGCAAAGAGCTCACTTCACAAAGGAGATCCCTAGTCCCATGCCACCCAGGACCTCCCTTCCTACAGTGTTAGGCAAAGAGCTCATCTTCACAAAGGAGACACCTAGTCCCCTGCCACCAAGGACCTGCCTTCCTAGGCAAAGAGCTCATCTTCACAAAGGAGACCCCTAGCCCCCTGCCACCCAGGACCTCCCTTCCTACAGCGTTAGGCAAAGAGTCATCTTCACAAAGGAGACCCCTAGTCCCCTGCCACCCAGGACCTCCGTTCCTACAGCGTTAGGTGAAGAGCTCATCTTCACAAAGGAGATCCCTAGTCCCCTGCCACCCAGGACCTCCCTTCCTACAGCGTTAGGCAAAGAGCTCATCTTCACAAAGGAGAGCCCTAGTCCCCAGCCACCCAGGACCTCTCTTCCTACAGGGTTAGGTGAAGAGCTCGTCTTCACAAAGGAGATCCCTAGTCCCCTGCCACCCAGGACCTCCCTTCCTACAGCGTTAGGCAAAGAGCTCATCTTCACAAAGGCGAGCCCTAGTCCCCTGCCAGTCAGGACCTCCCTTCCTAGGCGAAGAGCTCATCTTCACAAAGGAGACCCCTAGTCCCCTGCCACCCAGGACCTCCCTTCCTACAGCGTTAGGTGAAGAGCTCATCTTCACAAAGGAGATCCCTAGTCCCCTGCCACCCAGGACCTCCCTTCTTACAGCGTTAGGCAAAGAGCTCATCTTCACAAAAGAGAGCCCTAGTCCCCAGCCACCCAGGACCTCTCTTCCTACAGGGTTAGGTGAAGAGCTCATCTTCACAAAGGAGATCCCTAGTCCCCTGCCACCCAGGACCTCCCTTCCTACAGCGTTAGGCGAAGAGCTCGTCTTCACAAAGGAGATCCCTAGTCCCCTGCCACCCAGGACCTCCCTTCCTACAGCGTTTGGCAAAGAGCTCACTTCACAAAGGTGATCCCTAGTCCCCTGCCACCCAGGACCTCCCTTCCTACAGCGTTTGGCAAAGAGCTCACTTCACAAAGGAGATCCCTAGTCCCCTGCCACCCAGGACCTCCCTTCCTAAAGAGTTAGGCAAAGAGCTCACTTCACAAAGGAGATCCCTAGTCCCCTGCCACCAAGGACCTTCCTTCCTAGGCAAAGAGCTCATCTTCACAAAGGAGACACCTAGTCCCCTGCCACCAAGGACCTGCCTTCCTAGGCAAAGAGCTCATCTTCACAAAGGAGACCCCTAGCCCCCTGCCACCCACCCTAGCAGGAAAAACTTGTGTTGTCTGGGACATGGCTTCATATGCCGGACTTCAGGAATGCATCTGAAGTGCAAGCTAAGGGAACTAGGAAAGGGCTATCTAACGGTTGAACTCTATCATATTGAAAAGAAGGCAATTCAATCAGATATAAGAAATGCAATAGGATGACTAGGTAAAATAATGAAAATTGGGGATGTTGGAAACGCTCAAACTACGCACTAGCATTGACTTTTGGGCCATTATCAATAAAAAGATCAGGCCCGAGTTGGTCAGCATGATTTCTGAGGAAACCTGGGTCGAATACTTTTCAGTGAAGTATGCGGCTCCGATTACAAGTCCAAACTGGGAGATAGGAACTTTGGTAAAGAGACTGTAATTACTTTTCCCTGGGTAGAGAAATATGTGATCTGGGCCATTCATATGTCAAATGCCTCTCTGACACTGGGCCCATATAGACTAGCATCAGTGGTAATTAAACTGCCATGTGGGAGTCTTGCCAGACCTGGCTGGAGTCGCTTATTATCCCCATCCATAAGAAAAGAGACGTTTAGGTCCCTAGTAACTCTAGACCCATAACATTGCTCGACGGCTCGAGTAAAATCTTTGCGACTCTGTTATTAAGAGAGGTCAAAAAGGTTTTCTCAAGGCTAGGAGTGCTTTCTAGATACCAAGTAGGATTTAGAGCTACAATGGGCACCACTCTAAATGCAACAGTTCGGTGCCATTTTAAGGTTCGAATCAAGAGGGTTGACCAGGGTTCGGCCTACATGGCCTCCTTGGATATGAGTTCTGCCTTTGACAGGGTCAACCACACGGTTTTGTGGACGAAACTTTCAAATTGCCAAGTTCCTCTACATTTGGTACTGCTGCTTTAAAGTCTCCACAAAAATATAACTCTGAGAGTGAGACTCACTAAGAGGGGATATGTTCTGGTGCGGTCAGTTCTTACTTTGACGTCGAGCAGGGGGGTGTACTGGCCCCACTACATTTTAACACCTATTTTTCCGACCATAACAGGCTGTGGGCTGATGAGACTACTTCTCCTGTCAGAATTGGTCACATGAACTCGACTGCTTGCCTTTTGCTACAACCTTGTTTTTTGTTATCAAACACTTGTAGCTCTCCAGCGAAAGCTTGACTTGTTTTTCACCTATGCGGCCCAAAAATAATTTGCTTGTAAACAGCTCGAAATCGAAGGTAGTGGTGTTCTCAAAAACGTCAAAGCTTAAACCCATATGCTGGGTAATGGGAGAACAAAGACTTGAAAGTGCAATGACAACCCGCTACCTGGATATAACTTGTTGAACAGTTGTTCCTTGGCGGAAACTGGTGCTCGCTTAAAGTTGAAAGCAAAACCGTTGGATTTCGCAATTAAAAATAATCTACTGTACACTTTGCAGGTTTTCTCTTCTGCCCCTATTTGAATGTTACTGCACCAGGTGTAGCCAATACTCCTGTATGGTTTAGATCTCTCATTGCAGGACATGGGAGATATCCTTGACTCCATACAGAGTGTGATCTGGAAGAAGACCTTGAACTTACCTCAGGGCTTACCTAATTCAAGTATAAAGCACAAATTAGGACTGACTTAATTGAGGTCCAGATATTTGTGGAGACTATTGAGCTCCTACGCTAAAATTGCTGACCCTGCGCCAGAATCTTTGTATGAAGACTTGGGGATCTTTTGTCAACAGGAATCGGTCCCTTCGTTAGTCTCCTTTAAAAAATCTATGACCAGCGTTCTCTGGGAAATCAACTCGTCAGTGGAGGAATTGGTGAACAGGCTGTCTAAGACCAAGCACAAACTGTTCATGTATGATTGGGGTCAAACAATCGACAAGATGGGCACCTATTTGTCCTACAAAGAATATTCAAACTTATTTAGGGAAAAAGTTAATTTGTCCCAATACCTCTGTTTGTTTCCAAGATGCAAGATGCTTATACTTATAGTTCAAATTAAATATATTCTCTACATTGGACAACATTAGTAAATGAAACTGAGACCCTATAGGGTCCCTAAGTTGCCGTATTTCCATGCAGGCATCTTCTGTGGAGACACAGAAATATCTCATCCTCTTTTGTCCTAGTTTCACCGAATGCAGAACAGTATATTTTGAGGCACATGTGGGAAAGCAACACAGGGCAGATTTGTTTCGGACTCGCCTTATGTGGGGGGCTAATATCTCCCTTGTTTTAGCACTTTATAAGTTTTGCGAAGACATTTAAGACAAGCTTAAATTAAGTTCTTAAATGTATACATTGTATTGTTTTTTATACGTGAATGTCATACTTCTTTGATATTGTTTGTGAAAGGCTTGCTTTGTACTTGCTACCCTGTTAAGCTGTAACACAATTAAAAAATTAGAAAATGATCAAATATGTTGTTGTCATCATCAATATTGTCTGACTTATCAGTTCATTTGACATGGAATTTACAATCTCATTTTCACCGTGTGTTGTTCTTCCCTGATCTTTCGTAGATACGATATACACACCTCCAACATCTGCCATTGGGATAGTGAAAGGAAATGTATGTCGGTCTCAGTGGATGTTCCTCATCGTGGTGCACTATCCGTGCATTTACTTGTACCAGTGCATGTACTGCATATTGACTTGTGGCAGGGGAGTCGCATGATATCTTCGGTTGGGTACATGCGCATTTGGCTTCCCCAGTATGTACAGAAACTGCTGCTGTATAAATGAAAGGCCACACACAGCATGTCTCTACCAGCACTGGATTTCTTGGGTGCTGACTAGTTGTCTAAAGGTATATATTATTCACTGACTTGTGTATCACCCAACTTAATGAATCTTTGCTGTTTCTTCCTATAATAATCACACAGACCTAAATTTTACAAAAGCTGCCCTCTGAGCTTCCCTGCTCCTTATTGCAGGAGTCAACCACGGCATATGTCTCATCCACTCACTTCAAAAGAAGGACATGGACTGATGTATCACCTGACTCCCTGAACCTCTGTTGGTTCTTCCTAAAAATATTACATTAGTTTGAGTCTTACACCAGGCTTTATATTCTCCCCCTGCATCCTTCCAGCTGTCACCCAATGACATGTGTCTCATCCACTCACTTCAAGTCACACACAATGACTGACATATTACTCGCTGGACAGAATCTCTGATGCTTCCTCACACAAAAATCCCAGCAGCGTGAGTTTTGGTCGATCTGCCCTCGGGGACTTTCTACTCTTCCTCTTCCAGCCCCTACTTGTCACCCAATGGCACATGTCTTGTCCATATACTTAAAGACGTATACAGTGAGTGGTGTATCAGCTACCTCCCTAAATCTCTGCCATTCCCTCTCACACAAATCACAAAAGTGTGAGTCTAACATTAGCAGCCCTCAAGGGTATTCTACTCTTCCTGCTCCT
Source organism: Ambystoma mexicanum (assembly GCF_040938575.1). NCBI lineage: Eukaryota > Metazoa > Chordata > Amphibia > Caudata > Ambystomatidae > Ambystoma > Ambystoma mexicanum. The sequence continues at coordinate 844,980,027 of NC_090938.1, forward strand.
TCCTCCATGCATCACCCATGACACGTTCATTTTCCATTCACTTCAAGAGATGGCTACTGATTGGTGTTTCAGCCACATTCCTGAAACACAGCTGCTTCTTACCTCAAACATCCAGCAAATGAGAGTAACATTGAAAGTGCCCTCATGGATGCCAAGCTCCCACTGCTCCTCCCTGGTATGAAGCACAAGCTGGACACAGTTGTCTTATCATTGTGATACGTGTGATACATGTTCCACTTGGAGTCAGTTAGACACAGAATACCTGGTTTCTCCTCATACCTCCAGCAATGAATGGTATGAACTCCAGACCCTTTAGTATTAGAAGCAACAGTAGTCAGAGAAGAAAGGGTGATGCTTCATGGGACAGACAATGAGGGAAAGGGTGGGAGAAAGGTGATAGCCCTCAATGAAGGACATAGATTGACATGGATGTGGAGTTATTTAGGGATGACTATTTAAATGATGAGTTGGTATTCTTTATAAATCTTACTTGCTGTATTCAATACCACAGAGAGTGGCATTGGTAAAAAAAAGAAGCCTCCATTGTTTCAGGAAGACTTGGAAAAAGCACCAATTATCTTATGCACTACAAGTCCATATGACATGGGCCTATTGAAAGGAGCAGGAGCAGTCAAAATGAAGCTCAAACCAGGAGCCATTTCACCAATGTCCAAATAAGCAGATGAAGATATATATTCGAAACCATATCTGCTTTAATGCTTTAATGAAGCAGAGCATTTTGGTACCATCTGATTTTTCATGCAACACGGCTGTGTACCCTGTCAAAAAATCAACAGCGTGGTTGTGGAGATTCATCCAGGACTTGAGGCCCCTAAACAACATAGTTGAAGCAGAGTTTCCTTCCAAATTCAGCAAAAATTCAGCAAAAATATTGTGCAAGATTCCATCAACAGCCAAGAACTTTACTGTTGTAGATTTTTAAAATGCATTTTTCTCAATTCCCCTTCATGAAAACTCACATGATTTAACTTAATTTTCATATAGAACAATACGCCTGAAACATACTAGTTTGCCCAGGGGTATTGTGAGTCCCCGGCAATTTTTAACAGAGTCCTTGAGATGGACTTGGATAATTTTCAACTCGAAAGCGCCATAATTCAATATGTTGATGACCTTTTAGTGTGTAGTGAGACAGAAGAAAGCTCCAGAGAAGACTCTATCAGACTCATGACTAGACTGGCAGAAAAGGGATACAAACTAGACAAAGAAAAATTACAATATTGTCAAGAAGAAGTACTGTATATAGAACAGTTGATTGCACAAAGGGAGAAACATGACACCTGAAAGAGCAGAGGCTATTATAAGGACTGAGCAACCAAAAACAGTAAGACAAATGCAACAATGTTAAGGTCTATGCAATTATTAGACGACCTGGGTCTTTGATTACAGTACATATATTCAACCACTTTTGAAAGGACCAGAGCAGCACAGATGGCTAAAAATAAACTAATGCGGACAGAGGAGATGCCTGAAGGATTTAATGAATTAAAAAAGGCAATCTGTACAGCTCCTGTATTAGTGATCCCAAACTAGAGTGAATAGTTTAACATATTTTTTTTTTTTTTTTATTGAAACATTTACTCAGTTTAAAAACAAAGAAAAACTGAGTTTTATCAAAAGTAAAACGAATTTGTCCTCTCTCTAAGTGGATAAAAAAGAAAGTCTATCCTTTATTGTGGATGCAATGAGGTGTTGTGCGAATTTATTTCTTTCATCGCTAGCTCTATTTGCTTCGCCATTGCCACTGCCCAATTCGTTTTCTCTCCTGAGATTAGTCTGTCCCACCACTCGTCGGGCTCCAAGATCCAGGCGTTGTCTAGCAGAGGGCGAAGGTAGGCTATTCTGTTTGCTCTGGTCATTGGACAATCAATCACAAGGTGCTTGACAGATTCGATCGTATCTAGGTTTTTGCAGAGGCGGCAAGACTTTGTGATCTTAGGGTCATGAATGGCCATAATCTCCCGCGTAGGGAGTAAGTTCAATCTTGCTTTCAATAGAAGGTTTCTCAGTTTTTTATCCGGAAATTTTAGGCAGTAGTTTAATGGCGTCTTTAATTTGTTGAAGGTGGGAGGTAGGCTGGCTAAAAGTTTATTTTTAGTTGCCTTTTCCACTGTGGTGATCCAATCCCACTCTGCCATTTTGCGTTTGACACGATCCGGATTTTCCTTCAGGTCTTGTTCGGAGCAGGCTATTTGGGCTAGGTCATTTTCTCTTTTCTTTGCCCAGTTAGATAAGGTGGAGCATTTCCCTTTTTCCTTTTCTTTCCTCAGAATTTCATATATTCGCAGGGAGTCGGACATGATGATTTTTCTAAATAGCCTCATCGCGCTTTGATCCACCATGGATGTCAGTGAAACTAGGCCCAATTCACGCCTAATTGCTGGCATGGAGGTCGATTTGGGTAAACCCAGAACTGTTTTCCATACGTAACCTTCCAGTTTGGGCCATAGCTTACGTGGTAAACACAGCGATGACTCGGCACCATATAGTATTGAAGGAACCACCTTTGTTTTATAGAAGATTATGGCTGGGATAAGTGAGAATTTGCCATATTTTCTATCCACTGCTCTTACTTGGGCAGTCAGCCGCTTTGTTTTCTCCCATAGTTGAAGTTGCCAGGCCATGTCCACTCCGGAACAATCCATCAATACACCTAGGTATTTGATGGTTTTTACGGTTTCGATTTCAGTGTTCTCCAGAAACCATGTCTGCTGTTTTGTTCTTTTTCTGCTTTTTTCGAAGACCAAAATCTTGGTTTTTGACTCATTGATTTCCAGGTTATTTTCTCTCATGTACTTTGCCAGATTAGTAAGTTTGCGCTGAAGACCAACTGGAGTTTGGTCAATCAGTATGACATCGTCAGCGTACAGCAGGCGAGGGATCTCCGTATTTCCTATTTTTGGGGGAAATGTTCTAATTTTGATTTCTGACTGGCCATAATCTCCCAAAAATGCAATAAACAGGGCGGGGGCCAGTGGACAGCCCTGTTTGACGCCTCTATAGACTTCAATCTCTTCAGATAATGTACCCTGCTGATTCAGTTTGACCTTGATTTTTGTCTACTCGTGGAGGGCTTTTATTGGCTCCAACACCTCTTCCGGGCATTTCCAGTGGTGTAATTTTGACCATAACTTGTTACGATCAATTTTATCGAAGGCCTTCGATAGGTCCACGAAAGCCAAAAAAATCCTGGGCGCCCCTTCCTTGACCTTAGCTTTCAGGATGTTGAGAATTAGGATGTTTATTGATGTGCTCCCGTTTTTTTGGAAACCTGTTTGTAGGAAGTCCCTCGACGGGCTGTTTTGTTCCCATGATTTAAAGTGGGTCAATAGCAGCGTCGCAAAGATCTTGCCTATAATGTCCAAAAGAGCGATGGGTCTATAGCTTACTGGCTCATTTCGGGCTCCCTTTTTGTAAATAGGGACGATGGTCGCAGTTCGCCATGTTTCGGGGATCATCTTTTTTCTGCCACACTCCTGAAAGATTTCGCTAATCAATTCTGACCATTTTTCCGGGTGCTGCTTAAGGTCCATATTAGTGAGGCCATCCGGACCTGGGGCTCTTGATGTTTTAAGTTTGTTAATTGATGCTTCTATTTCACTGGAGTTGGATACATCAATCCAGGATGAATTCGACCGAGTTAACTCCGTGTACACTTCGCCGTCTGGTCTCTTGAATTCACGGGTCAGATAAGCAATCCAGCTCGATTCGGCCACCGCATTTGTCTGCGCTGAGCCTGAGGTGTTTGTACCCCCCAAAAATCACTGGATTTTTTTGTATTTAGTTTGGACATCATAAGCTCCACGTCTAGTTGGAGTTGGGAAGCTCTCTGCTGTTTTAACCAATTTTTGTACCCTTTTGTTTCTTGCTTCCATTTCTCCCAATCGGCTGAGGCATTTGTTTTTTTCGCTATTCTTTTTTGTTTGCGCACCTCTTTTCTTTTGTCAACCAGAGCTTTGTTAAAAGCATGTCTTCCGGTCCCAAGTATCTTAATGGACTTTTTAGCCTGGGTCTCGTAGGCCAATAACAAGGGTAAATAGTTTGGTCGTTCATCACGGTTTAATTCCCGCAATTTATCAACATTTTCGACCCAACCTTGCTTGATTTTAGCGATGTCCGCTTCGCTTATCTTGAGCCTTGTTCTTTGGGAGTTTAAGTCGAGCGTTGTTCCATATGTTTATTTAGACGGTTTACTGCCTTGCCAAACACAAGTAAGCAAGTTATGATCGCTGTGTTCTGTTTTTATTACTTTAAAGCTTGAGATACCTGCACTGAGGCCGTCTGAAATAAAAATGTAATCCAAGGTCGCATTTGTAGAGTTTCGTTCCCATGTTGGGGGATTTACTTGCAAGGGGAAAAGATAGGCAACGTTTTGGATGTTTCTTGCTTTAATAACTTGGTTCAAGGCTTTCCCTCGTTCGTAAGCTGCTTCTCTTAATCTGTTCCCTTTTTCATTTGCCAAACCAGTGGGCCTTGGGACACTGCATTTTGCGTTAAAGTCACTGCATATTATGATATCGATCGAGTCGAAGTTCTCGTACAATTCCCAGGTTTACCTCACCAACCTTTGTCAAGTGGGCATGCCCTCTTGTGTTCCACGAGCACAGAGTAAAGGTCTCTATTTCAGGCCGTTCCTCGTCGCAGCAGAGTGTAGAATTGCCAACGTTGAACGACCCAGGTCGTTGCTATTTTCTATTATTTTTATTCCATTTTTGAGTGAACCATTTCCAGGGGCCTGATTCCTGGTTTACAGATTTTACACCATTTCTGAGGTCTGGAGAGCTGTTTTTATCGTCTCTCCTCCTTGCTTCGTTGCCTACTTCGCTCTGTTTCTCTGATTTTCTTCCTCGAGGCGGACTTCCTTCTGAACAACTATACACCCTGTCCCGCTGATCACTTCTGTAACGTTGCCAGATTTCGTCACGAGTGTCGTGATATCTCTTTCGTGTGGTTTTCTTTATCTCCTTGTCCCATTGGTGGTCGCGGTAGGGCCCTCGTAGTCCATCCTTCTCTACTGCCTCTTGTCTGCGGTTTTGGCGATACAGGTCTTCCGTCCTTGATTTATAGTGCACTGATCTAACGGTGATATCAGCCTTTTTCTTGCTCGGAAATGTTAACTCCGTCGGCTTTGTAATCTCAGTCAGGGTGAAAACCAATGACTTTAATTCTTCGTACGCCAGTTGGTCAATCCGCTCTACTTCTCCTGCTTTAATGTGAACGTAGGCTTTGGCCCTTTTCTCTCTGTGGTATGGTTCTACTAACACCCCGTCTGCTGGTCTGATTTTGTATAAAGATTTCGTTTTGTTCATAATCTTCATAACTGTGGGTCTGTTCAGAATCAGGTGGCCGCTCTCTGACTCTCTTTGCTCAAGCTTGAACACTCTTAGTACGTCTTTATTCGTTTTATGATCTCCTCTTTCTCCCCTTTGGGCTCTTAGTTTCACTGGGCTGCTTTTTCCATTGAGTCCTTTAGGTTTGGTGCTTGCCTTTTCAGAAGCTGTCTGAGGTCTCTCTTTAGGGGCGGCGACTTCTTGGTTTTGCTGCGGTGTCGCCGTGGCCTCTTTAATTCCATTTTCCATTTCAGCCCCTCTATTGTCTCCGTTTTGGTCCTTTTGATGTAAATCTGGTCCGACAGTTTGCTCTATCTGCTCTATGTCTCTGCTTTTCTCGGTTTGCTCGTTTTCTTCATAGATCGACATGTTCATTAAGTCAGACTTTACCATAAATTCTTCTGCCGTTTGCGGTGATTTGGGAGAGGTCACCTTCTTTACACATCTTTGTTGGATGTTTCGATTAGCCTTTTCTTGCGGGTTTACCTTCGTTTTTTTGCTGTTTATTAGGATTCGGGACTGATTTTCATTTTTCGGTGGACTTCTTAAATCGACTGTCTGGTGTTGGTTTTCATCAAGCCTTTTGGATGTGAGTTTGTTGATGAAAGCTGGCTCTTTCCATGCTAATAGCGTTTGAGTGGTGTTTCCTATTAGTTTAGGCTGCGGCTGTGATAACTGGGTTTGTGGATTTTGGCTGTTTAATTGAGCCCTCTGCTCGTTGTTTATTTGTTCCATAATTTCTATCTTTTTCTCAAGTTTACTGATTTTACTTTCACAATTGCAATGAGAAGAGGTAGCACGATTTTCTATGGCTGTGATGTAGCTTTCAATGTGAGACATTTTATTCATCATGTTGGATAAAATAGCGGTGTTGTCTTTCACCTCTTCTTTGATCGCCTCATATAATTTGCAAAATGGGGCCAGCACAACAGTCATAGCCGACATGATAGCAATCATGTCAGGCTTTTTACTCGGCGAGTCCTTTTGCATTGCTGCCGCTATATCACTTAAACGTCTCTTTTTCGGAGATGCCAGGATTTGTTCTTTTCTTCGTGTAGTTGCCTGGAGGTCATTATATGAGGAGTCTCGTCGAGGGCTATGGCCATTTTCATTTAGCATGGTTTCATTACTTCGCCCCTTGTTCGCTAAAACTTGGTCCCAGAGGATTTTGGACGAATCGCTTGCCTCTGAGGCTGGTTTATTTTGGGAGACCATCGACAGGTGCGGTCTGGTCCAAGCCACCTGCTGCTCCCTATCAGCTGTTTGATTTTTCTCTGGGTTTGAAACGCTAATGATCTGCCCTTCTACTTCCTTAACCACCTCCGATCCCTTGCTCGGGTTTTCTGTTTGGCTTTTCGTCTCTTGAATTACTTTCTTTGGGTAGGAAGTAGGTTGGCTGATTGAAGAGTCGTTTAGATTTTCCCTCGCGCCTAGATTCGTGTTCTCAGCTGTTGTATTGTTTCTTAATAGCTCTTCCGTGTCTTTTAGACTATGTACTTTTGCTTTTTCATTTTGCTGCTCCTGTCTCTGGATGTCATTTGCGTCGAAAACAGATTTTCTCAATTTAGGAGCTTGTGGGAGATCCCCTACTGCTTCCAACATGTCTGCGTCCGATACTTCGTCTTCTGTTAGAATTTTTCTTTTTTGATGTTGAGTGAAAAAGGTCTTTAAGAAGTTTTGGTTTAGGGGGATGGAGGACCCCTTTAGTTGTGCATCTCTTCTAGTTCGTACTTTTTTGCTTATTTGTTCTGGCGTCTCTGATACGAACTTTGATCTTTTGTGGCCAGTTTTTTTGCTTTCTTGGAGTACCCTCTTTCTTCCTATTTTTAAGAAAGTGTGGTCGGTTGCACTTTTAGTTCCCCCTTTTTCCAAAATTTCTAAATTTGATGCGACCTTTGGTTTCTTTATCAGATCAGTCGATTCTGTAGTTTCAGTATCAGAGTCCACTTCGATCACTGTCACGTTGTATCTTATCCGTTCTTCTGCATCTGTAGTTAAGTCCGTGTCTAGGTCTGAGTCCGTTTCGCTGCTGCTCGTCTCCGAGCAGCGCTTTCATTCATTTGATCGTCTTTTAGGATGTTTACTCACTTTTATTGTTCGTTTTGAGGTGGGTGATACACCACTAGGATTTCCGTGGATCATTGCCGTTACCTGAGTGACCTTGTAGCTGCCGTCTAGGCCTTCCTTTTGTGGTACATTGGGCAGGGGTTTTTGTTGTTGGGGTTGTTGGGGATTTAGAGTTTCCCCCTTCGCTCCTTTTCCATGCTCAGAATTTATATCAGTGAACTGTATGCTCGTATTTGCATGTGGGGCACCACTCGGTTTATGGCTAGGTTTGCGAGTGCACGGCCGCAGGTTTTCATTTTCCTTTACCATTTGCGGGTCCTTCGTGTCAGTTGTCTCCCTTTGACCTGCCACTTCATGGCTCTCGGTGGTACGCGTGCCGGGCATCCCCTTGTCACCCATCGCGTTTTCCCCCCTCACCTTACCAGCGGCCTGCAGACACACCCTAGCGGTGTCCCCTGGACTCACGGAAGAGGTAGGGATGGAGGTCCTAGGATCCGGGAGGTCTACTCTCCCTGAGGGTTCAGGTGTGGACTGGGCTTCCAAAGGTGTAAGTGCATCAGCATCGACATCTCGTTTGCTTTGTATTTTCTCAGGTTCGCCCGGGGTGAGGGAATGCGCCCTGATAGAAGTACATACAGGTGGAGTCGTGGCACTGTGCTCGCTCGACCCTTGATTTGACCTCTCCGGCCGAGCATTGGGAGCACCTTCAGAAAAAATTTCAGTCATAGAGGGAAGTGAAGTAGGGGAGTTTAGGATGACAGATTCACTCACCGTTCCCTCTGAAGGCAGATGCTTTTGGATCGCTGTCAAGGTTTCCACCCGCTCCGTGCTCTTTTGCACGGCGCCACCTCTTACCGGTTTCACGGCCGATTCGGATTTAGTTCTTAATTTCGTTCCCCTGGGGGGTGACCACGCGTGGGTAACTGGATGTGGTCTCACGTCTGGCTCCATCCTGCTACGACTCCGCGTACGCAGCGGACTGCAGCAGACTGCTCCCAACTCTGCTCGCAACTCCGCTCCGCGGTGTTTTCGGTGCTGTTGACCACTTCCTGAACACAATGATGTGGTCAGAACACAAGACTGCAGCAGACTGCTCCCAACTCTGCTCGCAACTCCGCTCCGCTCCGCTCTGCGGTGTTTTCGGTGCTGTTGACCACTTCCTGAACACAATGATGTGGTCAGAACACAAGACTGCAGCAGACTGCTCCCAACTCTGCTCGCAACTTTACATATTTTCTCATTCAAATGGGGAAGTCATGACAGCAGTGCTTACGTAGAAAACAATGTTAGGATGTGGTCATAAACCATTGGCTTGTTTTAGTGGGATTTTAGATCCAGTTATGAAAGGACATATCCTTGTGAGCAATCTCAAGCAGCTGCTACATTTGCGATTGAAAAGGTCCCAAGTATAACCATGGCATGCTCAGTAACGTTGTTCGTAGAACATCCATTACTTGCAATTCTGGAGAAACTGAAAAGTACGTTGACTACACAAAGGGCGTCAGGGTATGAGGTAATTATCTCAAACTCTGCAATCAAAATTATTAGGTGTAGTACAGTGAATCCAGCAATGCTTTTAGCTGAACCAGTCGGAGAAGATGATGATGTGCTTGACTGTGCACCATATACTGAATGCTATGACTATATTCCGAATTAGAGAAAATGCGCTAGGAAAGGGGGAAGTGGTTTTCATTGATGGTTCATCAATTATTGATCAATATGACATATGGGATCGGCAGTGGTAAAACTGAATTGAGAGGGTAAATTTGAGGTAATAATTAGTGGGAGATTGTCCCCAAATTGCTAAACACATGCAGCAGAATTATCAGTGCTTATTGATGCGACGTGAGGTTTTGAGGATGGGGAAGTGAAAGGGAAACTCTGACTCCTCCTATGTGATATCAAGCGTACATGCAGCATTATCACATTGGAAAAGGCGGGGTATCCTCCGCACTGACAGCACTCCAGTGCAACATGCAGCCTTATTAGAAAAACGTAATGAAGCATTGAGTTTCCCAGAGACCATAACAATTGTAAAATGTACCACTCATTCAAAGAGACTGGATCTAGAGCCTGATTCGCAGAGCATTTTCCTATGGGATGTCAACATTATAAAACGCTTCTGTGAATCAGGCTTTTAATCTCTCGCGGAAACCAAACCACAGATTTGGAGGCCAAAAAAGTAGCTTTCTACCCAGCTACATTTGAAAGCAACGTAAGAAATGCAAAGCAGGTGACAGGGCGATGCATGTTGGTTAAGGAAGGATTTAATATGACATCCATTGTGCAATAAATAGAAATACAAGGAAGAGCATTGCAGGAAGAGAAAGAGTTATGGAAGAAGCAGGGATGTTCTTTATCTCTCACTGAGGCAATTTAGAGACAAGGTAGCACTGGAAGGCCAGTTATGCCTCTAGCATTGTTGAGGGTAGCATTGGAGCAGCTTCACTAGCCAGCGCATGTGACTGGGGATAGTCTAGCTGCTACAATTGTACAAAAATGGTTTGTACCATACCATGTCATCCTGCTCCATCGTCTCCGTGATAACCTGGGAATCACCGGTCAGGCCCTGGCCTGGCTGACTTCTTTCCTCTCTGACCAACCCTCCCAGGTGCAACTTGGGTCCTTCCTCTCCTCTATCTCTATCTCTATCTCTACCTGTGGTGTCCCCCAGGGCTCTACCTCTCTCCCTGGCTGTTTAACCAATGCCAAGCTACCCTCAGCCACCTCTTCTTCCTCTCTCATCTCTGACTGTCTGTCCGCCATCCAGGAGTGGTGCACTGCCAATGATCTCTGCCTTAATGCCAGTAAGACTGAGATTCTCCTCATCGGCACAACTGCACCCTCCTTTCCTGTCTCTCTCTGGCCGGCCTCTTTTGGCCCTCTTCCTGCGCCCACTGGTGAGGCCAAAAACCTTGGGGTTATCTTCGACTCTACACTCTCCTTCTCTCCTCACATCTCTGACGTCTCTAAGAAGTCACACTACCAGCTACACCTCCTCAGAGGTATTCTTCCTTTCCTCACCTTCCCCCAGAAGCTCAATGTCTCCAGAGCTCTGGTCTCTTTAGGCTGGACTACTGCAACTGCCTCTTTCTAAATCTGCCTGCCTCTACTCTGCGCCCTCTGCAACTTATTCAGAACAGGGCTGCGAGACTTGCTCTTGGCCTCAAGCCCAGGGATTTTATCCCTCCAGGACTGAAATCCCTGCATTGGCTCCCAGTGGCTGCGAGGATTAAGTTAAAAACCCTCTGCATTGTCCACAAGGCCTTCTGGGACCTGGAGCCTCAATACCTTCAACTCCCTCTTCCTAAATATCTTCCTGCTTGAGCTGTTTGCTCATCTGCCTCCAACTCCCTCAGGATCAGTCGCTTCTCCAAGCAACGAGTTAACGGTAGATATATCTGTTCAGGTAGGGGCACCCTCTGCAACAGCCTCCCTGCCTCACTGAAACTTGAGGAGAACCATCTCCGGTTTCCGGAAGCACCTCTAAACATTTCTCATTGCCTCTGCTTTTGATCCTACTCTCACCCGCTGAACCCCTGTCTGAAATTGCACTGGTCACCTGGCCACCTGCTGTTCTCGGGCCCAGGTCCCCTCCACCACCAGTCACACTCCTTGCACTGCCTTCCTGGCAACCCCCACATTCTGGAATGTCGCTGTATCCCTTCAGTCCCACTACCAGCATTTGACACAACGGATGTCTGCACTTACCCTTGTACTTGCCACCAGCTGGCCATACTTACTATGTTATTATTCTATTATCCTGTGTACTGCACTCTCCGCTCCCCCTCTCTATTGCACTTCCCCCTTCCCATGCTCGTGTACGATCTGAATGACACCTGGCCTAGTAGGATCGCTGTTTCTCTTCCCTCTGTTACCCCTCCCTTGCTTCGTCGCGCCTTGAAACACTTGTGTATAGGTGCGTTATAAATGGCATATCATATCATATCAAATCATGTTGCACAGTATATTATAAACTGTATTGTGTACCAAAATGTACTGCATGACACACTTTGTGAACAATAAGAGGAGTAATCCCGAGACATAATGGTCCATGTCAGCATCTGCACATAGAATATGTAGATATGCTGCAGACTTGCAACAGTTATGGATACATACTAGTTGTAGTATGTCCTTTTTCTAGGTGGATTGAGGCGGGACCATGCATGCACCCTATGCTGCCAAGTTCCTTGTTCATGAGGTGTTTCCTAGATGGGGTGTATGCAAGGTTTTGTGATCTGATAATGTACTGCACTTCGTAAATGAGTTATACGAGAATATAGTTTCGTTATTAGGCATAAAACATATGTTTACGTCAGCTTAAATGGTATTTGTGAAATATTAAACAGTCTTTTGAAGGAAAGAATAGCAAAACTAAAAGTTATCATAAAGAAGGGATAGCTACATTGCCTACCTCTTGCTCTCTATGCACTGAGGAATCAGCCTCGCTCAGATCACCATATAGCTCCTCATGAGTTTGTGACTGTACGCCGTATGACAAGTCCTCTCAATCCCTCAACAAGGAGAAATACAGATGCCCAGAGTGTAGGAAGGGCACTAGGCGATGAAATGCATGATTATTTGAATGCAATGACTGCAAGTATTTCTTTAATGTCTCATCAGATACAGAACTGATGGGAATGGTCAAAAGAACACAATAAACACAATCAGCCCAGTGATTTGGAAGATCTTCTCAAGCCATTAAAATTGTACCCAGGGGACCAGGTGCTAGTGTGCAAATGTGTACATACCTGGAGTGCACCTCATTTCGAGGGCCCACACGAAGTGGAGGAGGCAAGCCCTACTGCTGTAAAACTGAAGGGAAGACAGTGTGGATTCACCTACATGACATTAAACCCGATAAAGGAGAAGCTTTGACCTCTCCTGCAACTAACCCCCTTGAAGCAAGTAAAGAATTTCAGTGTGTGCAGACAAGATCAATGTCCAAAATCCAAGACAAAGAAAGTGAAGCAGATTTAAACATTTTAGATTAGGGTTTCCTAACAAACTGACGGACTTGCAGTGATCCTGGAACATCTTCTTTAGAATAAGGCAAAGGAACAATGTGAGAAAAGTTTCTGCGTTATCTATTGTACATTGCCATTTTCCCTTACATACTCCAGTCTTACCCAGCTTTAATCAGAAGAAATACAGATGTGCCCCTGAAATCTCAAAAATAACACTAGTCTCTTCAGAATGATCTTGCCGATCATCGAGCAATTCTTTTTATAAATTTCGGAGTCACCAATAACTGATCACATTGATATATTTTAAAAATAGTTGCCCCCCGAAAGAAGTGTACAGTGCATTTTTTGTGGTATTCTAATTTTAGCTGCTGTCCTTATTACTTTGGAATTTACACACATTATAAATAGTAAGAAAATAAGACATCTACCATTGTCCCCAATAAGAGTATAAAGGCCCCACTGATATCTGACATTAAAATACCTTTTTTTCTTGATTCAAGGGAGAAGCTGAAGAAGATAGTGAAGATATGAATACATATTTAGACAAATAAACTCATCAAGATAATAGCCTATGGTATCAGCACATGAAAGTGGTGGGAGAAAGAACGTCAGCGGAAAGTTGTTATGCCTGTTCCATGATACCATATGCCATGAATGCGGCAAGAACATTAATTGCAAGAGAAATGCCTGCACATGATGCAAAATGTCTCAGTCACCTGGCAGCATGCACAACCAGAGACCACTTCCAGGGAAAATCGGCAACTCTAAGGTGGCAATCAAGACAGACGTTCCCATATGAAGATACATATGTGAAGACAAAGAGAATGGAGACTGGAATGGGTTGGACAAGAAGCTCATGTATCCGTCCCAGAATGGGGAAATAATACAAGTTGTTGAGATGAAAAGAATGAATTTCTCGGTACGACTGATATTGATTGATATTGATGTTTTATTTGTATTGCGCTCATACACATGTGTTTCGGAGCGCGACGAGACAAAGAGGGGAACATGGGAGAACAAAAACAATGACCTTATTAGGCCCAGTGACATTTTAGAGCACGCAAGTGCAAGGAACAGGGAAGGGGGGAAGTGCAGACGGGAAGGGGTGAAGTGGAACATGCTGTGCATAGTAATGAAAAACAACAACCCATGGTAGTGCAGTCAGCAAGTGGGTAGTGCTAGGTTTAAGCCACAGACTGGGGGTGTCTGATAAGTGCAGGGAAAGGGTAGGAATGTAGGTTTACAGATACAGACCCAAAGTGCAAGTGTTGGCGGGAGGCAGTGCGGGTGCGTGGCAGGGACGGAAGTCCCTGGGCCGAAATGAGAGGGTGCACGATGCCTAAGTAAAACAGATCATCAGGAGAGAGAAGGAGAGAAGGCAGAAGCAAAGAGGAAGGTCTTGAGGTGCTTCCGGCACTGGAGATGGTTCTCCTCAAGTTTCAGAGAGGCAGGGAGGCTGTTCCAGAGGGAGGCCCCAGCTGAAGACAGAGATCTACCCCCAGCATGTTTCTTTGAGAAACAACTGACCCTGAGGGAGTTGAAGGTGGATGAGCGCCGAGCTCGAGAGGGAAGGTATTTGCAGGGAACGAATTGAAGGTATTTTGCACCCAGGCCCCAGAAAGCCTTGTGGACAATGCAAAGGGTCTTGAATATAATCCTTGCAGCCACTGGCAGCCAATGAAGAGATTTCAGGGCTGGAGAGATTTGATCCCAAGGCTTGACGCCCAGGACAAGTCTCGCAGCCCTGTTCTGGATGAGTAGCAAAGGGCGGAGAGTAGAAGCAGGTAGATTTAGAAAGAGGCTGTTGCTGTAATCCTGCCTAGAGAGAACCAGGGCTCAAGATACAGTGAGCTTCTGGGGGAAGGAGAGGAAAGGCAGAATACCTCTGATGAGGTGCAGTTTCAAGTTTGACTTTTTAGAGACATCAGCGATGTGGACAGAAATGGAAAGCGTGGAGTCGAAGAGGACCCCGAGGTTCTTAGCCTCGCAGGTGTGGGTAGGAGGAGGGCCAAGGGAGGCAGGCCAGAGAGAGAGACAGGAAAGGTGGGTGAAGGTGTTGCCGATGAGGAGGATATCTATCTTACTGGTATTAAGGCAGGGATTGTTGGCAGCACACCACTCCTGAATAGCAGACAGGCAGTCAGAGATGAGAGAAGGCGAAGCCAGGAGGCTGGGAAAGAACACAGCTGCTGGTATATGTGCAGTTAGCTACCAGTAATGAGTGGGAGGAGGGATGCATATCATTCCCTGCACACTTATTGAAGAAGGAATCAATACGCAAAGTGCAAAAAGTGAATGATGAATGCTTGGAGTCATGGGCCAAGTATGCAAATGTGCTAACCCGGGTTGACAATGAAGCAGTACCAGTACATATATTGCAACTGAAGAACAAAACAACATACTTCAAGAATGATGGCATGGTCCATGCTGGAAAAAATAAAGGCTGTGGAGAAATACTTGAAGGACCAGGAATGAATGGACGAACTGAAGTACTGATGGATCGATATTGGGCCTACAGATCCAGAGTCAACATGCAGTTGCCTAACGATTAGGGAGGAGTCTGCACTATCATAAATGTCCATGTTCCAGCACCAGTGATCCCTCAAAGCGGCCTTCATATTGAGGAATTTCCAAAGATGGAAGAACATCAGAGTCAGAAGAGAGCCTGTCATCTTCACAGACTTAAGAGGGAGAATTATTTCTCATCAAAATAAATAAAAGCTTATGAAGATATTCCTGATGAATACAACTGTTTATTATTATTATTATTATTATTATTATTATTATACTTTATTTGTTTAATTGCATAGAAACTTTACAAACATTATTATCCTATAACAATCAGATTTAGTCTTTAAAAACAATCTAAAATCTAAAATCACATCATCAACAACAATTTATCAACAAAGGTAAAAATATTATTGTTATTAATACCTCATTTAAAAATACGTCTCAATCATATTTACTTTAAAACCATGACTGTATAACCATTCCCCTTATTACACAATCTAGGCTTTTTTTAATTATTGCCCACAGCTGATACATAGCAATATGCACCTTTTGGTTATCTGTATTCAGGCAAAAGGCCCAAAAATCATCACTCTTAATAGATTCATAATTGTATACAAAAGGGCCTAGCAGTGTCAGATATTTGTTGCCTAATATTATGCATTCTGTAAGGATATGCTTTGTGGTCTCAAAGGGATCTTACACATCCGGCAATATCTATCATTGATTTGATATGATATGATATAATAGTTTATTTATATAGCGCCTCTACACAATGTGTTTCAAAGTGCTTCAAGGCAAGGGAGGGAACAAGGGAAAATACAATGACATTCTTACAGGCCATGAACAGTAAGGATGTGAAATTAACTATCGTACTTGGCCTGACGACATTTCAGATAGTGCAAGAGCTAAAACATAGATAAGGAAGGGAGGGGGAGAGTGGGAAGGAAATGGAAAAAGACAGGCGACTACCGTACTAGGCCTGAAGACATTTCTGGTAGAGCCAGAGAAAAACAAAATGTGAGGGAGAGGGGTGCAGAAAGGGAGGGGAGGAACAAAACAAACGACTATCATACTAGGCCCAACGACATTTCAGATAGTGCTGGAGGGGGGTGGGGAGGAAAAAACAGTAATGGGAGGGTAGAGGAAACAGCCGAGGTTGCTATCATATTAGGTCCAGGGACAATTCTGATAGAGTAAGTGCATAGAAGAAAGTAACGGGAGGAGATAGGAAAAGGGAGAAGGGAAAGGAGAAGAGAACAGAGAGTAAGCAGTCAAAAAGAGTGGAGAAGCAAGAGTGGGGAGCGAATACAATTGCAGAAGTCAGTAGTAACACATAATGTTGCAAGCCAGGATACAAGATGAAGATGGGAACAGCATGATTCAGGGCCACCATGAGTACAAGATGCAAAGGAAGTCCAGCATGAGAGTTGAGAAAGAGTGAATGAACGAATTCCATAACATTTGGAGACCCAACTGCAGACCTATTAGTTCTAATATTTGCAACTGATTTGTCCTCAACCTCAGTCTAAATGAAGGCACTTGCAAACTTGGACATTGTCTGCGGTACAGTTGCAAATATTTATGCACAACCCCTGCCATAAACGCATTTACCTATACAGCTATTTAGCAAGACAGCCATGATAATGGCATCTATATTCATGTCAGGACTCCAAGATGTAGTGAATGCCAAATGGCTCCAGATTGCCAGATGGGAGCTGCTGCAAACAATCAATGCAACAATAAAGGGATTCAATGCAGTCAGGGAGGAATTGAGAGCCATCAGGCTGATGACTCTTCATAACAGGTATGTTTTGGACCTGAAAACAGTGCTGGAAGGAGGTGTTTGTGCCAAGGTCAGACCTTCTTGCTGGACATTCAAACCATCTCATGATGGAGAAAATGGAACCCTGACAGAGGCAATAACGAAGAATGGAAGATGAAGTTGATAAGTCGGCAGGAGATGATTGTTTCTCATCTCTGTTTTTGTGGATTTCATCTTTGTTGGAATACGCCTTCAAGCTACTTGGAGCAGTAATAGTGTTAGTACTGTTAGGATTCTGTCTCATAAGGATCATCTTGGGACAATGCCAAAAGACAGCCAAGAAAGCTATTGGAATAAAGCTAATGATTGGCACTATCAGTCATACCGGAGAAAAGATACAGACAGAAGAAAGTGCTCAAGAGAACATAAAGAAGCATTCTCTTGCACCTCCAGGAACATAATTCTACTATCCCCAGGATCGGAAGAAGTATGTGGGACAATGGATATTCTGTTCAACAACAGGGGATTGTCGTCCTATGACCTGGAGTGTGGATGAACATATAGAAAATGCTGGTCACCTGAGTGGGGTGACAAAGATTTGGGACACAAAGAAAAGAAAATATGATGAGATGCTAGAAGAAGATGAATCAAGAATTGCGGAGGAGGAGGCAAAGTGTGTGGTTGAGAACTCCATCACAGGGGTAATGTAGAGAAGCAGGTGAACCCATTTTCCCTGGTCTCTGCCCCTACACCACCATCCTATTGGAATAACAGACAAACAGCTACAATTGGAAACCCATGTGTGAATCCATGGAATATTCCTGTACCGCGTTGAGTGTATGAGAGACAATATGCACTCAGGCAACCATTCAGAATGTAAACTCAATTTGAAGCAGAGGAAGGGTGCTATCAGGAAGGATGCGATCAGGAAGGAGGTCGCCTACCAAGTTGTCACAATTCATCTATGGATAATACAGACATATGTTGAAGTGAAGTTTGATGACAATAGATTGACGTCATGAAGATGTATGAACCTATGTTGAAACAATATGGTAATACTTAAGAATGAAAGACGTATCTGAAGATAAAGGAATCGTGAATACAAAGAAGATGTAGTAGCCTGATGATCAATAGCTGTAAATACATCGTAACACAAGGTAGAATGGAAATATAGAATCTTGCTAAAAGAGGTATAGGAATAACATCTAGGATGACCATTACGAAGAAATGGATGACTGTTCCTGTTAAAATCAACCCAGTTACCTCAAACCATGAACCTAGGATTATAAAAGGAAATGATGAAGAAACGGTTTTCCTGTGCAGAATAGCCTGGCCTGGAATCATGGATGCTATTTTGATAAATGAATGTGGAGCACAAAGGGAGTCAAATGAATAGATCAAGTGTGTAAGACATATTTCTGTTAAGATTAGGAGGGATAAGAGCATTTACAAGAGAAAAGTGTTGGACAATTAAAAGTATATAAAGTTCCTCTGAGATGGAGTAAACAAGTCTCTTGTTATTTTTTTTTACTTGTGTTTAGCCACTTTTACAAGGACGAACATTGTTTATTCTGTAGCTAAGTCCTGCAAGCTCCAGCGTATTTCAGTTTTTCAATTTATTTCTTTTCTTTTTTTCATTTGCTGCGATTTTCTGGAGAGCGATGTTTAAAATCTTAGTTCCTGCAATCACCCATCTGGTATTTTCTCCCGAAATGAGAAAAGCCCACTAGACTTCTTCTTCACATAAGTCATGCATGGGGAACAAGGGACGAAGATAAACTGAAAACAAGGGCTAATCATTGAACCCAGATGAAGACAGTGGTTTGCACCTAATCCCTTGAATGTTGTAGGACAGTTAGCAGGCTATGAGGTCAACTACAAACGGATGAACTTGGTTAAGAATCAGGTTGATGAAAGATGATGGACTAATTGGGAAACAGAGAATGAGCTGACACACCATAAACCACCTAGGTTTCATTTCCAAGTACATGCTGGATTGGGTTGCCAACCAATTGGAAAGCTTTGCTGCACACTTTTACATACACAGTTGCATTCACCATTTCGCTCTTCTGGCCTCCGTTTTTCCTCGGGTCTTCTCCCGTGTGTGCCTTGGGTCTTCCGACGCCTTTTCCTGGCGTTTGTTCGGGTTTTTTTGTCCTAATATACGCCTTTCTCAGGATCTTTGGTCGGATCTGGTGGGAGCCTCTCGGAGTCTGCTCACGCTTGCATGGCCGCCAAGCCACGCCCCCCCAGTCTGCTGCCATATTCTTTGCTATAATCACTATATGGCCTATGTAGAAGTAGCTCAGGGCGTGTCCTACAGACAAGGGACCACCAATGAGATATTAACACTTATATGATTCTATAAGTAGACATGTTCCACTAATTTAATCCATCCCGTCAATTTTTTATAAAATGCCACGTAGGATGGCATCGTAATGACATATGTAAAAGTAAATAAACTCTGTACAAACAAGACAAGATGTGAATACTTATGCATCTATTTGTTTAGCTGTTATATTTCCCTGATTTCTTTCATTGAGACTAAAGCAGTATTTTACCAGCTTCCTTGAGTTTGTCCAGTCATTTGGCCTGAGATATTTTATTGGTAATTCCATCTAGCACAAAGAAGACGTGTGATGAGATCTGGTATGTTGGCATGTGAGAAATGTCTACATGTAGGCTTCAGCGATCCTCTGTACTTGACTTCAAACTCACTCATTGATTTAAGTGACTGGAGCACAAGGAGGATTTTTTTCATTTTTTGGTTAGTTTATGTATTGATTTGACATTCTGCCCAAACAAGAGCTCATACCGTCAAGAGCATTAATACACCTTGACAATGTCAACATGCTATTTTTCATCAATCACCTGCACTCTCCTTGCGAGAGTCCAGTTTATTGATTAAAAAATACCAGGATAACATTGTCAAGGTGTATTGACGCTCTTGGCATCTCGGTGATCAGCGCTGAGGCTACACACATCCAGGTGGTTGGCATCCGAACACCTGTAGATATACACCACCTTGGGTATTGTTCTGAACAGAGAAATCCCCTACCATAATGCTCATTATCTCTGACTCCATCGGGCAGTGGTGCCCATGGTGCTCGAAAAACTTTGGTCCAGAGACTATTTGCAACACCTGCTGAGTTAAAAGAGGGAAACCTATGCAAAACATTCAATTAAGTGACTGTTGGACTGATACAACCCCATAGCTTGGTCTCAGTAAACATTAAACTTTCTTGGAAAGTTCCACATGTCTGCAATTACTTCTTAGTGTGTCTCATGTTCTTCTTTATAGTGATAAACTAATACATTCTTGCTATTTTGGATACTTACATCTTTTCCCCCATCATTTACTTGTTTTTATTGTTTGAATTGAAGCTGACTTCCATCTCTTGCAATGTTAAAGGCTCCAAAGTTCCCCATTGCTTCCATTGTAATTGGAGTATGATATTGAAGTAAGTTTCAAGCACATTGTTTTTTTTTTTTATTCTTATTACAGTGAAAATACATCCCAATATTGAAATGTGGAGTCTGTGCGGTTTTACAGAAAAGTTTTTCTAAATTGAAAAGACTATGGTCCGTCGCACACAAACTGCAAAGGCGTCTGTGTAATTTGACACGTTTCTATGGTTTAGCAGCAGTCTGGATTGCGTCAATGGTTTGCCCTTGTGCATTGGTAGGCAGAGCTAATTATGCACCAGTAATAGCCTGGGGCGCTGAGAATGGTTTATCATTGTCCAAACAGGCAGTTTTCATAATAGGTACAAATGTTCTGTATTACTGTAGATAGTTTGTTCACCCTGCACATTATCACAAGCCAAATACACATTTAAACACAGAATATAGTATATGTGAGCCAGCATTAGGTATTGTTGTGAAAGGAATAGTTCCCATTGATATTGTCTCCCTGCAATTGTGTAGATAATTTAACATTAGCTGTATAGATGATTTAGTAAATTATGAAGTTCAGTAAATGTTTATGGAATCTTGAAATGACTCACGGTTTAAAAAGCTATACAAATATAAGACACTTTGGGCCACATCTCACGTTGGGCAGGATCCTGGTAAATGCGCCGGGATATCCCGAGTTGCGGTGGTGATGTTAGTCCCCATTTAGTCAGGGTCCATAGGACTCTATGGGGCTTTTGGGCACTGTTACTGCTGGGGGTAATAGTGCTGAAAAGGGGCAGAAAGGGAGGTTTTTACCTCCAGCAAAAAGCGGGATGTAAACCTCCCACTTTCCGCCCAAACTCTGGATTGGGTGGAGCGGTAAATGCAGCAGTAATAGTGTTATCACTAACCCTTGATGAGGCCCACATTTGTAATGAAGTCCAGGACTTTCGTTTACCCCAAAAGGTAAAGGCACATGTCAGTGTTAACACAGTTTGTAAGACTTTGGTAGCAGAAAAGGAGTTATAACACTGTCAGTTTCTCTGACAGAACAATTGCCCCAATTCCTTTTGCCAGCTACACATATCACAACAACTTTGAAAGAGGGAAAGCATTCAATATCTCTTTGCTGTATAATAAGAGACTATGACATCTTGAAAACAATTACAGAGAATCTAAATATTTTGGAAAATGTAGTGTTAGTACAGCAGATAATCAAGGAAAGTGGTACTTGTCCATTAAAGAGAGCCCCATGCCTTGGTAAATGCCCTTGGTACTGGTCTTAGTACTTCAAAATATATCTATTCACTGAAAGGTAGCTGGGTATGCTACCATAAGATGTGACATATATGTTAAAGCATTCTAGTTCATGTTAACAATCATGTCTGGGCACTCTGTATGTGCTGTGGCTTGGGGGCCACATACTTGACCAGACCTAGAGCTACACTTCTGCAATATCCTAATCCCAAAGATATTATGGCTAGTGTACTCTTTTCTCCACTTGTGGTGGACATAAGTGTAAGATTATTTGTAAAACTGTAGGTGAAAACCTCAGAGGCTAGAGTAAGATGCTAATTAAATACGATTAACAGAGTCCCTACTCATAAGGGAGCAGTGCATTACATAGGAATTCGGCCAGTGTCCATTGTCTTTTTCACCGCTCTTCCCCCCTGATTCTACGGTACGGTTAGGACGTTTCTTATAATGCATTTAACACATTTTCTAACTGAACTAAGACAAACAAAACAACATCTCCCAGAATCCCTGCATTAAGTGCATAGTCCATTTATCCAATCACAGCCTGTGATAGTCCTTATGTTACACTTAAAAAGCTTCCTACATACTTTTTACTTACTGCTCCCACACTATCAAAGGACCTAAGTATCTCTTTCTTTCCACATCAGCGATTACAAATCAAATACTGTTGATTCATCGATAGTTCATATATTATGTGGGGTTCATAATTGTTTCTAGAAACTGTGCATTAGAAGGGCCCATTGCAAGTGATGATGATCTGGAGGGAGGTGTGACGAATCCAGGGAATTAAGCCCCCCACCCCGGTGAGGCTATGGAGGTAGGCCCGCTCGGCAGCATCCTCACTATGGGTCGAGGTAAGTTGGTTCTCACTGGGAGAGGCTCCCCCATTGAGGACAAAGACTTCCATTCCTATGAGATACTTGAGGTACTCCCTAAGCCACATATATGGGATCATCCAACAAGGGGGCCACACTGTCTTGTGCCTGGCTGCCCTTTGAACGTATCTCCCCATGACTCTTTCCCGACAGCCTGGATTCCTTCGTTCATAGCTCTCAACCTACCCTATGCGCACTTGTCTGCATCTGCCTAACACGTCGCTGTTCTCCTAAACACCACCCCACTGTGACTTCTACCAGCTGCGCCGCTACTGTTTCTTTTGCACCTTACCAATTATAACTCTGACTCTGTCAGCCTATGCTACTGTAGCCTACCTAACTGCTCAATAGCTTCAACTTCTACCGCCAAGGCCTGTAACTGCTACCAGTGTTTGTTGTTGATGCTGTCCACCTGCTTGCCCACCTACTTTGATCCTGAGATTCTGCTTGACCTCACTTTATTACCCATTCATGTTGCAGCACTTACACGTTCCGAATTGTCGCAAGGCTTAGTAGGATCATTTATTGTCTTTACCCCTCTTCATCCCTTCCTGCACTCCCCTCCCTGCCCCTCCTTTCATTGCGTTTCTGTTATAGCACTTGCATGTTCTGAAAGGTTTCAAGACCTAGGATGATCGTTTTGTATATTGCTTTTTTCCCCTGCCCTCCTCCCCCATCTTGATGTGCCTTGAAATACCATTTGGCTGTATAGGCGCATTACAAATAACCAATAAGTAAAATAAGGATCATGCACAATGGTACTGACAAGAAAGACGAGCTGTCTCTTTAAAGAGAGACTTGAATTTAACTAGGACAAAGAAACTAGAAGAAGAAGACAGACTGAGCCTTGCTGAATGTGAGGAATATGTATCTACGCAGGGGAAACCCCCAAACACCTTAACACCAGATGTAAGAGTGAGACTTTAGAGGTCCAACGTCGAAGCAAACAGAAAAGCCAAGGAGAAGGGAACGCAAGTCTTGGTGGTGGGGTGAGAAAGAGGATAGAGGTCCGCCTTCTAAGTGGACAGAGAAGCCAAGGCGTTGGGAACTGAAGTCCCGGTGGTGACGTGACCACGGCAGCTTTGTTGTGGGCAGTTCACCCGTAAAACAATGCCGAAACCACTCGTCTGAGGAATCAGCAAGACACTCAGTGATACATGACCACCGAGAGGGAGCCGCCAGAGAACGATACTCTGGCAGAAACAAGAAATCAGAGACGACAAATTAACAAAGAAGACCTGAGCAGGCAGTGGCCCCAGAGTCATTCCCCTGCAGATACCAAGGTAACAGGGAGAACAGGAGAACCGGGACGCCACCCGGGAGTTGTTACAATTTAGGAGAAACTCATCCCAGTGAAATTGACAATAACTGGAATGTTAAGTTAATTAAGTGGAACTGTAATATTCTAAGAAAGAGAAGCTCCTATAAACTTGAAAGAGAGATCATTCAGACCATGGCACAAGTACCCTGGTGAGAGGGGAATGCATCTTATATGTTAAGAAGTGAAGAGTGTAACAAATAGGAGTAAAAGAGAGTACTCCAACAAGAGAAAGGGAGACATGACTAAACCCTAAAGAGAGATCATTAAGACTGGTGCAGTAACCCCCCCGGTATGGAAAAATTACCTCATACATTGAAGAGGTGAAGAGTGAAACGAATTGGAGAGAAAGAGAGAATATTCCCATAAGAGAAAAATAATTCTATGAAGTAAAGGCAAATTAAGCCTATAAGAGCAAAGAGACATAAACTAATTGAACTCAGGAGATCAATCCTGAGGGGAGAAGGAAAACTTAAAGACCTTATGAAAGAGTTGTGAGAACTTGTACAGAAGGTGACAAAAGGCTATTTAAAAATAGCCTACAAGCAATATCCTTGAAGCAAAGGAGAACTCTATGAAAGAAACAATCAGGAGAAGGGAGACATTCTCCTGACCTTATTTTGGTTAGAATAGTGGCAGGTTCATTTAGTATTAGTTTTTGGACAGCAGACCTATTTTTCGTCTGGTAACCTCTTGACGACTGACAAGCACCTTAGTTATTTATATGGGCAGGGAATACCCTATAGCAATAGGGAAAGATAGGCCTTTTGATTGTTGTTTAATAAAATCAGCTGAAATGGCATCATGGTGTCACTTCCTTCTTCTGACCTGCCACAGAGGACACTCGTGTCTCCTGGTGGATCAGCGTTGCTTTTTGCTAACCACCTTGGGAAAACACAATCTCTAAAGCCTGTTCCTCAGACATCAGCGGTGCTCTGAACAGTGTAAGGGTGAGTTGGAACATTTCATTTTAAATAACGGTGCTCAGGAGATATAAGAGATGCTGGCCTTTGCTGATAATTTGGACAGGTACTCAATAAAGGCTCTAGGTTAGGGTTCAATGAAGGATCTAGGCCAGGGCCAGTATCATTGTCAGTCCAAGGGCTTGGCAGTTCTTAGCCGCAGCACTAATTTTCCAGCCAAACGTGATGCCCGGGAGGGTGAAATCATTGATTTGTTAGACACTTCAGTAGTGTAATTGGTGGGGATGGCCTTCTCATCTTAATTGGTAGATTCCAATGGTAATCATGGAAACCATTAACCGTAAAGTGGTGAATCCTCTTCCAGAAGTTCATCCCCTGGGGTAAGGGGGGGCTTGTATTGGAAATGTGACGATAACATCCACATGGAAGAAAGTCCCATATGAGAAACACCAAGAACACATGGTGGATGAGTGTTGTGGCATTCCTCAGCTCAATAACACCAGGTCTTTGACAGCTGTGAGACTGTCAGTGAGGGATGTGCTTTGAGCACTCAAAGGACTATAAGGCATTGAGGGAGCCCAGAGCAAGGTGAAGAGGACTACATGATGTTTGACTCTGGACTATTCACCAACAGCTCCTCATACTGGGACTCCTTCTTTATGCCTGGGGGAAGATTTGGGCCAGGGAAATCCACTGTGAATAGATTTGGACTTGAAAGATGACTCAGAGGAGGGCAGTCACTTTATTTTTCTTTTAATGGTGGTACCCCTCATAACCCACTACAGCCACCTTATTCACCCACTATAATTCCTTCCTTTCAACATATGTCAACCTATTGTATCACCATGAAGTAACTACCTAAAGTATATTACCAGTCAGTAATTTCTGTCTATGAAACACCATTATAGGCAGGATGAGTCAGGGGAAGCAGGGATAGAACTAGGTTTTTCCAGGAAATCTTCACATCTTATGACTCCATGGAACTTTTCAATTACAGACATACAGAAAAATGACCCAAGGCACATATTAGTCATCAACCTCAGGGAATTGAAGGGCATCCATGTATATTGTCTTCTTAGGATGGAGATTATTGTTCTGTTGAGGGCCATATTAAGGGCTGGAGTTTGATTACTGAGGTTGAGCCTTGTTACCCGTGTTTAAACCTCACTGGTGTTTCCTTCAGTTCATTTTTGGGAGGGTTACTTACTAGTTCTAATTTTTCCAATATGGCTTAGCTTCAGCCCCATGGTGTTTCACGAAAATGTTATGAGGGTCAGGATTCTTGAGGACAACTCAAGTATTCCGTGTGATTGATGACAATAACATGAAATGGTGGCCTTCTGCGGGGATGAGTCTCTCTCTAGATGTGTGACTCCCATTCTTCAGTCACTGGGGTTTATAACATCACGGAAATCTAACCTGTCCCTTCCAGAGCATGCAATATCTTGGGTTCAGTGCATTAACTGCAAGATATTCACACTGAATCTTCCTTGTTCCAAACTCAGAACTGAAGATGACTTTATGCCTCTTTATGCCAGGTGATCTCCATGAGGATCATATACCTTCCATCGGCCTCAATTCAAGCAATATCCCCAGGACCTATGCATTTCAGGGCTCCCCACCTACGAAACAAGCCCAGCAAAATGGTTCAGGCTTTTCTGATTGGGTCCCATCTTACAACGAAACCAGGAAAGAATTGCTTTGGTGGATGCTACACAAGGAGGAATGGCACATCAGGTGAATGTTTGCTTCTTCTGGAATGAACTTTAAGTCTATGAGGCTGGGTTGCCAGACATATCCCTGTACTGATTGGGGACCCTTGGCCTCTCCAGTAATCTTAGAGATTGTTGCAGGGTCGTTTGCGGTTTTCCTATTACAGAGTAAGTGTAATCGTGGACAATCTGTTAGTGGTGCAATCCATAAACAAACTGGGAGGCACCATCTATAACTTTTGGCAGATATGGCCACAAACTTTGGATAATGTTGCCTTAACTATGGCATAAAACATTGGGCAGGGTATTCCAAGGAACTCATAACTGGTAGTTTCCTGTTGCTCTTGGTTTTGGTGTGATGAGTCTAGTGAGCTAAGCATGTTGAAAGAGATTAGTGAGGTGAGTAAAGTGATTAAGATGGGTCGATAAACAAGTTGCACACTTGTTCAAAAACACTCAATCATATGAACACAAAAAAAAGGTATAAGGAGAGCAAGTGTGTGATTGCATGAGTGTATGTGTGTGTGTGTGTATGCAAGTGCAGTTTGCTGGTGCTACCTAGGGGTGAGCGAAAATGCTGCTGTGCAAGCGAAAAGTGTGGAATTCTCACTGGAATTCACTTCCGACGGTTCTCCATGATCCATGCTAGTTCCGCGCAGCAACACAAGCTTATTTTTGATCTGTACTAGTTTCATCTTGTGGCACAAGATACTTTCCATGTTTTATTTGAACCGTGATGGGTTCAAGCAGCAACACGAGAAACTTTGCAAAGATTTTTGTACGGTTTGTAGAAGGATCACAGAGCGGCACGCTCTTTCCGATGTGTGCTAGGTTTGCGCAGTGGCACGAGAAAATGCGTGCTGCTCTTTTCGATCCATGGATGGTTCATGCAGAAGCATGGGAAACATTGTGCAGCTCGTTTCTATTTGTGCAGCGGCACGAGATACTGCACTCTCTGTTTGATACACGAGGTGGCAGAATGGTGGATTTGGGCCAAAGGGATCTAAATCTTATTGATTTCGCCTTTGCAGCTGGTGGAATGGAATTTAACAATTTCACCCAGCCCTAGTCCTACCCACACAATATTTTGCTATTCTGGTTTTTTTCAATGGGCGAATCACAAAATATAGATTCTCCTACTGAAACACACCACGGCCTAAGGCCCTTTTTGTGTGATAATCCATATGTTTCCATGGTCTCATTGAATGTAGGTGGAAGGGGATGGCTGATGTAGTTTGATGGATGACTCCATTACAAAGGGATAGGGCATTAGGATGGAGATGATGGATTCATGGGCCTGTAATGAAATATTAAGCAAGTAGTATGGCGCGAGGGATAATGGCAGTTGAACTCTCAATTATGATTGACTTTGGAGTTGATTCAAACAAAGGTTGGATGATGTAGGAGTCGAATCTGAGAAGAGGAATGATGGTTATTGAAGATGCAGCGATGATGGCGGGTTAAGAGTATGCTTGGGGAGTCGTGGTGGACCAACAGAGGGTCGTGTACATCAAGGGGTAAGGATCCTGAGTTGAGCTAAATGTGTTTTCAAGAGTGAGGCCTTATAGAAGGTGGAGGAGCCCCAACAGCCAAGCTGCCTCAAACCAATCCCTGTTGCAACCATAATATAAATCAGTTCTACTATAAAAAAAAAATTAAAAAAACAGGTGCTTCCGCCACCACTATGGGAATCGCATCCCCTGACAGTGAAGACATAGTATGCCTTATTGTACCTATTGCATTTTCAAGCACACACACACATCTGCCTAAGTGTAGCCCCACTACAGTATACAGTAGCAATGCTGCCATTTGCAATATCATATTTAATGTCCTGGGTGTTGGTCTGAGCAGTGCATGGAAGGGGCGCAAGTAAGGTGTTTCCATTTTGCACTGCAATCATATGGTCACTTTAACAAAGGTTTTTATCTGAATTTCAAAGGTGTTTATTAGAGCAATTTAGCCATAATGTTCCTTTAACAATGCTATTTCACTCAATTAATTTTTTTTTTTATAACTGAAGATGTTTCCTGATGTTCCAGCACTGTATGTACGTATTTAATAATTCCACTTTTAACAATTCTGAAAGAACTCCAACTGTATATTTTTCCAACGCATACTGATGTATGTCACTCTGAGCAGCACATGTTGGGAATTCAAGTCATGGTTGAATTGTCTAGAGCATGAGTCTTAACCAAGACCCTGACCCTACTAATACACCCCTGCTAAGGGCCTAATAAGCAACTCAGAGTAGACATTAGACAATGACGCAGGCCATGCCCAGTGCCCACTTTAACCTCATGGCTGGTCCCTCACAGCAGTCTGGCCACTGGCTATGACCAAGTTCCTGTGTCAGTCCCCAAGTTATATCACTATTTTTTGTACCTACATTTTGGTACTTTTGTAAAAATCAAGCACTGGACGCATTGACACAAAATTAGCAAAAGTATTCTTTTCGAGACTTGACCAAAAATCCTCACACATGTTTGGTGCAAATCTATCCTGCAGTTCTGATTGTAGCCACAAGCAAAATTGTGTTCTCATTCAACTCAATCAGGATTTCAAAATTTTTTGGACCCCCCTACAACTTTTCCCCCCTTGACGAAACTGCGATTGTTCAAAAGCGCAATCTTATTGGAAGGAGGTGCTGGCATGGATAGATAGACTGTCACCTCCCCTCCTAGTGCTTTTTGCCCTGGAACATGACAGGAAAACTAAAACATATCTTGGAACCTGTTGCTGTTGCTAGCAGCAAGGGGTTGTATAATGATACACTGGAAGCGACCCCACCTCCCCACTCACAGAGAATGTCTTCATAAGTCCCACGGTATTTATGATACAGACAGCATTATTACAACCCTATCAGAGTTGCATAGTCTTAAAGACTCAGCGTGGTTTACATTCCTGCCCTACTCCAAACAGGAGCAGATATTGGTCCATCTGAAGCCCAGTAACATATTTTGTAACTAGGCCAATCGGCCTTCGCCAGAACCCCCTTCAGCCGAGAGTGAGGTTGGCGGGCCCCAATACCGACATAGAGCTGGTAGCTAGACAACCGCAGCGCTAATTATAACATATTGTATGAAAACAGGAATTTGTAGATAGGTGTTCATCCCACTTTAGGGTTGCTTAACCGGTTGGGTGGCATGTTATATAAAAGGAGTGCTTCAAGGTTTGTCCATGGGCTTGCCTACTCTTCACTGATGGCTGTGTGTTAGAGAGCTGGTACAATATTGCAACTGTACAACATATTTGTACTTACCTTGTTCTTCTGTTAAGTCGATGACAATGTACATTGTGCCATTACTGTACTCCTTGACAAACGTAATAAAAAGAACAATGAAACACATCTTTGGTTCGTCAACCAGTGCCCATAATTTGGCCTCTTATTTAGAGTTGGACCTGGAGAGGTTGGATTTGTTATGCCAGTCTAAACCTTGATATTTCTGGGCAAGGATTTGGACCACAGCTAAGTGAACAGCAGCTGAGGTACTTGAAGTTCAAATAGCTACTTCTCACTTTTTACAAACAAGAGAGTACCAATGAGACATCAAATAGAAAGAATCCCACCTAAATTGTCATCCTAATGTGTTCCAGTTTTACATTGTAAGAAGAAATGAGAAAGAGAGGATTGTGCTATTGTGCAGAGTGTATTAGAGTTTTTGGAGAAAAAACAGATATGTATAAAGCATGGCTGGAGGCGAATTCACCCACAAAAGAGCAAATTGAGGAGGAGGAGGATGCTGCGGTCTTGCCACCAGGAGAAGTATGAGATTGAGTGGATTACGTGAGTTTATTGTTTATGTTCATATAAAATGTATTGAAAACGAACAAAGGTTACTAATAGAGATCATTGCAGTTTCAGGAATGGTTTAGTGCAGTAAAGAAGACAGTAATGAAAGTCCCACTTACATGTAATGATGTTTTCCACTGTAACTAAGGTTGAGACCATAGGCAATTGTTAGCATGATTGCCATGGAACGGGAGAACCATGCCAGGATGATCATAGACTGAATCCCTGTGGGTAGGGTACTTATTGGGTCTGGGAATGTCATGGGCTAATGTTATGCAAGCTACAAATAATGGCTTGGGGAGAATTATCCTGCAAAGGAGAACATTGAGGAAGAGGATGCAGGGGTGTTGTAGTCACGAGAAAGAATGAGTGGAGTTTCTTCAAAATGTATTACACACTAATAAAGGTCAGAAGTGGAGATCATTGGGGTTTTAGATGTGCCTTAGCATGGCAAAGCAGATAGTAGTGTATAGTAATGAAAGTGAACTATGGAATGAGGTAATTAGATTTAAATTGGTTTATATCAGTAGCTGAGGTTCATGCCATACATACGTGTTATCATGAGTGTCATGGAAAGGGAAATACATGCCAGGATGCTAATAGTAATATAACGCTCTGGGTAGGGATTTATTGGGTTGGTAATGTTATGGGGCTGATGTAAAGGTAATTGCTTCATTTGGGTACATTGAAGTCAGCTCTCCCATAACCTAGTAATGTTCTGCCTCTTGTGGTTCATTGTGGTTTACTGTTTGAGAATTGAAGTTTATTTTTAATATGCCTGGTAACAATTAATGAATGTGTTATTTGCTCTATTACTTAGGTTAGTAATTTGTGTGCTATTAGTAAAAGTTATTTGAAGTCAATTATGTCTTCATTTGTTTTATAAGGGAATTGCATGCCAACACCATAAATATGTGGAGCAGAAGGACTTTAAGGAATGTTTAAGGAATGTTTGAAAGACAATAGTAATGTTGGAAAACATTAAAATTAATATTCAAATAATGAAACATTATGTGGGGAAACTACAGATACTGAAAGAAATTATAGTTTTGGAATTAAGAAACAAACACAATTTCCTCTACTACCTTCCCTTCCCAAATACATTTCTTTAATAATGTTTATGGTTTTCTTATTTTACATTTTTTTTAAAATTGTTCTTGTGCTTTTTTGTTTTTTTGTTTCATAACCTAAGAAGGTGTAAGGTAAGTACATGTAATTGCTTATACTTTTCTATTTTGGCCATTGTTCTGACAGGTGGGTGAAGTGCTGCAATTGTTATCGTTACTGGGGTTGTTGATGGAATAGGTATTAATAGGTAAGTGATTAAGGGTCTGTGCATGAAATTATCTGTGTCTGCATGTCGTCAATATTAGATAACTATTTTGTTTGAATGAACAGGACCCTAATAGCTTGCGACCCATTATTTCAAACAGAAAAGGTTGCTGTAAGCATCCTGGATTAAAAAGCCTGGGTGCTAGTATGTATAACAGATTTGCTAGCGGGCTGCACTGATTGATAATAGGACCAGTGCCAATTGTTAGATACCTTCCTTTGCTTGGGCCTATAACCTGGGTCTTGAGGTCTTCTGCCTCAGGGTTTAAAGCTTAATTAGTGCATAGGTCAGGGAATTTATCTGTAGCAGTAAAAAGTAATCTTTCTCTCAGTCTAAAGAATTGAGTCCCTAAAGCCAGGCAACAGAAATAGTTTTGGAAAGATATCTCATTGTTTTGGTTAATGATGATATTTTGTTTTGAATGCAATGCATGGAGCTCATGGGCTGCATTACATAAGGTGCAATGAAGTGTCATCCACCAAAAGACTCAATTGCAAAATATATGTAATTCTTGAAAATGGAATAGTATATTTGGTTGGTTCATAAATGTTAGGCGATCCTCTGCACATCAGGCCTCCCCACATCAGAACACTGCTCACATTTCCCCAACATCTCCTCCTAAGCTTCGAGGCTCAAGTGATTCGGTGAACCCAGAGAACCGAAAACACCATACCAGCTTTGGTGTACGGGCTCGATTACAACCCTTTCTGCATTGGCAATTGCCTTGGAGAATCTATCGCAGAAGGGGCGGCGTTACGTCTTCACGTCGGTCACGTGATACAGTGTGGCGTTCCTCACGTGATCTTGGTGGACGTCACATGACCCAGAGATGTCACATGACCCAGGGACACACAGTATAAAGGTCTGAGAGACAGAACGCTCATTGCTTCTCAGCTGGCTTCAGACCCTGTTTGGCGTTACTACTTGCTCCTTGTTACCTTGATCACGGAACTCTACCTCGGACTCCCTCGGACACCCCTTTGTACCTTTGCTTGGAACTGTTTACCTGTTGCCGGATATTTGGACTTCACCTCGACTTGTCTTTGGATCATCCCTTGGTACCTTGCTGAACTTCTACGCCCTTTCCCTTCTTGGGATTCAAGTCAAGCCCTCTCTCCTACAGGTGGCTAACCCTTCATCCACGCTAACCTGCGGTTCTACCATTCCAGGGACTGCCGCATCTTCTGAGCCTCGAACCTCTCTACTAGGTTACCTGGGTCTCCCTTACACCAGATAGGTAAGACACTTTAGATCCTTTCGTTTACCTGATTGTATTGTGATTGCCTGGTACTTAACCTCGTTCCCTCTTGACAGCAGCATCGGTGTTCCAGAGGCTCCGTGGATCTGGGAAGACATCTCTCACCTGTGGCCTCAAGGGTCGCACAGCGGGTTTCTATTAGTTCCCCTGTGCGTCACTTGGGGACGGAGGTCTCATCGGTCTACACGACACTCAAGTCAGAACAGACTGAGAAGCCGTATAGTCGTGTTAGACGATGCAGGGATCCACGGAAGAACCCATAGCTGCTTTAGTTCAGGCAATTACAGTATTAAGGGCAGATATGGCCGCTGCAAACACAGTGATCCATCAAAGGTTGGATTCCATACAGAGCGTTCAGCATTCCCTTCCTGCAGACCCTGAGTTTGGAGATGCCAGCTCCTCAACTTCACCCCCTCCCTTGACTGCTTCTACAGTCCCAACTCCAATGATACTCCCAACTCCTTCCCCTTTAGCTGCTCCTGAACGCTATCAAGGTGATCCCAAGAAGTTCAGAACCTTTATTAATCAGTGCAAGTTACACTTCTTATGCAGACCTTTGGCTTTTCCTACGTCCACTGCTAAGGCCGCCTTCGCCCTTTCCCATTTAGCCGGAACAGCTGCCGCTTGGGCAAATCCCCTGTTAGAGAATAATAGCCCAGTCCTTTATGACTTTGATTTGTTGGTTCTAGAAATGTCTCGAGTATTCGATACCCGACACAAGGCACAGTCTAGGGATTTGGAGTTGTTAGAATTGACTCAGGGTAGAAGGACTTTGATAGACTACATCACCCGGTTCAATCAGCTAGTTGCAGAAACATCATGGCCAGAAAACAAGCGGGCGGTGGTCTTTTATAGGGGGTTGAGTAACACCATGAAAGATGCTTTAGCAGTGATCCCTTCTATGCCTACTCAGTATCAGGAATTGGTTGATCTCGTCTTGCAGGTAGATGCACGACGATCGGAGCGTAGAGCTGAATTGGGGGCCTCTTCCCATCCTACTCTTGCTAGTACTCCTGCTTCCAGTACAGAAGAACCTATGCAAGTGGGAGGGTTACGTAGTCCTATTACAACATCTGAGAGGGAACGTAGAAGGGTGGATAATGCATGCTTTTATTGTGGCACCACTGGACATTTCGTGAAAGAGTGTCCTCGACGGCCCAAGAAGAGTCCGGTTTTTCGGATGGCTCGACCTTAGAACCGGAGAACAGGTCGAGTGTCCCGTCATCTTCTCCGGGTACCCCTCTTGCCTTTACTCGTGTCCAACCCATCTCTGTAAAGGCTACTCTATGTCCCTCGACAGGCCTTCTTCATGCAGTCAATATCATCATTGATTCAGGTGCCACTGGTAATTACATAGATATTGATTTGGCCCATTCCCTCAACCTACCTTTAGTGGTAAAAACACGACCGGAACATGTCCAAGCCGTAGACGGCTCTGCATTAGTTTCTGGTCCTGTTAGACACCAAACTGCACCCCTCTTGTTGAACATACAAGAAATACACACAGAAACCTTAAGTTTTGATTTGATCACCACACCCCAATTCGGTATCATACTAGGGATTCCATGGTTACGTGAACATAATCCACTGATCAACTGGCAGTCAGGCACTGTACTCTTTGAGTCCGAAATCTGTCAGAATTATTGTCTCCCGGTCCATCAAGCCCCTGACACACCTTCTCGGGCCTTGGGAGCCTTAGCTCAACTCACACTGACTGTTGACGATCCAGAGGTTGTGCATTCACATACTGTTGGGGGGTTGGTATCTGGGATTCCGCCAGAGTACAGTGCATTTGAATCAGTTTTCGATCGGGGCTCGTCCGAGGTACTTCCTCCACATAGACCATATGACTGCCCAATCGAATTGCTTCCTGATTCCACTATTCCTTCGGGCAGGATCTATTCTTTGTCCCCTTCGGAGGAACAAGCGTTGAAAGAGTATGTACAGAACGCCCTACGTTTAGGACACATCCGCCCCTCCACTTCACCAGCGGCAAGTCCTATCTTCTTTGTACCCAAGAAGGAGGGGGATTTACGTCCTTGTGTGGATTATCGGCGTCTTAACGCTATCACAAAAAAGGATAGATATCCCATCCCGTTAATCACCCCACTTCTAGATCATTTAACACATGCTTCCATTTTCACCAAGCCTGACCTACGCGGCGCATACAATTTAGTACGCGTTCGTGAGGGAGACGAGTGGAAAACTGCTTTCTGTACTCGTTATGGCTTGTACGAATATCTAGTCATGCCCTTTGGCCTATGTAACGCCCCGGCCACATTCCAACGATTCATGAATGACATATTCAGGGATATTCTGGATGTTTACATGGTTGTGTACTTGGACGACATCTTAATCTTCTCTCGTGATCTTGATGACCATGTAAAGCATGTCCGAGAAGTACTATCCCGTTTAAGAGAACATTCCTTATTCGCCAAACCTGAGAAATGTCAGTTCCATAAAACTTCTGTTGAGTTTTTGGGTTTCCACATCACCCCTGGGGCGTTATCCATGAATGAATCTAAGGTCAAAGCAGTATTAGATTGGCCAGTACCTCAAACACTCAAGTCCTTGCAGGCCTTTTTAGGATTCGCCAACTTTTATAGACGTTTCATTTCTTCCTTTTCCACAATTGTAGCCCCGCTCATGGCCCTGACTAGTCCTCAGGTACCATATCATTGGCAGAGAGAACAGCAGGAGGCTTTTGAGGCTTTGAAAACCGCCTTTACTACCGCACCGGTACTCCAACACCCCAATCCTGATCTTCCGTTCATAGTTGAGGCGGATGCCTCTTCCTTTGCCCTCGGTGCGGTACTGTCACAAACATGTCCTAATACAGGCAAATTACATCCAGTGGCATACCATTCCCGTAAGTTTTCCAGTACTGAGTCTCATTATACCGTTACGGAGAAAGAACTCTTGGCTGTCATGGATGCTTTCCGTGTTTGGCGTCATCATCTTCTGGCGCTAAACATTCCATCACAGTATACTCAGATCATCAGAATCTACAGGATCTGGCTTCTCCGAAGTGCATTAATAGCAGACAGGTCCGATGGCATCTTTTCTTTTCCTCTTTTGATTTTCATATTATGCACCGTCCTGGCACTTCACATGGGAAGGCTGATGCCTTGTCACGTTCCCCGGGGGGGGGTCCAGTTGCCTACTTTCCCTGACACTGTTCTCGGTAAGAGTCATGTGATTTGTCTCTGTACACCCTCATTGTCACTATTAGACTCGGTCCGATCCTGGACTAGCAATCATTCTGACCAGTTGCGAGAATGGGATCCAGTGTATTCTGATGGATTACCTTTCATACATGAACGCCTGTTCCTTCCCACACCTGACACTCGTAATCTGGCCCTTGAGTGGTCTCATGACGCTCCCTTTAATGCCCATCCCGGACAAGAGCGCACTTTAGATCTGCTCAAGCGTTGGTGTTGGTGGCCTTCTATGAAGCGCGATGTAGAGCGTTATGTCAAATCATGCGCAGTATGTGCTCAGGCTAAACATCAAAGGGGTCGACCGGTTGGGTTGTTGCTTCCGCTTCCGGTACCTCCCAGGCCCTGGCATACATTGACTATGGATTTCGTTACCGATCTCCCCAAGTCGAAAGGCTTTGATTCCATCTGGGTAGTGGTGGACCCGTTCACAAAAATGGCTCGTTTTGTTCCTTGTAAAGGCATTCCTTCGGCCCCTGTCTTGGCGGACTTATTTTTTGAACATGTGTTCATGCTATTCGGCCTCCCTTCGGTCATTATATCCGATCGAGGTTCACAGTTCACCTCTCGGTTTTGGAGATCCTTGACGAAACTATTGGGCATTGATACCAGGTATTCTTCGGCCTATCATCCTGAGACCGATGGACAGACCGAAAGGACGAATTAATCTATGGAACAGTACCTTCGTTGCCTTATATTGCAACATCAGACCTCTTGGTTGGCCGTTTTACGGCTTGCGGAGTTCGCGTATAATAATGCGGCTCATTCAGCTACTGGTTATTCTCCTTTTTACGCCCTCTATGGCCAACATCCCAAGGTCTTGCCGGTCCCTGATGCTTCTAGTTCTTCGAATCCTGCGGCCACGACATGTCTTAGGGATCTTTCTGCTGTACATGCTAGTACCGTGGTTCATCTCACTGAAGCAAAGGCTTCTATGAAGGCCCGTGTGGATGGCAAACGTCGTGCTGCTCCCCCTCTGGTGGTGGGTTCTAGGGTCTGGTTGTCTTCACGTCATCTTCGCCTAGTGGGTTGCCGGAAGTTGCTACCTCGCTTTGTCGGCCCATATGTGATCTCACAGGTTGTGAATCCGGTGGCTTTTCGTCTAGTGCTTCCCAGGTCTTGGCGTATCCATCCTGTGTTTCATGTCTCCCTCCTCAAACCTTGTCCTGACTCTGTCCGTCTTCGAACCCCTGTTGCGCCAGTGTCCTTGACCTCTCCTGATGTTTTTGAGGTGTCGGCCATTTTGGGGTCCAGATGGTTTAGGGGTAGGCTCCAATATCTGGTAGATTGGAAGGGTTACGGCCCGGAGGAGCGTTCATGGGTTTCCGCCCCTGATCTGAACGCCCCTCGGTTAGTAGCTCGCTTCCATAAGGATCATCCGTCCTGCCCACGGGGTCGTGGGCCGTTGGGGAGGGGCTATGTTAGGCGATCCTCTGCACATAAGGCCTCCCCACATCAGAACACTGCTCACATTTCCCCAACATCTCCTCCTAAGCTTCGAGGCTCAAGTGATTCGGTGAACCCAGAGAAACGAAAACACCGTACCAGCTTTGGTGTACGGGCTCGATTACAACCCTTTCTGCATTGGCAATTGCCTTGGAGAATCTATCGCAGAAGGGGCGGCGTTACGTCTTCACGTCGGTCACGTGATACAGTGTGGCGTTCCTCACGTGATCTTGGTGGACGTCACATGACCCAGAGATGTCACATGACCCAGGGACACACAGTATAAAGGTCTGAGAGACAGAACGCTCATTGCTTCTCAGCTGGCTTCAGACCCTGTTTGGCGTTACTACTTGCTCCTTGTTACCTTGATCACGGAACTCTACCTCGGACTCCCTCGGACACCCCTTTGTACCTTTGCTTGGAACTGTTTACCTGTTGCCGGATATTTGGACTTCACCTCGACTTGTCTTTGGATCATCCCTTGGTACCTTGCTGAACTTCTACGCCCTTTCCCTTCTTGGGATTCAAGTCAAGCCCTCTCTCCTACAGGTGGCTAACCCTTCATCCACGCTAACCTGCGGTTCTACCATTCCAGGGACCGCCGCATCTTCTGAGCCTCGAACCTCTCTACTAGGTTACCTGGGTCACCCTTACACCAGATAGGTAACACACTTTAGATCCTTTCGTTTACCTGATTGTATTGTGATTGCCTGGTACTTAACCTCGTTCCCTCTTGACAGCAGCATCAGTGTTCCAGAGGCTCCGTGGATCTGGGAAGACATCTCTCACCTGTGGCCTCAAGGGTCGCACAGCGGGTTTCTATTAGTTCCCCTGTGCGTCACTTGGGGACGGAGGTCTCATCGGTCTACACGACACTCAAGTCAGAACAATAAATACGCAAATAAGTGTTTTTAAACGGAAGGGGCTTGCACCCGCCCTGTCACCTTAATGGCATCTCTAATTACCACTGATAGGGGTTGAACATTCTCTCCAGTTTCTTCATCCTGGGGTGCTATGGAAATGGAAGTGGGACTGTGCAAGATGCCCTGGTTTTCCCTTCCTTGTTGGACATATTCGGTATGTATTTGGTTGAATGAATGGGTAGGGTGTTTGCTTCAAATCATCCACTCAGAGCAATGCATTGCTAGCACGGTGGGCTCTTAGCTTGGGGTGATAATCACAATAATCTACCTGGACTGTATGGGGTGGAAAGAGCCCGCACAGTCTTGTTAAAGGCCATTCCTTTTTGTGGGCCTATGAACTTGGGCAGTGGGCTGTTGGCATCTAGTAAAATATAGGGACCTGCTATTTTTGCTTAATTCTGAATCCCTCTCTCCCCCCAGTTTCTCTTTTTTTATTGTTGGTTAGTTCTACAAAGAACCTTTTTGGGATAAAGGAGGTAACAGGAGGTAAAGAGGATGTAGGGATGATAGATGAAAATTAGGCATCTTTTTATATTTTGACATGTTTCATATATTTGTTAAATGAATGAAAGCAGCAAAATCCAGTCCTAAACAGTCCTAAAAACAGAGTGAAAAAAATCAAAAATAACTATTGCCAATTTCTACCATGCTCAACCCAGGCATCCTCCCATTCTGCAGGTGAAAACGTCACCTTCCAGAGAATTGCGTTTGGAATGGACTGGTCAACACAGGGGCAGCAGAGGAGGGACTCCCACCATCGGTACCAGAGGATGTGGGTGATGGAAGAAGTTCTGAGGAAGATGTAGTTGGTATTGGTGCTTCCTCTTCTGTGGACACCGATGTTGCTGAGGTGGGGTCTACAGAACTGTAGCAAAGTCGGATGGTTGCTGCCTGTACTTGTCTCTGAACCAATGATCCACTTGCCACCACTGGTAATGAATCAGGTGGTTTACAAATCCAGTGGTGCCCAAGTTCTGTGCTGTGACGGTTGACAATCCTCTTCTGCACACGTCTCCGAATAAGCTGCACTGTCCCTGTTCCTCATCAAAAAGAGTAGTATCCTTTGGTACTTTGAAGGGCATCCAGGATGGGGTGAAGGTTTGCAGTGGTACTTCTTGGGGGGAGTTGGCTGCCCTACCCACTGGAAATCCTCTCTCTGCTGGTCTTCAGAGTTTCCAGGATGTCTTTATCACTGGGGTGTGCTTCGGGATGATCACCTTCCATCTCCAGAAAAATTGAAAAAGAAAAATCTAAAAGAAAAATACAATAATTAAAAACAAATAAAGGATCAAAACGTCTTTAAGAAGGGAATAAAACACCCATAAAGAAATGTAAAACAAACAAACAGAAAACAAAGCCCAACACAAGGAAAACACAAAGGGACAAGGTTTGGATTCTAATCCAACTAATAGGGTAGTCAGAGTTTGCACTGTGGCAACCTCAATTGGTTTTTAAAACAATGAGTACATGTAAGTGTTCCTGCAGTATATATATGACAATCGAGATCTGTATGTGTGTAAACAAATCAGGTCTCCATTTCATTAGCATACACGTGCCCTTAGGCCAATCCCTTTGTAGATTTCTGAATGTGTGATTCTCGATTTGCAAAGAAATGAGTCAATTTGTTCCGTTTTATTTCATGGATTATCGTGTATATAAAGTGACAATTTGATTGTAAAATAGATTAACTCTGAGAGACGACCAAAATTGGGTGTTTTTTCTTCTCCAATGTCTGTGTACATGTTTAGGGACATTGCAGAGCAGTTACTAGATGGCTTATAACTGTGGTGGCATTCAACAAAACAACATGAAATTAAATTAAAATATACACCCATCTTTAAATTTTGTTGCAAAGTTTAAAGGGAGGTGCCAAAATGTTTGGATGGCTTATAACTTTGGGACCATTTGACAAATCCCCACAAGGGTTTGCAAAAATATTATGGACCCAACTGTGAATGTTTTGTCCAATGTTTGCGGGGATTTTGTCAGAAGGGGAAACATTGGGGTAAGTGGTTAAAGTGGGCAGTGGGCCTGGCCCCCGGCAAATACAGGTTAAAATAATAGTTATAGAATGTTGGTGCTTGAGACATAGCCTGTGGCCATGGCCCATACAATTTGGCCACTGGCCATAGCCACAAGGGACCGGCAATGGGGTTAAAGTGGGCATGGCCACCAGGAACCGGCAATATGGTTAAAGTGGGCTGTGGTCCTGTTCCTTGGGAAGGCATGGCCTTGACAATAAGGATATAACTTTGGTGCCTGAGGCATAGTCTGTGGGGGACCTATAATGGGCTTAAAGTAGACATAACCATATAGACTGCTACGCAGCAGGAGGAATATTCTGGCCAACTGAGGTGGAGCAAGTATGGGAGGGAGTGCATGATGATGGTGCAGTATTAAAGGTGCTTCTAGGTCCTGAGAAAGGCATTGCCTTTCTCAGGGCAGTTGGGTGGAAAGTCTGGATGTGTCGACACAAGTCGTCAGTGCCGAAGGAGTAATTCCCCTTCTGGCCACGAGAGAGTGCAGGGCACATGGGCAGGCTGAGCCTTCAGCACTCTGCCAATGGTTGTAAAAAACCACCACACCCAGGATTCTCTCGGACCACCATATGTAGAAGGTAACTCTTATACTGCATCATCCTCCTCCTCGTACTCCTGCTTCTGCTCCAGCACCCCTGTTCCCTTCTCCTAGAGGGGGGGGGGGGTTGTGGAAGGGTAAGGTTTCAATTTGTTTGAGAGTTGGTAGAGAAGGTGTTAAATGGATTTTAAAATGTCCGTAAACCACAGACATTGATTGTGGACACGTCAACATGATGCACGTGCGTAGTCATGTCATGATGTCCACGGATGTCTGCAACCACATCATGGCTTTTGCTAATGTAAGGGCACCCGCATGATGTAATTGGTGTTCAACCCATGAGCTGATCCCATACTCCCTTGACATTCTATTTTATCAACTGTCTATGCGAGCGAGCAAGGACATTTTGCGAACCCTGGGTGTATACACAGAAAGAGGGGCTTCCAGGCTCCGACTGGCCTAAAGGACAATGCGCGAACCACAAAAAGCTAGGCCACTTTTTTGGCCCATGCGGGCCAGTTTGATAAATTACATCACCATGCAGCTAGTAGTTTTGACCAGTGTTACTGAAATAATTTTCTTCTAAATGTACAATTTGCATCACATTTTATCAAGAGCTCCCCCTTGGCTACTAAACAGTCACAAAAGGAATGAATTGCCATTTGCAACTGGGGGATAGGACCTTCTGGGTTTTTATATTTCTGCAGAACGTCGGCTTTTAATATGCTCGACCGGGAATACTTTACTGTGTAATTAAAGCTCTTTCCCTGTTAAAAGTAGTGATATTCATGTAGTTATAAACCGAGCTGAAATAATGCAGAAATGTATGTTACTACTCGCTTTGCCCTCCCCCCCCCCCCCCCTGCAGCAACAGAGTGAATGTTTTCCCTGGGAACGCTGGTAAGTAGACCTACCAGATGGACGGGCAGAATGGGCATTTCAATAAAGTGGCCTACACAAGTTTTGCACACACTCCTTTTTGAAACAATGTTTTTCAAAAAAGATCTACGTTTTGAGAGCCTGCCAACACAGTAAAGAATTCCTTAACGAGCAGAATAGAGGATCGAGTTAGACTGCCCTTCTCAACAACTCCGCCAAAGTCCCCCATGGTCTATATGACAGAACCATTTGGCGTCTTCGGGTAAACCGCCCTTACCCGATCTCAGTGTCGAAAGGGCAAAGGTAAAACTGACCATGTGGCCAATTGCCCATTTATGACAATGAAATACCGATTGAGATCAATTATTATTGCACCTGAAAGATAAATGAGCTGACGCCAAGGGTTCAGCAAGAATAGTAAATAAAGTGCAGAGGGGAGGAGCCTAGAGTCCAGTCCGTTGGATGGAGCGCCGCAGAAGTATAACATGCTATAAAACAGGCATTCTGCCCAACTGTCCAAATCCTATTAGACATGCTCCCAAAGTAAAGTCTTACAAACACGCACAATTGAAAAAAACTACAAGCCCCAGAATTAGTGGTAAAAAAAAAAAAAAGGACTGTATGATAGTCTGCATTGTCTGAATGTTATTACATGGAGGAGGGGTGATAGCACAACGGGCAGCCAGACTGGGCCTTTTCTTTTATTACTCACATACAGGGAAAGTCCTATATGATATCTGTTCTTACATGGGGA
Source organism: Ambystoma mexicanum (assembly GCF_040938575.1). NCBI lineage: Eukaryota > Metazoa > Chordata > Amphibia > Caudata > Ambystomatidae > Ambystoma > Ambystoma mexicanum. The sequence continues at coordinate 845,022,344 of NC_090938.1, forward strand.
GTTTGGGGGCACTTGTGCAGTCAGCATATGTTTCTTTACTGTGGGATTTCATGGTTTACTGGTGTTAAATGCAAAGTCAACATAATGAGTGTTCTTACATATTGGGTGGAGGCACATGTGCAGCCTAACAAGGAAATGTCCTTACTGTAGCATTGCATGTTCTACTGGCATTGAGGGGAAAAGTCAACATGAAAATTCTTACATGGCGGCGCAGGGGTTGGGCAACCAATTGGTGCAGCCGCAGTAACACAAGTTCTTGTGGCAGGGGAGTTTTACTGGCATTAAGGGCCCACAACAGAATGTTCATACATGGGGATACTGGTAGTGCCAGCATGAACATGTTTTCTTGTGGCATCAAAACTGTGCATAATGTTACTGGCCACATACAGAGTTGGCTGGTACATTTGGGCGTCCTTCACAGGACTCACTTCCATCTAGTGCCGTGCACAGCATTTCCCTGCAGCAGAATGAGCCTCATGCACATTGTACATGCATGATGGTCCAGGCATGCCCGGAGTGTGGCGCAGCCCGTGCTTTGTTGCTGAGTTTTGGGGGAGACACCCACATTTTGTGTTACGCCACTGGCACAGAGGCTAGGCTTAGAAACTCCCAGATCTGTTGCTGCACGAGCAGCCACACTTCAGAAGAGTCAGCACGAGACTGGATGCAGAAACAGTGAAAAGCCACACATCCTGTTGGTTCCATGTGTTAATATCCCCGCAAAAATATCACAATACAAAAATATCGCCATATTTTTGCGGCGATATTGACCCATGGACCCTGTGGGGGGGGGGACACCCCCACAACCCCTGCCTTATTTTAAAATGTGCGGGTGACACCCCCGCAACCCCTGCTCCCACAAAATATCCTCCCCAAAAATAGAGCACTTTCTGGGGAGTTTCTTGAAGCGCTGCAAGTAAATAACCCTCATTCAAAAGATGCTCACAGAATTCCCAAAAAAACTGCTGAAAAAAGCAGTTTGCAGGAGCATATATGCCTTCTCGTGAGGAGAACCATCTCCGGTTCCGGAAGCACCTCAAAACCTTCCCCTTTGCCTCCGCTTTCTCTCCCTCTCTCCCCTGCTAAAAACACTGAACCTGCACTGAATCTGCAACTGGGCCACTCACCGATCTCGGTCCTGGGCCCAGCCACTCTCCCCTGCACTGCCTTCCTGGCAACCCCTGCACTGCGGGACTGTCTCTGTATCCCTACAGCCCCCCTTCCCAGCACTTGTCTGCACTTACCTTGCACTTGCCACCAGTGGGCCCTTATTATTTATCTTGTATTTTACTAATCACTTTGTACTGCACTTGCCCCTCTCCCTTTCCCCCTTGCACTTTTCCCAGCCCCTCTACCCATGCACTTGCGCAATCTGAATGACACCTGGCCTAGTAGGATCGTTGTCTGTCTCCCCTTGTTTCCCCCCCTCCCTGCCTCGTCGCGCCTTGAAACACTTGTGTATAGGCGCGTTACAAACGCCTTATCATATCATAAGTGGTGAGGTGAAGGTGAACTTAAAATAAAGCGTGGGATGGACCCCTTCCATTGGGAATATTAGTGATAACCATTACCAGCCTGTGCACCGAGACGCGAAACTGCACGTTCAAATGTGGGAAAATGCAAGAAGGTTGAAATGGCCACAGGGGACTGTGCTATGCGGGCGGCGGGCACAATGGCTTCTGAATGAAGACACTTCATATACACACATTTAGATCCCTTTTGTGAGTTAGGTGCAGCCTTTTTCCAGGCAAGTTAAGAGTTTGCATTAGCTTGGCATTCCGTAACATGCATGAAAATGTTTAGCAAATCTGGGAAAAAAGATGAAAGAAAGCGAGAGCAACAGATTTGAGAAGTTTTCCTCGATCAGCAAAGTCTGTGGCAGCAGTCACTTACCCTGTGGCAGCAGTCACCTACCCTGTGGCAGCAGTCACCTACCCTGTGGCAGCAGTCACTTACCCTGTGGCAGCAGTCACTTACCCTGTGGCAGCAGTCACTTACCCTGTGGCAGCAGTCACTTACCCTGTGGCAGACCTACCCTGTGGCAGCAGTCACCTACCCTGTGGCAGCAGTCACCTACCCTGTGGCAGCAGTCACTTACCCTGTGGCAGCAGTCACTTACCCTGTGGCAGCAGTCACCTACCCTGTGGCAGCAGTCACCTACCCTGTGGGTATGTGGCTTCTTCTCGCCGGGTGCGTTCTTGACAGATGGTGCTCAGTCACAGCAGGTGCTTGTAGTCCGGTGCGGAACTAAGGTAAGCAATTCAGCAATGGTGCACGCCGCACACATTTAGCAGGGCTGGTCTGGGACTGTTTGTAATGTCCTATTGTGACCCTCTTGAAGTGAGGGGGTGGGGGGTCGCCAGAGTACGTTACAGCTTTCGAAAGCTGTGCACTTCCTGCTGCAGGAAGAAGTCCCAGCCAGTCACAGCATCGGCTCGATCATGGTGGCGGCCTGTCGCGGCTGCGGCAGGATGATAACCAGCCATGGCGTGGTGGGAGCGAGGGGGCCACGGCTCAGTCCCACTTTTTAGAGACTGCCGGGGCCCGGCCCACTTAAAGCACTGGAAGCAGGGCAACACAGATGTCTGGTTGTCATGTCAGGGTTAGAAAATTTGAAGCATCAGGGAGTTGTAATTGTTTTATAAACTCCTCGATTTTGGAAATAAGGGGGCCTTCAAATGAATGTTGGAAAGGGGGCGTTTTTAAAACATTTTGAGTCAGCTTTGGGTATTACTTTATACTGAGAGTGCTAAGACCAAAGTTATGCCTTCATCTCTGGAGTTAGAGGGCAGGCTCGGACTGGCCTATGGGGACGCTGCTGTAATATTTCATTTACTGGAACAGAGATCATAGCATCACGCCTTACATGCGTTGGCGCACTAACCGAGGCGGCAAAGGTAATGTTCAAGGTGTTTGTACTCTATCGGAGAGGGTAGGAAGGTTAGTAGGATTGAGCGGGAGAAAGGCAAGAGAGTGGTGATGTGCTGTTGGCAGCCTCAATTCAGTTTGCACCACTCGATGAGATTTGCTGTGCTTTTCGGTTGGGAGCCGTTATGTGCAGCTATGTGTAGTATATTTTGTTGTTGCAATGTGGGGAAGTGGGTGCGGTTTGTTGTGCATTAGAGGTATGGTTGTGTTTAGTTAGAGTTTGAGATGTATATGCAGTGGTGTGAGATTGTTTAGTGGGTTGGTTAGTGGCATCGCTGTCTAGATGCGGCCCAATGCTTATCTTTACAGTTCTATCTAGATGCAATGCAAGCCGACTTCACAATTCTGTCTAGATGTAACGCAAACTAGTATTACAGTTCTCGAGATATGACGTAATGATAATCTTCACAAATCGGTTTAATTGTGACGCTGGCTCACATATGCAATTTTGTTTCTGGACTAGCTAGCACAGAATATAGTCTACCTAGTTGTGAGATATTGCTCACTAATAGTTATCTTGATGTGAGAGAAGGCTGGGCAACACTGTTCACGACTCAGTGATTCTAAGTGGGGCGACGGTTACCTTCTATTTGGTGGTAATAACATAGGAGAGAGGTGGGCCAGTTTGGTGGTTGTAGAGATAGCTGACCCCGTTATTTTATGTTAATTTATAATGCGCACCGATACCACCGAAGGGCAGTCTCCAGGCACTCACGTGGCTCTGCAAGAAAGAAGACGTGGTTTCTTAGTGAGGAAAGAATGATAGGATAGGTCCAGAACTAGGAGAAACTGGTGACTGTGTGTGTTGGCTTGCAGATGGTAGGTTGTGTGCACTGGCTTGTGTCCGTTGTGGGTAAGGTACAGTGTTCGGGTTAGTTTTTTATAAATGTGTGCTGCTTGTGTTGTGTGTTCGGGTATACGTTTGCTAGAGTAGTGGGCGTGTATAGTGTTTGAGGAGGTAGAAGCATGTGGTTCGTGCTTGGCTACTCGCTAAGTTCTTCTATGTGGCTAATCTCGACAGTCCTATTTGATGTGGCAAATGACTAATCGCCATAATTGCTTTATCTGAGGGTGACGCATGGCTAAACATCAGATGTACAGAGTGTCAACTCCTAAATTGGAGGCACAACAATAAGTGTAAAACACCTAGATTTGAGGTATCTAGATAGAGAACGTCCAAGTATGGGAAACAACAGTAAATAACACCCCCGAACGATGGTACACCGCAGTGATAGGGGTACTCTTTACTAGCTGACTAATTTTGTTAGGCTATGCTTTGTAGGTAATGAGAGGCAGGGCTTTTTGGAGTACAGCGATTGGTGTATTCCCCACCCAGACCACACGCATCTTGTCAGGTGTGGCCGCATGGGCCAGGGAGCACAACCCCGGACCTTGTGCGCAAAAGTGTACATTATGTATGTTACGGTTATTATTATTATGACTATTATGTTGTGTAATATTACGCAATGTACAATAAAAACCTGCAGCCTTTTTATTGCCAACACTTACACAATGTGTCTGTAATCATTGAGGAAACACAATATGGGTGACAGTCGCTAACATCTTGGCTCTACTGGTTACTCCCCGCAGCTGGAAAGCACGGGCAAGTAACCGGGGGGGGGGGGGGGGGGGGGTAAGAAGGTGCAAGGGTAGGGGCAGACACTTGGTCTGCCCCATACCCCTTCCCCCCTCTCCCTCAGCTATAAAGAGACAGGAAGGATGAAGGTCCCAGCAAGGTGCAAAAGAACATTAGCATGTGCCTGCACCCACAGGAGAGATCTGAGGCAGGAAAGAATAGCTGGTGACCGGAATTCAATTGAAAGCAGCATTTCCGCGTTTATTTTGCTTCAGCTTTCGCTCTTTTGGGCCAGGTTGCCTCATGTTTTAGTCGCCCTAAATTGAAGGACCACTAAAACATAAGGGAAACTGGCCCAAAAGAATGAAAGCTGAAGCAAAAGAAACGCGGTAATACTGTTTTCAATCCGGTATTGATGACCCCGGATTGAAAGCAGTATTTAGCGGTTCTTATTTTCCATCTTTCATTCTTTTTGGCCAGTTCGCTTGGGCTGTAGTCGAGGGTACATGCGGGTGGATGGAGTCCACTCACTTTTCTCAGAGGAAAACCTGTGTATTGGTTCTTGGAATTTAAAACATGCGCACATTTTAATGTTTCAAAAACACTATTGAAGAAAATATCCTCTCTTGGCTTTGTGTGTGTGTGTGTGTGTGTGTGTGGATTTTATGGCAGGCGTGTGCCATTCTTGCTATGCAATTTGGGGGGTTATGAATAGGCAATTGAATTACATGTATTGCACTGCACTGCGTGTTTCTAGTGGTGGCTACAACAGCCGAGGTTACCTTTTTGGTGTGTTTGGTGCAAACGGGCGGGGGCTTGTGTGGCTGTGCAGGTAGGTCGCTGATGGCTCCAGTCTTTCACCAGTGCATACCTGTGCATACCTGTGCATGCCTGTGCATACCTGTGCATACATGCAGATGCACCTGGCAGGGAGATTTCCACAGGGAAATCGGGAGACGCCCATTTCCCCAGAGGAATGCGTTGGGCCTGCAGTTATTTTCGGCGGGAGACCGTGAAAACAAGCAACATTTTTCATGTAAAATGTGGGAGTCTCGCGCCTGCAGCGGGCCCTGGAGCCATAAATAGGAGCGGGCGCAGAGGCGCGGCAGGAGGGGGGCCTGGCTACTGTTGGAAGCGGAAGCTGGGCAAGGCTTGCTCTGCTCCATGTGAGCAGGAAGTGCAGCCGAGCTCGGAGATAAAGCCGAGCCGCCTCCCTGACCTCTCTGCTGTGGCGTCAGCCCCCCGAGATGCTGCTACAGGTTCCCCCGCCTCCGTGGCTGGGGGCGGGGGGAGGAAGTCCCGCTTGGCTGATGTGCATGAGAGCCAAGTCCCTAGTCTGACCCCCTCCCCCTCCCTCCTCATGGAGTAGATGAGGCTCGCTCCCCGGTGCCCAGTAACCAGAGGACATCAGCCTTTCCCCGGTGCTGGTGCAAGAGGCTTCTTCTAGGAGAGGGGCTATTATCGAGGGAGCTGTTCTTCAAGTTAACCACAGAGCAAGCCGTGTTTTCTATTGCCCCATGTGATCGCATAAACTACGTCCCTTACAGACACCCCCGCATAAGATTTACCCAGGATCACACAGCTTCATTAAGCCGCATATCTTCCCGGGTTACTTCATATCAATATGTATTAAGGTCTGTGATTTAAAAGCCACATGCTAGCCATGCCAAACGTTTACTACCGCACATGCAAAACCTATGAATTCAGATCGGTTTATCCGCATTCTGAATGGAAAGGCACTGTAGCATGAGAGTGCAGCCACAGAAATCCTTAAATTCCAATTAATTCACGAACCCTTTCCATTTCTCACCACCCACCATTTCCTCCTCTTAAAGTGTAAGAATCCCACCCAATTGCCCCCTCCCTGCGGTCTCCACGCCATCAATGCCTCAATGCTCCATGTATAATGCTCTCTTAACACACGTGTTAAAATGTGTCCCACACCCTGGGGTCAGGGGCTCTGCTCACACCCGAAACTAAGACCAGACTTTCCTCCATCCCCGTTCATGCCACGGTTTCAGGACGAGGTTAGTTGATACAAAAGTTAGTTTAAAGAGTAGAGAAGGACAAGCCCTCGGATTGGAGAAAGATTTCACACACTTTCACCGCGGCTGAACGAAACGAACAGCCGGATTCTCACAGTACCTTAAAACGGAGAGGAAGCTGTAGCTGAGGCGGACGTTCCTGGTACTTCCTGCAGCCGGATGTGCACAGTACCTTAAAACGGAGAGAGGAAGCTGTAGCTGAGGGGGACGTTCCTAGTACTTCCTGCAGGCGGATGTGCACAGTACCTTAAAACGGAGAGAGGAAGCTGTAGCTGAGGGGGACGTTCCTGGTACTTCCTGCAGGCGGATGTGCACAGTACCTTAAAACGGAGAGAGGAAGCTGTAGCTGAGGGGGACGTTCCTGGTACTTCCTGCAGGCGGATGTGCACAGTACCTTAAAACGGAGAGAGGAAGCTGTAGCTGAGGCGGACGTTCCTGGTAGTTCCTGCAGGGTCACGGTTCCTGAAGCGACTGTCGTACTGACAAGAAGGAGGAAGACTGGAGGGTGCTGCGCTGCCCAGGGAAGAAACCAGCAGCAGAGCAAAGCAACACATAAAAAAGGTGCACTCCTTAACACCCAAGCAGGGTCCAACCATCCTGGCTATCCGGTCCACTGTAGCTCTGTACAACGAATTCAACCAGAGTAGGGAGTCCTGCCTTGTACTTTGGGCGAACTGGTTGGTCCCACCAGCTCAAGGGAAGAAGTTTCCTGGAAGATCTTCTCTGTCATCGTATTCTGAAGATCCGGACCTGCAGCAGGGCTTCACCGGGCGGTTCAGTCGCTGTAAGGGTCCTCTTCTGCCAACTCCTCGTCGGTTCTTTCGTTCCAGTGGCGACTTTGCCTTTCCAGTCCCACAGACCTGCTTTTTATAAAGTTTTCCCCCATTCACACAGCCTAGCTGTCAATCACACAGCAAGGTGTCTGTCCTGGCAAGGCCAGTCCCCTTAGCCAATTAAACAGGAGTGCAACTTGGGTTACCAAGTGAACCCATGGCAGGGTTCCTAAAATCCCTCCCTCACATCCTGCCTACCCAGACTCTCAGGCCCCTAAAGGAGAGCTTCTGTGCAGAAGCCCGCGAAAAGGCAATGAACAAAGGGACCAAACCTGGTTTGGAGCGCAGAGTAAAACACGAGAAAGACATTTACAAAAAGAAATGGCAAACAAACCCAGCCAGAACCGTAATAAAATGTATTTGGTCAAGCAGGTTTATGTTCGAGGCTAATATAATAGCCTAAAACATTACCACGTTTATATAAGAAAATCGCGGTAGAAAAGTTAGGGTAGATACCACTGCCACCAGCCAAGTCTTGATGTAAAGGGAGCGCAACAATTCTCCAAGGGACACAGACAACAAGGGATAAGAATTAACCCTTTCCAATACTCCATGGAAGATGGGGTGTACTGGGTCTGTGGTAAAAGTGACTAAATAAAGTTAATGGCCACTTTATCTTTTCTGGGGGACAGTAGTCAGCCCCAGAAAATGGAGTCGGTGGGAAGTCTAAAAGACAACCCTGTATCACTGCACTGAAGGTGCTGTGTAACACACATGGAAAAATATGGTGCCATGGAGTAGGTGAGGCTCCAGTGCCCAAGATCACACAAAAAGTAGAAATACACATAGGAAATCAAATGTAAGAGTAGGGAAAAAAGGCTCACACTCTTACCTGGTGAAAAAAAGAAATCCAGCAAAGCTGCTGAGGGACTCAGTAGGTAAGGGAAATTAACCATTTATGAAAATTCTCCCTAACACCCGTAAGCACCAATCCTTGCACAAGAGATGGAAGGGCAATGATACTAAGTCCCCGATCCTGACACAGAAACAGGAGTAAGAGGGGCAGTGCCCCTCAGCCCCGCCCATTCCCACGGTTGCACTGGGACAAGAAATGGACCCAGACACCCAAAAAAAAGTTGCCCGCCCCTGGCCTCCTAAAAGTGGCCCTCAAACCATCATCCATGATTCGTATCAAGTTCACAAATTTACAGAAAATGCTACTTATGGAGGGTTCATGTGTCCGTTACATTACAACACAACTCATAAAATAATATAACTTTGCATACAGTTGTGTGACAGGGTCCACCGCTCCAGGTGCAGAAGTGGCATGAACCAGCCACCGCCACTGCGGATTTGGGACCTGCTGCAAGTCGATGCTTATGCAGGGCTCTGCCACCCCAGCTGGGAAGGAGGGTTAGGGTGACGATGGTTGGCTAGGAAGGGCTCTAGTGTCCCAGAGCTCTAGCGCTAATAGTGCACCTTGGACATCGAACTCCCAACACTTGCTGATATGCAGCCTGTGCCCATGTTGCCTCAAGCGCACACGGTCAGGCAGCCTGTGCCCATGTTGCCTCAAGCGCACACGGGCAGCAGCAAGTGTCCATGTTGCCTCAAGCGCACACGGTCAGGCAGCAAGTGTCCATGTTGCCTCAAGCGCACACGGTCAGGCAGCAAGTGCCCATGTTCCCTCAAGCGCACACGGTCAGGCAGCCTGTGCCCATGTTCCCTCAAGCGCACACGGTCAGGCAGCAAGTGTCCATGTTGCCTCAAGCGCACACGGTCAGGCAGCAAGTGTCCATGTGGCCTCAAGCGCACACGGTCAGGCAGCAAGTGCCCATGTTCCCTCAAGCGCACACGGTCAGGCAGCAAGTGTCCATGTTGCCTCAAGCGCACACGGTCAGGCAGCAAGTGTCCATGTTGCTTCAAGTGCACACGGTCAGGCAGCAAGTGCCCATGTTCCCTCAAGCGCACACGGTCAGGCAGCCTGTGCCCATGTTCCCTCAAGCGCACACGGTCAGGCAGCAAGTGTCCATGTTGCCTCAAGCGCACACGGTCAGGCAGCAAGTGTCCATGTTGCCTCAAGCGCACACGGTCAGTCAGCACTCATTGAAGGTGACACTTCTTCCTCACACGACATAAGGATGAGTTGATATGACAGTGTACTGACATTGGGATTGCACACTGTAAGAGGATTCAATTCAACACTACAGCTAAGTCAACGCCTAGTCTAGAATACTGAATGAAAACCCTTATTGATATATCTTATGTCCAGTTCATGCGTTCTGGATGACTACCCCTATATAACACCCCTCTCTTGGAATCCTCCTGACCCCACTGAGCCAAGAAGTAGTTCTGTTTTGCAAGTTAAAAGGTTTATTTGATAATTTAAACAATAGATATATATATATCACACCTTATAATAAATTAATAATTGAATATCACACTTAATCTGATATGATAAAGATTAACAACGGAGAATCTGGCACTAGCACACTTCTTTATAATCACTAAGGAGTTGACATGAAATGGATAAGGTAGCACACTGGTAAATAGGGACAGAAGAATAATGTGGTAGAGAATGCTTTATAGGGTTCAAGTGGATGCAATGTTGAATGAAATGCAGTACAGAAAATCACTTGATAGGATTTCAGCAAAACAATGTAATCACTTTTCTCTGGCAATTCACCCCCCCCCTTTATGCAATGCAAGGAAATGGAAGGAAAAGCACACAGTTCTCAGAAATGCAATCAAATGTGATTCAGTTCACCCCAGCAAGCTTAGACTACAGAAGTTTAAAACACAGGCAAAATGCTTTTATATGTGCTGGCAATGGAGTGAAAAATATGCTAAATTGCTTTTAATTCCCTCTAGAGATTCAGGGTGAGTGGTATCTAGTTAATATTAGTCCAGGCTCACACTAGCAATGATTCAGGGATGATTAGCAGGTTAAACGAATTTTTAGCAATGAAACTGCTGTTTTCACACGTGGAGAAATTTGCAAATCGCAGTAAAATTCGCGAATGCGCCCGGCGCTATTACAGAGGAACTACAAGGACTATCACTATCGTTGTGAGGTCCTAGGAAAGCCTAGGATCTCAGCTTCCAGATGAAAGTTACTGCAAGTCTCTAAGACAAACGGTCGCGGAGATATGAGCGATTTTGTGAAGGTTGTTTTTCAGATTTGCAACTTTAAAGTTCAAAGTGACAAGTGACAGTTTGCAACTAGAAATGACAGGTGACAGTTAGGAGGCAGTTCTACTTAGATTAAATAGATTGAATTATATTATTTTAACTAAGAGATTGGTTCTGCGCAGTTCTACTATATACTCACACTATATTCTTGAATTAAATGGGCCTCGTCACGGATCTGGTCAGGTTTTCTTCACTCGCCACGGACGGTCTCTCCGCACAGCGGTCTGGTCTCTGGAACTGCTAACATGGGTCTGGGTCAGCTCTGCTCTCTCTCTGGGTACAGCACTGCTTCTGGATTCTGGAGATTGAGGGATTTGAAGTCTCTGTTTATCTTGGAGTCTAAGTGTTGGCTCTTTGAAGGTTGATGGAGGTAAGTATGGATTTTGGCAGAGCGTCCCGCTGCAGATGGAAATCAATGTCTCTACCTAAGTTTCAGTGGTCCATTTATATGTTCTGCAAGTGGGTGTGTGTGTTGGTCATAACTAAACTTGCCCCTCTCACTTGTCATTGGTCCAGCTTTCATTTCTCCCCTGATTGGGGGAGCTAAGTTGTGTCAGAGTGATGTCAGCCATTTATGATCTGTTAAAAAAACTCCCCTGTCATCTGTGCGCCCAAATCTATATATGATCAAAATACATATTTCACAGTTACACAGTTGTTTGAAATTACATACCCATGTCACATATCACATGAGGTATACTCTGTCCCAAATCTGCTGTTTCTAAGAGCTTGCATTGAGAAATGGCAACATTTTGTGCGTTTTAGTAGCTTATGCAACATGGGTTTTTCATTAAATTTTATACAGCTGTACACCCCCCTACTACACATATACCAATGCATTTTTGTTTCTCTAGCTTAAACAGGGAGTCTGTAATATTAATAAACAATGGGGTTTTGCCCCAGAACATCACACAAATTGGAGTTTGGGCTTGAATTGAAGGCACATTTTCTAAATTAAGGCTCTCAAGGTTATACATTTCTGTCATTTGATTACAAAGAGTTATCAGTGTTTTTGTAAAATATATATTTTGCTTTCAAGTCAGTTCTCAGAGTGTTGAAGTCCGCCTCCAAGACTTGGGTGGGTCAGTCACAGGTGTCCTCTGGGCAGGCAGGCCTTTGTTGACAGGAAACAGTAAAAATCAACATATTCCTTTCAGAGGAGAGGGGCCATTGTGTGGTCTCTGGGAAGCTGAGATCAGGAGGCCAGGGAGCCACTTTGCATTTAATTAACAGAACCCTGTGATTTCCTGGCTTCTTGTGTTGAGTTCTGAAGTGTCAAGAGTTCTCAGGACAGGCAACCCCTTTGAACCTTTAATGAAATAAGACCCCTTTCTTTGCACTAGACAGTTTTGCAAGACAGCTCCCCTGTCAGAGTTTAGACCGCTAGCGCCACCATCAGGATTTTGTGGTTACTGCATCCATCCTTGGGATTTTTTTTTTAGATTGATTCATTTCAGCAAGTGATATTACATGGAGTATATTGTCCATGTTCAGGACATGGCATTGGTGTGTTTCTGCAGTAAAGTAATTCTGTGCCCATGATTTTGCCATATTTGACATTCAAGAAAAATGAATTCCCAACAGTATGGGTTTGCTTTTGGCAATCAGCATTGCCTCTCTGAGCTCACAACATAGGCGAAATGGGATTTTCCTGTGCATTTTCTGGGAAGCTCTGGCCATCATGATGTTTTCCATGTCAGTACTGCACAGTTTTGAGGTAGGGCTCGGATGCATGGGTAAATACATCCCACAAGCCCCCCTCTTGCGATGGCCATTCGGTTTCACTGATGGGACCCGCAAGATCTGGGATGTAGTTCTCATCTTCTTCCGGTAGATGGCACAGTTCAGCATCTTCTTCTCCATCCGGTACTGATCGATGGGTTCGCCTCGTCGGTCCTGATGGGATTATTGGGCGGTACCCCGGGCCCATTGCGTCTCTGCTCCCGGTCTCCGGATCGTCCTCCTTGGCCAGTCTCAAGGTCTTCTTTCTCCTAGGACGATAAAGGAAGAGCGGCAATACCTACTCATAGACGTTTTTCCACCACTGTTGAGATAGTGGGGCAGCATATGCATTTCATCATAACGAAACATTACATTCTTATTTTGAAAAAAAACAGTATAACTAAGAGACAGTTTCATGCAAATCACAATATTTTAGAGACTAGATGTGGTATGTTTTATGATTGGAACTGAATTAGTCTGAGACAGTACCCGCTAGGATTCCAGAGGATTCCTCCAGTTGTTGCAGAGTGTGCCTGGGATGGCAACATTTCAACTGGTTTATGTGGACCCACTTGTCTTCCCCCGCTGCCAAAGGACCTTTGGGGATGTGGATTTTGTAGGCCACAGGGGAGATTTTGTCTATGATCTCAAAGGGTCCCTTCCATGTAGGCAAAAATTTGCGCTGCTTGGCCTGGTTCCTTTGGAAGTTGTATAGATAGACCCGGTCTCCCACCTGATATTCCTTCCTGGAAGTTTTCAGGTCATAATGGGTCTTCATGCTATCAGCTGATCTTTCTAGATTCCGCTGAGCATAAGCAAAAGCATGTTGAAGGTGTTTCCTTAAATTCTCCACATACTCATGAGTTGTGGAGGCATTTATCAGTGTCTGCTCTTGGGTCCTGTAGAGCAAATGCTGGGGAAGCACCATCTTGCGTCCAGTCATCAACTCAAATGGTGACATTTTGGTTGCAGATGAAGGGGTAGATCTGATAGCCATTAGGACCAGAGGTAATCGGATATCCCAACTTGGCCCAGAATCTGCCACAAACTTCTTTAATATGCTCACAATTGTCCGGTTATATCTCTCTACTGCCCCAGAAGAAGCTGGTCTATAAGCAATATGCAGCTTTCTCTTGACCCCCAGTATCTCCCACATCTTTGTCATTACTTCACTGGTGAAGTGGCTACCTCTGTCTGACTCAATCCTTTGAGGTAGACCAAAACGGGAAAAGATGTGGTTAATCATCAAGGCAGCTGCAGTTTCTGCCTTGCAATTTAGGGCTGGGAGACATTCCACCCACTTGGTAAACAAGCATGTCACAGTCAACATGTACTTATTCCCCCTAGCAGAGCGAATCACAGGGCCTACAAAGTCGATTTGTAAATCTTACCATGGCAGTGTCATCCCCCTCTTTTGGAGAGGCGCACGGTGCGTGAGGGATGATGGCTGAAATTGTGCACACACAAGACACCCCTTCAAGTATTGGTCGAGGTCCTGCCCCATGTGTGGCCAGTAAGCAACCTCTCTTAAGATTTCCAATGTTGTGTGAAACCCCCTGTGACCGGCAGTGGCCGCATCATGGGCGTGACTTAACATCAGGCTTCGGAATGCGGTAGGAACCACCCACTGATCGTGGCCAGCTTTGGATTTCCTTACCAGCAAACCGTCTTGGATCCGGAACATTTTTGGACATTTCATCAACACTCTTAGGTCCTCTTTCCCAATGTAATCGGTATCCGTCAGGGGAAAGTTCTCAGGGTCCTCAAGGTGCTGGTAAAATTTACCAATTATTGGATCCCCCTTCTGAGCAGTAATCAAATCAGCATCAGGGGTCTCCTTACTCCATTGTGCAATTGACAGGTCGTTGTGAGCATTTGTCTGGGACCTAGTGATGGCAGTGACCTGGATTTCCCCCAACAGGGACTCGATCTCAATTAGATCCCCTTGGATGGCCCCGGTTTTGGCCAGCTGATCAGCTAAGTCATTTCCAGTTTTGTCTGGTCCCTCTACTTTGGAATGACCCTTGATCTTCTTCCAATAGATGGTCATTCCTTTCGAGGTGACCCGATCATCAATGTTTTGGATCAACTTCCCATGTTTCAAGGGTTTGTTGTTAGCACATAACATGCCTCTGGTTTTCCAATTAACCAGGTGCTCCACGAACCCGTTCCGTACATAATCCGAATCTGTGATTATGACCAGTTCGTGGAGTTGATGCTGGATAGCAGTGAGGATGGCCTGATGCACAGCCATCAATTCTGCCACCTGATTACTTCGGGGACCAATTTTGTATCCAGCGGAGGGTTCTGGGGACTCATTCACCCATGCATTCCCTACGCCGGCCACCAGTTCTTTCTCCCCGTTGTTGTCAACATGGTAAGAGCATCCATCCACATACACAGTGGGCATTCCCTCACACTTGTCTTCTTCAAAGACTTTGTGTGGGGAATTAAGGTATGCCTCCATGTTGTCCTTTATTTTTAGACTTTCGTCCTCGAGACAGTTTTCTCCGGCACAATCATGCAAGTCAGCCAGACCTTGCGCGAGGGGACTCTTCTTGTTTTGGCCATATCTGACCTCCATAGGAAAGCCTTGCATTGACAGAATCCAGGAAGTAATTCGGGAATTACTCACATTTCCGGCCCGGATTCTGTCACTCTGGAGATATTGCAGAGGCTGGTGTGGAGTCTCCACTATGATGTGTTCCCCCTGGATAAACGGGCGGTAATTCTTCAATGCCCACACCGTTGCCAGGAGTGCCTTCTCACAATCGTTGAATTTTTCCTCCACAGAGGATAAAGTTTTGCTCGCATAGGAGATTACTTTATTGACCTTGTCATGCTTTTGGTATAATACGGCCGTCAAGCACGTATTAGAGAACCCCGTCTCCAGGAAGAACTCCTTGTTTCTGACAGGGTAAGCTAGGCACAGCGCTTGTGAGAAGCTTCTTTTGAGTTGTTTTACCGCCTCGGCTTGTTCTGGACCCCATTCCCACTTGACCCCCCCCTTCAGGAGATGAATCAGGGGTCTGGTGATCTCTGCGTAGCCCTCAATGAACTTTCTGCTGTAATTAGTCAGTCCAAGGAGGCTCCTTAGTTCTCGCAGAGTTGTGGGGTCTTTCAGTTTCTGAAGTGCTTCCACTTTCTTTTCCTGGGGACAGAGACCCTGAGGAGTAATCTCATGCCCCAAGAAATTAACACGGGTTTTACACCACTGTGCTTTCTGAAAGGAAAGTTTTGCTCCAGCGGCCCTCAACTGTGTCAGAACATAACGGATCTCCGCTATGTGTTCCTCCACAGATGAACTTTTGATGAGGACATCATCTACATAAGCCAGGTTACCCCTTGCACCCAAGTTGGGCATGGCCTTGTGTAGAAAAATGTTGAATTCATTGCCGGAGTTGAGGTATCCGAAGGGAGTCCGGGTCCAGGTGTACTGCTGGCCCCCAAAGGTAAAAGCCAGCTTGTATTGGTCCTCCCTACTGACAGGCACAGTCCAGTATCCATTGGTCAGGTCTATTGCAGTGAATACCTGTGACCCCTGGATCTGGGCCAGCCCTTGGTCAATGTAGGGCAGAGGCCATCGGGAAGTATGGACCCGTTTGTTGAGCTCCCTGAGGTCGGCGCAGAGTCTCCACTGGCCGTTTGGCTTCAATATTCCCAGCACCGGATTATTGAAGGTACTGTGGACTGGACGGATTATTCCCCGGGACTCAAGGTTCTTAATTATTTCATTAAGGGACTCCATTGATGCGAGAGGCAAGCGATATTGCTTCACAAACACAGGAGTCATGCCAGGGTCCGTGGGGATTGTTGTGGTGTGGATGTCGGTGCGACCACAGTCATATGAGTCTACCGCAAAGAGATCTTGGAAATCCAAGAAAACTTGTTTCAACTTTTGCTTTTGTTCCAGAGTCACACAGGCATCAGCTAGGTTGACTCTCTCTTCCACCATCTGCCTGAAGCCTGGAAAGACTTCTGGTTTGGCTATCTCCGCGGCCTCCTCCAGCTGGGTGGAGAAGTCCCTGGTCAGAGTGCTGATTTGGACCGGAGGCTTCAGGTGGGAAAGGCAGCCCTCATGGACCTGGAAAATCACCTCATCCCTCCGGAAGTCACAAGTCACATCTTCCTTACCATAGGGGCAGGAAGTGTACACCAGGAAGTTCCCCCCATGCCGGGTAAAAATCCTGTCTGGTGTTGTATTGTCCTCACTGTCACTGTCAAAGCAGTCCTTGGGGATTGGCCCTAACAGTTCGTTACCTAAATCAATGGAAAAATGTCGGTCATCAACCGCCATTCCAATAATGGTGCCTGCGGCTAGAGTAATACTCTTTAAGTCGCTGTTATCCACCTCTATTAGAATGGTGTCATGTTCTATGTTGACTAATGGCGTTGGGTTTACCCCTAACCCTTGCTGTTGGAGAGAAGCATTTAGATGTATGTAAGCATCAGGGTTTTTCAACTCTTGTCCCCTTTTAACTTTCACTTCCAGGGAGAATTGTCGGGTCCTTTCTGGGATGGTGACTTCCTCTTTGATCTGAATTTCAACTGCATAAGGTAGCAATTGAGCTGACCTAAATGCTTTTTCTGGATCATCAAAGCCCATGGGATTATCCGCTAATCGGGACCAAGCTTTGAAGTTTATTAGGTCCAAACTAATGGCAAAGCGATTGAGAATGTCACTGCCTAAGTAAAAGGCGGCAGTGACGTCTCGGACGACCCAACAATTATGGACTATGCTCTTGTTGCCAATGGAGATTTTGAGCATACACCTGCTTGGCAGGAGATGTTTGGAATTAGGTGCTTCCAGGTCCATTTCCCATTTGTCTATCAGTTTGAAGGTGGGAATGGCTGGATCTTTTGGGAGTTGGCGGAACATGGCTTCGCTGATGAAGCTCTTACCGTTGTTCACACACACTCGAGCGAGAACAGAGTCCTTCCCATCATTTAACTGAACAGGGATGAACAACTGCTCTCCAATTTGCTGAATCTCAGCCAGGCTCTGAGCTGATTTCACATCTTTCTGGATTATAGGAGTGGGAGTTTCAGATTGTGGATTGGTATAGAATTTCAGAGTGTTTCCTTCCAGCGTGGAATACCACTTTAAACTGGAAGGAAGGTTGATTTTCAGAAATAGAGAGGACCCCCCATCACCAGTCTGTTGTCCTACTGCTATTACTGTCACGTCTGGAATTTGGTTGTTCTGGAAGTGAAATTCTACTTGGTCAGATTTTTGTTCAACCATGTGGCAGGTGCCGTTTAAACTAATATGGTTGACACTCTGTTTTAATTTTATTGGTCGGCTAGTCTGGGTCCAGAGGACCTTGTTTACGCAATCTATTAGGGGTGACAACCTTCTCAGGAGGTCATTCCCTAGTAAACAAGGGGTGCCCTCTGGGGTCACAACTATGACCGGGTGTTTCAACTTGTGTCGCCCGATCTTAATGTCCAAGTCTGCAGTTCCCTCAACGGGAATTTCCTTCCCGTCAAAGTTCTGCAGTTGTCCAGGAAGAGAGGTGAGAGGAATTTGGTAATTCTCTCCCCTTCCTGCATTCAGTTCATCAAAGGCCCTTCTGGACAGAAGTGTAGCTTGAGATCCAGTGTCCACCAGCGCTGAGATGGTACCCTGCCCTTGTACTTGTACCGGGGCATAATATCTTCCCTCCTTCTCCTCAAGGGGGCACAGATAATGTACATTTTTGGACAACTGGTGGGCTAACTTTCTGGTTTTGGACATCGCTAGCGAAGAGATTTGGGCAGAATTCTGTGGAGAGCCTTGGGAATCTGAAAGAAAAAGTTGGCAACTGGAGATCAGAGCCATTGTGGGTTCCCCTGGCTCCGGTTCTGGGCCGCCCCCCCTTTTTGGAGGCAGTCACCAGGATGGGTTTGAACCAGGGGATTTTCTTGCTTTTGGTTCTGGGATGAGATGGTGGGCGGCGGTAGCTCAGTCTCCACATCTCCCCAGTCTGGATTTGCATCCCTAGGGACCCATTTTTCTTTGGGAGGAGTTGCCCCATCTCTGAAGGAGAAGATCCTTTTCCCAGGATCCTCTGAGAATCCCTCTCCCTCAAATTGGAAGATCTGTACCTCCTCCTCAAACTGAGTCTGTTTGGGTCTTTTGTTTCTCCTACCCCCCCTCTGCTCCTTAGGAGGCAGACCTTCAGGGGCAAGAGATTTTGTTTCCGGTTCCTGGGTTTCCAGGGGCTGTTTACAAGTGAGGAAGGAAGCTTCCTCCAAGGCTTTACACCCCCCTTCCCCTTGTGCCTCCTCCCTGGGAACCGGTGTGTTATCGGGGTGCTGCCCCCGTCATTGTTCTGGAGCACCAGGTCCAGAGTTGGGTGCGTTCTGTGCCGGCATGCCGATCTGAGGGTTCTGCTGAGCCCTCAGTATGTGACCCAGATCCCGCGCCATGTTTTGAACCTGGCGCTCTAACTGGGAAACCCGCTCAGGCTGATACGGGGCCCTGTTTTCTCCCCTGGGCTGATCCCGGGAAGGGTAGCTATCCCTTCTTTGGTAGTACCCCTGGTTGGGAAGATTTGGGTACCCCTCCACCCTTGGCCTCCCCTCTCCCGGATTAGGTTGTCTGGGCTCAGGGAATTGGGGAAAGAAGGATGGATGATTTTGGGGTTGAAAGTCGGGTGGATATCTGGGGAAAAAGTTCTGCCCAGGGTTTAGTAAATTTCTGCCCTCCTGTGGGAAGTTTGGAGGGAAGTTCCCGGGGTTCGGTGCTTGGCTGGATCCCCCCCCTTGGGCTGGAGGAGTCCACACATAACCCAGGATGGGTCTGTTTCCCTTGTAACGGGGGCTTACATAATCAGGAGAGCGAGGGACCCCATTTGTGGGGCTGCCTCCCTGGCTCCCTGTCTGTGACTGGCCCGAGGACCTCCTGGGCCTAGCATTATTAGGTGCAGGTAGGTTTTTAGGCCCCCCCATCTCCAAATCCAAAACGGGGGTGACCTTTACCTCTGCCACCTTGGCAGCAGCAGGGGTGCTGTTGGCTTTGGGGTTTTTCTGGGCATTACTTTTGCTATCTACCGGTTTCTGCACCTCATAGATCCGGGTAGCCTGTTCGATGATCCAGTCTAAAGATCTTTTCTCGTGAAAATCCCTCACAAGCTGGGTCATTATGTATTTGGGCAAGGCATGGAACAACGTATTAATAAATTCTCTGCTATCCGTGCGCACCCTTCTTGTGGTCTGTGCAAAAGCACGCTTTAACTCCTGCACAAATTCTTGTGGGGCCTGATCCTCCCCACATTGCAAATTGTAGGCTGCCTTGCGAGCCTCTTGAGGATTTCTGTGAACAGAAAAATGTTTCAAGATGGCCGCCTTATAGGTGGACCATCTTAAATGATTTTGGTCCTCCAGCCCCGCAAAGAAACTGGAGTATTCCGGGGAGAAGGTCCACTTTACATATTGAATACAGCTTTGGCTGTCCTTCAAATGGAAAGTCTCCATCATTTGCTCAAACAACTCTAAGTGCTCCCAAACAGAATACTTAGCGTTCTTATGGTAAGGCGTGATGACGCTCCTGATCGCCTTAATCTGCTTTAAGGGGTCCTTAAGCAAGGCCCTTTTTGCCTTATTGGCCTTTTTGATTCGGGTAACCCTTGTCCATTCGTCCTCGGACTCAGAGGCACTGCTCCCAGAGGTTCCCGTCTGTTCTTCCAGGTTTTCCCGGATTCTGCGAGCCTGGGAATGGCTGGCAGAATGTGGGGACCTGGTCTCCTGTGTCCTGCGCAGTTCAGAGGAGTCTTCAGATTCCTCCTTGCTGCCAGGATTTGATGGGTACCCCCTCCACTGACCTAACTGGGCAGAGGTTTTCAGGATGCCCTTAATGGGCCTACTCTCCTGGGGTTCCCCATTAAATTGCACTGTGCTTGGGTGCCCATACCCGGATGCCCGCCCCTCCATTCCTGGGTGGTACTGGCCTATGAGCCCCATGCTTCTGGCTGGATAGTAATCTGCCATCCCTGTGGCCCTGTCCTCACGTGCACCAGGAGACATGGGGGTGGCAGAGTCCAGGGACTGAGAGGTATGAGGGCCTCTGGTACTAGGGCTCCTGAGGTTATGCTCTGGAGTTTCCATTTCCCAGCGAACCTCATCTCTATCTGCCCCTGCTCCCTGTTGCAATGCAAGAGCCTGCATTTGTGCCTTCAGTTCCTCAGTTAAGGCCTTACTAGACTCTATCAGTCTCTCCTGCATCGCTACCTGTTGCTGGAGCCTCTCATTGTGCTGGCAGAGAGCCTCATTCTCTCTCTGTGTTTCCTGATTGGTCCTGGAGCACTGGGCCAGTCTTTGCTGCAGGAGGGTTACCTCCTGAGCGGTGTCCCTATTGGCCTGCTCCTTTCTTGCTAGAGCATCCTCCACCCTCCTGGTGTGCTCTAACAAGTTCTGGTGTTCTTTTTGGAGGTCACCCAGGCCCTGGTGGGCCAGGTGATTTTCTTCCATTTTTCTTTTTAAATGGCAGACTTCCTGGCCTAAGGCGTCTCTTTCCTGACTAAGAGCCTGCATTTGTGCCGCCAGGTCGTCCCTTTGCCGTTGAAAGGCACCAGCTTTTTGGCGCTCCTCATCAAACTCTGCCTGGGTATCCAGGTCTTTCAGAATCAGTTTATTGCTCTCCTCTTTCTCTCTATCTAGCTGGCTTTGCAGGGTGACTACCTGCTCCGCGCATGCCCTGTTGAAATTGATCTGTTGCTTCAACTTTTTCTGGTTCTGCAGTAAGGAGTCCAAACTGTCTTGGTGCTCCTTCTGCAGGGCCAGAAATCTGGTATCCTGGTCTGTCTTTTCCTGTTGTAGGATGCCCATATCCTCTTTTATTTTAATGATGTACTGCCTACTATCATCTTCTGACTCCTGGCTCCTCTGCAGCCTCTGCTCAGAAGAGACCAGGTCAGATTGGACCTTCTCTAACGCCATCTGTTGCCTATTTGCCAGATTTTGGCTTTCAGCACATCTATCCTGCATGTCTCCCATATATAGGTACAGGTATGCCGCTATCCTAACAATCTTGTCGTGTTCCTCTTTGGCCTTCGGGGCCATGTATAGTTCACTCAGGGCCACATGTAGGGGACCCTGATCTCTATATATATCTGACCCTGTTTCAGTGACCTGTTGCGTGATGGCCTGCAACCAGACTGTTTGGTCCTGGTGAGTCCACTCACCTCTCACAAATAACTTATGTAAGAAGTGCTCTCTGGCTATTTTCATGTCTACTAAGGTCGTCATTCTAGAGATTGGTCTCTGTCCTGACTTACAGAAGTTTGTATTTTATTCTTGCAAAACAGACCGTTTCCTAGAGTGTTCCTTTGAGGAGTGCTTTACAGCGTAACACAGCGTGGTGATCCGACCGGATATGTGTATCTGGTCAGCTGGCACACTGTATTAATCTGCACAAGCGATAGATCTAACCCAAACGTCCGGCCCGAGCCCCCAATTTGTAAGAGGATTCAATTCAACACTACAGCTAAGTCAACGCCTAGTCTAGAATACTGAATGAAAACCCTTATTGATATATCTTATGTCCAGTTCATGCGTTCTGGATGACTACCCCTATATAACACCCCTCTCTTGGAATCCTCCTGACCCCACTGAGCCAAGAAGTAGTTCTGTTTTGCAAGTTAAAAGGTTTATTTGATAATTTAAACAATAGATATATATATATCACACCTTATAATAAATTAATAATTGAATATCACACTTAATCTGATATGATAAAGATTAACAACGGAGAATCTGGCACTAGCACACTTCTTTATAATCACTAAGGAGTTGACATGAAATGGATAAGGTAGCACACTGGTAAATAGGGACAGAAGAATAATGTGGTAGAGAATGCTTTATAGGGTTCAAGTGGATGCAATGTTGAATGAAATGCAGTACAGAAAATCACTTGATAGGATTTCAGCAAAACAATGTAATCACTTTTCTCTGGCAATTCACCCCCCCCTTTTATGCAATGCAAGGAAATGGAAGGAAAAGCACACAGTTCTCAGAAATGCAATCAAATGTGATTCAGTTCACCCCAGCAAGCTTAGACTACAGAAGTTTAAAACACAGGCAAAATGCTTTTATATGTGCTGGCAATGGAGTGAAAAATATGCTAAATTGCTTTTAATTCCCTCTAGAGATTCAGGGTGAGTGGTATCTAGTTAATATTAGTCCAGGCTCACACTAGCAATGATTCAGGGATGATTAGCAGGTTAAACGAATTTTTAGCAATGAAACTGCTGTTTTCACACGTGGAGAAATTTGCAAATCGCGGTAAAATTCGCGAATGCGCCCGGCGCTATTACAGAGGAACTACAAGGACTATCACTATCATCTTGGGGTCCTAGGAAAGCCTAGGATCTCAGCTTCCAGATGAAAGTTACTGCAAGTCTCTAAGACAAACGGTCGCGGAGATATGAGCGATTTTGTGAAGGTCGTTTTTCAGATTTGCAACTTTAAAGTTCAAAGTGACAAGTGACAGTTTGCAACTAGAAATGACAGGTGACAGTTAGGAGGCAGTTCTACTTAGATTAAATAGATTGAATTATATTATTTTAACTAAGAGATTGGTTCTGCGCAGTTCTACTATGTACTCACACTATATTCTTGAATTAAATGGGCCTCGTCACGGATCTGGTCAGGTTTTCTTCACTCGCCACGGACGGTCTCTCCGCACAGCGGTCTGGTCTCTGGAACTGCTAACATGGGTCTGGGTCAGCTCTGCTCTCTCTCTGGGTACAGCACTGCTTCTGGATTCTGGAGATTGAGGGATTTGAAGTCTCTGTTTATCTTGGAGTCTAAGTGTTGGCTCTTTGAAGGTTGATGGAGGTAAGTATGGATTTTGGCAGAGCGTCCCGCTGCAGATGGAAATCAATGTCTCTACCTAAGTTTCAGTGGTCCATTTATATGTTCTGCAAGTGGGTGTGTGTGTTGGTCATAACTAAACTTGCCCCTCTCACTTGTCATTGGTCCAGCTTTCATTTCTCCCCTGATTGGGGGAGCTAAGTTGTGTCAGAGTGATGTCAGCCATTTATGATCTCTTAAAAAAACTCCCCTGTCATCTGTGCGCCCAAATCTATATATGATCAAAATACATATTTCACAGTTACACAGTTGTTTGAAATTACATACCCATGTCACATATCACATGAGGTATACTCTGTCCCAAATCTGCTGTTTCTAAGAGCTTGCATTGAGAAATGGCAACATTTTGCGCGTTTTAGTAGCTTATGCAACATGGGTTTTTCATTAAATTTTATACAGCTGTACACCCCCCTACTACACATATACCAATGCATTTTTGTTTCTCTAACTTAAACAGGGAGTCTGTAATATTAATAAACAATGGGGTTTTGCCCCAGAACATCACACAAATTGGAGTTTGGGCTTGAATTGAAGGTACATTTTCTAAATTAAGGCTCTCAAGGTTATACATTTCTGTCATTTGATTACAAAGAGTTATCAGTGTTTTTGTAAAATATATATTTTGCTTTCAAGTCAGTTCTCAGAGTGTTGAAGTCCGCCTCCAAGACTTGGGTGGGTCAGTCACAGGTGTCCTCTGGGCAGGCAGGCCTTTGTTGACAGGAAACAGTAAAAATCAACATATTCCTTTCAGAGGAGAGGGGCCATTGTGTGGTCTCTGGGAAGCTGAGATCAGGAGGCCAGGGAGCCACTTTGCATTTAATTAACAGAACCCTGTGATTTCCTGGCTTCTTGTGTTGAGTTCTGAAGTGTCAAGAGTTCTCAGGACAGGCAACCCCTTTGAACCTTTAATGAAATAAGACCCCTTTCTTTGCACTAGACAGTTTTGCAAGACAGCTCTCCTGTCAGAGTTTAGACCGCTAGCGCCACCATCAGGATTTTGTGGTTACTGCATCCATCCTTGGGATTTTTTTTTTTAGATTGATTCATTTCAGCAAGTGATATTACATGGAGTATATTGTCCATGTTCAGGACATGGCATTGGTGTGTTTCTGCAGTAAAGTAATTCTGTGCCCATGATTTTGCCATATTTGACATTCAAGAAAAATTAATTCCCAACAGTATGGGTTTGCTTTTGGCAATCAGCATTGCCTCTCTGAGCTCACAACATAGGCGAAATGGGATTTTCCTGTGCATTTTCTGGGAAGCTCTGGCCATCATGATGTTTTCCATGTCAGTACTGCACAGTTTTGAGGTAGGGCTCGGATGCATGGGTAAATACATCCCACAACACGTGTACCCCGGGAAAACCTGCAAACAGTAGAGACGTATAGAGGGAGAAGGAGGCACTACACTGTTAATTCTAGCTACTTCAAGGTTTTAAATAATTAAATTCAGGAAGTAAGAGTAAATTTAAATGGAATCTTCAGGTGCACTGTGGCAAATGTCACGGGGCCACTCGGGACTATCAAAAGAACAGAGAAAAGAAAGAGACATGCAAACAGTTCCCAGAGGTACGACGTCCTTTCGTCGCGGGATGTTTTTTGGCAATTTTTTTTTCCGCGAATTTTTTTTTTGAAAAAAAACCATCACATTTTTTATAAAATGGGGGGGTTGCCCCCCCCCCAAAAAAATGTGATGTTTTTTTTCGAAAAAAAAATCGCGGTAAAAAACCCACGAAAAAACATCCCGCGATGAAATGACATGGAACCAAATAAGTAATATCCCGCTACCTCATCCAATGCGATATTGTCTATGGGGAATCTGTGGTTTCGGCCTTTAGCCATTTTATTATGAATGAAAATCTAGTTTCATTTAATGTTTGTACAGCGCTTTGTAAAAACTAATAGATACCAAATACCAAAATGTTCTACCTCTAGTTTAGTTTAGTTTAGTTTAGTTTAGTTTGTTTATTTATAAAGCGCATCCAAACCCTCAGGTAACTGGGCGCATAATCATGTGTACAGCAGAGTTACATATCGTTACACGAGCATCATAGTACAACAGACAGAACGTACATTAGTCCAGGCTCTGAATGTTTACATACAAGAGTAGAATATACCAAGAAAAGTATGTACAGAGAATATGCAAAAAAGAAAGAAAAAGTTACCGTGGCTAATGCGGACCGGGTTACAGGTCGGTCCTGAATAGGCTGTAGGTGGAGTAAACATTACTACAGGTAGAGAGCGGCGGCTAGCTAGTCATGTCGGTGAGAGTCTGGTTGTTTAGGCTAGTAGCCATGATTTTACCATGGCTCTGAATGGCCAGAATGCGGCTTCCAATCTAATTGTAGTGGGGAGGGTGTTCCAACATTGTGCTGCAAGCACTGGGAAACTGGAGCCCCCTGCTGTTTTTAGGTTATAATTAGGGATCTTTAGTTGGTGTAGGTAAAGTGTTCTGGTGGGTCTAGTGGGGCAGTGTCTAGCGAATTTGTAAGAAAGGTAGCGTGGGGCAGTATGTGATAGGCACTTGTGGGTGATGAGCAGTGTTCTTAGCTTAATTCTGTCGCGGATCGGGAGCCAGTGGACTTCTTTGCTCGCCGTGGACATGTGCGCTTAGCGCGGGAGGTTGAGGGCACATGTTAGTGCATTATTTTGCAGGCTCTGGAGTCTGTTCAAGTTTTTAGTGGTAGTGCTTAAGTAGAGTGTGTTGCAATAGTCTAATTTAGACAATATCAGCGCTCTAGATAGGGTGAGGCAGCTAGAGGTGGAGAGGAAAGGCCTACAGGCATTGATCAATTTATTGGTGAATGTGGTAGCTGAGATGGTAGAGTTTATTTGTTTCTTTAGTGATAGGGTAGAATCGAGGTATACACGTAATGTTTTAACCTCTTTGGAGACTTTTATGATGTTGCCATCAATGGTAAAGGATTGGTACCTTTGGTCCAGTTTGTTGAGGCGAGCCTGGGAGCCTACGATAAGCAATTCTGTCTTGTCGTCGTTTAGGCAAAGACTGTGTGTAGCCATCCAGGCTTGGATTTCTAAGTAGATATCGTTAAGCTTTGCAACATCTTCTTCATAGCTACCAGTGAGCGTGATGAGGACCTGGGTGTCGTCTACATAATTAGTGTAGCTGACACCCAGATCGTCAAGACGGTCAAATAGGAGCTTCGTGAAGAT
The DNA here is from genome assembly GCF_040938575.1 of Ambystoma mexicanum. Taxonomy (NCBI): domain Eukaryota; kingdom Metazoa; phylum Chordata; class Amphibia; order Caudata; family Ambystomatidae; genus Ambystoma; species Ambystoma mexicanum. Next base: position 845,048,610 of record NC_090938.1, read on the forward strand.
GTTGTAAAGTCTGGGGGAAATGCAGGCGCCTTGGGGCACTCCACATGTGATTGGGATAGGGTCCGCAGCCGCAGTGGGGGGCGAAGACTATAGTCGACCTGTCAGACAGAAATGACTGGATCCACTTAGTGGCATTCTGAGAGAATGCAGCAGCCGAGGAGAGGTGTTGAGTGAGGATCTGGTGGTCAACCAGATCAAAGGCAGCAGAGAGATCCAACAAGAGCAAGATGGCCAGTTTGCCCTTGTCTTTGGCGTCATCCATTTGGATTTTTAGATCCAAGAGGGCAGTTTCAGTCCCGTGCCTTGGTCTGAAGCCGGATTGTCGCAAGCCTAGGAGGTTATTTTCTTCCAAATGTTGTTGTATTTGGAGATAGGCTACCCTGTCCAAGATTTAGTAAATCCAAAACATGTTATGACTATCCCTAAACTATATCCTATACATGTTTAACCTATCCCTCAGCTAAAGTCTATTGTATGCACTAATGCTATGCAGTTTCCTGTCTCTAAGCAGGATTGATTCTGAAATTGAACCAAAAGCCCCTTTGTTTCCTATTTATTCAGAAGCATCAGAATTGCTCTGTCTGCAGCAATCACGAAGTTTAGAAGTTTCCAATTACTTTCAACATCTTAAACTAATACATAATCTACAAATTAATTGAATTATTGCTTTGCACTGAAATGTCCTTCTTAGAAATGCTAAAAACCTTAACTGAAAACGATGCTTTGATACATGCTTGATGCTTTGAAGTAGAGTGGCACCGGCACTGGTCATGTGAAAGCATCTATGGACCATACTTTGGTGGCATCACAAGCACTCAAAAAAGGGCTGCTTGCCCTGGCCCCCACCCAACGAGAGAAATTCTGCTTTGTGTTCACTCCACCAGCTGCAGCAATTCTGGCACCAACTTGGTGTGACTCCTGGATCACCCTGCCCAGCACGATGGCACAAGGCACAAGCAAGCAGTGTAGGGTTACCACAGCCCTTCCCCAAGCTGCAGCAAGGCACTGGGCACCCATACTGGTCATCGTTATGCTCCTGCAGAGAGTTATAGGGAAGGGTCTTGCAACCTGGATGCTGAAAGAAACTTGCTGTAGACTTTCCGCAGCGCCACACACCCCCGTGATGCAGATATCACAGCGCACAGCGTTCAGAATCTCCAAAGTTAGGCGCTCCAGGATGACTTATTCAGGATATGAAAATCATTTTCAAGGGGGCTTTGATCTTCACTGAAAAGTGATGCCCCCAATGAAAGACCAGAACCACTCTGCGGTCCGATGGCTGCAAAGTCAGCGTAATGGAAGCAGTACATGGCAACACTAGTGGCACTGAACACAGTACACACAACTATACACCAGATAAGGAGTTACAGAGCCTTGTTCACGGTAGAGAAGTTACTCGGACTTCAGGCTCTGAAGCGGCTGCAAGGTGGCAGGACACACGCAAATCATAACAGCATGGCATAACTACAGAACAGGAGAATGCCAGAAGGTGTCAAATGTGTGGCTTGAATCAAGCGGTGCGGACATTGGGGATCGTTTCCGGGAACAAAATGGTTGGAGAGTGTGGAGATGAAATGGCTGTTTCCCCAGACCTCACAGGATCAGGGAGAGTTTCTGATGCACTCTTGATGCTAATTGCTGCTTCGGGATCTTTGGTTGCAGTACTGATGAGGGGTTCTGCTTCTTCTGTATCGTATGGCACTGGGTGTGGAATCTTCTTGGTGTGTGTCGCATGAATCCAATTCTTCCGGCCTGCCACCTGCACCACAGTCTGTGTGACCAGCAGGACTTGGAAGGGGCCCTGCCAACGAGGTGCGAGGCAAGAAGATCGCTCAAAGGATTTTACAAGAATCCAGTCCCCAGGTCATATGCTGTGACCAGGGCCCTCATATCGTACAGGTAAAGCCTCTCGCACCTGGTGATAAATCAAATAAAGTTTTTAGTCAACTGTCTACAGTAATCTGAAAGAAGTACATTTTCAACATTTCGCAAAGAACGACATTTCGGAATGTTCCAAATATTAGCAGGCCTCCCCATAACCACCTCAAAGGGCGAGAGCCCAGTCTTAGTTTGAGGGGTTGTTCGCATTGATAACAACACGATCGGTAAGACGTCCGGCAATTTTAGTTTGGTACCGGCACACGTTTTAGCGAGCTTGTTTTTGATGATGCCGTTGTGTCTTTCCACTAGTCCAGCACTCTGAGCGTGTCTAGCCGAATGGAACCGTTTATCGATCTGTAATCCCGCACATATCTGCAGAATTACAGCAGCGATAAAATGTGGACCATTGTCCCACCAGATGACTCTTGGCAGCCCGAATCTCAGGAAGTACTCCTTTAACATAGTCTTTGCAGTAGTTATGGCTGTAGCGTCTTTGACAGGAAAAGCCTCAACCCATTTGCTAAAAGCACAGATGACGACTAACACATACTTTAGATTATTGCAACGTTCCATCTCAATAAAATCAAAATGGATGACCTCAAAGGGGACAGAAGGTGGACCAAAATTACCCCCAGGATTTGATGTGCCCTTTCCCACATTATGCTGCAAACAAATCATACATTCCTGGACAAAGCGTTCAGCTACTTTAGAGATTTTGTCATTTACTCATACTTTTTCCAACATTTTTGTGATTTTACGAGCACATATGTGAGTGGGACCATGAGCCATAACAACCATCATCATAATGTACACGTCGGGAATCAGCCATTTTCCTTCAACTCTGTCCACCCAACACCCATCATCATCAAGTTTCCCCAAGCCCTCAGCCCATTTCTTAGACTCTTCTAACATGGCATCGGCTTGGATATCCCTTACGGAATCAATACCCTCATTCATAGTACAGGCATTTGTGGGCTCCCTTGAAGTATACATGTCTGAAAAGAGATCAATGGCAGTCTGTTTGGCTATCTGATCAGCAAAAGCGTTCCCTTTTCCTACATCATCTACAATCTTCTGATGCGCTGCGCATTTTATGATAGCTAGCTGAGTAGGGAGTGCAAGCGCTGAGAGTAGCCGTACTATCAGGGAACCATGCAGGATTTTTGTACCATGTGAAGTCAAGAACCCTCTTTCTGACCAAAGTCTCCCAAAGTTGTGAACCACCCCAAAGGCATACTGACTGTCAGTGTATATATTCACTGTAAGCCCTTTGGAAAGTTCACAAGCTCCGGTCAATGCAATAATCTCTGCGTCCTGCATGGAGTTATGCGTCATTCTCTTGGTTTCCATGACCGTGCTCAATGTAGTGATTGTATAAGCAGCTGTGGATGTACCATCCAGAAGTTTGAAGCAGGAGCCATCGCAAAACAACTCCCCTTGTGGGTTGTCCAAAGGAGTCTCTTTCAGATCAATTCTACCCTTGTCTCTTGTTCGGTAGTGTAAAGGCAGTCATGTGACTCTTCGTCACTGCAAGCAGTACCTTGCGGGAAAGGTAGGAGTTCAGCCGGATTAAGAACACAACACCTCTTAATTTGTATGTGTGGTGCAAACAAGATCAGTTCATATCTTGTTAACCGTGCAGAAGTGAGGTGTTGCGTTTAGGTTCTGTTCAGTAGAACATCCACAGAGTGAGGTACCATTAGGTTTAAAGCATGACCTAGGACCATTCCCTCACTCTGTTTTACAGACGCAGCAGCAGCAGCGACAGCTCGCAAACATCTTGGCAAAGCGCATGCTACAGGATCAAGGGCGGAAGAAAAGTAGCCGCAAGGCCTATTCTTCCCTCCATGTTCCTGCGTTAACACAGCCAAAGCACATCCATCACATTCAAGCACAAACAACACAAAGGCCTTTTCTTAATTTGGTGTGCCCAAAACCAGTGCCTAGCATAATGCAGTCTTGAGCAAATCAAATGCACGCTGGTGCTCCATGTTCCACGGCAATGGCAAAGAAATGCCCTTCTTCGTCAGAGCCAACATCGGCTTAATAACTAGTGAAAAGGTGGGGATCCACTGCCTACAGTAAGAAGCCATTCCTATCAAGGCTCTAACTTCCTTCTGTGTATTTGGGACAGACATGCGAGAAATGAGTTTTATCTGTTCAGGCGTCAACCTTCTTCCCTCCTTTGACAGGAGATAGCCTAAATAGGTGACCTCCTGACAACAATATTGACATTTTTTAAGCAAAGCTTTATGTCCATGTTTAGCCAGGTGAATAAGTAACAACACAGTGCCCTCCTTACAAGCGCTCTCTGAGTCAGCAGCTAAAAGCAAGTCATCAACATATTGAAGCAGTGTACAAGTAGAGGGCAACTCGAGGGTGTCGAGCTGCTCTTTCAAAGCCCTACTATAGATGCTAAGACTTTCTGTGTAACCTTGCGGTGGATGGGTGAAGGTAAACGAGCGTCCCCCTAAGGTGAACGTGAACAGGTATCTACTGTCCTTATGTATAGGAATACTAAAGAAAGCGTTCTTTAGATCCACAACACTAAAGTAGGTAGCTGAAGCCGGGATTATAGTTAATATCGTCGTCACATCAGGCACAATTGGAAATTGTGGAGCAACGATCTTATTGATGGCACGCAGATCAATTATGAAACGAAAAGGAATTGCATTATAGCCTTTTTTGTACACGGGCAAAATCGGGCTATTTCACAAACTACCTGTATTTTCCTCAATCATCCCTCGATGCACAATATCGGAGACTATGCATTTCAAAGCTTGCTCACCATCAACCGAGATCTTATACTGTGGAATACGTTGCAGTTTTACTCCATGTTTCAAGACAATTTTAATAGGTTCAATTTGAAAAACACTGACATCATTATCATCAATAGCCCATAAACACTCCGGAACATCACTAAATTCCGGTGGCAAAAGTCTAGTCAAGAATTGAGAAACAGAAAGTTGCTGTGTTGAAATCGTCAAACGCACTCCATCAGAAGAACAATGAATTACCGCATTTAATTCCTTCAACAGATTCAACCCCAACAAATTCCCTCCACAATTAGAAGTCAAAAGCAATGGACAATGGTCCATAAACGGACCTAAAGAAATAGGTACCGGCGAAGAAACCGGACAGACAACTGGTGTACCAGAGAACCCTACAGAAACGTTAGTTTGCCCTGACAGTGGAATGTTTGGAACCCGAGAATGATCAATGGAACACTTCTGTGCCCCTGTATCTATCAAGAATAGATATTTCCTATTTCCCACTATCATTTCAACGTAGGGACCTTTCTGATTAACGGGAATAGGCGGTGTTCCAAAACCATGCTTCGGGCAATCCTAGCGAAACAGAATGTCGGCGAAAGGAAGTTCTTCAGAGAGGTAAGCGGCAGAAGGATGATCGAAAATGTTTCTAGTATCCACACCTGATGCCTGATTGTCCTGTGAAAAAGGTTGCTGTGAATCCTGTGAAAACTGACCTCTACCAGGGCCCCCTAGGCCCGGGCGACTTTTGGATCGTCTACCCATATTCCCAAATGTGTTATATGATCTCTGTCGGAGGATCGGGCATTGTGCATGCCAATGACCCTCTTGTCTACAATAAGCACACTGGTTAATGTTTACAGGTCCCAAGGGCGCCTTACCCTGTGGAACATAGTAACCTCTAAATTGTGAATTACCCCCTCTAGGGCCTCTAACAATTTGCTGTAATAGTACTTTTGTCTTCAAATCACCTTTCCTCTTTTCAACTCTTTCCTTTTCATGATTGACACGATTCTCGTATAACTGAGCCATGTGCAGTACTTCTGATTGAGATTTCGCTTGCCAAGTGCTCTCGGAGGACATAATTTGCGACTGGATGTCAGGCAGCAATCCACGCACAAATTTGTCTATGAATAATCTTTTCCCAGACTCTGTGCCTAAGTCTTGTCCACTGAAATCTGAAAATACCTGTTCGAACCCATTAAAGAACTCGGTAGCACCCTCAGACTTCCCTTGGACACAGGCAGTAAGCTTGTCACAAATAATTCTCTTTTCGGGAATTATAGTTTTCAGTTTCGCAACTATTCTGTCAGGTAAAGTATCATCTGAGGTGGTCTTTCGCCGGCTGGCCTTTCTCCATCGAGTCTAACTATGTTAGTCCATGTATCTCCTAGCCCTGGTACATCGTCTATAGTTCTAACCTGTTTCCACAAATCTACAGGCAGGAGTACAGGAAATTACAGGTCATGCTCGTTCAACAGGAAGCCCAGGAAGGAAGAGGTGCAGCGATCCGAGCATAACTGCGAAGTAGGAAGTCCAGGAGGGAGGAACCGCGGAAGGCTGCAAGGCGCGGCCGCGGTCGAACAGTCCAGGAAGAGGTACAGGATGGAATCAGTAGGGGAGAGATTCCGAGGTAGGCGAGCACTAGGAACAGCAACCGGAACTCGGAACTGCGAGCATTGACACACGCCGTACCGCAGGGGCAGGGAGCTTATCTAGCTGAGTTGGTATACCCAGGAGCTAGACAGCGGATCCCAGAGCTGTGTCTGCCATGTTGGGGGGGGTATGTGAGGTCATTCTGGTACGTTGCTGTATAGACCAGGATGTCCAGAGGGGGCAGTAGCGTGGTTTCATGACAGCATCGCTCTCGTACAATCAGGAGCTACTGCTGAATGAGGCTGCCTCTGACGCTCACAAAATTGCCGCAGTCAAAAAAGCTTTTATTGTTTTTGGCCAGTTTGCCAGGTTTCAAGTCGAGGGTACACGCGGGTGGACTGAGTCCACCCACTTTTTTCAGAGGGTGGACTCCGTCCCCCCAGCTAAAGTAAGAAACATTGAAGGTCCTCTTTGAATTCATGAATTAAAGCCGATTGAACCACAGCCATCGGGTTTGCAGGCTTGACACTGCACTATATAACCTGATGAAAAACAACAAACTAAGGTGAAATGTCCAATTTCAGTACTGCAAGTTCCAGGGAAAAACGTTGTATTGGTTCTTGGAGTGTGGGTGACATCAGTGACATCACTGACCGTGGAATGTGGTGATGTCAGTGAGTGTGGAGTGCTATGGTGTTATGTTCTGAACATAGTGTTCTAACAGTTACAGTTGGAAAATGTAAGCTGGCACGAAGGGACGTGCCGGTGTCTTCCTGGAATATACTACCAATAAATCTACAAGTAACTTACCTGCTGGTCCAGGTGTTGACTTCTGGTACCAAGTTATTTCACTGGTGACGAGGATGGGATCCAGTCGTGGAGGGGGCAGGAGTTGAAGTCCAGGAACATCGCCCTCCATGTACCCACGTCCAATGGTGATGCCAGTTATGTTGCTTCTGGTTTCCTGAGCCGGGGACAGCGTCTCAGCAAGCCGGGTGGTGCTGAGTTCGAGAGTCCCGTTTTTTGGGAGCTGAGCTGAACTGCACATAGCACTGTGTGCAGAGGAGGAGGGTACCGATACAAGGTGCCCTTTTTGAAGTCCCTACGGTTTCAGGTGTTAGTTCACCGTGTCCCACCCCCCCTCCCCCTTGTAAATAGGGTGGGGGGGAGCTGGTCGGCAGACAGTTCAGTGTGTGGAGAAGGTGCCCTTTGGGAAGGTGCCCCAGCTGCAGTTGCTGGGCTCCAGAAGTGTGTGCCCAAGCAGGCCGAGTGGTGTTTGGAAGCTGTTGGAGTTGCGTGCAGCAAGCGGAGAAGAGACAGGGATGCGTCTTCTGTGGCGTCCAGGGCGAAATGATGACGTCTCTTTTGTGTCGTGGAGCGTTCCAGCGTGGGCAGTTGGAACGCGGAAGAGGATTCCGACATACAGTTCGTACAATGCGTGGTTGTGGAGTGTGTTGGGTAGTGAAGTTCCTGGTGATGAGCAATGTTACATCCGGAATCAGGACGGTAATGACATTTTTTTGTGAAGTCGTTAATGGTGTTTCGGAGAGTGAAATGCTGGAACGTGTGTTGGGGGTCACATCAAGGACAGCCTGTTCTACTGGAGTGGCGGTCGAGTGTCCTTTCATGGAATTTTTCCGGAGTTGCTGCGGGGTGTGCAGTGTTATAATGTAATCTTGCCTTGGGGTGACATCACTGGCTATCTGAATGTGGTGATGTCAGTATGGAGTGTTCGTGTGCTGTGAGGTCACTGTGGAGTATCGGTGTTGTTATCTGATTCCCCAATTGTACATTACACTAACACTCTGAACCTACCGTGCACCAACAACCTTCTACCCTAGCCTGCTCCCTAGGGAACCAGGGCTGCCACCCCCGGGCACTATCCCAACCCAACAACAAGCACATCACCACTAACACCAGTCCACAACAGCTCCCTTAACGAGCACACTTGCACACACGAAAACTATAGGAATCCACGGTAAACCTCAATAACGCCAAAGATACTCCTTAAACCACCACACCACAACACCCCAGGGCCTCTAGCCCCAGTCAGACTGCCTTTGCAGTAACACCTTCGCTCATCACATGGTACCCCTAGCCCATTGCCAAACTGCATCACCACAGTAGTTCCACAGATGTGTACCACTACTACTACTACAAATACACCACCACACCGGACTACTAGTCCTTGCCAGACTGCAATGCAGCAAAATCAATCACTCAATCAAGGTACACCTACAATAGGGAGGTGGGAGGCGTGGGGGGGGAGCTGGTCGGCACACAGTTCAGAGAAGGTGCCCTTTGCGAAGGTGCCCCAGCTGCAGTTGCTGTGCTCCAGCAGCGTGTGCCCAAGCAGGCCGGGTGGTGTTTGGAAGCTTTTGGAGTTGCGTGCAGTAAGCGGAGAAGGAGTGGGAGCACTTTGTGGCCACTTCGTGTGAGTCTGATCTTGGGGGGGGGGGGGGGGTGCAGGCGCGTTCCCCCATGCAGTGCAGAGCGGGGCCAGGCACGTTTTGCAGGTTAGTGGAGGTCCGGGACTTGGAGCTCCACCGTGTGGTTTCTGCGTACTACAGTGTGGCGGAGTACGCATTGCCCAAGTCTGCCATGGATGGGTGGCAGCGGGGGCGGAGAGCGCCCAGAGTGAGGGTTCTCGGCGTAGTGGACAAGGGAGAGTTCACTGTGAGGAGTGAGAGGGGGATGCGTCCTCTGTGGCGTCCAAGGCAAAATGATGATGTCTCTTTTGTGTCGTGGAGCATTCCAGCGTGGGAATTGGAACGCGGAAGAGGATTCCGACGTACAGTTCGTACAACGCGTGGTTGTGGAGCGTGTTGGGTAGTGAAGTTCCTGGTGATGAGCAATGTTACGTTTGGAATCAGGACGGTAATGACATTTCTTTGTAAAGTCGTTAATGGCGTTTCGGAGAGTGAAATGCCAGAACATGTGTTGGGGGTCACATCAAGGACAGCCTGTTTGTATTTGTATTTGTATTGTATTTGTTTATTTATAACGCGCAAACCATCAGGCCCGGAGGCATCAGGGCGCAATTTGTACAGAGTTGCAAGAAAACATGCTGTTACACTTCAGGCTTCCCGCGGGCATCCTTGCCGAATACAACTTCTTTACGGGCTCCTCTATGGTCCAGGTACAAGCTACCATGGCGTCTGTACAAACGTCGACGCATTCCAGGTCATCTGACACGTCTTGTACGTGGAAGACGTACAGCAAGCCACGCCCCTCTTACGACTATAAAACCACCGTCTTCCAAGGGGCTCGTTGCTGCTAATTAGCGTTACCAGCTACAGTTATCTGAACTCCTGGTTTTGACCCTTTGCCTGACTTTTGGATTGCCTCGTCTCCTCCTTCATTCCTGTCGTGCTCGTCTGGTTGTTGGACTCGGAACGCTACTGGATACGCCTCTCTTCTGTGTCTTGCGGTTCTTTCCTGGTTGCCGCTCTGCACTTCAATTTTGCTGTCTATTATCCGGATCATCTCAACAACTATTGAACTATACTCGTGTACTCAGGTACATACCTATTGTCTTCCATGGAAATTGTCTTCTGTTGGATTCTGGTACATTGAGTGACTTTTCTGTGAGATTGCTCTTAAGTGCATATGAACGCCCTCCTGAACTGCACCAACCCGGCACTAGTACGTCCCTCGTGCCGTTCGGGGTTACTTACCTATACTAACTTCCCTGTTTGTTATTTTCTCCTGTTGTTGTCTTCAGAATCCTGGACTCCTCTTTTACTCCATTTATCTTTATTCAGGTCAGTTGTTTATCAATTCTATAGCTATAGTGGGAACCGATACTGATTTAGTTTAATTCCAATCATTTGTGTCATTTATCTTTATTCAGATCATCCCGGGGAAACTCAACTCCACTCCAATATCTATCTAGGTAGTTGTCCAATCATTTCAACTGTTCAAATCACTTGTATAATATCAACACTGTTTAATATCTTGGTATTCTTTTGCAGCATTGGTATTGGCGGTGTGTGTTCTCCCCGCTCTTTTACTCACTTGACACCTCTGTCTGTTCTAACTGAAACAGCAGAGAGGTACATTGTGGAAAAGAGCCCCTCTTTGAGGAAGCCTGAGTCTTGTACTCAGGGGAGCTGGGATGGAAGGCTGAATTTGGAATCTTATACCACCAACATCTCCAAGGTCATTTTCTCTGCATCTTCGGCCTATTCGGAGTGGTGAGTAACACATACAGGCAAGAGATTACATTACAAAATGTAAAACAGTATCAGCATAATAACAATCTTGCTAATTACATATATTACATAGGTTACGGTGCAACTAGGATTAACAGAGGATGTATCCTAGGGTGAATTGATATAGTTAGCAGAGGTAACGGGCCGGAAATGGAGTCAGGAGAAACGGACCAGAGTAAGTAGGACAGAGGAGTCGAACATTTCTTATTGCTGGTCAGAGAGCCAAGATTTGGTTTTAGTCTTGAAGGTGTTGAAGGAGTCTTTGGCTCTGATAGTAGCAGGGAGGGTGTTCCATAGTTTAGAGGCTAGGACAGGGAAGCTGGTACCTCCTGCTTTTTGAAGCTTAAACTTAGGGATCGTTAGGCAGTGAGTCTGAGCAGTTCTTAGTGGTCGGGCAGTAGAGTGGCGCGATAGCCGACTGCAGAGATAGTTCGGGGCCTTGTTGGCTAGGCATTTGTGCATGAGGGCTAGAGTTTTTAGAGAGATTCTTTGCTTCACAGGTAACCACTTTAGGCTGGTTCTGGCTTATGAAATGTGGTGGTTGCGAGGGATGTTCAAGGCCGCTCGAATGGCATTATTCTGGGTAGTTTGGAGTTTGGACAGGTTTTCTTTGCTGGTGCCTAAGTAAAGAGCACTACAGTAATCAATTTTTGCCATGATAAGTGTTCTGGCTAGTGTGACACTGTTGGGGGTGGTGAGAATCGGTCTGCATGCTGAGATGAGTTTGCACGTGTAGGCGGAGGTAGACCTGACTGCGTTTGTTTGTCTAGCTAAGGATAGGGTGGAGGCCAGGTAGAAACCTAAAGTTTTGGTGTCTTTCGAGACTCGAATGGTATTGCCGTCTATGGTGAATGACTGATAAGATGGTTCAAGTTTGCTCAGGCGTTGTGAGGTACCCAAGATAAGGAGCTCCGTTTTATCATCGTTTAGACATAACTGGTGCTGGGCCATCCAAGCTTGTATGACCAGGGAGACATCATTGAGGGCCTTGGTGTCAGCTAGATAATCACCTGAGATGGGAATGAGTATCTGGGTGTCGTCCGCATAGTTGGTGTAGGAGACACCCAGATAATCAAGCACATCAAAGAGTGGTTTCGTAAAGATGTTGTAAAGTGTTGGTGACACGCAATGAATAGGGGAGGGATCCGCGGCTGCGGACGGTGCAAAGACCCTCATGGATCTGTTGCTCAAGAAGGATTTGATCCAGGCCGCAGCGGACGGTGAGAAGTTGGCAGCCGAGTGGAGGTGCCTGCAAAGGATCTGGTGGTTAACCAAATCAAATGCGGCGGAAAGGTCAAGGAGTAATAGCATTGCTATTTTGCCCTTGTCCTTCAATACTTCGATCTGAGTTTTTAGGTCTAATAGAGCCGTTTCTGGGCCGAAATCCGGATTGTCGTAGACCTAAAAGATTGTTTGATTCGAGATAGTTTTGGATCTGCAGGTAAGCTGCGCGGTCCAGTATCTTAAGCAGAAATGGTACTGTAGTTATAGGTCGGAAGTTCGTGGGTATACTTGGGTCTAGAGAAGGTTTTTTTAGGAGCGGGATCACCCATGTGTCCTTGAGGTTGTCGGGGACATACCTGATTTAAAGGAAGAGTTTATGAAGGCCATGATGAATGGAGCTAGATCGTGTGCAGAGTCCTTGATGATAGGAGCTGGGCAAGGGTCACCTTGGCAGTTGGACGGTTTAATCCTCAGGATGATGTTTTCTACCTCAGTGATAGTGAGCGGTGAGAAGGTGAAAGGTTTAGTGTTAGCAATGTTTGAATGGGCGGGCCTAGTAGGGGAGAGTGAGCAGTTGTCACGCTTCAGGCTGTCCTGCTTTTCTTTCATTTTGGATTGGAGCATAGATATTTTGTTTAGCAAGGCTGCTTGAATGTTAGCACACCATTTGCTGTCTTTCGTGCATGTGTCTGGAGGGGAAACTGGAGTTTCGAGCTCTTTTAGGATTCTAAAGAGTTCCTTAGAGTTTGAATCGGCTTGCAGGATACGATTGTTAAGCGATTCTTTTTTAGCAGTGATGATGGCATCTTTATAAGTAAGGGAGGCGAGGAGGAAGCCATCTTTATGCTCATCAGACAGGTGGCTTTTCCAGCGATTTTCCGGACAGCGTTTAGCTTTGCGGAGGATTCTTAGCTGTGGAGTGAACCAAGAGTTGAGATGTGCTCGTCGTTTGGTCTTCCTAAGTTTGATTGGTGCTATAGAGTCTATAGCCGTGAGCATAGTTTGGTTATAGGTGTCTGCTAGGGAGGTGGGATCAGAACATGAGTTAGTAGCTGCATTAAGGGAAGGGAGTAACAGTGGGAGGAGTTGTTCCTTCGTTATATTTTTTTTATTGCGAGTGGGGAGTGCAGGGGCCATTGCTGTCGGGGCTCGCGGGGTAGCTTCAATATTAAACATTATGATGTGATGGTCGGACCATAAGCATGGGGAGTTGTTGAGGACCTGGATGTTGCAGTTGGAGCCGGCCAACCAATCGATGGTAATGCCTTTGATATGGGTCGGTTCTTGGATGTACAAGGTGAGGCCCAGGTCTATGAGAGAATTCTCCAGATCAGTTGCTACGGGATCTTTTGGGTCCCCACGACCTAAATTAAGGTTGCCTAAGATGATTGTTTGGGAGTTGTTTTTCGTTTTGTCAAGAAGGAGAGTAGAAATTTCACTGACAAAGGTGGGTGCCGGACCTAGGGGCCTGTAGATAAGATGAAGGGTGGCCGTTTGGTTGGGTGTTAGTAATAATTTGATAGATAGCAGTTCAGCTGATTCGAGTTTGGAATCGGATACCACTCTTAGGTCAAGGGAGTTTTTGTGGATGAAGGCCACGCCGCCACCTCTAGTTCTTCTGGAGTGGAGGTCGAGTGTCCTTTCCTGGAGTTTTTCGGGAGTTGCTGCGGGGGTGTGGAAATTTGGAAGAGTTTGAGTTCTGACTTTGTGTGCGGGGTTACACGAGGAGCACGGCAAGTTCCTGTTCAGGACTGTAATAAGTGTTTGCGTGTCAGAAATGTATTATTTTTCTATTTAATTGAGTATGTTTTCAAATGAACTGTGTTTTATGAGTAACAGTTTTTCTTGCAGGTGGACTCAAATCTGTGGGTTTTGGGACTCGTGAGTGGCAGGTTCCAGCATAATAGCGTTGTATTGTTGAGTTCAGATTATTGCGGTTTGTAACATGGTTTTATTATACAGGTTACAGGAAGAACTGAATTCGTTTTCTTTTTTTTTTTAACGTGGACTTGTGGGTGGGCTTTGGACCAGGGGGTTGTTGGTCCACTAAAAAGGCTCGTGGGTGGGTTGGAATTGTTGGTGATAGTTCAATTCCTTAGAGTTGCATTGTGTTTTTATCAGCATTGCATACAATCGATATCCAACATGGGAACTGGAATTTTCATCGCTTACTGATGACGTTTAGTGTCATCATTGTAATTATTCGTGTTTTTTGTTCCCTGTTTTCTGTGTGGAGACTGTGGCGAGTAAGTCAAGGTTTGGGCAATGATTTTAGGGGCAAAGTTGGTCCTGTGCTGTGTTGTGCAAAAGGGTGTGTTCCGTGAATTTTATATGGGGTGTCCTTATGGCAGCCTAGTTTGGTTTAGGGGTCCCATAGGTGAGTGATGGTGTGCTGCTATGATGGCCTGGCAAGGACTAGGGGTCCTGGGTTGTAGTTATGGTGCGCTGCGGTGTGCAGTTGGCTTGGACTAGGAGTCCTGGGTTGTAGTGGTGGTGTGGTCCAATTGGCTGGACTAGGGGTCCTAAGTGTGTGTTTGGTGTAATGTTGTGGGCAGTTGGCAGGGACCTGGGGTCTCGTGGTGTGGTTCAAGGCGTATGTTTGGCGTTGTTGTGGCAGTTCATGGTTTCTGAAGGTGTTTGTGTAGTAGGTTTGCTGTATGAGTGCTGTTGTGGACTGATGTTTAGTGGGGATGTGAGTGTTGTTGTTCTGTTGAGCTGGGATATTTTTTTTTTTTAAAGATATTGATTTAGTTGAATTAACAACTTTTTCAATAGTACAATACATTTCAATTAGTGCTCTTTCTTATCAGTTTCTATGATTGATTCAGTTCATAAACACATGCACAACTTACAAGGAAGCCAAATATCTCAACAAAATCAGGGAGGTGGACCAAGAAGCCAGACAACAATTTTTACACCAACATTACTTCAACATTATTATATCCATGCTCATTGTTATTACTATCATTACTAACATTTGTAGACATTACGTGGAATCAGTCCTGAATTCATTGTTTGGCAAAGGAAGGGTGGAAGGGGAGATGCTTGTACAAATTAGTGTTGTAAAGGAAAAATGTTCAACTCCCTTAGAATTTGCACTATGTCAATGGTAAGTGAATATTTTGGAGCATTAAACATTGCCGACCATAATTCATCATTAGATAACAAGGTAGAATGACGAAAGTGTTTATAAAGGTATTGCGTCCTCTTGCTGATCAAATATTGACAGTCTAACATCAGATGTTTCGTAGTCTGAATGGAGTCTAGTAATTCACAGTAATTGCATATCTTTGCTGAGTCTGGTAAGTTATTGTAAACGGCAGGTTTTCTTTTGGTAAGAAGTAAATCAAATCAAAATCGTAAAAATGAATCAGCATAGATATGATCCGGAAATTTGGTCAAGTAATGTGGAAGAGTATTGAGCAGCTTTGGTTCAAATGCACCCATCTTGACCGCCTGATATGTGTTGATTTTATCAAGCGTTGCTATCCAGTAGGGATGTAACGGTATTACGGTATACCGTTAAAGATACCCTGAACAATAATAACCGTCACATTGTTTATACCGGTATACCGTTCATACCGTTAAGTGGGCTTTTCAATCTGATTTGGAAAGGCTGCAGTAAGCAAGTGCTGCGCAGTCTTGGTCTTGCACTGTTGGATGTGCCGTCTGCCAAGTAGTTTCAGTTGGAGCAGTTTTTAATGCCATTCCATAAACCACACGTGCCCGACACAAAATCAACATGTCAGCAATAGGAAGAATAAATACAGTGCCAAGAAGGAAAGGGGTTTACTTTTTTTAATTTACATTTTTTTTAAAGCGCTCACACAGCCCCAGGGCAACGAGGCGCTGTTAAAGAAATTGGTTTTGTTTATTTTGTTGCATAATTGTTTTTGTCTTAGTTGCGTATTTATAACATGCTTAAACACCCAGAGGTTTCTAATCGCGGACCCAGGGATCAAACCTGTATTGCTTCGTGTCGTCTTGCTTCCAAGGCACGCACGTTGCCGCTGAGCTGTCCTCCCGGGACTTTGGGTTGGCGGCTTTGGCATTTATATATTTATAATGGATAATGTTTTCTAAACATATGACAATGGCGGATTTCCCTGGTTCTATCATTGAATTTACATATAATAAATCACACTGCGAAATTTAATCATCTCTGTGGGTATTCCCTGCTGCCATACCAAAGGGTAACATGTCTGTGATTACTGAACACCTTTTGGCCCAGAAGTAAACTAAAGGCTGTAACGTAAAGAGAGAGTGCGTGTGTGTGTGTATGCGCGCAAGCGTATACTACCATCAGACTCCATTGATCTGTGGCATGCAGGTTATCAATTTGGCAACATGTTCATCTTCACCAGTAGCCAGTGGGAGAGCTAAAAGCCTAAATGACCACTTAAGAAAAGCTATTCAGTTTGCTTTGCCAGTCGCAGCAGGGCCCCACCTCCCCCTCCTCTCCACACGTGCGTTTGTGTTTGGTGCAAGCAAGGGGTGGCATTTCAGTGGAAAGTAAGTTGAAAAGCCCAATTCTGGCCCTGGGTGCATGGTTTTGTTTGTGATGATAAATCTGACAATTTATGACCTTTTAGAAAATATTTGTTAAGATTACTTAACTCCACCTGCTATACCGCGATAACCATGATATACCGTCATTTGGCAAGAAGGTTATTGTACCGTCATAAAACTAATACCGTGACACCCCTACTATCCAATCTTGTCTCCACAATTTAGTTTTGGCTTTGTCCGGATATTCTAAGAGTAAAGCTTCCGAGATATCGGCCTCCTCTAATACTGCACAACATGGTATTTTCCATTCAAGCATAGGTCTGGATGATGAGGATTGAAATGCTTCTTTTAGGACAGGGAATAGATTACTTGAGGTATTTTGAGATGTTAGCATTTCCTATCAATTGCCAACATTAGCCAAGATACCGATGTATGAAGGGACACAAGGCCTAGTTCATAGCGAATTAATGCACTTGGTGTGCTTGCAGGCACAGGGAGTATGAATTTCCAATAGATGCGCTCTAAGATGTCCCACCGTACAGATTGTGGAGAGGCCTTGGATTGGCTCCCGTAAGTGATGATGGGCACAACTTTTTGCATATAATATATTCTCGCTGGCGTGAGAAAATGTACCATATTCCACTTGTATTGCTTTCCCCTGAATAGCTAAAAGTCTCATTCTCAAAGTCAGTTCTCCTTTATATGGTTGATCAGATGGGTGAGAATCTATGTTAACTCCAAGGTATTTGATTTCATTTATCTGGAGTAAATTTCCAGTTACATTTTTTAAAAATTGTAGTGCGAATATGTTGAAAGGTAAGTATGATCGATTTATTTGTATTGATTATTAAATCATTTTTTGAGGCAAACTCTGATAGAGCGCTCAGTTTCCTTTGTAATCCAATTGGAGTTCTGTCTAAGACAATGAGATCGTCAGCATATAGTAGATAAGATATCTCATGTTTTCCCAATTTTGGTGGAAACGGGCGTGCTGAGTTAAAAGCTTGATTTAAGTCATTGATGTAAAAGTTTAAAAGTATTGAGGCAAAAGGGCAGCCTTGTTTCAGACCCGTGTTGGTCTCTATTAAATTCGATAAAAGCCCATCAGTTGTCAACTTCACTCTGATTGAGGTGTTTGAATAAAACTGATAGATTAAAAAGATGATATCCAATGGACACTTAGCTTTAAAATGTTTAGACCATAAAATTTGTCTTGAAACCGAGTCAAAGGCTTGCTTAAAATCGACAAGCGCTGCAAAGGTTGGATATTTAGCTTGAATTGCTTGTTGTTTTAAAATTGCTCAAATTGAAAGATTCAAAGTTGTTCCAACCCCTGGAACAATTCCTGAATGATTTTTGTCCATTAACTGATTTTGGGTAAGCCATTTTGTAAAATCACGTAAAATCAGTCTCGCGAAAATTTTACCAGGCGCGTCAAGCAAGGCTATAGGTCTGTAGTTGTCAGGATTAGAACGATCTCCTTTTTTAAATTTGGGTATCACTATAGCTTGCTGCCAAGATGGTGAGATTTTGGCAGTGTTTAGTACTCGTAGAAAAATGGTTTCTAGTACCACTGCCCAAGATTCAGGATTGGATTTTAGAATTTCATTGGTTAGTTTGTCAGGTCCTGGAGCTCTTGACGAGCTTCGTTTTTTGATTATCAGCTCGATGTCGAGTTTATCAGAGTTGTTTTAAGTCAGGCAAAAATGACAAAAATTTATTTGATGATGGGTTAGGTTTTAGCAAGAGTGATTGAAAGTGAGAGGTCCAAGATGCCTCTGATATCCTGTTCAGAATGACCAATTGGTGTGCATTAGAAGGCAATTTATTGATTCGTTTCCAAATTTCGCCAGAGGATTTCGACATAATAGCTTTTAACATCAACTCAGCACGTCCTTGTTTGTAAGTTGATAGTATGTGTTTGATCTTGTTTCCTTAACTTGTCTTAAACTGGGTCTTTAAACTTTTGGAGAACCTAACAGATGGAGATCTGAGTGCAGATTTAAGATCTTGCTTGAGATTGTAGATAGCATGGATTTTGGTGTACTTGTGTACGATTTTCGAGGAATTTAAAGGAGAAGATTCCTGTATTGATATCATGATGCAGTCATTGTAGAATGTTTGCGAGGAACAGGATGTTTGGGATTTTTTCCACTTTCAGTCTCTGATGTAATTTGTTGATTTGACTAGGAAACCATCTAATACAATTGCCAGCATTATTAATTTCAAGTTTGTAGGAGAACTCAGATGGCTTGACAAATGAGTGAGGAAGCCAACTAACTTGCAATCTATTATGGTCACTCAGTGTGGTGGGTAGAACCTCAAAGGAGGCCATTAGCTTGTTTGAATCAGAATTAATATACACATAATCTAAAATGGATTGGCTCGAGTTTCTAGTCCATGTTGATCTAGGAGGAGTGTCTTCCGGAGTGGATCCGTTGAGCATGGTGAATTTTCTCGAGCTCATCAAACGTATCCATTTTGATGCTCTCGAATCCGAACAATTTTTAGAAGAAAAGAGGGTATTCATATTGAAATCACCTGCTAATATTGTAGTTTTGACTTCAGGTTGAAGTAAAATTTTGTTTAGAACATTCTCAATTTTATCTAAGAATTGTAATTCCGAGGATGAAGCAGGGTTCCAATAAATATTTATAATAATACTGGTCGGAAAAAGGGGGTTGTTAGAATTGGTTGTGGACAATTTAGCCACTTGAATGCCTGGGTCTGGAGATAACCAAGCCTGAAGTGCCATTTGTGAGTCATTGCGAACAGCAATGAGAAGACCAGCCGCTGGTCGACCTCTGGTGGATTTGGAAGCTAAGATCGATTCAATTTGATGGTTGGCCCAGGTTGGAATTGATAGCATCCATGTTTCTTGTAGTAAGACTATATCAAATTTGTTCATATGAGAGGATTCAGAAAATAGAAGGTGAGAGAATCCTCTGGTATTCCATGATGCTAATGAGCAGACATGAGTGCTAGCTGTCATATCATTCTAGTGGTCTAATTGTTCATTTTTTTTTATTCGCACTTCTCACCCAATCCCATTTAGAAGGTAGAGCGTTTGTTGCTGGGCCAGGGGCCTTCATGCAATTACAACATGATTTTTCATTAGTGGCCATGGCTTTGTCATTTGGCTTAGAAAAAGAAGCAACTGAGTTGTGACCTAGAGCTTGATTATTTCGAGGAGGAGGTGTTATTGCCTCAAGACGCATTCCTTTGGTAAACAATTGTTGTCTCTCGGCCTATACTATGTTTTTAACAAGTAACGAGGGGATAGTGATGAGGGTAATATCTTGTTGTGCAGGTACAGGATATTTAACTGATTCAATGTCACTAGATTGTATTTGTGTCAGGGAGGGAATAGAGTTAAAGACCGCTAGTATTGTCGTTCGATTCGGAAAAGGGTCCGAATACACTCTATCTAGAATTGTGAGGCGAATGTTTTCGTCTTTTAGAATAGAAGGGTCTGGACAATAGATAGCTGGTCTTATTTCCTCATAGATTGTATCTAGAGTGTTTGATGATTGAAGCGGAAAGGGCTGAGCAGAATTTGATGGTAGAGTAGCACGAATATCGTTTTCACTCAGCCTAGAATTTATAATAGTCTTATTAGAAAAATCATCTGAGGAGGAAAAGGGTGGAATTGGACACACAGTGCACTCCTGAGATCTAGAGCCATTTGAGTTCGAGTTGGTGTGTCTTTGATCCATAGTTACATGAAAAGTAGGCGTTATGAGCTGTTTATGTGTTGGGTATGATGTAGTCCATGATGAACATCATCAACAATAGATTTATTGCTGTGTGAGTATACTGATAAATTCATGAGCTGTTCATGTGTGGAATCTAAATTTACCGGATGAACAGATTCACCAACAATCAGAGGTGCATTAGCTACCATTCCACTTTTCGGTTGAGATGCGCCAGGTACAGGATTTGACTTATCAGAAGTCTTACCTTTGGAGATGCCAGTCGCCAGACCCGGAAGAGTAGCTGGAGTTTCATTTTCTTTGCAACCGGGAGGAGAACCCGAGGACACCTCTTCAGCAGTAATGACCGGCCTTTGGAGAGGAGAGGATAAGTTCGATATACATTTTTTGGTCTTTGATTTTTTAGTTGCGGACGAGACCATATATATATATTAAAAAAAAATCTTTGCTCAATGTTATGGTTAGTGTTTGAGTCATTTAAACACTGTGATGTTTGTTTTCTATTTCCCTTTCTTTTCCTTCTTTTGTTCTGGGAGGATGTCGAAAAGAGATCATATAACGGTTTTTCAATAATTGACGGGTCATGAGTCTCAGGACTAGTTCATTCTGGTTCAAGTGAATCTTCAATGTCTAGCACGATTGAAGGCAGAACTTCTTCGGGTATGGAATGTGGCATCTCCATAGGTATTACACTTTGTAAGGCTTGTTGTTCAGATTTCACATGGGGGCCAACCATCTCAGAATTGATGACTCACTTTATTGATAGCAAGCCAATCAAGCTTGCTATGCAATAGAACCAATGAATCATTTTGAGTAGCAGATCTGAGGTCAATTACCTCATATAATTTGGCAAGCGAAAAAATTCTGCCATTTAGGGCCGCTAAGGCCGCTTCAAGAATGGGATTAGAATTTGAAGGAAATCCGAAAGAAGGTCTTGGGGTTGGTTTGGT
Source organism: Ambystoma mexicanum (assembly GCF_040938575.1). Classification (NCBI taxonomy): domain Eukaryota; kingdom Metazoa; phylum Chordata; class Amphibia; order Caudata; family Ambystomatidae; genus Ambystoma; species Ambystoma mexicanum. Next base: position 845,069,468 of record NC_090938.1, read on the forward strand.
AAACGAGGCTACTAAAGATGATACAGAGTCATCAGAAGAAATTATATCCTGAGGAGCATCAGTAGGATATAACTCTGGGAAGTTTGAGAGCGCAGAGTGCTGAGTATTTGTTTTGGACAAAGTATTATTCATAATAGCACCAGAAATTGGTAGTTTCTCAAAGGATTGAGTAGATTGGAAAGATGGGATTGGGAGAGACGAAATTAACTCGGACGCAGTTAACTGAGCCTGGCTAGGTTGGCTGAACGAGTTACTCTTCCGATGTGATGGACCTAAAATCTGGGAATATAAAGGAATCTGTGTGAAAATTTGATTTGTTTGTGGTTGATTAGGGACCTGAGGATCCATGTAGAACTCAGGTAAATAGGTCGGCGTGTGAAAGCTGTCGGAAGTGATATGACTACAGTCCGCCGCAACACAACCTTGCATTGTTGCATCAGATAGTTGGTTTGGCAGGAACGTTCCATTGGTGTTAGCGATAGACGGGAATTGCCTAAAAGCAGTGGGTGTAAGTTCGTTGATAGGTTTAGCAACCCTCACGTTCGGAGTTCGCACAGAGTCATCTTTGACTAGGAAAGTGTGGATGTTTGCAGAAAATGCGATGTTTTTAGGAGGTTTAGCGGTGGCCTTACCCGTTATCGAGTTCTTGGGAGATTTCAGGAAGTATTGGCGCTGTAAGGTGGGGTTTAGACGGCGAGGCATGCCCACAGTAAGTCGATTCATTATGCAATTGGATTTAAATAGAAGGGTTTTTAGAATTAAATTTGGGTAGTAAATGCGAACAGCAGGTTAGCACTTTGCTTTCAGAGACTAACAAGCGAAATCCTCGAGACTGGCTAACCGACCCGAGCTTTGCTGCTGCGAGCTGACGACTGACTCGCTGCATCGAGGCTCAGCGGTCAGCAGTCAGTACTCGAGCGGGTGCGCGGGTGCGCGCGAGGGCTGGTTGAAATAGGCGATCACATGAGGGGGCGTGGCCAATTTAACTATAACAAAAAAGAGATGTATATATCAGTAAAACTTCAGCAGTTAGTGAAGTCCTGGTAATTGATGAGGTTAGAAGGTATATATAAATATACCGAGGCAGTTCAGTAAACAATCCTTTGCTAATCCAATTTTGAATATTGAGCGCGATGAGGCAGTGTTGTCTGCAGACCTGCAGTCAGTACTCGTCTGGTACTCGAGCAGGTGCGGGTGAGCTGGGATAGTGCCCGGGTGTGACAGTCCTGGTGCCCTAGGGTGCAGACTAGGGTGGAAGGTTGTCTGTGTACGGAAGGTTCAGATTGTTAGTGTAATGTACTTTTGGGGAATGCTGGGGCGTGGCAGGTCCTAGGTTTCAAGAGGCAGCTTGAAACATGCAGTAGTGTGTAGTTAGTTATTTTTGTTCCTCAAATGTTTTTCTAGTTCAGGTTTTAGGGGAGGCTTTAGCCCTTTTTCTACTTGGGTGGGTACCTTATTATTGTTGGCTTTGTGGGGACAGAGGGGCTTGGATGTATTCTTCTTTGGGCACTTGTAAAGGGCAGGTTCTTGTTTCCATTTTATTTATTGGCACGGTTTTGGGTGTAGATTCTTGGGGTGCCACGTAGGTTATGGTTGCGCTGTGGTAAGTGTGTTAGGTGAGGTGTAGGGTCTTTAGTGTTGTTTTAGGTTGGTTGGCATCCGGTCTTTAGCATTATGCTGCTTTGTTTTTGGGGTTGTGAGCGGGCTCCAGGTGGACGGTGTCTTTTAGGTATATTAGTGGGTCCATTTGGTGTCGTGACTGGTATGTTGGTGTATTTACGTGATGGCCACACGTACATGTGGGGGATTGTTTTGGGTGGAAGTTTTAGTTGGGAGATCTTTCTTGTTTCAGAAATGTAAGGAGGGAGAAGTGTTGTAGTGTATCTCTGAGTGTGGGTGACATCACTGACCGTGGAATGTGGTGATGTCAGTGAGTGTGGAGTGCTATGGTGTTCTGTTCTGAACATAGTGTTCTAACAGTTACAGTTGGAAAATGTAAGCTGGCATGAAGGGACGTGCCAGTGTCTTCCTGGCATATACTACCAATAAACCTACAAGTAACTCACCTGCTGGTCCAGGTGTTGACTTCTTCAAGAAAATATTCTCTCTTGGTTTTGTGTGTGTGTTGATTTTATGGCAGGCAAATGGCATTCGTCCTGTGCAATGTGGGTGGTTATGAATAGGCAGTGTAATGACATGTATTGCATGCCACTTCCAGACGCACCCGCCATCCGCGCAACTCCTCACAACAGCCTAACCACATGATTCCGGAAACACGCCGGCCGCACTTCGGCGTCTAGTCCCCATTCCTCGACGATTGCAACTATTGGGTTTTCCATGTGCTACCAGGCTTGGACTGGCCCTTTCGGTCGTTCGGCCCGTGGCCGAATGAAGTTGGGGACCCTGGGGGCCGGTTTTTCCGACAGGCACACTGGGCCGTTTTATTTTTGTAATTATTTATTTTTTTACTTTTACACACACACACACCGTCTTTGTGTGCAGCGCCATGCCATGGTGGCGTGGCCATGCCCGCGACCGGCGAGAGCAGAGCTGCTTGCCTGTGCCTCGGCGGAGGAGGGGCTGGGCACGGCAGCTCACCTCGCCTCTCAGGCGCTGTCTGCAGAGTCACTAGTCTGCAGCTAATCAAAGCAAGGTAACAGAGATGGTTGGTGTTACCTTACCTCTTGCTTTGATGATTTGATTTCATGCATGCATCTTATGATGCATGCATGTTAATGCAGTCTGCAGCAGCCAGCAGATGCATATCACAATATGGGGGCCCAGGCCACCGGCAGGCGTGCCGCCGGCCGCCACTGCAGGGGCCAGCTCCGTGCAGTGATCGCTCCTTGGGCGGGCCGGCACGGCTGAGGTGCTAATTGTGCACATTGCGAATGCGTAATTAAGCAAAACAAAAGCATTTGGAAAACAGCTCCTGACCCTGGGGAGCCGTGGACGGTGGGCGCCTGCCTGCCGCTGCCTGCAGGACTTGGAAGTTGGATTGGATGATGAGAGCTGGCTGGGCGGCGGGCCTGGGGCTCCGCCCCGCTGCCACTGGCATTCCACACTACAGAGAGACAGTTGCTTTCAACTTTGCAGGAAGTAACAACACATTGTTGCACTTCGTCGCAAAGTTGAAACGCAACCTGTGCATGGGCGGGGAGCCGCATCATTCAGTCACGAATGCCATTGCCAAGTTGAGCGGAGCGGCTCAGTCCTCTGTATTATGCGTGCTGCCTGAAGTAAAACAAACAGGTCACACAAACTAACACATTCTTGGCTTGAACGGGAAACCGTGCGTTGCCCGTGTTTTATACCGTGCGTGGTGGGTGCTGTGCTACATGTGCAATCAATCAATGAATGAATGAGCCCGTTCTGAGACGGTCTGGGGTGGTGGGCATGTGAGGGCTGTGCCAGGCTGTGTGAAGTGAACTCGTGGCTTCACTGGCTGGCAGCCTGGCTTAAGCATGTTTGGTGCATCAGTGCGTGAGTGTACTGTGTGCAGACAGTGTGCTAAACTGAGAGGACCCGGGGTGCGGCGGTGCCTGTGAGATTCTGCATGCTGCCTCCCTTGGGCTGGGGTCTATGCCCGTGCTGCGACTCTGCGAGAGAGGCCATGGGTCTGTGATTCTGCACGCGAGTGCGCCGCCCTTCCACTGCTCCCACCACTAGTCTGGAAGATTCTGCACCATACATTAGCTTTTTTTTGTACATTTGTGTTCCACGGACAGTACTGTGCATACAAGATTCCACTGAAACAATAGCAATTTACACAGAAAACAATAGCACACGCTGACACGCACCCACTGTAGAGCAGTCACAACTGTGCTTGGGTTCTCGTTTATTTTATTTTTGTGAGCGTGCCGTAGTGTTTGTGCTGCTCCCATGCGCATTTTCCAACTGTTCTATTTTCGACGTTCTCGGGTCTCCATTTGTCTTGTCTCAGGTCATCGCCAGAGTCCCAGAGCCCGACTTTGCCTAGATGGCGTCCTGTGTTAAAACAAAGTTTGAGCCACCTTTTTATCCCCACACGGCAAACACATCGTGACAAATACACAATATTGAGCAATATTCCCTCATGGAGCACTGCCTGGTGTTACGCATTTTATTGATATAAATATGGCTAATTGACTACTGTTACGTATATAGCGGAGGGTTGATGAGATCAAAGGGTTATGTATTTGACCTCCAGACATTATGTGTGTGTGTCCTACAGAATACAAGGTATTGTGATGATAAAGCACACCCACAACATGGAATGCTGTGGCAGCATGGCCTTATAATGGGTGGAGGTGAGCTAGCATTCCAAAGATGGTAGTACGTTACTCTGCCCCGAGCCTCACAATTTGTCTATGGTGTGTCTGTGTCTGGGCATTTTGTGCCGATCCATGGCGAATGAGTGGGTGTTTGGCCATTTGATGGCACTGATGGTGTGATTGTCTTGACTTTTGTTCACAATAAATGGTATATGATATAGCTCCTTCGCTGGGAGGATAGCTCATGTGCAACGTATTGGTATCAATAGCTGGTCATGTGCTTATAGGCTGGAGTCAAGCATGAAGCTCAAATGCCTACGCCAAAGGCCTAACTATTGGCTTTTTGAGTGATAGGTTTTTGTGTTTCTCTTCCCTCCTTCTAGGATCTAAAGTTCTCTTTGTTTCTTAAGCCAGAGCACTTGACATTTTCAGTCATTTCCGTGGGGGGTTGTTGCATACAGCTTCAAGATATAGTTAGTCCTGTTATAGTGACACTCTCTAACAGGGGTTTGAGATTTCTAGCTAGGTTTGAGCAGGCACTGCCAGAACATGTGTCTCGTTCTTGGCGTAGTTCTCTATTTGGGTCTACTTGCATGTTTCTCCCTCCCCACACACTTTTTAAATCTTTACCTTTAAAATGTGATTATGTCAGCCTAATGCAATCATCTCCCAAAGACAGTGATCAGTCACAGACTGATTTTGGCTTGTTTTGACACCATTATCGTGATGTAGAAAAGTTGTCAGACTTTGAGAACACCCACATTTTACAGGTAAAGCAGAGTGGGATTACATTATTTTCCAAAAATCACACTTTGGCTAACAGTGAAGCTGAGATTCTCTCTCACACAAACTTGCAGTTTGTTGTTATGCATGGCATTAAGAAAAAATTGAGTATTCATATAACACAGACTTTCTTTTTTTGCATATCAAACTAGCAGACATCAGATATAAAATATGCTTTAAAAGGGGAGTTTTATTATCGCCTTCAATGACTATCAATAAAGGTATTTGGTAGATAACCAGAGCTGTGTTTGGGCATTTAGTCCAAAATGTTCCATCAGATTTACATAATAAAAAGGGCACTGCTAAAGTGTGTTAAAAAAAATTATTGCCCTGACCCTCTGGAGGAGCTGCCCACTAAGGGGTGTCCCAAGCAAATCAATCCATAACCCACATTAAACCTCATAAGGGACCCCATGGCTAACAGGTAAAGTCCAATTAGCAAAATTGAGCTTCGTGTCGGTTGTGTTTGGCAGCTCTGGAGCTGCACGATTGGCTCTCCTTTTGCTCTGCATTGTGGGCCCTGTAGGACACATTATGGGCGCTGCTGGTGGGGGAGGGAAGAGGGTACCTCCTTCCTGAATTGCAGGAGGGTGGGTGAATGCCTAATGTTGATGACAGAGGTTCCCCATGCATGTGGGCATAGATGAGATGTTTTATTTTGCAGTTCTAATCTGACCAGGTCATGGCTTCTTGTGGAGGCTGCAGCCAGAGAAAGGGACCCTGTTGGCTGGCTAGGTAAGAAAGAGAATGTGACAGCATTGCAGATAGGGCTGCTGATCTTGAAGGCAATGCATGCTTGTAGGGGCATGCAGTGTAGTTCGACGAGTGTGAGCATAATGTGGTTATATTTGCAGAGGCCTTTAATGGGGCAGGGAGACAGTGGCGCACATGGTGCTTCCACCACCACGTGAAAAAGCATAAGGGCCTCTACTGCGTATTCGAAGTTACTGTATGGATGGGCAGGGTTGATTTTCAGCAAAGGAGAGCATTGGTAGCAAGCCGTCTAGGTTTTCTTTTGCATTTTTATTCTGAAGGTGAGATGGCACTTACTGCAGTGCCCGTAAATGGAGAATAACTGTTTTCAGTGCGGCGGTGATTGATGTCACTTTTTTTGCTGTTTCATAATTATGTTACTCTTAGACAATTTTATGGCATGTTGTCAGTTCATTGACCCTGGAAGGATGAAGGGCTGAGTTGGCCCTCAGGGGATTCTGAGCTGTGATTTAGATAATACACAGATGGTGGAAGCAAGTGCAAGTGCTTTAAGCATGTGGCAGCAGGTTGACACCCGAGCCAACAAGGACTGGCCTGTCCTTCACCAAGCCCTTTAAACACGTTGTTCTTCTTTGTATGGAATGCAAGGAAACACTTTATAGCTTTCCCGTGAGCTTACGTTGTCGTAGCGGGCCTGCAGTGCCTGCATTCTGTGAGAACCCTGAGGCTTCACTCGGTCTCTGAGCACGTGGCCCGTGCCGTGGGTGCAGTGAGTGTGTGCAGGTCTGAGGCGGGACTGGACTGTGTGCGTGGTATATCTCTGGGCCCAAGGGAATGGCTTGCAGGTTGCTTGTGAGTTTAGTGTTGTTGTGCTCCCTTCAGCTGAGGGTGATGGGAGCCCGAGTTTGAACCGCCAGCCACCCAACCATTGCAGGAGTCAGGTTTGTCTATCCACCGTGCCAACAATCTTTACTTTTGAAACAAGAGCAAATAGCTTCCATGCCAGCAGCCGCCTCAACTTCAAGGTGAGCAAAATCTGGGCCAATGTTTGGGATTAGTTGTCACTACCCCCCCTCCCCCATCCTATCCAACCACCGTCACCCTAACCCTTCTTCCCTGCTGGAGTTGCAGAGCCCTGTATAAGCATTGACTTGCAGCATGTCCCAAAACTGCAGTGGGGGTGGTTGGTTCATGCCATACCTGCGCCTCGGAGCTTTGGACGGACCCCGTCACAGAACTGTATGCAAAGTAATGTTATTTTATGAGTTGTGTTGTAATGTAACAGACACATGAACCCTCCATACGTAGCATTTTCTGTAAAGTCGTGAATTGACGTGATTCACGGATGATGGTTTGAGGGCCACTTTTTTTTTAGGCGAGGGGTGGCCCACTTTTTTGAGGCGAGGGGTGGGCCACTTTATTTTTGGTGTCCGGGCCTATTTCTTGTCCCAGTCCGACCCTGTGTGCTACCATACGAAACCAATTGCAAACGGTATGAGTTTCTACCCAATTTTGCAAAGAAAGTGCTGTACAATGCATCTCTTTAACCCAATGTTTTAAACTTGTTCTTGGGGGTGAGAACCCCCCTCAGGCACTGCTTGTTTGGTTTGGGCTCCCTCACTGTGCTCTGTCGATCCTGCATAATTGTCGCAAACATTTAAGCTTCTTCATTTCAGAAGTTCACCAGTCACTGTGTGTGATGTGTGTTTTAATGTGCACACAGGGTCACGTAGCAATCCTATATATCTTTAGGCATTTGATACATACTGTAGTCTGCCATAAACCTTTCTTCAGCAGAGAAATCAAATTTTGCTGCAGTTGTAGCAATAAATCATTTTGATTCTCCACACAAACAAACTCAAGGGGAGATATATATCTCGCGGCTGCTGTTTGCGGTGGAGCCGCAGTGCAAACAATTGTCACGGGGCCTCAACACGCTTGGCACCTACTCCCCATTCTTCAAAGTGGGAGTGCCGTCGTGCTGCAGAGTGCCAGCATGCTGACTGGCAGAGAGTGTTGCTGATTGGCCAGCTCGTATTTAGGTGCTGAAGCCTTTATAAAGGGCTCCCGGGAGCCAGAACTAGATCACAGCGCACCTTCCACCCCGAGCGGGCATCGCTGCTGGAACACGGACCTCCCCAGGGCATGCACTGAACTGCAACTAGAGCGCCGCGACGCCCCCAGGTGAGTGCAGGCGCCCACCTCGCCCTGCAGCTTCAGTTTCTTTTCCTTTACATTCCATATTCCTAATTCCCCCAGCGACCCTCCTCTAGCTGCATAGTCGCCCGGCATAGCGCCTCGCATTCCTAACTGGGCATCCAGGCGCTAGCCCAGCCGGGCTGGCGCTGTCCCGTTACATGAGGCGCGCCGCTCAGTCCCTCGCCCTGAATTCCACTGCCAGGGTGCTGGCCCAGTGCTCCAGTGAGTGCTGCCCCACTGCCAGGGTGCTGGGTTGGGTGCTGTAGCGTGCTAGCCCAGTGCTCCAGCGAGTGCTGCCGCGTGCTGCCCCATTGCCAGGGTGCTGGGTTAGGTGCTGTAGCGTGCTGGCCCAGTGCTCCAGCGAGTGCTGCCGCGTGCTGCCCCATTGCCAGGGCGCCGCAGCATCTGTTCAAGTTCAGTCACTTGTTCTGCAAACTTTTCAAGCGGGCGCGTTACATGTTCTCAAGCTCCTGCGATCAGCCGCTCCCCCAGGGACGTGCTCCTGTGCTCAGCCACACATTCATATTCTCGGGTGCGTTATAGACATAAATGCGCAGGTATTCTATTCAATGTAAAGCGAGGCACAAGCGTGGAACCTATTTCTAAGAAGCCTCAACTTCTGATAAGAGTGAAAATGAGGGGTGGAGTGCTGCCCAGGGTCACACACACTGAGGGGTGGAGTGCTGCCCAGGGTCACACACACTGAGGGGTGGAGTGCTGCCCAGGGTCACACAAACACACTGCAGGGTGGAGTGCTGCCCAGGGTCACACAAACACACTGAGGGTGCAGTGCTGCCCAGGGTCACACAAACGCACTGAGGGCGGAGTGCTGCCCAGGGTCACACAAACACACTGAGGGGTGGAGTGCTGCCCAGGGTCACACACACTGAGGGGTGGAGTGCTGCCCAGGGTCACACAAACACACTGCGGGGTGGAGTGCTGCCCAGGGTCACACAAACACACTGAGGGTGCAGTGCTGCCCAGGGTCACACACACTGAGGGGTGGAGTGCTGCCCAGGGTCACACACACTGAGGGGTGGAGTGCTGCCCAGGGTCACACAAGCACACTGAGGGGTGGAGTGCTGCCCAGGGTCACACAAACACACTGAGGGTGGACTGCTGCCCAGGGTCACAGAAACGCACTGAGGGTGGAGTGCTGCCCAGGGTCACACAAACACACTGAGGGTGGACTGCTGTCCAGGGTCACACAAACGCACTGAGGGTGGACTGCTGCCCAGGGTCACACAAACGCACTGTGAGTGGAGTGCTGCCCAGGGTCACACAAACGCACTGAGGGCAGAGTGCTGCCCAGGGTCACACAAACGCACTGAGTGTGGAGTGCTGCCCAGGGTCACACAAACCTGCCTTCTTTTTTCACCCTAAATACCCCCCCCACACACTTCCTAGATTTCTTTGCGGGAGGGCTTATTATTTTCCTAATTACATGCAGAATGGACCTGGGACATGCCTCGTGGCGAGATGTGCAGACATTGCCAGGGCGCTTTGTACTCAATGTAGTGCCAGTGAAGGCAGTACTAGGTACTAGTCAATGTTCAGAACCTCCCCAACACCCCCGCCCCGCAGTTTTGCACGGCGCATCGCGGCACATTCAAATTCTCGGGTGCAGTATAGACGTAAACGCGCAGGTATTCTATTCAGTGTAAACAGAGGCCCAAGCGTGCAACCTGTTTCTAAGAGGCCCCCATTTCTGACAAGAAGAAAAATGAGGGGTGGAGTTCTGCCCAGGGTCACACAAACACACTGAGGGCAGAGTGCTGCCCAGGGTCACACAAACACACTGAGGGCGAAGTGCTGCCCAGGGTCACACAAACACACTCTGGGTGGAGTTCTGCCCAGGGTCACACAAACACACTGAGGGCGGAGTTCTGCCCAGGGTCACACAAACACACTGAGGGCGGAGTTTTGCCCAGGATCACACAAACACACTGAGGGCGGAGTGCTGCCCGGGGTCAATCAAACGCACTGAGGGCGGAGTGCTGCCCAGGGTCACACAAACACACAGAGGCTAGAGTGCTGCCCAGGGTCACACAAACGCACTGAGGGTGGAGTGCTGCCCAGGGTCACACAAACGCACTGAGGGTGGAGTGCTGCCCAGGGTCACACAAACACACTGAGGATGGAGTGCTGCCCAGGGTCACACAAACACACAGAGGCTAGAGTGCTGCCCAGGGTCACACAAACACACTGAGGGCGGAGTGCTGCCCAGGGTCACACAAACACACTGAGGGCGGAGTGCTGCCCAGGGTCACACAAACACACAGAGGCTAGAGTGCTGCCCAGGGTCACACAAACACACTGAGGGTGGAGTGCTGCCCAGGGTCACACAAACACACTGATGATGTTCAGGGGTATCCTCTTTCCAGAACAAACTGAATGTGTCCCAATGCACCATGCAAAACTCGAGGTGGTCTTTTGGATGTTCTAAGTGGTACCACAATGAGCAGATTTCATTAAAGTGCATTAACTGTACTCGGGTCAAATGTCACACAAATCAATTTAATAAAGGAAACCAACAATAGACATAGGAGGAAAGCAGTTGGTTAGAACAACTGGCAGAATACTGGCCCCTACCACTAGACACAGTTCTGTGTGGAGATCACCCCCCCACCTGTAAAGTAAAGATATATCACAAGCCCAGTCCATATATTGTTCAATTAGTCTTATTCCCTTCTACAATGTTTCTACCACTGCAATGTACCTGGAATAGCAGAGTTCGGCGACGGATCCTTCTTGAGCAGCTCCCTTTAAAGCAGGAGCCACGGATCGTCGAGATCCCTCAAAGAAAGTGAACTCGGCATTGAGGCAGCAGCGTCAGTCCCGGCAGTGCTTTTTGATGATAGGTCGAAGACGTCCTGCAAGGAAGAGGCGTGCAGGGCACCTCAATGTCGATAGTTCAGGACCGTAAAGAGTTTGAAGAACTGTGGCCCAGCAAGGGCATCGAGTCGTCCGGCATCTCTACGGTCTTTGGGTGGCGGGAAACCCACTGGTGCATGCTCCTCGGTGCGTCGACGGCCTGGCCTTCTCCGGTGGGATAAAACGGTCGGCTATGAGAACGAGCATGTCCGGGAATCAAAATGTCTTAATCAAGGAATCCTTGCAGCTCCGGTCGTCAATGGCACAGCATCAGGCGGTCCCTGCTTCTGGGCAACACGGCTTCAACGGGCCTCCAGCATTTATATAGCAAACCTGCAAACCCTGGTTGACGACGGTGGACGGAATGTCTGGTGCTTATCTTCGTTCTCCTCGGCGGTCCCCATCTCCGGTCGGCAGCCTGTCGAGGGTCTGATATCCAGGGAGCTTCGGCGAAGGTTAGCAATGCTCGATGGTCCCTCGGAGAACGGGAAGAGTGCGCTTAACCAGATCCTCTCTTGGATCAGTCTCGACGTCACGGCAGCTTTCAGATTGCAGTGAAGGTAACAGCAGTCATTCTTCTTCTTCGGGTTCGGCTTCGAAATTCAGCTTCAGTTTCTACTTCAGCTCCTGAGCTAATTCTAGCAGTGAGAGGCCCCCAGATATACTAGTTGATCTCCCATTCATTCTGCTGGGTCACACTCAGGCAACCAATCACTCAGAAGGGCATTCAGCAGTCAGTCAGCCAATCAGGCATACAGTGCATTCAGGCCACCCTCCTCCCTCTCAGACACTCACAACAAGAAATGTGGATTGGGACAAGTTCTCAGCCATTCAACACTACACACTGCATTCATACCAGTTTCGGGCAGGGCTGTCTCAGTCATTGTGTTTCATACTGCAAACCAGACATCCACAACAAGTGCATATTGATCACACACTCCATTCACTCAGGTCGCACAACATACAGTCACTGGGAAGGCTCCAGCCAGTCTGGCCTGGACTTCACTACAATACCATATATGTAACTTCCACCCAACAGCCAGTAGGGGGGAAGGGACAGAGACAGGGCTTCCCAGGTCTTTGGGAAAACAGGGTAACAGGTAACAGGCAATAGAAAGCAAGTAGTTTGGGAGTGGCGCGCATGCCCAGTGCGGGGAGGGGGCACATTTTGGTGTTTCGCCCTGGGCACCAAATGGACTAGAAACTGCCCTACCCCTGACATACCCCCATCATTTCAATTGCCTACAAATGTATGCATAAGAGTGCGGGTGCTAACGACAAAGGCTTTACATTATTAATTGCTGAGCCTTTGTTAAAAGTTCAGCCCCAGCACTGTTTACTGTGTGTGTGTCGGGCCCTCTGCTACCACGGCTCTGCACTTCAGCCAGCTCAACTCAACATCGCCCAAAAATGTTAGGGGGGCTAAAGCCACGTCTCCTCAATGGCCGTTGTGCCACCGTCTCACGTTTTAGTTGTACGTATGCATGTGTGTTGTGTGCACACAGGGCATGTCAATGGAGGTGCGAGTGAGTGTGTGCAGGCATAGGTGTGTTGACTGTGTCTGTGAAAGAATGATAAACAATACATTATTTGTTTGTATGTTGTCAGTGGAATGAACTTTGTCAATGTTATGTTCTGTAACTGGGTGAAGATGTCTGGGGGCTGTTAGGGAGAATTCTCAGAAATGTGCGAATTCCTCTCTACCTTAGAGACCCCCAGCTCTTTTGCTTGTCTCTAGGACTTTCTCATTTTTACTTGGAGTTAGTGAGACCCTTTTTTTTCCCACTCTCTCATGTATTTCTTTTTTAAACTGTGTCTTTATTAATTTTAAAAAATGTAACATTGTATACAACATTTCATCCCCCACCCCTTCCCCCTTCCCCCCTCCTCTCCGGAAAAGTTTAGTCCATTCTCTGTCTTTCAGGAATTTGCTGATTCACTGAGCTACTTCAGTTGAAGAGGTCCAGTGTCCTTATTTTATGTGGGCACCATTGTTCATTGTAGTCCGACTGGAGGTACCCCAGAGCTATACCCCAGTCTGTTCTGAACTTTTGATGTTCCCTCTGGATAGAGTAAGTTATTCACTCCATGGCTGGGTATGACCATACTCTTCTCATCCAATCCACTGTGAGTGGGAGGCTATTTCCATCCATGCCCCTATCAGTAGAACCATAAAGTTTCTTTTCTGTGTCACGTTCCACTGTTTGCCCCTGTTGTCCCAGAGGCCCCCCAGCCACACTTGTTCCCCTCAGCCCTTCGCCTCTGGGAACATTCCCTGCATTTGAGTTTTCACCTCTCCCCAGAAAGTACTTGGGCTCGGGCAGTCCCACCAGACATGTCGCCATTGTCCTCGACCTCCACATACCCTCCAGCATCTATCTGGGGTAGTGCCATACATTGCGTGTAGTCGTTCTGGCGTGTAGGGCCATTGCATCATCATTTTCATCCACATTTCCCTTGTTTGAATGGCTTTAGTGAGCTTCGGTATTCTGCCCCATATAAATTCCCACCTGTCCATGGGGAGTGAGGTTTTAAGTGTTTTCTCCCATCTTTTCATGTATTGCCACTTTACCGTTTCTTCTTGTGCGTTTAGGTATCTATGTGTATTGGAGACAAACCTGTGAGTACCTGTGAGTCATTCTGTACGTTTCAAACGGGGTTAGAGCTCTAGTCGCCGCGCTTTGTATGCGCTGCGTACTCAACCAATGGTGTATTTCTTCATATTTGTATCTGTCTCTGGGGGACAGGCTAAACGATGTCTCGCATTTCGCAACTGATTTGATCTGCTGGTCTTGAAACATATCTCCTACCATTTTACACCCCGCCTCTTCCTGTTTCCGAAATGCCCCCTTTTCCATTCCTGGGGGGAATTCCGGGTTTTTAAATAGTGGCATAAAAGGGGCTGGTTCCTTTGTTAGGGTCCCTTTCAGTGTGGCTTTGTACCATAGACTCATGGTCGATTTCATTATTTCACTTATATGGACATTGGGGTGTTTGTGTTGTTTGCTGATCCATAGGAGGTGTCTGGGGGATGTTGTCGCCACCGCCCTATCCTGTGCTTCTCAAATTTTCTCTGCATTTACGGTATCCATTCTTTCAGGACCCATAGCTGTGCGGCTCGTAGTATTTCCTGAAGTGTGGGAGGGCGCACCCCCCCTCTTTTCTATGGGCTGTCAGGACCGCGCTCGATACCCTAAGAGTTTTATTCTGGCATATGTACGCTGACACCATCTTCGTGAGGGACTTAAAGAAGGCTGGGGGAATTCTAATCGGGAGGGCCTGAAACAAATACATTAGTTTTGGCAGTATAGTCATTTTCACCGCCGTTATTCTACCCCACCAATTCAGTAGGTTCATTTTGGTTTTTATCTAGGAGCTGAGGGTAGTTATGAACATATAAATCTTCCCTTTTCCCCCTGAGTGTAATTCCCAGGTAATTAACCCCTTTGTTCGCTATTTTCAGTTGTAGGTCTGTCGCTACTGCTTGGATATTTCCCCTGTTCCCTGCCAGTACCAGGATCTCTGTTTTTTGCCTCTTAATTTTAAGCCCTGATACCTCTATTTCGCGCATGAGATGCAGGAGTGATCTTTCCGGGTCACCTAGCGCCACTAACATATCATCCGCGTATGCTATTATTATGGGCCCGTCCCGCCATTTCTATGCCTCTGATCTCTGATGATTCTCTAATTTTTGTCAGTAGGGGTTCTAGGTATAATGCATTTAGTAGTGGGGATAGCGGGCATCCTTGCTTGGTGCCTCTCTCTATTTGTAATATATCGGATAGCCCCCCCCCCTGTTCACTGCAAGCCTTATCGTCGGGGAGTTGTAGTTAGCGCGGACCATATCTATGAAAGCTTTGCCCATGCCCATTTACTTCGGTATTAAGAAGAGGAACGACCACTCCACCCGGTCGAACGCTTTCTCTGCGTCTATGGCGACCACGGCTGCGGGGAATTGAGTGACCCAATTTTTTCCACTAAATGTAAGACCCTTCTAACGTTATCATGTGTTTGTCTGTTTGGGACAAACCCTGATTGATCTAAATGGATGAGCTTCAGGAGGAGTTGTGCCAGCTTTGTGGCTAGTATCTTGGAGTATAATTTTGCGTCCAGGTTGATTAGTGCTATCGGGCGGTACACGCTTGGGAGTTGTTCATCCTTCCCCTTTTTGTGGAATACCAATACTTTTGCTTCATTCATGGTTTGGGTGACGTTCCCCCTCTCTTTAAATGAGTTGAAGAGGTCTGTGAGGACGGGGGCAAGAATATCTTTATATGTCTTATAGAACAGAGCAGTGTGCCCATCTGGGCCTGGGGCTTTATTTTTGGGGAGGTCCTGAATTGCTTTGTTTACCTCTTCTAATGAGATGTCCCTGTCCAGGTGACATTTTTCTTCCTCTGAAATTAATGGGAGGGTAACCGCTTCTAGATGTGCCTTCTGCCGTTCCATCCCCGGACGGTCCGAGGAGCACAGCTCCTGGTAGAAGCGTTTGAATATATAACGTTTTTATCTGTCCCATGTCGTCTTTGAGGGCCTCTATTGTCTGGGACTGCTCCTTCCCTTTCAGTTGTCTAGCTAAGAGTTTGTCGGCCTTGTTAGCTTTCACATAGTACCAATGCTTGGTGTAAAGGAGGTCCCTCTCCGCCTTTTTAGTGTTTCCAGCTGCCCTTGGACGTGTCTTAGGGTTTTTTGGAGTTTCCTAGTTAGTGTTTGTATGACCTTAGCTTGGATCGCCCTAATGTTTGCCTCCAATTCTGCTTCCCATTGACGGATCTGTTTCTCCCTCTGTGATTTATGAGCTATGAGGTGTCCCCTTGTGACCGCCTTCAGGGCCTCCCAGAGAGTTCCTGGTGTCTATGTAGTCTGTAATGTGCTCTCTGAGAGTCTGTCCCATGACCGGATCTCTTGACGATGTCTTCTGGAAGGTGCCAGCCCTATAGTCTTGCGTGTTTTTGTGACCAATGGAGGGAGGCCCAGACTGGGGCGTGATCAGAGAGAGTTGTTGTGCCCATCTCAGCCTGCTGTATTTTCCCTAGGAGCCCCACCGTGGCCCAAAGATAATCTATTCTTGAGCCCGTGTTGTGTACGTGTGAGAAATAAGTATATCCTCTCTGGTTGCCCTGGCTCTATCCACTTGCACCTCTCAGATAGAGGCGGAGGGTTCAGGAAAGGGGTGGGAACCTTCATTAGTCCTCCGGCTCTATCCACGTGCACCTCAGATAGAGGTGGAGGGTTTGGGAAAGGGGTGGGGACCTTCATTAGTGCCCTGGCTCTATCCACTTGCACCTCAGATAGAGGTGGAGGGTTCAGGAAAGGGGTGGGAACCTTGATTAGTGCCCTGGCTCTATCCACTTGCACCTCAGATAGAGGTGGAGGGTTTGGGAAAGGGGTGGGGTCTTTGATTAGTGGCCTGGCTTTATCCACGTGCACCTCAGATAGAGGTGGAGGGTTCAGGAAAGGGGTGGGGTCTTTGATTAGTCCTCCGGCTCTATCCACGTGCACCTCGGATAGAGGTGGAGGGTTCAGGAAAGGGGTGGGGCCCTTGATTAGTCCTCTGGCTCTCGGAGAGGATGCTAGAGAGCTGACCAAAATGGCCACTCATCTGAGCTCCCGTGTGGCTCTTGATAAATCCTGGCTAATCGAGACTGATCCGGTGGGTATTAGACCCAAAAACTTGCATGAAATCTGACAAGAGAAGCATAAGACCGTTCACCCCAAAATCACAAAGTTTGGAGAACCAGGAGCAGAGCAACGGCCCATTGGGCAGCCAGACCAGAAACGAAAAGGACGCACTGGCCTGCAAACACTCCGCCGCCGCCCAATACCTCTCAGTGAAAACAAGCCCAGGGATCGAGCAAAGAACTGGAGGCACGTCCAGAGGACTATTCAGAGAAACCAGTCAAGACGCATAACACCAGCCCCCCACAAGAAGTCCTCCAACTACACGTCAGTGCTGGGAGGGCGCAAGAACGAGTCCCAGCCCCGCCGCCATAGCACGCACAACAGGGACGCCAGCCGGCACGCCAGACCAGGTTCTGAGGCACCCAGTGTGAAAAATCCTGATAAAGGAAAACAAGCGGGGGGGCTCCGATGGGACATCGGAACCACGGCTGCCGAAAGACACCCACCTGGGCTGCTAGCAAAGCCGTAGACGTCTGCGGAGGGGCCCCGGCAAGCACTCGGCCAGCGAGCGGGCACAAGGGTAAGCTGCTCGCTGGGGCAGAGATGAGCAGCATCTCACCCGACATAACCCAAAACACAGCCCGTTGGGGGAGAGGGCTGAAGAGGCGCTCCACCAGCGCTCCGGAGACCAGGCCAACAGCGGACAAAACGTGACAACGAGAACTCTCCACCCAACAGTATATATCGGCGATGACGGGAGACACCTGCTGCGGGCCACGGCCCTCCTCGCCGACAGCTACTACCAGAGGCTGGAACATCTTCCCCGACATCCATAGCAGACTGAGAGCTGGTCCCAACGGCGAGGCACCGAAAAGGACCATCACAGACCTAAGGTACGGAGGCCCGGGGGGTGCATACCCATTGCTGTGACATATCAAGCTGGGACTAGACTGTGCTGAGAACCCCAGCGACACCCAGAGAGCGAATCCTGGTCCTGACACTCGGCCACACCCCGGTAATAAATACACTGATACTTCTCAGTGGGAGCACAGGGAGTGAGCCCATAATTGCCAATAGCAAGCCCCGTCAACGCCCGACACCAAGCGCTATATCAGCAAGACCAACACGTTGCATAAAGCAAACACCCCTGGGGTTGTGCATAAGGCAGTTCAATCCATCTAAGACCCAGCGATCATAAGACCCCCCACCCCCCGGCCACACGAACTCGAGCTCAGTGGACAACGGCCTAATACTCCTAAGCATATCCCATCAGTGCGAGAGGCAGAATCACAATCCCAGGACCAGTGCAGAACAGGCGCGCCCCACTGGCCTCTCACCACCACACACATAAGGAGACAAAGCGAACACAACGGATCAACATTGCCTTGCATCAGCAGCTCAGCCTCTACAGCCAACATCTTCCGATTCCCCCCTAATTTGCCCGACCACAATATGGGAAAAACAGATAAACTACAACGCAAGCTGAACTTTGAAGCTGGTACTACATCCAAAGCAGGCCGGGGTCTCCATCACAAGAGACACCCCACGAAGATGACCCCCCCCCGACCCCCAAGTCCCTAGACATCAGAGAAATTCTCCTTGAACTAAAAGCAGGGATTGGAGGCATTGACAGCGAAATTGATGGCCTCTCCTCCAAGGTGGATCAACTACATCGGCTGGACAAGCATGCTGACCGTCTAGACAATGTAGAACGAGTATCTGACTTGGACGACAACACAACGTCCCGGGCAACAAGAGTAACAACCTTGGAAACACAAATGAAAGCAGTACACGCAAAGAACAAAGACCTCGAAGGGCGCTCTAGGAGAAACAACGTGAGAAATGTAGGGGTCAGGGAACAACAGCAACAAACAAAAATGGAAGGCTATATCAAAACAATGTGTACAGAACTCTTTGGGTTCAGAAGACTGTTCGTCATTGAAAGGGCACACAGGATCCCATCCACGAGACCGATCCCAGGAGCCCCACCCCGCCCAATCATCGCAAAACTACTTAACTATAAAGATCGCGACGCGATTCTGAGACTTGCAAGAGAGAAAGGCGACCTGCACTACGACGGTGATTCAATCCACTTCTACCCAGACTTCTCCCCAACTGTCCAAGCACAAAGAAGATCCTTTATGAGTGTAAAACAAAGACTACGCGATAATCAGATACCCTACTCAATGCTCTTTTCTGCTAGACTTCGAATACAACACGAAGGGAAAATTAAATTCTTTCAGTTGCCTGAAGAAACCAATGCATATCTGGACCGAGCTGGATGTGGGCCTCCCAACAATAACCCACGTCTACCACAGAGGGATAGAGTACAGAGAAACCCGCCGTAACATGGCACCCGAATCCAACCAAGATGACGAATATCGCAACAGACCCATCGGAATCAACACAAAAAAGATAAGAGAGCCACAGGACTTGGGAAGCTCCCAATGCCCCTTGCACGGCACAGTTACAGTTCACAGGGTGGGAGCTAAAGGGGAGGGCACAGGAGACAAGCAATTTGGGGGTTGCGCGCGAGAAAGGGAGGGGGGAGAACAGGCAAGTTGGGGGACGCCGAGTTTAAGAATTTACAGAAGGTAACACATGCAACGAACCAAAACAAGACATCTTGAGCCCGACCCCCCCCGACCCCCCGCGCTGGAACGCACCAAGCCAAGACCCGGATATCCAACAATCAACCACAAGCCGACAAATATGGAGCCTTGAAAACAGCTCACCCGAAGGCACAGTAGCACTCAAATACCCAGCTGAAACACTGAGAAAAAAACGTACCTGTTCAACTTAACAACATGGAATATTAAAGGCAGCAACCAGTCCACCAAGACCAGGAAGATAAAACAGTACCCCCGCTGACACAAAACTGATATAGCCCTTATCCAAGAAACACATTTACACCCTTCCTCCGAAAACATGTGGGCTAAGGAATGGGGCTGCCACAGGTACTTTGCATCCTTCTCCTCATACGTAAGAGGAGTCGCCATCCTAATAAACAAAACGACCAACTTCAAATTAATAAAAACTCGACGGAGAAGAGATTATATTCATAAACTCCTATGGCCCAAACACGGACGGACCCAATCATTTCAACTGGATAATGTCCCATTTAGAATCAAACAAGAAAGTCAAAATCATTTGGGGAGGAGACCTCAACACACCGCTAGATCTGTGCAAGGATAAATCCCACAACACAACAACTCCCCCCTCAAAAGCAAGTCTGCAAATCACCGAGATATGTTAGGCATACGACCTCAAAGACATCTGGAGAAGCAAACACAGGGAATCCCAAGAATATACCTACTACTCCTGGGTCCATAAAACCAGCTTGAGACTAGACTACCTTCTCGTGTCCTCCGACAGCCAATATCAATGGGGCGAATGCCACATCCTTCCCAGGTCGCTATCAGACCATTCAGCAGTTACCCTTGAGTGTATCACGTCTCAAGAAGATCCCAAAAGACCGCACTGGAGATTTAAACCCGGAGCCCTCCGGGACCAAGTGTCCGCTGAGGCACTACGAGTCGAAATCACATCCTTCATAGAAATTAACCAGGGCTCCGTGGCCTCAGCAGGCACGCTATCGAAAACGTTTAGATGCTAAGTCAGAGTAGTCTGCCTAGCAAAAGAAAATGGGATACTCAAATTGGTAAGAAGGGAACTGATTACGAGCGAGACCAGGCTAAAAGATTTGGAACACACGCTTTCTTCCGCTAATGATCTTCGAACTCTAGCAATGCTTAAACAAGAACTAGGGACCTTTCAAACCACGGCAGAAAGGGAAATAAAATGTCTTACAAGACATCATAAGGTCCGACAATACGTCGAGGGACAAAAACCTGGGGCACTCCTAGCAAGACTTATAGCGATGGAGAGGAAACCCACGACGATAGAATCAGTCCTCAACCATACAGGAAACCCCGTCTACACCGAAGAAGAAATATTGGAGACCTTTCGCAAGTTCTACCAAGATCTTTGAGTCGCATTATACTGCCGACCCCATAGAACTAGCACAATACCTGGACACGATAGAGCTGTACTGGACGAATGCTGAACTTCGAGAATCTCTTAACCAGCTCATCAATAATGAAGACATTTCCAAAGTGATTAAGGAGCTACCAAACACAAAAGCACCCAGCCCAGACGGGCTAACGGGTGAATTCTATAAAGCCTATGCAGACCTCCTGGCACCACTACTGCTTCAAGTCTACGAAGAGGCCCTGATTAATGGACAACTACCGCCAACACTCTACATGGCCAACATTATCCTCCTTCTTAAACCCGGCAAACCCAAAGAAGACTGTGCGTCCTATAGACCCATATCATTAATAAATCTAGACAACAAAATGTTTGCTAAAATTCTTACCAAGAGACTATTCCCCCTAATGCCAGCTTTAGTGCTGGCTGATCAAGCAGGTTTCGTGTCAGGCAGGAATATCTCGTTTGGCATCAGAAGAATGTTTGGCTTGATGGAAGCTCTTGACCCAGAAAACCAGGCAGTAGTAGTACTATTAGATGCAGAAAAGGCATTCGACTCAGTTGAATGGCCCTTCATCTATTCAGTCTTAAAACGTATGGGCCTCGGCAAACGCTTTATACACTTGATTGCTCGACTGTACAAAAAACCCACTTCTTACATAACAATGGGCAACAAATGCTCAACCGAAATAAATTTACGACGAGGAACGAGACAAGGCTGCCCCCTGTCAGCATTACTATTTGCCTTGGTTATGGAACCCCTGGCCTCTGATCTAAGACTCTGCCACCTACATCGCGGACTCTCCCTAGGTACGCACAGGATGATAGTTTCCCTTTACGCAGATGATATTGCACTATTTTTGCAAGATCCCGCTGAAAACCTAAACCCAGTGATACACACAATACTGAAATTCGGCACTTTCTCAGGACTAAAAATGAATAACTCAAAATCGATAATATTCCCACTGACGGCAACCACCAAGGAATTCACTAATGACTATGGCTTCAAATGGCAGCACTCAAAAGTGAGATACCTGGGGATCTTTATGTCCAGATCCTGCCGTGATATTATGCAAGATCATTGTGAATCTGCATTAGTGACCATTCAAAACAAAGTCAACAGATGGAAAACACTCCCACTCACACTTTGAGGCAGAGTAGCCCTGGTTAAAATGGTCATCCTTCCTTCCAAAACTACTCTCTTCTCAAACATCCCACTAATCCTAACACAGAAGTTCATACACCGTATCAGAAGCGTGATCCATGACCTGGTGTGGGCAGGCAAAATTGCAAGAGTGGCATACACTAAGCTGACACTCTCGGTGGCACAAGGAGGACTAGCTCTCCCAGATATAGAGCACTACTACTGGGCTGCCCAAGCCCAATTCCTCAGCCATTGGTATGCTAGTCATTTTATTAGAACTCATGTCCAGATAGAGAGAGCTCTGGCAACACCTCACCTGCTCCGAGCCGTGATCTTTGGCGAAACACAACCACCCAGAACACAGATGAATATCGTTCACACAATGTATTCAACCTGGAAATAGATGGCAAAGAGCAGAATCCAAAACAGATATTCCCCCCCTCCTTCCGGCGAAATTTATTCCGGGACTACTGCTCACCACAGAAAAGATTTTCCTCCAATGGACAGAAAAACTACAAATAAAATCCCTTGAAGATCTGTTCCCAAACGGCACATTTTTGTCACCCCAACAAGCTCGGGAAAGGGGAAGCAACAATGCACTGGACACATTAATCTATTTCGGACTACGACATACCCTCTGAGCTAAAATCCCCCACGTTCCCAGACCAGCCCGCTACCTGGCCACTACTACACGCAACAATACAAGCTCAAGGAGAAGGGTGCCTGGTCGCAAACATTTACAAGTCCCTCTCGATCAGAGACTCCACCAAACTCAGGACCTAGGAGAAAATGGGAAAGAGCTCTGAATACCACGATAACTGATAAAGACTGGAATTATATTCTCTGTCTCACAAAAAAAGTGGCAATTAACACCAGATACAGGCAGATCCATTTCAATTTCCTCCACCAGGTGTACCATACACCGGCAAAGCTTCATGCACAGAAACCATCTGAATCCGCTGCATGCAACCGGTGCGGCGAACCAGAAGCAGACTTTGTGCATCTGGCGTGGTTATGCCCCACAATTGCCAAATTCTGTAATGCAGTCCTAGAGAAAACGTCAGCAATTATCGGAACACAACTAGAGGCGGACCCACTAATGACACTGCTAGGGCTCACCAACCAGACACAGTCCGCCGACTGATGAATCTACTTCTCGTCCTGGCCCGCCGCAGAAGAAGTGAATGTAATTGTGAAAGGCCCGGCCTCCAAGCTGGCAACAAGACATCACGTACTGTCAAGACGTGGAAACCAGCTTTATTAAAACGTTGCCATTACATGCACGTCCGCCAGATATATGGGGCCCATACATAGACTATTTGCTGTAATCTAACTGGGACTCACAAGCCTCGTCTCCAGATCATAGCCAACAACAACCAATCCAAAACACAACCTGACTTCTCGAGCTCATGTAATGTAACCCGTTATTACTGGCTCCAACGCACACCAGATCTGAAGGGTTGAAAAGGATGTAAAAAAGAAAGGGGGAGGGGGGAGAGATGAGGGGTTTGTTACACTTGTGATTGCCGGTGCATGGCCCTTGTATTTAATTGTCATGGAAAATCAATAAAGAAAGTTTAAAAAAAAAAGTCCTCTGGCTCTATCCACTTGCACGTCAGATAGAGGTGGAGGGTTCAGGAAATGGGTGGGGACCTTGATGAGTGCCCTGGCTCTATCCACTTGCACCTCAGATAGAAGCGGAGGGTTCAGGAAAGGGCTGGGGGCCTTGATTAGTGCCCTGGCTCTATCCACTTGCATCTCAGATAGAGGTGGAGGGTTCAGGAAAGGGCTGTGGGCCTTGATTAGTGCCCTGGCTCTATCCACTTGCACCCCAGATAGAGGCGGAGCATTTGGCAAAACGCTATATGTAGCAGTTTTAGATCAAACGGCAGCCTTTGACAATATTGACCTAACTTTACTTTGGGAGAAGTTGAAGAGGTGGGGTATTTGTCGAGGCCTCCTGACAGTAACAATACTGTAAGTGTCAGATGAAATACCCATGGAGATTTATCAAGCCCTATCACAGTTGTAAGAGGGGTTCGCCAGGGTTGTATTCTTGGGCCCATCTCTTTAATCTCTTCCTGGCAGATCTGTGGATGGAGTCTCTCTCATGATGGGGTGGGGTAGGGCCTGTGCCAAAATGGGGTGATTTAAGAGTACAAACCACTCGGGGAGAAACATTACTATTTTTTATATTCAATGCACCTCGTAACTTCCTGTTACATCTAGCATCACCGTTTCACACAAAACAAGGACAGGTACATGGTCATTAAGTCGCGAAGCTATTTTTCAAAGTCTATTATTGTGTTCCCTAAGCTTCACCCTAGCTAGAAGAACACCCTGTCCCTCCGTGGTGTTCTCCCCCTAGATGGCGATGGGGTGCCGCCTATCTAACAGGATAGGAAGGGGTAAGCTAACCCTAAAACTACAATGAGAAATGCATTCTTATTAAAAACTCAATCTGGCGACCAGTCCCATGATTGGCAGCGTCGCGGTAGAGCAGTTCACGTGGGTGTACTCAGTAAGTAGTGCACTACCATATAGTTATTCAACCTCTGCGAAGTGTGCTCGACCTAACCATGTAAACTGTAATAATTGCTCTGACATCTTTGCAAGAGGAAGTTCTCTTGGGCTTGAAGAACAGAATGGCTGAGGGCGAAGCAGCATGGACAGAAATATGGGCTTAGTATTTGGTGAAGTCAACTCACTCTGTGGATTTTTGATTTACATTGTGAGAAAAGTTGTTGTACTGATGGTTTTTGCTCATTTTTGCTGCCGTATTTTAGTATTTCTTTGTATTATCCTCCTGTTTTAGTTGAGTGTAAAAGTTTCTTGTAAACTGTAAAACACTTTTAATAATAAAAAAAACATTCGGGACGAGTGCTTTGGAGAGTGCAGTTAAGTGCAGGGACGACTCATACCACTTGCTGCACTTATACTGCTGATGTTGTGCGAACATTATTGATTATAAAACATACTGCAAACAACGTTTTTTGGGAAAACTAACCTTTGGACACTCGCCTCCACTTCCTACTGCCTACATAAGCACAAGGCCACGCGCATTTGCGTGCGCGCATTTGGGACGAGTGCTTTGGAGAGTGCAGTTAGGTAGTTTGGTAGGTGGGCTGTGGCTAGCCTGTAATTGCTAGTTATAATTTGCTTGTCAACCCATTGAAACTGGTTTACTGCTTGAACAGTCATTGCATTTCTGCACCGTGCCTTGGGTAAAAAAGTTGGCCGCGTTTTGTGCTCCCAAAGTCATTTATTTTCAGTGTCTGCCACTCGCTTTTTATTAATGTCACGCTAAAGTCAGCAATGCCTTATAACACTGACTTGCAGCAGCAGGCAATCATATGCAACCTGCAATAGTCGACGCATTCAGGTGAGAGATCGCAAGAGTAGTAAATCATGTACAGCGGATATCGGAGGGTACTCCAAGCCGTAGCCTAAAGCAGCCGTGGTAGTTCAACGGCGGGCAGAAACCAAACATGATTTATTAATTGACTTCTCCGAAGTCTCCGATATAACTATGGCGACTGTGGTCCTGGCCTCAGAGGAGGGTCGAGACTCCGAAGAACCAGTTACTCTTACTTCGGAATTGACTACAGAACATTCAGACGCAGTTAATGCACATATTAAGGTATTAAGGATATAGAATGCCAAGATTTAAAAAGAAAATACTTTTTATTGTCCATTTAGTTTATTACAAACTTTAGACACACAAAAAACCAGATCATAATCTTAAATTATAGAACTGTACAGTAGAATTAGGGCTACATGAAATACACATTTAAACAACATCTCTACATTTAATTTCATCCCAAATTAAGTTGATACAACAAGTTTATATGTGTTAAAATTACAGCACAAATATGTCAATTTGTACATTTCCTCAAAAATTCTTTCCATATATTAAAAGCTGCAGCCGTGATTACGATTGATGATGCGTCCAGTATGGGAGACCAACATTGGTCACCAGAGCAATTGTTGATATTAGTTCAAAAGTCATTTGTAACCACGAGAATAGAGAATGTACAGTGATTTATAATTCGGCAATACATGGCGTCCTGTCTCTATTTCTGTGGAACATAATTGACAAAGGCGGTCTTCGAAGGGAATTTTTTGCCAGGTTCCAAGTATATTCATAGTGGGGCGCAGATTGAGTCGTAGATGCAAAATAAAACGTTTGCGTTAGATAGAGCAGAACTTTAACAGATGAGTAGACGGTGAGTGTCTGTGGAAACTTAGTCCTAAAAAATCATTATCTACTTTTTGCCATAAAGTTTATTAACATTATTTGCTGTATCCCAATATCTAGCTTTTCCTGTTTTTTTTTTTCCTACGTAATTGGGGTCAGAAGTCAGCACGTCAGCAGTTAAGCTTAGTTCAGAAATAAATGTCATTGCAGTATTCGCAGATTCCGCGAGAGAACTATTTTCAACAACCTGATCCCTCTCTTTACCCATATGCAAAAAAAGGTCATTTGAGACCTGTTTGTTGCCCAAGAACGTCCCATATAAAAGGGTTCTTTGTACATCCCAAGATGTTTTCAGTGAGGTGACCCCCGAACTCGAGTCGCAACGCCTCTACAGGTACACATTTTGGGACATTTACAATCGATCTTAGTATTTTACCCTCCAATTGTTCCAATCAAGTGATCTGTTTGTTGTTCAGAACAACCGTGCCGTATAGTATAGTAGGTAACATACTGGTACAATATACTTCCAAAAGTCCCTCGATGTTATACTCACCACGGTGCATGATAAAGTATTTGAGGGCTGACCCTTTTCTCCACTTTTTTGGGGTGTTTTTTTTTTTGTTCTTTTTTCTTGATAGTAGGTAACACCAGGTTTTGAGCTGATCGAGAAAGCCACATAATTATATTTGAGCACTCTATCTAGGCGAGTCTCATCTATATCCCAAGCATATTTACCCTTGTCAGTTCCTTTTTTACTTATGCACAATATTTTGGATTCAGGTATATGGATAACATGGCGTTCTTTTTAGCATAGTCGGCCAAGGCGTTTATGGAGAGCTGTAGGCCGACTGGGGTGAGGTTCAGCATAACGATATAGTCGGCATATGATAGCCACAGTATCTTTGTAGTGTTTATGCTCAGAGGAAAGTTATTTATAGATGAGATAACAGTGCTCAGGTCCGCAGTGAAAAGATTATAGAAAATCGGTCCCAGCACACAGCCTTGTTTAAGGCCGCTATTAGTTTGCATATATTTAGTGCAGAGTTCCACCAAATTCAAGCGAGCTGTGATTGAGGTATTGGTATACAATTGCTGTACATAATACAGCAAATCTCCATCTATACCCCAGGCTAGTTTATCCCAGAGTAAAGCTTGTGGGACGAGGTCCAGATACAGTCTGCTCGTTTTTTGTTTTGTTTCCCCTGATAGGTATTGCAAGACACTTATATTTGTGATGGTATTATAATTTTTTCTGAATCCTGTTTGAAAAGGACTAAGTATTATCGTCGGCCCATCTGGTAAGTTTGCGCAAGAGAATATTAGGAAATATCTTTTGACTCTTATCCATCATGGCGAGTAATCTATAATTATGGGGGTTAAGTCTATCGTCCTTCTTGAAAATTGGAACCAAGATGGATTTTTGCCAACTATGTGGAATGATTCCAGTTTTTTCAATATGCTTATACAAACAAACCAGTATCTGTGCCCACAGAGTAGGATGGGCCTTAAGTACGACATTAGGGAGGGGCCGTGGCTAGAGAGCCATGTAACAGGACGTGTTCTAGCTGAGGTTCCTGCTGATCCTGACTACATCCGAAAAAAAACCCACATGAAACCAGACTCTAGAGCCATTATTGCTGAAGAAAAGAGTGTGTGAAGCTCTCGGGTGTAAGTGGATACATTAATGCACCCGGCAGATAGTGCGGCGCAGAAGAACAGAACTAAAGAAGTCCGGGGAAGATAGAGTGCGGCCATCTAAAGATGGCGGCTGCCTAAGAACAAAGGGATCAAATCAGCATCGGCTGAATCAGACTCCGGAGGATCGCGTGTCCGTCAACACAAAGGTCGCAGCGCACACTGCAACGGCGGCACCCTTGATGCGAACCATGGCAATGACACAATAGAATAACGTCCTGGAGGACGAAGGGAAGAAATCCGAGGCGAGTACCCAGTGCAGGGAACAAGACAGCTGACCGCAAGAGATCGCTTGCAAGTCCTGTGGAACGGCCATCGGCTGGGTTCAGGAGGGGGTCCGACTGAAAGGCACAACTGCGCAGAGGCGAAGCCGGGCCCGTGAAGGTGTATACAGAAACTGTATCATTGGATTGGTGTGAGCGGACTGAACAGCAACGCTCCAGACCCCGCGGAGCGGGCAGAGCTGAGAAAGCAGAGTGGATACAAAGTATCGAGGACAACACGGACCGAGCAGAGCTGGGACAGTGGAGGGGGGGACCCGGAAGGCAGCAGAGAGTGGCAGACCTTACGCCACCAGTGATACGAGGCACAGACCAGAGGCGCTTCATCACAGAAGTAGTGAACAATGTGGAAAGCGCTCGCACAGGATGTTAAAGGCTTGGAATTAGATGGCGGAACACTGTAATTTAGCCCAAAATTGACAGAAATGGTTGAGCATCATGGAACACTGCTGAGAGTGCATTCCGTAGGGCTGCCAAACTGCGCCGGTGTTTGCATAGACAAGGAAGAAAATGGCGGCCGGATTCCAAAGTGTGCAAAGACAAGTGAGATGAAGACGGGAGCTGTGCCCGCTCAGTGGAGCCTCTGACAGACGGTTGATCGGCTGAATGGACAGCCCTGCATCCCTGAACTGGGTGTAGCAGGAGACATTTGCCATTAATCCGAGTGCAGCGGTGTGTGCTGGCAGGCTGAGGCGCGTAATACAGTGCTGTGCATGTAACGAAGGATGGCCGGAGGCAGTGAGCAACTCCCCTGCTGGTGACACTGGTGGGCCTGCGGAGGTGCGGCTGGAGGAAAGCAGAGCGCCCGAGCGGAGAGTGGAAAGCAGGCGGCTTCTGGCGTGCACAAAGACCACAAATGAGCTGGCGCCGGTGATCGAGGGGGGAGCAGGCTCATCGTAGAAGAAGCAGCGGAAGCGCGCAATCATTTCCCCCAGCTGAGACCAGGCGTAGCACTAAAGACACAGACGGTGGGGGACGAGAGGAAACCAGAGTGGATGGGGAGGCCACGCAGGACTGGATAATAAGGCGGCATAGACCCAGGGCACCCCTGCCACCCACCATTCCTAAATATCGCTGAGTCCAGACGCCAGCTGCACCTGGGTGATGGCAGACTAGATGTGTGCTGCTGGAAAAGGCAGCAAGACCCTGCCAGGACCAATGGTGAGCGAAGGGCACAGGGACTAAAAGAGGAGCGAATAGATAGCAGCGGCAGACAAGTGAATTATCACAACAAGCCCACAGAGGGAATCCTGGAAGGGGGACCATAGCTGGCCCTCAAATGAAGCGCGAGCCGCAGTAATAGGAAGATTGTGGATTGATAAGGACATAATAACAAAAGGAGCCCCGCTGCAGGAGAGGCTTGTCTCCCACTGGAGTGGGGCAATCGACTGAAAAGGGGAGCAGTGGCTTTAGTAAGGCGTCCAGACCCCAGTGTAACAGCGCTGCCAAGGGAGCATTGGAGTAACACGACACGGGAAAGGGCCAGGCAACGGACCGTCTAGAGACGCCACACGGTACACAACCCACTCGTGAAACACACCTACAGAATACGAGGACGTCTACCACAGCCTCCCTCAGGCATCATAGTTGGTTATAGACTTGCCCCGAAGTGCCGGAGACCACACATCCAAGAGCCTAAATTGAGGCATATGACAACACCGACATGCCGAACAAACAGACCAAGGCAAAGGGCAAACAACCCACGTTGAAATAATATGCAAGAACACTGCAGTCGGCAGAAGGGGCTAGGAGCAAGGAGAAGAACGCTGCCACGGACACCGCCACGGCGAGCAAAGACCAGCAGATCCTGTAAGCAATCGCAGATCTGAAACTAGCGTGGGAAGCTAAACTGGAATCGGCCATGGTCGAATTGAAGGCGGCACTGGAACTTAAAGTTGGTGCAGTACAGGAAAAGGTGAATATCCTCAGACAAGATGTTGGAGCACTAGTAGATCGCACAGGCGAACTGGAAAAGGAAGTGACCCCGAATACAGCTGCATTTGCATCTCACACATCGGAAATTCACATCCTGGAATAACGCGTGAGCAATTTTGAAAATAGGGCAGAAGAAGCGGAGGGACGCGCCTGGAGAAACAACATGCGCATCGTGGGAGTACTGGAAGGTGCAGAGGGATCAAACCCAATGGACTACGTTGAGACAATGCTGCTGCAAGAAATAGGAGGAAGGGTGCTCACCCAAGGATTTACGGTGGAACAAGCACACGTGGCCCTGACAAGGAGGCCACTGCCAGGTGCCCCCCCCAGCCCCCCCACCCGAGACCAATAATCGCCAAAATCCTGAACTATCGAGACAGGGAAAAAATCCTAGAACACTTCCGGAAGGGAGGCACGATACAAAGGGCGTCAGCGAATATCACGGTATACCCAGACTACACACTGTTGGCGCAAAGACACTGCATGAACTATGGGTCAGTGAAGAGAAGATTGCGGGAAGCAGGCTACAAATATGTTATTGTACCCGGCTAAACTGAAGGTGTACCACAAAAATAGAGCACTGTTCTTCGACACCCCAGAGGATGCGTCAGAGTGGCTGAACACACAGAACTGCCCATCGGAAACTGACAACCAGAAAGAAGACGGTGCAGATAAGTAAAATAGAGCCTACGGTGCTGCAGAATCAGACACTGGGACTAGAATATAAGACGGGGGCGAAGCCAGTTGGGATAGATGCAACATGGGCTGCATAAATACGAATGCTCAAGTACGGCGATATAGTGCAAATTTGCAAGAGCCTCAACGGACTCGCTCTCATACCCCCAAGAATAGATTAGTTAGGTTACCGATCTATCGGTAACACCCTGCTAGGTTCCTGATTTTGGCACACCGAGATAGGACCTAATGCAGGGGAGCCTGAGATCCAGGGATGGAGCTGGGCATTTGTTGGGGACGGGCAGGGAGGGGGGAGGGTATGTGTGTAGTGAACCTAGTTGGAGAATATGGGGTGTGGGGGGTTAGTTGGGGAGTTAATGTTGAAAAGGGACTGGGAACGAGCCCACATTCATGCCATTCAAAATCGGAGAGAAGAACGAGGAGGGAGGGAGAAGGGATAAAATATGGATGACAATGGGAGGTCTTAGAATAGTAACTTGGAATGTGAGAGGCCTCAACAGTTACCTGAAGAGGAACAAAGTAATGATGTATTTGAGAAGGCAAAAAGTGGACATGGCATTACTGCAAGAAACCCACCTTACCAAAGAGAAACTAGAGGTGGTCAAAAAGTGGAGAGGGACCACCATGGGAGTAACGTACTCCGCTTACGCCAGGGGGGTGGTAACCTGGGTGGCACCTCATGTGCCATTCCAGATGCTTCAGGCCACGGCGGAGCCGGATGGGAGGATGATAGTGATGCGGGGGCTGCTGGAGAATAGAGAACTGAGTATCATAAATACGTACGCCCCCAACCAAGATACGGCGGCCTACTTCAGGACACTATACAGCAAAATCAGCCCCCATATGGGAGCCGCGATCATATGGGGAGGGGACTTTAACTGCACGCTATACCCTAAAATGGACAGGTCAGACACGAAACTAGATAAACCCACCCCCGCCGCGAAGGCACTACAGGCCCTGCTGAGAGACTTCGGGCTAGAGGATATCAGCACTCGAATGATAGGCATTACTCACACTACGCCGCCCCGCACAACCAGTATACGAGACTGGATTATGTTTGTCGCCTCAGAACTTGTAGGGGAAATGATGGGCTCAGATTATAAGGCAAGAATATTATGGGACCACTCCCCTCTGGTCCTAGAGTGGAGACATCAGCCCCGAGAGCAAGAATTCCGACATGGCGGCTTAGAGCCGAGGCCCTGCAGGATTCGGTATTTCGAGAGGACCTAAGGGAGGAGATCATTGGGTACTTCGATACTAACACAGGCAGCGTACAGTCAGAGGGAACCCTATGGGAGGCGTTTAAGGTGGTGGTGAGGGGAGCGGCCATATCCAAATCCAGAGGGCGCCAAGGGGGCATAGAGCGTGAGCTACAAGAGACAGAGCAGAAACTAGAAGAAATAATGAATAGGGGAGATACCTCACAGGAGGACGCTGAACAAGTGAGCCAACTACAACAAGTTAGCGGGGGCTATAATCTGAACTATAAAAAATACATTGAAAGGCAACATGCAGGGGGGGATAAACCGGGGAGGCTGCTAGCATGGCTATATAAAAACGAGACACCAAGACCAGTAATCAGGGAGATGACGGGACAAGAAGGCCAGATCTGGAACACCCAGGAGAGGGTGAACGAGGGGTTCCTCAGATTCTACAAACGTCTCTATGAAGACACAGGGGAGATCGCAGAACGGAAGACTCAGAACACACTGGAAGACACAGGATTACCTAAATTAAACGAGGAAGAAAAGGAGAACCTGGAGGCCCCAATTACAATAGAGGAATTAGAGACAGTGGTATTGCACCTACCCACGAGCAAAGCCCCAGGGACAGATGGGCTCCCCAGTGAATTTTATAAACCATATAGACAAGAAGTGCTCCCCCCGCTGCTGGCTATGCTAAATGAGGCGTTCGAGAGGGGAAGCTTGCCGGAATCCCTGAGGGAGGCAGTAATTATTCCGCTTCTCAAACCTGATAAGCCGAGCACGGAATGCGGGTCGTACAGACCCCTATCCATGTTAAACCAGGACAGCAAAATTCTCATGGCCGTGTTGGCGAACCGACTCAAAAGGGTAATAAACAAACTCATACAAACCGATCAAACGGGTTATGTCCCAGGCAGGAATATATCCGATAACCACAGGAGACTCCACCATATCATAGAATAGACACAGGTCGACCCTAGCGAAATGGCAATAGTCTCGCTGGATGCAGTACAAGCCTTGGACTCTGTGAGGTGGCATTGGGTGATGGCGGCCTTGAAAGAATACGGGATAGGACCAGGGTACCTGAGGTGGGTGAAGATGGTGTATAGCTCTCCAACAGCTAGGGTCAAAACGGGAGCGATAATTTCAGATAAATGGCAACTTAGCAGGGGCACGAGACAGAGCTGCCCCTGGTCCCCCATGCTGTATATCCTTGCATTAGAACCACTATCGATATGTCTCAGACAGCAGTACGGAGATATAGGGGTCCATACGAAGGGGGGACCGCACTTGATATCACTATACGCAGATGATATGCTGCTATACCTGCGCTTCCCAGAGGAAAACTTGCAGTATGTCCTGGAAGTGATGGAGCACTATGCGACCCTTTCGGGCATAGCAGTAAACCCTAAGAAGTCATGCATGTTCCCCCTGGGGAGATATAGGGGAGTCCCACAGGGGAACCTACCTATCCTGCAGATACCCTGGCAGACCAGAACATTCAGATACTTGGGGATCAATATATACCACACGATTGTAGACGAATATAAATACAACACGGAAAGAGCAGTGGAAGGCATCAAGAACAGCATGGGGTTCTGAGCGAAACTCCCCCTGTCCATGGTGGGACGGGCGGCCTTGCTCAAGATGGTGGTCCTGCCTAGGCTACTACACGTCTTCACGAATATCCCATATATGCTCCCCAAACGCTTCTTCACGAAACTCCAGAGCTTATGCAGGGGCTTTATATGGCATAACACTAGAAACAGGGTGGCTCTATGGAAATTGCAGAACACGTATGATAGAGGGTTGCATAAACCTGCCGAATTTTGAGATATACCACCTGGCGGGGCAGCTACAGTACGTGGCCAGATCTAGCTTCTGCTGTCTCGTCCGAAGACGAGACAGCAGAAGCTAGATTGCTCAGGAGGGACTGTGACCCATTCTTCTTAAAAGAACTGATATGGCTACCTAAACTAGAGCTGCAAGGGGGGGCGAGATTGCTGGAACTAGGCTGGAAAACATGGCGCAAAGCGTGCCAAGTAGTGGGAAACCCGACCCCCATGCTCCCCGCAGGCGCCACTCGTGGCGCTATGCGGAGAGGATGAGCAATTGATGAAAGGTATCTGTAAATTCTGGGAACCGGTGGGCCTCGCGACCCTAGGAGATATATGGCAAGAGGGGGAGGCACTAGACTTCCAAAAGATAATGGCTGAAACCGGAGGGACAATACATTACGTATACTAGAATCATTAAACGAGTGGGGGAAAAGTGGCCCGAGGCAGTACTAGCAGAACAACCCGATACTGTCATTGAAACGATGTATGATATCTCGGAGGGTGGGCATGAAATATCCCGAATTTACGAACTATTGATGTCTAGAGTGGGTAAGGAGTTGCTCCAACGGAGGCAGGATTGGGAGGAGGAAGCAGGAGAACCTATGCAGGATGGGCAATGGGAAAGAGCCCAGAGATATCATAAGAAGGTGTCCAGGAATGCGAGGCTGCAGCAAATTCACTTATATGTCACCCACAGGGCATACATGACCCCCAGTAAAATCGGCAGGTTCGGAAGCACAGCAGTACAGAAATGCCCCAAGTGCGGGGAGGTTGGCGCCGGGATGATTCACATGTTCTGGGCGTGCCCGGAGGTGTGAAGATTCTGGGTGGAAGTTAAACAACGCCTGTCCCAAAAGGGGATTAAGCTAGAGGTGGAATCAGTATGGGCATGCATGTTGGGGGATTCACCATCCCGCGTAACCTAAAGCATATCAGTAAACTGAACGAGCTGGCCCACATCCTGGCCTAACAGAGAATTGCCATGAGCTGGAAAGCAGCCCAAAGACCTAGATTAGAGGTGTGGTGGAATGATCTCCTGAAATGGGCAGAGGCGGAGACGGTACGAAGCACTTAGTAGGGGAGGAGGAAGCGGGACCCCTGATAGCATGGAGACAAATGGTGGCTACGATGTCGGGACTCTCCCATGTCGAACCCAGTGAATATGATACGTCTGAGAACAGTGAAGAGGATTCACCCAAGAGAAATAAAATCCGAGGCATCGAAGTAGGAGCTCGAGTTAATGGGGAGGGAGGGGGGAGGACTGTAATGTGTAACATGTAAATGTAAGCTAAGAAGCTATCAAACGGAAATGTCTGATGTGATGGTTAAGTTTGGTGTGTTAAAAAAAAAACAAAAAAATTGTTTAAAAAATAAAGTACGACATTAGGTACACTATTAGTCCCCGAGCACAGGAACCGTTTAGACTTTTAATCATGGTACATAATAGCTGCTCGTCGATGACGAAGTTGGCCATACTGTGAATAGCCACCTGCATTTTGTTTAGATCTAGCACTGTTTCAGAATCGAAGTACAGGCTAGCAATATATTCTGCCCATATTTTTTCAGAGACACGCTTAAGTTCACATGAACCAATACCCTTCTTATGATCATTAAAGTGGGCTCAGAATGTTTGCTATCGTGCAACTTCAACCACTGAACAACAAAAGCCAATTCGAATAATGTTTGTGCCAATTCTTATTTGTAAGAAAGCCTCATTGAAGACCTTAATTCTTTGTGCTGTCCAACTTATACGTTGCCCCTTGTATTCAAACTGACACTAACTGCCGTACAATTTTGTGCGTCAGTAAGAGGTATGCGACAGTGCCATTTGAGTGCAGCATGATCACTCAGGTTGTTGAATACAGTCCTAACTGCGCTAAACCTAGCTTTGGACACTGGATCAGCAATGATGTAATCAATATGCGTCTTAAAGTTGCTGTAGGACCATGTATAGGTCCTCCCAGTATCAGTAGTATTAGGAATAAGCAAGAAACTCAGCTCCTAACGAGCCACAAAAGTAAGGCAATCGTTCGAACCATTCAAATTACAAGAGGTGGAGCAGTGTAGATTTCTTGCGTTTAGATCACATGCTATAATAACAGATCCAGTGTCTGATGAACGGAACCATTGGAGAATATTGTCTTCGATAACTGCGATAATGATCTTGGTCTGTGATCCTCCAGGTAATACATATGATGCTCCTTCGTTAGACCCCCCCCTCCTCCCTCCCGTAATCACGGCTCGCCCCCCGGCAGGTCCCTGAGAAGCAGCTCAAGCCATGCGATCAGGGGAGACCTCCCTCTCCCTCCGCCCCTCCCGCCCTCCCATAATCAAGCCATGCCCCGGCACGTCCCTAAGAAGCAGCTCTGCCAATTGGGGCAGACCCCCCATAATCATGGCTCACCCCCAGGAGGTCCCAGAGAAGTAGCTCAGGCCGTCAGATAAGGGGAGAGCCCCCCCTCCTCCCTCCCGTAATCACGGCTCGCCCCCTGGCAGGTCCCTGAGAAGCAGCTCAAGCCATGCGATCAGGGGAGACCACCCTCTCCCTCCGCCCCTCCCGCCCTCCCATAATCAAGCCATGCCCCGGCACGTCCCTAAGAAGCAGCTCTGGCAATTGGGGCAGACCCCCCCATAATCATGGCTCACCCCCAGGAGGTCCCTGAGAAGCAGCTCAGGCCATCAGATCAGGGGAGAGCCCCCCCCCCCCCCCCTCCTCCCAGAAGCAGCTCAAGCCAAGCGATACCCCACACTCCCTCCCCCCTCCCGCCTCCCATAATCAAGCCATGCCGGCAGACCCTAAGAAGCAGCTCTGGCAATGGGGCAGACCCCCCCATAATCATGGCTCACCCCCAGGAGGTCCTGAGAGCAGCTCAGGCCATGCAGATCAGGGGAGCCCCCCCCCTCCTCCCTCCCGCCTGGACTCTCCCTCCGCCCCTCCCGCCCTCCCATAATCAAGCCATGCCCCGGCACGTCCCTAAGAAGCAGCTCTGGCAATTGGGGCAGACCCCCCCATAATCATGGCTCACCCCCAGGAGGTCCCTGAGAAGCAGCTCAGGCCATCAGATCAGGGGAGAGCCCCCCCCCCTCCTCCCTCCCGTAATCACAGCTTGCCTCCGGCAGGTCCCTGAGAAGCAGCTCAAGCCATGCGATCAGGGGAGACCCCACTCTCCCTCCGCCCCTCCCGCCCTCCCATAATCAAGCCATGCCCCGGCACGTCCCTAAGAAGCAGCTCTGGCAATTGGGGCAGACCCCCCCATAATCATGGCTCACCCCCAGGAGGTCCCTGAGAAGCAGCTCAGGCCATCAGATCAGGGGAGAGCCCCCCCCCCCCTCCTCCCTCCCGTAATCACAGCTTGCCTCCGGCAGGTCCCTGAGAAGCAGCTAAAGCCATGCGATCAGGGGAGACCCCACTCTCCCTCCGCCCCTCCCGCCCTCCCATAATCAAGCCATGCCCCGGCACGTCCCAAAGAAGCAGCTCTGGCAATTGGGGCAGACCCCCCCATAATCATGGCTCACCCCCAGGAGGTCCCTGAGAAGCAGCTCAGGCCATCAGATCAGGGGAGAGCCCCCCCCCCTCCTCCCTCCCGTAATCACAGCTTGCCTCCGCAGGTCCCTGAGAAGCAGCTCAAGCCATGCGATCAGGGGAGACCCCACTCTCCCTCCGCCCCTCCCGCCCTCCCATAATCAAGCCATGCCCCGGCACGTCCCTAAGAAGCAGCTCTGGCAATTGGGGCAGACCCCCCCATAATCATGGCTCACCCCCAGGAGGTCCCTGAGAAGCAGCTCAGGCCATCAGATCAGGGGAGAGCCCCCCCTCCTCCTCCTCCCTCCCGTAATCACAGCTTGCCTCCGGCAGGTCCCTGAGAAGCAGCTCAAGCCATGCGATCAGGGGAGACCCCACTCTCCCTCCGCCCCTCCCGCCCTCCCATAATCAAGCCATGCCCCGGCACGTCCCTAAGAAGCAGCTCTGGCAATTGGGGCAGACCCCCCCATAATCATGGCTCACCCCCAGGAGGTCCCTGAGAAGCAGCTCAGGCCATCAGATCAGGGGAGAGCCCCCCCCCCTCCTCCCTCCCGTAATCACAGCTTGCCTCCGGCAGGTCCCTGAGAAGCAGCTCAAGCCATGCGATCAGGGGAGACCCCACTCTCCCTCCGCCCCTCCCGCCCTCCCATAATCAAGCCATGCCCCGGCACATCCCTAAGAAGCAGCTCTGGCAATTGGGGCAGACCCCCCCATAATCATGGCTCACCCCCAGGAGGTCCCTGAGAAGCAGCTCAGGCCATCAGATCAGGGGAGAGCCCCCCCCCCTCCTCCCTCCCGTAATCACAGCTTGCCTCCGGCAGGTCCCTGAGAAGCAGCTCAAGCCATGCGATCAGGGGAGACCCCACTCTCCCTCCGCCCCTCCCGCCCTCCCATAATCAAGCCATGCCCCGGCACGTCCCTAAGAAGCAGCTCTGGCAATTGGGGCAGACCCCCCCATAATCATGGCTCACCCCCAGGAGGTCCCTGAGAAGCAGCTCAGGCCATCAGATCAGGGGAGAGCCCCCCCCCCCTCCTCCTCCCTCCCGTAATCACAGCTTGCCTCCGGCAGGTCCCTGAGAAGCAGCTCAAGCCATGCGATCAGGGGA
The DNA here is from genome assembly GCF_040938575.1 of Ambystoma mexicanum. Taxonomy (NCBI): domain Eukaryota; kingdom Metazoa; phylum Chordata; class Amphibia; order Caudata; family Ambystomatidae; genus Ambystoma; species Ambystoma mexicanum. The sequence continues at coordinate 845,107,524 of NC_090938.1, forward strand.
GACCCCACTCTCCCTCCGCCCCTCCCGCCCTCCCATAATCAAGCCATGCCCCGGCACGTCCCTAAGAAGCAGCTCTGGCAATTGGGGCAGACCCCCCCATAATCATGGCTCACCCCCAGGAGGTCCCTGAGAAGCAGCTCAGGCCATCAGATCAGGGGAGAGCCCCCCCCCCTCCTCCTCCCTCCCGTAATCACAGCTTGCCTCCGGCAGGTCCCTGAGAAGCAGCTCAAGCCATGCGATCAGGGGAGACCCCACTCTCCCTCCGCCCCTCCCGCCCTCCCATAATCAAGCCATGCCCCGGCACGTCCCTAAGAAGCAGCTCTGGCAATTGGGGCAGACCCCCCCATAATCATGGCTCACCCCCAGGAGGTCCCTGAGAAGCAGCTCAGGCCATCAGATCAGGGGAGAGCCCCCCCCCCCTCCTCCCTCCCGTAATCACAGCTTGCCTCCGGCAGGTCCCTGAGAAGCAGCTCAAGCCATGCGATCAGGGGAGACCCCACTCTCCCTCCGCCCCTCCCGCCCTCCCATAATCAAGCCATGCCCCGGCACGTCCCTAAGAAGCAGCTCTGGCAATTGGGGCAGACCCCCCCATAATCATGGCTCACCCCCAGGAGGTCCCTGAGAAGCAGCTCAGGCCATCAGATCAGGGGAGAGCCCCCCCCCCTCCTCCCTCCCGTAATCACAGCTTGCCTCCGGCAGGTCCCTGAGAAGCAGCTCAAGCCATGCGATCAGGGGAGACCCCACTCTCCCTCCGCCCCTCCCGCCCTCCCATAATCAAGCCATGCCCCGGCACGTCCCTAAGAAGCAGCTCTGGCAATTGGGGCAGACCCCCCCATAATCATGGCTCACCCCCAGGAGGTCCCTGAGAAGCAGCTCAGGCCATCAGATCAGGGGAGAGCCCCCCCCTCTCCTCCTCCCTCCCGTAATCACAGCTTGCCTCCGGCAGGTCCCTGAGAAGCAGCTCAAGCCATGCGATCAGGGGAGACCCCACTCTCCCTCCGCCCCTCCCGCCCTCCCATAATCAAGCCATGCCCCGGCACGTCCCTAAGAAGCAGCTCTGGCAATTGGGGCAGACCCCCCCATAATCATGGCTCACCCCCAGGAGGTCCCTGAGAAGCAGCTCAGGCCATCAGATCAGGGGAGAGCCCCCCCCCCTCCTCCCCTCCCGTAATCATGGCTCGCCCCCTGGCAGGTCCCTGAGAAGCAGCTCAAGCCATGCGATCAGGGGAGACCCCACTCTCCCTCCACCCCTCCCGCCCTCCCATAATCAAGCCATGCCCCGGCACGTCCCTAAGAAGCAGCTCTGGCAATTGGGGCAGACCCCCCCATAATCATGGCTCACCCCCAGGAGGTCCCTGAGAAGCAGCTCAGGCCATCAGATCAGGGGAGAGCCCCCCCCCCCCTCCTCCTCCCTCCCGTAATCACAGCTTGCCTCCGGCAGGTCCCTGAGAAGCAGCTCAAGCCATGCGATCAGGGGAGACCCCACTCTCCCTCCGCCCCTCCCGCCCTCCCATAATCAAGCCATGCCCCGGCACGTCCCTAAGAAGCAGCTCTGGCAATTGGGGCAGACCCCCCCATAATCATGGCTCACCCCCAGGAGGTCCCTGAGAAGCAGCTCAGGCCATCAGATCAGGGGAGAGCCCCCCCCCCCCCTCCTCCCTCCCGTAATCACAGCTCCCTGAGAAGCAGCTCAAGCCATGCGATCAGGGGAGACCCCACTCTCCCTCCGCCCCTCCCGCCCTCCCATAATCAAGCCATGCCCCGGCACGTCCCTAAGAAGCAGCTCTGGCAATTGGGGCAGACCCCCCCATAATCATGGCTCACCCCCAGGAGGTCCCTGAGAAGCAGCTCAGGCCATCAGATCAGGGGAGAGCCCCCCCCCCTCCTCCCTCCCGTAATCACAGCTTGCCTCCGGCAGGTCCCTGAGAAGCAGCTAAAGCCATGCGATCAGGGGAGACCCCACTCTCCCTCCGCCCCTCCCGCCCTCCCATAATCAAGCCATGCCCCGGCACGTCCCTAAGAAGCAGCTCTGGCAATTGGGGCAGACCCCCCCATAATCATGGCTCACCCCCAGGAGGTCCCTGAGAAGCAGCTCAGGCCATCAGATCAGGGGAGAGCCCCCCCCCCTCCTCCCTCCCGTAATCACAGCTTGCCTCCGGCAGGTCCCTGAGAAGCAGCTCAAGCCATGCGATCAGGGGAGACCCCACTCTCCCTCCGCCCCTCCCGCCCTCCCATAATCAAGCCATGCCCCGGCACGTCCCTAAGAAGCAGCTCTGGCAATTGGGGCAGACCCCCCCATAATCATGGCTCACCCCCAGGAGGTCCCTGAGAAGCAGCTCAGGCCATCAGATCAGGGGAGAGCCCCCCCCCCTCCTCCCTCCCGTAATCACAGCTTGCCTCCGGCAGGTCCCTGAGAAGCAGCTCAAGCCATGCGATCAGGGGAGACCCCACTCTCCCTCCGCCCCTCCCGCCCTCCCATAATCAAGCCATGCCCCGGCACGTCCCTAAGAAGCAGCTCTGGCAATTGGGGCAGACCCCCCCATAATCATGGCTCACCCCCAGGAGGTCCCTGAGAAGCAGCTCAGGCCATCAGATCAGGGGAGAGCCCCCCCCCCCCCCTCCTCCCTCCCGTAATCACAGCTTGCCTCCGGCAGGTCCCTGAGAAGCAGCTCAAGCCATGCGATCAGGGGAGACCCCACTCTCCCTCCGCCCCTCCCGCCCTCCCATAATCAAGCCATGCCCCGGCACGTCCCTAAGAAGCAGCTCTGGCAATTGGGGCAGACCCCCCCATAATCATGGCTCACCCCCAGGAGGTCCCTGAGAAGCAGCTCAGGCCATCAGATCAGGGGAGAGCCCCCCCCCCTCCTCCTCCCTCCCGTAATCACAGCTTGCCTCCGGCAGGTCCCTGAGAAGCAGCTCAAGCCATGCGATCAGGGGAGACCCCACTCTCCCTCCGCCCCTCCCGCCCTCCCATAATCAAGCCATGCCCCGGCACGTCCCTAAGAAGCAGCTCTGGCAATTGGGGCAGACCCCCCCATAATCATGGCTCACCCCCAGGAGGTCCCTGAGAAGCAGCTCAGGCCATCAGATCAGGGGAGAGCCCCCCCCCCCTCCTCCCTCCCGTAATCACAGCTTGCCTCCGGCAGGTCCCTGAGAAGCAGCTCAAGCCATGCGATCAGGGGAGACCCCACTCTCCCTCCGCCCCTCCCGCCCTCCCATAATCAAGCCATGCCCCGGCACGTCCCTAAGAAGCAGCTCTGGCAATTGGGGCAGACCCCCCCATAATCATGGCTCACCCCCAGGAGGTCCCTGAGAAGCAGCTCAGGCCATCAGATCAGGGGAGAGCCCCCCCCCCCTCCTCCTCCCTCCCGTAATCACAGCTTGCCTCCGGCAGGTCCCTGAGAAGCAGCTCAAGCCATGCGATCAGGGGAGACCCCACTCTCCCTCCGCCCCTCCCGCCCTCCCATAATCAAGCCATGCCCCGGCACGTCCCTAAGAAGCAGCTCTGGCAATTGGGTCAGACCCCCCCATAATCATGGCTCACCCCCAGGAGGTCCCTGAGAAGCAGCTCAGGCCATCAGATCAGGGGAGAGCCCCCCCCCTCCTCCCTCCCGTAATCACAGCTTGCCTCCGGCAGGTCCCTGAGAAGCAGCTCAAGCCATGCGATCAGGGGAGACCCCACTCTCCCTCCGCCCCTCCCGCCCTCCCATAATCAAGCCATGCCCCGGCACGTCCCTAAGAAGCAGCTCTGGCAATTGGGGCAGACCCCCCCATAATCATGGCTCACCCCCAGGAGGTCCCTGAGAAGCAGCTCAGGCCATCAGATCAGGGGAGAGCCCCCCCCCCTCCTCCCTCCCGTAATCACGGCTTGCCTCCGGCAGGTCCCTGAGAAGCAGCTCAAGCCATGCGATCAGGGGAGACCCCACTCTCCCTCCGCCCCTCCCGCCCTCCCATAATCAAGCCATGCCCCGGCACGTCCCTAAGAAGCAGCTCTGGCAATTGGGGCAGACCCCCCCATAATCATGGCTCACCCCCAGGAGGTCCCTGAGAAGCAGCTCAGGCCATCAGATCAGGGGAGAGCCCCCCCCCTCCCTCCTCCCTCCCGTAATCACAGCTTGCCTCCGGCAGGTCCCTGAGAAGCAGCTCAAGCCATGCGATCAGGGGAGACCCCACTCTCCCTCCGCCCCTCCCGCCCTCCCATAATCAAGCCATGCCCCGGCACGTCCCTAAGAAGCAGCTCTGGCAATTGGGGCAGACCCCCCCATAATCATGGCTCACCCCCAGGAGGTCCCTGAGAAGCAGCTCAGGCCATCAGATCAGGGGAGAGCCCCCCCCCTCCTCCCTCCCGTAATCACAGCTTGCCTCCGGCAGGTCCCTGAGAAGCAGCTCAAGCCATGCGATCAGGGGAGACCCCACTCTCCCTCCGCCCCTCCCGCCCTCCCATAATCAAGCCATGCCCCGGCACGTCCCTAAGAAGCAGCTCTGGCAATTGGGGCAGACCCCCCCATAATCATGGCTCACCCCCAGGAGGTCCCTGAGAAGCAGCTCAGGCCATCAGATCAGGGGAGAGCCCCCCCCCCTCCTCCCTCCCGTAATCACAGCTTGCCTCCGGCAGGTCCCTGAGAAGCAGCTCAAGCCATGCGATCAGGGGAGACCCCACTCTCCCTCCGCCCCTCCCGCCCTCCCATAATCAAGCCATGCCCCGGCACGTCCCTAAGAAGCAGCTCTGGCAATTGGGGCAGACCCCCCCATAATCATGGCTCACCCCCAGGAGGTCCCTGAGAAGCAGCTCAGGCCATCAGATCAGGGGAGAGCCCCCCCCCTCCTCCCTCCCGTAATCACAGCTTGCCTCCGGCAGGTCCCTGAGAAGCAGCTCAAGCCATGCGATCAGGGGAGACCCCACTCTCCCTCCGCCCCTCCCGCCCTCCCATAATCAAGCCATGCCCCGGCACGTCCCTAAGAAGCAGCTCTGGCAATTGGGGCAGACCCCCCCATAATCATGGCTCACCCCCAGGAGGTCCCTGAGAAGCAGCTCAGGCCATCAGATCAGGGGAGAGCCCGCCCCCCCCCTCCTCCCTCCCGTAATCACAGCTTGCCTCCGGCAGGTCCCTGAGAAGCAGCTCAAGCCATGCGATCAGGGGAGACCCCACTCTCCCTCCGCCCCTCCCGCCCTCCCATATCAAGCCATGCCCCGGCACGTCCCTAAGAAGCAGCTCTGGCAATTGGGGCAGACCCCCCCATAATCATGGCTCACCCCCCAGGAGGTCCCTGAGAAGCAGCTCAGGCCATCAGATCAGGGAGACCCCCCCCCTCCTCCCTCCCGTAATCACAGCTTGCCTCCGGCAGGTCCCTGAGAAGCAGCTCAAGCCATGCGATCAGGGAGACCCCACTCTCCCTCCGCCCCTCCCGCCCTCCCATAATCAAGCCATGCCCCGGCACGTCCCTAAGAAGCAGCTCTGGCAATTGGGGCAGACCCCCCCATAATCATGGCTCACCCCCAGGAGGTCCCTGAGAAGCAGCTCAGGCCATCAGATCAGGGGAGAGCCCCCCCCCTCCTCCTCCCTCCCGTAATCACAGCTTGCCTCCGGCAGGTCCCTGAGAAGCAGCTCAAGCCATGCGATCAGGGGAGACCCCACTCTCCCTCCGCCCCTCCCGCCCTCCCATAATCAAGCCATGCCCCGGCACGTCCCTAAGAAGCAGCTCTGGCAATTGGGGCAGACCCCCCCATAATCATGGCTCACCCCCAGGAGGTCCCTGAGAAGCAGCTCAGGCCATCAGATCAGGGGAGAGCCCCCCCCCCCTCCTCCCTCCCGTAATCACAGCTTGCCTCCGGCAGGTCCCTGAGAAGCAGCTCAAGCCATGCGATCAGGGGAGACCCCACTCTCCCTCCGCCCCTCCCGCCCTCCCATAATCAAGCCATGCCCCGGCACGTCCCTAAGAAGCAGCTCTGGCAATTGGGGCAGACCCCCCCATAATCATGGCTCACCCCCAGGAGGTCCCTGAGAAGCAGCTCAGGCCATCAGATCAGGGGAGAGCCCCCCCCCTCCTCCCTCCCGTAATCACAGCTTGCCTCCGGCAGGTCCCTGAGAAGCAGCTCAAGCCATGCGATCAGGGGAGACCCCACTCTCCCTCCGCCCCTCCCGCCCTCCCATAATCAAGCCATGCCCCGGCACGTCCCTAAGAAGCAGCTCTGGCAATTGGGGCAGACCCCCCATAATCATGGCTCACCCCCAGGAGGTCCCTGAGAAGCAGCTCAGGCCATCAGATCAGGGGAGAGCCCCCCCCTCTCCTCCTCCCTCCCGTAATCACAGCTTGCCTCCGGCAGGTCCCTGAGAAGCAGCTCAAGCCATGCGATCAGGGGAGACCCCACTCTCCCTCCGCCCCTCCCGCCCTCCCATAATCAAGCCATGCCCCGGCACGTCCCTAAGAAGCAGCTCTGGCAATTGGGGCAGACCCCCCCATAATCATGGCTCACCCCCAGGAGGTCCCTGAGAAGCAGCTCAGGCCATCAGATCAGGGGAGAGCCCCCCCCCCCCTCCTCCCTCCCGTAATCATGGCTCGCCCCCTGGCAGGTCCCTGAGAAGCAGCTCAAGCCATGCGATCAGGGGAGACCCCACTCTCCCTCCGCCCCTCCCGCCCTCCCATAATCAAGCCATGCCCCGGCACGTCCCTAAGAAGCAGCTCTGGCAATTGGGGCAGACCCCCCCATAATCATGGCTCACCCCCAGGAGGTCCCTGAGAAGCAGCTCAGGCCATCAGATCAGGGGAGAGCCCCCCCCCCTCCTCCCTCCCGTAATCACAGCTTGCCTCCGGCAGGTCCCTGAGAAGCAGCTCAAGCCATGCGATCAGGGGAGACCCCACTCTCCCTCCGCCCCTCCCGCCCTCCCATAATCAAGCCATGCCCCGGCACGTCCCTAAGAAGCAGCTCTGGCAATTGGGGCAGACCCCCCCATAATCATGGCTCACCCCCAGGAGGTCCCTGAGAAGCAGCTCAGGCCATCAGATCAGGGGAGAGCCCCCCCTCTCCTCCTCCCTCCCGTAATCACAGCTTGCCTCCGGCAGGTCCCTGAGAAGCAGCTCAAGCCATGCGATCAGGGGAGACCCCACTCTCCCTCCGCCCCTCCCGCCCTCCCATAATCAAGCCATGCCCCGGCACGTCCCTAAGAAGCAGCTCTGGCAATTGGGGCAGACCCCCCCATAATCATGGCTCACCCCCAGGAGGTCCCTGAGAAGCAGCTCAGGCCATCAGATCAGGGGAGAGCCCCCCCCCCTCCTCCCTCCCGTAATCATGGCTCGCCCCCTGGCAGGTCCCTGAGAAGCAGCTCAAGCCATGCGATCAGGGGAGACCCCACTCTCCCTCCGCCCCTCCCGCCCTCCCATAATCAAGCCATGCCCCGGCACGTCCCTAAGAAGCAGCTCTGGCAATTGGGGCAGACCCCCCCATAATCATGGCTCACCCCCAGGAGGTCCCTGAGAAGCAGCTCAGGCCATCAGATCAGGGGAGAGCCCCCCCCCTCCTCCTCCCTCCCGTAATCACAGCTTGCCTCCGGCAGGTCCCTGAGAAGCAGCTCAAGCCATGCGATCAGGGGAGACCCCACTCTCCCTCCGCCCCTCCCGCCCTCCCATAATCAAGCCATGCCCCGGCACGTCCCTAAGAAGCAGCTCTGGCAATTGGGGCAGGCCCCCCCATAATCATGGCTCACCCCCAGGAGGTCCCTGAGAAGCAGCTCAGGCCATCAGATCAGGGGAGAGCCCCCCCCCCCTCCTCCCTCCCGTAATCACAGCTTGCCTCCGGCAGGTCCCTGAGAAGCAGCTCAAGCCATGCGATCAGGGGAGACCCCACTCTCCCTCCGCCCCTCCCGCCCTCCCATAATCAAGCCATGCCCCGGCACGTCCCTAAGAAGCAGCTCTGGCAATTGGGGCAGACCCCCCCATAATCATGGCTCACCCCCAGGAGGTCCCTGAGAAGCAGCTCAGGCCATCAGATCAGGGGAGAGCCCCCCCCCCTCCTCCCTCCCGTAATCACAGCTTGCCTCCGGCAGGTCCCTGAGAAGCAGCTAAAGCCATGCGATCAGGGGAGACCCCACTCTCCCTCCGCCCCTCCCGCCCTCCCATAATCAAGCCATGCCCCGGCACGTCCCTAAGAAGCAGCTCTGGCAATTGGGGCAGACCCCCCCATAATCATGGCTCACCCCCAGGAGGTCCCTGAGAAGCAGCTCAGGCCATCAGATCAGGGGAGAGCCCCCCCCCCCTCCTCCCTCCCGTAATCACAGCTTGCCTCCGGCAGGTCCCTGAGAAGCAGCTCAAGCCATGCGATCAGGGGAGACCCCACTCTCCCTCCGCCCCTCCCGCCCTCCCATAATCAAGCCATGCCCCGGCACGTCCCTAAGAAGCAGCTCTGGCAATTGGGGCAGACCCCCCCATAATCATGGCTCACCCCCAGGAGGTCCCTGAGAAGCAGCTCAGGCCATCAGATCAGGGGAGAGCCCCCCCCCCTCCTCCCTCCCGTAATCACAGCTTGCCTCCGGCAGGTCCCTGAGAAGCAGCTCAAGCCATGCGATCAGGGGAGACCCCACTCTCCCTCCGCCCCTCCCGCCCTCCCATAATCAAGCCATGCCCCGGCACGTCCCTAAGAAGCAGCTCTGGCAATTGGGGCAGACCCCCCCATAATCATGGCTCACCCCCAGGAGGTCCCTGAGAAGCAGCTCAGGCCATCAGATCAGGGGAGAGCCCCCCCCCCCTCCTCCCTCCCGTAATCACAGCTTGCCTCCGGCAGGTCCCTGAGAAGCAGCTCAAGCCATGCGATCAGGGGAGACCCCACTCTCCCTCCGCCCCTCCCGCCCTCCCATAATCAAGCCATGCCCCGGCACGTCCCTAAGAAGCAGCTCTGGCAATTGGGGCAGACCCCCCCATAATCATGGCTCACCCCCAGGAGGTCCCTGAGAAGCAGCTCAGGCCATCAGATCAGGGGAGAGCCCCCCCCCCCTCCTCCTCCCTCCCGTAATCACAGCTTGCCTCCGGCAGGTCCCTGAGAAGCAGCTCAAGCCATGCGATCAGGGGAGACCCCACTCTCCCTCCGCCCCTCCCGCCCTCCCATAATCAAGCCATGCCCCGGCACGTCCCTAAGAAGCAGCTCTGGCAATTGGGGCAGACCCCCCCATAATCATGGCTCACCCCCAGGAGGTCCCTGAGAAGCAGCTCAGGCCATCAGATCAGGGGAGAGCCCCCCCCCCCTCCTCCTCCCTCCCGTAATCACAGCTTGCCTCCGGCAGGTCCCTGAGAAGCAGCTCAAGCCATGCGATCAGGGGAGACCCCACTCTCCCTCCGCCCCTCCCGCCCTCCCATCATCAAGCCATGCCCCGGCACGTCCCTAAGAAGCAGCTCTGGCAATTGGGGCAGACCCCCCCATAATCATGGCTCACCCCCAGGAGGTCCCTGAGAAGCAGCTCAGGCCATCAGATCAGGGGAGAGCCCCCCCCCCTCCTCCCTCCCGTAATCACAGCTTGCCTCCGGCAGGTCCCTGAGAAGCAGCTCAAGCCATGCGATCAGGGGAGACCCCACTCTCCCTCCGCCCCTCCCGCCCTCCCATAATCAAGCCATGCCCCGGCACGTCCCTAAGAAGCAGCTCTGGCAATTGGGGCAGACCCCCCCATAATCATGGCTCACCCCCAGGAGGTCCCTGAGAAGCAGCTCAGGCCATCAGATCAGGGGAGAGCCCCCCCCCCCCTCCTCCCTCCCGTAATCACAGCTTGCCTCCGGCAGGTCCCTGAGAAGCAGCTCAAGCCATGCGATCAGGGGAGACCCCACTCTCCCTCCGCCCCTCCCGCCCTCCCATAATCAAGCCATGCCCCGGCACGTCCCTAAGAAGCAGCTCTGGCAATTGGGGCAGACCCCCCCATAATCATGGCTCACCCCCAGGAGGTCCCTGAGAAGCAGCTCAGGCCATCAGATCAGGGGAGAGCCCCCCCCCCCTCCTCCCTCCCGTAATCACAGCTTGCCTCCGGCAGGTCCCTGAGAAGCAGCTCAAGCCATGCGATCAGGGGAGACCCCACTCTCCCTCCGCCCCTCCCGCCCTCCCATAATCAAGCCATGCCCCGGCACGTCCCTAAGAAGCAGCTCTGGCAATTGGGGCAGACCCCCCCATAATCATGGCTCACCCCCAGGAGGTCCCTGAGAAGCAGCTCAGGCCATCAGATCAGGGGAGAGCCCCCCCCCTCCTCCCTCCCGTAATCACAGCTTGCCTCCGGCAGGTCCCTGAGAAGCAGCTCAAGCCATGCGATCAGGGGAGACCCCACTCTCCCTCCGCCCCTCCCGCCCTCCCATAATCAAGCCATGCCCCGGCACGTCCCTAAGAAGCAGCTCTGGCAATTGGGGCAGACCCCCCCATAATCATGGCTCACCCCCAGGAGGTCCCTGAGAAGCAGCTCAGGCCATCAGATCAGGGGAGAGCCCCCCCCCCCCCTCCTCCCTCCCGTAATCACAGCTTGCCTCCAGCAGGTCCCTGAGAAGCAGCTCAAGCCATGCGATCAGGGGAGACCCCACTCTCCCTCCGCCCCTCCCGCCCTCCCATAATCAAGCCATGCCCCGGCACGTCCCTAAGAAGCAGCTCTGGCAATTGGGGCAGACCCCCCCATAATCATGGCTCACCCCCAGGAGGTCCCTGAGAAGCAGCTCAGGCCGTCAGATCAGGGGAGAGCCCCCCCCCCTCCTCCCTCCCGTAATCACAGCTTGCCTCCGGCAGGTCCCTGAGAAGCAGCTCAAGCCATGCGATCAGGGGAGACCCCACTCTCCCTCCGCCCCTCCCGCCCTCCCATAATCAAGCCATGCCCCGGCACGTCCCTAAGAAGCAGCTCTGGCAATTGGGGCAGACCCCCCCATAATCATGGCTCACCCCCAGGAGGTCCCTGAGAAGCAGCTCAGGCCATCAGATCAGGGGAGAGCCCCCCCCCCCTCCTCCCTCCCGTAATCACAGCTTGCCTCCGGCAGGTCCCTGAGAAGCAGCTCAAGCCATGCGATCAGGGGAGACCCCACTCTCCCTCCGCCCCTCCCGCCCGCCCTCCCATAATCAAGCCATGCCCCGGCACGTCCCTAAGAAGCAGCTCTGGCAATTGGGGCAGACCCCCCCATAATCATGGCTCACCCCCAGGAGGTCCCTGAGAAGCAGCTCAGGCCATCAGATCAGGGGAGAGCCCCCCCCCTCCTCCTCCCTCCCGTAATCACAGCTTGCCTCCAGCAGGTCCCTGAGAAGCAGCTCAAGCCATGCGATCAGGGGAGACCCCACTCTCCCTCCGCCCCTCCCGCCCTCCCATAATCAAGCCATGCCCCGGCACGTCCCTAAGAAGCAGCTCTGGCAATTGGGGCAGACCCCCCCATAATCATGGCTCACCCCCAGGAGGTCCCTGAGAAGCAGCTCAGGCCATCAGATCAGGGGAGAGCCCCCCCCCCTCCTCCCTCCCGTAATCATGGCTCGCCCCCTGGCAGGTCCCTGAGAAGCAGCTCAAGCCATGCGATCAGGGGAGACCCCACTCTCCCTCCGCCCCTCCCGCCCTCCCATAATCAAGCCATGCCCCGGCACGTCCCTAAGAAGCAGCTCTGGCAATTGGGGCAGACCCCCCCATAATCATGGCTCACCCCCAGGAGGTCCCTGAGAAGCAGCTCAGGCCATCAGATCAGGGGAGAGCCCCCCCCCCCTCCTCCTCCCTCCCGTAATCACAGCTTGCCTCCGGCAGGTCCCTGAGAAGCAGCTCAAGCCATGCGATCAGGGGAGACCCCACTCTCCCTCCGCCCCTCCCGCCCTCCCATAATCAAGCCATGCCCCGGCACGTCCCTAAGAAGCAGCTCTGGCAATTGGGGCAGACCCCCCCATAATCATGGCTCACCCCCAGGAGGTCCCTGAGAAGCAGCTCAGGCCATCAGATCAGGGGAGAGCCCCCCCCCCTCCTCCTCCCTCCCGTAATCACAGCTTGCCTCCGGCAGGTCCCTGAGAAGCAGCTCAAGCCATGCGATCAGGGGAGACCCCACTCTCCCTCCGCCCCTCCCGCCCTCCCATAATCAAGCCATGCCCCGGCACGTCCCTAAGAAGCAGCTCTGGCAATTGGGGCAGACCCCCCCATAATCATGGCTCACCCCCAGGAGGTCCCTGAGAAGCAGCTCAGGCCATCAGATCAGGGGAGAGCCCCCCCCCCCTCCTCCCTCCCGTAATCACAGCTTGCCTCCGGCAGGTCCCTGAGAAGCAGCTCAAGCCATGCGATCAGGGGAGACCCCACTCTCCCTCCGCCCCTCCCGCCCTCCCATAATCAAGCCATGCCCCGGCACGTCCCTAAGAAGCAGCTCTGGCAATTGGGGCAGACCCCCCCATAATCATGGCTCACCCCCAGGAGGTCCCTGAGAAGCAGCTCAGGCCATCAGATCAGGGGAGAGCCCCCCCCCCTCCTCCCTCCCGTAATCACAGCTTGCCTCCGGCAGGTCCCTGAGAAGCAGCTCAAGCCATGCGATCAGGGGAGACCCCACTCTCCCTCCGCCCCTCCCGCCCTCCCATAATCAAGCCATGCCCCGGCACGTCCCTAAGAAGCAGCTCTGGCAATTGGGGCAGACCCCCCCATAATCATGGCTCACCCCCAGGAGGTCCCTGAGAAGCAGCTCAGGCCATCAGATCAGGGGAGAGCCCCCCCCCTCCTCCCTCCCGTAATCACAGCTTGCCTCCGGCAGGTCCCTGAGAAGCAGCTCAAGCCATGCGATCAGGGGAGACCCCACTCTCCCTCCGCCCCTCCCGCCCTCCCATAATCAAGCCATGCCCCGGCACGTCCCTAAGAAGCAGCTCTGGCAATTGGGGCAGACCCCCCCATAATCATGGCTCACCCCCAGGAGGTCCCTGAGAAGCAGCTCAGGCCATCAGATCAGGGGAGAGCCCCCCCCCTCCTCCCTCCCGTAATCACAGCTTGCCTCCGGCAGGTCCCTGAGAAGCAGCTCAAGCCATGCGATCAGGGGAGACCCCACTCTCCCTCCGCCCCTCCCGCCCTCCCATAATCAAGCCATGCCCCGGCACGTCCCTAAGAAGCAGCTCTGGCAATTGGGGCAGACCCCCCCATAATCATGGCTCACCCCCAGGAGGTCCCTGAGAAGCAGCTCAGGCCATCAGATCAGGGGAGAGCCCCCCCCCCTCCTCCTCCCTCCCGTAATCACAGCTTGCCTCCGGCAGGTCCCTGAGAAGCAGCTCAAGCCATGCGATCAGGGGAGACCCCACTCTCCCTCCGCCCCTCCCGCCCTCCCATAATCAAGCCATGCCCCGGCACGTCCCTAAGAAGCAGCTCTGGCAATTGGGGCAGACCCCCCCATAATCATGGCTCACCCCCAGGAGGTCCCTGAGAAGCAGCTCAGGCCATCAGATCAGGGGAGAGCCCCCCCCCCCTCCTCCCTCCCGTAATCACAGCTTGCCTCCGGCAGGTCCCTGAGAAGCAGCTCAAGCCATGCGATCAGGGGAGACCCCACTCTCCCTCCGCCCCTCCCGCCCTCCCATAATCAAGCCATGCCCCGGCACGTCCCTAAGAAGCAGCTCTGGCAATTGGGGCAGACCCCCCCATAATCATGGCTCACCCCCAGGAGGTCCCTGAGAAGCAGCTCAGGCCATCAGATCAGGGGAGAGCCCCCCCCCCTCCTCCCTCCCGTAATCACAGCTTGCCTCCGGCAGGTCCCTGAGAAGCAGCTCAAGCCATGCGATCAGGGGAGACCCCACTCTCCCTCCGCCCCTCCCGCCCTCCCATAATCAAGCCATGCCCCGGCACGTCCCTAAGAAGCAGCTCTGGCAATTGGGGCAGACCCCCCCATAATCATGGCTCACCCCCAGGAGGTCCCTGAGAAGCAGCTCAGGCCATCAGATCAGGGGAGAGCCCCCCCCCCCCTCCTCCCTCCCGTAATCACAGCTTGCCTCCGGCTGGTCCCTTAGAAGCAGCTCAAGCCATGCGATCAGGGGAGACCCCACTCTCCCTCCGCCCCTCCCGCCCTCCCATAATCAAGCCATGCCCCGGCACGTCCCTAAGAAGCAGCTCTGGCAATTGGGGCAGACCCCCCCATAATCATGGCTCACCCCCAGGAGGTCCCTGAGAAGCAGCTCAGGCCATCAGATCAGGGGAGAGCCCCCCCCCCTCCTCCCTCCCGTAATCACAGCTTGCCTCCGGCAGGTCCCTGAGAAGCAGCTAAAGCCATGCGATCAGGGGAGACCCCACTCTCCCTCCGCCCCTCCCGCCCTCCCATAATCAAGCCATGCCCCGGCACGTCCCTAAGAAGCAGCTCTGGCAATTGGGGCAGACCCCCCCATAATCATGGCTCACCCCCAGGAGGTCCCTGAGAAGCAGCTCAGGCCATCAGATCAGGGGAGAGCCCCCCCCCCCCTCCTCCCTCCCGTAATCACAGCTTGCCTCCGGCAGGTCCCTGAGAAGCAGCTCAAGCCATGCGATCAGGGGAGACCCCACTCTCCCTCCGCCCCTCCCGCCCTCCCATAATCAAGCCATGCCCCGGCACGTCCCTAAGAAGCAGCTCTGGCAATTGGGGCAGACCCCCCCATAATCATGGCTCACCCCCAGGAGGTCCCTGAGAAGCAGCTCAGGCCATCAGATCAGGGGAGAGCCCCCCCCCCCTCCTCCCTCCCGTAATCACAGCTTGCCTCCGGCAGGTCCCTGAGAAGCAGCTCAAGCCATGCGATCAGGGGAGACCCCACTCTCCCTCCGCCCCTCCCGCCCTCCCATAATCAAGCCATGCCCCGGCACGTCCCTAAGAAGCAGCTCTGGCAATTGGGGCAGACCCCCCCATAATCATGGCTCACCCCCAGGAGGTCCCTGAGAAGCAGCTCAGGCCGTCAGATAAGGGGAGACCACCCCCCCCCCCTCCCTCCTGTAATCAGGGCACGCCCAAGCAGGTCTATTAGGGGAGATTCTAGCGCCGTGGACCTCCCGCTCACAACGCCAGATAGATACATTCCACAGCACTTGGCTCAGCGGCTCTTTCTTTGATGAGGGCGGCAGGGATGCGTAACCGGGTGCTGTGACGTCGTGCTGCAGAGTGCCAGCGTGCTGATTGGCCAGCTCGTATTTAGGTGCTGAAGCCTTTATAAAGGGCTCCCGGGAGCCAGAACTAGATCACAGCGCACCTTCCACCCCGAGCGGGCATCGCTGCTGGAACACGGACCTCCCCAGGGCATGCACTGAACTGCAACTAGAGCGCCGCGACGCCCCCAGGTGAGTGCAGGCGCCCACCTCGCCCTGCAGCTTCAGATTCATTTCCTTTACATTCCATATTCCTAATTCCCCCAGCGACCCTCCTCTAGCTGCATAGTCGCCCGGCAGTGCGCCTCGCGTTCCTGCACTGGGCATCCAGGCGCTAGCCCAGCCGGGCCGGCGCTGTCCCGTTACATGAAGCGCGCCGCTCAGTCCCTCGCCCTGAATTCCACTGCCAGGGTGCTGGCCCAGTGCTCCAGTGAGTGCTGCCCCACTGCCAGGGTGCTGGGTTGGGTGCTGTAGCGTGCTGGCCCAGTGCTCCAGTGAGTGCTGCCGCGTGCTGCCCCGCTGCCAGGGTGCTGGGTTGGGTGCTGTAGCGTGCTGGCCCAGTGCTCCAGCGAGTGCTGCCGCGTGCTGCCCCATTGCCAGGGCGCCGCAGCATCTGTTCAAGTTCAGTCACTTGTTCTGCAAACTTTCCAAGCGGGCGCGTTACATGTTCTCAAGCTCCTGCGATCAGCCGCTCCCCCAGGGACGTGCTCCTGTGCTCAGCCACACATTCATATTCTCGGGTGCGTTATAGACATACATGCGCAGGTATTCTATTCAATGTAAAGCGAGGCACAAGCGTGGAACCTATTTCTAAGAAGCCTCAACTTCTGATAAGAGTGAAAATGAGGGGTGGAGTGCTGCCTAGGGTCACACACACTGAGGGGTGGAGTGCTGCCCAGGGTCACACACACTGAGGGGTGGAGTGCTGCCCAGGGTCACACAAACACACTGAGGGTGGACTGCTGCCTAGGGTCACACAAACGCACTGAGGGTGGACTGCTGCCCAGGGTCACACACACGCACTGAGGGTGGACTGCTGCCCAGGGTCACACAAACACACTGAGGGTGGACTGCTGCCCAGGGTCACACAAACACACTGAGGGTGGAGTGCTGTCCAGGGTCACACAAACACACTGAGGGGTGGAGTGCTGCCCAGGGTCACACAAACACACTGAGGGTGCAGTGCTGCCCAGGGTCACACACACTGAGGGGTGGAGTGCTGCCCAGGGTCACACACACTGAGGGGTGGAGTGCTGCCCAGGGTCACACAAGCACACTGAGGGGTGGAGTGCTGCCCAGGGTCACACAAACACACTGAGGGTGGACTGCTGCCTAGGGTCACACAAACGCACTGAGGGTGGACTGCTGCCCAGGGTCACACACACGCACTGAGGGTGGACTGCTGCCCAGGGTCACACACACGCACTGAGGGTGGACTGCTGCCCAGGGTCACACAAACACACTGAGGGTGGACTGCTGCCCAGGGTCACACAAACACACTGAGGGTGGAGTGCTGCCCAGGGTCACACAAACACACTGAGGGGTGGAGTGCTGCCCAGGGTCACACACACTGAGGGGTGGAGTGCTGCCCAG
Source organism: Ambystoma mexicanum (assembly GCF_040938575.1). Classification (NCBI taxonomy): domain Eukaryota; kingdom Metazoa; phylum Chordata; class Amphibia; order Caudata; family Ambystomatidae; genus Ambystoma; species Ambystoma mexicanum. The sequence continues at coordinate 845,124,155 of NC_090938.1, forward strand.
GGTCACACAAGCACACTGAGGGGTGGAGTGCTGCCCAGGGTCACACAAACGCACTGAGGGTGGAGTGCTGCCCAGGGTCACACAAACACACTGAGGGTGGACTGCTGCCCAGGGTCACACAAACACACATAGATGATAAATTGGAGACCCAAACTGATCATGATATTGAGGGGTATCCTCTTTCCAGAACAAACTGAATGTGCCCCAATGCGCCATGCAAAACTGGGGGTGGTCTTTTGGACATTCTGAACATTGACTAATACTCCATTGGCAGACCAAGTGGGAGCAGCAGATGTTGAGTGTTGCACACCGTCAGGGTGCTGCCTATGACAGTTTGGCTGAGGGCATGGATAGGGTGGCAAGGTCCATGATCTCACCAGCAACACAAGTGATGCGACAGCTGCAGGTAATGCGGTCCACATGCCGTTCCCACAGGCTGCGCATGGAGGCCAACATCAGGAGATGACGGGCAGATCTAAGGTCTCTGCAGGCAGCCCTGCTCGCAGACGGTCGGGCATACAGGGCATCCCTGAGGCAAGAGTTGTTGGCCCACAGAGCTGCAATCCGTGAGGAAGAGGCAGCCACCAGGAGACTGTTCCAACAGGAGATGCTAACATTGAGGCAGGATATCTCGACAGAACTCTGTGCACACCTTGATGTTATGCATGGTGAGCTCCAAGTCCTCAGTCTGTACTAGTGCAGACTAAAAGAGAGTGCTCTAATGCAGTTTATCATTTCCACTACACAAAGAAAGGATGTGGTTGAGCGTGTACACTATGAAAGGGGCACTGTAGAGTTTACCCTGCTTCCAGCCTAGGTTGAAAGATTCTGGTAAATCATTACACTGTGGACATTACAATAGATTGGGGATGGGGGGAGACTGTTACTTGGGGCATTCAGGGTGCTGGTAAGAGGGGACCTGTACGGGGATGGCGCATGGAGAGGGGTGATAGAGGAAGGAATGATTCATAGTCTGGTGTTGGTAAGGGTCCGGATGTCGTGACATGTCTGTGGTGCTGCATGCAGGCTGGTGAGAGTGGACTGGGTGATTTGAGGTTGTGTGGAAGTTGGGAATAGCGCTAGTGTGCAGTAGGGACCCCAGCCGGCCCATAGGACTGGGGGTTTCCAAACGGCACTTTAAGATGAGCAGCAGCAGCCTCGAGATAGATGGTGATGCAGATGCAGATTCGTATTCTTGCACCAATTCAATAATGACAACTCAATAGTTTGGCAAAGGGAGTCCGTTTAATGACAAGTACAAAAAATGGGGAGTTCAATGAATATCAGCAATTGCTCGATCTTCCTTCTCGCTTCAACTCCAATTATTTCAGAAAATACATAACATTTATACCAAAAACTCGTCATCACTGACGTGTAACTCTTAAAATTTTAGCATGCAACTTCATTGGTTCTAGGAAGGTCATTTTAATATAGGTACTATATCTGTATGTGTTAACAGGGAGAGGGGATTGGATAAACAATGTCAGGTGGGGCAACTAAGCCCTTCCTTCAAAATGGCTACTGTAAACGTCACTAAAAGTACAACGTCTCATTGGTTCTACTAACTAAAGGACCCTAGATTACATGGTCCACTATGATTGGGTTGGCATCAACCCCACTCATACTTTTCCACTTGCTCTTAGCAGCGTGCAGAATAGCCGGCCAGGTGCAGGGAGCTCGTCTGCACCCCCAGCTTCCCTCCAATTATTGCTACAATCAAGCATCACCTCAGTGGTCATGTGTCAAATATTTCTTTGTGGTTGGCCTCGAGTCTGCTTCTTGCTCTGCGAAAGTTAAGGTGTCTGGGTATGGCAAAGGTCCATGAGTAGGTGTGAAAGTTTCATCCCTTCCTGCTTGTCTGGTCATGTGATTCCGACACTGTGAAATCAGCCTTTTCTTTCATACAATTTCGTATATATTTGATTTAATTCTGCCAGTTGTCTGCCATCTGTGGCTTATCTTGACCTTCCCTGAACAGGATACTCTGTTCTTCTTCTCTTTAATTGTATCCACTGTTGGCCTATTTCAGATGATACGACCTTGGCTTCTTGGCATGGTTACCTTTGTCTGAGTTTCTCTCCGTCTTTAATTCTCGATTTGTTTGCTGCGTTACTCTCCTCTTGAGACCTTTAGTAACCTTTGGTTGATTCTACTCTTTTGCGTGGTGGAAGTATACTTATATAAAGTGCTTTCTTGAGGTAGATATATGTATAGGTGGCGCTTGCTGCAATCTATCTTCCTACTAAGCATAAGCAAGCCTCACGATTTCTGCGTTTCTTGCGGTTACTTTACATATGTACATGTTTAAACTAACTGAATATCTTCATCGTGCATATGGCACAAGGTTCTGACATCTTGATATCAATTGTTTCACTTTAGGCTTTGGATGTCACTTGTCCATGGTGTTTCGTCTTGTTTGTCATCATTCCCAGGTCGTTATCTTCTATATGTGAGTCAGTCCGGGTTCTTATGATGTCATCATTCGTCTTCCTTCAGTATCTTCTTAGCCTCTTCGGGTATTACATTCTGACAATCGTCGGTCTGTCTCACTTGTCGATATGGTTTTATCAATGGGTACCTTACTGTCCAGGTTTTCTTAGGTGTCAGTACTTCAATAGGTGCTGTTATTCTGATAGGTACTGGACAGAGTCCAACTACGGCTCTCTGCTGGTTTATTTGCTCATCATACGTCACATATTTCGGTCTGAAGAAATATCTCTTTGGGGTCCATATCTTTATGACTCCTTTCAAGCTTCCTGCTGTTCTTACATGCTCATCTTTGTTCCATGTCATTAATTGACATTAATTGACATTCTCCACTTGGATTACAATAGATCCATCTTCCCACATAATTTCTGTGTTTCTTTGGATACCGAAACTTTGTTCCTTCTGGTGCATAAATGCTGGCTTTCACAAAGTCTCTTATTTCTTCATCATTCAGGTCCTTGGGCTACCATCCTGACTCGACATCAATCATAATCTTCATCCCTATGGCCTTTTAGCAGTTTTCTGGCACTGAGATATTATTATCTTGATAATATAGAATCCAAGCAATATCATCACTGGCAGGGCTCCCAGGGATTTGAATGCATCTGCCATCCATTGCGGAACCCATGAGAACAGTGATCCAAACCAGCTGTCGTCATCAACTTCGTCAACTTCATCTATCATCTGATTCTGTAGGTTTGTCAGCATACCTACGGCTTCTGTTAAAGTTCCATTTTCATCATCGTGTGAAGGTATGAAGGTGCAACATGATTCTCCAATTTTTGCACAAACACCTCCATCCATAGTTGTGATCATGTCAAGGACATATCAGTTCTGGAGAGTCATTAGTCAAATCGCCCTTAACTCTTCCTTGATTGCATTGAATCATTTTATGGTCTGCAGTAACTCCCATCTGGTTATCTGCAACCATTTAGTATTTGCTCCAATTTGAATCCTTGGCATCAGAATTGTCGTAAACACTGATGAGGTGAGGCTGAACAACCTGTGTTCATATGGGATTGCATGAAAGGCTTCTTCTGATTTAGCAGAAAAGTAATTCTCTCTCTTCATTCAGCTCATCAGTTCCACAGATCTCTTCTTTCTCATTTGAGTATCTGCTTTCGGGAAACTGTCAATATTCGGATCACTTTTTTGAATCACTAATGCTGGAACATGGAAATTTACTAATGTACATATACCTCCCCAATTCTTTAGTAGTCTGATATATGCTTTGTATCCACACGCCCAATAACGATCCATGATCACTGCAGTTCCATGCATCATTCCTGGAGCGTCAAAGATGTGCCCCCAGTTCTGATTTTCTCCCATTGTTCTTGTACCATTGTTTCTGAAGCACCATTTGGAATTCTCCAATGGCACTATCTGTAAGGGTCCTCCTTTGTCTTCAACCAATGTTAGCAGTCTTGCAAGTCTCGGCCATAATGGCTTGCATCCATTCTGTACTATTTCAATAGTAGCCTGGTAACGCCCAATCACTACCCATGCTCTGCAGATCACTACTCCTTTCTCCCATCAGTCTGGTGAAAGCACTGTTCCCTAAATTTGCATTTGACCTCTGTTCTTCCAACTCCGCGCTTCTTCTGGAGTTTTTCCTTGAACGTTCAGTCTTTGGTTCCTCTCTCTTCTGATCTCTGCTCCTTTAACTCCAGCAGGCTTCTCATATCTGATCACAGTGTTCTTTGTATTTCCATTGTTTCTTGTATTTATGTCCTGGACATAATCGTCTTAATTTCGATCAGTTGCCCATTTGATTAAAGCATCATTTCCCATGAACTGGCCTCTGGTCTTGCACATTGCTATGTGTGATAGACAGTGTGCTGTCGTGACATGTATTTCCACAGCTACGAAGATTTTCGACTTCCTCATGCTGTATGGTAAGAGTGCACAAACAAAGCATTCTTCCTCGGAAGTTCGTCGTCCAACTTCTTTCATATGTTGGTACCATATGTTATTTCTCAAGTGTGCTGTGCTGTCCAGGTAGTCGTTTAGTTTGTTGTTGTTTTCTTGCGTGTTTCTCCTGATTCTTAAGGTCTTTCTGTAGTTTGCTATAGCCACATTCTTGAACACATCCGTATAGCTTCTTCTTTCTGGAGGACTCTCAGGTATCTCCATCAATGATCCAGGCATTTTCATCTGTATCATTTGAGTATGAGAAAGTCTGGTATTTCTTCTCTTGTCCTCTTGTATCTTTTTTGCTCTGTTTCTGAATGTCCATATTGATTCTGCTATTGTCTCAGCATGTGACTGTATTTCAGGACTCAAGCTTGACCCTTTCATCACTCGATCAGTGGTGCTTGTCAAAGCTGTCTCTGTTTGTTTATTCTCCAATTCCTTTTGTCTCTTTAAAAGTTCAGCTTTCTCCATTTGTCCTTTGGCTTCACTTGGTGGGGAACCTCTCATCGTTGGTTGTCCAAACTTCCCCCATTCTTTGGAATGTGGTTCTGCAGCTGTTGACACTAGACCAGGTCTATGTGCACTCATCATTTGCGTGTGTGTGTTTTTCATTAATCCCCTCTCGTGCTTGCTCTGCCGACCCTGTCTCCGGCAGTTCAATTTATTTGTTACCACAAGTGTGTGTGTGTCATTGCTAATCACATCCATCTCAAGTTCACTCATTCCTCTATCAGACCTTCTAGGGACTGGAATGACTATGTAAGGTCTGGGCACCTTTGTGGGTTTCATGCGTACATCATTAGGTGGGTGCACTGGAATCTGAACTCTTTGTGCACCAATAAAAAATACAGATCGAATTGTCAGTGACAATAATACAATAATGAATGCATAGGTAAAGGATTCCTTTGTAGGTTAACTTGCAACACTTATTTCTGGGCCAATACGAGCGCGTCTCCTCCTGAGGGAGGACAAGATGACTATTTTGGTTGCCCATCTCGATCATCTAAGGAAATAGGACTAACTCTTTAATACATTCTAGGTAATGTCGTTATATCCGGGTTCTGCTGTTTCTGCTTGTACTTTGCAGATACTGGAACGATTATTTTCTTTGCCTGAATAATAGATTGCCTCTTGTCTCTGGAAACAGTTCTTTTTTCCGTATGCGTAAATGTCAAATAAGGTAATAAGTTCAGCAAGTCTCTTAATTTGCGCATTTAAAATAAACAAGCTCCCAGTCGATGCCTCTTATTTGTTTCACTCCAGAAGACATGTCGTTTCGTTGTCAGCATAAGCAGGAGTGAAGTCCTCTGGCAACACTTTCGCAATCTGTCCCTCGACGGAGAGTTTACAATCTTCTCCGGTAATTCTGATGATGATTAGAAAGTTCGACCTGCATTACAATATCATGCAGGAGCATGCTCATCTGTGTAGAGTTCGCTGGGTCTCTGATGAAAGTGAGGACACCTACACTGGCAGGTCTCCCACAAGCTCTGGAAAGTCCTCAATTAGGCGAAAAAACACATTGCTTGCTAGTCTGCTATCTTCTGGTGACAGGGACATTTGTCTTGTCTTCCCTGTACTCTGGAAGCAAAAGGAACTGCTTGGCAATCACAATGAGCAGCCTCCTTATTGTCTTTTAATTTTCAGGGTCCTGAAGAAATTCAGTGATGTTAGTGAGTCTTCCCACTAATGACGGGTATGACCTCAGTACTAACTCGAAATAGATCAAAACATCCTTAGTGATGTCACTTTTGTGTGACACCATAAGTGAGTCCAAATAAGGCTACTATGTTAAAAGAGTCAGGATACTGTATTTTCTTCCAATTCATGTGTCCTCGATCAAAATTTGGCATATCCTTTCTTATCAAGGCTTCAGTGTGCCTCAGTTCAAAGTTCAAAGTTAACAGACTATGTTGTGGCTTATACGTGTAATTGTGTCATGATGCCTGCCCCCGGAAGACCAGACCAGGCCCAGCAGCCCCGGAAACAGGCATCATGCCACTTGGAGCATGCCCAAAAGCCCCAGTTAGGGGCTGTTTGGGTGCAGTCCTGGCGCCTATGGCGCCAGGCTCATAAAGATAAAGTCAGTCCTGGCGCCATGGGCGCCAGGCTCATTATTGATAACTTACCTGAAGCAGACCATGCTGCATACTCACCTGAGACAGACCATGCTGCATGAAGACTCAAGCCAAATGAGGCTTAGGAGGGACTATTTTACTGAAGGGACTATTTTGTTACTTGGGTGGGGCTGTGGAAGAATACTTACCTGGAACTTCTTCCAAGGCTATTTAAACCACGCCCGGACAGCCACACATGCTTCGCGTTATTCTGCTTGCTGCAGCGTAACGCTCACCGTGTTTTCAGCAGCTCCAGTCTTCAACCACGCCCGCATCAGTCCTGGGACTCCTGAAACAAGAAGAAAAGAAGGATAAAGGTTAGAACAGGAGTTTTAACTTTAATCCTTACCTGAATCCTGATCCATCTCACCACAGAGCTGAAAGACAGAAGTCTTTTACGCATCGCTTCGCATTTCTACGGCGCCGCGCTGAACTCACCTGCTTGGCGGTACTTCAGCATTCCATCATGCTCTCTCCATCTCGCGGCCGCCCTCCGACACCTAAGGAGACAAAGATAGCAAGGTGAGCAAGGGGACTCTCTAAGGCTATACAAGCTACCCCCAAGGACTTACCTGATTTACCACGGGGGGTACTCACCTCATCTCGGGTCGGCGCAGTCAACTCTGCTTCATCGCCGTACCCCGGCCCCTAAGGGGAGAAAGCAAAGACAATACAAGTTACCCCCCCACAAAACCTACCTGATTTACCACGGGGGTCTCACCTCATCTCGGGTCGGCGCAGTCAACTCTGCTTCATCGCCGTACCCCGGCCCCTAAGGGGAAAACCACAATAGACTTACCTAAATCTTACCAATTGCCATTTGGAAATCTTCGAGTGGATTAATCGGCAACCTGCAAGGAATCGGACAGAGTGAAGATCAGACATTTGAACTCTTATGAACAATTGGACTTTAGAGTCAATACTGGAACTCACCAATTCCTCTACGCCAGTGAAGTAACTGGTCATCAACGCGCCCCTGCAGTCGACGCAGGATGGAGAGCTCATCCTTCCAAACCATCAGGTGAGACTAAGGAGGGGACATCAAGAGTGATCTGTGGGAAGACAACGGGAGTGGGGAAGGTGGGTTGACACTCAATTCCACGGGTGGTTAATTCCCCGTCTCCTTTGCAGAAGAATATTCCTGCGAGCCAGACGAACTAGGCTGAGCGGGCCAGTCCAGTCAGTCATCTCGGCGCTACACGTCACGCTGGTGGAAACAACAGCGGCCCAGTTCCGGCCGACGCCCCCGTGGGAACCAGGTGAGCGTAACAGAACGCGAAGCCTACCCACAAATACACACCTGGGCGTCATGGAGACCTCGGAAACTGATCAGTTGACCCAATTATTAGGGGAATTAAGGGCCGAAGTGCATTCCGCCCGCCAAGAAACCAATGCCCTCAGGAGGGAACTGATAGTGTCAAAAGAACGAACTGATGAGTTGGCCAGACAACTATTACAGAGCCAGGCTGGACAAACACCTCTACCAGGACTTGGGGCAAGTCCAGCTCCTGTACCATCGAGTAACCCGGTGCAGATAAATTTACCTGGAGCCGTTCCTTTGGCTCCGCCTGAACGCTTTGCCGGAGACCCAAAAGGGTTTGCAACATTCATGAATCAATGCCACTTGCACTTTTTATGTAGACCTGGAGCTTTCCCAAACGATCAGGCCAAGGTAGCCTTTGTACTGTCATATCTCAGCGGCAGTGCGGCGGATTGGTCCATTCCACTAGTTAACCAGGATGACCCGATTCTTCGAGATTTCCAGGGTTTTCGAACAAGCATGGAAAGACTATTCGCCTGACACTCCCGAGGACAGGCTTTGGACAACAAACTTTTATCCCTAAGGCAAGGTAACCAGGATCTTTTATCTTACATTGCAACTTTCAATAGATTAGTAGTGGAAACCGAATGGCCTGAAGCCAAGCGAATCACATTATTCCATCGAGGACTTCGGGGAGAACTCAAAGATGTTTTGGCCCAAATCGTGAACCCGCCTCAAGACTGTGCTGAATATAGAGATCTAGTGGTCCAGCTCGATCACAGACTTCAAACCAGGAAGGCTGACCGAACCAAATTTGAGAACAGGGTGTTGGTTAAAACCCACGTAAGCTCCAAGGGAGTAGATCTCTCAGAACCTATGCAAATCGGGGGGGGGGTTAAAGGACCCTTAACCCAGAAGTAAAGAGATAGAAGACGGCAACTGCAATTATGTTTATATTGCGGAACTACTGGTCATTTTCTTCGGAACTGCCCTGTAAAACCACCCAAGAAAGTTATAGGAGCAGCAGACGAAAACCATGTGAAATCTGACTCGGGAAACGACCACGCCCGGCAAGCGTAGAGGTCCGCTTGCCGAGCTTAAAGAAGGACACTCTGACCTCGCATTTCACCATACCCATGGTCCTTGTAGATCCAGAGCAGCCATCACGCATGCACGCGGTAAAGGCGTACGTAGACAGTGGAGCCATAGGAAATTACTTGGACTGGGAATTGGCTACCAGGATGAATCTATCTCTCACCCGCAAGACCACGGCCGATGTTGTCACCACTGTAGATGGAACGGAAATTGCCTCTGGACCCGTAACTCATTCCACTGCAGAGATGACATTGCTGAGTCAAGATGGGCATCGAGAGGCTATGGTGTTTGACTTAATCAAGGCCCCACAGTTTCAGCTGATACTGGGGATACCTTGGTTGGAAAAACATAATCCCTGTATTGATTGGCGAGAGAAGAGACTAACCTTCCCAGAATGTGCTCACAGCTGCTACCCAAGGAAAACTCAAAACTCAGTCCTGGCCCCAGTAATTCCAGTAGCCATACAATTACCTGTTGAATACCAAGACTTTCAGGATGTCTTCCAAAAGGAACAGGCAAACACCTTACCACCTCACAGATCGTATGATTGTCAAATAGATCTTGTACCTGGAGCACAACCACCTTGCAGCAGAATCTATGCCCTTACGGAACCCGAAAATCTCCATTTGCGCCAGTACCTAGACCAGTACCTTGCTAATGGCTTCATTCGCCCGTCCAAGTCCCCTGCATCTTCAGCTTTGTTCTTCATACCGAAAAAGGAAGGCGACCTTAGAACATGTATAGACTACCGCGCACTGAATCAGATAACCATCAAGAATCGATACCCACTGCCTTTGATCCCAGAACTACTAGACCAGGTGAAGGACGCTTGTATATACACGAAACTAGACCTTCGGGGAGCATATCATCTGGTACGTGTCAAAGAGGGTGACGAATGGAAGACTGCTTTTCGCACCAAGTACGGACTATTTGAGTACCAGGTGATGCCCTTCGGACTATGCAATGCACCAGCAGCCTTCCAGTTCTTCATGAACGATGTCCTCCGAGAGCTTATCGACGTTTGTGTGGTCGTTTACATCGACGACATCTTAGTATACTCTATATCACAATCTGTAAAACACGTCCGAGCAGTCCTAGAGAAGTTACGCCAGCATAAATTATATGCTAAACTGGAAAAGTGCATCTTCCACACTACGGAAGTGGAATTCCTTGGATTTATTCTGACCCCGAGAGGAATCCCGATGGATACACGAAAAGTGGATGCCATTCTTAATTGGCCTTCGCCAAGTTCAATCAAAGGAGTTCAAAGCATGCTTGGCTTTGCCAATTTCTACCGCAGGTTTATCCCGGACTTCTCGCACATTGTACATCCCATTACAACGCTGTTGCGAAAAAACAAACGCTTTGTGTGGACAGAGGAAGCCGAGAACGCCTTCCAAGAGTTAAAAGCTAAATTCACATCTGCTCCCAAATTAAGACACCCGCGCCCGAGCTTCCCTACATAGTGGAAACAGATGCATCCAGTTCAGCCATGGGAGCAGTCCTTTCCCAAAAGGATCCCGAAACTAACCAGCTTCACCCAGTGGCGTTTTGGTCAAGAAAATGTTCAGCCCCCAAATTAAACTATGCCATAACCGACAAGAAGCTGCTGGCCATCAAGTCTGCCTTCAAGGTTTGGCGGCACTATCTACTGGGTGCCAGACATACCATCACGGTCATCACCGATCACTGCAACTTACAATACCTAAAGACAGCCAAAGCCCAATCTTCGCGCCAACTCCGTTGGGCATTGTTCTTCGCCGAGTTTGATTTTGTAATAACCTATCGACCAGGTTGTAAGAATGGTAAAGCAGATGCCTTGTCCCGGATTGGAATGGGAGAAGCAGAAATAACTTTAGAACCCGAACCCATAATTCCGGAACAGAGAATCCTTGGCCTGACATCCATACAGACACTGGAGGACATTCAAAACAAGATCCACCAACTCTTTGATTCCGTTGCCCTACAGGACTGGGCAAAGAAAGGTCCAGAGTACTCTGTCATCGATGATTTACCTTATTACCAAGGCCGGCTATTTTTACCGCAAAAAGAACTACAGGAACTTGTCATTTCCCATTACCATGACACCTTAATAGAAGGGCATCCGGGTATTGAAAAAACCGAAGCTAAAATTAGGAAGCAATTTTGGTGGCCCACCTGGCGAAAGGATGTCAAGTCATTTGTCATGTCTTGTGGCATTTGCGCACAAAATAAAGGGCAAAAGAAAAAACCTGCTGGATTATTGCAACCATTAGACATACCACCTACCCCTTGGCATACCTTGTCATTAGACTTTATCACGGATTTACCCCCGTACCAAGGTTACAATACCATTCTAGTTATTGTAGATCTTTTTTTCTAAAATGGCCCACTTCATTCCTTTAAAAGGGATACCTTCAGCTTCAATCCTGGCCAAGGAATTCCTTGAAAATGTTGTCCGCCTGCATGGCTTTCCTTCAGTGTTAATTTCAGATCGTGGCAGTCAATTCATTTCACATTTTTGGAGGAAATGCTGCCAACTGGCACAAATTGATGTTAAGCTTTCGACCAGTCACCACCCTCAGACCGACGGTCAAACGGAGAGGACCAACCAGACTCTTGAACAGTACCTCCGTTGTATGCTACATCAGTCTGAGGGGAATTGGAAAGACATTCTGTGGATCGCAGAGTATGCGTACACTCAGGAACTGGACAAAGTCCTTTTTTTACCATTTATGGGCACCATCCTCGAACCTCGGATTTGGACTCACCCCAGCATTTAGAGATGCCCGCAGTGGACCATCTCCACGCTGTTATTACACAAGCCTTTAAAGAAGCAACCATCCATTTGCAAAAGGCTAAGGAAAAATACAAAAAGGATGCGGATCAGCACAGAAGTGAAGCTCCTCAATACCAAATAGGGGACCAAGTATGGTTAGCCACTAAGCACTTACCACTCAAGGGGACTCGGACCTTTAACCCCAGGTATTTGGGACCTTTTTCTGTCAAGGCAATTATTAACCCAGTGGCCGTCAAGTTGGACCTACCTGCTCATATGCGAATCCATCCCGTCTTCCACGTGTCTCTTTTGAAGCCAGTGCAACCAGGAACTAGGCTAACCACTCCACCTGAACCTATCCTCATAGACGGAGAGCCCGAGTTCGAAGTCAAGAATATTTTGGACTCAAAAAGAGTGAGATCAAAACTCTTTTACCTAATTGACTGGAAAGGTTATGGTCCGCAGGAAAGGTCTTGGGAACCTAGTGACCACGTGCATGCACCTCGTTTAGTGAAGAGGTTCCATCGGGAATTTCCAGACAAAACACGGCCAAGGGGGAGAACAACTTTAGGAGGGGCCTTGAGCAGGAGTGCTGTCATGATGCCTGCCCCCGGAAGACCAGACCAGGCCCAGCAGCCCCGGAAACAGGCATCATGCCACTTGGAGCATGCCCAAAAGCCCCAGGTAGGGTCTGTTTGGGTGCAGTCCTGGTGCCTATGGCGCCAGGCTCATAAAGATAAAGTCAGTCCTGGCGCCATGGGCGCCAGGCTCATTATTGATAACTTACCTGAAGCAGACCATGCTGCATACTCACCTGAGACAGACCATGCTGCATGAAGACTCAAGCCAAATGAGGCTTAGGAGGGACTATTTTACTGAAGGGACTATTTTGTTACTTGGGTGGGGCTGTGGAAGAATACTTACCTGGAACTTCTTCCAAGGCTATTTAAACCACGCCCGGACAGCCACCCGTGCTTCGCGTTATTCTGCTTGCTGCAGCGTAACGCTCACCGTGGTTTCAGCAGCTCCAGTCTTCAGCCACGCCCGCTTCATTCCTGGGACTCCTGAAACAAGAAGAAAAGAAGGATAAAGGTTAGAACAGGAATTTTAACTTTAATCCTTACCTGAATCCTGATCCATCTCGCCATGGAGCTGAAAGACAGAAGTCTTTGAAGCATCGCTTCGCATTCCCACGGCGCCGCGCTGAACTCACCTGCTTGGCGGTACTTCAGCATTCCATCACGCTCTCTCCATCTCGCGGCCGCCCTCCGACACCTAAGGAGACAAAGACAGCAAGGTGACAAAGGGGACTCTCTAAGGCTATACAAGCTACCCCCAAGGACTTACCTGATTTACCACGGGTGGTACTCACCTCATCTCGGGTCGGCACATTCAACTCTGCTTCATCGCCGTACCCCGGCCCCTAAGGGGAGAAAGCAAAGACAATACAAGTTACCCCTCACAAAACTTACCTGATTTACCACAGGGGTCTCACCTCATCTCAGGTCGGCGCAGTCAACTCTGCTTCATCGCCGTACCCCGGCCCCTAAGGGGAAAATCACAATAGACTTACCTGAATCTTACCAATTGCCATTTGGAAATCTTTGAGTGGATTAATCGACAACCTGCAAGGAATCGGACAGAGTGAAGATCAGACATTTGAACTCTATTGAACAATTGGACTTTAGAGTCAATACTGGAACTCACCAATTCCTCTACGCCAGTGAAGTAACTGGTCATCAAGGCGCCCCTGCGGTCGATGCAGGATGGAGAGCTCATCCTTCCAAACCATCAGGTGAGACTAAGGAGGGGACATCAAGAGTGATGTGTGGGAAGACAACGGGAGTGGGGAAGGTGGGTTGACACTCAATTCCACGGGTGGTTAATTCCCCTTCTCCTTTGCAGAAGAATATTCCTGCGAGCCAGACAAACTAGGCTGAGCGGGCCAGTCCAGTCAGTCATCTCGGCGCTACACGTCACGCTGGTGGAAACAACAGCAGCCCAGTTCCGGTCGACGCCCCGTGGGAACCAGGTGAGCGTAACAAATTGTATTCTTCACCCTGCAACTAGGATGCACAGAGTGTCTGTGTTTATGTCCTTATCCCCTTATTTTGCTCAGAGGAGATGTTCAAAATTAAGCCACAACTTTGCACAAAAGTTCCTTGACTTTGCTTTGCACGTCATGCGTCCTCCTTCCTCGTCATGGATCTCGTTTTCACATGCTGTGGTTCTTCCCCGCCGTCTCTAGTCTATACGCATTGGGGTCTAGGGCAAAGGCTCTTCTCCGTTGTACGGCTTGAAGTCACCCAAAAAGTTCCAAGCTCTTCTTCCCTGTAACTTGACTGCAGAGGGAGTGATGTCCTCCACTCTGAAGGGACCGTTGAACCTTGGCTTGTCCCACTTTTTTCTCGTGTGGCTTCTCACCAGGACCGTTTCCCCAGGAACCAATTGTGGTACACGTAATCCCTGAACTTGGTTTGTTGCAATATCTCCTTCTGTGTTCTGTGCTGCCCTGCACCCTTCTTGTCGTCGCTGCAGCTGTCCTGAAATGACAGTAAGACAAGACGTCATGTAATTCAAGTAATTTTGTATTTATGATCCTAACACTTCCCCTGTCGGCTGAGCATCACATCTAGCTATCTCGGGGTGTTAGTGGCGTGTGCATCCTTCTGCCTGTCACGATTTCATGCAGCGTGTGATGGTGTTCAGAACCAGGCTGGTTTCTGAGCGCATACAGTGCCAATGGAAGGCAGTGTAGTCATCCCTTCTTTAGAGTAAGCTTCAACTTGGCTATCCTTTCCTTTAACAAGCCGCTGAGGTTCTTGCATATCCCATTTTCTTGAGGATGATACGCCGAAGAAAACTTGTGCTTTATACCAAGCAACAAGCTGATCTGTTCAAATACTGCGTTAACAAATTGAGGTCCATTGTCTGACCTCATGACCTCACATACTACCCATGTGGGAAATACCTCCCTCACCAGAAATTTGGCCGCACAGGTAGAGTCTGGGTTTGTACATGGACCTGCTTCTATCCATCTAGAGAATGGACACACCACAACATTTAGGTACCTGTACCCGTTACATACTTGAATTATATTGACATAATCGGCATGCAAGTGCTGAAAAGGTCTATTGGGCCTTGGGATGACTCCTCTAATTGCACGTAGTATAGACCCAGCCGTGAACTGTTGGCAGATTATACAGTTCACTATAAAAAATGCAACATGCTCTGGCAAGTTCGGTATGAACCAGTCTTCGGCAATTGTCGCTGCTAGATTCTCTTTTGTCATGTGCACTGGATAGTGTAACTGTTCCAGTGCTATTTTCAATAAGGCTATAGGCATCACCGGTTTACCAGTGCGTTTACCAGTGCTGTCTTAGCGCCACAAGCTCTCTGAGGGGTTTAAAGAATACCCTCGCCACTTCCAGAGGTTTTTCTCTTCCTGTGGTGCCTCCCCTTGGAGCTCCATTAGCTGGGTTTTCCCTATATTACTGTAACCTTCAGGTTCACTCCGTGCAACAATCATTCTCTCATGCACATCAGTTATTTCCACATTCATTAGTATTTTGTCTTTGGTCGCCACTCGCTTGGCTTATGTGTCTGCTGCTTTATTTCCTCGTGAGATAAAATCTGTCCCTTTCGTGTGCCATCTCATCAGTCCTGTCATCTCTTTCCCTCTCTACTGGTATCTAGAGATGTACTTGCTTGTGTTTGGTCTCCTTTTTCTTTCTCGCGCCTCTCCTTGTCCCTCAGGACTTTGGAGATAATACCTCTGTCTCTATCTTTCTCTGGGCTTTCGTCACTATTTTGCGTAGGTGACTCATATGACGGGTTACTATATCCCGTGGATTCTTTAAACTCCCTCAACGGGTATAATCCTTCGTCTTTACTGGCTTCGCTTTTGGTTTCAGACGGGGCGGGTGGCGCAGAAGGCGTTTCACCCCCCTCTGTGCATATGTTAAGTATCCAGTCTACCAGCGGCTCCTCCTCCTTTTCCTCTTGGTATATCTTCCAAAGCTTTAAACTAGCTAGGCATTTATCTAACTTTTTGCCAGTATACGTGGCGTGCAAATATGTCGTCATGTGTTTTTGGACCGTTTTGGATAGCGATCCGCCTTGGGGCCATGGCATAAACATTTTGTTGGCGGTTCCTTTAACCCATTCTGCACTGTACTTCTTCAACTTAGGTGCATGTTTTGGCAACTGTTTGCAAGAGTGTACTAACGGGGTAACGTCTTCCATGCTTAGATCTGTTTATCCTCTCCTTTATATAACACTTTATTATACTTATGTTTCACAAACAAGATCACAAACAAGATCAACAATATGAGCGAGCATCAATCGTTGCAAGCTCCAATCCCGTTGTTTCACAAAAAATGTTACTTTTACTTTTTCAAACAACCATCAATCCATGCCATACAACATTTTGTCTATTCAATCGCACAATTTTCATGCTATTTCTCCCAAAACATTTCTTACCTTGTGACGTCAGAAAAAAAAAACAGACTAGACAGACTCCAGCCGGCTACATAAATCTCATGCCATCTGCTTCCTCAGATGCATTTCTGACCCTATTATTATTCCAACATGGAATGTAAGCCCATTTCTTTCAGATCACCCTTAATCGATTCTGGTCTCCTATATCATCCTATTAATTCAGTACTTTAAATGCAGGCTTCTTCTAGCGCTATATTAAAACCTAGGTATCTCGGCGTATATTCCTCTCTCAGGTATCCTCGCGGTATCTATCTATTGCTTGCCCACCCTCGAGTCAATATTTTCCCCTTATATATACATTATGCTCTTACTCTGACTTTCTTTTAATCCTTCCTCCCTCGGTTACCTTCCCTTTACTTGTTCTAAGGTATGCAACTTTTTGCCAAAGCATTCAGTCTTTTTCACTCACCGTTCACATTTTTTCCTCTCCGGACGCTCGGGATCACTGCCTTCGTTACCGACACCCCGTGCTGTTCGTCCGATCAGCTGCTCTTAGAAGTGGGAAGGGGTTTATGGGAGAAAGCAAAGGTTCCTTCAGACCTAACCTGCAGGGCTTTTACTTAGACTAACCACTATCTACGGGGAGCTTCTCGTTCTACTCAGCCGGATGGCAAAGGACTTGTGAAATTGCCGTGGACCCAGAGTTACTTATGTCGACGGCCAATGGGTGTCTTATCTAATCGATTCTAATCGAACCATCAATCTCTGCTACCAAGTGTGCAGGATGGACCCCAGCCGGCCCATAGGACTGGGGGTTTCCAAACAGCACTTTAAGATGAGCAGCAGCACCCTTGAGATGGATGGTGATGCAGATTCGTACTCTTGCACCAATGAATATCAGCAATCGCTCGATCTTCCTTCTCGCTTCAACTCAAATTAATTTCAGGAAAAACATAACATTTATGCCAATAACTCGTCATCACTGATGTGTAACTCTTAAAACTTAGCATGCAACTTCATTGGTTCTAGGAAGGTAACCTTAATATAGGTACTATATCAGTATATGGTAATGGGGAGAGGGGATTGGATAAACAATGTCAGGTGGGGCACCTGCAATCCCTGCCCTGGCCGCTAGTAGCAGGAAGTGCGCCATATGTGGAAGCTTTACCCAGCCCCCTTCTATCACCTCAATGCCGAATAACACCAAGAGGGGGTCCAGCCGTCTGTCCACCCCATCCAGGTCTCTTATCCAGCCCACATGTGCCAATAATTCGCCCTCTGTCCACACTTCCTCCAACAGTGGGGGTCCACCCCAGGGTACATCAACGCTAGTCTCACCGGGTCCCACTGCCACCTGTACAGAAGCTTTAACCCGTGAAGTTTATATTGGCAGGCTACAGAGGTGCGATGAGCGCTTTCATATAGTTTCTGCCATTGGGCATCTTCCAGTTCTATCTCCATGTCCCTCTCCCATTTCCTCTTGTATACCTCTATGTCCCCACACCCCCGTGCCTCCAATAGGGCCTGGTATAGTCCAGAGATGAGCCCCCTCGTCCCTTTACCCGACAACACTTTTTCTGTACGTGTCAGTTCCCTCTGCAGGCCCCCCTTCCAGTCCTCAGACATCAGCACTCCTTTGAGTTGCAGGTATTTGAACACAGAGATTCTCCCACCTCCTAACGTATCCTCAAGCTTGTTGAGCTCTATAAACCTCTCTTTTCTCAGGACTTGCTCCACCCTTTCCACTCCACCTTCAAACCAATCTTGGAACCGCTCATGCCCTAGGCTACAGTCTCTTATAGGAGGTGCCCAGATGTGACTCAGGGGGAGGGCCAGGTCGTTACCCCCATCATTTCCTTCTTAACTCTTGAGAGGGACCAGGATTCTGTGTCTCTGCACCTTATTCGGGGCAGCTTCTCTTGGTGCCCACAACCATTCTCCTAGTGTCACTGGGCGGAACAGGAAGTTCTCAATATCACACCATTGCTTCTGCTTATCACCCCTCAAATAGGGGACTAGGGCTCTAAACTAAGCCGCCCTATAGTATGTACGCATTTTCAGGAGACCCACACCCCCCTTTTCTTTGGGCTGTATCAGAAGACAATAGGCTACCCTATGACTCTTACCCTCCCAGAGGAATCTTATCATTTTCCTTTTCAATTCCCCGAAATGTGCGTCCAGTAATTCTATTGGGAGCACCTGGTAGAGGTACAGCAGCCTGGGGAGTAGGACAATTTTAAGCGCATTTAGGCGACCTAGCCACGAGATGGTCAACTTGGCCCAATTATCTAGGTCTCTAAAGAGTCGGTGCAGCAGGGGGGGAGGGGAGAATTTGTGTGCGTAGCTTTGAAGTTGGCTAAGAGCTCCAGGAAGATCCTCCGGAATCCCAGGAAGCAGGAGTGACCGAGCCTGAGCCACCGCAACACAGTGCTGGACCCCAGATGCAAGCAAAGCCCATCTCGACAGCCAGAAACCACGTTGGTGCTATTTGCAGTAGACGCGAGGAGCTGAAACACCGAAGTGCCACTTGTTTGAAGAGGGCCGGTTGCAGTCGCTGACTGTTCCATTGCAGTGCAGGAGTCCTCCAGACGTCCTCCTTCTTGTCCCCACGACTGAGGCCCAGGAACAGATGCCAGCTGCCCCTTTTTCTTCTAACCAAAGGTACTGTACAGTCTAAGAGAACTTATCTCTTGTTGTGTAGCCACTTGTCCTCGTTGGAGACTTGCTTGGTTGCATGTGTGGAGTTCCTTGCTGCTGCTTTACTTCACAAACCTACTCAGCTTGTGGCCCTACTTTGATTTCTTCTTTTCCACAAAGACTTCTAAAACATTGTGCAAGACGTTTACCTTCCTCTGAGAAGTGCTTCAGTCCACCAAGACTTTTGCCCAATTGGCATTGGCCTGTCCTGGCTCCCTGAATGACTGTTCTCCCCTCTGACTTTGTGTTTAGTTTCCTTCCAGGAAAGGGTTAACTTACTTTACATTGGGGGGTTACCAAAAGTACGTACCTGCTTCAGAATATTTGTGTGATCTCTTGTTTTATTCTGAAACCTATTTACTCACTCATCTCAGTATTGCTCTAAATGTACCAGTGATATATTCATGTCCACAGTGTCCTAGCTATTTAAGTCGCCTGAGGGTGTAGGACGTGTCTGTGTGCCATCCCAAATGGGTGGTTGCTGAACTTAGAGAAACTAAGAGTGTGTATTTTGAAGGTATTTGTGTGTTGCTATTATATTGCTCCCTTCTGAAGAAGGCTTATTCAAACTGACTGTTAAATAAACTGATAATTATTTAATCAAGGAACCTTGTGTTTAAGAGTTTTTCGCTGTTCTTTTATGTTCAACTCTTCACGACTTCCTGCATCCTTTGTAAAAGCCTAAATTGGCTAAACACAAATAAAAAAATAAAATTAAAAAAAGAGTTTATTTGAATACTTGTCACTGTGAATCTCTGTGTAACTGCCCGACTGCTCACATTGACCCCTCTTGAGATGAGCCTGGGTGCTCAGCCACACTACCAACATGTGTAGTACAGACTTATACCAAAGGTTGGGTTCCTATTGCCAGGACATCAGGGTTGTTGTAGTGCACTCAAAGGGTACTGCATACAATCTTGCCTAACAGGGGTCCTCTTCAACATGATGTTTGGGGACCTCCTCCTTTGAGCAAAAAACAGTCTGAGCCTCATTGCATACATTACAAAGGCGACAAAGATAATGTCACCATCCAACGATTATCAGGAGACGTCCAGCAGGGAGCTTAAACATGAACATTATGATTCATGGAATAATTTGCACTGTAAATCGGGGACTTGCATGCGAAATTACACGCAAGTCCCCATTCGTCGATTCATGGAACACAATACGCAGGGCTTACCTGGGACTAGCGAGAAATCTTTGCCGGTCCAACACGTCACTGCAACACCACAAACGTCTTCTGCGAGACTCCAAGCAAAGGGCCGGCCGGGCCTGCGCATCCACCTAAAAACAGGGCAGAACATGTGGAATGAGGAAAAACAAGCGAAAATGTGGGCGTTACGAGGGACATTCCACAGTCAAACAATTGTACTGCCCATACGCACGCAAAACAACCATATTCATGGAATTGAACAGGTATCGCCGGCGCGCGAAAAAGCAAACGCAAATCCTGAAACACCTATGCCACGCGTTAGCAGGCCTAAACATCAATGCGCACACAAACAAATGCATGAAAAGCACACGCGATCAACAAACACACGTATACAGCCACAATGAATGCACCATTTGTTGTAGCTGTCATCCTGGGACACCGCAGGAGGAGGAGGATGGCTAGAGCCCAGATTTTTCTACCTAGGACCAGCCTTTTTGGGTTGCCTGATAACCAGGTCAAAGCCAGGTATAGGTTCCCCTCTCATATCATCTTAGACCTGGTCACGGAGTGGGAAGATGACCTCCCATCACCCACCCTGTGCTCCCAAGCACTGAGCCCCATGCAAAAGGTGCTCACTGTACTGATTTCTTTGGTGACTGGCTCATTCCAGCGGACCACCGCCATAGTTGGTGGTATTTCACAGGCCACGCAGTCACGCTGCCTACACCAGGTGTTGGCAATAATAACTGCATGTACTTATGTCTGCCGGCATATCTATATGCTCGGAACACTGGCAGAAAGGCAAGCAGTGGTGCAGGATATTTATGTGGTGGCGCACTTCCCAAAAGTGCTTGGTGCCATTGATTGCACCCATGTTATGAAAATGTATTAAGCGCACGCCCACCCTAAGGTATCTTGGCACTGGAGAGTCAGGCAACATTCAAACAGGAAAGCCGGAGAGGCATGGACCAGGATCTCCTAAAAAAAAAAAAAAAAAAAGTATTGTTTTATCGCTTTTCTAAAGGCCAGATGATTGGAAAGTTTCTTTATAGAAGGCGGCAGCTCGTTCCATAAATTAGCGGCCACAATGGTGAAAGCCCGGCCTCCAATCCTCGTGCGTCGGTACAGGGGCAAAGTAAGCAAATCAGCAGATGCGGATTGTAACTTGTGCTTAGGGTGGCGCTGCAATCGTAGTATGAAACCCTTGGGCTGGGCCAGATACAGCGAGTTGCAGTAATCCAACCGAGATAGTACCAATGCTGCTACCACCGGTGGGCGGAGAGGCACAGGAATCATGGGGAGCACCTGCTTCAGAACGCTCAGCTGGAAGTGGCCCGCTTGGCAAAGGGCCGCAACTTGGTTGGCCATAGACCACGAAACTGAGAGAATTACACCTACATTTTTCACTTTGCTAACCAGGGAAGGAAGGGGACCAAGAGAAGAAGGCCAAAAAGAAGAAACCCAGAGTGAAGGATCACGGGGACACCCCACCACCAAAATCTCTGTCTTGTCGCTGTTCAGTTTCAGCCAGTTGTGGTTCATCTACTCCCCCACAGCAGCCAGGCATCTCCGCAAGCACAACAACCTCTCAGCCTGATCAAGATCTAGACCAGTGGTCTTCAAACTTTTTTGGCCAGGGCCCCCCTGAGCAAAATTTGGGCAGGTCGGGACCCCCCAGAAATGCCAAATGGACAGTATATATTGCGCGCCGTCACCTGCTCCCATCAAAGTCGCTGGGCTCCCTCATCCCACTCCTACCCAGTCGCTGGTCTCTCCCCACCCCATCACACACCCAGGGCTCTCCCCACTCTGCTCCCATCACTATCCCATGGTTCCCGCCCATTGTGCTCCCACCATAGTCTCTCGGTTCCCCCATCCCGTTCCCAACACAGTCTGAGGGCCAGTGGCGGCTGGTGAATCTTTTTTAAGTGGAGGGGCATTAAGGGGAGGTTCGGGGGGGTTTCCCCCTGTGAATTTTTTTTTTAAATAATAGGTTAAAATGTTGCATTGTAGAGCATACTTTTAACAAAAAATGGGTAAATAGCCAAACAGTTTGCAATTGTTGCTGGGAGTCCAGGGGGCAGGCATTGATATTTTATTTCTATCGCGCTCGTACACAAGTGTTTCAGAGCGTGACAAGGCAAGGGAGGGGAACAGAGGAGAATAAAACAGCGATCTTACTAGGCCCAGTGACATTGAGAACGCGCAAGTGTGAGGGGAAAAGTGCATGGAAGGGGGGAGAAGTGGAAAGTGCGAAGCAGAGGAGAAACAGATGAATAACAATACAAAAATAATAAAGGCAACAAACAGTGGTAGTGCAGCCAGCAATTTGCAAGTGCTACGTTTAAGGCAGCAGACAGGGTAGGTCTGATAAGTGCAGGAAGAAAGATGGTTCTCCTCAAGTTTTAGAGTGGCAGGGCACTGTTCCAGAGGGAGGCCCCAGCCAAAGACGGAGATCTACCCCCAGCTCGTTTCTTTGATAAACGACTGACCCTGAGGGAGTTGGAGGTAGAGGAGTGAAGAGCTCGAGAGGGGAGGTATTTGCGGAGGAATAGCTGAAGGTATTTTGCACCCAGGCCCCAGAAAGCCTTGTGGACAAGGCAGAGGGTTTTGAATGATAGATGTCCGGTAAAAAGATACCATCCCTGTCCCCTGGGCCCCACTGGTCCTAACACAATGAACATGATTATGTGTATATGCAAGGCGCTGCACATTCATACAGCAATCACTCTATCATTCACATGAGCATCCATCACCATACACTCACTCATAACGCATCCATACACATGTTTAAATAAAAACAATGAACATAAACGTACCTTCTGCATTGGCCTGTGTGTGGGTGCTGAAACGGCCTGCTCCAGCTGCTCTGTCCGTATGTGCGAGGAGGCGCAGGAGCTCCCCCTCGGACATACAGACATGCAGTGCCCCAGCCAGCATTTCCAATGAGCTATGCAATGCTGGCGAAGCAAAACGCCCCAGCACTTGCATGGCTCAGTGAGCATGTGCGGCTGGGGAACTAAACTGAACTGTCAAAGGGAAACAGTGTTTCCCTTTGACAGTTCAGCCAGCCCAGGAGCACTCCATTAGCTGGATAAAGCAGCTGAGGGAGTGCTCACTGTTTCACTGGGCTGGCTCCTTAGCTCCTCCATAATGGGTGAGGGGCCACTGGGTGGGCGCCTCTTGCCATTATGGATGAGCCGCCAGGCTCGGACAGGCCTATAGGGCAATGCCTGTACCAAAAATGTAAAATGCTAGTTTGGGCCAATCAAAATGGGCCACCATTTTGGCCAATGTGGACCATTTTGATGAGTTACTTAACTATGCAGTTAGTAATGTTGACCATTGTTGCTGAATATATCACAATTTACTTACATTTTAACACAAAGCACCCCTTTGGGTACTATTGAAACAGTGGGCTTCATAACTACTCTGGCGGTAGCTGTGCCGGTAAAACCGGCACGGCTGCCACTGGAGTTGCATCCGGGTCTGGCACCCGCGAATGGGCAATTACTAGGTCATGCCGAGTTAGGCGGACATGATAATTGCCCTTTCGAAGGTGCCGGTAGATCCCCATTCCCATTTGAGCCCCATATGGCTCAAATGGGAATGGGGAGCTCGGATGCACCGGCACCGTTAATAACGGTGCTGGTGCATCCGACAAGCTGAGGTCAGACCTGGCGGGGGCTGTCAAGCACCCACGAGCACAACTCTTACTATGGCGGAACGGTAGCAACGGTGCCGGTAGCTTACCAGCACCGTTGTTACTGGTCCGCCATAGTAGTAATGAGGCCCAGTCTGTGACTAAAGGAATGAATATCCATTTACAACTGTGGGCCACTTTTTCATTGTTGCCTGACACAGTTTCATGCTTCAGCCCGCCCATGTGGGCCAGCCCTGCCCATTTCTTCCAATCTAAAAAAAAAAAAAAAAAAAAAAAAAATCTTTTTTCATGCTGAGCTCTCAGGGCCCCCCTGGGATGCACCCGCGGACCCCTAGGGGGTCGCGACCCACAGTTTGAATACCACTGATCTAGACGGATCAGGATCTGAGTGTCGTCGGCGTAGGAATAACACCTGCGGCCGTGGGAGCGGATGAGACACACTAGTGCCCAAATGTTAATTTGAATCGGAGACCAGGACGAACCCTGCGGGACACCACAGCTAAGATGGCAGGGGGCAGATAGAAAAGGTGGCATAGAGAGAGTCTGTGTATGATCCGCCAGGAATGAGGTGAACAAGGCTAGTACCCAACCAGATATACCTATCTGGGAAAGACGACAAAACAGGATGGGGTGGTCGACTGTGTCGAATGCCGCTGACAGATCTAACAAAATCAGGGCACCCACCCCACCTGAGTCCACCATCATGGCCATATCGTCCTGGACAGAGACCAGCACACTCTCTGTGCCTCTGCCAGGCCTGAAGCCGGCCTGCGCAGGTTCGAGGAGGTGAGCAGTTTCAAGAAATGATGGTAGGGGTGAGACCAAAGATTCAAGCAATTTGGTCAAAAAAGGAAGAAGGGAGATAGGACGGAAATTAGCCAAGACAGTGGGGTCGAGTGAGGGCTTCTTTAGAAGCATGACAACCCTAGCAGCCTTTAGGTCGGGAGGGACAAACCCGGATTGACATGAGCCATTCACAGCTGCTGTGAGTGCCTCCAGAAAATCAGAAGCCATCTTTTTCATGATGTCTACCGGAATAGCATCCAATGGAGATCCTGATTTGATCTTTTGAATGGCAGTTAAAACTGCTTCTTCTGCTTGCCGAGCATATAGAATGGGACGAAGAGTCCATATTACTCCATCATATTAGTCCACCATATTAGTCCACCTCGAGCAATAGAGCATATATACTGTAACCGGAAACACTGGCACTCATTGATGTTCAGGTTGTGTGTGATGCCAAGGGCATCATTACTGAAGTCTATGCTAACTATCCTGGCAGCACCCATGATGGCTACATCTTCAGGATATCCCCTCTACACCGGGCCCTGGAAGCTGGGAAGCATGGCAACACATGGCTCATTGGTGAGTAGGAATAGTCATGCACATGCATGCATGTTGCACACAGCCCAATAGACACTGTCAACAAATGACATCATTCTCACCTCTGCAGGGGACAGTGCCTACCCTCTGAGCACATACATGATGACGCCAATCCTCAACCCCAAAACACCTGCCAAGGTAAGATACAACTCTGGCCATAGTGGAGCGCATGTTCGGATTGCTCAAGTCACATTTCCGCTCCCTTGACCACTCTGGTGGTGTGTTGCTATATGCACCACCAGTAGTCTGCAGGATCATTGTGGCAGCATGTGTCACACAGCATGGTGTCCCGGTGGACATGGTGGTGGCACCACATCCACAGGCCTGCCGCTTGCGTATGGCTGGGCAAAGGGCACGTGGAGAGGCTGCAGGTATCCAGCTTGCATCGTATTTCACCTAAAATCCCTCCCCTGTGGAGTGCGCACAATCCCGCTACATCCCAGGTGCCATTCAATGATGACAATGGGCCAATCCACTGTGCCCACAAAACCACCCTGAGTTTATTTTAACATCTTTTTATTGGCATTTAGTCAGTAACATTACAAAGTTTCCAGTCAATATTATCACTGTTTCAGTGTGGTGTACACTTTGTGTCATGGTCACACTATGCAATAGTACCAATAAAACAATAACAAAAAAACTAACAAAACAAAAAGATTCCTCCTGTGATGGGTTTGAGCTCACACACCATTATCACACGCTTTGAGTGGGTTCATGGGTACCTCCCCCTAGCGCTAATCACCACCCGCCCTGACCACCAATAAGTCTAGGTTGGCAGCGACCCGACTCCAGGCATCAGCTGAAGTACATCAGTTTAACCTGTTAAGTTAACCATCAATTTGAAATGAATCTAGGGGGGTTTGTCACCTGAGGGATGAAACATGTCCCAGACCAATGCTTTCCAAGACTCATATGCAGCACCTGCCTGTACCTCTTGCCCCCACAACCCCAGATTTCAGTCTCAGTTTCAGTCCAGAACTCAGTCTTTGCGCCAGCGTATGTACTGTGGGCCACCAGGAGACTTCCATGCCATGGCGATGCACCTCTTGGCTAGGCTACAGGCCATGTCCATGTATTTCACTGCATGTTTGTATTTGCTGTTTCTTGAGTATGCGCCCAGCAAGCACTGACCCAGGGTCCAGTCGTACCTGATAAGCCCAGAACTCCTGCAATCTTGCTCAATACGTGCCCAAAAACCTTGCACCTTCCTACAGCTCCAGAACATATGCATTAAGTCTGCACCTGCACCACCACACCACTGACATGCCAATTGTGCCTGATCGTTGAACTTGGTCACCCTGCTCGATGTCATGTAGGTGCGGTACAGCACATTTAGTTGGATTAGTCTGAAGCAAGAGTTTCTGGACACCTCCCTAGGGAAACCCAGCATATTGTCCGATTCCCTTTCCCCAAATTCTGCTCCTACGTCACATTCCCACCTCGCCTTCAGTTCAATGCTTTTAGGGTGTGGCTTGTCAATCAAGATGCTATACAGTGTAGATACTGGTTTCCAGCCGTCTTCTAAAGTGTACATCAGAGTCCAGAGTGGCGTTGCCTCCGGCTCCTCAGGCCAATTCGACCATTTCCGTTTTGCCATTGCCCTCACTTGTAGGTACCACAAGAACTGACCTCTGCATAACCCTGCCTGTTCAGTTAGGGACTTCAGACTATACCCTCTACGTACATGCCTCCCCAGTCGAGAGCAGTCAGGCCTCCCAGAGCCTCTCCACTGTAAGGTCCTTCATATTCTTGCAGACATCTACCGCTATAGGGTGAGTATGAATTGTTTAATTTGAGGAGCGTCTATGTTCTGTGCCACACTCTACGGCCCAGGGTTACTAGTGATGGCACAGTGCGCAAACAGCCCAATGGTAACCATAGGATCTCCTTTAAACGTGCCAGGGCCACCAGTTGCTGTAGCAACGGTGTTTCTGAGGTGGGTTCGTCGGAGAGCCATTTAGTCACAAAACTAAGCTGTGCTGCTAGATAGTATCTTTCCAGATCCTGTAACTGCACCCCGCCCACAATGTGGGGCAGATACAGTGTTGCTAGCACAAACATGTGTCTCAGCGTACCCCAAAGATTCTATGAGCATTGCTTCCAGCAAGCGAAAGAAGGGAGGCCTGATGTAGTGGTGTACATTCTGGAAAAAATACAGAAACCTCTGCAAAATAATCATTTTTGTGATGGCAGCCCTGCCCAACAGTGACAGCGGCAATGTCGACCAGAATCCCACAGACCTTCTCAGCCCCTGTATCACGCCCCCAGTGTTACGATCATGCATGTTTTCCAGTGTGTGCATAATCTGCACCCCTAGGTATCTAAAATATTCCAAGCGGCAAGGGAGCCCTATATCTGGCAAGTTGTTGTTTGCTAACACCGCAGACCCACCAGCGGGATAATACAGGACTTCTCTCTACTAAAGCATATGACACCCTAGCAAAATTATTGAGCACCTCCAATACCAGCGGTAGGTTGTGTTGCGGGTTTCGGAGATAAAGCAGAACATCGTCTGCATATAAAAAGATCAAGTGACCAACACCTCCTACCCATATGCCCGCCTCCAGGAACTCCTTTCAGAGATAGATTGCTATTGATTCGAGCACCAGCAAATATAGCATGGGTGACAATGGGCACCCCTGCCTTGTGCCTCTCTGTATTGCCCAAGCCATAGACACCTGCTGCCCGTCTTGACACATGCCACTGGTGATGCGTAAAGTAACCTTACCCACCTAATGTATTGATCACTGAATCCAAATGCCCTCAATGTCTAGAATAACCACTCCCAAAATAGTCTAAGGACGCCACCACATATTGATCCTGGGAGGCGGCAGTCAGCACCACAACGTGTTGTAGGCATCGCAAATTTAAAGCAGTGCTGCAGCCCGGGATAAAACCATTCTGATCTCCATGTACTAATCCCCCAATCACTCTGCAAAGCCGCCCCGCTAGTATTTTCGTTAAAATGTTCATATCATAGTTGAGAATGGCCAACGGTCAGTAGGAATCACAGCTGTCAGTGGGCTTCCCTGACTTGGGGATTGGGACCACCAGTGTCTCACTCGTACTTTTCGGGAGCTCGCCGTTCGTGTAAGCCCCAGAATACACTTTGTGCAACACCGGGGTATGTTTTTTAAAACTCTGAGGGCAAACCATCGCTGCCCGCGGTCTTACTGGTGGCCAGCGAGCTGATTACCTCCTTCACATCGTCCACAGTAATGGCTGCATCTAACGCCTCACTCTGAGCCGTTTCCAGCCTGGGAAGCCCTATCTCTTCTAGCGTGCCTATTACTTCCTCCTGCGGGAACTCTCGTGACTGTAGAGCTCTGAGTAAAAGTCGGCAACCGCTTCATTGATACCCTGCTGTGTTCTACATAGTGTGCCTCCCCTATCCCTCCATTTCGTCTTTAGGTGGTTCGGGTGTTCCCTCTTGCCTAGCCACGAAAGGAGTCTATTAGGTCTGTCCCCTTCCCGGTGAGCCCTGACGCTCTTAACCTTGTGGTCGAATTTTGATAGCCTATCCCACGCTGCCAGATATCCTCGGCAAATGCTTGACCACGTAGTGTAGCCGAAGGTATCTTCCCAACAATGTCACTGACTGGCCGCCAAATAGCGGACAGACTGAGACATTCTTTGAAAGATGGAAATCCACGAAAATCCGGAGGAAAACCAGAAGACGCCCCGAGGGTTAAACAGCAAGGGATGTCAGCCAAGTCCGGTAACCTATAGAAAAAAACCCCGATTAATTATCAGCACAATGCAAAGCAACAGTCGTAGAGTACTTAGTATTAGAACCAACCTTGTAAGGTAGGAACACAGGAGCCGGTAAGAAGTACAAGGAAATCTATCCTCCAAAATTCTGTGACAAAATAAGCAAAGACAAATATGATAAGAGGAGGAAATCCTAAACCTTTGAGAGAACAATGTGTATAGTGTATGATGTACCTTACCATGGGCCCCAGGAAGTCAGCAAGAGAGGTTAATCAAGAGATGCCATACCCAGGTAGCAACAGCCCAACTGTGCCCGATGACAGATGACACGAGGGCGCCTACGTAGAGTCACTAGTTCCAGATTGGGAACCCGACGAAACGAGGACGCACAGAAAATACACCCAAAGAAGTCTCTAGTCCAAGGTGTATGTCTGGGGGAAAACGGTAAAGGGCTGAAGTAACGCTGGGATACAGGCACCTTGCTTGAAAGGTCGTAGTGAAGAGAAGGTCAAACAGGTCCGGTACACTTGATCCGTAGGAAGCATAGAAAACACTGCACAGTACGAGCAGCACGCGAAGCAGACAAGGAAGTAGCCAGGCAGTCCAGGAAAACGTTCCGAGGTCGAGGAGCCAGAGATCCAAAATAATCCAGGCAAACAAGGCAGACAAGGACAAGGCAGGGACAAATCCAAAAAACGAAATCCAAGGTCAAGGCAGCAGAAATCCAAACAGTTTACGAAGCAGGAAACAAGGCGCACTTCCGCATTAATCAGAAGCGCTGAATCCAAGGCAAACGGGGACTAAATAAGACCAAGTCACATGACAGGAATTCGAACGTGATGACGAAAACATCACGGGCGCCACAGTTTCCGGGCCAACCGCCAGGAGCGCCCGTAACGTCCCATATGCTGAGCCTTCTGGGAAATGTAGTGTACGTTAGCACTATGTGTAAAACGGCGCAGGTTCTTATGCAGAACGAGGCGTTTGGCAGTTACGTGAGACCTTGGTGCGAAGAGAGTATGTTTTCTGCTATATTGCGAGGTATCTTGTAGCTTAGCAGAGCCCCTTAAACCCTGTGTGCGTAAACGGAGCCTAGTGGTAGGTAGATTCCTAACACACGCTACTTGACAGCGTTCCCTAGTTTCCGCCAAAAGTACCTCACCAGGCGGCTGTTGGGTGACCCGTTTCTCCAGCTGCCTTATGTCCTCCTCCAACCTTTCCAGATCTGCCCTGAGAGTCTTCCGGATACCACCCACACCGGCCATTACCTCACCCCTGACAACCACTTTTAGCGTCTCCCAGACAGTGCCCCACTCCCTTGCGCTGCCCACATTGTGCTCCCATAACTCCTCTGGTTTTGCTTTCAATTCATCCCTAAAGAATTGAGCCGTTAAGGCCTCAGTAGGCATACGCCACATTGGGATAGGGGGCCAGGGACCTCTGATCGACCATTCCATCATTAACTGGGAGTGATCGGAGATCGACCTGCCCAAGTATTGGACTGCACCCATTTCCACCATGTGGGTCCGACCCACAAAGAAGTAATCTATTCTGGTGTAAAGACCGTGAGGCGAGGAATAGTATGATTAGAGTAGCTCCTATCTTCTGGATCAGAAGCTCTCCATAGGTCCACTAGATCTACATCTGTTAGTGCTGTGTTTAGTGCCAAGGATGCTGGTCCCACTCTGCCTCTAGGCGGGACTGACGGTCCAGGAGTGGGTCCCATACACAGTTAAAGGCCCCTCCCCATATGACAAAGCATTCCCTATGTTGTGCAATTTTAGCGCTAATGTTGACGTGCGAAGGGATACTGTGATTAGGGAAATAGTTGAAAATAAAGTTGACCAAGCACACCTCCACCTGATCTATGGAGCCCCACAGCAACAAATAACTCCTGTCCTTGTCTGACTCCAACCCTGTCACTTGCAACGGCACACTAGGATGGAACCATTTGAATACACCTCTAGCGAACTTGGAGAATGCCACCCCATATCCCTGTCCACCCCATCTCTCCTTAACCTTTGCGAGATCTTCAGATGATAGGCGAGTCTCCTGCAGAAATGCGATAGAGATCTTTTTCCTATTCAAGAAGGATTTTACTCGGTTCCTATGTAAATACATGCCCAGGCCCCTCACGTTCCACGTCAGTAGCTTAATTGTAGATGCCATATGTTTGCTTGATTCGCGTATTGCCATCCCCCCGTACCATCCTCCAGCCTTGCGCCATGTCCTGCACCAGACCACCAGGTTCTCTGCACACCCCAGTCACAGCGCCCCAGACTCCACCACCCGACTCGTGTTTACTCATATGGAGCCCCCCGCAAGAGGAACTCAAACTGAACAAACAAAACTATAAACCTTCACCCAGGGACTGCATGATGGAGGCAGTGCTCACCCCTCAAGAGCCTGTCCAGGCCATTGGGTGTGATTTGAGATGCTGGCAACTAGCCAGCACCCACCTTAGTGAGGGATAGGTCTTTGAACCCAAGGCAGGCAGTCGAACATTGCACCTGCCTTAATTGGCCGACAAGCTGTTTGGTGTCATTCACACCCTTGTGCACATCCTCAAGACTTCTGCATTGTTACCCATCAAGCACATGGCTACCCTCCAATGCAGGTCTTGCGCCTCCCTACCCCCGCCAAGCTATTTCTCATGTGACAGATCCCCCCCCATCCCCTATGTTATTGTGCTCTAACCACATGTTGGCTGTGGAGGGTGTCTCCAGGAACTGTGCTCTGCCCTTGTGGATAACCGTAAGCCGAGCTGGGTACATCAGCATTTATTTATTATTGCAGTGTCAAAGTCTGGCTTTGATCGGCACAAATGAGTTTCTCACCTACTGTACCGTGGGCATGTAGTCTGGGTAAATGGTTCTTTTTGAATTGTCTCGTTGAATCTCTCCACCATCCCTGGAAAACTTCAGGATTACTTCCCTGTCTTGAAAGTTCAACATTTTCACGATCATTGGGTGGGGGTCCGACCCCAGGGGAGGCCGTTTCTGCAGGGACCTGTGGGCCCTCTCCACCACAAATCCCTGCGGCAGATTGCACGCTCCTACTTCCTGTAGTAGTACGTTCTCGACGAATCTGGTAGGATTCGGGCCTTCCATTCCTTCCGGTATTCCCAGCAAGCAAACCTTATTAAGTTGGGCCCTCCCCTCTGCATCTTTCAACCTCAATTCCAATGCAGTGTTTCTCCTCCAACTCTTTCACTCTAGAACCAGGTCACTTGTGGTCTCCTGGGTTTCCTTCAAGCTAGACTCTGCTGTTGTCACCCTTTCTGCTAGATTGCGGACATCCGGGCGTAGTAGTTGCACATCCGTTTTGACCTCATCTATTTTAGTTTCCAACGAGGCCCTCAGCGCTGCAATTGCCGCTAGCACCATATCTTCCTTTGCGCCAGTGTCTGCCATCCCCACCTCTTTCTGCGCAGCACTGGGACTCTGTGATGAGTCGCTGCGCCTGCTAGCACCATTGAACGAGTCCAGGATTGTTGACTTGTGTTTCCCCTTGGTGGGAGACATTGTCTAGGGGTGTGCAGGAACTTCCAATCTGTTATAGCAGCTTGGTGTCAACTTAGCTATGCAGGGATCTTTTATTCAGTGAGTCCACCAGGTGCACTTATTTGCGCCCCAGACTTCTGGCCCGGTTTGTTGGGCTGCCTTGTGTAGGTTAGTTATCCGCGTCCGGTGGGAGAACACCAAGCCACTCTGCCTGTATTGCGCAACCTGGTATAGTTGTGTTTCAAAGTGGTCCCGGCTCAGGCCTCACCTACGTCAGGTACGTGCCCAATATTGCAGCAGTGCGTTGTAGCTATTCTGCCTTGAGCTGCATGCCTTCCCGCTGTCCAGTTTCCCACCCGCAACACCAGCGTCAGTGCCACTGTCACCACTGCTCACCCCTCAGTTTAATGCACTGCCAGTGCTACTGATGCTGGATGGCTCTGTCTTGCTATGCGCCCTTGTAAATTGTGCACAACAATGTTATGGCTGCAACTCTGTCCTGGGCTTTACACTCCGGTGAACGTGAGTGTTCTCAAAGTGTTGCAATGGGCACCAGTCCTTTGTTTGCCAACCCAGTCTTCAGCCATTGGGGGTGCCTGTGTGCTCGTCTCCAGCGTCTGGGCCTTCACTCTGTTGATCCCAGGGGTGGGGGGGGACCGCGTGTCGGTGTTGCTGTAACCCCAAGTAATCAATAGGCCGCTGTCCACACGTCTTGGGCTAGTTGTACTGCAATATGACAGTCTGGGTCTCCCGGACCCTCACTTCCACTTGGTGTGGGCCAATGCAGCCCAGAATCTCTCGTGTGCCCCCTTACACATGCTTTGTGGTGTGGTGCAAGACACTGGTAATGTTTCAGGGCTAAGTCTTTGTTGTTGCAGCCTGCTCCGCAAGTTAGGTTTTTATTTACCCAGCACACTCACTGCGCTGGCCAGCGGAGTCTGTGACCCCTCGGGCGCACAGGTCAGCCGTGTTGCTCCCAGGGTCATTGTCTCCCCAGTCCGTGCATCATGCCCGTGTACTGCTACGCAGTGGATCCCATCCCACTACCTTGTCGGGCGTGCTCCTCCACCTCCCCGTTCACACTTTCCAGTTACGCACCGCAACGGTGCAGGTCAGCCCCAGCGACGCCCCAAGCTGCCAGGCGCACGCAGTGTCTTTTCCCGGTCCGACGGCACAGCTATCTTCGTCATCTCACTCTTTCGGGTAGCAGCGTGTTAACTAGCACACAGTCAGGAGCCGGCTGCTGTTTCCCGGGGCCAACCCGCTCCTCCACCATACCTGCCTAACCTCCGGAATTTTTCCGGAGACTCCGGAATTCCAAGCATTTCTCCGGGTCTCCGGAAAAGTTCCTTGAATCTCAGGAATTTTGATTTTCAAATGTAGGTAGGTATGTCCTCCACTGTGCTAGGGCGCTCCCTCCTTCTCGTTCTCGTCCGCTTCACACAGCTGGGGGTGCACACCAGTGTCTAGCCACTCCAGCAGTCTTCCATCAGCACCCTCCGTAGCTGTTTCTCTCTCTCCGGGGAGTCGCCTTCCCCCAGCGCATCCAGGCACAGCTTGTTCCGCAGCCACCAGCACAACAGGGATCGAAGTCGTGCTCGGCTCCTCCCTGCTCAGGATCAAGCTGTCGCTGCGCCCGCCATCTTAGACTCGAAGAGGCCAATTCTGCACTTGCTTTTTTTTTTATTAAACTTTATTTTATTCTGCTTGACAGAACAAATGAAGGGCAGGCAGCAGAACACACATTTTGGTTACAACATGAGCATATACAGACTGTGCATAACCGTGACATATGGAACCGGGAGGGTATCATTGTCGAGGTACGTCATTAGGCATACATGACATGGCAAATAGAGTGAACGTCTAAGAGGGGCTGCTGTGAGGTGAGCATCGCACAGAGATAGTCAGACTCAGCGGACAAGGATGTTAGATAGCAGCGGAATCGTGGCCACACATCTCTCGGTCTTGTTGGTTGCATTTGAAATGTCCATGCCTCCTGCGTGTCGGAGGCAGCACTCGTTTTGTCTTAATTACCAGTTCACTATTTATTTATTTTTTCAGTGACTTTTTTATAAAGGCTTGTGAGCACTTCCCACACATGAAGATGTGCTTGGAACTCCCTGATACAGATCAGAACACTGCTACTCAGGATCTGTGGCAGGATTACGGCAGGAGCTTCGCTCAAATGCTGCCTCGCTCCATGGGCTCCGGCCCCGCCCCCACAAAACCACCCAGACAATGTGCCCTTGGAAGTGCTAAATTGTGTGCATCCCTTAGAACTAAAAGACATTTCTTCTTGTGTTTCCAAGAGAAACACATTGAAGAAGTAGCCCACTGCCACCAGGCCAAGCATTCAATGAAATCACCTCTGTGTCACCAAAACCATCCCATATGTAGTGTAAAAGGATAATTATCCTGTGCACCATACCCACTGTAGGGGTCCCCTTCTGCTCTGGTGGATCTGAGTAACTAACATACCTGTCAAATGTGTGAGCATCGATAAATCCAGAAACATCATGTCTGAGCTGCAAGCCATACATGGCCTCAACTATTTACATGGACAAACAATTCAGCAAGCAGAATTGCACATATCAGCACACATGTCCTAGGAGGTGCACGATGCGCACAAACATGTCCCTATTGTGGGGTGCAGAAAAGAATCGACCCACAAGTTCCTCAACATTCCATAACAATCAATATAAATGAACATCTTACCTGTCCCCTTGGCATGCAGTTGACAGTCAAATCTACAGACAAAGAACAAAATGAAACTTAGGGCAGCTAACGCATACATGCCCCAAAAAGCTGAAGACCAACGGGCATCCCTCAGTGACATACAACACATGCAAACTACAGCTCACCAAGATAGCTGAGGGCAGTCAGTGGGAATGAGGGTGCAAGTGTGCCAATAGGAACTTTGCTGAAGAGTAGTGTGTCGGCCGCACAGGAATTTGTGGGAGAATGAGGCAATGAAGAGTTGCAGCAGGGAAATGTATATGTTAAAGACGCAGGGCTAAAGAATGGAGACCGGAGGAAGTAGGGCAGGAGAAAGGACACAGAATGGTTTAGTAGGAATGGTTGGTTAGGAATGAGCTAAGCCAGTCCACTCAGCGCTCATGGAGCATTTTAATGAGAATGGAATGGTTCACTGTGTCAAATGCAGATGAGAGATCAAGGAGGATGAGGACAGCAGGGCATTATGAATTGAGGATGCAAGCAGTTTTTCACGGGTGTTCAGGAGAGCAGTGTCCGTGGCTCAGGACGCTTTGAATCCACACTGGTGTACGTGTAGACCGCCAACAAGTACATCATGGGCATCCATTTGGCGGAGGGCCAACTTCTCGAGTAGTTTCCCCATGAAGGTGGTGATTGAAATGGGGACGGTAGTTGGCTGAGCAGGAAGGCTCTGCAGATGGTATTGTAAGGATGGGACGCACAAGGGAGTGCTTGAGGGAGGATGGAAACGAAACAGCAGCAAAGGAGTAGTTGCACAGATCAGCAAGCGCAGGGGCCGGAGAGGAGATGTTGCCCTTGATGGTTCTGGATGAGCAGGGGCAACCTGTTTGGAACAGACCTTCAAGGAGGTGACAACTCTGGTGACTTCTTCAGGGGAGCCAGGAGCAAGTGAGGAGGAGTGTGAGTGGTAAGGGGGGCAGAGGGGCAGTGGTTGTGTTGGAAGAGCGTGTCACAAGGATGTTCAGTATGTCCAGGCTTTTTGAAAATAAATGTAATGTGAGTGCATTACAAAGGACTGTGAAGGAGCATGGGCAGAAGATACTGTGGATGGGTTGGCAAGTTCCCTGCACATTTTGTAGCATGCAGCTGCAATGCAAACAACTGGACTGCAAGTACACAAATACTCACCTCTTGCACTCCCGGCAGGATCATGCTTGATGCATAAATGCACAGAGGCCGATGTCACAATTGAATGCTGGCCTCAGAGGGAATTGCTATGGAAGATATAAGCAGACAACACATGTGATACAGCAAGCAAGGATAAATGCATGCTAAATGCAGGATGCAAACCAAAAGAGCATGGTCAATGCAGACTTCATTGTCACAGTATACAAATGGTCAAATACTGCATTCAATAAAATGCAGAAATACCATGCACCGAGCTGTGGACAACTTGAAGCTGCAAACAGCATGGTGCAGCATTCATGGTACATGCATGAGAAAGCACCAACACCACTAACCCTGATGTGCTGATACACAACATAGCATCCGAAAAAAAGTGCAGAAATACCCACATGTTTCTGGCTTTCAACTGGTGCTGCACACCGTAATGGTTGATCCATAATCAAGACAGGCCAAATGTGACGTCGATCCATAAACCCACAAACATTGCAAGGGATGTGAAGTGTCACTCATTACACATGATCAAAGTGCCATGACACACATCAGCACAACCAGAAACACCTGTCACAGGCCACAAACAGCCGGTCCTGCAACCCACTCCCAAACACCGATGAAAGGTCTACACAGAATGCCCACATTTTAGAATGTGAAAACATTGGCCCCATCATCTCGGGAGGATAGCTCAGGGGAAACGTGCTTGCCTTGGAAGCAAGACGACACAGAGAAACACAGGTTTGATCCCTGGGTCCGCGCTTAGAAACCTCTGGGTATTAAGCGCGTTATAAATACCCTATCATATCATCCACCGAAACGACACCATGCCCAGACCCATTATCAGAAGCACACCCTGTGAAACATGCACCCATTAAGAAGTACTGGTGGCCCACAAGACAAGTCAATCCCAAGTGAACGCACACATTGCTAGACTCCCAGCCAAACGCCACAAAAGCGTCTGCTAATGCCCTCCACTTAGCTGTACAGGGTACCCACCTGCCTTGCATACGATGCACACCATCGGGAGACCCTTCCCCTAAATGCAATGACATGCACAGTAACAACAGAAACAACATGCACATCCATGACAACACATGATTTGATACAGAAAATATGCAGAGAGCACCCACTGCAGGAGCACCACAGGGTGCAAGAGGGTGACAGGAAATATATGGTGATCTGCCCAGGAGTGCAGCGTACCACAACAGAGAGAGGGAGAGGGAAGCCCAAGGAAATGCCACATCAAGGAGTACACTTCCTGGATTGGAGATGGACAATGACATGCTCTACACCACAGTAGGTTCGGATGTAGAGGAATTCACAAGGTAGTTAACACAGTGACATGAGCACCACTTAAATAACCATACTGGCATGTTAGCATGCAAAGTACAAATAAGTTAAGTAACACATGCAGCAAACATGCACACCAATGACGCATGCTCAACATGCAAGACAGTGCTCATGCTTACCCGTTGACTGCGCCGGCATAGTGTGAATCCTGCATCACCTTCACCCGGAACTGTGTCTCCTAATCAGTTACAGGAGTTACAGTGCCTGGTGGAGGGCATGGGGAGCATGGACGTCAAAGGGTGCAGAGTGTCTCCACTGGGACAGCAGTCACTGCCAGATGATGGATTACTGAAACAACATGGGAGAAGACCTTCACACAGCACACATGTGCAATGGAACACAGAAACCATGTTTACCTGCCTATGCCATCCTGTGCACCACCATGCAAGTTGACCTCACTATGCATGCCTGCATGTCCACCACTGCAAACATTAACAGCACAGCTCAAGGAAAATATAAGCAAGAAAATACAAAATAAACCAGGAAAGGGCAACTCAAAAATAAAATGCAAACATCCAGTGGGCGTGGGGTGAGCAAAAGTATCCAAAAATAATACAATCAAAAATAGAAAAATCAAAAGTGTCCATCATGTACCGGGGGGGGGGGGGAGTGGGTTGGAGGTTGTTGGGAAAGATTCTCTGTACTGCACCTTTCTTTCCATCTTTATGGAACCCCCAAACTTTTTGCTTTTATTTTTGAATCTGACCTGTACTTTTTGCAGTGCAGTGAAGCCTTAAGCTTCACTGCACTGGCCTTTGCTCACATGTTATGGGGAAACTGATATGTCCTTAAGGCTATCAGTACTGGGAAACAGTGGTTCCCTTAGTCGTGTGACTATGTTGCTACTTGTGGTCACTTTTGTATCACTTGTGGTAACTTTTTATCATTGCACAATGCAGCTTACACTGCAGTACAATGGGGTGCATTTTGTTTTGCCCTAGACCAACACTCAGAGGATTTTTGGTTACTCTAGAGGTACTTAAAAGATGGGCTGGTGGCAGC
Organism: Ambystoma mexicanum; assembly: GCF_040938575.1. Taxonomy (NCBI): domain Eukaryota; kingdom Metazoa; phylum Chordata; class Amphibia; order Caudata; family Ambystomatidae; genus Ambystoma; species Ambystoma mexicanum. The sequence goes on from NC_090938.1 coordinate 845,162,542, forward strand.
AGTGACTTTTCCCCACTTTTTGTGGAATTTCAATTTAGCTTTACCGTGTTTACTGCCTATCTGTGGCTACTGGTCAAACATGGCCGTGCCACGAGACTTTTCGCCTGTGCTTTTGTCATCTTGTAGTTTAGCCTTCTTCCTGGCCTCAGAGGCCAGGAAAAACCTTATAGGAACATCCAGTGCCCGGGAAAGCAGGAGGTTTTGGCGAGCTGATGGAGGGTTATGTGTGTTTGCAGGCAGGATGTGGGCTGGGTCAGTCTGACTCCAGTCCACATACTGGTTTCTGTGTGTCTGAGTGGTATGCATGAATGTTCCCGCCAGTGGTCCTGATTGGACCATTGCTGGGGTGTGTGTGAGTGGGCTAGTTATGCTATTGGCTAGTGGGCGTTTCAGCTCTTACTTGGCTTTTAGGATAAGAAGAGGACCCCTGCACCCATTCTTCTGAGATCCTGGAGAAACCTGAAGGAGCCAAGTATCCTGTCCAGCTGTGAGACCCGCAAAGAAACCTGAGACCTGACTGATGGAGGCCTGGCAACCAACTTCTGCTGCAGTCCTGGTGGAGCCCTGTCTTGCTTGTGAACTTTAGTAGCCCTGCGAAGGTGCTACGACCCTTGGAGTGGAGGGACTATCTACTCCCAACGACTGCTCAGTGCCCAGCACAAAAACCACCTTTGGAAGTGCCCTGGAACCGTCCTGTGACTGACCAGCTTCGTTTTTGGGCTACCATGCTAGCGATGTCACCGTACAGAGTTCCGGCCTGAAAGTTGGTGAACCCTCAGCTGTCACTGCAAGGACACCTCCTGCGAAAGTTCAGCTGCCAATGCAAGACTTCTGACTGTTGGGGCTACTTTTGGGCAGTAGTCTACATTGAACCCTAATTTTAAGAACCCGTCACTGGACCCCAGAGACCCTACCTGCATTTTATTTCCTGCATCCTACATTCTGTGAAGCTGTATCCTGAACAATAGGGCACAAGGCCCCAGGCAATTTAGGACTGGACAATTTTAGCTAGGGATCATCTCTGTGGACCCTTTTGTGCATATAACTAACCTATCCATTCCTTTGTAGGAGTATCTGCTTTGTATTGTGAATTATAACCTGGTGATTGTATATATGTATTTAGTTTAATAGTGTTGTGTGATACATCTACCTGCTTCTAGTCATTTTCCTATAGTGTGTTTTGGCCATAATTCACTGTATTTTTATACATCCGGTCTAAGTGTAATTTATGATGCCCATTGTGTGACCTCATTGTGGACCCTTTACAATCTCACCCCTCTGAAGATCTTAGCCTAGACCGCCTGCCACTGCTCCCTAAACTGGTTTGGCTACAGCTTCCCAGAGTTGACCCTGTCACAATATAGGTTGGCCTTCTAGACATCTGTCCACCAGGCCAGAGTATAGACAATCAGTCCTAACAAATTGGTGTACAGCGGTGGGAAGACCCTCTCCACATGACATCTAGGTATTTTGTGGAAAGGATCTGTATTGGGTACCACAGTGTAGATCACTAGTGGTGTGTCCAGATTATACTTGCACAAGACACTATAATATTTGATTGCCTAATAGATACAAATCACCTACTATACTAAGTATCATGGAAACAATCACATTCACCACTTTGAGTGCCTCAAAAGTGGAGCACTTGAGAAAGCTGTGTGCTGAAGAGTTGTGTGCTGAGAGGCCTAACCGTCTCTGGCACAAAAGCTGAGTAGTAGTAGTCCCTAGAAGAATGTCAAATATCAGCACAAATATTGGAAAAATTCCTATGTAGCCCCAAAAACGAACCCCCAATAGATGTAGGTAGTAAGGGGGATAACACAAGAAAGGAGTGCAGATGGGACCGGAGTGACGCGATCTAGGCAATAGAAAGAGGTTAGGCCTCTAGGGCCCCAGGCCCAGAAAACATCCCTCTAGTGGTCATCAAAGAGAACACGGATATATGGGCGACGTCGCTGTGGAACTTGTACCAACATGTTTACTCTCAGGGAGATAACCCAGAGACGTGGAAACAATCAACAATTGTTCCAATTTGTAAGAAAGGGGATAAATTGAGCTAAAAAAATTGTAGGCCCATCGCACTACTAGACTCCCCGAGTAAGATCTTTGGAACCTTACTGTTAAGGGATCTTAAAAGAGAGATAAGTAAACTTCATCTCTAATCTGACTCCCAAATAGGATTCCGAGCAGGAATGGGAACCCCTCTTAACGCATTTACCCTGGCGCACATGAGTGCAGCAGTAAAAAAGTCTATTGGTACGGTATACATGGCCTCAATCGACATGACTAGTGCATTTGACACTGTTAGTTGTGGTCAATTGTGGGCAAAGCTCCAACAAGCTGGGGTTTCTGTTACCCTAGTAAAAATGCTGGCTCTGTTACATACAAATACCTTGGTGAGAGTGAGGCTTGTCGGGGGGGGGGGCACGACAGACCTTGTTCGGCCACATGTGGGGTTGAGACAGGGATGCGTCGTGGCACCCACCCTGTATAACTTTTATATGGCAGACGTAGCAAAGATCTGGGAGGGGGGAGGCACTGATCCTGTCAGATTAGGTTCTGGATAGCTTGACTGGATAGCTTTTGCTGATGATGTAGTGCTGTTTGATCTTATCCCCCTGGGATTACAATGGAAACTGTCACTGTTCCATGTATATGCAGTAGAGCACAATCTTAAAATAAATGGATCCAAATCTAGAGTGTGTGTATTCTCAACGAGGAGAAACCCCAAAACAATGAAATGGCAAGTGGGAGATGACCATTGCAGTGAGTATCTGCCATGACCCGCCTAGGATATGAAGTTGTTAACGCCACATCCCTAGAGGGAGGGACTAAATAGCTAATCAGTAAATCTGATCCGCTGCTCGCAAAAAGGAGGCTTGTATACACGCAGCTATGCACATTTTCACGGACTCCCCTGATTAGGTTTTACCTAATGCAAGTGGAGCCGACGATTTTGCACGGGCTGGACATCAACCGAAACGAACTAGGAAAACAGTTAAACATAATCCAAGGTAAACTCTGGAAAGAGACCTTGAGGTTGGCAAAATCAGTACCAAATACAGTGATGAGGCACGAGTTTGGGTTAATCTCACTTGCCACAAGGGCAACATGGAGGAAATTAATGAGCTATGCAAAATTGCTAAATCCTCCCTTGGATTCCCTGTATGAAAAATGGGGCGAAGTCCAAACACGCACTTCAGGAAGTCTGAGATGAGCAAACTATTAAGTGAAATTGGCTCATCAACACTGTATGTTTCGCTTTCCACAGTCCATCAATGACCCGCAAATGACCGGGCCCAAGCTGGGGTTTGAGAAAAACAAGTTATCTCCATAAACATGTCCAGTCCCCTTGCAGAGCCTACATTTATGACATATGCTGTGGATAACCCCCCAACCCTGTCCCCGTTTGAAGTACCAGACACGTACCCCACGCCTGTATGCCACTCTCTGTCTCACCCACACTGTTGATCCCTCTGGAAAGGTTATAAGTCCCCTCCTGTGGTCGTATCTTGAGAGATTGATTGTGTGTAATGAAACAAGACGACCCTCACCTATTTTCTACTGCACACAGGGCTATGGATTGCATGTTTAGGCCTCCCACTGTTGGTCAAGTATTATTCTTTGTCACAGACTCACACTGTTGTATGATATGTTAATTTACTTATTCGACACAATGCAATGTATAACATCCAGATGCCCGACGATTTTCTAATATTATGTAGGCTCACAAACATGTTTATTTGGTGTACGTCTCTCGTGTGTAATGCAAAACGGTAAAATCACAAGGATATTATAGATAGATTTATATTTTGTAGCACAATGCTCATGTTATTTTACTTGGCATTTATATAGCGCCTTATGTATCATTGGTATGATCTCAAAGCGCTGAACCGCGTAGCCTATATTATAAGCAGAATTCACATACCATTTGATGTACCTGCACACACACTGACCTAGTTCTACCTCATTCTAATGATTCACATGTACCCCCACAAAGTGTACGAGACCCAGCTCAACAGGCTACAGGGCCATCTCTCCCCTCTCCTGCAGCGCTGCACACTCAGCCCCCACCATCCTCCCCCTCTCGCTGGGCTGGTGGCTGAAGGCCTTTTCTCACTGATGCCCTAATGTTACAAATGTAAGCTCTCACCCTTCTCATGAGCTTGCACCAAGCATCCATCCTCCCCTCAGCTCTCTGTCCCATGAGGTCACTATGAACTTACTTTGCACCCCCAGACTCTGGTCAAAGAAATATGGCAGCAAGCCTTTCACCCCAATGCCTTTTGAAGTAATATTGCATGCCCTCCAACTTACCACCCTAGCTCACCCAAGACCCCCGAACCCATGTGTGGCACTATATTCATTGCATAATAACAAACACTGAATAAGTGCCTTATGAGATCCAAAGGAACGGCTGATAAATGCGACAACATAATCTCGTGAATAGGTTAGGCACCTGGACTCATGTATTCTCACTTTTATTGTTCAAGTCAAATGTATGCCAATGTGAATAGATGAATGTCAAAGTATGTGTGGCCAAAAGGGCCGCGCTAGGTAGGATAATTTGTAGCAGCTCAACATCATCTGACCCTGCACTCCACCCCGAAGAGCCCAGCTGACCCGTCCACCCCGCAATGGCACCACGCGGACCTCCGCCAATCCTGGAGCACCGGACCTAAGGAACCCATAGTAGCCAGTCTTCGCCACCCAATCCCCACAACTCATGTGCCCCCTATAGCTTACGTCACAGATGATGCAACTTTGTAATAAATATGAATGTTCTTCTACTGTTGGGCAGAGCGCTCTCAGAGTTTGCAGAGTTCTCTGCTTGCCCTATTTTTGTTTTGGATAAAGTTGACCTTTTACCTTCACCCGCACTTGGTCTTGGTCTCATTGCCTCCTGGGGTGTGTCTTTTACTGACTCCCACCGGGGAGGTTTAAATGCATTTTTGGAGGACGCTCACTTTCAATGTTTTAAGGAAAGAAAGGCTAAGATATCTAGATACATCCCAGGGGTGTGAGGCCCTGTGGGGTAGTTTGATGGGTGGACAAGCACAGAGTCTCATACTATCACTGTGTGATTTCCTATAAAAAACCTTGGAGAAGCTAGGAAAGGCAGCAATGGAAGAAGGAACCCCTGAATTGGCTTAGTTGCAATGGTGTAATTTGAGCTGTATGCTTCTATGTTCTCTCGTTAGTGTTTTTTTCTCCCTTTTTTTTCTTTTTCCTTCTTGTTTTTTGTTTGCTTTTCTCTGCTTGTTCATTCTCCTTTTCAGAATTTATATTTTTAAATGTGTAACAAATGTAAAAGAACAGCTACATGTTTTAACTACCTGTATCTTTTTCTTTTAAATAATTGTGAAAGAATCTCTTCAGATTTTTTAAATATAACTTATTATGTAAACAGTTGGGATTCAAAACACAAATAAAAAAAAAAAAGAAAAGCTGAGTTCATTGTAAAAATTCAGGATTTTAAAAGAAACAAAGTTGTGTCTAACTTAACTAGTGGTCCTGATAGTGGAGCTGGGGGTAGACCCAGCACCAGTAATGTCCTTACTGTCACTCCAGTGACTGGTGTTGAAGATGAGGAGGGAGAAAGTGCATCCTCTGGACTTCTGGTTGAGGCCTACTCTAATGCTGAGGCATTGTTCAATTTGAAAAGCGACAACCTCAGGTTCAAGGAAAAAGAACTTAAGTTTGCCATGGCCAAATTGGACATGGAGAGGGTTGAGAAGCAGAAGGATAGGGATCACCAGCTGGAGCTGCCAAGATTCAGGCTTCACAAGGTTCTTCCAGAGGATCTAGAGAGGGTTCTGGGTCCTCTTCACATCCTAGGTTTCCTAAATATCTCCTGAGTATGTATGAGGAAAAGAATGATATAATTGACTGGCGTGTAACTTTTGAATATGCTTGTGAGGTACAAGGAGTGAGTGATGCTGACAGAATTGCATGGTTGATCAGCAGACTGCCCCGTTCTGGCTGTGGTGCCAGTATGGAAATGTCAAAGGCTGATAGGTTAGACTTTGTAAAACTTGAGCAATCTCTTATCCTCAAGTTTGGGAAGACTCCTGCCCAATACTTGAGGAGGTTTAGAGAATACAAAAAGAAAGAATGTGTGACATATGTAAGTTTTGTGTCAGATTCTGTGAAAAACTTGAGTGGCTGGATAGAAGGCTATCACGTAACCACCTTTGAGGGCATGATCGATTTGATCATGCTTGAACATATTGTTGCCTCTTGGTCCCCAGAGCTTAAGCAGCACTTGGCGGACTCCAAGGAGTTAAATCCAAAGAGGCTAGCCATTGCTGCTGACTTACGGGTTTCACACGGAGTGTCCTACGAGGACAGGCCTGCTTCAGGTAAGCAGGAGGAGGGAAAGAAGCAGAAAGAGAAAGAGGGTGGGGGTACTGAAAAAACTATGTCCAAGAAGGCCCACAAAAAGTTTAATAAGGGGAAGTCATCAGAATCAGGTCTGGGAAGTGGGACTAACCCTCCCAAGCAAGTAAGTGGCTACTCTAAGCCTCCCTATGAGTCAAGTGCCAGTGGGGCTTGTTACACTTCTGGAGCAAGTCACCACAGGAAGGGGGACCCCAAATGTAAGGGTAAGACCTTGGGGGTCCACTCTGCTAGTCTGGCCTTCTCTCAGTATGAGGAAGAAGGGATAGCAGAGGTGCCCTTCCCTTTAGACTCCATTCCCTCAGAGGAAGAGTCTGAAGTCTGTCTAGGTCACTTGGAAACTAGCAGTGCTGGAGCCTTGGCTCCCATTCCTGTCCTATTGCATAGTAATAATTCTGATATTCTGTTGAGGACAGTGTTCAGGTAGTAGGTGTAACTACCTCTACTCTTAGGAACACTGGGCCCAGTCCTATTGAAGTTGCTTCCTTCATGGTAAACCGACAGGTTCTTGCCAGAGTTCCTGTGGGGGATACTCTGTTGGCTGGTAGGGCCTCGCTCTTAATGTTCCAGTAGCTCCTCTCTCCTGGTCTGATGATGCTCTCCTAACCTCTATGTGAACCTCTTGGGACCCTCTGTTAAGCCCTCTTCTGCACTGCCAGACACCTTTTCCTTCATTCGGCCTATGAAGCGAGTGAGAGTTGCCACTTTTGCCGCTACCTTCTCCTTTCCCGCCCCTCCAACTTCTGCCACTGACTCTCACTCTACCCTTTCTAACCTTCAACTCTCCATCTCCAACACTCTGGACATCCTTGCCCCAGTCATGAGATTCACATGAAAGCTGCCTCCAAGTGCAATTCCTGGTATGACTTTGACCTGGCCGATCTAAAACACAAGTGCAGGGCTGCTGAGCAGAAGTGGCAGGCTTCGAGCAGATCCTCTGACAAACTGGCCTGCCGCCTGCTCTGAAGGCAATACAGACTCTCCATCTGCTCAAAGAAGAGGGACTATATCCAAGCCTGCATCTCCGTGGCCATTAATAACATGACTCAAAATGTGCAAGGAACTTGCCAATCCTACTGCAGTCTCTACCTCTCCCCTGCCTTCCCTTGCCCTCTGCACTTTTCTACCTCCCACCTTATTTATATCCAAAACACAGGTCATCCTCTCCCCACTCTCCTCTATTCCTCGCCCCTCTTCCACTCCTTTTCAGGATTCCCTGGGCCCCTCTCTCTCCTCCTTTTCTCTGATAACACCCAATGGGGTTTCTAGACAATTCTGCTCTATGAAAGTCTCACCCAAACAGCTGATTCCCTGCTCCTCCAGAAATATGAACAACAATATTGTCACCCTTGCTCCAGCCTTGACAGATTTCTGCAATAACTGCTTCGCCACTGGATCTTTCCCCTCACTCCTCAAGCACTCCATTGTGCACCCTCTCCTAAAAAAGCCTTCTGCCGACCCGTTATGTCCAGCAAACTACTGCCCCATCTCCATTACCCCCTTCCTTGGCAAACTCGAGAAGCTTGCTATCTCCCAGCTTGTCCACCACACTGAAGGTTGGTCGTCTCCACGAGCACCAGTGTGGCTTCTAGATTCTAGCTCTCCCTCCGATTTCATCCTTCTTGATCTCTTCTCTGCCTTTGATACTGTTAACCATGCCACCCTGATTAATCGGCTCTGTAACACCACATTACAGACCTGGCTTCAGAATGGTTGACCTCCTTCCTCTCCGATAGACCTTCCCAGGTTCAACTGGGCCCTTTCCTCTCACCATCTTACTCCCCACCTGCGATGTCCCCCGGCCCTCTATCCTCTCTCCCTGGCTGTTCAACAGCTATCTGGCTCCTCTAGCCCACTTGATCGCCACCTTCTTTCCTAACTTCCAGTGTTATGCTGATGACACTGAGCCCTCCTTTAAGCTACCCTCCTGCGCCTCCTCTTCATCACTCATTCCTGACTGCCTATCAGCTATTCAGGCATGGTGCACGGCCAATGTTCTCTGCCTTAATACCAGTAAGACAGATGCTTCTCATTGGGACCCCTGTTCCCTCCTTTGTTCCCACACATTGGCTGCCCTCCATAGGTTCCCTCCCCTTTCCCTCCTGTGAGGCACAAAACCTTGGTGTCATCGTTGACTCCTCTCTTTCTTTACATCATGGATCGTTCCAAGAAGGCGCACTCTCAGCTGCACCTCCTCAGAGGCCTTTTCCCTTTCCTCACCTTGCACCAGAAACTCAGTCCCCAGAGGTCTGGTGCTCTCCAGGCTGTACTAACTGGAACAGCCTCTTCCTCAGTCTGCCTAACTCCTCCCGTCGCCCAGTTGAACTAACCCAGAATAGGACTGCAAGAGTCATTGTTGGTCTCAGGGCCAGGGATCGCATCTCTCCAGCCCTTAAATCTTTGCACAGACTCTCGGTTGCTGCGAGTATCAAGTTCAAGAAACACTGCATCATGCATAAGGCTTTCTGGGTCCTGGGACCACGCTAACTCCAACTCTGTACAGACCAGACGTTTTTCTAAGCAGAGAGTGGGGGGTAGATCCCACTCCTCTGCAGGTGCTCCTCTGTGCAATGGCATCCCTGCCCCTCTCAGCCTGAACACCTACCTTTTCTCTTCTTACTTCCCCCTCCTCTTCCAATGTCCCTGACTGCCCTAGACTATCAGCCTGGTTCCCTCAGAGCCTTACAGGGCACCAGGCCCCAACCTTGTCTTCCACTGCACTTTCTTGTACTTGCCCCTTGGGCCCCTCCACCGCCCTTCCCTGGTTGGGCCTGCACCTTGTGCCATCTCAGCACCTTATCATGCCCATCCTCGTCCCCCTGCACTCTCCGCTTCCCCAGCCCTATCCACCTGGCTGCCCCGGGCACTTTTTCTCTCTGGCCCCTCGGCTCTGCTTTTCCACGCATTTCTCGATACTGTACTTGCAGGATCTGATTGTCACAAGGCCTAGTAAGATATTTTACCATTTGTCCTCTCTGTTCCCCCACCCGCCTGTCTTCTTGCGCCTTGATGTATTAACATCTCGGTAAACATAAGATTTATGTTGCGGTCATTAAAAAGAACTGTGTTACATTTAATATTAGAGCATGATCTATTGCGTGCAAAAGCGAGACTTGCACATACCTGCCTAACCTCTGGGTTTTCCCCAGAGACTCAGGGTTTTTAACCTCTTCTCCGGGTAAGACCCTGGAGTCTCTGGGTTTTGGCTGCAGTTTCCGGGTCCTGTTCAATCCTCCATTCGACTGCTGCCGGTAGCCAATCGGCTGGAGGTGTGGGGGGATCAAAGAGAATGCAGACTGGAGCAAAATAAAAATAGAATACTGACACCGGATTGAAAGCAGTATTCCGTGCGTTTTTAAAACAAATGTAAATGTTTTATTGGTTTAAAAAACAAGAGTCAGGTACAAATGAATGATCTTGTTAAATTTAAAAAAAAAAACTTTAACATTTACAACTTAGTCATCATCCTTTTCTCAAATGACATTAAAAACCTAGGAAGCTGTTCTATTCTTCAACCCCCCTTCAGCATCGCCCTTTCTTGTCAATACGAACTGCAACATTTTCATTGTAGCAATTACCAGTCCAGTTTGCTCACCCATCAATACCCATTTCTACCACTCCAAAGGGCTCAGGGTTTTCCCTTTTTCCATATGTCCTTTCAAAAAGAAATGTCTAACTTCGACCAATGATTGACAGGCCGTTAACCAAATGCAACGGACATTCCACCATTTCTGGCAGAATCTGCACCATGGATTTAAGACCCCAGGCGACTTCCTCCTCCACTGTATTTCCCTTGTATCCAAGATATTTAAGCGACAGCGGAGGAGAAGGTCATGGATCTTGGGACAAGGACATTTCTGCAAGTAAGTTGGAAGCACATTCATACCCTTTCCATCCTAAATAATCAAGCGACCCAATTTATCTTTCCTACAACGCTCTTCAGTGTCAATCCAGTCCCACGCCTGGAGCTTCTTCACCTTACAAGGGTTTGTCCGTAGATCCCCAATCTCGATATCCCTCGCCTTCAAAATGTTCTCCACTTTCTCTTTCCAACAATCCCTCACAGACTTCAGATCTCCTTTCAATAATTCAAATGGGCGAGCAACAGGATTCTCTATGCATTTGCGGTATTGGGCCTCCGTTTTCCATACCACCAAGGACTCAAGCTTGAATTCTAGCCTTGTCGCGCTAGTAGGCAAGCTGTTAGGGAGCCCCAGAACTTTTCGCCAGAAAGAGCCCTGGACCTTTTCCCAGACGGAAAAGGACAGATGGAGTATCGCTTTAGCCCCATAGGTTAATATTTGAGCCACTTTTTGCTTATAAAAAGCAATGATTGGTATGAGCGTAAATTTCCTGCATTTCTTCTGAAAGCTCCGCCCCCGTTTTATCAATATCGAAAGCCTGGCTCGTAGATATAAGTAGTGAGCTAGTTCACTTCTGCTCTTGTTAATTGTAACTCCGAGATATATGATGGTTTCAACAATCTCTAAGGGGATTCCCGCTACTCGCCAAGTGAACCTTTCATGCCTCCTTCTACCTATTGCTTTCATCTCCATCACTCGATTGTTTGGCATTGATCTTCATGCCATTTTCACAGAGGAAGGTGTCAAAAGCACTTAATCTCCTTTGCAGCCCGATCTGTGTTAGATCTAAGAAGCCCAGATCGTCTGCAAAGAGGACCCATGTAACCGCCTTACCATTGATCTTCGGCGGGAAAGCCCTTACTAATTTTTGTGACTCAGCAAAATCTGCTATATACAGACAGAATAGAAGAGGAGCCAATGCACACCCCTGCTTTAATCCCCTGAAGGTATTTATTTTTTCCCGATAGAATTAGGGGATTCAACAGAGGTATCAGTATATAGGGCTTCCATGGCTTCAACCAGATCCTTCGAGCATCCCCATTTCCGCAATTTGGCCCATAGTTTTCCCCTGATGACACCATCAAAGGCCTGTTCTAGGTCCATGAAGGCCAAATATAGGGTTTACCCTGAGATCAGCGCCCTCTCCTTTAATAAATTCAATATAAAGAGATTAAGGGACGGGCCCGCCCCCTTCCCGAACCCCGTTTGACGGATGTCCAGGATACCACTCTTCCCAGCCCAGGCCTTTAGATTCCTCAAGAGAACTGTTGCAAAAATCTTCCCTATGGAATCCATCAGGGCAATAGGGTAGTAATGCCTAGGGTCAGCTTGGTCCCCCTTTTTTAAAAATGGGGACAATATTGGCCTCCCTCCAGGATGATGGTATTTCCCTGTTTTCCATGATCTGCGAAAACATGACGACAAGCAATTTGGCTCATTGTTCGCTGTTCTTTTTTAGTTCTTGGTTTGACAAGCCTTCCGGCCCTGCCGCACGAGAAGAGTTCAAATTGCCTATCATCATATCGGCGTCATGTTCATCGAATTCCAAGCGCCATCTCTTAGATTGAAGCTCGGGAGCTACCTCCTCCCTCAAATTTAGATCTACAAAAAGTGAAGAGTAATGTTTTAACCCAATCGTCTTCAGAGACCATATTTGATGAGTTTGCTTCTATAAAGACGCCACCGTTGTTAATTAGCTCCCAGATATCTTTAGACTTTTTGGCACAGATTGCTTTTAGAACTTGTTCAGCATCATTTTGTGATCTAATGGCCTAGGAGCTCAGACACCAGTTTTTAAATCTCTAGCGGATCTTCCTTACACTCTCACTTTTGTCTGAGTAGGCATCCCTTTTGATCTCTCTAATCTCCCTGCTCATCAATTTTCTCTTATTCACCAATTCCACGTCATATACATGTTGTTGGATCCAGTCCCTACCTCCCTTTACATTATTTATCTTTTAGAATTTTTTTAAGATCCCCAAGTATTCAATTTTCTTTGACTTCTTGCTCTTTTAACTTTAATCTATCCACCCCCCGCCCCCAGCCGAGGGCCACCTCTTCCATTCTCTTAGCAGGACCTGTAGTCCCCCATCCATTAATCTGGATGGCCAGAAGATCATGGTCGCTCCATTTTTGGGGTTTAATCACGAAGTGCCCTACCATTTCCCTCAGATTTTTGGAGACAAAACAGTAGTCTAGGCATGATTCCCCCTTTTCCAATCTCCAAGTGGGCTTTCCCAGAATATCTCCCTTTGTTTGACCATTTAGAAGGTGCATCTCTCTCATCAAGATATTACCCATCCATGCCCACTCCCGTTCATTCCACTTGCCATCTTTCTGCAGAGTACCGGCCTTAACAACTTCATATTAAAATTCCCACAGATGACTATCTTAATCTCCTCCCATTCATGCATTGCTTAATCTACCATTCCCATCAGAATTGGGAGCAGTTTTGTCTCTTTAGCCATATTTAAGCGCCAATATATGTCAATTACGAGAAGGCAGCTCACTCTGGGATCCCCTTCGCGATGTAAGAAAAGACCTTGCACATAAGGGTTTGGACATTTCACGTTGGCAGGATTCAACCCGGATTCCATTTTAACTAGAGCCAATAAACCAGCAGACGGTCGGCCCATCAGGCCCTTTAAGGCTGGGTTTAAATGGACCGGATATCCATCACAATCTGGTTTTGAGGTCAGCCATGGTTCCTGGAAAAGCAAAATTTCAAATTAGTCTAAATCAGGCACTCGTTCATTAAACATGGGTCTGAACCCTCTGGTGTTCCAGCATCCAATCCTCACAACACATCCTTTTGCAAGTTAAAATGTATGTAACCCTGACATGAAAACGAAGATATATGTAACGTATGCCGTGATACCTAAGGGTTTGGGCGTATAACAAAATGCAATAAATAAAATTAAAATAAATAAACATCATCACTTCTTTCTGTATTAGTCTAGCTTGTGGACATTGTATTTAAAGCCCCCACCAACCAGGCTCAGTCCTTCACCTCCTCCACTTTCTCAGGGTGCTTGGTCAATCACTTTTCACTCCCATTGTCCTGATTTGCTATTGTGAAGTTTAACTCCCGTAGGACAGTTTTATCATAGATAGACATATTTCCCATCTGTTTTGGTCCTTGTTTTTTTTCCTCACTACACACTTGTTGAGTTGTAACTTTGTGTCATGCCTGCGCCATGGGCGCATACATTGGCGATCATTATGGACTAATGGTTATTCATTTATCTACAGAAAACTCTTGGATCAACCGCTATTCACTTCTTGGACCTTATTTCCCATTTGCGAGACTTTGGTGCTTTTCTATTTTTCCCAACAAACTACACTTACCACAATGCACTTGGCTGTAACTATCTATTCCTGGCCATTCCTATTCGCCATCTTCGGAACTACAATCCCCAGAAGCCCTAGGGATCTGCTCTGCTTCCACCAGCTCAGGAACAGAGAGGGAGGAGGCCGATTGTCTGCAGGTGTGCGGATCCAGGTGCAACCAATTAGCCTGCCTCTGTGCTGCGCTGGGCGGTATAAAAGCTGCTGCCTGCAGGAGCTCAGTCTCTTGCATTAAGAGTCCTCCCTGCACCTTTTTGCTTCGAGCTACGGATCTTGTATGCGGTTCCTCAGTACTCCTGCTTTGGATCCATTGTCCTGCCGGGCTCTCTGCTTTGCAGCCGATCACGCTCTGCTGTTTTCCAGCCTCCGCCCTTGCCCTGGCGGGCTCTCTGCTTTGCAGCTGATCACGCTCTGCTGCTACCTTCCGCCCTGGTCTTCCAGGCTCCAGCTCTGCAGCCTGCCTCACTCTGGCTGCCTACAGCCCTTGTCCTCTGGGCTCCCTGCCCTACAGCCTGCCTCACTCCGGCTGCCTACAGCCCTTGTCCTCTGGGCTCCCTACCTTGCAGTTTACAGTCCTCTGCAGCCTTCTACAGCTAGCGGCCCTGCTCCTCTGGGCTTACTCCTTGCTGCCGGTCCTTCTGGCTCCTTGCCGCGCAGCCCGCTTCTCTCCGCTGCCAACAGCCCTTGTCCTCGGGCCTTCCTACCTTGCAGCCGATCACGCTCTGCTGCTTGCTACCTACAGCCTTTGTCCGCTGGGTTCTCAGCCTAGCAGCCCTCTACAATCCTCCACAGCCTTCTAGAGTCAGCGGCCCTGCTCCCCTGGGCTCACTTCTTGCTGCCTGGTCCTTCTGGGCTCCTTACCGTGCAGCCTGCTTTACTCCACTGCCTTAAGCCCTTTCCCTCTGGGCTCCCTACCTTACAGCCCTGCTCCTGTGGGGTTGCTCATTGCTTTCCTGCTCCTCTGAGCTCTCAACCTTGTTTCATACTGTCCTCTACTATCCAATCCTGTTATACAACTTTCCCTTCATTTCCTTCTGCTAGTTTGCTATTAAATTCCTTTTCCTGGATTTGTCTGTAAGTATCTTCTCTTGTACTGTTTGTAGACCCTTTTGTACAGAGCTTGTCTGTTGGTTTCCATCAGGCAACCTCTGCCCCTTCCCTTGTCTTGTTTCTACGTTACAGACACCCATAGCTGTTGTTCTAAGTCATGAGCAAACAGCGTGGGCCTCTGTTATAGTAAACTGTGCAGAAGACTAGAGTTTTCCTAAGGTCCGTGGAATACTCTTTTCCTATATCTGCATACACCCCTAGAGGGAATCCATTCTGTAGTACTTTATTCCTTGCTACACTTGCCTACTCTTCGTTCTCATTACTTTCAGCTGTGTGTGTACTTATCTGTCCACCTTATTTCGGCACAACCACCCAAAGCCCTTTCTGGGTGTCCTGTGCCTCTCTTTACAGGGTGTCATCCCGTGACACTTTCGTAGGACTAATTTTTACTTCTCTAGGGACGGGTGGGAGCCCACGTGAAGTTGTCGGTGCATTAATCCTGTCATGCCACATTCCGGAGCACAGCCGGCCCCACGTGGTGAAGTCGTGCTGACTGGACGGCGGCTGGCAGGCAGAGAGTGTTGCTGATTGGCCAGCTCGTATTTAGGTGCTGAAGCCTTTATAAAGGGCTCGCGGGAGCCAGCGATCACTACCAGCCAGAACTAGATCACAGCGCACCTTCCACCCCGAGCGGGCATCGCTGCTGGAACACGGACCCCCGGCAGGAATCCAACTCCTGGCGATCCGGCTCATCCTCCCCATGGCATGCACTGAACTGCAACTAGAGCGCCGCGACGCCCCCAGGTGAGTGCAGGCGCCCACCTCGCCCTGCAGCTTCAGTTTCATTTCCTTTACATTCCATATTCCTAATTCCCCCAGCGACCCTCCTCTAGCTGCTTGCACACTGTCCGTAGTCGCCCGGCAGTGCGCCTCGCGTTCCTGCACTGGGCATCCAGGCGCTAGCCCAGTCGGGCCGGCGCTGTCCCGTTACATGAAGCGCGCCGCTCAGCCCCTCGCCCTGAATTCCACTGCCAGCGTGCTGGCCCAGTGCTCCAGTGAGTGCTGCCGCGTGCTGCCCCATTGCCAGGCTGCTGGAGTGTGTGCTGCGGCGTACTGTCCCATTACCAGGGTGCTGGGGTGGGTGCTGTAGCGTGCTAGCCCAGTGCTCCAGTGAGTGCTGCCGCGTGCTGCCCCATTGCCAGGCTGCTGGAGTGTGTGCTGCGGCGTACTGTCCCATTGCCAGGCTGCTGGGGTGGGTGCTGTAGCGTGCTAGCCCATTACCAGGGTGCTGGGGTGGGTGCTGTAGCGTGCTAGCCCATTACCAGGGTGCTGGGGTGGGTGCTGTAGCGTGCTAGCCCATTGCCAGGGTGCTGGGGTGGGTGCTGCTGCGTGCTGGCCCATTGCCAGGGCGCTGGAGTGGGTGCTGCTGCGTGCTAGCCCATTGCCAGGGTGCTGGGGTGGGTGCTGCGGCGTACTGTCCCATTACCAGGGTGCTGGGGTGGGTGCTGTAGCGTGCTAGCCCAGTGCTCCAGTGAGTGCTGCCGCGTGCTGCCCCATTGCCAGGCTGCTGGAGTGTGTGCTGCGGCGTACTGCCCCATTGCCAGGCTGCTGAAGTGTGTGCTGCGGCGTACTGTCCCATTACCAGAGTGCTGGGGTGGGTGCTGTAGCGTGCTAGCCCATTACCAGGGTGCTGGGGTGGGTGCTGTAGCGTGCTAGCCCATTGCCAGGGTGCTGGGGTGGGTGCTGCTGCGTGCTGGCCCATTGCCAGGGCGCTGGAGTGGGTGCTGCTGCGTGCTAGCCCATTGCCAGGGTGCTGGGGTGGGTGCTGCGGCGTACTGTCCCATTACCAGGGTGCTGGGGTGGGTGCTGTAGCGTGCTAGCCCAGTGCTCCAGTGAGTGCTGCCGCATGCTGCCCCATTGCCAGGCTGCTGAAGTGTGTGCTGCGGCGTACTGTCCCATTACCAGTGTGCTGGGGTGGGTGCTGTAGCGTGCTAGCCCATTACCAGGGTGCTGGGGTGGGTGCTGTAGCGTGCTAGCCCATTGCCAGGGTGCTGGGGTGGGTGCTGTAGCGTGCTAGCCCATTGCCAGGGTGCTGGGGTGGGTGCTGTAGCGTGCTAACCCAGTAGGTGCTGCTGCGTGCTGCCCCAGGGTGCTGCCCCACTGCCAGGGTGCTGGGGTGGGTGCTGTAGCGTGCTAGCCCAGTGCTCCAGTGAGTGCTGCCGCGTGCTGCCCCATTGCCAGGCTGCTGAAGTGTGTGCTGCGGCGTACTGTCCCATTACCAGTGTGCTGGGGTGGGTGCTGTAGCGTGCTAGCCCATTACCAGGGTGCTGGGGTGGGTGCTGTAGCGTGCTAGCCCATTGCCAGGGCGCTTTCTACTCAATGTACTGCCAGTGAAGGCAGTACTAGACAACAGTAAATGTTCAGAACCTCCCCAACACCCCTGCCCCGCAGTTTTGCACGGCGCATCGCGGCACATTCAAATTCTCGGGTGCAGTATAGACGTAAACACGCAGGTATTCTATTCAGTGTAAACGGAGGCGCAAGCGTGCAACCTATTTCTAAGAGGCCCCCATTTCTGACAAGAAGAAAAATGAGGGGTGGAGTTCTGCCCATGGTCACACAAACACACTGAGGGCGGAGTGCTGCCCAGGGTCACACAAACACACTGAGGGCGAAGTGCTGCCCAGGGTCACACAAACACACTCTGGGTGGAGTTCTGCCCAGGGTCACACAAACACACTGAGGGCGGACTGCTGCCCAGGGTCACACAAACACACTGAGGGCGGACTGCTGCCCAGGGTCACACAAACACACTGAGGGCGGAGTGCTGCCCAGGGTCACACAAACACACTGAGGGCGGAGTGCTGCCCAGGGTCACACAAACACACTGAGGGCGGAGTTCTGCCCAGGGTCACACAAACACACTGAGGGCGGAGTGCTGCCCAGGGTCACACAAACGCACTGAGGGTGGAGTGCTGCCCAGGGTCACACAAACACACAGAGGCTAGAGTGCTGCCCAGGGTCACACAAACGCACTGAGGGTGGAGTGCTGCCCAGGGTCACACAAACGCACTGAGGGTGGAGTGCTGCCCAGGGTCACACAAACACACAGAGGCTAGAGTGCTGCCCAGGGTCACACAAACACACTGAGGGCGGAGTTCTGCCAAGGGTCACACAAACACACTGAGGGCGGAGTGCTGCCCAGGGTCACACAAACACACTGATGATGTTCAGGGGTATCCTCTTTCCAGAACAAACTGAATGTGTCCCAATGCACCATGCAAAACTCGAGGTGGTCTTTTGGATGTTCTAAGTGGTACCACAATAGGCAGATTTCATTAAAGTGCATTAACTGTACTCGGGTCAAATGTCACACAAATCAATTTAATAAAGGAAACCAACAATAGACATAGGAGGAAAGCAGTTGGTTAGAACAACTGGCAGAATACTGGCCCCTACCACTAGACACAGTTCTGTGTGGAGATCACCCCCCCACCTGTAAAGTAAAGATATATCACAAGCCCAGTCCATATATTGTTCAATTAGTCTTATTCCCTTCTACAATGTTTCTACCACTGCAATGTACCTGGAATAGCAGAGTTCGGCGACGGATCCTTCTTGAGCAGCTCCCTTTAAAGCAGGAGCCACGGATCGTCGAGATCCCTCAAAGAAAGTGAACTCGGCATTGAGGCAGCAGCGTCAGTCCCGGCAGTGCTTTTTGATGATAGGTCGAATACGTCCTGCAAGGAAGAGGCGTGCAGGGCACCTCAATGTCGATAGTTCAGGACCGTAAAGAGTTTGAAGAACTGTGGCCCAGCAAGGGCATCGAGTCGTCCGGCATCTCTACGGCCTTTGGGTGGCGGGAAACCCACTGGTGCATGCTCCTCGGTGCGTCGACGGCCTGGCCTTCTCCGGTGGGATAAAACGGTCGGCTATGAGAACGAGCATGTCCGGGAATCAAAATGTCTTAATCAAGGAATCCTTGCAGCTCCGGTCGTCAATGGCACGGCATCAGGCGGTCCCTGCTTCTGGGCAACACGGCTTTAACGGGCCTCCAGCATTTATATAGCAAACCTGCAAACCCTGGTTGACGACGGTGGACGGAATGTCTGGTGCTTATCTTCGTTCTCCTCGGCGGTCCCCATCTCCGGTCGGCAGCCTGTCGAGGGTCTGATATCCAGGGAGCTTCGGCGAAGGTTAGCAATGCTCGATGGTCCCTCGGAGCACGGGAAGAGTGCGCTAATCCAGATCCTCTCTTGGATCAGTCTCGATGTCACGGCAGCTTTCAGATTGCAGTGAAGGTAACAGCAGTCAACCTTCTTCTTCGGGTTCGGCTTCGAAATTCAGCTTCAGTTTCTACTTCAGCTCCTGAGCTAATTCTAGCAGTGAGAGGCCCCCAGATATACTAGTTGATCTCCCATTCATTCTGCTGGGTCACACTCAGGCAACCAATCACTCAGAAGGGCATTCAGCAGTCAGTCAGCCAATCAGGCATACAGTGCATTCAGGCCACCCTCCTCCCTCTCAGACACTCACAACAAGAAATGTGGATTGGGACAAGTTCTCAGCCATTCAACACTACACACTGCATTCATACCAGTTTCGGGCAGGGCTGTCTCAGTCATTGTGTTTCATACTGCAAACCAGACATCCACAACAAGAAGTGCATATTGATCACACACTCCATTCACTCAGGTCGCACAATATACAGTCACTGGGAAGGCTCCAGCCAGTCTGGCCTGGAGTTCACTACAATACCATATATGTAACTTCCACCCAACAGCCAGTAGGGGGGAAGGGACAGAGACAGGGCTTCCCAGGTCTTTTTGAAAACAGGGTAACAGGTAACAGGCAATAGAAAGCAAGTAGTTTGGGAGTGGCGCGCATGCCCAGTGCGGGGAGGGGGCACATTTTGGTGTTTCGCCCTGGGCACCAAATGGACTAGAAACTGCCCTACCCCTGACATACTCCCATCATTTCAATTGCCTACAAATGTATGCATAAGAGTGCGGGTGCTAACGACAAAGGCTTTACATTATTAATTGCTGAGCCTTTGTTAAAAGTTCAGCCCCAGCACTGTTTACTGTGTGTGTGTCGGGCCCTCTGCTACCACGGTTCTGCACTTCAGCCAGCTCAACTCAACATCGCCCAAAAATGTTAGGGGGGCTAAAGCCACGTCTCCTCAATGGCCGTTGTGCCACCGTCTCACGTTTTAGTTGTACGTATGCATGTGTGTTGTGTGCACACAGGGCATGTCAATGGAGGTGCGAGTGAGTGTGTGCAGGCATAGGTGTGTTGACTGTGTCTGTGAAAGAATGATAAACAATACATTATTTGTTTGTATGTTGTCAGTGGAATGAACTTTGTCAATGTTATGTTCTGTAACTGGGCGAAGATGTCTGGGGGCTGTTAGGGAGAATTCTCAGAAATGTGCGAATTCCTCTCTACCTTAGAGACCCCCAGCTCTTTTGCTTGTCTCTAGGACTTTCTCATTTTTACTTGGAGTTAGTGAGACCCTTTTTTTCCCACTCTCTCATGTATTTCTTTTTTAAACTGTGTCTTTATTAATTTTAAAAAATGTAACATTGTATACAACATTTCATCCCCCACCCCTTCCCCCCTCCTCTCCGGAAAAGTTTAGTCCATTCTCTGTCTTTCAGGAATTTGCTGATTCACTTAGCTACTTCAGTTGAAGAGGTCCAGTGTCCTTATTTTATGTGGGCACCATTGTTCATTGTAGTCCGACTGGAGGTACCCCAGAGCTATACCCCAGTCTGTTCTGAACTTTTGATGTTCCCCCTGGATAGAGTAAATTATTCACTCCATGGCTAGGTATGACCATACTCTTCTCGTCCAATCCACTGTGAGTGGGAGGCTATTTCCATCCATGCCCCTATCATTAGAACCATAAAGTTTCTTTTCTGTGTCACGTTCCACTGTTTGTCCCTGTTGTCCCAGAGGCCCCCCAGCCACACTTGTTCCCCTCAGCCCTTCGCCTCTGAGAACATTCCCTGCTCTCCCCAGAAAGTACTTGGGCTCGGGCAGTCCCACCAGACATGTCGCCATTGTCCTCGACCTCCACATACCCTCCAGCATCTATCTGGGGTAGTGCCATACATTGCGTGTAGTCGTTCTGGCGTGTAGGGCCATTGCATCATCATTTTCATCCACATTTCCCTTGTTTGAATGGCTTTAGTGAGCTTCGGTATTCTGCCCCATATAAATTCCCACCTGTCCATGGGGAGTGAGGTTTTAAGTGTTTTCTCCCATCTTTTCATGTATTGCCACTTTACCGTTTCTGCTTGTGCGTTTAGGTATCTATATGTATTGGAGACAAACTTGTGAGTACCTGTGAGTCATTCTGTATGTTTCAAACGGGGTTAGAGCTCTAGTCGCCGCGCTTTGTATGCGCTGCAGACTCAACCAATGGTGTATTTGTTCATATTTGTATCTGTCTCTGGGGGACAGACTAAACGATGTCTCGCATTTCGCAACTGATTTGATCTGCTGGTCTTGAAACATATCTCCTACCATTTTACACCCCGCCTCTTCCTGTTTCCGAAATGCCCCCTTTTCCATTCCTGGGGGGAATTCCGGGTTTTTAAATAGTGGCATAAAGGGGGCTGGTTCCTTTGTTAGGGTCCCTTTTAGTGTGGCTTTGTACCATAGACTCATGGTCGATTTCATTATTTCGCTTATATGGACATTGGGGTGTTTGTGTTGTTTGCTGATCCATAGGAGGTGTCTGGGGGATGTTGTCGCCACCGCCCTATCCTGTGCTTCTCAAATGTTCTCTGCATTTACGGTATCCATTCTTTCAGGACCCATAGCTGTGCGGCTCGTAGTATTTCCTGAAGGGTGGGAGGGCGCACCCCCCCTCTTTTCTATGGGCTGTCAGGACCGCGCTCGATACCCTAAGAGTTTTATTCTGGCATATGTACGCTGACACCATCTTCGTGAGGGACTTAAAGAAGGCTGGGGGAATTCTAATCGGGAGGGCCTGAAACAAATACATTAGTTTTGGCAGTATAGTCATTTTCACCGCCGTTATTCTACCCCACCAATTCAGTAGGTTCGTTTTGATTTTATCTAGAAGCTGAGGGTAGTTATGAACATATAAATCTTCTATTTTCTCTGTGAGTGTAATTCCCAGGTAATTAACCCCTTTGTTCGCTATTTTCAGTTGTAGGTCTGTCGCTACTGCTTGGATATTTCCCCTGTTCCCTGCCAGTACCAGGATCTCTGTTTTTTGCCTGTTAATTTTAAGCCCTGATACCTCTATTTCACGCATGAGATGCAGGAGTGATCTTTCCGGGTCACCTAGCGCCACTAACATATCATCCGCGTATGCTATTACTTTATGGGCCCGTCCCGCCATTTCTATGCCTCCGATCTCTGGTGATTCTCTAATTTTTGTCAGTAGGGGTTCTAGGTATAATGCATTTAGTAGTGGGGATAGCGGGCATCCTTGCTTGGTGCCTCTCTCTATTTGTAATATATCGGATAGCCCCCCCCCCATTCACTGCAAGCCTTATCGTCGGGGAGTTGTAGTTAGCGCGGACCATATCTATGAAAGCTTTGCCCATGCCCATTTACTTCGGTATTAAGAAGAGGAACGACCACTCCACCCGGTCGAACGCTTTCTCTGCGTCTATGGCGACCACGGCTGCGGGGAATTGAGTGACCCAATTTTTTCCACTAAATGTAAGACCCTTCTAACGTTATCATGTGTTTGTCTGTTTGGGACAAACCCTGATTGATCTAAATGGATGAGCTTCAGGAGGAGTTGTGCCAGCTTTGTGGCTAGTATCTTGGAGTATAATTTTGCGGCCAGGTTGATTAGTGCTATCGGGCGGTACACGCTTGGGAGTTGTTCATCCTTCCCCTTTTTGTGGAATACCAATACTTTTGCTTCATTCATGGTTTGGGTGACGTTCCCCCTCTCTTTAAATGAGTTGAAGAGGTCTGTGAGGACGGGGGCAAGAATATCTTTATATGTCTTATAGAACAGAGCAGTGTGCCCATCTGGGCCTGGGGCTTTATTTTTGGGGAGGTCCTGAATTGCTTTGTTTACCTCTTCTAATGAGATGTCCCTGTCCAGGTGACATTTTTCTTCCTCTGAAATTAATGGGAGGGTAACCTCTTCTAGATGTGCCTTCTGCCGTTCCATCCCCGGACGGTCCGAGGAGCACAGCTCCTGGTAGAAGCGTTTGAATATATAACGTTTTTATCTGTCCCATGTCGTCTTTGAGGGCCTCTATTGTCTGGGACTGCTCCTTCCCTTTCAGTTGTCTAGCTAAGAGTTTGTCGGCCTTGTTAGCTTTCACATAGTACCAATGCTTGGTGTAAAGGAGGTCTCTCTCCGTCTTTTTAGTGTTTCCAGCTGCCCTTGGACGTGTCTTAGGGTTTTTTGGAGTTTCCTAGTTGGTGTTTGTATGACCTTGGCTTGGATCGCCCTAATGTTTGCCTCCAATTCTGCTTCCCATTGACGGATCTGTTTCTCCCTCTGTGATTTATGAGCTATGAGGTGTCCCCTTGTGACCGCCTTCAGGGCCTCCCAGAGAGTTCCTGGTGTCTATGTAGTCTGTAATGTGCTCTCTGAGAGTCTGTCCCATGACCGGATCTCTTGACGATGTCTTCTGGAAGGTGCCTTGCGTGTTTTTGACCAATGGAGGGAGGTCCAGACTGGGGCGTGATCAGAGAGAGTTGTTGTGCCCATCTCAGCCTGCTGTATTTTCCCTAGGAGCCCCACCGTGGCCCAAAGATCATCTATTCTTGAGCCCGTGTTGTGTACGTGTGAGAAATAAGTATATCCTCTCTGGTTGCCCTGGCTCTATCCACTTGCACCTTTCAGATAGAGGCGGAGGGTTCAGGAAAGGGATGGGAACCTTGATTAGTCCTCCGGCTCTTTCCACGTGCACCTCAGATAGAGGTGGAGGGTTTGGGAAAGGGGTGGGGTCTTTGATTAGTGCCCTGGCTTTATCCACTTGCACCTCAGATAGAGGTGGAGGGTTCAGGAAAGGGGTGGGGCCCTTGATTAGTCCTCTGGCTCTCGGAGAGGATGCTAGAGAGCTGACCAAAATGGCCACTCATCTGAGCTCCCGTGTGGCTCTTGATAAATCCTGGCTAATCGAGACTGATCCGGTGGGTATTAGACCCAAAAACTTGCATGAAATCTGACAAGAGAAGCATAAGACCGTTCACCCCAAAATCACAAAGTTTGGAGAACCAGGAGCAGAGAAACGGCCCATTGGGCAGCCAGACCAGAAACGAAAAGGACGCACTGGCCTGCAAACACTCCACCGCCGCCCAATACCTCTCAGTGAAAACAAGCCCAGGGATCGAGCAAAGAACTGGAGACACGTACAGAGGACTATTCAGAGAAACCAGTCAAGACGCATAACACCAGCCCCCCACAAGAAGTCCTCCAACTACACGTCAGTGCTGGGAGGGCGCAAGAACGAGTCCCAGCCCCGCCGCCATAGCACGCACAACAGGGATGCCAGCCGGCACGCCAGACCAGGTTCTGAGGCACCCAGTGTGAAAAATCCTGATAAAGGAAAACAAGCGGGGGGGCTCCGGTGGGACATCGGAACCACAGCTGCCGAAAGACACCCACCTGGGCTGCTAGCAAAGCCGTAGACGTCTGCGGAGGGGCCCCGGCAAGCACTCGGCCAGTGAGCGGGCACAAGGGTAAGCTGCTCACTGGGGCAGAGATGAGCAGCATCTCACCCGACATAACCCAAAACACAGCCCGTTGGGGGAGAGGGCTGAAGAGGCGCTCCACCAGCGCTCCGGAGACCAGGCCAACAGCGGACAAAACGTGACAACGAGAACTCTCCACCCAACAGTATATATCGGCGATGACGGGAGACACCTGCTGCGGGCCACGGCCCTCCTCGCCGACAGCTACTACCAGAGGCTGGAACATCTTCCCCGACATCCATAGCAGACTGAGAGCTGGTCCCAACGGTGAGGCACCGAAAAGGACCATCACAGACCTAAGGTACGGAGGCCCGGGGGGTGCATACCCATTGCTGTGACATATCAAGCTGGGACTAGACTGTGCTGAGAACCCCAGCGACACCCAGAGAGCGAATCCTGGTCCTGACACTCAGCCACACCCCGGTAATAAATACACTGATACTTCTCAGCGGGAGCACAGGGAGTGAGCCCATAATTGCCAATAGCAAGCCCCGTCAACGCCCGACACCAAGCGCTATATCAGCAAGACCAACACGTTGCATAAAGCAAACACCCCTGGGGTTGTGCATAAGGCAGTTCAATCCATCAAAGACCCAGCGATCATAAGACCCCCCACCCCCCGGCCACACGAACTCGAGCTCAGTGGACAACGGCCTAATACTCCTAAGCATATCCCATCAGTGCGAGAGGCAGAATCACAATCCCAGGACCAGTGCAGAACAGGCGCGCCCCACTGGCCTCTCACCACCACACACATAAGGAGACAAAGCGAACACAACGGATCAACATTGCCTTGCGTCAGCAGCTCAGCCTCTACAGCCAACATCTTCCGATTCCCCCCTAATTTGCCCGACCACAATATGGGAAAAACAGATAAACTACAACGCAAGCTGAACTTTGAAGCTGGTACTACATCCAAAGCAGGCCGGGGTCTCCATCACAAGAGACACCCCACGAAGATGACCCCCCCGACCCCCAAGTCCCTAGACATCAGAGAAATTCTCCTTGAACTAAAAGCAGGGATTGGAGGCCTTGACAGCGAAATTGATGGCCTCTCCTCCAAGGTGGATCAACTACATCGGCTGGACAAGCATGCTGACCGTCTAGACAATGTAGAACGAGTATCTGACTTGGACGACAACACAACGTCCCGGGCAACAAGAGTAACAACCTTGGAAACACAAATGAAAGCAGTACACGCAAAGAACAAAGACCTCGAAGGGCGCTCTAGGAGAAACAACGTGAGAAATGTAGGGGTCAGGGAACAACAGCAACAAACAAAAATGGAAGACTATATCAAAACAATGTGTACAGAACTCTTTGGGTTCAGAAGACTGTTCGTCATTGAAAGGGCACACAGGATCCCATCCACGAGACCGATCCCAGGAGCCCCACCCCGCCCAATCATCGCAAAACTACTTAACTATAAAGATCGCGACGCGATTCTGAGACTTGCAAGAGAGAAAGGCGACCTGCACTACGACGGTGATTCAATCCACTTCTACCCAGACTTCTCCCCAACTGTCCAAGCACAAAGAAGATCCTTTATGAGTGTAAAACAAAGACTACGCGGTAATCAGATACCCTACTCAATGCTCTTTTCTGCTAGACTTCGAATACAACACGAAGGGAAAATTAAATTCTTTCAGTTGCCCGAAGAAACCAATTCATATCTGGACCGAGCTGGATGTGGGCCTCCCAACAATAACCCACGTCTACCACAGAGGGATAGAGCACGGAGAAACCCGCCGTAACATGGCACCCGAATCCAACCAAGATGACGAATATCGCAACAGACCCATCGGAATCAACACAAAAAAGAGAAGAGAGCCACAGGACTTGGGAAGCTCCCAATGCCCCTTGCACGGCACAGTTACAGTTCACAGGGTGGGAGCTAAAGGGGAGGGCACAGGAGACAAGCAATTTGGGGGTTGCGCGCGAGAAAGGGAGGGGGGAGAACAGGCAAGTTGGGGGACGCCAAGTTTAAGAATTTACAGAAGGTAACACATGCAACGAACCAAAACAAGACATCTTGAGCCCGACCCCCCCCGACCCCCCGCGCTGGAACGCACCAAGCCAAGACCCGGATATCCAACAATCAACCACAAGCCAACAAATATGGAGCCTTGAAAACAGCTCACCCGAAGGCACAGTAGCACTCAAATACCCAGCTGAAACACTGAGAAAAAAACATACCTGTTCAACTTAACAACATGGAATATTAAAGGCGGCAACCAGTCCACCAAGACCAGGAAGATAACACAGTACCTCCGCCGACACAAAACTGATATAGCCCTTATCCAAGAAACACATTTACACCCTTCCTCCGAAAACATGTGGGCTAAGGAATGGGGCTGCCACAGGTACTTTGCATCCTTCTCCTCATACCCAAGAGGAGTCGCCATCCTAATAAACAAAACGACCAACTTCAAATTAATAAAAACTCGACGGAGAAGAGATTATATTCATAAACTCCTATGGCAGAAACACGGACGGACCCAATAATTTCAACTGGATAATGTCCCATTTAGAATCAAACAAGAAAGTCAAAATCATTTGGGGAGGAGACCTCAACACACCGCTAGATCTGTGCAAGGATAAATCCCACAACACAACAACTCCCCCCTCAAAAGCAAGTCTGCAAATCACCGAGATATGTTAGGCATACGACCTCAAAGACATCTGGAGAAGCAAACACAGGGAATCCCAAGAATATACCTACTACTCCTGGGTCCATAAAACCAGCTTGAGACTAGACTACCTTCTCGTGTCCTCCGACAGCCAATATCAATGGGGCGAATGCCACATCCTTCCCAGGTCGCTATCAGACCATTCAGCAGTTACCCTTGAGTGTATCACGTCTCAAGAAGATCCCAAAAGACCGCACTGGAGATTTAAACCCGGAGCCCTCCGGGACCAAGTGTCCGCTGAGGCACTACGAGTCGAAATCACATCCTTCATAGAAATTAACCAGGGCTCCGTGGCCTCAGCAGGCACGCTATCGAAAACGTTTAGATGCTAAGTCAGAGAAGTCTGCCTAGCAAAAGAAAATGGGATACTCAAACTGGTAAGAAGGGAACTGATTACGAGCGAGACCAGGCTAAAAGATTTGGAACACACGCTTTCTTCCGCTAATGATCTTCGAACTCTAGCAATGCTTAAACAAGAACTAGGGACCTTTCAAACCACGGCAGAAAGGGAAATAAAATGTCTTACAAGACATCATAAGGTCCGACAATACGTTGAGGGACAAAAACCTGGGGCACTCCTAGCAAGACTTATAGCGATGGAGAGGAAACCCACGACGATAGAATCAGTCCTCAACCATACAGGAAACCCCGTCTACACCGAAGAAGAAATATTGGAGACCTTTCGCAAGTTCTACCAAGATCTTTGAGTCGCATTATACTGCCGACCCCATAGAACTAGCACAATTCCTGGACGCGATAGAGCTGTACTGGATGAATGCTGAACTTCGAGAATCTCTTAACCAGCTCATCAATAATGAAGACATTTCTGAAGTGATTAAGGAGCTACCAAACACAAAAGCACCCGGCCCAGACGGGCTAACGGGTGAATTCTATAAAGCCTATGCAGACCTCCTGGCACCACTACTGCTTCAAGTCTACGAAGAGGCCCTGATTAATGGACAACTACCGCCAACACTCTACATGGCCAATATTATCCTCCTTCTTAAACCCGGCAAACCCAAAGAAGACTGTGCGTCCTATAGACCCATATCATTAATAAATCTAGACAACAAAATGTTTGCTAAAATTCTTACCAAGAGACTATTCCCCCTAATGCCAGCTCTAGTGCTGGCTGATCAAGCAGGTTTCGTGTCAGGCAGGAATATCTCGTTTGGCATCAAAAGAATGTTTGGCTTGATGGAAGCTCTTGACCCAGAAAACCAGGCAGTAGTAGTACTATTAGATGCAGAAAAGGCATTCGACTCAGTTGAACGGCCCTTCATCTATTCAGTCTTAAAACGTATGGGCCTCGGCAAACGCTTTATACACTTGATTGCTCGACTGTACAAAAAACCCACTTCTTACATAACAATAGGCAACAGATGCTCAACCGAAATAAATTTACGACGAGGAACGAGACAAGGCTGCCCCCTGTCAGCATTACTATTTGCCTTGGTTATGGAACCCCTGGCCTCTGATCTAAGACTCTGCCACCTACATCGCGGACTCTCCCTAGGTACGCACAGGATGATAGTTTCCCTTTACGCAGATGATATTGCACTATTTTTGCAAGATCCCGCTGAAAACCTAAACCCAGCGATACACACAATACTGAAATTCGGCAATTTCTCAGGACTAAAAATGAATAACTCAAAATCGATAATATTCCCACTGACGGCAACCACCAAGGAATTCACTAATGACTATGGCTTCAAATGGCAGCACTCAAAAGTGAGATACTTGGGGATCTTTATGTCCAGATCCTGCCGTGATATTATGCAAGATCATTATGAATCTGCATTAGTGACCATTCAAAACAAAGTCAACAGATGGAAAACACTCCCACTCACACTTTGGGGCAGAGTAGCCCTGGTTAAAATGGTCATCCTTCCTTCCAAAACTACTCTATCTCTTCTCAGACATCCCACTAATCCTAACACAGAAGTTCATACAACGTATCAGAAGCGTGATCCATGACCTGGTGTGGGCAGGCAAAATTGCAAGAGTGGCATACACTAAGCTGACACTCTCAGTGGCACAAGGAGGACTAGCTCTCCCAGATATAGAGCACTACTACTGGGCTGCCCAAGCCCAATTCCTCAGCCATTGGTATGCTAGTCATTGTATTAGAACTCATGTCCAGATAGAGAGAGCCCTGGCAACACCTCATCTGCTCTGAGCCGTGATCTTTGGCGAAACACCACCCAGAACACAGATGAATATCGTTCACACAATGTATTCAATCTGGAAATAGATGGCAAAGAGCGGAATCCAAAACAGATATTCCCCCCCTCCTTCCGGCGAAATTTATTCCGGGACTACTGCTCACCACAGAAAAGATTTTCCTCCAATGGACAGAAAAACTACAAATAAAATCCCTTGGAGATCTGTTCCCAAACGGCACATTTTTGTCACCCCAACAAGCTCGGGAAAGGGGAAGCAACAATGCACTAGACACATTAATCTATTTCAGACTACGACATACCCTCTGAGCTAAAATCCCCCACGTTCCCAGACCAGCCCGCTACCTGGCCACTACTACACGCAACAATACAAGCTCAAGGAGAAGGGTGCCTGGTCGCAAACATTTACAAGTCCCTCTCGATCAGAGACTCCACCAAACTCAGGACCTAGGAGAAAATGGGAAAGAGCTCTGAATAGCACGATAACGGATAAAGACTGGAATTATATTCTGTCTCTCAAAAAAAGTGGCAATTAACACCAGATACAGGCAGATCCATTTCAATTTCCTCCACCAGGTGTACCACACACCGGCAAAGCTTCATGCACAGAAACCATCTGAATCAGCCGCATGCAACCGGTGCGGCGAACCAGAAGCAGACTTTGTGCATCTGGCGTGGTTATGCCCCACAATTGCCAAATTCTGGAATGCAGTCCTAGAGAAAACGTCAGCAATTATCGGAACACAACTAGAGGCGGACCCACTAATGACACTGCTAGGGCTCACCAACCAGACACAGTCCGCCGCCTGATAAATCTACTGCTCGTCCTGGCCCGCCGCAGAAGAAGTGCATGTAATTGTGAAAGGCCCGGCCTCCAAGCTGGCAACGCTGGCTACAAGACATCACGTACTGTCAAGACGTGGAAACCACCTTTGTTAAAACGTTGCCATTACATGCACGTCCGTCAGATATATGGGGCCCATACATAGACTATTTGCTGTCATCTAACTGGGACTCACAAGCCTCGTCTCCAGATCATAGCCAACAACAACCAATCCAAAACACAACCTGACTTCTCGAGCTCATGTAATGTAACCCGTTATTACTGGCTCCAACGCACACCAGATCTGAAGGGTTGAAAAGGATGTAAAAAAGAAAGGGGGAGGGGGGAGAGATGAGGGGTTTGTTACACTTGTGATTGCCGGTGCATGGCCCTTGTATTTAATTGTCATGGAAAATCAATAAAGAAAGTTTAAAAAAAAAAAAGTCCTCTGCATCTATCCACTTGCATCTCATATAGAGGTGGGGGATTTGGGAAAGGGGCGGGGACCTTGATTAGTGCCCTGACTCTATCCACTTGCATCTCAGATAGAGGCGGAGGGCTCAGGAAAAGGGTGGGGCCTTTGATTAGTGCCCTACCTCTATCCACTTGCATCTCAGAGGTGGAGGGTTCAGGAAAGGGGTGGGGACCTTGATTAGTGCCCTGGCTCTATCCACTTGCACCTCAGATAGAGGTGGGGGATTTGGGAAAGGGGTGGGGACCTTCATTAGTGCCCTGGCTCTATCCACTTGCACCTCAGATAGAGGTGGGCAATTTGGGAAATGGGTGGGTCCCATGATTAGTGCCCTGCCTCTATCCACTTGCACCTCAGATAGAGGTGGAAGGTTCAGGAAAGTGATGAGGCCTTTGATTAGTGCCCTGGCTCTATCCACTTGCACCTCAGGTAGAGGTGGAAGGTTCAGGAAAGTGGTGAGGCCTTTGATTAGTGCCCTGGCTCTATCCACTTGCACCTCATATAGAGGTGGGGGATTTGGGAAAGGGGTGGGGACCTTGATTGGTACCCTGCCTCTATCCACTTGCATCTCAGATAGAGGCGGAGGGCTCATGAAAGGGGTGGGGCCGTTGATTAGTGCCCTGGCTCTATCCACTTGCATCTCAGATAGAGGTGGGGCTCAGGAAAGGGCTGGGGGCGTTGATTAGTGCCCTGGCTCTATCCACTTGCATCTCAGATAGAGGTGGAGGGCTCAGGAAAGGGGTGGGGGCCTTGATTTGTGCCCTGGCTCTATCCACTTGCACCTCAGGTAGAGGTGGAAGGTTCAGGAAAGTGGTGAGGCACTTGATTAGTGCCCTGGCTCTATCCACTTGCACCTCAGGTAGAGGTGGAAGGTTCAGGAAAGTGGTGAGGCCCTTGATTAGTGCCCTGGCTCTATCCACTTGCACCTCAGATAGAAGTGGAGGGTTCAGGAAAGGGGTGGGGCCCTTGATTAGTGCCCTGCCTCTATCCACTTGCACCTCAGGTAGAGGTGGAAGGTTCAGGAAAGTGGTGAGGCCCTTGATTAGTGACCTGGCTCTATCCACTTGCACCTCAGACAGAAGTGGAGGGCTCAGGAAAGGGGTGGGGACCTTGATTAGTGCCCTGGCTCTATCCACTTGCACCTCAGATAGAGGTGGAAGGTTCAGGAAAGTGGTGAGGCCCTTGATTAGTGCCCTGGCTCTATCCACTTGCACCTCAGATAGAGGTGGAGGGTTCAGGAAATGGGTGGGGACCTTGATTAGTGCCCTGGCTCTATCCACTTGCACCTCAGATAGAGGTGGAGGGTTCAGGAAATGGGTGGGGACCTTGATTAGTGCCCTGGCTCTATCCACTTGCACCTCAGATAGAGGTGGAAGGTTCAGGAAAGTGGTGAGGCCTTTGATTAGTGCCCTGGCTCTATCCACTTGCACCTCAGGTAGAGGTGGAAGGTTCAGGAAAGTGGTGAGGCCTTTGATTAGTGCCCTGGCTCTATCCACTTGCACCTCATATAGCGGTGGGGGATTTGGGAAAGGGGTGGGGACCTTGATTGGTACCCTGCCTCTATCCACTTGCATCTCAGATAGAGGCGGAGGGCTCAGGAAAGGGGTGGGGCCTTTGATTAGTGCCCTGCCTCTATCCACTTGCATCTCAGAGGTGGAGGGTTCAGGAAAGGGGTGGGGACCTTGATTAGTGCCCTGGCTCTATCCACTTGCACCTCAGATAGAGGTGGGGGATTTGGGAAAGGGGTGGGGGCCTTCATTAGTGCCCTGGCTCTATCCACTTGCACCTCAGATAGAGGTGGGCAATTTGGGAAAGGGGTGGGTCCCATGATTAGTGCCCTGCCTCTATCCACTTGCACCTCAGATAGAGGTGGAAGGTTCAGGAAAGTGGTGAGGCCTTTGATTAGTGCCCTGGCTCTATCCACTTGCACCTCAGGTAGAGGTGAAAGGTTCAGGAAAGTGGTGAGGCCTTTGATTAGTGCCCTGGCTCTATCCACTTGCACCTCATATAGAGGTGGGGGATTTGGGAAAGGGGTGGGGACCTTGATTGGTACCCTGCCTCTATCCACTTGCATCTCAGATAGAGGCGGAGGGCTCAGGAAAGGGGTGGGGCCCTTGATTAGTGCCCTGGCTCTATCCACTTGCATCTCAGATAGAGGTGGGGCTCAGGAAAGGGCTGGGGGCGTTGATTAGTGCCCTGGCTCTATCCACTTGCATCTCAGATAGAGGTGGAGGGCTCAGGAAAGGGGTGGGGGCCTTGATTAGTGCCCTGGCTCTATCCACTTGCACCTCAGGTAGAGGTGGAAGGTTCAGGAAAGTGGTGAGGCACTTGATTAGTGCCCTGGCTCTATCCACTTGCACCTCAGGTAGAGGTGGAAGGTTCAGGAAAGTGGTGAGGCCCTTGATTAGTGCCCTGGCTCTATCCACTTGCACCTCAGGTAGAGGTGGAAGGTTCAGGAAAGTGGTGAGGCCCTTGATAAGTGCCCTGCCTCTATCCACTTGCACCTCAGGTAGAGGTGGAAGGTTCAGGAAAGTGGTGAGGCCCTTGATTAGTGACCTGGCTCTATCCACTTGCACCTCAGAAGCGGAGGGCTCAGGAAAGGGGTGGGGACCTTGATTAGTGCCCTGGCTCTATCCACTTGCACCTCAGATAGAGGTGGAAGGTTCAGGAAAGTGGTGAGGCCCTTGATTAGTGCCCTTGCTCTATCCACTTGCACCTCAGGTAGAGGCGGAGGGCTCAGGAAAGGGGTGGGGACCTTGAATAGTGCCCTGCTTCTATCCACTTGCACCTCAGGTAGAGGTGGAAGGTTCAGGAAAGTGGTGAGGACCTTGATTAGTGCCCTGGCTCTATCCACTTGCACCTCAGGTAGAGGTGGAAGGTTCAGGAAAATGGTGAGGCCCTTAATTAGTGCCCTGGCTCTATCCACTTGCACCTCAGATAGAAGCGGAGGGTTCAGGAAAGGGGTGGGGCCCTTGATTAGTGCCCTGCCTCTATCCACTTGCACCTCAGGTAGAGGTGGAAGGTTCAGGAAAGTGGTGAGGCCCTTGATTAGTGCCCTGGCTCTATCCACTTGCACCTCAGATAGAAGCGGAGGGTTCAGGAAAGTGGTGGCCCTTGATTAGTGCCCTGGCTCTATCCACTTGCATCTCAGATAGAGGCGGAGGGTTCAGGAAAGGGGTGGCCCTTGATTAGTGCCCTGGCTCTATCCACTTGCATCTCAGATAGAGGTGGAGGGCTCAGGAAAGGGGCGGGGACCTTGATTAGTGCCCTGGCTCTATCCACCTGCACCTCAGATAGAGGTGGAGGGTTCAGGAAAGGGGCGGGGACCTTGATTAGCGCCCTGGCTCTATCCACTTGCACCTCAGATAGAGGTGGAGGGTTCAGGAAAGGGGCGGGGACCTTGATTAGCGCCCTGGCTCTATCCACTTGCATCTCAGATAGAGGTGGAGGGCTCAGGAAAGGGGTGGGGACCTTGATTAGTGCCCTGGCTCTATCCACTTGCACCTCAGATAGAGGTGGAGGGCTCAGGAAAGGGGTGGGGCCCTTGATTAGTGCCCTGGCTCTATCCACTTGCATCTCAGATAGAGGTGGGGCTCAGGAAAGGGCTGGGGGCGTTGATTAGTGCCCTGGCTCTATCCACTTGCATCTCAGATAGAGGTGGAAGGCTCAGGAAAGGGGTGGGGACCTTGATTAGTGCCCTGGCTCTATCCACTTGCATCTCAGATAGAGGTGGAGGGCTCAGGAAAGGGGCGGGGGCCTTGATTAGTGCCCTGGCTCTATCCACTTGCATCTCAGATAGAGGCGGAGGGCTCAGGAAAGGGGTGGGGACCTTGATTAGTGCACTGGCTCTATCCACTTGCATCTCAGATAGAGGTGGGGGGGTTGGGAAAGGGGTGGGGCCCTTGATTAGTGCCTTGGCTCTATCCACTTGCATCTCAGATAGAGGTGGAGGGCTCAGGAAAGGGGTGGGGCCCTTGATTAGTGCACTGGCTCTATCCACTTGCATCTCAGATAGAGGTGGGGGGGGGTTGGGAAAGGGGTGGGGCCCTTGATTAGTGCCCTGGCTCTATCCACTTGCATCTCAGATAGAGGTGGAAGGCTCAGGAAAGGGGTGGGGACCTTGATTAGTGCCCTGGCTCTATCCACTTGCATCTCAGATAGAGGTGGAAGGCTCAGGAAAGGGGTGGGGCCCTTGATTAGTGCCCTGGCTCTATCCACTTGCATCTCAGATAGAGGTGGAGGGCTCAGGAAAGGGGCGGGGACCTTGATTAGTGCCCTGGCTCTATCCACTTGCACCTCAGATAGAAGCGGAGGGTTCAGGAAAGGGGTGGGGCCCTTGATTAGTGCCCTGGCTCTATCCACTTGCATCTCAGATAGAGGCGGAGGGCTCAGGAAAGGGGCGGGGACCTTGATTAGTGCCCTGGCTCTATCCACTTGCACCTCAGATAGAAGCGGAGGGTTCAGGAAAGGGGCGGGGACCTTGATTAGTGCCCTGGCTCTATCCACTTGCACCTCAGATAGAGGCGGAGGGCTCAGGAAAGGGCTGGGGGCGTTGATTAGTGCCCTGGCTCTATCCACTTGCATCTCAGATAGAGGCGGAGGGCTCAGGAAAGGGGTGGGGACCTTGATTAGTGCCCTGGCTCTATCCACTTGCATCTCAGGTAGAGGTGGAGGGCTCAGGAAAGGGGTGGGGGCCTTGATTAGTGCCCTGGCTCTATCCACTTGCACCTCAGGTAGAGGTGGAAGGTTCAGGAAAGTGGTGAGGCCCTTGATTAGTGCCCTGGCTCTATCCACTTGCACCTCAGATAGAAGCGGAGGGTTCAGGAAAGGGGTGGGGCCCTTGATTAGTGCCCTGGCTCTATCCACTTGCACCTCAGATAGAGGTGGAGGGCTCAGGAAAGGGGTGGGGACCTTGATTAGTGCCCTGGCTCTATCCACTTGCACCTCAGATAGAGGTGGAGGGTTCAGGAAAGGGGTGGGGGCCTTGATTAGTGCCCTGGCTCTATCCACTTGCACCCCAGATAGAGGTGGAGGGCTCAGGAAAGGGGTGGGGGCCTTGATTAGTGCCCTGGCTCTATCCACTTGCACCTCAGATAGAGGTGAGGGCTCATGAAAGGGCTGGGGGTGTTGATTAGTGCCCTGGCTCTATCCACTTGCATCTCAGATAGAGGTGGAGGGTTCAGGAAAGGGCTGGGGGCGTTGATTAGTGCCCTGGCTCTATCCACTTGCACCTCAGATAGAGGTGGAGGGCTCAGGAAAGGGATGGGGGCCTTGATTAGTGCCCTGGCTCTATCCACTTGCACCTCAGATAGAGGTGGAAGGCTCAGGAAAGGGCTGTGGGCCTTGATTAGTGCCCTGGCTCTATCCACTTGCATCTCAGATAGAGGAGGAGCATTTGGCAAAACGCTATATGTAGCAGTTTTAGATCAAACGGCAGCCTTTGACAATATTGACCTAACTTTACTTTGGGAGAAGTTGAAGAGGTGGGGTATTTGTCGAGGCCTCCTGACAGTAACAATACTGTAAGTGTCAGATGAAATACCCATGGAGATTTATCAAGCCCTAGCACAGTTATAAGAGGGGTTCGCCAGGGTTGTATTCTTGGGCCCATCTCTTTAATCTCTTCCTGGCAGATCTGTGGATGGAGTCTCTCTCATGATGGGGTGGGGTAGGGCTTGTGCCAAAATGGGGTGATTTAAGAGTACAAACCACTCAGGGAGAAACATTACTATTTTTTATATTCGATGCACCTCGTATGGGGGTACAGACCTTCCTGTTACATCTAGCATCACCGTTTCACACAAAACAAGGACAGGTACATGGTCATTAAGTCGCGAAGCTATTTTTCAAAGTCTATTATTGTGTACCCTGAGCTTCACCCTAGCTAGAAGAACACCCTGTCCCTCCGTGGTGTTCTCCCCCTAGATGGCGATGGGGTGCCGCATATCTAACAGGATAGGAAGGGGTAAGCTAACCCTAAAACTACAATGAGAAATGCATTCTTATTAAAAACTCAATCTGGCGACCAGTCCCATGATTGGCAGCGTCGCGGTAGAGCAGTTCACGTGGGAGTATTCAGTAAGTAGTGCCCTACTATATAGTTATTCAACCTCTGCGAAGTGTGCTCGACCTAACCATGTAAACTGTAATAATTGCTCTGACATCTTTGCAAGAGGAAGTTCTCTTGGGCTTGAAGAACAGAATGGCTGAGGGCGAAGCAGCATGGACAGAACTATGGGCTTAGTATTTGGTGAAGTCAACTCACTCTGTGGATTTTTGATTTACATTGTGAGAAAAGTTGTTGTACTGATGGTTTTTGCTCATTTTTGCTGCCGTATTTTAGTACTTCTGATTATTTCTTTGTATTATCCTCCTGTTTTAGTTGAGTGTAAAAGTTTCTTGTAAACTGTAAAACACTTTTAATAATAAAAAAAACATTTGGGACGAGTGCTTTGGAGAGTGCAGTTAAGTGCAGGGACGACTCATACCACTTGCTGCACTTATACTGCTGATGTTGTGCGAACATTATTGATTATAAAACATACTTCAAACAACGTTTTTTGGGAAAACTAACCTTTGGACACTCGCCTCCACTTCCTACTGCCTACATAAGCACAAGGCGACGCGCATTTGCGTGCGCGCATTTGGGACGAGTGCTTTGGAGAGTGCAGTTAGGTAGTTTGGTAGGTGGGCTGTGGCTAGCCTGTAATTGCTAGTTATAATTTGCTTGTCAACCCATTGAAACTGGTTTACTGCTTGAACAGTCATTGCATTTCTGCACCGTGCCTTGGGTAAAAAAGTTGGCCGCGTTTTGTGCTCCCAAAGTCATTTATTTTCAGTGTCTGCCACTCGCTTTTTATTAATGTCACGCTAAAGTCAGCAATGCCTTATAACACTGACTTGCAGCAGCAGGCAATAATTTCTAACGTAACTACCCCAAAAAAAATGCAACCTGCAATAGTCGATCGCATTCAGGTGAGAGATCGCAAGAGTAGTAAATCATGTACAGTGGATATCGGAGGGTACTCCAAGCCGTCGTTCGAATCAAAGGCAGCCTAAAGCAGCTGTGGTAGTTCAACGGCGGGCAGAAACCAAACATGATTTATTAATTGACTTCTCCGAAGTCTCCGATATAACTATGGCGACTGTGGTCCTGGCCTCAGAGGAGGGTCGGGACTCCAAAGAACCAGTTACTCTTACTTCGGAATTGACTACAGAACATTCAGACGCAGTTAATGCACATATTAAGGTATTAAGGATATAGAATGCCAAGATTTAAAAAGAAAATACTTTTTTATTGTCCATTTAGTTTATTACAAACTTTAGACACACAAAAAAACAGATCATAATCTTAAATTATAGTACTGTACAGTAGAATTAGGGCTACATGAAATACACATTTAAACAACATCTCTACATTTAATTTCATCCCAAATTAAGTTGATACAACAAGTTTATATGTGTTAAAATTACAGCACAAATATGTCAATTTGTACATTTCCTCAAAAATTCTTTCCATATATTAAAAGCTGCAGAGGTGATTACGATTGATGATGCGTCCAGTATGGGAGACCAACATTGGTCACCAGAGCAATTGTTGATATTAGTTCAAAAGTCATTTGTAACCACGAGAATAGAGAATGTACAGTGATTTATAATTCGGCAATACATGGCGTCCTGTCTCTATTTCTGTGTAACATAATTGACAAAGGCGGTCTTCGAAGGGAATTTTTTGCCAGGTTCCAAGTATATTCATAGTGGGGCGCAGATTGAGTCGTAGATACAAAATAAAACGTTTGCGTTAGATAGAGCAGAACTTTAACAGATGAGTAGACGGTGAGTGTCTGTGGAAACGTAGTCCTAAAAAATCATGATCTACTTTTTGCCATAAAGTTTATTAACATTATTTGCTGTATCCCAATATCTAGCTTTTCCTGTTTTTTTTTTCCTACGTAATTGGGGTCAGAAGTCAGCACGTCAGCAGTTAAACTTAGTTCAGAAATAAATGTCATTGCAGTATTCGCAGATTCCGCGAGAGAACTATTTTCAACAACCTGATCCCTCTCTTTACCCATATGCAAAAAAAGGTCATTTGAGACCTGTTTGTTGCCCAAGAACGTCCAATATAAAAGGGTTCTTTGTACATCCCAAGATGTTTTCAGTGAGGTGACCCCCGAACTCGAGTCGCAACGCCTCTACAGGTACACATTTTGGGACATTTATAATCGATCTGAGTATTTTACCCACCAATTGTTCCAATCAAGTGATCTGTTTGTTGTTCAGAACAACCGTGCCGTATAGTATAGTAGGTAACATACTGGTACAATAAACTTCCAAAAGTCCCTCAATGTTATACTCACCACGGTGCATGATAAAGTATTTGAGGGCTGACCCTTTTCTCCACTCTTTTGGGGTGTTTTTTTTTTTCTTTTTTCTTGATAGTAGGTAACACCAGGTTTTGAGCTGATCGAGAAAGCCACATAATTATATTTGAGCACTCTATCTAGGCGAGTCTCATCTATATCCCAAGCATATTTACCCT
This sequence comes from Ambystoma mexicanum, assembly GCF_040938575.1. Taxonomy (NCBI): domain Eukaryota; kingdom Metazoa; phylum Chordata; class Amphibia; order Caudata; family Ambystomatidae; genus Ambystoma; species Ambystoma mexicanum. Next base: position 845,201,617 of record NC_090938.1, read on the forward strand.
TGTCAGTTCCTTTTTTACTTATGCACAATATTTTGGATTCAGGTATATGGATAACATGGCGTTCTTTTTAGCATAGTCGGCCAAGGCGTTTATGGAGCGCTGTAGGCCGACTGGGGTGAGGTCGAGCATAACGATATCGTCGGCATATGATAGCCACGGTATCTTTGTACTGTTTATGCTCAGAGGAAAGTTATTTATAGATGAGAAAACAGTACTCAGGTCCGCAGTGAAAAGATTATAGCAAATCGGTCTCAGCACACAGCCTTGTTTAAGGCCGCTATTAGTTTGCATATATTTAGTGCAGAGTTCCACCAAATGCAAGCGAGCTGTGATTGAGGTATTGGTATACAATTGCTGTGCATAATACAGCAAATCTCCATCTATACCCCAGGCTAGTTTATCCCAGAATAAAGCTTGTGGGACGAGGTCAAAGGCCTTGCTGAAATCGACACAGCAACAATAAAGATACAGTCTGCTCGTTTTTTGTTTTGTTTCCCCTGATAGGTATTGCAAGACACTTATATTTGTGATGGTATTATAATTTCTTCTGAATCCTGTTTGAAAAGGACTAAGTATTATCGTAGGCCCATCTGGTAAGTTTGCGCAAGAGAATAGTAGCAAATATCTTTTGACTCTTATCCATCATGGCGAGTAATCTATAATTATGGGGGTTAAGTCTATCGTCCTTCTTAAAAATTGGAACCAAGATGGATTTTTGCCAACTATGTGGAATGATTCCAGTTTTTTCAATATGCTTATACAAACAGACCAGTATATGTGCCCACAGAGTAGGATGGGCCTTAAGTACAACATTAGGGAGGGGCCGTGGCTAGAGAGCCATGTAACAGGACGTGTTCTAGCTGAGGCTCCTGCTGATCCTGACTACATCCGAGAAAAAACCCACATGAAACCAGACTCTAGAGCCATTATTGCTGAAGAAAAGAGTGTGTGAAGCTCTAGGGTGTAAGTGGATACATTAATGCACCCGGCAGATAGTGCGGCGCAGAAGAATAGAACTAAAGAAGTCCGGGGAAGATAGAGTGCGGCCATCTAAAGATGGCGGCTGCCTAAGAACAAACGGATCAAATCAGCAACGGCTGAATCAGACTCCGGAGGATCGCGTGTCCATCAACACAAAGGTCGCAGCGCACACTGCAACGGCGGCACCCTTGATGCGAACCATGGCAGTGACACAATAGAATAACGTCCTGGAGGACGAAGGGAAGAAATCCAAGGCGAGTACCCAGTGCAGGGAACAAGACAGCTGACCGCAAGAGATCGCTTGCAAGTCCTGTGGAACGCCCATCGGCTGGGTTCAGGAGGGGGTCCGACTGAGAGGCACAACTGCGCAGAGGCGAAGCCGGGCCCGTGAAGGTGTATACAGCAACTGTATCATTGGATTGGTGTGAGCGGACTGAACAGCAACGCTCCAGACCCCGCGGAGCGGGCAGAGCTGAGAAAGCAGAGGGGATACAAAGTATCGAGGACAACACGGACCGAGGAGAGCTGGGACAGTGGAGGGTGGGACCCGGCAGGCAGCAGAGAGTGGCAGACCTTACGCCACCAGTGATACGAGGCACAGACCAGAGGCGCTTCATCACAGAAGTAGTGAACAATGTGGAAAGCGCTCGCACAGGATGTTAAAGGCTTGGAATTAGATGGCGGAACACTGTAATTTAGCCCAAAATTGACAGAAATGCTTGAGCATCATGGAACACTGCTGAGAGTGCATTCCGTATGGCTGCCAAACTGCGCCGGTGTTTGCATAGACAAGGAAGAAAATGGCGGCCGGATTCCAAAGTGTGCAGAGACAAGTGAGATGAAGACGGGAGCTGTGCCCGCTCAGTGGAGCCTCTGACAGACGGTTGATCGGCTGAATGGACAGCCCTGCATCCCTGGACTGGGTGTAGCAGGAGACATTTGCCATTAATCCGAGTGCAGCGGTGTGTGCTGGCAGGCTGAGGCGCGTAATACAGTGCTGTGCATGTAACAAAGGATGGCCGGAGGCAGTGAGCAACTCCCCTGCTGGTGACACTGGTGGGCCTGCGGAGGTGCTGCTGGAGGAAAGCAGAGCGCCCGAGCGGAGAGTGGAAAGCAGGTGGCTTCTGGCGTGCACAAAGACCATAAATGAGCTGGCGCCGGTGATCGAGGGGGGAGCAGGCTCATCGTAGAAGAAGCAGCGGAAGCGCCCAATCATTTCCCCCAGCTGAGACCAGGCGTAGCACTAAAGACACAGACGGTGGGGGACGAGAGGAAACCAGAGTGAATGGGGAGGCCACGCAGGACTGGATAATAAGGCGGCATAGACCCAGGGCACCCCTGCCACCCAGCATTCCTAAATATCGCTGAGTCCAGACGCCAGCTGCACCTGGGTGATGGCAGACTAGATGTGTGCTGCTGGAAAAGGCAGCAAGACCCTGCCAGGACCAATGGTGAGCGAAGGGCACAGGGACTAAAAGAGGAGCGAATAGATAGCAGCGGCAGACAAGTGAAATATCACAAGCCCACAGAGGGAATCCTGGAAGGGGGACCATAGCTGGCCCTCAAATGAAGCGCGAGCCGCAGTCATAGGAAGATTGTGGATTGATAAGGACATAATAACAAAAGGAGCCCCGCTGCAGGAGAGGCTTGTCTCCCACTGGAGTGGGGCAATCGACTGAAAAGGGGAGCAGTGGCTTTAGTAAGGCGTCCAGACCCCAGTGTAACAGCGCTGCCAAGGGAGCATTGGAGTAACACGACACGGGAAAGGGCCAGGCAACGGACCGTCTAGAGACGCCACACGGTACACAACCCACTCGTGAAACACACCTACAGAATACGAGGACTTCTACCACAGCCTCCCTCAGGCATCATAGTTGGTTATAGACTAGCCCCGAAGTGCCGGAGACCACACATCCAAGAGCCTAAATTGAGGCATATGACAACACCGACATGCCAAACAAACAGACCAAGGCAAAGGGCAAACAACCCACGTTGGAATAATATGCAAGAACACTGCAGTCGGCAGAAGGGGCTAGGAGCAAGGAGAAGAACGCTGCCACGGACACCGCCACGGCGAGCAAAGACCAGCAGATCCTGTAAACAATCGCGGATCTGAAACTAGCGTGTGAAACTAAACTGGAATCGGCCATGGTCGAATTGAAGGCGGCACTGGAACTTAAAGTTGGCGCAGTACAGGAAGAGGTGAATATCCTCAGACAAGATGTTAGAGCACTAGCAGATCGCACAGGCGAACTCGAAAAGGAAGTGACCCCGAATACAGCTGCATTTGCATCTCACACATCAGAAATTCACATCCTGGAATAACGCGTGAGCAATTTGGAAAATAGGGCAGAAGAAGCGGAGGGACGCGCCTGGAGAAACAACATGCGCATCGTGGGAGTACTGGAAGGTGCAGAGGGATCAAACCCAATGGACTACGTTGAGACAATGCTGCTGCAAGAAATAGGAGGAAGGGTGCTCACCCAAGGATTTACGGTGGAACGAGCACACATGGCCCTGACAAGGAGGCCACTGCCAGGTGCCCCCTCCAGCCCCCCACCCGAGACCAATAATCGCCAAAATCCTGAACTATCGAGACAGGGAAAAAATCCTAGAACACTTCCGGAAGGGAGGCACGATACAAAGGGCGTCAGCGAATATCACGGTATACCCAGACTACACACTGTTGGCGCAAAGACACTGCATGAACTATGGGTCAGTGAAGAGAAGATTGCAGGAAGCAGGCTACAAATATGTTATTGTACCCGGCCAAACTGAAGGTGTACCACAAAAATAGAGCACTGTTCTTCGACACCCCAGAGGGTGCGTCAGAGTGGCTGGACACACAGAACTGCCCATCGGAAACTGACAACCAGAAAGAAGACGGTGCAGATAAGTAAAATAGAGCCTACGGTGCTGCAGAATCAGACACTGGGACTAGAATATAAGACAGGGCGAAGCCAGTTGGGATAGATGCAACATGGGCTGCATAAATACGAATGCTCAAGTACGGCGATATAGTGTAAATTTGCAAGAGCCTCAACGGACTCGCTCTCATACCCCCAAGAATAGATTAGTTAGGTTACCCCACTATCGGTAACACCCTGCTAGGTTCCTGATTTTGGCACACCGAGATCGGACCTAATGCAGGGGAGCCTGAGATCCAGGGAGGGAGCTGGGCATTTGTTGGGGACGGGCAGGGAGGGGGGGAGGGTAGTGAACCTAGTTGGAGAATATGGGGTGTGGGGGGTTAGTTGGGGAGTTAATGTTGAAAAGGGACTGGGAACGAGCCCACATTCATGCCATGCAAAATCGGAGAGAAGAACGAGGAGGGAGGGAGAAGGGATAAAATATGGATGACAATGGGAGGTCTTAGAATAGTAACTTGGAATGTGAGAGGCCTCAACAGTTACCTGAAGAGGAACAAAGTAATGATGTATTTGAGAAGGCAAAAAGTGGACATAGCATTACTGCAAGAAACCCACCTTACCAAAGAGAAACTAGAGGTGGTCAAGAAAAAGTGGAGAGGGACCACCATGGGAGCAACGTACTCCGCTTACGCCAGGGGGGTGGTAACCTGGGTGGCACCTCATGTGCCATTCCAGATGCTTCAGGCCACGGCGGTGCCGGATGGGAGGATGATAGTGATGCAGGGGCTGCTGGAGAATAGAGAACTGAGTATCATAAATACGTACGCCCCCAACCAAGATACGGCGGCCTACTTCAGGACACTATACAGCAAAATCAGCCCCCATATGGGAGGCGCGATCATATGGGGAGGGGACTTTAACTGCACGCTATACCCTAAAATGGACAGGTCAGACACGAAACTAGATAAACCCACCCCCGCCGCGAAGGCACTACAGGCCCTGCTGAGAGACTTCGGGCTAGAGGATATCAGCACTCGAATGATAGGCATTACTCACACTACGCCGCCCCGCACAACCAGTATACGAGACTGGATTATATGTTTGTCACCTCAGAACTTGTAGGGGAAATGATGGGCTCAGATTATAAGGCAAGAATATTATCGGACCACTCCCCTCTGGTCCTAGAGTGGAGACATCAGCCCCCGAGAGCAAGAATTCCGACATGGCGGCTTAGAGCCGAGGCCCTGCAGGATTTGGTATTTCGAGAGGACCTAAGGGAGGAGATCATTGGGTACTTCGATACTAACACAGGGAGCGTATAGTCAGAGGGAACCCTATGGGAGGCGTTTAAGGTGGTGGTGAGGGGAGCGGCCATATCTAAATCCAGAGGGCTCCAAGGGGGCATAGAGCGTGAGCTACAAGAGACAGAGCAGAAACTAGAAGAAATAATGAAAAGGGGAGGTACCTCACAGGAGGACGCTGAACAAGTGAGCCAACTACAACAAGTTAGCGGGGGCTATAATCTGAACTATAAAAAATACATTGAAAGGCAACATGCAGGGGGGGATAAACCGGGGAGGCTGCTAGCATGGCTATATAGAAACGAGACACCAAGACCAGTAATCAGGCAGATGACGGGACAAGAAGGCCAGATCTGGAACACCCAGGAGAGGGTGAACGAGGGGTTCCTCAGATTCTACAAACGTCTCTATGAAGACACAGGGGAGTTCGCAGAACGGAAGACTCAGAACACACTGGAAGACACAGGATTACCTAAATTAAACGAGGAAGAAAAGGAGAACCTGGAGGCCCCAATTACAATAGAGGAATTAGAGACAGTGGTATTGCACCTACCCACGAGCAAAGCCCCAGGGACAGATGGGCTCCCCAGTGAATTTTATAAACCATATAGACAAGAAGTGCTCCCCCCGCTGCTGGCTATGCTAAATGAGGCGTTCGAGAGGGGAAGATTGCCGGAATCCCTGAGGGAGGCAGTAATTATTCCGCTTCTCAAACCTGATAAGCCGAGCACGGAATGCGGGTCGTACAGACCCCTATCCATGTTAAACCAGGACAGCAAAATTCTCATGGCCGTGTTGGCGAACCGACTCAAAAGGGTAATAAACAAACTCATACACCCCGATCAAACGGGTTATGTCCCAGGCAGGAATATATCCGATAACCACAGGAGACTCCACCATATCATAGAATAGACACAGGTCGACCCTAGCGAAATGGCAATAGTCTCGCTGGATGCAGTAAAAGCCTTTGACTCTGTGAGGTGGCCTTGGATGATGGCGGCCTTGAAAGAATACGGGATAGGACCAGGGTACCTGAGGTGGGTGAAGATGGTGTAGAGCTCTCCAACGATAATTTCAGATAAATGGCAACTTAGCAGGGGCACGAGACAGAGCTGCCCCTGGTCCCCCATGCTGTATATCCTTGCATTAGAACCACTATCGATATGTCTCAGACAGCAGTACGGAGATATAGGGGTCCATACGAAGGGGGGACCGCACTTGATATCATTATACGCAGATGATATGCTGCTATACCTGCGCTTCCCAGAGGAAAACTTGCAGTATGTCCTGGAAGTGATGGAGCACTATGCGACCCTTTCGGGCATAGCAGTAAACCCTAAGAAGTCATGCATGTTCCCCCTGGGGAGATATAGGGGAGTCCCACAGGGGAACCTACCTATCCTGCAGATACCCTGGCAGACCAGAACATTCAGATACTTGGGGATCAATATATACCACACGATTGTAGACGAATATAAATACAACACGGAAAGAGCAGTGGAAGGCATCAAGAACAGCATGGGGTTCTGAGCGAAACTCCCCCTGTCCATGGTGGGACGGGCGGCCTTGCTCAAGATGGTGGTCCTGCCTAGGCTACTACACGTCTTCACGAATATCCCATATATGCTCCCCAAACGCTTCTTCACGAAACTCCAGAGCTTATGCAGGGGCTTTATATGGCATAACACTAGAAACAGGGTGGCTCTATGGAAATTGCAGAACACGTATGATAGAGGGTTGCATAAACCTGCCGAATTTTGAGATATACCACCTGGCGGGGCAGCTACAGTACGTGGCCAGATCTAGCTTCTCCTGTCTTGTCCGAAGACGAGACAGCAGAAGCTAGATTGCTCAGGAGGGACTGTGACCCATTCTTCTTAAAAGAACTGATATGGCTACCTAAACTAGAGCTGCAAGGGGGGGCGAGATTGCTGGAACTAGGCTGGAAAACATGGCGCAAAGCGTGCCAAGTAGTGGGAAACCCGACCCCATGCTCCCCGCAGGCGCCACTCGTGGCGCTATGCGGAGAGGATGAGCAATTGATGAAAGGTATCCTTAAATTCTGGGAACCGGTGGGCCTCGCGACCCTAGGAGATATATGGCAAGAGGGGGAGGCACTAGACTTCCAAAAGATAATGGAAGAAACCGGAGTACACAAGGGACAATTCATTACGTATACTAGAATCATTAAACGAGTGGGAGAAAAGTGGCCCGAGGCAGTACTAGCAGAACAACCCGATACTGTCATTGAAACGATGTATGATATCTCGGAGGGTGGGCACGAAATATCCCGAATTTATGAACTATTGATGTCTAGAGTGGGTAAGGAGTTGCTCCAACGGAGGCGGGATTGGGAGGAGGAAGCAGGAGAACCTATGCAGGATGGGCAATGGGAAAGAGCCCAGAGATATCATAAGAAGGTGTCCAGGAATGCGAGGCTGCAGCAAATTCACTTATATGTCACCCACAGGGCATACATGACCCCCAGTAAAATCGCCAGGTTCGGAAGCACAGCAGTACAGAAATGCCCCAAGTGCGGGGAGGTTGGCGCCGGGATGATTCACATGTTCTGGGCGTGCCCGGAGGTGGGAAGATTCTGGGTGGAAGTTAAACAACGTCTGTCCCAAAAGGGGATTAAGCTAGAGGTGGAATCAGTATGGGCATGCATGTTGGGGGGATTTACCAGACCACGTAACCTAAAGCATATCAGTAAACTGAACGATCTGGCCCACATCCTGGCCTAACGGAGAATTGCCATGAGCTGGAAAGCAGCCCAAAGACCTAGAATAGAGGTGTGGTGGAATGATCTCCTGAAATGGGCAGAGGCGGAGACGGTACAAAGCAGTTAGTAGGGGAGGATAAAGCGGGACCCCTGATAGCATGGAGACAAATGGTGGCTACGATGTCGGGACTCTCCCATGTCGAACCCAGTGAATATGATACGTCTGAGAACAGTGAAGAGGATTCACCCAAGAGAAATAAAATCCGAGGCATCGAAGTAGGAGCTCGAGTTAATGGGGAGGGAGGGGGGAGGACTGTAATCTGTAACATGTAAATGTAAGCTAAGAAGCTAGCAAACGGAAATGTCTGATGTGATGGTTAAGTTTGGTGTGTTGTTAAAAATTTTTTTAAAAAAAATTGTTTTAAAAATAAAGTACGACATTAGGTATACTATTAGTCCCCGAGCACAGGAACCGTTTAGACTTTTAATCATGGTACATAATAGCTGCTCGTCGATGACGAAGTTGGCGATACTGTGAGTAGTCACCTGCATTTTGTTTAGATCTAGCACTGTTTCAGAATCGAAGTACAGGCTAGCAATATATACTGCCCATATTTTTTCAGAGACACGCTTAAGTTCACATGAACCAATACCCTTCTTATGATCATTAAAGTGGGCTCAGAATTTTTGCTATCGTGCAACTTCAACCACTGAACAACAAAAGCCAATTCGAATAATGTTTGTGCCAATTCCTATTTGTAAGAAAGCCTCATTGAAGACCTTAATTCTTTGTGCTGTCCAACTTATATGTTGCCCCTTGTATTCAACCGACACTAACTGCCGTATAATTTTGTGCGTCAGTAAGAGGTATGCGACAGTGCCATTTGAGTGCAGCATGATCACTCGGGTTGTTGAATACAGTCCTAACTGCGCTAAACCTAGCTTTGGACACTGGATCAGCAATGATGTAATCAATATGCGTCTTAAAGTTGCTGTACGACCATGTATAGGTCCTCCCAGTATCGGTAGTATTAGGAATAAGCAAGAAACTCAGGTCCTAACGAGCCACAAAAGTAAGCCAATCGTTCGAACCATTCAAATTACAAGAGGAGGAGCCGTGTAGATTTCTTGCGTTTAGATCACATGCTATAATAACAGATCCAGTGTCTGATGAACGGAACCATTGGAGAATATTGACTTCGATAACTGCGATAATGATCTTGGTCTGTGTTCCTCCAGGTAATGCATATAATGATGCTCATTCGTTAGACCCCCCCCCCCTTCCTCCCGTAATCATGGCACACCACTGGCAGGTCCCTGAGAAGCAGCTCAGGCCATCAGATCAGGGGAGAGCCCCCCTCCTCCCTCCCGTAATCACGGCTCGCCCCCGGCAGGTCCCTGAGAAGCAGCTCAAGCCATGCGATCAGGGGAGACCCCCCTCTCCCTCTGCCCCTCCCGCCCTCCCATAATCAAGCCATGCCCCGGCACGTCCCTAAGAAGCAGCTCTGGCAATTGGGGCAGACCCCCCATAATCATGGCTCACCCCCAGGAGGTCCCAGAGAAGTAGCTCAGGCCGTCAGATCAGGGGAGACCCCCCCCCCGTAATCACAGCTTGCCTCCGGCAGGACCGTGAGGAGCAGCTCAGGTTGTGAGATAAGGGGAGACCACCCCCCCTCCCTCCTGTAATCAGGGCACGCCCCCAGCAGGTCTATTAGGGGAGATTCTGGCGCCGGCAGAGCCGTACCTAGGGACCGTGGACCTCCCGCTCACGGAGGGCCCTAACTCCCTCCAATGTCCCAAAGAAGTTGAGGTCCACACAAGGAGCAAAGGTTAACTGCCGTTTTATTATATCAAACGAGCAGGGACAACATACAGGCATCAAGTTTCATCCGAGCATGTCTCGCTAATTTCAGGTTTGCAGGCCTTTTTGTACACTTGTGACGTCACAATTGTCGTCACTTACCAAAATCCTTCCCCGAACCTAACGTCACCCTGGGTTGTCTCCCAGAGTGGAAGGTCCAGTATAGATACAAATGCGTTGCCGTGTTATTGGTGGGCGCGCTGTCAGGTGGTACACTTGGGTCATCCCTAAAAATTGCTACCTGACAATTGTTACATTAGAACCCCTGATGATTGGCTGGAGATTCCAGCCGCCAGCTTCCATCCCCCGGTGTGCTGATTGGTCAGGCCGCAGGCCCCCAAGCCTGGGACTAACGTTGTTCCCATCCCGCAAGACACCTGCTCTTGTACACTATGTATCAACAAGATATAACTATGTGACAGTGTGTAACAATGAAGTCTTTACTAATGCCATGAGAGCAGTCCAGTCCCATCGCATATTGTAGGTGGATTGTTGCAATTATGTGGCAAGGTTCAGTCTCAGACGTGGGATGGCTGCAGCTTCTCTGCTCCCAGGTCTTGGCATCATGTCAGGTCGGCCGAATCACGTGTGAGGAGACCGCTAGGGAAGTCAAATTACTTTGATTTGTATTTTAGCTTGAGGTGTCCTGTCCTGTAGCTGGGCTTGTCGTGGCACTGTGGGTGAGGAATGTCACTTGCTACATTATGGCATTGGTGGCAGCAGTCCTTGCCAGGGCGATTCTGTTCGCTCAGCAGCTTGCAGCGTCGAGATCCCTGCAAAAGGAGTATAGTGTGCTGGATTGATCGGAGGCCTACCTAAATTCTGGTTATTCTTCCAATATGATTATTCAAGGGTTAAGCGTATGCAATGTGTGATCAGGTCCCTCGAGTGCTCCTGTCCATCCATAGAGTAAATAGCGAGTAGCATCTGCAAGCATATACACAAGCTCTTCTGGCATCTTGCGTTACTGCGGTGCAATAGCGGCCTATGTGAGAAATAATAAACATGCAGACAGAAGGTGTGTCACTGTCCTCTAGCTCATAGAACTGTACGCAGATGTTCTTCATGTAGGTTGGTGAGTGAATGTCCCGATCGCGCCGATTGCACGTGTGCTTCCTGTCTAGTGCGGCTATGTCGTCGTGAAGACTCGAACGACCTGCAACATGGTTTGCGGGGACATCAATCGAGTTGGTCCATATAGTCATCTCCAGCTCGGTCTTGGTTCCCGTTGGCTGTGTTGGCTAGGGCTCTTGCCATTGTGGGGTTGATTGGGTGAATGGCTGGAGGTCTGTCGTGATGAGTTGGGAGTGGTGGGACTGGGTGCAACCTCTGATAGGCGATAGTTGTTCAGTCGGGGGTGCTTCTTCCAGTTGGGAGCCCCATCAGGAGGGAAGGGACACTCAGATTTTCCCTCTTCAGGTCCCTGAGAAGCAGCTCAGGCTGTCAGATCAGGGGAGACCCCCCCCTCCCTCCCGTAATCGGGGCACGCCCCCAGCAGGTCCCTGAGAAGCAGCTCAGCCAAGAGATCAGGGGAGACCCCCCTCCCATAATCATGGCACGCAACCGTCAGGTCCCTGAGAGGCAGCTCAGGCCAAGAGATCAGGGGAACCCCCCCTCCCATAACAAAGGCACGTCTCTGGCAGGTCCCTGAGAAGCAGCTCAGGTCATCAGATATGGGGAGACCCCCCCTCCCTCCCTCCAGTAATCCGGGCACATCCCCGGCAGGTCCCTGAGAAGCAGCTCAGGTCATCAGCTATGGGGAGACCCCCCCCCTCCCTCCCTCCAGTAATCGGGGCACATCCCCGGCAGGTCCCTGAGAAGCAGCACAGGCCATCAGATCAGGTGAGACCCCCCACCCTCCTGTTAGGGCTGATTTTCTATACTCTGGCCTGGGGGACAGATGTATAGAAGGCCAAACTATATTGTGACAGGACCAACTCTGGGAAGCTGTAGCCAAACCAGTTTAGGTAGCAGTGACAGGCGGTCTAGGCTAAGATCTTCAGAGGTGTTAGCTTATAAGAGGTCCACAATGAGGTCACACAATAGCAATCACAGATTACACTTAGACAGGATGTATAAAAACACAGTTATTTATTTATGGCCAAAACACACTTTAGAAAAAATGACTACTAGCAGGTAGACTTTTCACACAACACTATCAAACTAAATACATATATACATTCACTTTGTTATAGGGCATAATACACATCCGAAACTCCTGCAAAGGAAAGGTTAGACCAGTATTATGCACTTATGGTCCACAGAGATGATCCCTAACTGAAATTGTTCAGCCCTAAGAGGTTACAGTTCCACAGAAGTTAGGAGGCACGAGAAACTTCAGGTAGGGTCTCTGGGGTCCAGTGAAGGGTTCTTCGTGTTAGGGTTCAAGTTAGACTAATGCCCAAAAGTAGCCCCAACAGCCAGAAGTCTTGCGCAAACAATCCATGGCAAAGCCAAAAGTGTTAGAAAAAAGCAATATTTTAAGCCCATTGACTTATAATTGGAGTATAGGGGTAGGTTAGAAACTCTGTAACTTACCCACCCCCCCATACTCTGATTCTTCCCCAGACTTGGCAGAACAAAGGAAGAGTGTCTGAGGTTGCTTTTCCCGCTGAAAGTTGCAGTCCTCGATTCACAGGAATTGCGGGTTCGAGCTGATTTCCGGTTGGTGTCTTTTAACATTGCAAGGACTCTCGTTCGAAGAATGCAGCAAAACTCGATGCAGGACCCTTCTCAGGACTGGACTCGGGTCAGGTAATCTATTTCGTACGGTGGTCACCTCAGCAGGCCGACGCAAAAGGACTCAGCAGCCGCGTTTGGACTTTCCCCTCTTCTCTCGGGTCCCCTCGATGCTAGGACGCAGACATTTCGCAGGAGGTAGTCTTAGGGGCAGCTGAGGATCCCCCAAGTTTCAGGCCAAAACTCGGTACGGTGACCTTGGCAGCACCGTAGCCCAAAAACGAAGCTGGTCAGCCACAGGGCGCTTCCCGGGCACTTCCGAAGGCTCTCTTTGGCAGGGCACCGAGCAGATTTTGGGAATGGATGGTCCCTCTACATCAAGGGTCGTAGCACCTCTGCAGGACTACTAAAGATCACAAGCAAGACAGGACTCCTCTGGGACAACATTAGAAGTTGTTTTCCAGGCCTCCTTCAGTCAGGTCTCAGGTTTCTTTGCGGGTCTCACAGCTGGACAGGATACTTGGCTCCTTCAGGTTTCTCCAGGATCTCTGAAGAATGGGTGCAGGGGTCCTCTTCTTATCATAAAAGCCAGGTAAGAGCTTCAGCCCTCACTAGCCAATAGCAGGACTAGCCCACAGACACACCCCTGCAGTGGTCCAATCAGGACTGGCGGGAACATTCATGCATTCTACTCAGACACACTGAAACCAGTTTGTGGATTGGGGTCAGACAGACCCAGTCCACATCCTGCCTGCAAACACACACAGCCCTCCAGTAGCCCGCCAACAGCTCCTGCTATCCCGGGCACTGGAAGTCCTTATAAGGATTGTCCTGGCCTCTCTGGCCAGGAAGAAGCCTAAAGAACAAGATGGCAAAAGAACAGGCGAAAATCTCGTGGCACAGCCATGTTTGACCAGTAGCCACAGTTTGTAGCCAAATGCGATGAATTCGGTAAAGCTAAAATGAAAATCCCCAAAAAGTGGGGAAAAGTCACTGCTGCCCCCAGCTTATCCTTTTAGCACACCTAGAGTAACCAACTAAAACAAAATAAAGTTAAAAAAAAAAATAACCAAAAATCCTCTGAGTGTTGGTCGAGGACAAAACAAAAACGCACCCCATTGTACTGCAGTGTAAGCTGCTGTGCACAATGATAAAAAGTTATCACAAGTGATACAAAAGTAGCAACATAGTAACACGACTAGGGGAAACAATGTTTCCCAGTACTGACAGCCTGAAGGATATATCAGTTTCCCCGTAACATATGAGCAAAGGCCAGTGCAGTGAAGCCTAAGGCTTCACTGCACTGCAAAAAGTACAGGTCAGATTCAAAAATAAAAGCAGAAAGTTTGGGGGTTCCATAAAGATGGAAGGAAAGGTGCAGTAAAGAGAAATCTTTCCTTACACCCCCCCCCGCCCCCTCCCATAACTAAGGCACCTCTCTGGCAGACCCCTGAGATGCAGGTCAGGCCATCAAATCTGAAGAAACCCCCCCCCTCCCTCCCGTAATCAGGGCACATCCCTGAGAGGTCCCTGAGAAGCAGCTCAGGCTGTCAGATCAGGGGAGTCCTTCCCGTAATCACAGCTTGATAATTTGCCCTGTATGGTAACGTTCCACTAGATGGCACATCCACCGCATTGACAATCAACCTTGCATTCAGAAAGGCGCTCAAAACCTGGCCTTTCCCTTCCTCTTCTTGAATCCCTCTTCCACACTATGCTTTGGTTGCTCCTCGCACACAAGTACTGGGCCATACGGTTCCATGTGTTAAAATCACGGCAAAAATTGCTGTTTACACAAAAAATCGTGGCAAAAAGGCAGTGGTTTTGTGCAATCCATGTAATGGATGTGGGGGACAACCCTGCAACTCCCGGACCCATTATACCATTTAAGGGGAGCAGGGGACACCCCCGCAACCCCTGCTCCCTTTAAATGGTATAATGGGGTACACCTTTACCCGGTCAAATCATGGCATTTTTTCCACGATTTTTTGTGCAGACGACTTTTTTGCTGCGATCTTATTACTGCATACCGCCCAGACCCAACAAAACGCGTCCACTTTCAAACTACGCGGATGCCGGCTGCGTTCGCAGCAGCACACAATGACAAACTGGCCCCTTCCACCCCCACAGACGATCATACATCATTCCCCCCCAACCCCTCCCCTGCCTGGACAACAAACTCTATAACTGGTGCAGACTGGTTGCCAAAAAACACCTGAAAATCTGATTGTACCTTAATCGTTGCTAAGTGTCTGGACAAAACGCTCGATTAGACAGACCACTATTGGTAGCAACTGTAGCGCTCTCACCTTGAATTAGGGACAGGCCATGTCACGCACTCAGTTGGACCACCCTACCTAATTATCAAGGGGCTTACCCAAGCACTCGGAACGCTCAACTAATAGGTTTCACTGGAGGTAGAGAGGAAATGTGCCAGTTCAACTTGGGCTATAGGACACGGTATGCACTTAAATGGCTTTTGGGGGTAGGAATGGCGATGCACTAAGACACCCCAGGGGGCAAAAGCAAACATGGCGCACTTAGACGGCTCTTTCTTTGGGAATGGGAAACAATACCATTGGTCTTAGGCCATAGGTGGCAATGTCTAATTTAATTATGTTTAGTGAATTTATATAGCGCTTTACAGATTAACAACAAGATACAACATTTTGAGAAGCTTATTACAAACGTGAAACAAACCAGAAGTACAGTATATGGAACAATGTACTCAAGGGGAGGGGAGGAGGAGGGAGAGGGGGGGAGGGGGAAGGTAGAGGGTGTGAGAATCAGGATCGATGCTAGCAGGGTGGGAGACTGGTGGGAGCAGGGGGGGAGAGTCCCAGGTGGCCTCTTGCCTTCTAGGTGGCAGTGTCCAGTGAGGTCAGTGGGAGGAGGGGGAGGTGAGTGGAGGGGGGGTAGCGGTTTGGGGAGGGGAGAGGGGGGTAAGGAGAGGGTCAGGGAGGGGAGTGGAGAAGAAGGGATTTCAGGGAGGAGCGCAAGGATGAGTAGGTGGAGGAGGAGCGGATGGAGAGAGGTAGAGAATTCCAGTGGAGGGGGGCCAGGAGTTGGAAGGAGCGGAAGCGCGAGGCGGCGCAAGGGGCAGGGGGTACTGTGAGAACGTAGAGATCAGCGGACCGGAGAGAACGGGAGGGATGGTAAAATGAGAGGAGGGAAGAGAGATAGGGGGGGGCGAGGTCATGGAGAGATTTGTAGACCAGACAGAGGAATTGAAATTTCAGTTGTGAGAGGAAGGGAAGCCAGCCGAGTTGAGAGAGAGAGGCAGGGATAGAGTCACGAGGACCGAGAAGACATAGAGTACGGATGGAGGAGTGGTAGATGGATTTTAGGGGAGTCAGGTGAGAGGCGGGGAGACCAAAAAGAAGAGAGGAGCACTAAAAGAGGCGGGAGAAAATACGGGAGGAAATTAGGAGTTTAGAAGCGTGGAAGGTGAGGGAAGAGCGGATCTTGCGGATGTTGAACAGGTGGTGCCGACAGGCGCGAGAGGTTGGGGAGATATGGTTAGAAAAGGAAAGAGAGGAGTCCAGGTGGAGGCCAAGATTGCGGGCGTGGGACGAGATGGAGAGATCGGAAGGGGTAAAGTAGATGAAAGGGGGGGATGGGGAGGTAGTGTTAGGAGGGAAGAAAAGTACTTCTGTCTTGTCAGTGTTGAGGGAAAGAAAGTGGGAAGACATCCAGTTTTTTATGGCCGTGCGGCAGGAAGAAAGAGTGTGGTGGAGGTCAGCAGTGAAGGAAGAACAGGAGAGGAAGAGTTGGGTGTCATTGGCGTAGAAGTGGTGAGAGATGCCGAAGGAAGAGATGACAGGGGCGAGAAGGGAGGTATAGAGAGAGAAGAGAAAGGGTCCAAGTACGGAACCCTGAGGGACTCTGTAGCTCAGGGGGAGGCTGTCTGAGGTACGGCCACCCCAGGAGACCGTGAAAGATCGGTTGGAGAGGTAAGAGGAGAGCCAGGAGAGGACAGTGCCTTTGAAGCCAAAGGAGGACAGAGTGCTGAGAAGTAAGGGGTGGTCGACAGTGTTGAAAGCAGCAGAGAGGTCAAGGAGGATTAGAAGTGAGGATTGTTTTGCATAGCGAGCAGAGAGGAGGGAATTAAGTACGTGAGTGAGGGCAGTCTCAGTGGAGTGTTCAGGGTGGAATCCAGACTGAGAGGGGGGGAGGAGGGAGTGGGAGGAGGCGAAAGATGAGAGTTGAGAGTATGCTAAGCGCTCGAGGAGCTTAGAGATGAAGGGGAGAAGGGAGATGAGAAGAGGGTTAGCAGAGGGCTTTTTCAGGATAGGGATGATGGTGGCGTGTTTGAAAGCTGAAGGAAAGGATGCAGAGGAGAGACACATGTTAAAGGAGGCGGTTAGGTAGGGGATAAGGAGGGGGTAGACTTTGGGGATGAGGGAGGTGGGGATAGGATCAGAGGGGGCAGCAGTGGGGTGAGTTTTGGACAGGAGATGGGAGACACAGGCTGGGGTGATAGAAAGTGGACATAATAGCAGAGGTGGGAAGGGAGGGGACGAGGGGAGGGGGAAATGAATGAGCGGTGAGGATGGTCTGGCGAAGAGAGAGAATTTTGGAAGAGAAGAAGTTGGCAAAGTCAGAGGGAGAGAGGGGGGAGTTCGTTGAAGGGTCAGAAGTAGGAGGGGAGAGAAGACGAGAGAGGGTCTGGGAGATACGGCAGGGGTGAGAAGCTTGTGAGTGGAGGAGGTTAGAGTAGAAGGAGCGCTTGGCGGATGTAAGGCAGGAGTTGTAGAGAGAGTGATAAGAGAAGTATGAGGATTGATTAGCCAGAGACGGAGATTTGAGCCAGCGTATTTCAAGGTGACGGAGGAGGCGATGCATTGACTGAAGGTGAGAGGAGAGCCAGGGTTGGGAAGGTTTGCGAGAGGGTGAGAAGGAAGTGAGAGGATAGAGTTGGTCAAGACTGGAGGATATAGAGGAGGACAGGGAGGAAAGGGTGTCGTCGGCTGAGAGGGAAGAGAAGAGAGGGAGTGGGGGAAGAGAGGAGGTGCAGGAGTCGAGGAAGAGAGAAGGGTTGAAATTGCGAAGATCGCGACGTGAGAAGGAGGGAGATGAGGTAGTGGGTGAGGACAGAGAGGAGGAAGGAGGGGTAAGGGAGAAGGAGAGAAGGGCGTGATCAGAGAGGTAGTTGGGGAGGGACGAAGCAGGGGAGGAAGAGTGAGATGAGAGGAAGATGAGATTGAGAGTGGAGCCAGAGGAGTGAGTGGGAGGGGTTGGAAGTGGAGAGAGGAGGTAGGAGTCGAGTAAGGAGAGGAGAGGGGAGGGATGAGATGAGGTAGAGAGAGGGAGGTTGAAGTCGCCAAGGATAGAGAGAGGAGTAGGGGAGGGAGAAATGAGGGAGAGAAGATGGTCAAGGTCATCATAGAAGGAAGAGAGGGGGCCAGGGAGTCTGTAGATGATTAAGAAGGAGATAGCGTGGGGGTGAGTAAAGGATTTATAGAGAAATTCGAAGGAGGAGAAGGTGGGAAGAGGAATGGTGGGAGATGAGGAGAGGCATTTAGGGTGAAAGAGGAGGCTGACACCGCCTCCGTGACCGGAGGGGTGAGGGATGTGAGAGAAGAAGGAAGAAGGGGTGGAGAGAGATGCAGGAACAGTGGAGTTGAAGGGGGGGATCCAGGTCTCAGTGATACAGAGGAAGTGGAGGTTGAGTCGGAAGAAAAGGTCAAGAGCCGCGGTGGCTTTATTGCAGATGGAACGGGCATTCCATAGGGCAATGTTCATGATGCTGGAGGGATGGACAGTGGGGAGAGGGACGAGGTTGGAGCGAGATGGGATGGGGTGAGGGGGGAGAGGTGGGCATGTAGGGAGGTAAGAGGGGGGGCATTAAGATGGGTGGGAGGAAAAGGAGGGGGAGGAGGGAGAGGAAGAGGGAGAGGGTGAGGGAGGGTGGTCGATGAAGGGAAGGGCAGAAAGTGTGCATGACAAGAGTAGGATGAGGGTGATAGCTGGTGGTCACTCGGTAGATTAGCGACGATTGGAGGAAGTGTAGGGAGCAGGTAGGTAAGGGGTGGGTGAGAGGGCGGGGAGGATGAGGCAGTAGAGAGGGTGGGGAGCGTGGCAGGGTACCGTCACTCGTAACCAGTAGAGCAGGTAGGTTGGGTCGCTAGATGGTTTGCGACAGTGTAGGCGGTCCTAGTGAGGAGGTGGGGTGAAGCGCTGGTGGAGCAGATGTAGTCAGAGGGGTATGAGGGCAGTACGGCTACAGGTGAGGGGGGTACAGCAGGCTGAGTAGGGACAGTCAGAGGTGGCCCGTAGCTTGGGTGCCGGTCCAGCGGGTGCAGCCGAGGCGGTGATGCACACTGCTGCCTCAGCCTGCAGGGCTGCACTGTGCGTGCTGTGCCAGAAGGTGGCGGTGCGAGGAGGCCTCTCTGACTTCAGCACGGCTCCGCGGACCGAGAGCTACCAGCTGCCTCAGCCCGTAGTGCAGCACCAGGTGCGACTGGCTGCATGGGGGCGGTTGGAGGAGGGGTCGTCGGGATGAGTCCTCAGGAAGCAGCAGACAGGACTGCCAGTCACGGGTGTGTGAGGCCGCCTCGATCCGGCGGCGGTGGAGGCGGGGTGGGACAGTCTTTGGTGACTGCGGCAGCGTAGGGGAGCGCGGGAAGGCTCACTCAGGAGGAGGCCGCATCAGAGAGATGAGGTGGATGGAGGGTCCGATTGTTAAGGACATTTTGTCCGTTGGTGCCCCCAGCATTAAGACTGAGAAACGTAGAGGTTTGGTGGAGAAATTGGAGTAAACACTGCAATTGACACGGATGAGGGGAGACGACAGGTCAGGCTCCCGAGCTTCTGCGCCCCCTGGTGGTGTATAATATATACATTATTATTTGCCCATTGCACTCCAAGAATGCCACCAGACAGGTCCTTCCCAATGGTAGTATGCTAACCCCACCACAAGATGCACTCAAACGACCAACCTATCGCTTTGGGAGATCTAGGAAAGCGATATCGAAGATAAACTCCATCCCAGTTTAAGATCAGTATAAATCGCACCACGTCTGTGGACACATGCCGCAGGCACGGCTTCCCATCCATGCACTCTAGAATGCAGCTACGGATATGTCCAATTCGGTCTAGCTGCACGCATAGCCGTCCATACTGAAACCCCTGACGTGCCTCAACACCTCTGCCACTAGTATAGAGTAACAACCTATGACAAATTCAGTCTAGCTGGGTACACATAGTCTCCTGCTCTTGCACTCTCTCTTAACCACCGACAACACCCACCCACGTGCCCGACCTCTGGGTTGCTTACTGAAGCCTAGCCAGCCCTCTTAAATCCTAATCCTGGTAGAATGCACACATGCATCTTATAGCAAACTCTTAGAATGTTCCCATACCTGGACTTCGGTCACCGAGGGGGTTCCAACCAGAAAGCACGTTGAGGCCATACAAATAGGGAAATGGCGCTATCTAAATCACAAACTACAAACATCACTTAACAAAAACTAAGACACAAACTACACACACGCCCACACCGACCACTAGATAACTACCATCCAAAGACCACAAACCCGCACACAGTGGCCGGTTTCTCTGAACTGAAGCTACTAACAGCACATCAAAGCTCGTGCCCTTTTCCCTCTATATCCCATTAACAAGCCTCCCTGCAGCCCTCTTTCCGAATCGCCGGAGCGCCAAGAGATCACGCAAATTAACCTACAAATTCTATCCCATACTTCCTTTGGAAGTCCCCTTATCAAGGCCCTTTCCCAGAAAGCCATACATTTGGCTTTGTCCTCCAATCCACTAATCGAGGTTGCCTCATGTAGCTTGGGTGTCGGAACCTTTATGCTCCGGTCAGAATTATACACCCCCGTCTCCATTGGCACAAGCTCTCACTATTGTTTCTTTAAGACTAGGGTATTGAAAACCCCCAACTGCTGCTACCCCCAATATTTCCTTCACTTCTCTTCATACAATTTGAAACCTTGTCCTGACAAGAGTTGCCCCCCCCCCCGCCAAACCCCAACTTTTCAAGACCTGCATCAGACCCACTCCGGGTCATTACAGCACCCCATTTCCCCAACCAAAGGATGGCCCCATACTTAACTCCCAGAGGAGGGCCACGTGGAAAGTTATTCATTATAATTATCATCCCATAACTTCCACATTACCCCTCATTCTTTGGGGTACATACCTACTCGGGGACCAAAGGAGTACTCCCACTTTTCTCAGTGTGTTGTGCAATCTTCCAGACATGGCTGATGCACCCTAAAGTCATCCCTCAATATGTTCCAAGAAAACCTGTAACAGGGCAAGCTTAAAATACAAAAAAAGGGTATCCAGAACACTTTCCTCCCGACCCTTGCCCCCTGCCCCTCACCCCCACCAAAGCAATTTTCATATCTCAGGATTGTTCACTTTAATAAAAGTTCTCTGGCCCTATGGTTTGGGGGCCGCATAGAAAGAAAGAGGGGTCTTGGTCATCGTCCCTGCCGTCACTGCGGTCATCAACCCACGCCGTGACAATGTAAGGTTTGCTCAGCTCCATCGTTCAAAGGTACAACGTGTCCAGTTCCCTGGCTATCCTTATTCCTAAATATTATAGATTGGTGCTCTCCGCGCATCCCATGTGTCTCCATAAATCATGCATGGTACGGCCTAATAAATAACATATGTTTATGCTTCTGGTCTAATAAATAGTATATTTTTATGCTTCTGGTCTAATAAATAGTATATTGTTATGCTTCTGTGTTGAATTCTATTTCTTGGCGTCTCCAAGTGTTAACTGTACTTGGATTCCATCCCGATCTCCTAGGTCTGCCTTACTGCTCAGCCTGCGCTACCTCGGGAGAGTTGAGACCAAGTGTGTAAAGCTCTTGCTCATGACTTAGGCTTGCCTCTTAGAACCCTCCCACATGGCTGGTTCTCGAAAATCCCTCCTAACAATTCAACATTTCTAAGTACTCTGTTATCACCTTCTCATAAGGCACTGTGATTTGTACTTACATTAAGGCTGTAAACTACATAAGAAATACCCTTTTGAATGCTGAAACCCATGTGCAAGGTAGGATTTGCACACTGACATTAAACATAGACTTCTGAAAAAGACTTTAGTTCACGGAGGTGAACCAAAGTCTTTCTACTATGTCTATATTCCGCGTAATTCATTGCATTTTCGTGCATGGGCGAATGCTGGTATGTTGGGGTGTCTTATAGGTAATTTTTGGGCAAAGCTATCCTAAGCGTTTTATTACAGTGGCAGTGCTGGCATTATTTTGTTCTGTGTGTACTACATATCTACAAAACATTCATACTAAGAGCCGGGCATCTTTGTTTCTCTGCATGCGTGCTGCATGTGTGCTGCATGTTTATTTCTGTGCAGAGTTTCCCCGTTCTATTTGCCTTTGGAAACTGTGATGAAAAACATTCCCCCCCCCCCCCCATCAATGACAAGTGCTCATATTTAATTAGCAATAAAAGTAAACTATTTATAAAAGAAATGTACGTCTACTAGTGGCGTTGCAGCTTTGATTCAATTTGTTGCATTAAATGTAGTAATTATTATGTGCCCTTTCGTTGTTTCAGTAGATTCTCAGTTTTTCTATGCATAATGTTTTCCCCACCGACATTTAAAAAACACATTTGTGGGTCTTCTTTTTTTTCTGCAGATTTGCACTGCCTCCATTGGTGACCTGTGCTGCATAGAGCCTGGCTGTGCTGCTGCTATCCTGCCACTGTTGGCTGCTGCTGTTATCCTGCCACTGTTGGCTGCTGCTGCTATCCTGCCACTGTTGGCTGATGCTGCTATTGCCACTGTTGGCTGCTGCTATCCTGCCACGGTTGGCTGCTGCTATCCTGCCACGGTTGGCTGCTGCTGCTATCCTGCCACTGTTGGCTGCTGCTGCTATCCTGCCACTGTTGGCTGCTGCTGCTATCCTGCCACTGTTGGCTGCTGCTGCTATCCTGCCACTGCTGGCTGCTGCTGCTATCCTGCCACGGTTGGCTGCTGCTGCTATTGCCACTGTTGGCTGCTGCTGCTATCCTGCCACTGTTGGCTGCTGCTATCCTGCCACAGTTGGCTGCTGCTATCCTGCTACTGTTGGCTGCTGCTGCTATCCTGCCACTGCTGGCTGCTGCTGCTATTGCCACTGTTGGCTGCTGCTGCAATCCTGCCACGGTGGGCTGCTGCTATCCTGCCACGGTTGGCTGTTGCTACCCTGCTACGATTGGCTGCTGCTTCCTGGTGGCAGCACTCCAAGCACAGCCATTGGCCGCTAATCGGACGCACCAGACGAAGACACCAAGCCCCTTACAGCATGATGGCTGCGCTGTGCATAACTCTGTGCATAACTGTGATGTCCCAAATAACCTACAGTGCGGATGTGCACACAGGTATCCCATGTTCAAACATTATAAATGATTTTGAATCACAGGTTGAAAAAAATAAAGCCCCATGATTTGGTTCCAGGTGCTGGCTTCCCTGCAGTGACCTTAGTAAAACTCTTATGCAACGCAAAACATCCAGCCCTTTTCAGAATGTGGTGTTTGCAATACAAAAAAGTGGTAAATGTGGTTTAGTGATCTAAAAAATAGGGAATTGGGAATTACCAGGCCTCTCAGGCCCTCACTAATCCTTGGCAGGGGCTGGGGCATTATCACAAAACTGTGACTTCTTCTTCCAAAGTGACCTTGTTAAAATATATCGGCCCAGAGCACGAGCCCTGGGAGGGACCCACATTACTAAAATGGGTGGCACACCACACTCCTCCTTTTCCATAATGAACCAACAAATGGCACGCCTCACTGACATCAAATGGACTTGTATTCACAAACAGTAATGCTTGGGATCACAAGTGCAGACAATAACCACATACATTGAAACTCAGGTTGTGAAGTATGTTAGCGCCAGAGCACATCCCTCTCCTGTATAGGTGTAGAGCCAGAGCACAGCCCTCTCCTCGAGAGCACATCCCTCTCCTGTATAGGTGTAGAGCCAGAGCACATCCCTCTCCTTGAGGGCACATCCCTCTCCTGTACAGGTGTGGCGCGAGAGCACATCCCTCTCCTTGAGGGCACATCCCTCTCCTGTACAGGAGTAGAGCCAGAGCACATCCCTCTCCTTGAGGGCACATCCCTCTCCTGTACAGGTGTGGCGCGAGAGCACATCCCTCTCCTTGAGGGCACATCCCTCTCCTGTACAGGTGTGGTGCGAGAGCACATCCCTCTCCTGTACAGGTGTGGCGCGAGAGCACATCCCTCTCCTGTACAGGTTTGGCACGAGAGCACATCCCTCTCCTCGAGAGCACATCCCTCTCCTGTACAGGTGTAGAGCCAGAGCACATCCCTCTCCTTGAGGGCACATCCCTCTCCTGTACAGGTGTGGCGCGAGAGCACATCCCTCTCCTTGAGGGCACATCCCTCTCCTGTACAGGTGTGGTGCGAGAGCACATCCCTCTCCTGTACAGGTGTGGCGCGAGAGCACATCCCTCTCCTGTACAGGTGTGGCGCGAGAGCACATCCCTCTCCTTGAGGGCACATCCCTCTCCTGTACAGGTGTGGCGCGAGAGCACATCCCTCTCCTGTACAGGTGTGGTGAGTTAGCACATCCCTTTCCTTGAGGGCACATCCCTCTCCTGTACAGGTGTAGCACGAGAGCACATCCCTCTCCTGTACAGGTGTAGCGCCATAGCACATCCCTCTCCTGTACAGGTGTAGCGCCATAGCACATCCCTCTCTTGTAGAGGTGTAGAGCCATAGCACATCCCTCTCCTGTACAGGTGTAGCACCATGGCACATCCCTGTCCTGTACAGGTGTAGCGCCATAGCACATCCCTCTCTTGTACAGGTGTAGCATCTGAGCACATCACTCGCCTGTACAGGTGTAGCGCAAGAGCACATCCCTCGCCTGTACAGGTGTAGCGCCATGGCACATTTCTTTGCTGTACAGATGTAGTACCAGAGCACATCCCTCTCCTGTACAGGTGTAGCATCAGAGCACATCCCTCTCCTGTACAGGTGTAGCGCCATAGCACATCCCTCTCCTGTACAGGTGTAGCACTAGAGCACATCCCTCTCCAGTACAGGTGTAGCACTATAGCACATCCCTCTCCTGTACAGGTGCAGCGCCAGAGCACATCCCTATCCTGTACAGGTGTAGCACCAGAGCACATCCCTCTCCTGTACATGTGTAGCACCAGAGCACATCCCTCTCCTGTACAGGTGTAGCACCAGAGCACATCCCTCTCCTGTTCAGGTGTAGCACCAGAGGACATCCCTCTCCTGTACAGGTGTAGCAGCATGGCACATTCCTTTCCTGTACAGATGTAGTACCAGAGCACATCCCTCTCCTGTACAGGTGTAGCATCAGAGCACATCCCTCTCCTGTACAGGTGTAGCGCCATGGCACATCCCTCTCCTCTACAGGTGTAGAGCCAGAGCCCATCCCTCCCCAGTACAGGTGTAGTGCCAGAGCCCTTCCCTCTCCTGTACAGGTGCAGCGCCAGAGCACATCCCTCTCTTGTACAGGTGCAGCGCCAGAGCACATCCCTCTCCTGTACAGGTGTAGAGCCATAGCACATCCCTCTCCTGTACAGGTGCAGCGCCATAGCACATCCCTCTCCTGTACAGGTGTAGCGCCATGGCACATCCCTCTCCTGTACAGGTGTAGCGCCATAGCACATCCCTCTCCTGTACAGGTGTAGCGCCATATAACATCCCTCTCCTGTACAGGTGTAGCGCGAGAGCACATCCCTCGCCTGTACAGGTGTAGCGCCATGGCACATTCCTTTCCTGTACAGATGTAGTACCAGAGCACATCACTCTCCTGTACAGGTGTAGCGTCAGAGCACATCACTCTCCTGTACAGGTTTAGCGTCAGAGCACATCACTCTCCTGTACAGGTGTAGCGTCAGAGCACATCACTCTCCTGTACAGGTGTAGCGCCAGAGCACATCCCTCTCCTGTACAGGTGTAGAACTATAGAACATCCCTCTCCTGTACAGGTGCAGCGCCAGAGCACATCCCTATCCTGTACAGGTGTAGCACCAGGGCACATCCCTCTCCTGTACAGGTGTAGCACCGTGGCACATTCCTCTCATGCACAGGTGTAGCGCCATAGCACATCCCTCTCCTGTACAGGTGAAGCACCAGAACACATCCCTCTCCTGTACAGGTGTGGCACCAGAGCACATCCCTCTCCTGTACAGGTGTAGAACCATGGCACATTCCTTTCCTGTACAGATGTAGTACCAGAGCACATCCCTCTCCTGTACAGGTGTAGCATCAGAGCACATCACTCTCCTGTACAGGTGTAGCGTCAGAGCACATCCCTCTCCTGTACAGGTGTAGCGTCAGAGCACATCACTCTCCTGTACAGGTGTAGCGCCATAGCACATCCCTCTCCTGTACAGGTGTAGCGCCAGAGCACATCCCTCTCCTGTACAGGTGTAGCACTATAGCACATACCTCTCCTGTACAGGTGCAGCACCAGAGCACATCCCTATCCTGTACAGGTGTAGCACCAGAGCACATCCCTCTCCTGTACAGGTGTAGCACCATAGCACATCCCTCTTTTGTACAGGTGTAGCACCATAGCGCATCCCTCTCCTGTACAGGTGTAGTGCCATAGCGCATCCCTCTCCTGTACAGGTGTAGTGCCATAGCACATCCCTCTCCTGTACAGGTGTAGCACCATAGCACATCCCTCTCCTGTACAGGTGTGACACCATGGCACATTCCTCTCCAGTACAGGTGTAGCACTATAGCACATCCCTCTCCTGTACAGGTGCAGCGCCAGAGCACATCCCTATCCTGTACAGGTGTAGCACCAGAGCACATCCCTCTCCTGTACATGTGTAGCACCAGAGCACATCCCTCTCCTGTACAGGTGTAGCACCAGAGCACATCCCTCTCCTGTTCAGGTGTAGCACCAGAGCACATCCCTCTCCTGTACAGGTGTAGCAGCATGGCACATTCCTTTCCTGTACAGATGTAGTACCAGAGCACATCCCTCTCCTGTACAGGTGTAGCATCAGAGCACATCCCTCTCCTGTACAGGTGTAGCGCCATGGCACATCCCTCTCCTCTACAGGTGTAGAGCCAGAGCCCATCCCTCCCCAGTACAGGTGTAGTGCCAGAGCCCTTCCCTCTCCTGTACAGGTGCAGCGCCAGAGCACATCCCTCTCTTGTACAGGTGCAGCGCCAGAGCACATCCCTCTCCTGTACAGGTGTAGAGCCATAGCACATCCCTCTCCTGTACAGGTGCAGCGCCATAGCACATCCCTCTCCTGTACAGGTGTAGCGCCATGGCACATCCCTCTCCTGTACAGGTGTAGCGCCATAGCACATCCCTCTCCTGTACAGGTGTAGCGCCATATAACATCCCTCTCCTGTACAGGTGTAGCGCGAGAGCACATCCCTCGCCTGTACAGGTGTAGCGCCATGGCACATTCCTTTCCTGTACAGATGTAGTACCAGAGCACATCACTTTCCTGTACAGGTGTAGCGTCAGAGCACATCACTCTCCTGTACAGGTTTAGCGTCAGAGCACATCACTCTCCTGTACAGGTGTAGCGTCAGAGCACATCACTCTCCTGTACAGGTGTAGCGCCAGAGCACATCCCTCTCCTGTACAGGTGTAGAACTATAGAACATCCCTCTCCTGTACAGGTGCAGCGCCAGAGCACATCCCTATCCTGTACAGGTGTAGCACCAGGGCACATCCCTCTCCTGTACAGGTGTAGCACCGTGGCACATTCCTCTCATGCACAGGTGTAGCGCCATAGCACATCCCTCTCCTGTACAGGTGAAGCACCAGAACACATCCCTCTCCTGTACAGGTGTGGCACCAGAGCACATCCCTCTCCTGTACAGGTGTAGAACCATGGCACATTCCTTTCCTGTACAGATGTAGTACCAGAGCACATCCCTCTCCTGTACAGGTGTAGCATCAGAGCACATCACTCTCCTGTACAGGTGTAGCGTCAGAGCACATCCCTCTCCTGTACAGGTGTAGCGTCAGAGCACATCACTCTCCTGTACAGGTGTAGCGCCATAGCACATCCCTCTCCTGTACAGGTGTAGCGCCAGAGCACATCCCTCTCCTGTACAGGTTTAGCACTATAGCACATACCTCTCCTGTACAGGTGCAGCACCAGAGCACATCCCTATCCTGTACAGGTGTAGCACCAGAGCACATCCCTCTCCTGTACAGGTGTAGCACCATAGCACATCCCTCTTTTGTACAGGTGTAGCACCATAGCGCATCCCTCTCCTGTACAGGTGTAGTGCCATAGCGCATCCCTCTCCTGTACAGGTGTAGTGCCATAGCACATCCCTCTCCTGTACAGGTGTAGCACCATAGCACATCCCTCTCCTGTACAGGTGTGACACCATGGCACATTCCTCTCCTGTACAGGTGTAGCACCATAGCACATCCCTCTCCTGAACAGGTGCAGCGCCATAGTACATCCCTCTCCTGTACAGGTGTAGAGCCATAGCACATCCCTCTCCTGTACAGGTGTAGCACCAGAGCACATACCTCTCCTGTACAGGTGTAGCATCAGAGCACATCCCTCTCCTGTACAGGTGTAGCGCCATGGCACATCCCTCTCCTGTACAGGTGTAGCGCCATATAACATCCCTCTCCTGTGCAGGTGTAGAGCCAGAGCCCATCCCTCTCCTGTACAGGTGTAGAGCCAGAGCCCATCCCTCTCCTGTACAGGTGTAGAACCAGAGCCCATCCCTCTCCTGTACAGGTGTAGCGCCAGAGCCCATCCCTCTCCTGTACAGGTGCAGCGCCAGAGCACATCCCTCTCCTGTACAGGTGCAGCGCCAGAGCACATCCCTCTCCTGTACAGGTGTAGAGCCAGAGAACATCCCTCTCCTGTACAGGTGTAGCGCCATAGCACATCCCTCTCCTGTACAGGTGTAGCGCCATAGCACACCCCTCTCCTGCACAGGTGTAGTGCCATGGCACACCCCTCTCCTGTAGAGTTGTAGCGCCATAGCACACCCCACTCCTGTACAGGTGTAGCGCCATAGCACACCCCACTCCTGTGCAGGTGTAGCGCCATGGCGTATCCCTCTCCTGTACAGTTGTAGCACCAGAGCAGATCCCTCTCCTGTACAGGTGTAGCGCCATAGCACACCCCTCTCCTGCACAGGTGTAGTGCCATGGCACACCCCTCTCCTGTAGAGTTGTAGCGCCATAGCACACCCCACTCCTGTACAGGTGTAGCGCCATAGCACACCCCACTCCTGTGCAGGTGTAGCGCCATAGCACATCCCTCTCCTGTACAGGTGTAGCACCATAGCGCATCCCTCTCCTGTACAGGTGTAGCGCCATGCAGTGCACTGTCCTCTCACTTCATTACTAAAAATCAGGACATCCTAGCCTCACTCTCTGCTGCATCACTCCCTTCTCCCTCATCTGCTCTTAGGCCTCCATTGTTCCACCTCTCCCTTTCCCTCCTCTCCTCTTTTTCTCCCATATCGCCTGATGAGGTCTCTAGACAAGTCTCATCCAAACAGGTGCTCATCTGCTCCTCTAGAATATTCAAGGACAACGTTGTCTCCGTTGCTGCAGCCTTGGATGATTTCTGCAATCACTCCTTTGCCACTGAATCCTTCCCCTCACTTCTCAAGCACTCCCTTGTGCACCCTTTCCTCAAAAAGCCTTCTGCCGATCCTTCCTGTCTGGCAAACTACCACCCTAACTCCATTACCCCCTTCCTGGGCAATCACTTGGAGAAGTTGGTCATCTCCCAGCTCATCCACCACACTGAATCTGTTGATTGTCTCCATGACCACCAGCCTGGGTTCATAGCTGCCAGAGGCATGGAAACCGCTCTCCTGGATACCTGTGAAGACTTGCTTTTCAATCTTGATTCCAACTGTCCTTCCGTTCTCATCCTTCTTGACCTCTCCTCTACCTTTGATACGGTTAATAAAGCCACCCTTATAAATCGGCTCTGTGATACCCTTGGCATCACGGGCCTGGCTCTGGACTGGTTGACCTCCATCCTCTCTGACCAACCCTCCCAAGTTCAACTGGGCCCTTTTCTCTCCTCCATTGCACCCTCCACCTGTGGTGTCCATCTGTGCTCTATCCTCTCACCATAGCTTTTCAACATCTACCTTGCCCCTCTGGCCCATTTGATCTCTGCCTTCTCTCCTAACTTCAGTGTTATGCGGGCAACCCACAGCTCTCCTTCAAGCTTCCCTCCACTGCCTTCTCTTACTCTCTCAATCCTGACTGCCTGTCTGCTATCCAGGCATGGGGCACTGCTAATGATCCCTGCTTTAATGCCAATAAGACTGAGATCCTTCTCATTGGGACCCCAGCTCCCTCCTTGCCTCCTACACTCTGGCCACCCTCCATGTGGCACTTGGAAACACAATTCTGTTGTATCAAGTGGCTTACAAATGTTCAATAAAATAAAATAAATGGGCCCACTCCCCTCACCCTCCTGTGAGGCAAAAAACCTTGGTGTCATCTTCCATTCCTCTCTCTCCTTCTCTCCTCAAATCACGGACCTTGCCAAGAAGGCCCATTTTCAGCTTCACCTCCTCAGAGGCATTCTCCCTTTCCCCACCTTCCCCCAGAAACCCAATGTCTCCAGAGCTCTGGTCCTCTCCAGACTGCATTACTGCAACAGCCTTGTCCTTAATCTGCCTAACTCCTCCCTTTGCACCCTTCAACTGATCCAGAATAGCACTGCAAGACTTATCCTTGGCCTCAAGCCCAGGAACTGCATCAATCCAGCTCTTAAATTGCTCCACTGGCTCCCGGTTGCTGGAGGATCAAGTTCAAGACCCTCTGCATCATCAACAAGGCTTTCTGGGGCCTGGGACCCTGCTACATCTAACTCTTTCTCCCTAAATACCTCCCTGCTAGAGCCCTTCGGCCTTCTACCTCCAAGTCTCTGCAGATCAGATGCTTTTCCAAGCAGAGAGTGGGGGTAGATCTCTGTCCTCCACAGGCACCTCGAGGTGGAATGGCCTCCATGCCCCTCTCAGACTTGAGCCGGATCTCCTTAAGTTATGGAAGCTTCTCAAGACCCTCCTTTTCTCTGTCTCCTTCCCTCTCCCCAGCTCATGTCCCCCTCTGCCTCTTGATTGGCTGTCTGGTTCCTTCAGATTGTTACAGGGCACCAGGCCCTCCTCGACCAGTCTACCCCTGCATTTGGTCTCCCCCGATTCCCCCCACCCTGCACTTGCCGTTCTGGGCTCCCTCCCCTTGCACTAACCTGGCTCGGCCTGCACCCGTTGAACCCTTTCAGACCTGTCCCTCGCACTTAGCACGTGGACCTCATTCCCCTGCACGCTCTGCTTTCCCCGGGCACTTGTCCACCTGGCCTTCCCTTGGCACACGCATAACCCTGGGCCCTCCACCCTGACCAGCACTTCTACCCTCCCCCGCACTGCTTGTTACTGCACTTGCACGGCCTGAATGTGTCAAGTCCTAGTTGTAACGGTTTATTGAGAGGCCACCCTCAACACAGGGCGTTCCTTCCCTCCCCAAGCTAAGTGTCACACAATAAACCATTAATGTCAGTTATTTTATTCAGCCCTATCCCAGCCTCATATCATGCCCCTTGGATCCATCCCCCTGAGGAACCAATGAGCCAAGAACCAGCCCGGTGTACAGGAAATATATTTGCTTTTATTTGAATTACAGGCAATAGAAATCACACTAAACTACACACGCCACCTTCTTTGTGGCTCACAATTAACTTCTTGTTACACAAATAAATCATAGAAATTAATTGGGGGAAAAACACAAATCACAGTACTTTAAATTCAAGACCTAATTAGTGCTGGTCAGTGAACAACATCAATTACAAATGTAGTGCTGTGCAATTTCGATTTTCCTACACGCTTAAAAGGCTAGCAGTAAATAAACACACAGTGATTTAGCAGTGGTTTTTTCAGGCTCCCCCCTAATTCGGTCCGTGTTGGGGAAATCAGACAAACATTGGGATGACTTAAAAATGTGGGATTTCAGACTCCCCTCCACTTAAAGGCCTGTGTTGGGGAAGCTGGACCCATAGGATTGCCCAATTAAATTACAGTCTATAGTTTTCAGCGCACACCGGGAATGAGCTTTGTTAATTTCGAATTTTAACGAAAATTACCCTGTCGTGGATCGCCAAGGGGAATTAATTGCATTTTTATTTTTTTTAGTTAAATAGGCTATGGATCTACAGTTTTGCCTCCCCCGCTAGCTATAAAGGGGAAAGGATTTAAGTCCAGCAGATACCCCCCACCTTTTGATTGCAAAGAATTAAAGTTCAGGAAAACCAGCTGCATGTCAGGACACTCTTTGAGGACAGGGCAGGGGTCTGATCACTCCACTCTCAAGGATGGTCACCCACTCTTCACCACAGGGCCTAGTCAGGTTTTATTTAGGCATCCCCAGCAATAGACCGCTCCACCCAGATGTAATTTCAGCAATCTCCTTTGGTGATTCCTTGTGGCTCTCAGATGGAATGTTTCAGCAGCCCTCTCGCTTCCTCATAGTGTGTTCACTTTATATAGCAGTGATAATCAAGTTTACAATCTTGGGAGTTCCCTGCAGGAGTTCTCACAAATTGGATTGGACAGTTACCCTTCTCTCTCCTCCCAAATCCAGCCTCTCTCTAAGGATTGGTTTAGGGGTCTGTAGCAGACATATGGCAATTCCCATTTGCAATACGCTTTGGTTTCATGTCAAATTTTGGCAAAAATCTAGTTATCTGTCAAAACTTTGTGATTTACTAGTAACTGGCATTATATACATATACATTCATTCTTCTTCAGCTCATCATGG
Source organism: Ambystoma mexicanum (assembly GCF_040938575.1). Classification (NCBI taxonomy): domain Eukaryota; kingdom Metazoa; phylum Chordata; class Amphibia; order Caudata; family Ambystomatidae; genus Ambystoma; species Ambystoma mexicanum. Next base: position 845,233,811 of record NC_090938.1, read on the forward strand.
AAAATTTAATAAAGCGGCCGGGTCCACACCATGTTGCACGCCGTTTGTCAATTTTCCACGGTTCATACAACAAGCATAATCATTCTGAACATGTAATTTCCTCTCCAAATACCTCATTTTACCCTGCACCAGTTCTCCAGCTCTCAAATTTGGAAAGAGCAGCCAGGAACACCTTTCAGCTGGTCATTACAATTCCCTAAGTCACAGGTGGAGGAATTTTTTATCAACCATCGCCTCGAAATTATCTAAAAAATTAAACCTACATTTCATCAGTGCAACTTGTGGTTTCTGGGAAAATACAACAATTGCGACATTCCATTTAAACAAAGGTAATCTTCACATGTGCAAATATGAGCTTCCCTTCCTCCAGGCCATTTGCCACTCTTGGCCAGCCTATGACCAGAGTTTTATTTTTAATTAGTCTCTTTGTTGTTTGAAGTGTAGGCTGCAGCTCGTAAATACCCAGGATGCTCTGCACAGAATGCGCTTTCAGAGACTCAGTCTGGGGGAAGTTTGTTTTCCACACCCTTAGCGGCCAAACTTTATTGTAGTTGTCTACAGCTGGGATGTAAGCCAGGCATTCAGTGGGGGAGGTCTTTGAGAAATGTGTCCCACAGTAAGGAAAGGGGTCTTCCTTGACCCTACAGGACATTTTTAATAGAAACAAAGTGGGCTTTTCTTTTGAAATGTTTGCCAGTATTTTGCTTGTGAAGCATAATATACATTACTTTTTGTCAAAATGCACCATGTCTTTTTCCAGAGATCTTTGTTAGCAGGGGTACATTTTTCTCATGTCTTGCTTTAAACTGCAAACACACATGCAGCGCCGTTTTGGTGTCGGTGTTTAAAAATCCTGTTTTACATGCGAAAGGGACCTTTGAATTTCTTCTACCTTTGTGAATTAATTAAAATGCTGCTTTTCCTTTTTGACAGGTAGGCCCTTCCATGGGATACTTGCCGAAACCCCACAGTATGCCTTAATAGGCCAATTTTCGGTGTGAACGTTTTGTTATAAATGCAGGCAGGTCATTTCTTTAGTGGGTCCTCCAGTTCCATTAGTTTGGGTCCTTTGATTACACCCCACATTGTAGGACCGTTTTCTTTTCTTCATCTCTGTTCACCCCCGCCCCTCTTTGCCTTGTTGCACCTGGAAAAACCTTTTGCTGTATAGGCACATTATAAATGCCCAACAAAATAAATCATTAATAAATGGCACATCCCTCTCAGCACCACACACGCATAAAAATAAGAGGGGGCGGGTGGTTGCATTTCCATGGATTAATCCACCTAATAAGATTGTTGGGCATTAAATGAGAGTGTGCGTGCCTCCTCAGACCCCCCTGTTTGAAGTAAATGGCTCCAAGATTGGCCAGAAAGGTGTCTACGGATGGCAGAATTTTGGCCCATAAATTTCCCTATTACAGTGAGACAGTACATTCCGTTAGCAGAGTGACTGAGGGGGGAATAGCTCAGAATGGTGTATTAGTGCACAGCTGAGGTTCCCCTGCAGGGGTCATGTGTGGGTTGCTTTGTCTTGTCTGTGTGTAGCAGGAGGTCTCGCCCCAAATGGGCACATGATAAAGTTTGGGCTGAAACACAGGACATGGAGAAGACCGTATCAGGCGTACCCAGAAGTCAATGAGTCAGTTAATCTTCATCTCAGTGCTGTAAAGAGAGTAAACCTTTCTTGCTGTTAACTGGGGCAATTATTAATGAGTCTCTCCCCGCCTGTTGATAATCTGTAAAGCATAAGCATTGCGCATCGCTGTAACCTGCTATTTCTTTTCCCCTGAAAAGTGGAACTCCTGAGCCTCCAGACTGGGTCTTCCTTCTACATCCCAGCCATGGGTGTATCCCTTGCAGAGGTCTATTTGAATCCAACCTCCCGTCCCAGTTGCACAGGACAAAGCATCATAAACGTAATGCATGGAGTGGCCCGACCCTTCACATCCCAGTTCCAGGGCCGAGTTGATGAGCGCCTGTCCTATGGAAGCATTGTGATCCGCAGCCTACGTCCAACGGACGCAGGGTTTTACGTGGTGTGTAATGAGTCTTCCAACAAACCTGTACGAATCATCCTGCTAAATGTGACCGGTGAGTGACCCTTTCCTAATATTCTCCTATTAGGATGCGGGCTGTCCGTCTTGCAGCTTTGTAGGGCTGCTTGTTACAGGTGGCCTAACTACCCAGTGGACCCTCTTTGAAGGACTTTCCTGTACTGTTAGTCTTGTGCACTTTCACATTTTACCACTTACTGCCGTTCAGATTACCATACACTGTACAATGGCCATGCCACGTGATGTTTGAGTGTCCTTTGGCCATCTTGTAGTGCGACTTTCTTCCTGCCCTGGAGTTTCTGGATTTTTCAAATATGGTAAGCCCTTTCCCAGGGAAAGCTCCAGCTCTTGCACGATCTGAATGACACAAGGCCTACTAAGATCGTTATTTTGCCCTCCCTTGTTCCCCCCTCCTGCCTAGAAACACTTGTGTACTACAGGCGCGTTATAAATGCCACATCATATCATAACTGGAGAGTAACTCACCGCATGAATGGGATTGAGACGCGATGCTCATGTCTCCAGGGTCCGTCCACCAAGCAGTTAGTGCTGCATGGAGCACTGATCCTCCGCACATGGGCAGTTCTATTAAGATGGTTGCGCCACTGTCGCATCGACCCGTCATGCGTCCGTGACCAGGAAGATCCGGCGTTTTCCAAAGACGCAAGTTCCATGTGGTGCACCAACGTGGGTAGAACCTCCAGGCACAGCTAAATGCCCTGTAGGGGCCGATGTGAAAGACACATGGTGGCAAATCTTAATCCAGCAGTACCTCGCTCACTGCAGACCTGCAATGCAGGCGCTCCTCCCATGCGGAATACACACTTTGAAACCTACTCTATTGCAGCAGGCAGCCATAGCGGGATACCAGCGGACCTGCATTTGAAAATGGAGCTGGGCTTCATTGGTGCTTTATGGTTTCTGATGTGTGTAACCCCGCCCCTGAGAGAGAGTGAGATTGGCCCGGGGAACCAGCAGAGGCCGCGAGCCAATGGGAAACCAGCTGAGGCGCGAGCCAATGGAAGTGGGAGGCGGAGGAGGATAAAAGGCGGAGGGAGGAAGGGCCACTGTGGGCGTTGGGGTGTGAGTGAGAGAGGAGAAGGCGGACGAGAGACTGGAGCGTGGAAGAGGATTGCCGCAGGGGGCTGAAAGATCGAACAGCATCACAATGGCTGTGTCTTCCTCGCAATATGCCGTGCCAGCGTAGCATGCAGCTGCACAATACCAATTACCTTGCAACTAGTTTCAAAGAGTTCCTTACTGTGAGCAGGATTGTGGAGAGGGGCCGGGATGGGGCGTGGCAGAGAGCAGCGAGAGCGCCCCCACTCCTGTGTTGCCATGCTCTTGAAGTAGATCCTGTGTTCTGCATGTACAGCCCTCAAGGCTTGCTTGGGCACTTGGTTTATGTTAATAATTCATGTATGACTACATTGCATTTCATGTGAAGTTGTGCTTTTTTGTGTTCTCAGAATTTCAGAACATCAGCCTTGCACCCGGCTCTGCGCTCCCCATCGCTACCCTGGGCCTAGAGATGGCTACTGTGCATTGGAGCCGCGCCAACACCCCAGACTGCAGAGGGCCCCCCATCATAACAGTACTAGATGGAGAGCCCCGGGCTAATGTGTCATCACTCCAGGGCCGCGTGGAGAAGACCCTCCTGAATGGGAGCGTTGTCATCCGTCGCATCCAGGGGGCTGATGGGGGATTTTACACCGTCTGCGACGACACCAAGAAGTCCAGAATAATCCTCCACCTGACTGTGACCGGTGAGTGCCCTCTTCTACACACTGTTCTCAGGGGCCACACAACCAACGAGTAGGGCAAGACCGTTTGACTGGATGAGGAGTGGGCAAGCTTTGCTCTGAGCAGGTCCAGGCCAGGCAAGCGGCACGGGGACACAGCAGGCGAGCTGCACTGGCATAGTGGGCACAGCAGGCGAGCTGCACTGGCATAGTAGGTACAGCAGGGGAGCTGCACTGGCATAGTGGGCACAGCAGGCGAGCGGCACTGGCATAGGGGGCGCAGCAGGCGAGCTGCACTGGCATAGGGGGCGCAGCAGGCGAGCTGCACTAGCATAGTGGGCACAGCACTCTGAAAGTAATAAGCAGCACAGAGCTCCCCAGGTACTTGGATATAATGAAGATCCGAGGTCAGGCAGCAGCAGAGGAAGACTTTGGTATTGCTAAGCAGTGAGCACATGTCAGCTGTGGTGGGACCTCCTAATTAACTCCTTCCTTCTTCACTTCCTCCTTTCCAGACACTCCCCGTGCTGTAACCCGGGACCCCACGTCTGCTGGCCTGACTGCTGCGGGTGAGTAAAGTTCACAAGTTGGTGTCTCGTCTCTGGGCCGTCCGATAACAAGAGCTTGTGAAGGGGCCTTGTGATGGCCAGGTTGCCCTGGTACTTGACTGCCTCTCACAGGAACCAGGTTCATTCATAGGCTATGAAAGCCCCTTCTTTCTATGCACCCCTCCCCGCTGCCACCCTGCTTCTCTCTAACTGCGGATCCACCTGCCTGGTAACGGGGGATTGTACAAGGTTTTGTTGTTTGGGCTATTACCTAACTTGGCAGTATGTTAGTACTGTGGGAAATTGGCGGTCTCTTAGTGTTGGGGTAAGTTAGTGGTGAGCATATTCATGGCACTGCCCTATATGATGAGACAAACTTTCCCCCTTTTATAATCACGCCCTGTCTGGTGTTGACTGTAAGTATGCATTCCTGGACCTTATGCATTTAGCAGAAACAGAATATTGCCATAGATTGTGTATAGATTGGGCCGATGACTTATCTACGACATCAGCCTATGCCATTGAAGGGTCCTGTTCCGCCCTAGCATGCATGGCTGAACACACTCACACAAACACACCAGCTTTCTGACTTACTTTTACCATTCGCTTATTTCATTTCTTATTCTACCATTGGCAGTAAATATTTTTACCACCATGGTGTAAGCATTAGGGTGCTTCCTAATTACCTTCCCCGCCTAAATAATAAACACCAGGGATATAAAAATAAATGATTTCACCAACTTTGCTTTCATCACTGTATTTATTATTTGAAACCATGTCACTTATAAAAAAGAAACAAAAATATTACATTTCATAATAGTACATCCATTGACTCTTACCAAAGCATTGACCTTGCTGTGGTTATCTAAGAGACAAAAGATAAACATGCATTGCACAAACTTTTCATTTTCCGTTAGTTCACAGCACACGAAAAAACCCAAGCAATGATTCGGTTGGAGCTAATGATCTATTTCTGTCTGTCTGGCCACAAAGATAATTCTCTCTCACTCAGTGCTCTCCTCAGTTTTACCACCACTTACATGGGATTCTGAAATTTCTGTGCTTTATCTGTATGGCCCCTCTCCTACTCCCGCCTGTCTGCAATGAAGAGTTACACGCTCTGCACTGTCACTTGGCGCCCCCGAACCTGGCCTTGGATTAGACTGCCAGGTCAGCACCAGCCTCTGCACTCTCTCTCTTTCGTCAGCCAGCAGCAAGAAGCAGAAAAAGAACCCACACCCTTCAGTTCACCCCTATTTATCTCCCCTGCCTGTCAATCAAAACTAAATTTGCCCTCTTTCTGACGTATTTTAGCAATTTCTAGACTTCTGATGCCACTGTCCAATCACCTACGAGAGTTTGTATGTATCTCTCTTCCTTCCTGCGCAGACAGACAAAGAACCCTCAGAATGAGAGAAATAAAACCAGCTCATTCATCCTGTGCACATACTTTCCATGGAACGAAAAGAGAAAGAAAGAAATAATAAAGCAGAATTTCCATCCATGCTCAATGACATTGCATTGCAATGTTAATCGGGAGTACCAATTAGTTACTGGTGTATCATTTAGTAAAGGTAGTTAGTTAATTAATCTGGGTTATTTTCTTCAATGCAATATTACACAGATGGCAATTCATATCTATATTCCCTTTGTCCATGTATTCAGTGCATTTTGAATCTGCTGTTTTTTTAGAATCATTTTGTTTTACCAGTGAAGGCCTAGTTCATTGCCATAATGACTCAATGTGGCATTCGACCTGCACTACATAATTCGCTGTCTCCATTTGACTCTCATTTACACTAACCCCACTGAAAGTGCTGTCCCGTAATCATTGTTTGTTTGTTTTATTTAATATGCGCACCAGACCCAGGGGTAACTAGACGCTTATTTGGAAGGTAATGGTTACAAAGCAGACAGGTGTGTACATTTTATACATGGTCATGCAGATGAATGCAGTTTGTATTGACAGGATGATATTACATGACAGAGTATATACATTTATACATAGAAGCATTTTGTGTAAACTGGATATAAGTACATACATAGGTAATTTAGGTTAGTCAGTATACATGGATGATATGTCATAACAATGGTCCAGACAGTGGAAGCAACAAAGAGTAACGTTTAGGTTTTGTTGAGTATCCATGCAATCGCGTGGCTTCTAAATTTGTCCAAATCTTGGATAGTTTGAATGTTGAGAGCGTTCCAAAGCTGAGCGGCTAATACTGGGAAACTGGCTCCACCAGCTCTTTTTAAGTTAAATCTGGGTACCACCAGACAAGGTGTGTTGGAAGATCTCGTAATTCTATTGGACACTTTCCAGGTGAATTTGTCGGTGAGATGGGGCGGGGTTTGATGATTAAGCGCTTTGTGAGTGAGGCAAATGGTTTTGAGGTTGTTTTTTTTTTTTTCTTGTATAGAGAGCCACTTGTGTTGCTTTCTAATTACTGAGATGTGCTGTCTTTTGGCGATATTTAATGCCGCTCTAAGCACATTATTTTGCAAGATCTGTAGTTTGTTTGTAATTTATTTATTGGCGCCCAGGTATGGGCTGTAACAATAATCCAATTTGGATTGCACGAGGGCTCTTGCCAGTGTAAGGCAGCTTGTGGGTGATAGTAAGGGTCTACAAGCCCTAATCAGCTTGCCGGTCTAGGTGGTGGCTAAGGAGGTCATGTTTACTTGTTTGATTAATCTGCTGTTCCCACCTGCACCTATTTTACTGGCTGCTTTTTGAAATCACTGCCATAGGCTCTTACAGGATGCAGCTGCCGCTCAGAAGTAGTGGCACTTGCGATCCTACTCACTGTGCCCGCACCTACATAACCCAGTATCACGGCAAGGGCTCTTTTAGCTAGTAGGCCCCTTCAGACTGCCATGGAAAAGAAATGGTGGAATTGGGGCGGGGAGGGGGGGGGTACATACAGACCTTTCTCGGAAGTATTTGTAGGTGCCGGTTACATGACCGGGGCAGTAATGAGAATAGGAGCAGGAGGATGGCAGAGTTTGGGATCATGCATTTATAAGATTCTCTGCTAGTCCCAACTCTAAGCTAATGCCTCAGCATGTGGAATTGGGTAGAGCTAATGGCATCCTATTTGCCCATCTGTTGAGCAAGAACTCACGGCTTCTCTCTGAATAATCCACCTACCTTTATGTATTCAAGCAGAAGTTGTTTTCAAGCAAGTCCTTTTGGCAGCTCCAGCCCCAGGACTGCTGCCTCAGCCCACTGCTCCCCGCAGCCCCCACCCCTGTCAAAGGCAGTGCCTTCAGTCGGGAAGAAGTCCCCGGCTGAACTGAAGAGTATTTTGATGCGAACCAACCAATCCGCTTGGGGTTCGAGGCCCTGGCTTCTGGGGCTGGTGTTGAGGGTGCTTTTCCTGGAACCTGGCTTTGAGGACCCTACTGTGGGAAGACTCCAGCGGCCTGGATGCTTCCATTGAATTTAGATTTGGAGCAGGGACAGGTCTTCTGCGAGTGATGGTTGCCCCATTTTGATGAACGGCAGCCAAGGTCGGGAATGTTAGTGGTAGAACCGCACATACCGCCGCGTTCTAGCAGAGGACTGGTCCAGGCCTCCAGTTCTGGCTGCTGTTCTGCCGCTTTCGCTGTATTTAGTGAGTTCGAGAGGTTGGATGTGTTTTTTTTTCCCATGGCGTTTCCTCTCCCTCTCAAGCATAGATGTTATATTCTAGTGCGATTTGTGGCCTGTGGCCAGGAAGCATTTGGCCTGCTGGCCACAAGAAAAAAGTGGTTTTCCTTGAGGTGGGTGCTGACAGCAAGGAGGGGGCTAGACCAGAGGGGAAAGCGGCTGTCATTTATAGGAGCTCTTGGGTGCAAACGTGTTGCTTTGCTCCGACGTTCAAGCAGCGGGATTGCACATGCACTTCAGTGGCCAGTATTTTCCACTCTAAGGCCCTGATTCGTGGCATTCTTTGCGTGTAAAACAGGGATTTGCTTGCTACTCTGCCCGCAAATCCCTGTTAGACGAATGGGCAGAATGGCACGCAAATCCCTGTTTTAATCGCAAATAATTCCATGAATCGGGGCCCAAGACATCCAATTTCTTGGAGAAGGTTAAGGCATCCGGAGCTGTGACTAGGACTTTGTGGCTGGTGCGCCACCTGCCTCCCTCGTCTTCTATGTCCCCCCCTTCCCCCATTCCCCAGGCTTTCTTGTTAGTCCTTTGTGGCTGGTGTGCCACCTGCCACCCTCGTCTTCTATGTCCCCCCCGGGCTTGCTTGTTAGTCCCCATACCTTTTTGAAACAGTGGGTTTAAGGGCACAGCCACCAACTAAGAGGACTGCTCTTTGGTCTGACACAAATGTCTTGGGGTCAATAAATGCGCCGACAATACCTTATGTTTTAAGTTTGAGCAAACCCATGGAAACAGGATTCTTCCCAAAAGACAAGGGGCCTCATTACAAGTGTGGTGGTATTTTGGTGGTAAATCTGCTGACATTCCACCAAACACATTTACCGTTAGCGCCACTTGGTCTGGCGGAATGAACACCAGATTACAACTGGTGGTAGACAGTGTTAGTCTCCACTTATTGGACTCCATGCGGATTTCGGCAGAATTACCACCAACAGTAATTCTGTTGATTTGAACGTTTTTTGGCAGTAAAGTGGAGGAATTACTGGAGGTTTTTCCTGTGCGTTACCTCCAAAATCTGTAGTTTGGCGGTAGCTCTATTACCACATTACCATCATTTTTGGCCACACCGCTGAACCCGAAATGAAGCCCAAGATGAGATGATAAAGAGGTGTGGTCCTAGGTGAGGTTCACCAGTACCCTGAAGTCCAAAAGGTCCTTCCTGGTCCTTACAGTCCATGCGGGGTGATGCCACCATTGTCTGTACTCTGAGCATAGCAAGCTTTTGGGTTTCAGAATCCTTTTTCTATTGGTTAACATGCTGTCTGCTTCTGGGGTTTCAGAACCCCAAAACTACCTGGGCCACAATGTCCTTCATGTAGGCAGGTCAACGGTGCCAGTCTTCAGGAAGGGAGACCGGAAAGAAAGCGAAAATCCTGCAGACCCATACTCTCTGGCCAAACTACTTTGATTTCTCCCCTTGTCTCGTCTCTACTCCTGAAATGATCCTTCCTGGCCTCGTTCCTCCTTCCATCTTCTGCTCTGGATTAGGGCAGACCTGGCCCGCTGAAACGTACCTGATGTGGCGGGCTAGTCTTCTCTCACTGGCTAGGCTTTCTCTGGTTTCTCTCCTTCATCCCCACTACTTCCCTATTCCTCCCTCCTTCAGATGTTCCGAGGCACTCCTGCTCATTGGGTCTCCTTGATAGCTGTTACCAACCTCGTCTCCTAGTGTCTCTTCCTCCCTCCTTCAGATGTTCCGAGGTACTCCTGCTCATTGCGTCTCCTTGGTGTCCGGTCAAAGGAACGAATACAAAGGGTCGAATGGTCAAAGGATCGACACAAAAGGATCGAAAACCAAAGGATCGAATTTTTTTTTAAATTATATATATTTTTTGGGGTTTTCCACTCCTCAGTCCCCTTTTCTGCATCGACAGGAACGGGCAATTTCACCAAGGCTCCTTGGTTTGGCTTCGGTCTTGTAATTCCATGTGCTCTTCCCCGGATACTTTCTACTGTCTTTTTTGTCTTCTTTATCAATCAGGTACTCCGTTGTCTGACGCCACACTCCTCCCTGTTGCATGTCTACGTCCGCGGGCTTCAGCAGGTGTCCAGCCTGCAAGGGGCTCTTCCCTATGTCCGATCCCCACGCTCTTTGCCTCCAGTGCCTTGGCCCAACTACGGCTGGGAAGGTTGTACCTCGTGCGATGCGCTTACACAGCACGCTCTGAAGAACAGTCTAGCTCGGTGGAGGGAGCACTTCCAGAAGTCGCCTCCAGGGGACTTGAAGGAATTCGTCAGACATAAGTCAAGGCCCAAGGTAAGGCCGCTTTTTTCCATCGCACCCTGCAAGGGTGACTCCTTTCCAAGGAAACGCCCAAGTGGGAGGAACCTTTCAGGTTCTCGAACCAGCACAGGTACCGAGGCTACTCCAGCAACCGGCCGCCAGGCCGATGGGTCATCTGATCCTTCCGGAGACAGTGTTGAGGGACTGCAAGTTTCTATGACCGGGTGTACACCCGAGGGGTTATGCCCTAGTACCGGCCAGATGGGGTGCCTGCACGCAGCACTACCAGCGATACTGCTAAGGGCAACACGCCTACCAGGCCCCGTCCTGAGGTGCAGGGTAGGTCTCATGTTCCACCGCCAAGAGTCCTACAGGAGGCCAGGCCCAGTGAGCCAAGCACCACGACTTCGGCATGTGGCATGCAGCTCGACAAGATGGCCACCGCACCAGACAAAATGGCTGCTCGTCCGATACCGCTCCCCGGAGCAGAGCAGGTGGGAGAACGAGTTGCAAGGTGCGACTGGTGTCAACCAGGTAAATGGCTGACAGGTCTATCCCGCAACCAACTAGACAGAGTACGCACCGACCACAGCAACTGCCCGCAACCCTGTCAACATCACTTACCACCCCACTGGCCGTCGAGGACAGGTTCTTTGAAAAGTTCCTCACTCTGATGAGATCTCCTCAGATGGGGGCCATCCTTTGGGATGTGATCAGGGACATGCTCCTGCCAGCCCGTCCTCCGGCGCCTATAGCCATTCGTCCGGTGGCTCCAGCACCACAGACTCCGGTGCAGCCCCCGCTGCCCTTGCCGGCTCCTTCGATTCCAGCTCCCCTGCCTCCCACAGTCTAGGCAGTTCGACACCCGCCTCCAGAGCAGCCACCAGCTCTGGTTTCCACACCACAGCCCTCAGCGCCCAGCACTCCGCCACCCGCTCTGGACCAGCCAGACACCCTGGTGGACATGGACGAGGAGCAGGACCCCGACACGCCATCATCAGCCAAGGCTTTCCATGAGCGGCTTTCAGGTCTGGCAGAATATATGGGGCTCCCTCAATCCGAAGTCGAACAACCGGACGCAGGGGTCCTGGCTGAGGTCCTCACTTTACGCCCCGTGGCTAAAACGGGGATCCCGATGCAGAAGGATGTTGTCGCCTTGGCCAAGAAGGGGTGCTCAAGCCACACTCTGCCCAGCCTGTCAATTGGTGCCTCGACGCCAAGTATAGGCAGATGGACGGGGATCCACTCTTCCTGCCGGCACACCCTCAACCACACTCTTTGGTGATCGTCGCGGCGTCACTCTACTCAAAGCCTCAGTCGTCCTCGGCCACCTCCTCCTCGGTGCTGCTAGGCAAGGAGGAGAAGATCTTGGAGGCTTACGGAAAGAAGCTTTATTCCAACGCCTCTCTGCACCTTTGTCAATCCAAGGCGGATGCCATGCTGGCAGCCATTAACCAGAGGCTTTTGCAGGAAATAGCCGACATCCTTCCAGAACGTCTGGTGCAGAGCCAGGCACGCTTCAAGGTGGGGCTGGCAGAGGCCAAACTGGTGGCACAGGACATCATGGAGTCCACTGTGGCCCACATCCATACCTCTGGCCGGGCCATATGCATCGCCATGGGCATGAGAAGGACTGCCTGGTCCAGGAAAGCATATTGGACCTTACATTTGAGGGTAGTGACCTCTTTCACTCCTCCACAGATGAGAAACTAGATAAAAAGAACAGTTCCCAAACTGCAAAGTCTTTATCTATCCTAACAAAGGCCACACCCAAGGCATACACCCAGTCGCACCAACGCTCTGATAAGAGGCAGGCGTTCAGCGGGTTCCAGGGCTTCCAAGAACGGAGGTCTAGACAGCCTGACCTTTCTCCGAGTCAGCACCGGGGCAAACAACTAAAAGGGGAGCAAGGGCTTCTTTCAGTCCCCCTCCTCTGCAACAGCCTCAGAGGGAAAGAAGAAAAGACACGCCCGTTTGGGTCCACGTGTCTCCGGTGGGTGGGCGGGCAGGCTTGATCTTCATGCACAGTTCTGGCATCAGAAATTCGCAGACCCATGGCTCCTCTCCGTAGTATCCACAGTATCCACAGAGTACCGCCTACCGATTCCTCCCTCTCCGCCCTCCTCCCCTCCTCCCCTCCTCCCCTCCACTCCCACAGATTGGGACAGTAACTCTGTTGGCAGAAATTCGGTCGCTCCTCGAGAGCCAGGCAGTGAGGCTTGGGCGTCTATTCCAGGATTTGTGCCATACAAAAGAAGAACCAGGCTGGTCTGAGAGTTGTGTTGGACCTCGCCACCCTCAATCTCTCCCTCCCTCTTCAAAAATTCAAGATGGTTACGCCAGCACTCATAGCGGAGACACTGTGCAGGGGAGGCTGGATGTGCTCCCTGGATCTGAAGGACGCTTGTCTACACTTCCCGATTTGGAAGCCTCATCGAGCCTTTCTGCGGTTCAGGATCATGGGCTGCCATTTCCAATACAAGGTTCTACCCTTCAGCCTCAACTCAGCCCCCAGGGTATTTACCAGATTAATGAATGCAGTGGCAGCCCTCCTCAGGGCTCAGGGCCACCACATCTACTCATACCTGGACGACTGGCTCGTCAGAGCGAGATCCCCAGAGGCGGTGCTGCACACCTCCTCCACTCTCATGACCACGCTCCATGAGCTTGGATTTTCTATCAACCTCAAGAAGTCTCAGCTGCAGCCTACTCAGAGCCTGACCTTTCTGGGCCTCATCTGAGACATGAGCTCTGAGAGGGTCTTTCCCTCGGAGTACAAGATTATGGCCATCAAGAAGGCTGCAGGTCACATTCTCAGCCGAGAGGTGACCTCGGCCTGGCGGTACCCGCATTTACTGGGGATCATTGCGGCAGTCCTACTGGCCGTCCCCCACACAAGACTCAAGATGAGGAGATTACAGCTGCACTTCGTAGCCTCATGGATTCAGGAGTGGGGCTCCCAAGCAGAGCTTGTTAGCATTCCTCCTTCTTTCCACCCGGACCTCACATGGTGGTCCAGGGATTGCAACCTGCGGGCTGGAAGGCCCTTTCGGCAGGCACCCCATCAGGTCACCATCACCACGGATTCCTCCCTAGAGGGCTGGGGGGCCACGGTGGACAATCAGTGTCCATGGAGTCTGGTCCATACAGGAGCAGGAGTTTCACATCAACTGGCTGGAGCTGAAAGCGATCTGGCTAGCTCTCAAAGCTTTTTTTCTGCTCCTTGGGGGCAAGGCTGTCCTCATCCAGATGGACAACTCCACCAGCATGTACTATGTCAGCAAGCAGGGTGGCACTAGGTCCCCCTTGCGGTGAACATGTGGGAATGGGCCCTGGAGAACGACATCCACCTGACCGCCACCCACCTCTCGGGGGAGTCCAATCTGGAAGCGGACAGGCTCAGTAGACTGGGAGCAGACAATTGCGAATGGCAATTGAACAATCAGGGCCTGCTGGGGATCTTCAGCAGCTGGGGGCATCCTCAGGTGGACCTCTTTGCCACCAGCGTGAAAAGGAAGTGCCTGCAGTTTACGTCCTGGCAGGGCCAGGGCCCCAGCTCCCTGGGCGACGCCTTCCAGATACAGTGGAACGGCATGACCGCATATGCCCCTCACCCCTCCACTCCTCTGGTCCACAGCGTGATCTGCAAGATAAAGAAATCTTCTCACCTCAGCATCATTCTGATAGCTCCGTGGTGGGCGGCGAGACCTTGATTCTCAGTGCTCATTAGTCTCTCAGACAGGCCTCCCATTCCTTTGCCGCTGGGCTCAGCTCACCTTCTCTCGCAGCAGCGGGGCAAGGTCATACACCCGGCACCACAGAAATTAGCCCTAGCAGCGTGGTTCCTGAGCAGGTCACTCTGAAGCATCTGGGCCTGTCTCAGGCTAACCTCAAAATAATTCAGGGCGCTAGGAGCGATGCTACTAGGAGCCAATACAAAAGTAAATGCACTAGGTTCTGTCAGTGGGCCGACTCTAGGGAGATCGACCCCCTTACTTGCACGTTGGACAACGTGCTCTCCTTCTCGGTGCACCTTGCCCACTCCGGGGTGCAAGTCGACACATGCTGCACCTACCTGACAGCCATCAGTGCCTAAAGGAACTTGGAGGAGGAGGTTCTCTCCTCTGCTAACCCGGTAGTTAAATGACATCTAGTGGGCCTCACCAGGCTCTTCCGGCCCATCAAGAAACCGCACCCTGTGTGGGACCTCAATGTAGTGATGGGCGCCCTAGCTCACAAACCTTTTGAACCAATGGCGTCTGCGGACATCAAACTGGTCACCATTAAAACAGCTCTGCTGGTGGGTCTCACCTCGGCTCGCAGAGTCACCAAGATCCAAGCACTGGTAGCTTCAGCACCCTATACTACTTTTCACAAAGACAAGGTGGTCCTGCAAACCCACCCCGCGTTCCTACCTAAAGTAGTCTCATCCTTGCACCTGAATGAAGAGATAGTGTTACCCACCTTTTTTGCCGATCCTAAGGATGATGCTCAAAGGGTGTTGCACTGTCTGGATGTCAGACACGCTCTGAAATTCTATCTGGACAGGACCAAGAGCTTTTGCAAATTGGATGTGCTTTTTGTCACCTTCGGGGGGTCAAGGCCTGGGTATCAGGCATCCAAGGCCTCCATAGCAAGGTGGATAGTTTCGGCCATCAAGGAGGCCTATGAGGGGCAGCACAAACCAGCTAACATGCATCCCACGCTGTCAGAGCCAAGGCCACGGCTATCGTATTCCAGAGACAGGTTTTGTGGCAAGTCCTCAGCATGGCGGCCACCTGGGCCACTGCCAACCCTGCGGCTTTCTGCAAACACTACTGTTTGGACACCGGTTCTAAGTCAGGTGCAGCTTTCGAACAGGTGGTTCTAAGGAACTTGTTTTCTTAAAGAGGGTCACCTCTCCACCCTGGGGCTACACTCGGTTGTAATCGCCCATGCAGTATCGAGGAAAGGGGACGGGATGTAAGAGTAATTATACGTTACTCACCGTAGTGACTAACGTACTCTTAGTCCATAGTCCCCTTTCCTCCATACGTCCACCCCCCCTCCTAATGAAACTGGTGTCATTAGGCAATGTTAATATTGTTGACGTGTCAATGGGACTGAGGAGTGGCGCCGGTGGGCAGAGTCAGGGGAGCGCATGCTCCCAGGGCCTGCGCGCCTCTAAATTTAAAGGGGAAGAAGGTTTTTCTGGTTAAAAATGTTAAGTCTCCCGTCCCTAGCGAGGGACACCCATGCAGTAGGGAGGAAAGGGGACTTTGGACAAAAGTATTTTAGTCACTATGGTGAGTAACTTATAATTTCCGGGGTACTCTTGCTGATTCAGTCTCCTTGCCACCCGTTACCAACCTTGTCTATTGGTCTTTTCCTCCCTCCTTCAGCTGTTCCGGGGTACTGCTGCTCATTGCGTTGCCTTGATATCTGTTACCAACCTCTTCTCCTGGTGTCTCTTCCTCCCTCCTTCAGATGTTCTGGGGTATTCCTGCTCATTCATTCTCCTTGATACCTGTTATCAACTTCGTCTCCTGGTTTCTCTTCTTCCTGCCACTCTTTCTTGATGTCTGTTTTTTAATATCTCACCTAACTTCCTTTAGACCTTTTCTCGCACTACACTCCTCTACACTAGCATGCACACCTGAGGCTCTAAATGCCAGAGAGGACCCTTAGCAGAGACTGACGATGAGTGTAACTAGATCACGTGATGAAGGCCTCAATGCTCTACACCTGCAGTAGAGTGTGCATGATAATCTATACAGCAGCATGCACACCTGAGGCTCTAATGCCAGAGAGGACACTTAGCAGAGCCTGACGATGAGTATAACTAGATCACTTGATGAAGGCCTCAATGCTCTACAGCTGGAGTAGAGTGTGCATGATAATCTATATAGCAGCATGCACACCTGGGGCTCTAATGCCAGAGAGGACACTTAGCAGAGCCCGACGATGAGTATAACTAGATCACCTGATGAAGGCCTCAATGCTCTACACCTGGAGTAGAGTGTGCATGATAATCTATATAGCAGCATGCACACCTGAGGCTCTAATGCCAGAGAGGACACTTAGCAGAGCCTGACGATGAGTATAACTAGATCACCTGATGAAGGCCTCAATGCTCTACACCTGGAGTAGAGTGTGCATGATAATCTATATAGCAGCATGCACACCTGAGGCTCTAATGCCAGAGAGGACACTTAGCAGAGCCTGACGATGAGTATAACTAGATCACCTGATGAAGGCCTCCATGCTCTACACCTGGAGTAGAGTGTGCATGATAATCTATATAGCAGCATGCACACCTGAGGCTCTAATGCCAGAGAGGACACTTAGCAGAGCCTGACGATGAGTATAACTAGAACACCTGATGAAGGCCTCAATGCTCTACACCTGGAGAAGAGTGTGCATGATAACCTATACAGCAGCATGCACACCTGAGGCTCTAATGCCAAAGAGGACACTCAGCAGAGCCTGACGATGAGTATAACTAGATCACTTGATGAAGGCCTCCATGCTCTACACCTGGAGTAGAGTGTGCATGATAATCTATATAGCAGCATGCACACATGAGGCTCTAATGCCAAAGAGGACACTTAGCAGAGCCCGACGATGACTATAACTAGATCACTTGATGAATGCCTCAATGCTCTACACCTGGAGTAGAGTGTGCATGATAACCTATATAGCACCATGCACACCTGAGGCTCTAATGCCAGAGAGGACACTCAGCAGAGCCCGACGATGAGTATAACTAGATCACCTGATGAAGGGCTGAATGCTCTACACCTGGAGTAGAGTGTGCATGATAACCTATATAGCAGCATGCACACCTGAGGCTCTAATGCCAGAGAGGACACTTAGCAGAGCCTGACGATGAGTATAACTAGATCACCTGATGAAGGCCTCAATGCTCTACACCTGGAGTAGAGTGTGCATGATAACCTATATAGCAGCATGCACACCTGAGGCTCTAATGCCAGAGGACACTCAGCAGAGCCCGACGATGAGTATAACTAGATCACCTGATGATGGCCTGAATGCTCTACACCTGGAGTAGAGTGTGCATGATAATCTATATAGCAGCATGCACACCTGAGGCTCTGATGCCAGAGGACACTCAGCAGAGCCCGACGATGAGTATAACTAGATCACTTGATGAATGCCTGAATGCTCTACACCTGAGGGTCTAATGCTAGAGGACACTTAGCAGAGCATGACGATGAGTATAACTAGATCACTTGATGAACGACTCAATGCTCTACACCTGGAGTAGAGTGTGCATGATAACCTATACAGCAGCATGCACTCCTCAGGGCTCGAATGCCAAAGAGGACACTAAGCAGAGCCTGACGATGAGTATAACTAGATCACTTGATGAAGGCCTCAATGCTCTAACCTGGAGTAGAGTGTGGATGTTAATCTATATAGTAGCATGCACACCTGAGGCTCTAATGCCAGAGAGGACACTCAGCAGAGCCTTACGATGAGTATAACTAGATCACCTGATGAAGGGCTGAATGCTCTACACCTGGAGTAGAGTGTGCATGATAACCTATACAGCAGCATGCACACCTGAGGCTCTAATGCCAAAGAGGACACTCAGCAGAGCCTGACGATGAGTATAACTAGATCACTTGATGAATGCCTCAATGCTCTACACCTGGAGTAGAGTGTGCATGATAACCTATACAGCAGCATGCACACCTGAGGCTCTAATGCCAAAGAGGACACTCAGCAGAGCCTGACGATGAGTATAACTAGATCACTTGATGAATGCCTCAATGCTCTACACCTGGAGTAGAGTGTGCATGATAACCTATATAGCAGCATGCAGACCTGAGGCTCTAATGCCAGAGAGGACACTTAGCAGAGCCTGACGATGAGTATAACTAGATCACCTGATGAAGGCCTCAATGCTCTACACCTGGAGTAGAGTGTGCATGATAACCTATGTAGCAGCATGCACACCTGAGGCTCTAATGCCAGAGGACCCTTAGCAGAGCCTGACGATGAGTATAACTAGATCACCTGATGAAGGCCTCAATGCTCTACACCTGGAGTAGAGTGTGCATGATAACCTATACAGCAGCATGCACACCTGAGGCTCTGATGCCAGAGGACACTTAGCAGAGCCTGACGATGAGTGTAACTAGATCACTTGATGAGTGTAACTAGATCACTTGATGAAGGACTTAATGCTCTACACCTGGAGTAGAGTGTGCATGATAACCTATATAGCAGCATGCACACCTGAGGCTCTGATGCCAGAGGCCACTTAGCAGAGCCTGACGATGAGTGTAACTAGATCACTTGATGAGTGTAACTAGATCACTTGATGAAGGACTTAATGCTCTACACCTGGAATAGTGTGTGCATGATAATCTATACAGCAGCATGCACACCTGGAGCTCTAATGCCAGAGAGGACACTTAGAAGAGCCTGACGATGAGTATAACTAGATCACTTGATGAAGGCCTCAATGCTCTAAACCTGGAGTAGAGTGTGCATGATAACCTAAACAGCAGCATGCACACCTGGAGCTCTAATGCCAGAGAGGACACTAAGCAGAGCCTGACGATGAGTGTAACTAGATCACTTGATGAAAGCCTCAGTGCTCTATACCTGGAGTAGAGTGTGCATGATAACCTATATAGCAGCATGCACACCTGAGGCTCTAATGCCAGAGAGGACACTTAGCAGAGCCTGACGATGAGTATAACTAGATCACTTGATGAAGGCCTCAATGCTCTACACCTGGAGTAGAGTGTGCATGATAACCTATATAGGAGCATGCACACCTGAGGCTCTAATGCCAGAGAGGACACTAAGCAGAGCCTGACGATGAGTATAACTAGATCACTTGATGAAGGCCTCAATGCTCTACACCTGGAGTAGAGTGTGCATGATAATCTATACAGCAGCATGCACACCTGAGGCTCTAATGCCAGAGAGGACACTTAGCAGAGCCCGACGATGAGTATAACTAGATCACTTCATGAAGGCCTCAATGCTCTACACCTGGAGTAGAGTGTGCATGTTAATCTATATAGTAGCATGCACACCTGAGGCTCTAATGCCAGAGAGGACACTAAGCAGAGCCTGACGATGAGTATAACTAGATCACTTGATGAAGGCCTCAATGCTCTACACCTGGAGTAGAGTGTGCATGATAATCTATACAGCAGCATGCACACCTGAGGCTCTAATGCCAGAGAGGACATTTAGCAGAGCCCGACGATGAGTATAACTAGATCACTTCATGAAGGCCTCAATGCTCTACACCTGGAGTAGAGTGTGCATGTTAATCTATATAGTAGCATGCACACCTGAGGCTCTAATGCCAGAGAGGTCACTGAGCAGAGCCTGACGATGAGTATAACTAGATCACTTGATGAAGGCCTCAATGCTCTACACCTGGACTAGAGTGTGTTAGATTACCTATACAGTAGCATGCATACTTGAGAGCTCTACTCCTGGAGAGGAAAGGTTGGTAAGACATTATTACATCGCTAGGCTTTTTTTCGTAGGAGGTGGGTGGGTAAGGGCATATGAGGGGTAGAGGGGTGTGGGGTATAGGGACTACAGCCGATCAGACTTCACACCTACCAACACTGACCCTATAGTCCTAGTAGACCTTTAAAACCGTACTCTGCTCAATGCCATCAATGCTGTAACACCACTCAAAATGCGCAATGCCAAACCCCATGCGCATCTAAACTCATGGTTTACCCCTGAACTAAAAACCCTACGTAAGAACGAGAGAAATGCAGAATCCTCGTGGAAAAACTCCCCCCTCAGCCATTAACAAATACAACTTCATAATAGCATCCAACAACTATAAAAAAGCTATTTTGCAAACAAACAAACACCTATAATGATCGAATTAGCAAAGCTAAATCTAGTACAAAAGAGCTCTTCATCATTCTAAGAGAACTAGAATCCCCCTCTCCTCCACCTGACAGTTGCATTAAAGACACCACATGGTGTACCAATATCCAGAAGGCCCTACTCGACAAAATCTCGATGCTACAATCCAAAATAAATTCCCAAAAACTCAGTCTTCTCTCAGACTCCGCTCAACCACCTCCACCAAGCAAAGAGCCAAATTCCTATGAAATTTCCAATTTCTCATCCCTCTCCAGTAAAGAAGTTGAGGACATAATGTATAAATAAACTGAAACCTTCAAGATGCCAGGGAGACACTTGCCCGGCACCTATCATCCAGGATGCTGCAAAGCACCTTGCACCCTTTATCACAACTCTTATTAAAGCCTCATTCGAATCAAGCACAGTCCCAACCAATCTAAAAGACGCATGGGTTCTACCCCTCCTAAAAGAAACACACTAGACCCAAACATCCCTACTAACTACAGGCTTAATACAACAGTGCCATTTTTACTTTAAAAAAATCTTGTGTAGAGCATCCTACAACTCCTGGGCCTTAGACAATCGGGTTTCTGACCATCACAAGGTCCGAAAACTGCCCTAATTGACCTAAAGACTCATATGGACATTTTAAAGGACAATGGTAAACTCACCCTCCTACTACTATTGGACCTCTCTGCTGCATTTGATTTGGTTGACCACAAGGTCATTTACAACCACCTCTCATCAGCAGCCCACCTCTCTGATAAAGCTAACGTCTGGATTCAATCCTTTCTAAAGAACAGATCCATGAGGGTCTTTGCACCCTGGGCCACCGCCGATCCAGCTCCTGTCACTTGCAGTGTCCCTCAGGTTCTTGTGTTTCACCCACACTATATAACGTGTTTACAAAACTAATGTTTGACGACCCGGACCACTTGGGTGTCATCTACAGGAAATATGCCGTTGACACCCAAATACTCAACCCGATCACCGGGGACTACATCATAGATGCCAAAGCCCTCAATGACATCTACATCATCATACAGACCTGGATGGCTAAATATGGACTATGCCTCAATGACGACAAGACAGATTTACTCCTATTGGGCTCCTAACCTAGACTTGACAAACTTGACGGACGATACTCCTCTTTCAACATTGACTGTAATAACATTTCGGTATCTAAGGACGTCAAAACGCTAGCTATTTACCTAGACTCTTCACTCACCCTGACCAGACAAATCAATGCAATAGCCTCTTCCACTGCCTATGCATGCAAGTTAATCAATGCATCCAGACCATTTCTCTCTGCATCTAATTGCACAACCATAGCCAGAGCCTTAGTTCTCTCCAAAATTGACTATTGCAATGCACTCTACCTAGGCACGAGTCAATGCAACTTAAACAAGCTGCAAGTAATCCAATACAACGCCCTCAGATCAGCACTAAACCTCCCAAGGTCTCAACATATCTCGAACATAAGACGCAACACCCAATGGCTCGCTGTTAACCAAAGGATAGAGTACAAAACTCTATCACTTACACATCAGTGCCTTGCCACCCGGGCACCTAGCTATCTGGTTGACAACTTCCCCCGAAACACTACAGCACGTCCCACGAGATCTGCCCAAGCCAATTGCTTAAACATCCCGCTAAACTGTGGAACGCCCCACCTCCCACCTTAAGAGCAGAACCCTCCTTCCACCTATTCAGAAAAATTCCAAAACTTGGCTCCTCTCGCAAGAACCACAGAATCATTCGACCTTACTCATTTAATTCTACATCTGTCTGCTCTGTCTGTCGGTAATAATCGATCTGCAACTCAATTTCAAATGTACCTGTAAATACTGCGTCTTGAATACCTGTAAGTAATGAGCCCATGTAACTGTAATTCATGCACCTGTATAAAAGGTACCTGTAAGAATTGCTCCCAGATGCCCCAGGGCTAGGTGCGCTATATAAATAAATAAACAAACAAATAAAATAGGGAAGGAGAGTTTGGGGGAAACCCCTCAAATATATAAAAAAATTCGGCAAAAGCCTGGCGATCTAAGAACATAGAACTTGGGGCCTGTAACACGTGCTCTGCAACTTTGGTCTTTCTTATTAGATGTAGATGAAGCCAGACACCTGGCTCCCTGATTAACCTTAACTTTATACACTCCTACTCATTGATCCGTGTATCCTGTGTTGCAAGGAAACTGGGATGTGGGAGGGGCTTCTTGAGCATCTGTGACATGACAGTAACGAGCTTCAAAATCTGGTACCGCTGCTAAGTTCAGTGTCTGGGGTCTTTCCCTGATCTCTGATGTTCAAAGAAAACATGTGTATGTGAAAGGGGACTGTGCTGGAGAGTGTTACAGGTGAGTAACTTTTCCAGCACACGCGTGCATCTCTATTTTGGGGGCTATATTGGTGTAATCATATCTGAAAGTTGCAGAGGGGTGCACATTGTAGTGTTGTGTTCTGTCCTAACCTGTGTGGACTCTGGATGTCCTGTCACCCAGACTTTTTGGGAATTGCTTTCCATAGAGCTGGCTTGAGTGGCTGTTGGGGTCCCTGCCTGGATTGAGTGACTGTTGGGGTTCCTGGCTGGCTTGTGTGATGTTGGGGTCTCTGTGTGGCTTGAGTGGCTGCTGGGGTCCCTGGCTGGCTTGAGTGGCCGTTGTGGGTCTCTGGCTGGCTTGAGTGGCTGTTGGGGTCCTTGGCTGGCTTGAGTGGCTGTTGGGGACCATGGCTGGCTTGAGTGGCTGTTGGGGACCCTGGCTGGCTTGAGTGGCTGCTGGGGTCCCTGGCTGGCTTGAGTGGCTGTTGTGGGTCTCTGGCTGGCTTGAGTGGCTGTTGGGGTCCCTGGCTGGCTTGAGTGGCTGTTGAGGTCCTTAGCTGGCTTGAGTAGCTGTTGGGGTCCCTGGCTGGCTTGAGTGGCTGGCTGGCTTGAGTGGCTGTTGGAGTCCTTCGCTAGCTTGAGTGGCGGTTGGGGTCCCTGGCTGGGTTGAGTGGCGGTTGGGGTCCCTGGCTGGCTGGAGTGGCTGCTGGAGTCTCTGGCTGGCTTGAGTGGCTGTTGTGGGTCCCTGGCTGGCTTGAGCGGCTGTTGTGGTCCCTGGCTGGCTTGAGTGGCTGTTGGGGTCCCTGGTTGGCTTGAGTGGCTGCTGAGGTCCCTAGCTGGCTTGAGTAGCTGTTGGGGTCCCTGGCTGGCTTGAGTGGCTGCTGGAGTCCCTGGCTGGCTTGAGTGGCTGTTGGAGTCCCTGGCTGGCTTGAGTGACTGTTGGGGGTACCTGGCTGGCTTGAGTGGCTGTTGCGGGTCCCTGACTGGCTTGAGTGGCGGTTGGGGGTCCCTGGCTGGCTTGAGTGGCTGTTGGGGTCCCTGGCTGGCTTGAGTGGCTGGCTGGCTTGAGTGGCTGTTGGGGGTCTCTGGCTGGCTTGAGTGGCTGTTGAGGTCCCTGGCTGGCTTGAGTGGCTGTTGGGGTCCCTGGCTGGCTTGAGTGGCTGTTGGGGTCCCTGGCTAGTTTGAATGTCTGTTGGGGTCCCTGGGTGGCTTGAGTGGCTGTTGGGGTCTCTGGCTGCTTGCGTGACGTTTGAGGTCCCTGGCTGGCTTGAGTGGCTATCGGGGTCTCTGGCTGGCTTGATTGGCTGCTGGGGTCCCTGGCTGGCTTGAGTGGCTGCTGGGGTCCCTGGCTGGCTTGAGTGGCTGTTGGTGGCCTCTGGGTCTGTGCGCTTGTACTTATGGGCGAGCTCTCTTCCTATGTTCCATGTGTTTCACCATCTTGCCTGCCAGGGCATTGCCACATGAATGTTGCTCTTCAGCAGAGCTTGCGCCAAAGGAGTCATCCTCTTCCTGTTGTCATTTCAGATCAAAAGCAAACTCGCCACCGCGGTGGTCTGCTGCTGGCGGCGGTGGTGTTGGTGGTGGGGATAGCAGCAGCAGCAGCAGCAGTGTTCATTTTGGTTAAAAAGAAGCGTCTGCAGCACCAGTGCTTTGAAGTACAGCCCTGCAGGGGGTCAAGTGAGGAGGAGGCTGGACAATCCCCAGAGCCGCTACTCCCGCACCTGCAGCCAAACGGCGACACCGCTGTGGTCCAAGTCTCCTGTAATCCACCCACATGTGTATCCACAGGAGAGGAACCTGATCATCAAGAAACTGCTCAGATCTTATTGGAGAGAAATGATCCAGAAGGGAGAAATGTGAGGATTGCGTCTAGTGGGACCCACTGACCCAAATCACAGGGAATCCTAGTTTCTTCTGTGGGTTTAATGACACACCCCATTAGCCACTCTACTCTCGGGCAGTGGGGACTCGGGGTCCAATATGCTTTTGATTCATAGTCACTGGGATCCAGCTTTGGTGTTGGATGAGGTTACATGGAAGGAACTCGAGATGATTCTGTTCCCATCGGCAGCTGTCACTTTTGCAGGAGCATTGTCTTGAGGAAGATGGAGATGACCGTTTGCAGGACTCGTGGGCCTCCCTTATTAATAATCTATTTATTACCCACACAAAGATTGAGATGTTTCACTGGTTGGAGACGCAGCGTCCTACGCACAGTGATCACGCGGTGCTATCACTTAGATTCTTCTGGGATTACAATAGGGGCAATCTGCCCTTCTTTTATTGGGGCTGCGAGCAAGTCTCTCCCTGCGTGATTTATATCATGGACATTGTGCTGAAACCTGTTGTTCGGGCGGTTAAAGTCTGCTGACTGGGGATTAAAGTAAGCTTTCCGGATTGACTATTGTTTGATTTCTAACGTTATTTGTTTGGGCAAATATAGACAATAATTTGCTTATTAGAACTGGGGTTGCGAGCGAGTCTCGTTGCTGCAGAGCACACACAGCTGAATACGTGTAATACTCACTGCTAGTCCAGTCACAGCCGGCATTTACTCCCATTCTTGTGGTTGTTGATTCGGCATTTGAGATTTTACAAATTGTAGGCGCACGAGATTGTGTGCTCATAAATCTTGGAAATCTGTAAGCAATTGAAGGCATTAACGCTTTTAAATGATTGTTGGAGGGTAAGGTGGCGATCACTGGTCTGGTGACTTTGCTTCCCACAGAAATTCATACTGGCTAATTTTACACGTTCACTTTTTTAAGCCGCCTGCTAAGGCTGTTTTAGCATTTAGTAATTTTTAATTATTTTTTTACTGCAGCGTTCCAGAGGAGTTGCCCAGGACTATTTTGGATCTTTTATAAAGTTTTTTAATGGGTGTCACGCTCAGAAGCATGAGTGGTACAACAGAGGGGACCCCTCAATTGGGGTGCAGGGGACCTCCCCAGGTAGTAATTACCCTTCCGTTATCCCTCAAACTACTCCACTGGGTGATGGAGGCTCACAATTACCCATGGTAGAGGACATTGTTTTGGGATCCCCTCTAAGGCGGAGAAGGAGGACCTGGAGGAGGCTAGTCAGGGCCCAGCAAAACAAGTGGACTCGATGGCTGAGGTTGTGGGGGGATATAAACTGTGTTCTCTCTAATATTGAATCAAATGTGAATTTTTTGGTGACAGAGGCAGGGATGGTGGAGAGAGACTTATTCTCAGATAACTCAATACTGGCCCCATTGCTTTCACATGAGTTAGCCAGAAAGGCGTATGGGCCAATGGGCTTTAAATCTAAAGAATGACGCGGATTTGTCAGAGACCCTCTTACGACACCACCTTTGTGGCAATCAAAGTATGGGTGGTGGATTTGTGGGTCATGGCATCTCAGGGTTAGATTGGGACCACCAAGGAGGTAGGGGATTGAAATTAAATGGGTCCACTTGGGGTACTGGGCCTGGTGCTGAGACACTAAGGGTTGAAGGTACTAAAGAGGTCCCCCAACAGGTCCAACTGCCCCCAGTCGACGAGCTGTCATTCCCAATTCTGTCCAGAATTATGGATTCTATGGATAGAGTTTATGACAAGTTGAATTTCGAAATTCGGGACCTTAGGAAATCAGTAAAGGAAGTCCCGAACAAGGTACACTTACTAGAGGGATACATAATGGCAGTATCGGTCTTTAATACTCTGCATTTAAAAGGGAATGGTGCGACAGGGCTTGGTACTCCTGAGGAAGGGGGGGTGGTGTCAAGGAATAAGGACGCCCCGGTGAATATATAGGGGTTGGGGGGGGCTGGGGTAATTCCAGAAGTTAATTAATCAGAAATAAACCATCCATCTGTGTCATGCCTTGGACTGGTAGAAGTCCAGGGGAAAAAACCCTTGAGTAGTAGCCCAAAGGCAAAGATCCCTGGCAACGATAATAGTGTGGGACATAAACAAAAA
This sequence comes from Ambystoma mexicanum, assembly GCF_040938575.1. Taxonomy (NCBI): domain Eukaryota; kingdom Metazoa; phylum Chordata; class Amphibia; order Caudata; family Ambystomatidae; genus Ambystoma; species Ambystoma mexicanum. The sequence continues at coordinate 845,260,168 of NC_090938.1, forward strand.
AAGCCTAAAAACAGGAAGCTGCCTTCGACCCAGCAAAATAAGGGGTCTAGGAAATGTCTGCGTAATTTAAGGATGGAAGTGGATAGACATATGCAGATTGACAGGGATGTCCTGGAGCAGAAGAAAAGAGATTTTTTCAAGTCGAGGAAGGGACTACCAAATAAAGAAAGGGTGGTGAAGGCTGAAGCTGGTAAGGCCTCACCACCCCTAAATAATATGAGGGAGGAGGATAGCCCCTCCTTTGATTTGAGTAACATCTCAGTATACCCGGTGGAGGAGGAGGGTTCAGATAGTAAGGAAGTTCTGGCCTCTGAGGATTCGACCATCATCGATCTTGGTGATGGGAAAGGTATGGGAAAGTGTTGTCTACTGGGGGAGGGCATGGTGATTCCTCTGAGTGGTCCGGCAGACGTGCGTGGAGGAAAGTCTAATAAAGAGGGCATAAAGGTTTACCCACCGAAGGTGGAGAAGCTCTATGCGATCTTCTCTAAGCCAGTGGTGGTTAAAGAATTAGTAGGGGAATCGTCTTTGCCTAGAGTTCACTTGCCCATGCCACTTCCACCATCAAGGATAGTGGAGGAAGTAGGTCTGGGTGAACCAAAAAGTAAGTTTGTGGAAGTGCCCAAGGGGTCTGTGAATAGGGAGGAGGCGCACAGAAGATCTCCCAAAAATTGGTCACGTCAACAATCGCAGGCCAATCCCCCTACAAAAATTGGCCGTGCAAGATGACCTTCTGTGTATTTTTTTTAATTGACTTTTTGAAAAGCTCTAATAGGCACCCCCTGAATAGACACTACATCTTGGCCCTGATGCATGAAATTCCTAACTTAAGATTGTTGTCTTCAGGTGATATCAAAACGGTTGAATTTGTTTGATGACTGCTTGGACACGGTAAAGCTTCACTTGATGTCACTTCTAACTAAAGAGATCATTATGGCTGAGAAAGATCGCCTTTTGGCTCTAGGATTTGAAGTAACTGTAACAGGGCCCTCGATATTGTCAAGTTTGGCACCAATTTACCAAACTAAGAGGGGCAACATTCAAGAGGAAAGAGATAGCTATAATAAAGAGATTTACAGCTCGAGAGGTTACACCCAAGACCCCATGAGAAGGAGAGGTGACGACCTTTGGGAGGGGACAAATTATTTACAACGCACATGATGGTCTAACTGGTCACTTATCACGTGGAACTCAAGAGGTTATAAGAACATAACGAAGAATCATGACCTCTTTGCCACATAAGATATAATCTGCCTTCAGGAAACCTTCTTGCAGGATATTCCGATAATAGATGGTTTTGGTGCTGTATTCATTGAAGCCTGGCGAGGAGTGAAGGGAAGGCCGTATGGGGGATTAATAACTGCCATTAAACGGTCTTTGGGGGTCACCATGCAGACAATTGAAACAGATAGGCCAGATATCCTGGTAGTGTTGCTAGAATGGCAAGACAATGGGGGGGGAGCTTCGAAGTAAGTGTTTCCTGGTGAATGTCTATTTTAGTCAAATAAGGGAACAGTTGGAGGAGGCTCTGACAGCCGTGTCCTTTACATTACTGGGCGAGTTTCCCGCTGATGGGGCATTGGTGATAGTTGTCAGAGATTTTAATGCAGAATGTTTAGAGGATAAGTGGTATCTGGATCAAAATAGGAATTCTGTGGGTAAGGAGGCTCTGGAGGGGGAAAAAGAATTACGCAAGAATTTGAGGCTTGGAATCTAACGATTGTGAATGGCAATATACAAATGGATATTCCTCCAGCCTTTACTTGGCAGAATGGGCTATGGAAGACGACATTAGATTACGTCTTCGTCTCACAAGATCTAGCTTTGAAAGGGGACACCTTGGAAGTTATACCCCTGACTTGGAGTGATCACTCTCTGCTTCTATATAAATTGGTGGGTCCAGTCTGGAATAAAGACCCTGAGCCTTTGGAGGGAATGAAGTAAAATGGCTTCCAAGAATAGCAAAGGCATTTCTCCCTGAGATAGTGAATTTACCTGCAGATAAGCTGGTATTCTTATGCTCGGCAGAGGGATTTTCTGCGTCAGTAAGGGAGCTGTTGGGTAGGTTAACCACAGATAGAGGTTTAATCCAGGGGTCAAAACAAACAAAAGGCACTCACTCTTTTGACGTGGAGATACAGACACATAAAAAACAATTGCACCGAGAAATAAGGCACCTTAGGAAAGCTTTACCTACTGGTTATAAGGATGAGGTAATAATAATAATAATAATAATTTGGCATTTATATAGCGCTACGAGCCCTCAGGTATCTGAGTGCTGCTTATTATTACCCTCGGAAGGATGAAAGGCTGAGTTTGGCCCTGCCGGGATTCGAACCTGCGTTGGCAAGTTCAAGTTCTGCACGGATGTCAAAGCGAGCGCTCTACTCGCTGTGCCACTTGACCGGCTACTGAGGTACGGAGACTGAGACACACATACAGAAATTGGGTGAAAGGTAGGCAATTTGTGTTGGATATAAAAGATGCTGAGAGAATGTTAGCATGTATGTCAGGTAATAGGACAGAAAAATTCCGGGATTTAATAAGATCTTCAGGACCCCAGGACTTTCTACAAGCTCAGGTTGTCAGTGATATAGCTTGGGTTAAACATTTCTCTGAACTATATAGCGTAGAGGGGCTTGAAAGATCAGTTAGTTGGTCCCAGGTGGAATGGAGTGGGGCCATGGTATGGGACTTGGAGGATGTCACTAATTTGATAAAGAAAAGTAAGCACTCGAATGCGCGGGGCCTGATGGCCTTTCAAACCTGACCTACAAAGACAATCTGACAGTCTGGTCAAGAGTGCGTTCAGATTTATTTACTAACATTCTTGCAAACAGAATATTTCCCTATACCTGGTCTGCAGCCAATATAATTTTGATTTTTAAAGGTGGTGATAGGTCTTCACCCCTATATTATAGACCAATCTCCTTGCTGGACGCCTCGAATAAGATTTTTGCGAAAATGCTCCTGAAAGCCTTGCAAAGATGGGCACTGGAATCTATGTCTCTAGATGCCTTTCAATTGGGCTTCCAGCAGAGTTTGAGCACTGCCACAAATTGTTTTGTTTTAGATTTAATAGCACACCAAGCCAAGACCCAATCTCGGCCTGTATTTTTAGCCTTTCTGGATATCAGTAAGGCATTTGATTTGGTGAATAGGTCTCTTTTGTGGAAAAAGTTAAATGATCAGCGGTGCCCGGCTGCTCTGCTGTGTATCCTGGAGGCCTTACACACAGACACAAAGATTAGGGTTAGGCTTGATGCTTTGGGAAGTTATTCGCCCTGGATACAGACAAATAGGGGCCTAAAACAGGGCTGTGTACTGGTCCCATTTCTTTTTTGCTTCTACTTGTTGGGGTTGGGAGGTCATTTAGGTTTAGTCAATATCTTCCCCCCAAGATTGGGCTCCCTGGTAATTCAGTATCTACTGTATGCGGACAATATCGTTTTGTGCGATTTAACAGCTATTGGTCTGCAGAGAGCATTAACAGCTGTGGAAGATTTTCTGGGGAGTCTGGACTTATCACTAAATACAACAAAATCAAAGGTCCTTGTTTTAAAGGGGGGAAAAAGAAATTGTAAAACAGTACCCTGGCATCTGAAAAATGGTAAGCTAGAAGTAGTAAATAAGTTTGTTTATCTTGGTGTTGTAATGTACGATAAGGTTACAGGCATAGAGTATCAAGGAGACCTTAAGGCCAAATTCTCAGGGGCACTGGTGAAGCTGCGTGTCATCGATGGCAAATTCGAAAGATACTCGCTTTTGCCAGTTTTTAAACTGTACAAGCAGCAACTTGTGCCTAAGTTAACTTATGGTGCCCAAACTAAGACTTGGGCAAAATTGGAGGGAGCATTGTGGAGAGGTCTTCTGCAACTACCACAATCAGTACCACTTGTAGGGATTTTGTATGAGCTGGGACAGCTCCCCATTCAGACAATGATAGATGGGGGAAGTTACAGCTCTTCATGAACATTCTGAACCCCCCGGTGGCCTCGGTTTTGGAGCAGTTAAACCTGGTAAGGCTGCAGGGGGGCTGCATGGTCCTCACAGAGGGGGTCATGAGTTGTGAATCAATGCTCCAAGGTGCAGACAGATCTGTAGAAGAATTGGGCCTCACACCAAAAGTAGCTAAGCTAAGATGGTGAAGGTATGTTTGGACAAATTTGAGAGGAATGATTATGGATTATAAATGTTTTGGTGATCATTTTGTGTGGTCTTGTAAAAGCTTCAATGTACCAGCATCTTATTTGAAAAGAAACATCAGTTGAGAAGCCTTAGGTCTCAAGTATTAAGACTTAGGTTGAACTTCGTACCAACTAATGAAATATTGGGTCGGCGTCATAACATTCCACGAGACCAGAGGTTGTGTCGTCATTGTAAACTCCAGACAGAGACTCTAAGGCATCTATGTGTTGAGTGTCCAAATTTGGAAATCCTGCGACTCCAATGTTTACATGGAATTGGGTATTTCTCGGAAGACGAGTTGTGGAGGAGGATCATGAATTGTAATGAACTAAGCCTGAGTATTCATGTTTTAGAGTTTTTAAAGAACGCTGCAGTATTTTTATAATAGGTTGGAATGTTTTCTTAATCCTTGTATTGTGAATTTGTATTATATTTGTACTTCTAGAGGTTAACTGTGTTAAAAGTACTTTTGTACTGTGGAACAAAATAAAATAAATACAAAAATTACAATAGGGGCAATACTCAAAATTCCAGTTGTAAAAACCTAAGGACTAATAGTAAGGGAAACGGAGTATCCAAAGGTGGGATATCACAAGCTCAATTTAATAACAGGGCTTTTGAGGTTTGCAATCCTTGGTCTCTAAAGGAATAACGGGTCTGTTGTGACGCATCCGGTCTTTACGGCCACTCTTATCCAATGGAAAGAGGAAACAGATGCTGTTGGTTGAGACGCAAGCTCAGCCATTTGACATCCAGATTAGAGATCATAAAAGGAACTATGATGTGACCTAAGGAGGCTTCACAAGGATTCCTCATTGACCCACTTGGATATGATTGTAACTACTAAATGGCTAAAACAATCTTTTAAAATTGGTGCAAGTCCTATAAGATTAAAATGTTCTCAGAGTAGAACCAACAGATCATTTGTGAACTAATTCCATAGGATGTAAGGGAACTCTGGAGACTCCTTAGCGGGTGTCAGGAACTGGAGATTGTGGAAGCACTGGAGGCTATGATCAGCGCGCGCTCCAGTCCTCACCCAAGATGGCCGCCGTACCTTTAAGAGGCTGGCTCCTCCCACAAGCCGGTGCGTTGTATCTGTTTGTCAACGCTCGGTTCGTGTGTTGGAGTTTCCTCTTGGATCCTTCTGTGCCTTCAGCGAATCTACTTACCGCCTTGTTTCCTGCTCTAGTCACCCTCCTCCTGCCTGCCGTGCCTCATTTGTTTGTTTGCTCTATTTTTTCTCCCGCCTTATAATTCTTCATCTTTCCACTCCTGGTGTCTCGGCACCGCCTGTTTTTGTGCTTTTGCTTTTAGTTAGTCCCATTTGCTCCTCTTCCTTTCGCCACTCAGCTTATCCTTTTTTTTTACTTTTATTTTGAACTGTGGGTGCCGGTATCCTTACTTCTATCAGCGTTGCCTAGCCCTTCACAGGTCTGGGTCCCTGTTGCTCTGACCTCACCCTGGGTAGCTTTGCCTTTACTCAAACTGACGAAATCCGTATACTTTTCTATTTTTCTTTTCGGTCTGCCTTGCCTAAACTGTTTAGGATATTCTTTTTGTCATAATTTCTTCTTATCACGTGGTGTTGCCTTTTTCACCTTCTATCCTTTACTCTTATCTGCATTGAATTAGGAGAACTTCGGGAGTTCTATGCAGTTTATACTCCCAGCAGTCTGAACTATTGAGGAATCAGTCTACTATTCTACAAGTATTCCTCTTTTGGTGTGGAGAAGCTCCGCCTTCCTTTTCGATTGAGAGGAACCAACTACCCCCCACCTGAACCCATCCGGAAACAGGGTTTTTTCTGCATTTGTGCTTTTTCCCTGGAAATTAGGACTGGCCCTCTGGGGATCCCCGAGGTCAGAGTTACATCTCTGCCAAGGTGGCCTCCGGAGGGGCCAGACCCTACCTACACGATAAGCAGTTCCGAACTCCAAAGGACAAGACTCCCTGAAAGAGAAAGGATCAGAAGAAGCCCGAGGCCAACCCTAAAGAATCCTTCCCAGAAGATCCAGGTGAGGAGTTGGGGGAAGAAGCCTCGGTTCATGACAGCATACAACGCCCAATAACCATCATGGCCTCACTAGAGCAGTATCAGGAATTGGTGGCTGCTTTACAGAACCTTACTTTAGAGGTGCAGGCTTTACGGACAGAGAATGTAGCCCTCAGGCAGCAGGTAGTGTTACATCGGGATGATCGTGGAGACCTGCCTACGATGCCCCTTTCCTTTGGTAAATATGATGGTCACCCGGGAGGTCTGAAAGAATTTCTGGATGCCTGCAGAGTGTATTTCGCCTTCCGACCTCACGCCTATGAGACTGCCAGATCTAAGGTGGGGTTCATCATAGCCAATCTAATTGGAAACGCCCTTGCATGGGCCACACCCTTGGTTACCAGAGATGATCCCGTTTTGAGCGACTATGATCGTTTTACAGAGGTTTTTGGTGAAAGATTTGATAGACCAGAAGTATTCTATTCTTCTCTGGAAGCAATACTTGATGTCCAACAGGGAAACACGGACATACAGACCTATCTCTCCCGTTTCCAGAGGCTGGCAGCCAAGGCAGATTGGCCTGATTCTGCTCAGCAAACAATCTTCAGACGGGGTCTTCGTGAAGAAATCAAGGACGAGCTAGCCAGAGTGGCTCGTCCGGCATCCTTTCAGGAATTGGTGACTTTGTCACTTCAGATCGAGTTCCGTCTTCAAGAGAGAAGATCCGAAAGAAGAAGAACCAGAGGCTTCCCACAACAGTCCAGTCAACCATCCCCTGCTCCTCCACCTCGAACTACCCCTAGGACGGATGAACCTATGCAGATTGGGGCGGCTCGCGGTCCCTTGACGCAAGAAGAAAGAAGAAGAAGGAGAGAGACAGGTTTATGTATGTACTGCGGCTCCTCAAAGCATTTTTTGAGAGACTGTCCTGAAGTCCCACCTAGACGACAGGGAAACTTCCACCCCCGATCCACAGCAAGGGAGGTTTCGGGGGAAGTAACAAGCACCCTTGCTACTACACAAGAGCAGTAAGCACCCCGGAGGATAACAGTCTAATGGTGTTTCGGGTCAACCTGTGGTTGACCGAGGATTCCCCCACTGAGGTGTTCGCTATGCTAGACTGCGGAGCTGCTGGAAATTTCATTGACTCTAAGTGGGCAGCTGAGCATCTAATCTCCACCATACCCAAGGCCACCCCGATTCCAGTAGAAGGAGTCGATGGTAGACCCCTGTCCTCCGGACCTATAACGCTGGAGACCATTCCATTAAGGATGAGACTCGGCCAACATGAAGAGTTTTTGGTGTTTACCAGATCCGTGCTGCTCATTTTCCGTTAGTTGTAGGAATTCCTTGACTAAGGAGACACAACCCTCACATTGATTGGACTACCAACAGGGTCTCTTTCAATTCGACCTTCTGTGAGTCCCACTGTATCAACAGGTCTGCTTCTCCTAACACCCTAGAACACAGCCAGTGTGGGGTTCAGGGACATGTCACTGTGGCCTCAGTTCCCGTACATTATCAAGACTTCTCAGAGGTGTTTATGGACACCATACCCAGACAACTACCACCACATAGACCTGAGGATTGCTGCATTGACTTAATTCCGGAGGCTGTGGTTCCCTTTGGTAGAATGTACCCCTTGTCGTTACCAGAGAGGAAGGCTTTAAGAGAGTACCTCGACGCAAATTTGCAGAACGGATTAATCCAAGAGTCCAAGTCCGCCTGTGGGGCCTCCTTATTCTTCATTCCCAAGAAGGATTCGACAGAGCTCCGCCCTTGTATAGATTACAGGGGTCTAAACAAGATTACCATCCGGGACAGATATCCCATGCCCCTAATTCGGGATATATTGGAGGCAGTACAGGGGGCGGTGTACTTTACTAAGCTTGATCTAAGAGGTGCTTATCACCTCTTAAGAATCAGGCAGGGTGACGAGTGGAAGACGGCGTTCCGCACCCCCTTCGGACTCTTTGAATACTGTGTGATGCCCTTCGGTCTCGTAAACGCACCAGCCATCTTCCAGAGGTACATGGACAAGATATTCGCCGGCATGTTGTTTTTGTCGGTAGTAGTGTACCTGGACGACATGCTAATCTTTTCCAAGTCTTTATCAGAGCACCGATCATTGGTCAGCTTAGTTCTACAGCGTCTGCAGTTCCATCAGTTACTGGTAAAGCCAGAGAAGTGTTCATTTGAATCCACAACAGTGTCCTACTTGGGTTTCATACTATCCAAGGATGGTATTGAGATGGATGCTAATAAAGTAAAGGCCATTAGAGATTGGAAGGAACCTACCAATGTCAAGGAACTACAAAGGTTTCTAGGACTGGCTAACTTTTACAGGAGGTTTATTCCCAACTTCTCCAAGAAGGTACTCCCTTTGACCTCCTTATTGAAAAAGGGTGTGAGGTTCATGTTCGGAGTCGAACCTCAAAGAGCTTTCAGTTTTTTAAAGGAATGTTTTTCTACAGCACCCATCCTGGTCCAACCGGATCAGGCCAAGCCTTTCATTCTTGAAACAGATGCTTCTGGAGGGGCGGTAGGGGCAGTCTTACTCCAAACGACGGAAGACGGCGATGAGCATCCGGTTGCTTACTACTCCAAGACACTTACTAGTAGTGAGTGCAACTACTCTGTAATCGAAAAGGAGCTGTTGGCCATAAAGTTGGCCTGCCAAGAATGGAGACATCTCCTACAAGGAGCCACACATCAATTCACCATTAGAACTGACCACCGTAACCTTCGGGTTTTGCAACAGTCAGAATGTTCTAACGCCAGACACGCCAGATGGGCGTATTTTTTCTTACAATACGACTTTATGATTACTTACATACCTGGCACAGAGAACAGGAAGGCCGACGCTTTGTCCAGAAGCCTAGGAGAGTCATCTAGTTCCTATAAGGAACATGAACTGGTTTTTCCCCATCTCACTGTCCTAGCTTCTACAGTTTCGTTCCTTCAAGACCTAATCCCACAGTATAAGAGGTGTTCCGAAGTTCCGTTATCTGTTAACCAGGATAAGGACGGATAGTTCTATCATGAAGGAGCTCTCTACATTCCTACGAAGGAGTTGCAAAGGCTAATACTTTCTTGGTGTCATGACACCCCTCTATCCGGTCATTCCGGTATTAGGAAGACCTTTGATCTTATCCAGAGAGGATTCTGGTGGCCTACCTTAAGAAGAGATGTAGGCCAGTATGTGTCTGCTTGTTCGGTATGTGCTTCCAACAAGAACCGAACAGGAAGGCCGTTGGGGTTGTTACAACAACACTCCCTACCAGACCGTCCTTGGGAACATATATCTACCGATTTTATCGTAGATCTCCCTCCATCATATGGCATGACTACAATCATGGTGACCATTGACTCCTTTAGCAAACTAGCGCATTTCTCTGCCTTCAAGCAAGTCCCTTCTGCCTCTGAGATGGCCGCAACTTTTCTCCAGGACATTGTTCGTCTTCATGGTGTACCTAAGACCATTGTGTCTGACAGGGGACCCCAATTCACCTCAAAGTTTTGGTCCTCCCTTTGCCAAGCACTCGGAATTCACAAGGCTCTTTCCTCAGGATATCATCCACAGAGCAACGGCCAAACAGAAAGACATAATGCCAATTTAGAACAATATCTTAGGTGTTTTTGCAGTCCACAACAAGAAGAGTGGTATCGCTTTCTCCCACAAGCGGAATTCGCTTATAACAATTCCCTTCATACCTCGATCCAGATGAGCCCTTTCTATTGTACTTACGGATACCATCCTCAACACCTACCCTGGCTCAGCCCTCCTTCTACCAAGATTCCGGCTCTAGATTCGATTCTACTAGACCTACAGAAGGTGCACAAGCTCGCTAAGGAAGCTCACCAAGCAAGTCAACTAGCACAGAAGAAGTGGGCTGACAAGGGTCGTCGCGCCCATCCAAGCTGGAAGGTCGGACAATTGGTCTGGTTATCCACCAGGTATCTACCTAGATGGGTTCATAGGGGGAAGTTCTCCTCTCGTTTTCTTGGGCCTTTCCCCATTTTGCAACAGATCAACCCGGTTGCATATAAGCTCCAGCTACCAGACTATCTTAGGAAGGTGCATCCGGTCTTTCATGTATCCCTTCTCAAAGAATACAAGGATGATCCCTTCAAGAGACCTGTGAACCGCTCACGTGCCCGAGTGACCTCGACGCCTGAAGAATATGAAGTATCTCATTTGGTGGATTCCTGTTACCGCAGAGGGCGGTTATACTACTTGGTTCATTGGAAGAATTATCCAGTAGAAGAGAGGACATGGGAACCTGTGAACCATATACATGCCCCACGTCTGGTGCAGAGGTTCCATCGACTTCATCCGGGCAAACCTGGGGGTGCCCCGAGGAAGAAGGGGTATACTGTCAGGAACTGGAGATTGTGGAAGCACTGGAGGCTATGATCAGCGCGCGCTCCAGTCCTCACCCAAGATGGCCGCCGTACCTTTAAGAGGCTGGCTCCTCCCACAAGCCGGTGCGTTGTATCTGTTTGTCAACGCTCGGTTCGTGTGTTGGAGTTTCCTCTTGGATCCTTCTGTGCCTTCAGCGAATCTACTTACCGCCTTGTTTCCTGCTCTAGTCACCCTCCTCCTGCCTGCCGTGCCTCATTTGTTTGTTTGCTCTATTTTTTCTCCCGCCTTATAATTCTTCATCTTTCCACTCCTGGTGTCTCGGCACCGCCTGTTTTTGTGCTTTTGCTTTTAGTTAGTCCCATTTGCTCCTGTTCCTTTCGCCACTCAGCTTATCCTTTTTTTTAACTTTTATTTTGAACTGTGGGTGCCGGTATCCTTACTTCTATCAGCGTTGCCTAGCCCTTCACAGGTCTGGGTCCCTGTTGCTCTGACCTCACCCTGGGTAGCTTTGCCTTTACTCAAACTGACGAAATCCGTATACTTTTCTATTTTTCTTTTCGGTCTGCCTTGCCTAAACTGTTTAGGATATTCTTTTTGTCATAATTACTTCTTATCACGTGGTGTTGCCTTTTTCACCTTCTATCCTTTACTCTTATCTGCATTGAATTAGGAGAACTTAGGGAGTTCTATGCAGTTTATACTCCCAGCAGTCTGAACTATTGAGGAATCAGTCTACTATTCTACAAGTATTCCTCTTTTGGTGTGGAGAAGCTCCGCCTTCCTTTTCGATTGAGAGGAACCAACTACCCCCCACCTGAACCCATCCGGAAACAGGGTTTTTTCTGCATTTGTGCTTTTTCCCTGGAAATTAGGACTGGCCCTCTGGGGATCCCCGAGGTCAGAGTTACATCTCTGCCAAGGTGGCCTCCGGATGGGCCAGACCCTACCTACACGATAAGCAGTTCCGAACTCCAAAGGACAAGACTCCCTCAAGGAGAAAGGATCAGAAGAAGCCCGAGGCCAACCCTAAAGAATCCTTCCCAGAAGATCCAGGTGAGGAGTTGGGGGAAGAATCCTCGGTTCATGACAGCGGGTCAGAGACTCGGCAAAGGCTGGTCCAATAGAACTGTATCCCTGGATCTGAGGGTTATCCCATTATCCCACCGTATTTACTAGAAGGGAGGCAAGTGAAGCCCATGGGGGAGATGTGGCTATCACTAAATCGAAAGAGAAGAATTCAAGAGATTGTGGCAATGATGGAGTTTCAAATATCCTGTTTAAAGCCCATATAGATCTATAGGCGGATATATAGATCTGCCTCTTTACTGTTTACCTCAATCCCGGGCTGTCTTGATTTTGGTCCCAATTTACATAAAGGGGCCTCGGAACTCGCCCACGAACGAGCGGCCAATCTCATTGATTGACATCTCATCAAGGGTACTTGCGAGTTTTGTTTTAAAGGATTTTCACGAGTGAATAGAACGCTCGGCAGGTTACGTGTGTTCCAGACCGGCTTTAGGAAGGGAATTGACTCGGAAGGATAGCTTAGGGGCAACGTGCTCGGCTTGGAAGCAAGACGACACGGAGCAACACAGGTTCGATCCCCGGGTCCGCGCTTAGAAACCTCTGAGTGTTAAGCACGTTATAAATAACCTATCATATCATATCATAATTGGTACAGCTCTGAATGGGCTAATTCTGACTTTATTCCAATCAAAAGCAAAACCAGATAGGAAGAAATCCCACTTTGTAGCCAGTCTGGACATGTCATCTGCCTTTGATGGAGTGGATCGAGAAAAGTTATGGGGCAACTTGAGTAAATGTGACATTCCCTTTGGCTTATTAAACATGCTCACACTATTTTATTCAAAAAATAAACGGATGGTTAGATTGAATTTGGATTCGGGTGACGTGGGGTGGAGGCGGGATTAAGTCAGGGCTGTGTGCTCACCCGCACCTTGTTTAATATTTCTAGGTCTGATCTTCCATTAAATGTTGGCAATTTCTTTTTGCCCACCAAAGATATGACGCTTGGAGAGAGGATGGTTCTTATGCCAATGGTATAATTGTAATGGACAGAGGCATAGCCAGGATTGCCTAGCAAGTGGGGCCTGAAGGTCATGTATTTGGGCCCAGCGCAGTGACATTACCTTCTGTAAATGCCCAAACAGTGCTGCTGAGTGGGCATGTATAGATGTTGGGTAATGGATGCGACCCCAGTTGGTCTTCAAAGAAGATTGAGAGGAATTGAGGCAAATGAGGAGGAAACAATCTATAATGAACCTGTCGAAATCATGTGTTATGCGTTAGAGCCCCCAAAAGAGACCCCAAAAGAGCCCCCAAAAGAAGAGCAGAAATCAGGGGTGGTTTATAGACGGCAAGAAAATAGAATCAGTCGAATATATGATTTACTTGGGAAATTTGTTGGCGATAAAGAAACTTTTGAAACAAATGCAGGATAAATTGACTGAGAAAATGTACTCATTAATGGCACAAATGAGGTTGAACTATAAGAAGTATTGTCTTTTTTCCTTGTGCCCATTACTCGAGTTCAATAAGGCACATGTGACACCAATTCTACTATATGGTGTGTAATGTACCTGCGTGACGAAAGCACTGTTCAGTATTGGAGGGTAAACCTTTCAATTGTAAATGGTTCCTTTATTGTAAATATCTTCTTTTTTCTTGTTCTCTTCTTTTTTGTTTCGTTGTAATGTAAAGTTTTAGGATTTTGTGAAATAAAATAGAATAAAATGAGCCACGCAGTGTGGGGACCAGTGCCGCGTGTGGTCTTCTGTCTGGGGAGCAGTGCCACGTGTGGTCTTCTGTCTGGGGAGCAGTGCCGCGTCTGGTCTTCTGTCTGGGGAGCAGTGCCACGTGTGGTCTTCTGTGTGGGGACCAGTGCCGCGTCTGGTCTTCTGTGATGGGGACCAGTGCCGCGTGTGGTCTTCTGTCTGGGGAGCAGTGCCGCGTGTGGTCTTCTGTGTGGGGAGCAGTGCCGCGTGTGGTCTTCTGTCTGGGGAGCAGTGCCACGTGTGGTCTTCTGTGTGGGGACCAGTGCCGCGTGTGGTCTTCTGTGTGGGGAGCAGTGCCGCGTGTGGTCTTCTGTCTGGGGAGCAGTGCCACGTGTGGTCTTCTGTGTGGGGACCAGTGCCGCGTCTGGTCTTCTGTGATGGTGACCAGTGCCGCGTCTGGTCTTCTGTGATGGGGACCAGTGTTAGTGTCTGGTCTTCTGTGTGGGGACCAGTGCCGCGTGTGGTCTTCTGTGTGGGGACCAGTGCCACGTCTGGTCTTCTGTGATTGGGACCAGTGTTAGTGTCTGGTCTTCTGTGTGGGGACCAGTGCCGCGTCTGGTCTTCTGTGTGGGGAGCAGTGCCACGTGTGGTCTTCTGTGTGGGGACCAGTGCCGTGTCTGGTCTTCTGTGATGGTGACCAGTGCCGTGTCTGGTCTTCTGTGATGGGGACCAGTGTTAGTGTCTGGTCTTCTGTGTGGGGACCAGTGCCGCGTCTGGTCTTCTGTGTGGGGACCAGTGCCGCGTCTGGTCTTATGTGATGGGGACAAGTGCCGCTTCTGGTCTTCTGTGATGGGGACCAGTGTTAGTGTCTGGTCTTCTGTGTGGGGACCAGTGCCGCGTCTGGTCTTCTGTGTGGGGACCAGTGCCGCGTCTGGTCTTATGTGATGGGGACAAGTGCCGCTTCTGGTCTTCTGTGATGGGGACCAGTGCTGCGTCTGGTCTTCTGTGATGGGGACTGGTCGGTATAAATGCAGCCAGGATGTGCCCTCTATGGCCCCAGTGCTCTCCTAATAAATGTGTCTCTTTAACCCTTTAGGCTCTTTAGTTTGGGCTTGTACGTGGCCTTCTTGTTCACCGCAGGCGGTTTCTCCTCTGGTAGAATCTACAGCGAGTCCACGCTGAGCAAGTCACAATGCTGCTGAGTTTGGGGCTGAATGGGGCCGTGAACCCTTGGATTTCACTGAATAATTTGCACCTAGAAACCCTGGTGTACAAGCGCGTTATAAATGACTTATATCATATCATAGTGCAGGCAGAGAGGACCGCATAATAATGGCTAAATGTGACCTTTAGCCCCCATAGTCCCCCTAGTCTTATATTGTAATAGATGTGTTTACAAAAGAGGAGCCTCTTGAATTCATGCTAGCTCGGCCCCCCTATTCTGGCTGCCCCTATTCTAGCTCGGCCTCCCTATTCACAAAGTGATGTTACGCCAGCTCAGAGAAGGGGTGGTTGTGGCCAGTTTTCTTAACAATGTTGTGGGGCGGGTGGGCGTGTTCCATCACTATTAGAAGCTTCCGGATCCCACCACTGGGCAGCCAAGCACCCCCGAGCTGGATTAAAAGAGTAATGTTGCGGTGGGCACAGCTCCTCTAGCCTGGCACATGGGATTGGGGGTTTATGGCATGCACTGATCTCCTGCTTAAGACTCTCTGCTAGAGCTTGGGTTGTAAGAAGGCGGCCCAGAGTCTGATCCTGGTTAAATGAAATGCCTAGCCCTGAGCAGGGTATGAATGCACCCACGGGGCTATGCGTGAGGGTGCAGGGTAGCAGAGGTGCGCTGTGCACAGGAAATACACCCAAGGTGCTATGCATGAGAAAGCAGGGTAGCAGAGGCATGCTGTGCACAGGAAATGCACCCAAGGGGCTATGAGTGAGGGTGCACAGTAGCAGAGGTGCGCTGTGCACAGGAAATACACCCAAGGGGCTATGCATGAGGAAGCAGGGTAGCAGAGGCATGCTGTGCACAGGAAATACACCCAAGGTGCTATGCATGAGAAAGCAGGGTAGCAGAGGCATGCTGTGCACAGGAAATACACCCAAGGGGCTATGAGTGAGGGTGCAGAGTAGCAGAGGTGCGCTGTGCACAGTTGATGCACCCAAGGGGCTGCAAGTGAGGGTGCAGGGTAGCAGAGGTGTGCTGTGCACAGGAAATGCACCCAAGGGGCTATGCATGAGGGTGTAGGGTAGCAGAGGCGTGCTGTGCACAGGAAATGTACCCAAGGGTCTATACATGAGGGTAGAGAGTAGCAGAGGCATGCTGTGCACAGGAAGTGCACCCAAGGGGCTATGCGTGAGGGTGCAGGGTAGCAGAGGTGCGCTGTGCACAGGAAATACACCCAAGGGGCTATGCATGAGGAAGCAGGGTAGCAGAGGCATGCTGTGCACAGGAAATACACCCAAGGGGCTATGCGTGAGGGTGCTGGGTAGCAGAGGAGTGGTGTGCACAGGAAATGCACCTAAGGGGCTATGCGTGAGGGCGCTGGGTAGCAGAGGAGTGCTGTGCACAGGAAATGCACCCAAGGGGCTATGCATTAGGGCGCAGGGTAGCAGAGGCATGCTGTGCACAGGAAATGCACCCAAGGGTCTATACATGAGGGTGCAGGGTAGCAGAGGCGTGCTGTGCACAGGAAATGCACCCAAGGGGCTATGCGTGAGGGCGCTGGGTAGCAGAGGAGTGCTGTGCACAGGAAATGCACCCAAGGGGCTATGCATTAGGGCGCAGGGTAGCAGAGGCATGCTGTGCACAGTAAATGCACCCAAGGGTCTATACATGAGGGTGCAGGGTAGCAGAGGCGTGCTGTGCACAGGAAATGCACCCAAGGGGCTATGCGTGAGGGAGCAGGGTAGCAGAGGCGTGCTGTGCACAGGAAATGCACCCAAGGGGCTATGCGTGAGGGCACTGGGTAGCAGAGAAGTGGTGTGCACAGGAAATGCACCTAAGGGGCTATGCGTGAGGACGCTGGATAGCAGAGGAGTGGTGTGCACAGGAAATGCACCCAAGGGGCTATGCGTGAGGGAGCAGGGTAGCAGAGGCGTGCTGTGCACAGGAAAGGCACCCAAGGGGCTATGCGTGAGGGCGCTGGGTAGCAGAGGAGTGGTGTGCACAGGAAATGCACCTAAGGGGCTATGCGTGAGGGCACTGGGTAGCAGAGGAGTGGTGTGCACAGGAAATGCACCCAAGGGGCTATGCATGAGGGCGCTGGGTAGCAGAGGAGTGGTGTGCACAGGAAATGCACCTAAGGGGCTATGCGTGAGGGCGCTGGGTAGCAGAGGAGTGGTGTTCACAGGAAATGCACCTAAGGGGCTATGCGTGAGGGTGCTGGGTAGCAGAGGAGTGGTGTTCACAGGAAATGCACCTAAGGGGCTATGCGTGAGGGCGCTGGGTAGCGGAGGCATGGTGTGGTATGGATCAGAGGAGCAGGGCAGGGTGGGAGATCCAGAGGGGGGAGAAGTAGGGTGCAATGGAGTGAACAGCAATTGGTAGATGTCCTTTGAAGAGTAGGGTATTGAGCTCCTCCCTGAAGTGTAGGATTTAGGGGGACAGTCATATCTGCTGTAATAACCTGTTTGGGAGACAGGGTGCCTAGCAGGAACAGGCCTGCTGCCACTTCCTGTCTCTCTTGCTGTTCTTTGTCGCCCGCTTGGCGATGCTTTGGCTTCTGGTGCTGCACGGGCCTCTGGAGTGGTGTTTTGGTTTTGACTGCTTTGTAGGTGATGCAGGCTGTCTTGAACTTGATGCCTGCTTGGAGGGGCAGCCAGTGCAGCTCCCTGAGGAAGGGGGCGATCTTCTTAGTCCTGCGATGATGCTTTCTGCCGTGGGCTAGGCAGCTTTCAGAGGGTGCAAGGTGGCATCTGTGACTCTGCGAGTAGGGCGATGCCACCGTCCAGGCCCACACTCTTAACTCTCTGCACATCCCTGAAACACTTGTATACAGACGTATAAAGCAAGTGGTTTTGAAAAGCACCAGGAAATAAAATATTCTTGACTTGAACTAAGAATTTCCCCAATTTGTGAGGCTTTAGATCTTTGGGGGTATTGTCCCCGAATACCTCAGTTCAGAGAAGACTCAAAGAGCAGCTACAGTCTGGAGAATTATCTGAAAGTTTAATTGCATATAAATCTCTGCAGAAGCCGAAGGATTGTGGAGCCGTCCCATTCAAAGTCTCAGCAGTGAAACAGGCTCAGGGGGGCGGCTCAGATCCGGTCTTGGTTCCACAGAAGCTGCTCGCCCAGGTCACTTACGTGCCCTCTGTGTATTGATGAAACCCGTGAGCCATATATGCCCTGTGTTAATGCCTGTCGTGCACCCTCCCTGCCAAGAGCACGTGCAAATGTTGAACCTCGCAAAAGCTATGTAACAACATGTACTCTGGGCATTTTATGGGTTTTTGCATAACGTTTATTATATTTACTTTTTATTTCAAAAGAATGTATAAAAGAGGAACCCTTACTGTAAGGAACTCATGGTGGCAACATTAAAGACAGCACAAGTGATCACAGTTCAAGGGTGTTTATTAAACTGTATATGCAGGTTGGAAACATGCCTAATCTAAACCTAAATCTACGATGGGAGCAAGCTACAACCATCAAACAATAATAAGACAGTCCGAGTGGCGTCTTGTCAAATAAAAGGGCCTATACTAAAAAAAACGATTGCCATGCCTTACCGCTAAATTACAAAAGAGTGTGGGATAGTGTTCACAAGAAAGAAGTGTTCACAAATAATAAGGCAGGATGTTATGGCTGTGGTCTCCTTTACCTCAAGTTTTTAGCACAGGACAAGGCGGGACTCAAGAGCACAGCACACCCTCGGTCTTCTTCAGCACAAGTCTATAGTTCCTTCCACCAATATCAGGACCTTCGAGGGTTAAGTCTCTTTTCTACAAAGTCTCTTGCCTTTCAGGGCCTGATGTGTTCAAAATACCAAAACAAAAGTTCCTTTCCGTATGTACCTTGGGTGATGGCTTTCACCCCTGGGTCCCCCTAATCCAGGCTCATACACTTCTCGAATGTTAGCCTCCCTCCTTCAGGTTCACTACAGCTTTTTACTCACAAGATTTCACCTGTTGTATTCACAAGTCTAATTGGGGGTCATTAGGAGCTTGCTGGTCTGGATACAATGGTTCCGGTAAGCTTGCCGGTACCGTTGTATCCGTACCAGCAAACTCTGAGTTGTGCTCGCAGGTGCCTTTCATTCCGCCAGGTCTGACCTGGCGGAATGAAAAGCACCCGCAAGCACAGCTTGCCTGTAGCACCGGCACCGTAATGATCGGTGCCGGTGCTACAGGCATCCCCATTCCCATTGAGTCCTATGGGGCTCAAATGGGAATGGGGATCACCCGATGGCGGCACCCGTGGATGGGCAATTACCGGGTCCGGCTGGGCCGTAATAACCCGATAATTGCCCATTCGTGGGTGCCAGAAGTTTTTTAAAGTTTGGAGGTAGCCTGCAAGTATTACAGGCAAGGCTATCTCCAAACTTGTAATGAGGCACAATGTCTTTTTAAACAATCTTACAATATTTCACTGTGGACATCCCTCCGTCGGTTTAAACTCTTGTTACCACAATGTTCATGGGGTTATCGTATTTCACCCTGTTCTGCAGACATCCCTCAGCCGGGTTCACATTTGCCATTTACACTGTTCACTTTGTTTTATCACAATACAAGATTTACTTTCCTCAGCTTTCCTCTTGATTACGGGTCAAAGACTTTTGACTGTACAAGGGGTTTTATTCAACCCTTGTATAACCACTTTGTGCGTTTAAGTTGGGCTCTCCTAGGGCCTTCTGGTATCAGTAGTTTCAGCAAAAAGGGCGCCAGCCTGTCAACTGGGTAATCTTCCTCCTCTGATTTCCACAGATCCCCCTCCTGCGCACTTGAGCTGAAGTCTTCTGTAGTTGACTTTGACTTCTTCTTCCACAAGATTCCTCCTTTTTTTTAATGTGATATGACCTGCCACGGTAGAAAGCCACTGTGACCGCCAAGAGATGGAACTGTCAGCTGGCCCCTCCCGGGACGGCCCAGTTAAGGTGGGGAAAAGCCAGAAGGCACAAAAAAACCCTAAGCAGAATAGGAAGGTTCCCAGTATCCGGCTTCTCTCGAATTCCAATCTTCTTAGATGCCAGAGGATTGGTTCCTCCACAAGCTGCTTGAAATGCTTGTCTGGTGGAATATGCATTCCGGTATGTATGGAACACAAAATGGCAAAGTCCAGCAAGGAAGGAATGGAAGAGATTACCCTAGAGTGTCCACAAAGAGAAAGAGGCTACAGCGGACCACAGGAGAGGGCGAGCCGGGAGGAAAGCAACTGGCCACGGGAGAGTGCAGGAGCAAGGAGGATGACCATCAAAAGAGAACGGGCGCTAAAGGAAGCCAGGAGAACAAGAGAAGGAGCCGAGAGGGGAAGAGAGGCAAGGTAAGGGGGAAGACCAGAGCGCAATGCGATCCGCATGAGTACAGAGCAAAGCAGGGAAGAGCTGCCAGAGGAGCGGCAGAGCGTAGAAAGGAGTCACGTCAGACACGACCCGGAAAGAAAGACAAGGGAGAGACAGAAGTGCCCTGTGCACAAAAAAAGGAATACTCGCAGCGTGGAAACCCAAAGAGCAAACCGCAGTAGTGGATTCCCACACGCCGACCACCGGGTGGAAAGGAAAAAAGTATCTCCGGCCGGCTGCCATTTTGCAAGCCACTAGACCGCTACCCAACAGAACAGAAGAAATGTAGCAGCACTGTTAATGGCAACGGACGCGCCAGCGATCCCACAGGTGCCGTCCCACCTGGCACATGACAGTATGCCCCCTCCCAGAACAGATCTCCCCAGGTTTTCCGGGGTGATTCTGGTGAAACAGGCGCACCAGCCTTGGCGCATGAGCATAGGATCTAGGCTCCCAAGAGTCCTCAGAGGATGGGAAGCCCTTCCAACTCACCAGATATTTCGACGACCCCTCCTGTAATGAGAGTCGCAGATTGAGGAGACGTCATACTCCTCCGGAGCAGGAGTAGAAACACAGGGAAGTCTGTCGACTGGAATGGGGCCAGAGCCCTGTGCTACTGGGCGCAAGAGGGATGTGTGGAACACCAGATGTATACGATCTAGACTCTTAGGCAGTCTAAGCCGATACACCACTGGATTGATCTTGGCGATAGGGACCGAGAAAGCGGGGGGATTATTTAGTAGGGTGGACCCAACTGGGTAGGTATCTTGTTGATAGCCAAACCTTGAAACCCACATTCCACTCAGGACACTGCATGCAATGGCGGTCTGCCTGAGCCTTGTATCGACTGTGTGCTTCTAGCAGGATTTTCTTGGCTGTGTCGTGTGCAGAGGCTATCTCAGCCAGGTTGGATTCGATGGCAGGAATGTTAGCGGGATATACCTTGGTCAGAAAGATGCTACAGGGTTCAGAAGAAAGGAGAGATACCTATTGCCGAATGCACTGTGTTGTTATATGCGTGCTCCGCTGTGGGTAAAAGGGAAACCCATTTGTCTTGGTGTTGATTGATATAGCAGCGGAGGTACTATTCTAAAGTAGCGTTGAGACACTCAGTATGTCCATTCATCTGCGGTTGAAATCCCAATGAAAGAGCCCTTTCGATGCCTGGTCTGTTACACAGTGCCTTCCAAAATCTGGACGTATACTGGCATCCTCAGTCTGAGACAATCTTGTCCGGCAGACCGTGTAGACGGAATATATCTCTAATGAATACATCAGCCATTTCCGACGCCGATGGTATTCCTGACAGAGGAGAGAAATGGGCCAGCTTAGAGTAGGAGTCGACAGTGACCATGATACACGAACAGCCCCGGGACACTGGTAGATCAACAATAAAATCTGTCGAAATCTGGAACCAGGGTCTGGTGGGAACCGGCATCTGTTCCCGTACACCAATGGGCGTTTGGATGCGTGCCCTGCTTCTGGAACAGACAGGGCAAGCCTGGCAATACCGGTCCACATCTGCGGATATCGTACGCCAGAAGAAACTGGGGGAAACGAGATCGGTGGTGCCCTTGATACCTCGATGTCCATCAGTGACATTGTCATGGCACCAGTCCGTGACCATTTGCTGTAAAGATGGGGAGGGTACAAACAACTTCTGGTCGATGAACTGTAAGCCGTTCTTCTGTTCCACTCGGTGTTGTGGAACTCTGGGTATAGTAGTAGTTCAGACGGAAGCAGAGGCCTTCTTGACGTCCTGCAGAAAGGTGGATAGCTGTCCTATGATTAGATTCCTCCAAAATATGGTCTCTGTGTGATGATCAGAAGGGGAGTCCAGGGTCCACCTGCATGAAAGGGCATCAGCCAAGATGTTCTGGCTGCCGGGTATGTAGGTGATGTGGAAGTCGTATTGATTGAAGAAATAGGCCCACCTGATCTGTCTTGAGTTGACACACTCCATACCTCCGAGTACCTTGAGATTCTTGTGATCAGTGTGGATGGTGAAGGGGAAGCTCCCTCCATACAACAGGTGTCTCCACCCTTTGCATGCGATTTTGATAGCCAATAGTTCTTTTTCTATCAGAGAATAATTCCGTTGGCTTGTGGTGAGTGTTTTTGACAGGTAAGGCACCGGATGCTCCATACCTTCCTTCTGTAACAATACAGCGCCCACTGCACCAGCAGAGGCATCTGCTTCGACTAGGAAGGGACAGGATTGGTCGGGTTGGCATAGAAAAGGTGCTGAGCAAAACAGTTTTTTTTATGACCAAAGGCCTCGTCAACAGCTTCTGTCCACTTGAAGAATAAGGCCTCTTTCTTGAGTAGTGCCGTGATGGGTAACACTACCTTGGAAAAGTCAGTGATGAATTTACAGTAAAAGTTTGCCAATCCTAACAACCTCTGGATTTCTTTTACTGACTTCGGGATAGGCCATGCTGGGATGGTCCATCTTTATGCCTTTTTCTGAGAGTGTGAATCCCAAATATGCTACTGCGGAAACCCTCAAGGAGGCATTGTTCAGGCTTGACCAATAACTTATGCTCTTGCGGACGAAGGAGTACTGTCCTGAAGTGCTCTGTGTGCTCTTGGGGGGTTCGGGAAAACACCAGGATGTTGTCCAAGTACACAATAGTATTCAAGAAAAGAAAATCTGAGAATATGCGGTCCATAAACCGTTTAAACACAGCGGGGGCGTTGACAAGCCAAACGGCATGACCTTATATTCGTACAAGCCATAGGGTGTACGGAAGGCCATCTTCCACTCGTCCCCGCTTTGTATGCAAAGCAAATGATATGCGCTACGAAGTTCGAGCTTGGAGAACATAGTAGCCCCCTGGACTGTCTAGAGTATGTCCGAAATGAGTTGCATAGGCTCCCTATCCCTCACTGTGACCTGGTTCAATCCTCTGCAGTCAATACAGGGTCTTAATTCCTTAGAATCACGTTTGGGAATTAAAAATAACGACGGCCCTGCCGGGGAGTTGGAAGACTGTATGGGACCATTTTCCAAGTGTGCGTCCAGTTAAGTTCTCAAGGCTTTCTTCTCAGTGAGGGATAACGCAAACGTGCACCTGAATCAAACTAGTGCCTCTGAGACCAGCTCTATGGCACAGTCCTCCAGGCGGTGTGGAGGTAGGTCCAACACCGCTTTGTTGACAAATACTTCCTTGAACTCCAAAAGTTCTGGAGGAACACAACAAACACCTCTGGATATGGTTGGCTTGGCAGGTGTGCTGTTCACCGTCTCTCTGGCTGTATCCAGAAGATAATGTTGCTGACAATATGATGAACTGAATGCCATGGTGTTTGTGGCCCAGTCTATCGTAGGGTTATGCCTCCTGAGCCAGGAAATTCCGAGTATAACAGGAAAATGTGCTGCTCGTATAATGTCAAAAGTTAGTCTTTCGGTGTGATGCAACACCTTGACAAGAAGGGTTTCTGTGGAATGAGTGATGGGACCAGAAGTGAGAGGTGTGCCATCCACCCCTTCCGCCTTCTGATCTTCTTGTCTAAGATGACGTAAACCGTTTTTGTTAGCACATAACGTATCAATGAAATTTCCGGCCGCACCACAGTCAATGAGTGCCAGAGTATCAATGGTCTGGTGATTCATCGTAATCTGCAGAGTGATGACCATGAGACGGTTGTCTTCATTACCAGGATTGGGAGCCACTGTGAGTGAGACATAGGGACCGCTGCTAGACATACCTCGGATACCCGTCCCTGTTAGGTCTGAGGTTGTGCTTTTCCCGCCCACCTTGGAGGTACTTCCGGGCAGGCCCGAAGGAGATGGCTATCAGAGCCACAATACATGCATAGCCCTGACTCCGTCTGTGTTTTCTTTCTTCAGGGGTCAGCGGGGGCTCTGGCAGAATCGATTTGCATAGGTTCATCCCTGGATTGACATTGGAGGAGGAGGGTATGCCACTGTTGACTGCGCCATGGGAGCCTTTCCTTTCCTTCTCTCCGATCTCCGTTCTCCTAGTCGGTATTCAAATCTGTGAAACAGTGGAAAGAAGATCGGAGAAGTTTGCAGGTCGAGGCGTCCTTGATAATTTGTCCTTTAATTCTTCTTTTAGACCTTGGCAAAAGATGGCATACTGGGCCTGTTCAGGCCACCCTGCTTCGTAGCGAGGCATTTAAAGGAGGTGATGTAGGAGAGTAGGTCGCTTGTTCCCTGATGAATGTCCAGAAGCTCTTCACATGCCACATAAGTGGTTTCTGGGCGCTCAAAAGCTTGCCTAAGCAGGTTAAGGAGTCCATTGTAGTCGCGAAGTACCTGATTATTGCTGGTCACCAATGGTGTGGCCCGTGACAGGGCGTTCCCTATCATGTTTGAAACCATGAAGCCTACACGGGCGTATTCAGCTGCATAGGTGTGTGGGCAGAAAGCAAAGTAGACCATGCAGTCTTCGATTAACTCTTTTATGACTTTTTGGTGCTCCATCGAACTTACCTGAAGAGAGGGTCATGGGAGGTAGGTCAGCTGGGTGGGGATCCCGTCCAGACATAAATTGTCATAGTACAGAATTCTCTGCCTTTAAATTCTGGACTTCAAGTGTTAAGCCCTGTACAGCTGCCACCAGTTCTTGTACCTGTTCGGCCATGGCCATGGTTTCTTTCGGGTGTTGCACACTGTCAACTGGGTATCTTCCTCCTCTGATTTCCACAGATCCCCCTCCTGCTCACCTAAGCTGAAGTCCTCTGTAGTTGACTTCTTCTTTCTTCTTCTTCTTCCACAAGCTTCCTCCTTTTTTAGAGATGGAACTGTCAGCTGGCCCCTCCCGGGACGGCCCAGGTAAGGGGAAAAAGCCAGAAGGCACAAAAAAAACCTACGCAGAATAGGAAGGTTCCCATGTTCCGGCTTCTCTCAAATTCCAATCTTCGTAGGTGCCAGAGTATTGGTACCTCCACAAGCTGCTTGAAATGCTTGTCTGGTGTAATATGGGTTCCGGTATGTATGGGGCCACCAGGCCCCCACTCATGTCCCCCTGCACCCCCACACCCCAGCATCCAGGGGCACCCTCCACCAGACCCCCACTCCTGTCTCCCTGCTCCCCCACCCCCCTGCATCCAGGGGCACCCTCCACCAGGCCCCCACTCATGTCCAACTCATGTCCCCCTGCACCCCCACCCCCCAGTACTGTAGGGCACCCTCCACCAGGCTCCCATTCCTGTCTCCCTGCACCCCCCCAGCACTGTAGGGCACCCTCCACCAGGCCCCCACTCCTGTCTCCCTGCACCCCCACCCCCCAGCACTGTAGGGCACCCTCCACCAGGCCCCCACTCCTGTCTCCCAGCACCCACACCCCCCAGCATCCAGGGGCACCCTCCACCAGGCCCCCACTCCTGTCTCCCTGCACCCCCACCCCCCTGCATCCAGGGGCACCCTCCACCAGGCCCCCACTCATGTCTCCCTGCACCCCCACCCCCCTGCATCCAGGGGCACCCTCCACCAGGCCCCCACTCCTGTCTCCCTGCACCCCCACCCCCCAGCATCCAGGAGCACCCTCCACCAGGCCCCCACACATGTCTCCCAGCACCGCCACCCCCCAGCAGTGCAGGGCACCCCCCACCATGCCCCCACACATGTCTCTCAGCAGCCCCAACCCCCAGCAGTGCAGGGCACCCTCCACCATGCCCCCACACATGTCTCCCAGCACCCCCACCCCTCAGCATCCAGGGGCACCCTCCACCAGGCCCCCACTCATGTCCCCCTGCACCCCCACCCACCAGCAGTCAGGGGCACCCTCCACCAGGCCCCCACTCATGTCCAACTCATGTCCCCCTCACCCCACCCCCCAGCACTGTAGGGCACCCTCCACCAGGCCCCCACTCCTGTCTCCCTGCAGCCCCATCCCCAGCACTGTGGGTCACCCTCCACCAGGCCCCCACTCATGTCTCCCACCCCCCCCACCCCCAACAGTGCGATTTGCCTGGGTACCTTTATTTCAGGGATGCGCGGGTAGTCTTACACGCGATTTCATCAGGGTACGTGTATTATGGGTCCGCGTGAACTACCACACGCGATATCAGCAGGGTACGTGTATTACGGGGTTCGTGGGAAGTTCCACACGCGATTGCCCTGGCTACGTGTATTTCGGGGTGCGCGGGAAGTTTCACACGCGAATTTTCAGGGCACGTGTATTTCGGTGTGTGCGTGAAGTTCCACACGCAATTTCAGCAGGGTACCTGTACTCCGGGTGCGCGGGAAATTCCACACGCGAATCCAGCAGCCTACGTGTATTTCGGGGGTGCCGAGGAGTCCCACACGTGAATTGGCCGTGTGTGTCCTCCCAGCTGTTCCCTCTACACCCTCCACGGCCCCTGTAGGCGGCCCACACCACAGGGGACTCTCCTGCACCCCTGCACATGTCCCGCAGGTAGCCCATCCACCATGGCCATGCCCCCCAGCCAACCCACATGTCACCTTGCACTACTGCCCACCAACGCATGTCTCCCAGCACCCCCACCCCCCTGCATCCAGGGGCACCCTCCACCAGGCCCCCACTCATGTCTCCCTGCACCCCCACCCCCCTGCATCAGGGGGCACCCTCCACCAGGCCCCCACTCATGTCTCCCTGCACCCCCACCCCCCTGCATCCAGGGGCACCCTGCACCAGGACCCCACTCCTGTCTCCCTGCACCCCCACCCCCCAGCATCCAGGGGCACCCTCCACCAGGCCCCCACACATGTCTCCCAGCACCGCCACCCCCCGCAGTGCAGGGCACCCTCCACCATGCCCCCACACATGTCTCCCAGCACCCCCACCCCCCAGCAGTGCAGGGCACCCACTGTCAGGAATCTGTGGAAAGGCCGAGGACAGCGCTTGGTGCTTGGCAGGAGGAGATAAACTACATTTCCCATTAGGCTTTAGGAAGAGTGTAGTTCTCCTCTATCGCGCGCGGCACCAGCTGCTCATTAGCAGCAACTGTTAAAACCCGCCGCCGCCCGTGCCTCGGTGCAGGTAATTACTGATTATCAGCATGGGCGGCAGCAGTGTAGGAGCAGGCATGTGGGAGCATATCCGACGCCGAAGGACTTATTGAGCTTCCCTTCTCCCCGGGCCTCGACGGTAATGCTGAAGAACACCAGAAAGTCTGTCGCGGGCTGCGGCGGTGAAGTGGTTCTTACTACCCGGTGTTGGGCATCGCTCTTCAGGGTCCGGATGTCCTCGTGAGGCATCCGGGCCATCAGTTAAGTGTTTTTGGACCTCGGTGCTTACATACTGGGGTTATAATATGTTGATGTTCATGTAGTGATTTATTATCCAATATGCAGTGAGTGTGTGAGGTAACACGCTCTAGGATACACGTCCCACTTGATACACGCCATGTGAGAGGAAACATGTTATAAGAACTCAGGACTGATAAAACAGTGCCCAATGGGCAGATTATCCTAATGTGTATGTAATTGGAATAAGTCTTTGGAGTCCACTTATCACAAGGGCCTGTTATGTGTTATGTTTGGTCCCAAGACTCTGTTTGTGGTTTCATTGTGCCCAACGGGCCATGTGTCTTGTACCTTCATGAAAGGGACAACCCTTGTTTGTGCCATTTGTGTCTAAACCATGTTACGTTCAAGGTCTGTGTTCTAGGTTATGTTTGTGATATGCAAAGTGAAGACTTGTAAAGCCACCATGGTTATAATTTAGCAGGTTTACTTCAGGAATAAGAGTTTAGGCTAGGTGATTTAGAATTACGGTTTCAGGTACATGAGGATTTGCTGTTGTATGTATTGGTTTGTTATGTTCCCCTCCTTTCCTTTGTCACTCCATCCCCTTTCCCTAACTCCATCTTCCCCCCATTGGCTGCCACGTGGCTCCCTGTGATATACGTTCAGGCGCCCGTGCCAACCACGGTGGGAGGGGTCAATCTATTTGGCTTCTGTGGTTCGGAGGAGGGGATCGAGATCCCTACTCCATATAAGTTTGACACCCTCCACCATGCCCCCACACATGTCTCCCAGCACCCCCACCCCCCAGCATCCAGGGGCACCCTCCACCAGGCCCCCCCTCATGTCCCCCTGCACCCCCACCCACCAGCAGTCAGGGGCACCCTCCACCAGGCCCCCACTCCTGTCTCCCTGCACCCCCACCCCCCAGCACCGTAGGGCACCCTCCACCTGGCCCCCACTCCTGTCTCCCTGCACCCCCACCCCCCAGCACTGTAGGGCACCCTCCACCAGGCCCCCACTCCTGTCTCCCAGCACCCACACCCCCAGCATCCAGGGGCACCCTCGACCAGGCCCCCACTCCTGTATCCCTGCACCCCCACCCCCCTGCATCCAGGGGCACCCTCCACCAGGCCTCCACTCATGTCCAACTCATGTCCCCCTGCACCCCCACCCCCCAGCACTTTAGGGCACCCTCCACCAGGCCCCCACTCCTGTCTCACTGCACCCCCATCCCCAGCACTGTGGGGCACCCTCCACCAGGCCCCCACTCATGTCTCCCACCCCCCCACCCCCCAGCAGTGCGATTTGCCTGGGTACGTGTATTTCAGGGGTGCGCGGGTAGTTTTACACGCGATTTCATCAGGGTACGTGTATTATGGATCCGCGTGAACTTCCACACGCGATATCAGCAGGGTACGTGTATTACGGGGTTCGCGGGAAGTTCCACACGTGATTGCCCTGGGTACGTATATTTCGGGGTGCGCGGGAAGTTTCACACGCAAATTTGCAGGGTACGTGTATTTCGGTGTGCGCGTGAAGTTCCACACGCGACTGGCCTGTGAGAGTGGGGTACGTGTATTCCAGGGGTGGGCGGGAATATTTACTCGCAACTGGGCCTGGGAGAGCGTGTTACGTGTATTCCTGGGGTGGGCGGGAAGATTTACACGGTCGCCTACAACGCGCCAAAAAAAAAGGTCCAATCCGGAAACACGTACGCCAGCATGAAGCAGGCGCACGTCCCGCGCAGCATAAAAGAGTGCGCAAACAACGAACAAGCTCAGACGCCAGGATGAATATACCGTTCCTAGCAACAGTGGCCGAGGGATACCGCAGGAGGAGGAGATGGATAGTCAGGGCCAGAATCTTCACACCCTGAACCAGCCTATTTGTTATGCCTGATGACCAGGTGTATGGGAGGTACAGGTTTCCACCACACATAATACTCGACCTGGTCAGTGAGTGGGAGGATGACCTCACATCACCCACCCTGTGCTCCTAAGCACTCAGCCCCCTGGAGAAGGTCCTCAATGTACTGCACTTCTTGGCTACTGGATCATTTCAGCGGACAAGTGCCATAGTGGTGGGAGGGTGTCACAGGCCACGCAGTCACAGTGCCTACACCAGGTGTTGGCCATCATCACTGCACGCCCATCAGTCCGCAGGCACATATACCTGCCCAGAACACCTGCAGAAAGGCAGGCTGTCAGCCAGGATTTCTACAGGGTGGCACAATTCCCCAAAGTGCTAGGTGCCATTGATTGCACCCATGTGGCTCTACGTCCCCCCAGGGCATCTGAGCACATCTATAGAAACCGCAAGCACTGGCATTCCATCAACATCCGGGTAGTATGTGATGCCAACGGAATCATCACCTCAGTATATGCCAACTATCCAGGGTCCACCCACGACAGCTTCATTTACAGGATGTCAACCCTAAACCAGGACATGGAAGCTGGGCGGCATGGCGATGCATGGCTGCTTGGTGAGTATAAATGCCACAGCACACGCATGCATGACAGATACAGAGGTAATGTCACTACCCCACTAATGATCCCCATCACCACCTCCCCAGGGGACAGTGCCTACCCTCTGAGCACCCACATGATGACGCCAATTCGGAACCCCATCACGCCTCCCGAGGTAAGATACAACACAGCCCATATTGCAACACGGGGCATAGTGGAGTGCACATTCGGAGTGCTCAAGTCACGCTTTCGCTCCCTTGACCGTTCTGGCGGGCAGCTGTTATACGCTCCCCCAGTAGTGTGCAGGATCATAGTGGCAGCATGTGTCCTGCACAATGTTGCAACACGCCGGGGCCTGGCTGTGGACATGGTGGTGCCCCCACATCCCCAACCACATGCACGCCCGCTGCGCATAGGAGGGGAAAGGGCACGGTGTGAGGCAGCCCGTACGCAGCTGGTGGCAAATTACTTCACATAGAAATCACACCCCTGTGGAGTGCACACAGCCCTGGCACATACCATCTGACAATCAATGATGACAAAATCTGAAAATTATGATGAATTAAGGGACAGTCAACTGTCAGAACCATAGCAGCCTGAGATTGTTCATCTGGAAGTGTCACAATGTGTGCATCCCTACCTACACAAACACCACCAATGCAGTGTCATCAAAAGACACACTTCTATGCTGCAAAAATGAATACTCACTTTCAAAATACAACATGAGAACAGTGCCATGTCACCCAACCCCTCCCTGGCACTGCCACACAACACACCATGGCATGTCATGCTATGTGAGAGCTAACAAATGAATCCCCACAACATGACCCAAGTGCCACAAACTACAGTGTCCCTAATGGAAACTGGCCACACATGAAATACTCACAGTAATGCAGGACCAACAACACACATTACCAAATACTTACCAATAATACTAATCACCTACACAACCTCCAACCTACCATAAACATGACAGTACAGACTTAAAAAATTGGTAGCCTCACTACCTGATAATGCCAGCACTTCGAACACTTCCAACTGTACAGTGTTAGCGCCACGCAAAAGTGTAGGTGCACTGCTTACAACAAGGACTCCATTTCCAAAGTAGACCGCCTTGTGAAGACATGACAAATGGACCTGCAAATTAGGAGGATGAGATGGATGCAGAGGCACATATCAATACACCATGCAGTGTACAATACAACAACAATATGCACTAGGAATGTATACACAGTATTGACTACAGACTGCCCACACATCAAATGGGAGTCCAACGTCACTGTGTAAGTCAATGTCACTTGGGCACACCCTTTGCAAGCCCATGGAAACGGGAAGCAGGAGGGGTGTGTGTCACACAAACCCAAGCATCTGACCCAAATTCAGGACAAGCCTGCATGTGCCCAGCCACAATACAGTGTATGCCCACGGGAGCCACACAAGGCAACACACTGTCCAAAAAATCCAAAATCAAAAAACAAAAATCAAAAATGGCCATGAATGGGCCTGGGGGTGTGGGGGAGGCCACCCAGGAGGTCCGAGGACAGGGTGCACACCAAAACCCACCTGTGTGGATCTTGCGAAAAAAAAACACCTCCATGGGCTCATGGCCTGCACGGCTACCCGATTGTGAGAGATTCACTGCTGTCGCTCTCCTCACCCTCTGCAGCTGCATCAGGAGGTGGTGGCACTATGGGAGGCAGCCCACGCAAAGCCCTAGTCTGGTCCTCCATGGCAGCAAGCATGCGGGTGTGGAAGGTCTGGTTCTGGAGGATAATCGTGCAGAGGTCCCCATGCAACAACTCACGGGATGCCCAGACCTCCTCCCTAGTTGCCTGCATCTCAGCTGAGAGCGTACGTGTGAGCCGCTCCAGCTGCTGTTCTGTCCTCGTGTTAGTTGAAGCCTCAAGCTCAACAAGAGTTACCCTGAGCTGACGGAGTTCCACCCTCAGGGCTTCTCTGTGGCCCTGGGACTCAATAGAAATGGCTTCCCGCAGAGTCTCTAGTGCCGCCCGCCTGTCCCTGTTGGACGCCAACATGTCCTCCCTGTGTGACTGGCAAATGGAGTCTGTTGCCTGCTGTAGTTGTTCAATCAGCCTTTCTTAGGGGACAATGGAAGTGGCCACCCTATCCATGGCCTGAGCCATCATCTCAGATGATGCTGCCTGTTGGTTTGCCATACCGTATATGGATTGCTCGGATGCGGTATTGCCAGGTGGCGTACGGCCACCACGTCGGCGGGCACCACACCTGTCTGGGGCAAGGCGAACTGCGCCTTGCTGTGCCGGCACTGCCTGAGGCTGCAGGACTGCATTCCCCCTCTGATCTTGTGGCCCAGGAACAGGATCAGATGTTGCGGAGTGTGACCCTGCATCCGTAACCACCAAAGGCGGACCTACCAACACTGACATCCCCATTGAGGGTTCTACCCTTGGTGCAGGTGGGTTGGACAGTACAGAATCCCTCCCAGAAACACTTACCTGCGACGGCACATAGGTCTCATCATCTGAATCTACACCCTAAATAGAGCTCAGGGGAGGTGCACCCAGAGACACCCCTTGAGATGATAGTCTGCAGCAAGTGTGGGTTCTCACCCACCACCACACCACGTCCCTCACTGGTGCCCGGTCGGGCCTGAGACCCCTCCTGGGTCTGCACCATCTCCACAACCCCAGCAGTATCAAGTGTGTCATCCCCTGCAAAGACATGAAAGAAAAGAATTGGGAACAGGCATTAGCACCATGGCACACAATTAGGGCTGAGAAGCAACAAAAACAGTACTTCATTGACACTTGTCCCACATGACTATAACCCTCCCATGCATGCACCGTCACTGCGTATGAAGGGGAGGCAAATGGCACACATTGATGACACCAAGATGGAAGACCAACACATTTGCTGCATGCTGGCTAGCAGTGCCATCACACATTGGCCTGTGATTGGCATGTCCAATACACATACATGACACATGCCATCACACAGATGGCATGTACCATAGCCATGTCACACATGTGACAAGAGGACTGAGAAATGCCTAGTGAAAGTGGTGGAATGCAGACAATCAGCCTGAATGAACACAGAATAATACGCAACTATTTTGTGGCAAGATGACACTTCAAGGGCAACTGGCATGAGGTTGGGCTGAATGTCTACTGTTGCCAGAAGGGATACTGCAATACCCAAATCCTGGTGTGCAGAATGTATTGGATGAAGCACATGGGTGACCCAAACCAAAACCACTCAGGCACACACACCCTCACCTGGCACTCAATCAGAAGCCCTCACACACACACCATGCACATGGATGACACACACATGCATGTGCACTCACCGGACAATGCCTCGTAATCTGGCAGGTCTCCCACGCCTTGGATCTGTTCCTCCGTGACGTAGGTCCCAGCAACATACTCATGTGGAGTGAGTTCTATGTCCTCTGCTGGAGACCCACCTCCAGTCACTTGAGTTGCGGCATGACTTGAGGCCAGCTTTTTCTTTGCCCTGCGCTTCAGGTCATTCCAGCGCTTGTAGCAATCATTAGCTGTGCGCCTCACGAATCCAAGGGCACTTATGAGGTCCGCAATGGTCTGCCAGTGTGCCTGACGTTGTGCAGGTGTGGTCTTGCATCCTGCAGTAATCACCATTTCGCTGTCATGTGCGGACACATACTCAACAAGTGCATCAAGTTCGGCCTGATTGAAGCTAGGCTTCCTTGGTGGGCCGGACTGTGTAGCCGTGTCTGGGGCATCAGGTTGTGAGGATCCTGAGTGTCCTACGCCGCTCTGGACACTAGGGGCAGGAGCCCCGGTGGACTGTGGGCTAGGAGTGTGGGAATGAACACTCACCATGGGACTTGGTGCAGGCATTAGCTGAAGTGTGATGTAGTCAGGGGGAACGTCAGAAGGATGGACTGGGACCGACACTGTCCTGGCTGGGAGACTCAGAGCTGGGGTGGATGGAGCCGCAGCTGCCCCTGCAGCCTCCCCATCCTGCCTACTCGGGGCAGCAGATGACATAGCTGCCCCTGATCCACATGGCCTGGTGACACCAACGTGCACCGCCACACATGGCCTAGACCTGCTGACCTGGAAGTCAGCCATGGAGTCACCCTGTGCCAGGTCTGGTGCCACAATGGGCTGGTCCAACAAGGGCTGAGCAGGGATGGTGTCAGCCACATTACCCTCAACCAGGGGGTTATGGGTGTCCCTGACTGGTCACCCACACATGGGGGGCTAGGGGCACCCTGCAAGTCCCGGCCACGCCCCCTACCGTATCCACCACGGCCAACTCTTGTGGCTCGGCCACCTTTGCCGCCCTTACCGCGTGCTCGCCTCCCAACCATGGCACTGATGTTGCTGTGCGTATGGGAGTTGCAGTAAACTATTGTCCTGGGCAATTGGGGGTCAAAGGGGTAGGGTACTAGATGGAATTCGTACCCTAGTGCTCTAGCAAGGCTGTATGTGACCCCTGGGGGAAGATGACGGGTCACGCAACGCACAGGCACCCCAAAAAAGGGAGATAATGTGCACGCAACCCCTCCTAGACCACGTGCGTGGAAAAATAAACCTGCACTACGCTGGGGCACCCAGAAACACAAAAATGAACGTATGCATGTCACACGCAGCCTAGACTGACCTCTGAAGGGGTAGGCAACACATGGGGCAAGCACAGATGTTAAATACGTGCGCGACTCACCGTCTGCCAGGAAAAATCACGTGAAAAATACGCGCGTGTGCGCATTGGCAACACCCCCACCAAAAGAAGAATTGTACGCTGTCTGAGGAGACAGGACAACAGGAGAAGTGAACGCTGTTTAAGGAAACAGGCCCAGCAAAAAGACAAAAAGACAAAAAGTTGTCAGAGGTAACAGGGAGTATGAACTTGGAACGCCGTGAAGTAAATCGCGTGTGAACCTATAAGAAGTACAGATTTCACCCACTCGCTCTCCACGAAAAGCACGTACAAGGAAATGGCGTTCTACACGTACCTTTTAAACATGCCCACACGTCCAGCGTCACTTCCGCGTGTACGCGCTACGGCCCTATCCTCCAATTACACGAGCTGACACTCTGACGTGCAGTCATAGGGAAACGCCCGTGCACGCACGTAACAGATGCGCATACGCGCTGAGGCCCTTTCCACCAATTGCACGCTATGACACTCTGACGTGCTTATTTTTTCTACGCGCCGTGGAAAATGCACGTGCGCGTAATGTCATAGACGCGCCTACACGCTGGGGGCCTTTGGGCCAATGAATTTGCGTACGTGTGCTGATGCGCTTACGCGCTAAGGCTCTTTCCTCGAATTACACGCAGACGTGCTTGATTTTCACGTGCCAAATCACTCCGTATCAAGCTGGCCACGCGTAAGCACACGGAAGACCACGCTCCTGCCCAGAAGGCTGAATTACTGCCCCCCAGAGCTCCCACCTGCCATCTGCTGCTGCCTGATTGCCTACTGGCCACGTGCCCTGCCATTTGCTGCCTGCACATCAGCCAGGGGTGCTGTTGCTGTGACCACCCCTGCTGGAACCGAAGACTCCCGACTGGGATTCCATCGCTCCACAGACCAGCCCCAGGACCCAGTTGCCCACCCACTCCTGCCTCTGGGGTTGTCATGTCGGGCACTGCAACATCTGACACCACTGGCAACCCCCAGCCAGAGAGGCAGAGGGCCACCAGCTTCACTGCCACCGAAGTTGGTGTCCTGGTGGAGCAAGTCCTGGGGCAGTATGATGCCCTCTTCGGAAGTTTGCGCGCCGACAAGGAAGGACGGACTCGGATCTGGACGGACATCGTGGCTGCCATCAACGCGGAGGGGGTGGCAGTCCGACTATTCCATCATGTCAAGAAGCGCTGGGAGGACTTCAGGTCCAGGACCCTCAACAAGGCCCGGCGCCTCTTGAAGGCAGCGGATGCTAAGGGGCCACTTGTCGGAAGATCAAATGAGGGTCCTGGAACGCATATCCCCAGCGCTCCACGTCCAGGTCCTTGAGAGGCAGACCCATCTGGAGTCGAGCGGTAAGTGGCCAAGCATTGCTGTGTGAGACAGGGCATGTTGCAGTGTGCTGGTTGTCTGATACTTGCCTGTATGTGTGACATAGGCCATGTACGCGTGTGTGTGTGTGTGCAGGGACATCATGGTCATGCATTTGAGAACAGTAATGTGTGAAGCACACGGTTGGTGTATGTGTTTAAATGCAACATGGGGAGCCCTATGCGGAATGGAGACATGAGAGCATGCCAGTCTCTGTTCCTGGACATGGGTGGGGGTGAGGGATGGGTGCTGATGCCATGTGCATGTATGGTGTCCATGTCTGTGTGTCTGACCTGCGTGTCTGTGACTTGTGAATGCCATGGATGCATGACA
The DNA here is from genome assembly GCF_040938575.1 of Ambystoma mexicanum. NCBI lineage: Eukaryota > Metazoa > Chordata > Amphibia > Caudata > Ambystomatidae > Ambystoma > Ambystoma mexicanum. Next base: position 845,295,961 of record NC_090938.1, read on the forward strand.
CATGTCTGTGACAATGTTCAGAATCACTGATGCAGCCTAGTTTTCCCTGCATCCACTGTGTCTGGGGTGTACGAGTCCAGATGGATGAAAGTACGGTGAAGTGTGTGCATGCGATAGGCATGACCCATGATGCATGTGAGTTCATAAACAACATTGTATGTTTCAAGAGTCCCTTGGACATGTTTGCTAATGTCCATAGCATGCGCCATGCCTGTTACTGCATGTGTTTTGCCTGCACTGACCCATGTGTTGTGGGGGGACATGATGGAAGGGATCTTTGACAGTGCCACTCATCTGCTATTGCTTCCTGTCTAGGGGACCATTGTACAGTACCCTGATGCTTGTGTTCTATGTCTCCCTCTACACAGTGCAAAGTGAAGAAGAGGGCGGAGACGGTGCTGTGGAGCAAAGCGGCGGGGATGCCCCCACGGCTTCAGCGGAAGGGGTGGGTGAGCCTCCACAGGGGCTTGCAACGGCAGAAGACGGGGTGGAGCCATCCAGGTTGGTGGTTTCCACAGAGGAGGAGGAGGCCGCTACTGAGCCGCACATGGGGCCTGGTGGGGGCATCCCTGCTGGTGCAAGTGGTGCAGTCCAGGGGCAGGAGGCAGCAGAGGTCGCCGTGGAGGTGCCTGTGCATGTCACTGTCCCTGACACTTTGACTGCACCACCGTGCACCAGCAAGGATGCCCCGTCCCAGGCCCGTTCGCAGGTAGGGGGGATGTCCATGTCATCTGACTCCCCTCCACCTGCGGACGAGGGGACCCCTGGCCGTATGGAGAAGGTCCTGATTGGTGTCGCGTTGCGCACCGGTGTCATTCGTGATGAGGTGCGTGCTTCCCGGGGGGAGCACGCACGTCATCACGAAGAGCACCGTGCCAACGTGGCCCAGTTGGGAGTGGCCATGGTTGGGGGTTTCATACATGTGTCGGGCACTCTGGCGACCCTCTCCTCTGTGGAGGCTATGCGCCAGTCGTTCTCCATGCCGTCTTTGTTAAGCGGAAAACCTGTGCAGTTACCTCTGGGACCACTGCAAAAGATTTAGGCTTACAGGTGTTGGCAGTAAACCCACTTGGTAGCTGTCTGTACCACACAGATTCACCTGGTAGCTGTGGCTGAGCAGTCAGACATCTCTCAAGAAAAGTTAGGCAGTATGTGGAGTATACAAAATAGGACAATTTACACAGTAGAACAAGCAAACACGGAACAGAGCTTGGGTGTAAAGATATATAGGTATTTATTTATAACAACACATCTATGAAAAACACTCTGGCCCTAATACGGCAAACAACTTCAATTACAATTACTATAAGTAAATCAATCCCCCTAACAATAGTTCAACAAGTCTAGGTTCAACGGCACCACTTATTTGCAGACAGAGGTGAATGCTTTAACCTAGATGGCACTCTAGTATTCGTTAGGATGGGAGAGAAAAAGGCAGGGTATGAAATCAACTCGGTACCAACACTTTTACGAACAAATGCAAGGCAAGTAAGGCAGGGTCTACTGTAGATCGCAAAGTTCAGAGGCCAGGCCCACTCGGAGAGAGGCAAGGCGATATGTTCCAAAAAGTATCACAGTGGAAATGCACTTCGAATCTTTGTCGCAAATTGTTATAGAAAGGTTGGACCAGTTCAGAACAGAAAGTTAAGAAAGCTTGGAGGCGACCCAATGGAGAGGCGAGGATTAAGACACCTCACGCTACCCGTCACGAGGGAAGCCAGGCGGACACGGTACCTTGTATGTGGAGAGACAGCTCCGGCGGGGGCAGTTGTTCCTGGTGGTGGATGCAAGTCGGGGCTTTGCCAAGAGAAGAGATGATCTCGTCGTTGAAGGAAAGTTGAAGATCGTTGCACCACCAGGGAAGAGACCAGCCGCGGAGTGCTCCGTCACAAGGCACCACCTTTTGGTTGCGGTACCGTGGGTAGTGGCTATCCGGTTGCCGGGGTGCTCAGCACGGGCAATTCGACCACTACGTCCTGGAATGAAGAAAAAGCAAAGGGGACTGGTTGTTCCCACCAGTCAGGGGAAGAAGACTCTCCGGCGGGAGATCTCCTCTGTCGTCGGGAAGTGGTGAGTCGGTCAGCAGGGCTCCACCGGAGGTGTCGTCGTTGCAGGTCGGCTCAGCGTTACCCTCGCCGGATTCTTAGGTCCTGTGGCGACTTCTAAAGATCCAGTCCCAAAAGCCCTGCTTTTATGCAGAAAACCCCCATTCATTCAGCCTAGCTGTCAATCAAAACACGCTAAGTGGTGAGCGGGGTGGCTCACCACTTGGGCCAATCACACCGCAGTGCGACTTGAGTTGGCAAGGGAACTCAGTCCAGGGTGCCTAAACCCCCTACCACACCCCCTGTGGTGCCCAGACAGAATGGCACCCCTTTGGAGGGCTTCTGTGCAGAAGCCCGCCAAAAGTGGAACAAAGGGCTCAACCTTTGGTTTAGGAGTCACAGAGACGAACACAGACGCCATTTTAAAAACTGCCAGAAAATACCAACCGATAGACTTGTTTAAGACAAATAAACCGGTGGTATGTTAGAGATTAACGAGGAAAAGTATTAACCTCCAACAATGGGAAGAATCCCATAGAGTTATATTCGGGGTCGAATATAACAAGTAGTTTCCACTGCCACCAGCCAAAACTCGACAAGGGGGGACGGGGCAGTGCCCCCTCGAATAACAGACCCAGGGGTAATCGAATTACCCCTACTAGTACGTCCACAATAGGATGGTTTGCACTAGTTCTGTTAGTAAATTTAGGTCTAGTAAAGCCAATGGTGACTTTACATGCCCTGGGAGACAGTAGTCAGTCCCAGGGTATGGAGTCTAGGGTGGGGATCCTCTAGGACGCCCCAGTGTTACGGCACGGAGGGTGCGGTGTAACACACATAGCAAAACATATGAGACCCTATGGAGTAAAAGACCCCATAGCCCATAGAACACATTGGCCCTCATTACGACCCTGGCGGAATTCGGAAAACGATGGCGGAAATGCAATACCGCCATCGAATAGCGCTCGGTGCGACTATGACCCGTCACCGCAAAGTACGAAGCCATTAGCGACACCGTAGTGAACGCCAACGGTAACTGCACCAAGCACGCGCGCGCGCGCCATGCCAAACCGCAAACACCACCATGGCGCAAGGGTACGCCAATTCCGACCCTAGCGGACATGTACCTAACGCCATCAAGCATGGCGGAATGTACCATTCCGCCATGGTGAGAAGTACGGCATCGCAAATCAACCGTAAACGGCCCCACTGAGTGCCTGTACACCGCTCCCTGCCCACAAAGTACAACTCCCCGTAGGTGCAATGAAGTCACAATGCAACCAGTGAAATGTACAAGTCACCCATGCATGCCAACGAACAAAAGAAACACAAGAGGGGCCAATGGGAGCTGCAGGGCACAGATGGCACGAATACAGAAGCCATCCCAATGGACATGACCACAGTCCCCCACCAAGAAACGCACGCAAACACAGGCACCTGTGACCAGCAATATTCCGAGAATCACATCATTCCACCAGTCCACCTGGCTGACCGGCATCTGTTACACAAAACCCAATCCCCCGCCCCTGAGCATGACAACATTCAAACTGTCATATTGGCAGCCCCCATCCCTGACCACACGGGCTTCGTAGGCAAACGCGCCCAGTACAGTACCACGCAACTAAACTCCGAAGCTGGAACCCAATGCAGATCTCCTCACAATACATCGCCCCCCAAATAGGCACATGCCACATCACCTGCAAAGAAAAACGCTACACGGGCCAAATCAGAATAGTAATTTAATGCACATCAAAATCACCAAGCCCATACAGCCATCAGGCCATGAACTCCAAAACACTTTTCACCATTGTGGGCTGCATCCGCAAGAAATGACCAGCCACTACTTGTGTGACGCCCTGTTCCATCATGGTACACAGAGCCACATTCACGTACGAAAAGGCAACATGGAAGCGCACAGAACCGCAGGGCCGTCCCAATGGGGAGGCACTAGTCCAGCTGAAAGGCCGAAATGTTGCTCCGAGCCACCAGTACTGCGTAAGGGCATGTGGCCCATTGGCGATCGTCCCATAAGATCGTAATGCTGCTCCACTGATTAACACGAAGCAGCAGGTGTCGGGAGTAAAACCCATCTGCAGGAGTGGCATACAGATGGCAGTGGAAAAAGGGGAGGAGATACCTGTCAACCAAAAGAAAAGAAAAAGAACAGAATGGCCATCAGAACTACATTCCAACAACTCACTCCAATGATCACACTAAATCCACAGCCATATGCATGCTAGCCCACTCCAAAGGATCATCACCACCCCAAAACCACTTGCGACTCATAACCATCTATATCGAGGTGCAAACACCATCACGAACGAGTGTACCTGTGCATGCGTCTGTCAAAACAGAATCCATCAGATGGGAATGTTAACGTGCATGGACACAAGTGTCTGAGGGCGCGTCGAGACAGGGAGGGCTCAACAAGGCCAGATAGACGATGGTCCCACTATGGCAGCCCTGCATCACATAGCGTAGGGGAGGCGGATAGATCCCAAGAAGCCCTGTACATGGCAAACTCTGTATCAAATCACCTGCCCATGCATCCATTCATCATTCCCTCATCCCGGGATTAAAACGCCTGAATATTTACTCACATAACATTAGAAATATCCATTGAGTCTGTGCGTTATGCAGCCTGCAAAATCCACAGTGCCCCAGCCCGGAATTCCAGTGTAGTGAAGTAACATGTATTTGGGAACGTCCGGCCTCACCGCCCACGTCGCAATTGCGCATCCCAAACTATTCATATCAATCATTGCATCCTCGCCATGGCCCCTGTCTCAAGGACATAGAACAATAGTACGTTATATTTGCAGTCAGACCTGTGGGCATTTCCTCGCCGCTAGCTGAAAACCGAAAGCGCCGCCCTTCGAATTCCTCATTTGCAACATCACGTCGAAGAGGCATCTGTGGCCGTTTGAAATCACTAATTATTCCATCGAGTGCGGCTGTGTGTGAAAATGGCAACTGCCTTCACCCACAAATGGGACGCCCCGCCCGTCGTTGCAACTCGGTACAGTGATGCATGAGGGCCCACCGTTACTCGAGTACTACGTTCCACTGACCCTTCACAAGTCTGTTCGCGACTGCACAGATAGTATGTGAAACAATGGGACCACAGCAGGATGAACATATCTAACAATCTTACACGGCCATCGGGTACAAATACATGATTGCAATAGCAAGATGCCATTCCCCGAATTGCAGCGTTGTGCGCGGGACGTGCCCGGCCAAAGGGGAGAGCAGTTTGCACAGGTGGAATGAATCACCACAGGTGGAGGCCATACAGCCTGAAAACACATAAATTGCACAGCCAGTCTCCTCCCACAACCACACCGAAATGCTACCGGCAGGACTCGCGATGTTGGCCCTGGGGGACCTGATAGCACTGCAAGTACTCCAACTCCAAGAAGAAGACGAACACCAACTACAACCGGCCGCACGGAGGAGACGCAGGAGGAGGAGGAGGGCAAGGCAGGGCCAGCAAGGGCCGCCAGCACAGCCACTACCACCACGCAGGCAGCCCGCAATCCCACGCCTCCGAGCACATCCGTTCAACCTCACTGATGAGCAGATCCACACCCTCTACCGTTTGGACCGGGACACCATAACCGCCATTGTGGACATGACACAGGCTGACCTTGTCAGCATGATAGATAGCCCAACCGCCATCCCACCCCTACTGAAGGTGGTGTCTGTACTCCACTTCCTGGCCACAGGCACCTACCAGCACACAGTCGGACAGTTGCATGGCATTTCTCAGCCACTGTTCTCACGGACACTATTTCAAGTGCTCGATGCCCTCCTGCAGCACGCAGACGACTACATCTCTCTACCACGCTCGGAGCAGGAAATTACCAACACAAAGGTGGGATTCCATGCACTTGCCGGCATACCGGGTTGCATTGGTGCCATCGACTGCACCCATGTGGAATTGGTCGTCCCACATGCCATGGAGGCCCAGTACCGCAACCGAAAACAATTTCATTCCCTGAATGTACAAATGGTGTGTGACTCCAACAGGATCATTACACATTGTTGTGCCCGATTCCCTGGATCAACCCATGATTCTATGGTCTTGAGGAACTCTACAATACCACGCTACATGGAGCGACACGCAGGGAACAGATCCTGGCTACTCGGTGAGTCTCATTACATGCATGATTATGTGGGGTATGTGATTTGGCAATGACCTGGCAGGAAGGGGGGGGGGTGCGTACGTAGCAATGGCATTCCACATTATACGTTTTTCGTCCACATACAGGTGATGCTGGATATCCACTGAAGAGATGGCTCCTCACACCAGTCCGGAACCCACGGGACCAGCATGAGGAGGACTACAACCATGCCCACTCACGTACCCGTGTAGTCATTGAACAGGCATTCGGCCTACTGAAGGGTCGTTTCCGCTGCCTCAGCAGGTCTGGCGGGGCACTCCTGTACCGCCATGTGAAGGTTGCAAAGATGGTCATGGCATGTGTCATGCTCCACAACATGTGCGTACGTAGAAATGTGCCCATGCCCCCTGACGCAGAACTGCAAGCACCTGATGATGGTCATGATGAGGGTGGGGATGTGGCAGCACCTCATGGAGTCTGCGAGGCACCGGAGGCCCGTGACATTCGTCAGCATCTCATTGATGTATGCTTCTAGCACTCACGCCTGGTGGCTGATACATGGACACGGGACTCGTGGCACTGTGTGTGTCTGGGACATGCACAATATGGACTGTACGCCTATGATGGCCTAGTACACAAAGATCAATGTCCACACATCTCATTGGTTGATCGTGCACTGTTTATGGCATATGTGATATCATGTTAAACACCCTATCGACCCGCCACCCAAGTGAGCCCAACACACCCCCTCCACCCTCCTACCTCCCCCCCGAACACCAGTGTCCAAAGATGCTCATTGTCAGTGGGCTGTCGCTATTGCAAGCCCCCTCTGCGGGTATCAGGGGCACCCCTGCCTGTGGAGCGCAGGTTCCTCCCAGATCTACGTTGGGGGCTGCCCTGGACGGAACTTGCAACGGATGATGTGTCTGCCTGCTCACGTCCATGCATGTCCCTAAGGGTTTGCGAGAGCTCAGTGAGCACACGGCGCACTGCGGCAAGTTCGGCACATACGTCTTTGGACGTCGCATGCAGTTCCCCCCTCAGGCTCTCGGTGCTTCTCTCCATTTGGACTCTCAGGCTCTCGGTGCTACTCTCCATTTGGACTCTCAGGCTCTCGGTGCTACTCTCCATTTGTGCCCTTAGCGTCTCTGTACCTCTCTCCATTTCTGCCCTAAGTGTCTCAGTTGATGTTTCTATGTCTGCCTTAGTGCCCCCACATTCATCGGCATGGTCCTTGAGGAGCGTGGCCAGTTGCTGCTGTTGCACGATTAACTGGTCGAGGGACTGTTGCCTCTGCTGGGCCATGGCCATTTGCGGGGGTGTCACAGAGGGGCTGTTGTCCTCATGTTGCCTTGCCACAGGGCTTGTGGGGGATGGCCAGTCGTCGTCTTGTGGGTGCCCCTGCGTGGTATCCTCATGTTGTACGGGATGGGACAGACAGGGGGATTGGGACAGGTCATGGATGGATCTGACTTCGACATCCCCGTTTTCTGTGTCGGAGCATGCTGCCATCAATGGGGTGTCACCTATGGTGCTGCTGCCACCAGAGGCAGTGCCTTCTGTGGCATCCATTGGGGGGACCTGTGGTGGTGGTGTTGTGGGCATGCTGGCTGCTGGGGTGCCTGTTGATGTTCCCTCCTCTGTGCTGCCACATGATTTGTGCTGCTGCCGTGTCTTGATGCGTGCAGCTGAGGTGGAGGGTCTCTGGCCGTTGGTCTTGGCCCTCTTTGCAGGTGTGCTGGTAGGGGTGTCCTGTAGCTCGTCGTTTGGATCGGACCCTGTGGTGGAGTAAAGGAGGGCGAGGGTTATTGATGGGTCTGTGGGAATTGGAATGGCATTGTATCACATGCATTGGGGTGGTACCTGAGGGTGATTTGGGTCGGGGCCTTGGAGGTGCTTTCATTTGTGTGTGGAGTGAGGGTGCAGTTGTTTGGCAGCCTGCAGTTAGGGTGTGCCTGCTGCACGTGTAGTGCGTGTTTTAGGGGTTTTTAATTATTTATGTATTTATTGTGGGTTTTAACGTGCGCTATCAGGCCGATGTGTGTGGACGTTCTCCTGGACATGTGTTTCTGTTGCACTATGTGGACGCATGGTACTTCACATGGATGGACTGTGTGGATTTGGCATTGTTTTATTTGGGCCACCTACCTGATTCTTCGGATGTCTGCACTCCTTTCTCCATCCCTCCGACTCCCTCTATGCTCTCCATTCCGATGGTGGAGGCACATATTTCTTCCCAGGGGGTCAACTTGATGGGTGATTCAGGACCTCCCCCGGTGGCTGTGGCAATGTTGCGGTTGGCAGAGAGTATGCTGCGGACACGTATCCGCAGGTCGTCCCATCGCTTGCGGCATTGCTGTGGGGTGCGGGGTGCGGTCCCCACCGCACTTACCCGCTGTGCCACCAGAGCCCATATGGCCTTCTTGTTTGCAAGTGCCGTTCTGGTCATTTGCGTGGAGAAGACGACGGCAGCATTCTCCTGGAGGGTCTCTGTTAGCACGGTGAGTTCCTCACGGGAGAAGTGGACCTGCCGCTTGCGGTCGCACGCTTTCTTCGCTACTTTTCCCATTTTTCTTGGTTTCGCTAGGGTGGATGACGGGTTGGGGTGTGTTTCAGGGTAGTGATTTTAGTGGTTGTGTGGTTTTAGTGGTTTTATAGGTGTACGGCGGGATGTTTCCCGTTCCGGGCCCATGTTTTAGCTTCCGTTTCCGTATATTTCCGGTCACCGTACTTTCCGGTAGGCGCACACTGCGGTGACCGCTAAGAGGGGTGGCGGTATTGCACCTAGGGCGCCGTACAGCGGCGGTGTGGGCCGTTTTGGGGTCATTTCCGCCATCGCGGACTTTGCACTTCCGCCATGGCGTGGTGCTCGTGCCCGATGGGTCGGAATGGGCCGCACTTTGCTCCTTCGTGCAATGGCGGAAACGCTATTTACGCTGTGGCGGTCCGGTCAGTCACTTTCCGCCAGGGTCGTAATGAGGGCCATTGACACTTAAAGGAATTAACCACATTCATGTCCAAGAGTGGGAGAAAAAGAGTCTAACTCTTGGCAGGATGGAAAAAAACAAACTCCAGAAATCCAGCAAAGCTGCTGGGGGACTCACTAGGTTAGGAAATTCAGCCTAAACAGAGAATTCTCCCTAACAGTCTTCCGGCCCAGATGCCACCAGGGCCCCCTGTGGACCTGCCCCGACCAATGCAGCCAGCTCGGTGGGGATCCCATCCCTGCCACAGTCGGAAGTCGGAGGTCCAGCAGGGGTGGACACACCAGCAACTGGACCCCAGCAGATGGAGGATGTGACGGCATCATCGGGCAGGGCACGTGCACGACGGCGTCGGTGGATTCCATCAGCCTGGATGCCGTCGTGCTGGCACAGGCAGTTGCGTCGGAGGCAGCGGCAGGCTCGACATGGGAGGCATCATGGCTTGGGGCCATCAAAATCAGGGGTGCAGGCATCGGTCGGAGGGCAGGAGAACCCTGGAATGGGAGTGTCTTCAGTGTGGGAGCGGTTGGACCAGAAGATAGGTGCAGAGCGGCAGCGGGCAGAGGAGGAACGGCTCACAATGGTCAGGGCGGAGAACTCCATGCGGAGGGCGCTGAGGCGGGCTGAGTGCCTCGAGGGTATTCGCAGGGAGTTGGAGCTGGACACTGCATTATCCCTGCGGGACCTCGGGGCCAGGGAACATGCCCGCCTCCAAGCCATTGAACAGGAGTTCGATGATGCCCTGGCCCATGACAACAACCAGTGAGCCGTCGGACTAGCCCGCTGCCCTTGTAAATAGTTATGTAGTTGTTGTTAGGTTTCCTTTGCTTTTTATTTTTTTTTGGACCTTTTGGACAATGGACCGCATTTTTGTATATAGTTTTTTTATTAGGTAGTATTATTAGATAGTTTTCATTTCTTCTGTTGGGATCATGGACCCTGGATTGTTTATCTGTATATAGTTGAGTGTGGGGTTTTAATTTTTTATTTGGAATTTACCCATGGAGCAATGGTTTTCGGTTTGGGTTTTCCATTGGATTTACTTTTTTGAACTGTGACTTTGGACACCTTTCCTTTGGATTATGATTTGTGGTTTTGCTTTATTTTACAGACATGCTGCTTTTGGTTTTTAATTCCCATTGTCGTTTGTTTATTTTTGATTCCATTTATGTTGCTTTTAATACATTTTCTTCATCAAACTTCAATGTGTAGTATCATCTCATTGGTTTCATGCATATCATGATATGGGTTTTGACAGTCACTGACACCCATTGGGTGTATGTGAGGGACATGTGTTCATTTACATACTTGCAATTGGGGTTCTATCATGTAATTGCCATTTCTAAGTGGGTGGATGCAATACTTGGGTGGGTGTTTGGCATGTGGAGGCAGCCCATAAGGGCCAGGGATCTAGATTGTGATGACGTGTTGGCTGGGGCACATGAGTCAGGGCCTGGTGGAGGGTGCCCCTGGATGCTGGGGGGTGGGGGTGCATGGGGACATGAGTTGGACATGAGTGGGGGCCTGGTGGACGGTGCCCCTGGATGCTGGGGGTGGGGGCGCAGGGAGACATGAGTGGGGGCCTGGTGGAGGGTGCCCCTGACTGCTGGGGGGTGGGAGACATGAGTGGAGGCCTGGTGGAGGGTGCCCCTGACTGCTGGGGGGCGGGGGTGGAGGGGGACATGAGTGGGGGCCTGGTGGACGGTGCCCCTGGATGCTGGGGGGCTGGGGGTGCTGGGAGACATGTGTGGGGGCATGGTGGAGGGTGCCCTGCACTGCTGGGGGGTGGCGGTGCTGGGAGACATGTGTGGGGGCATGGTGGAGGGTGCCCTGCACTGCTGGGGGGTGGGAGACATGAGTGGGGGCCTGGTGGGGGGTGCCCCTGGATTCTGGGGGGTGGTGGTGCAGGGGTACATGAGTTGGACATGAGTGGGGGCCTGGTGGAGGGTGCCCCTGGATGCTGGGGGGTGGGGGTGCTGGGAGACATGTGTGGGGGCATGGTGGAGGGTGCCCTGCACTGCTGGGGGGTGGGGATGCTGGGAGACATGAGTGGGGGCCTGGTGGTGGGTGCCGCACAGTGCTGGGGGGTGGGGGTGCTGGGAGACATGAGTGGGGGCCTGGTGGAGGGTGCCCCACAGTGCTGGGGGATGGGGGTGCTGGGAGACATGAGTGGGGGCATGGTGGAGGGTACCCCTGGATGCTGGGGGGTGGGGGTGCAGGGGGACATGAGTGGTGGCCTGCTGGCAGGTGTCCCACAGTGCTGAGGTGTGGGGGTGCTGGGAGACATGCGTTGTTGATCAGTAGTGCAGGGTGACATGTGGCTTGGCTGGGGGGTGTGCCCATGGTGGATGGGCTGCCTGCGGGACATGAGCAGGGGTGCAGGGTAGTCCCCTGTGGTGTGGGCTGCCTGCAGGGGCCGTGGAGGGTGTAGAGGGAACACCTGGGAGGACCCACACGGCCAAATCACGTGTAGTGCTCCCCTGAAATACACGTACCCTGCTGAATTCACGTGTGAGACTTCCCGCGCACCCCTGGAACACACGTACCCAGGACAATCGCGTGTGGAACTTCCCGCGTACCCCTGAAAGACACGTACCCTGCTGAATTCGCGTGTGAGACTTCCCACGCACCCCAGTAATACACGTACCCCATTCGCACAGGGCCAATCGCGTGTGAGACTTCCCGCGCACCCCAGTAATACATGTGCCCCGCTCGCACAGGGCCAATCGCGTGTGAAACTTCCCGCGCACCCCAGTAATACACGTACCCCGCTCGCACAAGGGACAATCGCGTGTGAAACATCCCGCGCACCCCAGTAATACACGTGCCCCACTCGCACAGGGTCAATCGCGTGTGAAACTTCCCGCGCACCCCAGTAATACAAGTACCCCCCTCGTACAAGGGCCAATCGCGTGTGAAACTTCCCGCGCACCCCAGTAATAAACGTACCCCGCTCGCACAGGGCCAATCGCGTGTAAAACTTCCCGCGCACCCCAGTAATACACGTACCCCGCTCACACAAGGGCCAATCGCGTGTGAAACTTCCCGCGCACCCCAGTAATACACGTACCCCGCTCGCACAGAGCCAATCGCGTGTAAAACTTCCCGCGCACTACAGTAAAACACGTACCCTGCTGCAATCGCGTGTGAAACTTCCCACGCACCCCAGTAATACACGTACCCTGCTGAAGTCGCGTGTGAAACTTCCCGCACTCCCCAGTTATACACGTATCCCGCTCGCACAGGGCCAATCGCGTCTGAAACTTCCCGCACAGCCCAGTAATACACAGACCCCACTTTTCGTTTGCTGTTTGGTCCAGGGTTAGTGCAGACATTTGCGATGATTTGGGGATTGTGATGGATTTTCCTTGCACGAGGGCATTCTTGGGGGCGTAACTGGCGCTGCTGCAGGGTCGCTGCGCCACTCTGTGCCACGGCTGGTTTTGGGGGCTAAAATCCATGAATACGCTGTGCGATGAAATGGATTTTATCGCACGCGGCTGGTGCTGTGTATCGCACGGGGACACTGTGCGCCAGCCGCGTGCGCCACTTTTGTGTGAAATTCTATGAATTACCCTGTGAGTGTTTTGGCAAAAGTGCATGCTTTAGAACAAGTAAAGGGAAAAGGTAACGGAGGGAGGCGGGAAAAAACGAAATATAGTTAGAAGTAGAGAAGAATGTATATATCTAAGGGGAAGGGAATAATAACTCGAGAATAATTAAGCAAATAGAGAGAAGATACCAGGGAGGACACCAGAGAAGAGAGAGGTTACCGGGGAGGACACCAGAGAAGTGAGAGGATTCACCTTATTCCTATGCTTTTAATATAAGCGGATAGAAGAAGCGTGTATCCATAGTCCCAACTAAAGGGGAACAGATAGACTACCACAGCGATTAAAGACGCTGTGAAAGGGGTACGTTTAAACTCCATGTCGGGGTAATATTTAGAGGCAGAGATACGTTTGACCAGCTGGTGTTCGTCTAGTCTGTTAAACGCCTGTCTTACATGTTGTTTGTTGTGATGTCACAAGTCGAAAAAATTTCCTTGAGAAAACTGATTTCAATTTTACGCAATTGAATAGCCAAGATAATATCGCATGCGAATTGATGTTTTTTGAGTCAAATAGAAGATATAAAATTTTGTGGAAAAAATTGGGATTGGAGCTTGCAGTGTTTGGTGCTCGCTCATATTGTTGGAAGTTGTTTAAGTCACGTGAAGCGTTGACAAGTGTTATATAAGGAGAAAGGGAACAGATTCAAACATGGAAGACATAAATCCATTAACACACCTATGCAAACAGTTGCCGAATCATGCATCTAAACTGAAGAAATATAGTACAGAATGGGTTAAAAGAACTGCCCACAAAATGTTTATGCCATGGCCACAAGGGGGGTCATTTATCTAAAGCTGATTTGCAACACATGACGACATATTTGCACGCCAGATACACGGGCAAAAAGTTAGACAAATGCCTAGCTATTCTGGAACTTTGGAAGAGAAGGGAGAGGAGCCACCAATAGATTGGATACTTAATGTATGCACAGAGGGGGGTGAGACGCCTACCGCGCCACCCACCACATCTGAAACAAAGATTGAAGAAAATAAAGACGAGGGGTTATACCCGCTGAGAGAACTTAAAGCAGCTACAGGTTATAGTAACCTGGCATATGAGTCACCTACACAAAGTAGTAACGAAAATCAAGGGAAAGATAAGGATAAGAATATCACCTCCACAGTCCCAAGGGACAAGGAGAGATGCGATGATGAGAGAAGGGACCAGACACAGACAAGTGCATCTCTCGATAAGGAGAGAGAAGGTAAAAGATGGAAAGGCAGCTAAGATAGAACTAATGAGATAGCATTCGCAAAAGACGAATGGATGGGAGGGCAAATTTTATTGAAACTCGATGGCAAAGGCATTGATGATGCGAAATAAAAGGATAGACTAGACAATGTACAGAGAAAAGAGAAAGAGAAAGAAGTAAGAGACGAAAGAATAAGAAAGATAGATAGACAAAGGTGAGAACAGTCATATCGCGAAGAGCAAGAAAGACAGCTTGATCGCAAACAGAGAGCAGTAAATGATCAAGACAGACAGGAGCAGCGTAGGTCAGAGGAAGAGCAAAGAATACGAGAAAAGAGAATAAAGAGATGAAGGGATGAGGAAATCCGAAGGGCAGATGAACGTAGAAATGAAAAGATAAAGGAAGAAGATAGGGTCAGAGAAGAGGCAAGGAAGTGCAGAGAATTCGATGACGATGTAGAACGTAAGCGAAGACAGAGAGCATGTGATCTTGAATATCTGGTGAGAGAGAGGTTAAAAAATCCGCTCCAGTAGTAGATTGGGAAGATATAGAAGAATTCTTCCCTGCATACGATTCAGTACCAGGCACGTCTAGGGCAAATATGGAAGATGACTTTGACACCAGAATCATCGGAGAAACGATCGATAGAATATATGATGAAATGTGGTTAGAACAAACACCCCAAGGTGAGGGGGAAGACGAGCCCCTGGAGAGCACTCAGCTGTACGACACTGAGGATGTCTCCCGAAGTAGTGGGAATAGAGAACTATCCCTGGATAGACTAGAAAGAAGTAGGAACAAAGAAGACACAAGAAGTGGCACTAGTTGGGCACAGACAATGTCTGACTCAGAAAGGGAGGAGCGTGAGGAAAAGGAGGAAGAGAGAAAGAGTGAAAGACGATTCCCAAGGGAGAAAAGGATATGATGGTCAGACACTAACAAGTCCGCACCAAGGGCATTAGAGTCAGCCACACAGTCAGACCAAAACGAAGAAGTATCTCACGGTCCGAGGGGTGTGTCATCACATCCCTATGTGGACCTGCTCAGGACATTGCCAGGCAGACGGCGATGCGGGTATATTACCCCTGCCATAGACAGGAGAACAATGAGAGAAGAGAGAGAGAGCTATGCATCCCAATTTCCGTTACTCGAGAAAGGGGGAGCGAGACCACAATATATTCCATGGCCACACATGGATCGAAAAAACTTGAAAAACAAGCTTCCAACGCTGACATCAGGAGCCGGAAAGTGGATTCACGAGTTAGAAAAAATGACAGGAGGAAACACGTTAGCTATAGGGGATATCAAGGGTTTCTTAATCGCCATACTTGGTGAGAGAGCAGACGACATGTGGAAACGGCCAGGTTACCCTGTTGTGACCACAATTAATACTGCGCATGACAGAGCTCCATTTAACAATTGCAGAGCCGCTGTTTGGAAGGCACCACCAGTGCTTTACCCAGACACTTCTGATATGGGAGCTATAATGACACGTAAAATGAAGGAGTCTGAGGATCCGTTAATTTACATACAGAATTTTCAAGACGCGTGGGTACTCGAGACTCATGAATCTTGGACGAAATCTATACCTGTGTTCTACCATATATTGTGCCAAGGGCTGCCAGAGGCGGTACAGAAACAGCTGAAGAATGTGGTGGGAATCGAGGCTAAACCTTGGGCAGAAATAAAGCTGAACATTACACACTATTGCATGCTACTACAAGAGAAGAATTGCAAAAAGGAAGCTACACGAAAGGGTGAGAAAGCGAAATTGGTGCAGAAGAAATTGTCAAAATATGCTCTTGAGGGAGCCATGATAACTAGCACAGCTGAATCGAGCATGCAGCAATTCAATAACCAGCAGCAGAATAATCAGGGCAATGCAGGGTTTTACTCAAGGGGAAGAGGATTTAGAGGAAGGGGATGGCAGAGTAGGGGAGGTTTTCACAATAATCAAGGAGGTTTTCATAACATGCAAAGTGACAATCAAGTTATGTCAAATGGACAAATGATCCGACCACCACCAGTATGCTGGTTGTTTGGGATGACGGGGCATTTAACGCGCACATGCAGAAATCAAGGCATGATGCAAAATGGTCAAGGTATGGGAGCATGCATGGCGAATCCACCTGCAGTTTTACAACAGGGAGTTGCACAGAATCACACGGTTCAACAGCAAACGCAGGAGCTCAGCAAAGCCCACAGCCCCAAAATGTAGTGAGTTTTCCACAAGGGCAGTCCCAACAGTCACCGCTGCAATTGTCAGAGACAGTGAGCACAGGACAGACCATGAACCCTGGAGCGGGAAGTAAAAATGGGAATGAGGGAATTCCACCAGCACAAGGTGGGACAAAATTATATATGGACTAGGACCGCTCACTGGGAACCCTGATGTGTTCTATCCTATTAGTGACACCAGACCCTCACCGGAACCTAGGGTGGATGTCGTTATAGGGGATAAAGAATATTCCTTCTTAGTTGACACGGGCGCAACAGGTTTGTGCATACGTGAAGGCAAGTTTTCCTTGTCCGGCGAGGCCATAAATACTCAGAGTTTCACAGGAGCTACAAGTCGTGTTCCCTTTACAAATGCACTTTCAGTCTCTATAGGAGAATGAGAGATGAATGTGCCTCTATCATATTCACGACAGACCCCAGTAAACATTTTGGGTCGAGATTTAAAGACAAAGTTAAACATGACAATCTCATTCATGGAGGAGGGCATAGTATGTTCAACTCCAGGAATGCACTATTCAAATGTATGCAAAATGATCAGAGCTTACGCAGGGCTCACAGCTATGAGAGCTATACCATTTGAGCCAGAAATATTCGCGTATGGAATGCGTGTGTTAATGGCAGGGCTGCCAGTCCTTGCCGACAGAGTCATCAGATGAGTTTCTATTTAGAGCAAGAATACCTACGCACGAGGAAAAAGGGACAAGTATTTCCCTTAATAATACACACAGCTGCAGTACGAGGGAAAATGGCCTTGATAGATGGTTATGATGACGAAAGCCGACAATGGTGCGCAGTAATCGCCATTGAAGAAGGATATCGATTGACTGACGTCACTGATGACGACCTGTTTGAAGAACAAGTAGATATGGGAGAGACAATGGTGGAAGTGAGTCTCACCTTTTGGGTGAAAATGATCAAAAGAGAAGTGCCTCAAAGAATGATGTTGGCATGACACCGTCCTGAGTATTTTGATGACGACATGGCCCAGGTGCCTGTCTCAGTGTGGACCACAGGCCCCTATGACGTAGGCCTATTGAAAGGAGTCGGAGAAGTGGGAATTAAACTGAAACCAGGAGAAATTTTACCCAAAGCACAACAATATCCCTTGTCCAGAGAGGCAGATGAGGGGATTTTTAAGACAATTTCGGCTATGATGGAACAGGGCATCTTAGTGACGTCAGAGTCATCATGCAATACGTCAGTTTACCCTGTGGAAGAAAAAAAGTAAAGGGGGAGTCTTGGAGGCTAATCCAGGATTTACGCCCAATAAATGATATTGTTGAGGCCGAGTTCCCTTTAGTCCCTAACCCGGCTATAATCTTATGTAATATACCTGTTGAGGCAAAATATTTCATGGTGATAGACTTGAAAATGCATTTTTCTCAATCCCGTTGCACAGTGACTCACAAGATCTGATGTCATTCACGTTCAGACAGATGCGTCTGAAAAGCACGAGGCTACCCCAGGGGTACTGTGAGTCTCCTTCTATTTTTAACAGACTCCTGCAAATGGACCTAAGCAATACTGCATTGGAAAGTGTTGTCCTGCAATACGTGGATGACATCTTAATCTGGAGCATGACAGAGGAGCACTGCAGGAGGGATTCTGTTCAACTATTAACTATACTGGCTGAGAAAGGATATAAGGTTGACAAGGAAAAGTTATAATATTGTCAACAAGAAGTGCTGTACATAGGCCAGCTGATCTCACATGAGGGAAAGAGAGTGACTTCAGAAAGGGCTGAAGCCATACTGAACACGGCTAAGCCACACAGGATAAAACAGATGCAGAGCGTTTTAGGCCTGTGCAACTATGTCAAGGCATGGGTCTTTGACTATAGCTCATACACTAAGCCTTTACATCAGGCCCTAAAGAAGGCCCAAGGGACGAAAGAAAAAGTTGAATGGTCTGACACCATGGAGGAAGGATTTGCTGAACTCAAAAAAGCTATTTGCACGTCACCAGTTTTAGGGATTCCCAATTATGCCGGGGAACAACAGTGCACGTAGGCTTAGCACGCTGGAAAAGGAGGGGCTACCTGTGAGCAGACGGCACTCCAGTGCAGCCTTATTGGACAGGCTGTTCAAGGCACTACAGCTACCAGTGGGCATAGCGGTTGTGAAATGCACTGCCCACACGAACGGGACAGATTTTATCTCACGCGGAAATCAAGCAGCAGAAACGGAAGCCAAGTGTATGGAATCTAAAAGTGAGACGATCATGGAAGTGGAAGTTATCCATACCAATGAGAGAATGATGGTTGCACGAACGACACCTGAAGGCTATAAAAATCTTGGGCAAACACAGCTGATGGAACTCCAAGGGGAGGCACCACAGGAAGAGAATAATCTTTGGAAACGACGAGGGTGTTCTTTAAACCCCTCTGACAGCTTGTGGCGACAAGACAGCACTGGTAAACCAGTGTTGCCTGTAGCCATATTCAAAATAGCGCTGGAGCAGTTACATTATCCGGCACACATGACAAAGGAGAATTTAGCAGCAACACTCGCAGAAGACTGGTTCATAATGAATTTAACCAAGCACATTCAATTTTTTTTATAGTAAACTGTATAATTTGCCAACAATTCACAGCTGGGCACACATTAAAAGTAATGAGAGGAGTCATCCCCAGGCCAAATGGGCCTTTTCACCACATGCACGTCGATTACGTCGACATGATTCAAGTATGCAACGGGTACAGAAACTTAATTGTTGTGGTGTGTCCATTCTCTAGATGGATAGAGGTAGGTCCATGTACACATCCAGACTCTACCTGTGCGGCCACATTTTTAGTGAGAGAGGTATTTCCCAGGTGAGGGGTGTGTGAAGTCATGAGATCAGACAATGGCCCTCACTTTGTTAATGCAGTATTTGAACAGATTAGCTTGCTGCTTGGTATAAAGCAAAGTTCTCAGAGACGTATCATCTGCAAGGGAACAGGATCTGTGAGAAGCTCAACGGCTTATTAAAAGAAAGGATAGCCAAGTTGAAGCTTACTCTAAGAAAGGGATGGTTGCACTACCTTGCTTTGGCACTGTATGCATTTAGGAACCAACCCGGTTCCAACCATAATCTTACGCCACACGAGATAGCCACAGGAAGAAGAATGCGTACTCCTCTGACACCCCGAGATAGAGCTAGATGTGATGCCCAGTCAACAGGAGACATTTTAGGGTCTGAAATGCAAAATTACCTCAATTGCATGACATTTTGCCTTACTGTAATTTCAGACCAGCTGCATCGACGACGAAAGGGGTGCAGGGCAGCATGGAACACAGAAGGAGATACTACGACAAACACAGCTCAATGTCATAAATCACCAAAGTATCAACTGAAAAGGATACAGTAACCAAAAAAGGATACAATTTGGTAGGGTTTTCCCGGATCCTATCTTCACACGACTTGATTGTAGGCAGGTCAAATTAGACCTTCCAAATGATACAACTCTCTGACTGAATAAAACAGGCAGAGAAATGGATCACTGGAAAGGGCGTGGGAATTGTACAGGAAGTATGCCTAAAATAGATAAGTATCATAAGACACTGTCCCAAGTTAAATACTAAGAAACACAGAATTGGGATTAATTCAGACACTGACCTTAAGGCTAAACTGAAGAATTCCAGGACAATATCTTGAAGAGTCCCAAGAGTTGAACAATCGACAAAGGAAGGGAAGATTAGTAAGGGAGACTTATCCCGAATGGCACGAGGCTCTCGCTCTGTGTTGGTGCACCACAGGATAGCGTCCAATGTACTGTGCACATTCACCTTCCAATAGTTCATGAAATACTTCCTTTCCCACAAAGAACAAAATAAGAATCTCACCTGTTGACTGTCACAGGTACCAAAAGTTCGAAGTAGTTCAGAAAAACACATGCAGGATTGCACGCGACAGCATACACGCAGCCAAGCCAGCCGCGCCTGTAGACAGCGTTTCCGCATGAAGAATTAGACACACGAACAGGATTCACGCAGCCCTGGACAGCTGCGCTTGAAGTCAGTGTCCGCGTGGAGATTTGGCACGCGAACTGGATTCACGCAGCTCAAGACAGCCGCGCTTGCAGACAACGTCCGTGTGGAGATTTGGCACGCGAACTGGATTCACGCAGCTCAGGACAGCCGCGCTAGCAGACAGCGTCCGCGTGGAGATTTGGCACACAAACTGGATTCATGCAGCTCAGGACAGCCGCGCTTGCAGACAGCGTCCGCGTGGAGATTTGGCACGCGAACAGGATTCACGCAGCTCAGGACAGCCGCGCTTGCAGACAGCGTCCGCGTGGAGATTTGACACGCGAACAGGATTCACGCAGCTCAGGACAGCCGCGCTTGCAGACAGCGTCCGCGTGGAGATTTGGCACGCGAACAGGATACACGCAACCCAGGAATTAGCATGTGGAGGAAAACAAGCTCAAATTAGGCCAAAGAAGTGTGCTGAAAGGAATGCGAGAACGCAGGTCCGGAGTTCAGCTACAAACGCCAAAATTGACTTAATCAGAAGCAGCGAATGGAGTTTCCACGCTGCTTATGTACGCACTGCCGTGATACACGTGACGGACCTAAGTCACGTGAAATTTAACGACGTGAAAAATGCAGATGTCGTTTTCCGGGCAATGTATCGAACAACCTCCATTTTGAGTAAAAAGGTCTACTGGTTCTATGGGCGTAACTCATCTTGTATGGAGATGTTGTTCCTGGTCCAGGGGTATGTCCGGCAGGCATGACAGTGCCACCCCCCAAAGGAGCAGCTTCTCCCCTTTTCGAGTGGAATTGCCTTAACAAAGCAGGAGCATGAATGTTCGACAGAGGTTCCCAGGATCTATCCTCGGGACCATAACCTTTCCAATCTACCAGATAAAATGGTTTTCCAGACCGCAACCTCATGTCCAGAATGTCATGCACTTCATATTCGTCTGACCCTTTCACTGAAATAGCAACAGGCCGTATAGGTAATCTAGTAGCATCCGAACACGGTTTGATGAGCGATACGTGGAAAACGGGATGCACTCGCCACCGTTGTGGCAAAGCCAGACGGACAGCAGCCGGATTTATAACTTGGAGAACTTCATATGGCCCAATGTATTTAGGCAACAATTTCCTTTTGCCGGGTATTCTCAAGTTTTTTGTGGACAGCCATACCTTCATTCCTGCTTTGTAGACAGGTGCAGGAATTCTATGAGCGTCGGCATAGTACTTGTCTCGTTTTTTAGCTTGTTCCAATTGCTGCTCAACTTTTTTCTGTAGACTTTTAAGATCCCTAAAAGTACGTCCTGCTGGAGGAGTATCCAAAGACAAACTGGAGTCAAAAGGAATGGAACGTGGGTGTTGCCCATACAAATCATAGAAAGGTGAAGTACCTATAGCACTATGATAGGAATTGTTATAGGCGAACTCTGCTGCCAGCAAAACATTGAGCCAATCTGACTGAAACTGCAAGCACAAACATCGCAGATATTGTTCCATAGTGCTATTGACTCTCTCAGTCTGTCCATCCGTTTGAGGGTGATAAGCACTAGACAACCTGTCATCAATTAATAATGCCGAATTTAGTGCCTTCCAAAAACGTGACGCAAATTGTGATCCCCTGTCAGTGATGATCACTGAAGGTAGACCAAAAAACCGGAATATATGCCGGATGAATAAATCAGCCAGACCAGCAGCTGTTGGTACACCAATACAGGGAATGAAAAGCGCCAATTTTGTAAAGTAATCCACCACCACCCATATGGTATCGTAGCCTTTGTTTCTTGGAAGTTCAACCACAAAATCCATTGATATCATGTCCCATGGTTTTTTGGGAACTGGTAGAGACTGGAGTAAACCCACTGGTTTGCCAGGAGTAGTCTTGCATTGACTGCATACCGAACATGTTGAAACATAATTTATAACATCTTGTGTTATAGACGGCCACCAACACCATCTTTTCAATAGCTCTAGAGTCTTCTTCTGTCCAGAATGGGCGGCAATCAAAGAATCATGACCCCAACTGAGGGCTTTTTTATGAATGGTATCAGTTGGTAGATAGAGTACTCCTTTTTTAAAAGGCAAACCATTGTATAAATCAATGTTCAATTCTTGGATCAATTGTGGATTTAGTTTCACCCACTCCTGTAAGTCGTTTTTTAGAGAAGGTTGTGCAGAACAACTATATATCACGTGATCTGCCAACAGCTTTTTTTGTACCGATGATTCTTCTTTCACCTCTTCACCGATGCGAGACAAAGCATCAGATTTGACATGTTGTCTGGCAGGGCGATAAGTAATTTGAAAATCGTATTGAGCAAAGAAAACATGCCATCTGGCCTGTCTAGCTGTGAGACATTTCATAGTTTTAAATGACTGAAGGTTTCTATGATCGGAATACACCATCACCTGATGTTTGGCCCCAAGAAGATGATGTCTCCACTCTCGGAAAGCATCTTTGATTGCAAGTAATTCACGCTCAGTGACAGTATAGTTCTGTTCATAAGGGGTAAGTTTACGTGAAAAGAAAGCAACTGGATGCTCCTCCTTAGTTTCTGCACAAACCTGCGAGAGTACTGCTCCTGTAGCGACACTGGATTCGTCTGCTTCAACGATAAACTGACCATCCGGATCAGGATGCTGAAGTACAGGTGCAGTTGTAAATGCTTCTTTTAACTTCTCAAAGGAAGCTTGGGCATTCTGGTTCCAACAGAATGGAATTTTAGAGCTAGTTAAAGCTGTCAATGGGGCCACTGTTTTGGAGAAAGAACGAATAAATCTGCGATAGAAATTCGCAAATCCTAGAAATGACTGTAGTGACTTGACATTGTGTGGGATAGGCCAATTCAATATAGCTTTCACTTTAGAATGACTCATTCGAACACCATGATTGGTAATGTCATAACCCAGAAATTCCACTTCTTGGCCCTCATTACGACCCAGGCGGTAAGGGGTTTACGCCGGCGTAAACTTCGCCGACCCTTACCGCCTGAGTACGAGTTCCCGTAGCGCCATGGCGGATTTAACACCTGCTTTTAGTAGGTGTTAAAATCCATGGCGCTAAGGGACCTTGTTGTTAATTACGCCACCGTAATTTACGGTGGCGTAATTAACGCCTTCCCCACTCCCATTATGCCCTATGGGGCAAAAATGGGAATGGGGAAGGGTAAATGGGGATTGGGGACTTACCGCCCCGCCAAGGTCGGAATGGGGCGGTAAGTCCGCCAACCACCATGGCGGCAACTTAGCGCCATGGACCATGGTGCTAATAGCACCATGGTTCTCCGCCAAGGTCGTAATGAGGGCCCTTGTGTATGAAAAACACATTTCTCAACTTTAACAAAAAGTTTATTCTCTCTAAGTCTTTGTAAAACAGCTGAGACGTGTTTAACATGTTCTGGAAAGGATGATGAATATATCAAAATGTCATCCAAGTAAATCACCACGAATTGATCCATCATATCTTTGAAGATATCGTTCATGAAGAACTGAAATGTGGCGGGAGCGTTACAAAGACCAAAAGGCATCACTAAATATTCGTAAAGGCCGTACCACGTCTTAAAAGCGGTCTTCCATTCGTCTCCTTCACGAATGCGAACCAGATTGTAAGCGCCGCGCAAATCCAATTTAGAGAAGTACTTGGAAGTTCCTAATTGGTCTAACAAGACATTAATCAATGGTAAAGGATACTGATTCTTTATGGTGATGTCATTAATAGCCCTGTAATCAATGCAAGGCCTTAGGTCTCCTTCCTTCTTTGGAACAAAGAATAAAGGAGAAGCAGCCGGCGATTGAGATGGCCGTATGAATCCCATATCCACAGCTTTATCGATATATTCTTTCAAGACAGCATCTTCTTTGAGAGTCAAAGAATAAACTCGACCAGTAGGAATTTTAGCTCCAGGAATCAATTCAATTGGACAATCATATTGTAACGCTCACCTGATTCCCGTAGAGGCGCCGGTCTTGACTGGGCGTACACCGTATCTTCAAAGGTGATGTGTAACACACGGCTGGCTCTTTGGGCTGGACCTCTGTGCACTGTATGTCTGACTCGAAGGGTAAGATGTCTGCAGATAGAAAATATGGGATTAAGGAACTGGGTTATTGAATGTCTCTCTCTTCTTCCCTTTCTCGTCTCCTGTAGAACCCCAAAGGTTAACGCTCTCACCTTAGGTAAGTGAACGCTGTGCTCTCCATCTGCCTCGGGGCAGGGTGCTGTAACCAGTTTCTTCACTGGATAAGGGGAGCAGGCCTCTTGACTTCAGAGGACTGCTGTCCGTCGTTTACTGCACGAACGGTAAGTTTCGAGTAATTCTAATGTCTTTAAAGTCTTTAGTAATGATGTCACTTGTTTTGCAGGGTTCCGGCGATGGCGGATGATGGGCTGAAGTGAGTTGAAGATGGAGCCCGTGTGATAAATAGAAGCGCCTGGAAGCACGTAAGTAAGCGCTTGTTGCCTGCTTCACGATGCGCTCTAACTGTCTTTTTATTTTGCAGGTACAAGTTCGGAGCGGCTGCAGGGTGCCGGAATACCCACTGGGTTAGATGTGGAAAGGAGTAATGGCATGTGAGTATTAAAGTTCCCCAATGTCTTTAAACGCACCTTGTTTTGTCTTTCAGATGCGGGATGCTGCGCCGAAGGCCTCCGGAGCGTGCGAAGAGTTGGTAAGCTTTTGTCTTTCAGATGCCGGAATGCAGTGTGAAGACCTCCGGAGCGCACAAAGAGTAGGTAAGCCTTTGTCTTTCAGATGCCGGAATGCAGCGCGAGGCGTTGGTGACAGCCGATGGACCAGGTAAGTGAAGAGCTGTCACTGAAGACCGTAATGCTAACCTGTTCTTTCTTGTCTTTATAGGTGTTGCTGAAGACTGGATTCAGGATGGTAAGCCTTTTTCCTTAGGCCCAGGATCAGATGCAGAAGACACGATGAGCGTTCTGCTGCAGAGGATGCAGAATAACGCAAAGCAAGATTCATCCATCGGGTGTGGTTTAAATAGCCTCCTGTAGTGCTTAGATGTCTCCTTCCACAGCCACGCCTAAGAAAAGAGTTCCTGCTTTCCAGAACAGTTCCAGTGTTCTGAATCTAGGGAGTGGCTCCTGCCCCACCCAACAGGAAAAGTAGTTCCAAACAGAAGAGGATCAGAGGCTCAACTGGCAGGCAAGTAAGCAGCATGGTCTGCTGCAGGTAAGTCCACCCAAGCATTATGAGCCCGGCGCTTCCAGCGCTGGGACTGGGCATATTTATGCGCCTGGTGCCACTGGCGCCAGGACTGGGTCCAAAAGGTCCCAATTGGGACTGGTTGGCACTCGGAACCTGGGTTATGGATCTGCTTCCAAGGGAGTTGGGAAAACCCTGAACTTTTGGAAGCAGAGATCATGACACATATTGCCTATGTGGAGGAAGCTGTTCTGCCTGACCTTTGTCAAACACATCGGCAAAATCTGATATGTGATTTATTTGATACCACCTGGCTGGTAAAGCAATGTTCGTTACAAAAAACTGAAGGATATTGGATCAATCCCGTAACCCAGTCTATGGCGGGATTATGAAGAGCCAACCAATTAAGTCCAAGTATTATTTGGTATTGAGGAGCCGCAACGACATCGAAGACAATTTCCTCCGAATGACCATTTGATAAAGTCATCTGAATAGGTACAGTCTCCTGAGTTACCATACCGGAAATCAAGATTGATCCCTCCACTGTATTAACAGTTTCAGGTTTGTTCTTGTCTATAAGGGGTATAGAACATTTCTTGGCATATGTGATATCAATGTAATTATTAGTGGCTCCCGAGTCAACCATAGCCTTGGAAGCCAAGTCTTGATCATTGAAACGTAACATCATCTCAACAGCTATCGGTGCATGAGCTGGAAATGTAATGGAGTCCGATGTAACACTCGACACAGGGGCTCCTGCACTGTCGAGTTTTGGCATTTCCCGAAGGCTTATTTGGTCTTTTAGGACATGCCGCCAATAAATGCTCGGAGGAACCGCAATACATACATAAGTTAGTTCTCTTTCGGTTCTCTCTTTCGGCTTTAGACAACCGGCCTCTCACTGCGCCAATTTGCATTGGTTCAGGATCATTCGAAGAATGTGCCGGTGTATCAGAACGAACTGGTGCCGGAAGAAAAGGTTTTTTCTCTCCTTTGCGGGCATTTCTTCGGGCGTCAATTTGTAAAATTAAATCAAGAAATTCTGAAAAACCTGTAGGAACCACTGGAACCGTGGACAAAGCGTCCTTGAGTTCTTCTGAAAGACCCTTGTAGAAAACAGCCGTCTATTTGTCTTCCGGCCATCGGGTTTCGGCCGTTAATTGGTTAAATCGCGCAATGTAAGCCAACAGAGGTTGAGTACCTTGTTGTAAATTCAACAACTCCAGATCTGTGGCTTGAGTAGCATAGCGCATATCAAAGACTTTGTTCATAGCCGCCAGAAGATCATCGCAATCGTACAACAAGGGGCTATTTGACTCCAATAAAGGATTTGCCCAAGCAGCAGCTGTACCCCCCAAATGAGAAAGCACGAATGCTGCTTTAGTAGTAAGATCAGGAAATGAATTAGGCCGGCAAAGGAAATGAAGTCGGCACTGATTAACAAAGGTTCTATAGGTTTTAGGATCACCTGTGAACCTTTCCGGAGGAGCCAAGGGAAACTGTGTGGGCATAACCACTTTAAGAGTTTCCTGTGATAATGATGGTGTTGTAGTCCCAGATCCAGATGCAATGGCTGCTGGAATCTGTACTCCCTGAGGAGTGACTTGCATGGCATCTTGCATAACATCCATTCGATGCCGTAGCATATCCTGTGCCGTAATCATTTCATTTCTCAAGTCAGAAATTAACTGAGTCAAAACAGTTATAGGATCCGTACCCTCCATGGCTTCTGATTCTGTCATAAATCACCAAAGTATCAACTGAAAAGGATACAGTAACAAAAAAGGATACAATTTGGTAGGGTTTTCCCGATGGCTTCTGATTCTGTCATAAATCACCAAAGTATCAACTGAAAAGGATACAGTAACCAAAAAAGGATACAATTTGGTAGGGTTTTCCCGGATCCTACCTTCACACGACTTGATTGTAGGCAGGTCAAATTAGACCTTCCAAATGATACAACTCTCTGACTGAATAAAACAGGCAGAGAGATGGATCACTGGAAAGGGTGTGGGAATTGTACAGGAAGTATGCCTGAAATAGATAAGTATCATAAGACACTGTCCCAAGTTAAATACTAAGAAACACAGAATTGGGATTAATTCAGACACTGACCTTAAGGCTAAACTGAAGAATTCCAGGACAATATCTTGAAGAGTCCCAAGAGTTGAACAAACGACAAAGGAAGGGAAGATTAGTAAGGGAGACTTATCCCGAACGGCACGAGGCTCTCGCTAGATACCGGGTTGGTGCACCACAGGATAGCGTCCAATGTACTGTGCACATTCACCTTCCAATAGTTCATGAAATACTTCCTTTCCCACAAAGAACAAAATAAGAATCTCACCTGTTTACTGTCACAGGTACCAAAAGTTCGAAGTAGTTCAGAAAAACACGTGCAGGATTGCACGCGACAGCATACACGCAGCCAAGCCAGCCGCGCCTGTAGACAGCGTTTCCGCGTGAAGAATTAGACACACGAACAGGATTCACGCAGCCCTGGACAGCCGCGCTTGAAGTCAGTGTCCGCGTGGAGATTTGGCACGCGAACTGGATTCACGCAGCTCAAGACAGCCGCGCTTGCAGACAACGTCCGCGTGGAGATTTGGCACGCAAACTGGATTCACTCAGCTCAGGACAGCCGCGCTAGCAGACAGCGTCCGCGTGGAGATTTGGCACGCGAACTGGATTCATGCAGCTCAGGACAGCCGCGCTTGCAGACAGCGTCCACGTGGCAATTTGGCACGCGAACAGGATTCACGCAGCTCAGGACAGCCGCGCTTGCAGACAGCGTCCGCGTGGAGATTTGACACGCAAACAGGATTCACGAAGCTCAGGACAGCCGCGCTTGCAGACAGCGTCCGCGTGGAGATTTGGCACGCGAACAGGATGCACGCAACCCAAGAATTAGCGTGTGGAGGAAAACAAGCTCAAATTAGGCCAAAGAAGTTTGCTGAAAGGAATGCGAGAACGCAGGTCCGGAGTTCAGCTACAAACGCCAAAATTGACTTAATCAGAAGCAGCGAATGGAGTTTCCACGCTGCTTATGTACGCACTGCCGTGATACATGTGACGGACCTAAGTCACGTGAAATTTAATGACGTGAAAAATGCAGACGTCGTTTTCCGGGCAATGTATCGAACAACCTCCATTTTGAGTAAAAAGATCTACTGGTTCTATGGGCGTAACTCATCTTGTATGGAGAAGTGGTTCCTGGTCCAGGGGTATGTCCGGCAGGCATGACACTCAAGGACTTTGTGTACCATCCCTTTTCCCTGGAGACACCATCCTTGTAAGGAACCATACGAGGAAAAAGTGGGATGAGCCAAGATTTAACGGTCCCTTCACAGTGGAGGACTGCACTCCCTCTGCAGTAAAACTACAAGGCAGGAGAGCTTGGATTTTTCTGGGCCATATCAAACTCTACATCGGAGAAGGCCCCCTGCCTGCACCCCAGCGCGAGGAGTCTACGAGCGACGGGGAAGAACCACAGCACGTGCAGACGAGATCCATGACGAAGAAAAAGGACGCATGACCAGCCAGATAAAGATAAATAGCCTTTTGTAGATTGTGGTTTAAATTGGACACTTCCTCTAAGCAAAAAAGAGGATAAGGACATAAAAACGGACACTCTATGCATCCTAGTGGCAGGATGAAGAATAAAATTGCATGTAAGCCACAACATAGCCTGTTGAACTTGAACTTTGGACCGAGACACATTAAAACTGTGACGAGGAAATAACATGCCAAATTTTGATCGAGGACACGTAAATTGGAAGAAAATACAGTATGCAGACTCATTTCACACAGAGACCCTATTCGGAATCACTTATGGTGTCCCACAATAGCGACATCACCAACAATGTGTTGATATACTTTAATCTAGTGCTAAGATCGTACCCGTCATTGCTGGGGGTCTCACCAGTGTCACTGACTTTCTTCAAGAACTGGAAAACGAAAAGACAATAAGAAGATTTCTTACTGTAATTGCCAAACAATTTCTCTTACTTCCTGAATACAGTGAGGAGAAGCCAAATGGCTCAAGCAGAGAAGGAAATAAATGAGCTTGTCAATACATTGTTCTTTTGCATAATCGAAGACTGTCCAAATCTTGTATGATATGATATGATAAGGCATTTGTAACGCGCCTATACACAAGTGTTTCAAGGCGCGACGAGGCAGGGAGGGGGGAACAAAGGGAAGACAGACAACGATCCTACTAGGCCAGGTGTCATTCAGACCGCGCAAGTGCAGGGGTAGGGGGAAGGGAAAAAGTGCAAGGGGAAAGGGGGAGGGAGGAGTGCAGTACAAATAGTAGAGTAGAAATAAAATAATAAATAAATAGGGCCAGCTGGTGGCAAGTGCAAGGTAAGTGCAGACAAGTGCTGGAGGGGTGGGGGGGCTGTAGTGATACAGAGACAGTCCCGCAGTGCAGGGGTTGCCAGGGAGGCAGTGCAAGTGAAGAGTGACTGGGTCCAGGACCGAGGTCGGTGAGAGTGGCCCAGTTGCAGAATCAGTGCAGTATTGGTGAAGAATTTAGCAGGGTAGAGGGAGAGAGAAAGCAGAAGTGAAGAGGAAGGTTTTGAGGTGCTTCCGGAACCGGAGATGGTTCTCCTCAAGTTTCAGGGAGGCAGGAAGGCTGTTCCAGAGGGAGGCACCTGCCGCGGAGAGAGATCTACCCCCAGCTCGTTGCTTCGAGAAGCGGCTGACCCTGAGGGAGTTGGAGACAGATGAGCGTAGGGCTCGGGAAGGAAGATATTTAGGAAGAGAGAGTTGAAGGTATTTAGGCCCCAGGCCCCAGAAGGCCTTGTGGACAATGCAGAGGGTTTTGAACTTAATCCTCGCAGCCACTGGGAGCCAGTGTAGAGATTTCAGTCCTGGAGAGATACGGTCCCTGGGCTTGAGGCCAAGGACAAGTCTCGCAGTTCTGTTCTGGATGAGTTGCAGAGGGCGGAGAGTGGAGGCAGGCAGATTAAGATAGAGGCTGTTACAGTAGTCCAGCTTCGAGAGAACCAGGGCTCGGGAGACAGTGAGCTTCTGGGGGAAGGAGAGGAAGGGAAGAATACCTCTGAGGAGGTGCAGCTGGTAATGTGACTTCTTAGAGACGTCAGATATATGAGGAGAGAAGGAGAGTGTGGAGTCGAAGATGACCCCGAGGTTTTTTGCCTTGCAGGTAGGAGCAGGAAGAGGGCCAAGAGAGGCCGGCCAGAGAGCTGCAGGGAAGGAGGGAGTTGGTGTGCCGATGAGTAGGATCTCAGTCTTACTAGCATTAAGGCAGAGGTCATTGGCAGCACACCAATCCTGGATAGCAGACAGACAGTTAGAGATGAGGGAGGGGGAGGAGGAGGCCGAGGGTAGCCTGAAAATGAGCTGGGTATCGTCCGCATAGCACTGAAAGTTTGGGCAGAGGGCGGCGATGCGGTGGGCAAGGAGTGCCAGATACTGGTTGAACAGCCAGGGAGAGAGATTAGATCCCTGGGGAACGCCACAGGTGGAGAAAAAGATGTCAGAGAGGAAGGACCCAAGTTGGACCTGGGAGGGTCGATTGGAAAGGAAAGAGGTCAGCCACGCCAGAGCCTGGGAGATCAAGATGGGGATCCAGAGCAGCCACCTTGTCTAGGGAGAACGACAGATACACTCACGTTTCTTCGAGATACAGCGAATAGAGAACATCTAAGCCAACTCCTAAATAAAATTTTGATCTTATTTGCACTTCACACAAAGGGACAGTGCAGACATTGTTTACAGTAAAGAGAAAGCATACAATCCTGAAACTCAGCAAGACAGGACAGATGTCCCTGTCACCAGAAGACAGCAGGTTGGCCCACAACGTCCTCTTTCAACTAGTCACTGACTTTCAAGAGCTAGTGAGGAGACCGATCGATGTTGACGTCCTCACATTCATCAGAGATCCAGCTAATGTTGCACAGATGGGCATTCTCTTGCATGGAATTATACCACAAATAGAACTCTCTAACCATCAACAGAACTATCTGAGGAGATTCTAAAAACTTTCCACCGAGGGACAGATCGAGGAAGCAGTGTCAAGGGTTTCACATTATTCCATTTGTTGTTATTTGGTCTCTATTCTGCGTACTAACCAGGATAACATGTCTTCGGGACTGAAGAAAATACGAAGCGTGGACTGGGAGCTGACCTACTTTGAACATGCACAGTAAAAGGACTTACCGAAGTGTTATTTGATTCGATTTATTTGCCCATAGTTTAGCAAAGGAACTGTATCCTGAGATAAGAGACGATTCACCGCCTGCAAGAGGGGGGGGCAATTGTAGGACACCTGAACCTCTTAAACACAGAATCCGACAGACAATACTTGTTTAAAGAAGCATATTAAAAGGTAGACATTTGGCGAATGATCGAGATGGGGTTCCAGAGCAGCAATCTTGTCCTCCCACAGGGGGAAAGAAGTCCACGTTTCGCTGGAAGTAAATGCTGCCGCCTGACCTACAGGGGCATAATGTATCTGTGTATCATATTCATCATTGTTTTACTGTCATTAACGATCAGCACTGCATTTTTTATTGGTGCACAAAGCGTTCCAATTCCAGTGCACCCACCTAATGATGCACGCATGAAACCTACAAAGGCACCCAGACCTTACATAGGGCCTCATTACACGGTAGGCGGTAAGGGTTAACTGTCACCGCTAAGGGTACCGGTGACCGTTAACCCTTACCGCCTTACTACGAGGTCCCTTTGTGGGACCCGACATTAACGGCTGGTCTAGACCAGCCGTTAAAGTAGGGACCCGCAGAGGGACCTTGGTGCTAATTACGGTACCGCAATTTGCGGTACCATAATTAGCGCCTTCCCCATTCCCATTGAGCCCTATGGGGCAAAAATGGGAATGGGGAAGGGCCACGGAGGAAGGGGGAATTACCGCCTTCCCAACCTTGGAATAGGTTGGTAATTCCCCTTTCCGCCATGGTGGTACCGGTATGTTACCGGCATGAACCATGGTGCTAATCACACCATGGTTTAGCACCTACCGTGTAATGAGGCCCATAGTCATTCCAGTCCCTAGAAGATCTGATGGTGGAATGAATGAACTTGAAATGGATGTGATTAGCAATGACACACACACACTTGTGGTAACAAACAAAAAGAAAAGCCGGAGACAGGGTCGGCAAGGAATGAATGATGAAAGGTTACTGACAGCCACACGCATGCAAACACTGAATGCACACGCAACAGGCATAGTGTCAATGACTACAGAACTACAATTCAAAGCCTCAGAGAAGAAAAGACTGCCTACTATGAGAAATCCCACTACAAGCAAAGTAAAAGGACAAATGGAAGAAGCTGAACCCCCCAAGAGACAAGAGGAGTTAGAAAATCGATCAGCAGCGACGGGATGGACAAACCCATATGTTCCAGTGAAAGGGACAAGTACAAGTTCCACAGTAAGCCATATACTAGACCAATGTCAGAATGGATATGGGCATTTCTAACCAGAAAGAAAAAGATATACGAGGGCAAGGAATGAGCTACTGGAATTTGGTCTACTCAAATGGTGCAGATGAGGAAGCCTGCACCATGGACCGGGATACCTGAGAATCCTCCAGCAAGAAGGAGCCATACAGATGCATTCACAGATGTAGTTATAGCCAATCACAGGAAAACACTAAGAATCAAGAGAAGTATGCATGGAGATGACAATGAACTAAACGACTACCTGGATAGTACAGCACATCTGGGAAACAATATTTGGTACCAGCACATGAAAGAAGTTGGAAGATGAAGTTCAAAAGGGGAATGCTTTGTTTGTGCACTCCTACCATTCAGCATGGGGAAGTCCAAGATCTTCGTAGCTGTAGAAATTGATATCCAGACAGCACACTGTCTTCCACACGTAGCCATGTGCAAAACTAGAGGCCAGTTCATGGGAAGTGAAGCTTCCCTAATATGGGCAACTGAAACAGCTTATCCGACGAAGATGATTATGTTCAAGACATTACGACAAGAAAAAGAACTCATACTAGGAACCATGTAATCCGGTATGAGAAGCCTGGAGTTAAAGGAGCAGAAATAAGATGAGAAGTGAACCCGAAACTAAACATCCAAGGAAAAACTCCAGAAGAGGCCTCAAGTTTGAAGAACAGAGGCCAAATGCAGATTTGGGGAACAGTCCTTTCACCAGACGTATGGGAGAAAGGAGTAGTAATCTGTAGAGCCTGGATGGTCACTGGTCGTTACCAAGGTACCATCGACATCGTACAGAACGGATGCAAGCCATTATGGCCAAAGCTTGCAAAACTTTTGACATGGGTCGAAGACAGAGGAGGACCCTTGCAGATAGTGCCACTGGAAAGCCCGAAATTCTGCTTCAGGAATAATGGCACAAGAAAGATGGGAGAGAATCATAACTGTGGACGAATTTTTGATGCCCCAGGAATGATGCATGGAACTGCCGTAATTATGGATCATTATTGGGCATGTGGTTCCAACGCATACATCAGACTGCCAAGAGACTGGGGAGGTATATGCACAATAGTGAATGTCCACGTTCCAGCATTAGTGATCCCAAAAAGTGACCTGAATATTGACAGTTTGCCGAAAGCAGATGCTCACCTGAGGAAGAAGAGATCTGTGGAACTGCTAACTCGAATGAAGAGAGAGAATTACTTCTCTGCTAAATCAGAAGAAGCCTTTCATGCAATCCCATATGAACACAGGCTGTTCAGCCTCACCTCACCAGTGTTCACAACGATTTTTGTGCCGAGAATCCAATTTGGAGCAAATATTAAATGGTTGCAGATAACCAGATGGGAGTTACTGCAAACAATCAACACAACCATAAAAGGATTCAATGCAATCAAGGAAGAGCTAAGAGCCATCCTACTGATGACTCTCCAGAACAGATATGTCCTTGACATGATCACAGCTATGGATGGAGGAGTTTGTGCAAAAATCGGAGAATCATGTTGCACATTCATACCTTCTCACGATGAGGAAAATTGAACTTTAACAGAAGCTATAAGTATGCTGACAAATCTGCAGAACCAGATGTTCGATGAAGCTGACGAAATTGATGATGACAGCTGGTTTGGATCACTGTTTTAATGCATCCCACAGTGGATGGCAGACGCATTCAAGTTCTTGGGAGCCCTGCTAGTGATGATATTACTAGGATTTTGTGTTATCAAAATAATAATCTCTCAGGGCCAGAAGACTGCCAAGAAAGCCATAGGGATGAAGATCATGATTGATGTCAAGCCAGGATGGAAGCCCAAAGACCTGACTGATGAAGAAATAAGAGACTTTGTGAAGGCCAGCATTCACACACCAGAAGGAACAAAGTTTCTCTATCCCAGGAAGCACAGAAATTATGTGGGAAGATGGGTTTACTGCAGCCCAAATGGACAATGTCAATTGATGACATGGAATAAAGACGAACATGTAAGGACAGCAGGAGGCCTGTAAGGAGTAATAAAAATATGGACTCCAAAGAGACACTTCTTCAAACCATCATGTATAGATCCAGAAAATGAAGAAGGAATGAACCCAGGCAATGAAGTGAAGATGAATACAGAAGAACAAGGTAAGATTAATTCAAAAACGGAAGGGAAAGTGGTCGATGAATCGCCCAGAGGGGGGAGTGTAGAGGAAGGCCCAAATAAAGCCTGCACTCCCGTCGCCCATTTTGAAGTTCCAGGAACGTTCACACCGAGATATGTGACGTATGATGAGCAAATAAACCAGCAGAGAGCCACAGTGGGGCTCTGCCCAGTGCCTATCAGAAGAGCAACGCCTATTGAAGTACCGATACCCAGAAAACCATGGACAGTAAGGTATCCATTAAGGAAACCCTACCAGCAAATGAAACGAATTGAAGATTGCCTAAGTACTGTCCCGGAAGATACCAAAAAGGTCTTAATGGAAGACGAATGGTGATGCCATGAGGACCCGGACAGACTCACAGATAGAAGAAATGACGACCCAAGAATGACACAAAGAGAGGAAACGCCATGAATAAAGATATTGAGAACCAAAAGGGGAAGAATGATGATGAAATGCAAAGAAGTTCAAGCTGTAAGCAAGATGAAGATATTCGACCAGTTTATGCCTGTAAATATGCTTGGAACCGCAAGAAAGCTAAGAAAACAGTGCGGCTTGCTATGCTAAGTAGAAGAGTAGTGCGGCAAGCACCATTATATATAATCTACCTCAAACGAAGCATTTTATTATAAGCTTATTTCTACTTTGCACAAAAGCAGAACCAACCCAGGTTACTAAAGGCCAAATGAGAAAGATTAGTATTTAGCAAAACGAGAAGAGGCGGCTGAATCGAAACTTGGCAGAGGCAGCTAGTGCCAGGAGAGCCAAGGTCATACCAATAGAAGCTATAAACAGTAGCCACTTTTAATTGAAACTAAGAACAGAATATCCTGCCTCTGAAAGATCGAGATAAGAAGGCGAAGGGAGGTGGCGGGTGAAACGAAAATCAACTACACAAATTGAGAGAAAAGAAACAAATTCACGGTGTCTGTATCACGTGACCAGCCGAGAGAAAAGAGACTAGAGTTCACACCTAAGCATGGCACCATGCCAGATGAAGATATCAGAACCTTTCCAGACAGAAGATGCAGTTTCGAGGCCAACCACAGTGAACTAAT
This sequence comes from Ambystoma mexicanum, assembly GCF_040938575.1. Classification (NCBI taxonomy): domain Eukaryota; kingdom Metazoa; phylum Chordata; class Amphibia; order Caudata; family Ambystomatidae; genus Ambystoma; species Ambystoma mexicanum. The sequence continues at coordinate 845,331,913 of NC_090938.1, forward strand.
TGACATATGGCTATTAAAGTAATGATTGATTGTGACCATAATTGGAGGAAGGCCGGGTAACGAAGGGGCACCCCGCACCTGGCTGACCGTTCTGCGTGCTGCTAAACAAAGTAGAAAATTATGCATGGGGTTGGTGCCAACCCAATCACAATGGACCAAATAATCTAGGGTCCTATAGTTAGTAGAACCAATGAGACGTCGTACTTTTAGTGACATCTACAGTATTCATTTTTGAAGGAAGGGCTTAGACGCCCACCTGACAGTGTTTACCCAATCACCTCACTCCGTTACCATCTACAGATATAGTACCTATAGTAAAGTTACCTTTTCCTAACCAATAGAATTGCATGTTAACCTTGGAGTGTTACACGTCAATTATGACGAGTTTTGAGTATAAATGTTACAACTTGTATGAAGTTCGTTGGGGTTTGAAGCGAGAAGGACGATCACATCACTGCTGATATCCATGACTCCCCGTTTTCTGTAGTTGTCATTAAACAGACTCCCTTTGCCAAACCATTGCGTTGTCCTTATTGATTGATGTTGGAGTAATGAATCTGCACCCCCATCCATCTGAAGGGTGCAGCTATCTCGTCTTAAAGTACTCTCGGAGCAAACCTCGGCTCTATGGGCCGGCCGGGGGTCTCGGAGTACACAGGGCTCCACACAAGGTCCTAGTTGCCCGTGTACATCCCATAGCATCTGCCCTGCAGCCACACAGCACCTCTGCCCACCCTTACTTTGTGTGGGTGCTGCTGTCTTCCCTCACTCAGCAGTGTCCCCCACTTCTGCCATCTAGGTGACTGCTAAAGCCAGCTAAATATCTGCCCTCTTACGCCAAGGGGCAGTGTGAGGGGCCAGTAATGCGAGGTGGACAACTGCTTGTAGGTTTCTCAGTATTTGATATTTAATTTCAAAAGAAAAATGCAACTAAAACCTAACTAAGCCTACTCTAACAGGGGATTCCCTAGCTAGTCTAGGATATAAGGGAAAATCTCCTACCATTCACAAAACTGGCCCTCACACTAAATAACAGAACAATCAAAACAAAGCATAAACAACATGAATGAAAGCTTACCAAACTACCCGTGTCTTGGATGACTTCTATCTGGCCTGGGTAGATCTTCTTCCCCAAGAATGTCCAAGTCACTTTCTTACAAGGAAAATAAAGTTCTTAAAAAGTTCAAAAGAAGCAAAAGTTCACTCAAACAAAAATCCACTGGGAACGGTTCCTTCTTGGTTTGTTGAAAAGTTCCCCTTCCAGATTCCACAAAGAAAACAGCACCAATGGTATTCCTGGATGGCCTCCGTCCAGGACAGAATGGAAAAAGCTCAAAATAAAAGAACCACTTCTGCTTTAACAACAACTCCTCTTTCGTGGCCTCAGCAGCATCTTGAATAGCATTTGTCAGGATGCTTATTCTAAGGGGGTTGCTCTTTCCTTGGCAACTGCCTGCTGCGACTGATACTGTGAAAGCAGACTCCTCTGACTGAGTCTACTACTGCTTCAATTTCATTCAAAGGAAAATGTCCCAACAAAATGATAGACCACCACAGCTCTGCTGGTTCTGCTGCAAACGTGCATTAAAATTTGTCTCAGCTTCTAGACTGCTTCTTCTCGTCAACTTCAACAGCCTCAGCTTCACAGATTATTCATCAAACACCCAGCTCCCTCGCCCAGCTTTATGCACACCTGCTGATATCCAGTAGTCACTCCAAAGCTTGATTCGGGTAATTGATTGCCACTTGATTGCCACTTGCCAGCCTTGGATAACCTTGTCACCCTTGGATCAGAGGACTCCGGCTTGGTATCATCTTCAACAGCTTCAGAATATTGGTGTTCAGATCTTAATTGGGCTGGTCTCACTTTACAACAGAACTGTCTACTGGCTTGGAAAATGTTTGTTCTGTTTGTGACTTCAACACCTTCTACACGCATTAAATGTTTGTTCTGAATGTTACAATTATCAGTTTTCACTTCAGAAACAAAATTAGGTATACGTGATATCTCTTTGATAGTAAACTAGAACTTCTAACTTGCGTTCCCTTTTATTCAAGCAGCGTTCTACTTTAACAAGGATCGGCAAACACAGTTTCTCAAACACAATCTTTCTTTGATGTGAAATATTCTTATAACACTTTGGGAAAGTCCATTATTACTTCTTGACCAATTACCGATACCACTCTCCCACGTAATAGGAGGCCCCCGACATCACGGTAATGGTTTTAAAGGCAACAATGGGAAAATAAAGATTTTCATCTTTCACTTTAACTTGTGCTGACAACGCATGATACAAATTCTCTTTGTTATAGAAGATTTCCCACACCTATGAACACATTCACTTGCTCCAACTTCTATGAGAGTGTGAATTCTGCTGGCTACAGTTACCAGCAAGATAATTCTTGTGCTTTGGACTACAGAGTTTCACTCACTGGCTCCAAAGACACAACGTTTGCGTCCGGCTCTACTTCCCAACCTTCTGGCTTCTGTTACTGCTACTTCAGGCACGCTTGGGACCCACACCCCTCTGCTGCACGGGTGTCTCAGATCCGGCCTTGATAATGGAGAGTCTTCTTTTCTCCAGCTTGCCTCGGCACATGGGCCTCGGGTGGATGCACGACTTCAGCTCTGCATTCACATAGGCGCACCCGGAAAGACTGTTAAGTTACCCCCAGCCTCTTTCAATGCACCCACAGCAACGTAGGGGTTGTGAGCAAAGGCCCATCTCAGAGCCTGCCGGATGAAATCTGCTCTTCCTTTGCTCCGTCGTCCCTTCTGTGGTCACACTTCCTAGTGAAATGCCATCCTAGTGCTCTGCTTCTTCTTTTGCTCCTGCCGACCTTCCAGCTCCTGCTTCTTTCTGATGCTCCCTCCTGCAGCAGCCTGTTATGTCCTTCAGGTGGGATTACAGGCTTCAGGTGCAGGCCCTTAGGGTTAATTTCCTGACCTTGCCACAGGCCGCTAGGCCTACCTGCCTCTCCTTCAGCTCTATATGCCTCTTCAGCCCTCTTCTTCATCACAGTCCCTGAAGGATTCTGGGACATGGAGTTATTTCTAGGAAAATTCGGTTTTCCTACTTCTTCATCATTGTTAACAAGGATTACACTTCCCCTGATATTGTTGGAGGAGGGAATGTGGGGTTTAATATTTTTAGAGACAGATGGAACATAAAGGACCACATTTTCATCACTCCTCTTGGTGTACCTTTGATATTGAGGAGGACATTTAGGGATAGCAAAGAATTGTTCTGAGGATGTGATAGCTTTAAACTTTTTAATCCTAGGTTTTATTATCTTGGGTTTAACCATAGCAGGAAATTCATCTGCACCGCAGCAGGCTATAACTTCTCTCCAAATAGTCTTAAGAGTATCAGAGGCAAAATACCATTCTCATCCAGCAAATTATCTCCACTACCCTGGGCCTTGTCTCCACTCAGGTGATCCTCCTGCAGAGCACCACCCGCAGGATTGGGATCAGGAAGCGTCTGCCCTCTCCTGGCCACCTGGTAGGAGACTCTGGGCAGGGTTTTGGTGGGGGATCAACAGAATTCTCCACAGCGCCATCCCAGAGAGGCTGCCATTCTATACACGTATATATTGCACCCTCCCTGTATCACAGACCATCTCAGCATTGGAATATCCAGCTTCCTCTCACTCTGGCCATCCTCTATGGGCTCTCCCCCTTCTCCTTCATCTGAAGCCAGAAACCTTAGAGTCATCTTCAACTCCTTCTTTCCTTCCTCACATTCACGACCTTGCCAAGAGGTCTCACTTTCAACTCAACATCCTCAAAGGAATTCTCCCTTTCCTCACTTTCCCCCAGAAGCTCAATGTCTCTAGAGCTCTGGTTCCCTCTAGGCTAGACTACTGCAATAGCATTTTCTTTAATCTACCCTCTACTTCTTTGCAACCCCTCCAGCTAATCCAGAATAGAGTAGCAAGACTTATCCTTGGCCTCAAGCCGAGGGACCGCATCACACTAGCACTAAAATGGCTCCACTGGCTCCCGGTTGCTGCACGGATCAAATTCAAATCCCTCTACATCATCCATAAGGCTGTCTGGGACCAGGGACCACGATATCTGCAACTTGCTCTTTCTAAATACTCTCCATCTAGACCTCTACGCTCCTCTGTTACCAACTCTGTGTGTCAAGTGCTTCGCTAAACAGCAAGCTGTTGGCCGATCTTTTTCCTCAGCAGGCTCCCTCCTATGCAGCAGCCTCCCCCTTCCTCTTTGTCTTGAGACGGATCGCCTCAAATTCCAGAAGCTCCTCAAGACTTTCCTTTTCACCTCCTCCTTAACCTCCTCCCTCCTCTGCTAAACTCCATAGTTGCTGAGATTGGTGACCAGGGCCTTATGTGTCCTCCTGGGCCCTGGCCGCCTACACCCAATCGTCTTCAGCCTCTGCCCACTTCCAACACTTGCCTTGGCTCCCACTGGCCTATGCCACCACATTCCTGCACTTACTTATCTTTTGGCAGCTGCTCACTCCATAGCACTTCCCTCTTGGTACACCTAGCACTTACCCCGCCCCCCCCATTCCCTCATCCCTTCTCTCTCTCTCTCTCTCTCTCTGCACTTGCACATTCTGAATGCTCACAAGGCCTAGTAGGTCTGCCTTTATCTTTCAAAGCTATATTTGATTTTCATTCCCATGTTCCCTCCCTGTTGCCCTGTGGGTGCTTTGAAACACAATTTACTTGACGTAAAAGCACCATACAAAAGCAGAATAAATAAATAAAATAAATGAATACAAGAGTCGGGGCGAGCCACAAAACAAGCCCTGCTATTTTCCCCCCAAATGCACCTTGGAAAATAAATGCTATAGTGACACACAATTGTTCCTGCCCCCCATATGATGACTTGACATTCGGACAAGAGTGCGACATGGAGCTGTGTGCTCCTGCTCTTAATCTGGCTCTGCCTCTTACTGGGCCTGCAGTGAGTCAGCGGCCTGGAGTGGGACATGGAGCTGTGTGCTCCTGCTCTGCATCTGGCTCTGCCCCTTATTGGGCCTGCAGTGCAGTCAGCATCCTGGAGTGGGACATGGAGCTGTGTGCTCCTGCTCTGCATCTGGCTCTGCCTCTTATTGGGCCTGCAGTGCAGTCAGTGGCCTGGAGTGGGACATGGAGCTGTGTGCTCCTGCTCTGCATCTGGCTCTGCCCCTTATTGGGCCTGCAGTGCAGTCAGCATCCTGGAGTGGGACATGGAGCTGTGTGCTCCTGCTCTGCATCTGGCTCTGCCCCTTATTGGGCCTGCAGTGCAGTCAGCATCCTGGAATGGGACATGGAGCTGTGTGCTCCTGCTCTGCATCTGGCTCTGCCTCTTATTGGGCCTGCAGTGCAGTCAGTGGCCTGGAGTGGGACATGGAGCTGTGTGCTCCTGCTCTGCATCTGGCTCTGCCCCTTATGAGGCCTGCATTGCAATCAGCGGCCTGGAGTGCGACATGGAGCTGTGCGCTCCTGCTCTGCATCAGGCTCTGCCCCTTATGAGGCCTGCATTGCAGTCAGCGGCCTGGAGTGTGACATGGAGCTGTGTGCTCCTGCTCTGCATCTGGCTCTGCCTCTTATTGGGCCTGAAGTGAGTCAGCGGCCTGGAGTGCGACATGGAGCTGTGTGCTCCTGCTCTGCATCTGGCTCTGCCTCTTATTGGGCCTGAAGTGAGTCAGCGGCCTGGAGTGCGACATGGAGCTGTGCGCTCCTGCTCTGCATCAGGCTCTGCCCCTTATGAGGCCTGCATTGCAGTCAGCGGCCTGGAGTGTGACATGGAGCTGTGTGCTCCTGCTCTGCATCTGGCTCTGCCTCTTATTGGGCCTGCAGTGCAGTCAGCATCCTGGAGTGGGACATGGAGCTGTGTGCTCCTGCTCTGCATCTGGCTCTGCCCCTTATGAGGCCTGCATTGCAATCAGCGGCCTGGAGTGGGACATGGAGCTGTGTGCTCCTGCTCTGCATCTGGCTCTGCCCCTTATGAGGCCTGCATTGCAATCAGCGGCCTGGAGTGCGACATGGAGCTGTGCGCTCCTGCTCTGCATCAGGCTCTGCCCCTTATGAGGCCTGCATTGCAGTCAGCGGCCTGGAGTGTGACATGGAGCTGTGTGCTCCTGCTCTGCATCTGGCTCTGCCTCTTATTGGGCCTGAAGTGAGTCAGCGGCCTGGAGTGCGACATGGAGCTGTGTGCTCCTGCTCTTAATCTGGCTCTGCCTCTTATTGGGCCTGCAGTGCAGTCAGCATCCTGGAGTGGGACATGGAGCTGTGTGCTCCTGCTCTTAATCTGGCTCTGCCCCTTATGAGGCCTGCATTGCAATCAGCGGCCTGGAGTGCGACATGGAGCTGTGCGCTCCTGCTCTGCATCAGGCTCTGCCCCTTATGAGGCCTGCATTGCAGTCAGCGGCCTGGAGTGTGACATGGAGCTGTGTGCTCCTGCTCTGCATCTGGCTCTGCCTCTTATTGGGCCTGAAGTGAGTCAGCGGCCTGGAGTGCGACATGGAGCTGTGTGCTCCTGCTCTGCATCTGGCTCTGCCTCTTATGAGGCCTGCATTGCAGTCAGCGGCCTGGAGTGCAACGTGGATCTGTGCGCTCCTGCTCTGCATCTGGCTCTGGATCTTATTGGGCCTGCAGTGAGTCAGCGGCCTGGAGTGGGGCATGGAGCTGTGTGCTCCTGCTCTGAATCTGGCTCTGCCCCTTATTGGGCTAGCAGTGCAGTCAGTGGCCTGGAGTGGGACATGGAGCTGCGTGCTCCTGCTCTGCATCTGGCTCTGCCCCTTATTGGGCCTGCAGTGAGTCAGCGGCCTGGAGTGGGACATGGAGCTGTGTGCTCCTGCTCTGCATCTGGCTCTGCCCCTTAATGGGCATGCAGTGCAGTCAGCGGCCTGGAGTGGGACATGGAGCTGCTTGCTCCTGCTCTGCATCTGGCTCTGCCCCTTATGAGGCCTGCATTGCAGTCAGTGGCCTGGAGTGGGGTATGGAGCTGTGTGCTCCTGCTCTGCATCTGGCTCTGCCCCTTATTGGGCCTGCAGTGCAGTCAACAGCCTGGGGTGGGACATGGAGCTGTGTGCTCCTGCTCTGCATTTGGCTCTGCCACTTATTGAGCTTGCAGTGAGTCAGTGGCCTGGAGTGGGACAAGGAGCTGTGTGCTCCTGCTCTGAAACTGGCTCTGCCTCTTATTGGGCCTGCAGTGCAGTCAACAGCCGAGAGTGGGACGCAGAGCGTGCTCCTGCTATGCCCCGCATTGTGCATGGAGGGTGCAGAGCAGGAGCATATGGCCACACTGCTGTATGTCTCCTGCTCCAGTCCGCTGTTCTACAAGAAGTTTCCTTAAACTCCACACAGACACAACTCTCTGTAATCTGCCAGGCAGACAACAGACAAACACACAATGTAGATTAACTTGGAGCGCACAATAGCCACTACTCCAGACAACTCATAACCTGTGTCTCCCACCCCTGAAAATGGGACCACCAATGCAAATATTGAAATGCCACAATCCTCTACCCCCATTCGTACTGTGAATACACCGAATGCCACCTTACCTGTGTCTGCTACCACGCTCACACCTCCCATTGCCCCCCCTCCAGTCACCACAGAACCTCATCTCAAATGCGCCATGATCAACACCAGGTCCATCAACGCTCACCCCCTAGACATACATGACCTCATAGCCACCCACAACCTTGATCTGCTCATGACCACCTGGTTGCATGAAGACTCAGGCCCCACACTCTCCCTCGCACTACCCCCTGGCTACTCTATCACTAGACAAGATCGCCCGTCTAAAGGCGTAGGTGTAGCGTTAATTGCCAAAGACTACCTCTCCATTAGAAAGATAGAGAAATCCATGAACAATAACAGTGACTACCTCCAAATCAAACTCAGCCTCACTCCCCACTGCACTATTGCCATTCACCTTGTCTATCGTCCACCAGGCCCCCCAGGTGACTTCCAGGTCTCTCTCATCCACCTCCACTTTGACAACCTCAAAAAACCCTCCAAAGTCATCCTCCTTGGCGACATCAACCTAGGTCTTTATGGCACCAAGGACCCAGCAGCCAAATCACTCAAATCAGCCCTTAAGACTCTAGGGTTCAGGAACGCCAAATCTGACCCTACCCACACTTTAGGTAGAACCCTGGACAGGATTGCCCAGCATAACTGCCCACTCATCATCTCTGGCAATACCCCCACCCCATGGTCTGAACACCACATTATCACCTTCAGCATCCCCTCCACTAACCCCTATATCCCCCAGCCCCTGCTACCAGCCCTCGGAAGAAGCTCCCGCCAACTCACAAAGGAAAGGCTACTGCCCTTCCTCCAGGGCCCAGGCTTCAGACCACTGTTCTCCTCTGACCCTGAAACCCTTGCGGTAGCCTACGATGTCGCTATCAAATAAGCGATCAACTCCATAGCCCCTCTCAAACCCCACAAAACCAAGCCCACTACCCACTCCAATACTAGGTTCACCCCTGACCTCCTCATACTCCGCACAGAAAAAACGGGGCGGCCTTACACAGTGGCAAACCTCCCACTCTGACAAAGACAAACTTGACTTCAAAGCCTGCTCCAACAAATACAAGAAGGCAATCTCCCAAGCAATGGCCAAATCCTTTGAAACCAGAATCTCAGAAGCTAAATCTAATACAAAAGTAATCTTCACTATCTTCAGAGAGCTACAGACTCCCACTCCTGCCCCCCAGAACTTCACCAAAGACAAAGTCTGGTGCGATGAAATCCAAACGGCTATGCAAACTAAATTGAGCTCTCTCCAAGCCAAAATATTATCCACGAAACAAGCGCTCCCCAACACTCCCATCCCCACGCCCTCCCTCGACTCTACCCGCCTTTCTCATTCAAAGCCATACAGGAGCAAGACATTATCAACCTCATGAGGACCATCAAACTTTCCAATTGCAAGGGTGACTCTTGCCCGGCCACTATTATTAAGGACTCTGCCGAAACCCTTGCACCATACCTGACCGCCTTGGTCAATGCCTCGTTTGCCACAGGCAAAGTCCCCTCCTCCCGCAAGGAAGCTTGTGTCCGCCCCCTCTTAAAAAAACCCACACTCGAACCTACCTCTCCTAATAACTACAGGCCCATCACCACTGTCCCGTTCCTACTCAAAATACTGGACAAAGCAGCTTACCTGCAGGTGCAACACTTCAATGAAGAAAATAAGCTCCTAGGATTACACCAATCTGGCTTTCGCCCAAGACACAGGACTGAAACCGCCCCTGGACCTAAAAAACAAATGGACGATGCCAGTGACCTAGGCAAACCAGCATTACTCTTACTACTTGACCTCTCCGCAGCATTTGACCTCGTAGACCACAATGTCCTATGCCACTATCTCTCTTCCACTGCCAGATTCTCCCCCGACGCCACAGCCTGGAGCACTTCCTTCTTACAAGACAGGACCATGCAAGTATTCTCTGACTTGGCCTCTCCCTCACCCACCATCATGCTTTGTTGAGTGCCCCAAGGATCCTACCTCTCACCCACGCTGTATAACATCTTTACTCGCCCACTCTGCCTCATCCTTGATGCAATGGGTATCTCCTACACCAACTACGCAGATGATACTCAGATCCTCCTCACCCTCACTGGCAACTATGACACAGACTCCACTACACTCAACAACATTTACAACACCATCCAAGCATGGATGGCAAACAACGGACTATGCCTCAACTCTGATAAGACAGAACTCCTCCTGGTAGGATCCCCCGACACACTAAAAAACCTCGACACACAATTCAGCCATTTCACCATTGACTCCATCAAAATTCCAGTTTCAGACTCAGTCAAAACCCTCGAAGTCTACTTGGACTCAAACCTATCCATGAATAGACAAATCATTGCAATCGCCTCCTCTGCAGCCTATCATGCCAAACTAATTAATGCAACCAGGCCTTTTCTCTCCAAAGATAATTGCACCAACATAGCCAGAGCCATCACTGGCTCAAGGCTAGACTATTGCAATGTACTCTTCCTAGGGATTTCCACAAAAAACCTGGAAAGACTGCAAGTTATCCAGAACAACGCACTCCGTGCAGCCCAAGGCATCTCCAAAAGAGAACACATCTCTGAGGCCAGGAAATCAGCTCACTGGCTCCCAAAAAAGGAAAGGATTATATTCAAAACATTGGGCCTCATTACGACCCAGGTGCTAAGTGTTTAACGGCGCCGTAAAAGGCTGCGGCGCCGTTAAACACTTAGCACCTAATTACAAGGTGCCTTTGTGGGACCCGACCTTAACGGCTTGTTTAATCCAGCCGTTAAAGTAGGGGCCCGCAAAGGGACCTTGGTGCTAATTACGATACCGCAATTTGCGGTACCGTAATTAGCGCCTTCCCCATTCCCATTGAGCCCTATGGGGCAAAAATGGGAATGGGGAAGGGCCATGGAGGAAGGGGGAATTACCGCCCCACCAACATCGGAATGGGGTGGTAATTCCTCATTCCGCCATGGCGGACACCGGCATGGACCATGGTGCTAATAGCACCATGGTCCTCCGCCTGGGTCATAATGAGGCCCATTGACTCTGACCCACAAGTGCATCCATCTCACTGCACCTGATTACCTATCACAAAGGATCCACACCACCACCTCCACAAGACCAACCAGATCACCCTACGCCAACATGCTTTGTGTGCCCTTGGTAAAAAGAACCAGAGCAGGTGGTTCTCGCTTCCCCTACCTCGCACCTTCACACTGGAATGCCCTACCTCCTACCCTCCGAGGCGAGGCTTCCCTCATTACTTTCCGTAAGGCCATGAAAACGGTGCTCTTTACATAATGTGTGCAACAATCGTCATCAGCCCAGCCTGACCAACCTTTAATGTATTTTGCATTTTGTACCCCTATCAAGTGACATTGATAATAACTTTGCACACCAATGCATGTCCCAGCTGTACCCAGCCTGTAACTAAGCTCCCTGCAAGCAACAGTGCCCTGATGCCTCGGGCTGTTTGTGCGCTATACAAATGTAAAAAATGAAATAAACAAAATAAAATATCCACAACATGCACACCACAGATCTGCAACACAACACCAAAACAACTAAACCTCGCCCTCCTCTTTAAGAGCCAAAAAACCATTAAAAGACCCTCTGCATCATGCACAAGGCTTTCTGGGGCCTGGGACCCCGCAACATCCAACTTTCTCTCACTAAATACCTCCTGTCTAGAGCCCTTTGGTCGTCTAGCTCCAACTCTCTGCAGATCAGACGCTTTTCCAAGCAGAGAGTGAGGGGTAGATCTCTCTCTTCGGCAAATGCCTCCCTCTGGAATGGCCCTCATGCCTCTCTCAGACTTGAGCCAGACCTCCTTAAGTTCCGGAAGCTCCTCAAGACCCTCCTTTTCTCTCCATCCTTCCCTCTCCCTTGCTAATTCCGCCCTTCTGACGCATTGACTGGTTGCCTGGTCCCCTCTGAGTCCTACAGGGCACCAGGCCATCTGCGCCCAGTCTACCCCAGCACCCTGGTCTCCCTGACCCCTGTCTCCCTGACATTCCCCCCCAACCTGCACTTGCCCTTCTGGGCCCCCTTACCCTGACTAGCCGGGCAGGGTGTGCATCTTTACCGAGCCTGGTGGTCCACCTCCGTCCTGGCACTTAGCATTTGGTCCTCACTCCCTGAATCCCCTTACACTTGCCCCTTAGCACTTGGCTAGTACCAGGGCGCTCTTCTTCCCCTTCTCTTCCCCCCTGCACCTGTATGCCTCAGCTCTGCCCGCACTTCCTGCTCACCCCAGCATTATCCCTTCCCCCTCCCATCTCCCCTCCCCCTGCACTTCTTGTTTCTGCACTTGCATGCTCTGAAACACAAGGCCTAGCAGGAGAGTTACTGTTGTTTTCTTGCCTGTCCCCTGCCCCCCTTTTTAGTTTTGGCTTTTAGGTGGCGCTGAAAGCGCTAACTTTAAAGCCAAAACTATTGTCATTAATATAAGAGCTTTAACATGAGGGCTTGAAATAGGGGCTTTGAATGTAGGTTTGTAATGCTTTTCAATGCAGATGACATATGAGGATGGATACATGGGCCCTCATTACGACCCTGGCGGTAAGGGGTTTACGCCAGCGTTAGCTGCGCCGACCCCTTACCGCCAACTACGAGTTCCCAAAGCGCCATGGTCACTTTTACGCCCGCTTTTTGCGGGCGTAAAAATCCATGGCGCTATGGGACCTTGGTGTTAATTACGCCACCGTAATGTACAGTGGCGTAATTAACGCCTTCCCCACTCCCATTGAGCCCTATGGGGCCGAAATGGGAATGGGAAGGGTAAATGGGTCAATGGGGACTTACCGCCCCGCCAACCTCGGAATGGGGCGGTAAGTCCGCCATCCGCCATGGCGTAAACGGACTTTACGCCATGGCGGAAAAGTCCGTCGATGGCGGAAAAAATCCGCCAGGGTCGTAATGAGGGCCATGGTAGTTTGGCTCTGTGTCCCACCCATTTAACGCCCATTGCTAAGTGAAATCTATAGGCGTTTCCTCCCATTCCCACCCTTTCTCCCTCCAGCCACACCTCTTTTTGCACTCTTTGCCTGCATTTTTATAGTGGCAGCCACTTTTACTTCCAATGTTATTAAACAGTTGTTTTACTAGATTGATGCTTGAAAAAAATATTTATTGCAGCTTTTAAACTATGTTATATATTTTAATGTATTTGGTTTGCTTGTTTGTTTGTTTGTTTGTTTTATTCATTTATAATGCGCACCAGACCCGAGGGTAAGAGGGAGCAGCAGTACAGGATATGTGAGGCAAAATAAAGGCGTTACTGTGAAAGATATTTTGTAAAATGGCTTTCAAATATTCCATGTACAGATTTGTGGGTGGTGTTTGAGTGTTTTGTGATGTAACAGGATCTGATTGGATGATGTCAGCATAATGTGATTAGATCTGGCCTTGGTGTTTGTGTCTACAAGTAAGCTATTTTGTTTCTATATTCCAAGCGAGCAGTGTAGCTGTGTGGGTGCGGCCCGTATTCTAATCTGACCGACTCCCTAGGGTGCAGCCAAGCAGCCCCCAAACACGGAACTGTGTATCAGAGCCACCTGTCCCGATTTGCGCTGCGTGGGCAGTCACACACACATGCTAAATCTGTAGAAGCAGGTGGCGCTGCCTGAAAGTGTACATAGCGCAGACAGGGATAACCATGCACAAGATAACCATTGCCATCCCGCAAGCGTTTACCCTGTGATTTGTCAAATGCTTGCCACATATCTGGAACCAAATATGTGTTGAATGAAGGCAGTGCCCTGAGTGCCACACTGTCCTTTCTGTGACCCTTTTACTCCCTCCTCACCCCTTGTTTCCACACTCTCCTCACCTGAACTGCTTGACTCGAAGCTTTCGGAGGACAGGTTTCGCCTGGCGAGGTAGTCTTTCTCTTTTTTAAGTGGTAAATGCCTGTCACAGAGGGAAGCCACAGTGAATGCTGATGGAACTGCAAGCCTGTGGCTCCCTTTCCAGGAACAAGCCGAAAAACAAGGGAAAAAGCCAAGCGGCAGAAAAAACCCTTTTGTGGCACCGCGATGCACTCTCTCTGACTCCAAGTAGCAACTTCCTAAGTGGTGTTGCATTCGGGAGGAAAGCTGTAGCAGGAAGCGGCACGGACCAGATGGCGATGAGGATCCGCAGCAAATGTTAAGCAGGTAGGTGTTGTTGGAATCCAGGGCTACCGGACTGAACACAAGAAGCACGAGTCACAGGTAAGTGGAGGAAATAGAAAGGGAAAGAACCGGAACTCATGCAGGAGTAGGAACCCGGAGGAGAAGAGGAAGGGAAAGAAAGCAGAGAGAGGACCGGACTCCATGTGTCGAAGGAAGGAGACGCGAGCCGGGAGAAAAGCCGGGTGATACAGGTAAGAGGCAGCAAAGATGTGAAGCGAAGGAAACTTCGTACGGATGACGAAACCAGAAGGATGCAAGAAAGCACTGACGTTCCGAGCGGAGAGTCAGCAGCAAGCGTAAACTCGGAAGCTGGGAAACTATCAAGAAGGGGTTGCAACGCAGTGTCCGCCGGGAGAAGGAAGAATAAATACTCCCAGCGGGCTCTGCGCTGAGGAAACTGGAACGGCAGCTAGAGCCATGAAAATAGAGGAAGGACTACCAACCTCTAAACTCATACTGCAGGCAGCAACGCGGAAGTAACCGCCAGTCTCGGCGGCGGCGGATGACACACACTGCGGGAGGAGTGGGGTTCACGGTATTCAGAGGTTGCTGGAGGCCCTTCGCCCTGTTGTATTCCATCCCGGCAGGTGGAATGTTAAACATTTGCTGTGGGCCATGACAGTTTTTGTGTCTTTTACGTTCACCTAGGCGTGAAGATGCCCAGTGGGGCGAGTGCTCTTGCGTGAAGGGAATTATCTGTTGGTCCCTGATTTAGGGACCGCCATGAAGTATTTGGTATTGGAGTATGTTAGGGAGAATTCTCTGTAAAGGTTAATTTCCCAAACCTAGTGAGTCCTCCAGCAGCTTTGCTGGATTTTTGGGGTTTCTTTTTTTCTCCTGCTAAGAAAGAGACTCTTTTACTCCCACTCTCAGGCATGATTTGAGTGTATACCTTTGACTTTAGATGTGTTTAATGGGCTATGGGGTCTTTTACTCCATAGGGCTTCATGTGTTTTTGATGTGCGTGTTACACAGCACCCTCAGTGCAGTAACACAGGGGTGTCATAGTGACCCCCAAACATAGACTCCATACCCTGCGACTGACTACTGTCTCCCAGGGCATGTAAAGGCACCATTGACTTTACTAGTCTTAAATTCTGAACAGAACCAGTACAAACCATCATATTGTGGACATACTGGTCGGGGCAATTCAATTGCCCCGGGGTCTGTTGTTCGAGGGGGCACGTCTCCTTCCCCCCTGATCGAGTTTTGGCTGGTGGCAGTGGATACTACTTTTTATATTCGACCGTGAATATATCCCTATGGGATTTTCCCATTGTTCGAGGCTACCAACTTTAATAATTAATTAATATAGCCTCGAACATACCGCCGGTTTATTTAATAATAATTCACCGGTTGGTATTTTTTGCCAGAACTCGGTTCTAAAATGGCATTTGTGTTTGCTTCTGTGACCCCAACCCAAGTTGAGCCCTTTGTTCCACTTTTTGGCGGGCTTCTCCACAGAGGCCCTCCAAAGTGGTGCCACTCTGTCTGGGTTAGCAGGATGTGTGGGAGGGGGGTTTAGGCACCCTGGACGGAATTGCCTTGGCAACTCAAGTCGCACTCTTGTGTGATTGGCCCAAGTGGTGAGCCGGCCGGCTCACCACTTAGCATGTTTGAGTGACTGCTAGGCTCAGTGAATAGGGGTTTTCTGCATAAAAGCAGGGCTTTGGGGACTGGAACTTCAGAAGTCGCCACAGGACCAAAGAATCCGAAGAGGGAGAAGCTGAGCCGACCTGCAACAACGACACCACCGGTGGAGCCCTGCTGAACCGTCTCACCACTTCCCAACGACAGAGGAGATCTCCAGTCCGGAGTGTCTTCTTCCTTCGACTGGTGGGGATAACCAGTCTGCCTTCTATTTCACCTTCCTGGAGCATCTCGTGGCTGCCTTGCCCGTGCCAAGCACCCCGGCAACCGGGATACCACGTTTTCACCACTACCGCAAATCAAAAGGGTAGTACCTTGGTACGGGAGAACTTCATGGCGGGTATCTTCCCTGGCAGTGCAACGACCTTCAGCTTTCCTCCACGTCGAGATCTTCTCTTCCTCTGGACGACGCCGTGACTTGCACCCGCTGCCAGGAACAACTGCCCCCGCTGGAGGATCCTCTCCACTTAAGGTACTGTGTCCCGCCCGGCTTCCCTTGCAACAGATTGAACGGGGTGTATTAAATCCTCGCCTTTCTAACCTGGGCTAGCCTGGGGCACATTAACTACTTTTCTTGAACTGATCCTAACCTTTTCTGAACTATCTACCAAGACTCTTTGGGCATAATCCCTCTGTGTTATCCTGGACACCTTTCGCCTGTCTCTCTCTCTAAGAGTGGGCCTGGCAATTGAACTTCCTTGCTCCCCAGTAGTCTCTGCCTATCCTGCCTTACTGTGGTTCTTTTGAAAAGTATAAAGATTGTGTGCTATCATAATACTGCCTTTTTCCCTCCCTTTTTAAATAAGTGTTTAGAGTGCCATCTTAGGTTAAGCGCTCACCTCTGTCTGAAAATAAGTGGTGTTTCTCACTAAGAATTGTCTAAATGCTTAATTAGGGTTGTATATATATAATAGCGACTGTGTGTTGAAATTACTTACCTTCTTGTGCTAGTGTGATTTTCAAGTGTGCCTTTTTTAAAATAAATAAGTATATACTTTTCACATCAAAGCTCTGGTCAGAGTTTGCTTGTGCTACTGTGTCTCTGTACCTATTGTGTATACTATATATACTGCCTAACTGTTCTTGAGAGAAGTCTGACTGCTCAGCTACAGCTACCAGGTAAATCTGGGTCGTACAGACTGCTACCAATTGGGTTTACTGCCAAACACCTGTAGTCCTAAATCTCTTGCAGTGGTCCCTAAGGGAACTGCTCAGGGTTCTGCCTAACACTGGTGTACAGCAGTGGGATTTGTATTGAGTATACATTTTAGTGTGCTTTAGGATACCTTAGTGCAACTAACCACAAAGTTTAGCACTGAAAAAGTAATTTTCTAACCTGTCAACTATGGAAAGTTATAGTCAAGAGTCCCTTGTACAAAAACTGCTGATTGTATAAGAGTTCTCTGTAAGCATAAGAATCTCCTGACTAAAGGCAAGAAAATGGAGCTAATAGAAAGAAAGATTGTTAGCAAACCAAAGTCTGGATGGTGGTTCAGAGGAACCTGCCACTCCAGCAACTGTAGATAACAGTATTGAGATTGAAATTGATCAAAGTGTTGATAATCTTGAGGAAGAGTCAGAAGAGGAGGGTGAGGCTGCTGTGACTGTCCCCCCTAGGCCTCTGTCTGCTCTACCAGCTATACCTACTGGACCTTTACCAGGTCCCACACTTAGTCCTCAATATTTTGAACTGGAGAAAATGAAACTGGACTTAGAGTATAAAAGAATTAGTGCTCAAACAGAACAAAAGCACCAAGAACTAAGGCTACGAGAAATGGAGCTCAAGCATGAGCTAGAGATGAAAAAATTGTCTGTTGAGAATGCTTCTGTCTCTGGTTCCTCTAGAAGTTCCAGTCCCAAAAGACTCCGGATGCCTAAGGAATTGGTTGGTATGTATGAGCCTAAGTTGGATGTGTTGGATTGGTTGTCTCTGTTTGAATATAATCATGGGCTCCAGAACATCACAGGAAATGACTTACTCACTTGGTTGTTCTCTAGGTTTCCCCGTGTTGCAACTGATGTGGTAATGGAATTGGGGGAGGAGGATAAGAAGGATTATGAGTGTATGAAACTAGCTTTGATAGCTAGATTTGGGAAGACCCCTTCCCAGTATCTTAAGAGGTTTAGAACCCTCAAAAAGCATGATGGTACTCCTTGGGCTACCTGGGTGAGTGAAGGGTTGGAAAACTTAGAGGGATGGATTAAGGGTTACAATGTGAACACTTATGAAGGTATGAGGAATCTTGTAATGTTGGATTCAATTTATGATGCCTGCTCTCCTGAGCTCAGACAGCACTTGGCTGATTCAAAGGAATTAGATTCCAGAAAACTAGCTAAGGCTGCTGACTTGTGGGTTGCCAACAGGGCCACTCACAAGGATTCTGGGGTAACTCAGAAAAAGGATCAGGGGAAACAGCCTAATAAGGACTCCAAAGAGAATTGTCACACCGCTACCTAGACCGCGGACACACCATTCCGCTCGCCCCTCCTTGTCTACCCATTCCCGCACTCCCCGACACTCATGCATTATGCCCCCCACTCACGTCGCACACAGCAGGGCACGGCATGACAGGTTTGGGGTAACGGGTGTTTATCGCCCCTCACGGCGGTGGCAGATCAACTGGAGGCTCCGTCATTTCAGGTACTCACATCCCTTGCGGAGACCGGCGCTTCCCGGCGCTTCACGGAACACGTGACTTCTGTTGCCTAGCAGCATGGCAACGCTTTCGGTTCGCATCACACGTGACTCTACGTACGACCCTTCCGAGGATAAAAGGAGTCTGTGAACCGAGGGCGTTGCTTCACAGCTGTCTTGTTTTGGATCACGTGACGTTCTCTTTTCGTTCAAGGACCTGCTCTGATACTGACCTCGGCTCGCTCCACGGATTGCTCCTTCCCAGCCCTTCAAGTACTTTGGATTTGCCTGTTATCGACCCACGCTTGCTCCACGGATTCCTCTTGCCTAGCCCTTCAAGTACTTTTGGATTACCTGTTACCGACCCACGCTTGCTCCACGGATTCCTCTTGCCTAGCCCTTCAAGTACTTTTGGATTACCTGTTACCGACCCACGCTTGCTCCACGGATTCTTCTTGCCTAGCCCTTCACTGGCTAGGGCCTCAGTCCTGCAAATAGGTGGTTACCTGTTCTACCCTACAGCTCGTTCCAGCTACAGCTGGGAGACCCACGCCTTGACTCAAGACCTCACAGGTATTCAGGGATTTTGGGGTTATGCACATATAGGTATTCGGGCCCTGTTTCTTTACTTAACCACTGTACCTTTCCTTACAGCGCTCAAAGGGTTCTTCCGGCTGTTCCCGCGTCCTGGTTTTCCGGACTTCCACCTGTGGCCTTAATATTCACACTGACGATATCTCTAAACCGTCAGGGTGTTTCTTGGGGACAGAGGGGTTGTTCATACTCTACACGACCAACGAACTTCGTAACAAGAATTCTAATACTGCAAATTCCAAAGAGGGCCCCAAACAAAACCACAAGGGTAAGCCACAAGGGAAACCAAATCAGGCTAGTGTACCTTCTGGTCCCAGACCAGAAGGAGGTCAGAACAAGCCTCCATTCCAAAGGGTATTTGGATCATGCTATGTTTGTAAGGCTACTGACCATGTGAAAGGAGATCCCAGATGTAGGGGTAAACCTTCAGGGGTCCAGCTTGCTTCCTTAGCCTTCGCTCAAGAGGAGGAAGTCCAAATGGCAAGTGGAAACTTTCTACTACTGGGTGATGAACCCATTGGTGTCTCAGCCAGTGTTTCTTTAGTCTCTCTGGGGTTGTGGGAACAACAGAATTTAGATGTGTATAATTCTATCCCAGATAATTCTAAAGAGTATTATAAGGACAGTGTCCAAGTGAATGGTCAGGAGACTCCTGCCATTAGGGACACTGGGGCCAGCCTAACTGTGGTGGATGAATCATTTTTCAAGGCAGAGGATGTTGCTAAGGCACCCAAATGCCTCACCAAGTTAGCTGGAGGGCCTGTGCAGATGTGTCCCCAGTAACCAGTTCTCATCCAGTGCAATGATATGGCTGTGAAGATACCTGTCAGTATACAATGTGAAGTACCAGGTAGGGTTCTGTTGGGTAATGACCTGAAAGCTCTTGGAGGAGTGTCACGCACCCCCAGACCTCCTAGTAAAAGGTTACAGGAGCTCACCAAACCTGAAAGGGAGAAAACCATGCGAGGGTTTTCTCAGGAGATGATGACAAATATCACTCCTGCTCCACTGGAGCAAGCTACAGCAGTCTCTACCAGATCAGGAGCAAAGGGGCACCCCAAGACTCCAAGGAAAAAGCCAGCAGCAAGCACTCCAGTGCTTCCAACCAGGACGTCCCCTAGGTTGTCCAAAGTTACACCTGTAACTCCACCTCCAGCTGAGTCTGAGAGGGAGGTACAACCCTGTGTGGTTGAACTAGACTCTGAAGAAGAGCTGGTGGGAGGCCAAGAACTTATTGGAGATCTGGATCCTGCTGACCATCCTGAGCTGCAGTCTTTTCTGGCAGAAGGTGGGCCCAGCAGATCAGCTTTTCGTAAGGGACAAAGAGAATGTCCAACTCTGGAAGGTCTCCACCACCAGGCAGCTGCTCAGGCTGATGGGCAAGAGCCTGGGAAGTACAGGTTGCACTGGGAAGATGGCCTCTTCTACAGTGAACCAACTGAGTCTGAACCTGGAGACTACAAACAACTTGTAGTGCCTCAAGAAAACAGACAACAGTTCTTGCACTTAGCCCATGAGATTCCTTTGGCTGGTCACTTGAGCTTCAAGAAGACCAAGGAAAGGCTCTCACTCTACTTCTATTGGCCAAAGATGGGGGCTGAAGTAGATAAGTTTTGCAAGAGCTGCCATACCTGCCAAACTTCTGGTAAGGTTGGCTCCAAGAATGTGGCACCTTTAGTGCCTCTCCCATTTGTGGGAGTCCCATTTGAGAGGGTAGGGATTGACATTGTTGGTCCCCTTGATCCCCCAACCTCCTCAGGCAACAGGTTTATCCTTGTTGTAGTAGACCATGCTACTAGGTACCATGAGGCAATTCCTAGGAGGACTGTTACAGCTCTGGCTGTGGCTAAGGCCCTCCTTGGTATTTTTACCATGGTTGGGTTTCCTAAGGAAGTAATCTCCGACAGAGGATCACATTTTATGTCCAACTACATGAAAGCCATGTGGAAAACCTGTGGAGTTACTTACAAGTTCTCAACTGCATACCACCCTCAGACAAATGGGTTGGTAGAAAGGTTCAACAGAACCATGAAGAGAATGATAGGTGCTCTAGAGGAACCCCTTAAAAGAAAGTGGGACCTTCTACTGCCATGCCTTCTCTTTGCTTATAGAGAAGTCCCTCAGGAGGGAGTAGGTTATTCTCCCTTTGAACTTCTCTATGGCCATCCAGTCAGAGGTCCGTTGGGCCTGATTAAGGAGGGATTGGAAGGTGCTCCTCCCCTCATGCCAGTCAGAGTAACTGACTATGGGCCTCATTACGACCCTTGCGGAAATCAACAGACCTGACCGCCATAGCGTAAATAGCGTTTCCGCCATTGCACGATGGAGTAAAGTGCGGCTAATTCCGACCCATCGGGCACGAGCATTACGCCATGGCGGAATCCGAAAGGCTGCGATGGCGGAAATGACCCCAAAACGCCCCTTACCGCCGCCGTACGCTGCACCAGGTGCAATACCGCCACCCATCTTAGCGGTCACCGTAATGAGCGGTCACCGTAATGAGCGGCCACCGCAAATTACGCCCACCGTAGATATACGGAAACGGAAGTAAAAGCATGTAGCCGGAACGGGAAACAGCACGCCGCACAACTATAAAATGAGAAACCCAACACAACCATTAAAAATCCGACCCTGACACACAGCCCAACCCGTTAGCAACTCCAGTTAAAAACATAAATATGGGAAAAGTAGCCAAGAAAGCGTGTGATCGCAAGCGGCAGGTCCACTTCTCCCGTGAGGAACTGACCGTGCTCACCGAGACCCTCCAGGAGAATGCCGCCGTCGTCTTCTCCAGTCAAATGACCAGGACGGCCCTTGCCAACAAGAAGGCCATATGGGCCCTGGTGGCACAGCGCGTAAGTGCGGTGGGGACCGCACCCCGCACGCCACAGCAATGTCGAAAGCGGTGGGACGACCTGCGGATCCGCGTCCGGAGCATACTTTCTGCTAACAGAAACATTGCCACAGCTACCGGGGGAGGATCAGAATCGCCCATCAAGTTGACCCCCTGGGAGGAAATCTGCGCCTCCACCATAGGAATGGAGAGCATCGAGGGAGTCGGAGGGATGGAGAAAGGAGTGCCCACATCCGGAGAATCAGGTAGGTTGGCCAAAAGAAACATCCACAAAGCACGAACATGTGCTGTACCATGTGTGCCCATAGTGCAATACATACTTTGGCCTGATAACGCCCTCTAAAACTCAGATTAAATAAATAAATTAATTAAAATGCTAAAAACACCCCCTACATGTGCAGCATGCACCCCCAACTGCAGGCTGCCAAATAAAAGCATCAGCAATGCACACAAAAATCAGACCACCTCCAAGGCCCAGTCCCAAATCACCCTCATGTACCACCCCAATTCATGTGATACATTGCCATTCCAAAATCCACAGACCCATAACTAACGCTCGCCCTCCTTTACTCCACCACAGGGTCCGATTCCAACGACGAGCTGCAGGACACCCCTACCAGCACACCTGCAAAGAGGGCCAAGACCAACGTCCAAAGACCCTCCACCTCAGGTGCACGGATCAAGACACGGCAGCAGCAGGAATCAAGTGGCAGCACACTGGAGGGGACTGCAACAGGCACCCCAGCAGCCAGCATGTCCACAACACCAGCACCACAGGTCCCCCCAAGGGATGCATCAGATGGCACTGCTTCTGGTGGTAGCAGCACCATAGGTGACAGAGCTGTCATGCCAGCATGCTCCGACACTGAAAACGGTGCTGGCGACGTAGGAACCATCCATGACCTGTCCCAATCCCCCTGTATGTTCCATCCCCTACACCATGAGGAAACCACGCAGGGGCACCCACAAGACGACGACTGGCCAACCCCCACAAGCCCTGTGCCAAGGCAACATGTGTCGAGCAGCCCCTCTGTCACACCACCGCAAATGGCCATGGCCCAGCAGAGGCAACAGTCCCTCGACCAGCTGATCGAGCAACAGCAGCAAGTGGCCACGCTACTCAAGGATCATGCAAAGGAATGCGGGGGTTCTAGGGCAGCCATGGAAACATCCACTGAGACACTTAGGGCACAAATAGAGCAAAGTAGTGAGAGCCTTAGGGGAGAAATGGAGAGAAGCACCGAGAGCCTGAGAGCACAAATGGAGAAAAGCACCGAGAGCCTGACAGCACTAATGGAGAAAAGCACCGAGAGCCTGAGAGCACAAATGGAGAAAAGCACCGAGAGCCTGAGGGGGGAACTGCATGCGACGTCCAAAGACGTATGTGCTGAACTTGCCGCTGTGCGCCGTGTGCTCACTGAGCTCTCACAAACCCTTAGGGACATGCATGGACGTGAGCAGGCAGAGACATCATCCGTTGCAAGTTCCGTCCAGGGCAGCCCCCAACGTAGATCTGGCAGGAACCTGCGCTCCACGGGCAGGGGTGCCCCTGATACCCGTAGAGGGGGCCTGCAATAGCGTCTACCCACGGACAATATGCATCTTTGGACACTGGTGTTCGGGGGGGAGGTAGTAGGGTGGAGGGGGTGTGTTGTGCTTCACTGGGTGGCGGGTCCATAGGGTGTATAAATCTATTCACATTAGCAATACAGTACATCATTATCATCCAATTAGATGTGTGGACATTGATCTTTGCGTGCGATGCCTTCATAGGCGTACTGTCCAAAAAGTGCCTGTACTACACACACAGTGCCACAGGTACCCTTTCAATGTAATAGGCACCATGCGTGGTTGCTAGAAGCATGCATCTATGATGCTCTGTCGGATTTCACGTGCATCCTGTGCCTCATGGACTCCTTGAGGTGCCGCCACATCCCCACCATCATCATGACCATCTTCATGTGCATGCAGTTCAGCGTCAGGGGGCATGGGCACATTCCTACGTACGCACATGTTGTGCAGCATGACACATGCCATGACCATCTTAGAAACCTTCTCATGGCTGTACATGAGTGCCCCGCCAGACCTGCTGAGGCAGCGGAAACGGGCCTTCAGTAGGCCGAATGCCTGTTCAATGACCACACGGGTACGTGAGTGGGCATGGTTGTACTCCTCCTCATGCTGGTTCTGTGGGTTCCGGATTGGTGTAAGGAGCCATCTCTTCAGTGGATACCCGGCATCACCTGTATGTGACAAATAAAGGGTGTCAGTGGAATGAGAGTGCTAAGTAGGCCCCCCCCCCCCTTCCCGCAAGGTCGCAACAAATGGCCCACGATGTCATGCATGGAATGAGACTCACCGAGTAGCCAGGATCTGTGCCCTGCGTGTCGCTCCATGTAGCGTGGTATTCTTGTGTTCCTCAGGACCATAGAATCATGGGTAGATCCAGGGAATCGGGCACAACAATGTGTAAAGATCTTGTTGGAGTCACACACCATTTGCACATTGATTGAATGATATTGTTTCCGGTCGCGGTACTGGACCTCCATGGCATGTGGGACAACCAATTCAACATGGGTGCAGTCGATGGCACCTATGCAACCCGGGATGCCGCCAAGTGCATGGAATCCCACTTTTGCGTTGGTAATCTCCTGGTCCGTGCGTGGTAGTGTGATGTGGTCGTCGGCGTGCTTCAGGAGGGCATCGAGCACTTGGAAGAGTGTCCGTGAGAACAGTGGCTGTGAAATGCCATGCAACTGCCCGACGGTGTGCTGGTAGGTGCCAGTGGCCAGGAAGTGTAGTACAGACACCACCTTCAGTAGGGGTGGGATGGCGGTTGGGCTATCTATCATGCTCACGAGGTCAGCGTGTGTCATGTCCACAATGGCGATTATGGTGTCCCGGTCCAAACGGTAGAGGGTGTGGATCTGCTCGGCACTGAGGTTGAACGGATTGGCTCGGAGGCGTGGGATTGCGGGCTGCCTGCGTGGTGGTAGTGGCAGTGCTTGTGGGCCTTGCTGACCCTGCCTTGCCCTCCTCCTCCTCCTCCTCCTCCTCCTGCGTCTCCTCTGTGCGGCCGGTTGTTGTGCCTGTTGTTGTTCGTCGTCTTCTTGTAGTTGTAGTACTTGCAGTGCTATCTGGTCCCCCAGGGCCAACATCGCTAGTCCTGCCGGTAGCATTTTGGAGTGGGTGTGGTTGAGGGAGGGGTTTGGGTGTGCTATTTATGTGCTGTCAGCCTGTATGGGCTCCACCTGTGCTGATTGATTGAACCTGTGGCAGCTGCAATCCCTTTTGGGCGACCACGTTCCGCACGAAACCCTGCATTTGGCCGCATGGCATCTTGCAATTGCAATCATGTATCAAATCCCGATGGCAGTGTGATGTACTTTGAATGATTTTCATGCTATGCCCCCATTGTTACACATGCTATATTTGCAGTCGCTTACATACCTGTGAAGAGTCAGTGGTATGTAGGGCTCGATCGACGGCGGACCCTCGTGCAGCACAGCAACGAACTTCACCGACGGGCGTGGCGTCCCAATCGTGATTGTAGCCAGTTAGCATTATCACACACAGCCGCAGTACATAGATGTAATTGTGAATGCAAGCGTTCACAGACGCCTTTTCGACGTAATGTTGCAATTGAGGAATTCGAAGGACAGCGTTTTTGGT
The DNA here is from genome assembly GCF_040938575.1 of Ambystoma mexicanum. Classification (NCBI taxonomy): domain Eukaryota; kingdom Metazoa; phylum Chordata; class Amphibia; order Caudata; family Ambystomatidae; genus Ambystoma; species Ambystoma mexicanum. The sequence goes on from NC_090938.1 coordinate 845,356,986, forward strand.
TTTGAAGTAGCGGCGAGGATACGCCCACAGGTCTGCCTGGAAATGTAACGGTCTATTGTAGAATGTCCTTGGGACATGGCCCATAACGAGCAAGCAATGAATGATATGAATTGAATGGGATGCGCAATAGCGTAGTGGACGATAAGGCAGGACGTTCAAAAATCCATGTCGCTTCACAACACTACAGATCCGGCCAGGAGCACAGTGGTTTTTGCAGACTGCATTACGCACAGACGCAATGGAAGTTTCAAATATTATGTGAGTGAATCTTCATGCGATTTCATGGCGGGATGAGGGGATGTTGAATGGATGCATGGACAGTTGATTTGATTTGAATCTGCCATGTACATGGGTTTGATGATTCGATCCCCTTCCCCTGCGCTATGTGATGCAAAGCTGCCATAGTGGGACCAACGTCTATCTGCCCTTGTCGGAACCTCCCTGTCTCGACGCGCCTTCATACACTTGTGTCTAGGCACGTTACTGATCCCATGTTATGGATTCTGTCTTGGCGGACGTATGCACAGTAACAGACGTTGGCAATGGTGTATTCACCTCGATTTATTTCGTTATGATTCGCTACTGATTTAGGGGTGTTTATATTACTTTGGAGTGGGCTAGCATGCATATGGGTGTGTATTTGGTGTGTTGATTGAAGTGTGTAACGCATCAGGAGTCCTGTACAGAAAACGGTTAATTTGTCTTTCATTTGGGTGACAGGTATCTCCTGCCCTTTTGCAGATGCCATCTGTACGCCACTCCTCCAGATGGGTTTTACTCTCGACACCTGCATCTTCAGGTAAATCAGTGGAGCAACATTACGATCTTATGGGACGATCGCCAATGGGCCACATGCCCTTACGCAGTACTGGTGGCTAGGTGCAACATTTCGGCCTTTCAGATGGACTAGTGCCTACCTCATGGGACGGACCTGCGGTTCTTGGCGCTTCCATGTTGCCTTTTGGAACGTTAATGTAGGCCCTGTGTGCCATGAAGGTACAGGGCGTCACACAAGTGGAAGATGGTCAATTATTGCGGATGCAGCCCTCGGTGATGATGGATGTTTTGGTGTTGATGTTTAAATTGCTGTTTGCCCTTTGTTATTTGGATGTGCATTTAAACAGTTTTCCGATATTTGCCGTGTTGCGTAATTCTTTGCAGGTGATGTAGCAATTTCCGATTTGTGGCGCTATGTATTGTGAGATGATCTGCATTGTGTTCCGGCTTCTGAGTTGAGTTGCGTGGTACTGTACTGGCCGCGTTTGCCTACGTAGCACAGTATGGTCACGGATAGGGGCTGCCATTGTGACTGTTTAAATGATGTGCTGCTCAGGGGCGGGGGATTAGCTTTTGGCCAACAGATGCCGGTCAGCCGGGTCGATTGGTGGAATGATGGGATCATCAGTATATGGCTGGTCACAGGTGCCTGTGTTTGCGTGCGTTTGTTGGAGGGAGACTGGGGTCATGTCCATTGGAATTGCTTCTGTATTCGTGCCATCTGTGCCCTGCAGCTCCCATCGGCCCCTCTTGAGATGGCCTGGCTGCTCAGTCACTCTGCCAACTTGTGTGGTACATGCTTTTGCTGATGGTTGGTTTGTTTACTGGCAGGAGTACAGGGCTGGTGCATTCTCCCTCAGGATGCTGCTTTGGGTGTTGCCTTGCGCTGGTGGCAAGCGATGGGGGACTACTGTTGTTTTGTGTCATGTATTCTTGATTTTCATTTTGATGTCCTGTTACCTTCACATGCCTGTGCTGCATCAGTACGGCAATGGTGACATGCCGAATATGGATGCCCACTCACGGGGCACTTGGAGCCCCTGCATGCATTTCTACGTTGGCATGCATGGGTAACTTGTAGATTTCACTGGTTGCATAGTGTGACTACATTGCGCCTGCCAGGAGTTGTGCAATGTGGGCAGGGAGTGGAGTTCAGGCACTGGGCCATTTACGGTTGGTTCACGATGCCGTATTTCTCACCATGGCGGAATGGTACTTTCCGCCGTGCTTGATGGCGTTCAGTACATGTCCGCTAGGGTCAGAATTCGCGTACCGTTGCGCCATGGCGGTGATTCCGGTTTTGCAGGGCGCGCGTGCGCGTACTTGGTGCAGTTAGCGTTGCCGTTCAATGCGGTGTCGCTAATGGCATCGTACTTTACGGTGACGGGTCATAATCGCAACGAGCGGTATTCGATGGCGGTATTGCATTTCCGCCATCGTTTCACCATTTCCGCCAGGGTCGTAATGAGGCCCTATGTGATAGGTCTCTGGAGGAGAATGTCACACATGATGGCAGAAGCTAGTGATAACCTGAAAGCTGGACAAGCTTTGGTCAAGCATTGGCATGACCAAAAGGCTAACATGGTTGAGTTCACTCAAGACCAGCTAGTTCTAGTTATGCTTCCAACAAGGCAGAGGGCCTTGCAAGATAAATGGATGGGACCCTTCAAGGTTGTGGGAAAACTTGGGAGAGGTAAACTATCTGGTGGATCTGGGCAGACCCAGGGAAGCTCCCAGAGTCTTCCACACCAACCGACTAAAAGCGTATGTCTCTAGGCCTGAAGTAGGAGCCTTGCTTCTAGCTTCATCAGAAGAGGAAGAAGAGAGTGAAGCTCTCCCTGATCTCCTCAGAGGCTTACCTTTGGACGAAAAGATTGAAGGAGTTAATCTCTCTTCAGATCTGACACCTGAGCAACAAGAGGAGTGCAAATCTATGTTAAATCAGTTTGCCCCTCTGTTCTCACTTTCACCAGGCTTGACCCCTTGGGGACAGCATGATATTCTCACTGGTGACTGTCTGCCAGTCAAAAGCAGAGGGTACAGAATGTCAGAACATGTTAGAACCCCATCAAAGGTGAGGTCAAGAAGATGCTTGATCTCGGGGTAATAGAGCCCTCTTCTAGTCCATGGTCTAGCCCAGTTGTGTTAGTACCAAAGGCCGGATCCAAATAATTGAGCTTCTGCGTGGACTATAGAGCTCTTAATGCAGTCACTAAGACTGATGCCCACCCTTTGCCAAGGACAGATGAGTTGGTGGATAGACTTGGCTCAGCCAAGTACCTCGGCACATTTGACCTTATGTCAGGCTATTGGCAAATAGCCCTGACAGACCATGCTAAGGCGAAAACTGCATTTTCTACCCCAGTTGGCCTATACCAATTCAAGGTTATGCCTTTTGGACTGAAAAATGCACCTACCACATCTCAAAGGATGGTAAACTAAGTTCTAGCTGGGATGGAGCACTTCTGCATGGCATACTTGGATGACATTGCAGTCTTCAGCCACTCCTGGGAGGAACATGTGAACCACCTGGGACATGTGTTGCAGGCTCTTGAGCAGGTCAATCTGACCATAAAGACTAGTAAATGCCAGATTGGACAGAGTAAAGTGGTCTACCTTGGGCATGAGGTAGAAGGTGGAGAAATAAGTCCTCTGCTCAGCAAGATTTAAGCTGTGCAGAATTGGACAACACCTACTACTCAAAGCCAGGTGAGAGCCTTCTTAGGCCTCACTGGGTATTACAGGAATTTCATAGAAAACAATGGGACCATAGCTTCTCCACTGAATGTAATCTCCTCTTCAAAATTCCCTAAGAAGGTCAAATGGAATGAGGAGTGCAATCAGGCATTTGAAAGCCTAAAGAAAGCTCTGTGCCAAGCATCAGTGCTGAGAGCTCCTGACTACCACCAAACTTTCATTGTTCAAACTGATGCTTCCAATGTAGGTATAGGTGCAGTTCATAGCCAACTGGATGAGAAGGGTAGGGAGCACCCCATTTGCTTCATCAGCCGTAAGCTGAAGGATCCTGAGACAAGGTGGGTAACAATTGAAAGAGAATGTTTTGCTATTGTGTGGGCACTGAAGAAGTTTAGGCCATACTTTTATGGTTCTACTTTTGTCATTCAGACTGACCACCAACCCTTGAGATGGTTAATGCAAATGAAGGGAGAAAATCCGAAACTATTGAGATGGTCAATCTGCCTTCAAGGGTTTGATTTCACCATTGAGTACAGGTCAGGGTGTCCCCACCAAAATGCTGATGGTCTCTCTAGGATGTATGTCATCGACTAGAGATATGGGATTCATCCAGGAGTGGATTAAATCCTCCTGTCCCTTAGTCTGGGGGGGGGGGGGTGGCGAGTGTTAGGGAGAATTCTCTGTAAAGGCTAATTTCCCAAACCTAGTGAGTCCCCCAGCAGCTTTGCTGGATTTTTGGGGTTTATTTTTTTCTCCTGCTAAGAGTGAGACTCTTTTACTCCCACTCTTAGGCATGATTTGAGTGTATACCTTTGACTTTAGATGTGTTTAATGGGCTATGGGGTCTTTTACTCCATAGGGCTTCATGTGTTTTTGATGTGCGTGTTACACAGCACCCTCAGTGCAGTAACACAGGGGTGTCATAGTGACCCCCAAACATATACTCCATACCCTGGGACTGACTACTGTCTCCCAGGGCATGTAAAGTCAACATTGACTTTACTAGTCTTAAATTCTGAACAGAACCAGTACAAACCATCATATTGTGGACGTACTGGTCGGGGCAATTCAATTGCCCCGGGGTCTGTTGTTCGAGGGGGCACGTCTCCGTCCCCCCTGATCAAGTTTTGGCTGGTGGCAGTGGATACTACTTTTTATATTCGACCGCGAATATATCCCTATCGAATTTTCCCATTGTTCGAGGCTACCAACTTTAATAATGAATTAATATAGCCTCGAACATACCGCTGGTTTATTTATTTAATAATAATTCACCGGTTGGTATTTTTTGCCAGAACTCGGTTCTAAAATGGCGTTTGTGTTTGCTTCTGTGACCCCAACCCAAGTTGAGTCCTTTGTTCCACTTTTTGGCGGGCTTCTCCACAGAAGCCCTCCAAAGTGGTGCCACTCTGTCTGGGTTAGCAGGATGTGTGGGAGGGGGGTTTAGGCAACCTGGACTGAATTGCCTTGGCAACTCAAGTCCCACGCTTGTGTGATTGGCCCAAGTGGTGAGCCGGCCGGCTCACCACTTAGCATGTTTGAGTGACAGCTAGGCTGAGTGAATAGAGGTTTTCTACATAAAAGCAGGGCTTTGGGGACTGGAACTTCAGAAGTCGCCACAGGACCAAAGAATCCGAAGAGGGAGAAGCTGAGCCGACCTGCAACGACGACACCACCGGTGGAGCCCTGCTGAACCGTCTCACCACTTCCCAACGACAGAGGAGATCTCCAGTCCGGAGAGTCTTCTTCCTTTGACTGGTGGGGATAACCAGTCTGCCTTCTTTTTCGCCTTTCTGGAGGATCTCGTGGCCGCCTTGCCCGTGCCTTGCACCCCGTCAACCGGAATACCACGTATTCACCACTACCGCGAATCGAAAGGGTAGTACCTTGGTACCGGAGAACTCCGTGGCGGGTTTCTTCCCTGGCAGTGCAACGACCTTCAGCTTTCCTCCACGTCGAGATCTTCTCTTCCTCTGGACGACGCCGTGACTTGAACCCGCTGCCAGGAACAACTGCCCCCGCTGGGGGATCCTCTCCACTTTATGTACTGTGTCCTGCCCGGCTTCCCTTGCAACAGATTGAACGGGGTGTATTAAATCCTCGCCTTTCTAACCTGGGCTAGCCTGGGGCACGTTAACTACTTTTCTTGAACTGATCCTAACCTTTTCTGAACTATCTACCAAGACTCTTTGGGCATAAACCCTCTGTGTGATCCTGGACACCTTTCTCCTGTCTCTCTCTAAGAGTGGGCCTGGCAATTGAACTTCCTTGCTCCCCAGTAGTCTCTGCCTATCCCGCCTTACTGTGGTTCTTTTGAAAAGTATAAAAATTGTGTGCTGTCATAATACTGCCTTTTTCCCTCCCTTTTTAAATAAGTGTTTAGAGTGCCATCTTAGGTTAAGCGCTCACCTCTGTCTGAAAATAAGTGGTGTTTCTCACTAAGAATTGTCTAAATGCTTAATTAGGGTTGTATATATATAATAGCGACTGTGTGTTGAAATTACTTACCTTCTTGTGCTAGTGTGATTTTCAAGTGTGCCTTTTTTTAAATAAATAAGTATATACTTTTCACATCAAAGCTCTGGTCAGTGTTTGCTTGTGCTACTGTGTCTCTGTACCTATTGTGTATACTTTATATACTGCCTAACTCTTCTTGAGAGAAGTCTGACTGCTCAGCCACAGCTACCAGGTATATCTGGGTGGTACAGACTGCTACCAATTGGGTTTACTGCCAACCACATGTAGTCCTAAATCTCTTGCAGTGGTCCCTAAGGGAACTGCACAGGTTTCTGCCTAGCAGAGTACAGCCCCAGGTTTGCTTATCCGACTGCTGAAGGCGAGCGCTTGTTTGTTTAAATATGTGTAACTAAAGGAAGGATTAGAAAGGTCTGCATTTACATACACTTTGCCCATAGTTTCCGCTGCCACAATCCTGAGTAAGTCATTAGTAGAGGTTCTTTCTGTAAGTCTTGGCCATGGTTTCATTTCAGGCATTGAAACAAACACTAGGGTGACCTGATTTTTAAAAAAATACACAGGACAGGCCATAGACATAGAAGTAGGACTACAGTAAACACAAACAGGACTCCGATAAAACTGTAGTCCTACTTCTATGTCACTGACCTGTTGCAGGGGTGTGTTGCAGGCACACTCCTCTCATTGGAGGAGAGCGACCAGGGAGGAGAAGGGGGAGGAAATGGTGGCATGAAAAGCCTTCATGTGCAGTTAGTCGTGCTGGGCGAGCCAATTTCATAATTAATTAAACGGTTCCCGGCAAAAAAACAGGATTGCAGCCACCCGCCCATCCAATCCCAGGACGGGGTTCATTAAATTATAAAACTCTCATGACCCCGGAACGGAGGGCGATTTCCCCAGATTCTCCCGGGAAAATCGGGACATCTGGTCACCCTAACAAACAATATCTTCCTAGAACTCCTATTTGACAAACAGTAGTGTTTGGCATTCTCTAATTGGCATCATGTTTTCTATATCGTGCTTTAGGAACATCGGGCATTATGGATTTATACCAAACATCTGTGTTTCCTTCCTGTTTTGTAACAGCACTACTGATAGACATTTCATGGGGAGTGAAAAGCAGTAAATAGCGGAATAATAGTAAAAGGTCGCCCCAATAATTGCAACCTCTTCATTACTGCTCCTTTGCGCGCTAATAAAATGCCAACCCCCACTACATTGACTAATGGGAGCGGGGTTGGAAGGGGTGTGCCCTTTTGCCTGTGTATTGGGAGTCAGTGGTTGCAGGGGTTCCCCCTCGCTTCCATTAGATGGTAACGGGGGACAATAAAGAAGAAACAAAAGTCGAAAGAAAAAAGGACCCTGGGACGCCAGTTCAGACCCACGTTAGTGGGCGATGAGCTTAGAGCCCTTTGGATAACACACAGTCAATGATGGGGATGCAGAATAACTCTGTCACCAAATAAACAAACCAACTCAGGAAGATGGCAAAGTTTGCTGTTTTAATAACAATTGTCTAAAACGGAGTAAAAACGGGCATCAATGGATGTTCGCTCGAGCTCTCAGTGAATATATCATAAAAACACCTTTATATACTAAAATATTCATCATACTTGACATCATACTACGTGGCAAATGAGAAAAAACTACAAGGGGTTGTGATAGGCTCAAGGGGAACATCTAAGTATACTTTCTATAAGGGGTGGGATTTTGATTGAATATCAACTGTCAGGTGGACAATTTATACCTACGTCTAAAACATGTAATCTTGGTGTTTCGTTATATGGCCCTCTACAACTGATTGGCACGCGAGTGCCATGTCTGGAACATTCGGTTCACTTAGCACAGGTAAGCTCAGACCCAGGTGCCAGGTGGTGGACTTGACTTTACCTCCCCACTCAATTAACCCATCATCTCTCATCGACCATGCCTTCCACCGTGAAGATTGTCTTTGAACTTGGCCTTGCAGAGTATTCTTGTCTGTGAGAATATAAGGGAGTGCGGGCATGCACTATCATAGTTCTGGAACTCCATGCTGAACTCTATTTCCATCCTTGGCCCACGTGAAGGGAGACCATGATTTGGTCCAATTTGCAGCATTTAAATGATTAAAACTTGGCACGCATGATGTTCTTTCTTTGCACCTTAACAAGGGATGATTCAGCTTCTTACGTTTGCCACCTTCAACAATAGATAACCGGCCTTGGCTGCTTCAGCTTTGACACCAGACCAGACTGCCTTGCCATTTGTGTACAATCTCAGCTCATTCTTTGCTGCGACGCAGCTCTTGGCCCTTCTTCTCCATAGGTCCTGGCTTAGTAAATTCATGTCACCGATATCAGTTTCTATACAATGGTGGCTTCGTCTGCAGTCTATTTACTACATATAGCCAGCTTCTATGATCACTTGGCCTACTTGCTTCGCTGCATCGGTACAGTTATTGAATGGCTTGCATATTCTGCAGTGCGTCACACACTTGTAATCTTCTTTTCCCACATGAGAGTTCACTCGATTCTTAACTTCATCAGTTTCTATAAGGTCCATGAATTCTCTTCAGCCAGTATTCTCAGTGCATTACATTCGTCTCTCATGACATCAGCTTCTCTTTTGCTCTTTTTCATATTCCTTCTAGGAGTTCCTCCCTCAGATTGTCGTCTATTTGGGAATACATTTGATAGGGTTTTCTCAGAGGATATCTACTCTCGAATATACGCCATGGTATGGTCACAACTGCTGGTGTCAAGCATGGCACAATCTCAGGTTTCCAACATACACGAGGTATGGGGGCAGGACTTCCTGCAGAGACATTCAGCTGTTCCTCTATGCTCACCCCCCTTCTGGTCGATTTATCGACCACCTCTTCAAAAATGGTCTCCACATCTTGATATTTTCTCCTGAAGAAGTGCTTCTTCGGAGTCCACATCTTCATCACCCCCCTCAGGGAGCCGGCTGATTTAACATGTTCATCCACACTCCAGGTCATATAGTTACTGTCCATTCGGATTGCATTAGACCCATCATCCCACATACTTCTTATGATTCTTTGGATATACAAGAACTTCATGTCATTCGCAACCACCGTCGCGAATGGCGGCTTCTTCCGCGTTGGAGACTACAGCGTGGGAGAAGGTTTTAGTTCCTTTTTAGTGTTTGGTGACCGCCTATTAGACAGGCGCAGGACTGCCGGGAGGTTATCTGCCTCCTCCTCCCAGACAGTCGCTGCGTTGCAACCTTGCTGGATACGCTCCAGTGCCTTTCAGGTTCCCTCGCTCAGTGCTGTCTCTCTGCTGGTCTCCGTTCTTTGCTTTCCGGATCCAGCGGTCTGTTCTTTTCTGCTCTCGTGCTTCGCGCCCCTCGCGAAGCGGTTGTTTCTGCCTCTCTCCCTCCGCTGTCGCACTCACAGCAACGGGTTGGTTTCTCTCCCTCTTCCAGCTGCTGCTGCTCTGGTGGTGGGGTAATTTCTCCCGTGTTTTCTGCTTACCTCTCCGCTGTAGAGATTCTCCCCTCTACTGCCTCTTCCTCCTCCCTTCCTTTCTCCAGTTTCCTGCAGTTCTTTCCCCTCCGGGCCGTGCTCCTCGGTCCTAGCCGTACTACGGCTAGCATTCACTTCGTTCCTGCCGGTGTGCATATTCACTGGGTCCACTGGGGGTTCTCAGCCTTCGGAGTTTCTCATCTCCTTCAGCCTGCAAGTTTGGTCCTGCATCTTCCTCAATTCCCGCCTGCTTCGCATTGGAACTATTGGACTTTTTGGAGGACTCTCTTCTCGAAGGGTTTTTTACCCCAAGTTGGGTTTTCCCTTCTTCCGGCTTGCTCCCGGAAAAGGAGTCCCGGGACGTCTGTTTACCAGCAGTCACTGTGGCTTCTTTCCGTGACAAGCAAGTGCTTCTCAAAAAGGAAAGATACTATCTAAGCCGCCGGAATCTACAGGACACCGACTTCTCTGAAAGCTCAGGTGAGGAGAGTGTGGAGAAAGGGGAGGAAGAAGGGGTTCATCAGCACGAATTATCACACTTCATTCCTACACGTGCTACGATGCCGGCCTTTATGTATTTCCTGACATATTCATCTGTCAATTCCTTGGCCCAAACCCTGATTCGACATAGATCATGATCTTCATTGCTACTGCCTTCTTTGCTGTCTTCTTACATTGTGCAATTATTATTCTTATCACACAGAATCCAAACATCACCATCACCAGTAGTGCTCCAAGAAACCTGAGGATGTTTGCATTCCACTGCGGAATCCATGAGAATATGGAAGCAAATCATATTCAGAATATGAGCACCACACACTGTGGGTAATAATAAGCAGCGCTCAGATGCCTGAGGGTTCGTAGTGCTATATAAATGCTAAATAATAATAATAATAATAATAATAATAATAATAATAATAATAATAATAATTATTATTATTATTATTATTATTATTAACTGTCATCTATAATATCCTCAGTCTCGTCTTCCATTTTGTTATGCAGGTTCGTCAACAGCGTTATGGCCTCTTTCAAGGTCCCATTCTCGTCATCATGAGAAGGTATGAATGTGCAACATGATGGTCCGATTTTGGTGCACACTCCTCCTTCCATTGCTGTGATAATGTCAAGGACATATCTGTTCTGGAGGGTCATCAGTCGTATGGCCCTCAGCTCTTCCTTGATAGCATTGAATCCCTTTATGGTAGCGTTGATGGTCTGCAGAAGCTCCCATCTGGTAATCTGCAACCATTTGGCATTGGCCATCGTCTGGATCCCAGGCGTGAAGATAGTCGTTAATACTGAATCAGTCTTGCTGAATGACCTGTGCTCATAAGGAATGGCTTCAAATGCTTCTATTGACTTGGATGAAAAGTAATTCCCTCTTCTGGTTCGATTGAGAAATTAAAGCAACCTTCTTTTTCTCAAATGGGCATCTACTTTTGGGAATTCTCCAATGTTCAAGTCACTCTGTGGAATCAGTAATGCTGGAAGATGGATGAGCACCAAGGGATACGTTCCTCCCCAATCCTTGGGCAACTTCATGTAGGCTCTGGACCCACAAGCCCAATATCGATCCATCAGGATGACTGCCCCTGCTCCCATTCTGGAAACATCAATTGTAGTTTTGCAGCCTTTATTGTCTGCCACATGCTCCCTTCCCGGAAGCACAACGTTGCATTTGCCAATGGGACCCCAACCATTGGACCTGATTCATCTTCTACCCATGTCAGTAGTTTGGCATGCTTAGCCCATGACTTCAAGCATCCATAGTTCACTCTCTGCACCTCTTGCACACATTCAGACTTTAATAAATGAGCTGCACAGGACATCAGTTCTCCTTCCCATCCTTTCTTGGTTTTCACTTGTCCATAGACTAAGACTTGATTTCTCTTCCAACATCTAGGTGATCCAGCTGTTTCTGTTATATCAGGGCAATCCATTCTCTTTATCTCTTCAATTACTAACTCTTCTCGTCCTGCTGCAGGATGCATAAGCATCTTGCTCTCGCATCCGGGTACCTTTTCTATCTGTGAAGTCTTGATATAATCATCCTGAAATGGAAACAACCATTTTGATCTCCATCTCAAAGTGGCCCAACTTCCTTGAAATTGTCCTCGTGTCATACATGCTGCAAGATGAACGAGACACCTGGCATCATGTTCTTGACCTTCTCTAGAGATGAAAGTTTGTAGTGTATTCATAGCATAGGGGATGAGCGCGCAGATGTAGCAATTCTCTTTAGATGTTCTTTCCCCCAATTCTCTCATGTGTTGGTACCACATGTTATTTATTACTCATGTGTGCTGCATTATCTAGGTAAGAATGTATCCCCTCTTTATCTAGATAGGTATTTATCTTTTCATTATCTTCCTCTGCATTTCTCTTATGTCTCACAAATTCAAAGGTTGTGTAATACTCACAACGCAAGTCAAGAACAGATCTGTTAGTGGAGGGAACTATCGGAGCCCCTACCTCAGTATAAGTAAGCAAATCAAAAGCAGTTCTCGTAGTGGGGAGAACCATATGGGCCTCTGCCTCAGTGAGAGTACTAATATGATAGAGACTGTGAAAGACGAGGAACAGAAAGACAACAAGAGTAATTATAGTGGCACATGTTATGCACAAAAACAGAGGCATCCACTTTTCATTCCATCCTGGTACTCGTTGCACTTGTTCATTTTCTAGAACTGTGCCAGCTCCTGAATTTCTCATTTTAAATACAGTTTATCAAACCTTTTTATACTTGCAACTGTAAAACATGTTCAATAATTGCGATGAGGAGTCTTCTTATCATTGGGCAATTTTTAGGATCATGTTAAAAAGTATGAATATCAGCATCTCTTCTGACAAGAGCAGAATAAGCTTGAAGTATAAACACAAAGACAGCAAGCACAAGCCGATGGACATCACTGTCAGTAAGTGTCATATGTTTAACTGCTTAGAACAGGTACGCACCATGAAATGAATCTGGATACTGATCTTGTTTCCAATTTCTGATCAACAACTGACATTTAGGCATAACTTAATGTGTTTCTAAAGTTTATTTTCAAAATTCCTGTGATTCTCAGCAAGTCCTTGCACCACTGCTAAAATACCTATAAGGGGTGTTCGTTCGAATCACAGTCCACATGCAAAATCTGCATTAGCAGCTGACATTTTATTGTCCTTCTTCTTTGTCACTGATCGAGTCTGTACACACTGAAATTCTTCTTCTTGCCTTGCTTCTGGATCTGCAACAGATCTCACCTTTATAGGCCTTCACATCGCCCAAGTGAAGCCAAGCATGTCTTCCTTGGACCTTCACAGCTGAAGGGGTTATATTTTCAACGTAAAAGGGGCCATTAAAACAGGGCTCATTGTCATGACCCGGCGCCTCCATCCGCCTCCATCCGCTGCAGGGTGCGCCTTTTCCAGGTTCGGGGGACTGCCTTGGTGCTTAGCGCAGCGCCAACAATGGAAAAACTACGTTTCCCAGCGTTCCCGCTACGGGATTGGTCACGTGACTTGCACGCAACGTGTCTCCCGTTAGCCCAGAAGTGCTGTTACAAATATGGGGAAGGAACACAGTTCCAACGCTCCTTAACTGTTGTTACCGCCTTCAAGTTAAGTCGCTACAACTTCTGTGTGTTCTTTGGTATTCCGACCCTGGATTGTGTTTTTGACTTTGAACTCCGGTTTTGTCCTCGTCTATTTCCCGATGCTTGGATGCTTGCTCAGTTGCTCCCTGGTGTTTAGAATCTGGCATCCACTCGACATAGAATTCCGTCTTGCCCCTGACTTGGTTTTTGGCGCTTCTGGTTTCCGCCCTTTTTCGAATCCCATTCACTCACCTTTATTTTTTGCCTACTTGTTTTCTTTTGCATATTTTTGCCTACGGTATTTAGAATCCAGGAACCTCTCCCTGGGGATTTGCTTTGGGACGCTTTGCTGTGTTTTCTGGGTTTCCTCATTTTTGGACGCTCTGCTGCACTAAAGGATTTATTTTGGGACATTTTTGCTGTTTTTCACGGATTGTCATTTATGGACGTTTTGCTGCACTAAGGAGTTGTTTTGGTCCTTACATGATATGTACGGTAATACATGATCCTTGTCTTTTTCCCTAGCTCTGCTGCTGCTCCTGACTTTTCACCCAAGCCCTCGGACTGTCAGGTTTTTTATATCCTGCAGGCCGTGCTCTTGGGGGGGGGGGGTTTCTTTAACTGCGATCTTCTGTGGAATAGGTTGCAACTATTGTATTGCTGCAACCTCTTACTGGGGGTATTCTGCCGGATCATCCCTATTGAACCACGACACTCATGCCACTTGCAGGTAAAGTTCTTTATGAGAATGAAGTTGCCAACATATAACTTTGGTGCCGATAAAAGTTTAGTAGAATTGGTTGTTGAATTGTCTTCATCTGTGTTCTGAGACCGGCCCCCCTGATGCTTGACTTGATCTAAAATGAGAGAGATGCTAGAGGTCATACATATCACATAATCATGCAATTCATCACCTAAAGTTTTAGCTACACTCTGGGCATCATATCTAATCCTAGACGGAGGTGTAAGAAGCGTTCTCATTCACTGCCCCTGTCACTAACTTGTGAGGGGTGAGATGATGATCTGAACCAGGCTGATTCCGAAGGGCATATAAAGCTAAGGGTAGGCAATATAGCCGTCCCTTCTTCAAAGTCAATTTAATCTTGGCAATCCTTTCTTTAAGCAGGCCGTTGAGTCTCTCACATATTCCACTCCCTTGTGGGTGATAAGCAGAAGAAAATGTGTGTTTTATATTCAAGAGAAGTTCTATTTCTTCATGTAGGCTCATTAACAAAATGTGGCCCATTGTCTGATCCCAGCACTTCACACACATCCCATCTTGGGAAGACTTTGCGTACTAAAATGTTTGCTGCACAAGTGGCATCAGAGTGTGTACACGGACCCGCCTCGATCTACCGAGAGAAGGGACACACCACCACTAATAGATACCTGTATCCATTGCACACCTGCAGCATATCGACATAGTCAATATGTACATGCTAAAATGGACCATTCGGTTGAGGTATTACCCCTCTAATTGTTCAGTGTAAGCCCAGCAATAAACTTTTGACACAAAATGCAATTAACCATAAATAGTGCAATGTGCTCCAAAAAATTCGGAATGAACCAGTCTTCCGCAATCGTTGCAGCAAGACTTTCCCTAGTTGCATGCGTGGGGTAAGGCAGCTGTTCAAGCGCAACCTTTAATAACACTACTGGCATCACCGGCTTTCCAGTGCTATCTTTTCACCATGATACTTCGGTGGGGGATAAAGAAAACCCCCTTCATTTCCATAATTCCTGCTCTTCCTGCGGTGCACTCCCTAGAATCTCTATTAGTTGGGTTATCGACAATGTATTAAACCTTTCTTGCAATAACATGGTTGTAACTACTTTCTCTTTAATATTCTCAGTATCAAAACTCAAAATATCAGGAGAATATGCAACCGTTTTGGCTTCTAAATCTGCGGCTTCGTTACTGCAAGAGATAAAATCTGTTCTCTTAGTGTGTGCTGTGCACTTAACGACCGCTATGGCCACTGGGAGTTGTAGTGCCTTAATAAGCCTGTCCAATAAGGATGTGTGTTGCACTGGAGTGCCATCTGCACAGAGGTAGTCCCTCCTTTTCCAACGTGGTAGCCCTGAGTGTACAGTTGACATCGCATAGGCGGAGTCACTGTTCACCGTCACTTCCTGTGCTTCAAGTTTCTCGAGTGCGAGAAAAAGCGCTACTAATTCTGCTGCTTGCACTGAAAAGTGAGATGGTAGCCTTGCACTTGCTACACCTTCAAATTCTCCATTTAATCTGTTTTATTACTACAGCGCCTGAATGCCTTTCCCACTAGTCTGATCAATTTTGAAGAACCATCAACAAAAAGAATGTCCCCTCCTCCCAAAGGATTTTCCTTCATTCGGGGTATATCATCATAACATTCAACATATTTAGCACAGTCATGCACATGGTCACCCTCTTCTACTGGCTCAGCTATGAACGTGGCAGGATTCACTATTTTACATCTTACAATTTTAATTGTCGGATTAGAAATCATTACCTCATAAACTGAAGCTCTTTGAGATGTCAATGTACCTTTGGGTTTCTCTAAAATGGCAAATAGAGCATGCTCCACAAAGAGTGTCATAGAGCAGCCCATAACAATACTTGTCAACTAATTGTGAATGCGGCAGCTGCCAATGACTGTTCGCAAGGAAAGTGTCCACTCATAACTGGGTTTTAAATCCCACTGTAATATGCCAAAGGCTTGTACCTCAATGTGCTTCTCTGCGTAAGCACTGCTGTCATGACTGTCCCATTTGTGTGTGAAAACAAATACAATTCCTCAAAATAATTGAGGATTCCCAAAACAAGGGCTGTACAAATTGCTTTTTTCAACTCCTTAAACCATTCCTCCATTTCTTCAGTCCATTCTATTCTTAGCTTATCCACTTGGGCTTTCTTTAAAGCTTGCAAAATGGGCTTTGTGTATGAACTGTAATCAAACAACCAGGCTCTAACATAATTACATAGCCCCAAAAAATGTTGAATCTCTTTCACTTTATTTCGCTTCGTGGTTTTCATAATCGCCTCAGCTCTTTCAGGTGTCACCTTCTTTCCTTAATGTGAAATTAACTGTCCTATTTATAACACCTCTTCTTGGCAGTATTGTAACTTCTCATTGTCTAATTTATATCCCTTGCCTGCTAAAATAGTCATCAAATGAACAGAATCTTGTCTGCACTTATCTTCCATGCTGCTACAAATTAAAATGTCATCTACGTACAGTATAACAGCACTTTTAAGATTAATATTGCCTAAATCCATCTGCAGGACTCTGTTAGCGATCAATGGGGACTCACAGTACCTCTGAGGTAAATGAGTAGGTTTCAGTCAAGTTTGGTGAAACGTAAAGGAAGTCAAGTCTTTTGAATCTTTGTGCAATGTGATCGAGAAAAATGCATTTTTCAGATCGATCACCATAAAATATCGAGCTTCCACCGGGAAACTACACAGTATCATCGCCGGATTAGGAACTAAAGGAAACTCTGCTTCTACAATCTGGTTAATCAGTCTCATATCTTGTATAAATCTCCACAACCCTCCTTTAGATTTCTTGATCGGATACACCGCAGTGTTACACAATGATTCCGATGGCACCAAAATTCCTTGTTTTATCAGTGCAGATTTTTCGGTATGGAGGGAGCATTCTACTGACATGGCTACCTGGCTTTGTGGGAAAAATTGTGAGGATACCTGATGAGTTTCTGTTTAGACCATGAATACCTATGGATGAAGAGGGGGACAGACTATCCCTATAGAATTAGAAGCAGCCATAGTGCGAAAGGAAATGGCAATGCTCGAAGGAGTAGATGATGAGGGTAGACCATGGAGAACAGTAATAGCTCTCGAGGAAGGGTACAGATTTACTGACATCACTAATGACGACATGTTCAGGGAAGGCCAAACAGATGATGAAGTGGTGTTCTTTATTAGCATCGCATCACATATTGGATCAGAATAGGAAAGAGGGAAGTCCCACAGTGAATGGCAATAATGTGGAAGCGTCCAGCATTTTGTCAGGAAGGCTTGGATAAGCTGCCAAGCGTCCTTTGGACCAAAGGCCCTTATGACATAGGTTTGTTAAAGGGGATAGGGGAAGTCAAAATAGAGCTGAAATCAGGAGTGATTTTACCTCGAACAAGACAGTGGGCGTCATTACACGGTAGGCGGTAGGGGTTTACCGGTACCAGTAAGGGCACCGTTACCGGTAAACCCCTACCGCCTTACTATGAGTTCCCTTTGCGGGACCCGACTTTAACTGCTGGTTTTACCAGCCGTTAAAGTAGGGTGCCGCAAAGGGACCTCGGAGCTAACGACAGTACTGCAATTTGCGGTACCGTAATTAGCACCTTCCCCATTCCCATTATGCCCTATGGAGGCAAAAATGGGAATGGGGAAGTGCCTTGGTGAATGGGGAATTACCGCCCCCGCTCACCTTGGAGTAGGGTGCTAATTCCGCCATCCACCAAGGCAGACACGGTAAAATACCGGCGGCATCCATGGCGCTAATAGCGCCATGGTTGCCGCCTACCATGTAATGAGGCCCAGTACCCCATGTATTGCCTGATAGTCTGAAATATACCCTCATCAGTCTCTCAAGACATGGGGTACTGTCTTGTTCGAGGTAAAATCGCTCCTGGCTTCAGCGTTATTTCGACTTCCCCTATCCCTTTTAACAAACCTACGTCTTAAGGGCCTTTGGTCCAAAGGACGCTTGGCAGTATATGAAGTCTTCCTGAAAAAATGCTGGACACTTCTGCATTACAGGAGAGAGCCGTGCCTCAAATGCTTCCTTTGCTTACCGTGGCAGCATTTTCGAGCCGTTTTCACATTCTATACTCCGTTTATGCCGGCTGCCATATTTTGGGAAGTGAAAATATGTGTGCATTTGCACTTATGTGTTGACCTTTACTCATGCATCACGGATGGAGGAAGTGCCTTCAACCTTCTAATTAAACCACTAAATGAGTATAAAAACCAAGAGGTTATACATTTAAAATTCATTGCATAATAGTAATCTATTAGCAATTTACAACTACGTGCGCAACGGAAATGCATGCTGATCTAAATATTATATCTGAATTGCTAATTCTGTCTATTGTCAATGCAGTTTAGGCCCGTTATAAAGATAATACAACTAATTTTGATCCTCCTTGTATTATTGAGTGATTGTGTCTAACTCTTCTGCAACTAATAATCTCAGAAGCACATGTAGGACGCAGGACGGTCATATGTTATCTCTCTTGATCCTCATAACAGCAAGTTGTATATAAAAGCTCAATGGAATATTTTGATGATCTTGCATTGTATTTACATAATGTCTCTTGTTCATGCCTTGCTGTTTGAACTTTCGATATTTTCATGGCATTAAAAATGTCATATTAGACCTAATGCTCACTGATTCCTGTTTTAGCTTTACTGGACATGTGCTCTTTGTCAGTACAGGTTGCTCATCATTTTGTTGTATGGGGTCCAGCTTGAACATCTTGTATACATACCTCTTGTATCTAACTGTTAGACATTCAATTTTGTAAAAAACACATTGGTAAAAACAAATATTCGCAAAAGATACATCATATTATTGTTGCTATTACAAAAAAGCAGCCATCTCATTGTCTGTGTTAAGACCCAATTCCAGGGTCCTGAATTTGCAAATTAGTCTGGCCTCTGTTTGACGCAGTAACTTCTCTCTATTGCCACCCCTCCAGCCAAAGGTGACTCTTTGTAATCCAATGAAGTTTATGTCCTGTTCTCGGTTTATCTGGTGTTCTTGCTGCCAGTAATGTGCAAGCGGCAGCATGGGGTTCTGGCTACCAATCGCAGTCAAGTGTTCTCTTATTCTCATTTTTAGTTCCCTTATTGTGCTTCCTATATAAACGGCACATAATCTGATGCTTGTTCCTTTATTATTATCTTTTTCATGTTGTTATTTTTCATTTTATTCTCATTTTAAAACCTAAACACTCCTCCCCTACACCACTGCGTTTTCTATGTCTAATTTTTTTACTGATATTTATATATCATAACCAATATGTTGAACTATTACAAAAGTGTCATGATTTAATATGCCCATGATTTGAAAAAGGCACCAACTGCCGAAACACGTATCATTAGAGGGCCTCTCCTAAGGCAGCAATTATTTGTTTGTCCACAATAAACACCTTTGAAACTTTACTTATATTGTGCCGCATTTCATTGATGAGGAGCTAACCCTATGGTAAAATAATGCCACCGTCTTTTCCCATGGCTCGCGAGTTGTAAATTGCTATTTCTCCTGAATGTCCTGAACGTAAGCACTAGGGTCTTCATCTTCCTTCATCTTACATGTCATGATTGCACCCATATCTGATGCATCAGGATACTGCACCCTGAGAGCCCTCCAAACATCTGCTCTGCAATTATTAGACGGCGCTCCGTCATGTGCTGTGTTTTGTGCTGTCACACTTGAATAGCCTGCTTTCTCCATATGTCATCAGCTCTTTCCCCAA
Organism: Ambystoma mexicanum; assembly: GCF_040938575.1. Classification (NCBI taxonomy): domain Eukaryota; kingdom Metazoa; phylum Chordata; class Amphibia; order Caudata; family Ambystomatidae; genus Ambystoma; species Ambystoma mexicanum. The sequence goes on from NC_090938.1 coordinate 845,376,471, forward strand.
GAATGGCTGCCAGGAGACCTTGTATGCCCCCTATGGCCAACGTGTTTCCTCCTGTCATTTTTTCTAACTCGTACATCCATTTCCCAGCACCCGAAGTCAAACTCTGGAATTTACACCTTACATTTTCGTAGTCCATTTGTTGCCATGGAATATACTGTGGTCTTGCTCCCCCTTTTTCCAATATGTAAAACTGCATGAATCCCAACCCACAGTCTGCTCCCATCATTAGTCTATCCATGACAGGGACAATCGTCTCCGACTGTCTTCTTGACAGTACCGACCTTAACCTGCTCACATATGGTGGCAATTCTCCCTTCTCACTATACGATCATCCTCAGGGACGCTCTTGATATGCTATAGGATCTGGCGACCTATCCTTAGGTTGTTCCAGATCCAACCATTTTACTTCTTTGTCCATTTGCAGGCTTCCCTCGAGGGAACATGCACTCCCTACTGCTGCCTCAAGAGTAGATTCTCTTTCTTCGTCTGACATGTCTTGTCCCCAACTAGTGTGACTATGATTCCCTTCACCTTTATCCAGATTCAATCTGCTTAAAGACAATGCTTGACGTTCATCACTGAACAGGCTTTCCTCCTCTCTTTGTGATTGAGGCATTAGGGATTGTTCATCGTTCCCTCGAGTTTCATGCTCACTATTTCATCTCAATTGTTGATAGGCCTTATCAATCCTGTCACTGATGCTTTCTGCATTAAATCTTTCCTCGTTTAAAACAACTCTAGATGCCCCTGGTGTTACTTCTTTTATCGGAAGGAACTGTTCTATCCCATCGTATTTCTGGGCTTGGCCCTACTGGTTCCTTACAAATAAGACTGGTATCAAGACCCTGCTGTCTGCTTCTTCATTCTATTTCTTCATCTAGCTCTCTTCGTTTTCTCGCATCTCTTCTGATTCTTTCTTCCTCCTGCCTTCATTCTTCCCGCTTTACCCCTTCTCTTCTTTCCTCTTCTTCCCTTCATCTCTGTATTCTTTTGCACCTTAATCTTTGTGGTTCCTCCTCTTCTCTCTTCCTTTCTTTTCTATTCCTGTCTTCTATTGCTCTGTCTATTGTCATACGTCTTTCCTCTTCTCGTTCTTTTTTTCTCTCGAGCTCCTCATGATATATCTGTTCTCGTTGCTCCCTGTTCTTCCTTTTCTGTTCGTCTTCTTTCAATCTCTTCTCTCGTTCTTTATCTCTTTTATCTTGTTTGTCCTTATCTTGTCGTTGCCTAACTTCCTCTATCCTTTTCCAATCGATTTTAAGTAATATCTGTCCACTGATCCATTTGTGCTGCACGAGCGCTGTCTCATCAGCTTTATCCTTCTCTAATTTCCATTTCTTAATCTCCCTTTCTATTTCTGTCGATATATTCGACCGCTCACCCCTTTCTTTTTTGTCTTGTATGATCTTACAGAGCTCTTCTTTTCTCTTATTCTCCTTTGGGTTATCATCACTGCTATAAGCGGAAGGTTTGTATATTGGATTACTATACCCTGTCACCACTTTCAACTCCTTTAATGGATACAACCCTATCTCTTCTGCACTAGCAGCTATTACTCCGGGTGAGGTAAGGGGAGCTGAGGGCTCAACACCTTCCTCCTTACACTGACTAAGCATCCACTCCTCAGGTGGCGGATCCTCTCTCATTTCCTGAAACATTTTCCAGAGCTCGAGAATAGCTAATCTTTTCTCTAATTTCTTTGCTGTGTATGCAGCGTGCAAGTATGTCATCATGTGTCGCAATACCGCTTTTGACAGGGATTCCCCCTTGTGGCCACATGCCGTTGACCCATTCTGCACTTGAGCTTGGGCATGTGTTTTGGCAGTGTCTTGCGTGCCCATGATGACAAGTCTCAATTGACTGTCAATACTTACCAGACTTATTAGATATACGTTTTACTTCTACTTAAATCACCACTTTTCAATGCCTTTTAAACTAAGAAATATGAGCGTGCACAATCAATGGCTGCTCAAGCCTCTAATTTCTTAATTAGCTATTTCTACCTTTGTAATGGCACCAACCTCTACACTAGGTTGTCACTATTGCTCCTCAACTTCTCTTTAATCACTTCTGTGTCTGTGTTTTGGTGTCGGAGGCGGCCTCTTATAACGCATTGCATTGCCTTGTACTAAGGTGCGGCTTGACATGTAACGCAGCGTTTCTACGCCGCAGGGTCCGTTCTTCAAACGAGTCATACGGTGGATTGAATGCGGCTTGGATTCTGCTGCCTGCTGCCGGCAGCCGCCCTAAACCAGCATATCCCCTGTGCCCTTGGACGCTAACGCTCACGCCTACACCCGTGGGGGGGCTGCTTTGGAGGGGGCCCATGCTCGGGGGTGTACGCGACCGTGACAGTGGCAGTAGAACGGACTTATGCAGTGCCACGCACGGTGCCGGATTTAGCACTGGCTGAAAACATCGAAGCGTGGCCCTTTCCCGAACTGACACCACTTGCTACAGTTATAGACGAGGAGGTGAGTGGAGAGCTGGGAGTGACCGCCGTTGGGCTGCTTTCCACCGTCTCTGCATTTTTCTAATACTTTTACCTTTTTGTGCACTGCGGCCCTGTGGTTACTGGCCTTGGTGCACTATTCGTATTATTAGCTCTGTACAAGCATAGTGTCAAGTTTGATAAATCCACACACTTGCTAAGAGCTCTTCTTCCTTTTTGACCCCCCCGCTGTGTACAATCTTTTTTAGCCTCGGGTCATTTGGGAGGAGTGTGGGTCCTGGTATTAGTATTTTGGTAGGAGACTGCTGTGCTAGAGCAGGGCGGTCTTGATTATCAGGTATTGTCAAGATGGTTTTAAGGCTAAATACCCATGACACTGCGGGCTTAGGCCTTTGATCCTGGGCACCTTAGCCTATTGTTCCCCCATTAACCCTCTGGCCCCCAGGTGAGAGGAACTACCTGGACAGCTCTTGAGGACTGTGGTTTATCCCCCTTCTCGCTTTAGTTGTTGAAGTGAATATTAATTTTCTTTTGACAACCCTCACATTTGCCAGCCAACACAGCACTGGAGAGTGACCCTTTGTATACTGAGTAGACAATCCTGGTGGACCTCATTATTTACCTTTTGCTAACATGCAGCAGGGGGAAAAGCCTTCCAACTCAAATTATAATTTGCGGAAAACAAAGACCTTACCCCCTAAGGAGAATATGGAGACTCACACGAAGGTTGTTAAATCCAAGAAGAATGCGAAACATGCTAAACCGGTGGAACATGGCGCTATCACTGAATTTTTCCCAGTTAATCCACCTCCTGATATAAACTCAACTACCATTGAGGAAACCGTAGTCCCTGGCCCGAGTGGCAGCATTTCATTGAATACCACCAATTTTGATGATATTGACAACAATTCTCTCTTGGATTTGTGCTTAAATATTCAGAGAGGGTTGTCATCCCAACCCCCACTGACGATTGCTAGTGGATCGCTATCCCATAGCATTAACACCATGAGCACTCCGCCTGGTCTACATAATTCTATCAGAAGCAGTGGACGATTATCTGCTTCACCTAATTTAGCAATGGCATCTATGGAGGATGCACCAGACAAACAGGACGATGATTTGGATTGTCAATATCCGGGCTCAATCATGGTTGCCGAGCTTCAATCATCAGTCGCTGCTCTCCAATTTGCGCTTAAGATCTTACTGCAAATGTCAGGCCGCATTCTGACCAACACTAATATTATTACCATGGCTCTTGAACAGAAGGACCATCTCCGTGAAGAGGCGGAAGTTAACCTATCGGACCTTTTGCACATTGTGGAAGAAAGCAATGACCAGGACAATATGGAAGAAGCTGTAGCTGAACCATCAGAATCTGGCAACAGCGAAGAAATCCATGAGGCAAATCAGGAAAATGCTCCCGACCTTGCGACGGTACAAAGCTCTTTTGTATTCTTTTCACGGAAGCAACGTAGACTGGCGAGGAAGGCGCTTAAAAACAATAAATCCAAAACAAGTGCCTTACCGCCTACTGTTGTGCCACATACAGGACTGGATACACGCTCGAAAAAAGCTAAAAAGAGACTAGCTAGATCAGCTGTACAGGTACCAACAACTAATGGTTCCCTCTCTGGCTGGCTCGTGCCGGAAGGAAAAGCTATTAGTCCGGTCTCTGATCTTCTGAAAGACGCAGTCTTAGATCTAGAACTTAGCTTACCAGTATGCTCTGAGCAACCAGTAGCATCCACACACGAGGGAAACTCACCGTTACCTGTGCTGCTTGAATTGGGGCATGATACTAAAGACATTAAAGAAAATCGTATCTGTTTTATTAAGAACTTATACCAGAGCGGTAAAAATACTTGGCTTGCGCGATCGGAGTTACTAGTCAGACTGTATTCTATTCCCCAACTTCGAGTATTGAAATCCGATGATTTCCTGTTCGTTGAGCCTCTGATAGGACCTAATCCCAACGTCTCCGCCCTACATTGTACCTTTCTGGCACGGCTGATCAGGAAATACAAAGAGGAACTAAGAACTGTTGACGTTGACATCGATGTGGACATGAATGAAATCGATCTTAACATTGGCCCTGATGTCATTGAAGCTCCAGTTTCCATGTCTATCTGCCCCAAGCCAGCGGAATTGAAAAATCTTGAACTCGCCGAAGTACAACAAGTACTAAAATGGTTGATGGAATCCCTCCCGGGGGTTTTACATAACCATTGAGCCTTCTCCCTTCTTACGTGGAACTGTAGAGGCTTCGCCCACTTATTGAGAATGGAGGGCTCAGTTGACCTTTTGTGCAAACACAGTTGTATTTGTCTCCAAGAGATTTAGGCAATGGATACTCTGCTTTGGGATGGTTTTGTTGTATATCAATCTTTTGCAAAACGGGGTATAAGGGGCCGCCCCTATGGAGGTCTACTCATTGGGTTGGTAAACACGGTGGTCTCTCGTAGGGTACATACTGATGTTGAGGACTACCTTATGGCAGTGAGAGGTTGAATATGAAGAAGAAAGTTGTCTTTTTAGGTTTCTCCTTGTTAATATTTATAATCCACCAGGAGCAGTTATTGTAGAACCTTTACAAGAAGCCCTGCAGGACCTAATGTCATCTTGGACCTTGAAACCTGGTAACGTGGCAGTGGTGGTCATGGAGGACTTCATCTGCCATATGACAGGCGAGGGATATACATCATCTAACTTGAAGCTTAGTACAACATGCTTAATGACCCATGGGAAAAGAGAGGCCGAGGGGCTGGGTTGGTTACAACTGTTCGCTTATTGGGATCTCGAGATGATCAATGGCCGTGTGCTCGGCGATAGGCCCGGGAAACCTACTTGGACAAATGGCTCAGTTTCTAGCACTCTAGACTATTTATGTGCCCTGAAATGCTATTGAAAGTTACCGATATGAAAGTGATAAATACCAACTGGAGTGATCATTCGATCCTCCAATGTTTTCTTCAACTACCTAGCCGCACCATTCCTGCATTGAATATTGGCATTATTAACACCAATAGTTCAGGGTCTAGAATTATTTGGTCGGACAAAAATATTCGGTCAGCTACGGAACCCCTCAAATACATCTCCCCCGTTAGCTCTCTGAACTTGAACACCATGACTATTAATGCCATTGAAGACTGGATTCAGGCATTCTCGGGAAAACATGCTGTGGCCAAAATGGGCTACATGAGAAGAACTGAGAGAGTTAGTCGACCCTACAACAAAGGAATCAGAGACGCCAAGAGAGGGTTGAGAGCCGAAATTCGTAGCATTAAGACCTTGAACTTACCTGCAGCTCTTTATTGTGAGAGAGTTAGAAAAGCCAAAAATCACTATAGAACCAGCATCAATCACATAAAAAAAGTCTGAGAGAAACTGCGCCTATCAAAGGCTAGTGCAGACCATTTGCTCTAGGGACTCTCGTAGTATCTGGTCTCTATTGAATGAGACTAGGAAGAATGGTAAAGCCCAACTAGCCAACCCTATTAGTGAGGAGTCCTGGATAAAATTCTTAGAAGGACGTAATGTAGGGGTGACTAATCTGTATAATTCATCTCTGATTATGGCCCCTAGTCTCCCGCCATTTGAAGTTTCCCCTGGGATCATTCTGAATAAAATAAAAACTCTTAAGTCCTCAAGAGCCCCTGGTCCCAACGGGCTGGCTAATGTGGTAATTATGAACTATCCCGAATTTTGGGCGGATTTACTCTCTGTACTTTTTGAAAAGATCTTAGTGCAGGGGAGAATCCACCAATCTTGGCAGACAGCCATTCTTATTCCTATTTTTAAAAAGGGAAACCCGGCTGACTCCAATAACTATAGGCTTCTCTCTATGCTGGATATCACAGGTAAACTTTTTGCTTCAATATTGTTAAGTGAAGTGCAGAAATGGGCTGATGAGACTAACATACTCAGTACATTTCAGTGTGGATTTCAACGTGACCTCTCTACGTCACATAATCTTATGGTGATGGACATATTCCGCACACGGGCACTTACTAAGGGGCAGCCTCCTCTGTATGCCCTATACATTGACTTCAAGTCTGCCTTTGATTCCATCCCTAGAGATAGACTGTGGCTTAAACTTGAATCAATGGAATGTCCGGGAGGCCTCTTGTACTATCTGAGACTCCTGCACCAAAACACCACGGCCTGTTTTAGGCTGAATCAAGAAGGCAAAATGACCAAAAAGGTGTCCCAAAATAGAGGGGTAAAACGGGGATGTGTTACTGCACCCCTGATATACAACCTCTATGTATATGACATTCCCTCTGTACTAGCTGAAATTGATAACTGTCCTCCAAAAATTGGTGAGGCGCCTTGCCCAGTACTAGCATACGCCGCGACCTGGTAGTATTTGATAACACCATTAGTGGGCTTCGGCACTCCGCTACCACTTTATGGGAATATGCTAGTCTGAATGGTCTAACTATTAATTTAGACAAAGTATTCAGATTCACTGGGAAAAGAGCATCCCGAGTTAACTTGATGGTGGGTAAAATTAACATACCCTATGCACCCTCCTATCGTTACCTCGGAATTGAAATCGAGCCCAATGGCGATTACTGCTACTGCAGATGAGGACGCAAAATCAGGGCAGCGCAAGTCACTGCACTGATTGCTGCGTTCTCGAACAAGCAGGGCGGCTATACGCTTTGGGGGAAACGGCACCTCTACATCCAAGTGTTTGTACCCATGATCACCTATGGTCTTGAGGCTCTTTTTTCTTTTGATTTAGCTTGGCTCCAGGTGATGGAGGGCAAATTTTGGCGTCGTATATTGGGATTGTCACCAGGAGTGCCTATGGCTTTAATAAGACTTGAAATGGGTCTTCCATCACTAAAAGCAATTGTACTCAAAAAGAGAGCCAGATTCTTCCTTAAGATGACTAGCGGTTGTTCTAATCCTTTATTGTCTGTAATACACCAGGAAGTGGTAAAAAAACATACCACCTCACCCCTTCTCAAACTAATGTCAGAATTTCTTGCTGATATAGGGTGGTCACACCGAGGGGCAGTCTATACTAAGGAAGTCCAAAACGCACTTGGGAAAAGGGTGGACCTTTGGGATTGGCTTGAGAACTTTGCGCATCTGAGCACCCTAAAGAGCTATCAATTCATCAAATATAGATTGTATACCTATATGAAGCCCCAAGCTTATTTGAACCTCTGCCCGACGAAAAGGCTCAGACGTTTTATTATCCTGTTTAGATTGGAACAACTACCCACTCTGAGGAACACAGGAGACAGGGAAAATATACCAGTCCCTGAGCGTATTTGTCGCCTGTGTAAACTACCGGAATGCTTGGAGACAGCTAAACATCTCCTTACGGAATGCCAGACATTAACTAGCACAATAACTCCGTATCTTGCTGAGTTTGTTCACAACCTTCAAACCATTAGTGAAATGTCATTAAAGTTGGGCCCGCTCATTTGAAACTTGTATACTGTAAGGCGATGTAAATGCATGCCACTGTGCGATTAGTTATTGGCACACAATACATTTTAGTTTACCCATGAGTTAGATGTGAGTAGACTTGTAAATATGTATATTATTGTTCAATAGGTATAAGTGTGCTCAGCACTTGATGAAAAGATGGTAATAAGTTTGAGTATTTTTGGTTTCTTAATTAGATACTTTTTATTTTAAATGTATCTGTTGATTATTATCCGTTTATTGATTTTATTGTTATTAACAAATAATTGCTTATTATGTGTAAAGTTTGAATTTTCTTTCATACTATATCACATTAAAGTTTAAATTAAATTAAATGTAATCACTTCACAACTTTCTATCGCTCTTCGATATTTTTACTCAACAAACAATATACAGACTAGTCGACTTTACACATTAATAAACACTGTGATCACCCTTTTTCCTCTTGCCTTTTCTATATACCTTGTACAGGGTTTGAGACGTCTCTTTACACAAACCTGTTTGCTCATTATATGTTTCACTCTACTGCCATTGGAGTATGAGACTTCTCCTTCTGAACTCCCTTGAGTTAGGACTCTAGACGCTATATCTTCTTCACACAATATTTTCCATTACTCAAAAATGATCACAACCCCATACCCAAAAATGATCACAACCCCATACCGTTAATTTGCCATTCCCCTTAGTCTACTCACCATTTGTTTGTTAATCGACTCAAGGCCTTCGCTATCGACGACTCCTCCAATCTGACCAATTTGCCTTCTGTCTGCAGAGTGCCCATGGAAACCAGGCAGGGATTTCGTCAAAGGGGGACATGGCCACCATCTTGGTTCTTCTTGCAAGCTTATTTCTGTCGGCCGCTCTCCATAGGAAACCCCACGAACTTCCGGCTAATGGCGGAGGATACTCGATCGTCCAAAAGACTGGGGGCAAAATAGTTTGGATCTTCAACCATCTTCTGCTACCGCGTGAGCTTAGAGCCCTTTGGATAACACACATACAATGGATGGGGATGCAGAATAACTCTGACACCAAATAATCTAACCAACTCGGGAAGATGGTAAAGTGTGCTGTTTTAATTTCAATTGTCTAAAATGGAGTTACAACGGACATCAACGGACATTCGCTCGAGCTCTCAGTGAATTTAGCATAAAAACACATTTTTATACAAAAATCTCAGCCTACAAGATGTCATACTATGTGGCAAATGAGAAAAACCTAAGAGGGGTTGTGATAGGCTCAAGGGGAACATCTAAGTATACTTTCTATAAGAGGTGGGATTGTGATTGGATATATACTGCCAGGTGGACAACTTATGCCTACCTCTAAAACATGTAATCTTCAACACTATTAAGTACACAATATATCATTGGTTCTCAAACTATAAGGCCCTTCGATATATGACCCTCTATTATTGGTTGACACGCTCGTGCCATGTCTGGAACATTCAATTCACTTAGCAGCATGTAAGCTCAAACCCAGGTGCCAGGAGGTGGACTTGACTTTACCTCCCCACCTAATTAGCCTATCGTCTCATCACCCATGCCTTCTGCCATGAAGATTGTCTTTGAACTTGGCCTTGCAGAGTATTCTTGTCTGTGAGAATATAAGTGAGTGCAGGCACGCTCTATCGTAGTTCTGGAACTCCATGCTCAACTCTATTTCCATCCTTAGCCCATGTTACAGGAGACCAAGATTTGGTCCAATTTGCAGCATTTCAATGTTTAAATGAATAAAACTTAGCATGCATGGTGTTCTTTCTTTGCACCTTAACAAGGGATGATTCAGCTTCTCATGTTTACTGCCTTCAAGAATAGATAACTGACTTTGGCTGCTTCAGCTTTGGTATCAGGCCAGACAGCCTCGCCATCCGCAGCCACGATCAGCTAATTCTTTGTTGCAACACAGCTCTTGGTCCTTCTTCTCCATGGGTTATTAAATTAAATTCATGACACCGAAGTCCAGTTTCTATACAATGGCGGCTTCACCTGCAGTCTATTTACTACATATAGCCAGCTTCTAAGCTTACTTAATCTACTTGCATTGTAAAGTTATTGAATGGCTTGCATTTTCTGCAGTGCATTACACACATGCAATCTTCTTTTCGCACATGAAAGTTCACTCCATTCTTAACTTCCTCATAAGTTTCTATAAGGTCCATGCATTCTCTTCAGCCAGTTTTCTCAGTGTGTCACGTTCATCTCTCGCGACGTCATCAGCTTCCCTTTTGCTCTTTTTCATATTCCTTCGGGAAGTTCCTCCCTCTGATTTTCGGCTCTTTGAGAATACATTTGATAGGGTTTTCTCAGAGGATATCTTCTCTTGAATATACGCTGTGGTATGGTGAAAACTGCTGGTGTCAAGCATGGCACAATATCAGGTTTCCAAAATACAGGAGGTAGGGGGCGGGACTTCCTGCAGAGGCATTCAGCTGCTCCTCTACACTGAGAACTGACATTGCAGGGTCGATGGAGAGACGGCGGCACACTTCACAGTGTGCTGCCGAAAAGGTAAGTGGGTGGGGGGCAGGTAGGGGGATACAGGGCACAGTGATCTATGTGATCACCGCGCTGCACCATAATAGGAGTCTGCAATTTAATTGTCGACATTATAGGCAGCGTAGTGTTCACATAGATTCATAAATAGCCATGTCAGGATGACCAGGGCCTGGCTCTTTTTCAAGTCCAGCATAAGAGTAAACATGTATGACAATATTCGAGCACGGTTTTACAAAAGAGAAAGATTTTCCAGCGCCCAGATGAGCAGAAGCACATGAACTTACTGCCTTTCCGTTGAAACGGCTGTAGGCATCAATGACTTTGGGTTGGAGCACGAGAGTATCTGAAGTTTCTGATTCTTCTGTAATGAACAGACTGATTGCAGAAACAACCACAGCAATTACGTGTCCAGATGCCATTTGCCAAAGGCAGATGCGATAGCTGGTTGCCAGTGATAGGGTCGAAAACAAAAGGATTGAATGCCTTTTGATCGACAGTCAAAGGATCTAAAAAAGGGTCGAATTTTTTTTATTTTTTTTATGGAGGGATGGAGGGATTCACCCCCAACACCCCCCCATTTTCTTTATTAAATACATTTTTTTACCAACCCAACTAAAAAATATATATAAATAAACGTAAAAAAAAATTCGACCCTTTTTTTTCTCGATCCTTTTGCATTCGATCGTTTGACTGGACACCGCGATAGCTCATTAGGTTGTGCTTCACCTGCAGAGATCTGGCGTAGCATGTGTTATGTGACTAGGATTTATTCACTGTTGCCATATTTCACTCCCTTTTCCACCGCGTGGCACATTTACATATATGTATGCTGTGCAAGCCTGTTTGCTGTAAGATGTTGCGCTCAGTGTGGTGCTCTCCACACCACAGAGCTTCAACCTCTGTGAGATGGGCTTTACTGAGATCCTAGAGGGCAGTTTCTTATACATCCTGTCTCTGCAGCTCCTGTAAGAAACCTTTTCCACTAGAATTGTGTTCTGGGCTTGCAGGCCTGGAGGTGGGCTCCGGTGCCCGTTTTAATGCATGCTAGTGTGAGCACGACATGATGGGTGTGCAGTGAGGAGCGCAATAAAGAGCAAAGAAGAGGGGAGAATGGAAAGTCCGGAAGAGATGGCGGACCTAGTAAGGAGAATCTGAGCAGCGATGAGGGACAAAGGCGTGGACTGGCTCTTAGCACAGGCAACTGCTAAGGAGCAGAAAGAGAAAGAGACCGTGGTGGTGCCAGATGATATCATGGGCAACAATTATGTGCCAAAACCCACCCGGAGAGTGGGCAGCCAGAGCCCAAGGGGAAGGGAAGTGAGACATTGGGGGAGTATTCAGAAACGACAGAGAGAACAGATGCAGCGCTGAAAAGGAAAGACATGGATGGAGACAACAACCCACCAGGGTCCAAGAGACCACAGAGATCCAGGAAGGCATCGTGGAAGGTGGTAGAAGCTAATGGGGAGACAGACGCGCCGAAGCAGAAGGCAAACTCCAGGGCTAAGAAGCCGCTACAGGCTTTAACGGCGGCGGCAGCAGACCAGGACCCTTTGGGTGAGAGGATCGCAAAATTGGTAGAGATACATGTGGAGAGAGCGCTAGGGGATTTGCATGATAGCAGGAGAGTTGATAATGTAGATAGGTTCAGGGATAATTATGGGGTGCGGGGCCTCAGCGGTGGGGGTCAGGAGGGGCGCAGGGTGTACACCAATTACTACAAGGGCAGCAGGCCTAGTGTGGCACGTGCTGCTAGAGGTCCAGGAAAATATTTGGAGCAAGGTGTTCATTGACATACTTACTTAGCTTGATCTAGAGCAGGTGGGGCTGGGCATAGTAAGGAAGGCCAAGAAGGAGGACGACAGGAGGGAAAGCAGGAAGAGAGTGAGGAAGGAAAGCAACATTATGAATTGGCTTTATGCCTTTAGGAGGTACACCTCCATCCTGGTGAAAAGACCCAGGTGACGCTGCGGCGCTCATCACATATGAGCAGCGCATCCATGAGGCACATGAGGAGTCTGGGGGGATGCTTGGCTCAGATACGATAAGGGCTTCAGGTTGAAGATGCAAATGTTTCCCAGCATGAACTGGGATGACGAGAATGTGCTGGGATACATCAATAAGATGAACTCAAGCAGTGGGTACAAGAGCATGCAGGTGAAGGAGCAGCGGTCTGGGAGGAGTCAATCCCCGTATTGGGGGGACGGGAGTTATCAGAATGGCGAAAGGGGAAGGCACCCTTTTCAGAGTGGGTGTGGTGCCTGTCCTAGGGACAGCGGATTGGGGAGGGACACCTCCTGCTGGAAATTCAGAAAAGGGAACTGCATGTGGGGAGCCAAGTGCAAGTTCAGGCATGTATGCAGCATATGCGGCGGAGACCACATGGCTGCCCAGTGTAGGAGTAAGGAACAGCACGTCCTGAACCAGAGGGAGCAAACGAGGGAGAAGAGCCGTGTTCAGAAATGATATCTAGGGTCACAGGGAGGTAGGCCAATTCTGGCTGAGATCCCTAGAAGTGCCTGGGTTGTATAAGAGGGAATGGTTCACCTGGCGGGCAGGGGTTTGCACCTCTTTTTGTGGAGCTGGGGGAATGCCATGAGTATGTGAATTATAGAGCAGTTTCCGGCATGAGTGGGGGCGGCGAAGGGGTAGAAACCCCTTTTTGCTGTGGCGGTAAATCAGGTGATTGAGCAGTGCCTATGTAGAGGAGGCCCCAGATATGGCCTGCACCCCTGCCCCCCATTGCGGATTGCCAGTAAGGTACTCGCCGAGGTACGTGACGCATGAGGAGCAAATGAACCAACAGAGAGCTGCACTGGGACTGTGCCCCGTGTACATAAGAAGATCGGTACCGGTTGAAGTAGCCATAACACGACAACCCTGGGCAGCACGGTACCCTATCAGACAGCCGTACCAGCCGCTGAGGCGAAATGAGGAATACCTGCACACAGTCCACGAGGAGACCCCTAAAGCCTTAATGGGAGGCCAATGGAAATAGACTAAGGGCCCAAGCTGAACTGAAGTTCGGGGAGGTCAGGGTGAGGCAGGTGTTCGTGATGCTGCTGATTTCCATTTGCTGATGTATGTATCATTAAACGGACTTCCCTTTGCCAATTTACTGAGTCCTGATTATTGAACCTTGCTGGAGTATGTGAATCCTGCACTCTGTCCTCGCATGGTGCAGCTATCTTGTATTACTAGTTTTTGAGGGTGAGTACTGACCAATGGGCCCGTCAGTAATTTCCTCTCCTCATCAACACTTGGTAGCAGAGGATGGTTTCTGCCATCGATTATTGATAATCGATTAATATAGTTATAAGACACCTTTAAACCGACGGCACAAAGTAACTCTGGGCCTTCGGTTACATCACGAGTCCTTTCGCCATTCCGGCTGGGTAGGCTGAGAAGCTCCCCATGGACAATGATAGTGTAAATATTCCCAAAAATCTGCAGTGGGTCTGAAGGAACCCGCTTTTCCAAGCATAACCCTTCTCATTCCTTCGGGCAGCAGATTGGATGAAAACCTTAAAAGCAGGAAGAGGAAGGGGCGGTGATCCTGAAGTTCCATAGAGGAAAAGAGGCGATCAGTGAGTGAAACAACGAAACTCGTTATCCTGGCAAAGGTCTTATAGGCCTTAGAGTAAGAAGGGGAAAGATAACGGAAGGTGGCGGAGAAAAAACTGTAAGGAATACCGGGGGGCACCCGAGAAAAAACTGTAAAATTCACCTTGTTCCTGCGGTTTAAAGAGTGGTCAGAAGGAACGTGAACCCAGAGCCCACAGAGGGGGGACATTAGGCTACGCTTACGTATAAAGAAGTAAGAATGGGGTTCGTTCAAATCCCATGATGGGGTAATAATTAGAAGGCAGGTACACGTATGACCAGCTGGCGTCTGTCTAGTCTGGCAAGCGTCTGTCCTATATGTCTTGTATATGTTAAATGTGAAACTGTTGTATCTTTGACTGAATGATTACAATGCATTTTTGCTTTACGCGATTCTGTAAATGAGACGGAATCGCCACTGAATTGATGAGTTTTGAGTAAACTGTTGGTATAAAATTTTGCGGAAAAGTTGGTTTGGAGCTTGCGTATCTGGTGCTCGCTCATAATAGCGTAAAGTTGAAAAACTGTGTGAACATTGTTGGTGACAAAATTAAGAATGGAGGAAGTTACCCCACTTGCACATTTGCGCAAGCAGTTGCCAAAGCACACAACAAAACTGAAGAAATACAGCCAGGAGTGGGTTAAGGGCACCGCAAATAAAGGGGGTAATTCATAGAATTCAGCGCACATGTGGCGCACGTGGCTGGCGCACAGTGTGCGAGTGCGATAGTCTGCGCCAGCCACATGCGCTAAAATCCATTTCAATCGCGTGTAAGACTTCCCGCGCACCCCTGAAATACACGTACACAGGCCAATCGTGTGGAAGACTTCCCGCGCACCCCTGAAATACACGTACCCAGGCCAATCGCGTGTAAGACTTCCCGCGCACCCCTAAAATACACATACCCAGGCCAATCACGTGTAGGACTTCCCGTGCACCCCTGAAATACACGTACCCAGGCCAATCGCGTGTAAGACTTCCCACGCACTCCTGAAATACACGTACCCAGGCCAATACCCAGGTCAATCGCGTGTAAAATTTCCCGTGCACCCCCGAAATACATGTACCCCGCTCACACAGGCCCTACCGCGTGTAAAACTTCCCACGCACCCCCAAAATACACGTACCCCGCTCGCACAGGGACTACCGCGTGTGAAAATCCCAGCGCACCCTCGTAATACATGCTCCCCGCTCGCACAGGGTCTATCGCATGTGGAAATCCCAGCAAACCCCAGTAATACACGCTCCCCGCTCGTACAGGGCTTATTGCGTGTGAAAATCCCTGCGAAACCCAGTAATACACGCTCCCCGCTCGCACAGGGCCTATCGCGTGTGAAAATCCCCGCGAACCCCAGTAATACACGCTCCCCGCAGCAGTGCAGGGCACCTGCCAGCAGGCCCCCACTCATGTCCCCCTGCACCCCCCAGCAATGTAGGGAACCTGCCAGCAGGCCCCCCACTCATGTCCCATTCATGACCCCTTGCACCCTCACACCCCAGCAGTGAGGGGCACCTTCCAGCAGGCCCCAACTCATGTCCCACTCATGTCCCATTGCACCCCCACACCCCAGCAGTGAGGGGCACCTACCAGCAGGCCCCCACTCATGTCCCCTTGCACCCCCACACCCCAGCAGTGCAGGGCACCTGCCAGCAGGCTGTTACGCTCACCTGGTTCCCACGGGGGCGTCAACCAGAACTGGGCCGCTGTTGTTTCCACCAGCGTGACGAGTAGCGCCGAGATGACTGACTGGACTGGCCCGCTCAGCCTAGTTTGTCTGGCTCGCAGGAATATTCTTCTGCAAAGGAGAAGAGGAATTAACCACCCGTGGAATTGAGTGTCAACCCACCTTCCCCCCTCCCGTTGTCTTCCCACAGATCACTCTTGATGTCCCCTCCTTAGTCTCACCTGATGGTTTGGAAGGATGAGCTCTCCATCCTGCGTCGACCGCAGGGGCGCGTTGATGACCAGTTACTTCACTGGCGTAGAGGAATTGGTGAGTTCCAGTATTGACACTAAGGTCCAATTGTTCATAAGAGTTCAAATGTCTGATCTTCACTCTGTCCGATTCCTTGCAGGTTGCCGATTAATCCACTCGAAGATTCCAAATGGCAATTGGTAAGATTCAGGAAAGTCTATTGTGGTTTTCCCCTTAGGGGCCGGAGTACGGCGATGAAGCAGAGTTGACTGCGCCGACCCGAGATGAGGTGAGTACCCCCCGTGGTAAATCAGGTAAGTCCTTGGGGGTAGCTTGTATAGCCTTAGAGAGTCCCCTTGCTCACCTTGCTGTCTTTGTCTCTTTAGGTGTCGGAGGGCGGCCGTGAGATGGAGAGAGCGTGATGGAATGCTGAAGTACCGCCAAGCAGGTGAGTTCAGCGTGGCGCCGTAGGAATGCGAAGCAATGCTTCAAAGACTTCTGTCTTTCAGCTCCGTGGCGAAATGGATCAGGATTCAGGTAAGGATTAAAGTTAAAACTCCTGTTCTAACCTTTATCCTTCTTTTCTTCTTGTTTCAGGAGTCCCAGGACTGAAGCGGGCATGGCTGAAGACTGGAGCTGCTGAAAACACGGTGAGCGTTACGCTGCAGCAAGCAGAATAACGCGAAGCACGTGTGGCTGTCCGGGCGTGGTTTAAATAGCCTTGGAAGAAGATCCAGGTAAGTATTCTTCCACAGCCCCACCCAAGTAACAAAATAGTCCCTTCAGTAAAATAGTTCCTCCTAAGCCTCATTTGGCCTGAGTCTTCATGCAGCATGGTCTGCCTCAGGTGAGTATGCAGCATGGTCTGCTTCAGGTAAGTTATCAATAATGAGCCTGGCGCCCATGGCGCCAGGACTGACTTTATCTTTATGAGCCTGGCGCCATAGGCGCCAGGACTGCACCCAAACAGCCCCTAACTGGGGCTTTTGTGCATGCCCCAAGTGGCATGATGCCTGCTTCCGGGGCTGCTGGGCCTGGTCTGGTCTTCCGGGGGCAGGCATCATGACAGCACTCCCCCTCAAGGCCCCTCCTAAAGTCGTTCTCGCCCTTGGCCGTGGTTTGTCTGGAAATTCCCGATGGAACCTCTTCACTAAACGAGGTGCATGCACGTGGTCACTAGGTTCCTAAGACCTTTCCTGCGGACCATAACCTTTCCAGTCAATTAGGTAAAAGAGTTTTGATCTCACTCTTTTTGAGTCCAAAATATTCTTGACTTCGAACTCGGGCTCCCCGTCTATGAGGATAGGTTCAGGTGGAGTGGTTAGCCTAGTTCCTGGTTGCACTGGCTTCAAAAGAGACACGTGGAAGACGGGATGGATTCGCATATGAGCAGGTAGGTCCAACTTGACGGCCACTGGGTTAATAATTGCCTTGACAGAAAAAGGTCCCAAATACCTGGGTTTAAAGGTCCGAGTCCCCTTGAGTGGTAAGTGCTTAGTGGCTAACCATACTTGGTCCCCTATTTGGTATTGAGGAGCTTCACTTCTGTGCTGATCAGCATCCTTTTTGTATTTTTCCTTAGCCTTTTGCAAATGGATGGTTGCTTCTTTAAAGGCTTGTGTAATAACAGCGTGGAGATGGTCCACTGCGGGCATCTCTAAATGCTGGGGTGAGTCCAAATCCGAGGTTCGAGGATGGTGCCCATAAATGGTAAAAAAAGGACTTTGTCCAGTTCCTGAGTGTATGGAATCATTGTACGCATCCTCTGCGATCCACAGAATGTCTTTCCAATTCCCCTCAGACTGATGTAGCATACAACGGAGGTACTGTTCAAGAGTCTGGTTGGTCCTCTCCGTTTGACCATCGGTCTGAGGGTGGTGACTGGTCGAAAGCCTAACATCAATTTGTGCCAGTTGGCAGCATTTCCTCCAAAAATGTGAAATGAATTGACTGCCCCGATCTGAAATTAACACCGAAGGAAAGCCATGCAGGCGGACAACATTTTCAAGGAATTCCTTGGCCAGGACTGAAGCTGAAGGTATCCCTTTTAAAGGAATGAAGTGGGCCATTTTAGAAAAAAGATCTACAATAACTAGAATGGTATTGTAACCTTGGTACGGGGGTAAATCCGTGATAAAGTCTAATGACAAGGTATGCCAAGGGGTAGGTGGTATGTCTAATGGTTGCAATAATCCAGCAGGTTTTTTCTTTTGCCCTTTATTTTGTGCGCAAATGCCACAAGACATGACAAATGACTTGACATCCTTTCGCCAGGTGGGCCACCAAAATTGCTTCCTAATTTTAGCTTCGGTTTTTTGCAATACCCAGATGCCCTTCTATTAAAGTGTCATGGTAATGGGAAATGACAAGTTCCTGTAGTCCTTTTTGCGGTAAAAATAGCCGGTCTTGGTAATAAGGTAAATCATTGATGACAGAGTACTCTTGACCTTTCTTTGCCCAGTCCTGTAGGGCAACGGAATCAAAGAGTTGGTGGATCTTGTTTTGAATGTCCTCCAGTGTCTGTATGGATGTCAGGCCAAGGATTCTCTGTTCCGGAATTATGGGTACGGGTTCTAAAGTTATTTCTGCTTCTCCCATTCCAATCCGGGACAAGGCGTCTGCTTTACCATTCTTACAACCTGGTCGATAGGTTATTACAAAATCAAACTCGGCGAAGAACAATGCCCAATGGAGTTGGCGCGAAGATTGGGCTTTGGCTGTCTTTAGGTATTGTAAGTTGCAGTGATCGGTGATGACCGTGATGGTATGTCTGGCACCCAGTAGATAGTGCCGCCAAGCCTTGAAGGCGGACTTGATGGCCAGCAGCTCCTTGTCGGTTATGGCATAGTTTGATTCGGGGGCTGAAAATGTTCTTGACCAAAACGCCACTGGGTGAAGCTGGTTAGTTTCGGGATCCTTTTGGGAAAGGACTGCTCCCATGGCTGAACTGGATGCATCTGTTTCCACTATGTAGGGAAGCTCGGGGGGCGGGTGTCTTAATATGGGAGCAGATGTGAATTTAGCTTTTAACTCTTGGAAGGCGTTCTCGGCTTCCTCTGTCCACACAAATCAATTTTTTCGCAATAGCGTCGTAAAGGGATGTACAATGTGCGAGAAGTCTGGGATAAACCTGCGGTAGAAATTGGCAAAGCCAAGCATGCTTTGAACTCCTTTGATTGAACTTGGCGAAGGCCAATTAAGAATGGCATCCACTTTTCGTGTATCCATCCGGATTCCTCTCGGGGTCAGAATAAATCCAAGGAATTCCACTTCCGTAGTGTGGAAGATGCATTTTTCCAGTTTAGCATATAATTTATGCTGGCGTAACTTCTCTAGGACTGCTCGGACGTGTTTTACATGCTCAGATTCTGATAAAGAGTATACTAAGATGTCGTCGATGTAAACGACCACACAAACGTCGATAAGCTCTCGGAGGACATTGTTCATGAAGAACTGGAAGGCTGCTGGTGCATTGCATAGTCCGAAGGGCATCACCTGGTACTCAAATAGTCCGTACTTGGTGCGAAAAGCAGTCTTCCATTCGTCACCCTCTTTGACACGTACCAGATGATATGCCCCCCGAAGGTCTAGTTTCGTGTATATACAAACGTCCTTCACCTGGTCTAGTAGTTCTGGGATCAAAGGCAGTGGGTATCGATTCTTGATGGTTATCTGATTCAGTGTGCAGTAGTCTATACATGTTCTAAGGTCGCCTTCCTTTTTCGGTACGAAGAACAAAGCTGAAGATGCAGGGGACTTGGACGGGCGAATGAAGCCATTAGCAAGGTACTGGTCTAGGTACTGGCGCAAATGGAGATTTTCGGGTTCCGTAAGGGCATAGATTCTGCTGCAAGGTGGTTGTGCTCCAGGTACAAGATCTATTTGACAATCATACGATCTGTGAGGTGGTAAGGTGTTTGCCTGTTCCTTTTGGAAGACATCCTGAAAGTCTTGGTATTCAACAGGTAATTGTATGGCTACTGGAATTACTAGGGCCAGGACTGAGTTTTGAGTTTTCCTTGGGTAGCAGGTGTGAGCACATTCTGGGAAGGTTAGTCTCTTCTCTCGCCAATCAATACAGGGATTATGTTTTTCCAACCAAGGTAACCCCAGTATCAGCTGAAACTGTGGGGCCTTGATTAAGTCAAACACCATAGCCTCTCGATGCCCATCTTGACTCAGCAATGTCATCTCTGCAGTGGAATGAGTTACGGGTCCAGAGGCAATTTCCGTTCCATCTACAGTGGTGACAACATCGGCCGTCGTCTTGCGGCTGAGAGATAGATTCATCCTGGTAGTCAATTCCCAGTCCAAGTAATTTCCTATGGCTCCACTGTCTACGTACGCCTTTACCGCGTGCATGTGTGATGGCTGCTCTGGATCTACAAGGACCATGGGTATGGTGAAATGCGAGGTCAGAGTGTCCTTCTTTAAGCTCGGCAAGCGGACCTCTACGCTTGCCTGGCGTGGTCGTTTCCCGAGTCAGATTTCACATGGTTTTCGTCTGCTGCTCCTATAACTTTCTTGGGTGGTTTTACAGGGCAGTTCCGAAGAAAATGACCAGTAGTTCTGCAATATAAACATAATTGCAGTTGCCGTCTTCTATTTCCTTCTGGGTTAAGGGTCCTTTAACCCCCCCGATTTGCATAGGTTCTGAGACATCTACCCCCTTGGAGCTTACGTGGGTTTTAACTAACACCCTGTTCTCAAACTTGGTTCGGTCAGCCTTCCTGGTTTGAAGTCTGTGATCGAGCTGGACCACTAGATCTATATATTCAGCACAGTCTTGAGGCGGGTTCACGATTTGGGCCAAAACATATTTGAGTTCTCCCCGAAGTCCTCGATGGAATAATGTGATTCACTTGGCTTCAGGCCATTCAGTTTCCACTACTAATCTATTGAAAGTTGCAATGTAAGATAAAAGATCCTGGTTACCTTGACGTAGGGATAAAAGTTTGTTGTCCAAAGCCTGTCCTCGGGAGTGTCGGGCAAATAGTCTTTCCATGCTTGTTTGAAAAACCCTGGAAATCTCGAATAATCGGGTCATCCTGGTTAACAAGTGGAATGGACCAATCCGCCGCACTGCCGCTGAGATATGACAGTACAAAGGCTACCTTGGCCTGATCGTTTGGGAAAGCTCCAGGTCTACATAAAAAGTGCAAGCGGCATTGATTCATGAATGTTGCAAACCCTTTTGGGTCTCCAGCAAAGCGTTCAGGCGGAGCCAAAGGAACGGCTCCAGGTAAATTTATCTGCACCGGGTTACTTGATGGTACAGGAGCTGGACTTGCCCCAGGTCCTGGTAGAGGTGTTTGTCCAGCCTGGCTCTGTAATAGTTGTCTGGCCAACTCATCAGTTCGTTCTTTTGACACTATCAGTTCCCTCCTGAGGGCATTGGTTTCTTGGCGGGCGGAATGTACTTCGGCCCTTAATTCCCCTAATAATTGGGCCAACTGATCAGTTTCCGAGGTCTCCATGACGCCCAGGTGGCTATTTGTGGGTAGTCTTCACGTTCTGTTACGCTCACCTGGTTCCCACGGGGGCGTCGACCGGAACTGGGCCGCTGTTGTTTCCACCAGCGTGACGAGTAGCGCCGAGATGACTGACTGGACTGGCCCGGTCAGCCTAGTTTGTCTGGCTCGCAGGAATATTCTTCTGCAAAGGAGAAGAGGAATTAACCACCCGTGGAATTGAGTGTCAACCCACCTTCCCCACTCCCGCTGTCTTCCCACAGATCACTCTTGATGTCCCCTCCTTAGTCTCACCTGATGGTTTGGAAGGATGAGCTCTCCATCCTGCGTCGACCGCAGGGGCGCGTTGATGACCAGTTACTTCACTGGCGTAGAGGAATTGGTGAGTTCCAGTATTGACTCTAAAGTCCAATTGTTCATAAGAGTTTAAATGTCTGATCTTCACTCTGTCCGATTCCTTGCAGGTTGCCGATTAATCCACTCGAAGATTCCAAATGGCAATTGGTAAGATTCAGGTAAGTCTATTATCGTTTTCCCCTTAGGGGCCGGGGTACGGCGATGAAGCAGAGTTGACTGCGCTGACCCGAGATGAGGTGAGTACCCCCCGTGGTAAATCAGGTAAGTCCTTGGGGGTAGCTTTGTATAGCCTTAGAGAGTCCCCTTGCTCACCTTGCTGTCTTTGTCTCCTTAGGTGTCGGAGGGCGGCCGCGAGATGGAGAGAGCGTGATGGAATGCTGAAGTACAGCCAAGCAGGTGAGTTCAGCGCGGCACCGTAGGATTGCGAAGCGATGCTTCAAAGACTTCTGTCTTTCAGCTCCGTGGCGAAATGGATCAGGATTCAGGTAAGGATTAAAGTTAAAACCTTTATCCTTCTTTTCTTCTTGTTTCAGGAGTCCCAGGACTGAAGCGGGCGTGGCTGAAGACTGGAGCTGCTGAAAACACGGTGAGCGTTACGCTGCAGCAAGCAGAATAACGCGAAGCACGTGTGGCTGTGTGACTGCATAAACTGTCGAACCCCTTCGTCTTCCCGTCCCTCCACACTCTCCTCACCTGAGTCTTCAGAGTGGCCTGAGTTCCGTAGATTCCGCCGGCTCAGGTAGTCCCGTTCTTTTTTAGGTAGCACTTGCCTGTCTCGGTGAGAAGCCACAGTGACTGCTGAATAGACAGCTGTCCTGAGGCCCCTTTTCCGGGAACAGGCCGGACAAAAGGGAAAAAAACCCACACGTGGGAAAAACCCTTAGGATACTTCTGGCAATGAGGTAGGTGAAGATCCAAGCTTGGAATCAGTAGGACTGGAAGCAAATGCGAGGTCCACAGGGTTGAACACAGGAGGGAAGTCCAATGCGACACCAATAAGGAAGCCAAAGCAACTACCGGGCCAAGGACATTAAAGGCTCGGTAAGAAAGAGAGAAATTACAGGAGAGAAAACAAAGGACAGAGAAAAAAGGGAAAACTGGTGAGCCGCGGGTGAAAAGAGCGGCAAAGAGGAGAAAAAACGCCCGCCGTCGGAGCGGCGAGACTAGAAGGAGAAAGCGAAGAAATGCCGAGGGATCGGCAAGGAAGAGACTGGAAAAAGAAAGGCCGCCGCTGAAACAAAACGGCCGATAGGTAAGAAGAAGAAACTTTATCCCAAGGAGATGGGACGAGCAAGCAGAGAAGACCCGCCGCACGCAGAGGCGAGCAGAGGGCAAACGCTGGGGGAGCGCAAGAACCAGAGCCGCTGGAGCAAGAACCAGCAATAGGTTGAAACGCAGCGACTGCCGGGCTTGAAGGGCAGATAAACTTCCGGCAGTGCTGCGATTGGCCATGAATCTATACCAGACACAAAGAAGGGACTAAACCGCTCTACTTGCCGGTTAGCCTCCAACGTGGAAGGAGCTGCCACCCGCGGTAGCGATTGCGGATGACAGGCTGTCCGGGCGTGGTTTAAATAGCCTTGGAAGAAGATCCAGGTAAGTATTCTTCCACAGCCCCACCCAAGTAACAAAATAGTCCCTTCAGTAAAATAGTTCCTCCTAAGCCTCATTTGGCTTGAGTCTTCATGCAGCATGGTCTGCCTCAGGTGAGTATGCAGCATGGTCTGCTTCAGGTAAGTTATCAATAATGAGCCTGGCGCCCATGGTGCCAGGACTGACTTTATCTTTATGAGCCTGGTGCCATAGGCGCCAGGACTGCACCCAAACAGCCCCTAACTGGGGCTTTTGGGCATGCTCCAAGTGGCATGATGCCTGCTTCCGGGGCTGCTGGGCCTGGTCTGGTCTTCCGGGGGCAGGCATCATGACACAGGCCCCCACTCATGTCCCACTCATGTCCCCTTGCAGCCCCGCCCCCAGCAGTGAGGGGCACCTGCCAGCAGGCCCCCACTCATGTCCGCTTGCACCCCCCACCCCGCAGCAGTGCAGGGCACCTGCCAGCAGGCCCCCACTCATGTCCCACTCATTTCCCCTTGCACCCCCACCCCCCAGCAGTGCAGGGCACCTGCCAGCAGACCCCCACTCATGCCCCACTCATGTCCCCTTGCACCCCCACCCCCAGCAGTGCAGGGCACCTGCCAGCAGGCCCCCACTCATGTCCCACTCGTGTTCCCTTGCACCCCCAGCAGTGCAGGGCACCTGCCAGCAGGCCCCCATTCATGTCCCCCTGCACCCGCACCCCCAGCAATGCAGGGCACCTGCCAGCAGGCCCCCACTCATGTCCCCTTGCACCCCCACCCCCCAGCAGTGCGGGGCACCTGCCAGCAGGCCCCCACTCATGTCCCGTTGCACCCCCAAACCCCAGCAGTACAGGACACCTGCCAGCAGGCCCCCACTCATGTCCCAACCATGTCCCCTTGCACCCCCACCCCCCAGCAGTGAAATGCTGATCTCATGACACAAATCAAAAGTTAACTATGTACATCAACACATGTCCGTCACACACATACACTGGTTGGCATTGCTTGTGTAAACCCACACTTTCACATGCATCAACCCAATGAGCGAATCCCACACATGGAATTAAAAAATGAAAATGTATTATGTACATGAAATCAAAAATGAAATGAAAGGATACCAAAATATGAAATATGAAATGCAAAGCATGTGAAAAAGATGATTGAATGAAAATGATAACCAATCCATATAAATTTGAATGAAAAACAATCCATAGTCTAACTATTTACAATCCGTTGTCCGGAAAAAAAAAATCCATTGCTCCATGTCCATAATGCAAAAAAAATACAAAAATGAATACATGATGAGACTATATACAATCCATTGTCCAAGGATGTAAAGGATCCATGATCCCAACAAAACAAATGAAACCTACCTAACTAACTACCTAAAAATATAACTATATACAAATTTGGGTGCATTGTCCATTGACCACAAATAAGAGGAAAACGTAAAGGAAACCTAACTCTAAAAACTATTTACAAGGGCAGCGGGCTAGTCCGACGGCTCACTTTTGGATGTCCCGGGCCAGGGCATCATCGAACTCCTGCTCAATGCCCTGGAGGTGGTCCTCTCCCATGGCCCGAGGGTTCACAGGGACGACGACATGTTCTCCTCCAACTCCCTGCGAATTGCCTCGAGGCACTCGGCCTGCCTCAGGGCCCTCCGCATGGAGTTCTCCGCCCTAACCATCGTGAGCCGTGCCTCTTCTGCCCGCTGCCGCTCCGCATCTATAGCAGGGCCTAACCGCTGCCACACTGAAGACACTTCCAGTCCTGGCTCCTCCTGCCCTTTGGCCGATGCCTGCCCCTCCGATGTCGAAGGCCCCGAGCCATGATGGCTCCCACCTTGTTGCTGCTGCTGCTGTGCCTCTGCCTGTGCCCTGGCTCCTGCTGCCTGCACATCCTCCTCCGGCTGGGGTGCAGTTGTTGAGGTGGCCACCCCTGCTGGACGTCCGACTCCCGACTGTGGCAGGGATGTGTCCTCCACCAGCCTGGCCGCAGGGTCAGAGGCAGCTCCACAGGGTACCCAGGTGATACATGGGTGGGAAGATGGCATGGAGGACGACTGGGGCATGGGGGGTTCAGTTGAGGAGGGGGTCGGAAAAAGGTCCAGAATCCGGCCCTGGTGAGCTGTCCCAGTAGGTCAACGCAGTCAACGAGCCATCCGAGAATGCATGCAGTCTCCTCATGAAAAGATTGCTGGTCAGCTCGCATTGCCCGTTGACGCAACGCCACCCCACCCAGGACAGGCTCAACCCGGTCCCGGATAGCCATGTCCGCAGGGAGAGGAAGGCCAGTTGTAGTGAGCTCATCCCCTCCCTGAAAATGGGTCTAGACGTGGGCATCCCTGCTGGTGCGGGATGATGCAGTCACAGGATTGGGGACAGGATTACACACAGGCACCTCCGCGGTGGCCTTTGCTGCCTCCTGTCCCTGCCCCTGCACTGCACCACTAGCACCAGTGGAATCCCCACCTCCAGACCCCGTCTCTGTCCCTTGCACGGCCTCCTCCTCCACCAAACCCCCCACCAACCTGGATGACTCCGTGCCATCTTCCTCCGTCGGACCCTTTGGGGTCTCAGCTGCCCCTTCTGCTGCCGAGGAGTCCAACTCCAACCTCCGCCTCTTGGACCTACCCTCAGCAGCTGCGGCCTTGGATGCGGCACCAGACTCCTCACTCCCCGACGAGATTACAACCTGGGAGGGGAGCCGGGCCTTGCGTCTCCGGCTGGCGGTGCGATCCCTGCCGCTGTGCTCCACAGCACCCTCTCCGCCCTCTTCATCAGTTGACGCTGCAGACAGGGAGAGATAGGAGACAGGCATCAGGGCACTGTACAATGGACTCATACACACATGACAGTTGCACACGAGTGTCATTGTCAAACTTCAGACATGGCATCACAATCCCCAACACACATGTCATTTCAACTCACACACATGAGCTATTGCACAGCCATATCGCAACAGCCAGCACCATCCATATACATACAACAGCATGAGCAGGCAAAGGTGAGCCAGACATCACATGAGACAAAGAGAGTGCACTAGACATGCACACACGCCACCACACTTACATGCATGTGTACACCTCCACCAAGTGTCACAGTGATATGATCGGCATCCATGTCACATCTGGCAATCAGTCTTCTACATATCAGTCTCACATGCATCCATGTTGCATCACTGTTGCACCCTTGTCAAATACACACACATGCACATGTACATGGTGCAGATACATGCAGCTGGAACCAACATCCATGTGTGACATCACAACCATGGCAACTTACATACACAGTAATTCAAACATGTGTGCTCACACATCTGCATTTGGCCTGCATGCTTACCCACAAATACACCATCCATGTGTCTCACACATGAAAGGACTTGCATGTGTCAGCCTCACGGCCCTGTACATACACATCCATACATGGCCCTACAAAACCACATGTGCAACCTGCACACTACTGGCACACCACCACACGCACAGCTTCCAATCAGTATGCATGTACACTTACAGCTCGACTCCAGACGGGTCTGCCTCTCAAGGACCTGGACGTGGAGCGCTGGGCATATGCGTTCCAGGACCCTCATTTCGTGTTCCGACAGGTGGCCCCGGCGCCCCTTAGCATCCGCTGCCTTCAAGAGGTGCTGGGCCTTGTTGAGGGTCCTGGACCTGAAGTCCTCCCAGCGCTTCTTGACATGATGGAAGTTGCGGACTGCCACCCCCTCCGCGTTGATGGCAATCATGATGTCGGTCCAGATCCTGGTCCGTCCTTCCTTGTCGGCGCGCAAACTTCCGAAGAGGGCATCATACTGCCCCAGGACTTGCTCCACCAGGACACCAACTTCGGTGGCAATGAAGCTGTTGGCCCTCTGCCTCTCTGGCTGGGGGTTGCCAGTGCTGCCAGATGGTGTAGTGCTGGACATGGCAACCCCAGAGGCAGGAGTGGGTGGGCAACTGGGACCTGGGGCTGGGCTTTGGAGCGATGGAATCCCAGTCGGGAGTCTTCGGTTCCAGCAGGGGTGGTCACAGCAACAGCACCCCTGGCTGACGTGCAGGCAGCAAATGGCAGGGCACGTGGGCAGCAGGCAGTCAGGCAGCAGCAGATGGCAGGTGGGAGCGTGCTCGGGGCTCTGGGGGGCAGTAATTCGGCCTTCTGGGCAGGAGCGTGGTCTTCCGTGTGTGTACGCATGGCCAGCTTGATACGGAGTGATTTGGCACGTGAAAATCTTGCACGTCAGCGTGTAATTCGAGGAAAGGCCCTTAGTGCGTAAGCACAACAGCGCACGTACGCGATTTCATTGAACCAAAGGCCCTTAGCGCGTAAGCGCGTCTGTGACGTGACGCGCGCAGATGTTTCCCTCATAGCACGTGATGACAGAGCACACGTGGAAAAGCTGCGCGTCCGAGTGTCAGCGCATGTAATTGGAGGAAAGGGCGCATACACGCGTAAGTGACGTGTACGTGTGGGCCGGTTTAAAAGGTACGTGTAGGACGCCATTTCCTTGTACGTGCTTTTTGTGGAGAGCGAGTGGGTGGATTCTGTACTTCTTGTCAGTTCACACGCGATTACTTCACAGCGTTTCAACTTCGTACTCCCTGTTACCTCTGACAGCTTTCATTTTTCTACTTTTTTTGGGCCTGTTTCCTCAGTGTTCACTTCTCCTTTTGTCCTGTCTCCTCAGACAGTGTACAATTCTTCTTTTGGCCGGGGTGTTGCCAACACGCACACGCGCGTATTTTGCACATTCTTTTTCCAGGCAGACGGTGAGTTCCGCACGTACTTAGCAACTGTGCTTGCCCCGTGTGCCGCATACCCCTTCAGAGGTCATTGTAGGCTGCGTGTATTACGCGTACGCATATTTTTGTGTTTCTGGGTGCCACAGCATAGTGCGGGTTCATTTTTCCACGCACGTGGTCTACGAGGGGTTGCATGCACATTTATTTTTGTTTTTGGGCTGCCTGTGCGTTGAGTGACCCGTCATCTTCCCCCAGGGGTCACAGACAGCATTGTTAGAGCACTAGGGTACGAATTCCATCTAGTACCCTACCCCTTTGACCCCCAATTGCCCAGGACAATAGTTTACTGCTCCTCCCATACGCACAACAACATCAGTGCCATGGTTGGGAGGCGACCAAGCGGTATGGGAGGAGAAGGTGGCCGACCTTCAAAAGGTGGACGTGGTGGGCGCGGTAGGGGACGTGGCTGGGATTTGCAGGGTGCCCCTATACCCCCATGTGTGGAGGACCAATAAGGGACACCCATGCCCCCTGCCCATGGTTGAGGAAAACGTGGCTGAGACCATCCCAGCTCCGCCCTTGTTGGACCAGCCCATTGTGGCACCTGACCTGGCACAGGATGACTCCCTGGCTGACTTCCAGGTCAGCAAGTCTAAGCCACATGTGGCGGTGCAAGTTGTTGTCACCAAGCCACGTGCATCTGGGGCAGCTATGTCATCTGCTGCCCCAAGTATGCAGGGTGGTGAGGCTGCAGGGGCAGCTGCAGCTCCATCCGCCCCAGCTCTAACTCTCCCAGCTAGGACAGTGTCTGTCCTGGTCCATCAAACTGACGTTCCTCCTGACAACAACACCTTGCAACCAATGCGTGCACCAAGACCTATGGTCATTGTGCATTCCCACACTCCTACAACCCAGTCCACCGGTGCTTCTGCCCCTACTGACCAGAGCGGCGTAAGCCACTCTGGCTCTGATCCACCTTCAGAAAAGAGGAAGAAGGGTGCTCTGGCACAACAGGCTGAGACCCCAGGCACGGCTACACACTCCGGCACGTCAAGGAAGCCTAGCTTTAACGATGCAGAGCTTAATGCACTTGTGACTTATGTGTCGGAACATAGCCATGACATGCTGTTGACTGCAGGGTGCAAGACCACAACTGGTCAACGTAAGGCACAGTGGCAGATCATCACAGACCGCATAAGTGCCCTTGGATTTGTGAGGCGCACAGCTGATGATTGCTACAAGCGCTGGAATGACCTGAAACGCAGAGCAAAGAAGAAGCTGGCCTCAAATCATGCCGCTACTCTGGTGACTGGCGGTGGGTCTCCACAAGAGGACAACAAACTCACTGAACATGAGTCTGTTGCTGGGACCTTCGTCACAGAAGAACAGATCCAAGGTGTGGGAGAACTACCTGATTACGAAGCATTGTCTGGTGAGTGCCCATGCGTGTGTGTGTAGTGCATGTGTATGTAGTTTGGATGACGGGTTCTGATTGATTGCCAGGTGAGGGTGTGTACTCAAGAGTGTTATGGGTCACCCATTTCCTTCCTCACATAGGATCATGTGCCTTGTATTTGGCTATGACTGCATCCCTTCTGCCCACAGTAGCCTATTAGGTCCACAATAGTGCAGTTGACCTTGTACTGCCATCTTGCAACTACATTGGTCAGAATTTGTAAGTGTGCCTTCAGGATGATATTTACCACTCTCCCCTTTTTTGCTAGACATTTATCAACCCTATTGTGACATATGTGATATGCTTCGGTCATTGTTTACTGGCCACACTGGGGCAATGCTTTACCTGGTTATGTACACAATGAGACCATTCAGGCTGATGGAGTATTGGCCAGCACAAATGTTTAGATGAGTGCCTGTTTGCATGTGGAAAATGACAGATGTTTCCTGTGATGTCAATGTGACGAAAAATAGATCAATTACTGTATTCTTGTACACTGCATGTGTTGCAGTGAGTGGCACATGTGCATTTAGTCACACTATGCAGCATTTTTCATGTCATCATGTCCATCTCACATGGATGGGTGACAGTACTCATTCACTGACATATGGCTGTACTTGTCAAATGTACCATGGCTATGCTAAATGCCATCTGTGGGCTGCCATGTGTCATGTATGTGTGTTGGACATGCCACTCACAGGCCAATGTGTGATGGCAGTGCTACCCAGCATGCAGCAAATGTGTTGCTCTTCCATCTTGGTGTCATCAGTGTCTGCCTTTTGCCTCCCCTTACTACTCAGTGACAGTGCAGGCATGGGAGGGTTATAGTCATGTGGGACATGTGTAAATCATGTACTGGTTCTGTAGCTTGTCAGGCCTATTTGTGTGCTATGGTGCTAATGCCTGTTTCCATTTTTTCTCTTTCATGTTTTTGCAGGGGATGACGCACTTGATGCTGTTGAGGTTGAGGAGATGGTGCAGACCCAGGAGGAATCCCAGGCACGACCGGGCACCAGCGGGGGACGTGGTGTGGTGGTGGGTGAGAACCCAATCCTCTTGCAGACCATACTATCCAGGGGTTTCTCTGGGTGCACCTCCCCAGACCTCTATTCAGGTGCTGATTCGGATGATGAGACCTATGTGCCGTCGCAGGTAAGTGTTTCTGGCAGGGATTCTGTTCTGTCCAACCTACCTGCACCAGGGGTAGAACCCTCTATGGGGATGTCAGTGTTGGTAGAGGCGCCTTTGGCGGTTACGGATGCAGGGTCACACTCCACAGCATCTGATCCTGTTCCTGAGCCAGCAGATCAGAGGGGGAATGCAGTCCTGCAGCCTCAGGCGGTGCCAGCACAGCAAGGTGCACATCGCCTTGCCCCAAACAGGTGTGGTGCCCGTACGCCACCAGGCAATACCGTATGGGAGAACTCCATGTACGGTATGGCAACCCAACAGGCAGCATCAGTTGAAATGATGGCTCAGGCAATGGAGAGGGTGGCCACTTCCATTATCCCCCCTGAAAGGCAGATGGAGCAACTACAGCAGGCAACAGACTCCATTTGCCAATCACACAGGGAAGACATGTTGGCGTCCAACAGCGACCGATGGGCGGCACTGGAGTCTCTGCGCCAATCCATCTCAATAGAGTCCCAGGCCCACAGGGAAGCCCTGAGGGAAGAACTCCATAACCTCAGGGAGACTCTTGTTGACCTTGAGGCTTCCACTAATTTTAGTGTGGAACAGCGGCTGGAGCAGCTCACATGTATGCTCTCAGCTGAGATGCGGGCAACTCGGGAGGAGATCCGGGCATCACGTCAGGTGTTGCATGGGGATCTCCACACTATAATCCTCCAGAACAAGACCTTCCACACCCGCATGCTTGCTGCCATGGAGGACCATACCAGGGCTTTGCGTGGGCTGCCTCCCATAGCACCACCACCTCCTGTGGCAGCAGCAGAGGGTGATGAGAGCGACGGCAGCAGTTCTCCCACGATAGCATAGCCGTGCAGGCCATGAGCCCATGGAGGTGTTTTTTTTTCCCAACATCCACACAGGTGGCTGTTGGTGCGCACCCTGTCCTCAGACCTCCTGGGTGGCCTCCCCCCCAGCCCTCACATGGCCATTTTTGATTTCTGATTTTAGATTCTTTTTTACAGTGTGTTGCCTTGTGTGGCTCCCGTGGACATCCACTGTATTGTGGCTGGGCACATGCAGGCTTGTCCTGAGTTTGGGTTAGATGCTTGGTTTCGTGAGACACACACCCCTCCTGCTTCCCGTTTCCATGGGCTTGCAAAGGGTGTGACCAAGTGACAGTGAATTACACAGTGACGTTGGGCTCCCATGAGCTGTGTGGGCAGTCTGTAGTCAATACTGTGTAGACATTCCTTGTGGATATTGTTGTTGTTTTCTACACTGCATGGTGTATTTATGTGTGCTTCTGCTTCCATGTCTCCCTCAAAATTTGCAGGTTCATTCCTCATGTCTTCACAAGGCCGTCTACTTGGGAGATGGAGTTCATGTTGTATGCAGTGCACTGACAAGTTTTGAGGGCTGCAAGACTACAGTTGGAAGGGATTGATGTGGTGGCATATTGTTATGGACTTGATGGTCGTGCAGAGTATAAATACCTCCGTCCCCAAGTACCCCACAGACAACACCAGAAATACTGCCTGTGCGGTCTTTGAGGCCACAGGTGGAAGTCCGTCGAGCCGATTTGGGAACAGCCGGAAGAACCCCTTGAACGCTGTAAAGCAAAAGGTTAGGCAGTTATGCACAGAACAGGAAGGACAACTAAGACACAGGTAAGTAGGTGCTGCTTACCTAGGTGGCCCAGAGATGTGAGAAAGGGCTGAACCCCGGAGCAGGAGTTGCTGGAGGCTAGGAAGGCGGATAGGTAAACACCTAGAGTGGAGGCCGGAGGCCAGGTTACCAAGCAGACAGACGTGATCCGTAGAGTATCCAGAGACGAAGCCGAGGTCAAGTAAACAAGAGGACCAAAGTTCGAACAGGAGGGCGAGGCAGAAGCAGTCCGTGGAGCAAAGCGTGGTTCGGTAACTGAAGATCCAAAGTAGAAGGGCAATGCGAGGCAGTCCGTGAAACAAAGCGTGGTCGAGGAAAGAACAATCCGTAAGTTCAAAAGCGTCACGTGATCCAGGAGGAAAACAGCTGTGAAGCAACGCTCCTTGTTTCCGGAAGTCTTTTATATCCTTTCAGGGGTCACGTGATACGTGACACGGGAGCGTTGCTGCGTGAAGGGCAATCACGTGATCCGTGCCGCGCGGGTCTCCGTGGGCAACGCTTTGCGTTGTAGCGAGATGTCAATCTCCAGTTCAGTTGCCAAGAACGGGAGGGGCGATAAACGCCGGGTC
Organism: Ambystoma mexicanum; assembly: GCF_040938575.1. NCBI lineage: Eukaryota > Metazoa > Chordata > Amphibia > Caudata > Ambystomatidae > Ambystoma > Ambystoma mexicanum. The sequence continues at coordinate 845,409,353 of NC_090938.1, forward strand.
TGCCATACAGTGTTCTAACAGGATGGTTGAGGGTCAATGGGTTACGTGGACCCAGGTAAGTGTGTGGGGTAGTGGGAGACGTAACACATATTCAGGTTGTAAGACTACGACTACTTTAACTTAGTACTGTCATGTTTTAGTTATGTTTGAGCTTGTGTAGTTGCATTGTATTGTTGGTAAGTATTTGGTCATGTGTGTTGTTAGTTCAACATTACTGTGGGCATATTGTGTGTGGCCAGTTTACATTAGGGACAGTGTACTTTGGGACACTTGTGTCAGGTTTTGGGGATTGCTTTGTTTGCTCTCACATAGCATGACATGCTGGGGAGGGGTTGGATGACATTGCATTGTTCTCATGTTGTATTTTGCAAAGGGGTGATGCATTTAGCAGCATATGTGTGTCTTTTGTTGACACAGCATTGGTGGTGTTTGTGTAGGTAGGGATGCACACATTGTGACACTTCCAGGTGACCAATCTCAGGCTGGTATGGTTGTGACAGTTGACTGTCCCTTAGGTCATCATCATTGATTGTCAGCTGGTATGTGCCAGGCCTGTGTGCACTCCACAGGGGTGTGATTTTATGTGAAGTAATTAGCCACCAGCTGCGTTCGGGCTGCCTCACCCTGTGCCCTTTCCACTCCCATGTGCAGTGGGCGTGCATGTGGTTGGGGATGTGGGGGCACCACCATGTCCACCGGCAGGCCTCGGCATGTTGCAACGTTGTGCAGGACACATGCTGCCACTATGATCCTGCACACTACTGGGGGAGTGTATAACAGCTGCCCGCCAGACCGGTCAAGGGAGCAAAAGCGTGACTTGAGCACTCCGAATGTGCGCTCCACTATGCCCCGGGTTGCAATGTGGGCTGTGTTGTATCTTACCTCGGGTGGCGTGGTGGGGTTCTGAATTGGCATCATCATGTGGGTGCTCAGAGGGTAGGCACTGACCCCTGGGGAGGTGGTGATGGTTGTCATTAGTGGGGTTGTGACATTACTCAGTATCTGGCATGCATGCATGTGCTATAGCATTTAAACTCACCGAGCAGCCATGTATCGCCATGCCGGCCAGCTTCTAGGTCCCGGTTTAGGGTTGACATTCTGTAAATGAAACTGTCGTGGGTGGACCCTGGATAGTTGGCATATACTGAGGTGATGATTCCCTTGGCATCGCATACTACCTGGACGTTGATGGAATGCCAGTGCTTGCGGTTTCTGTAGATGTGCTCAGATGCCCTGGGAGGACATAGAGCCACATGGGTGCAGTCAATGGCACCTAGCACTTTGGGGAAGTGTGCCACCCCGTAGAAACCCTGTACGACAGCCTGCCTTTCTCAGGTGTTCTGGGCAGGTATATGTGCCTGCGGACTGATGGGCGTGCAGTCATGATGGCCAACACCTGGTGCAGGCAGTGTGACTGCGTGGCCTGTGACACCCCCCCCCCCCACTATGGCAGTTGTGTGCTGGAATGATCCAGTGGCCAAGAAGTGCAGTACATTGAGGACCTTCTCCAGGTGGCTGAGTGCTTGAGAGCACCGGGTGGGTGATGTGAGGTCATCCTCCCACTCACTGACAAGGTCGAGTATTATGTGAGGTGGAAACCTGTACCTCCCATACACCTGGTCATCAGGCATCCCGAAAAGGGTGGTTCTAGGTGTGAAAATTCTGGGCCTGACTATCCTCCTCCTCCTCCTGCGGTATCCCACGACCACTGCTGCTAGGAACGGTATATTCATCCTGGCGTCTGTGCTTGTTTGTTGTTTGCGCGCACTTTTATGCTGCGGGGGTCCACGTACGCCTGCATCCTGCTGGCGTACGTGTTTCCGGATTAGCGCGTCTTTTTTGGCGCACGCGTTAGCCCCGTTTGATTCCATGAATACGTGTTGTAGGCGAGCGTGTGGGCGTTCCGCGCACTTGCCTCCTGTACTTCCTCCGTGACGCCCACATTTTCACGCATTGTTCCCCATTCCGCGTGTCACGCCCCGTGTTACACCTACTTTTGTTGTGTGCGCTTTCGCTGTGCGCTTAGCGCACGCTGTTTGAAGACGTGTGCGCCAGCATGCGCCGAACAGGATTTCAGCGCACATCCATGGATTTCCACGCGCACGGACTTCCATGAATCACTGTGCGCGGGTTTCGCTGCGATTTTCGCACTGGCACTGCGATTCGCACGCTTTCGCAACCTTTCGCACCCTTTGGCACACTTGCGCTAAAATTTTCGGCGCACATTAATTCCATGAATCGGCCTGAATATGTTTATGCCGTGGCCCCAGAATGGGTCATTGTCTAAGGCTGTTTTACAGCACATGACTACCTTCTTGCACGCCACACATAGCGGGAAGAAGCTCGAGAAACGCCTTGCCGTTCTCAAGCTTTGGAAAATGTTTGAACAAGTAAAAGAAGAAGAACCCCCCGCAAACTGGATATTAAATGTATGTACGGAGGGGGGTGAGACGCCTACCGCGCCACCTGCCCCACAGGAACCAGTGGCTGTGGGAAGTAAGTCGGAGGGTCTTTACCCACTAAGAGAACTTAAGGCAGCCACAGGTTATAGCAACCCTGCATATGAGTCACCTGCATGTAGCAGTGACGAGACGAAAGAGAAGGAACAGGAAATTGACTCGGCCTCCACAATCCCGTGGGACAAAGAGAGGCGAGGGGATGCAAGAAAGGACCAGGCACAGACTAGTGCACCTCTCAATAGAGAGAGATATGGAAAGAAGCGGAAAGGAACCAATGAGTTAACGTTTGCAAAGGACGAATGGAAGGGAGGGCAGATACTATTGAAATTAAATGGAAAAGGAAGTGATGACGCAAGGCCGAGTGAATGGTCTGTCGAGGCGCAAAGAAAGGAAAGGGAGAAAGAAGTGGACATAAGAGACGAGAGGGTAAGAAAGAAGGATAGGTTGAGGCGAGAACAACTATATCGCGAAGAGAAGGGAATTCCGCTCAGTCGCACAAAATACGCAGCCTATGAAAAGTACTGGCAGAACATGCTAAAGTTGGAGGAAGAAAGGAGAGTGCACGAAAGGAAAGTGAAGAAGAGAGAAGATGTGGAAAGTAGAAGGGCAAAAGAACGTAGAAATGAACGGATGAGGGAAGTAGATAAGGCTAGAGAGGAAGCAAAGAGAAATGGATGTGGAAGAAGAGCATAAACGCAGGCAAAGGACGCGAGATTTAGAATATTTGCAACGTGAAGTTAAAAAACCCAATCCTGTTGTAGACTGGGAAGACATAGAAGAGTTCTTTCCAGCAAGTGATGCGGTACCAGGTACAAGCGGGACAATTATTGACAATGACTTCGACACCAGAAGCATCGGGGAAGTGATTGATAAAATATTTGATGAGATGGGACTGGAACGAATCTCCCAAGAGGGAAGGGAAGATGAGCGCTTAGAGAGCACTCAGCTATATGACACTGAGGATGTCACCCGAAGTAGTGGGAGTAGGGGGCGTTACCTAGATAGACTAGAAGTTGGGCAGAACGAAGATGATGCAAGAAGTTGTGTAAACTGGGAGTATTCAGAGTCTGAATCCGATGGGGAAGCGGAGGAAGTAGCGCATGACGAAGGGAGATGGTGCGAAAACCAGTTCCCAAAGAACCAAGAGGTACAATGGTCAGATGCGAGTGGGTCCATAAACAGGACACCGAAGTCCGCTGGACAGTCCAGCCGACGTGAAGAAACACACCACGGTCAGAGGGGGCATCAGCACCTGCCTATACTGATAGGTTAAGGGCATAGCCACCCCAGCGAGAGACCGAGGAGGTATGGAGAAGGAAAAGGAAGATTGTGCATTCCAATTCCCACTGTTAGAAAAGGGGGGAGCAAGACCGCAATATATTCCATGGTCACACACGGACCGAGAGAATGTTAAAAACAAGCTTCCAATGTTGACATCGGGAGCTGGGAGGTGGATATTTGAGTTAGAAAAAATGACGGGGTGCGTCACCCTAGCCATAAGGGACATCAAGGGACTTCTAATTGCTATACTCAGAGAAAGAGCAGATGATTTATGGAAAAGGGCAGGCTACCCTAGGGTAACCATAACTAACACCTCTCATGACGGAGCGCCATTTAACAACTGTAGAGCAGCAGTGTGGAAAGCGCTATGTATGCTATATCCAGACACATCTGATATGGGAGCTATAATGACTCGAAAAATGAAAGAGTCAGAGGATCCGTTGCTTTATATCCAGAATTTTCAAGACGCGTGGGTGCTCGAAATGCATGAGTCTTGGACGAAATCTATACCTGTATTCTACCATATATTGTGCCAAGGGTTACCAGAACCGGTGCAAAAAAAGCTAAAAAAATTGGTAGGAATAGAAGCTAAACCGTGGGCCGAAATCCAGTTGACAATTGCACATTACTGTAGACTGTTGCAAGAAAAGAATCGAAAGAAAGAAGCAACGCGTAAGGGAGAGGAGGCGAAGCTGGTGCAAAGGAAACTCTCAAAGTATGCGCTTGAGGGAGCCATGCTAACAAGCCCAGTCGAATCGAGTGCACACCGTGCAACTAACCCACCACAAAACAATCAGGGTAACGCAGGATTTTACCCAAGAGGAAGGGGTTTTGGAGGAAGAGGATGGCAGAGTAATCAGGGAGGGTTTCGAGGTAACCAAGGAGGTTTTCAAAATGTTCAAGGTGGTATCCAGAACGCACCAATGGGCAGTCCAACTATGCCAGAGGGACAGATGGCCCGACCACCACCAGTGTGTTGGCTGTGTAGAATGACAGGACATGTGGCGTGCATGTGCAGAAGCCAAAGCATGTGGCAGAACAACCAAGAGATGGGGCAGGCATGGTGAATCAACCTGCTACTCCACAACAGGGCAGTGCACAAAACTATACCGTGCCGCAGCAGGCGGTTGGATTGCAGCAAGGTGCACAGCAAGTGGTCCGGCCACAGAATATGGGGAATGTACCACAGGGACAACCCCAGCAGACACTGCCGCAAGTGGCTCAGGGCACTAATTCCAGTGGGGGAAACCCACAAGTATACAGTGGACCGAACCTATACATGAAATAGGACGGCTCACAGGGAACTCTGATGTGTTCTATCCTATCAGTGACACCAGACCCTAACAGGGAACCTAGGGTAAATGTCACCATAGGGGGGGAAAGAATATTCCTTCTTAGTTGACACGGGTGCAATGCTCTCGTGCATACGGGAAGGCAAGTTCACCTTGTCCGGCGAGGCCATAGATACCCAGAGTTTTACTGGAGCTCATAGCAGAGTTCCCTTTACTGACGCACTCCCAGTCTCAGTGGGAGAGTGCAACATGAATGTACCTATATTGTATTCACGCCAGTCCCCGGTGAATATCATGGGTCGGGACTTAATGACAAAGTTGAATATGACCATCTCGTTCACTGAGAATGGCATAGTGTGCTCCACCCCAGGGATGCATTATTCAAATGTGTGTGAAATGATCAGAGCATACTCTGGACGTGCAGCTATGAGAGCTGTACCACTGGAGCCAGATGTTTTTGCATATGGTGTACGAGTGCTTATGGTGGGATTGCCAGGCCTCGCAGACAAAACTATGAGAACCCCTGATGAGTTTCTATTCAGGCCAAGAATACCCATGCACGAAGAGGAGGGACAAGTATTTCCCTTAATGATTCAATCTGCCGCGATGCGAGGAAAGGTAGTATTAGTTGAAGGATGTGACGACGAGGGCCGACCTTGGTGTGCGATTGTCGCCATTGAAGAAGGGTATTGAGTGACTGACGTCACTGATGACGATCTGTTTTGAAGAACACCCTGACCTAGAAGAGACACGGGTGGAAGTGAGTCTCATATTTTGGGTCAAAATGATCAAGCGGGAGGTACCACAGAGGATGATGTTAGCGTTGGTACGCCCAGAATACTTTGATAACGACATGGCCCTAGTGCCGGCCAAAGTATGTACTACAGGGCCCTATGATGTAGGTCTCCTGATGGGGGCCGGCAAAGTAAAAATTAAATTGAAACCAGGAGCAATTCTGCCACGGGCACGACAATATCCCATGTCCCGAGAAGCGAATGAAGGGATCGCAAAGACAATCTCTGCCATGATGGAGCATGGCATCTTAGTGACGTCAGAATCGCCATGCAACACAGTGATTTACCCTGTTAAGAAATCAAAGGGAGGGTCCTGGCGTTTAATCCAGGATTTACGAGCACTAAACGACATAGTCGAAGCCGAGTTCCCTCTAGTACCAAATCCATCCACAATTTTGTGCAACATACCCACTGAGACAAAATACTTCACGGTGATAGATTTGAAAAATGCATTCTTCTCGATTCCATTGCACCGTGACTCACAAGACCTGACGTCATTCACTTTCAGACAAATGCGCCTGAAAAGTACGAGGCTGTCACAGGGGTATTGCAAGTCTCCATCTATTTTCAACAGAGTCCTGCAAATGGACCTAAGCAATATTTCAGTGGACAGTGTTGTTTTGCAGTATGTAGATGACATTCTAATCTGCAGCATCACTGAAGAGTAATGCCGTCACGACTCTGTCCAGCTATTGACTATATTGGCTGAGAAGGGATACAAAGTGGACAAGGACAAGTTGCAGTTCTGGCAACAAGAGGTGTTGTACATAGGGCAACTGATCTCACATGAGGGAAAAAAGGTAACCCCAGAAAGGGCTGAGGCTATCATGAACACGGCCAAGCCGTGCACAATAAAGCAAATGCAAAGCTTCCTAGGCCTGTGCAACTATGTCAGGGCATGGATCTTCGACTACAGCTCATATACCAAGCCCTTGTTGCAGGCCCTTAAAAATGCTCAGGCGACGAGAGAAGAAATTGAATGGAATGAAGAAATGGAGAAGGGGTTCACAGAACTCAAGGGGGCAATTTGTAAGGCCCCAGTCATCGGGATTCCTAATTATGCTGAGGAATTCTATCTGTTTTATCATACTGATGGCAATGTTATGACGGCAGTACTCGCGCAGCGAACCTCACTGGGATATAAACCCCTAGCATATTACAGTGGAAGTTTGGACCCGGTCATGAAGGGCCACTTCCAGTGCGAACAAAATCTAGCTGCCACTGCGTTCGCCATTGAGAAGGCGTCATCCATTGTGATGGGGTGCTCCGTGACATTATATGTTGAGCACTCATTATTCGCCCTAAGCCGAAGGGCACGCTGACTTCTCAGAGAGCATCAGCCTACGAGGTGATTATCTCAAATCCATCGATCAAAATAATGCGATGCAAAACTGTGAACCCTGCTATGTTTATTGCTGAGCCAGTCACAGAGGAAGAACCCGTGCATGACTGTGTCAGGAATGGCACTCTGTCAAGAGTGGCACAGGGTACCCAAGTAGGGTTTGGGTGGCTGTGCTGAGGTAAGGTAGCAGATTAGCACACACAGCAGGAAGTTCGCGACAAAGGAAGGGGCAGAGGTTGCCTGCCGGAAACTAACAGGCAAGCTCTGTACAAAGGGATTACATAAGACACATGAGAAGACAAGAACAGAAATATCCAGCGAAAAGGAAGTCAATGAGCAATCTAGCAGAAGGAAATGAAGGAAAGGCAGTTAGACTGAAATAGATAACCTAAGGTGGAGTACAGAGGTCTCAAGGAAGAGAACAAGGAGCAGCAGTCAGAAAAACAGAAGGCTGCAAAGTAGGAAGCAGGTCTGCAGTCAAGAGTGGCACTAGGGGCAGGCAAAGTATTGGACTGCGGAGGACTGTAGTAGGCTGAAAGGCAGGGAGTCCAGAAGAACAGGATAGAGAGAGATTAGTAGTAGGCGACAGACAGAGAGCCCAAAAGAATAGGGCCGCTAGGTAGGGAGCCCAGAGGAGCAGGGCTGTAGGCAGTGAAGAGGTGCAGGCTGCAAGGTAGGGAGCCCAGGGAACAAGGGCTTGGAGACAGCAGAAGGTTGCAAGCTGCACGGTAGGGAGCCCAGAGGACAAGGGCTGTAGGCAGCCGGAGTGAGGCAGGCTGCAGGGCAGGGAGCCCAGAGCACAAGGATTGTAGGCAGCCGGAGTGAAGCAGGCTGCAGAGCAGGGAGCCCAGAGGACAAGGACTGTAGGCAGCCGGAGTGAGGCAGGCTGCAGGGCAAGGAGGCCAGAGGAGCAGGGCAGCAAGGAGTGAGCCCAGAGGAGCAGGGCCGCTGACTGTAGAGGGCTGCAGAGGACTGTAATAGGCTGCAAGGCAGGAAGCCCAGAGAACAAGGGCTGTAGGTAGACGGCAGCAGAGCGTGATCGGCTGCAACGTAGGGAGCCCGGAAAGGGCACTGGAACAAAACAGGATAATGCAGCAACAGGAACAGCATACAAAGTAAAGGGTCAAGGCAAACAGGAGCGGGGAGAACTCAAGATGCAAGACACTGTGCTCCTGCAGGCAGATGCTTATATACAGCCCTGCCCTGTTCTGAGGCAGGCTAATTGACAGCACCTGTAGCAGCACACCTGAAGACAATCTGCCTCCTCCTTCTCTGGTCCTGAGCAGGTGGAAGCAGCACTGGCCGCTAGGGCTTCTGGGGATTGTGGTCCCAATAACGATGAATGAGAATAGCCAGGAATTGAGGACTGCAGCCAGATGCATTATGGTAAATGTAGTTAATTGAATAAAATAAAAAAGAACCAAAGTTGAGCAAATGGAAATAAAAGACCCAGGCGTGAAAAGGAGTTGTTCAAGGAGTATTAGGAGGATAAATGAGTACCAAGTAGTCCATGATGGTTGCCAATGCGTGCGCCAGCGGCGCGGGCATGACAGACTGTGTGAACTATGAGGAATTCTATGATGAGATCCCCAGGGTAAGGGAGAATGCCCAGGTAAATGGAGAGATCGTCTTTATTGACGGGTCTTCAAGAATTGACCAAGAAGACGGGCAAAGGTATACAGGCGTGGCCGTGATCAAACACATGGCGAATGGAGAGTTCCAAGTACTCGTCAGTGCACGAATACCATCTCATTATTCGGCACAGGCTGCAGAACTAGTGGCATTGATACTCGCCATCGAGAATCACGCAGAGCAGGAAGTAACAGTGTACAGTGACTCCGCCTATGTGACATCAACAGTGCACGCAGGACTAGCATGCTGGAAAAGGAGGGGCTACCTCCGAGCAGACGGCACGCCAGTGCAGCACGCAGCCTTACTGGACAGGCTGATAAAAGCACTACAGCTCCCAGTGGGTATAGCAGTCGTAAAATGCGCCGCTCCTACCAAAGGGACAGATTTTGTGTCACGTGGGAATCATGAAGCAGACACGGAAGCCAAACGTATGGCATCCAAAGCTGAAACAATCATGGGCGTGGATGTGGCACGTACCCATGAGCGTATGATGGTAGCGCGAGCCACACCAGAAGCCTATAGCAATATGGGGCAGTCTCAATTAATGGAGCTCCAGGGGGAGGCACCTCAGGAGGAGAAAAATCTGTGGAAGCGTCGAGGGTGTTCTTTAAACCCCTCAGATGGATTGTGGAGGCAAGACAGCACTGGTAAACCAGTAATGCCTGACGCCCTTCTAAAAGTAGCGCTAGAACAGCTCCACTACCCTTTACACCTGTCAAGAGAAAATCTTGCTGCAACGCTCGCCGAAGACTGGTTTACACCGAATTTAGCAGAGCATGTTGCATTCTTTATGGTAAATTGCATTGTCTGCCAACAATTCACCTCTGGGCACACATTAAAAGTAGTGCGAGGAGTCATCCCCAGACCAAATGGACCTTTCCAGCATCTTCACATCGATTATGTCGATATGATTCGGGTGTGTAATGGGTACAGGTATTTACTTGTGGTGGTGTGTCGCTTTTCCAGGTGGGTAGAAGCAGGTCCCTGTACACACCCTGACGCTGCCTGTGCTGCTAAATTCCTGGTGAGGGAGGTCTTCCCTAGATGGGGATGTGTGAGGTTATGAGATCAGACAATGGGGCTCATGTCGTGAACGCAGTGTTCGAACAGATTAGCTTGTTGCTTGGTATAAAGCACAAGTTCTCGTCGGTGTATCACCCCAAGGGAAATGAGATATGTGAACGGATCAATGGCTTGCTTAAGTCACCCCGAGGGAAATGAGATATGTGAACGGATCAATGGCTTGCTTAAGGAAAGGATAGCCAAGTTGAAACTCACATTAAAGAAGGGATGGATGCACTGTCTACCACTGGCATTGTATGGTCTTCGGAGCCAACCAGGCTCCGACCATCATCTCACGCCGCACGAAGTAGTCACTGGGAGAAGGATGAGGACCCCTCTTACCCCCCGAGACAGAGCTAGATGTGATGCCCAGTCAACTAGGGCACTTCTGGGAGCAGAAATGAAGGCTTATCTTGACTGTCTCATAGCCAGCACTTCTATCATTTCAGGCCAGCTGCAGCGACGGCGGAAAGGGGACAGCTTAGCACAAACCATAACAGATAGTGCTGATGCAGGCGGAGCTCTCAGCCTAGCCGCACCCCTTGTCTTCCCTGGAGACAGAGTCCTCGTGAAAAATTTTACGAGAAAGAAATAGGACGAGCCAAGGTTTAACGGCCCCTTCATCGTAGAGGACTGTACCCCGTCCGCTGTCAAGCTCGTGGGCAGAAGAGGAGAGAGCACTCCTACTGCATCTACCGCCGAGGAATCCACAGACAACGAGGCAGGACCTCAGCACGTGCAGACAAGATCTATGGTGAGGAATAAGGACGCACAAGCAGAAAAATAATCTAAAGAACTTCCTGTGAAAATTATGGCTATACACTGAACCTTTCCTCTAAGCACTGAGTGAGATACAAGACTTTCAAACACTCACTGTGCAGCTGAAATTGCAGGCGAAAAGAAGAAAACCGCATACCCTGAAACCGCAGTGACACTGGTAGCTTGATCACGTTGAGCCACAAAGCATTGAACACAAACTCTCAGACTCTGATAAACAGTAAAAATAGGACACTCCTGTAAACTAAAACCGGTATCCTGAAGCATCCAGTATCAAGACTTGGTTCACGGACATATGGTTCACCCCAGCAGAAGTCTCAAGTGGGATGTGCTCACCTATTTTCAGCTAGTAATACTGTCCTATCCATCACTCATAGGGAGAGAAACAAGTATCACAGAATATATTCAAGATCCAGAAAATAAAAAGGTAATCAGGCAACTACTGACTGTCATCACAGAGGTCTTCGCCGAGTTGCCCGAGCACAGTGAACAAAAGACTAATGCTCTCGCCTCAAGCAGTCATTGATGAACTTACCTACACTTTATTCTTTCGACTCATAGAGGAGTGCCCAGAACTTGTCGGGAGAACCACAGATACACTGAATTTCATCAGAGATCCCCGAAATAATAACTTCTTGAATCAGATATGGAGTAAGTTGAATCATGTGGTAGCAGACAATGCAGCAGGAAGGTGTCAGACCTGCTCACGACAACAAAAAGACTTGTCATCGGAACCCAGCAAAACAAGGCAAATGTCCCCGTCCCCTGCAGACACGCAGCTAGCCCACAACGTCCTGATTAGACTAGTCACAGACTATCCAGAAATGGTGGGAAGGCCTGCTGATGTTGACGTTGTCACTTTCCTCAGAGATCCAGTCAATTTCCTACACATGAAAACCCTTCTCCATGGCATCATGCTCCAAGTGGAACTGTCCAACTTCCAGTGAGAATTCCTGAGGAGATTCCTGTGAGACTATTCGGCGAGAGACAGATCGAGGAGGAAAAAACTGATTACACTGCAAGAAAGGCCTGTGACCTAAAAGCCAAAGAACCAGAGCAAATGTCATTAACACCCGAAGACAGTCAGTATGTGTTTCGTGTCTTCTTTCATCTCATTGAAAACTTTCCAGAACTAGTGGGCAGACCCCGCAACATTGATGTGCCCGCTTTTCTTAATGATCCAACAAAAAATGCTCAATTGAATCGGCTCCTGAGGGCTATTGCATCACAACTAAGAAGCAATTATGGACATCCACTGCTAAGAAGAGCCTTAGAAGGGGGAGATCCAAGATAAAACTTTTCATCATCCTCCCGCCGGGGACAGAGGAAGGAAACAAAAACACAGTTCTTCATGCTTCCAACGTAGGACGGATCGAAAAGAGCAGAAACGAGGATAACGACATCTTGAACTTCCTTTTCCTATTTTTTTTATTTTTTTTAATTTTTTCATCATCGGTCCACAGTGGAATAAATGGGGGAAAGAGAAACTGTTCAGCAACTCGACCTCGAAAGACCAAGTGAAAGGAACAGAGACACGAATTTCACTGCCGTGTTCACCTTTTTCAACCTTTTTCTTATTTTTTCCTACCTTCTCATATGTTCATTTTTGTTTTTATTTTTATTTTTTCAATATTTTATTTTTGCGTGATTTGTAGCGAATCCATCCTTTCATGGTGTCACTGCGAACAAATTCCTGCATGTTCTCAGGGCCAAGGCGAGTTGAAAGAGTGCCCTGGGAATACGTTTTCCATACAAATACAGAATGAATGTGATAGGCTGAAAATGGTAGTCTAACCTTTTTTCCATAGTACAGTAAAGGATCCATATTCTGTACCTAGAGACTACCATCAGCACTCGCAAAGAGGGGAACATTGAACAGCACTTGTCACTTTAGTGTTTACTGAACTTTTTGAGCAGCGAGATTAGAATAAGGAGAAAAATAAACTATTGACTATGGACTTTTTTGAAATGGGGGCCCAAAACAGTAACATAGTCGTACCACCAGCGGAAGGGCGACCCCGATTTCCTGGAAGGAGATGCTGTAAGCTGTCTTTCAAGGCCATTATATGTATATGCATAGTGATTATTGTAGTATTTTTGTCTCTAACTATTAGAACTGCATGTTTTATTGGTGCACGGAGCGTCCCAATGTCTGTGCATCCAGCAGGTAATGAACGTCTGGGCCCCACAAAAGCACCCAGACCTTATATTGTCACCCCTGTTCCAAGGAAAATGTATGATAAAGCAAATGATTTACAGTTAAATGTAATTAGCAGTAATATGTATACACCTGAAGTAGTGAATGGTGAGAAAAGCTGGAGACAGGGTCAGCACGGAATGAATGATAATATAGCACTGTCCACGGCACGCACCCATACACTGAGTGCACACAAACGAGGGCAGGTGTCAATGGCTGCGCAACCACAGGCCAAAACAGATGAAAGAGAAAAGTCACCTTTGGACCAAACAGCTCCAGAAAACAGGGACCTAAGCAAGAAACCGAACAAAGGTGAAATAACAAAATCCTTCAATAGAACGAAGGAAGCCACGAAAGAACTCACTGAGAAAACACATGCGGTAGTTGAGTATGTGTTTCCACTCATACTTAGAGCAAAGAAGCTACATGAGGAGCTGAGCAAGACAACCACCACAACTGTGATAATGAGCACGCCAACTCCAAGACCAGAAGGAACTACCGAGCCCACGACACAGCCACGTGTTGGAAGGATGATAAGCCAAATGTGGCGAGAGGAGGTCTACAAAAGGATGCATGAGGGAAGGAAAAGAAACACAAAACCTCCCCCTATTACTGCAGGGCAGGAAATGAAACCTGCCCCTCCAAGGATAATACCCGAGAGCCTGCCTGAACGGAAGAGCAGTACAGACGCATTCAGAGACATAGTGATAGTCAACTACAGAAAAATGCTAAGGGTCAAGAGAAGTCCATATGAAACCGATAATGAGCTAAACGATTACTTGGACAGTACGGCCCATCTTGGAAACAACATATGGTACCAGCACATGAAGGAAGTTGGACGAAGGCAATCAGAAGGAGAATGTTTCGTCTGTGCACTCCTGCCGTACAGCATGGGCAAGTCCAAAATCTTTGTGGCTGTAGAAATAGATGTCCCCACAGCACACTGTATGTCACACGTAGCGATGTGCAACACCAGAGGACAATTTATGGGAAGAGATGCCTCATTGATATGGGCCAACGAAAAGGACTACCATGATGAAGACGAGTTTGTCCAGGACATTAAAACAAGAAACAGGGCGCCTACCAAGAATCATGTGATTAGATATGAACACCCTGACGTCAAAGGATCAGGAATAAGGTGGGAAACAAACTCAAGACTGAACGTCGAAGGGAAAACGGCAGAAGAAGCTCAAATATGGAAGAACCGAGGCAAAATGCAGATATGGGGATCAGTAGTTTACCCGGACAGTTGGGAAGAAGGAGTCGTAATCTGCTGAGCTTGGATGGTCGTTGGAGCCTGCCAAGAAGCAATAGAAAATTCGCAAAGACTATGTAAACCACTATGGCCAAAATTGGTAAAGTTGTTAACGTGGGTTGAAGACAGAGGAGGCCCCCTGCAAATAGTACCACTGGAAAACCCAAAACTGTGTTTTAGAAGTAATGGCACGAGGAAGATGGGGGAGAATCAAAACTGCGGACGAATATACGAAGCCCCAGGGATGTTGCAAGGAACCGCAGTCCCGATGGATCATTACTAGGCATGTGGATCCAAGGCCTACATAAGACTACCGAAGAACTGGGGAGGCATATGCACACTGGTGAATGTCCACGTTCCTACACTAGTGATCCCAAAAAATGAACTGAATTTGGACAGTTTCCCGAAAGCAGATGCTCACCTGAGGAAAAGAAGGTCTGTGGAACTAATGTCAAGGATGAGGAGAGAGAATTACTTCTCCGCCAAATCAGAGGACGCCTTTTATGCCATTCCCTACGAACACAGGCTGTTTAGCCTAACATCATCCGTATTTACAACAATACTACTGCCGCATATCCAGGTTGGTGCAAACACTAAGTGGTTGCAGATAACGAGATGGGAATTACTGCAGACCATCAATACCACCATAAAAGGATTCAACGCGATCAAAGAGGAACTAAGAGCAGTCCGGCTGATGACTCTCTAGAACAGATATATGCTTGACATGATTACAGCGATTGATGGAGGTTTTTGTGCAAAAATTGGAGAATCATGTTGCACTTTTATACCATCACACGACGAAGAAAATGGAACCCTCACAGAGGCCATAAGCATGTTGACAACCCTAAAGAACCATATGACCGATGAAACAGATGAAGTGGACGACGACAGCTGGTTTGGAGACCTATTCTCATGGGTCCCACAACAGATGGCTGATATATTCAAGTTCCTGGGAGCCCTGCTAGCAATGGTGCTGCTAGGATTCTGTGTTATCAAGATAATCATCACAC
Source organism: Ambystoma mexicanum (assembly GCF_040938575.1). Taxonomy (NCBI): domain Eukaryota; kingdom Metazoa; phylum Chordata; class Amphibia; order Caudata; family Ambystomatidae; genus Ambystoma; species Ambystoma mexicanum. The sequence continues at coordinate 845,424,454 of NC_090938.1, forward strand.
AGTGCCAGAAAACTGCAAGGAAGGCCATTGGGATGAAAATTATGGTCGATGTCGAACCAGGTTGGAAGCCCAGAGACCTGACAGATGAGGAGATAAAGGTTTTGTGAAGGCCAGTGAATTTGCACCAGAAGGAACAAAATTCACTTATGCCAAGAAACGCAGAAGGTATGAAGGAAAATGGATTTACTGCATGTGAAAACAGCAGGAAACTTGAAACGGGTGATAAAGATATGGACACCAAAATTACATGCATTCACGCCATCTTGTGTAAACCCAGAAGACGATGAGCAAGAATCTGAAGAATTAAAGAAACTGAATATAAAAGAAGAAGCAGAAGTGGTCGATGAACCGACCAGAGGGGGGAGTGTAGAGGAGGCCCCAGATATGGCCTGCACCCCTGCCCCCCATTGCGAATTGCCAGTAAGGTACTCGCCGAGGTACGTGATGCATGAGGAGCAAATGAACCAACAGAGAGCTGCACTGGGACTCTGCCCCGTGTACATAAGGAGATCGGTACCGGTTGAAGCAGCCATAACACGACAACCCTGTGCAGCACGGTACACTATCAGACAGCCGTACCAGCCGCTGATGCGAAATGAGGAACACCTGCACACAGTCCACGATGAGACCCCTAAAGCCTTAATGGGAGGCCAATGGAAATAGACTAAGGGCCCGAGCAGCCCCGAAAACGAACAGAATGGCTACTGAAAGCACGTATGCCAGTACTACTAACTGCAAGGATAATTACAATGGATACAGGGGGGAGACACTGGTAAAACATAAGAGAATAAGAGAATGGTGCCATGAGACAAGATGAAGCAATCGCCCTGTTGAACGTGTGTAAATAAGCTTGAAACACAAGATGCTAAGAAATCGATACTGCCTGCAATGCTTAGTAGAAGAATAGAGCGGCAAGCACCAACCATATATCTACCTCAATACAGCACAATGTACATGTGCAACTCCATTTTGTGAAAGCAGAAATATACCCAAGTGGCCAAAGGCCTGGCAGGCCAAGTTTCGAAACTCAGCCAAAGGCAAAAGAAGGAGCGGAATCGAAACTCAACAAAGAGAGGCTCATTCCGGGGAAATCGAGGTCAACCAGAGAAGGGGAGGTGAGCATGAGCTCACTGGACTCCAACTTCAGAGCATACCAGCCAGCCCATGAAGGTCAAGATAAGAGAGGCCCATGCAGGTGGCCAAGCGAACACAGAATTAAATACACAAAAGGCTGGAAACTGAAGTAAATTCATGGTGAATCAACACGTGACCAGACAGGCGCAAAGATGTACCACCGCCTGATGTCATCCAGAACCCGAGGATGCTATAACTTTTCCTGATAAGAGACTACAGATCCAAGGCCATACCCAGCCAGCTAATTGACACATAGCCCTAAAACACTGATTGATGGAAAGTAGGAAGTGTGAATCTTGGGACACTAGGCACCTGGGTGTCTACTCTGCATGCTGCTAATTAAAATGGAGATTTATGTTTAGGGGTGTAACTTGCCCAATCACAATGGACCATGTAATCTAGGGTCCTATAGACACTGTAACCAATGAGACGTCGTACGTGTAGTGACGTCAATCACGTGTGTTGTAGAGGGATGGGCGTAGACGCCCACCCGATAAGAGTTATCCGATCCACTTGTTTTATTTCCATGTACAGATATAGCACCTATACATAAGTTACCTTTCCCAACCAATGAGACTGCGTGATCATTTTTTTTAGAATTAGACATCAATGATGATGAATTTTGCCCATGAAAGAGGCTGTTGGACTGAAGTTCGGGGAGGTCGGGGTGAGGCAGGTGTTCGTGATGCTGCTGATTTCCATTTGCTGATGTATGTATCATTAAACGGACCTCCCTTTGCCAATTTACTGAGTCCTGATTATTGAACCTTGCTGGAGTATGTGAATCCTGCACTCTGTCCTCGCATGGTGCAGCTATCTTGTATTAGTAGTTTTCGAGGGTGAGTACTGACCAATGGGCCCGTCAGTAATTTCCTCTCCTCATCAACACCTACACCAACCTTCTGAGGGAGGTTTAAAAGGACCAGGAGTCACGGGCCCCCGGTAGACTAACACAGCAGGGGCCGCTTGATAGAAAGAGGAGGGGCACTCCCTGTGGTCGCCAGCTTCTAGCTTGGGATGGTAGAAAAGAAAAGCATAACGGTACTCCATGCAGCCCATCAGCGGCCCCGGCCAATGTGTGTTGCCCAGACCAAGGCTCTGGGAGGTTCGGGGAGTAGTGGCCTAAGTATGCTGGAAAGGAATGGATAAGTAAAAGAGAGCTGACTGTAAATAAATGAAGGAACAGAGAAAGGTGAAAAGGTGGGGGGACAGGAAGGTATAAACAGAAAGGTGCTGCCGATTGTCTGGGATTGTAATACTGTTATAGTATTGAGTTTATGGTCCTTTAGTAATGTGCATGCAATGGATGGGTTCACAGAATAACTCTGAGTCCAAATAACCAAACCAACTCAGGAAGATGGCAAAGTACTGTTTTATTATCAATTATCTAAAACAGGGAGTTACAACGAACATCAACAGACGTTTGCTCGATTTCTCTCAGCAATCTTTTCACAAAACATAGACTTTATACTAAAAATATGTCATAGGAGATGCCATACTATTTGGCAAATAATACTAGATTGTCATAGGCTTAAGGGGAACATCCAAGTATACATTACATAGGACCTAGGATTGTGATTGGCTGCCCACTGTCAGGTGGACAATATATGCCTACCTCTAAAACATGTAATCTTCAAAACCATTAAGCACACAGTTTTAAATTGGTCTTCAAACTATAATGTCCTTCATTATGCAAACCTCTACAATTAGTTGGCACGTTTGTGCCATGTCTGGAACATTCGGTTCACGTAGCAGCACGTAAGCCCAAACCCAGCTGCAGGGAGGTCAGCCTGATGCTATCTCCTTATCACCCAAGCCTTCTGCATGAATATTGTCTTTGAACTTGGCCTTGCAAAGTATCCTTGTCTCTGGGAATACATGGGAGTGCAAGCACTCACTATCGTTGTTGTAGGACACCAAGTTCGACTCTATTTTCATCCTTGGCTCACGTGACAGGAGACCACGATTTGGTCAATTTTGCAGGTTTTAAATGTATTAACTGAATAAAACTTGGCACTCTTGGTGTTCTTTTTCTGCACCTTAACAAGGGATGATTCATCCTTTGCATGTTCACTCCTTTCCAGAATAGATAGAAGACCATGGCTGCTTCAGTTTTGATACCAGGCCAGACAGCCTCACCATGCAGCTCCACGATTTCAGCTTATTCTTGCTGCGACACAATGCTGCGACACAATTCTCCCTTTGTTCTTCATGGGTCCTGGCTTACTATAATCTATGATGCCAATGTCCAGCTTCTACACAGTGACAGCTTTGCCTGCATTCTATTCACTACATATAGCCAACTTCTATGATGACTTGGTCTACCTTGCATTTCAGCATCTGTACAGTTATTGAACAGTTGATTCTCTGCAGCACTTTATGCATGTCTAATCTTCTTTTTTGTATTTAAAAGTTCACTTGACTCTTTACTTCATCATTAGTTTCTGTAGGATCCATGCATCCTCTTCAGCTAATATCTCGGGACGTTGCACATGTCTCGTGTGACGTCACTAGCTTCTCTTTTTGCTCTTTTTCGTATTCCTTCAGGGAGTTCCTCCCTCAGATTGTCATCCCTTTGGGGATACATTCCATAGGGTTGTCTTAATGGGTATCTTCTTTCGAATATATGCTGCGTTATTGGCACAACTGCTGGTGTCAAACACGGCACAATCTCAGACTTCCAACATATAGGAGGTAGGGGGCAGGATTTCCTGCAGAGGCATGTAACTGCTCCTCTACATTCTGCTCTCTGGTCAAGTCCTCGACCACCTCCTCAATCATTTCCACATCTTCATATTTTCTCTTGAAGAAGTGCTTCTTCGGTGTCCATATCTTCATCACCCCCCTCATCTATCCACAAGGTCATGTAGTTACATTGTCCTTTCGGATTACAATAGACCAATCATCCCATGTACCTCTTATGATTCTTTGGATACAGGAACTTCGTTCCTTCAGGTGTGTCACAAACTTTACCCATGGCTGGGGAATTCAGGGCCTCTGGCCCTTGCCACAGTATTCCTGCAAGGTCTCAAGGGACCAATCATGCCCCTCTCGGCTGTACTGGAGCCAGTCCTGGTGCCAGGCTCATAAGGCAGGTGGAGTTTCCATTGGGAATGGACCAACATGGCTGCCCCCACAAGGATCAACGTAGAACTGCATCATGCAGTCTAGCATCCAGGGCGTGGTCTGCCCTGGAGGCTCCTGGGATACCTGCTATTTAAGCCACGCCCAAGCTGAGGCACGCGCTTCGCGTTGTTCTGCACTTGCAGCGTAACGTTCACCAAGACCTGCTCGCAGCATCCTTGGCCTGCATCGTCTGGAAGAAGAAGAACACTGTTATTCCTCCTTACCTGTTCTGCATCCAGCTCCTCGCTCACTCCGGAATCTTCTCGTCTCCATCTGCTAACAACTTCCTAGAGAGGAGAGACCAGAAGAGGACAATTAGTAAGCGTTCGTCTTCCGACTCCATCACCTCCAGACTCTGCTTACTTACCGAAGCTTTCCTGGAAGTTCGACTGCCGCCCGGACATCTTCCATTCTACGCTCCGCTTCCATCTAGCTGCATATCTTCCAGGACCTCTCGGCGGCCTGCAAGAAAGGACAGCACAAGTTAGCCCTATTCAAAGACGCTCACAGGGCCGCGCTTTGTGCATTCTCTTACCTTCTCGAGCACTGCCCTCTCTATCAGCTCGACGTCTCCATCACCCTTTCTGCATCAACGAGAGAAGGAGAAGGTCAACAGGGCAACAACAATTGCACACACTCATTCTTCAAAAACTAAAGACTTACCTCAAGTGGGGAGTCGCAGCCGGCCTGGACTCCCGGGCACACGCCAGTGTAGTAACTCGGCGAAAGGTGCCCGACCACGCCACGCTCCTGCACAGAACGGCAGGACGGAGAGCGCACCTTAATGAAATACAAGGTGAGAGAAGCTCCAAGGGGGTTGCAAGGAAAACACTTGGGAGGCGGGCACCGGAGAAGTTGACTGTGGCTAAAACTGAACTCTGTTTTCTAGGAAAAACCCACGGCAGCGCGAGTCCCCGGGGGAGGTGAATCCAACCCAGAACCGCTCCAGTCCAGTCGGGTGGCGTCCCTGTGGATACAAAGTGAGCGTTACAGGTGCTACAATGCTGGCCTCTATATATTTTCTGACAGCTTCATCAGTCCGCTCCTTGGGTTCAGGTCCAGATTCGACATTGATCATGATCTTCATTCCCACCACCTTCTTTGGCGTTTTCTTGCATTGGGCAATCTCTATTCTGATTACACAGAATCCAAACATCACCAGTACTAATATCTTAAATATATTCACCAACCACTGGGGAATCCATGAGAACAGGAAGGCAAACCAACTGTCATCTTCAATGTCATCTGTCTCATCTTCCATCTTGTTATGCAGGTCTGTCAACAGCGTTATGGCCTCTGTCAAGGTTCCATTTTCTTCATCATGAGAAGGTGTGAATGTGCAACATGATGGTCCGATTTGGGCACAAACTCCTCCTTCCATCGCTGTGATCATATCAAGGACATGTCTGTTCAGGAGAGGCATCAATCGTATGGCTCTCAGCTCTTCTTCAATAGCGTTGAATCCCTTCATATGCTATCCCTATGGTAGCATTGATTGTCTGCAGAAGCTCCCATCTGGTGATCTGTAGCCACTTGGCGTTTGCTACTTTGGATCCCAGGCATGAATATAGTGATAAATATTGTAGCAGTCTTACTGAACAACCCGTGTTTTGCAGGAATGGGGCCATATGCTGTTATTGATTTGGCTGAGAAATAATTCTCTCTTTTTGTCCGACTGAGAAGTTCAAGTGATCTTCTTTTTCTCTAATGGGCATCCACTTTTGGAAATTCACCAATGTTCAGGTCGCTTTGAGGAATCACTAATGCTGGAACATGGTTGAGCACCAAAGAACAAACTCCGCCCCAATCCTTTGACCACCTTATGTAAGCTCTAGATCCACAAGCCCAATACCGGTCCATAAGGATGGCTGTCCCTTCGGTATCCATACATATTAACCCCACTCTGATGCTGTCATGAACCATCGGACGTGTCCCTTTTGGACTTCCTGGTCCCTGACACATAGGGGCTTGCACTCAGCGGTACTCCCAACATGGCCGTAAAACACGGAACGCGGTTTACCAGCTTCCGCGTCGGACGCATCACGTTCTATAAAGAAGACACGCCCCCATGGCCCCGCGCATCTCAACGCTACTGCTTGCAGTGGCTAGACGTGTGCTGGCATAGTTAGCTCTCGCTAACTTCTTGATTCCTGGTTCCTGGCTCCTATTTTCCTCCTCATTCATTTCCTTCCTCCTTATTCCTCTTGCATCCCGGATCTCCGTGTACCCGTCTCCGAGTACACTCTTCATCGTTTCCAGGAATTCCCGGACATTCTGAACGTTCCCAGAGACAGAACGCTGAACGCACGCTGGAACCCGAGGACGTACGCACAGGGTTATACAAGACCCGAACTGTGCGCAAGAAGACTCCAACAAAGAACTCAAATAAACAACACAGATAGGTGAGAAGGGGGGAAACCTGTGACAGATTGAGATGCCAACAAACTGAAATTGATACGGACATGGAAGCGGCAGTTCAAGACCTCATGCGGGGCATACAGGAGTTAACAACAGAAGTGCAGAATCTTAAAGCCGAGAATGCCGCATTAAAACAATTAGTCCTGTCCCGTTTTCCGTGACCAAGGAAAACGTATTGCTGGGCGGAGTAGTAGATAAATACGACGGTTCTTCAAAAACCCTCCGCGGATTTCTTGATTTGTGTTTAGTCCACTTTACCTTTAAGCCCTACTACTTCTCTACCCCCAGGGCAAAGGTGGGCTTTATGATTTCGCATCTTTCCGGGAATGCATTAACTTGGGCTACACCCTTAGTTAATTCTGGAGATGCCCTCCTGGATGACTATGATGGATTCGTACGGGCTCTAAATACCATGTTTGACCGCCCAGAACAGGTCTACAGTGCCCAGGAATGCCTACTGGATTTCCAACAAGGTTCCCAGGATATGCTTACATATGTGACACGCTTTAAGCAACTGGCCAAAGAAGCAGATTGGTCCTCAGAAGCCTGCTTTACCCTTTTTCGAAGAGGGCTGAATGAAGAAATAAAAGATGAACTAGCCAGAGTGGCTTGCCCAGGTTCCTTCCAGGCTCTTATGGACCTCTCTTTACAGATAGACTTCCGTATCCAGGAAAGGAAGGCAGAAAAGAAGAAGACTAGAGTGCCTTACCAAAAGACCTCCTTAGAACCTTCCTCTAAAGCTGAGCCCACTCTTGCCCCCACTACAGTTCCAGAACCAATGCAAATGGGGGCCTTCCGCGGACCTATATCCCTGCAAGAAAGAATGCGACGGATCCACACTGGGCTGTGTATGTATTGTGCCTCAGACAAACATCTTGTGAGGGAACGTCCCTTGGCTCCTCCACGGCGTTTTGGGAAATGCCAGCTCCCGATCCTAGATGGAGCACAGCTTCGGCAGAGAGATGTTTGCTCCACATCTATTCCATCCTTGAACTCTCCTGGACAGAACAATCATGTGATATTGCAGGCCTTTCTATCGCCATCCAAGAAAGAAACCTACCCCATTTTGGCATTGGTGGATTGTGGAGCCATGGGGATACTTATAGATCAAGATTGGGTCACTACCCACCACATTCCATATGAAACTCGAGGCATCATGCAACCTGTAGAGGCTATCAATGGAAGACCTTTCTCTTCAGGACCCATAACCTTACAAACCAAAGAGATCCAGCTCTCGATAAACCATCATCTAGAGGCGATCAAATTTGACATCATAAAGTCTGCCCATTACCCAATGGTACTGGGTATGCCCTGGTTACAGAAGCACAACCCATACATCAACTGGGCAGCAGGATCCTTGTTTCTTAGTTCCAAGCACTGTATGTCTCACTGTCTATCCCTGGATTCCTTGTCGACATCTACTGAAGGTACGCTGACAGACCAGCAAGGCCCATTCACGGTCTCAAATATTATCCAGGTTCCTAGGGCCTATCAGAAGTACACTGATGTGTTTTCAATTGCCATAGTTCAAGCCCTACCCCCTCACAGACCTGAAGACTGCGTTATTGATACTGAACCCTCAGCAGTGATTCCCTTTGGAAGGATGTTCATTCTATCCGAACCTGAGAAAAGGGCCCTCCGAGAGTACTTGGATATTAACCTTGAAAATGGCACCATACGACCATCCAAATCTCCAGCAGGAACTTCGTTGTTTTTTGTTCCCAAGAAAGATACTAAGGAGCTTAGACCTTGTCTTGATTATCGTGGTTTAAATCAATGCACCCTCAAGGACCGCTACCCATTGCCCTTAATCTCAGATATGTTGGAAGCGGTGAGAGGAGCTGTAGTCTTCACAAAATTGGATCTCAGAGGTGCCTACCATCTGATCCATATAAGGGAGGGTGACGAATGGAAAACAGCCTTTAGGACACGTTTTGGTCACTTTGAATACCTGGTCATGCCCTTCGGACTCGCCAATGCCCCAGCGGTCTTCCAACGTTTCATGGACTGGGTGACCTCCGATATGCTGTTCCTCTTCGTCATAGTTTACTTGGACGATATTCTGATATACTCCAGGGACAATCTTAAACATAAAGAGCATGTTAAGGCAGTTTTACAGCGGCTACTTGAACACACGCTCCTGGCTAAACCAGAGAAATGCCTTTTTCATGTCCCTACTGTTCACTATCTAGGATTTGTCCTTAGTCCAGAAGGAATTGGAATGGACCCCTCAAAGGTAAAAGCCATACTTTCCTGGCCTGTTCCAACTTCTGTGAAACAGATTCAATCCTTCCTGGGGCTTGCCAACTTTTATCGGAAATTCATACCTTCCTTTTCTGAGATAGTTCAGCCGATCATTACATTGTTGAAAAAAGATACTCCTTTTCTCTAGACAGCAGACCAAGATGAAGTGTTCCAACGATTGAAGACAGAGTTTACACAAGCCCCCATCCTGGCTCAACCTGACATCAATCGACCTTTCCTAGTGGAGACGGATGCCTCTAACTACGCCATCGGAGCAGTTCTGAAGCAGGAATTCGAGGACAACTTAGAACATCCCATTGCTTATCTTTCACAAACCCTAACTCCCAGCGAGACTCATTATTCTGTTTTGGAAAAGGAACTGTTAGCCATCCGTCAAGCCTTCACAGAGTGGCGTCATCTACTTCTGGGAGCAAAACATCCTGTTCAGGTCCGTACGGACCATCGGAATCTTCAAGTTTTACAATCTCTGGAATGTAGGAATAGTCGTCAAGCCCGTTGGGCCTTCTTCTTTGCCCAGTATCAGTTCCAGATCCACCATGTCCCTGGAACACAGAACATAATTGCTGACGCCTTGTCCCGACTACGAAACTCTTGAAGATCGTTCCTTCCCAAGGATGTTTCCACACACAAAATTTGCAGCCCAAGCAATTAGCCTCCTGGAAGATATTCGGATACAAACCCAGCCCTCTGAGATCTGGAAGGAATTTACAGGGAAGAATCGATGGAATCTTAGAACAAAGGACGAGTATCTGTTCAAGGATAAATGCCTGGTCATTCCCACCCAGAGACTTCAACAAAGGATTATAAACCTCTGTCACGATACCCTTCACTCAGGACACCGTGGCATCACCAACACTCTCTGTCTATTACAAAGACAATTTTGGTGGCCAAGAATGAAAATTGACATTCAACTGTACGTCCAAGCCTGTGCAGTCTGCAATCAAAACAAGCATGATAACAAGAGACCTGCGGGTCTCCTACTTCAACCAACTCTACCGACACGGCCCTGGGAATTCATCGCTACTGACTTTATTGTGGAATTGCCACATTGCAGGGGATACACGACTATCATGGTCACCATTGATTCATTCACTCACATGGCTCCTTTTACACCATTGTATAAACTACCATCTTCCTCAGAACTCGCTGGAATCTTCCTGGAACACATATTTCAACTTCATGGACTCCCTTCCAAGATCATATCAGACAGAGGACCTCAATACATCTCACAATTTTGGAAACACTTATGCTGTATACTAGGAATCCAACGCGCCCTCTCCTCAGGTTATCACCCACAGTTTAACGGAGCTACTGAACGTGTGAACCAAACCCTAGAGCAATATCTTCGCTGTTTCACCACCAAGGTACAGGATGATGGGTCACTCTTAATACCTGTGGCTGAATTCGCCTACAACAATTCAGATCACTGGGCTATCAAGACCAGCCCTTTTTTTTGCAGCCAAGGATTCCACCCTTCGGTTCTACCTTCCATTCTCCCACATCCTACACCAGTACCTACAGTCGACTCCTAGATTGAAACTCTCATCAACATACACAAGGAAGCCAAAGAACACCTAGAAAGGGCCCGAACTAACACCAAGCATTACGCAGACTCTAAAAGAAGACCAGGGCCTCCCTATGCAGTGGGTGATAAGGTCTGGCTATCCTCGAAACTACTGCCTCGACATTTACAACCAAATAAGTTGGCTCCCCCGTACTATGGCCCCTTTCCCATAAAGGAAATCATAAACCCAGTGGCCTTCCGACTCAAACTACCAGACTCCTGGAAGAGGATCCATCCAGGGTTTCACACGTCTCAAATGAAACCATACGTCCAGTCCTCCCGGACTTCCCCAAGGTCTACCCCTGTCATTGTCGATGATCAGCTGGAATACGAAGTGTCCAGAATATGTGACTCCAGGTACAGACGTGGTCAGCTACAGTACCTGGTTGAGTGGAAATGGTACCCTCCTAGTGAACGTACCTGGGAACCAATCTCAAACCTAAATGCCCCCAGATTACTCAGAAGGTATCATCTTATACACCCGGGCAAACCCGGAGGGACAGGCCTTCGGAGGAGGCATGCTGTCATAAACCATCGGACGCGTCCTTTTTGGACTTCCTGGTCCCTGACACACAGGGGCTTGCACTCAGCGTTAATCCCAACATGGCGTCAAACACGGAACGCTGTTTACCAGCTTCTGCGTTGGATGCATCATGTTCTATAAAGAAGATATGCCCCAGCGGCCCCGCGGGTCTCAACGCTACCGCTTGCAGTGGCTAGACGTGTGCTGCCATAGTTCGCTCTCGCTAACTTCTTGATTCCTGGTTCCTGGCCCCTATTTTCCTCCTCATTCATTTCCTTCCTCCTTATTCCTCTTGCATCCTGGATCTCCGTGTACCCGTCTCTGAGTACACTCTTCATCGTTTCCAGGAATTCCTGGACATTCTGAACATTCCAGGAGACAGAACGCTGAATGCACGCTGGAACCGAGGATGTACGCACAGGGTTATACAAGACCCGAACTGTGCGCAAGAAGTCTCCAACAAAGAACTCCAATAAACAACACAAACAGGTGAGAAGGGGGGAAACCTGTGACAGATGCTGGAAGTCTTGCTGCTGCTCTACTTCGTCGATCTGAAAGCTGCTGTGTCTCCAAGGACTGACCCAGAGAGGACCTGGTAAGGCGCCCTCTTCCCGAGCTACGATAGACCATCGTGTACCAGCTGATCTTTGCCAAAGCTCCCTGGTAGACAGACCTAAGACAGGCTGCCGACCAGAGACGGAGACTGCCGCGGAATCCCAAGGAGAAGTGCCCGGACTGTTGTCCGCCACTGTCAACGACCGCGGTCGCCGACTGGAGCCGCCGTGCTCCCGTTTGCCTAAGAACTTAGTTTGATCCAAGGACGCTCTCGTCTGCATCGCCGCCCGCTTTATCCCACTGGAGAAGGCCCGACCGTCGACACGCCGAGGAGCATCCACCGGTGGGTTTCCTGCCACCTAAAGACCACAGAGACGCCAACGACTCGACACCCTTGCTGGCCCACAGTTCTTCATCATCTCTTTGCGGTCCAGAACTATCATCCCCGAGGTGCCCTTAACGCCTCTACCTTGCAGGACACCAACGCTCCATCGTCGACGAGCACCGCTAGGAACGAAGCTGCCACTTCACCGCCGTAGTTCACCCTGTTCTCCGTTGGACGTTCAACGACCCGTGACTCCTGCCTTAAAGGGAGGGCACTCAAGAAGGGCCATCGATTTCCCGTCGACGAACGCTACAATTCCAGGGACATTGGGGCTGTAGAACTATTGTAGAGGGAAATAAGACTCATAGAACAATATATGGACTGGGCTTGTGATACATCTTTGCTTTACAGGTTGCCCAGGTGGGGGGATCTCCACACAGAACTGTGCTTAGTCGGTAGAGGCCAGTATTCTGCCACTTGTTCAGCCATCTAGCTTTCCTTCCTCTCTCTACTGCTGGTTTCCTCTTTATTTGATCTGTGTGACATTCTGACAGTATAGTTGATGCACATTAATGAGATCTGATAATATTTGTGGTACCACTTTAGAACTGTATATATTTACCATTGTTGATTTGCTGAGCACAAAGTGAGTTATTGTGATAGTGTACATACCCTTGAATATTAATTATATAAAGACTGTGTTTTAACTAATGCAGTGTGTGAACATTCCTTTGTGGGGACTTGGGGACTACACTGTACTTAAGAACAGCCTGCATCACCTCCTGAGAAGCTAGGCCTTGATTGCTCAACCACTTTACCAATAATAGAGAATCTAGGCTGGGGTCCTCTGTGCCTTTCCTTTACCATATAGAGATTACAACTACTGGGCCTGATTCATCTTCTACCCACGTCAGTAGTTTGTCGTTTTTAGCCCATGACTTTAAACACCCATCATTCACCCTTTGCACTTCTTGGTGATCCTGCTATTTCTGTCATACCAGGAAAATTCATTCTCTTCATCTCTTCAATGATCACCTCATCCTGTCCTGCGGCAGGATACATGAGCATCTTGCTCTTCCATCCAGGCTCCTTTTCCATTTGTAAGCTCTTGATGTAGTCATCCTGGTAGGGAAATGACCATTTCGATCTCCAGCGCAAGGTTGCCCAGCTTCCTTGGAATTGTCCTCGAGTTGTACATGTTACAAGATGACTGAGACACCTTGCATCATGCTCTGGAACCTCTCTGGCAATGAAAGTTTGTACTGTATTCATGGCATAGGGGATGAGAGAGCAGATGTAGCAACCCTCCTTAGATGTTTTCTCTTCCACTTTTCTCATGTGCTGTACTACATGTTATCTCCCAAGTGTGCTGTGTTATCTAGATAGGTATTTACCCCTTCACTATCTTCCTCTGCATCTCTCTTGTGTCTCCCAAAGTCTGTATAATAGTCATGGAGTAAATCAAAAGCAGTTTTCATAGTAGGGAGAACCATAGGGACTTCTCCTTCAGTGGGCGTACTAACATGAGCGAGACTGTGAAAGGTGAGAAACAGAAAGACAAAGAGAGCAACCATGCAAGCATAGATTATGCATAAGAGCATAGGCATCCATCTCTTGCGCCACCCTGCTACTCGTTGCACTTGTTCATCATCTAGAACCGTGCCACTCTCTTCGTTAATCATTTTTAATACAATCATCACATTTCTTTGTTTGTAACTGTAAAATCTGTTCAATTATAGCAAAAAGGAGTCTTTTTATCACTGGGCCATTTTTAGGATCGGTAAAAAAGTATGAATATTAACATCTCTTCTAACAAGAGCAGGGTAAGATTGAAGTATGAACACAAAGACAGCTAGCACAAGCGATGAATGTCACTATCGGCAGGTACCATATGTTTAATCATTTAAAACAAATATTTGCCACGATCTGAGTCTGGATACTGATCTTGTTTCCAATTTCTGATCAAGAACTGTCGTTTAGGCATATCTCTGATGCATTACTTTCTACTTCAGTACGTATTTCTAAGAGTTCATTTAACAATTTCTGGAATTCTCTGCAAGACTTTTCACTGTGTGCTAAAATATCTATAAGGAGTGTCCATTGAATTCCAGTCCAATATAAAATCTGTATTAATCGCTCATTGTTTTGTCGTCCTTCTTCTTTGTCATCGATCGTGTCTGCACATGCTGAAATTCTTCTTGTCTTGCTTCTGGATCAGCAACGGTGGGAGGGCAGGCCTTTCCTTTATAGATCTTCACATCGCCCATGTGTAGCCACGCTCTTCTTCCCTGGATTCTAATCGCAGAAGGGGCCACTTCTTCTGTGATAAAAGGGCCATGAAAACGTGGCTCATGCCACTTTCTGGTGAAATGTTTAATTAGGTCTAGGTCCCCAACATATAACTTAGGTGATGGTAAAAGTTCACTTGGATTAGTTGTCGAATTATCTTCTTCTGTGTTCTTAGACCAACCCCCCCGGTGCTTGACTTGATCTGAAATGAAAGAAATACTATACTAGAGGCCATACATGTCAAATAATCATGCATCTCATCACCTAAAGGTTTTGCTACGCTCTGGGCATCACTTCTACTCCTAGACGGAGGTGTAAGGGGCGTTCTCATTTGATGCCCTGTAACTAGCTCATGCGGGGTGGGGTGGTGGTCTGACCCTGGCTGATTCCAAAGGGCATAATAAGGCTAGGGGTAGGCAATACAGCCATCCCTTCTTCAAAGTCAATTTGATCTTGGCAATCCTTTCTTTGAAGAGGCAGTTCAGTCTCTCACATATCTCGTTCGCTTGCAGGTGATAAGCAGAAGAAAACTTGTGCTATATACTTAATAGACGCCCTAGCTATTCAAATAGTTCATTGACAAAATGCGGCCCATTATCGGATCTCAGCACCTCACACACCCCAACTCGGGAATACCTTGCACACTAAAAACTTAACTGCGCAAGTGGCATCAGGGTGCATACACGGACCTGCTTCGATCCACCTAGAAAAGGGACACACCACCACTAATAGATAACTGCAGCATATCGACATAGTCGACATAGTCAATATGTAAATGTTGAAACGGACCATTCGGTCGAGGCATTACTCACCTAATTGTTCTCAGTGTATGCCCAGCAGTAAACTTTTTACACATGATGCAGTTAACCATAAATAGTGCAATGTGTTCCAGCAGATTAAGAATGAACCAGTCTTCTGCAATCATAGCAGCAAGACTCTCTAGTTACATACGCGCGCTAATGCAGCCATTCAAGCATGACCTTTCATAAAGTTACTGGCATCACTGGCTTTCCAGTGCTGTCCTGTCACCATAATGCTTCTGTGGGGGATAAAGAACACCCCCTTTGTTTCCATAATTCTTGCTTTTCCTATGGTGCGCTTCCTTGAATCTCTATTAGTTGGGTTATTGACAACTTATTAAACCCCTCTTGTACTAACATCGTTGTAACTGAATTCTCTTTAATACTGTTGGTCTCAAAACTTGAAATTTCTGGGGAATATGCAACCCTTTTGGCTTTGTTGTCTGCAGCTTCGTTCCGGCAAGAGATAAAGAGGGTAATTCATAGAATTTCGCAGAAAAGTGTCGCAAGCGGCTGGCGCAGGCACGTGCGCTAAAACCGATTTCCGCACACAGCGTATTCATGGATTTTAGGCTCCCAAACCAGCCGTGGCGCAGAGAATCGCAGCGACCCTGCAGCAGCGCCAGTAACGCCCCGCAGAACGCCCTCGCGCAAGGAAAAGCCATCAAAATCGCTAAATCATCGCAAAGGGCTGCGCTAACCCTGGACCAGTTCACCGGGCTGGCAAACAGCAAACGGCGAGCGGGGAACGTGTATTTCAGGGGTGCGTGGGAAGTTCCACACGCGATTGGCCCAGTGCGAGCAAGGTATGTGAATTTCAGGGGTGCGCGGGAAGTTCCACACGCGATTTCAGCAGGGTACGTGTATTTCAGGGGTTCGCGTGAAGTTTCTCACGCGATCGGGCCTGGGGGAGCGTGCTACGTTTATTACAGGGGTTCGCGTGAAGTTTTACACGCGATCGGGCCTGGTGGAGCGGGCTACGTGTATTACAGGGGTTCGCGTGAACTTTCTCACGCGATCGGGCCTGGGGGAGGGGTTCACGTGAACTTCCGCACGCGATCGGGCCTGGGGGAGCGTGCTACGTGTATTACAGGGGTTCGCGTGAACTTACTCACGCGATCGGGCCTGGGGGAGCGTGCTACGTGTATTACAGGGGTTCGCGTGAACTTACTCATGCGATCGGGCCTGGGGGAGCGGGCTACGTGTATTACAGGGGTTCGCGTGAACTTTCTCACGCGATCGGGCCTGGGGGAGCGGGCTACGTGTATTTCAGGGGTTCGCGTGAATTTTTTCACGCGATAGGGGCTGGGGGAGCGGGCTACGTGTATTACAGGGGTTCGCGTGAACTTTCTCACGCGATCGGGCCTGGGGGAGCGGGCTACGTGTATTTCAGGGGTTCACGTGAACTTTCTCACGCGATCGGGCCTGGGGGAGCGGGCTACGTGTATTTCAGGGGTTAGCGTGAAGTTTCTCACGCGATCGGGCCTGGGGGAGCGTGCTACGTGTATTACAGGGGTTCGCGTGAAGTTGCACACGCGATTGTCCCAGTGCGAGCAGGGTACGTGTATTTCAGGGGTGCGCGGGAAGTTCCACACGCGATAGTCCCAGTGCGAGCAGGGTACGTGTATTTCAGGGGTGCGCGGGAAGTTCCACACGCGATAGTCCCAGTGCGAGCAGGGTACGTGTATTTCAGGGGTGCACGGGAAGTTCCACATGCGATACCAGCAGGGAATGTGTATTTCAGGGGTTCTGGGGAGTACTACACGTGAATTGGCCGTGTGGGTCCTCCCAGGTGTACGCTCCACAACCTCCACGGCCCCTGCAGGCAGCCCACACCACGGGGGACTACCCTGCACCCCTGCCCATGTCCCGCAGGCAGCCCATTCACCATGGGCATGCCCCCCAGCCAACCCACATGTCACCTTGCACTACTGATCAACAATGCATGTCTCCCACCACCCCCACCCCCAACAGTGCAGGGGCAGCCTCCACCAGGCCCCCACTCATGTCCCCCTGCACCCCCACCCCCCAGCATCCAGGGTCACCCTCCACCAGGCCCCCACTCATGTCTCCCACCACCCCCACCCCCCGGCAGTGCAGGGTCACCCTCCTCCAGCAGCCCCCACTCATGTCCCCCTGCACCCCCACCCCCCAGCATCCAGGGTCACCCTCCACCAGGCCCCCACTCATGTCTCCCACCACCCCCACCCCCCAGCCACCATGGACAGCCTCCACCAGGCCCCCACTCATGTCTCCCACCACCCCCACCCCCCGGCAGTGCAGGGTCACTCTCCACCAGGCCCCCACTCATGTCTCCCACCACCCCCACCCCCCGGCAGTGCAGGGGCAGCCTCCACCAGGCCCCCACTCATGTCCCCCTGCACCCCCACCCCCCAGCATCCAGGGTCACCCTCCACCAGGCCCCCACTCATGTCTCCCACCACCCCCACCCCCCGGCAGTGCAGGGTCACCCTCCACCAGGCCCCCACTCATGTCTCCCACCACCCCCACCCCCCAGCCACCATGGGCAGCCTCCACCAGGCCCCCACTCATGTCTCCCACCACCCCCACCCCCCGGCAGTGCAGGGTCACCCTCCACCAGGCCCCCACTCATGTCTCCCACCACACCCACCCCCCGGCAGTGCAGGGGCAGCCTCCACCAGGCCCCCACTCATGTCCCCCTGCACCCCCATCCCCCAGCATCCAGGGTCACCCTCCACCAGGCCCCCACTCATGTCTCCCACCACCCCCACCCCCCGGCAGTGCAGGGGCAGCCTCCACCAGGCCCCCACTCATGTCCCCCTGCACCCCCACCCCCCAGCATCCAGGGTCACCCTCCACCAGGCCCCCACTCATGTCTCCCACCACCCCCACCCCCCTGCCACCATGGGCAGCCCCCACGAGGCCCCCACTCATGTCTCCCACCACCCCCACCCCCCGGCAGTGCAGGGGCAGCCTCCACCAGGCCCCCACTCATGTCCCCCTGCACCCCCACCCCCTAGCATCCAGGGTCACCCTCCACCAGGCCCCCACTCATGTCTCCCACCACCCCCACCCCCCAGCCACCATGGGCAGCCTCCACCAGGCCCCCACTCATGTCTCCCACCACCCCCACCCCCCGGCAGTGCAGGGTCACCCTCCACCAGGCCCCCACTCATGTCTCCCACCACCCCCACCCCCCTGCCACCATGGGCAGCCCCCACCAGGCCCCCACTCATGTCTCCCACCACCCCCACCCCCCGGCAGTGCAGGGGCAGCCTCCACCAGGCCCCCACTCATGTCCCCCTGCATCCCCACCCCCCAGCATCCAGGGTCACCCTCCACCAGGCCCCCACTCATGTCTCCCACCACCCCCACCCCCCGGCAGTGCAGGGTCACCCTCCACCAGGCCCCCACTCATGTCTCCCACCACCCCCACCCCCCAGCCACCATGGGCAGCCTCCACCAGGTCCCCACTCATGTCTCCCACCACCCCCACCCCCCGGCAGTGCAGGGTCACCCTCCACCAGGCCCCCACTCATGTCTCCCACCACCCCCAGCCCCCGGCAGTGCAGGGGCAGCCTCCACCAGGCCCCCACTCATGTCTCCCACCACCCCCACCCCCCGGCAGTGCAGGGGCAGCCTCCACCAGGCCCCCACTCATGTCTCCCACCACCCCCACCCCCCTGCCACATGGGCAGCCCCCACCAGGCCCCCACTCATGTCTCCCACCACCCCCACCCCCCGGCAGTGCAGGGGCAGCCTCCACCAGGCCCCCACTCATGTCCCCCTGCACCCCCACCCCCCAGCATCCAGGGTCACCCTCCACCAGGCCCCCACTCATGTCTCCCACCACCCCCACCTCCCTGCCACCATGGGCAGCCCCCACCAGGTCCTCACAATCCCCAATCATGTGCGTAATGGTCAGCCTCCACAGCCAAAAAGCCCTACCAAGTAACCCATTCACCCACATGGAAATGGAAATCACATGTTACACCCCCAATGTTCATGAAGCTAATGAACCCATGTCAGTCACACACATTTTTTGCAATTGAATGGGAAAACACACAACATGACATGCATGAAACCAATGAGATGATACCACACAGTGAACTATGCAAACAAAATTGTATTGAAAAAAATAAAGAATGCTAAAGAAAGAAAACTACCTACAATGTAAATGTGAAAAAATAAGCTGCATGTCCGTATAAAAACACAAAACTGGAAATCCAAATCCTAAAAAATTTTGTCCAAAGTCAAATGTAAAAAAATCTCCATGCAACAAAGAACTGTGTACAAAATTAACAAGGGTCCATGAGCCCAACTGAACAAAGGAAACCTCCTAAAAAACCTACCTAAATATCAACTATATACAAAAAGTGGAGCAGTGTCCGTCGACTCCAAATCATAATAAGAACGAAAGGAAACCTAAAACTAAAGAAATATATACAAAGGCGGCCGGCAAGTCCAGCGGCTCACTCTGTGGTGTCCCGGGCCAGGGCATCATCGAACTCCTGTTCGATGTCCCGGAGGCGGTCCAGTTCCATGGCCCGAGGGTCCGCAGGGACGACGCTGTGTCCTCCTCCAACCCCCTGCGGATTGCCTCGAGGCACTCGGCCCGCCTCAGGGCCCTCCGCATGGAGTTCTCCGCCCTGACCATTGTGAGCCGTGCCTCTTCCGCCCGCCGCCTCTCCGCACCTATGGCGTGGCCCAACCGCTGTCACACGGAAGACACTCTCTGTCCTGGGTCCCCCTGCCCTCCGGCCGATGCCTGCCCCTCCGATGTCGAAAGCCCCGAGCCTTCATGTCTCCCACCATGTTGCTGCTGCTGCTGCTGCTCTGCCTCTGCCCGTGCACTGCCTCCTGCTGCCTGCACTTCCTCCGCCGGCTGGGGTGCACTTGTTGATGTGGCCACCCCTGCTGGACCTCCAACTCCCGACTGTGGCAGGGATGCCTCCTCCACCAGCCTGGCCGCACTGTCAGAGGCAGCTCCACAGGGCACCCAGGTGACTGATGGGTGGGAAGATGGCACAGAGGACGACTGGCGCGTAGGGGGTCCAGTTGAGGAGGGGGTCGGAGCAAGCCCCATCAGACAGCGGAATCCGGCCTGGGTGACCTGTCCCAGCAGGCTAACGTGGTCAACGAGCCATTCGAGATGACATGCAGTCTCTCCATGAAAAGACTGCAGGTCACCTCGCATGGCCTGTTGACGCAACGCCACACCAGCCAGGACAGGCTCAACCCAGACCTGGATGGCCACGTCTGCAGGCAGAGGAAGGCCAGTTGACCTCAGCTCATCCACTGCCTGAAAACGGGTCTGGACGTAGGCATCCCTGCTGGTGCAAGATGATGCAGGGACAGGATCGGGGACAGGATTGCACACAGGCACCTCCGCGGCTGCCTGTGCTGCCTCCTGTCCCTGGTCCTGCACTGCACCACTAGCACCAGTGGGATCCCCACCTCCAGACCCCGTCTCTGGTGCTTGCGCGGCCCCCTCCTCCACCAAACCCCCCACCAACCTGGATGACTCCGTGCCATCTTCCCCTGTTGGGCCCTGTGGGGTCACAGCTGCCCCTTCTGCTGCCGAGGAGTCCAACTGCAACCTCCGCCTCTTGGACCTCCCCCCGGCAGCTGCGGCCTGGGACGCGGCACCGGACTCCTCACTCCCCGACGAGATGACAACACGGGAGGGGAGCCGGGCCTTGCGTCTCCGGCTGGCGGTCGGATCCCCGCCGCTGTGCTCCACAGCACCTTCTCCGCCCTCTTCATCAGTTGACGCTGCAGACAGGGAGAAACAAAACACAGGCATCAGGGCACTGTACAATGGACACATACACGCATGACAGTTGCACATGAGTGGCATTGGCAAACCTCAGACATGTCATCACAATCCCCAACACACATGTCATTGCAACTGGCACACATGAGCCATACCACAGCCATATCGCAACTGCCAGCACCATCCCTACACATACAACAGCATCAGCAGCCAAAGGGGAGCCAGACATCACATGCAACACAGGAAGTGCACCACACATGTACACACACCACCACACTTGCATGCATGTCTACACCTCTGCCAAGTGTCGCACTGTTCAGACGGGCATCCATGTCACATCTGCCAATCAGGCTTCCACATACCGCTGTCACATGCATCCATGTTGCATCACTGTTGCACCCTTGTCAAATACACACACATGCACATGTACACAGTGCTCATACATGCAGCCGAAAACAACATACATGCCTGACATCACGGACATGTCTACTTACATACACATTCATCCAAACATGTGTGCACGCACAACTGCATTTGCCATGCAAGCCCACACACACAAGCACCATCCATGTCTCACACATTACAGCCCTTGCATGTGTCAGCCCCACGGCCCTGTACACCCCCACCCATACTCGACCCCATACAAACAGATGTGCAACCGGCACAATGGCGAATGACCACCACACGCACTGCTCACAACCAGGATGCATGTACACTCACCGCTCGACTCCAGACGGGTCTGCTTCTCTAGGACCTGGACGTGGAGCGCTGGGGATATGCGTTCCAGGACCCCCATCTGTTCTTCCGACAAGTGGCCCCGGCGCCCCTTGGCGTCCGCTGCCTTCAAGAGGCGCCGGGCCTTGTTCAGGGTCCTGGACCTGAAGTCCTCCCAGCGCTTCCTGACATGTTGTAAGTCCCGGACTGCCACCCCCTCCGTGTTGATGGCAGTCACGATGACAGTCCAGATCCGAGTCCGTCCTTCCTTGTCGGCGCGGGAACTTCCAAAGAGGGCATCATACTGCCCCAGGACTTGCTCCACCAGGACACCAACTTCGGTGGCACTGAAGCTGGTGCCCCTCTGCCTCTCTGGCCGGGGGTTGTCAGTGGTCACAGATGGTGTTTGCCCCGACATGACAACCCCAGAGGCAGGAGTGGGTGGGCAACTGGGTCCTGGGGCTGTGCTGTGGAGCGATGTAATTCCAGTCGGGAGTCTTCGGTTCCAGCAGGGGTGGTCACAGCAACAGCACCCCTGGCTGATGTGCAGGCAGCAAATGGCAGTGCACGTGGGCAGCAGGCAGTCAGGCAGCAGCAGATGGCAGGTGGGAGCGTGCTCGGGGCTCTGGGGGGCAGTAGTTCGGCCTTCTGGGCAGGAGCGTGGTCTTCCGTGCGCTTACGCGTGGCCAGCTTGGTACGGAGTGATTTGGCACGTGAAAATCCTGCACGTCAGCGTGAAAACCGAGGAAAGGCCCTTAGCGCGTAAGCGCGTCAGCACGCATACGCGATTCTATTGGACCAAAGGCCCTCAGCGCGTAAGCGCGTCTGTGACGTGACCCGCACGGGTGTTTCCCACACAGCACGTGATGTCAGAGCACACGTGGAAAGACTGCACGTCAGAGTCTCATCGCGTGTGATTGGTGGAAATGGCCGTACACGCAGAAGTGACAAAGCGTGTAATTGGTGGAAATGGCCGTACACACAGAAGTCACAAAGCGTGTAATTGGTGGAAATGGCCGTACACGCATAAGTCACAAAGCGTGTAATTGGTGGAAATGGCCCTAGCGCGTACACGCCGCGTAAGTGACGTTGGACGTGTGGGCCTGTATAAAAGGTACGCGTAGAACACCATTTCCTTGTACGTGCTTTTCGTGGAGAGCGAGTGGGTGAATTCTGTACTTCTTGTCGGTTCACACGCGATTTACTTCACGGCGTTTCAAGTTCGTATTCCCTGTTACCTCTGACAGATTTTTCTCTTTTTTCTCTTTTACTGGTTTACCTGGGCCTGTTCCCTCAAACAGTGTTCCCTTCTACTGTTGTCCTGTCTCCTCAGACAGCGTACAAATCTTCTTTTGGCGGGGGTGTTGCCAACCAAACGCGCTCCTTTTTCACGCTCTTTTACCTGGCAGACGGTGAGTCACGCACGTATCTAACATCTGTGCTTGCCCCGTGTGTAGCCTACCCCTTCAGAGGTCATTCTAGGCTGCGTGTGACACGCATACGTTCATTCTTGTGTTACTGGGTGCCACAGCGTAGTGCAGGTTTTTCTTTCTGCACACGTGGTCTAGGAGGGGTTGCGTGCACGTCATCTCCCTTTTTTGGGGCTCCTGTGCGTAGCGTGACCCGTCATCTTTCCCCAGGGGTTACAATCAGCCTTGCAAGAGCTCTAGGGTACAATTACCATCTGGTACCCAACCCCTTTGACCCCCATTTGCCCAGGACAATATTTTACAGCCACTCCCATACGCACATCAACATCAGTGCCATGGTTGGGAGGCGAGGATTCCGTAAGGGTGGCAAAGGTGGAAGAGCCACAAGTGGTGGCCGTGGTGGATCCGGTAGGGGACGTGGTCGTTACTTGCAGGGTGAGCCTGTCCCCCCATGTGTGGAGGACCAGTCAAGGGCACCCATAATCCCCCCCCCCTCCCGTTGAGGCTGATGTGGCTGACACCATCCATGCTCAGCCCTTGTTGGACCAGCCCATTGTGGCACCAGACCTGGCTGACTCCATGGCTGACTTCCAGGTCAGCAGGCCTATGACACGTGCGCTGGTGCACGTTGATGTCACCATGCCACGTGCATCTGGGGCAGCAAGGTCATCTGCTGCACCAAGTAGGCAGGGCGGAGAGGCTGCAGGGGCAGCTGCGGCTCCATCCACCCCAGCCCTCACACACCCAGCCCGGACAGTGTCGGTCCTAGTCCATGCTGCTGATATTCCCCCTGACACCATCACACTAGAGCCAATGCCTGCACCAACTCCCATGCTGAGTGTGCAATCCCACACTCCTGATACAGAGTCCACCAGGGCTCCTGCCCCTAGTGTCCAGAGCGGCACAGGACACTCAGGATCACCACCACCTTCCAAGCGGAAGAGGAAGAGTGCTCGTCCGGCACAGGCTGATGCCCCAGACACGGCTACACAGTCCGGCCCATCCAGGAAGCCCAGCTTCACGGATGACGAACTGAATGCACTTGTCGAGTATGTGTCCGCACATGACAACGAGATGGTCATCGTTGCAGGATCCAAGACCACACCTGCACAACGCCAGGCACACTGGCAGACCGTTGCGGACATCGTAAGTGCCCTTGGAATCGTGAGGCGCACAGCCAATGATTGCTATAAGCGCTGGAATGACCTAAAGCGCAGGGCAAAGAGTAAGCTGGCCTCAAGTCATGCCGCAACTCTAGTGACTGGAGGTGGGTCTCCAGTAGTAGACATGGAACTCACTCCACATGAGTCAGTCGCTGGGACCTACGTCACGGAGGAACAGATCCAAGGCATGGGAGATCTGCCTGATTACGAGGCATTGTCCGGTGAGTGCACATGCATGTGTGTGTCATCCATGTGCATGGTGTGTGTGAGGGCTTCTGTTTGTGTGCCAGGTGAGAGTGTGTGCGCCTGAGTTGTATGGGTCATCCATGTGCTTCATGCAATACATCCTGCGCAGCTGCATTTGGCCATAGCTGTATCCCTTCTGCCAACAGTAGACATGTAGGCCAACTGCACGCCAGTTGCCCTTGAAGTGTCACCTTGCCACAACATAGTTGCAAAATTTAGCACTGTTCATTTAGTCAGATATTTTCCATTCCACCACTTTTACTAGGCATGTCGCAGTCCTCTAGTCACATGTCTGACATGGCTATGGTAAAGTGGAGTGACTTTGTTACCTGGATATCATTTGTTCAAACATGTCCCTGTGCAATTGCACCATTTCGGACTGGCAGCTCCAGGTGAAGAATCTGACCTGTTAGAATTAGAAAAGCTATTACATGCGGGAACTGGACAGTATGCATAGGTGCTGCCCTCCTCTCCATCTTCACTCAATAGCAATGGTACATGCCATCTGTGTGATGGCATGTGTGTTTCACCTGCCAATCACAGGCCAATGTGTGATGCCACTGCCAGGCAGCATGCAGAAAATGTGTTCATCTTCAATCTTGGTGTCATCAGTGTGTGCCATTTGCCTGCCCTTCATACGCAGTGAGGGTGCATGCATGGGAGGGTTTTAGTCATGTGGGACATGTGTCAAACAAGTACTGGTTCTCTTGCTTCTCAGCCCTCATTGTGTGCCATGGTGCTAATGCCTGTTTCCATTTCTTTGTTTTTATGCCTTTGCAGGGGAAGACGCACCTGATACTGCTGGGGTTGTGGAGATGGTGCAGACCCAGGAGGGGCCCGAGGGCCGACCAACCACCAGTGAGGGACGTGGTGTGGTGGTGGGTGAGAACCCACAAGTGCTGCAGGTCCTGCTCTCAAGGGGTGTCTCTGGCTGCACCTCCCCCGAGCTGTACTCAGGTGTTGATTCGGATGAGACCTACGTGCCGTCGCAGGTGAGTGTTCCAGGGAGGGATTCTGTTCTGTCTCACCCACCTGCACCAGGGTCAGAACCCTCAATGGGGATGTCAGTGTTGGCAGCTACGCCTTTGGTGGTTACGGATGCAGGGTCACACTCCGCGACATCTGATCCTGTTCCTGGGCCAGCAGATCAGAGGGGGAATGCAGTCCTGCAGCCTCAGGCAGCGCCGGCACAGCAAGGCGCAGTTCGCCTTGCCCCAGACAGGTGTGGTGCCCGCCGACGTGGTGGCCGTACGGCACCTGGCAATACTGCATGGGAGCAATCCATTTACGGTATGGCAACCCAACAGGCAGCATCATCCGAGATGATGGCTCAGGCCATGGATAGGGTGGCCACTTCCATTGTCCCCCCTGAAAGGCTGATGGAGCGACTAGAGCAGGCAACCGACACCATCTGCCAGTCACACAGGGAGGACATGTTGGGGTCCAACAGGGACAGGCGGGCGGCACTGGCGACTCTGCAGGAGGCCATCTCCATTGAGTCCCAGGGCCACAGGGAAGCCCTGAGGCAGGAGCTCCTTCACCTCAGGACGACTCTTGTTGAGCTTGAGGCTTCTACACACCAAAGGACAGAACAGCAGCTGGAGCGTCTCACCCGTACGCTCTCAGCTGAGATGCAGGCAACGAGGGCGGAGGTCCGGGCATCCCGTGAGTTGTTGCATGGGGACTTCCGCACACTCATCCTCCAGAACCAGACCTACCACACCCGCATGCTTGCAGCCATGGAGGAGCAGACTAGGGCCTTGCGTGGGCTGCCTCCCATAGTGCAACCACCTCCGGATGCAGCTGCACAGGGTGATAATAGCGACAGCAGTGATACTCCCACAATAGGGTAGCCGTGTGGGCCATGAGCCCATGGAGGTGTTTTTTTTCCCCAGGATCCACGCAGGTGGGTTCTGGTGTGCATCCTGTCCTCGGACCTCCTGGGTGGCCTCCCCAACCCCCCCGGGCCCTTCAATGGCCATTTTTGATTTTTATTATTTTTTTTTTTTATTATTTTTATTTTTATTTCTTTTATTCCCAATTTTTTTGGGACAATTTGTTGGCTTCCGTGGTTCCTGTGGGCATACGCTGCATTGTGGCTGGGCACATGCAGGCTTGTAATGTATTTGGTTCAGATGCTTGGGTTTGAGTCACACACACCCCTCCTGCTTCCCGTTTCCATGGGCTTGCAAAGGGTGTGCCCAAGTGACAGTGAATTACACAGTGACGTTGGACTCCCATGAGCTGTGTGGGCAGTCTGTAGTCAATACTGTGTATACATTCCTAGTGCATATTGCTGTTGTGTTGTACACTGCATGTTGCATTGATGTGTAACTCATCTTCTGTGTCTACCTCCCAATTTGCAGGTCCCTTCCTCATGTCTACACAAGGACCTCTAGTCTGGAGATGTGGTCCATGTTGGCAGCAGTGCACCTACAACTCTACAGGCGCCAACACTGCACAGTTGGTAGTGGTGGGAGTGCAGGCATTTCCAGGTGGTGAGACTACTAATATTATACATTAGTGATGTCATGTTAATGGTAGTACGTGCTCAAGTTTGTTGTTGGTCCGGCATTACTGTGAGCATTTCAGGTGTTGCAAGTTTCTAATAGGGACACTGTACATTGTGACACTAGTGTCATGTTGTGGGGATTATTTTGTTTACGTGCAAATAGCATGACATGGCACGGTGTGTCGTGTGGCGGTGCTGGGGTTGGGTTGGCTGACATGGCACTGTCCTCTTGTTGCATTTTGCAAGTGGGTATTCATTTCAGCTGCTTGAATGTGTAACTTCACAAAACTGCATTGGTGGTGTCAGTGTGGGTAGGGATGCACACATTGTGACACTTCCAGGTGAACAATCTCAGGCTGATATGGTTTTCACGGTTCTTTCTCCAGACATTCAGGATCAGTGTCAGGTTGAGTCATCATTGATTGTCAGATGGAATGTGCCAGGGCAGTGTGCACTCCACAGGGGTGTGATTTCTATGTGAAGTAATTAGCCACTAGCTGTGTACGGGCTGCCTCCCCCCGTGCCCTTTCCCCTCCCATGCGCAGCAGCTGTGCATGTGGTTGGGGATGGGGGGGCACCACCATGTCCACGGCCAGGCCCCGGCGTGTTGCAACGTTGTGCAGGACACATGCTGCCACTATGATCCTGCACACTACTGGGGGAGCGTACAACAGCTGCCCGCCAGAACGGTCAAGGGAGCGAAAGCGTGACTTCAGCACTCCAAATGTGCGCTCCACTATGCCCCGGGTTGTAATGTGGGCTGCGTTATATCTTACCTGGGGTGGCGTGGTGGGGTTCCGAATTGGCGTCATCATGTGGGGGCTGAGAGGGTAGGCACTGTTCCCTGTGGAGGTGGTGATTGGTATCATTGGTGGGGTTGTGACCTTGCTCAGTATCTGACATGCATACATGTGCAGTGGCATTCATACTCACCAAGCAGCCATGTATCGCCATGCCGGCCAGCTTCTAGGTCCCGGCTTAGGGTGGACATTCGGTAAATGAAGCTGTCGTGGGTTGACCCAGGATAGTTGGCATATACTGAGGTGATGATTCCCTTGGCATTACATACTACCTGCATGTTGATGGAATGCCAGTGCTTGCGGTTCCTATAGATGTGCTCAGATGCCCTGGGGGGACGTAGAGCCACATGGGTGCAGTCAATGGCACCTAGCACTTTGGGGAATCGTGCCACAGCGTAGTAATCCAGGGCGGCAGCATGCCTTTCTGCAGGGGTTCTGGGCAGGTATATGTGCCTGCGGACTGATGGGCGTGCAGTGATGATGTTCAAGACCTGGTGTAGGCAGCGTGACTGGGTGGCCTGTGATACACCACCCACAATGGCACTTGTCCGCTGAAATGATCCAGTGGCTAAGAAGTGCAGTACATTGAGGACCTTTTCCAGGGGGCTGAGTGCTTGGGAGCACAGGGTGGGTGATGTGAGGTCGTCCTCCCACTCACTCACCAGGTCCAGTATGATGTGTGGTGGAAACCTGTACCTCCCATGCACCTGGTCATCAGGCATCCCGAAAAGGCTGGTTCTGGGTGTGAATATTCTGGCCCTGACTATCCTCCTCCTCCTCCTTTGGTAGGCCACGCCCACTGCTGCTAGGAACGGTATGTTCATCCTGGGTCTGAGCTAGTTATTTTGTTAGCGCGCAAATTAATGCGTTGCGCGTGTTGTAGGCGAGCGTGTGACCCGCGCACCCCTGAAATCCAGTGCCCAGTCCAATAGCGTGTGGAAATTGGCGCGCACACCGGGATACAGGTGCGCTGACGTACTTGCGTGTGTAAGTGTCCGCGCACACCTGATATACACGTACATAGGCCAATCGCGTGTACACGCACTTTTGTCCAATTACACGCGATGAGACTCTGACGTGCTGTCCAATTACACGTGATGAGACTCTGACGTGCAGTCTTTCCACGTGTGCTCTGTCATCACGTGCTGTGTGGGAAACACCCGTGCGGGTCACGTCACAGACGCGCTTACGCGCTGAGGGCCTTTGGTCCAATAGATTCGCGTATGCGTGCTGACGCGCTTACGCGCTAAGGGCCTTTCCTCGGTTTTCACGCTGACGTGCAGGATTTTCACGTGCCAAATCACTCCGTACCAAGCTGGCCACGCGTAAGCACACGGAAGACCACGCTCCTGCCCAGAAGGCCGAACTACTGCCCCCCAGAGCCCCGAGCACGCTCCCACCTGCCATCTGCTGCTGCCTGACTGCCTGCTGGCCACGTGCACTGCCATTTGCTGCCTGCACATCAGCCAGGGGTGCTGTTGCTGTGACCACCCCTGCTGGAACCGAAGACTCCCGACTGGAATTCCATCGCTCCACAGCCCAGCCCCAGGACCCAGTTGCCCACACACTCCTGCCTCTGGGGTTGTCATGTCGGGGCATACACCATCTGTGACCACTGACAACCCCCGGCCAAAGAGGCAGAGGGGCACCAGCTTCAGTGCCACCGAAGTTGGTGTCCTGGTGGAGCAAGTCCTGGGGCAGTATGATGCCCTCTTTGGAAGTTCCCGCGCCGACAAGGAAGGACGGACTCGGATCTGGACTGACATCGTGACTGCCATCAACGCGGAGGGGGTGGCAGTCCGGGACTTACAACATGTCAGGAAGCGCTGGGAGGACTTCAGATCCAGGACCCTGAACAAGGCCCGGCGCCTCTTGAAGGCAGCGGATGCCAAGGGGCGCCGGGGCCACTTGTCGGAAGAACAGATGGGGGTCCTGGAACGCATATCCCCAGCGCTCCACGTCCAGGTCCTAGAGAAGCAGCCCCGTCTGGAGTCGAGCGGTGAGTGTACATGCATCCTGGTTGTGAGCAGTGCGTGTGGTGATCATTCGCCATTGTGCCGGTTGCACATCTGTTTGTATGGGGTCGAGTATGGGTGGGGGTGTACAGGGCCGTGGGGCTGACACATGCGAGGGCTGTAATGTGTGAGACATGGATGGTGCTTGTGTGTGTGGGTTTGCATGGCAAATGCAGTTGTGCGTGCACACATGTTTGGATGAATGTGTATGTAAGTAGACATGTCCGTGATGTCAGGCATGTATGTTGTTTTCGGCTGCATGTATGAGCACTGTGTACATGTGCATGTGTGTGTATTTGTCAAGGGTGCAACAGTGATGCAACATGGATGCATGTGACAGCGGTATGTGGAAGCATGATTGGCAGATGTGACATGGATGCCCGTCTGAACAGTGCGACACTTGGCAGAGGTGTAGACATGCATGCAAGTGTGGTGGTGTGTGTACATGTGTGGTGCACTTCCTGTGTTGCATGTGATGTCTGGCTCCCCTTTGGCTGCTGATGCTGTTGTATGTGTAGGAATGGTGGTGGCAGTTGCGAAATGGCTGTGGTATGGCTCATGTGTGCCAGTTGCAATGACATGTGTGTTGGGGATTGTGATGACATGTCTGAGGTTTGCCAATGCCACTCATGTGCAACTGTCATGCGTGTATGTGTCCATTGTACAGTGCCCTGATGCCTGTGTTTTGTTACTCCCTGTCTGCAGCGTCAACTGATGAAGAGGGCGGAGAAGGTGCTGTGGAGCACAGCGGCGGGGATCCGACCGCCAGCCGGAGACGCAAGGCCCGGCTCCCCTCCCGTGTTGTCATCTCGTCGGGGAGTGAGGAGTCCGGTGCCGCGTCCCAGGCCGCAGCTGCCGGGGGGAGGTCCAAGAGGCGGAGGTTGCAGTTGGACTCCTCGGCAGCAGAAGGGGCAGCTGGGACCCCACAGGGCCCAACAGGGGAAGATGGCACGGAGTCATCCAGGTTGGTGGGGGGTTTGGTGGAGGAGGGGGCCGCGCAAGCACCAGAGACGGGGTCTGGAGGTGGGGATCCCACTGGTGCTAGTGGTGCAGTGCAGGACCAGGGACAGGAGGCAGCACAGGCGGCCGCGGAGGAGCCTGTGTGCAATCCTGTCCCCGATCCTGTCCCTGCATCATCTTGCACCAGCAGGGATGCCTACGTCCAGACCCGTTTTCAGGCAGGGGATGAGCTGACGTCAACTGGCCTTCCTCTGCCTGCGGACGTGGCCATCCAGGTCCGGGTTGAGCCTGTCCTGGCTAGTGTGGCGTTGCGTCAACGGGCCATGCGAGGTGACCTGCAGTCTTTTCATGGAGAGACTGCACGTCATCTCGAATGGCTCGTTGACCACGTTAGCCTGCTGGGACAGGTCACCCAGGCCGGATTCCTCCGTCTGATGGGGCTTGCTCCGACCCCCTCCTCAACTGGACCCCCTACGCGCCAGTCGTCCTCTGTGCCATCTTCCCACCCATCAGTCACCTGGGTGCCCTGTGGAGCTGCCTCTGACGGTGCGGCCAGGCTGGTGGAGGAGGCATCCCTGCCACAGTCGGGAGTCGGAGGTCCAGCAGGGGTGGCCACATCAACAAGTGCACCCCAGCCGGCGGAGGATGTGCAGTCAGCAGGAGGCAGTGCACGGGCAGAGGCAGAGCAGCAGCAGCAGCAACATGGTGGGAGACATGAAGGCTCGGGGCTTTCGACATCGGAGGGGCGGCCATCGGCCGGAGGGCAGGGGGACCCAGGACAGAGAGTGTCTTCCGTGTGGCAGCGGTTGGGCCACGCCATAGGTGCGGAGCGGCGGCGGGCGGAAGAGGCGCGGCTCACAATGGTCAGGGCGGAGAACTCCATGCGGAGGGCCCTGAGGCGGGCCGAGTGCCTCGAGGCAATCCGCAGGGGGTTGGAGGAGGACACAGCGTCGTCCCTGCGGACCCTCGGGGCCATGGAACTGGACCGCCTCCGGGACATCGAACAGGAGTTCGATGATGCCCTGGCCCGGGACACCACGGAGTGAGCCGCTGGACTTGCCCGCCGCCTTTGTATATAGTTCTTTAGTTTTAGGTTTCCTTTCTTTCTAATTATGATTTGGAGTCGACGGACACTGCTCCACCTTTTGTATATAGTTGATTTTTAGGTAGGTTTTTTAGTAGGTTTCCTTTGTTCAGTTGGGCTCATGGACCCTTGGTATTTTTTTATACGGACATGCATGTTTTTTTTTCTTATTCACATTGTAGTTAGTTTTCTTTCTTTAGCATTCTTAATTTTTTTAAATACAATTTTGTTAGCATACTTCACTGTGTGGTATCATCTCATTGGTTTCATGCATGTCATGTTGTGTGTTTTCCCATTATATTGCAACCATTGTGTGTGACGGACATGGGTTCATTAGCTTCATGAACATTGGGGGTGTAACATGTGATTTCCATTTCCATGTGGGTGAATGGGTTACTTGGTAGGGCTTTTTGGATGTGGAGGCTGTCCAATTACGCACATGATTGGGGATTGTGAGCACCTGGTGGAGGCTGCCCCTGCACTGCTGGGGGGTGGGGGTGGTGGGAGACATGAGTGGGGGCCTGGTGGAGGGTGACCCTGGATGCTGGGGGGTGGGGGTGGTGGGAGACATGAGTGGGGGCCTGGTGGAGGCTGCCCCTGCACTGCCGGGGGGTGGGGGTGGTGGGAGACATGAGTGGGGGCCTGGTGGAGGGTGACCCTGCACTGCTGGGGGGTGGGGGTGGTGGGAGACATGAGTGGGGGCCTGGTGGAGGCTGCCCATGGTGGCAGGGGGGTGGGGGTGGTGGGAGACATGAGTGGGTGCCTGGTGGAGGGTGACCCTGCACTGCCGGGGGGTGGGGGTGGTGGGAGACATGAGTGGGGGCCTGGTGGAGGCTGCCCCTGCACTGCCGGGGGGTGGGGGTGGTGGGAGACATGAGTGGGGGCCTGGTGGAGGGTGACCCTGCACTGCCGGGGGGTGGGGGTGGTGGGAGACATGAGTGGGGGCCTGGTGGAGGGTGACCCTGGATGCTGGGGGGTGGGGGTGCATGGGGACATGAGTGGGGGCCTGGTGGAGGCTGCCCCTGCACTGCCGGGGGGTGGGGGTGGTGGGAGACATGAGTGGGGGCCTGGTGGGGGCTGCCCATGGTGGCTGGGGGGTGGGGGTGGTGGGAGACATGAGTGGGGGCCTGGTGGAGGGTGACCCTGCACTGCCGGGGGGTGGGGGTGGTGGGAAACATGAGTGGGGGCCTGGTGGAGGGTGACCCTGCACTGCCAGGGGGTGGGGGTGGTGGGAGACATGAGTGGGGGCCTGGTGGGGGCTGCCCATGGTGGCAGGGGGGTGGGGGTGGTGGGAGACATGAGTGGGGGCCTGGTGGAGGGTGACCCTGGATGCTGGGGGGTGGGGGTGCAGGGGGACATGAGTGGGGGCCTGGTGGAGGCTGCCCCTGCACAGCTGGGGGGTTGGGGTGGTGGGAGACATGAGTGGGGGCCTGGTGGAGGCTGCCCATGGTGGCAGGAGGGTGGGGTTGGTGGGAGAAATGAGTGGGTGCCTGGTGGAGGCTGCCCCTGCACTGCTGGGGGGTGGGGGTGGTGGTAGACATGAGTGGGGGCCTGGTGGAGGCTGCCCATGGTGGCAGGGGGGTGGGGGTGGTGGGAGACATGAGTGGGGGCCTGGTGGAGGGTGACCCTGGATGCTGGGGGGTGGGGGTGCAGGGGGACATGAGTGGGGGCCTGGTGGAGGATGCCCATGGTGGCAGGGGGTGGGGGTGGTGGGAGACATGGGTGAGGGCCTGGTGGAGGCTGCCCCTGGTGGCTGGGGGGTGGGGGTGGTGGGAGACATGAATGGGGGCCTGCTGGAGGCTGCCCCTGGTGGCTGGGGGGTGGGGGTGGTGGGAGACATGAGTGGGGGCCTGGTGGAGGGTGACCCTGCACTGCCGGGGGGTGGGGGTGGTGGGAGACATGAGTGGGGGCCTGGTGGGGGCTGCCCATGGTGGCTGGGGGGTGGGGGTGGTGGGAGACATGAGTGGGGGCCTGGTGGAGGGTGACCCTGCACTGCCGAGGGGTGGGGGTGGTGGGAGACATGAGTGGGGGCCTGGTGGAGGGTGACCCTGCACTGCCGGGGGGTGGGGGTGGTGGGAGACATGAGTGGGGGCCTGGTGGGGGCTGCCCATGGTGGCAGGGGGGTGGGGGTGGTGGGAGACATGAGTGGGGGCCTGGTGGAGGGTGACCCTGGATGCTGGGGGGTGGGGGTGCAGGGGGACATGAGTGGAGGCCTGGTGGGGGCTTCCCATGGTGGCAGGGGGGTGGGGGTGGTGGGAGACATGAGTGGGGGCCTGGTGGAGGGTGACCCTGGATGCTGGGGGGTGGGGGTGCAGGGGGACATGAGTGGGGGCCTGGTGGAGGCTTCCCCTGCACTGCCGGGGGGTGGGGTGGTGGGAGACATGAGTGGGGGGCTGGTGGAGGCTGCCCATGGTGGCAGGGGGGTGGGGGTGGTGGGAGACATGAATGGGTGCCTGGTGGAGGGTGACCCTGCACTGCCGGGGGGTGGGGGTGGTGGGAGACATGAGTGGGGGCCTGGTGGGGGCTGCCCATGGTGGCAGGGGGGTGGGGGTGGTGGGAGACATGAGTGGGGGCCTGGTGGAGGCTGCCCATGGTGGCTGGGGGGTGGGGGTGGTGGGAGACATGAGTGGGTGCCTGGTGGAGGCTGCCCATGGTGGCAGGGGGGTGGGGGTGGTGGGAGACATGAGTGGGGGCCTGGTGGAGGGTGACCCTGGATGCTGGGGGGTGGGGGTGCAGGGGGACATGAGTGGGGGCCTGGTGGAGGCTGCCCCTGCACAGCCGGGGGGTGGGGGTGGTGGGAGACATGAGTGGGGGCCTGGTGGGGGCTGCCCATGGTGGCAGGGGGGTGTGGGTGGTGGGAGACATGAGTGGGGGCCTGGTGGAGGGTGACCCTGGATGCTGGGGGGTGGGGGTGCAGGGGGACATGAGTGGGGGCCTGGTGGAGGCTGCCCCTGCACAGCCGGGGGGTGGGGGTGGTGGGAGACATGAGTGGGGGCCTGGTGGAGGCTGCCCATGGTGGCAGGGGGGGTGGGGGTGGTGGGAGACATGAGTGGGTGCCTGATGGAGGCTGCCCCTGCACTGCTGGGGGGTGGGGGGGGTGGTAGACATGAGTGGGGGCCTGGTGGAGGCTGCCCATGGTGGCAGGGGGGTGGGGGTGGTGGGAGACATGAGTGGGGGCCTGGTGGAGGCTGCCCCTGCACTGCTGGGGGGTGGGGGTGGTGGGAGACATGAGTGGGTGCCTGGTGGAGGCTGCCCCTGCACTGCTGGGGGGTGGGGGTGGTGGTAGACATGAGTGGGGGCCTGGTGGAGGCTGCCCATGGTGGCAGGGGGGTGGGGGTTGTGGGAGACATGAGTGGGGGCCTGGTGGAGGCTGCCCATGGTGGCAGGAGGGTGGGGGTGGTGGGAGACATGAGTGGGGGCCTGGTGGAGGCTGCCCCTGCACTGCTGGGGGGTGGGGGTGGTGGGAGACATGAGTGGGTGCCTGGTGGAGGCTGCCCCTGCACTGCTGGGGGGTGGGGGTGGTGGTAGACATGAGTGGGGGCCTGGTGGAGGCTGCCCATGGTGGCAGGGGGGTGGGGGTGGTGGGAGACATGCATTGTTGATCAGTAGTGCAAGGTGACATGTGGGTTGGCTGGGGGCATGCCCATGGTGGATGGGCTGCCTGCGGGACATGAGCAGGGGTGCAGGGTAGTCCCCCGTGGTGTGGGCATGCTTGCAGCGGCCGTCGAGGTTGTGGAGCGTACACCTGGGAGGACCCACAAGGCCAATTCACGTGTAGTACTCCCCAGAACCCCTGAAATACACATTCCCTGCTGGTATCGCGTGTGCAACTTACCGCGCACCCCTGAAATACACGTACCCTGCTCGCACTGGGCCAATCGCGTGTGGAACTTCCCGCGCACCCCTGAAATACACGTACCCTGCTCGCACTGGGACTATCGCGTGTGTAACTTCCCGCGCACCCCTGAAATACACGTACCCTGATGGGATCGCGTGTGGAACTTCCCGCGCACCCATGTAATACACGTACCCTGCTCGCACTGGCCCATTCGCGTGTGGAACCTCCTGCGCACCCCTGAAATCCACGTACCCGGCCAAATCGCGTGTGACACTTCCCGCGCACCCCGGTATACACGCACACGTTTTTTTTGTCAGCGGGTCCGTGTTTGTGGGTGCCCCTTTGCACGTCATTTGTCCTGGAGGGCCACAGTATAGGACATTCATCATGGCAGTATATAGGTGCTATTTGTTGGCGCACCTTTTGGCGCACATTTCTTACAGCCGCAGAGACGCTACCGCCTGCTTTCTTGTGGCGGTCGTGTTTGTGCCTGTGCGCTGGTTTGAGCGTGCGCTTTTTTGCCCTATTCTATTCCATGAATACGTGTTGTAGGCGAGCGTGTGGGCGTTCCGCGCACTTGTGCCCTGTACTTCCCCCGTGACGCCCACGTTTTGGCAAGTTGTTCCCCATTCCGAGTGTTACGCCCGTGTTCCGCCTACTTTTGTTGCGTGCGCCGCGCTATGTGCGATTTTCGCTCTGGCCTGTGCGATTTTTGCTGTGACCTGGCGCACGCTGTTAGATGGCCTGTGCGCCAACGTGTGCCGCGCAATTTTTTATCGCACATCCGCTGGTTTTCTCGCGCACGGACTTCCATGAATCGATGTGCGCTGCTTTTCGTGCGATTTTCGCACTTGCACTGCGATTTTCGCTATTCCACTGCGATTCGCACGTTTTTGCCCACTTGCGCCGCGCTAATTATTCCATGAATCGGCCTCAAAATCTGTTAGCTTAGTATGTGAAAATCCTGCGTGTATGGTTGACGTCACATAGGCGGAGTCACTGTACACCGCCACTTCCTGCCCTTCGTGTTTCTCAAGTGTGAAAATAAGTGCTACTAATTCTGCTGCTTGCGCTGAAAAGTGAGACGGTAGCCTTGCACTGGCTACTACTTCAAATTCTCCATTTAACCTGTGTCTTATCACTGCGGCACCTGAATGCCTTTTCCCACTAGTCTGATCAATTTTCGAAGAACCATCAATAAAGAGAATCTCCCCTCCCGCTAAAGCATTCTCTTTCACACAGGGTATACGGTAGGCAAGATTTTATGCAGTAACCTTGTCGGAGACTACACCAGTCTTGTCCTCTTGGTATTAGGTAACCCACCTATTGGCATAGGTCTGTACTACAAAAGTTGGTAGTGTGACTGAGCAGCCAGACTTATCTCAGGATGGGTAAATGTGAGCTGTAGGATCCAAATAACACTTACACTCAATTTTTTCTAGTAAAATAATTATTTATTTAACAGCCAGTTCTAAATAAGCATTCTTTAAAAAGGACAAGGTGTAACAATAAAAATATTCTTCAAAATACTTTCTCAGAATCAAGTCAAGCAAGTAGACACTCTTTAGAGATGCTTCATACACACTTACTACACCCTGAGGTGACTTCACTAACTAGGACAGTATTGGCATTTATATATCACTTTTGTACTTGGTAAGTTCTGAGGTTGGCAGAAAGGAATGGTTTAAGGAAGGAAAAAGGTTAAACAGGTTCTCTGAGCATGTGAGCACTTTAAATCTTCCAATGAAGTCTAGATAAAAACCTTTCCCAGCAATATTAGTTCAAAACCAATGCATCACCTATGAGGGACAGTAAGAATCAAAGTCAATAGAATAGAAGAGTCTGCAGGGAGCCAGGGCAGCCAAAGTCAATCTGAACAAACAATGTCTATGGAGCTGAGGCACTTCTTACATAGCACAAAGGTCTTGAAAGAAGTTAGAGAGTTTGTTGTAGGAAATCACTGTTGGGCCACACGCTGTTACACTTGTGAAGAGTTGGAGCTAGAATAACTCTAGAAAACAGCTACTGCAAATCTCAACTGAGACAAGCAAGCTACAGACAAAGAGGTAAGTACCTCTTAATCAGAACAGTACCTTAGGTTAGAAGAAGAGGATCCAGCTGGCTTCTGCTCTGGTTGCAGTGATGCAGATCATGGGTTCCTGGGCCTCAGTCGTGGGGACAAGAGGGAGGACGTCTGGAGGACTCTTGCTCTGCAGTTCGAAGGTCAGCGGCAGCTACGGGCTCTTTTGAATTCAGCGGCACTTTGCGGTTCCAGCTACCGGCAAATAGCATCAACGCGGATCTTGGACACTTGCTGGACTCTCTTCACTCCTTGAGTCCAGCACTCTGGAGCTTGGGTTGTCCTGCTTCGGGAGGGTCCTCAGGATCTTAAAGGCTTAAAGACGATGCAATCGACTACAGATTTTTCGACCCCTGGAACTCGGTTCCAGCAGCAGCAAATAAGTACAGCCAGTTGGGGAAGGTCTTCCAGCAAAGTTTATCTTGGGGTTAGTTGGTCCCAACCAACCCAAGGGAAGAAGTCGTCCTCTCTGGAGCTTCTCTAGTCTATTCGGAAAAGCAGTTTCAGCACAGCAGCAGGGCTTCACCGGGCACTTCTAAGGTCCAGGAGGATGCAGCAAGCTTCTCTTCATGATTCCTTTGTTGGATGTTTCGTCCAGTGGTCGACTCCCCCTTCAGTTCAAGAAGCCTCGCCTTTTATGCAGGTTTCTCCCATTCATGCACAGCCTAGCGGTCGCTCACACAGCAGGGTGGCTGCCAGCCAATCAGCACTGGGTGCATTCAGGTAACCAAGGAGACTAAGGACAGGACGTTTCAGGCACCGCCCTCACTTCCTGCCCTGCAAGACACATTGGAGCCAGAGGCGGGTTTCAGCACTGAAGTCCATCAGAGACAAAATTAACAAAAGGGTTACACCTGGTTTGGCACGCAGAGTAAAACCCAAGAAAGACCTCACTAACATGAAATGGCAAAAAAAGAAGACTGGGCGATTTTGACACAATGGTCCCCCATGGGTGCTATACTGCAGCTGAGGGTTCAGCCTGCGGTAAAAACGCACACTGGTAGGAACATTAAACCACTGCCACCAGCCATTTAAAGTCGTGAGGGTAACATCATTTTTTTTTTATGAGTAAGAAGGAAAATGGGATACTAAGCAACCCCCAGCACTCCACATAAGATGGGTTGTCCTAGACCTAGATAGGAAAAGGGTAAGTAAAGTCAATTTCACTTTACTACTCTTGGGAACAGTAATTCACCCAAGAGAAGGTATTTAAACCTTAAAGGATTTCTCTATGACACTGCACTGAAGGTTCTGTGTGTCACCATACAAAAAGTAGATGCCTATGGAGTTTGTCAGACTCCAAAAACAAAGAGAATACAGAATCCAAATCAGATCAAAAATACATGAGAGAGTGCGAAAAAGGTCTCACTCACTCCAGGATAAAAATCAAAAGTCCTAAAGTCCAGCAAAAGAGCTGGGGGTCTCTAAGGTTGAAGGGAATTAGCACAGTTCAACATAATTTGCACAATCATGCACGTGATCACCTTCTTCTACAGGTTCAGCTATGAATGTGACTGGGTTTCAGTATTTGACATCTTCAGAGCTTTTTGGGGTGTCAATGTGCCTTTGGAGTTCTCTAGAATGGCAAATAGAGCATGCTCCAGGAAGAGGGTTATAGAGCAGCCCATGACAATAAATGTGGGCTTCTCAATCGCGATTGCAGCAGCTGCCAAAGATTGTTTGCAAGGGAAGTGTCCTCTCATAACTGGGTCTAAAATTCCACTGTAATACACCAAAGGTTTGTACCCCAATGTGGTTCTCCGTGTAAGCACTACTGTCATGACAGTCCCATTTGTGTGTGAAAATAAATAAAATTCCTCACCATAATTGGCAATTCCTAAAACAGTGGCTCTTCCTTCATTTCTTTAGTCCATTCTAATTTTGTTTTACCAACTTGCGCTTTCTTTCATGCTTGCAGAAGTGGTCTCGTGTATGTGCTATAATCAAACACTCAGACTCTAACATAGTTACATAGACCCAATAACTGTTGCATGTGCTTCACTGTGTTTGGTTTTGAGGTTTTCATAATTCCCTCAGCTATTTCAGGTGTCACTTTCTTTCCTTCATGTGAAATCAATTGACCTACATATAACACCTCTTCTGGGCAGTATTGTAGCGTTTCCTTGTCTACTTTATATCCCTTGTCTGCTAGAATAGACATCGACTGTACATAATCCTGTCTACACTCATCTTCTGGGTTGCTACAAATCAAGATGTCATCTTCGTATTGTATGGCTGTGCTTTTGAGATCAATATTGCCTAAATCCATCTGTAGGACTCTGTTAAAGATCGATGGGGACTCACAGTAGCCTTGAGGCAGCCTGGTATGTTTCAGTCTTTTTTGGCGAAACATAAATGAAGTCAAGTCTTGTGAGTCCTTGTGCAACGGGATTGAGAAAAATGGATTTTTCAAATCGATCACCGTAAAATATCGAGCTTCCACCGGGATACTACACAATGTTGTCTTACTAAAGGAAACTCAGCATCTACAATCGGTTTAATCGGTCTCATATCCTGGATAAATCTCCACGATCCCCCTTCAGATTTCTTAATCGGATACACTGTGCTGTTACACAATGATTCTGATGGTACCAGAATTTCCTGATACATCAGTGCTGAAATAGTCTGGAATATACCCTCATCAGCTTCTCGAGACATGGGGTACTGTTTTGCTCGAGGTACAATCGCTCCTGGCTTAAGCTTTATTTGAACCTCTCCGATCCCCTTCAATACGCCTATGTCATAGGGTCCTGTGGCCATAGGGCACTTGGCACCTTTTCCAAATCTTCCTGAAAAAATGCTGGTCGTTGCCGCATTATCACCATTCGCTGTGGGACTTCCCTTTTCTCTATTCTTATCTCTTATGTAATGTTCAAGAAGAACACTACTTCTTTTGTTCAGTCCTCCCTGAATATATCTTCATTGGGTATGTCAATCGATCTATACCCTTCCTCAAGAGCTATCACTGTTCTCCATGGTCTACCCTCATCGTCTATCCCTTCAAGCATTGCCATTTCCTTTCGTACTATGGCTGCTTCCAATTCTATAGGAATAGTCTGTCCACCTTCCTCATCCATAGGTATTTGTGGTCTAAAAAGAAACTCATTAGGTATCCTCACAATCTTTCCCACCAAGCCAGGTAGC
The DNA here is from genome assembly GCF_040938575.1 of Ambystoma mexicanum. Lineage (NCBI taxonomy): Eukaryota > Metazoa > Chordata > Amphibia > Caudata > Ambystomatidae > Ambystoma > Ambystoma mexicanum. The sequence continues at coordinate 845,465,197 of NC_090938.1, forward strand.
CATTTCAGTAGAATTATCACTCCATATAGAAAAATCTCTGGCTCTACCAGAATGCCTCGCAGAGCCACTTGCCTTGTGAACGCTAGTATAAACTCTCCAATGTTTAAATAGTGTATTCCTGGAGTGGAACACGCTAATACTTGATAATTAATTGAAATCGTCATATTAGGTTTCATCATTAAATCTCTTCCTAAAATATTAACTGGTGTATGTTGTGAATATAATAATGATATGATATGGCATTTATAACGCGCCTATAAACAAGTGTTTCAAGGCGCGACGAGGCAAGGGAGGGGGAACAAAAGGGACGACACGATCTTACTAGGCCTGGTGTCATTCAGATCGTGCAAGTGCATGGGAAGGGGGAAAGGTGAAAGGTGCGAGGGGGAAGGGAGAGGGGAAAGTGCAGTACAAGGGTAGTAGAAAAAATAAGATAATAAAACAGCCAGATGGTGGCAAGTGCAAAGTAAGTGCAGACATAAGTGCTGGTAGGGGGACTGTAGGGAGACAGAAACAGTCCCTAGATGCAAGGGTTGCCAGGGAGGCAGTGCCGGTGTGCAACTGGCGGTGCCTGCGCCCAAAATCAGACAGGGTGGCCAAGTAGTTTTGACCAGTGCAGTTTCAGCCAGGAATTCAGCAGGGGAGAGAGGGAGAGAAAGCAGAAGCAAAGAGAAAGGTTTTGAGGTGCTTACGGAACCAGAGATGGTTCTCCTCAAGTTTCAGGGAGGCAGGAAGGCTGTTCCAGAGGGAGGCCCCTGCCGAAGAGAGAGATCTACCACCAACTCGTTGCTTAGAAAAGCGACTGACCCTGAGGGAGTTGGAGGCGGATGAGCGAAGAGCCCGAGAAGGAAGATATTTGGGAAGAGAGAGTTGAAGGTATTTCAGACCCAGGCCCCAGAAGGCCTTGTGGAACAATGGAACAAACATGTCACATTCTCCTATGGGGATTGGTATTTTATCAGTAAAAGGAACTCGACTTGTATCTCCAGAGAACCCTTGAGCATTAATGGCAATACCTGACATTGGATATTTTCCCTCTCATGTACACTAACAAGTTGCTCCAGTGTCTACAAGAAAAGAAAAGGATTTGCCTCCTATCGTCACATCGACCCTTGGTTCATCTTGGGAGTCTGGTGTCACAGATAGCACTGAACACATCAAGTCACCCTGTGAGCTGTCCTATTGTGGGCACAGGCCCATCCCCGCCCCTGTGAAAGGATTTACTCCTACCACAGTGACACCTCCTATTCTGGGTGTCAACACTTGTCCTGTTTTTCCATACTGCTGAGTCTGCATAGGGGCTTGTTGTGACTGCCCTTGTGGTGGATTCATTTGTACTTGTCCCTGCTGTGATACCTGTTGTACTTGCAGCGCTTGTGTCTGATACGATGTGTGATCTTGGGCAAAACCTTCTCTGGTGTGTGTACTATATGGTGGATTATAAGCTGTTGCCCTTTTGAGAACTGTCCTTTCTGTCCATTCCCTTGGCTGCCACATCCATGCGCAATATGTCCTGTCATTCCACAATCCCAACATACTGGAGGACCTCTCCTATAAGTCCCTCCTTGGTTATATCCTCCCTGAACATTCTGGTTCTCATTCTGTGTACCTTGAAACCCACCTTGAATATTTTGAAATCCGCCTCCTCTTCCCCTGTAACACATACTGCCTTGTGTTGTAAACCCATTTCTAAATCTTCCTACCTCTACTCTTCGACCTTTACAACTTATCCAGAACAGGACTGCAAGACTTGTCCTTGGCCTCAAGCCTAGGGATCGTATCTCTCCAGCACTGAAATGTCTTCACTGGCTCCCCGTGGCTGCAAGGATCAAGTTCAAGACCCTCTGCATTGTCCACAAGGCTTTCTGGGACCTGGGACTGCACTACATCCAACTTTCCCTTCCAAAACGTCTTCCTTCTCGAGCTCTCCGCTCATCCACCTCCAACTCTCGGAGGGTCAGACGTTCTCCAAGCAGACAGTTGGGGGCAGATCTATCTGTTCGGCTTGGACCTCCCTCTGGAACAGCTTCCCTGCCTCTCTCAAACTTGAGCAGAACCACTTCCGGAAGCAATTCAAGACCTTCCTTTTCGCTTCTGCTTTCTCTCTTCCTCTCCCCTGCTGATGCACCTGACTGCTCTGCACACTGGTCACATGGTCACCCTCTGAACTCGGGCCCAGGCTCCTGCATGTCCAGTTGCACTTGCGCTGCCTGCGGGCTACCCAGCACTTAAAGGTCCATATCTGAAAACCTACAGTCCCTTCTATCTGCACTTATGAGCCACTGGCTGGCTGCACTTGTGAGTTAACTGCACTTCCCCCTTCCTCTCCCCCCTGGCACTTCTCCCCTTTCCTCTTCCCTGTACTTGCGCGATCTTAATGACACATGGCCTAGTAAGATCTTTATTTTGTCCTCCCTTGTTTCCCCCCCTTGTCTTGTCGCGCCTAGAAATACTTGTGTACAGGCGCGTTATAAATGCCACGTCATACCATATCCACCTTGATCCATCGGGCACCGATATTGCTTCCTGCAGTCCTAATCTTTCTCCGCTTGTCAATACCACCCCTTATATGACACATTTGTAAAACTTTTTCTGAACTAACTTGGCTTCCTCGATTTTCCTTGTCTCATCTTTCTTTCTGTTCTTCCGTTGTAATAACCGATAATGCTGCACTATCGTCAGCTGCATCTCAGCCCATGGCTTCGTCTCCATCCCTACTTGGTTTTTCATCTGCCTCTGTACTGGCTCAGGCAACCCCTGGCATACAATGTGGTAAAATAATGCCACTGTCTTTTCCCACGGCTCGTGAGTTTGAAGCTGCTAAATGTGGGTGCCCCACTACGAGCCAATGCTGAGGAGGACCCCCAAATCGGCAACATATCACGGGTCGCGCCACACTCTGGGCCGGCCTAGATTACCACGCTTGCGCAATACGCACAAACGTGCTGCAGCCGGGGTACGCGCACACTGCACTAGGAGAAAGATATCAATATGTGTTTTAATGTATTTGAGGGAATAATAGTACCTCGTTAATTGATTACATGTTCTTATCCATGCAATTATGGGGTAACGCAAAAGCTTTTGAGGTTGTGGAACAACAGGGAAATGACCACAAACCCCTGTCCTTAACGTTGATTAATCTGTGCAATCACGAGAGTAACTACTGTGGTAACCCTAGTTACCCAATCCAAATAAAGGGGCAATCCAGGGGCAAATCAGGGGCAATCCAGGGGCAAATCAGGAGGCAATCCAGGGGCAAATCAGGAGGCAATCCAGGGGCAAATCAGGAGGAAACCCAGGGGTAACCCAGGGGCAATAAAAAAGCAATCCAGGGGCAATCCAGGGGCAACCCAGGGGCAATCCAGGGGCAACCCAGGGGCAATCCAGGGGCAATTCATGGGCAAATCAGGAGGCAGTCCAGGGGAAAATCAGGGGCAAATCAGGGGCAACCCAGGGGCAAATCAGGAGGCAATCCAGGGGCAAATCAGGAGGCAATCCAAACAGAGAATTAAATGGTTGGATCTTGAATTGGAGTTATTCAGACCAAGAATATATGAGCGGATACGGCCAGATTTGGAACGATTATCATTGATGGATCTTGGTAATGGAGATACCTACCTTATATATGACAACTTGGTCTCGTCCATACAATATTTCGTTATCAAACCCAGTAGTAGCATAAAGAAAAGTGCATAAAATGCAAGGCCTGGTTTGATGAGGATTGCAAGCTGGCCAAGCTTGACATCCTGAACTGCCTAAAAAGCCATCAGGGATTTCATAGGACGGACGTACGGTGCTCAAGGGCCAGGTACAGAACCCTGATAGAGACTAAAAAAGACGCCCATGTTCGGCGAGAATGGGACAAACTCAATCTGGGAACACTGGTTTATTCTGGAAGCTGGTTAGCGGGAATAAATGGAGTGATGCAGATGTGGCAGCTAACATCAGCTCAAGTAACATGTTAAAGCATTTCCAAAATCGATATGGAATGGGAGTTCCATCAGACACCCATGGCACTTTACCTCAGGATTGGGATAGAGGGAATACCCCAACACCAATCCAATTTCAGCTGCAGGAGATGAACAACGCCATTTGTTCCCAGAAATGGGGAAGAGCCCCCGGATCAGACCTATTACTGATAGATCGTATCAAGGAGGAACCAACACTCAGGGTGCCCGTGTTATGGCACCTATTTAACACAATTCTGAGACTCAACAAGGTCCCTCGCTCCTGGCAAAATACCACAATAATTCCCATCTATAAAAAAGGAGGGCGGGAAGATCCGGGGAACTTTAGACCAATCTCCCTATTGGAGAATGTGGGGAAAGTAATCGCTAGAGCCATCTACGAACATCTTCAGGCGTGGCTGGTTGAGGAAAATGTGCTAGACCATTTACAGGCAGGGTTTCGGCCCAGAACAAGTACCAAAGAACAGGCATTTCGCTTACACTTGGTCACGCAGAAATATACGGTCCTGAAAAAACATGAGTGTATTCTGTGTTCATTGCCCTCAGGACGGCTTTTGAGTGCGTGTCACGAGAGTTGTTGTGGACTATACTGGTAAAAAGAAGGGGTACCTGCCAATTTGCTACGCATTATAAAACAACTCTACTGTAACAATAGTGCTTCTGTACGTTGGGGGTTAGGGGGTGAATTAACTGACCCCTTTGAGGTGACCAGAGTGGTGCGGCAAAGGATGTGTCCTTACCCCCCTCTTATTCCTGATATACATTGACGAGGTAATACGACATGTGAGACTGAACTGTCAGGACCACCCGAAATTAGGCTACGAAGCGATTCCAATGCTCCTCTTCGCAAATGATGCAGTCCTTCTATCCACATCTGCGGAGGGACTTGCAATCACCCTCGAAGCATTTGTGGAGACATGTTCGGAGCTTCATTTCGAGATGAATACTGGTAAAACAAAAACGTTTGTTTTTCGCCTCAAATTAAAAAAAATTGTGCAACTCAAATGGAGCATTAATGGTACCCCTCTGGAACAGGTGCGATGTTACGATTACTTTGGGGTTAGATTCAACGACCAGGGCAATTGGGCATCACAGAGGCTTAAATCCAGTACAACACTGGAAAAATACAGGGGGGGGGCAATATGGAGATTCGTCACTACTTAAAGCCAGGGAGACATGTTCCCAGCCCTCAACATGTATGTAGCACAGGCCAAATTGGCTTCCCTCTATGGGGCAGAGATCTGAGGCCATTTGATCAGTAACAAATTGGGCCTGGCCGAAAGACGCTTTTTGAAAAGGCTGCTTGGGCTGGCAACAGCATATCCGACTAACCCCATCTACGTGGAATTGGGCCTTATGGAAATCCAAAGGGATGCCACCCTCAGACCGGTATCTGATTGCCTCAGACTATGGGCCTCATTACACGTTGTGCGTTAAGGGATTAACGTTACCGTTAATGGAATACCGGTATCGTTAAATCCCAACCCCAATTACGACCCGGGTTACCGCTATTAGCGGCACCGCTAAGTACGGTGCCACTAATAGTGGCTAGTTCGCGGGCGCGCGACCCTACATCACATAAATAGCGGCATGTCGCTAATAGCACACCATCACAAGCCATGCGGCATGGCGCTAATACCGGCATCGCGAACCACCCGTTAACAGAACTGAGCAGTGTTCCCACCTGCCACAGGTGGATGCAATCAGCACAGGTGGAGGCAATGGAGACTGTGCCAGCACAAAAGGAGCACACCACACCCCTTCACACACCCCTTCGCACACCAAGATGGTTCCAATACTAGCAGCATTACATGGGCTGGAGGATATGATTGCAGCGCAGCAGCAACAACAACAGGCAGCACAGAGGAGACGCAGGAGGAGGAGGGCAAGGCAGGTGCAGCAAGCACCACCAGGGCACCTAGTAATACCACAGAGGCAGCCACCAATCCCCAGGATCCGAGCCAGTCCATTTAACCTAACCCCTGAGCAGATACACACCCTGTACCGTCTGGACCGGGATACATCACCAGCATCGTGGACATGATACATGACGACATTGTGAGCCTCATAGACATCAGAACTGCCATCCCCCCTCTACTGAAGGTGGTGACCGTGCTCCTAGGTTCCTGGCCACAGGCACCTACCAGCATACAGTGGGGCAGATGCATGGCATCTCACAACCAGTATTCCCACGCACGCTGAACCATGTACTCGATACCCTCCTGAAGCATGCAGGTGAACACATATTCCTGCCACTGACTGCCCAGGAGATTGCAAACACAAAAGTTGGCTTCTATTCACTGGCAGGCATCCCAAGTTGCATCAGGGCCATTGACTGTACACATGTGGAATTGGTGGTCCCACATCACAATGAAGTAGTCTACCGAAACAGAAAGCAATTCCACTCTATCAATGTCCAAAGAGTATGTGACGCCAACAAGATAATCACACATTGTTGTGCCCGATTTCCCGGATCAATCCATGATTCAATGGTCCTGTGGAACTCAACCATAGCACGCTACATGGAGCGACAAGCCGGATAACGTTCGTGGCTACTTGGTGAGTAGCAGGGCAAGCACATGGCAGTGTGATTTGGGGGGGGGGAGATACATACTCCAACTGGGTGTGATTGGGGGGGGAGATACATACTCCAACTGGGTGTGATTGGGGGGGGAGAGATACATACTCCAACTGGGTGTGATTGGGCGGGGAGATACATACTCCAACTGGGTGTGATGGGGGGCAGAGATACATACTCCAACTGGGTGTGATTGGGGGGGCAGAGATACATACTCCAACTGGGTGTGAATGGGGGGGAGATACATACTCCAACTGGGTGTGATGGGGGGAGATACATACTCCAACTGGGTGTGATGGGGGAGATACATACTACAACTGGGTGTGATTGGGGGGGAGATACATACTCCAACTGAGTGTGTTTGGGGGGGAGAGATACATACTCCAACTGGGTGTCATTGGGGGGGGGAGATACATACTCCAACTTGGTGTGATTGGGGGGGAGATACATACTCCAACTTGGTGTGATTGGGGGGGGAGATACATACTCCAACTGGGTGTGATTGGGGGGGGGATACATACTCCAACTGGGTGTGATTGGGGGGGGAGATACATACTCCAACTGGGTGTGATTGGGGGGGAGATACATACTCCAACTGGGTGTGATTGGGGGGGGATGCATACTCGAACTGGGTGTGATTGGGGGGGAGATACATACTCCAACTGGGTGTGATTGGGGGGGATACATACTCCAACTGGGTGTGATTGGGGGGGGAGATACATACTCCAACTGGGTGTGATTGGGAGGGGAGATACATACTCCAACTGGGTGTGATTGGGGGGGAGATACATACTCTAACTGGGTGTGATTGGGGAGGGGGGGAGATGCATACTCCAACTGGTGTGATTGGGGGGGGAGATACATACTCCAACTGGTTGTGATTGGGGGGGAGAGATACATACTCCAACTGGGTGTGATTGGGGGGGGTGATACATACTCCAACTGGGTGTGATGGGGGGGAGAGATACATACTCCAACTGGGTGTGATTGGGGGGGGAGAGATACATACTCCAACTGGGTGTGATTGGGGGGGAGATACATACTCCAACTGGGTGTGATGGGGGGAGATACATACTCCAACTGGGTGTGATGGGGGAGATACATACTACAACTGGGTGTGATTGGGGGAGATACATACTCCAACTGGGTGTGTTTGGGGGGAGAGATACATACTCCAACTGGGTGTCATTGGGGGGGAGATACATACTCCAACTTGGTGTGATTGGGGGGGAGATACATACTCCAACTTGGTGTGATGGGGGGGGGAGATACATACTCCAACTGGGTGTGATTGGGGGGGGATACATACTCCAACTGGGTGTGATTGGGGGGGGAGATACATACTCCAACTGGGTGTGATTGGGGGGGGGGAGATACATACTCCAACTGGGTGTGATTGGTGGGGGAGATACATACTCCAACTGGGTGTGATTGGGGGGGTGAGAGATACATACTCCAACTGGGTGTGATTGGGGGGGTATGCATACTACAACTGGGTGTGATTGGGGGGGAGATACATACTCCAACTGGGTGTGATTGGGGGGATACATACTCCAACTGGGTGTGATTGGGGGGGGATACATACTCCAACTGGGTGTGATTGGGAGGGGAGATACATACTCCAACTGGGTGTGATTGGGGGGGAGATACATACTCTAACTGGGTGTGATTGGGGAGGGGGGGAGATGCATACTCCAACTGGTGTGATTGGGGGGGGGAGATACATACTCCAACTGGGTGTGATTGGGGGGGAGAGATACATACTCCAACTGGGTGTGATTGGGGGGGAGATACATACTCCAACTGGGTGTGATTGGGGGGGAGTGATACATACTCCAACTGGGTGTGATTAAGGGGGGGAGAGATACATACTCCAACTGGGTGTGATTGGGGGGGAGAGATACATACTCCAACTGGGTGTGATTGGGGGGGGGAGATACATACTCCAACTGGGTGTAATTGGGGGGGAGAGATACATACTCCAACTGGGTGTGATTGGGAGGGAGAGATACATACTCCGACTGGGTGTGATTGGGGGGGAGAGATACATACTCCAACTGGGTGTGATTGGGGGGGAGAGATACATACTCCAACTGGGTGTGATTGGGGGGAGAGATACATACTCCAACTGGGTGTCATGGGGGGGGAGAGATACATACCCCAACTGGGTGTAGACAGCCGTCCGTAGGACAAATGGGGCCTCATTACACGGATGGCGGTAAGGATTTACCGGTACCGGTAAAATACCGGTACCGGTAAATCCTTACCGCCTTACTACGAGGTCCCTTTGCGGGTTGAGGGATTTAACGCCTGCTTTTTGCAGGCGTTAAAAACCAACCCGCAAAGGGACCCAGGGAGCTAATTACGGTACCGCAATTTGCGGTACCGTAATTAGTGCCTTCCCCATTCCCATTGAGCCCTATGGGGAAAAATTGGGGAAGGGCAATGGTGGAAGGGGGAATTACCGCCCCGCCAACCTTGGAATGGGGCGGTAATTCCCCTTTCCGCCAAGGCGGTGCCGGTATTTTACCGGCATGAACCATGGCGCTAATAGGACCATGGTTCTCCGCCATCCGTGTAATGAGGCCCATGGACATACAGATGTACGCCAATGTCCATCAGGGAAGGCCACAATGTACATGAGAAGAACCCACATGCAATTTGAAGCTGCACAACATTGAGAACAATCCAGGTTTCCAAATATCACACATCCATCCACATCCACATTGCACATCATGCCACACCACATAATACACAAATCTGCAACATGGCGTCAAGATAGTTATACAGAATGAGCGCAGCACAACATCAATAGAGCAATGTGCCCTTGAATGCATGCAAAGGGATCACCCCTAGCCATAGCATTGAACCACGCACCTATAGCACAACTGAAGTGATGCTTCACAGCATGGCAACATCGATGTCGAATGGCAGTACACTAGCAGTGTGGTACCAATTTTGCCTGGGCCCCGGGACACCTAAGACCTGGCCTCACCCAGGACATGTCAATTACTGTCGGAGGCATGAATCGGGCATGTCCACTTGCAGGGTCGAGCTCACCTTTGCACATTGCAGTCACGCAGATCGTCTGCATGCATGCTGGTAATCGTGGATTTCAATCACAATGCAAAGTCGATTTGTGTGATATGTTCAGGCCGCTCTTGAGGTGAACAGTAACAGGTCCCCATTCTTCCCCCATACAGGTAATGCTGGCTATCCCCTGAAGAGCTGGCTCCTCACAACTGTACGGAACCCACAGAACAGGCACGAAGAGGAATACAATTGTGCACATACCCGTACCCGCGTCGTGATTGAGCAGACATTTGGCCTTGGTGCAGGTGCCTAAGCAGGTCGGGTGGGGCCCTCCTGTACGGCCATGAGAAGGTGGGCAAGATCACCATGGCATGTGTCATGCTGCATAATATGTGCATCAGACGGAATGTGCCTCTGCCCCCTGACATTGAAATGCAACCACCTGGTGAGGATGATGATGAGGATGAGGAGGGAGAAGATGGGCTGCAGGTCATGCGGGTGGTGATGCACAGGAGGGACGCGATGTGCGACAGCATCTGATCAACCAAATATTCTGAGTAACATGGTTTCACTCTGTAGGATGAATATGGGTAGTAATGCACTGGTGTCTGTGTTGAAGCGCACAATGGACCCTGTCACGAATAAAGTACACATACACAATGAAGAAGTCCAAGCCTGTGTTTTGAGTGATCACCAGTGTATTAAGGAATATTAAGATGTAAAAGTGCATGTCCCCAACTATACCACCACCCTTCCCTCCTTCCCCACAACAGTCCGAAAACACCCTTCCCCCTCCCCCCACAACAGTCCCAAAACACCCTTCCCCACTCCCCCCACAACAGTCCAGAAACACCCTTTACCTCCTCCCCCGACAACAACCTCTTATGTGTCTGGCACAATGTTGTCCTGCTGCACACGTGGAAGGTTGACCCTGCAGTCCCTATTTCCCATTACCACCACCAGCATTAGGAGGCTGGGTTGACGTGCGCCTCGTGGTGTGCATGGAGCGGCGGACGGGGCTTGTCTGCCTCGAACTAGCAGATGATGACGTGGCTGTCTGTCCCTGTGGTGGTGGTGGGAACTGGCGGTCCATCGCGTCCGCTATACGCATGAGGACCTGCCTGAGTTGGCCAATCTCCATGCACAGCCTGTTGGTACAGGCTTCAATCGCCTCTCTCGAGTGCTTGGCAGTCTCTGTTATCTCCTCCCTGAAACAGGCAGCCTCTTCCACATGCTGACCAACTAGCACAGTGATGTCCTCTTGGCGCTGCCTGATGCTGGCCAGTTCAAGGGCACTGTGGCATGCTGATGGTGTGGCTGCTGCGCCTTCCTCTGCAACAAGGACATCTGGTGAAGCCACCGGTGGGCTACTGAACCCTCCCGTGTTGTCCTTGCCATGGACACTGGACCCTGGTGATTGCTGTGGAGTTGCCTCTGTGGTTCCTGGGGGGGTTGGGAGTAATGCTAGGAGGTGCTAGGGACTGGGCGTAACGCTAGGAGGTGCTAGGGCCTGGGAGTAATGCTAGGAGGTGCTAGCGACTGGGCATAACGCTAGGAGGTGCTATGGACTGGCCGTAACGTTACAGGTGCTAGGGACTGGGTGTAACGCTAGGAGGTGCTAGGGACTGGGCGTAACGCTAGTAGGTGCTAGGGACTGGGCGCAACACTAGGAGGTGCTAGGGCCTGGGAGTAATGCTAGGAGGTGCTAGGGACTGGGCATAACGCTAGGAGGTGCTAGGGACTGGGTGTAACGCTAGGAGGTGCTAGGGACTGGGTGTAATGCTAGGAGGTGGTATTGATTACTTTGGTCTTTCCTGGACAGACTGTTTCTTATATTGTACTGCATTTTGTGAAGATCAGATTTTAATAGTTTTATTGTTTTAGAATGTTGTTTCCCATTTTGTTCACTCTCTGCTAAAATGATGGTATGATAATATGCTTAATGTGACGTATCAACCATTGTACTATGTCGACCACATCTTGCTCCTATTCTTTCTTTACATTTGATTGTGATTACGGGTTTTTTCTGGCTAATGACAAAATGTTGAATAAAAGCCTTATGAAATTAAATGAATTATACAGCACACTGTCTGAGAACATTTGGCTAAAAGGCCAGAGAGTTTGTAATTGTTTCGTAGGGTGACACCAATCCAAAAATCCAATGCATGCCAGTCACCAACAGTGCACAGGAACATTAATGCTTTAATTAATATAATGCTTTGCTATTAAAAAAGCCATGCCACAATGAAAACGTGTCCAACTGGCTGCACAATGTAGACCAGTTTAGACACGTGATAACATATTACAGTAAAGCATGCCAGGCCACATTTAGACACACCTAGACTGGTTGCAGCAAAATGCCAGTCGAAGCAATAACACTTATCATGGTTATTTTATCACAGATGCACAGAAAAATATACAATGCTGCAGTAAGAAAAGGCTAGACTGGCAGCGCCCACATGCCAGTCTAGCCAGGAAATTACACAGGAAATAGTTTTTTTAGCCTTTTTTCCAAACTAACAGAGCTGTTCTATTTAAGGCTGTTTGAGGACTATGTAGATTAGGGAGTGATAGGGGTCCTTGAACTGATTAGATTTCACTTCTCGCACAGACACACTGCCCCTTCACACATGCACTGTCCAACACACTGTCGCCACACACACTAACACTGCCCCCTAACACATTGCTCCCCCACGCACACACACACTGTCCTCCAAACACTGATCCTTGATACACACATTGTCCTCACACCCCGATTCAGTACCCGCCTACAGTGCCTCTCACACACACAATTCATCCATATATTGACCCACCCCACTCACACTGCCTCCCCCAAACACTGACTGCCCCACATAGATTGCCCACAAACTGCAAACTGTCCCATTTGCCTACTGCCCACCCACACACACTGCCTCCATGAATACTGCCTCCATACACAGTACCCCACATGTCCTGCCCTGCCATACAATTCCCCCAAAACACGCACTGCTTATAGCTATAGTGCCACCACACACACTTCGCTCCACAGACATATACTATCTGCCGACACACACACTGACATTTTCCCACACACTTCCCTCACAAATGCACTGCACCACTACATACTGAACCCCGTACCCACTGACCTCCATAAACACTGCCACCACACACAAATTGCAATCACACACTTCCACACACCCACTGCAAACTAACACAGACAATATCCATACAACACACATTGTCCCTCCACACACACTGCTCTTCCCACACAATGCCCCAAACATACTGACCCCACACACAGGCCAACCATATACACCACCATATGCACCCACCCTGCACACTACTCCATGTAGGCACACTGCCCCCAAACATATGTGCATACTCCTCTCACACTCAGACCCCCACACACAGCCCCACACAACTCTTGCTGCATGCCCAAAGCCCACACACACTACATCTGCCCCACACAGAAAAACCCACACAGAACCCCCACAATGCCCCACCAAGCACTTCCCCATGCAGACGTCCTCTTATACACATTGACCAGCATCACGCATGCATGCATGGCTCAAACACACTAACACTACCCCTCAACATACACTGCCCAAACACACTGCCCCCTTCGCGCACACAATAATATTGCACCCAGACACATACACACAGTCCCAAGCTAACACTGATTCAACACCCATACACACAAATACATGCTTCCCCTTGAATCCACACACACTGTACCATTGTCACGCTCTCAGGAGCCCACCAATGCACACACACAACACATCCTCTCCCCGGGGTCCCTCCCAGCAGCAGCATTGTGGACAAGCAGCTTGCTGCCGCTATCATCCGGCAACAAAGGGAGCTCTGTTCCTTCGGGTTCGGCAATCCTGCCGGCTGTGGCCACGGTGGCGGTTGCCCTGGTGCTCAAGGAACACCCACACCATGCTTCTGGCCGCCCGCGTGTCACTGATCCAATCACATGACCTAGTGAAGCAGTTGCGATTGTTGTGGGGGAATCCCTGGCCGCCACTGCGTTGTTCCGTGAGCCTCGGGCCCCCGCTGTACCAGAGACTCACACGGAGACATGCGTCAGGCTTGGGCTTCCCGGTCGCACTGACGCGGCCGGGAACGCCCCTTTTATTTATAGGGCATGCAGTGGAGTGCAACGTCACTCCGCCACGTGCTAGTCCCTTAAAGGGGCAGCACCACACTCCTCCTTTTTCATCAGGACAACAAATAACAAAATAACACTTGGCATAACTACGGTTAAACTCGGCAACACACTAACACCCTTAACCCAAACAACTAGACCCCCAATGAGCCCCTTTATTCACAGCCACCCCCTCCCCAGCTGGGCAGGCCCGTCCGGGTCGGACTCCGTCACTGCTCCAAGACAAATTCACTGAAACAAGCAGGTTTCCCTCGCCCTGTCCTCAGGGTGTACCTCCTGCTCGCCTCTGGGGTGGGAGTCCCGCCGTCAGCTGGCGCTCTCACGGGAGACCGAGGGAGGGGCTCCGAACCCCCGCCCTCATCGGGTATGTCTGCAATGTCCTGGTCTATGGGCGCCTCTGTCCTGGGCTCCCCCAGTTTCTTGAAGAAACTGACGTTCCTTGTGACAGAAGCTCGGCCGTCTGACGCAGTCACCATGGAACCCTTGACTGCAATCACATCCAGCGGCTCTGGTTCATATGTTAGCAACTGTTTCCTGCGGGGTGCCTGTTTCTTATTAGTACCTCGTCCCCGGACACAAGTTGTTGAGGGCGGAGACCCCTCCTTTCGCTCTCTTGCTCAGTCCGTAGTTGCCGCTCCATCTCCACTTGCTGCGTGTCGATGACCCCCAGCTCTTTTTCCCCCACATCCGGCAGCAATCCTCTCGGGCACCGCTTGAAGAGGGCTTTGGCCGGGGCCACCACGGTTGAGGTGTGCAGGGTTGTTCGATAGACCTGCAAGAACTGGTAGAGGGCCCTCTCCAAACACTGTCCTTGACCTTGCGCAATCCGGAAGACTTTATTTAACGTGCGCATCATCCTTTCGGCGTTTCCATTGGCCCTTGGCCACAAAGGGGTGACCTTCCTATGATGCACACCATAGCCTTCCATCAGGGCAGCAAACCGTTCTCCTTGGAATGGAGCCCCATTGTCAGAGCAGAGTACTGTAGGGAGACCATGAGCCGCAAACACCTTTTCCATCACCACCACCACGTGTTCGAAGGCCACCAACTGGATGAACTCCACCTCCGGGTATCTGGAGTACTCATCCACCACCACCAGGAAGTGCGTTCCCTGCAACGTGGACTCTCTCTTTGTGCCCTGATTGGTCACCTGGGTGCTTTTCTGCACCAACCCCAAGCCGGCAGGCGATTTCGAGCCGGCCCACTAGCACGAAGGCTCACCTACACAAAGGCTCTGCCCTGCCTGTCCCGAGCATGTCACTTGCCGTCAGGCCGTCGGCCAGAACCTTTGCCTGATCGAGCTTACTCCACGCTCGCTGACACGGTACGATACAGCCTCTCACACGTGCCCTCAATGTAGTATCACTCTGACTCTGTTAGTATCTGAGCTATTATGCATATGCCTGTACACACCTGTTAACTAACGTGGCACACTTGGTCTCCCAAGTTCCCTTGTGTTATATAAGTACCCCTGGACCCAGGTCGCATTGCATATCTCCTCAGCCTACCAACCCTATGTGTCCTGGACACCTGGATTCAATGCTCTAACAGATTGTGCATACACGTGACTTATCTACTCTTACTGCATAATACCCTGCCTCATCTACGCTCCTGCACGCACTGCCTCATTGCAGAAATGACTCAGGCACCTAGACGCTTAATTGCTCTGCCTTGGCCAATGTACTATCAAGATGTTATCATTAATGAGCATTATTGAGACTGGACCCAGGACCCTCCTGTACTTGCTTCGCCCACCCCACTGTACTTCAGCCCATTTGTACAACGCACTCTGCCTATGGTGCCTTACTATGTCCATCCAGTGCCTATTGCACTTGAGCACTATTGTGTTAGGCATCCCACCCAGTGTGTCATATTGTATCTATAGGTGCTGCACCATCTCTTAGCCAAACTGCGTCATTTGCACTTAGGTGCTACCTCTTTGTATCTCAGTCAAACTGCAATAGTTCAAAGTTAGGTGCGGCTCCTCAGCTAGCACCACTCTCTTCAGGCACCTTGAGCCCTCTCTGTCCAGGGAGACCCTAACTCGGCACCTGCCTAGGCCAGAGCATTTGTCCTAGAGCTAGGCCCACCACTTAGATTCCATTATATTTGCTATAACTACTTAGCATGTATCCCTTAAGTACGAGCTTGCTCGCCTGCCCCTTGCTCCTCATAAATACCTTAGCACTGTTTAGCATGTCACCTCAGTCACCTATCATTATGTATTCGGCTATGATCAACACCGAGTCATCTAGTAGTTCGCCCCCACATATTGGTGACTTACAGCCACTGCTACCCTCCAGCCTCCCCCGCTCCACCATTGATAGAAATCTAGGACTCAGAGCTAGATTAGCTAAAATTCATGAGCCCCTCGCCCGTTCTATGCCTACCTTACAGAGACTAAGAACCACGATTTCTCGGCCCAGCCTACCTACCCTTAAACCTAACTCATCCCAGAACTCCAACCTCATACCTCCATACTGTCCCTCCAATCAGGGTAATCCTGAACTAACACAAGATCACCCCCAAATCACTTCTTCTAAAACCACTGCGAGTCCCCAAATCAAGGGAGCTTTAATCAACGCTAGATCGTTAGTAGCTCATGCAACAGAAATTGCAGACTTGATCCTCAAAGACGACCTCGACCTCCTTGCTATTACGGAGACTTGGCTACGTCCTGCAGCTGGCCCAATGCTCATGCTTGCAGTCCCAGATAATTATTTCATCTTGAGACAGGACCGACCCAACTCCAGAGGAGGGGGTATTGCTATCATACACAAATGTAGTCTTACTATGAGAACTGTAACTACTATCAACGTCCTCTCTTGCGAACTACTCTCTGTTAAAATCCCTCTTACCAATTCACAAACTCTTAACATCCACCTGATATATCGCCCTGCAGGACCAATAGGTACTTTCAATGAAGACATTAATACTATATTATCCAGCAATCTTAAAAGTTCCACCCAAGTACTCACCCATGGGGACTTCAATATGGGCTACAATGACCCGGAAGACCAAATTGCCAATACTAGACTTAATACCTTCTCCGATTTAGGATTTACCCAAAGATGCATGGAACCTACACACGCTAAAGGCAGAATACTCAACTGGGTAGCTGACTGTAATTGTCTAGCCAACATTACCGACATCTCACCATTAGCCTGGACTGACCACCATTTGGTATTGTTCATGCTCTCCACCGTCCGACCTCCACCCTTGCCTATTAGCAGGGCCCCACCCGCACTCATGAGAAATAAGAAAATTATCACCGTGGAAAGACTTATCCCGAACTTACTCGACACACTCTCCGACAACCTGGATCCGGAGACCTTGGTTGAAGAATACAGTAAAATCATGTCCACCTCGCTGGACTTAATCGCTCCCCTCAAACTTAGGCCAAGCAAGCCCAAAACGCATCTGAACAAATGGTACACACCATTCCTCAAAAATTTAAGACAGCAAAAAAGAAACTGTGAAGCCACCTGGAAAAAACATCCTTCAGTAGCCAATAAATCTAAACTTACTAAACTAGCGGCCCTGTACAAAAAAGAAATCTACCTTGCCAAACGATCCTCCTTTGACTCCCAAGCAAAATCAAACATGAAGGAACTATTCTCCATCCTTGAAGAAGTAGAAACCCCTGTAGCACCACCAGATACTTGTATCAAAGATAAAAATTGGTGCTCAGAAATTCAAAATGCCTTAGCTAATAAGATTGCTATTCTACAAAATAAAATTTCTTGCAAAAAAGCCTCCCCGAATGACCCTCCCCCTTCCAAATCACCTGAGAAGCTTACTTTAAGGGAAACTACCCGCTTCAATTTTTCTAAAGTCACCACACTTGAAGTAGAAAAAATCATCTTATCACTAAAACCTTCCAATTGTCAGGGTGATTTGTGCCCTGCACAACTCATTAAAGAGGCCGCCCGCGACCTCTCCCCCTTCATCACGAAATTAATCCACGCCTCCTTCTCCACTGGCTCTATCCCCACCAACTTAAAACAATCCTGGGTACTTCCATTACTAAAAAAGCCCACACTCGACCCAGCCACGCCTACAAACTATAGACCCATAACGACCATACCATTCCTCCTAAAAATAATGGATTAGGTAGCATACGTTCAAATACAGAAGTACCTGGAAGAACATCACCTACTAGGAGCTAGGCAATCAGTCTTCCGTCCTCAACATGGGACTGAGCCTGCCCTCATTGACCTTAAAGCACAGATAGACAAGCTTAGAGATAATGGCCAAGCCGCCTTACTCCTCCTCCTAGACCTTTCCACAGCATTTGACCTGATCGATCACTCTGTCTTATGCACTCATTTACACACATCAGCCCACTTTTCAGTTGAGGCCATCACATGGATTAGATCTTTCCTCAACGGCAGAACCATGAGAGCTTTTTCTCCCACAGCTGCAGCAGACCCCACACCCATCCCCTGTGGTGTGCCACAGGGCTCTTGTGTCTCCCCCACTCTGTACAACATATTTACCAAGCCCCTTTTCGATGATTTAGATCATCTCGGTATCACCTACACCAATTACGCAGATGACACCCAGATCCTCCTTCCGCTTTCTGGAGATTATGGGAAGGATTTGGCCTTGGTAAAAAGAGTGTACATCATCATCCAGGCATGGATGGCCACACATGGACTATGCCTGAATGATGATAAAACAGAACTCATAATTCTAGGTACTACCGCCAGCCTAAAGAAATTGGGCCCTGCCTATTGTTCTTTCTTGATCAATGGCAATAGTATCAAAGTGGGACAAGAGGTCAAAACCCTAGGTTTTTACCTGGACTCCACCTTCTCCTTCAACAGACAGGTGAATTCCCTAGCTTCCTCCACGGCTTACACATGTAAACTGATCCGTACAGCCAAACCTTTTCTGTCCGATACTAGCTGCTTGACCCTCGCTAGAGTCCTCATACTGTCACGCCTGGACTACTGCAACGCTCTCTATCTGGGATCCTCCAAAGCCACCACCAGTAAACTTCAAACTCTCCAGAACAACGCCCTCAGAGCGGCACTGGGCATCTCCAGAAGAGAGCATATCACAGTACACTGCCAACAGAATAACTGGCTTTCCGTCAATGACAAAATCCTCTTAAAAACTGCCTCACTCACCCACAAATCCCACAACAACACTGCCCCCATCTACTTAATCGACAGATTCCATAGACAGACATCACTGAGACCCACAAGAACAGCATACAAAGACTACCTTTCTGTCCCTAATTTTAAACGTTCTACTATAGGGGGTAACAGCTTCCCAGTGAAAGCAGCCAAATTATGGAACTCTCTACCGCCAACCCTCAGACTGGACTCGCACTTCCGATCTAAGGTCGTTTCATGGTTAAAAACGTAAGCATCCCAACACAGCCAGGTCTTTCACACTCCTGCAGACAGTGCTGCCTATTGCCTGTACTTATTGTTTCCGACTTGTATATATGTATATATTCTGATATTGCTGCGTGTTTATATTTCTTGCTGTTGTAACTAAGCTTCGCAATTTCATGTAAATGCTGCGCACTGTTGCCTGAGGGTATGCTTGCGCATTACAAATAATAAAACAAACAAACAAAGTCAGGATGGACAACCTCCCAGGGCATCGTGTTGCGGGGCATGGCTTTGATGGCAGGTTCCCTCTGGGCGGGCAACGCTGCCTGGCACCACACACATGAGGCTACATAGTCATCCACCCGTTTCTCGAGCTTGGGGAACCACACCTTTAGGCATAGCCGGGCTTTGGTCTTTGCAGCCCCTTGATGGCCTTGGTGTGCCAGGCCGATCACCCCATGTACTTTGAACTGCGGGACCACGATCCGATCACCTCTCCGCAATAACCCCTTCTCTGAAAATGACAGCTCCTGCCGCACTTGTAGAGGAGGTCCCAGATATGGCCTGCACTCCAGCCACCCATTTTGAGGTACCAGGAACATACTCGCCAAGATATGTGACGTATGAGGAGCAACTAAACCAACAGAGAGCAGCACTAGGGCTCTGCCCAGGGCTCTGCCCATCAGAAGAGCAATACCTGTTGAGGTGCCTATAACCAGACAACCATGGGCAGCACGGTACCCGTTGAGACAACCGTACCAGCAGTTCACACGAAATGACGACTACTTACAAACTGTCCCCGAAGAGACCCAAAGAGCATTAATGGAAGGCGAATGGTGACGGCACAAGGGCCTTGACAGGCGTACTAATGAATGAAACGACAAGCAAAGAACGACACGTAAAGACGAAATATAAGGAATAATGGTGTATTAGACTTAAAAGAAGAAACGATTTTGCAACACCAAGAACGTAACCATGAAAGAAGGATTGTGAAAGCAAAAAGAGAATATCGAGGCTGAGTACCCTTTAGGAAATACACCAACACGGGCTTACAAAGATACACAGATCTTTATGCTACAACTGAACAGTTTTCAAAGGACAAAGCAACAGATAGCTATCAGACTCTCAGTTCAACACAGCGAACACCAGCCCTGTTCGGTGTGTGAAGTGAGTGGGACTGTACATCAGAATGTTTGTGCCTTATATACAGTTCTCTACATGATGTCCAGACCATTTGCAGGTTAACCATTTCTCGGGCTAGGGGTTCATGCCGAGTTCGTTCCTAATTTATGCATCTATACATTTATGGATTATCCTAATACATACTCCAATAGGTTACAATAGCAACAGCGTGTCTTCGGATTCTACATTAAGCCTTCATACATATTCTTATACAATGTAGTCAAACAAGAGTGCACGTTTAGCATTCAAACAGTATTGTACTTAATATATGTTCATGGATTAGTATTATTGGCACAAGTAATCCTCTATCCACAGGTCAACGAAGGACAAGGTCTCAGTACATGACCCTAACATTTTGCCTGCGGGCAGTTTAAGCATTAACTCGTGTACAGAGGTCAAGACGGCCATGTTACAAGCAGAACAACACTGTCCACCATCTTAGAACACAGGGTGACTTTGGAGTGAGAATCAAAATGGCGGATTAATCCTAAAATGGCGGTTTAATCGATCTAAACGTCAGAACCTTGCAACGCGGATTTCTCCGCAGAGCGACTGGGCTTAGGCCAATATATACAATAAAGGAGGCACAATATGATGTCCCGTTCGACAAACCCTCCTTTTGGCCTAAGCCAAGCGCTAAACAACTTCTAGTAACTCTACGAATAACTCCACGTCTCAACGTCCATATACCCTGAATCACTATCGGAAATATCAATTGCCATAAGATCAGTTACTAGGATTTCTTTCAGCACATATTCATTGGAGTTCTTGTCTGTGGGGCGTATACCTTGCCTCCTAATGTACCCATCGCCTGTGCGCAATATCCACCTAACATCGAACACATACCAGGAAGACATTGTATACAACAACAAAGAAACAGCATAATTCCTAAAATGATCAGCAAGACCGAAAGTAGCTTCCAACCCCAAGATTGCAAGAAGTCCCAGAACCAAGCGCTAAGATCCAGGTTTCCCTCGGGAACATGCACTTCTGAATTTAGGACATGCAGATTCTGTATTGCCTTGAAGATAGTTGGGGAGGAATCTGGCACGAAAACACAGCAAGCGGACCCCACTAACTTACCCCACCACGTTCAGCCAGGATGACATCTAATGCCACCCCGTTCTGAAGTGCTACTAACCTTATTGCTTTCTGTTCTAGGATCATATTATAGAGTATGTTAGTGGTCCGGTTGATGGTCCTCTCCAGTACTCTCGCTAGTCTCCTGATATCTTCAGAGTTCATTATTTGTCCCCAAAATGGCACAAAGGATTTAGCTACATCGCCCAGAACTTGTGCTGAAGTGTCACCATTCTCGTCCTGTCGTGGACGAGCCTTTGAAATTTCTACAGTACTGGCTATGAATACCCCGGGTAACAGAATCCCTAAATAACAAGTTCCCTGCCAATCCCTGGGTAACCATGGAAATGCTACATTACCGCAAACAAAGTAGACAGGTTTGCCTACAGACAAAGGTCTATCCTCACTAGTCAAATTCGCAACGTTGTCGCAACCTTTAAAGTCACCCATTGACTGAGTACCATTCCTTTGTATGCAGTAAGAAACAGAATCTGGGCTATGGTTGACAGTGTAAGAAGGAGGCGTGGCGTCCTTATTGCCTATAGGAGCCATTTTGAAAGAGATCAAAGATTGAAAAGGACGGGACAGTCTATCAGAAGGCCTAATAGAAGCAACATTAGGCTTACTCCTATTTGCAAAGAGTGAGCATCCCAAGGGAGTCAGAACATGTTTTTCAAACTGATTCAAATTAGTCCCATCGAAGTTCCCTGAGATGCTATCGTTCCATCGACCAAAGAATAGTGCTCTAAGAGAAGCATAGCATGCAGTTGTCAAAGGTAGAGGATGAATATACCAACCTAGCCCCTTATCCCCGTGTTGCGGTAAATGTGAACAGACCCAACAATTAGATTTGTTAAAGATGGCATGTGTAGCATTAATGATGAGTAATAGTGTATTATTATGATATCTCTGTCTGTGCTGAGAGTCTCTAGGAGATAGATTGTGCAGATGCACGAAAGGAGTAGAAACAGTAGGTACATTTTCAGTCGGCAACAAACTCTCAAGCGGATGTACTTCTTCTAGATAGCAGAAACCTAATACAATGACTGTTATAAAACCAATTAACATTGTCACAAGACAGCAGTACGTTTTCGGGGCCCAAACATTTAAATGTTCATTCCCGTAGCTGGTCACACAGTCTTTTCCCTTTTCCATACATGCGGGAGCGGTTGCAGGCATTGTATTCTTCAAACAAATGCACCAGTGTTATTAGCTTGCAACCTCCAGGCTGAGCGTCTTCTTAGTCCTTCCACAAACCCTAGCCAACAGAATCCCTTTACAAACAATTGATCGGGCCAAAAAGGCAAGCCCTTGATGACTTTTTCTTCTCTGAGCGCACAGCCGAACCGTGCAGTAGGTCTATTTCCTCGGACGCAGATCATACCTTGCGATCCCTGGTACTGATTGATCCATGAACAATGTGTCGTCACTTCCCACTGGAAGTGGTGAATGAGCGGAAGCAAGGTCAGAGGCACAATTGGGGATCGTTTCGGGGAACAAAATGGTTGGAGAGTGTGGAGATGAAATGGCTGTTTCCCCAGACCTCACAGGATCAGGGAGAGTTTCCGATGCACTCTTGATGCTAATTGCTGCTTCGGGATCGTTGGTTGGAGTACTGATGAGGGGTTCTGCTTCTTCTGTATCGTATGGCAATGGGTGTGGAATCTTCTTGGTGTGTGTCGCATGCATCCAATTCTTCCGGCCTGCCACCTGCACCACAGTCTGTGTGACCAGCAGGACTTGGAAGGGGCCCCGCCAACGAGGTGCGAGGCAAGAAGATCGCTCAAAAGATTTTACAAGAATCCAGTCCCCAGGTCGTATGCTGTTACCAGGGCCCTCATATCGTACAGGTAAAGCCTCTCGCACCTGGTGATAAATCAAATAAAAGTTTTTAGTCAACTGTCTACAGTAATCTGAAAGAAGTACATTTTCAACATTTCGCAAAGAACGACATTTCGGAATGTTCCAAATATTAGCTGGCCTCCCCATAACCACCTCAAAGGGAGAGAGCCCAGTCTTAGTTTGAGGGGTTGTTCGCATTGATAACAACACGATCGGTAAGGCGTCCGGCCATTTTAGTTTGGTGCCGGCACACGTTTTAGCGAGCTTGTTTTTGATAATGCCGTTGTGTCTTTCCACTAGTCCAGCACTCTGAGCGTGTCTAGCCGAATGGAACCGTTTATCGATCTGTAATCCCGCACATATCTGCAGAATTACAGCAGCGATAAAATGTGGACCATTGTCTGACCAGATGACTCTTGGCAGCCCGAATCTCAGGAAGTACTCCTTTAACATAGTCTTTGCAGTAGTTATGGCTGTAGCGTCTTTGACAGGAAAAGCCTCAACCCATTTGCTAAAAGCACAGATGACGACTAACACATACTTTAGATTATTGCAAAGTTCCTTCTCAATAAAATCAAAATGGATGACCTCAAAGGGGACAGAAGGTGGACCAAAATTACGCCCAGGAGTTGATGTGCCCTTTCCCACATTATGCTGCAAACAAATCATACATTCCTGGACAAAGCGTTCAGCTACTTTAGAGATTTTGTCATTAACTCATACTTTTTCCAACATTTTTGTGATTTTACGAGCACATATGTGAGTGGGACCATGAGCCATAACAACCATCATCATAATGTACACGTCGGGAAGCAGCCATTTTCCTTCAACTCTGTCCACCCAACACCCATCATCATCAAGTTTCCCCAAGCCCTCAGCCCATTTCTTAGACTCTTCTAACATGGCATCGGCTTGGATATCCCTTACGGAATCAATACCCTCATCCATAGTACAGGCATTTGTGGCTTCCCTTGAAGTATACATGTCTGAAGAGAGATCAGTGGCAGTCTGTTTGGCTATCTGATCAGCAAAAGCGTTCCCTTTTCCTACATCATCTACAATCTTCTGATGCGCTGCGCATTTTATGATAGCTAGCTGAGTAGGGAGTGCAAGCGCTGAGAGTAGCCGTACTATCAGGGAACCATGCAGGATTTTTGTACCATGTGAAGTCAAGAACCCTCTTTCTGACCAAAGTCTCCCAAAGTTGTGAACCACCCCAAAGGCATACTGACTGTCAGTGTATATATTCACTGTAAGCCCTTCGGAAAGTTCACAAGCTCGGGTCAATGCAATAATCTCTGCGTCCTGCGCGGAGTTATGCGTGATTCTCTTGGTTTCCATGACCATGCTCAATGTAGTGATTGTATAAGCAGCTGTGGATGTACCATCCAGAAGTTTGAAGCAGGAGCCATCGCAAAACAACTCCCCTTGTGGGTTGTCCAAAGGAGTATCTTTCAGATCAATTCTACCCTTGTCTCTTGTTCGGTAGTGTAAAGGCAGTCATGTGACTCTTTGTCATTGCAAGCAGAACCTTGCGGGAAAGGTAGGAGTTCAGCCGGATTAAGAACACAACACCTCTTAATTTGTATGTGTGGTGCAAACAAGATCAATTCATATCTTGTTAACCGTGCAGAAGTGAGGTGTTGCGTTTGAGTTCTGTTCAGTAGAACATCCACAGAGTGAGGTACCATTAGGTTTAAAGCATGACCTAGGACCATTCCCTCACTCTGTTTTACAGACGCAGCAGCAGCAGCGACAGCTCGCAAACATCTTGGCAAAGCGCATGCTACAGGATCAAGGGCGGAAGAAAAGTAGCCGCAAGGCCTATTCTTCCCTCCATGTTCCTGCGTTAATACAGCCAAAACAACACCATCACATTCATGCACAAACAACACAAAGGCCTTTTCTTAATTTGGTGTGCCCAAAACCAGTGCCTAGCATAATGCAGTCTTGAGCAAATCAAATGCACGCTGGTGTTCCACGGCAATGGCAAAGAAATGCCCTTCTTCGTCAGAGCCAACATCGGCTTAATAACTAGTGAAAAGGTGGGGATCCACTGCCTACAGTAAGAAGCCATTCCTATCAAGGCTCTAACTTCCTTCATTGTATTTGGGACAGACATGCGAGAAATGAGTTTTATCTGTTCAGGCGTCAACCTTCTTCCCTCCTAAATAGGTGACCTCCTGACAACAATATTGACATTTTTTAAGCAAAGCTTTATGTCCATGTTTAGCCAGGTGAATAAGTAACAACACAATGCCCTCCTTACAAGCGCTCTCTGAGTCAGCAGCTAAAAGCAAGTCATCAACATATTGAAGCAGTGTACAAGTAGAGGGCAACTCGAGGGTGTCGAGCTGCTCTTTCAAAGCCCTACTATAGATATATGATATGATATGATATGATATGGCATTTGTAACGCGCCTATACACAAGTGTTTCAAGGCGCGACGAGGCAGGGAGGGGGCAACAGGGGGAGGACGGACAACGATCCTACTAGGCCAGGTGTCATTCAGACCGCGCAAGTGCAGGGGTAGGGCGAAGGGAAAAGTGCAGTACAAGGTAAGTAGAATAGAAATAAATAGATAAATAAATAAATAAATAGGGCCAGCTGGTAGCAAGTGCAAGGTAAGTGCAGACAAGTGCTGGGAAGGGGGGCCGGAGGGATACAGAGAACAGTCCCACAGTGCAGGGGTTGCCAGGGAGGCAGTGCAAGTGGAGAGTGGCTGGGCCCAGGACCGAGGTCGGTGAGAGTGGCCGCGTTTCAGATTCAGTGCAGAATTTTGTGAAGAATTAGCAGGGGAGAGGGAGAGAGAAAGCAGAAGCAAAGAGGAAGGTTTTGAGGTGCTTCCGGAAACCGGAGATGGTTCTCCTCAAGTTTCAGGGAGGCAGGAAGGCTGTGCCAGAGGGAGGCTCCTGCCGCGGAGAGAGATCTACCCCCAGCTCGTTGCTTCGAGAAGCGGCTGACCCTGAGGGAGTTGGAGACGGATGAGCGAAGGGCTCGGGAAGGAAGATATTTAGGAAGAGAGAGTTGCAGATATTTAGACCCCAGGCCCCAGAAGGCCTTGTGGACAATGCAGAGGGTTTTGAACTTAATCCTCGCAGCCACTGGGAGCCAGTGTAGAGATTTCAGTCCTGGAGAGATACGGTCCCTGGGCTTGAGGCCAAGGACAAGTCTCGCAGTTCTGTTCTGGATGAGTTGCAGAGGGCGGAGAGTGGAGGCAGGCAGATGCTAAGACTTTCTGTGTAACCTTGCGGTGGATGGGTGAAGGTAAACGAGCGTCCCCCTAAGGTGAACTTGAACAGGTATCTACTGTCCTTATGTATAGGAATACTAAAGAAAGCGTTCTTTAGATCCACAACACTAAAGTAAGTAGCTGAAGCCGGGATTATAGTTAATATCGTCTTCACATCAGGCACAATTGGAAATTGTGGAGCGACGATCTTATTGATGGCATGCAGATCAATTATAAAACGAAAAGGAATTGCATTATCGCCTTTTTTGTACGCAGGCAAAATCGGGCTATTGCACAAACTACCTGTATTTTCCTCAATCATCCCTCGATGCACAAAATCGGAGACTATGCATTTCAAAGCTTGCTCACCATCAACCGAGATCTTATACTGTGGAATACGTTGCAGTTTTACTCCATGTTTCAAGACAATTTTAACAGGTTCAATTTGAAAAACACTGACATCATTATCATCAATAGCCCATAAACACTCCGGAACATCACTAAATTCCGGTGGCAAAAGTCTAGTCAATAATTGAGAAGCAGAAAGTTGCTGTGGTGAAATCGTCAAACGCACTCCATCAGAAGAACAATGAATTACTGCATTTAATTCCTTCAACAGATTCAACCCCAACAAATTCTCTCCACAATTAGAAGTCAAAAGCAATGGACAATGGTCCATAAACAGACCCAAAGAAATAGGTACCGGCGAAGAAACCGGATAGACAACTGGTGTACCAGAGAACCCTACTGAAACGTTAGTTTGCCCTGACAGTGGAATGTTTGGAACCCGAGAATGATCAATGGAACACTTCTGTGCCCCTGTATCTATCAAGAATAGATGTTTCCTATTTCCCACT
Source organism: Ambystoma mexicanum (assembly GCF_040938575.1). Classification (NCBI taxonomy): domain Eukaryota; kingdom Metazoa; phylum Chordata; class Amphibia; order Caudata; family Ambystomatidae; genus Ambystoma; species Ambystoma mexicanum. The sequence goes on from NC_090938.1 coordinate 845,492,464, forward strand.
ATCATTTCAACGTAGGGACCTTTCTGATTAACGGGAATAGGCGTTGTTCCAAACCATGCTTCGGGCAATCCTAGCGAAACAGAATGTCGGCGAAAGGAAGTTCTTCAGAGAGGTAAGCGGCAGAAGGATGATCAAAAATGTTTCTAGTATCCACACCTGATGCCTGATTGTCCTGTGAAAAAGGTTGCTGTGAATCCTGTGAAAACTGACCTCTACCAGGGCCCCCTAGACCCGGGCGACTTTTGGATCGTCTACCCATATTCCAAGATGTGTTATATGACCTCTGTCGGAGGATCGGGCATTGTGCATGCCAATGACCCTCTTGTCTACAATAAGCACACTGGTTAATGTTTACAGGTCCCAAGGGCGCCTTACCCTGTGGAACATAGTAACCTCTAAATTGTGAATTACCCCCTCTAGGGCCTCTAACAATTTGCTGTAATAGTACTTTGGTCTTCAAATCACCTTTCCTCTTTTCAACTCTTTCCTTTTCATGATTGACACGATTCTCGTAGTACTGAGCCATGTGAAGTACTTCTGATTGAGATTTCGCTTGCCAAGTGCTCTCGGAGGACATAATTTGCGACTGGATGTCAGGCAGCAATCCACGCACAAATTTGTCTATGAATAATCTTTTCCCAGACTCTGTGCCTAAGTCTTGTCCACTGAAATCTGAAAATACCTGTTCGAAACCATTAAAGAACTCGGTAGCACCCTCAGACTTCCCTTGGACACAGGCAGTAAGCTTGTCACAAATAATTCTCTTTTCGGGAATTATAGTTTTCAGTTTCGCAACTATTCTGTCAGGTAAAGTTAGTATCATCTGAGGAGGTCTTTCGCCAGCTGGCCTTTCTCCATCGAGTCTAACTATGTTAGTCCATGTTTCTCCTAGCCCTGGTACATCGTCTATAGTTCTAACCTGTTTCCACAAACCTACAGGCAGGAGTACAGGAAATAACAGGTCAATATCACTTAGAGTGCATACTTATGATTGCAAAACAGACTCTATTTGTAGAACCCTGTCGGATTCTTCCTAATTTCGGGAATAGATTGTCTAATGGTGTTCACTTCCTGTCTCGAGAACGGGACATGAACAAACTCTGACACATAATGTGCAGGGATTTCCTGAGCTGCTGTACCCACTGCAACATTAGCGTGAATCTCAACTTTTGGGACAAATGTCGGAGGAACCTCTCTCATAGGCAACTGAGAAGTAGGCAACTCCGAACGCTTACTAAGCAACAGAGCCAAATCGAGCGCTAAAGCAGCCAAAGAAGTGTCAAACGAAAAAGCTCTATTGTAAATACCCAATAACTCTGCGGGACAACAAATCTTTCTTTTTACACACTCATCCTGTAGGTATTCTACCATTACCTGTATCACTTTCCTCTGCAATTCCGGCGTATACTGACTATACGTGTCATATACTTCAACGGGAGTTACCGTCATGTCTGAGATCCACCTAATTGCCTCTTTCGTGCAAATCCGTGTTTCCTCATTTATCGATTTACGACAAGGAAGGAACCGTTTCTGTACAAACATGACGTCCAAACTATCTCCATCTTCATCTTCATTCCGTAACCTTTCCAACTCCTTTCTATACTCAAGTACCCTCTCGACATGCTCTTGTACTTTCTCCGCAGTGTCCCTAGAGAACGCTAAAGTGTTCAGATCCCTCAACCCTTGTGTGAGATCTGTATCGTTTAACCTGTCCCACATTACACACAAGTGAATCCCTAATCCTTCAATAAAAACGTTTTTCTCAGGAAAATTGTCCATATTAGAGAGTGTGGCAAAAACATTAGCTTGATCACCCTTCTCCATGCAATGCCTAGCCCATGCAGTTAACTCACGTTTCTTTTCTGGAGATACAGTATTACGAGTGACGACCCTCGATCCCGCTCCCCGATCTACTACAAACGGTGTAGAACCACTTGGAAGAGGGAGAGTAGGCACATTTTGAACATCTGGGAACGGCGGTGCTATTACGGGTACAGCAGGCAAAGGTGGAGGAGCAGGTGGAGGAGCAGCGACTGGAGGAAGAGGAGCAGCAGGAGGAACGATATGAGCACCAGGAGGAGCAGGCGGAGGAATAACAGCAGGAAGAGGCAAACCAGCAGGAAGAGGAACATATGGAGGTGGCGCAGTGGCACCAGGCCTTAGTTCATTTAACAATTTATCAATAAGTTCGTCAGAAACATGAAAGTCTTTAGAAGGATAGATTTTCTGGATACCAAGTGAAAAAGCCCTATCCATATTCCTAGCTCTTTCAGACTGTTTATCTTGGTCATATAACAACGCCTTTTCGGCGTTCGTTTTATGGCGGCGCGCATGTTTTTCTCTACTCTTAAGGTGCTCTAAAGCTTCTTTCTTCCAATTCTGTAATACATCAAATGCTGCAGGTCTAGCCTTTTTCTTCAATATTATGGATTCTAAGTACTCAATACAAGGGATTTCAAAACTACCATTGATTGGCCACTGAAGTTCGGAAGCATGTCTAGTTTGTCTTTGCCAAATATCATTAAACACTATACTACCTTACAGTACTTAGTACACGTCGGCGACCCCTCCATTGGCGCCGGTCAGCCAAATTCCAAAGATTGTCTGTCACTGCCGAATAACGCCCTGAAGCAGACACACAATTTCCCAGGCATATCAGATTACTGGTGTTACCTGGTCAATAATTGTACTTGCAAGTACAATAACCCAAAACAAATTATCAGGATACTTAAGAATCGGGCCACGACTCGACTGATCAATCCTAAGGGGATCCGATCGGATTTCAAAATGTTCTAACAAACATAGGACCCTCGTGTTTGGTGATTTTGGCAAATCTGCCCGCTTCGATATGTGGACCCTCGTCAAGATGCCGACTCGGGCCGCATGCTCACCGTCCAGGGATCGGGCCGTGTAGCGCTGCTGAGGTGTCGCTCCTCATTCAGGAAAGGGGACCCCTTTACACCGTCCGATCCCGGTCCGATAGCCTCGCCAACCTTCAACGAGCTGGCATCAATCTTGAGGGTCCCTATTCGGGCGCCATCTGTGAAAGCAAAAAGAGAATATCGAGGCTGAGTACCCCAAAAGGAAATATACCCACACAAGCTTACAAAGATACACAGATCTTTATTCTACAACTGAACAGTTTTCAAAGGACAAAGCAACAGATAGCTATCAGGCCCTCAGTACAACACAGCAAATACCAGCCCTGTTCGGTGTGTAAAGTGAGTGGGACTGTACATCAGAATGTTTGTGCCTTATATACGGTTCTCTACATGATGTCCAGCCCATTTGCAGGTTAACCATTTCTCGGGCTAGGGGTTCATGCCGAGTTTGTTCCGAATTTATGCATCTATACATTTATGGATTATCCTTAATAAATACTCCAATAGGTTACAATAGCAACAGTGTGTCTTCGGATTCTACATTAAGCCTTCGTACATATTCTTATACAATGTAGTCAAACAAGAGTGCACGTTTAGCATTCAAACAGTATTGTACTTAATATATGTTCATGGATTAGCATCATTGGCACAAGTAATCCTCTATCCACAGGTCAACGAAGGACAAGGTCTCAGTACATGACCCTAACATTTTGCCTGCGGGCAGTTTAAGCATTAACTCGTGTACAGAGGTCAAGACGGCCATGTTACAAGCAGAACAACACTGTCCACCATCTTAGAACACAGGGTGACTTTGAAGTGAGAATCAAAATGGCGGTTTAATCGATCTAAAAGTCAGAACCTTGCAACGTGGATTTCTCCGCAGAGCGACTGGGCTTAGGCCAATATATACAATAAAGGAGGCACCATATGATGTCCCGTTCAACAAACCCTCCTTTTGGCCTAAGCCAAGCACTAAACTACTTCTAGTCACTCTACGAATAACTCCACGTCTCAACGTCCATATACCCTGAATCACTATCGGAAATATCAATTGCCATAAAATCAGTTACTAGAATTTCTTTCAGCACGTATTCATTGGAGTTCTTGTCTGGGGCGTATACCTTGCCTCCTAATGTACCCATCGCCTGTGCGCAATATCCTCCTAACATCGAACACATACCAGGAAGACATTGTATACAACAACAAAGAAACAGCATAATTCCTAAAATGATCAGCAAGACCGAAAGTAGCTTCCAACCCCAAGATCACAAGAAGTCCCAGAACCAAGCACTAAGATCCAGGTTTCCCTCGGGAACATGCACTTCTGAACTTAGGACATGCAGATTCTGTATTGCCTTGAAGATAGTTGGGGAGGAATCTGGCACGAAAACACAGCAAGCAGACCCCACTAACTTACATACCCCACCACGTTCAGCCAGGATGACATCTAATGCCACCCCGTTCTGAAGTGCTACTAACCTTATTGCTTTCTGTTCTAGGATCATATTATAGAGTATGTTAGTGGTCCGGTTGATGGTCCTCTCCAGTACTCTCGCTAGTCTCCTGATATCTTCAGAGTTCATTATTTGTCCCCAAAATGGCACAAAGGATTTAGCTACATCGCCCAGAACTTGTGCTGAAGTGTCACCATTCTCGTCCTGTCGTGGACGAGCCTTTGAAATTTCTACAGTACTGGCTATGAATACCCCGGGTAACAGAATCCCTAAATAACAAGTTCCCTGCCAATCCCTGGGTAACCATGGAAATGCTACATTACCACAAACAAAGTAGACAGGTTTGCCTAAATACAAAGGTCTATCCTCACTAGTCAAATTCGCAACGTTGGCGCAACCTTTACAATCACCCATTGACTGAGTACCATTCCTTTGTATGCAGAAAGAAACAGAATCTGGGCTATGGTTGACAGTGTAAGAAGGAGGCGTGGCGTCCTTATTGCCTATAGGAGCCATTTTGAAAGAGATCAAAGATTGAAAAGGACGGGACAGTCTATCAGAAGGCCTAATAGAAGCAACATTAGGCTTACTCCTATTTGCAAAGAGCGAGCATCCCAAGGGAGTCAGAACATGTTTTTCAAACTGATTCAAATTAGTCCCATCGAAGTTCCCTGAGATGCTATCGTTCCATCGACCAAAGAATAGTGCTCTAAGAGAAGCCTAGCATGCAGTTGTCAAAGGTATAGGATGAATATACCAACCTAGCCCCTTATCCCCGTGTTGCGGTAAATGTGAACAGACCCAACAATTAGATTTGTTAAAGATGGCATGTGTAGCATTCATGATGACTAATAGTGTATTATTATGATATCTCTGTCTGTGCTGAGAGTCTCTAGGAGATAGAGTGTGCAGATGCACGAAAGGAGTAGAAACAGTAGGTACATTTTCAGTCGGCAACAAACTCTCAAGCGGATGTACTTCTTCTAGATACCAGAAACCTAATACAATGACTGTTATAAAACCAATTAACATTGTAACAAGACAGCAGTACGTTTTCGGGGCCCAAACATTTAAATGTTCATTTCCGTAGCTGGTCACACAGTCTTTTCCCTTTTCCATACATGCGGGAGCGGTTGCAGGCATTGTATTCTTCAAACAAACGCACCAGTGTTATTAGCTGGCAACCTCCAAGCTGAGCGTCTTCTTAGTCCTTCCACAAACCCTAGCCAACAGAATCCCTTACAAACAATTGATCGGGCCAAAAAGGCAAGCCCTTGATGACTTTTTCTTCTCTGAGCGCACAGCCGAACCGTGCAGTAGGTCTATTTTCTCGGACGCAGATCGTACCTTGCGATCCCTGGCACTGATTGATCCGTGAACAATGTGTCGTCACTTCCCACTGGAAGTGGTGAATGAGCGAAAGCAAGGTCAGAGGCACAATTGGGGATCCTTTCCGGGAACAAAATGGTTGGAGAGTGTGGAGATGAAATGGCTGTTTCCCCAGACCTCACAGGATCAGGGAGAGTTTCCGATGCACTCTTGATGCTAATTGCTGCTTCGGGATCATTGGTTGCAGTACTGATGAGGGGTTCTGCTTCTTCTGTATCGTATGGCACTGGGTGTGGAATCTTCTTGGTGTGTGTCGCATGAATCCAATTCTTCCGGCCTACCACCTGCACCACAGTCTGTGTGACCAGCAGGACTTGGAAGGGGCCCCGCCAACGAGGTGCGAGGCAAGAAGATCGCTCAAAGGATTTTACAAGAATCCAGTCCCCAGGTCGTATGCTGTGACCAGGGCCCTCATATTGTACAGGTAAAGCCTCTCGCACCTTGTGATAAATCAAATAAAATGTTTAGTCAACTGTCTACAGTAATCTGAAAGAAGTACATTTTCAACATTTCACAAAGAACGACATTTCGGAATGTTCCAAATATTAGATGGCCTTTCCATAACCACCTCAAAGGGAGAGAGCCCAGTCTTAGTTTGAGGGGTTATTCGCATTGATAACAACACGATCGGTAAGGCGTCCGGCCATTTTAGTTTGGTTCCGGCACACGTCTTAGCGAGCTTGTTTTTGATGATGCCGTTGTGTCTTTCCGCTAGTCCAGCACTCTGAGCGTGTCTAGCCGAATGGAACCGTTTATCGATCTATAATCCCGCACATATCTGCAGAATTACAGCAGCGATAAAATGTGGACCATTGTCCGACCAGATGACTCTTGGCAGCCCGAATCTCAGGAAGTACTCCTTTAACATAGTCTTTGCAGTAGTTATGGCTGTAGCGTCTTTGACAGGAAAAGCCTCAACCCATTTGCTAAAACCACAGATGACGACTAACACATACTTTAGATTATTGCAACGTTCCATCTCAATAAAATCAAAATGGATGACTTCAAAGGGGATCGAAGGTGGACCAAAATTACCCCCAGGAGTTGATGTGCCCTTTCCCACATTGTGCTGCAAACAAATCATACATTCCTGGACAAAGCGTTCAGCTACTTTAGAGATTTTGTCATTTACTCATACTTTTTCCAACATTTTTGTGATTTTACGAGCACATATGTGAGTGGGACCATGAGCCATAACAACCATCATCATAATGTACACGTCGGGAAGCAGCCATTTTCCTTCAACTCTGTCCACCCAACACCCATCATCATCAAGTTTCCCCAAGCCCTCAGCCCATTTCTTAGACTCTTCAACATGGCATCGGCTTGGATATCCCTTACGGAATCAATACCCTCATCCATAGTACAGGCATTTGTGGCCTCCCTTGAAGTATACATGTCTGAAGAGAGATCAGTGGCAGTCTGTTTGGCTATCTGTTCAGCAAAAGTGTTCCCTTTTCCTACATCATCTACAATCTTCTGATGCGCTGCGCATTTTATGATAGCTAGCTGAGTAGGGTGTGCAAGCGCTGAGAGTAGCCGTACTGTCAGGGAACCATGCAGGATTTTTGTACCATGTGAAGTCAAGAACCCTCTTTCTGACCAAAGTCTCCCAAAGTTGTGAACCACCCCAAAGGCATACTGACTGTCAGTGTATATATTCACTGTAAGCCCTTCGGGTCAATGCAATAATCTCTGCGTCCTGCGCGGAGGTATGCGTGATTCTCTTGTTTTCCATGACCATGCTCAATGTAGTGATTGTATAAGCAGCTGTGGATGTACCATCCAGAAGTTTGAAGCAGGAGCCATCGCACAACAACTCCCCTTGTGGGTTGTCCAAAGGAGTATCTTTCAGATCAATTCTACCCTTGTCTCTTGTTCGGTAGTGTAAAGGCAGTCATGTGACTCTTCGTCACTGCAAGCAGTACCTTGCGGGAAAGGTAGGAGTTCAGCCGGATTAAGAACACAACACCTCTTAATTTGTATGTCTGGTGCAAACAAGATCAATTCATATCTTGTTACCCATGCGGAAGTGAGGTGTTGCGTTTGAGTTCTGTTCAGTAGAACATCCACAGAGTGAGGTACCATTAGGTTTAAAGCATGGCCTAGGACCATTCCCTCACTCTGTTTTACAGACGCAGCAGCAGCAGCGACAGCTCGCAAACATCTTGGCAAAGCGCATGCTACAGGATCAAGGGCGGAAGAAAGGTAGCCGCACGGCCTATTCTTCCCTCCATGTTCCTGCGTTAACACAGCCAAAGCACATCCATCACATTCATGCACAAACAACACAAAGGCCTTTTCTTAATTTGGTGTGCCCAAAACCGGTGCCTAGCATAATGCAGTCTTGAGCAAATCAAATGCACGCTGGTGCTCCATGTTCCACGGCAATGGCAAGAAATGCCCTTCTTCATCAGAGCCAACATCGGCTTAATAACTAGTGAAAAGGTGGGGATCCACTGCCTACAGTAAGAAGCCATTCCTATCAAGGCTCTAACTTCCTTCTGCGTATTTGGGACAGACATGCTAGAAATTAGTTTTATCCGTTCAGGCGTCAACCTTCGTCCCTCCTTTGACAGGAGATAGTCTAGATAGGTGACCTCCTGACAACAATATTGACATTTTTTAAGCAAAGCTTTATGTCCATGTTTAGCCAGGTGAATAAGTAACAACACAGTGCCCTCCTTACAAGCGCTCTCTGAGTCAGCAGCTAAAAGCAAGTCATCAACATATTGAAGCAGTGTACAAGTAGAGGGCAACTCGAGGGTGTCGAGCTGCTCTTTCAAAGCCCTACTATAGATGCTAAGACTTTCTGTATAACCTAGCGGTGCATGGGTGAAGGTAAACGAGCGTCCCCGTAAGGTGAACGTGAACAGGTATCTACTGTCCTTATGTATAGGAATACTAAAGAAAGCGTTCTTTAGATCCACAACACTGAAGTAAGTAGCTGAAGCCGGGATCATAGTTAATATCGTCGTCACATCAGGCACAATTGGAAATTGTGGAGCGACGATCTTATTGATGGCACGCAGATCAATTATGAAACGAAAAGGAATTGCATTATCGCCTTTTTTGTACACGGGCAAAATCGGGCTATTGCACAAACTACCTGTATTTTCCTCAATCATCCCTCGATGCACAAAATCGGAGACTATGCATTTCAAAGCTTGCTCACCATCAACCGAGATCTTATACTGTGGAATACGTTGCAGTTTTACTCCATGTTTCAAGACAATTTTAACAGGTTCAATTTGAAAAACACTGACATCATTATCATCAATAGCCCATAAACACTCCGGAACATCACTAAATTCCGGCGGCAAAAGTCTATTCAAGAATTGAGAAACAGAAAGTTGCTGTGGTGAAATCGTCAAACGCACTCCATCAGAAGAACAATGAATTACCGCATTTAATTCCTTCAACAGATTCAACCCCAACAAATTCTCTCCACAATTAGAAGTCAAAAGCAATGGACAATGGTCCATAAACGGACCCAAAGAAATAGGTACCGGCGAAGAAACCGGACAGACAACTGGTGTACCAGAGATCCCTACAGAAACGTTAGTTTGCCCTGACAGTGGAATGTTTGGAACCCGAGAATGATCAATGGAACACTTCTGTGCCCCTGTATCTATCAAGAATAGATGTTTCCTATTTCCCACTATCATTTCAATGTAGGGACCTTTCTGATTAACGGGAATAGGCGTTGTTCCAAACCATACTTCGGGCAATCCTAGCGAAACAGAATGTCGGCGAAAGGAAGTTCCTCAGAGAGGTAAGCGGCAGAAGGATGATCAAAAATGTTTCTAGTATCCACACCTGATGCCTGATTGTCCTGTGAAAAAGGTTGCTGTGAATCCTGTGAAAACTGACCTCTACCAGGGCCCCCTAGACCCGGGCGACTTTTGGATCGTCTACCCATATTCCCAAATGTGTTATATGACCTCTGTCGGAGGATCGGGCATTGTGCATGCCAATGACCCTCTTGTCTACAATAAGCACACTGGTTAATGTTTACAGGTCCCAAGGGCGCCTTAACCTGTGGAACATAGTAACCTCTAAATTGTGGATTACCCCCTCTAGGGCCTCTAACAATTTGCTGTAATAGTACTTTTGTCTTCAAATCACCTTTCCTCTTTTCAACTCTTTCCTTTTCATGATTGACACGATTCTCGTAGTACTGAGCCATGTGCAGTACTTCTGATTGAGATTTCGCTTGCCAAGTGCTCTCGGAGGACATAATTTGCGACTGGATGTCAGGCAGCAATCCACGCACAAATTTGTCTATGAATAATCTTTTCCCAGACTCTGTGCCTAAGTCTTGTCCACTGAAATCTGAAAATACCTGTTCGAACCCATTAAAGAACTCGGTAGCACCCTCAGACTTCCCTTGGACACAGGCAGTAAGCTTGTCACACATAATTCTCTTTTCGGGAATTATAGTTTTCAGTTTCGCAACTATTCTGTCAGGTACAGTTAGTATTATCTGAGGCGGTCTTTCGCCAGCTGGCCTTTCTCCATCGAGTCTAACTATGTTAGTCCATGTATTTCCTAGCCCTGGTACATCGTCTATAGTTCTAACCTGTTTCCACAAATCTACAGGCAGGAGTACAGGAAATTACAGGTCAATATCACTTAGAGTGTATACTGATGATTGCAAAACAGACTCTATTTATTTGTAGAACCCTGTCGGATTCTTCCTAATTTCGTGAATAGATTGTCTAATGGTGTTCACTTCCTGTCTCGAGAACGGGACATGAACAAACTCTGACACATAATGTGCAGGGATTTCCTGAGCTGCTGTACCCACTGCAACATTAGCGTGAATCTCAACTTTTGGGACAAATGTCGGAGGAACCTCTCTCATAGGCAACTGAGAAGTAGGCAACTCCGAACGCTTACTAAGCAACAGAGCCAAATCGAGCGCTAAAGCAGCCAAAGAAGTGTCAAACGAAAAAGCTCTATTGTAAATACCCAATAACTCTGCGGGACAACAAATCTTTCTTTTTACACACTCATCCTGTAGGTATTCTACCATTTCCTGTATCACTTTCCTCTGCATTTCTGGCGTTTACTGACTATACGTGTCATATACTTCAACGGGAGTTACCGTCATGTCTGAGATCCACCTAATTGCGTCTTTCGTGCAAATCCGTGCTTCCTCATTTATCGATTTACGACAAGGAAGGAACCGTTTCTGTACAAACATGACGTCCAAACTATCTCCATCTTCATCTTCATTCCGTAACCTTTCCAATTCCTTTCTGTACTCAAGTACCCTCTCGACATGCTCTTGTACTTTCTCCGCAGTGTCCCTAGAGAACGCTAAAGTGTTCAGATCCCTCAACCGTTGTGGGAGATCTGTATCGTTTAACCTGTCCCACATTACACACAAGTGAATCCCTAATCCTTCAATAAAAAATTTTTTCTCAGGAAAATTGTCCATATTAGAGAGTGTGGCAAAAACATTAGCTTGATCACCCTTCTCCATGCAATGCCTAGCCCATGCAGTTAACTCACGTTTCTTTTCTGGAGATACAGTATTACGAGTGACAACCCGCGATCCCGCTCCCCGATCTACTACAAGCGGTGTAGAACCACTTGGAAGAGGGAGAGTAGGCACAAATTTTAACATCTGGGAACGGATGTGCTATTACGGGTACAGCAGGCAAAGGTGGAGGAGCAGGTGGAGGAGCAGCGACTGGAGGAAGAGGAGCAGCAGGAGGAATGATATGAGCACCAGGAGGAGCAGGCGGAGGAATAACAGCAGGAAGAGGCAAACCAGCAGGAAGAGGAACATATGGAGGTGGCGCAGTGGCACCAGGCCTTCGTTCATTTAACAATTTATCAACAAGTTTGTCAGAAGCATGAAAGTCTTTAGATGGATGGATTTTCTGGATACCAAGTGAAAAAGCCCTATCCATATTCCTAGCTGATTCAGACTGTTTATCTTGGTCATATAACAACGCCTTTTCGGCGTTCGTCTTATGGCGGCGCGCATGTTTTTCTCTACTCTTAAGCTGCTGTAAAGCTTCTTTCTTCCAATCTGTAATACATCAAATGCTGCAGGTCTAGCCTTTTTCTTCAATATTATGGATTCTAAGTACTCAATACAAGGGATTTCAAAACTACCATTGATTGGCCACTGAGGTTCGGAAGCATGTCTAGTTTGTCTTTGCCAAATATCATTAAACACTATACTACCTTACAGTACTTAGTACACGTTGGCGACCCCTCCATTGGCGCCTGTCAGCCAAATCCCAAAGATTGTCTGTCACTGCGGAATAACGCCCTGAAGCAGGCACACAATTTCCCAGGCATATCAGATTACTGGTGTTACCTGGTCAATAATTGTACTTGCAAGTACAAAAACCCAAAACAAATTATAAGGATACTTAAGAATCGGGTCACGAATCACCTGATCAATCCTAAGGAGAGCCGATCGGATTTCAAAATGTTCTAACAAACATAGGACCCTCGTGTTTGGTGATTTTGGCAAATCTGCCCGCTTCGATATGTGGACCCTCGTCAAGATGCCGACTCGGACCGCATGCTCACCGTCCAGGGATCGGGCCGTGTAGCGCTGCTGAGGTGTCGCTCCTCATTCAGGAAAGGGGACCCCTTTACACCGTCCGATCCCGGTCCGATAGCCTCGTCAACCTTCAACGAGCTGGCATCAATCTTGAGGGTCCCTATTCGGGCGCCATCTGTGAAAGCAAAAAGAGAATATCGAGGCTGAGTACCCCAAAAGGAAATATACCCACACGGGCTTACAAAGATACACAGATCTTTATTCTACAACTGAACAGTTTTCAAAGGACAAAGCAGGCCCTCAGTACAACACAGGAAATACCAGCCCTGTTCGGTGCGTGAAGTGAGTGGGACTGTACATCAGAATGTTCGTGCCTTATATACGGTTCTCTACATGATGTCCAGCCCATTTGCAGGTTAACCATTTCTCGGGCTTGGGGTTCATGCCGAGTTTGTTCCTAATTTATGCATCTATACATTTATGGATTATCCTTAATACATACTCCAATAGGTTACAATAGCAACAGTGTGTCTTCGGATTCTACATTAAGCCTTTGTACATATTCTTATACAATGTAATCAAACAAGAGTGCACGTTTAGCATTCAAACAGTATTGTACTTAATGTATGTTCATGGATTAGTATCATTGGCACAAGTAATCCTCTATCCACAGCTCAACGAAGGACAAGGTCTCAGTACATGACCCTAACATTTTGCCTGCGGGCAGTTTAAGCATTAACTCGTGTACAGAGGTCAAGACGGCCATGTTACAAGCAGAACAACACTGTCCACCATCTTAGAACACAGGGTGACTTTGGAGTGAGAATCAAAATGGCGGATTAATCCTAAAATGGCGGTTTAATCCATCTAAAAGTCAGAACCTTGCAACGCGGATTTCTCCGCAGAGTGACTGGGCTTAGACCAATATATACAATAAAGGAGGCACAATATGATGTCCCATTCGACAAACCCTCCTTTTGGCCTAAGCCAAGCGCTAAACTACTTCTAGTCACTCTACGAATAACTCCACGTCTCAACGTCCATATACCCTGAATCACTATCGGAAATATCAATTGCCATAAGATCAGTTACTAGGATTTCTTTCAGCACGTATTCATTGGAGTTCTTGTCTGGGGCGTATACCTTGCCTCCTAATGTACCCATCGCCTGTGCGCAATATCCTCCTAACATCGAACACATACCAGGAAGACATTGTATACAACAACAAAGAAACAGCATAATTCCTAAAATGATCAGCAAGACCGAAAGTAGCTTCCGACCCCAAGATCGCAAGAAGTCCCAGAACCAAGCGCTAAGATCCAGGTTTCCCTCGGGAACATGCACTTCTGAATTTAGGACATGCAGATTCTGCATTGCCTTGAAGATAGTTGTGGAAGAATCTGGCACGAAAACACAGCAAGCGGACCCCACTAATTTACATACCCCACCATGTTCAGCCAGGATGACATCTAATGACACCCCGTTCTGAAGTGCTACTAACCTTATTGCTTTCTGTTCTAGGATCATATTATAGAGTATGTTAGTGGGCCGGTTGATGGTCCTCTCCAGTACTCTCACTAGTCTCCTGATATCTTCAGAGTTCATTATTTGTCCCCAAAATGGCACAAAGGATTTAGCTATATCGCCCAGAACTTATGCTGAAGTGTCACCATTCTCGTCCTGTCATGGACGAGCCTTTGAAATTTCTACAGTACTGGCTATGAATACCCCGCTTAACAGAATCCCTAAATAACAAGTTCCATGCCAATCCCTGGGTAACCACGGAAATGCTACATTACCGCAAACAAAGTAGACAGGTTTGCCTACATACAAAGGTCTCTCCTCACTAGTCAAATTTGCAATGTTGGCGCAACCTTTACAATCACCCATTGACTGAGTACCATTCCTTTGTATGCAGAAAGAAACAGAATCTGGGCTATGGTTGACAGTGTAAGAAGGAGGCGTGGCGTCCTTATTGCCTATAGGAGCCATTTTGAAAGAGATCAAAGATTGAAAAGGACGGGACAGTCTATCAGAAGGCCTAATAGAAGCAACATTAGGCTTACTCCTATTTGCAAAGAGCGAGCATCCCAAGGGAGTCAGAACATGTTTTTCAAACTGATTCAAATTAGTCCCATCGAAGTTCCCTGAGATGCTATCGTTCCATCAACCAAAGAATAGTGCTCTAAGAGAAGCATAGCATGCAGTTGTCAAAGGTATAGGATGAATATACCAACCTAGCCCCTTATCCCCGTGTTGCGGTAAATGTGAACAGACCCAACAATTAGATTTGTTAAAGATGGCATGTGTAGCATTCATGATGAGTAATAGTGTATTATTATGATATCTCTGTCTGTGCTGAGAGTCTCTAGGAGATAGAGTGTGCAGATGCGCGAAAGGAGTAGAAACAGTAGGTACATTTTCAGTCGGCAACAAACTCTCAAGCGGATGTACTTCTTCTAGATACCAGAAACCTAATACAATGGGCCTCATTACGACCCAGGCGGTAAGGGGTTTACGGCAGCGTTAACAGCGCCGACCCTTACCGCCTGATTACGAGGTCCCCTAGCGCCATGGTGCTTTTAACACCTGCTTTTAGCAGGTGTTAAAATCCATGGCGCTAAGGGACCATGGAGTTAATTACGCCACCGTAATTTACGGTGGCGTAATTAACGCCTTCCCCACTCCCATTATGCCCTATGGGGCAAAAATGGGAATGGGGAAGGGTAAATGGGGATTGGGGACTTACCGCCCCGCCAAGGTCGGAATAGGGCGGTAAATCCGCCAACCACCATGGCGTAAACATAGTTTACGCCATGGTGGTAAAGTCACGGCCCAGGCGGTAACTTACTGCCTGGGTCGTAATGAGGCCCAATGACTGTTATAAAACCAAATAATATTGTCACAAGACAGCAGTACATTTTAGGGGCCCAAACATTTAAATGTTCATTTCCGTAGCTGGTCACACAGTCTTTTCCTGTTTCCATACATGCGGGAGCGGTTGCAGGCATTGTATTCTTCAAACAAACGCACCAGTGTTATTAGCTGGCAACCTCCAGGCTGAGCGTCTTCTTAGTCCTTCCACAAACCCTAGCCAACAGAATCCCTTTACAAACAATTGATCGGGCCAAAAAGGCAAGCCCTTGATGACTTTTTCTTCTCTGAGCGCACAGCCGAACCGTGCAGTAGGTCTATTTCCTCGGACGCAGATCGTACCTTGCGATCCCTGGCACTGATTGATCCGTGAACAATGTGTCGTCACTTCCCACTGGAAGTGGTGAATGAGCGAAAGCAAGGTCAGAGGCACAATTGGGGATCGTTTCCGGGAACAAAATGGTTGGAGAGTGTGGAGATGAAATGGCTGTTTCCCCAGACCTCACAGGATCAGGGAGAGTTTCCGATGCAGTCTTGATGCTAATTGCTGCTTCGGGATCGTTGGTTGCAGTACTGATGAGGGGTTCTGCTTCTTCTGTATCGTATGGCACTGGGTGTGGAATCTTCTTGGTGTGTGTCGCATGAATCCAATTCTTCTGGCCTGCCACCCGCACCACAGTCTGTGTGACCAGCAGGACTTGGAAGGGGCCCCGCCAACGAGGTGCGAGGCAAGAAGATCGCTCAAAGGATTTTACAAGAATCCAGTCCCAGGTCATATGCTGTGACCAGGGCCCTCATATCGTACAGGTAAAGCCTCTCGCACCTGGTGATAAATCAAATAAAAGTTTTTAGCCAACTGTCTACAGTAATCTGAAAGAAGTACATTTTCAACATTTCGCAAAGAACGACATTTCGGAATGTTCCAAATATTAGCTGGCCTCCCCATAACCACCTCAAAGGGCGAGAGCCCAGTCTTAGTTTGAGGGGTTGTTCACATTGATAACAACACGATCGGTAAGACGTCCCGCCATTTTAGTTTGGTGCCGGCACACGTTTTAGCGAGCTTGTTTTTGATGATGCCGTTGTGTCTTTCCACTAGTGCAGCACTCTGAGCGTGTCTAGCCGAATGGAACCGTTTATCGATCTGTAATCCCGCACATATCTTCAGAATTACAGCAGCGATAAAATGTGGACCATTGTCCGACCAGATGACTCTTGGCAGCCCGAATCTCAGGAAGTACTCCTTTAACATAGTCTTTGCAGTAGTTATGGCTGTAGCGTCTTTGACAGGAAAAGCCTCAACCCATTTGCTAAAAGCACAGATGACGACTAACACATACTTTAGATTATTGCAACGTTCCATCTCAATAAAATCAAAATGGATGACCTCAAAGGGGACAGAAGGTGGACCAAAATTACCCCCATGAGTTGATGTGCCCTTTCCCACATTATGCTGCAAACAAATCATACATTCCTGGACAAAGCGTTCAGCTACTTTAGAGATTTTGTCATTTACTCATACTTTTTCCAACATTTTTGTGATTTTACCAGCACATATGTGAATGGGACCATGAGACATAACAACCATCATCATAATGTACACATCGGGAAGCAGCCATTTTCCTTCAACTCTGTCCACCCAACACCCATCATCATCAAGTTTCCCCAAGCCTTCAGCCCATTTCTTAGACTCTTCTAACATGGCATCGGCTTGGATATCCCTTACGGAATCAATACCCTCATCCATAGTACAGGCATTTGTGGCCTCCCTTGAAGTATACATGTCTGAAGAGAGATCAGTGGGAGTCTGTTTGGCTATCTGATCAGGAAAAGCGTTCCCTTTTCCTACATCATCTACAATCTTCTGATGCGCTGCGCATTTTATGATAGCTAGCTGAGTAGGGTGTGCAAGCGCTGAGAGTAGCCGTACTATCAGGGAACCATGCAGGATTTTTGTACTATGTGAAGTCAAGAACCCTCTTTCTGACCAAAGTCTCCCAAAGTTGTGAACCACCCCAAAGGCATACTGACTGTCAGTGTATATATTCACTGTAAGCCCTTCGGGTCAATGCAATAATCTCTGCATCCTGCGCAGAGTTATGCGTGATTCTCTTGGTTTCCATGACCGTGCTCAATGTAGTGATTGTATAAGCAGCTGTGGATGTACCATCCAGAAGTTTGAAGCAGGAGCCATCGCAAAACAACTCCCCTTGTGGGTTGTCCAAAGGAGTATCTTTCAGATAAATTCGACCCTTGTCTCTTGTTCGGTAGTGTAAAGGCAGTCATGTGACTCTTCGTCACTGCAAGCAGTACCTTGCGGGAAAGGTAGGAGTTCAGCCGGATTAAGAACACAACACCTCTTAATTTGTATGTGTGGTGCAAACAAGATCAATTCATATCTTGTTAACCGTGCGGAAGTGAGGTGTTGCGTTTGAGTTCTGTTCAGTAGAACATCCACAGAGTGAGGTACCATTAGGTTTAAAGCATGGCCTAGGACCATTCCCTCACTCTGTTTTACAGACGCAGCAGCAGCAGCGACAGCGACGGCTCGCAAACATCTTGGCAAAGCGCATGCTACAGGATCAAGGGCGGAAGAAAAGTAGCCGCACGGCCTATTCTTCCCTCCATGTTCCTGCGTTAATACAGCCAAAACAACACCATCACATTCATGCACAAACAACACAAAGGCCTTTTCATAATTTGGTGTGCCCAAAACCGGTGCCTAGCATAATGCAGTCTTGAGCAAATCAAATGCACGCTGGTGCTCCATGTTCCACGGCAATGGCAAAGAAATGCCCTTCTTCGTCAGAGCCAACATCGGCTTAATAACTAGTGAAAAGGTGGGGATCCACTGCCTATAGTCAGTAAGAAGCCATTCCTATCCAGGCTCTAACTTCCTTCTGTGTATTAGGGACAAACATGCTAGAAATGAGTTTTATCCGTTCAGGCGTCAACCTTCTTCCCTCCTTTGACAGGAGATAGCCTAAATAGGTGACCTCCTGACAACAATATTGACATTTTTTAAACAAAGCTTTATGTCCATGTTTAGCCAGGTGAATAAGTAACAACACAGTGCCCTCCTTACAAGCGCTCTCTGAGTCAGCAGCTAAAAACAAGTCATCAACATATTGAAGCAGTGTACAAGTAGAGGGCAACTCGAGGGTGTCGAGCTGCTCTTTCAAAGCCCTACTATAGATGCTAAGACTTTCTGTGTAACCTTGCGGTGCATGGGTGAAGATAAACGAGCGTCCCCGTAAGGTGAACGTGAACAGGTATCTACTGTCCTTATGTATAGGAATACTAAAGAAAGCGTTCTTTAGATCCACAACACTAAAGTAAGTAGCTGAAGCCGGGATCATAGTTAATATCGTCGTCACATCAGGCACAATTGGAAATTGTGGAGCGACGATCTTATTGATGGCACGCAGATCAATTATGAAACGAAAAGGAATTGCATTATCGCCTTTTTTGTACACGGGCAAAATCGGGCTATTGCACAAACTACCTGTATTTTCCTCAATCATCCCTCGATGCACAAAATCGGAGACTATGCATTTCAAAGCTTGCTCACCATCAACCGAGATCTTATACTGTGGAATACGTTGCAGTTTTACTCCATGTTTCAAGACAATTTTAACAGGTTCAATTTGAAAAACACTGACATCATTATCATCAATAGCCCATAAACACTCCGGAACATCACTAAATTCCGGCGGCAAAAGTCTAGTCAAGAATTGAGAAACAGAAAGTTGCTGTGGTGAAATCGTCAAACGCACTCCATCAGAAGAACAATGAATTACCGCATTTAATTCCTTCAACAGATTCAACCCCAACAAATTCTCTCCACAATTAGAAGTCAAAAGCAATGGACAATGGTCCATAAACGGACCCAAAGAAATAGGTACCGGCGAAGAAACCGGACAGACAACTGGTGTACCAGAGAACCCTACAGAAACGTTAGTTTGCCCTGACAGTGGAATGTTTGGAACCCGAGAATGATCAAAGGAACACTTCTGTGCCCCTCCTGACAACAATACCCCTTGCCCCTGTATCTATGAAGAATAGATGTTTCCTATTTCCCACTATCATTTCAACGTAGGGACCTTTCTGATTAACGGGAATAGGCGTTGTTCCAAACCATGCTTCGGGCAATCCTAGCGAAACAGAATGTCGGCGAAAGGAAGTTTTTCAGAGAGGTAAGCGGCAGAAGGATGATGAAAAATGTTTCTAGTATCCACACCTGATGCCTGATTGTCCTGTGAAAAAGGTTGCTGTGAATCCTGTGAAAACTGACCTCTACCAGGGCCCCCTAGACCCGGGCAACTTTTGGATCGTCTACCCATATTCCCAAATGTGTTATATGACCTCTGACAGAGGATCGGGCATTGTGCATGCCAATGACCATCTTGTCTACAATAAGCACACTGGTTAATGTTTACAGGTCCCAAGGGCGCCTTACCCTGTGGAACATAGTAACCTCTAAATTGTGAATTACCCACTCTAGGGCCTCTAACAATTTGCTGTAATAGTACTTTTGTCTTCAAATCACCTTTCCTCTTTTCAACTCTTTCCTTTTCATGATTGACACGATTCTCGTAGTACTGAGCCATGTGCAGTACTTCTGATTGAGATTTCGCTTGCCAAGTGCTCTCGGAGGACATAATTTGCGACTGGATGTCAGGCAGCAATCCACGCACAAATGTGTCTATGAATAATCTTTTCCCAGACTCTGTGCCTAAGTCTTGTCCACTGAAATCTGTAAATACCTGTTCGAACCCATTAAAGAACTCGGTAGCACCCTCAGACTTCCCTTGGACACAGGCAGTAAGCTTGTCACAAATAATTCTCTTTTCGGGAATTATAGTTTTCAGTTTCGCAACTATTCTGTCAGGTAAAGTTAGTATCATCTGAGGCGGTCTTTCGCCAGCTTGCTTTTCTCCATCGAGTCTAACTATGTTAGTCCATGTATCTCCTAGCTCTGGTACATCGTCTATAGTTCTAACCTGTTTCCACAAATCTACAGGCAGGAGTACAGGAAATTACAGGTCAATATCACTTAGAGTGAATACTGATGATTGCAAAACAGACTCTATTTATTTGTAGAACCCTGTCGGATTCTTCCTAATTTCGGGAATAGATTGTCTAATGGTGTTCACTTCCTGTCTCGAGAACGGGACATGAACAAACTCTGACACATAATGTGCAGGGATTTCCTGAGCTGCTGTACCCACTGCAACATTAGCGTGAATCTCAACTTTTGGGACAAATGTCGGAGGAACCTCTCTCATAGGCAACTGAGAAGATGGCAACTCCAAACGCTTACTAAGCAACAGAGCCAAATCGAGCGCTAAAACAGCCAAAGAAGTGTCAAACGAAAAAGCTCTATTGTACATACCCAATAACTCTGCGGGACAACAAATCTTTCTTTTTACACACTCATCCTGTAGGTATTCTACCATTACCTCTGTCACTTTGCTCTGCATTTCTGGCGTATACTGACTATACGTGTCATATACTTCAACGGGAGTTACCGTCATGTTTGAGATCCACCTAATCGCGTCTTTCGTGCAAATCCGTGTTTCCTCATTTATCGATTTACGACAAGGAAGGAACCGTTCTGTACAAACATGACGTCCAAACTATCTCCATTTTCATCTTCATTCCGTAACCTTTCCAACTCCTTTCTATACTCAAGTACCCTCTCAACATGCTCTTGTACTTTCTCCGCAGTGTCCCTAGAGAACGCTAAAGTGTTCAGATCCCTCAACCCTTGTGGGAGATCTGTATCGTTTAACCTGTCCCACATTACACACAATTGAATCCCTAATCCTTCAATAAAAACGTTTTTCTCAGGAAAATTGTCCATATTAGAAAGTGTGGCAAAAACATTAGCTTGATCACCCTTCTCCATGCAATGCCTAGCCCATGCAGTTAACTCACGTTTCTTTTCTGGAGATACAGTATTACGAGTGACAACCCTCGATCCCGCTCCCCGATCTACTACAAGCGGTGTAGAACCACTTGGAAGAGGGAGAGTAGGCACATTTTGAACATCTGGGAACGGAGGTGCTATTACGGGTACAGCAGGCAAAGGTGGAGGAGCAGGTGGAGGAGCAGCGACTGGAGGAAGAGGAGCAGCAGGAGGAACGATATGAGCACCAGGATGAGCAGACGGAGGAATAACAGCAGGAAGAGGCAAACCAGCAGGAAGAGGAACATATGGAGGTGGTGCAGTCTCACCAGGCCTTCGTTCATTTAACAATTTATCAATAAATTCGTCCGAAACATGAAAGTCTTTAGAAGGATAGATTTTCTGGGTACCAAGTGAGAAAGCCCTATCCATATTCCTAGCTGATTCAGACTGTTTATCCTGGTCATATAACAACGCCTTTTCGGCGTTCGTCTTATGGCGGCGCGCATGTTTTTCTCTACTCTTAAGCTGCTGTAAAGCTTCTTTCTTCCAATTCTGTAATACATCAAATGCTGCAGGTCTAGCCTTTTTCTTCAATATTATGGATTCTAAGTACTCAATACAAGGGATTTCAAAACTACCATTGATTGGCCACTGAAGTTCGGAAGCATGTCTAGTTTGTCTTTGCCAAATATCATTAAACACTATACTACCTTACAGTACTTAGTACACGTCGGCGACCCCTCCATTGGTGCTGGTCAGCCAAATTCCAAAGATTGTCTGTCACTGCGGAATAACGCCCTGAAGCAGGCACACAATTTCCCAGGCATATCAGATTACTGGTGGTACCTGGTCAATAATTGTACTTGCAAGTACAATAACCCAAAACAAATTATCAGGATACTTAAGAATCGGGTCACGACTCACCTGATCAATCCTAAGGAGATCCGATCGGATTTCAAAATGTTCTAACAAACATAGGACCCTCGTGTTTGGTGATTTTGGCAAATCTGCCTGCTTCGATATGTGGACCCTCGTCAAGATGCCGACTCGGACCGCATGCTCACCGTCCAGGGATCGGGCCGTGTAGCGCTGCTGAGGTGTTGCTCCTCATTCAGGAAAGGGGACCCCTTTACACTGTCCGATCCCGGTCCGATAGCCTTGTCAACCTTCAACGAGCTGGCATCAATCTTGAGGGTCCCTATTCGGGCGCCATCTGTGAAAGCAAA
Organism: Ambystoma mexicanum; assembly: GCF_040938575.1. Taxonomy (NCBI): domain Eukaryota; kingdom Metazoa; phylum Chordata; class Amphibia; order Caudata; family Ambystomatidae; genus Ambystoma; species Ambystoma mexicanum. The sequence continues at coordinate 845,514,735 of NC_090938.1, forward strand.
AAGAGAATATCGAGGATGAGTACCCCAAAAGGAAATATACCCACACGGGCTTACAAAGATACACAGATCTTTATTCTACAACTGAACAGTTTTCAAAGGACAAAGAAACAGATAGCTATCAGGCCCTCAGTACAACACAGCAAATACCAGCCCTGTTCCGTGTGTGAAGTGAGTGGGACTGTACATCAGAATGTTCGTGCCTTATATACGGTTCTCTACATGATGTCCAGCCCATTTAAAGGTTAACCATTTCTCGGGCTAGGGGTTCATGCCGAGTTTGTTCCTAATTTATGCATCTATACATTTATGGACTATCCTTAATACATAATCCAATAGGTTACAATAGCAACAGCGTGTCTTCGGATTCTACATTAAGCCTTCGTACATATTCTTATACAATGTAGTCAAACAAGAGTGCACGTTTAGCATTCAAACAGTATTGTACTTAATATATGTTCATGGATTAGTATCATTGGCACAAGTAATCCTCTATCCACAGGTCAATGAAGGACAAGGTCTCAGTACATGACCCTAACATTTTGCCTGCGGGCAGTTTAAGCATTAACTCGTGTACAGAGGTCAAGACGGCCATGTTACAAGCAGAACAACACTGTCCACCATCTTAGAACACAGGGTGACTTTGGAGAGAGAATCAAAATGGCGGATTAATCCTAAAATGGCGGTTTAATCGATCTAAAAGTTAGAACCTTGCAACGCGGATTTCTCCGCAGAGCGACTGGGCTAAGGCCAATATATACAATAAAGGAGGCATGATATGATTTCCCATTCGACAGGATGAAAATATGCAACTGGCTAAATGCCTGTAAATAGGCTTGGAATGCAAGAAGCTAAGGAAACGGTACTGCCTGCAATGCTTAGTAGGAGGATATGATGCAGCAAGCGCCAACTATATATCTACCTCAAGAAGCACATTATACAAGTGCGACTCCATTTTATAAAAGCAGATTTAAGCCCTGGATGGTGGAGGACAAACAGGCCAGGATTCAGATACTAGCTCAAAGCCAGACGAAAGAGCAGAATCGAAACTCAGTAAGAAGCAGCTCATGCATAGGAATTCGAGGTCAACTCCAGGAAGGGAGGAGAGCGGCAACTCCGAAGAAACAAAACTTAAGAGAATAGCAGCCTGCCACTGAAGGTCGAGATAAGAGGCCCAGGCAGGTGGCAAGGCTAAAGGAAGAATCGAATACACAAATAGAGGGAAAAGGAAGCTGATTGACAGTGAACTAACACGTGACCAGCCAAGCGCGAAGAGGTACCAACGTCTGATGTCACCCAGAACCCGAGGATGCCATAACTTTTCCTGATAAGAAGCTACAGTTTTGAGGCCATCCACAGCCAACTAATTGACACATAGCACTAAGGTACTGATTGATGGAAGGGAGGCAAGGTGAATCTTGGGGCACACCGCATCTGGGTGTCCATTCTGCATGCTGCTAATTAAAGTGGAGATTTATGTCTAGGGGTGTAACCTACCCAATCACAATGGACCAAATAATCTAGGGTCCTATAGCTATTAGAACCAATGAGACGTCGTACTTGTAGTGACGTCTATCATGAGTGATGTAGAGGGATGGGCGTAGATGCCTACCTGATAAGAGTTATCCAATCCTCACGCTCTGTTACCATATACAGATATAGCACCTATACTTAAGTTACCTTTCCCGACAAATAGAATTGCATGACAAACTGAGTTTTACACGTCAATGATGACGAATTTTGCCTATAAGAATTGCTGTCTGAATGAAGAATTTGGGAGTTGAAGCGAGACGGGCGATCGCATCACTGTTGATTTCCATTGTTTCCCCGTTTTTTGTACTTGTCATTAAACGGACTTCCCTTTGCCAAACCATTGACTTGTCCTTATTGATTGGTGTTGGAGTAAGAGAATCCTGCACCCCATCCTCCTCAAGGTGCAGCTATCCCGTTTTAAGGTGCTTGAGGGTGAGCTCTGACCTATGGGCCCGTCAGAGGATGCTCCGCCCTCCTGCACACACTCTCCACAGCTGCTCGAGCACCACCTTTGCTTCCTGTGTGCGCCCAGCCAGCAACTCCAAAACACTCTTCCATGACCCTTGCTGCAGTGCCGCTCTGAGGATGCAGAAGCACTCGTTGTTTGCAGCCGCCACCTCCAGTTCTTCAAGTGGTAGGGCATTCGGGGTGACCGCTTCAACCACCAGTTGTATGTGATCACTGGCCTCTTCCGCACAGCCGTCAGCTTCTCCGTCCTGGCGACTCCCTGGATGGCGAGAGAGGTAGTCGGCTGCATTGTTGGCACCAAGCCGATACACCAACGAGACCCCATATTCCAGCAGGGCCAGCATCCACCTTTCAATCCTCGCTGGTGGTTTTGAAGACGAGCTGGCCAGGATCGGCAGTAGGGGCTTGTGGTCCGTCACCAAGGTCACCGGCCTTCCCAGGATGTACAGCCGAAAATGCCAGCACCCGCAGAGGACGGGCAGCGCTTCTCGCTCTATCTGAAAATACTGCTGCTCCGTCTCAGACGGGGCCGTAGGCCACGGGTGGATGCAGGAGTCTTGCCACACTTGCATTAGTACTGCTCCCAGGCCAAACGGGCTGGCGTCCACAACGATTTCAGACTGCAGGGCCTGGTCGAAAAAGGCCATTGTGTCTTCCTCTGTGAGGGTACTTTTAATGTCCTCGAAAGGCGCCTGTTCCAACGGTCCCCACTGCCACACAGTCTCTTTTTTGGTGAGGGCCTGTAGCGGCTCGGACCTGGATGCCAGATTTTTGATAAACCGGCAACAGTTGGTGACCATTCCCAGGAAGCTTCTCACTTTGGACACATTTTCTGGGGGTTTCGCTTCCTTGATGTCCTTTACTTTCCTGGGGTCTGGAGACACTCCTCCCTCGTTGAACATGAACCCAAAGAACTCTGTTTGTCCTCAGGAACTCACATTTTTCACGGTGGAGTGTCAGGCCCAATGATTGAAGTCTCTCAAAAGTTTTCGGCAGTCTCTGCAGGTGGTCCACTTCTGACTTGGCGAACACCAATATATTGTCACTGATGTTCAGCACACCCTCTAGGTCCGGAAAAGCCCCTCTAATAATGTTTTCAAATACCTCAGCTACAGAGGAAACCCCGAAGCTGAGTCGCTTGTACCGGTATAGACCCCGGTGGGTCGTGAAAGTCGTGATATACCTCGACTCTGGATGCAGGAGGGCTTGGTGGTATCCAGCCCTGAGATCGAGCTTCGAAAAGAAGCGATCTCCCTGCAGCTCTGCAATGATGTCGTCAATAGTTGGTGTGAGATGGCGTTCCCTCCTGATCGCCTTGTTGGGAAGCCTCATGTCCATGCAAATTCTTACCGAATCGGGTTGCTTGGGTATCTTGGCAGCTACAATTGGGGACACCAGGGGAGTAGGACCTTCCACCTCCTCGATGATGTCAAGATTTACCAAGTTATCCAGCTCTTTGTCCACCAACTCCCTCAGATGGAAAGGCACCCTGCGGTGTTTGAGGGCAATTGGCTGCACCGCCTCATCGATGTGCAGTCTCACTGGATCCCCAGCCATGTGACCAATCCCTTGGAACAGGCTTGCATATTTCTCCAGCAGCGTTTGTATATCCTCCACATATACAGAGTATGCGAAGCTCACCAGTCCGAGGGCTTCGGTCGCCGCACAGCTCAATAAGGTGTTGGTAATGACAGGCGTTACATAAAAACGTGCTTTGATCTTCGAGCTACCATGCCCCATCCGAGCCGCAAATGCACCATCCAGGGGAATAGGATATGAGCCCCCAAATGTGAAAATGCGAGCTTTCAGGGTTGATAGCCTGGGGGGGGCAGGGCATGGCATCATAATGCTGACGGGCCATGACGTTGACTGATGCTCCTGTGTCCACCAGCACCGATACAGGAGAGTCATTGACTGCCACGATGCACCTCGGCTGTCTTCGGCCCTTGGACTGGAGGGCGTCAATACTTGACACAAAGAAGATGTTTTCCTCTTCCCCCTACTCCTCGTCAGGTTGGGTACCTTCCTCCCCTTGTTCTACCTGGGCAACATTGGGAGGACGGGACTGTCTGAAGAACCCGGATCACACGGGGCCTCTCGGGACCAATACCGGCAGGGACTCTCTGCACACCCTTACAAAATGGTCCATCAGGCCACACAGTCCGCCCGGCCTCCCTGCAGCTGGGCACTCACTGGGGTGGGGCAGGTCGTACCAGCAGTTCTGGCATGCCTCTCCCGGCTTACTGCCCCTGTCATGGAAATTGCCAGCCGGTCTCCAGGCACCCCTGCTGCCACGACCCACAGCACAGATCTCTTCTGACTTGACCACGCGGGACCCCGCTTCCATCCTTGATGCACGTCGCTCGGAAATCTCCTGGCAGCGGCCCAGCTCCAAAATGCGAGGAAGGGTAATTCCGGGTACTATCAGCCCCTGTCTCCTCAACTTGCCTGAGGAGCACCCTTGGATGAGCTGATTTCTGACCTTGTCATCAGTGTTGTCCCATGCACATGCCACTGAGAGTCTCCTAAAACAACCATGAAATGTGTCGAGAGTCTCGTCTTCTTTCTGTTTAGTGGATATCATGATGAACCTCTCGTAGTCCGCATTAGCCAGTGGAAGGAAATAGTTGTGCAGGGCTGTCTTTGCTGCAGCATAGGTGGTGTCTGCAGGCTGTAGGGAGTCAAAAATCTCATGTACAGCTGGTCCTGCAGCATACAGTAATGTGACCAGCTTGCTGTAATCACTGGTTTCCATCGTTGCCCGAAAGTACATGTCAAGGCGATCAATCCATCGTCTCCACCTAGGCCCCAGACTGGATGGCGGGCCAGACCCATCAAACTCGGGTATGGGTGGGAGAGCCGCCAGGGCCCTCATCTGGGCCATGGCTGGAGGTGGGGGTGGGGGTACTCCTTGCTGTTGTGGGAAGCCTGCGCCCCATCCTGGTTTGCTTGATCACTCATGGGTCAGAGCGCACAAGCACCCCTTCAGTATTACATAGGGGCCGCAACTCACCCAGCTTGATTCTTCTCCTCACAGCCACCTTGATCTTCCATCTTCCACACCAGGATCACAGCCCTACAGGCCTCCTTTATCTTCAATACTCCCCACCAGTCCTGCACCAGTGCACACAGCACTCACCAGCCTCCAGCAGCAGCAGTGGTCCAGTGGCCAGTCACCAGATTGTCCAGCATTGAGGAGTGTCCAACAATTGAGCCAGTGAGGCCTAGGGTAGAAGTTCCAGAACAGCCAGTCTCCCCCAGTGCCTCACCTTCACTCAGTGATTTATACCTCAAAAATCACAATAAATTGAAAATCCAAGGTATGTCCATATACGGATAGCGGTCCGCTATCCATGTATCCAAAAATTGTGCCTGGATGGCACTCACAGGCCTCTCCGGAGCCCTGTGAAGCGTCCGTGTATGAGGGACAAAATGGCCATCGCCGCGTGGGCTGCCCCTCCCCAAGCGTGGAACGAGAGAAATCCTTCCCTCGTTCGATTGAAAAATTATTCAAAAGAATCACCGCCGGGTCCGGGCATGTCTCTGGCCTCGTCGCCACTGTTGTGGGGAAATCCCTGGCTCCCACTGCGTTGTTCCGTGAGCCATGGGCCCTCGCTGTACCAGAGACTCACACAGAGGCATGCGTCAGGCTAGGGCTCTCCGGTCGCACTGACGCGGCCAGGAACGCCCATTTTATTTATAGGGTACACGGCGGAGTGCAACGTCACTCCGCCGCGTGCTAGTCCCTTAAAGGGGCAGCACCACACCGGTCATGTGACCAATCAGGAACTGCCACAGTATAAAGAAACACCGGCCGCTCCACACAGTGCTTCTCAGCTGTCTTCTTACTGGCGAGCGGCATTATTGAACATCAGATTTGTCGCTTTCTTGGATTTTGACCCGTTTTCTGCCTCTGGACCTGCCTGTGCTCAACCCTTGGCTACTACGCCCTGGCCTGCCTGACCTCTTGGTTTTCTTGGACTTGGCTCTATTGTAAATTTTCCTTCCGCCTAACTGCCTTTTGGTGCCATTTTCTTCTTTCCAAGACACACCAGTCTCAAACCGGTTGCTTGGAACCTCTCTGCACCTAGCCCTGGATTACGGTGGCCCAACAGTAAGGACTTGTGGGGTATTTTTGTTGCTCACCCATTCAGGTACATCACCTGCTACCACCCTGCGGCTGCTGGTTATCCATTCCCCACCATTTACATCTCCTAGGGGAGGGAACACCCGGGGATCCCATCCCCTTCAGTCCAGCGTCCCCAGTTGGTCTTCTGGTAGGTGCCCCTTTTTCTGTATATGCTTTTCTGTCTGTAGGGGGTTTCATGCTTTTGATTTACTATTTCCTCTGCAGCTGCCTGGGTTCCAGTGCTCTTGTTTCCAGCCACCTGTGGCCCCAATAACTGGCCAGTGAGTGATTTGGCTCCCCTCTGACCGGTGTTTGGGGATGGAGGTATTCATAGTCTTCGCGGAGCTGTATTCTTCACAACCATGCACAAACTTCCCCACACCCAAACACTGTCCCCCACACATAAAGTGTTAGGCAGAATCCTGTGCAGTTCCCTTGGGGAACACTGCAAAAAGATGAAGACTACAGGAGTAAGCAGTAAACCCAATTGGTAGCAGTCTGCACCACCCAGATTTACCTGGTAGCTGTGGCTGAGCAGTCAGACTTCTCTCAAGATGAGTTAAGCAGTATACAGAGCATACACAATAGGCAGGTAAACACAGTAGAGCAAGCAAACACTGACCAGAGCTTTGGTATCAAAAGTATATAATTATTTATTTAACACACACTTTAAGAAATACACTAGCACTAAATAGTAAAGCAAGTTCAAACACAATCAACACAAGCATACACACCTCCCTTGATAATTATTAAACAAGTCTAAGTCAAAACACCACTATTTGTCAGAGCAGATGTGAGCGTGTAACTTAGATGGCACTCTAATAATTAAATTATAAAGGGAGAGAAAAAGGCAGGTCACAAAAAGAACACAGTACCCAACACTTTTATGAGACCACAGTAAGTTGGTGAAGGCAGAGTCTACTGTAGAGCCAAAGTTCATAGACCAGGCCCACTGTAAAGAGAGCGAGGCTGAATGTGCCCAAGATCACAGAGGCCCTCATTACGACCCTGGCGGAAATGGGAAAACGATGGCGGAAATGCAATACCGCCATCGAATAGCGCTCGGTGCGACTATGACCCGTCACCGCAAAGTACGAAGCCATTAGCGACACCGTAGTGAACGCCAACGCTAACTGCACTAAGCACGCGCGCGCGCGCCATGCCAAACCGCAAACACCACCATGGTGCAACGGTACGCCAATTCCGACCCTAGCGGACATGTACCTAACGCCATCAGGCATGGCGGAATGGACCATTCCGCCATGGTGAGAAGTACGGCATCGCGAATCAACCGTAAACGGCCCCACTGAGTGCCTGTACACCGCTCCCTGCCCACAAAGTACAACTCCCTGTAGGTGCAAAGAAGTCACAATGCAACCATTGAAAAGTACAAAGCACCCATGCATGCCAACGAACAAAAGCAACACAAGAGGTGCCAATGGGAGCTGCAGGGCACAGATGGCACGAATACAGAAGCCATCCCAATGGACATGACCACAGTCCCCCACCAAGAAACGCACGCAAACACAGGCACCTGTGCCCAGCAACAATCCGAAAACACATCATTCCACCAGTCCACCTGGCTGACCGGCATCTGTTACACAAAACCCAATCCCCCGCCCCTGAGCATGACAACATTCAAACTGTCACATTGGCAGCCCCCATCCCTGACCTCACGGGCTCAGTAGGCAAACGCGCCCAGTACAGTACCACGCAACTAAACCCCGAAGCAGGAACCCAATGCAGATCTCCTCACAATACATCGCCCCACAAATAGGCACATGCCACATCACTTGCAAAGAAAAACGCTACACGGGCCAAATCCGATCAGAAATTTAATGCACAACTAAATCACCAAGCCCATACAGCCATCAGGCCACGAACTCAAAAACACATTTCACCATTGAGGGCTGCATCCGCAAGAAATGACCATCCACCACTTGTGTGACGCCCTGTTCCAGCATGGTACACAGAGCCACATTCACGTACGAAAAGGCTACATGGAAGCGCACACAACCGCAGGGCCGTCCCAATGTGGAGGCACTAGTCCAGCTGAAAGGCCGAAATGTTGCTCCGAGCCACCAGTACTGCGTAAGGGCATGTGGGCCACTGGCGATCGTCCCATATGATCGTAATGCTGCTCCACCGATTAACACGAAGCAGCAGGTGTTGGGAGTAAAATCCATCTGCAGGAGTGGCATACAGATGGCAGTGGCAAAAGGGGAGGAGATACCTGTCAACCAAAAGAAAAGAACAAGAACAGAATGGCCATCAGAACCACATACGAACAACTCACTTCAATGAGCACACGAAATCCACAGCCATATGCATGCTAGCCCACTCCAAAGGATCATCACCACCCCAAAACCACTTGCGACTTATAACTCTCTATATCGAGGTGTAAACACCATCACAAACGAGTGTACCTGTGCATGCGTCTGCCATAACAGAATCCATCAGAGGGGAATGTTAACGTGCATGGACACAAGTGGCTGAGTGCGCGTCGAGACAGGGAGGGCTCAACAAGGCCAGATAGACGATGGGCCCACTATGGCAGCCCTGCATCACATAGCGTAGGGGAGGCGGATAGACCCCAAGAAGCCCTGTACAAGGGAAACTCTGCATCAAATCACCTGCCCATGCATCCATTCATCATACCCTCATCCAGGAATCAAAACGCCTGAATAATTACTCACATGACATTAGAAACATCCATTGAGTCTGTGCGTAATGCAGCCTGCTAAATCCACAGTGCCCCAGCCCGTAAATCCAGTGTTGTGAAGTAACATGTATTTGGGAATGCCCGGCCTCATCGCCCACGTAGCTATTGCGCATCCCTAACTATTCATATCAATCATTGCTCCCTCGCCATGGGCCCTGTCTCAAGGACATAGAACAAAAGAACGTTATATTTGCAGACAGACCTGTGGGCATCTCCTCGCCGCTAGCCGGAAACCGAAAGCGCCGCCCTTCGAATTCCTCATTTTCAACATCACGTCGAAAAGGCATCTGTGGCCGTTTGAAATCACTAATTATTCCATCGAGTGCGGCTGTGCGTGAAAATGGCAACTGCCTTCACCCACGAATGGGAAGCCACGCCCGTCGTTGCAACTCGGTACAGTGATGCATGAGGGCCCACCGTTACTCGAGTACTACGTTCCACTAACCCTTCACAAGTCCGTTCGCGACTGCACAGATAGTATGGGAAACAATGGGACCACAGCAGAATGAACATATCAACCAATCTTACACGGCCATCGGGTACAAATACATGAATGCAATAGCAAGATACAAATACCCGATTAGCAGCGTCGTGCGCGGGACATGCTCGGCCAAAGGGGAGAGCAGTTGGCACAGGTGGAATCAATCACCACAGGTGGAGGCCATACAGCCTGGAAACACATAAATTGCACAGCCAGTCTCCTCCCACAACCACAGCGAAATGCTACCGGCAGGACTCGCGATGTTGGCCCTGGGGGACCTGATAGCACTGCAAGTGCTCCGACTCCAAGAGGAAGACGAACATCAACTACAACCAGCCGCACGGAGGAGACGCAGGAGGAGGAGGAGGCCAAGGCAGGGCCAGCAAGGCCCACCAGCACAGCCACTACCACCACGCAGGCAGCCCGCAATCCCACGCCTCCGAGTACATCCGTTCAACCTCACTGATGAGCAGATCCACACCCTCTACCGTCTGGACCGGGACACCATAGCCGCCATTGTGGACATGACACAGGCTGACCTAGTCAGCATGATAGATAGCCCAACCGCCATCCCACCCCTACTGAAGGTGGTGTCTGTACTACACTTCCTGGCCACTGGCACCTACCAGCACACAGTCGGACAGTTGCATGGCATTTCTCAGCCACTGTTCTCACGGACACTATTCCAAGTGCTCGATGCCCTCCTGCAGCACGCAGACGACTACATCTCTCTACCACGCTCGGAGCAGGAAATAACCAACACAAAAGTGGGATTCCATGCACTTGCCGGCATACCGGGTTGCATTGGTGCCATCGACTGCACCCATGTTGAATTGGTCGTCCCACATGCCATGGAGGCCCAGTACCGCAACCGAAAACAATTTAATTCCCTGAATGTACAAATGGTGTGTGACTCCAACAGGATCATTACGCATTGTTGTGCCCGATTCCCTGGATCAACCCATGATTCCATGGTCTTGAGGAACTCTACCATACCACGCTACATGGAGCGACACGCAGGGAACAGATCCTGGCTACTCGGTGAGTCTCATTGCATGCATGATGATGTGGGGTATGTGATTTGGCAATGTACTGGCAGGAAGGGGGGGGGTGTGCGTACGTATCAATGGCATTCCACATCCTACGTTTCTCGTCCACATACAGGTGATGCTGGATATCCACTGAAGAGATGGCTCCTCACACCAGTCCGGAACCCACGGGACCAGCATGAGGAGGACTACAACCATGCCCACTCACGTACCCGTGTAGTCATTGAACAGGCATTCGGCCTACTGAAGACTCGTTTCCGCTGCCTGAGCAGGTCTGGCGGGGCACTCCTGTACCGCCATGAGAAGGTTGCAAAGATGGTCATGGCATGTGTCATGCTCCACAACATGTGCGTACGTAGAAATGTGCCCATGCCCCCTGACGCAGAACTACAAGCACCTGATGATGGTCATGATGAGGGTGGGGATGTGGCAGCACCTCATGGAGTCTGCGAGGCACCGGAGGCCCGTGACATCCGTCAGCATCTCATTGATGTATGCTTCTAGCACTCACGCCTGGTGGCTGATACATGGACACGGGACTCGTGGCACTGCGTGTGTCTGGGACATGCACAATATGGACTATACGCCTATGATGGCCTAGTACACATAGATCAATGTCCACACATCTCATTTGTTGATCGTGCACTTTTCATGGCATATGTGATATCATGTTGAACACCCTATCGACCCGCCACCCAAGTGAGCCCAACACACCCCCTCCACCCTCCTACCTCCCCCCCGAATACCAGTGTCCAAAGATGCTCATTGTCAGTGGCCTGTCGCTATTGCAAGCCCCCTCTGCGGGTATCAGGGGCACCCCTGCCTGTGGAGCGCAGGTTCCTCCCTGATCTACGTTGGGGGCTGCCCTGGACGGAACTTGCAACGGATGATGTGTCTGCCTGCTCACGTCCATGCATGTCCCTAAGGGTTTGCGAGAGCTCAGTGAGCACACGGCGCACTGCGGCAAGTTCGGCACATACGTCTTTGGACGTCGCATGCAGTTCCCCCCTCAGGCTCTCGGTGCTTCTCTCCATTTGGACTCTCAGGCTCTCGGTGCTACTCTCCGTTTGGACTCTCAGGCTCTCGGTGCTACTCTCGATTTGTGCCCTTAGCGTCTCAGTACCTCTCTCCATTTCTGCCCTAAGTGTCTCTGTTGATGTTTCTATGTCTGCCTTGGTGCCCCCACATTCATCGGCATGGCCCTTGAGGAGTGTGGCCATTTGCTGCTGTTGGACGATTAACTTGTCGAGGGACTGTTGCCTCTGCTGGGCCATGGCCATTTGCGGTGGTGTCACAGAGGGGCTGTTGTCCTCATGTTGCCTTGCCACAGGGCTTGGGGGGGATGGCCAGTCGTCGTCTTGTGGCTGCACCTGCGTGGTATCCTCATGTTGTACGGGATGGGACAGACAGGGGGATTGGGACAGGTCATGGATGGATCTGACCTCGACATCCCCGTCTTCTGTGTCCGAGCATGCTGCCATCAATGGGGTGTCACCTATGGTGCTGCTGCCACCAGAGGCAGTGCCTTCTGTGGCATCCGTTGGGGGGACCTGTGGTGGTGGTGTGGTGGCCATGCTGGCTGCTGGGGTGCCTGTTGATGTTCCCTCCTCTGTGCTGCCACCTGATTTGTGCTGCTGCCGTGTCTTGATGCGTGCAGCTGAGGTGGAGGGTCTCTGGCCGTTGGTCTTGGCCCTCTTTGCAGGTGTGCTGGTAGGGGTGTCCTGTAGCTCGTCGTTTGGATCGGACCCTGTGGTGGAGTAAAGGAGGGCGAGGGTTATTGATGGGTCTGTGGGAATTGGAATGGCATTGTATCACATGCTTTGGGGTGGTACCTGAGGGTGATTTGGGTCGGGGACTTGGAGGTGCTTTGATTTGTGTGTGGAGTGAGGGTGCAGTTGTTTGGCAGCCTGCAGTTTGGGTGTGCCTGCTGCACGTGTAGTGCGTGTATTAGGGGTTTTTAATTATTTATGTATTTATTGTGGATTTTAACGTGCGCTATCAGGCCGATGTGTGTGGACGTTCTCCTGGACATGTGTTTCTGTTGCACTATGTGGACGCATGGTACTTCACATGGATGGACTGTGTGGATTGTTATATCTGGCCCACCTACCTGAATCTTCGGATGTCTGCACTCCTTTCTCCATCCCTCCGACTCCCTCGATGCTCTCCATTCCGATGGTGGAGGCACAGATTTCTTCCCAGGGGGTCAACTTGATGGGTGATTCAGGACCTCCCCCGGTGGCTGTGGCAATGTTGTGGTTGGCAGAGAGTATGCTGCGGACGCGTATCCGCAGGTCGTCCCATCGCTTGCGGCATTGCTGTGGGGTGCGGGGTGCGGTCCCCACCGCACTTACACGCTGTGCCACCAGAGCCCATATGGCCTTCTTGTTTGCAAGTGCCGTCCTGGTCATTTGCGTGCTGAAGACGACGGCAGCATTCTCCTGGAGGGCCTCTGTTAGCACGGTGAGTTCCTCGCGGGAGAAGTGGACCTGCCGCTTGCGATCGCACGCTTTCTTCGCTACTTTTCCCATTTTTCTTGGTTTCGCTAGGGTGGTTGACGGGGTGGGGTGTGTCTCAGGGTAGTGTTTTTAGTGGTTGTGTGGTTTTAGTGTATTTATAGGTGTACGCCGGGATGTTTCCCGTTCCGGCCCCGTGTTTTGACTTCCGTTTCCGTATATTTCCGGCCACCGTACTTTCCGGTAGGCGCACACTGCGGTGACCGCTAAGAGGGGTGGCGGTATTGCACCTGGGGCGCCGTACGGCGGCGGTGTGGGCCGTTTTGGGGTCATTTCCGCCATCGCGGACTTTGCACTTCCGCCATGCCGTGGTGCTCGTGCTCGATGGGTCGGAATGGGCCGCAGTTTGCTCCTTCGTGCTATGGCGGAAACGCTATTTACGCTGTGGCGGTCCGGTCAGTCGCTTTCCGCAAGGGTCGTAATGAGGGCCAGAGTGTCCAATGCACTAAAGTCTTTGCAGAAATGTTCAAAAAGAAGTGCATCAGTTCGAAAGATAGAGTTAGAAGGTCTGGGGCCAACCTAGTTGGAAAGCCAAGGATTTAAGGGTCACCTTTAGCAATCCGTAGAAAGGGAGGCCAGGCGGAACACAGTACCTTGAAAAGTGAGGAAGCTCCAGCAGTGGCAGTTGTTCCTTGGCAGCGGGTGCAAGTCGTGGTTTCGACCAGGGGAAGAGAAGATCTCGTCGAGGAAGAAAACTGGAAGTCGTTGCACTGCACAGGGATAAAACCAGCCGCGGAGTTCTCTGTTAAAAGTTGCGTTCCTTTTATTCGCGATCACAGTGGTGAAGCATGGCTATCCGGCCACCGGGGTGCTTGGCACGGGCGATTTGACCAAGAGACATCCTGGAAGGCGAAAGGCGAACTGGTTGATCCCACCAGTTCAAAGGGAGAAGACTCTTCCAGCAGAAGATCTCCTCTTGTCGTCGGGAAAGTGGTGAGTTTGTTGCAGCAGGGCTCCACCGGTGGTGTCGTCATTGCAGATGGCTCAGCTTCTCCCCTCTTCGGATTCTTTAGGTCCTGTGGTGACTTCTGAAGTTCCAGTCCCCAAAGCCCTGCTCTTATGTAGAAAAAACCCCATTCAACAGCCTGGCTGTCACTCATACATGCAAAGTGGTGAGCCGGGCGGCTCACCACTGGGCCAATCAGAATAGAGTGCGACTTGAGTTGCCGAGGCAATGCAGTCCAGGGTGCCTATTCCCCTTTCCACACATCCTGTGGACCCCAGACAGAGTGGCACCATTTGGAGGGCTTCTGTGGAGAAGTCCGCCAAAATAGTGGAACAAAGGGCTCGACCTGGGTCAGAGTTACAGAGACGGACACAAACGCCATTTTGGAACTGAGTTCTGGCGAAAAGACCCCACCGGTGATTTAATATTAGATAAATAAACCGGCGGTATCTTTAACATTGCACCAAAAAGTGGTGCGTTTAAAATGAATGGAAAAATCCCATAGGAAATATTCCGGTGGAATATTTCGAGTGATAACCACTGCCACCAGCCAGAAACTTGACGAACGGGGACTGCACAGTGCCCCCTCGAAAAACAGACCCAGGGGCAATCTAATTACCCCTACCAGTACTTCCACAGTATGATGGTTTGTACTGGTTCTGTTCACAATTTAGGACTAGTAAAGCCAATGGTGACTTTACATGCCCTGGGAGACAGTAGTCAGTCCCAGGGTATGGAGTCTATGTTTGGGGGTCACTATGACACCCCTGTGTTACTGCACTGAGGGTGCTGTGTAACACATACACAAAAACAGATGATGCCCTATGGAGAAAAATACCACATAGCCCATAAGCACACAAAAAGTCAAAGACATACCTCAAATCATGCCTAAGAGTGGGAAGAAAAGAGTCTCACTTTTAGCAGGAGAAAAAAACAAACCCCAAAAATCCAGCAAAGCTGCTGGGGACTCACTAGGTTTGTGAAATTAGCCTTGTAAGAGAATTCTCCCTAACATAAACTCCCCATACACATACCACCCCTCCCACGCACACACATTGCCCCCACATACACACTGTCACATCACACCCATTGACCCTGCACTTCCCACACACAAACTGGCCCTACACACAATCCACAAAAACTCACCCTAACACTGCCATCACACACTACACCCCCCACACACTGCCCCAAAACATACACACTGCCCTTCCCTCACAACCTGATCACCCTCTAGACACACAAACCAACGACTCCCAAACACACTGATCCCACATGCATTCCTCTCCCAAACACACACTGCCCCCACACCAGGCACAGTACCCCCCAAGACACATTCCCCGGAAAGGCACTGCCCCTCACACACAACCTTCTCCTCCACTGGCCCCACACGCCATGTTACAGATGGCCTAAGGACCACTCCTATGCTCAAGGACAGTTCAAAGGTTATTGAACTTTGAAAGGCCCTTTCGCCATCCCTCTCACTATCACCTGAAAGCACCCCCTACCTCATCTAGGCACCCGGTTAGTAGATAGCGGTTGTTTCACCTGCCGTACACTAATGAGTTTGATAAGCTGCAATGTCTACCTGAAGGTCCTTTGCCTTATGATCTGATCTGATATGATAGGTTATTTATAACGCGCTTAATACCCAGAGGTTTCTAAGCGCGGACCCGGGGATCGAACCTGTGGTGGTCCGCGCCGTCTTGCTTCCAAAGCGAGCGCGTTGCCCCTGAGCTATCCTCCCAAGACTTATTGCACTAGACTCCCTCAGGGACATCCTAGCTTTCCCTACTCTACTCAGCTGCCAGTGGTCTGAATGGGTATGGGAATGTGCCCTGCAGGCATACTGCTTGATGCACTCTTTCCTCTTATGCTCACTCCTTTCTCTTATGCTCACTCCTTCCTCTTATGCTCACTCTTTCCTCTTATGCTCACTCTTTCCTCTCATGCTCACTCCTTTGTCTTATGCTCACTCTTTCCTCTTATGCTCACTCTTTCCTCTCATGCTCACTCTTTCCTCTCATGCTCACACTTTCCTCTTATGCGCACTTGTTCCTCTTATGCTCACTCTTTCCTCTTATGCTCACTCTTTCCTCTTATGCGCACTCGTTCCTCTTATGCTCACTCTTTCCTCTTGTGCTCACTCTTTCCTCTTATGCTCACTCTTTCCTCTTATGCTCACTCTTTCTTCTTATGCGCACTCATTCCTCTTATGCTCACTCTTTCCTCTTATGCTCACTCGTTCCTCTTATGCTCACTCCTTCCTCTTATGCTCACTCTTTCCTCTTATGCTCACTCTTTCCTCTTATGCTCACTCTTTCCTCTTATGTGCACTCTTTCCTCTTATGCTCACTCGTTCCTTTTATGCTCACTCTTTCCTCTTATACTCACTCTTTACTCTTATGCGCACTCTTTCCTCTTATGCTCACTCATTCCTCTTATGCTCACTCGTTCCTCTTATGCTCACTCTTTCCTCTTATGCTCACTCTTTCCTCTTATGCTCACTCTTTCCTCTCATGCTCACTCCTTTGTCTTATGCTCACTCTTTCCTCTTATGCTCACTCTTTCCTCTCATGCTCACCCTTTCCTCTCATGCTCACTCTTTCCTCTTATGCGCACTTGTTCCTCTTATGCTCACACTTTCCTCTTATGCTCACTCTTTCCTCTTATGCGCACTCGTTCCTCTTATGCTCACTCGTTCCTCTTGTGCTCACTCTTTCCTCTTATGCTCACTCTTTCCTCTTATGCTCACTCTTTCTTCTTATGCGCACTCGTTCCTCTTATGCTCACTCTTTCCTCTTATGCTCACTCGTTCCTCTTATGCTCACTCCTTCCTCTTATGCTCACTCTTTCGTCTTATGCTCACTCTTTCTTCTTATGCTCACTCTTTCCTCTTATGTGCACTCTTTCCTCTTATGCTCACTCGTTCCTTTTATGCTCACTCTTTCCTCTTATACTCACTCTTTACTCTTATGCTCACTCGTTCCTCTTATGCTCACGCGTTCCTCTTATGCTCACTCGTTCCTCTTATGCTCACTCGTTCCTCTTATGCTCACTCTTTCCTCTTATGCGCACTCTTTCCTCTTATGCGCAGTCGTTCCTCTTATGCTCACTCTTTCCTCTTATGCTCACTCCTTCCTCTTATGCTCACTCGTTCCTCTTATGCTCACTCTTTCCTCTCATGCTCACTCCTTTCTCTTATGCTCACTCTTTCCTCTTATGCTCACTCTTTCCTCTCATGCTCACTCCTTTGTCTTATGCTCACTCTTTCCTCTTATGCTCCCTCTTTCCTCTCATGCTCACTCTTTCCTCTCATGCTCACTCTTTCCTCTTATGCGCACTTGTTCCTCTTATGCTCACTCTTTCCTCTTATGCTCACTCTTTCCTCTTATGCGCACTCGTTCCTCTTGTGCTCACTCTTTCCTCTTGTGCTCACTCTTTCCTCTTATGCTCACTCTTTCCTCTTATGCTCACTCCTTTCTCTTATGCTCACTCTTTCCTCTTATGCTCACTCTTTCCTCTCATGCTCACTCCTTTGTCTTATGCTCACTCTTTCCTCTTATGCTCACTCTTTCCTCTCATGCTCACTCTTTCCTCTCATGCTCACTCTTTCCTCTCATGCGCACTTGTTCCTCTCATGCTCACTCTTTCCTCTTATGCTCACTCTTTCCTCTTATGCGCACTCGTTCCTCTTATGCTCACTCTTTCCTCTCGTGCTCACTCTTTCCTCTCATGCTCACTCTTTCCTCTTATGCTCACTCTTTCTTCTTATGCGCACTTGTTCCTCTTATGCTCACTCTTTCCTCTTATGCTCACTCGTTCCTCTTATGCTCACTCCTTCCTCTTATGCTCACTCTTTCCTCTTATGCTCACTCTTTCCTCTTATGCTCACTCTTTCCTCTTATGTGCACTCTTTCCTCTTATGCTCACTCGTTCCTTTTATGCTCACTCTTTCCTCTTATACCCACTCTTTACTCTTATGCGCACTCTTTCCTCTTATGCTCACTCGTTCCTCTTATGCTTACTCTTTCCTCTTATGCTCACTCGTTCCTCTTATGCTCACTCTTTCCTCTTATGCTCACTCGTTCCTCTTCTGCTCACTCGTTCCTCTTATGCTCACTCTTTCCTCTTATGCGCACTCTTTCCTCTTATGCTCACTCGTTCCTCTTATGCTCACTCGTTCCTCTTATGCTCACTCGTTCCTCTTCTGCTCACTCTTTCCTCTTATGCTCACTCTTTCCTCTCTCTCTTCCTTACCTCTCTCTCTCACACCTCTGCACTACACACAACCTTCTCCTCCACTGGCCCCACACGCCATGTTACAGATGGCCTAAGGACCACTCCTATGCTCAAGGACAGTTCAAAGGTTATTGAACTTTGAAAGGCCCTTTCGCCATCCCTCTCACTATCACCTGAAAGCACCCCCTACCTCATCTAGGCACCCGGTTAGTAGATAGCGGTTGTTTCACCTGCCGTACACTAATGAGTTTGATAAGCTGCAATGTCTACCTGAAGGTCCTTTGCCTTATGATCTGATCTGATATGATAGGTTATTTATAACGCGCTTAATACCCAGAGGTTTCTAAGCGCGGACCCGGGGATCGAACCTGTGGTGGTCTGCGCCGTCTTGCTTCCAAAGCGAGCGCGTTGCCCCTGAGCTATCCTCCCAAGACTTATTGCACTAGACTCCCTCAGGGACATCCTAGCTTTCCCTACTCTACTCAGCTGCCAGTGGTCTGAATGGGTATGGGAATGTGCCCTGCAGGCATACTGCTTGATGCACTCTTTCCTCTTATGCTCACTCCTTTCTCTTATGCTCACTCCTTCCTCTTATGCTCACTCTTTCCTCTTATGCTCACTCTTTCCTCTCATGCTCACTCCTTTGTCTTATGCTCACTCTTTCCTCTTATGCTCACTCTTTCCTCTCATGCTCACTCTTTCCTCTCATGCTCACTCTTTCCTCTTATGCGCACTTGTTCCTCTTATGCTCACTCTTTCCTCTTATGCTCACTCTTTCCTCTTATGCGCACTCGTTCCTCTTATGCTCACTCTTTCCTCTTGTGCTCACTCTTTCCTCTTATGCTCACTCTTTCCTCTTATGCTCACTCTTTCTTCTTATGCGCACTCATTCCTCTTATGCTCACTCTTTCCTCTTATGCTCACTCGTTCCTCTTATGCTCACTCCTTCCTCTTATGCTCACTCTTTCCTCTTATGCTCACTCTTTCCTCTTATGCTCACTCTTTCCTCTTATGTTCCTCTTATGCTCACTCGTTCCTTTTATGCTCATTCTTTCCTCTTATACTCACTCTTTACTCTTATGCTCACTCGTTCCTCTTATGCTCACGCGTTCCTCTTATGCTCACTCGTTCCTCTTATGCTCACTCGTTGCGAGCGCGTTGCCCCTGAGCTATCCTCCCAAGACTTATTGCACTAGACTTCCTCAGGGACATCCTAGCTTTCCCTACTCTACTCAGCTGCCAGTGGTCTGAATGGGTATGGGAATGTGCCCTGCAGGCATACTGCTTGATGCACTCTTTCCTCTTATGCTCACTCCTTTCTCTTATGCTCACTCCTTCCTCTTATGCTCACTCTTTCCTCTTATGCTCACTCTTTCCTCTCATGCTCACTCCTTTGTCTTATGCTCACTCTTTCCTCTTATGCTCACTCTTTCCTCTCATGCTCACTCTTTCCTCTCATGCTCACTCTTTCCTCTTATGCGCACTTGTTCCTCTTATGCTCACTCTTTCCTCTTATGCTCACTCTTTCCTCTTATGCGCACTCGTTCCTCTTATGCTCACTCTTTCCTCTTGTGCTCACTCTTTCCTCTTATGCTCACTCTTTCCTCTTATGCTCACTCTTTCTTCTTATGCGCACTCATTCCTCTTATGCTCACTCTTTCCTCTTATGCTCACTCGTTCCTCTTATGCTCACTCTTTCCTCTTATGCTCACTCTTTCCTCTTATGCTCACTCTTTCCTCTTATGTGCACTCTTTCCTCTTATGCTCACTCGTTCCTTTTATGCTCACTCTTTCCTCTTATACTCACTCTTTACTCTTATGCGCACTCTTTCCTCTTATGCTCACTCATTCCTCTTATGCTCACTCTTTCCTCTTATGCTCACTCGTTCCTCTTATGCTCACTCGTTCCTCTTATGCTCACTCTTTCCTCTTATGCTCACTCTTTCCTCTTATGCTCACTCTTTCCTCTCATGCTCACTCCTTTGTCTTATGCTCACTCTTTCCTCTTATGCTCACTCTTTCCTCTCATGCTCACCCTTTCCTCTCATGCTCACTCTTTCCTCTTATGCGCACTTGTTCCTCTTATGCTCACACTTTCCTCTTATGCTCACTCTTTCCTCTTATGCGCAGTCGTTCCTCTTATGCTCACTCTTTCCTCTTATGCTCACTCCTTCCTCTTATGCTCACTCGTTCCTCTTATGCTCACTCTTTCCTCTCATGCTCACTCCTTTCTCTTATGCTCACTCTTTCCTCTTATGCTCACTCTTTCCTCTCATGCTCACTCCTTTGTCTTATGCTCACTCTTTCCTCTTATGCTCCCTCTTTCCTCTCATGCTCACTCTTTCCTCTCATGCTCACTCTTTCCTCTTATGCGCACTTGTTCCTCTTATGCTCACTCTTTCCTCTTATGCTCACTCTTTCCTCTTATGCGCACTCGTTCCTCTTGTGCTCACTCTTTCCTCTTGTGCTCACTCTTTCCTCTTATGCTCACTCTTTCCTCTTATGCTGACTCCTTTCTCTTATGCTCACTCTTTCCTCTTATGCTCACTCTTTCCTCTCATGCTCACTCCTTTGTCTTATGCTCACTCTTTCCTCTTATGCTCACTCTTTCCTCTCATGCTCACTCTTTCCTCTCATGCGCACTTGTTCCTCTCATGCTCACTCTTTCCTCTTATGCTCACTCGTTCCTCTTATGCGCACTCGTTCCTCTTATGCTCACTCTTTCCTCTCGTGCTCACTCTTTCCTCTCATGCTCACTCTTTCCTCTTATGCTCACTCTTTCTTCTTATGCGCACTCGTTCCTCTTATGCTCACTCTTTCCTCTTATGCTCACTCGTTCCTCTTATGCTCACTCCTTCCTCTTATGCTCACTCTTTCGTCTTATGCTCACTCTTTCTTCTTATGCTCACTCTTTCCTCTTATGTGCACTCTTTCCTCTTATGCTCACTCGTTCCTTTTATGCTCACTCTTTCCTCTTATACTCACTCTTTACTCTTATGCTCACTCGTTCCTCTTATGCTCACTCGTTCCTCTTATGCTCACTCTTTCCTCTTATGCTCACTCGTTCCTCTTATGCTCACTCGTTCCTCTTATGCTCACTCTTTCCTCTTATGCTCACTCTTTCCTCTTATGCGCACTCTTTCCTCTTATGCGCAGTCGTTCCTCTTATGCTCACTCTTTCCTCTTATGCTCACTCCTTCCTCTTATGCTCACTCGTTCCTCTTATGCTCACTCTTTCCTCTCATGCTCACTCCCTTCTCTTATGCTCACTCTTTCCTCTTATGCCCACTCTTTCCTCTCATGCTCACTCCTTTGTCTTATGCTCACTCTTTCCTCTTATGCTCACTCTTTCCTCTCATGCTCACTCTTTCCTCTCATGCTCACTCTTTCCTCTTATGCGCACTTGTTCCTCTTATGCTCACTCTTTCCTCTTATGCTCACTCTTTCCTCTTATGCGCACTCGTTCCTCTTGTGCTCACTCTTTCCTCTTGTGCTCACTCTTTCCTCTTATGCTCACTCTTTCCTCTTATGCTCACTCCTTTCTCTTATGCTCACTCTTTCCTCTTATGCTCACTCTTTCCTCTCATGCTCACTCCTTTGTCTTATGCTCACTCTTTCCTCTTATGCTCACTCTTTCCTCTTATGCTCACTCTTTCCTCTTATGCGCACTCGTTCCTCTTATGCTCACTCTTTCCTCTCGTGCTCACTCTTTCCTCTCATGCTCACTCTTTCCTCTTATGCTCACTCTTTCTTCTTATGCGCCCTTGTTCCTCTTATGCTCACTCTTTCCTCTTATGCTCACTCGTTCCTCTTATGCTCACTCCTTCCTCTTATGCTCACTCTTTCCTCTTATGCTCACTCTTTCCTCTTATACTCACTCTTTCCTCTTATGTGCACTCTTTCCTCTTATGCTCACTCGTTCCTTTTATGCTCACTCTTTCCTCTTATACTCACTCTTTACTCTTATGCGCACTCTTTCCTCTTATGCTCACTCGTTCCTCTTATGCTCACTCTTTCCTCTTATGCTCACTCGTTCCTCTTATGCTTACTCGTTCCTCTTATGCTCACTCTTTCCTCTTATGCTCACTCTTTCCTCTTATGCTCACTCGTTCCTCTTCTGCTCACTCGTTCCTCTTATGCTCACTCTTTCCTCTTATGCGCACTCTTTCCTCTTATGCTCACTCGTTCCTCTTATGCTCACTCGTTCCTCTTATGCTCACTCGTTCCTCTTCTGCTCACTCTTTCCTCTTATGCTCACTCTTTCCTCTCTCTCTTCCTTACCTCTCTCTCACACCTCTGCACTACTACTCGCACCTCTGCACTACTACTTGCACCTCTGCACTACTACTCACACCTCTGCACTATTACTCACACCTCTGCACTACTACTCGCACCTCTGCACTACTACTCGCACCTCTCCACTACTACTCGCACCTCTGCACTACTACTCGCACCTCTGCACTACTTCTCACACCTCTGCACTACTACTCGCACCTCTGCACTACTACTCGCACCTCTGCACTACTACTCGCACCTCTCCACTACTACTCGCACCTCTGCACTATTACTCACACCTCTGCACTACTACTCGCACCTCTGCACTACTACTCGCACCTCTCCACTACTACTCGCACCTCTGCACTACTACACGCACCTCTGCACTACTTCTCGCACCTCTCCACTACTACTACTCTCTCCTCCAGACAGCTCCTACTGGACTCCACTCCATCCTGATCAGACACCATCATTTCACTCGGGTACATACACTTGAAATCCACTGCTTGCACCATCTACCCTAACCACGCTCACCACACTATCACTGCAGTGCTACTTGTACACACTATCCAATACCTGACCTTCTCCAGAAATCGCCCCCACACTCCGCAGCCCCTACCTTCCGCCTTCTGGTCTCTTGGTCTGTCACATTCTCCCCACTAACCTCACCAGAACAACTCACAACTTCCTGATTCTTCTTCCTGTCACTTGTATGGCCCCCCCCTTCTCCTTCTATTAGACCACGATCACAGTGCTCGTGGTTTCTCATCTCTCTCTGTGCAGAGGCAAGTACCTCATGGGGGATACCGGAGGGTCGTGCCTCCAGGGGTGGGGGCACACCTTGGATGTCATTTCTCTTTCTCTGGGCTAAAAGCACGTCTGTTGTCTCTAGAACTAATAGAAAGAGACTGGCGAGCATTCTGCTTATGAAGCACGATGGGGGGTACATGGGCACCGCTCATACACAATCTGGCATAAAGGGGGAGGAATTGCGCGCTCTGAACTTGCACAATCCTCATGGGGGGGGGGGACTGGTTCTGGATTTCTCCCTCCAAGGTCTCCAAGCCCCGGCTGAAAGGGGTTCCCCTCTTCTCTCTCTGACACACACTAACATAGGCACACACAACACACACACATGTACACTGTATTGTGAGTACCAGGGAACTTCAGGGAAATGCGAATACAGAGCCTATTCAACAGCCGGGGCTGGTTTCGGCTATTGGGTGGTGCGCCACCTAGACACTGAAACTATTGCATTGGAGTACAGCTAGGAGAGACATGGTATATGAGGAGGGAGACGCAGCTTGTAGGTGTTGTTTCCAGTCACTGCTGTAGTGGTATTAACTGGCCACTGATGATAGCGGGTGCAAAATGGTGCGAGTACCTGAGCATCTAATGTCAGTGCCCGGCAAATGCCTAGTACTTATTCACAAGCCAACATCGTTGGCTTTGCCAATGCTAGTTTGTCTTGTGGTGCCTCAAAACACCATTTGCTGTATAATACCCAATAAATAAATAAATATTTAGAAAGTAGCCTTCTTTTGTAACTCACTTTCTTGCTCTGGGGTGTCAGGGCATCTAACTTCTTCACACGGGTTCTAGTGAGACACTTCCATTCAAGCGTTTATGTTAAAAGGCGCTATAACTCTCCCCTTCACGTCGGGAACCAGGCGCTTCAGGACTGCTCTGAAGAGGAGTTGTATCCTGTCCCCTTCCAACCTCTCTCCGGCCACACAAGAGCAGGCAATCGGATCCCTTATGTATGTGGCTATAGTGTCATACAGTGGCAAAAGCCAACTTTTAACACAATAGCCATAAAACAACACGGCGACACGTGTCATGAAAGGTTCCTACATGTCACACTTCGTTGCCCTTCATTGCAGCGTGCAGCGTTTTGTTTCACCATTTCTCGCCCTATGGAACTTGGGGGAAGAGTACGGCATGATTCATAAAAGGAACTTCATTTCCCATGCTGCCATCAGCTGTTCTCTCTTGCCCCTACCTTGACTCTCCCTCAGAAGCGGCCGTAGTGTGTGCCTCGCTGCTTCTGATTGAAGTTGCTCTCTGAAGTTCCGTCTTGGTGTTCCTTTTCACACTGCTTACTTATTCTGGGGCCTTAAATCAGCCCACCTGGGTTCCCGACCTCCTGCCTGCTTTTGCATTTGCCTTTGATCTGAATGCTGCCCGCCTGAGTACCAGACCTCTTGGAAGATCATTTTGCTATTTCTACTTGGCACTAGGGTGGTTAATTGCCTTCTTATTTGATGTGTCAGCAATACTCTTTGTTATAGGTAAATCACCATCTCTGTTCCTAGTTACAAGCCTGGGGGAGAATACAACAGGTAGATTAGAGTCTTTCGGTGCTATTGTAGGAGGTATACAATCATTGGGCCTCATTACTCGTGGTCTCTTTTTTCCTTGCAGCTGGTTTCGTGGCAGTCTCTTCTCCCCGCTCTTTTTAAGTCATCTGGCCCTTTTTTACTGTTTCATCAGTAAGAGGTCATATCATTGAAAAGAGCTCTCTCCCTCACAGAGAGGAGGTTCCAACCCGAACTCTACAATCAAGTCCCGAACAAACCCCAGGGACGTGGTCTACACCATCAGGCATTCCCGGTTCAGTAAGTAACACTATAGTAGACCTACACAATGCTCTGAAAACATCAATACATCCGTGCAGTCAATCAACGATTCCTGCGGCGGCGAACACAAACCTTCTCTATAACCATCAGTACATTGCTCCAATGCCATATGTGTGCAGTTTTCCTCCCCAGTAGAGTGAAATAGATCACTATGGCCCCATGATTGCCACCCATGAGCAAGGCCGACAGGTCATTCTCCGAGTAATGACACGTTAGTCACCCCCGTAACTTCCCCAACAATTCACAGGTTAGGGTTAGGGTGGTGAACAGTCTCCACTGTCAATTCCCCACACCACCTGCAGCGCCTGTAATCTCTCGAGATATTAAACCAGGCTCCCGTGACCTCCAGGCTCCTCACAGTATTACATTGTTACTTCAGGTGGTCCCATGCTACACTATTGCCATCAAAAAGGGCTATATAGCTCGGCCTCGCTACCCGCTCCAGTATATACCCTACACACACACTGGCATTACTTTGGTTGCGAGGTTCACGGTTAGCTGTTCCTTACTAGTAATGTACAAAACAGCTTTCATGGTTTTTTTAAATGCGTCATACGTGGCTTCAATAACACGTGTTGGCTCCAAAGCCAACCCTTCTTTAGCCATGATAGAGGGTTTAACCAAATAACTAGAAGGCACCAACCTTGTGCGTGGGGTAAGTACCTCCCGCATCACCCCTTTCAAGGTGTTGGCTGGGGAGTTGATTATCTTCCAATGCGTAGAGAGATAGCAAAGGTGAACCCTGATATTGATGGGTACCACTCCAAACTCAAGGTGCACCATCTCAAAAGAGGCCCATGGAGGGTCTCATGAGTCTCTTCAGTGGGGTCCCTTCTAATGCTTTCATTTGTGAGCATGTAGACAATGCCCAGATCCAAGCCCCGTAGAAAAGACATGGAGAGACCTTTCATTGATGTAGGGTCGATAATGTCTTGATTGACTAGCCCTCCCACGCCCCTCCCCCCAGGGCTGGTCTTTGCATCAGGCAGTGCAGGCGGCTGCCTGAGGTGCCAAGCTCTAGGGGGGCACCAGTCTGACCCCAACAACACCATAGCCGGTCAGATAGCACAGCGAGTAGAGTGCTCGTTTTGACATCCGGACAGAGCGAGCTCGATAAATGAGCACCACACACCGTGGGTAATAATAAGCAGCGCTCAGATACCTGAGGGTTCGTGGCGCTATATAAATGCTCAAACAAACAAAGTCATTATTTCTTTTTTTTATTTTTTACTTTTATTTATACAGTTGGCGATTGAAAGTACAACATAGAAAGGGGGTCACCCTTTATACAGAGGTCTCCTACATTAAAAATCCGATTGCATCGGTACAGACGTCATCACACATAAGGAGAGTACATCAAAAAAAACATTCAAACTGCATGGACAGTTTCATTCACACCAGTCTTCTCAGGCCAGGTAGGAGCGGAAACTGCACCAGATATCACGGGGTCTGGTCACAGGGGAAAGAGAGTTGGCATAGAGATTCTCGCTTTCTTGCGCCCATGTCAGTGCTTTCATCCATTCGCCCACGATGGGGGGGGGGCACCTATTCTTCCAATAGAGGAGTATTGACCTTTTTGCCTGCATGCAACCAACGTTAGCAAAGGCCGGTCGTTTCTACCCAGGGGCCCAGACCACAATTCAAAAACCAACAAACCAAACAACGCGCCCAGAGGGTGTTTCTCTAATGAGGTGCTTGTTATGTCAAAGAGAATCTCAATGATTCTTGACCAAAACGTTTTCAGTCGCGAGCATCCCCAGATCATATGGAGATGGTCCGCTGCTGTTTCATCACATCTGGGACAACCATGTAGTGTGGGGGGGGGGGCATTTTGGATAGTCTGGCAGGGTTAAAGTGTAGGCGATGTAGAATCTTAAATTGCATGAATTTAAAGCGAAAATTGAGGGAGACCCGTCTGGTGTGTGCGCAGATGTGTGCCCATTCGGTATCGGAAATGGCAGTTGCCAATTCCTCTGCCCAACGCAAGCATGCTTTCTAGGAGGGAGGGGCCATCGCATCCAATGCCATTCTATCTAGTGAGGACACCACGTGGCTACTATCCACCAAGTTGGCAATGTAAGCGAGAATCAGCGTTTCTGGAGGTTCCTGGGGGTACGCGGGCCAGTGGGCTGCAATCGCAGCGCGGACCCGATAGTATTGTAAGAGGTCATCCCCATTATCACTGTGGCCCGGTTTCCACGTCTCAGGTGTGATGAATGCCCCGTTTGGAAACAGGTCAGCGAATGCTTTGTAACCCCAACGCTTCCCAACGGATATGAATCACCTTATCACGCATCGGCAGTAGCACCAGGAAGTTCCAGATTGGGAGCCATTTATAGAAAGGGTGTGTGGCCCCCACCTGGGCAAAGAGCAGCCACCAGGCCCTCAGTGTAGAGGCCACCGGGTCCAACAGAGAATCATCCCTGTATCAGGTATCTAGCACAAGAGTCTTGAGGTCGGTGCAACCGACAGCCAGCGATTCCAGTTTGACATGTGGGGGGAGGAAGCACCACTATGTACCAGTATGACTCATATTGTGCCTGGGCAGACAACCAGTACAATTCGGTGTGCGGTGCAGAGAACCCTGCCCCCCTTATCATATGTGGGAGTCAGTTCGGTCCACTTTTTCCTGACCACACAAGAGTCTCATAGGACCAGGGAAATGAGTGAATGTAGTCTGGTGAAGTAGTCTTTACCGGACCGGATCGGGACATTGGAGAACACAGAGCAATTTAGGCAGCAGAGTCCTTTTTATGAGTGAGAGCTTAGCCGGGGCGGACAGGGGGAGGTTCTGCCACCTACGCATTTTGTCCTCGACCGCCACCGTGGCTGAGTCATAGTTGTCTTTCAGTAGCTCAGGGCATGTTCTGGACACAGTCACCCCCAGATATTTTATATGGTCGGCCGACCAGCGAAGAGCCAAGTGGCCCTGGACTACAGGAGTATTGTATGTGAGCGGAAATTCTTCTGATTTAGACGGGTTAATTGTGAAACCAGAGAATTGTCCGATACGAATGATGTCCTGCAGTATGGGCTCTAGGTTGAGGTGTGGGTCGCGGACATACAGAAGTGTGTCATCTGCCTGCATATAGGGACACTATCTCCGGGCGGCCTCTTAGGCGGAGACCGCAGTGTCTATGTCTCTCTCTCTAATCTCTCTCTAATGAAGTCAGCCATGGGCTCAATGGTCAGGGCAAACAGGATGGGGGAGAAGGGGCATCCCTGGTGGGTGCCTCTACCCAGAAAAATGTGTCCCGACATGAAGGAGTTTACCATGACCCTGGCCACCGGCCGTGTGACCATTGTCATCATCTTAAAAACACTTTAACACAGACATGAACAGCCCTTTCTTTGCCATGCTCTCGGTGTAGCACAAGCACAGCAATGTATAAACATCAAGTGTTTTCTTTCCAAAATTACGAGTGTAAAATAACCTAAACTAGCTTATTTTTTATATTAATAGCATGCAACCAATGTAAACACTATAGAGGAATGGGCTTTCGGAATGAATTATTGCACCATAATACAACATGGTAGGGTTGGGTTGCGGACCGCAGAAGCAACAATCTATGTATTAGAAGTTCATTATTTACATTTCAGCCTCGCCATCCGTGTTATCACTGAAATAATGCAATCAACTTGAATATTAGTGAACGTCTGTAGGCTAAAAGGGCCCTGCAGAGATGTTATACAGCACCCACATGTGCTTATATATTGTGTGGCTTGCTTCCTGAGCACTCTGCAATCTGTCACAAAGGTGCCCTAGGCCAGGCTTCCCCATGTTGCTGTTGTTTGCTAAGAGACTGCACAGGGCACACATAGACACAAAGCTTCACCCATCATTGTGTTGCATCTGGTCACACAAAGAGGCGCATACAGGCACTGGAGAAGCACTAGGTAAGATACTAGAGAGGGTGGGGATAAGGGGGCATGGGGAGGGGACAGGTACCAGATAGACTGCCCACCCACCCCTGCCACCCCAACTGCCCACCTCGAGTGAATCAAGCAAAGCCCAGACAAATACCCCTGATCAGCTTCAGTCATACAGATCTGACACCTGGAACCTTAAGCAAAGCACACAAAACCCAATGACCCCCCTCCTTCTCTTACTAAGACATTTCAGACTCCAGCAATCACTCCGCTTCCGTGCATCATGTTTAGTAAGAACAGAGCTGTAGAAGGACACAACAGGACACAGACAAACGGTGCTGGTGGCTGTACAGTTAACACATGCCCGGCAATTACCAATGCACATTTTGTTATTGTTAGCACACGCATTTGTATGCATATATTTTTAGACAATTGAAATCGAATGGGTGTTTGTACTTGCATGTCAGGTGAGTGATTGGAATGGTAGAGACAGGAGAGCGTTCTTTCTCACAGCAGTGCTTAAGTGTGTGGTTTCAGACGTGAAGGAGAGAGTTAACTGATTGTAACATTGAAGCGGCACTAGAATATTTGCATTACAATGTGTGAAAACCAAATTTGACCAAATTATTAATACTGGTCATATTCCCCCCCCTCATGGACTACAGCGAATATTGTTCCTATATTCAAAAAGGGCGATCCTTCTCTTCCCCAGAACTACAAACCTATCTCTCTGATTGATACAGATGCTAAATTGTTTGCCATTCTTCTTTTACACGACCTCGAAAAATTCATTGAAGAAAACAGCCTTTACTCGAAATACCAAACAGGCTTCAGAAAAGGTATGAGTACCTCGTTGAACGCTGCTGTCATGTCTCATCTGATCGCGGGTACAAAGGGAAAGAATTCCCAATCCGTATATCTGGCCATGATAGACATGACATCAGCTTTTGATAATGTAGTAGGAAACCTCCTGTGGAACAAACTGAGATCTATGGGAATCCCTACAGTTTACTTTATTGGTTCATCAAACTCCACACCAACACTTCGTATAAAATAAAAATCTCTGCAGATGGTAGAACAACTGATCCCATCTGTACGTACGTCCATTGGTCTCAAGCAAGGTTGCAACCTAGCGGCAACCTTCTTTAACCTTTCTCTTTCTGACCTTGATAAGGAATGGGACCACAGCAATCTGTTTTCTGTCAAAATTGGATCTTTACGACTGAAATGGATTGCATTTGCAGACGACATCTTAGTCTTCGACCCCACGCCTGCCGGGCTGCAAACTAAGCTATTGCTTTTTCAGGACTTTGCAGTCGCCCACAATCTTACTCCAAACCCCGCAAAAACAGCTATTTTAAAGTTTGGCACCAAGCAAAACAGTAAGGGATATCAATGGGAAATCACAAATACCCAAATTCCATGTACTTCTAGTGCGATATATCTGGGCTACAATTTGACTGATCAAAATTCAATTAAAGCATGGACAGATATAATCAAAAACAAGTCGTGCCCTCTATTATCCCAATTAAAAATGATTTATTCAAAATACTGCAAATTTTCATTAACACCTATGATAGACTTCGTGACACTAAAAATTGAAGCCGTTATTTTGTATTCCATTGATATGTGTCTAAGAGACGTCACTGCAATTTTGAACTCTACGCAGGGATCACTGATAAAATCTGCCATGCACCTTCCTATGTGCATACCAAACGCAGTGATACGTCACGAGCTTGGGTTGGTTGCATTATCTACACGTTGGAAATGGCGTCAACTATCAGGCTATGTAAAGATTCACTATGCACCCAAAAACTCGTTGTACGTTGATCTGAATAGTATCTTGAAGTCTTCCACTTCCGCTACCTTTAATGAATATCATATTAGTATGCAGCACATTCTGAATTCCTTAGGAATTACTATAGAAGATGTTCATAATTGTCCTGCTTTTGCAAAAAAGAAGCTTTTTGAACAGGATTGGAGGAGCACAATAGAAAGTATATCAACATACCACATGTACAAAGAGTATGGCGCTTTTCTTAAATAACGCATTCCCCGATTTGACCATGTGGTTTTATTTCCATGCAACCATACCCGACTATCTTACATTAGGTATAGATTGAATTTATACCATACTAGAGAAAGAACTGCAAACTGGACCAAAAATGGTGAACCCAAGGTAACAAAATGCTGCTTCCCTTCTTGTAAAGAGCCGATTGAGTCCATGAAACATCTCATTCTCGAATGCCCATATTTCAAAATAATAAGGACCAATCGGCTCTCGAAATTTGTGAACATTGATTTTGAAGACTGCATGTAATTCCTCTGGGTACGCATGATGCAAGGTACACACAAACCTTTGATATTTGAATTGGTCAATCTGTGTAAGCACATTGAAAAAGAGTTGCTGAAATTTTAAGAATTAGAGGGTATAAAGTGTTTGACACGATATCCTCTATTTTTGAACCTGTCTATAGGATGATGTAAAGTGATATGTTGTAAATGTAAATATTTTAATGTTTTCTTTTTGTATTCTGTTTTGTAAAGGTTCTACACATTTCTTTTTTTTTAATTGAACCAAATACAAATAAAAAAATAAAAATAAAAAAAAATGTGTAGACATCCACAAGAAATAAATCTGTCCAGAAAAGAGGGTGGGAGGCATGGTGCGATAGACAGTGGTACCAACATTTGAAGCATACAAGGCACTCTCAGGGAGGAATTAAGGACTGGGGCCTCCCTGTCACAACTGACCCCAAAATTCGTCCTCCCTCGCCAAACTTCCTCACCCGGCTTCTGGGGTAGAATCAGCTCTGGCATATGCCCTGGTAAGGCGCCTACCCCAGGTCAGGAGGGGGCCCGGTTCCTCTGCATGACCCTGCACAGGAGGATAGCTCAGGGGCAACGTGCTCGCCTTGGAAACAAGACGACACAGAGCAACACAGGTTCGATCCCCGGGTCCGCGCTTAGAACCCTCTGGGTATGAAGCGCGTTATAAATAACCTATCATATCACATCAGTGTTTGGCGTGATCACATATCGTGCTCTGAAACACTTGTGTACGTGCGCAATACAAATGAAATATCATATCATATGGTGCATCTGACGGGGGGGGTGTGGGTGGGGACGGGGGGGCGGGGGGTCCAACACCAGGTGGAAAAAAATGGACTATGGCCTTTGGGCCTCTAGGTGGGAGAAAAAGAGTGTCATGGGGTGGGATGGATGAAAGGAATTGAACTGATAGTTTATTTGTATAGCGCCTATACACAGTGTGTTTCAAAGCGCTTCAAGGAGGGAGGGAACAAGGGAAAATAACAGTGACATTCTTACATAATCAGCCTGGCGACAGTTCAGATAGTGCAATTGCCAGGAACAATAAAGGAGGCGGGGGAAGGTAAAAGAGACAAAACAAGCAGTTAAATGACTATGCCTGATGAAAATTGTTGTAGTGCCGCAAAAATAACAAGAGGCGGGGGGGGGGTGCTATGGAGTGAGTGAGGGAAGAAGGAGAGGAACAAAACAAGCGACTATCGTACTAGGTCAGATGACGATTCAGAATAGTGCTGGAGGGGGAAGTGGGAGGTTAAGACAAGGAGGGAAAGGTGGGGAGACAAACAAGCTGCTATCACAAAGGTCACGAGACAATGATAGAGTAAGTGCTAATGAACAGTGAAGGGAGGGGAGGAGAAGGCAGGTGGATGAGAAAGACAGGCAGCTACAATCACTATCCCTGAAGGCAATTGAGGTAGTGCTGGAATTTAGCAAGAGGGGGAGGGGTGGGGAGGAGGCAAAGAGGGTGAGGGAGGAGGAGAGGGACAAAACATGCTACCAACGTACTAGGCCAGATGATCTTTCAGAGTAGTGCTGGACGGGGAGAGGAAGGAGAAGAACAAGAGGGGGGGCACAGACAGGCAATTATCATACTGGTCAGGAGGCCAAATATGAGATAGCAAAGTGCTAGAGAACGGAGTGGGGGGAAGAGGGGGTAACAACACCACATCAAGGGAGAACCAAGAGGGGGGTGGGGGTGCACACAACCATCAAGTTAGGGGGGGTGAAGGGAGGCACGCACAATCACGGGGGGCAGGGAGGGGGTGGGGGTCACACACCATGACGGGGCAACGGGGTGGGAGGGGGGCACACATGCCATCACAGGGGGCAGGGAGGGGTGGGGGGAATACACACAATAATTGGGGCAGGCAGGTGGGGGGTCACACACCATCACAGCGGGCAACGGGGAGGGAGGGGGGCACACATGCCATCACAGGGTGCAGGGAGGGGTGGGGGGCATACACACAATCACGGGGGGCAACAGGGTGGGAGGGGGGCACACACATCATCACGGGGGCAGCGGGGGTGGGTGGGGTCACACACCATAATGGGGGGAAGGTGGGGAGTGGGGGGACACACACCATCACAGGGGGAAATGGGGTGGGAGGGGGAAAGCATGCGAATACGGGGGCAGGGGGGTCGGTGGGGGGCATACACAATCCCGGGGTCACGGAAGGGGGTGGGGGGTCACACACCATCACAGGGGCAATGGGGTGGGAGGGGGCACTCATGCCATCACGGGGGGCAGGGAGGGGTGGGGAGACAATGACTGTTGCTCAGTTGGCTTCCGCTGCGTGCATCTACAGGAACGCAGCTAAGATATTAGTGTGAATATGTTACAATTGAATGGTGGGAGGGAAAGGATGAAAAATGTCTAGTCTAGTTGCAAGCTACTAGCCAACTATAAAGTCACTCGCCCCCTCAATTCTCCACATATAGACAGCTCACTATTTGTTACTCGCCAAGAGTCAATTATTACTAGCCTCATGGCAGGTGAAACCTTTGAGGGCTGGGAGGGGCCATGGACTATTAGGTATTGTGGCCCCCGGGGTGCCAGGCATATGCAGGGGAGGGAGGGTGCCCCTGACTAGTAAGTCAGGGCCACTGTGGCTGTTGATCCGAATTTGTATTGATTTGTTGACTGGGTACAAACAAGTGGACACTGGTGGAGAGACATTCCTCCTAGTTGGGGGGGCGAGGCTCGGGCAGAAGGGTGAAGTCAGGGCCGGCGCTAGGCGTGTGCAGCATGCGCAGCTGCACTTGGCCCGCGCTCATAGGGCCCCGCGCTGAGGGTGCCGTTGACTCGCTCTTCTTGCAGATTGCAGCGTGGTCTGTGTGCTCGGAGTACCTAAGCTTGCTGCAGTGCACTCTGAGCGCACGGACAGCACACGCTGCAGCCTGCATGAGGACGCGGCAGCATGCATGAGGACGCTGCAGCATGCATGAGGACGCTGTAGCCTGCATGAGGACGTGGCAGCATGCATGAGGACGCGGCAGCATGCATGAGGACGCGGCAGCATGCATGAGGACGCGGCAGCATGCATGAGGACGCTGCAGCATGCATGAGGACGCGGCAGCATGCATGAGGACGCGGCAGCATGCATGAGGACGCTGCAGCATGCATGAGGACGCTGCAGCATGCATGAGGACGCGGCAGCATGCATGAGGACGCGGCAGCATGCATGAGGACGCGGCAGCATGCATGAGGACGCGGCAGCATGCATGAGGACGCGGCAGCATGCATCAGGACGCGGCAGCATGCATGAGGACGTGACAGCATGCATGAGGACGCGGCAGCATGCATGAGGACGCTGCAGCATGCATGAGGACGCGGCAGCATGCATGAGGACGCTGCAGCATGCATGAGGACGCGGCAGCATGCATGAGGACGCTGCAGCATGCACGAGGACGCGGCAGCATGCATGAGGACGTGGCAGCATGCATGAGGATGCTGTAGCCTGCATGAGGACGCGGCAGCATGCATGAGGACGCGGCAGCATGCATGAGGACGCTGTAGCCTGCATGAGGACGCTGCAGCATGCATGAGGACGCTGCAGCATGCATGAGGACGCTGTAGCCTGCATGAGGACGTGGCAGCATGCATGAGGACGCGGCAGCATGCATGAAGACGCTGCAGCATGCATGAGGACGCGGCAGCATGCATGAGGACGCGGCAGCATGCATCAGGACGCTGCAGCATGCATGAGGACGCGGCAGCATGCATGAGGACGCTGCAGCATGCACGAGGACGCGGCAGCATGCATGAGGACGTGGCAGCATGCATGAGGATGCTGTAGCCTGCATGAGGACGCGGCAGCATGCATGAGGACGCGGCAGCATGCATGAGGACGCTGCAGCATGCATGAGGACGCTGCAGCATGCATGAGGACGTGGCAGCATGCATGAGGACGCGGCAGCATGCATGAGGACGCTGCAGCATGCATGAGGACGCGGCAGCATGCATGAGGACGTGGCAGCATGCATGATGAAGGGGAAGCTTATCTTTTGCAAAAGCTGCTGTTGTATCTTGAGGTTTGGCTCCCTTTTGTTTCTTCTGGTGAGGTAACTTGTTACCTGAGAATCTCCTGCTGCGAGGCTGAAGATACAAATGCCCCCTCCCCCTCCCAGTGGCGCACTGCTGATCACTTTCTTTCTTAAAGCAGAGCATTTAAAGTGGGGTGATTTACTATAGAGGGCCTATTTAAGAGACCATTGTTGTGTTAAGAACTGCAAAGGGGGCTTTTTATTTGGAAAGGGCAAGCAAAGCAGAAGTTAGCTGCCTACAATCTGTGCCTTCCTCCAGCACAATAAAACATGTCGCACAAAACCGTTTGCTATTTGCCTTATTTCCACATGCTTGTATTTGCCAAGCCAAAACGCGTTTTAAGTAGAATGGAACCTTTTCCTCACATTATACATGAAGCTGTAAGTGAGCCATGGATATTTACCAAGGATGTGACAAGAGAGGGTGTCATCCTGGAGACTGGAGGGGATATTTTCTCTGGTTCTGGCCCTGTACTAATTTTCAGGGCACAAGTCGCTACATGTGGGTGGACAGCGTCCGCCCCCTTTTATTCAACGGGTGGAAGCAACCCCTGTTGTGTGTTTTTGAGGTCAGCATTAAAAACATGCTGTTTGCTGAAGTGTTCAGCTAGTAGGATTTTACACCACGTGGTCACAGGGAGTTGCTAGGTCTGGAAAAGACCCGGGGCTAAGCTGATGTCAGAACTGTTGGGACTGGGGGCTAGCAAGCCTTTTGGCTGTAGCTCCTGAGATTCTATCAGGGGCTACAACCAAAAGATCAGGGGCTATAGCCCCCTTAGCCCCCCCCTAGCAACGCCCCTGCGTGGTCATGTTTCCAATGCAGATGCTTACCCACAAGAACACATAAAATGCCATTAAAACGCACGTCTCATGTTAGGATTTTGTTTTCTTTGGAATATTTCATTATAAATTGTTGGGATTAAAAGGTGGGCAGCTTTTATACTTTGCTAAGGTTTTTTTTACCATGTTTTCTCTCCTGCCTACATACTAGTGGTCATTATCTTGTGCTGTCACTTCCTGTGATGTCACTTCCTCTGATGTCGTCAAATGCAAATTAAGGGGCCCACACTTAATTTGCTGCACTTGGCCCCACAAATACCAAACGGTGCTGATCCGGCCGGTGGTCAGGGGTGGGGGAGAACGGGACTAGAGGTCTGGTTGGTTCAGGGGGGGGAGGGGTCACCGTATTGCCCCTAGGACCGTTCCCCGGCGGTGTGAGGGAAGACTGTCACAGAGCACTCCCCCAAAGGCAAGGTATTCAATGGATAATAATATCGCAGACCGAATGTACTAAGTCATGCCACCCCCAGCCTTCCCCACTGGCGTGGCGCTGCCCCGCGCCATCATAAGTGGCTCAGCAAGTCATCCCAATGGAAGACCTTGAGCCGGTGCTGTTACCCCTCTCCCCTGGGGAAGGAGTCCTGGAATGATTATAACTCTGCTTTCATGTCGGGGGCCCCTCTCTTCCCACCCCTCATCTCTGTGTCACGGCACATTTCACGGAAACCTTCCTCCCTCCAAAGCCTTAAAACATTAGCAACACATGTTTCGGACTATACTGTCCTTGGCAGCCCTCTTTTCTGGACATTTAAAGGGCCTGGTCTATCCTAGTGTGGCCCAGGCAGCAAGCACTGTCTTCGCGATCCTTGGGGCCCCCGGATCTTTACGAATTTGACTGTCCCGCTGAACTGGCCGCAAGGGCGAGCGGCTATTTTCAAGCCAGTACCAAATACAATCTATGTTGCACTGTCTGGCTGATTTCTGAAGTGTAAACGCAGAATGTCATGGAAGGCCTGGTACCATCGCAGGAATCTGCCGAAAGCGCCAAGAAGTAGATCAGTTAAGCAGTAAGCGCACTGGTAATAAATAAAGACACGACTTCCTTCAGAGCCCAGTAGGTTAAAGACAAGCCCTTCCCCTGCCACGCGCCAAGCATCTGGAACTCACTCCCAGCAGAGGCCCGGAATGGCCCTACCACCCTCCAGTTCCGGAAAACACTAAAAACGTGGACCTTTCATCACCTTTCTGAGTTGTGAGGAGAGAGCGCCTAGGTAGAGGGAGTTGGCGTAATCCAGCTGAGAGAGCATGAGGGCCAGGATTGAAGAGGTTCTGTGAGGGTAGGAGAGATGGGGGAAGATTTGCTTGAGAATGCAGAGGGGAAAATGGCAAGATCTGGAGACGGCATTGATGTGGCGAGAGCGAGTGGGCCAGTATAGCAACAGGGGCAAAGTTTCCTATATGGTAGGGGAGAAGGAGCCCTGGCGAGAGAGAGTGGGCAATTATAACAACAAGGGCAGAGTCTCCTATCTAGTAGGGGAGAAGGAGCCCTGGCAAGAGAGAGTGGGCCAGTAGAGCAACAGGAGCACAGTCTCCTATTTGGTAGGGGAGAAGGAGCCCTGACGGGTGTTTAGTGGGCAAGTATAGCAGCAGGGGCAGAGTCTCCTAAGCGGTAGGGGAGAAGGAGCCCTGGCGAGAGAGAGTGGGCAAGCATAGCAACAGGGGCAGAGTCTCCTATGTGGCAGGGGAGAAGGAGCCCTGACGGGTGTTTAGTGGGCCAGTATAGCAGCAGGAGTAGAGTCTCCTATGTGATAGGGGAGAAAGAGCCCTGGCAAGAGAGAGAGTGGGCAAGTATAGTAACAGGGGCAGGGCAGAGTCTCCTATGTGGTAGGGGAGAAGGAGCCCTGACGGGTGTTTAGTGGGCCAGTATAGCAACAGGGGCAGAGTCTCCTATGTGGTAGGGGAGAAGGAGCCCTGGCGAGAGTGAGTTGGCCAGTATAGCAACAGGGGTAGAGTCTCCTATGTGATAGGGGAGAAAGAGCCCTGGCAAGAGAGAGAGTGGGCAAGTATAGTAACAGGGGCAGGGCAGAGTCTCCTATGTGGTAGGGGAGAAGGAGCCCTGGTGAGAGTGAGTTGGCCAGTATAGCAACAGGGGCAGAGTCTCCTATGTGGTAGGGCAGAAGGAGCCCTGGTGTGTGTTTAGTGGGCCAGTATAGCAGCAGGAGTAGAGTCTCCTATGTGATAGGGGAGAAAGAGCCCTGGCAAGAGAGAGAGTGGGCAAGTATAGTAACAGGGGCAGAGTCTCCTATGTGGTAGGGCAGAAGGAGCCCTGGTGTGTGTTTAGTGGCGCAGTATAGCAGCAGGAGTAGAGTCTCCTATGTGATAGGGGAGAAAGAGCCCTGGCAAGAGAGCGAGTGGGCCAGTATAGCAACAGGGGCAGAGTCTCCTATGTGGTAGGGGAGAAGGAGCCCTGACGGGTGTTTAGTGGGCCCGTATAGCAACAGGGGCAGAGAATCCTATGTGGTAGGGGAGAAGGAGCCCTGGCGAGAGTGAGTGGGCCAGTATAGCAACAGGGGCAGAGTCCCCTATGTGGTAGGGGATAAGGAGCCCTGACAAGTGTTTAGTGGGCCAGTATAGCAACAGGGCAGAGTCTCCTATGTGGTAGGGGAGAAGGAGCCCTGGCGAGAGTGAGTTGGCCAGTATAGCAACAGGGGCAGAGTCTCCTATGTGGTAGGGCAGAAGGAGCCCTGGTGGGTGTTTAGTGGGCCAGTATAGCAGCAGGAGTAGTCTCCTATGTGAAAGGGGAGAAAGAGCCCTGGCGAGAGAGAGAGTGGGCCAGTATGGCAACAGGGGCAGAGTCTCCTATGTGGTAGGGGAGAAGGAGCCCTGGCGCGAGAGAGTGGGCCAGTATGGCAACAGGGGCAGAGTCTCCTATGTTGTAGGGGAGAAGGAGCCCTGGTGGGTGTTTAGTGGGCCAGTATAGCAGCAGGAGTAGAGTCTCCTATGTGATAGGGGAGAAAGAGCCCTGGCGAGAGAGAGAGAGAGTGGGCAAGTATAGTAACAGGGGCAGAGTCTCCTATGTGATAGGGGAGAAGGAGCCCATGCGAGAGAGAGTGGGCAAGTATAGCAACAGGGGCAGAGGCTCCTACGTGATAGGGGAGAATGAGAGAGAGAGAGAGTGGGCAAGTATAGCAACAGGGGCAGAGTCTCCTATGTTGTAGGGGAGAAGGAGCCATGGCGGGTGTTTAGTGGGCAAGTATAGCAACAGGAGCAGAGTCTCCTAAGCGGTAGGGGGAGATTGAGCCTGGCGAGAGAGAGTGGGCAAGTATAGCAAAAGCGGCAGAGTCTCCTATGTGGTAGGGGAGAAGGAGCCCTGGCAAGAGAGAGTGGGCAAGTATAGCAACAGGGGCAGAGTCTCCTATGTGGTAGGGCAGAAGGAGCCCTGGTGGGTGTTTAGTGGGCCAGTATAGCAGCAGGAGTAGAGTCTCCTATGTGATAGGGGAGAAAGAGCCCTGGCGAGAGAGAGAGAGAGTGGGCAAGTATAGTAACAGGGGCAGATTCTCCTATGTGATAGGGGAGAAGGAGCCCATGCGAGAGAGAGTGGGCAAGTATAGCAACAGGGGCAGAGTCTCCTATGTGATAGGGGAGAATGAGAGAGAGAGAGTGGGCAAGTATAGCAACAGGGGCAGAGTCTCCTATGTTGTAGGGGAGAAGGAGCCATGGCGGGTGTTTAGTGGGCAAGTATAACAACAGGGGCAGAGTCTCCTATGTGGTAGGGGAGAAGGAGCCCTGGCAAGAGGGAGTGGGCAAGTGTAGCAACAGGGCAGAGTCTCCTATGTGCTAGTGGAGAAGGAGCCCTGGCGAGAGGGAGTGGGCAAGTATAGCAACAGGGGCAGAGTCTCCTACGTGGTAGGGGACAAGGAGCCATTGCGAGAGAGAGTGGGCCAGTGTAGCAACAGGGGCAGAGTCTCCTATGTCGCAGGGGGGAAGGAGCCCTGGTGGGTGTTTAGTGGGCAAGTATAGCAACAGGAGCAGAGTCTCCTAAGCGGTAGGCGGAGATTGAGCCTGGCGAGAGAGAGTGGGCAAGTATAGCAACAGCGGCAGAGTCTCCTATGTGGTAGGGGAGAAGGAGCCCTGGCAAGAGAGAGTGGGCCAGTAGAGCAACAGGAGCACAGTCTCCTATTTGGTACGCGAGAAGGAGCCCTGACGGGTGTTTAGTGGGCAAGTATAGCAACAGGGGCAGAGTCTCCTAAGCGGTAGGGGAGAAGGAGCCCTGGCAAGAGAGAGTGGGCCAGTAGAGCAACAGGAGCACAGTCTCCTATTTGGTAGGGGAGAAGGAGCCCTGACGGGTATTTAGTGGGCAAGTATAGCAACAGCGGCAGAGTCTCCTAAGCGGTAGGTGAGAAGGAGCCCTGGCGAGAGAGAGTGGGCAAGTATAGCAACAGGGGCAGAGTCTCCTATGTGGTAGGGGAGAAGGAGCCCTGGCAAGAGAGAGTGGGCCAGTAGAGCAACAGGAGCACAGTCTCCTATTTGGTAGGGGAGAAGGAGCCCTGACGGGTATTTAGTGGGCAAGTATAGCAACAGGGGCAGAGTCTCCTAAGCGGTAGGTGAGAGGGAGCCCTGACGAGAGAGAGTGGGCAAGCATAGCAACAGGGTCAGAGTCTCCCATGGGGTAGGAGAGAAGGAGCCCTGGCAAAGGAGAGTGGGCCAGTATAGCAACAGGGGCAGAGTCTCCTATGTGGTAGGGGAGAAGGAGCCCTGACGGGTATTTAGTGGGCAAGTATAGCAACAGCGGCAGAGTCTCCTAAGCGGTAGGTGAGAGGGAGCCCTGACGAGAGAGAGTGGGCAAGCATAGCAACAGGGTCAGAGTCTCCCATGGGGTAGGAGAGAAGGAGCCCTGGCAAAGGAGAGTGGGCCAGTATAGCAACAGGGGCAGAGTCTCCTATGTGGTAGGGGAGAAGGAGCCCTGACGGGTGTTTAGTGGGCCAGTATAGCAACAGGGGCAGAGTCTCCTATGTGGTAGGGGAGAAGGAGCCCTGTTGAGAGTGAGTGGGCCAGTGTAGCAACAGGGGCAGAGTCTCCTATGTGGTAGGGGAGAAGGAGCCCTGACGGCTGTTTAGTGGGCCAGTATAGCAACAGGGGCAGAGTCTCCTATGTGGTAGGGGAGAAGGAGCCCTGGCGAGAGTGAGTTGGCCAGTATAGCAACAGGGGCAGAATCTCCTATGTGGTAGGGCAGAAGGAGCCCTGATGGGTGTTTAGTGGGCCAGTATAGCAGCAGGAGTAGTGTCTCCTATGTGATAGGGGAGAAAGAGCCCTGGCGAGAGAGAGAGTGGGCCAGTATAGCAACAGGGGCAGAGTCTCCTATGTTGTAGGGGAGAAGGAGCCCTGGTGGGTGTTTAGTGGACCAGTATAGCAGCAGGAGTAGAGTCTCCTATGTGATGGGAAGAAAGAGCCCTGGCGAGAGAGAGTGGGCAAGTATAGCAACAGGGGCAGAGTCTCCTA
This sequence comes from Ambystoma mexicanum, assembly GCF_040938575.1. NCBI lineage: Eukaryota > Metazoa > Chordata > Amphibia > Caudata > Ambystomatidae > Ambystoma > Ambystoma mexicanum. The sequence continues at coordinate 845,556,253 of NC_090938.1, forward strand.
TGTGGTAGGGGAGAAGGAGCCCTGGCGAGAGAGAGAGGGAGTGGGAAAGTATAGCAACAGGGGCAGAGTCTCCAACGTGATAGGGGAGAAGGAGCCCATGCGACAGAGTGTGGGCCAGTATAGCAACAGGGGCAGAGTCTCCTATGTTGTAGGGAGAAGGAGCCCTGGCGGGTGTTTAGTGGGCAAGTATGGCAACAGGGGCAGAGTCTCCTATGTGGTAGGGGAGAAGGAGCCCTGGCACGAGGGAGTGGGCAAGTATAGCAACAGGGGCATAGTCTCCTATGTGGTAGGGGAGAAGGAGCCCTGGCAAGAGGGAGTGGGCAAGTATAGCAACAGGGGCAGAGTCTCCTATGTGGTAGGGGACAAGGAGCCCTTGCAAAAGAGAGTGGGCCAGTATAGCAACAGGGGTAGAGTCTCCTATGTCGTAGGGGGGGAAGGAGACCTGGCGGGTGTTTAGTGGGCAAGTATAGCAACAGGAGCAGAGTCTCCGAAGCGGTAGGGGGAGATTGAGCCCTGGCGAGAGAGAGTGGGCAAGTATAGCAACAGCGGCAGAGTCTCCTATGTGGTAGGGGAGAAGGAGCCCTGGCGAGAGAGAGTGGGCAAGTATAGCAACAGGGGCAGAGTCTCCTATGTGGTAGGGGAGAAGGAGCCCTGGCGAGAGAGAGAGAGTGGGCCAGTATAGCAACAGCAGCAGAGTCACCTTTGTGGTAGGGGAGAAGGAGCCCTGGTGAGAGAGAGTGCGCAAGGATAGCAACAGGGACAGAGTCTCCTATGTGGTAGGGGAGAAGGAGCCCTGGCGGGTGTTTAGTGGGCAAGTACAGCAATAGCAACAGGGGCAGAGACTCCTATGTGGTAGGGGAGAAGGAGCCCTGGCGGGTGTTTTGTGGGCCAGTATAGCAACAGGGGCAGAGTCTCCTAAGTGGTAGGGGAGAAGGAGCCCTGGCAAGAGAGAGTGGGCAAGTATGATATGATATGATATGATATGGTATTTGTAACGCGCCTATACACAAGTGTTTCAAGGCGCGACGAGGCAGGGAGGGAGGGAAACAAGGGGAAAACAGACAAACGATCCTACTAGGCCAGGTGTCATTCAGATCGCGCAAGTGCAGAGGTAAGGGGAAAAGGAGGAAGTGCAGGGGGGAGGAGGTGGGGGGGAAGTGCAGTACAAGGTAAGTAGCGTAAAAAAAAAAATAAATAGAATAAAATAATAATAAATAATAAATAGAAAGGGCCAGCTGGTGGCAAGTGCGAGGTAAGTGCAGAGCAAGTGCTGGGAAAGGGGCTGTAGGGATACAGTGACAGTCCCACAGTGCAGGGGGAGCCGGGGAGGCAGTGCAGGTGGAGAGTGGCTGGGCCTTGGACCGAGGTTGCTGAGAGTGGCCCAGATGCAGGTTTGAGCTGAGTTCAGTGGGGAGTTAAGCAGGATTAGCAAGGGGAGAGGGAGAGAGAAAGGCAGAAGCGAAGAGGAAGGTTTTGAGGTGCTTCCGGAACCGGAGATGGTTCTCCTCAAGTTTCAGGGAGGCAGGAAGGCTGTTCCAGAGGGAGGCCCCTGCTGCGGAGAGAGATCTACCCCCAGCTCGTTGCTTCGAGAAGTATAGCAACAGGGGCAGAGTCTCCTATGTGGTAGGGGAGAAGGAGCCCTGGCGGGTGTTTTGTGGGCCAGAATAGCAACAGGGGCAGAGTCTCCTATGTGGTAGGGGAGAAGGAGTCCTGGTGGGTGTTTTGTGGGCCAGTATAGCAACAGGGGCAGAGTCTCCTATGTGGTAGGCGAGAAGGAGCCCTGGTGGGTGTTTAGTGGGTAAGTATAGCAATAGGGGCAAAGTGCCCTATAGGTTAAGGGTGCAGGAGCCCTGGCTAGTGTTAAATACTAAGTGGCAAGGACACTGCCAGAGGCAGAGTGTCCTATAGGGCAAGCAGGGGGTTTGGTCTAAGCTGGAGGCTATGAACCAGAGCTAGGATAGAGGTGGTCACATGATATGATAGTTTATTTATTACAATGTGTTTCAAAGCACTTCAAGGCAAGGGAGGGAACAAGGGAAAATACAATGACATTCTAACAGGCCATGAACAGTAAGGATGTGAAATTAACTATCCTACTCGGCCTGATGACATTTCAGATAGTGCAAGAGCTAAGACATAGATAAGGAGGGAAGGGGGAGAGTGGGAAGGAAATGGAAACAGACAGGCGACTACCGTACTAGCCCTGACGACATTTCTGGTAGAGCCGGAGAAAAACAAAAGGTGAGGGAGAGGGGTGCAGAAAGCGTCATAGAAGAATTTACTGCTTACCAATAATCCAATCTCACGGAAGGTTGTTAAGCGTCTTTAATGCCAGTCAGCAAAGCGGCATACTAACATCCACAGGACAGGATACAACAGGAAAAATACCCCAATCCAAGTGTTTCGACTGGACATTGTACTGCAACCCACCTTCCTTGGCATACGTGACTTTCATATGTTCTCCTAACATGGTATTCTATGCACGGGGTGTCCCTAACAACCTTCGATGGTCACAGAATACAATGTGTCGGGGCATCTCCACCTGCTCAACATCAACTGCCTTCTCACGCCTGGGTCAGGGTATGCTGCAGCATGCAGTAGGGACATTGACTGCCTTCTTATGCCTGGTTGAGGGTACGCTGCAGCATGCCGCAGGGACATTGACTGTCTTCTCACACCTGGGTATGGGTACAGTGCAGCATGCAGCAGGGACTTCGACTGCCTTCTCATGCCTGGGTGAGGGTACGCCGTAGCATGCAGCAGGGACATCGACTGCCTTCTCATGCCTGGGTGAGGGTACGCCGCAGCATGCAGTAGGGACATTGCTGCCTTCTTATGTCTGGGTGAGGGTATGATGCAGCATGCAGCAGGCACATCGACTGTCTTCTCATGCCTGGGTGAGGGTATGCTGCAGCAGTCTCATTTACTGCCTTGTTACGCCTGGGTGAGAGCATGCTGCAGCATGCAGCAGGCACATCGACTGTCTTCTTACGCCTGGGTGAGGGTACACTGCAGCATGCAGCAGGCACATCGACTGCCTTCTCACACCTGGGTGACGGTACGCTGCAGCATGCAGCAGGAACATCGACTGCCTTCTTACGCCTGGGTGAGTGTACGCTGCAGCATGCAGCAGGCACATCACCTGTCTTCTCATGCCTGGGTGAGGGTATGCTGCAGTAGGCTCATTTACTGCATTCTCACACCTGGGTGAGGGTGCGCTGCAGCATGCAGCATGGACATCGACTGCCTTCTCATGCCTGGGTGAGGGTACGCTGCAGCAGGCACATTTAGTGCCTTCTCACACCTGGGTGAGGGCACGCTGCAGCCAGCACATCAACTATCTTCTCATGCCTGGGTGAGGGTACGCTGCAGCATGCATATAGACTGCCTTCTCACACCTGGGTGAGGGTACAGTGCAGCATGCAGCAGGGCCATCGACTGCCTTCTCATGCCTGGGTGAGGGTACGCTGGAGCAGGCACATTTAGTGCCTTTTTACACCTGTGTGAGGGTATGCTGCAGCATGCAGCACGGACATCGACTGCCTTCTCACGCCTGGGTGTGGGTACACTGTAGCCGGCATATCTACTGCCTTCTCACACCTGGGTGAGAGTACGCTGCAGCATGCAGCAGGGCCAACGACTTCCTTCTCATGCCTGGGTGAGGGTACGCTGGAGCAGGCACATTTAGTGCCTTTTTACACCTGTGTGAGGGTATCCTGCAGCATGCAGCAGTGACATCCACTGTCTTCTCATGCCTGGGTGAGGGTACGCTGCAGCAGGCACATTTAGTGCCTTCTTACACCTGTGTGAGGGTATCCTGCAGCATGCAGCAGTGACATCCACTGTCTTCTCACACCTGGGTGATGGTACGATGGAGCAGGGACATCGACTGCCTTCTCACACCTGGGTGAGGGTACGCTGCAGCCAGCACATCAACTGTCTTCACATGCCTGGGTGAGGGTACGCTGCAGCATGCATATAGACTGCCTTCTCACACCTGGGTGAGGGTACAGTGCAGCATGCAGCAGGGCCATCGACTGCCTTCTCATGCCTGGGTGAGGGTACGCTGGAGCAGGCACATTTAGTGCCTTTTTACACCTGTGTGAGGGTGCGCTGCAGCATGCATCATTGACATCCACTGTCTTCTCACGCCTGGGTGAGGGTACGATGCAGCAGGGACATCGACTGCCTTCTCACACCTGGGTGAGAGTACGCTGCAGCATGCAGCAGGCACATCGGCTTCCTTCATTTCGTGGAGAATAGGTAATAAAAACACATGATACCTGCCAACAGTGATGTTCATCGGCTTGTGGTTGCTGTCTTTGTGTACATACTTCAATCTTACCGTGCTCTTGTTAGAAGAGATGTTAAAATTCACACCTTTTTACAGGATCCTAAAAACGGTCCAGTGATAAGAAGACTCCTCATTGCTATTGAACAAATTGTACAGTTACAGACATAAAAGAAACTTGATGATTATAATAGAAATGATTAATGAAGAAGACAATACAAGGAGCACAAGTACAGCAAACAGTAGGATGGCTCGATAAATGGTTACACAGATTTCTATGCATAATATATATTTGCGTGATTGTTCTCGTCTTTTTGTTCCTTAACTTTCACAGCCTCTTATCATCTTAAAGTTTCTACTGAAGAAAGAGCTCCTGTGATTCTCCCAACTATGAAAACAAATAATGACAAATTCCTTGATCTCTATAAGCATATTGGGAGACATAAAGGAGATGCAGAGGAAGATAATGAAGGGATAAATACATATGTAGATGATATAGCTCACCTGGGGAATAACATGCGGTATCAACACATGAAAAAGGTGGGGGAAAGAGCATCTGATGAGAGTTGTTCTGTCTGCTCTCTCATCCCCTATGCCATGAATACAGTAAGGAAGTTCATTTCAAAGGAGGTTTTAGCACACAATGCGAAATGCTTCAGCCATCTTGCAGCATGTTCTACTCGAGGACAGATTCAAGGAAGTTGGGCGACCTTGCGATGGAGATCAAAATAGGCGTTTCCATACCAGGATAACTATATCAAGACCACAGAAATGGAGAAGGAGTCTGGATGGAAAAGCAAATTGCTTGTACATCCTGCTTCAGGATAGGATGAGGTGACCAGTGAAGAAATTAAGAGAATGAACAGTTCTGATGTGACGGAAATAGCAGGATGACCTGGATGTTGGGAACAAACTCAAATGTTAATCTATGGACGACTGCATACCATGAAAGGATGGGAAGAAGGAAGGGTGTCATGTGCAGTTCATCTGCTCAAGACGGAATACGTACAAGAAGTACAAAGAGTGAATGATGGATGCTTAGTTGTGGGCCAAGCACTCCAAATTGCCGACATGGGTAGAAGACGAATCAGGCCCAGGATTTGTAGTACCATTGGTTAATGCAACACTATGTTTCCAAAACCATGGGAAGAACCATGTGGGATATAACAAAGAATGCAAAGCCACAACTGATGTTCCTGGGATGAGAGAAGGGACAGCCATCCTTAGGGATTGATATTGGACTTGTGGATCTAGAGCCTATATGAAGTTGCCCAAAGATTGGGGCGGAGTATGTTCCCTGGTGTTCACCCATGTTCCAGCATTAGTGATTCCTCAAAGCAATCTAAACATTGGTGAATGTCCAAAAGTGGATGAGCATTTGAGAAAAAGAGGATCGCTTGAACTTCTCCAATGGACAAAAAGAGAACATTATTTCTCTGCTAAGTCAATAACAGCATATGATACCATTCCTGAGGAGCACAAGTTGTTCAGAAAGACTGCTATGGTAATGACAGCTATATTCATGATTCATGCCTTGGATCCAAACAGTGGGGAATGCCAAATGGTTGAAAATTACCAGATGGGAGCTTTTGCAGACAATCAATGCTACCATAAAGGGATTCAACGCCATTAAAGAAGAGCTGAGGGCCATATGACGGATGACCCTCCAGAATAAATGTCCTTGATATGATCACAGCAATGGAAGGAGGGGTTTGCGCCAAAATTGGGTCATCATGTTGCACATTTACACCTTCTCACGATTACCAGAATGGAACCTTGACAGAGGCCATAACGTTGTGGACAGACCTGCATGCCAAGATGGAAGACGAGACAGATGACATTGAAGATGCCAGCTGGTTTGCCTCTTTGTTTTCATGGATTCCACAGTGGTTGGCAAATATATTCAAGGTTCTTGGAGTAATTGGTGCTAGTATTGTTTGGATTCTGTATGGTCAGGATGGTGATTGCCCAATGTAAGAAAACGGCAAAGAAGGTGTTAGGGAGGAAGATCCTGATCAATGTCAAACCTGAACTTAACGCCAGGGAGCTGACTGATGATGCTGTTAGAAAATACATAGAGGCTAGTAGCATCGTAGCACTGGAAGGAACCAAGATTCTGTATCCAAAGAATCATAAGAAGTACGTGGGACGATGGGTCTATTGTAAACCAAATGGACAACGCAATTACATGAGCTGGAGTATAGATGAACATGTCCAATCAGCAGGCACCCTGGGGGGGGTGATGAAGATATGGACATCAAAGAAACATTTCTTCAAGAGAAAATACCAGGATGTGGAAACGCTTGAGGAGGTGGTCGAGGACTCAACCAGCGGGGGAGAATGTAGAGGAGCAGCTGCATGCCTCTGCAGGAAACCCTGCCCTCCTTCCGCCCATATATTGGAGACCTGAGATCGTGTCGTGTTTGACACCTGCAGTTGTGTCAATACCTCCGTTTATGTTCGATAAAAGATACCCATAGAGCCTACCGAATGTATCCCCGAAGGGATGACAATTTAAGGGAGGAACTCCCTGAAGGAATATGAGAAGGAGCAGAGAAAAGAATCAAGTGATGTCACAAAAGAGTATGTTCAACGTCCCGAGATACTGGCTGAAGAAGATCATTTTAAGATGGATTTCTTAACTCTGACCTGGTGGGCAGAGGTTCAGAAGGCCAGCCTAGTTTCATGGAACAGGGTAACCTTCTGGATAAGCCAGAGCAATCAAGGTAGCTTTGGCGGCGGTCAAGAATAGGTCTCAGGAGGGGGGAGGGTGACTGAAAGCCCACAATGAGCACACACAGTAAAGGACACTACAAATCCCTCCCAATCAGGTGTATATATATAAAAAAAAATACATGTACATTTATTCAAGGCCTTTGAGTTTCAACACACAATAATTATTAACAGTAATACCTTTAAACCAACACAACACTAATACAATACATATACACAATACCAAGTGGCCTAAAGGGTTAATGCACAAATGGTTCCACACCCTAAAAGGGAAGGATGCAGGCAGTACAAAGAGTCTTTAGGCAATTCTGCAGTAATCGAATCCTAACTGAAAGGCAGTCCAGTCCATACGAAGAGAGGAGCCTATTGCTCAAATGTACTTGCAATGTTGGCGCACGCGGTAGTGCACAAGGGCATAAATGTAGTCTCTTATAGGGTCTGTAGCAGCTCAGGAAGGTAAGTAAGGTGATGCAGAATAAGTTCCCACTATTCGTGGAGAGTCTCCCCAAGAGGGCAGAACAGATTCCAGGAGTTGGGAATGGGACGGTAGCTCGGACTACCTGTGGAAAGGAGAGTGGCCTTCCGGGGACACTGGTGCGTAAAAATGGATGGATGCGCGAGGGGCCCCGGTAAGGGTTGCTAGTACTCACTGACCCCCGGCGCACTCCGGACCAAACTTCGGCAGTCAAGTCCACTTCGGTTGTAGGTTTCAATGCGGCAATTGTGCGGCTCTGCGTCTTTCAGCTGCAAAGCTACAGTGTTGATTCCCTGATGGGACAGTGGCGATTTCTCTGCTCCTGGTGGATGTATCAAGCTAGACTCACTGTAGCAGGCTTCAGGGCACAGAGGGGCACCGCAGCAAGGTACCTTCAAAGTTTGTCACCACGGCTGGGCGACACAGTAACCGCGTGTACTCCGGTTCGGATGCTCTCTTTACTTCACACCTGGGAATGCCAAGTGTACGAAATTCAGTGTGAGAGTGCCGTGAACACAGAGCTTGCGATGTACCAGGTTTCAAGGGTCTCCTCGAAATGACAGCGGTGACAGAGCAAAGGTCCTGCGCAAGCTGGTCAGCCCACTGGTTGGCCCAGGGACACTCCCGAAGAGGCTTACTTGAGGGTTTGATGAAGGTGCCGAGAATAACTATCTCTTTGGGGAGGGAGACATCATGATACAAAAAACATGATGATTAATCAAACTTCAGTAGAGGGATATCAGATAATGTCACAAGCGGCTACACAGAAAGCCATGGGCAGACCCAGTGGAGGAGACAAAAAAATGGGGTCTTGGACGTGCTTTTTTTTATAACATTTGGAATCCCGTGTGTTCGGAGCTTAGGCTTTTTTTGGATGCTGTAGCACTATCATTGGGGCAAAATTAGAAATTTGTATACAGGAGCAGAAATATTGGGAGGGGATCTGAATTCCCAATGTATACATTTGGCAAAAGACCAAACAAAACGTTCTGGGCGCAGAGTTACAGAAAATTGACTTTTATGGGTGGAGTTCCTACATGATTGGGGATTAAAAATGGCTAACGGAACACTTCCGGGGGATATCCCATCAAGACCAACCAGAATTCAGGGTAATTCACTCTGAACCCTGGATTATCTGTTCCTATCTAATATTCTATTTGAACAAAAGGCGACGTTAAACGTTCGTGAGGAGGAGGTAGTGACCATCTATGAATTGAGCTCCTTTTCCCTGATATATTACTGGACCTACAGGAAAGAGACAATGAAGTAATTGGTTGTAGGAAAGGTAGAGCTTGTCTACTGAAATACAAATTTGAAGGGAAAAAAGTGAATGATAGGTTAGTGGCTCTACCAGAACATGTACAATGTAACAACTGTTCCCCAGGAGGGTTTATAAGTTTGTCTGGTCCATCTACCCTCCGAGTGGGAATGGAGGGGGCCCCAGACAAAGTCATCGACATGCTTTCGATGAAGAAACCATGATCAGGAAAAGAGAATTAAACAAGAACTTAAGAGCCATTAAAAAAATTAATGGAAATAGAGAGCTAAGGAAGGAGGAGTAAAGGTCCTTGATTAGGAGCTACAAAACATGGTTGGTTTCTAGGAAAATAGAAAGGCTTCATCAGGATGGGGAACGAATGCTGGAGTTAATTGAGAAAAAGGACTCAAGAGTTCTGGTCAGTTCTCCACCAGCTAGAAGGAAAAATGGGAAATCATCTTCGTAACCTAGTGTTGGAAAGGGACTGGATTAGTCATCTCCAATCGGTTTCCGGGAAGCCACCCAAATCCACATTTCATCACAATAAACATGTTGCCTGGAGTTTAGTGTTTGATGAGGATTATATTGAAGACCTAATTATGAAGAGCTTAGTCTCAAAAGCGGCACGACCAAACGGGCTCACCTACCAGGTATTGAAGAGCAATTCTGCCCTATGGGCAAAATTGCTAAACTGGCGGTTCAAAGAGATTTTGATAAAAAAGACAACTACCTCCCTCTTGGAGATCGGCCACTTTTATTCCCCTGTTCAAGGGGGGAGATAGGATGTTGGCAGTGAACTACCGTCCTATCGCCCTCTTGGACATAGACAGTAACGTTTTTATGAAGATATTGTTGGGGGAATTGGAAAACTGGGTAAGAGAGGTGAAGTTCCTATCTAAATGCCAAACTGGCTTCAGGAGGGGTTTGTCCACTGATGTAAAGGGCATGGTGTTAAACTTGCTAAGTGAGAATACAAACAAAAGCGGGGCCAGCAACTGTATGGGGCTTGGGTCGACTTCTCCAAGGCCTTTGATATGGTGGACAGGGAAAGGCTTTGGCCGAAGTTGAGGGTAAAAGGAATCCCGGAGGGAATCCTAGGGATGCTTATGGAATTTCACAAAGAGAACTCCATTAGAGAGCGCTTGGATGGGGAAGGTCATCTGTCTGAACCAGTCAGAGTGAATTGGGGAGTTCGACAAGGGTGCCTAGGGGCGCCAATGTTCTTTAATCTTTACACAGCAGATATGGGCAAATACCTAGCTCCACTTGCGTTGGCGAGCCCAGTGTTGAATGGAGCAAAACTCCATTGGCTTGCATTCGCAGATGACGTTGTAGTCTTGGATAAAACAGCTATGGGACTGCAAGGTCTCTTGAATGGCCTACACTGCTATGCAACTGAAAATGGTATTGCCATTAACCCAACTAAATCAAAAATTCTGGTTTTCAGACAGAAAAACAAAAAAGTGGCATTCCAACAATGGGTAATGGGAGCTGAAGAAATGCCAAAGGTGGAAGAGCTAGTTTATCTTGGATATCAAATCAATGCCCTCCCAGCAGCATGTAAAGTTGAGCAAGATATGGCAATGAAAATTAACTCCTTATCTGCCCAGATGAAGAAAATTTTGATGAGATATGGTAGATTCTCTATAATTGCGGTTCTAAAATGTTACCAGGCGAAAGTAATCCTAGTGTTACTCTATGGCCTGGAAGCCAAACCACAACTATGGAAAACCACATGGCAAAAGTGGGAGGGTCTCTTGTGGAAACACGTTTTAGAGTTACCAATGAGTCTCTCAATGGTTAACATCAGGTATGAATTGGGTCTAAGATTCCTGAAAGCCCATGTAGGTTGGAAATTGATATCATTGTTTCAACAGAGAAGTACAACACAGGATGACTCTCTATATGCCGACATAAAAGTACACTTGGAGACAAATACATCGAAAATGCTTTCAACTCTAAGCGTGCAGGTGGAAAAACTATTATGTGATGCTGACATAGAGAGAAAAATGGTAAAAGAGAACCCTGTGAAGGCAAAAAAGAAATGGGATGAAAGGGATTGGATCCGTACAATTGCGAGTGTTTGCTCAGGGGCTCATCCTAACCCACTGCAAACAGCAGATAGGAAATTGGGTTTCCTTAGTAAATAGCTGATAAAGTTCCCCGATTGGAGGATTAGAAACAAATTTCTAAGATTAAGGCTAAATGTCATCCATACGGGCGAAGTACTGGCAAAAAGAGGGCAGGGGCAAACGGCCCTAAAATTATGTCAAATTTGTAAACATCCGGAAGCCCAGTCTACTAAACATCTGCTAATGTTCTGTGATGGTACAAGGAATGCCAGGCTGTTTTTTTAACATGTTTTTCCCCGAATCAACTATTGTTTGCAAGAATCATTCTGGGAAAGCATGATTGAAGGTTACTAGCAGCGTAAAACAATAGCAGTGATCCAAATGCTAGAGTAATGTGAGATTGTGCTGTAATTGTTGAGGCGGGGAGTCACAGCTAATATTGGAAGCTCTCATACCTGGCCTGTCCCCTCTATATTTTGATTAGAACTATATGAGGGAGGGAAGTCGGATGAATTAGGACAAGGCAGGCCTGTGTTTCGGGTATTTGAGGGTAATGAGGAAGTTTTGCTGGGCAGGTTGTTTAAATATTTTAGGAAAGGGTTCACGGAATTGTGTTTAATAATTCATCATTAGGGGGTAATAAATAAAAAATAAAAAAATAAAAATAAAAAAATAATTCATCATTAGTTAGTAATAATGATATTTATGTTTTGGTAAGTGTATTGATCTAATGAACTGTGTCGTGATTTTTGATGATGTCTTATGTTTAATTGGAATAATCTGTAATATTGTAAAAGGTTAAGTTAACCAAATAAAATCAAAGAAAAAAAGAAGGTGCCGAGAATAGTTGGTCCCACTATTCTAATGGATCAAAGCATCTTTGCAGACTTTCTAGTTCGATCAGATACAGAGGGGTCCAGTGGGACGACAGTGGACTCAGGGTGCCCAACCTTCCGACGGATCACCAGCGGTTCCTGGACTCGGCTTCTTAGTTTCAGGATACTTGGATCCTATCTTTCGTTCAGTGAGAACTTAAGAGATCGACCTGGTATGGGTGTTGGGGGCTTCTCTTATCTAGAATCTCCTTCGTGCCAAAACAAAGAGGACCCAATGGGAGATCTGCTCACATACATGCACACCAGACGTGGACCAATCACAGACCACGGTGGCCCCAGTCATTCACAGCACACCAGACTCTCTGGCACCCAGGATGTGTATTGGAACTAGACAGTCCAGCCCACATCCTGGGGGCACACACACAAGGCATGCAGAAGCCCGCAAAAGCTTGACATTTCACAGGAGAATGCATGGCCAAATAAGGACTGACCTGGGTCGGCTCGACCTGGGGAAGGTGAAGGGGCAAGGAGGCCAAAGAACAGGACAAAAACTCGTGGCATGGCCATTTTGGAGCCAGGCCAGCTGTCTGTGTCAATAGCGGTAAACGCGGTTTGCATGGCAAGAAAGGGTTAAAAATCCATGAAAAGATAAGCTGCCACCAGCCCTGTCCGAGGCACATCTGCACTTCTCCTAAAAAATCCTTCAAGGGTGTCTAAGGCCTTTGGAAATGACAGGAAGGCCCAAGCGCACTGTACGGTAAGGTAGATTGTGCACTTGTAACATGTTGCTGAAAAGTTGCAACGTTGCAAAGGACTAAGGGAAACAAAGTCCCCCAGTACTGACTGCCTTTAAGGGCATGTCAGTTTCCCCATATTAAAGTGAGTGAAAAAGCCAACTGGATTGCAGCTGAAGGCTGTGCTCCACTGGCAAAGTCAGACTATGGTGTTCAAACAGCAGAAGAAAGATGGGGGTACACAACTGGAGGGAAAATTACACATAAATGGGAAACTTTCCTAACAGATGTATAGATCCTGAAGAGACTAATGACGAAGTAAAGAATCAAGTGAACTTTTAAATACGAAACAAAGAAGATTACAGGTGCACGAAGTGCTGCAGAAAATCAACCGTTTAATAATTGTACAGATGCTGAAACGCAAGGTAGACTAAGTCATCATAGACGCTGGCTATACGTAGTGAATAAGACACAGGCTAAGCCGCCATTGTATAGAAGCTGGACATCGGTATCATGAATTTAGTAAGCCAAGACCCATGAAGTGATAAGGGAAAAACAGTGTTACAGCAAGAATAAGCAGAATCGGGGAGCTGCATGGCAAGGTTGTCTGGCTTGGAGTCAAGACTGAAGCAGCCAAAGTCAGCTCTCTATTCTGGAAAGGAGCGAACATGCGAAGGATGAATCATCCCTTGTTAAGGTGCAAAGAAAGAGCACAAAGAGTGCCAAGTTTAATTCTTTTAAAACCTGCAAAATGGACCAAATCGTGGTCTCCTGTCACGTGGGCCGAAGGATGAAAATAGAGTTCGAACTTGGAGGCCCAGAACACTATAGTGAGTGCCCAAGGAAACTTTGCAAGGCCAAGTTCAAAGACAATCTTCATGGCAGAAGGCATGGGTGATGAGAGATGCTGGGCTAATTGGGTGGGGAGGTAGTTTCATGCCCCCAACTCCTTGCACCTGGGTCTGGCCTTACGTTCTGCTTAGTGAACCGAATGTTCCAGTCCTGGCACTACATACCAACCAATTGTATTGGTACGTATAAAGAAGGACCTTATAGTTTTAAAACCAATAAGAAACTGTATCTAATGTTTCTGAAGATTACATGTTTTAGAGGTAGGCATATGTTGTACACCTGACAGTAGGCAGCCAATCACAATCCTAGTTCCTATAGAAAATACATCTAGATGTTCTCCTTAAGCCACTCCCGAGGTTTTTCATTATTAACACGTAGTATGAGGTCACCTCTGACATATTTTTGATATAAAAGCAATGATTTATGTGAAGATCGCTGAGAGAACCTGAGCGTACGTCCGTTGATGTTTGTAGTAAACTCCGTTTTAGATAATTGTTAATAAAAAAGTACTTTTCTATCTTCCTGAGTTGGTTCGGTTATTTGGACTTGACCTTTGTGACTCAGACTTTCCTTAGTTTCTTTAGGTAGGGAAATCCCACCTTAGCATAGAGCAAGTTAGGCCTTTTTCCATCCGGACATTTAAGTTAATAAAAGTGTGTATTTTGATTTCTGAATCTGTTGTCTGCGTCTTGCTTCATGATGCCGTCACATAGGGCCCTTCAATAGATGTGTACTGAGTGCCCGGAGCCCCCCCCACCCCCAACCCCTAAGACCTGGCTCCTGATGGGGGCCTTTGATAGATATGTACTAGGTGTTCAGATCCCCTCCACCTCAGCTCCTGATAGAGCCCTGTAATATGGATGTGTACAGGGTGCTCAGATTCCCCTCAATCTCAGCCCCTGATAGGGCCCTTTAATAGAGGTGTACGGGGTGCACAGATCCGCCTCAGTCCCAGCTCCTGATGGGGGCCTTTAATAGATGTGTACAGGGTGCTCAGATCCCCCTTAGTCCCAGCTCCTGATAGGGCCCCTTAATAGAGGTGTACAGGGTGCTCAGATCCACCTTAGTCCCAGCTCCTGATAGGGCCCTTTAATAGATGTGTACAGCGTACTCAGATCACCCTCAGTCCCAGCTCCTGATAAGGCCCTTTAATAGAGGTGTACAGGGTGCTCAGATCCCCCTCAGTCCCAGCACCCGATAGGGCCCTTTAATAGAGGTGTACAGGGTACTCAGATCCCCCTCACTCCCAGCTCCTGACAAGACCCTTTAATGGATGTGTACAGGGTGCTCAGATCCCCCTCACTCCCAGCTCCTGATAAGACCCTTTTATAGATGTGTACAAGGTGCTTAGGTCCCCCTCAGTTCCAGCCTGATAGGGCCCTTTAACAGAGGTTTACAGGGTGCTCAGATCCCCCTCAGTCCCAGCTCTTGATAGGGCCCTTTAATAGAGGTGTACAGGGTGCTCAGATCCCCCTCAGTCCCAGCTCCTGATAGGGCCCTTTAATAGATGTGTACAAGGTGCTCAGATCCCCCTTAGTCCCAGCTCCTGATAGGGCCTTTTAATAGATGTGTAAAGGGTACTCAGATCCCCCTCAGTCCCAGCTCCTGATAGGGCCCTTTAATAGATGTGTTACGGGTACTCAGATCCCTCTCAGTCCCAGCTCCTGATAGGGCCCTTTAATAGATGTGTACAGGGTACTCAGATCCCCCTCAGTCCCAGCTCTTGATAGGGCCCTTTAATAGAGGTTTACAGTGTGCTCAGATCACCCTCAGTCCCAGCTCCTGATAGGGCCCTTTAATAGTGGTTTACAGGGTACTCAGATCCCCCTCACTCCCAGCCCCTGATAGGGCCCTTTAATAGATATGTACAGGGTATTCAGATCCCCCTCAGTCCCAGCCCCTCATAGGGCCCTTTAATAGATATGTAGAGGGTACTCAGATCCCCCTCAGTCCCAGCCTCTGATAGGGCCCTTTAATAGATATGTACAGGGTACTCAGATCCCCCTCAGTCCCAGCTCCTGATAGGGCCCTTTAATAGAGGTTTACAGTGTGCTCAGATCCCCCTCAGTCCCAGCTCCTGATAGGGCCCTTTAATAGTGGTTTACAGGGTACTCAGATCCCCCTCAGTCCCAGCCCCTGATAGGGCCCTTTAATAGATATGTACAGGGTATTCAGATCCCCCTCAGTCCCAGCCCCTGATAGGGCCCTTTAATAGATATGTACAGGGTGCTCAGATCCCCCTCAGTCCCAGCTCCTGATAGGGCCCTTTTATAGAGGTGTATAAGGTGCTCAGGTCCCCCTCAGTTCCAGTCCCTGATAGGGCCCTTTAACAGAGGTTTACAGGGTGCTCGGATCGCCCTCAGCCCCAGCTCCTGATAGGGCCCTTAATAGGTGTACAGGATGCTCAGATCTCCCTCAGTCGCAGCCCCTGATAGGGCCCTTTAATAGAGGTGTACACGGTGCTCATATCCCCCTCAGTCCCAGCTCCTGATAGGTCCCTTTAATAGAGGTGTACAGGGTGCTCAGATCCCCCTCAGTCCCAGCTCCTGATAGGAACCTTTAATAGAGGTGTACAGGGTGCTCCGATCCCCCTCAGTCCCAGTTCCTGATAGGGCCCTTTAATAGATGTGTACAGGGTGCTCAGACCCCCCTCAGTCCCAGCCCCTGATAGGGTCCTTTAATAGAGGTGTACAGGGTGCTCATATCCCCCTCAGTCCCAGCTCCTGATAGGTCCCATTAATAGAGGTGTACAGGGTGGTCAGACCCCCCTCAGTCCCAGCCCCTGATAGGGTCCTTTAATAGAGGTGTACAGGGTGCTCAGACCCCCCTCAGTCCCAGCCCCTGATAGGGCCCTTTAATAGAGGTGTAAAGGGTGCTCCGATCCCCCTCAGTCCCAGCTCCTGATAGGGCCCTTTAATAGATGTGTACAGGGTGCTCAGACCCCCCTCAGTCCCAGCCCCTGATAGGGTCGTTTAATAGAGGTGTACAGGGTGCTCATATCCCCCTCAGTCCCAGCTCCTGATAGGTCCCTTTAATAGAGGTGTACAGGGTGCTCAGACCCCCCTCAGTCCCAGCCCCTGATAGGGTCCTTTAATAGAGGTGTACAGGGTGCTCAGACCCCCCTCAGTCCCAGCTCCTGATAGGGCCCTTTAATAGAGGTGTACAGGGTGCTCAGACCTCCCTCAGTCCCAGCTCCTGATAGGGCCCTTTAATAGAGGTGTACAGGGTGCTCAGACCCCCCTCAGTCCCAGCTCCTGATAGGTCCCTTTAATAGAGGTGTACAGGGTGCTCAGATCCCCCTCAGTCCCAGCTCTTGATAGGGCCCTTTAATAGAGGTGTACAGGGTGCTCGTGTCCCCCTCAGTCCCAGCTCCTGATAGGGCCCTTTAATAGATGTGTACAGGGTGCTCAGACCCCCCTCAGTCCCAGCTCCTGATAGGGCCCTTTAATAGAGGTGTACAGGGTGCTCAGACCTCCCTCAGTCCCAGCTCCTGATAGGGCCCTTTAATAGAGGTGTACAGGGTGCTCAGACCCCCCTCAGTCCCAGCTCCTGATAGGTCCCTTTAATAGAGGTGTACAGGGTGCTCAGATCCCCCTCAGTCCCAGCTCTTGATAGGGCCCTTTAATAGAGGTGTACAGGGTGCTCGTGTCCCCCTCAGTCCCAGCTCCTGATAGGGCCCTTTAACATACTTGCCAACATTCTGCAACCAAAAGGATGTAGGATTTTTCAAGTTTCAAAAATAATAATTCCCATAACAATGACGGTGTTCAGTCATAATGTCGACTGCAAAAAAGTCGAAAACAAAAATGTCGGAAAAAAAAATGTCGAAAAAAAAATAGAATGTGTTTTTTTTTATTTGTATATTTTTTGGGTTTGGTAGTAAAAATAAACAGGGGGCTAGGGGGGAAACCCCCCATTAAAAAAAAAAAGAAAACTCATTCGAAATTTTTTTTTCGACATTTTTGTATTCTACTTTTTTGAATTAGACATTATCACTATGAACCAACAATGACATCACAGGAAAATACAAAACATACAATTTTGGCACCATTGAAGCATTCTAAAATACACAACCTATCGATCAGCACAATATGGAAAGATGTTCAAATGTTAAAAATGTATAATTCTGAATGGTAACTTAACACCAAATTCAATTACCTAACTTCACAGAAGATAATCACACAGAGCTGGTGGGCAACGTTTGCCACTGCTCTGTAGCAGCAGCCCGGGCAGTACATGTGTATTGCAAGTTGAACACTCAATGGCATTGCGACTGATACCCCTGCAGTGTGATGGGCAGATGCTGTGTGATGGTCTTACTCTCTGCCACTTGCCTTCACTGGTGGTTCACCTAAGGGTTGTCCCGGCAAGAGTGCAGGACAGAGTCAAGTAGCTGTCAGTTCAGTGGTTGGTCTGAGTCCAATCAGAGTAATCCCCTACCAGCCCACTGCACAGACAGGCTAATTAATGTGTTGAATGCTTTGTCCTGCAGCCTGCCTTAGAGTCACATAAATTACCTGCCACTGTAAAAAGCAGTAGGATCTGTCACCCAAATCTGTAGGCGGTGAGACTGCTTAAAAAGCAGTAGCCTACTGCCTAAATCTGTAGAGTTGGCAAGTATGCTTTAATGGATGTGTACAGGGTGCTCAGATCCCCTCACTCCCAGCTCCTGATAGGGCCCTTTAATAGAGGTGTACAGGGTGCTCAGATCTCCTCAGTACCAGCTCCTGATAGGGCCCTTTAATAGAGGTGTACAGGGTGCTCAGATCCCCTCAGTACCAGCTCCTGATAGGGCCCTTTAATAGAGGTGTACAGGGTGCTCAGATCCCCTCAGTCCCAGCTCCTGATAGGGCCCTTTAATAGATGTGTACAGGGTACTCCGACCCTCCTCAGTCCCAACCCTGATGGGGCCTTTTAATAGAGGTGTACAGGGTGCTCAGATCCCCCTCAGTCCCAGCCCCTGATAGGGCCCTTTAATGGATGTGTACAGGGTGCTCAGATCCCCCTCAGTCCCAGCCCCTGATAGGGCCCTTTAATAGAGGTGTACAGGGTGCTCAGATCCCCTCAGTCCCAGTTCCTCATGGGGCCCTTGAGTGTAACGGCTGGAATGACCAGGTTAAGACTACCTAGTTGAAGTGTGCAAAGGCTGAATAATGTCATTAAGAGGAGCAAGGACCGCTCGTACCTTAACAGACAAGAGCGAGGGGACCACTCCGGGGGTGATAAGGTTAAAGATTATTTATACCGTGCACTAACTTAAGATTGACGTGGCTGTCTTAGAAGAGACCCACCTGGATAGGCACGGCTTACTGGGGGTGGGAGGAGGTGGTGGTTGCCACTGCATTCTCCACTTATGCAAGGGGGGGTGCTCAAGGTTTTGCAAACTGTGGTTGATGAGGAAGGCAGACATGTGGGCATTGTGGGGGAGCTCCTGGGTATGCCAGTGTTTTTGATGGGTACGCACGCCCCTAATGCAGCTCAAGCTGAGTCTTTTCATGAAATGCAGGACATATTGGCACATCCTAGGGATCGGTGGACCCTCTGGGTTGGGGATTGCAATTGTGTGCTGGATGGCACGTTGGAGGTGACTAGTGCCACATTTAGGCCCCGGTGGGTGCTGCAACAAGAGCCTTGGCACGCGTGTTGGGGGCCTCTGTCTCAAAGATGCTTGGAGGGTGATGCATGGTAACGAGTGCAGCTACTCTTTTTTTCTGCGGTTCATGGCTCCTTTTCACGGATTGATTACGCATTTTTAGAAGAGGAGACATTTGATTGGGTGTCAAGCGTGGAATATCTCGATAGGCCATTATTGGACCACTCACCTATTATGATGGATTTGCTTCGCAGAGACATGCGTCCACTTGTACCCAAGTGGAAATTTGACAATCGGATGTTAGCAGATGTTGGGTTTAGGGCACTATTAGGAGACATTTGCCAATTTCTTGAGGATAATTGGGGCACCACAATGCATAGATCGATTGAGTGGGAGGCATTGAAGGTGTTTATAAGAGGGCTATGCATATGTACGAGTGTGGGGGTCTCTTGGGTCCTCAATCCGGAGGTTAAGAATCTCGAACTGAAGGTGGCACAACTGAACCTGGAACTGAAGGGTGCGGTGCATGGTGATGCATTAAGCACAACAATGACGCAAGGGAGCACTTGGATAACCACAATTATGCTGGCTATGTGTCACGTCAACCCTCGGAGGGAGATAAGGCAGGTAAAATGCTGGCTTGATTGGTTAGAAGGGAAGGGGGTTTGTGTCGCTGTGAGGGAATTTTTGGCCCAGAGGAATCAATTACTACAGGTGGGGAGGGGATCTGTGCTGTGTTTCAAGAATTGTATGCCACATTATACTGGGAAATGGAAGGAACTGACGCGCACCAGGCACGTCAGTGGATAGAGGAGGTCGATTTAACTATTCTGGTTGAGTATCAGGGTGAGCAGTTGGGGAAGGAGCGTGACGAGCAAGAGGTGGTGGGGGCTATACACAGCCTTTCCTGGGGTAAAACACCGGGGGCAGATGGGATCCTGGTGGAAGTGTATAGGGAGTATGTGGATATCCTGGCTCCTAAATTGATGGAGGTTTTCCTGGAAGCTAAGGTGTGTGGAGGTTTCCCAGAATCCATGTTGGAAGGTCTGGTAATAACCCTGCCCAAGGAGGGGAGGGATCCCGCCGAATGTGTGCCAAACTGCCCCTTATCTATGGTAAATGTGGACGCTAAAATGATGTGCAAAGTGCTGGCGAGCCGGATAACCCCGTTTATGCAGTCCCTGGTCCACCCAGATCAGACTGGATTTATCCCAGAGAGATCCACAATGGATAACCTGCAGTGATTAATCTTCTGGATAAGTACAGACAAACGGAGGAGGGGCTGGCGGCGATTAGCTTAGACTCATACAAGGCCTTTGACTCGGTCTCGTGGGAATTATGAGATATAGATACGATTGAAAAGTTTGCTGAGCTGTCTGATTTGGTCGTTAATAGGTCTAACTCGGCCATCTATACATTGCCGTCCAGTATCAATGGGAACCTAGCACATTTTGGGATGGAGTTTTCGACCGCAGGATTCAAATACCTGGGAATAAGGGTTAGTGCAGATTGGGAGTGAATGTATCATCAGAACGTATGGAGGTTTACTGAAGAGTTTGTGAACCGTAATGATTTTGGATTAAATTCCCTGTCGCTCTAATGGAATGAATGGTCTTGGTTAAGGTGATCTTGGTAGCCAGGTTGTTGCATGTTTTTCAGGTTATGCCATGGTTCTGAAGGCTGCCTGTTTTTGGTCTCTGCATGGCACCTTAACTTGGTTGCTAGTGAGACACCAAGGATTGCTTTGAGTACCTTGCACTTGCCGGCAGGTAAAGGAGGGATTGGGCGGCAGATTCTAAGGCATAATATTGGCAGCAACCCTACAGCGTATGGTGGACTGGTTGCCTACAGCATATGGTGGACCGGTTTGTCCAGCCACACAAGGATCGCAATACGGTCTGAAGGAATCTGAGCCACACAACAGAGTACTGGAAATGCTTGGGGACGGGAGAGGGAACTTGGGTGTCTCCTTATGTCTGTGAGTACCATCATTCGGGTGTGGTGGAAGGCCATGGTGCTGTCAGGACCAAGGTTTCCCTTCCTGCAGGTTGTGTCGCAGATTGAGATGGAGGACAGCTGGGGAGAAGGGGGATGCGATTGGCCGACTGGGGCGAGGCAGGGTCGTTGATGACTTTTATGTTGAGGGCAGGGCCATTACGTATACAAAATTTAAGGACGCCCATCTGGCAGTTCGGTTGAACCTTTTGGAGTTTGCCACACTAATGGCTTGAGTACAGGAGGCCTGGGAGGGATTCCCTGAGAAAACACGTACTCATGTGATGAATATGACTCTCTTGCCATTGGTTGAGATGGGGCGGGGGGTTCAGAACTGTATGTGGCGCACAGCAGCGAACGTGATCATACAGCGGTAGAGATTCTGCTTAAATGGGAAACGGATATGGGTGACCCATCTATGGATGGGGAGTGGGCTAGAGTGCCTGAACACGCGAAGCGGGTTTCTAGAAATGCTACATTCCAACTGCCCCTTCAAATACCATCCCCCTGCAACCCTCCTCGGTGACAACTTTACCCAACCACCTTACCTTGAGCCTCACTCCAGAAAACCAGCTGGGTCCCCTGTTGTTTCTATAGCAAAGCTACTAATCATTAATTTACTAAGCCATACCTCCTGCGTGTACTATAAATGCCTCCGAAACCCCATGACATTCCTTTCCTACCGCCAACATGGGCAGCAAATAGACCCCTCTAAGCCCCTTATCTAATAAAACACAGTTAGGACTGAGTCCTCAGTTGTGTCCAAACAATCCGATCTCTCTCTCCCCATATTCCCCGCCCCAATAACCCTTCGCTGGCCGCAATTCCACGTCTACGGCAACTCACCTCTCCTTCAAGCCCCCATCTGCAAAACAAAATAGTTATGAGTCTCTCTTTGCCATTGCCAAACCCCCCCCCCTATTCCTGCCCTTGTTCCCAATCTGCCCCCAATTCCAGGAAATCTCTACTTATATCCCCTGAACTTCCCCCATTGTTCCCCCCTTCTCCGCTAGTCCCTCTCCAACTACCTTCCCAATGCCTTGCACCAACCTCCTTCAGGCAACATTCCCCACCTCTGCTCACTCCCCCACTTCCCCCAAACCCTCCTCCTGACCCCTAATACATGTGCTGCCAGCACTGCCGACCCTAACTTAACTCCTAAAAAACACCCTTATTTTACCCCCTTCTGTCTCCCCCAAGACAACCCATCCTCACCTGACCAACTCCTTACTCCCACTCCGGAAACACCCCCGGCCCTTCCCTTCCTGGCCCGCCTTAATTCATACCTTCAACCCCCTTCTTCTAACCAATGCACCTACCCCCACTTAGACCTCCTGCCTCCGCTATCCTATTACCCTCCTGTTCACACTTGCCCCCACCCTCCATCACCTTACTGCTATTGCACCATGTTTCCCAACTGCACCAGGGGCCCTTGTGCACCCCCGTCCATGCACTCACCTCTCATCACTTCCCCCCACTGCACCTGGGGCGCTCCCGCACCCCCGTCCATGCAGTCACTCTCCTCATTCCCCCCACTGCACTAAGGGCCAAACCAGCACCCCCGTCCATGCAGTCCGACCTGCCCCTTCATGTAGCTTCTCGGCGCCCTTACACCTCTTGAGTTCCTCTGTCCTACTGCTCCTCCTCAAACACCAACTCTGATATAATCCCTTTTTTCTTTTTTTCTTTTTATTTATTTTCCTTCCCAGCCAATACTGCCACTAAACCAAGCCGAACTTGCAACTCCCTTGACCTCACCTGCCAAGTTCCTCCAGTGATGAGCGTATTGAATTCCTGCCCTAGCGCGTGCCCTGTCTCCTGCCTCTCATGCGAGCAGAGGCTACTACCATACGCTCGAAATTGCGATATCTGCTTAACCTCTGTGAGTCTCTCCGTATTGATTCTGTGCCACTATAACCCTCTCAATTCCCCACAAAGCTTGCTCACCTTGTCGTGCAGCAAGCGTGAGGGCTTCACCACCATCTTCCACGCCCTCCCAATGACCCAATGACGGCCACCACCTCCTATCATTTTTTTAGTTACTTCCCCCCCCGCAGCCCTCCCCCGCCCTACCTAAACATCTGCTTCTTCACCCACCTCCTACTCCCTTGGGATCGCCCCCAAACCTCACCCCAACCTTCACGCCCCTGCACCCTTTCCGATAAACTGAGGCCCCCCTACAGAAACCCCAACTTTAACTGGCATACAGTCCTTCAACCCCCACCTCCTTGCCCCGCTGCTCGCCCTTTCCCACTGTCCCCTGCCTGAAAACAATGCGTGATCGGATGCCGACCCGTGCATCTGCTGCACTCATGTTTAAATTTGCACATTGTCTTCGTGCAGCCTTCTTTATTGAAGGCCCAACATGCTGCTGAGGGCTGACCTCTGCCTCCTCCCCCCGGTCCCTCATGGGCGGGGTGACCAAGAAAGGGCCGATAAGGCACTGGTAAGCCGCTCGCTGTGTGTAACATTGGAACTGGCCTCGTCGGCGCCATCTACTGCAGCCAGAGATCCATGTCGATCTCACCCCAAACCACCTGGCTGTCCTCTGCCATCCTCGCCCTGAATTCCTCATCATAACGCACCCACGCGAAGCTCCCAAAACTCGTGAATGCCTTTCTAATCACATCCATGTACTTCAACAGTGCTACACATCTCTCTGGGAATTTCTCACAATAGACATTCGCACAGATAATAAAATCCGACGTCCAATTCTCAATCGTCACCAGCACCTTTGGACGCAATGCCAACTCCCTCTCCTTCTCCTTAGCTCTCACCTCCCTATGTAGAAGCTTGAAAACGTCCACAAATTCCCCTGCCCATATTTTATCCTTTGTTGATGTCATCAAATGTGCTCCCAACGTTTTCGTAATGCCCATGTATGGCAACTTCTTCTCCTTTCCCTTTCCCTCTGCATCCTTCTCTTTTGGAACCTGTATCTCGGGTGCCAAGGACTCAATCGCCCTGTCCGTCTGCACCTCCACCGAAGAAACCTTCTTTTCCACAACCAAGGCCTCCATAGCATGCAAACCAAACTCTCTCCTCGCCCCTTTCACCCCTGCCCCTTCCCTTCTTGCCCCCAACCTCGTGTCCCCCCTATGCCATGCTGCTGACCACTCCCCTTCCTGCTCACCTCTTTCTGCCCTGCCGTCGCCCGTCTGCAGCCTGGCCTCCACTCTAACGCTCATCTCCTTCCTCACTGGGCTCCTGCTGTGGGGACAAAACATGTCAACAGTCTCACCCAGCCAGTTTCCCCGTGACCTCTTGCCCCAAGCCCCCTTGCTCCTGGCTTTCCCCTTCCCTTCTTAAACCCCTTCTCTTGCTATCCCTGCTCCTTACAACACTGTACCCTTCATCCTCCCACCACCCCACGTATTCCTCCACCCCTTCATCATCCCCCATATAATACCATGGCTGTTGCGAGCACATGCTCGGGCCGGGCAGATCCTCCTCTTGTGAGCCCGGGGCGTCCGCCCCACCACTCCTTTGGCGTCTTCTAGGCTGGGCCGTGGAAACCCCTTCCTGGTCCTCTTCTCTCGGGCGAGGGGTCTTCTCCTCCACCCTTCAGTCCTCAGTGCTAGGGGCCATGCTACACCCTCTAGTCTGTCCTCGTGACTCCTGCGGAGGGGCCGTTTTTAAACCCTCTCCCGACTCCACCTCTGGAACAGCAGAGGCCGTATTAAGCCCTCCACCCGAAATCCTCCCAGCCGGGGAGGCCGTTCCGCTCCTCTCCCTTTCCTCACCACTCAAAGGGGATTGCTCTCTCCTCCTCCCTCCTGCACTCTTCTGCAGGTACGTTCCTCCTTTTCCCCTATGCACCCCTAACCCCTCCCAGTCTGACCTGCCCCCTTACGCAATCTCCTATCAAACGCATCCTCCGCCGGGTCTTTGTCCCCCAAACCCTTCCCTGACCCCTCTCCCATCCCTCCTGCCCCCTTTTCCAATCTGCTGGGGATCTCCCTCCTACTTCTCCTCGCCCCATTATCCCAAACCTCCCCTCTTCCAGCAGCAGGGCTGCAAGCTAGTACTGCAGCAAGAGCCCCATCCACTGCAGCTCTCCGCTGTGGCCTCCCCCCACCGTCCTCCTTCTCCCCCGTAACTTCCCCCACCGCCCCGTCAAGCTGGGCTTTGATTGCCCTGCTAATAATTTGCAAGGCTACTCTCAGCGCCTTGGCATCCACCAGTGCCTTCTTTTTAGACCCCTGCCCCACCATGGTGCACAAGTCATACTCTGGCTGGGTGCAAAAAATGCCCCCCGGTACTAAACCCTCAATGCCTAGCCCTGAGCCAAATCCCACCCCGTGGGAACTGCTCTGCTGTGAGGGGAGTACTAGGGTCCTGCTGACCCCCAAACACTTTCCCCCCAATCGCCTCCACTAAAACCTGAAATTATATGTATATTCCTCCTGTAGACAAATAATTAAATTTATCCCGTTTTATTTTATTATTATTTTTTTTATTTGAACCCTAATGTGCCCAAGACAATGCACGCGATTGCGCTACCCCGTCGCCACAGGCCCACCCCTTGTGACCGTGAGTCCCCTAAGGGATCTGCTGGTGACTGACAGGGGAGAAGGAAAAAAAAAGCACTGCCCCTTTAAGGGCTCTGCCCTGCCCTCTGGTGGCCCGCTCAGGACACTGCACCGCTTAACGTTCTTGGAAGCGGGCACTAAAACCAGGGCTTCTCGGCACAAACGCCCGACCTCCCTCTCACTGAAAAATCCCCCCACCCCAACTGCTGGAAGGAGCGTGTTAGGCAACTGCCCTCCTCCTGCAGCCACAACACCCCGCCAACTGGGGCACCGACCACTGGTACTCTGATGTCCTCCCCACACCTTGATGAGTGCGCAGCTCCAGTAATGACTGCCCTGCTAGATAAACCCTGTACTGCTGGATGGCCACCCACGCGCAGAGCAAGTGCAGCTACCCGGGCCGAAAATGGACCCCCAAGGTACATGGGGGTACTTTATCTATAGTACCCCCTACAATAAAACTATATATGGGATACATTACTCACCGTAATCGTATTTCTGATGCTTGTATCTGCTTAGATTCACATGCTGTGCATAGGCCGACATCTAGTGGAAGCTGCGGAGTATTACAGTTTGTTTTTCGAAACTCGAAAATGGGCGTCAACACAGGCGTGCCAGTAATACTATCCCTAGTGTGACGTCCACTGTACCCAAGATCCCTCACGCGTCTAGGATCCTCAGATTGTATTTTTTCTGACATGAGGAAGCATGAGGAGTAGCGTGAGTACTGATAATCCAAGCAGATAGACAGAAAGGTAAGACTACCAGCAATCATGCGCCTTCTCTCGGAGGGGAGGAAGGGTGGGTCGCATGTGAATCTAAGCAGATACAAGCATCAGAAATACGATTACGGTGAGTAATGTATCCCTTCTGAGGCTTGTGGAATCTGCTTAGATCACATGCTGTGCATAGATTAGCGAGCAGTACCAGAAGAAGGAGGTGGGATGTGAGAAGAGTCATGAGCAAACAGGTGTCTCAGAACCGCTTGTCCCACTTGTGTATCTGTCTTGGAATGAGTGTCAATGCAGTAATGCTGAGTAAAAGTGTGAATAGAGCTCCAAGTAGCTGCTTTGCAAATGGTGTCGAGGGGAACATTTGCAATGAAAGCCAGAGTGGCCCCAATGCCTCTAGTAGAGTGGGCTCTTGGCGTAAAAGGCAGAGTTTTTTCAGAAAGAGAGTAACACAGCTGTATACAGTTGATAATCCACTTCGAGATAGAGCCTTTAGAGACGCGATCTCCCTCTCTGCCTGTAGCTACGGAGACAAACAGTTGATCTGTTTTCCTTAGCGGTCTGGTTTTGTTTACATAGTAGAGGACCGCCCTACGCACATCTAGGGTGTGTAGTTTCACCTCAGCCGAGCTTTGCGGGTTCTGGAAGAAAGCCGGAAGCTCAATGGACTGGTTTACATGGAATTTAGATATAAATTTAGGTGAGAACCTAGGGTGTGTGCGTAAAACCAGTTTGTCTTTGTGGATAGTAAAGAAAGGATCCTGCACTGACAGAGCCTGAATTTCACTGACCCTTCTTATAGAGGTAATGGCTACTAAGAAGGCCGTTTTATAAGTCAGGTGTTTGAGACTACTTTTATGCATGGGTTCGAAAGGGGGGCCCATGAGCTTAGCTAGCACCACATTGAGGTCCCATCCTGGCGGTGGGTTCGAAATAGGAGGGTGAAGTCTCTTTACTCCTTCCATGAAGGCTTTAATACTGGTACTTTCCACCACGATACCTTGTTATGGGATGTGGTGTAAGCCGAGAGGGCTGCCAGGTGTACTTTCAGAGAGTTAAAAACCAAACCTGCGTCCAGCAGGTGGAGCATGTATGTTACAACGTTGGAAGGAGTGCAATCAACTGGGTTGATTTGTTTATTCTGGCACCAAATAACGAATCTCTTCCACTTGTCAAAGTAACAGTGCCTTGTGTTTGGTTTCCTGGATTCTTTTAGGATGTCCATACACCTCTGTGGTAAATTGAGATGCCCAAACTCTATGACCTCAGGAGCCATGCTGCTAGGTTCATTGAGTTGGGTTCCTGGTGCACTGTTTGACCTTGTTGCTGGGACAGTAGGTTGTACCAGGCTGGGAGTTTGATGGGCTCGCACACCGCCATCCTGCGTAGGTGTGGAAACCATGGTTGTCTCGCCCACATGGGAGCAACTAGGATGAGCGTCATCGATTCCTTGTTCATCTTGTACACCACCTTCCTGATGAGAGGAGTTGGTGGAAAAGCGTACGCAAACATCCCTGACCAGTTCATCCACAGGGCGTTCCCTTGGGAGTCTGGCTGGGGGAACCTGGATGCAAATCCTGGGAAATGTTTGTTTTCGCTTGTGGCGAATAGGGCTATAGTGGGGAAACCCCACTGAGAGAAGAGATCTTCTACGATATCTCTGTGAAGGACCCATTCGTGTTCTTCTGGGAGGGAGTCTCTGCTTAGGGCATCCGCTAGGGAATTGAGCTCCCCTGGAACATGTTGTGATGACAGGAAGATGTTCCGTCTGAGTGCCCATATCCAGATTTTCTGGGCAAGCTTGGACAGATTTGGCGAACGAGTCCCTCCTTGTTTGTTCAGATAGAACATGGCTGTCGTGCTGTCCGTCCGGATCTGCACCGACAAGTTTAGCAGATGGGGCTCGAACGCCCGAAGCGCTCGAAATACTGCAGAAGCTCCAGCAGGTTGATGTGGTTCTTGGCTACTGAGTGAGACCAGAGACCCTGAGCTGTGTGGTGGAGATGGTGAGCTCCCCACCCAGTCAGGCATGCATCTGTAGTCACCACTGCCTGTACTTCGGGATCGTAAAAGGGTTTTCCCCTTGCGAGATTCTCTCTTGTCCACCAGTGTAAGCTCTGTACGAGTGTTGGCGAAACGACCACTAGATCGTCCCACTGACCAGTTGCCTGAGACCACTGTTTCGCCAACCATTCCTGCATGGGACGCATGCGCAGACGCGCGTGGGGGACCAGGTAAATGCATGACGCCATCATGCCCAGTAACCGCATTGCTTTGCGTACCGTTATTTGTTGACCTGACTGATAATGTGGAATCTGCAGTAGTATATTCCGAATTCTCTCTTCCGAAGGGAAGGTCAACCCTTTCTGAGTATCTAGGATAGCTCCTAGGAACTGTTTTGAGGTGCTTGGCACCAGACTTGACTTCTTCTCGTTGATAGAGAAGCCTAATTCGTGGAGGAGGTCGATAGTCCTCTGAATGTTTGACCTGCAAATTCCTGGGGTTTCCCCCGTTATGAGCCAGTCGTCCAGATAAGGGTACACTGGGATTGCCTCCCTGCGTAGGTGTGCAGCTGCCACCGCCAGTACCTTGGTGAATACCCTTGGTGCTGAAGCTATCCCGAAGGGCAGTACCTTGAATTGGTAGTGGCGACTGTCTACCTTGAAGCGCAAGTATTTTCTGTGGGCTGGGAGCATGGAAATATGAAAATAAGCATCTTTCATATCCAAGGTTGCCATGTAATCCCCCTTTTTTAGGAGGGGGATTACCTCTTGTAGCGTGGTCATACGGAATTTTTGGGGCTTGACATACTTGTTGGCAGGCCGTAAGTCCAATACTGGGCGCATTGTCAAATCTTTCTTTGGCACAAGGAAGTAAGTTGAATAGATACCCTTGTTTACCTGGTGTCCTGGGACGAGTTCTATCGCGTCCTTTTCTAGCAGAATGGCGATCTCCTCGAGAAGGATCTTCTGATGTTCTAAGGAGTGTATTCTTTGTCGTGGAGGGTGGTTCCGGGGGCGCTGCAGTAATTCTATACAATATCCTGTGGACACTGTTGACAGCACCCATCTGTCTGAGGTGATCCCTTCCCAAGCCTGGGTGAAGTTGGAAATGCGTCCCCCTACTGGGGTTGCGTGAGAAGGGACCCTGAACTGAGCGTCACTGCTTTGGTGGAGGCGTGCCACCTCCCTTGTTGGGGCTGCCTCTGCCTCTTCCACGACCTCTCTTGTTACCCCTGCCGTAACTTTGGGTAGACTGCTGGTTGTTGTTCCATTGTGTACCCTGTCCTTGGGCATAGTTGCCTCTTTGTGAAATTTGGCCGCGTGGGCGACGAAAATTACTGTTCCCCCTCTGGTTAGGGGGTTTGTTGGTAAGCTGGCCAAGGGATTTGAGAGTCTCGTACTCGTCCTTGGCATTCTTAAGTGCGTCTTCGACCGCTTTCCCAAACAATAGATCGGGTTCCACCGGCTTGTCTATTAATGAAGCCTGGGTTTCTGTTTTGAACCCCGACTGCCGTAACCACGCATGTCTCTTAATAACAGTACCTTCTGCTATCAATCTTCCTGCGTTGTCCGCGGCGTCGAAAGTTGCTTTTAATATGCAACCAGACACGGCTCTCCCTTCTGCCGAGATCCGAGCCAACTGGCCCTTTAACGGTTCAGGAGCAGAGGCTATGAGCGCCGCGACCTCTTCCCATTGATGGCAGTTGTAACTTGCCAACAGGGTGGTGGAGTTTGCAATCATTGTTTGGTAGGCGGACGTTGAGGCTACCTTCCTGCCAAACCCGTACAGTTTTTTGCTCTCCTTGTCGGGAGGAGCTTCTGACGACGATAAGGGTGTCCCAGCCCTCTTCCGAGTGTTGGTAACCACTAGGGAGTCTGGTTTAAGATGTCCTCTTATATAAAGAGGGTCAGACTGGGCTGCCCGAAAAAGTTTTTCGACTCTGGGGTTGACGGCTCTGGTGAGGTTAGGATTCACCAGGGATGGATCTATTCTACGTTGGATGGATTTAAGGATAGGGATGGTCTGAGCGACCAGCCTCCTCTCTCCCACCAACTCTTCTGCGAAGTCCCTTTCCTCCTGTACACCGTGGGTGTCGATGTGAAAATGTTCTGCTGCGCGAGCGAGAACTTCATTAAGGAGGGGCTGGTTATCAACTGGCGAGTCGGTAACTGGGGCTTCGCTCTCTACCGGGGAATCTACTCTGTAAATTTCCTGCTCATCTTCTACCTCCTCCAGGTCCTCATCCTCCGCATAGTATTCAGTCCCGGTTTGTTCCTCCATAATTGTAAACACCTGGTCCCCTTCAGGGAAAGGCTGTCCTTGGTATCTGGGGTGTGGAGTAGAGTATGGAGTAGAGTAAGGCTGCACCTTGAAGGGTTCAGGTCTTTCGAACCGGGCCTTTTTACTTAGGGGGATAGGATCAGAGGAGCCTGAGGGTGCGGCCCCTTGAGGGTCATACGAAAGGAAATGTTCTGGGTTTTTGTCATAAAAATCAGCTAAGGAAGACATCCTTGACATGACCCTGTCTATGTCTTCACTGGACCATTCTTTGGAACAGGGTATGACTTTAGTAGGCAACTTAGAGGACTTATCAAGGGTACCCTTGCTGGATGTTGATGTCCCAGTAGGTTTATGTGTGTCTGTCTGCTTAGGGTGGAA
Organism: Ambystoma mexicanum; assembly: GCF_040938575.1. Lineage (NCBI taxonomy): Eukaryota > Metazoa > Chordata > Amphibia > Caudata > Ambystomatidae > Ambystoma > Ambystoma mexicanum. The sequence goes on from NC_090938.1 coordinate 845,587,017, forward strand.
GGATGGTCTTACAGGAGTGGAAGGCTGTGCTTTCCGCTGTTTCCCCCCCTCCCCGTGCGTGGAAAAATGTTTTCCCTGCCCCTTGGAGGCCCCAGAGACTTTCGACGCCTGGCGTCGAGGGTCGGGAGAGGTATCTTGTTTCGAGCGTGGGGCCTCGCTGGTGTTAACTGCGGCCTCGGTCTCCTGGAGCGCGGCCTGGGGGTGGAAGTCGTCTTCGTCTTCCGACGATCGAACTTCCGTTAATCTAGGGAGCGAGGCACTCTTGGCAAGAGTGGATGATTGCCTTGCGTCATGAGGCGATCTCGATCGAGAGCGCCCAGAGGACACCGAGTCGGACCGTTCTATCTGTGCCTCTTTCCGAGAAGTCGACGTGGTCGAGGTTCGGTTGGGCTTAGTGTGCTTAGTGTGTGTAGGGTGTGTAGCGCTTGCGTCGCCGGGGGTCTTCCCCATAGCCGCCCTGCCGGACAACCTTCCGAGGTCGGGGACCTGCGCTCGGCAGTCTTTCGACGCCGTAATGCCCTCGCCGTCCGAAAGTACGGCGTCGCTGCCGTCGCTGAAGGCGCCCTCCGCTGCCATGGCCGCCTGCCTGGCGTGGTGGGCCCAACGCTTTGTCGAACGGTCCTTAAGTGTCTTAGGCTTAAACCTACTACACGCTCTGCAGTTCGCTTCGGGGTGGTCCCTCGGCAAGCAGAGATTGTACGTGGCGTGCCTGTCGACCCAAGGGTATTTGCGGTTGCACTTGGGGCAGAATTGGAAAGGGGTACCCTCCATACGCACCTTGAGGCAGCGGGCTGGTAAGTGTAGGAAATATATAAGGTGTACCTATATACCAAGAGTGAAGAGTATGTACCACCCCCCACTCTCCCTACTTGCAGGGCCGAGGCCAGCGGCCTACTAGGCCCGGGCCGAGGCCAGCGGCCTTCCGAGGCCCAGATCCGTCGTGCAGCAGCCGACGGTCGATGTCTTCTCCAGCCGTCGTCGAGGGTCGACGTTGGGGTGGGGAAGGATGTCAATAAATAATTTTAAACTTCAATAATTAGCAAAAGTATGGCTAAGGCCAGGGGACTCCGCAAGATTCTTCCGACCAGTATGGCGGAAAAAAACAATCTGAGGATCCTAGACGCGTGAGGGATCTTGGGTACAGTGGACGTCACACTAGGGATAGTATTACTGGCACGCCTGTGTCGACGCCCATTTTGGAGTTTCGAAAAACAAACTGTAATACTCCGCAGCTTCCACTAGATGTAGGCCTATGCACAGCATGTGATCTAAGCAGATTCCACAAGCCTCAGAAATATATATATATATATATATATATGAACCACACACATGCGCTCCCTACCTGCCCACCTACAGAAAACTCAAACCTATTCTCGCTAAGCCCTACTTCCAGCTATCGTTCTAAGAACAGGCCCAAGCAGGCGACCTGGACAAACGCTCGTCCTAAACCGTTGCCTGCTCTCGAACCTTCCCTGCCCCCTTAAATAGCCCCCGAGTCGTTCTATGCGCAGGCCAGCTCGCTGCCCTGTGCAGTGCCCAAAACAACCCCAGGGGCAAACGCTTTGCGTTCACCCCGGGGCCCCCTTCTCCTTTGCCATGCACGCCAGCTTCTGGATTCTCTCACGTCTACTTGGCTTCTCCGGCAGCACTTAGCCAGTTGAATCTCTCTGTATTTCTCGCTGGTTCCATTTTTAAACCCCCGCACTACTGAAGGGAGTTGTTTGGAACCAATCGGACTTCCCCAGCAGCTAGACTGCTCACTTTGGTTCAACTGAGCAATCTTCACTCTCGCTGCTCTCTTCCTCGTGTCAGTCTTTGGAACAGCTGTGACTACATGATGTTTAGAAATGTTATGACTAAGTGTTGGAGAATATTGTGGGTCACTGTCACAATATGCCACGAGGGCCTGAGGTATTGAGGGTGCATGCTTAAAAGGGAACAGGGGAAACCATGTCTCACCCAATGATGTTTGTCCCTTCCCCTGAGGGTTGCCTCCCCCCATGTGGTCCTCCCTCAAATAGCCGCCCCCAGGGTCAGGATCGGGTAGCGCTGTCGTCCCCTGGCCACATGAGGAGAGGTTACCCCTGGGAGAGATGTGATGACATCATCAGATTCATCACACTTCCCAGGACACTTCAGAAGTGGTAACGCATCAGAAGCAGCCTGCGTTGCGCACAGTTCCATAAGTGGCAGATGACATTTTAGCATGTACACAGCTCACAAGAAAAACAGCTGTAGGACCAGTGTGCAAGCAGGACACTGCCCATTTACAGATCTGTCCAGGCTCTCAAGGGTAAACGACATGCAAAGCTAATTTACATATGTATTCACACCTGCAGAAGCAGGTTCACAGAAAAGGGCATTCCAAGGAGCATTATCAACCTTTGATACTTGGGGGCACCATTACAAGAAGCTGCCATCAGTGCATCGAGAGACAAATAACTCTGGTGTGAAATGCATGAATAGTCACTACTATTATATATATATATATGAAGCACCTCTACAGTCAAGTAAACCACAAGTGAGGCTTTTTATAATAGCATGTAATACCATAAGCCATGAACTGGATCACCTGCAGGGACTCCAGATAAGACAGTGATAATAAATACACACACTCATTAAGTGGCGAAACAAGGATCTAGGCAATCTAAGCACATGACCACACATTTTCCCATGTTTAGTTCATATAAATATTTACTAACGTTTGGGTTTCATTTGCTTAAATAATACTTGGTTCTTTGCAATGCCTTGAAAAAAAACACATGTTACATAATACACTAGCCTTTCATAGTAAACTAACCTTGCACTATACATTGTCATTTTATTTATTTATTTCTATAGTGCTGAACCCAGAGGCATCAGGGCGCATTACATAAAGACAAGTATAACAGAAAAGTGACGGGACAGCAAAGCAAGGTTACTGGTTTTACTGGTATGAGTAGATTACATTACATGGACATTAGTATTTAAGCAGGTCCTTTATTTGAACAACAGTGTCTTCAGTTTCTTCCTAAAGGATAGGTAGTTAGATTCCAGCCTTAGGCTGTTTGGGAGCTCATTCCACTTGGATGCCGCTTTGGTAGGGAATGCTCCCCCAAGTCCATTGGCTTTTTTGGAGTGAGTTACTTTCACAAACCCTTGCGTCTTGGATCTTAAGGTGTGGCAAGATTCGTATGTGGTTATTTGGTTTTTTAGGTAAAAAGGGGCGGATCCAAATATACAGTGATGGACAATGGTCATTGCTTTAAAGGTGATCCGGTCTTCCAGGGCTAACCAATGAAGAGACTTTCTGTCTTCTGTAATATGATCCCCCCCTTTTTTTCCTGGTAATTGTCCTCACCGCATTGTTTGATGCCTTTTTTGTTAGCCCCCATAATCAGTGCATTCCCGTAGTCCAGTCTAGATATGATTGTGGCTCTCGCGATAAGGGTGCGGTTTTGTTTACTCAGTACTGGCATGATGCGACTGAGCAGCTTTTGGTGGTATCGGGAATTGTTTTTCAGATTTGTTACGTGGGCCTCCGCTCCCAAGGATGCTTACAGGTAGACACCTAGTGTCTTGACCTTGTCATAGACTCCTACATTTGTGTCTTTGATCTTAAAGGTGGTGTAATCTGTGTCTAGTTTAGGTCTTGCCTAGGGTGATCCAAAGATCATGAGCTCAGTCTTACTTCCGTTGAGGCAAAGCCAATTTGTCATCATTCAGGCTTTGATGGTGCTTTAGATGTAAGCAAGCTGATTATTGTCAGTGGTGTGACAGGCGGTCATTTCGATGACTAATTGTGTATCGTTGGCGAAATTTGTAAAAAAGGACCCCTAAGTTGGTTAATTGGGTACATAGACACAGCAGATAGAGATTAAACAAAAGGGGAGATAGGCTGGCCCCCTGGGGTACGCCACAATTTATAAGTCGTGGTATGGAGAAATGATCACCCCAGTGGATCTTGGAGCTCCGATCTTCAAGGATGAATGTTCCACAGTCTATAGCTCCTCGAGAACAATTGCCTGATTTGTCTAGAGCCTTGTGGAGTTTTTGATGGTCGAGCAAATCAAATGCTGCTGCAGGATATAATAATATCAGTATCCCTGCTTTAACCTCATCTAAGATACTAAGCATTTTGGTCTGAAGGTCGAGCAGGACCGTCTCCGTACCATGTGCTCCTCTAAAGCCCGATTGTTGGGTGTGTAGGAGGCTGTTCCTGTCCACATAATCTTGGAGTTGGATTGTAGCAACTTTGTCCAAGATTTTTAGGAGAAAGTTACAGTTCGTTATTGGACGGAGATTGGAAGGGTCATGTTGATCTAATCTGGGTTTTTTGATTACAGGTGTAACAGTAACTGTTTTGTTTGCAGTACAGACCTTGTTGTCTCTAAACGAGGCATTCAACATTCTATGAAGGTAAGGGGCAAAAATCTCGGCATTGTCCAGTATAAGCTTGGGAGGTAGTATATTTTCAGAGCAGGCTGTGCATATGATGGTAGAAAGCACAGAGTTCATGTCGTCCAGGAAGATAGGGGAGATCTTGAATTTACTCCTCTCTTAGGGGGTATGCTCTAAGTTATCCAGGAGTTGGTGTGGGTGGACGTCCAACTTGCAGGAATTTATGACTTCGAGCTTTTTGAATTTTATTGTAAAAGGCTGTTTGGACCTTCTCACAGTCTTCCTGTGATGGCAGAAATGGAGGGGACAGTGTTTGAGGTGTTTCTACCAGATTTCAGAATCTGGAACAATTTGCCAGTCGAGCTGGAAGCTGCAGTGAACTGTTCATTGTAATAGTTTTTCTTTGCTTCTGTCAGTTTTTCTCTATATAGTCTATCCAGTTCTTTCCATTTCTCTTTGTTGTTGTCTGTGGGATTTTTTTGCCACTTCCTCTCCCATTTCCTCAAAAAAAAGCATTGTTTTAGCTTTATTTTTCCCAGAAGGTCACAGTAGCCACATGCAAAGTAATGTGAGTTCAAGCAAATCTCCCTCGGGTGTTAAAACTGTATTCATTATTTCACACAGCTTGCAGCATTATGCACTCTCCCCATTACTCACCACCCCATTCACATTTCTTAAGGGACAAATATCTCTGCTAATAGTTCACCTACCGCCCATTAATGTCGAATTGGTCCTATGATAATGCTCATTTCGACACAGAGGAACGGATGCTTCACAGACAAATGCTTTTTCGAATGAGCTACACCTCCCATCACCTGCGGGGTGCCTCACGGCTTGGCACATGACCGTTGGTCGGCCTCATTAAATCTTTTTGGGGTTTCTTCTATGTCTATGCTGATGATACTATGTTGATTTTCCACGTAGGATATCCAGTTGGGTCTTAGGCTGCTTGTCTTGGATGACTACAAATTCTCTAAAGATTCAAATCCGAAAAAACTAAATTCTGCTCTGTGCCATCTCCCCTCAGGTTGTCGAGAAATCGTTCACATCATATTCCATCACAGAAAGTTGGGGTTCTGGGATTATGGCTAGACCCTCTGCTCTCTCTCGATCATCATATTCCAACACTCTCCAGGGTGTGCTTTTTCATTTACGTTCCCTAAAAAGAGTCTTGAAGTATTTCGCTTCACCTCATGAAATCCAGCTGCAAAGCACTTTTGTATACAGCAGACTGGACTCTTGTAATACAATTTATTTGGGTTTGCCCAAACCTGCCATACCCAAATCACAAATGGTCCAGAACGCTGCTGCCAGACTTATCTCCTACCTTGGGCGCAGGTGCGATGTGTCCTCGGTTCTTCAGACACTGCATTGGCAGCCGGCGGAACAAAGATTGAAGTTTAAGGCCTTGTGTCTTGAGCACAAATCCTCCTGTAACCAGCTACCTCCTCTTTCAGGAGTAGGTTCTGCCACTACTTACTCCCATGTGCACTGCGCTCAACCTGAGCTGAGCTTTTCGCCGTTCCTAAATTGAGATATGTTAGATGGTGTGGATGTTCATTCTCGGTACAGGCATCCAGGCTCTGGAATTCTATAGCTGTCGCCTCTGCATCATTGGAAATCACCTGGAATGTAGGTATTGCCTAAAGACTTTCTTGTTCGCGCACTAATCTGGTATCCAAAGTGGCCTTGTGATTTGGTACAGTATCTGTCAGATCTTGATTAGAGCCTCAAAGCCTTTTCAAGTGATGGTCTGTGCTGTGAGAGAAACCTGGGGGTATTCTCCCATGTAGACTCCCAGAATCCTCTATTCAGGTAGCCTGGAGAGGGCCATTGCTTTTGGATCCCAACCCTGGGGGTGGACGAGCGAGGGAGGATCACTTGGGTAGGGGAGTCCGGGTTGCGCCCATGGCAAGACCCCAGGTGAGATGTGGTACCCCAATGGGACGATAGGCGAGGAGGAAGAAGTCCCTGAAGCCTTCATGGGATGTGCAGGTCCCATTGTCCCTGATCCAAGAAGGAGGTGGAAATATCGTACCAGAGCAGAAGCAGATAGGGAGGAGGTTCAGATGAGACAAAAGCATGGCTTTGACTTAACACCTATTTATCTTCCCCCATTTCAGACCATAGGGGGGTGCTGTCAAGACTAGTACCGTCATGGCAGGGTACCAGGGGTAGGGAGTAACCTAACAAAGGGGGAATCACCCCACTGGTATAAAAACAGGGCCAGGGGATTCCCCCGCTCACCTCTGTCAATCACCCTATGATTATTCAGCCTATAAATGTCAGTTTCCGTCTTGTCCTGTTTCCCCTCCCCATTTCCAGCATGGACTGGGACGAGGCAACTGGGAGTTAGAAAGATCACCTATAGGAAGAGTACTGTGCAGAGGAACATGACAGGAGAGCACTACACCACTAGCCTGTCCCTTTAATAGAGTCAGGCAGGGCCAGGTATTTTACACTAACCATACACACCTGACTCCAATTGACTCTCTGTTAAGGTTTAAAATGTGGAGTTCTGCCAGAGTAAATGAGCGAGTTGGGGTTGCTGGACGGATCATGGGAGCCAGGGAACAGGACGCTGTTGCAGGAAGAGCTCAGAGGATCTGGAGGATAACGGGACGCCAGGGCGCTGACCCAGTGTGTCAGAGGGGTTTCAGCGTGGCGAGGGAGCCGTGTCTCCATGGAGCCGGATGGAGGAAAGCTGTGACCTGTTGGCCGTATCCAGACAAGTGCTCATTCCTCTGGGACATATGCAGGTCCCAGGGATGTCTGAGGGGCAAGTGGTGAGACCCCGACCTCGACACACACATCCCGAGGAAACTGCCCACCAGCACTGCGCTACTCGGTGAGTTTCAAGGAAAGGGAGAAACACAGTAGCGTGTGGGAGGCTGCAGCGGGAGTGTTAGAAGGGAAAAGTGCAAGCGGCACAACAGTGACAGAGCGAGCAAGAGAGAGAAAAAGATATAAAGGTGCGCAAGCAGCAGGAAAGAATAGGAAAAGGAAACCATGTGAATTGTAAAGAAAAGGAAGAAAAAAGAGGGTGCGAGCAGCCTGGAAAAAAGTGAAGTAAGTTTTAAAGGTACGAAGGGAACAAAACAAAAAGGAAAAGAAAGAAAAGCATGCAAGCAGCACGAGGAGAGAAAGACAGGTAGAAGTGTGCAAGTGGCATGGAAAGGCAAAGGTGCCAAAGTAGAAGTGTGCAAGTGGCATGGAAAGGCAGAAGGTGCCAGAAGAAAGCCAGATAAAGAGTCTAAGGAAAGGGGCTATGGATCAGAGTGGTCGCGCATGGGGAGGAATAAAAGCTCTGCGTTCTCGAAAGTCTCTGATATTGTCCAAGTGTTAAAAAGAGGTCTACAGTGCCACTTGAGAGAAGGTGGGAAAAGGGGAGCTACACTGAGTGAAGTGGAAGCGCAATCCCCCAAAGTGAAAGAAAAGCTGTTACAACTCCACAAGAAGAAACTGTGCTTTGAGAGGTGAATCCTGACAAGATTAACTTTTGTGTTTTGTGAACTTTGAAATTAATCTTTTGAGACCTGAGGGGCCTAGGCTTGGGGAAGGGAAACCCAAGAGGCCCAAAGGAACCTATGACCGACATTGTTGAAAGGAGAGGCCTAGACTTGGGGAAGGGAACCCCAAGAGACCCACACATTGTAAACTGTATTGTCCTGCAAGAACCCTACCTGGAAGTTCCCAAGGGGCACCCCTTTTCTGTTGAACTGTTTTTAAACTGGCAGAACTAAACCTAAGGCTACCTGAAACCCATATCCATGCATTTCACTGAATCCATTTTCACCTAATATGAAAACTTCGAAAAGAAAATGTCTTCAAATTTGGTTGGGTAAGTGGGTACATTTTAAAACATAGATTGGGGGTGTAAGGGGATTGGATAATGTAGGGGGAAGTGTAGGGGCTTCTCCCGCCACGTAATAAAAAATACATTTATAGAAAAACAAATTTGAATATTTCACCTTTAGGTGAATTAAATTCAGTGAAATCACATACAGCCCCTGAAATCAGCCTTGGTTTGCAGTTCTTTTTTAACCACATTTTTATTTTAGAAGACCTATCATCATATAGGTTTTAAGAGTGAGTGCAAGCATAGGTTTTGTCAGACAGACAGACGTTGGCTTTGGACTTACGGACATCGTCGGCCCTGGAGAAGGTCCCGAAGCTGGTTAGAAGTGTGATGTCGTCACGTAACTCCCTAGTCACGTGGCAAGGACACGAGGACCTCGGGAAGGGGAGGGACGGGAAGTGACGTGGGTTAATCACTTCTGGGTATTGAGTAGGAGAATAAAGGATGTGTTGACAGAAGCTCCGTGTCCGTGCCTTATTCTGAAGTGTGGTATCTATGCACCTCTCGACACTGGCAACGAGCGAGTTCACGCAAATCATCACCTTCCGGCACTTCAGGCGTATCGGCTGTGCACGGCGTGAGGCGAGTGGAAGTGGATATACCCCCCGCCAACGGAAACTCTTCCCAGGAGTCCGAGCAGGGTCCTGCATGCACCTGTCAACGGCGGCAAGTATTTTGCGGGTGGAGCACGGCGACTCCCTGCAATTGTCACGCATGCTTTAGCAAGTGGAGCGCATCGGCTCCTTGCGACCTCTCGCGTCCAGAGTGGCGAATTCACTCGTGAATAGAGCGCTTCAGCTCCTCACGCAGAAGCGCATGAGTGGAGCGTGTCGGCTCTTCACAGCGTCCTCCTCGCCAACAGCGTGCAGGAGACGTGCGGGTGGAGCGCGTCGGCTCCCCGCGACGGCTCGTCTTCCGTGAAAGGAATTTAGCGTGTGAGTGGAGCGTGTCGGCTCCTCACAGCGTTTCCCGCCAAAAGACAGCGGCACCAGTGGGTGGAGCGCATCGGCTCCCCACGCTCATACGGTACGTTTGCATTAAGTAGAGCACACGTGCATGGAGCACAGCGGCTCCACACGCAGAAGTATGTGAGTGGAGCGTGTTGGTTCCTCACAGCGTTTTTCCCGCCAAAAGGCAGTGGCACCAGTGGGTGGAGCGCATCGGCTCCCCACGCTGCAACCTGTCACGTCACACGGGACGTCCAACATTTTCAAGTTTTCAAAATAAAAACGCAGCAGTTATCCTCCACTACACTTACTAAGGGCGCAGTTATATAATTTCTGTCATGCTTGATGACTCGTCTGAGGAATCACTAACAGTACAAGTAACTCCTGCCAAAACCACACGCACAAGCATGACGGATGGCCTGATTACCCAACTACCCCCGTATTTTGACCTGAGTGACACTAGCACACTGGGACCAAGATGGAAAAAGTGGGTGAGGGATTTTGAAGTGTGTCTCAAAGCAGTGGGCCCTTTAGAGGATGAAAGGAAACACAGTTTACTCACCCATGCCATAGGATCAAATGCGAGAGACATTCTAGATGAAATTCCTGAAAATGACATAGACACCTACACCAAACTGAAGACAACCCTAACCAACTACTTCACGCCACACACAAACGTGGACTATGAGCGTCACATCTTCCACACCACTAAGCAACTAAAAGGTGAAACAATGGATGCATAAGTGATGAGATTAAGAATAAAGATGAAACACTGCGATTTTAACAACTACTCAAATGAGGAAGCACTTCGCTCACAGATAATTGTAGGGTGCGAAAGCAGTGATTTCAGAAAACGGCTCCTACAAAAGGCTCGAAATCTGGAAGAGATTCTACGCCTGGCTCGATCTGAGGCGGCACTAACAGCACAGGTGGAAAGTCTTGATGGCATCACCATCATTCATGGGAAGCATGAAAATCTACACAAACTTGAGAGCACCACCAAAGGAAACACAGATCCATTTTGTTATCGCTGTGGACATGAATATCCTCATGAAGGCATCTGCCCTGCCATGGGTCAAATTTGTTCTGCATGCGGGGGGGAAAATCATTACAAGGCTGTGTGTTTCATCTATCGCAGCAAAATGCGAGGAAGTGGAAGAAATAGACGCTCCTCACCAGAAAGAGAATTTAGGCGCATGAGTCCCAATCGTGAGTCACACTACCAAAATGACGCAACACGCCGCCGACAACGAGAAGAACCGTCAGATAGAAGACAATCAAAACCCACACATGAGTGGCGTGACAACAAATCTTCATCCTCCGGGCGGAGAAGACGTCCCCGGAGATGTCAGGTGTCTGGTGGAACAATCACATTCTGACAGTATCTCTAGTACCTCCTCAGAGGACAAACCCAAGAAGGAATCAAATCCACGCAGAGGAGAACCACGGACAAAAGGCTACCTATATGCACGTGGAAACCCCACGGCAAAAGAAAACAGCCCTACTCTCATCATCAATGTCAACCAAGTGGCTGCAGAATTTCTGGTGGACACAGGAGCCACGGTAAATGTGGTGAGTGAGGAAGTATACAACAACATGCCAAATGCACCACGTTTGCAACCAGCTAGAGCGCTCATTTTTCCATATGGCTCCAAGACGCCGCTACCGTGTAAAGGTTTCTTCACGGCGTCATGTCGATACAAAGATCACGTGAAGGAAGTACCCATGCATGTTCTCGAAGCAGCCACTGACAGTGGATGCATTCTTAGCTACAAATCTGCGGTCGACATGGGTCTGATTCATGTTCTATATGGACTCATGATGCACAAGCACCTGGACCCCACCGCCAACATTGACAAGATTTTCCCTGCATTGTTCAGAGGACTCGGAAAATTGAAGGACAGACAAATTGAACTACATATAAACAGCAACATTCCTCCGGTAGCGCAACACTACCGTGGTATTCCCATCAATATACAAAAACAAGTGGAAACTGAATTAATGAAACTCTTGGAAGCGGACATAATTGAACCTGCTGAAGGCCCCACTCCTTGGGTGTCTCCCATTGTGCCAGTCCCGAAAAAAGACTCCGCTGACATTCGCATTTGTGTGGACATGCGAAGACCCAATGAAGCAATCTTGAGAGAACGTCATCAATCTCCCAGAATAACGGACATGGTGCATCTGCTCAATGGAGCCACAGTATTTTCAAAACTGGACCTCAATAAGGGGTACCATCAATTAGAACTTCACAAAAGGTCCAGATACATCACCACTTTTGCTACTCACCTGGGCCTCTACAGATACAAGCGGCTCAGTTTTGGAGTTTCTTCAGCGGCCGAAATATTTCAGTCGGAAATTCATAACATAATAAAACACGTACCAAATTGTTTGAACTATAGTGATGACATTTTAGTGTTTGGACAAACTCAAGAACAGCATGATGACACCCTCATGCGTGTGTGCATGGCACTGGAGGAAGCACACCTCACCCTGAATAAGGACAAATGTGAATTTAGAAAACCAACCCTGCGATTTTTCGGCCACATCTTCTCCAAAAATGGAATGACACCTGATCCTGGAAAAGTCAACGCACTCACAAGCACGACACCACCAACCTCCGTCACCGATCTGCGATCATTCCTGGGTCTAGCAAGTTATTGCACGAGATACATCAAGGATTTTGCATCCGTCAGTGCACCCTTGAGAGCCCTCACCAAACTTAACGCCGATTTCCGATGGACGGATGAATGTCAACAAGCGTTCCAAATTATCAAAGATCGCATCGCAGATGCCAAAAACATGGCATACTTTGACCCACAGAAGCACACAGAATTGATAGTGGATGCCAGTCCAGTGGGCCTCGGAGCCATTCTGACTCAACTTGATCACAAAGATGGACAGTCCACACACATAGTATCTTATGCCAGTCGCAGCCTCTCAAAAACTGAACAAGCATATTCACAAGCGGAGAGGGAAGGCTTGGCGGTCGTGTGGGCATGTGAACACTTTCATCTCTTCCTGTATGGGAAACCTTTCACCATAGTCACAGACCACCAGGCATTATTGTTCATCTATGGAAATGCTCAAGCCAAGATGCCTCCCAGAATAGCTCGATGGGCCTTAAGGCTACAAGACTATCAATTCAACATCATTCATCGACCAGGAAAAGAACAAAATCCAGCAGACTTCCTTTCGCGTCATCCCAATCAAGATTGCAATTCCGATCCATCCATTGCAGATCAATACATCATGTATGTGGTCCAAGAAAGTACACCACCAGGTCTGGACATGGAACAAATAGCCAGGGAAACCAACTCAGACACTGCAATGCAGATCATCATGAGATGTCTTGAGACAGGGCACTGGAAACAGGCAAAGCAACTCAAAGAAAGTGCGGAAGAAGAGACCAAGCAAGACATCACCTGTCTGCTCACAGTAAGGGAAGAGCTTGCAGAAACAGAAGGACTCTTACTAAAAGGGACAAAACTAGTGATTCCCCAGTCACTAAGAAAAAAGGTCCTTGAGCTTGCGCACGAAGGACACCGGGGAATAACGTCTACAAAAAGGATGTTGCGACAAAGGGTGTGGTTCCCTCAAATGGACACACAAGTGGAAGAACTACTCAAGAACTGTCCCACGTGTGTGGTTCTCAACCCTCAAACTAGACCTGAACCGCTCAGCATGACGGAATTACCCAACGGAACCTGGGAAGAAATCGCAGTAGATCACTATGGTGCTTTGGAAGGGGGTGAATATATCCTTGTGGCAATCGATGAGTATTCAAGATTCCCAGATGTGCAAATTGTACCATCAACAGCAGCATATCACACCATCCCTGCATTGGATAGAATGTTTGCTATATACGGAATTCCAAAAGTAGTGAAATCAGATAATGGACCCCCATTTACCGGACAAGACTTCAAAACCTTCGCGGAATACATGGGTTTCCATCACAGAAAGGTAACACCGTTGTGGCCTCAAGCGAACGGTACAGTTGAACGATTCATGGGAAGTGTCAAACGCACCATGCAGATAGCTCGCTTGACGGGAGAGCCGGTGGAGAAACTACTGTGTAAGCTCATGAGAGACTATCACAATACCCCACACAGTACCACTGGCAAATCACCATCAGAAGTCATGTTTGGTAGAAATGTGCGAACGAGACTACCCCACATAGAACTAGAGGAAGAACGGTACAAAGGTGATGCTGAAATGAGACAACAAGACGCGTCCCAGAAAATGAACATGAAAAACACGGCAGATAAGAAAAGGAGAGCCGAGGAGAATAATCTGGAGCTGGGAGACATCGTCGTTGTGAGACAGCCACAACGTCGCAAAAACATGGCGTCGTTCAATGAAGAACCCCTCACCGTCACACAGAGAAAAGGCTCTTGCATCACGGCTGAAGGGACTACGCGCATGGTGACAAGAAACAGCTCTCACTTCAAGAAAATGCCAGGGATCATTCCCCTAAGTGAACATCCCATGCCAAGGGACACTCTGGTGCTGGATGCACCCTATGAAGGAGACCAAGAAGATTCCGACACTGATGAGCCCCGTTGGCTACCTCAGGAATCGAGCGAAAGAAATAATTTGAGACCTCAGAGAACTCGAAGAAGACCCCCGCGTCTTATTGAGGAGATGCCCTGATCACGAACTTAATGTTTAGTATCGGGGGGGTGTGATGTCGTCACGTAACTCCCTAGTCACGTGGCAAGGACACGAGGACCTCGGGAAGGGGAGGGACGGGAAGTGACGTGGGTTAATCACTTCTGGGTATTGAGTAGGAGAATAAAGGATGTCTTGACAGAAGCTCCGTGTCCGTGCCTTATTCTGAAGTGTGGTATCTATGCACATCTCGACAAGAAGAGGCCCAGAATCGACAGGAAAGAACATATAACAGTGAAGCTCAATTGGATAACTTTCAAGTAGGAGACCAGGTGATGGTCCTACTACCCACTACACGCAGCAAGCTGCTAGTGAGCTGGATCAGTCCTCATTACAGACGTCTCGTCTCAGCTGACCTACGAGGTACAGCAAGCAGGCCATAGGAAACCCTTCCAGCAGTACCATATAAACAAGCTGAACAGTTGGAGGGGGAACAGCAGCAGGCATCTATTCTGGCTGTACATCATCAACAACCTACCGATCAAAGAAGGAGTAACCATCCCCATTGGGTTAACAACCACAGAACATCAGAGTTGACTCAATTGATGGAGGGATATGCAGACATATTTATCCAAAACCAGGGATGGTGCATCAGATACACACCACTCCCAGGAGAGTGATATGTTTAAACTATACAGTTTAACAAACGCCCAGAAGAGGTTAATTCGCAAAGAACTAAAAATAAATGCTCGACTCAGGAGTGCCTGAGCGGTCTTAGAGCGAGTGGTCCTCACCAGTTGCCCTAGTTCCAAAACTCGACAACTCCTGGCGTTTCTTTATAGACTTCAGAAGGCTGAATGAAATATCTCAATTTGAAGCCTATCGCATGCCCAGAATTGACAAACTGGTGGAGGGATTGTGTCAGACAAAATTTGTCAGCACACTGTATCCAACTAAAGGATACTAGCAGGTTCCCTTACACGAAGAGGCTAAGCCAAAAACCACCTTGTCTCTCCCTGAGGGGTTGTTCTAGTTTACCCTTTGGGACTGCGTGGGGGATCTGCCACATTCCATAGGTTAATGGATCACATTATGGCCCCTTACCAAGCTTTTGCTGGAGAATATTTAGATGGTATAGTCGTCTGTAGTTCTATGTGGGAGGAAGATTTACAGCAACCTATGGCCATTTGTAGCCAGCTAAGGAGAGCAGACTTTACCGCCAACCCTGTCAAATGCCATCTCGCCCAGAACAGCTTCAAGTACATGGTGTTTCAAGTAGGCAACGAACCGGTCCTTCCTGAGAGGGTGAAGATCGACCCCGTACAAAGAGTACCTCCATTTATTGCAGACAAATACATTCATTCAGACTTTTCTGGGCCTACTCGGCTACTACTGTCGATTTATCCCTAAGTTCTCAGAAAAAGCAAACCCTCTAACAGATCGACTAAGGAAAAGTCATCTCAACGGTTCCATGTGTTAAAATTGCGGGAAAACTGGCTGTGAACACAAAATATTGCGGCAAAAAGGCATGGTTTTGCCGCTGCAATCCATGTAAATGATGCAGGGGACACCACTGCAACCCCCGGACCCCTTATACCATTTAAGGGGGGCAGGAGCCACCCCCGCAACCCTGCTCCCCTTAAATGGTGTAATGGGGTGCACCTTTAACGGGTCAAACTACTGCATTTTTGCCACGATTCTTTGTTCAGGCAACATTTTTGCCGCGATTTTATCACTGCATACCATCCCAACATCATCAAATGGGACAGTCTTCCGGAAAACGACATAGAACAGCTAAAGATTGCATTGTGTGAGAGCCCCATACTTATCATGCTAGACTTATCAAAAGAAGTCATTCCCCAGGCCAACGCTTACAGGGTGGTATTGTCACAAATGGAAAATGGGGAAGAAAAAACTCATGTACATTAGCTGCAAGTTCTTCTAGAGTGAGAAAAACTACCCCATTATTGAATTGGAATGTTTGCTATCCAATGGACCATCTATTGTTTACAATATTACCTGAAGGCTGCCTCGATGGTCAGTGTGCGAAACCAGAGGGTGTCTCACCGTCTAATCCCCGGGAAGTTTGTCACCACAGCTGGGCGACACAGCGATCGCGTATGCTCGGGTTCAGGCGTACTCTCCTAATTCCAGACCTAGGAATGCTAGGTGTATGAAACTCGGGAGAGTGCCTTATACCCAGAGCTTACATTCATCAAATGCTAAAATGTCAACTCGAGACAGTGGCGGTTCTAGGGCAAAAGTCCCGTGCAAGCTGGTCAGTTCACTGGTTGGCCCAGGAACACTTCCGAGAAGGCTTGCTTACAGGTTAAGGTGGGGGTGCCGATAATAGCTAGTCCCACTATTCTAATGGGTCGAAGCGCCTTTGCAGACCTTCTAAGTTCGATCAGAAACAGGGGGTCCAACGGGACGACAGCGGGCTCAGGGTGCCAAACCTTCCAGCGGGTCACCAGTGGTTCCTCAGCTCTGCTTCTTGGTTTCAGGATACTTGGCTCCAAATATAAGTTCGGTGAGAACTCAAGAGATCGACCTGGAATGGGTGAAAGATGCCTTCTCTTATCCTGAATCTCCTTCGCGCCAAAAACGAAGAGGACCCAATGAGAGATCTGCTAACATACAGCCATTCCAGTCGTGGACCAATCATGGACCCCAGTGGTCCCAGTCATTCCCAGCACACCAGACATCCTGGCACCCAGGATTTGTATTGGAACTAGACAGTCCAGCCCACATCCTGGAGGCACACACACAAGGCATGCAGAAGCCCGCAAAAGCTTCGGTTTGCGCGGGGGTCTGCATGACCAAATAATGATTTTCTAAGGTCTGCTCGACCTGTAGAAGGCAAAGGGACACGATGGCCAAAGGACAGAACAAAAGACCTTGTGGAATGGCCATTTTGGGGCCAAGCCACTGTCCAGGGCCAAATAGTATGGGCCACACAAAAGCGTTCAAAATATATGAAAAATAACAGCTGCCACCAGCTCTGTCCAAGACACATTTGTACATCTACCGACAAATCCTTTGAGGGTGTCTAGGGCCTTAAAAATGAAAGGAAGACCCCAGCGCACTGTACTGTAAGGTACTTTGTGCACTGATAAAATGTTGCTAAGAACTAGCAACAAAGTGAAAGACTAAGGGAAACAAAGTCTCCCAGTACTGACTGTCATTAAGGGCATATCAGTTTCCCCTTAACAGAGTGAGCGAAAACCCAGTGGAGTACAGCAGAAGGCTGGGCTCCACTGGCAAAAGTCAGGCTAGGATGGTCAGACAACAGAAAAAGTTTGGGGGGGTTCACAACTGGAGGGAAAATTTCACATACATAAAATCTTTCCTAACACGCGCTTGCCTGGCAACTTTGTATTCACTTGCACTTTCACAATCCGGGCCTTTCTTTGCATTCGGACTCACCAGTTGTGCTCAGCTTTATCAGTTCTTCGTTCTGAGGTCAGGGTCTCACCACCTGCCCCCCCTGCCCCTCAGACACTCCCGGGCTACCTCGCTAGCCCAGGGGAACGAGCAATTGGTTCCGTTTACTTCCCAAGGGATCAGCCCACCGCCTTCAAGCTCTCTCTCCTAGAATCTCCTGGCTCCTTGGAGACAAGGCTCCCTCACCTTACAGTAATTCTCTGCTTCAACTTGCAGACATTTAGCGTCTCAGCATTCCGTTTGTCTTCTGCCGGTCGTAGCTGGCTCTGGCGCTTTCGCTCTCCTCCCAACTCACTCTCTTTGCTGTTTCAAAGTGCTATTTTTATACTCCGAGCCAGAGTTGATAGGCTGCAGGTGATGGTAGTCAGCTTCAAGTGCCTGACTCTGCCTGACCCTATTAGTGGGACACATGTATTGAGAGTATAGGTGTGCCTCTGCTTGCATCTTCCTCTTCCCAGTGTCATAGTGGTGTTCCCCATAGGCAGCCTGCATAACTACTGGCTCCCTCGTCTTCGTCCCAGTACTTGAATGGTACATTGGGGAAAGGGCATCTTGAGATTTATAATACCCCATGAAGGATGAGGGGATGTCGGGTAGGTGGATTTTCCTCCTTCTCATTTTAATGTTAGGTGTGGCAATCTGTTGGGACCTAGTAAGGTACAGAGGTAATGTGTGCCATCTTTTCTTATTTATGTTATTGCCATGGTTAGAAAAAGTGGTTGGTCTCTCTAGGGGCCCAGGATGTTTTACCTTCCTTCCTTTTTAGGGAAAATCCTGGGGTAGGATGAAACGTGGGTGACAGTAACCCATGAAGATGGAGGGAGGGTAGGGTGTATTGGAGCAAGGAACGGGGAATACCATCTCTCGCCTTCGGGCGATATCCTCACAGTCTCCAAGGACCCACTGCCCAGGTGATGCTCCCTCGCTCGTCCGCCCCCAGGGTTGGGATTCAAGAGCAATGGCCCTTCCCTGGACACCTGAACAATGGCTCCTCTGGGACTACTGATGAGAAGCCCTCAGGTTTCTCAGACAGCTCACAACATATCTAAACGTTACACCGAATAGAGCCACATCTTCAGATCTGCACACAACAACATTATAGCAAAGCAATCTTGCCCTGTTCTCCTGCTACTGCATTAGCATCCTACCCCAACTGCTTGCAGACCCTGAAGCTCCTAGAAAGTGAAAAAATAGCAGCAGTTGTGCTATAAAGGATGCAATAAAATAGCACAACAGGACATAGCAATGAGTTTCCCCTCATTCTCCTGTGGGGCAGTACTCTGCATGGCCCAAGCAACTTCTGTGACTGGCAACAACAGGGGAGAACATTAATGTTAGTTCTGCCCGAGTTAGTGTACCAAAGATTCTAGTGTAGCGATCCGACTGGCTGCTGAGACTATATATTTGCCTATCAAATCAAGGGATCTAGGACTGAGGCAGGGCCAGTGTACCAATAATGACATTCTAAGTGACGGCTTTGGGGTCCACTAACAGAGGAGCACGAGTGTACACTATTTTCTTCCTCTTCATTAAATCTATCCCATTGCAATGGTATAATTTTTTCAAATAGCGTCATTAACTTCCAAGGCATAAAATAACCAGTGTTGCATAGCAATTTGCTACGCAATTCTGTAGATTTGCTAATTAAATACAACACTTCTGTAGCAAAAATAGCTATTTAAGTTACCCTGTTCAATGAAAACACAGCTCACGCTGCATTCATCTCTTGCCCTCAGGGCTCTCTCTCCACCCTCTTTTCTCTGTGCAAGTTCAAAGGGGCTAATGGAGGGAGAATGCAGCAATAATCATCTCCTCCACTTAAATGGAAAAGGCCTGTGTGGGAGACCTAGGCAAGATTTATTTTCTTTTTCAAATAATTGCAAACCAGAAGTACATATAGAGGCTACTTTTACTAAGCTAACTATATCATATCTGGCAAAGACCAGGGGGTGTTAACTTTATTTTCTTTTAAAGACAGTCATGCAATTTCTAAAAATGTAACCTGTTACATAATGCTTAATTATAGTATTGCTACTGTAAAACACTGCATTGCCTCCATGCTTTACAGTAAGGTTAGTGTATCTAAATCTCATAGTGTCAACTATACTTCATTTTGTCGGAGAAGATGCATCATATCTGCTCCCTGGACACCGATTGCTCTGTGTGTTATGCACATTGTTTTGAAAGTGATACTTTGTTTGATTGGAAGCCATTTTAGCATTTTTAGCACTGGTGTGATGTGAGCTCTTCTATATAGTTTGAGGAGGAGTCTAGCCGCTGCGTTTTGGATGCGTTGGAGTTTCTTCAGTAGGTGTTCCGGCATTCCGAGGTAGAGGCTGTTGGCGCAGTCAATTCTTGACATGAGGGCGACGATTGACAGTGTTTTGTGGGCGAAGGACAGTAATGGTAAGATTATTTTTGTTGAGCGAAGCAGGAAGAAGCATTTCTTAATTATTTCGTTTACTTGTGGCTCTGATGTTAGTGCCTTACCCATTAGGACTCCCAGGTTTTTGACTACGTTTGATGGTGTGGGCGCCATTCCCAATTCTATCAGCCACCGTATGTAGGTGTTGTCCTCTTGATTTTTGGACAATCATGATTTCTGTTTTTTTACTGGGCTGATTTTTAGGTTGTTGGCGTTCATCCAGTCATAGATTTCTTTGAGATATTCTCCTAGAATTGAGTGTTCTTCTTGTGCATCTTCAATTTTGTAGATGATTTGAGTGCAGTCTGCGGAGTTGTTGCACGTAAGATTGTATTTTTTGCAGATCTTGATTAGCGGAGTCTAATAGATGTTGAAGTACAGTGGTGATAGTGAGGATCCTTGAGGTACTCTGCAGTCGTTAACTCGCAGATTAGATTTGAAGGGCTTTATCCAGACAGTTTCTGTTTTGTTTGCTAGGAATGATTTCATCCAGAGTAGTGCTAAATTGGTTATATCCATCTCTTCTGATCTCATGATGAGGGTGTCATGGTTTACTTTGTCGAATGCTGCCGAGAGGTTGAGCAGAATCAGGGGTGAGGTTGTGTTGGAGTCAGCGTATGTCTTTAGGTCATCCCAAATGGATAGGAGTGCCGATTCTGTTCCTCTTGTGGGTCTGAAGCCGACTTGTGCTTGGTCCAACAACTGGTGTTTTTCTACATGCTCTTGGGTTAGTTTGTATAGGTAGGTTTCTAGGAGTTTTCCCGGGTAGGGGATGTTTGAAATAGGTCTGTATTTGGAGAGGTCTTCCACGTCGCCACTTATGTTCTTAAGTAGTGGTTTAATATATGCCGATTTGAAGGATCGTGGTACGGTCCCTGGCGCGAGCGACAGATTCAAGAGATTTCTGTAATATTCTGATAGCTTTCTTGTGTGAGGATTGATTTGTAGATGTCTGGGGGCAGGGATCCATGGGCGAGCCCGCTTTCTTTATATGTTTTACCAGCTTGACAAATGTCTCTACTGATATTTGCGAGAAGTTTTGGAGTTTGTGCTCTGGCTCCTTGTTGGATCTGATTGGGTGTGTGTTAGGAATGGTCGGTCTGTTTTGTATGATTTGTCGGATGTTGTTGACTTTTTTAAATGGTCTGCTAGATTGTTGCATAGTTTCTGTGAAGGTATTGGAGTGTTGTCGCAACCTGGTGGGTTTCTCATTTTGTTTAGAACATTTATTTTTGTGTGTTGGTGGCTTTGGCGATACTGTCTTCATAGTGCCTTATCTTTGCCTTTTGAATTTCCTTCTTGTATGATCGGATTTGTCTCTGGAAAGGAGTTTTCTTAGTTTGGTCATATTCTTTCCTCCATTCAAGTTCCAGCTTCTTGTTATTCTTTTTCATGGTGCGTAGTAGTGGGGTGAACCATTTTGTCAATACTCTTTTTCTTGAGGGGGTAAATGTTTTTTTTTTATTGTATCAGCAATCCATTTATGTAGGAGGTCTGTTTTTTCTGTCTAGGTCTGCCTTCTCCAGTTCGGTCGCAGATGGTTTTGTCAGCTCCAGTTGTTCTATTAGGCTGCTTGTTTTGACGGCTTTCCAGTTTCTTTTTGTGATGGTTGGGAGTTTGAGAGGCTGATTGGTAGCTTTAGTTGGTAGCGTGATCACAAAATGGATGATAGGATGGTCGCTCCAAAGCATCTGTATTGGCGGTGCAGTGGTGATAAGTTTTTTGTTGGCGAAAATTGCGTCAAGTGTGTGCCCTGCTGAGTGTGTTGCTCCTTTGACCAGTTGTTGTAGTTGCTAGTTGCCTGATTAGGGAGCTTTGTGAGCTGGCGTGTTTTTCAAACCATGTGTTGAAGTCCCCTAGGATTATCAGATGCTCATGTTGGATGACTATGTTGGTGATGGCTTCTATGAAGTTGTTGACGAAGGTTGCATCGTATGTCAGTGGTCTGTAAACCAGTATGAATTTAATGTTTGTCTTTGGATTCGCTGATAAGTATATGACCATCGATTCGCAGTTCTCGATGTTTACAGGTTTGTCTGTTGTCTGTTTTTATTTTCAGGTGTTCTTTGAATGCTATTGCAACACCACCTTCTTTTTGCGTCTTTCCTGTTTCCTGTTTAACTGTAGGCATTTGAAGTTGATGTGGAGGCAGCTTTGAAATGTGATTTTGTAGTTGCCGTCCAGCTATGTTTCAGTGATGAATAGCATGCCGATACCGTTGTCGCAGAGCAGGTCAAAGATCTCTGTTGAGTGTTTTGACATTGATCTTGCATTGATTAGGTTGCAGTGAATTTTTATGGTATAATTTGGTTTGTGCTTTATTATCGGTGTTGTCTTCTGATTGGTGTTTTGGTTTTCTTCCATGTAGATCTCCGGTTGTGGTGGTGGTACAGTTATGTTTGTGTTGTCGTCGAATATGTCTTCTAAATTGAGTCTTAGGTTTTAGTTTTCTTCAGGTTCCTCTTCTAAATTATGTGGCTGTTGAAGGGCGGGTCCTCTTGTTTTGGTGGTGATATATGGGGTTAGAGCGTCGATCGTGTTCTTGTTCCCTCTGGCTTTGTCCATTCTTCTGCGTGGTTGTGTTCTGTTGTCGGTCTTTCTTGATTTGTTTGTTGGGTTGGTTTGTTCCTGTGAGTGGTTGTTTGGGAGGTATGGTGTTAGGTATAAGGACTTTTCTCTTCTGTCGGCAGTAGTTGGTTCCGATTTTGTCAATGGGGGTGTGTAACATAGTTGGGATCTCTGGTAGGTTTTGGGGTTGATGTCGGAGTGTTTCTCCCCTTTGGTTTTTGTTTGGGTTGTCAGGGTCGGGTTCCTTGTAAATTATTTTAATTATGTTTTCTTTGAGTTTCCTTCAGGGTTGAGGTTGCGGTTGCAGAGGCGGTAGCCCACGTGCAGTGTCTTGCCAGTTAGCTTGGTTTTTTGTTTATGATTGTACGTGCTTTTCCAGATTGGTTTCGGTTGGTTCTTTGCTTCCTTGCATGTATGATTGTGGGCATGGTGCGGTCGTTGCGCACAGTCAGTCTTTCATGCTTAGTCTGGCTTTCTCACAGGGTTAGTCTGGGGTGTGTCGGGTTTGTCTGTAACAAGCTTGCGGGCTATTTGGTTGTGTGGTTTGCTAGATAACGTGCGTCTGGTTCAATATATGGCTAAGGTGAAACAAACTGTGTGTAGTTGGTGGCTGTGGGGATGATCTAATCGGGGGTTATATTGGTAGGGCAACTCTCTAGCTATTGATTGGGTTCTATCAGAGTTCTATCTCAGTGTGGTGCTGGCTAGTATTCACAGTTCTGTCTTAATGTGGCCAGGCTAATGGTCACAGTTCTCTATGGATGTGACTCCAGGCAGCATTCACAATTCTATTCTTAATGTGGCTGAGGACAGTGGTCACTGTCCTCACTAGATGTGACTCAAGGCGATATTCACAGCTCTCTCCAAGTGTGACGCCAGTCAATAATTCACAGTTCTATCTGTGAGGTACAGGCTGGTATTCACAGTTCTATCCTGATGTGGCAGAGGCCAGTGGTCACAGTTTTCTCTGGATGTGACTCAAGGCAATATTAACAATTTTATTTGAGTGCGATGCAGGCTAATATTCACAGTTCTATCTTAGTGTGGCAAAGGCCAGTGGTCCCCGTCCTCTCTAGATGTGACTTAAGGCAACATTAAAAAAAAAATTCTGAGTGTGATGCAGGTTAATATTCGCAGTTCTATCTCAATGTGGCACATGCTAATATTCACAGTCCTATCTCAATATGGCACGGGCTAATATTCACAGTCCTCGGCTAATATTCACAGTTCTATGTCAATGTGGCAATCTCTAGATGTGACAAGGCAGCATTAGCAATTCTCTCGTAGTGCGACGCATGCTAATATTCACAGTTCTATCGTATCGTGGGTCAGGCCAATCTTCACACAGTTCTATCCCAACGTGGCCCAGCCTAACATTCTTGGGTTCTAGCCCAGTGCGGCCCAGGCCAACACTCCGTCCTATCTCAACGTGGCACAAGCTAGCACCATCAGTTCTATCCTAATGCGGCAGAGGCCAATGGTCACAGTCCCCCCCAAACGTGACTCAAGGCAACATTAACAATTCTCTAAGAGTGCGACGCAGGCTAATGTTCAGTCTTATCTCAATGTGGCCCTCTCTTGATGTGAATCAAGGCAATATTAACCATTCTCTCTAAGTGCGAAACAGGCTAATATTCACAGTTCTATCTCAATGTGGCACTCTCTAGATGTGAGTCCTATCTCAATGAGGCACTCTCTAGATGTGACTCAGGCAATATTAACAATTCTCTCTAAGTGCGACGCAGGCTAATATTCACAGTTCTATCTCAAAGTGGCAACGGCTGATGATATGATATGGCATTTATAATGCGCCTATACACAAGTGTTTCAAGGTCACAGTCCCCGCAAAATGTGATTCAAGGCAGCATTACAAATTCCCTCTGAGTGTGGCACAGGCTAGTATTCACAGTTCTATTCGAGTGGGCTGCAGGCTAATATTCACAGTTCTATATCAGTGTGGTGCAGGCTAATATTCACAGTTCTATCTCAGTGTGGTGCAGGCTAATATTCACAGTTCTATCTCAGTGTGGTGCAGGCTAATATTCACAGTTCTATTCCAGTGTGCTGCAGGCTAATATTCACAGTTCTATCTCAGTGTGGCGCAGGCTAATATTCACAGTTCTTTCCAGGTGCGATGCAAGCTAATATTCACAGTTCTATTTCGGTGTGGTGCAGGTTAATATTCACAATTCTATCTCAGTGTGGCACAGGCTAATATTCACAGTTCTCTCCGGGTTCGACGCAAGCTAATATTCACAGTTCTATCTCAGTGTGGTGCAGGCTAATATTCACAGTTCTTTCCAGGTGCGATGCAAGCTAATATTCACAGTTCTATTTCGGTGTGGTGCAGGTTAATATTCACAGTTCTATCTCAGTGTGGCACAGGCTAATATTTACAGTTCTCTCCGGGTGCGATGCAAGCCAATATTCTATCTAGTTGTTAAGCTGGTTAGTATTAACAGCCTAGCGTGCTATGTTCTTAGGGTAGGTAGAGTGGCAGGGTTTCCGGAGTACAGTGATTGCTCTACTCCCCACCCAGGCCACACCTACCTTGGTGGTAGCTGCTGGTTGATTGCTTGCTGCTGACATCCCCTGCCGACACCTGCAGACACAGACTGGAGACGCCTCTGTAGGAGCCACCCTTTGCCTTGGCGCCCTCAGCCACAGGGGCTGCACGGGCAGACAGGCTGCCCTGAGGGTTTGTGTTACGGAGGTGAAAGATGGACCATTTGAAAGGGGGTGCGGGCAGGGAGGCAGGAGCACGCGAGATTCAGGAAGTAGGAGGGGGAGAAGCTACAGCACCACGCACGGTGTGCGATGCAATTTAAAAATAAAAATGAATCATTTAAATAAAAATGATTACAAGGAACGGGCCCCCATTAATATATCATGCAGTGTGGAGCACCACTAGTGCAGTTGCACACACAGGCTGAGATGGTCTAGAATTGCCCATGTGTCTGGATACAGGGAGAGCGTCTAGCGCTTGCACAGACACACTCATGCAATGGCAGATTCTCTGGTAGAGCACATATTTAGCTGGCTGCTTCAAACATCTGGATGGCAGATGTGGATGACCAGGACTGGCATTAGCGGCGGCAGCGCATGGGCGGTTTAAGAAACATTTAAGACTGGACCTGTGGAGGACACTGCTGAGTGAGGGAAGCCAGCAGCACCCACACACAGTGAGGTGTGCAGAGGTGCAGGGTGACTGCAGGGCAGAAGCTATACTGCGGTGTGGAGGGCCGTGTGCTGCCTGGCCTGGATGCACACGAGCAACTAGGACCTGCTGATGAACCCTGCATGGGAGGGGGGGTCTCGCCACGCTCCTGTTATAGTCATGTTTAGGGGTGGGCAGGGACGTCTGAAATTCTCTCTACAGAGAAATTGGCGAATTCTAGGCAACATTCACCAGCGTTGCCAAATTCACCAATGGTGCGAGATTGGCCATTATGGGTGCTTGTTTGTTGAAAGGTCCCTTTTTTTCAAATACGTATTTTTTACTCACAACTATTTCACTTTTTCACAAAATGGTTTGCATAAACACAAAATTCACGTAAAAGTCAGAAATTAGGAAATAATTCTCCCTGCTGGCGAAACGAAATTTTAGCTCAATTTTGCTAATTTCGTTTCGATGGCGGCAGTTTTGACCCAGAGCGCTGCTGGGTAAAGTGCAGGTCTAGCAGCCATCATGAGGCATGGCAGCTTGGCCCTTAACTCTTGTGGTGCCATGGAGTCATGGCCCCACTGCCACCTCGGCGTGTGTTACTTCAAGGGGGGGTCACTGGTCCAGACCCAGGTTTATAGAGAGGCGTGAGGGGGTTGGGGGGAGGAGACACGTTCAGATGAAGCAGCAGGAGAGGGAGTTCCCAGCCCAGAAGCAGGAGGAAGGGAAGTCACTCGAGGACCAGTACTGTGTGATTTTAGAAGGGGTCGCATCGGCCACGGAGGGCTGGGTGACTGCCAGCAGGAAACATGCATTAACATGTCATTAGGAAGCATGGCACATGTAATCAGGAGGCATTCCCTCATACAGTCCCAACATCGGGGTGAGTGCACTTTAAAACGAGCCATTTCTTCTGGCACCGAGATGTGGCACATACCCTTGCACGAGTCTGTGGGCACTGAGGCCGAAGGGCCAGAAATATCAGTTTCTCTCATCACCTTTCCAGGGCGCAATATCATCTTTATTTTTCTGGTGGTACATCTCCCCTCCCCCATCTCCTCACCAAACTTCCATTTTCTTCTAGCGGTTAGAGGCAGCCCTTTGAGGAGACCACACGTTGTGAGGGCAATTCAACAAACCCATGTCCTTCTATTAAAGATTCAATGTTGCAGAAATGTTCCTGCGGCATTAACTATATATATAGTCAGTAACAAAAACTTTGTTAAAGGGACGTTATGGTTAAGTCGCGCTACTAAAAACCTATGAAATTCAGTAAAAAAACGTTGTTAAAAGGACGTTATGGTTCCAAGTAAAACTGAAAACCCCCTGAAATTCGCCAGTTATGGTAAGCTAAGCAAACATAACTCACGCCACCACCGTGCACTGCTAAGACTAACACCCAGGACATGAAAGATGACATCACAAATGTCATTGATGACATCACTGATGACATCACATGTCTGGCTCCCCCTTTTTTCATTTACTGACATATCTAGGGCACATAGTTTTCTTCAATAACAGTCAGGAACTAAAAATTGAAAACGTACTATATTTGTAGACTTATCCTTCAAGTATGCTCTTACACTAATTCCCTTTGGGTCCAATCATATCATATAAAACATATACATAGGGGAAGACACAAGCTTGAAAGACGGCAATCCTTTCTGTGCATGAAGATAATCAGTAGAGTTATCAGCACTTTCTGATAGATCTGTTGTGTTTTTATTACTGTACGTTCCCTGTATATGCTCATATTTGTATACATTGTACTCACACTACTTTCCTTAGGGTCCAGTCACATCATGCGATACATATACATAGGGTAAGTAGCAGCTTTGAAACAGAGCAATCATTTCTCTGCATAAAGACAATCAGTTAGGTTATGAACTCTTTCTGCTGCTACTTCTGCTTTTTTGCTTACTTCACCGTCCCTGTATATACCCATATTTGTACGTGTTCTTGTCTCTTTGTGTTTTGTCTGTAATAATTATGTATTAAGTGGGTTTTATTATCTACTTATTACATGTTTTACAGTACGCAAAACTCTAATAAGAAAGCAGTTATTTCACTATTCAACATGGCAAGCTTATGAATATTGCACCTCCATCATGTATGCTGCACACACTGCCTATGTTTCTGCATGAGTAGCGTAGTATACTGGATAGAACCTCATAATAGAATGCTATTTATATCAATGCATTGCTTAATGCACTGATTAGCTCATGATATTTATTCCAATGATCCTTGACACTTTTTTGTCAACATTATAATAAGAATCCCTTGTAAAGACTTTTCATGAAAAGTAAATGCACATATGAGGTCATCAGTGATGTCATCAATGACATTTGTGATGTCATCTTTGATGTCCTGGGTGTTAGTCTTAGCAGTGCACAGAGGTGGTGCAAGTTATGGTTGCTTAGTTTACCATAACTGGCTAATTTCAGAGGTTTTTCTGTTTTACTTGGAGCCATAACGTCCCTTTAACAAAGTTTTTTTTACTGAATTTCATAGGTTTTTAGTAGTGCAACTTAACCATAATCTCTACGAACACTGCCCCCTACCTTAGAAATAACACACGCACAACATTTTCCCCTTTCCACCTGCCCCTCCATATTAGTGTTTGGTGTCTCTTCCCTCATTTCCCTCTGCACCTTGCGTTCTTAGCTCTCCTGGCAACAGAAAAAAAGAATACATCCAAAAACAAAATAAATGTTCCTTTAGGAACCACCTTTCACAGGTAAAAAATAGAAGTGAAAAAGAAACGGGACAGACTCCATCTACTTTATACTTATCAGTAAAGTACAGAGACGCAATAAGATTTTCCAACATTTCCATTTCCATTTTGTGTTATGCTAATGGGAATATTGGGGCGTTCATCCTCAGTTCCACGGACTGGAATGGTGGATACCAGCCCAGCAGCCCAAGTTATCAGGCCAAGCAAAGCGAGGGTGGATAACGAGGTCTGTAGACCATTACCCCTCATTCCAGCCCCTGAAATGGGGGATGAAGGTCATAAGCAGCCTAGGTTCCCAAAGCGCTAACCCATGGTACTGAAAAAGTCGATTTTTCGTCCTATACCGGGACGCCTTTGCCGTCCCGGTTTAGGAAAGAAAATCCTTTTCCAAGATGGCCACCATGGAAAGAGAAGGTGGGGATTCCATACAGGGCCCCTCTTCGCTTTCCATGGCAGCCTGCAAAAAGCCAAAAAAAAAAAAAAGAGAACCCTATGAGCATATTTCTGCGTGCACATTTTTCTTCACTTTCATATGTATCCTAATTTGGAATAACTGTACCACAAAGCCAGTCCCAGGTGGACATGGCCACTTCAATCCTATGTTTTGTGCCTTCTGGTCATGGCCAGTCGCCACATTGTCCGGATCATGATCTTTTCCCATGACCCAGACATTCTGACCACTGGCCATGGCTACAGGCTACCACTAAGTCAATGAAGGTATAGCGCTATTTTTCTAAATAAGAAAAGACTGCCACATTTGCAAAACCAAGCTTTTCAATCCTTGCCAATGCACCTTACACAAGTTTGCTGGAAATCCACCCACATTTTATTTTTTGCAAAACTGGCAAATGAATGCACATACAATCATCATATAAGCTGTGCACAAAATACCACCAAACTTTGTAAGCTCATTCGAAATCACGTCAGAAAAACCCACCCATCATCATCATCATCACCCATCACCTCCCAAAACATAGTTTGATAGGTTTCACAAGTGCACTGCTCAGAAAATGTTAATGTTCCGAGGGTTCTGCCATGTATTTCTATACATACGTTGAGCTATCGCAAACATTTCCAATTCACCTTACCTCACTTTTTCTCTTTGAAAAACATATGAAATGTGGCAACAGGGCACATCCATCTTGTGCTACTCTTATCCATTGCTGCATCTGCCTAAGATAAACTGCCCTGACAGCACTAAAACATATGCCCCGCACCTGAACCTCACATCACCAACCGTAGTGATATTCTACATCTTTCTCATTAACTTTCCTCTTCAGCGTACCCAAACGCGCGCCCATAATCACCATCGACTAACAACACAGTACGTCACAATTGGGCACATTAAACCGTTCTTTAAAAGAAAACAATAACACTGTACAATTTATAAAGTACTTTTATTTCACAATGAACTCTGAGACCATCCGACTATTCCCATAATCAAGGAAATTGCACATTTGTTTCTTCGCTCGTGATCCAAAATGTTAATCGTGAGGCATACGTTGTTCTTTTTCCGTACACAAATTGGACGTTTTCGATAAAAGGACCGCTGGGATCGCACAATGAATTCCAGGACTTCTGCATCAATTTGGGCCTACACCACCATAAAGGATGTTATGTTACTCCTAATCGCCAGTACGGCGTACGGACACATTGGGCCTGCGCGATCGTCCCAAAAAACAGTCACTGTGATCCAACCACTGACAACTATGTGCAGCTGCCTATTGAAGAACCCATCAGTTGGCATCTGGAATCGATGACAATCGCAGAAAGGCAGGATGTAGCTATGTGGAAAACATAACGGAAAATGTGCATCAATATGCGAAGTTTATTACAATGTATGTATTGACTTTATAATTCGGCATAGAGTTTAAACTAACGATTAGCACACACAGCAAACAATCTCAACAAAGAGAAAAGAACGTTGAAAGTGATACACAATGCGATATGGTCATACATGACATTTTAATGAAATATTAGCGTTGAACCTGAGTGAACCTACTGACAGTCTTTATGGACCTCGATCCTGCACTCCCCATAACCACGTAAAAAAAAACAACCACTCAGAAAGATAGCCCTTGCGTTACATTGCAATAAGAAACACAGAACAAACAAATACAATATTACCCAAAATTAATCTTCAGATAATAAGTGAATTCGCGTTCTGGTATAGAGTTGGCAAAATGAAACTTACATTATATTCACCATTTCCATTCTATTGGCGTAAATCAGACCGTAATGCTCACTGCGCTCCCACCAAAGACTCTTCATGAACTGAATGTACATGTTCCTTACACACTTCTGGAATGCATAACCTTATCAAATGTTCATTATTACAAACCTCTCATTGCATTCCTTCCGAAATATTCCCTTTCTGTCAGGGTCAAAAAACAATTGAACTTTTTACTTTGTGTCCCATGCGTGGGCTTCCTTAGCTCGCAACCGAAAAAAAAAAGCTGGTGACCTTCATTCAGAATCAAAATACATTTTCACTTTGCAACAACATAGCTCAACGCATCCATGAGAACTCGTATTCTCGTACACGTGCAGAGCCCCTCTTTCTGTTGGACACTGCAGGTGGCTGCCACAGATGCCAAACTCTAGGGGGCGGCAGTCTGACTCCATTAGTATTTTAAGTACAGTTTTACACAAACACATTAGTCCTTCGCCTGTACTTTATGCACATTATAGTGTAGAACACCTCCAAATGTACTGTATGACTTTCGTGACAAAAAAACACCAGATTTTTTCTTCTTGCTGCCCTATCCCATCCTCATCAACCCTCACCGCCCCAGACATATTTAATAAGTGTAACAAGTGTAATGTTGTGTTTTTTAAATTTTTTTTGCGACGATGTTCGTGGATCCAAAATGGCGGGCGCATCGAAACAATCTGACGCACTTCACGCTCTTCATCACCCAATCAGCGAACGCGTCACATGTCCGCGGACATGATGCGACCGATTAGCCAATCGATATCTTGCCCGCGGAGCGAACAGGGAAGTGTGTCCGCGGAGCGGACATAGATATCACTACTTTTTTGAGATGTACTTTTTGATCGTTTTAGAAAAACGTACTTGACGGATTTTCACCAAATTTACAAAAGCACGCTTTCGAGACCAAGCCGCCGCTCCTGCCGCAAATTTGGAGTAAATCTGTCCAGCGGTTTGAGCTGTAGGCGTGTGCAAAGTTTTCCCCCCATTCAGTCAATGAGAGAAAAAGAAATTTTGTGACACCCCCTATAACTTCCCCCCCCCCCCGGGACCAAACCTCACCAAACTTTGCAAAAATAAATCAGAGTAGACCATATACTTTTTTTGCAAAGTTTGGTGAGGATTCGTCCAGGGGGGCCAAAGTTATAAGCCACCCAAAGAGTGCTCTTCCTATGGAAACAGCAACTTAACCATAACTACATGGCCACTACCGTGGCCTTGTAATTAGATGTGTGCCCCATCTTTATTTCACTAACAGATGCCATCCTCGTGAATCAAGACACTTTCAGCTCTGGCCCAAAGTGAACACAATATGAAAATACATTTCCAATGAGCCCTGTGCCCTGCACTGCAGCGGTGAATTGAAGAGACCGGTGCCAACCCAAGGGACAACGACTGGCACCAGACCAACACATCACAAACACAATGGGAATTAGTGGGACACACACAACACAGGACACCAGAGCAATGACCACAAAACGCATTGAATCACAAATGAATATATATCACACAGGCCGCGGTAGCGGGCGTGTAGTTATGGTTAAGTTGTTAAACCCATACGAAGACTGCTTTTACGGCGGCTTATAACTTCGCTCTCCCTGGAGGAATCCTCATCAAACTTTGCAAAAAGACTATATGGCCCGCTCTCAATTATTTCGGCAAGTTTGGTGAGGTCTCGTGCAGGGGGGGAAAAGTTATAGGGAGGGTCCCAAACATTTTTATTTCCATAGACTGAATGGGCAAAAACTTTGCGCACGGCTAGAGCCAAACGGCTGGATGGATTTTCACCAAATGTGTGGCAGGAGCAGGGGCTTGGTTCCGAAAGCGTGCTTGTGGGTGTTTGGTGGAAATCCGACCAGCACTTTTGTTGCAAAGAAATGAAATGTACGTCTCAAAAAATTAGTGATATCTGGCTCCGCTCTGCAGACCCATTTCCCTGTTCGCTACGCGGACAGAAGTCTCATTGGCTTGCAGGACGCTGTGATGTCTGTTTGTTTGTTTTATTATTTATATTAAGCACCAGACCCAAGGGTATTAGGGCACAAAGACATAAAGAGGGTTTTTAAGCTTATGTTACATAGTAAACAGGATTAAGTACAGCTGGGGGTACAATGCTGTGTGCATGAACAACAGGCAAGACAGATAGGTATATACAATAATACAAAGAATAACTGGGACACAAATATAACAAAAGCAGTGATGGTCACACACATACAATAGATGCTAGGACGTTGCTAGTAAAGTAAGGTCAGATGCCGTGTTCCTTTAGCCATTGAATGAAATTGTAAATAGGGTAGATCTTCCCTTAAGGCAGGGGGGAGGGAGTTCCAGTATTGTGTTGTTTTAACAGGGAAGCTACTCCCACCGGATTTAGTACGCTTAAATCTGGGTACTAATAGAAGGTTGGAGTTGACTTTTCTTAGGGGGCGAGTGGCTGTGTGTCTAGTAAATCTGGCTGTGAGGTATTGTGGGGCTGATTGGATCGAGACATTTATGTGTCAGAGATGCAGTTTTAAGGAGGATCTTGTCTTTCGTAGAAAGCCAATTGACAGATCTCCAAAGGTCAGATATGTGGGCATTTTTGGGGAATCTTAGGGCAGCTCTTAAGGCATTGTTTTGAAGGGACTGAATCTTGGACGTAATGTATTTGTTGCTGCCTATGTAGAGGGCATTGCAATAGTCCAATTTGGAAAAGATTAGGGCTCTCGCTAAAGTAAGGCAGTTGTTGGGTGAAAGGAAAGGCTTGGCTGCTCTGATTAACTTGCAGGTGTAGGAGGTGCCTGAAGCATTAGCATTTACTTGTTTACCAAAAGGTGAGCGTAGAGTCTATGTAGAAGCCAAGGGTTTTGACTACCTTAGCCACAGTAATGTTTTTGTCAATTTTGAAGGATGAGTAGTTCGGACTTAGTTTACTGATGTTGGATGGGGTGCCTAGAATGAGGAGTTCTGTTTAGTCATCATTCAGGCATAGACCGTGAGATGCCACCCATGCCTGGATGATGAGGTATATACTCTGTTCACAAAGGCCAAATCCTTGTCATAATCTCCCGTCAACGGGATGAGGATCTGTGTATCATCAGCATAATTCGTGTAGGTGATACCTAGACCATCTAGATCATCGAAAAGGGGCTTTGTGAAGATGTTGTGCAGAGTAGGAGATACGCAGGAGCCTTGGGGCACACAGCAAGATATGGATGCGGGGTCCGCGGCTGCTAGAGGAGAGAAAACTTTCATTGTCCTGTTATCAAGGAAGGACTGGATCCAAGCCACTGCCTCCTAAGAGAAGCAGTCTGCGGAGTCCAAGTGGTTGCAGAGTATCGAGTGGTCTACCAAATCAAACGCGGCTGAGAGATCAAGGAGTAGCAGGAGTGCCGTCTTACCTTCGTCTCTCAGTGCGTCTATTTGTGCCTTGAGATCTATGAGCGCAGTCTTAGTACCGTGTTGAGGTCTGAAGCCAGACTGTCGAACTCATAGTAAGTTTTTGTTCTAGATGATGCTGGATTTGTAGATATGCTATTTTATCCAAGATTTTAAGTAGGAATGGCACTGTGGTTATGGGGCGGTAGTTAGTGAGGATGGATGGGTCGAGGGTTTGTTTTTGAGGAGGGGGAGGACCAAGGAGTGTTTCAGGTTGTTAGGTATAGTGCCTGATGTGAAGGAGGTGTTTATGAGTTTAGTGATGAAAGGAGAGAGTTCACGGGCAGCATCTTTCATGATTTGAGCTGGACATGGGTCACCATGACAATTGGACGGTTTGAGGGTGAGGATAACTTTTTCGACTTCTTTGATAGATACTTTGTGAAAGTGGAAGCACGGGGCCGGTGGTGTGAGTGGAGTCAGGGTGGTCTGAAGTAGTGGTGTGGCATTCGTACCAGTCTTGGAGACGGTAGCAATAGTGCCAGTCTTGGAGGCAGTGAGAGTGTCTTTTTTTATTGTTGATCTTCACCTGGAGAGATGTTATCTTGTTGGCCAGAGCATTTTGTATACTCGTACACCAATTTTTAGCCTTAAGACAGGAGTCAGGAACTTGAATTGGTGATTCTACCTCTTTAAGGATGGCGAACAGTTCTTTGGTGTTCGATTTGGCTTGGGAGATTCGGGAGTTGTAGGAGGTTTGTTTGGCTAGGATAATTTCTTTTTTGTCGAGAGCAGCTAGTTTATTCAGGTTATTCTTATTGAGATCTGAAGGGTCTGATCTCCAGATTTTTCACTTAGTCGTTTCTCTTGTCTAATTGCTTTCAGATGAGGCGAAAACCATGAGTTTAAGTGTTGGCAGGGTTTTCTCTTTCTAATCTTCAATGGTGCTATGACTTCTAGAGATGAAAGCATCACTTTGTTGTACATTCATTTCTACCACGGTGGATGGGTCAGTCTGGTCTGAAATAGAGTTTAGTGTAGGAAGGATAAGGGGGATACGTTTTTCAGGAGCAATATTTCTTTTGTTTCTGGTAGGAACGGCGGGTGCTATACTACTGTCGGCGAACATTGGATGCGGCCGGGGGTTGGCTGGAGGGAAGTGTGTTGTGTGTCAATGTTTTTGGGAAACGCCGCCCTGGTGTATTGGAGGATAGTGTTGTGTGTGTGCCGAGCCCCTAAGGCATTGTGTGCCATTTCCCCGTTTGCTGCGCGATCAAAAGTTTGATTGCACTGCAGTGTGCGGTGACATGATGTTCGTCATAAGTTTTCGATAACGCCGGTATGTTGTATCCGAGGACAATGCAGCGGCAAAAGGGTCTGGAAAACATACTTTACGGCATCTGGTGGTGGGAAGAAGGGCGAGAAAGGGTGGGGGAGTGAGAAGTGGTTCATCTGATATATCTCATTAGAAGATGGTGGTGTGCCAGCGGTATCTGTGCATACTACGCCAATTTGCGGTTACCTCAACAGGCAACAACCTTGTGTGGCAATTGCAGGCACCCTTTGTTATGGCATGACAGCTCCAGCGGCGATCTCTTTCTGTGATGAGTGGTGGCAGGCTGAATTGCAAAAGGGGATTGCATTCCACATGACATGAACATTTAAACATAGCGTGTAGTATGGTGTGTTGTGTGTGGTAAGTCTGTTGCCCCTTCGATGCATGGCTGGCGCCCTTGCATGGAAAGGTATGTCCACTGGTTGCAAGTAGGTTTGACATTGTTGCTTTGTGTGTGTGGTTTGGCTGCATTGCATACATTGTTGGTTCCATGGGCGTGGCGATTGTTAGAACATCCTACAGTTGTCAGTGTATGGGTGGAGATGCTGAAGTAATCAGTCCAGCAGTGTGTCCAGTGGGTGCATTGTTGGAAGACTGTCCATATAGAAGAGGGTACGGTTGAAGTGGATGGAATATGTGCTTGGATAGTTTGCATTGAACAGATTAGTAAGTGTTGTACTGCACTGTGCACTTATGCTTGTATGTAGTTACTTCTTACAGTTGTCGCTGCATGGGTGGAGATGCTGCAGTGAGCAGTGCTGCAGTGTGTCCACTGGGCAAAGTGTTGGAATATGTCCATATAGAAGAGGGTACGGGTAAGCTGGTTCTTATATGTGCTTGGGTAGTCTGCAGATGGCTGCATGTTGGCCTGCATGTTGGGTGCATGGCCGAAGGCTGAAGGCCGTAGGCCATGCACCCAAGAGCCTAGGCCTTCACCACAGCCACCACAACATAATGCAGTTGTAACTGCATGTATTTAAGTTGGTGACTTTTACACAATGGTTGTGGAGGACATTGTAGACTTGGTAGAACAGCGGAAGTGAGCTGCTATGCTTACATTAGCATATGGTGTAGATCATTGCAGCTGTTGCACATTAGGGAGCCAATTGTGACCATTTGTGTTTGCTATGGTTAGGCCCTTATAAGACCCTTGCTTTAGGAAGTGTTTTAAGATATTGCATCATGAAAGGAAATGCTCACCATCACACATGTAAAATATGGACAATGTACACAGCCACCTACATACCGTTCAGCACACCCAACGCAACATTACGCAGCCATGCATGCAAATATGTGGCCAGGGTGAAAACTGGCAGGCTCAATTGCAGATGGGGAGTGCACTGCACATGACATGAGAATTTAAACATAGGGTGTACTATGGTGTGTTGTGTGTGGTGAGGGTCTAGCGCCTTTGATGCATGTCTGGACTGGAAAGGGAAGAAGGACTGGTCCTGCTTTACTGGGGTGCGGCTCCCATCGCTGTAGCTGGGAAAGCGCACAT
This sequence comes from Ambystoma mexicanum, assembly GCF_040938575.1. Classification (NCBI taxonomy): domain Eukaryota; kingdom Metazoa; phylum Chordata; class Amphibia; order Caudata; family Ambystomatidae; genus Ambystoma; species Ambystoma mexicanum. The sequence goes on from NC_090938.1 coordinate 845,623,554, forward strand.
GCCACATCCTGCCCTTTTAAGCATGGTGGCCATGGAAATGGAACTGTGCGAATTAGTCAATCAGGTGTCGAGGTGTGCCTCACAGGAAGGGCTGGTACTATTTTTCCCCATTAGTCTGTGTGGTGAGGGTGGCAGGCAGAAATTGAGAGACGCAGAGTGCTAATAGTGGGTGATACCTTTGTGCAAAATCTGTACAGGTATGCCGCACAAAGAGGCATGGCTGCTAATTTTGCGTTGGAAGGAGTGGAGGCTTTCTGGGGCACTGTCGGCGGTATGTTTGACCTTGGCAGATGTGTGGCCTCTGTTGGTACTGTTGATGTTGTCGTGTTGCATTACGGAGCTCTGCATTTGGGGTACATGTCGTGTGGACGTTTGCTCCGTTGCCTAATGAAGTTGATGGTAGAAGTGGTGCAGATTTTTCCCACTGACAAGGTGGTTTTCTCAAGCATACCACCAAGAGGCGCATGGGACCATGCCAGTGTAATTTGTCCCCAGCCAGAGTTCGAAAGGTGTTTCATTAACAGACAAATGTGTCAATTTATGTCCACTGCTGGGATGTTCTCCACCGACTATGCCATCATTAATGAGCAAAATTTTCACTGGTTCCATGCAAATGGCATTTTTTTGACCAACACTGCCAATGCTGTTTTGTTTTACCCTGTGCAAAAAGTGTTGAAGACAATCCTGTAACAATGTAAGGAGGCAAAGAAAAGAGAAACTCAGATAAAGAGCAAAAACAAAAAAGGTTTTGTAAGCATGAAAGAAAAAAAAAAAAAAAAAAAAACCCATTTTTTTCTGAGGGACCACTAAAGACCCAATCGCCTAACCTGTTTCACACTTCTTCCCTCCCCCCCCTACCTAGCACGATAACTGTGGATTCTGCAGTAGTTTCTGGATTACATGTGCCACATCCGGCCCTTTTTAGGATGTTAGCCATGGAAATGGGACTATGGAGGCCAAGGGATTGCTCAATGAGGTTTCTGGTTGTGGTGTGTACGAAAAAAACTGTGGCAGAAGGTCTCTTTGTACAGAGAAATGCAGAAGACTATGATGGAAGTGTGAAAGGTAAGGGGCAGGCATCATGTTTGTATGCATGCACTGTATGTACTTGTTTGAAGTTGCTAACATACACTTAGTGTTGCTTTTGTGCGATCATTTTTCATACGTTTGTAGTAAGTGGGGTTCTGCGGAAAAAAAATTCTGTGAAGTGTACAAGGTAAGTGGCAGACATCCTGTTATGAATACAATGTGTGTATGATATGAGATGATATTGTATGATATGCCATTTATAGTGCGCATATACACATGTTTTTGAAGGAGCAATGAGGCAAGGGAGGGGGAACAGAGGGACGACAGGACCAACAAACCTACTAGGCCAGATCTCACTCAGATCGCCCAAGTGCGTGGGGAGGGGGAGGAGAAAGTGCAGTACACGGAAAGAAGAAAAAATGACAATAAGTAAAAATACAGCCCGATGTTAGCAAGTGCAAGGATAAGTGCAGACATCAGGTGGTGGTGGAACTTTTAGGGATACAGAACACAGTCCCCAAGTGCAGGCTTTGCCAGAAAGCCAGTACAGGGGTGCGACTGGCGGGGTAGGTGGCCTGGAGCCGAGATCAGAGGGTGGCCAAGTAACCAGTTTCAGCCAGGAAGTCAGCATGGGAGAGGAGTAGAAAAAGCAGAGGCAAAGAGAAAGGTTTTGAGGTGCTTCCGGAACTGGTGATTGTTCTCCTCAAGTTTCACGGAGGCAGGCAGGCTGTTGCAGAGGGAGGCACCAGCTGAAGAAAGAGATCTACCACCAACTGGTTGCTTGCAGAAGCGAGTGACCCTGAGGGAGTTGAAGGCAGATGTGGGAAGAGCTTGAGCACAGAGATATTTAGAAAGTGAGAGCTGCAGGTATTGCGGCCCCAGGGCCAGAAGGCCTTGTGCATAATGCAGAGGGTGTTGACCTTGTTCCTCACAGCTACTGGGAGGCAGTGCAGACATTTCAGTCCCGGAGAGATACGATGCCTGGGCTTGAGGCCAAGGACAAGGCACACAGTCCTCTTCTGGATGGGTTGCAGAGGGCGCAGAGTAGAGGCAGGCAGATTTAGAACAAAGCTGTTGCAACAGTCCAACCTAGAGAGAACCACAGCTGTGGAGACAGTGAGCTTTTCAGACCTTGCATTAGGTTGGTAGCATACATTCAGTGCTGGTTTTGGTGCCATAATTCTACGATTTATGTAGGAGATGGGTTAGTGGGGAAAACATTCATAGTATTGTCGAAAGGAAAGAAGAGAGTTCCTGTTTCGATATTACCATGGGTGATATGGGTAAATGGAAACGTTGTAAGCATATACAATTGAAGTGCCACTTGATGGTAGTGGATGGGAGAAAAAAAAACAGTAAGCTTTTTAAGGACAATGGACGCTCAGTGGCAGATACCGTGCGCACAGGCACTTATAACGGAGCTGTAAACATACTGCAGAAAAAGTATTCATACCTCCACTTTGTGGTGATGGGTGCTCATGTGGATGAATGTTGATGCACAAATCTTGCATTCTTTTACTGAACTTTCTACTGGACGTGCTTTCCAATGACACGACACTTGGAGGCTGAACGTGTAACGGTACATATGAAGTGTTGTACAGAAATGACAGTGTTAGATGCTAACGTCTTGGATTCCATTGGTGGATGCGTGTGTGACTATTTAACAGTACCCAATGAGGTAGTGATGGGTGGAAACTGAAGCGCTGCTCCTGCTTTACTGCGGTGCAGACCTTGCAGTACTTGGGGAAGCGGACGTGCCACATTCTGCGCTTCTCACCATGCTGGTCAATGGAAATTGGACTGTGGGGATTGTCCAATCAGGTGCTCAGGGTGTACGTCACAGGAAAGGGCAGCAACATTTGTTTTCATTACTCTGTGTAGTGAGACGCACAGTTTTCATTGTGGGTAATGCCTTTGTGCTAGATCTGCTCCCGTATGCGGTTGAAAGAGGCTTTTATAGCCATTTCAATTTGAAGGGAGTGGAGGCTTTGTGGTGCGGTGTCGATGTCTGCAGTTTCAGCGTTGTGCTTGCAGAATGTCGACGAGTGGCCACTTTCGCTACTGTATGTACATGTTGTGGTCGTGCACTATGGAGCCTTGCATTTGGGTTCCATGGCTTGTTCACATGTGTACCATCAACTGGAGAAGTTGATAAAAACAGTGAAGCACATTTCTTCCCACTGCAAAGGTGCTTTTCTCATGTATACCACCAAAAATAGCATAGGACTATTCCAATTAATGTCGCCAGCCAGAGGTCGGAAGGGGTCTTCTCAACAGAAGCATGTGTGACTTCTTGAGTGATGCTGGGATGTTCTCCTGTGAGAATGACAACATTGGGTCTCGATATGTGCACCTTTTCAATGCAAATGGCATTTCTTTGACGACCAGTGGCAATGCTATTTTGTTTTACAGGCTGCACTGAAGACGCTATTGTAAGAATGTGAGGCGAACTACAAAAAAACAAAAACACTTATAAAAACCGGAAAAAAGGTGTTTCTATGGAAGCACCTTTAACAAAAAACAAAAAAAAAGCCTCCACTACAAACAAAATCCCCTACCCTGGTTGAAATGTATTCCCCCATCCCGCGTGCACTGCACGATAAGTCAGCGGACATTGCGATAGTAGTTGCAGCGTTGCACGTGTCACATCCAGGCCTTTTGCAGATGGCCACCATAGAAATGGCCCTGTGGAGGCTACGGGATTGCTCAATAAGGTTTCTGGATGTGGTTTGTACGCACAGACTGTGGTACACAGTGTATTTGTCGACAAAAATGCAGAAGGTGCGGTTATGGCTGTGTGTTTAATGAGCCACAGCGTACAGTTTTTGGGGGGAGTTCTGAATACATTGATTGAAAGTGAATGAAATAGACTGTGCAGTGGCTGCTCATTTTGGATTCTATCAAGTGGATTTGTACTGGTATGGAGTACCTGCAATGAAGTGACTGATTTTGGTTGGTCTTTGTGAGACTTTGGTGATGTGCAATCATGCTGACATTATTGCTCTTCATTGTGGAGGGAAAAGTTCACAACATGTTACCAGAGTTTCAGTGCCATTTGCGATGAAGGAGGCACTTGCCCGGGTCATGCGTATGTTTCCGATCTCCTGCATAATTTTTTATCGCATTACGCAGACACAGATATGGCTGCGGTATTTTTCATTTGGTCCGATAATGGATAAAGCGCAGAACATTGTGAAGAAGTCTATTTGTGCCTTTTTGCGACATGTGACAATGTCGTACTTCCAAAATGGGAATATGACGTTCCAAAGCACAAGTTTTTCCCACAAATAGCGTTCATCTTACTATTCCTGCCATTCTGATTTTCTCAGGCCTTTCCAAAATGCCTTGCTGCCCTTCTTGGAAGTACAGGAAGAATTTTTGTAGTAGGTGTTGCGCACTTAAACGTACAGCAACACAGATAAAACCTATTTTTATAGCCTGCCCTTTCTACCCGATTCCACTACAGTGTTTTCCACAGAGCCATGCCTCCCTTTATTTAGCACACATTCTGTGGAACGTATACGGTGCGCGGCACCCTGCAGCCGTTCATTGGCAATTCCATTTTTCAACTGTGAAAGGAGCTTTTTTTCATTGAACTTTTTTCCTTTTCCAGTTAGTTTCCATTTACACAGAAGGAAAGGAAGGCAACGGCCGGTACGGAAGGGGCACCATCTACAGGGATAACATAGGGCACGTGCAGAGACAGGGCAATGTTGGTTGGCCCTCACTTAAATAGGCGGCAGTCATTGTCATGCTCCTGGACCAACTCTTCCCAAGCACTTCCAAGGAGCTTCCCTCGGTAGAGTAGCGCATCGTAGTACATGCACAATACAATGCCCTTGGCCAGGTAAGGCTCTGCAGTGTAGCATATGGTCTGCAAGTATGTTTTAAGGATCCGCTGCCCTACAGGAGTGTCCCTGTTGGCAGAAGCAGATGTGGAGAATGCTGTACATGAAATTAACCTACTGCATTGTTGGAAGGGCAGTACCCTACCCACTTGGTGTCTTGTGTTTCGATTTCAGTTCTCATCACAAGCAGTACGGACACTTCATGGTGCGGCATTAGCCGTAGGACCAGCATTCACGGAGATGAATACATTCTGAAATACAAGAATGCTTACAACAAAGAGAAACGCAGCTTCATTACGTGGAGCAGGAAGATGATAATTCAGCGCTCCCCATGCGGCTACAGTACTTTTCAAACCACCACTGATATTCTTTGCGATCTGAACAATCGGCTGTTTGCTTACTTTTCTTTACATGCACTTGTATGTGAGTGACCAAGCCGCACCAGCTTTGCCATTTTGCAGACTCACTGCAGACCTGCAGTTAAATGTTTTCTGCAACTCTACGACCAGCAGGCAAACCCTTGACACTTTCTGTCACTGTGCTCACTGCAGAGACGGTGTGTCCGTTTCATGGGTCATGGAAAGGCATGCAGCACATCAATCAAATTTATGTGACATTTAACACGCCCAGCGTACACTGGAGGTTGCTGTTGCTTGTTTCCAGTGGGTCTCATACAGCCAGGCATGCTGCAGCCATAAATTGGTAGGTTTGCACATCAAAACAGTAGTCGCCAGGACTGCTTGAAATGCGGTAGCTTACCGTATGAATCCGTAGGGCTGGCTACAGGGGCGGTGTTACCAGCACACAGAGGATGCCCTATGCATGCACATAGCTGTGGAACCGACAGACGTGCGCTCCCATAACTAATTAAAAGTGCATTAGAAGATGCAGCCATGTGGCTAGTACTGGAGTCCTACGGATACCTGCATTGTAATTGCACATACGCCGGCCAGGTGCAGTCGCCTTAGGAAACCTCCATATTGCTTACCTGCAGCCATCTCGGGCAGTAATGTGCGCCACAGACTCACCATGCAATGTTAACACAAAAAGAAAAACCACTCACACACTCACCAAGACTTAACATGTACACCTTTAATTTCTAAGATATACAGACACTATTAGGAAAGGGAAGGGATAGCACAAATGGATACATACACAGGAATTTGGGCTTTCAACAAGTTCGTCATGAGGCAGCCAAGGATTCTGTGAAAAAATGTTAACGGGGTGTTATGGTTCAGTTGCGCTACCAAAAACCCATCACCTTTACTGAAAACAGTATGCTAAAGGAAGGTTCTGGTTACATTGCCCTACTAAAAACCTATCAAATTCACTGAACAAAAACGTTGTTACAGGGACGTTATGGTTCAGTTGCCCTAAGAAAAACCTATCCAATTCAGTGCAACAAGTACATGAAAGGAACATTATACTTACTTTGCACTAATAACAACCTATCCATATTATGGTTACAAGTAAAACTGAAAACCCGCAGAAATTCGCCAGTTATGGTAAGCTAAGCAACCATAACTCGCGCCACCACTTTGCACTGCGAAGACAAAGACCCATGATATGAAAGATGACGTCACAAATGTCATTGAATTGGATATGTTTTTCTTAGGGCAACTGAACCATAACGTCCCTGTAACAACGTTTTTTGTCAGTGAATGTGATAGGTTTTTAGTAGGGCACTGTACCCAGAACCTTCCTTTAGCATAGTTTTATCTCGAAATGTCAGGTGCTTCAGTGCCGGCACTTCAAGTGACAAGCCGGTCTTGCGCCAGTCCCGCCAGCCTTTCTTATAAAAGGCTCACCTCACTGTACTATGAACCAAGAGTTGACTGAGGTGGGTGGTTCTTCTCAGCTCGGGGCTCATTAGGTGACTGCTTTGTTGAACTGCGCTCTGTTACCAAGGCTACTGCTGTGTATAGCACTAACCCATAGCTGACAATTGTTTACTCTCTCTGCATTGGAAACTGCTCGGAGACACGTGCTTTGATAATATAAAGCAGCGTGTGTCTCCGACATACTTGTATGGAGAATTGTTCTTACTGTCTGGTGAATACTGCTTGTTACAAGTGTTAGCATGGGCGTAATTTTAGGAGGGATAAGGGTGTTGTCCCCCCCCAACTTTCATGGCACACCATTTTGTCCCCATTCATTTGGCTGGGGCACCTTTTCATTAGATGTCATGTTCTCCCCAACATTTTCAACAAAGTTACTCCACTGAGTGTTAGGGTGCATTGTCTCTATACGTGTCACACTTAGTGCAGCAAAGGCTCTATCACAGTCTACTTAGGCTAAAGACCTGTCAGGACTACAAGGCCCAAAAGCACAGGCACACTTTCTCTCGAAACGTCAGGCGCTTCAGTGCCGGCAATTCGAGTGACAAGCCAGTCTTGCACCAGTCCTCGCCGTCCCTCGGTGTCGGCCTAGATCCCTGGTATTTTTTCTTCAGCTCTACCCACAATTACACGGTGAGAAGGGGCATTGAAGCAATGGGCAACCTGTGGTTAGAACTACATGACATGCAGCGCCTGGAAGCAATCCAACTACACGCATTGCAGGTTATGGAACAGGCAAGGAAACAACCTCAGAATGCCTTACACTGCTCACTACTAAAATGCGAACCTCCCCAGAAACAGGCACATAAACGTAAGACAAACCAGTCTAATATAACCCCAATCGAAACAATGCCAAATATGAATCCTGTTTGTTAAATACGTGCTCCTTAAATCAACATGCTCAAAGCATACATGATTCTATACAGGAGGAAAACCTTGACATCATGTGTCTCACTGAAACATAGTTACAAGACCTGATTGGTCGAACCTGCAACATTACAGTCCCAACAGGTTACACCATACACCACACTAACAGGGATACAGGTAAAGGGGGTGGGGTTGCAATGATAATTCGGGACTCACTCCTAATGTTTCCATCTACCTCGACTTGCCAAGGCTGCGAAATACTACATCTGAAACACTGCCCTACTGAGACAAACTGCTTGAACATTTTTCTTATTTATAGACCCCCATCTCTTACGTCCGAGTCTAATGAGGAACTCACCGGACTACTCAACCTACTCAAAAGCCCCAATTCATCTACGCTGGTTCTAGGTGACTTCAACCGTTGGCATGGCGACCCCAAAGACAAAAAGGCGATAAGCCTAGAGAAGGCTCTAAATGATCTTGACTTCCAAGTTAGGAACTCCGAACCCACAATCGATAATGGACACCAGCTAGACTGGATCATTACTAACAATCTAGCAACTAACAACTATGTGACCACTCCTTGCATCTGGTCCGATCATTATAAAATATCCTTTACACTGACCATGCCCACTACTCCAGTCAAGAAAAGTCCCAATGAACCCAAGAAAACGTCATGTCGGAATTTCAAGAGAATCGAACGAACACACTTAGTTCCCTGTATAAACAACATTCTAGCAGACCTTAATGACGATGACACTTGTGAGAAAATCATATTCAAATATGAACAACACACCTCATCTCTTATTGATCAGATAGCACGCCCCCCCACCCCTCTGCCCTAAACTAGTTAGACCTAATATTAACCATCAGAAATGGTACACCTTAGACCTAGCTGCTCAAAAAAAGGAAAACAAAGACAGCTTGAAGCTAGATGGTTGAAGAAACCAACAACTAGTAACAAGGATAGCTGGAAGGAACTAGAGAGGTCCTATAAAAGGAACCTTGTGGAGGCAAAAAAATAACTATTTCAACACTCAAATTCAGAAAGCCTCAAATGCCCCGGCCAAACTGTTCGAGATTCTCAAATCTATTGACAAACCTGACTCGCTGACTCCGGCCTTTGACCCGTCCCAAGCTGAATGTGAAAACACCTAAGCTGCCTTTAGCAATAAGATCATTAAAGCAAGAGAATTAGTAGCTAATGCCCAACTCAACAAAATCAAATATCAACAACCACACATGAATAAGCCAATAGATCACCTGGATAGATTCCAATTTCAAGAGATTACAACTGCGGACATGCTTAACACCCTGGCATCAATGAAGCCGTCGTCATGGCAAGAAAACATACTCCACCCGAAAATCATACTTGAAAATGCCGACATTGTCACACCACTGTTATGAGAATGGTTAATACTTCATTCTGAGACCAAATGGTACCCAAGAATATAAAAAAGGTGACTATCACCCCATTGGTCAAAAAACCTAATCTAGACCAACGAGAGCCAGGGAATTCAAGACCCATAACCAATTGTAACTACATACTAAAAGTAATGGCCAAAATTGCAACTGCACAACTGCAAGCATATGTAGAGACCAATGAAATACTACATTACCAACAATCGGGTTTCCGTGCTGCTCACAGCACAGAAACGGTGATGCTGGACCTGCAGACGCAAATGCTGAGTATCACTGACAGGGGCAATAATGGTCTGCTAATCCTGCTAGACCCAAGTGCTGCGTTTGACTTACTAGACCACCAGCTATTACAAGAAGCACTGGAGAAGATTGCAAACTGTTTTAAGGAAGCCATAGGTTGGCTAACATCATTTTTAGCAGACAGAATCTCTAGAGTACATTGGGATGATAAATTCTCTATATTTATTTATTTATTTTGCATTTGTAAAGCGCACTACAACCCTTGGGCAATGAGGCACTGTAAGAATATGAAAGTAGGCTTACTTAGGGGTTTACAGGTGAGCGACCCCAGTTGGACAACAATTGCTTAGTTACATGTGTGTTACAAAGAGTTTGTAGAACCAGCACAGGTTACCGTAGTGGTACATTTTGTGGTACATTGCAAGGTATGAATGATAGCAACAGAGTGCAGAGGAATGAACAGGTAAGAAAGGGAGTCTGGACCCTGGAAGACACCCTCCAATACTTCATAATATTGAAGATATTTTTGAGAATACCAGAATTAAAATAAGTATTCGTCCTGATGAAAGCGGCCACTTGAGAATCCCGCTGAAACCGGTTGACTGTTTAAGCAGTCTGGCTGATAACCCAGACTCCAATGCCCTTATAAAGAAAAAAGAAGGCTTGTTAAAAGAAATCGATACAGTTATCAACACAGATTCGCTCCACATTACAATATAGTGGTAAAAAAGGAATCGTTTTAAATAATTCTATTGACCACTGGTCATAGAACCATCTTTGTTGTTTTTAATGATAAGACACACGCCGTGGGGGCGGAAAGATAAAGATTAAACACTAAATACCGACCTCCATGTTGTGTGCACTTTTAGATACTAGGAAAGTGTTTTAGAAAGGATAGGGTCAGGATCTCGACATCCCTTGTAGTCGGCCCAGCAGCTCTAACTAGGGCCTACAAACATTCGATACGAGATCATTCACAGATAGGGTCATTTAACTTTGTGCTAGGGATTCAGCAACAGGAATAACTTTGTAATTATCTAGCCTTCTGTTTTCTAAGTGTTATAATATTGAGGCGCAAACGGGAGGCATCCGCCTTTAACTCTACCTTGTGGTTACTTCATCTTCTGGCGGCGTTACACCGCGAGTTAGTGCACCAATGGGCACTTTAAAGATAAAAATAACAAACAAGAAGAGATGTGGGCCACAGATTCAAGTACTTTTTAAATTGACACTATACTCACAGGATGGCAGAAGCCACTTGTCTGGCATTTGCTGAGGACCTAATAGAGGGAATTCTTGCTAACCCCGGTATACTTGGCGCAGAACAGGCTGCCATAGCCACAAAAGGCGATGATTGGAATGAATTGGAGGCATTACGGAAAAGGTTAATTAGGACTGAACTGCATGGGGCCATCATGACGGAATATCTACAGGCACACATAGCCCCCAACATCAGAATAGAACCTAGAATCTTCCTTGAAGAACTTAAATTTAGGAAAAATTGGAGTTTAATTTCGAATAAATGTACCAGGGATTGATCATACTGATTATCAACACAGCAAAAACGGTGTCCGAGAGGCTAATGAATGAAATAATTACAAAGCAGGATGCGATAACAACGAAAATGATTGTGGGAGACTATCTAAAAAGTATGGCAGCCTTGGATGCCACGATAAAAGAGTTCAAAGATCTTAACCTAAATAAAAAGGTGACCAAACTAAAGAAGAATATTGCAGCATTCTCCCACGAGAAAAAATACCCATATACAACAGATGCATATTACGAAGAACAAGAAAGAAATACAAATATACCTAATACAGGACCTACGAGGGGCAGGCAATAAAGGAATAGGCCGAGACCAGGCAACTGGAACTTTTCCAGTGGCAGCTCCGATGAGGACTCAGGCAGGACTGGCGGCAACGTCAGATTTGACAATCAACAAAACAGAGGTGGAAATGCTCTGGGTTTTCAGGCTCCAAGAGGACGCGGTAGAGCCAGAGGATGGTGGTCAAACCAATCACCCAGGGCCACCAGGCCCCCACCCATGTCTCCCACCACCCCCACCCCCCAGCCACCAGGGGCACCCTCCACCAGGCCCCCACTCATGCCCAACTCATGTCCCCCTGCACCCCCACCCCCCAGCAGTGCAGGGGCAGCCTCCACCAGGCCCCCACCCATGTCTCCCACCACCCCCACCCCCCAGCGCTGTGGGGCACCAGCCAGCAGGCCCCCACCCATGTCCAACCCATGTCTCCCACCACCCCCACCCCCCAGCCACCAGGGGCACCCTCCACCAGGCCCCCACCAACCTGGATGACTCCGTGCCATCTTCCCCCGTTGGGCCCTGTGGGGTCCCAGCTGCCCCTTCTGCTGCCGAGGAGTCCAACTCCGACCTCCGCCTCTTGGACCTCCCCTCGGCAGCTGCGGCCTGGGACGCGGCACCCGACTCCTCACTCCCCGACGAGATCACAACTTGGGAGGGGATCCGGGCCTTGCGTCTCCGGCTGGTGGTGCGACCCCTGCCGCTGTGCTCCACAGCACCTTCTCTGCCCTCTTCATCAGTTGACGCTGCAGACAGGGAGAAAGAAAACACAGGCATCAGGGCACTGTAAAATGGACTCATACACACATGACAGTTATACATGAGTGGCATTGGTAAACCTCACACATGGCATCACAATCCCCAACACACATGTCATTTCAACTTGCACACATGAGCCATACCACAGCCATAATGCAACAGCCAGCACCATCCATTCACATACAACAGCATGAGCAGCCAAAGGTCATCCACACATCACATGCAACATAGGGAGTACACTACACATGCACACACAACACCAAACCTGCATGCATGTGTACACCTCTGCCAACTGTCGCAGTGTCTCGATCGACATCCATGTCACACCTGACAATCATTCCTCCACATCCTGTGCCATGCAAGCCCACACACACAAGCACCATCCATGTGTCACACATGAGACCCCTCGCATGTGTCACCCTCACAGCCCTGTACACCCCCCCTACTTGGCCACATAAAAATACATGTTCAACCTGCACACTCCTGGCACACCACCACACGCACAGCTTACAATCAGTATGCATGTACACTTACCGCTCGACTCCAGACGGGTCTGATTCTTAAGGACCTGGATGTGGAGCGTTGGGGATATGCGTTCCAGGACACTCATCTGATCTTCCGACAAGTGGCCCCGCCCGCCCCTTAGCATCCGCTGCCATCATGAGGAGCCGGGCCTTGTTGAGGGTCCTGGACCTGAAGTCCTCCCAGCGCTTCCTGACACGTTCGTAGTCGCGGACTGCCACCTCCTCCGCGTTGATGGCAGTCACGATGTCCATCCAGATCCGAGTCTGTCCTTCCTTGTAGGCGCGCAACCTTCCGAAGAGGGCATCATACTGCCCCAGGACATGCTCCACCAGGACACCAATTTCGGTGGCAGTGAAGCTGGTGCCCCTCTGCCCCTCTGGCCTGGGGTTGCCACTGGTGCCAGATGTGGAAGTGCCCGACATGGCAACCCCAGAGGCAGGTGTGGGTGGGCAACTGGGTCCTGGGGCTGGGCTGTGGAGCGATGTAATCCCAGTCGGGAGTCTTCAGTTCCAGCAGGGGTGGACACAGCAACTGGACCCATGCAGATGGCTGATGTGCAGGCACCAAATGGCAGGGCACGGTGGCAGCAGGCAGGCCGGCAGGCAGGCAGCAGCAGATGGCACGTGGGAGGCTGCTCGGGGCACTGGGGGGCAGTAACTCGGCCTTCTGAGCAGGAGCGTGGTCTTCCGTGTGTTTTCGCGTGGCCAGCTTGATACGGAGTGATTTGGCACGTGAAAATCCTGCACGTCAGCGTGAAATTCGAGGAAAGGCCCTTAGCGCGTAAGCGCGTCAGCACGCATATGCGATTCTATTGGACCAGAGTCCCTCAGCGCGTAAGCGCGTCTGTGACGTGACCCGCAAGGGAGGAGGAGGAGGATAGTCAGGGCCAGAATATTCACACCCAGAACCAGCCTTTTCGGGATGCCTGATGACCAGGTGTATGGGAGGTACAGGTTTCCACCACACATAATACTGGACCTGGTGAGTGAGTGGGAGGATGACCTCACATCACCCACCCTGTGCTCCCAAGCACTCAGCCCCCTGGAGAAGATCCTCAATGTACTGCACTTCTTAGCCACTGGATCATTTCAGCGGACAAGTGCCATAGTGGGTGGGGTGTCACAGGCCACCCAGTCACGCTGCCTACACCAGGTCTTGAACATCATCACTGCACGCCCATCAGTCCGCAGGCACATATACCTGCCCAGAACACCTGCAGAAAGGCATGCTGCCGCCCTGGATTTTTACGGTGTGGCACGATTCCCCAAAGTGCTAGGTGCCATCGACTGCACCCATGTGGCTCTACGTCCCCCCAGGGCATCTGAGCACATCTATAGGAACCGCAAGCACTGGCATTCCATCAACGTGCAGGTAGTATGTAATGCCAAGGGAAACATCACCTCAGTATATGCCAACTATCCCGGGTCCACCCACGACAGCTTCATTTACCGAATGTCCATCGTGGATCGTCCCGCGCCAGCAAGGAAGGACGGGAGAGGATCTGGGCCGACTGTGTGGTTGCCATCAACGCGGAGGGGGTGGCAACCCGCAACGTCCAGAAGATCAAGAAGCGCTGGGAGGACTTGAGGTCCAGGACCCTTGTGAAGGCCCGGCGCCTTGTGGAGGGGGGCCGGGGCCGCATGAGTTCCATCCAGATGAGGGTCCTGGAACGCGTACGCCCAGCGCTCCACGCCCAGATCCTTGAGAGGGAGACCCGTCTGGAGTTGAGCGGTAAGTGTCCAAGCATTACTGTGTGAGACAGGGCATGTTGCGGTGTGCTGGTTCTGTGATACTTGCCTGTATGTGTGCCATAGGCCATGTATGCATGTATGTGTGCAGGGACATCATGGTAATGCATGTGCGACCAGTGATGTGTGAACCACATGGTTGTTGCATGTGCTTAAATGCCACATGGGGAGCCCTATGCAGATTTTAAACATGAGAGCATGCCAGTCTCTGTACCTGGACATGGGTGGGGGTGAGGGATGGGTGCTGATGGCAGGTACATATATGGTAGCCATGTCTGTGTGCCTGACCTGCGTGTCTGTGACTTGTGCATGCATTGGATGCATGACACCTGTGTGTGAAAATGCACAGATTCAGTGAAGCAGCCAAATTACCCTTGTATCCGCTGTGTTTTGGGTGTATGGGGCCAGATGGATGTGACTGAGGTGAAGTGTGTGCATGTGATAGGCATGACCCATGATGCATGTGAGTTACATATCATTGTATGTTTCAAGAGTCCATTGGACATGCATGGAAATGTCCATGGCATGCACCATGCCTGTTACTGTGTGTGTTTTGCCTGGACTGACCCATGTGTTGTGGAGGGACATGATGGAAGTGTACTTTGACAGTGGTGCTCATCTGCTATTGCTTCCTGTCTAGGGGACCAATGTACAGTACCCTGATGCTTGTGTTCTTTGTCTCCCTCTACGCAGCGGCTAGTGAAGAAGAGGGCGGAGACGGCGCTGTGGAGCAAGGCGGCGGGGATGCCCCCACGGCTGCAGCGGAAGGGGTGGGTGAGCCCCCACAGGGGCCTGCTACGGTGGGAGACGGTGAGGAGCCATCCAGGTTGGTGGTTTGCACAGAGGAGGAGGAGGCCGCCACTGGGGCACACATGTGGCCTGGTGGGGGCATTCCTGCTGGTGCAAGTGGTGCAGTCCAGGGCCAGGGGCAGGAGGCAGCACAGGTCACCGTGGAGGGGCCTGTGCATGTCGCTGTCCCTGACCCTGTGAGTGCACCACCATGCACCAGCAGGGATGCCCCGTCCCAGGCCCGTCCGCAGGTAGAGGGGATGTCCATGTCACCTGACTCCCCTCCACCTGCGGACGAGGGTGTCACGGCTATTCGCTTTACCCACAGTGCGATGCCTGACTTCAACATGGCGGGTTGCACTGACATGCCTGATTCCAACATGGCGGGCCTCGTGGACCGCTACAGTGTGTGTAGCAGTCTAGTCGTTGCGCCCCATCATGCTTTGCGATGTTTCCGGGATGGAACGCCGACGGCTTATCAACCTGCACATCCCGGACAAGGACGCGTTGCTACTCTCCTAGGAGCTGGCGAACGCTACGACGTCTCGGTGCCTTTCAGTCTTGTGGGTTCTCTGAGCTTTTCTAAGCTACTCGCCTTCGAAGAATGTGTTTCCTGCCACCGTATCCTACTGGCTTGGTTCCCTTCAGATCCACCACCCTTTGACCTCATTCCTTCGGGACATCTGTTACCCCTAAATATTGAGAGGGTTTCTGGTCATTCTCGGTAAGATTGCCTTCAAGTCTTCTCCTTGACTAAAGGTGGCTCCTAGTTTCCTTTTCATTTGTTTGTTTACCATTCTTGTGCTTTGCTCTGCTTTGTCTAGCGTGCCCAGTCTCTTAGTCCATCCCTGGTCTTCTACTATTCTCGTTGCAAGACCGTGTTACCAACTGATCATTTGGTAAGATTCCTGCTTAAGGGGTTATCTATCGGATTTCTAGGCTACCTTAAGACTAATCACTCTGTCTCTCTATCTTTCATCAGCCGGCCTGGCATTACTGCTCTGGCCCCGATCTTCTAAAGATACGACCAGTCATCTCCAAAACTCCCGGGATAGCGTAACCTACGTCCACGGGACTTCTCGAGGAGTCTACGTTCCCTAGCAGCTCCACAGGGTTTTATTCCCCAAGAGGGTTTCCCTGGGGACCTTCCTCTGCCCTGGCCTTTGTGCCGGCTCACTGGGAGTTTCTCGGGGGGAATTCTAATTGTCATCGGAAGATCCAAATAGACATCAATCTCCACCTGGATGTTCGTTGTCTTCTAATCCTCATCCATCCTTGTTCCATTTCCCAGGTGAGAGACCTTTTTGTTTCTATGTAATCCTCACACGGGGTCGTTCTGAATGAGATACAGTGAAGTTTTGTCTAAAGCCATAACAGTTAGCAACGCCCAAAAAAGGAAGAAATGTCGCTGTTATCACTTTCAGTTGCCCCTGGTGGGGAATACATTTTGACTATAGGGCTAGGATGGATCCACAGCAGCAACAGATTCAACAATTGATTGCTGCAGTGCAATCCCTGACTAATGAAGTTCAGCAATTGAAACAAGACAATACCTCCTTGAGACAGCAGCAGCAGCATGCGTCTCAACAGATTGCACAACAAGCTAATATATCTCGCATCCCCCATTGTTCCGAGGTTCCTCCCGGACCTCTTCCGGGTGGGCAATTTGATGGTAACCCGCATAGGGTGAAGGAGTTCCTTGAGGCATGTGCTGTGCAATTCGCATTTAAAGAACATTTTTTTCATACGGACCGGGATCGGGTTGGCTACATGGTATCTCAGATGGTAGGACCCGCATTGGCCTGGGTTACTCCTTTAGTTACAAATAATAACCCGTTATTGGACTCCTACACAGCCTTCTGCAATAGCATTCGTTCTATGTTTGGGCGACAGGAGATTAAGGTTGCTTCACAAGAACATCTCTTGGATCTCAAGCAGGGAAATTTAGACATACTGGCATATATCACCAAATTTAAACAAATGGCCAGTGAGACCACATGGTCGGATGATGCGCAGGTCACAATATTTAGGAGGGGTTTATCAGAAGATCTCAAGGATGAGGTCTCCAGAGTTCCACGTCCCACCTCTCTCACAGAGTTCATCGCCCTAGTGATGCAGATCGATTACCGTATGAAGGAGAGGATGGCTGAAAGGAGGAAGGGTAGGATCACAAGACCTTCCTTTGTCCCTTCAACCTCTAAACCCCCGCCAACAGATGAACCTATGCAACTGGGTTCTGCATCTCGTGGACCTTTGAGTCCCGAGGAGAGAAGTCGCAGACGAAGCCTGGGACTGTGTATGTACTGTGGCGCCAACTCCCACTCTGTTCAAGAATGTCCTATTGCTCCAGTTCGGCGGTCGGGAAACGCCAACGCCCGGTCGTAAGAGGAACCACGATCCGGGAACCTAAGTCTGATCAAGGTTCCTCACATACTTCACATTCTTTTTATTGCACCAACCTTTCAACCACCAATATGTTGGTATTAAAGGTTTCCTTCACAATAGGAAGCCTCATCTTACAAGATGTTCCGGCCCTAATTGATAGTGGGGCTGCAGGAAATTTCGTGGATGACCACTGGGCTGCTTCTTTAAAGATTCCACGTTCCCCTAAAGAGGAACCGATTCCTGTTGAAAGTGTGGATGGAAGCCCTCTGATCTCGGGTCCCATCAAAGATCAGACCGCAGCAATCCAAATGTCCATTTCTACCCATCAGGAGATTCTAACCCTAGATATAATACGAGCAGCCCATCATCCGGTAATGTTAGGATTACCTTGGCTCAGGAAACATAATCCGTTTATCAACTGGACCGCTGGGTCCTTCTTTCTTGGTTCAGAGTTCTGTCTGACAAACTGCATAGGAAATCACCAAAGGGTCGCCATAGAATCTTCTCCTTCCTCAAGTAATACTAAAGGGGTACATTCTCTCAATCAGATCGCGGGCCTCCCTGAAGTTTACGAGAGTTTTCAGGACGTATTTCTGTCCTCAGAATTTAACCAGTTGCCTCCCCACAGGAGAGACGACTGTGCTATAGATTTGATACCTGATCAACCGCTTCCCTTTGGACGTATGTATATTCTGTCTAACATGGAAAAAGAGGTGCTGCGTGAATATCTTCGCTCCAATTTGATGAATGGACTGATAACAGAATCTACATCCCCAGCTGCTGCCTCTTTGTTCTTTGTAGCCAAGAAGAATTCTAAGGAATTACGTCCCTGTATAGACTTCCGCGGTTTGAACAAGATCACTGTGCCCGACAAATACCCCATGCCACTTATCCCTGACATTCTTGAAGCAGTAAAAGGGGCTACTATATATACAAAGTTGGACTTAAAAGGAGCATACCACCTGATACGGATAAGGCCCGGGGACGAATGGAAGACGGCTTTTAGAACACCGTTTGGGCATTATCAGTACAGGGTCATGCCTTTTGGGCTATCTAACGCCCCTGCTATTTTCCAACGCTTTATGGACCATCTTTTTTCTGACCTTCTCTTACACAGTATGGTGGTGTACTTAGATGACATTTTGATTTTTTCCTCCTCCATACAAGACCACATACCACACGTTCAAGAGGTGCTTCGACGTCTACAACAAAATCATTTGTTCTGCAACCCCGAGAAGTGTTTATTTCATCAATCCAAAGTTACTTACTTGGGATACGTTTTATCCGCCAAGGGGATAGCAATGGACCCAGAAAAGGTCTTGGCTGTACGAGACTGGCCTCCACCCACGTCTGTTAAAGAAATTCAACGCTTTATAGGGTTCGCGAATTTCTATCGAAGATTCAGACCTGAATTCTCAAGACTTACGCAGCCACTCACCAATCTTCTTAAGAAAGGTGTCATGTTTGTCTGGTCGGCAGCTACTCAACAAGCCTTTGATAGACTTAAGAAGTTATTTACATCAGCACCGATTCTTCTAACGCCTAATCAGAACCGAAGATTCATCGTGGAGACTGATGCCTCCCAACATGCTTTAGGTGCCGTCCTACTACAACCGGACGACCTTGATCAGGAGAGACCTGTTGCCTTTCTTTCCAAAACTCTTTTGCCTTCTGAGATCAACTACACGGTCCTGGAGAAGGAACTTCTCGCCATCAAGCGTGCCTTTGAGGAATGGCGGCATTTACTTTTAGGAGCCAAATTCTCGGTCGAAGTAAGGACAGACCATCATAATCTCCGAATTCTTCAATATGCTCAAACTTGTAACAGCCGTCAGGCAAGATGGGCTCACTTTTTCTCTCCCTTCAGGATTACGTTTTCATTTATTCCTGGAAGGGAGAATCTAAGAGCAGATGCCCTGTCTCGCAAGGACCATCCTATTGACAATCCTTTTAGATCAGAACCTATATTTCCGCCATTAACCATGGGATTGGTGGCAGCTCCAGATTTTCTGTCTCGCCTTAGAGCTCAGTCTGATTCCATTGCTAAGAAGTCACTTTCATTATCTAACCGATCAGTTCTGGTAGAGGAGGATGGATGTTATTTCATGGGACAAAGGGCATACATTCCGACTCGTCCTCTTCAGAAGGAGGTTTTGGACATGTGCCATAAATCCAAGATAGCAGGACATCGAGGCTTCACCTCCACATTGGATCTTGTTTTACGTTTCTTTTGGTGGCCTGCTGTTCGAAGGGACACCAAGGAATATGTGAGTTCATGTCCCACATGCTTACAAAATAAGATACCTAGACAAGCACCATTGGGAGAACTGGTCAGAATGCCCTTGCCTTCCCGTCCATGGCAAATAATATCCACGGACTTCATCGTAGACCTGCCCCAATCTCAGGGCTATTCTACTATTATGGTCACAATTGATACCTTGACAAAACTGGCACATTTTGTTCCTTTGGTTGGGATACCCTCTGCATCTCAAATGGCACGTATTTTCATCAGACATGTTTTTACCCTTCATGGCTTACCTGAAACAATCATTTCGGACAGAGGTCCACAGTACACGTCCCAATATTGGAAACTAGTTTGTCGAATTCTGGGGGTATCCAGGGCTCTTAGTTCTGGCTACCACCCCCAATCAAATGGTCAAACAGAAAGGCTAAATCAAACATTAGAAAGATACCTCAGAAGCTACATCTCTGCGGCTCAGGACGATTGGAAGGACCTCCTGCCCCTAGCTGAGTTTGCGTATAATAACTCTTACCATTCGGCCATTCATACATCTCCTTTTCAGTGCACTTTTGGGTTCAGTCCAACATCCTTTCCCACTATGAAGAGGTCTGACACTAAATTCCCAGACCTAAATAAACTAACGGAACAAATCCGCCAAGGACACCGCTCTGCGGTTATCGCTCTACGACATTCTCAGGACAGGAGAAAACACTTCGCTGATCGTCATCGCACTCCAGCACCTGTCATCAAACCCGGAGATTGGGTATGGCTTTCTTCAAGGTTTCTACCTAGACATCTTGTTCCGTCTAAACTCTCTCCTCGATATTTTGGCCCCTTCCGAGTAATCGCCGCCATAGGATCCGCGGCTTTCAAACTCCGTTTACCTAATTCCTGGTCAAGAATACACCCAGTTTTTCATGTGTCACAATTGAAGCCCGATAATCGCAGTACATTTCATCCCACGGTTACAGACTGTCCTGCGCCCATAATTTCCAATTCAGGGCCTGAATTTGAAGTCAAAGAAATTTGCGACTCCCGGTATCACCGGGGTCGTCTTCAGTACTTAATAGATTGGAAAGGGTACTCGCCTGCTGATCGTACCTGGGAACCAGCATCTGCCATCCACGCTCCTCGGCTGATTAAAAGATTTCATACGAGACATCCAGGCAAACCGGGAGGTGCCAACCCTAAGGGGGGGCATACTGTCACGGCTATTCGCTTTACCCACAGTGCGATGCCTGACTTCAACATGGCGGGTTGCACTGACATGCCTGATTCCAACATGGCGGGCCTCGCGGACCGCTACAGTGTGTGTAGCAGTCTAGTCGTTGCGCCCCATCATGCTTTGCGATGTTTCCGGGATGGAACGCCGACGGCTTATCAACCTGCACATCCCGGACAAGGACGCGTTGCTACTCTCCTAGGAGCTGGCGAACGCTACGACGTCTCGGTGCCTTTCAGTCTTGTGGGTTCTCTGAGCTTTTCTAAGCTACTCGCCTTCGAAGAATGTGTTTCCTGCCACCGTATCCTACTGGCTTGGTTCCCTTCAGATCCACCACCCTTTGACCTCATTCCTTCGGGACATCTGTTACCCCTAAATATTGAGAGGGTTTCTGGTCATTCTCGGTAAGATTGCCTTCAAGTCTTCTCCTTGACTAAAGGTGGCTCCTAGTTTCCTTTTCATTTGTTTGTTTACCATTCTTGTGCTTTGCTCTGCTTTGTCTAGCGTGCCCAGTCTCTTAGTCCATCCCTGGTCTTCTACTATTCTCGTTGCAAGACCGTGTTACCAACTGATCATTTGGTAAGATTCCTGCTTAAGGGGTTATCTATCGGATTTCTAGGCTACCTTAAGACTAATCACTCTGTCTCTCTATCTTTCATCAGCCGGCCTGGCATTACTGCTCTGGCCCCGATCTTCTAAAGATACGACCAGTCATCTCCAAAACTCCCGGGATAGCGTAACCTACGTCCACGGGACTTCTCAAGGAGTCTACGTTCCCTAGCAGCTCCACAGGGTTTTATTCCCCAAGAGGGTTTCCCTGGGGACCTTCCTCTGCCCTGGCCTTTGTGCCGGCTCACTGGGAGTTTCTCGGGGGGAATTCTAATTGTCATCGGAAGATCGAAATAGACATCAATCTCCACCTGGATGTTCGTTGTCTTCTAATCCTCATCCATCCTTGTTCCATTTCCCAGGTGAGAGACCTTTTTGTTTCTATGTAATCCTCACACGGGGTCGTTCTGAATGAGATACAGTGAAGTTTTGTCTAAAGCCATAACAGAGGGGACCCCTGGCCGTGTGGAGAAGGTCCTGATTGGGGTCGCGATGCGCACGGCTGTGATTCGTGATGCCGTGCGTGCTTCCCGGGAGGAGCACGCACGTCATCACGAAGTGCACCGTGCCGACGTGGCCCAATTGGGATCGGCCATGTTCGGGGGTTTCCTGCATGTGTTGGCCAATCTGGTGGCCCTCTCCTCCTCTGTGCAGGCTATACACCAGTCGTTCTCCTTGCCGTCTTCCGGCCCAGATGCCACCAGGGCCCCCTGTGGACCTGCCCTGACCAATGCAGCCAGCTCGGTGGGGATCCCATCCCTGCCACAGTCGGGAGTCGGAGGTCCAGCAGGGGTGGACAACACAGCAACTGGACCCCAGCAGATGGAAGATGTGACAGCATCATCGGCCAGGGCACGTGCACGACGGCGTCGGTGGTTTCCATCAGCCTGGATGCCGTCGTGCTGGCAGAGGCAGTGGCGTCGGAGGCAGCAGCGGGCTCGACGTGGGAGGCATCATGGCTCGGGGCCATCAAGATCAGAGGGGCAGGCATCGGCCGGAGGGCAGGGCAACCCTGGGATGGTAGTGTCTTCCGTGTGGGAGCAGTTGGTCCAGCGGATAGGTGCGGAGCGGCAGCGGGCGGAAGAGGAGCGGCTCACCATGGTCAGGGCGGAGTTCTCCATGCGTCGGGCGTTGAGGCGGGCTGAGTGCCTCGAGGAAGCTTGCAGGGAGTTTGAGCTGAACATGGGGTTATCCCTGCGAGACCTCGGGGCCAGGACAGAGTCCCGCCTCCAGGACATCGACATGGAGTTCGATGATGCCCTGGCCAGCAACATCACAGAGTGAGCCGCAGGACTTGCCCGCTGCCATTGTATATAGTTATTTAGTTAGTTAGTGTTAGGTTTCCTTTATTTATTGTGATTTTTTTGGACCGCTCGGACAATGGCCACTTTTCTGTATATATTTTTTTCATTAGGTAGTAGTAGGTTTCATTTATGGTGTTGGGCTCATGGACCCTGGAATATTCTTGTATATAGTTGGCTTTTTGAAGAGACAATTTTTTTTTTAATTTTTGTGTTCACCATGAGGCAATGGTTTTTCCTTATTTTCCTTCCACATGATTTTGCTTTGGACAACATTGTTTTTTGTTTTCCTTTGTTTTTTTTATTTTTACATTTGTTCTCGCACATGAACCTTTTATTTTGTTCTCCCCATTGTTGTATGTTTGATTTGTTTACTTCATTTTCATCTTGAATACATGTTTTTTTTACTTTCACTTGTGGTATTTTCTCATTGGTTTCATTCATGTCATGATATGGGTTTTGACATTCACTTGCACCCATTGTGTATGTGTGTGTGACGGACATGTGTTCATTTACATACTTGCCATTGGGGTTGTATCATGTAATTGCATTTACTATGTGGGTGGATCCAATCCTTGGCTGGGTGTTTGTGCTGGGTATGCTGCCCATTACTGCCATGATTGAGTATCGTCAGGACCTGGGGGCAGGGGGACATGAGTGGGGGCCTGGTGGAGGGTGCCCCTGCACTGCTGGGGGGTGGGGGTGGTGGGAGACATGGGTGGGGGCCTGGTGGAGGGTGCCCCTGGTGGCTGGGGGTGGGGGTGGTGGGAGACATGGGTGGGGGCCTGGTGGAGGCTGCCCCTGCACTGCTGGGGGGTGGGGGTGGTGGGAGACATAGGTGAGGGCCTGGTGGAGGCTGCCCCTGCACTGCTGGGGGGTGGGGGTGGTGGGAGACATGGGTTGGACATGGGTGGGGGCCTG
This sequence comes from Ambystoma mexicanum, assembly GCF_040938575.1. Taxonomy (NCBI): domain Eukaryota; kingdom Metazoa; phylum Chordata; class Amphibia; order Caudata; family Ambystomatidae; genus Ambystoma; species Ambystoma mexicanum. The sequence goes on from NC_090938.1 coordinate 845,647,121, forward strand.
CTTGCAGGTGCCCCACAGTGCTGGGGGGTGGGGGGAGTGGGAGACATGGGTGGGGGCCTGGTGGAGGCTGCCCCTGCACTGCTGGGGGGTGGGGGTGGTGGGAGACATGGGTGGGGGCCTGGTGGAGGCTGCCCCTGGTGGCTGCGGGGTGGGGGTGGTGGGAGACATGGGTGGGGACCTGGTGGAGGGTGCCCCTGGTGGCTGGGGGGTGGGGGTGGTGGGAGACATAGGTGGGGGCCTGGTGGAGGGTGCCCCTGGTGGCTGGGGGGTGGGGGTGGTGGGAGACATGCGTGGGGGCCTGGTGGAGGGTGCCCCTGGTGGCTGGGGGGTGGGGGTGGTGGGAGACATGGGTGGGGGCCTGGTGGAGGCTGCCCCTGCACTGCTGGGGGGTGGGGGTGGTGGGAGACATGGGTGGGGGCCTGGTGGAGGCTGCCCCTGCACTGCTGGGGGTGGGGGTGGTGGGAGACATGGGTTGGACATGGGTGGGGGCCTGCTGGCAGGTGCCCCACAGTGCTGGGGGGTGGGGGTGGTGGGAGACATGGGTGGGGGCCTGGTGGAGGCTGCCCCTGCACTGCTGGGGGGTGGGGGTGGTGGGAGACATGGATGGGGGCCTGGTGGAACGTGCCCCTGGTGGCTGGGGGGTGGGGGTGGTGGGAGACATGGGCAGGGGCCTGGTGGAGGCTGCCCCTGCACTGCTGGGGGGTGGGGGTGGTGGGAGACATGGGTTGGACATGGGTGGGGGCCTGCTGGCAGGTGCCCCACAGTGCTGGAGGGTGGGGGGGGGTGGGAGACATGGGTGGGGGCCTGGTGGAGGGTGCCCCTGCACTGCTGGGGGGTGGGGGTGGTGGGAGACATGGGTGGGGGCCTGGTGGAGGCTGCCCCTGGTGGCTGGGGGTGGTGGGAGACATGGGTGGGGGCCTGGTGGAGGCTGCCCCTGCACTGCTGGGGGGTGGGGGTGGTGGGAGACATGGGTTGGACATGGGTGGGGGCCTGCTGGCAGGTGCCCCACAGTGCTGGGGGGTGGGGGGGGTGGTATGAGACATGGGTGGGGGCCTGGTGGAGGCTGCCCCTGCACTGCTGGGGGGTGGGGGTGGTGGGAGACATGGGTGGGGGCCTGGTGGAGGGTGCCCCTGGTGGCTGGGGGGTGGGGGTGGTGGGAGACATGGGTGGGGGCCTGGTGGAGGGTGCCCCTGCACTGCTGGGGGGTGGGGGTGGGGGTGGTGGGAGACATGGGTGGGGGCCTGGTGGAGGCTGCCCCTGGTGGCTGGGGGGTGGGGGTGGTGGGAGACATGGGTGGGGGCCTGGTGGAGGGTGCCCCTGGTGGCTGGGGGGTGGGGGTGGTGGGAGACATGGGTGGGGGCCTGGTGGAGGCTGCCCCTGCACTGCTGGGGGGTGGGGTGGTGGGAGACATGGGTTGGACATGGGTGGGGGCCTGCGGGCAGGTGCCCCACAGTGCTGGGGGGTGGGGGGGGTGGGAGACATGGGTGGGGGCCTGGTGGAGGGTGCCCCTGCACTGCTGGGGGTGGGGGTGGTGGGAGACATGGGTGGGGGCCTGGTGGAGGCTGCCCCTGGTGGCTGGGGGGTGGGGGTGGTGGGAGACATGGGTGGGGGCCTGGTGGAGGGTGCCCCTGGTGGCTGGGGGGTGGGAGACATGGGTGGGGGCCTGGTGGAGGCTGCCCCTGCACTGCTGGGGGGTGGGGGTGGTGGGAGACATGGGTGGGGGCCTGGTGGAGGCTGCCCCTGCACTGCTGGGGGGTGGGGGTGGTCGGTGACATGAGCAGGTGTGCAGGGTAGTCCCCTGTGGTGTGTGCTGCCTGCAGGGGCCGTGGAGGGTGTACAGGTAATACCTGGGAGCACACAGCCAAATCGCGTGTAGAATTTGCCGCGTACCCCTGTCATACACGTGCCCAGCCAAATCGTGTGTGGAACTTCCCGCGCACCCCTGAAATCCACGTGACCTGACTAATCGCGTGTGGGACTTCCCGCGCACCCCTGAAATCCACGTACACTGACTATTCGCGTGTGGAACTTCCCGCGCACCCCTGAAATCCACGTACCCTGACAAATCGCGTGTGGAACTTCCCGCGCACCCCTGAAATCCACGTACACTGACTAATCGCATGTGGAACTTCCCGCACACCCCTGAAATCCACGTACCCGGCCAAATCGCGTGTGGAACTTCCCGCGCACCCCTGAAATCCACGTACCCTGACAAATCGCGTGTGGTACTTCCCGCGCACCCCTGAAATCCACCTACCCAGCCAAATCGCGTGTGGAACTTCCCGCGCACCCCTGAAATCCACGTACCCTGACAAATCGCGTGTGGAACTTCCCGCGCACCCCTGTAATCCACGTACCCTGACAAATCGCATGTGGAACTTCCCGCGCACCCCTGAAATCCACGTACCCGGCCAATTCGCGTGTGAGACTTCCCGCGCACCCTGGTATACACGCACACGTTTTTTTTTCTGTCAGCGGGTGTCTGTGTTTGTGGGTACCCCTTTGCACATCATTTGTCCTGGAGGGCCACAGTATTGGACATTCATCATGGCTGTATATAGGTGCTATTTGTTGGCGCACCTTTTGGCGCACATTTCTTACAGGTGCAGAGACGCTACCGCCTGCTTTCTTGTGGCGGTCGTGTTTGTGCCTGTGCGCTGGTTTGAGCGTGCGCTTTTTTGCCCTATTCTATTCCATGAATACGTGTTGTGGGCGAGCGTGTGGGCGTTCCGCGCACTTGTACCCTGTGCTTCCCCCGTGACGCCCACATTTTGGCAAGTTGTTCCCCATTCCGAGTGTTACGCCCCGTGTTTCGCCTACTTTTGTTGCGTGCGCCGCGCTATGTGCGATTTTCGCTGTGGCCTGTGCGATTTTCGCTGTAACCTGGCGCACGCCGTTAGATGGCCTGTGCGCCAACGTGCGCCGCGCACTTTTTTTCGCACATCCGATTGTTTTCTCGCGCACGGCCTTCCATGAATCGATGTGCGCTGCTTTTCGTGCGATTTTCGCACTTGCACTGCGATTTTCGCTATTCCACTGCGATTCGCACGTTTTTGGCCACTTGCGCCGCGCTAATTATTCCATGAATCGGCCTCTTAATTTCTAAGATATACAGACACTATTAGGAAAGGGAAGGGATAGCACAAATGGATACATACACAGGAATTTGGGCTTTCAACAAGTTCGTCATGAGGCAGCCAAGGATTCTGTGAAAAAATGTTAACGGGGTGTTATGGTTCAGTTGCGCTACCAAAAACCCATCACCTTTACTGAAAACAGTATGCTAAAGGAAGGTTCTGGTTACATTGCCCTACTAAAAACCTATCAAATTCACTGACAAAAAACGTTGTTACAGGGACGTTATGGTTCAGTTGCCCTAAGAAAAACCTATCCAATTCAGTGCAACAAGTACATGAAAGGAACATTATACTTACTTTGCACTAATAACAACCTATCCATATTATGGTTACAAGTAAAACTGAAAACCCGCAGAAATTCGCCAGTTATGGTAAGCTAAGCAACCATAACTCGCGCCACCACTTTGCACTGCGAAGACAAAGACCCATGATATGAAAGATGACGTCACAAATGTCATTGAATTGGATATGTTTTTCTTAGGGCAACTGAACCATAACGTCCCTGTAACAACGTTTTTTGTCAGTGAATGTGATAGGTTTTTAGTAGGGCACTGTACCCAGAACCTTCCTTTAGCATAGTTTTATCTCGAAATGTCAGGTGCTTCAGTGCCGGCACTTCAAGTGACAAGCCGGTCTTGCGCCAGTCCCGCCAGCCTTTCTTATAAAAGGCTCACCTCACTGTACTATGAACCAAGAGTTGACTGAGGTGGGTGGTTCTTCTCAGCTCGGGGCTCATTAGGTGACTGCTTTGTTGAACTGCGCTCTGTTACCAAGGCTACTGCTGTGTATAGCACTAACCCATAGCTGACAATTGTTTACTCTCTCTGCATTGGAAACTGCTCGGAGACACGTGCTTTGATAATATAAAGCAGCGTGTGTCTCCGACATACTTGTATGGAGAATTGTTCTTACTGTCTGGTGAATAGCATGGGCGTAATTTTAGGAGGGACAAGGGTGTTGTCCCCCCCCAACTTTCATGGCACACCATTTTGTCCCCATTCATTTGGCTGGGGCACCTTTTCATTAGATGTCATGTTCTCCCCAACATTTTCAACAAAGTTACTCCACTGAGTGTTAGGGTGCATTGTCTCTATACGTGTCACACTTAGTGCAGCAAAGGATCTATCACAGTCTACTTAGGCTAAAGACCTGTCAGGACTACAAGGCCCAAAAGCACAGGCACCCTTTCTCTCGAAACGTCAGGCGCTTCAGCGCCGGCAATTCGAGTGACAAGCCGGTCTTGCACCAGTCCTCGCCGTCCCTCAGTGTCGGCCTAGATCCCTGGTATTTTTTCTTCAGCTCTACCCGCAATTACACAGTGGGAATGGGCATTGAAGCAATGGGCAACCTATGGTTAGAACTACATGACATGCAGCGCCTGGAAGCAATCCAACTACACGCAATGCAGGTTATGGAACAGGCAAGGATACAACCTCAGAATGCCTTACACTGCTCACTACTAAAATGCAAACCTCCCCAGAAACAGGCACATAAACGTAAGACAAACCAGTCTAATATAACCCCAATCGAAACAATGCCAAATATGAATCTTATATTTGTTAAATACGTGCTCCTTAAATCAACATGCTCAAAGCATACATGATTCTATACAGGAGGAAAACCTTGACATCATGTGTCTCACTGAAACATAGTTACATGACCAAATTGGTCCAACCTGCAACATTACAGTCCCAACAGGTTACACCATACACCACACTAACAGAGATACAGGTAAAGGGGGTGGGGTAGCAATGATAATTCGGGACTCACTCCTAATGTTTCCATCTACCTCGACTTGCCACGTCTGCGAAACACAACATCTGAAACACTGCCCTACTGACACAAACTGCTTGAACATTGTTCTTATTTATAGACCCCCATCTCTTACGTCCGAGTCTAATGAGGAACTCACCGAACTACTCAACCTACTCAAAAGCCCTAATTCTTCTACGCTGGTTCTAGATGACTTCAACCGTTGGCATAGCGACCCCAAAGACAAAAAGGCGATAAGCCTAGAGAAGGCTCTAAATGATCTTGACTTCCAAGTTAGGAACTCCGAACCCACAATCGATAATGGAGACCAGCTAGACTGGATCATTACAAACAATCTAGCAACTAACAACTATGTGACCACTCCTTGCATCTGGTCCGATCATTATAAAATATCCTTTACACTGACCATGCCCACTACTCCAGTCAAGAAAAGTCCCAATGAACCCAAGAAAACGTCATGTCGGAATTTCAAGAGAATCGAACGAACACACTTAGTTCCCTGTATAAACAACATTCTAGCAGACCTTAATGACGATGACACTTGTGAGAAAATCATATTCAAATATGAACAACACACCTCATCTCTTATTGATCAGATAGCACGCCCCCCCACCCCTCTGCCCTAAACTAGTTAGACCTAATATTAACCATCAGAAATGGTACACCTTAGACCTAGCTGCTCAAAAAAAGGAAAACAAAGACAGCTTGAAGCTAGATGGTTGAAGAAACCAACAACTAGTAACAAGGATAGCTGGAAGGAACTAGAGAGGTCCTATAAAAGGAACCTTGTGGAGGCAAAAAAATAACTATTTCAAAACTCAAATTCAGAAAGCCTCAAATGCCCCGGCCAAACTGTTCGAGATTCTCAAATCTATTGACAAACCTGACTCGCTGACTCCGGCCTTTGACCTGTCCCAAGCTGAATGTGAAAACACCTAAGCTGCCTTTATCAATAAGATCATTAAAGCAAGAGAATTAGTAGCTAATGCCCAACTCAACAAAATCAAATATCAACAACCACACATGAATAAGCCAATAGATCACCTGGATAGATTCCAATTTCAAGAGATTACAACTGCGGACATGCTTAACACCCTGGCATCAATGAAGCCGTCGTCATGGCAAGAAAACATACTCCACCCGAAAATCATACTTGAAAATGCCGACATTGTCACACCACTGTTATGAGAATGGTTAATACTTCATTCTGAGACCAAATGGTACCCAAGAATATAAAAAAGGTGACTATCACCCCATTGGTCAAAAAACCTAATCTAGACCAACGAGAGCCAGGGAATTCAAGACCCATAACCAATTGTAACTCCATACTAAAAGTAATGGCCAAAATTGCAACTGCACAACTGCAAGCATATGTAGAGACCAATGAAATACTACATTACCAACAATCGGGTTTCCGTGCTGCTCACAGCACAGAAACGGTGATGCTGGACCTGCAGACGAAAATGCTGAGTATCACTGACAGGGGCAATAATGGTCTGCTAATCCTGCTAGACCCAAGTGCTGCGTTTGACTTACTAGACCACCAGCTATTACAAGAAGCACTGGAGAAGATTGCAAACTGTTTTAAGGAAGCCATAGGTTGGCTAACATCATTTTTAGCAGACAGAATCTCTAGAGTACATTGGGATGATAAATTCTCTATATTTATTTATTTATTTTGCATTTGTAAAGCGCACTACAACCCTTGGGCAATGAGGCACTGTAAGAATATGAAAGTAGGCTTACTTAGGGGTTTACAGGTGAGCGACCCCAGTTGGACAACAATTGCTTAGTTACATGTGTGTTACAAAGAGTTTGTAGAACCAGCACAGGTTACCATAGTGGTACATTTTGTGGTACATTGCAAGGTATGATAGCAACAGAGTGCAGAGGAATGAACAGGTAAGAAAGGGAGTCTGGACCCTGGAAGACACCCTCCAATACTTCATAATATTGAAGATATTTTTGAGAATACCAGAATTAAAATAAGTATTCGTCCTGATGAAAGCGGCCACTTGAGAATCCCGCTGAAACCGGTTGACTGTTTAAGCAGTCTGGCTGATAACCCAGACTCCAATGCCCTTATAAAGAAAAAAGAAGGCTTGTTAAAAGAAATCGATACAGTTATCAACACAGATTCGCTCCACATTACAATATAGTGGTAAAAAAGGAATCGTTTTAAATAATTCTATTGACCACTGGTCATAGAACCATCTTTGTTGTTTTTAATGATAAGACACACGCCGTGGGGGCGGAAAGATAAAGATTAAACACTAAATACCGACCTCCATGTTGTGTGCACTTTTAGATACTAGGAAAGTGTTTTAGAAAGGATAGGGTCAGGATCTCGACATCCCTTGTAGTCGGCCCAGCAGCTCTAACTAGGGCCTACAAACATTCGATACGAGATCATTCACAGATAGGGTCATTTAACTTTGTGCTAGGGATTCAGCAACAGGAATAACTTTGTAATTATCTAGCCTTCTGTTTTCTAAGTGTTATAATATTGAGGCGCAAACGGGAGGCATCCGCCTTTAACTCTACCTTGTGGTTACTTCATCTTCTGGCGGCGTTACACCGCAAGTTAGTGCACCAATAGGGCACTTTAAAGATAAAAATAACTAACAAGAAGAGATGTGGGCCACAGATTCAAGTACTTTTTAAATTGACACTATACTCACAGGATGGCAGAAGCCACTTGTCTGGCATTTGCTGAGGACCTAATAGAGGGAATTCTTGCTAACCCCGCTATACTTGGCGCAGAACAGGCTGCCATAGCTACAAAAGGCGATGATTGGAATGAATTGGAGGCATTACGGAAAAGGTTAATTAGGACTGAACTGCATGGGGCCATCATGACGGAATATCTACAGGCACACATAGCCCCCAACATCAGAATAGAACCTAGAATCTTCCTTGAAGAACTTAAATTTAGGAAAAATTGGAGTTTAATTTCGAATAAATGTACCAGGGATTGATCATACTGATTATCAACACAGCAAAAACGGTGTCCGAGAGGCTAATGAATGAAATAATTACAAAGCAGGATGCGATAACAACGAAAATGATTGTGGGAGACTATCTAAAAAGTATGGCAGCCTTGGATGCCACGATAAAAGAGTTCAAAGATCTTAACCTAAATAAAAAGGTGACCAAACTAAAGAAGGATATTGCAGCATTCTCCCACGAGATAAAATACCCATATACAACAGATGCATATTACGAAGAACAAGAAAGAAATACAAATATACCTAATACAGGACCTACGAGGGGCAGGCAATAAAGGAATAGGCCGAGACCAGGCAACTGGAACTTTTCCAGTGGCAGCTCCGATGAGGACTCAGGCAGGACTGGCGGCAACGTCAGATTTGACAATCAACAAAACAGAGGTGGAAATGCTCTGGGTTTTCAGGCTCCAAGAGGACGCGGTAGAGCCAGAGGATGGTGGCCAAACCAATCACCCAGGGTCACCAGGAACAGAGGGAAAGGGTGGTACCAACAGAACGCCATCCCACAGTACGACCCCTAATACTCGAGAAAGAATCTTTGGTGGTTAACCTCTCCACCTTCACCCCTTCAAGCACACAATTGAGTGTACTACAAAAGGGCCTCTCTTTTTTTTACCTACATCCCTCCATGATCCATTCCAGACAAGAATTGAGATCACCCAATTGATGAGAAAGATACGGCTAAAACTATTTTTTGCTAAGAATACCCACATTGGACCATCAGACGTGACGGGACTTCATAATAAATCTACATACTACCCTGCAGCACACAGCATAAGTGTGGAGTCACAGACCTTTGAAAAGCTGATTCTAAAAAAACTCGACAGATTGAGGCAGAAGACAACTCGGGAATATTTCACAATCTGACCAAGATGGAAAGCCTAGCCTTGAAGGAACTACAAACAAACGCAGACATAATCATCAAACCCGCTGACAAAGGGGGAGCTATTTTCATCATGAATAGAACAGCAGACTACGACAGGATGGTCAATACTTTGATAGATGACCAGACTACATATAGAAAACTGGGAGGTGATCCAACTGATCGACTCAGGAATCTGATAAATCCGATTATTGAAGAAGCGGAGGCAGAAGGATACATAAGTACCAAAGAGGCAGCTTTTTTGACTCCACAACATCCTAGGCACCCCGCCTTCTATGCATTACCTAAAATACATAAAGGCGTCCTCCCAACACCTGGACGTCCCATTGTATCCGGAATTGGTTGCATTCTAGAACCTCTCGCTCAAGTCACTGATTTTTTCTTGAGAGAAGAGGTGAGCAAAATGCGTTCCTATGTCAAAGATACCACAGCCATCCTGCTATATCTACTTGAGAGTGAATACATTTATATAGTCACCATGGATATAGAGCCATTATACTCTAAAATCCCCCAAGGGGAAAACCTGAGGGTCATTGAAAGTGTGTTACGAACTAAAACACTGGACATGCCTGTGACATTGATTATGCAACTAGCAGAAATAGCCCTCACAAAGAACTACTTCATGAATGGAGAAAACTATTACGAACAAATAGCCGGAACAGCTATGGGCGCAACATTCGCACCCACCTTAGCGAATTTATGTTGCTAACTTTGAAGAAAATCACATATGCAGAGACTAACTCTTTTGCCACCAACATAGTGAGTTGGCGTCGATATATTGACAATGTCTTTCTGTTGTTTGATGGAAATAATGCCACCTTGAATAACTTCATGGAATGGATCAATGGACTAAATCCTTTCCTTAAATTCACCTATGAGGCAAGTAAAACAACAGCTACGTTTCTCGATCTAAAAGTCACTAGGATAGGCCAGACTTTTGAGACCACGGTTTTCCAGAAACCAACTGACAAACTCCTTATTGGACTATAACAGCTTTCACCAAAGGTCACTGAAAGAGAATCTACCCTTCGGACAATTTCTCCGTTTTAGGAGGAACTGCACCACGAGAATGGAGTATGACTTACAAGCAACCAGGCTCTCCAACAATCTACAGGAGAGAAACTATCCGTACAGAATTATCAATCAGGCAAAAAAGAGGGCAAGAAACATACCAAGAGAGATAAACCTCACCCAACATGGGAGAAGAAAAAGAGATGACAATACAATTACAGCTGTATTTAGTCATTCACCAATAATTAATCGCCTGAAAAAAGAAATCCGGAAGGCTTGGCACATACTCAACATTGAAGAACAACAATTGCCTGTACCGCAGTTTGCCATAAGAAGGAGAAAGAATCTTAGAGACTCAATGGTGCATACTTACAAGGAAACATCTCTCTCGACTAATACAAACACACTCTGGTATACATCCAGACCCCAGGGTCATACACCATGTGGAGCTTGCACTGTGTGTAAATACACATAGCGCACTACAGCCATAGACATAGACTGGAAGTACCCTTGGGAACAGAGGAGTCTGACCAACTGTAACAAGACAAATGTTGTGTACCTTATACAGTGCCCCTGCAATAAGAAATATATTGTCATGACGACAAGAGCCATAAAGACACGTATAGGGGAGCACCGATCTAACATCAGAACCCATAAAAGAACGGCCCCATTGGTAGAACATTTCATTGAGAAACAACACACTGAAAATGACCTTACATGGACTATAATAGAGAAAGTCAGAGTACCTAAAAGAGGAGGGAACATCACAGCCCTCCTATTGAAAAGAGAGCAGTGGACATATAGGACTCGTAGCCACTTGGTAGGCCTTAGTGAGGAGATTTGTTGGCAAACCCTGGCGGTTCTATGAATTTGGCTTCTTGTAAATAAGATACACACTGCAGAGGGATACTCTGCTAGACCTCTAATTTGGCCTGCACAATTGGAAAAAACTGGAAGGGGTTAACTAACCCTGGTTGGGTCAGCACTCTCTAACCCTTCACCCCGCCTTTCCGGTGATGTACAAGTTCATACTTGGCACAACTGACGATGGACAATAGAACCTAGATGTCATATACAATATTTCATTTGTCACATTCTGGACGCAAAGACAATGAATTACGTCATTTACTATGAGGATAACAGAAAAAGGCGGATTGTAACTTGATACCGCATATACTAATTATCCACAATGGAGCTGACCCCGCGGTCAGCCTGGCGTCATTTGGAGTTCGCACAGCACTGTTCGAGTGTGACGCGGTCACTTAATTATCACATCTACATTCCGCACATGATCGTACACTATACGATCAGCAGCAAGCGAAGCTGCCGAAGCTGCCACGGCTTAGTGCTGTCAAACTACAACTCCCAGGTAACTTTTAGCCATAGCTGTAGTTCGCTAGCGATCACGTGTTCGTGACGCAGCGATATATACAAACACTGCACAAGATCGCGCGGTACCGGATCGCACTAACAGAAGCGGCCAGAACCAGGAATCATCCGTGATGGCGTTCTGTTTCACTAATATACGCTACTTGTTACCAATGTGCTCTGACTGCTATGCAGAGCCGCAGCATGCACTCAAATGCATGAGTAGATATAATTGACTGAATGGGAGCACCTAGCACTCTCAACTGTGGCTGCACTGTTCCACCAGTTCGCTCTGGATTAAGTGATAAAACAAAACATAGGAAACATCCTAACACTCGTGATGGTGTTCTGCTTCACTAGTACACACTATGTGTTACCAATGTGCTCTGACTGCTATGCAGAGCTGCAGCACGCACTCATATGCAATAGTATGTACAATTTTTGACTGTACGGGAGTAACCGAGCACTATTAACTATGGCTGCACTGTTCCACCGGTTCGCTCTGGGATTAAGTGATAAAATGAAACTGTACGGGAGTAAGCGAGCACTATTAACTGTGGCTGCACTGTTCCACCGTTTCGCTCTGGGACTAAGTGATAAAATGAAACATAGGAAACATCCTAATTGGCGGATGGATATAGTCCATACGATTAGGGAAACACTAGGCAATTTTTTCAAACTATGCTTCAGCACAGAAAATGTATACATATCGACCAACTGCATGTAGACAGTCAAGAATGTCCAGAGGAATAGCAGATCATGCTTGTCTATTCATGTCTCCAACATAGGGTGCATAACTCAGGAGAGAAGAGAGAACCACACATCTCGTACAGAACTAAACGATGCAGGCATTATCATAGATGCATGGCAGACTATATGATCTAGGATCCTGTCATATAGAGGTAAGGAGAATGCGATCTCGACTAAACAGATCCATTAGGAACATAAGAATTCCTTCTTTTATAGGTTTTAACAGTACTTGAGACTGACGATAGCCCCACTTGTCTCTTGTTTTTGTCCATACAGGATCAGGAATACTTCCACTATATCCAGTCTGGACCCTGGAAGACACCCTCCAATCCTTCATAATATTGAAGATATTTTTGAGAATACCAGAATTAAAATACGTGTTCGTCCTGAAGAAAGCGGCCACTTGAGAATCCCGCTGAAACCGGTTGACTGTTTAAGCAGTCTGGCTGATAACCCAGACTCCAATTCCCTTATGAAGAAAAAAGAGGGCTTGTTAAAAGAAATCGATACAGTTATCAACACAGATTCGCTCCCCATTACAATATAGTGGTAAAAGAGGAATCGCTTTAAATAATTCTATTGACCACTGGTCATAGAACCATCTTTGTTGTTTTTAATGATAAGACACACGCCGTGGGGGCGGAAAGATTAAACACTAAATACCGACCTCCATGTTGTGTGCACTTTTAGATACTAGGAAAGTGTTTTAGAGAGGATAGGGTCAGGATCTCGACATCCCTTGTAGTCGGCCCAACAGCTCTAACTAGGGCCTACAAACATTCGATACGAGATCATTCACAGATAGGGTCATTTAACTTTGTGCTAGGGATTCAGCAACAGGAATAACTTTGTAATTATCTAGCCTTCTGTTTTCTAAGTGTTATAAGAAAGGGAGGCTGTCAGATAAAGAGGCTGGTTTTAAGTGCCTTACGGAATGCTGCATGCGATTCGATCAGTCTGATTTGGCCTGGGAGTGTGTTCCAGTATGTTGCTGCCATGGTTGGGAAGCTAGAGCCACCGGCTCGCACTCTGCGTGTGGGAGGGACAGTGATGCGATTGGCGTAGGCAGTCCTGGATGATCTGGAAGCAGTTTGTCTGGTGATCCTTTGAGATAGGTTGGGGGTGGGGGGCTAGTCCATGAAGACATTTGTGTGTGAGAGCCAGTGTTTTAAAGATAATCCTTTCTTTAACAGGACGCCAGTGCACTTGTCTTCTGATCCCAGAGATGGAACGAGTTACTTACCTGAGGGCATGGATTCATATGCTCATGAATATTCCCCGTCGTCAGGCTGGGAATCCTCAGTAAAGAAAAAATCAGTATCAGTTTTGTTTCTGATCTGTCTTTCTTAGTAGTAACCAATCACTGATCTCTGGGTCATACTGCCCCCAGCCAATGACTGCCCTCTCCCTAAGCCCCGCCTCTGGCAGCCATCCTCAGATTTGGTAGCACGCCAAGTAGCAGTATGACCAAGTGAAGAGCCGCAGAGGGGTAGGTGGGAGGGTTCGCATGTGAATCCATGCCAGACCCATGCTGGAGAACAACAGTTACAGGTAAGTAACTTTTTCCTTCTCCAGCATGGGGTCTGGCATGGATTCACATGCTCATGAATAAAAGAATACATAGCAGTATACACATGCACAACCACGGGAGGTGGCAACAGGCTCAACATTAAGCAATACAACAACTCAACATTAAGCATCTCTTACCTCCTCACCAGGCTCACCTTAAGCGAACAGGTTGCGCAGCACTGCTTGGCCGACCCTGGACTCCTCCCTGGAGTCCCGATCGATGCAGTAGAATCTTGTGAAGGTGTGCGTCGACCTCCACGTAGCAGCCCTGCAGATGTCCAGCAGGGGCACACCAGACAGGAACGCCGTGGTAGCAGCGATCGCTCTGGTCGAATGGGCTCTCGGACGGCCGGGCAGCGGTCGGTTTGCCAACCAGTGACAATGCATGATGCAGGCGGAGAGCCATCTGGAAATGGAAGTCTTCGAGAGAGCCTTCCCTTGATTCACAGACCCAAAGTTCACAAACAGTTGTGACGTCTTCCAAAACTTTGTGCGGTCCACGTAGAACTTCAGCGCTCTAGCTACATCCAGCGAGTGCAAAGTCCTCTCGGCCGGCGTCGAAGGCGACGGAAAGAAAACTGGTAACACCAAGGGCTCGTTGAGGTGGAAGTCCGACGGCACCTTGGGCATGAAGATGGGGTGCGTCCTCAGCACCACCCTCGTGTCATGAAAAGTCAAGTATGGAGGCTTGAAAGATAGGGCCTGAATCTCTCCCACTCGTCGTGCAGAGGTGATAGCCACGAGGAACACTGTCTTCCATGACAGGAACTTCAAAGGCGCCGAATGCATAGGCTCGAATGGGGCCCCCATGAGCCTGGTCAGCACCACATTAAGTTCCCACGCCGGGGCAGGTGCCTTCACCGGCGGGAATGATCGGAATAGTCCCTTCTTAAATTCCTTTACCAGGCGATGAGACCACAAGGACGCCCATCCCGTAGTCCTGGTATATCGGGAGATGGCAGCCAGATGTATTTTTATGGAGGCGTGAGCCAGTCCAGCTTTGGCCAGTGACAGTAAGTACGGCAGCACTTGAGGGGCCGTAATCCACAGAGGGTTAATCCTCTGTGCACGGCACCAGACAGAGAACCTCTTCCATTTATGACCGTAACACTTGAGAGTTGAGGACGCCCTGGCCTTTGCAAGAACCTCTCTACAATCAGCCGGGATATCGTACCCTCCAAACTCTAGTGCTTTAGGAGCCAGGCCTGCAAGTTCAGCAACTGTGGGTCGTGCTGTAGAATGGCGCCTCCTTCTCTGGAGAGAAGATCCGCGTCCGCCGGTGTTAGGGAGAATTCTCTGTTTAGGCTGAATTTCCTAACCTAGTGAGTCCCCCAGCAGCTTTGCTGGATTTCTGGAGTTTGTTTTTTCCATCCTGCCAAGAGTGTGACCCTTTTCCTCTCACTCTTGGACATGTATGTGTGTAATTCCTTTGAAATGTCAATGTGTTCGATGGGCTATGGGGTCTTTTACTCCATAAGGGTCTCATAAGTTTCTCTATGTGTGTCACACTGCACCCTACGTGTCGTGACACGGGGGCGCCCTAGCAGGTCCCCCCACCATAGACTCCATACCCGGGGACTGACTACCGTCTCCCCGGGCATGTAAAGTCACCATTGGCTTTACTAGACCTAAATTTGCTAACAGAACTAGTACCAACCATCTTATTGTGGACGTGCTAGTAGGGGTAATTCGATTACTCCTGGATCTGTTACTCGAGGGGGCACTGTCCCGTCCCTCCTCGTCGAGTTTTGGCTGGTGGCAGTGGAAACTACTTGTTATGTTCGACCCCGAGCATAACCCTATGGGATCCGTCCCATTGTTGAAGATTGATACTGTTTTTCGTTAATCTCCAACGTACCACCGATCTACTTATCCTAAATAAGTCTATCGGGTGGTATTTTCTGCCAGAACTCGGGTTGTAAAATGGCGTCTGTGTTTGTCTCTGTGACTCCTAAACCAAAGGTTGAGCCCTTTGTTCCACTTTTGGCGGGCCTCTGGACAGAGACCCTCCAAAGTGGTGCCATTCTGTCTGGGTTACCTCAGGGGTGTGGGAGGGGGTTTAGACACCCTGGACCAAGTTGCCTTGCCAACTCAGGTCGCACTCTGGAGTGATTGGCCCAGGTGGTGAGCCTTCCCGCTCACCACTTAGCATGTGTTGATTGACAAGCTAGGCTGAATGAATGGGGGACGTCTGCATAAAAGCAGGGCTTTTGGGACTGGATCTTCAGAACGTCGCCACTGGACCTAAAGAATCCGACGAGGGTAACGCTGAGCCGACCTGCACGACGACACCTCCGGTGGAGCCCTGCGGAATCGCCTCACAATCTCCCGACGACAGAAGAGATCTCCCTGCCGGAAGAGTCTCTTTCCCTGGCTGGTGGGAACAACCAGTCGTCTTCTTTATGCTTTTTGATCGCCCAGGACGCAGTGGTCGAATTGCCCGTGCAGAGCACCCGGCAACCGGATAGCCACTACTCCTGCATCGTGATCGAAAGGTGGTGCCTTGTGACGAAGCACTCCGCGACTGGTTTCTTCCCTGGTGGTGCACCGGACATCTTCTCTTCGACGACGAGAGCATCTCTTCTCTTGGCCAAGACCCGTCGTGCATCCACCACCAGGAACAACTGCCCTCGCCGGAGCTGTCTTCCACAACAAGGTACCGTAACCACCTGGCTTCCCTTTTCGATCGGTTCATGTGAGGTATCTGATTCCTCTCCGTTCCGTTGGGTTGCCTCCAAGCTTTATTCACTCTTTGTTCTGAACTGGTTCAACCTGTCGCTAACCAAATTGCTAACTAAGACTTGAACGCATCATCCGTAGACACTTTCCAGGACATCGTGCCTTGCCTCTCACCGAGTGGGCCTGGCCGCCGAACTGTATGATCTAGTGTGATTAATGCCTTCCTGCCTTGCATTTTTACCCGCTTCAGTACGAACCGTGTTGACTTCATTACCTGCCTATCTCTTCTCTCCCTTCCTCACTAAATATTCGAGTGTCATCTGGGTTGAGGTATACACCTCTGTCTGAAAATAAGTGGTGCCGTAGAACCTAGAGTTGTCGATATTGTGTTTGCGGGGATTGAGCTTTATTCCATTCTGCAGAGTAATTGTATTTTGATTTGTTTGCCGTGGTTCGCTTTAGTATTTTTCGTAGACGTTCTGTTATTAATAAATAACTTACTATCTTTATACTAAAGCCTGGTTGCGTGTTTACTTGTTCTGCTGCGAAGAATTACCCTATCTTGTATACTCCCTATACTGACCAACTTTTCTTGAGGGAAGTCTGACTGCTCAGCCACAGCTACCAACTGAATCTGTGTGGTACAGACTGCTACCAAGTGGGTTCATCGCAACACCTGTAGTCCTAAATCTTTTGCAGTGGTCCCAGAGGGAGCTGCACAGGTTTCCGCCTAACACTGGTGTACAGCGGTGGGATTAGTATCGAGTATACAGTTTAGAGTGTTTTTCGACGCTGTAGGACGACTAACCACAAAACTTTACAAAAGCAACTTTCAAAAAACATGTCTACGATGGAAATTTACAGCCAAGAGTCTTTGTCGGATAAAAATACTGAGAGTCTGCGAGCTCTCTGTAGACAAGAGAATCTTCCTGTAAAAGGCAAGAAGTTAGAACTGATAGAGAGATTGCTGGCGAACCAAAGTCTGGGTACTGGTTCAGAGGAGCCAAACTCTCCAGCAACTGTAGATAACAGTAATGGTGTTGATCTGAATCGTAATTCTGATGATAGCGATGAAGAGGCTGACGAGGACGGCGAGGCTAACGAAACTGTCTCACCTGTTCCTCTACCTGCCTTACCAACTGTGCCTACGGGGCCCATACTAGGTCCCACAAGTAATCCTGCTTATTTTGAACTTGAAAAAATGAAGCTCGAATTAGAATATAAACGGTTCTTGGCTCAATCTGAACGAAACCAAGAGCTCGAGTTCAGACGAATGAATGCCCAGGCTGAGCAGAAACAAGCTGAGTTAAGACTCAGAGAAATAGAGCTTAATCATGAGTTACAAATGAAAAAGTTGTCTATGGAAAATGCTTCTCTCTCCTCTGGTTCCTCTAGGAGCTCCAGTCCCAAAAGACCCCGGATGCTGAAGGAATTAGTGGGTATGTACGAACCGAGATTGGATGTGTTGGATTGGTTGAAATTGTTTGAATACAATCATGGGCTCCAGGACATCACCGGGAACGCGTTGCTTCCCTGGTTGTTCTCTAGGCTTCCTCCTGTTGCGACTGATGTGGTAATGGAATTGGGGGAGGTGGATAAGACGGATTACGAAAGTGTGAAACTAGCTTTGATAGCTAGATTCAGGAAGACCCCTTCCCAGTATCTTAAGAGGTTTAGAACCCTCAAAAAGCATGATGGTACCCCTTGGGCTACCTGGGTGAGTGAAGGGTTGAAAAACTTAGAGGGATGGATTAAGGGTTACAAAGTTAACACTTACGAGGGTATGCGAAATCTTTTTATGTTGGAGTCAATTTATGATGCCTGTTCTCCTGAGCTCAGACAGCACTTGGCTGATTCGAAGGAATTAGATTCCAGGGCTCTAGCTAAGGCTGCTGACTTGTGGGTTGCCAACAGGGCTACTCACAAGGATTCTGGGGCAACTCAGAAAAAGGACGAGGGAAAACAGCCTAAAAAAGACTCAAAGGAGAATTCGAATAACTCACATTCCAAAGAGGGCCCCAAACAAAACCAGAAGGGTAAGCCACCGGGAAAACCACAGCAGAATAGTGTGTCTTCTGGTGCCAAACCGGAAGGAGGTCAGAACAAGCCACCATTCCAGAAAGCATTCGGGAAATGCTTTGTTTGTGGCTCGACTGATCACGTGAAAGGAGATCCCAGATGAAAGGGTAAGCCTTCAGGGGTCCAGCTTGTCTCCTTAGCCTTCGCTCCAGAGGAGGAAGTCCAAATGACAAGTGGAAACTTTCTACTGCTAGCTGACGAACCCATTGGAGTCTCAGCCAGCGTTTCTTTAGTATCTCTGGGGTTGTGGGAACAACAGAATTTAGATGTCTATAATTCTATCCCCGATAATACTAAAGAGTATTATAAGGACAGTGTCCAGGTGAATGGTCAGGAGACGCCTGCCATTAGGGACACTGGGGCCAGCATAACTGTGGTGGATAAATCGTTTTTTCAGGCTGAGGATGTTGCTAAGGCACCCAAACGCCTCACCAAGTTAGCTGGAGGGCCTGTGCAGATGCTTCCCCAATTACCAGTTCTCATCCAGTGTAACGACATGACTGTAAAGATACCTGTCAGCATACAGAGTGAGGTACCAGGACGCGTACTGTTGGGTAACGATTTGAAAACTCTCGGAGTTGTATCGCATACTCCCAGACCTCCTAGTAAACGGTTACAGGAGCTAACCAGACCTGCAAGAGAGAGGACCCTGCGCGGTACTCTCGAGGAGATGATGAAGAGAGAAATCACTCCTGCTCCATTGGAAATGGCGGCCGCTGTCTCTAGGAACACAGAAGTAAAAGGGAAACCTAAAACTTCTACCCCGAAACCAACAGCCCACATTCCGATGCAGCCGACACGGACTTCCCCGCGGTTGTCCAACGTCACACCCGTAACTCCACCTCCAGCTGAGGCTGAGGGGGAAGTACAACCCTGTATGGTAGAATTAGACTCTGAAGAAGAGCTAATGGAAGGCCAGGAACTCATTGGAGATCTGGATCCTGTTGACCATCCTGAACTGCAGTCGTTACTAGCAGAAGGTGGACCCAGCAGGGCAGACTTCAGTAAGGGACAGAGAGAATGTCCAACTCTGGAAGGTCTTCGCCGTCAGGCAGAAACTCAGGCTGAAGGGCAAGAGCCTGGGAAACATAGGTTGCACTGGGAAGATGGCCTCTTCTATAGTGAACCGACCGAGTCTGCACCTGGAGACTACAAACGCCTTGTAGTACCCCAAGAGAACAGACCACAGTTCCTGCAGTTAGCCCACGAGATTCCTTTGGCTGGTCACTTGAGTTTCAAGAAGACTAAGGAAAGGCTCTTGCTCTACTTCTATTGGCCAAAGATGGGGGCCGAAGTAGAAAAACACTGCAGAAGCTGCCTTACCTGCCAGATCTCTGGTAAGGTTGGGTCCAAGAATGTGGCACCGTTAGTGCCTCTTCCCGTTGTGGGAGTCCCATTTGAGAGAGTAGGGATTGATATCGTTGGTCCCCTTGATCCTCCAACCTCCTCAGGCAACAGGTTTATACTTGTTGTAGTAGACCATGCTACTAGGTATCCTGAGGCAATTCCTATGAGGACGGTTACAGCTCTGGCTGTGGCTAAGGCCCTCCTTGGTATTTTTACTAGGGTCGGATTTCCTAAGGAAGTTATCTCTGACAGGGGGTCAAATTTTATGTCCCACTACATGAAAGCCATGTGGAAAACCTGCGGGGTAACTTACAAGTTCTCCACCCACAAACCAATTCGTTGGTAGAACGGTTCAACCGAACCATGAAGAGCATGATAGGTGCTCTAGAAGAACCCCTTAAACGTAAGTGGGACCTTCTATTGCCATGCCTTCTTTTTGCTTATAGAGAAGTCCCTCAGGAGGGAGTAGGCTACTCTCCCTTCGAACTGCTCTATGGTCATCCCGTCAGAGGTCCATTGGCCCTGATTAAGGAGGGGTTGGAGAGTGCTCCTTCCCCCAAGCCAGTCAGAGTGACTGACTACGTGATAGGTCTCCGGAGGAGAATGTCGCACCTGATGACAGAAGCAAGCGATAACTTGAAAGCTGGACAAGCCTTGGTCAAGCACTGGCACGACCAAAAGGCTAACATGGTTGAGTTTGCTCAAAACCAGCTGGTTCTTGTTATGATCCCCACAAGGCAGAGGGCCTTGCAAGATAAATGGATGGGACCCTACCGAGTAGTGGGTAAGCTCGGTGAGGTTAACTATCTGGTGGACTTGGGCAACCCCAAGGAGGCTCCGACAGTCTTTCACACCAACCGACTTAAAGCGTATGTCTCACGACCTGATGTAGGAGCGTTGCTTCTAGCATCGGCCGAGGAAGAAGAAGAGAGTGAAGCTCTTCCGGATCTCCTCAGAGGCTTACCTTTCGATGAAAAAATTGAAGGAGTAAATCTCTCCTCCAATCTGACACCCGAGCAACAAGAAGAGTGCAAATCTATGTTGAATCAGTTTGCCTCTCTGTTCTCGCTCTCACCAGGCTTGACCCCTTGGGGCCAGCACGAGATACTCACTGGTGACTGTCTGCCTGTCAAAAGCAGAGGATATCGCATGTCAGAAAACTTAAGAACCCACATCAAAGGCGAGGTCAGCAAGATGCTTGATCTCGGGGTAATAGAGCCCTCTACTAGTCCATGGTCTAGCCCAGTTGTGTTAGTACCAAAGGCCGGATCTAAAGAACGTAGATTCTGCGTGGATTATAGAGCTCTTAACGCAGTCACCACGACTGATGCCCACCCTTTGCCAAGAACAGATGAGTTGGTGGATAAACTTGGCGCCGCCAAGTTCCTCAGCACATTTGACTTGACGTCAGGCTATTGGCAAATAGCCCTGACCGACCATGCCAAGGAGAAAACTGCATTTTCTACCCCCGTTGGTTTATACCAGTTTACGGTAATGCCTTTCGGACTAAAAAATGCACCTGCTACGTTTCAACGGATGGTAAACCAGGTTCTAACCGGGATGGAGGACTTCTGCATGGCATACTTGGATGACATAGCAGTGTTCAGCAATTCCTGGGACGAACATGTAACCCACCTGAGAGATGTTTTGCAGGCTCTTGGACGAGCCAATCTGACCATAAAGGCGAGTAAATGCCAAATTGGACAGAGTAAGGTAGTCTACCTTGGGCATGAGGTAGGCGGTGGAGAAATAAGGCCTTTGCTCAGTAAGATTGAAGCTGTGCAAAATTGGACAACACCGACTACTCAGACTCAGGTGAGAGCCTTCCTAGGCCTCACCGTGTATTACAGGAATTTCATAGAGAACTATGGGACCATAGCTTCTCCACTGAATGTCATCTCCTCGCCCAAATTCCCTAAAAAGGTTAAATGGAACGAGGAGTGCAATCAGGCTTTTGAAAACCTGAAAAAGGCTCTTTGCCAAGCCCCAGTACTCAGAGCTCCTGATTACCGCCAACACTTCATTGTGCAGACAGACGCTTCCAATGTAGGGATAGGTGCCGTACTCAGTCAACTGGATGGGAAAGGTAGGGAGCACCCCGTTTGCTACATCAGCCGCAAGCTGAAGGATCCTGAAACAAGGTGGGCAACAATCGAAAGAGAATGCTTTGCTATCGTGTGGGCTCTGAAGAAGTTTAGGCCGTACTTGTATGGTTCTACTTTTGTTATTCAGACTGACCACCAACCCTTGAGATGGTTAATGCAAATGAAAGGGGAAAACCCAAAACTACTGAGATGGTCGATCTGCCTGCAAGGGTTCGATTTCACCATTGAGCACAGGTCAGGGTGTCACCACCAAAATGCTGATGGTCTCTCTAGGATGTATATCATCGACTAGAGGTAAGAGATTCATCCAGGAGTGGATTAAATCCTCCTGTCCCTTAGTCTGGGGGGGCGAGTGTTAGGGAGAATTCTCTGTTTAGGCTGAATTTCCTAACCTAGTGAGTCCCCCAGCAGCTTTGCTGGATTTCTGGAGTTTGTTTTTTCCATCCTGCCAAGAGTGTGACCCTTTTCCTCTCACTCTTGGACATGTATGTGTGTAATTCCTTTGAAATGTCAATGTGTTCGATGGGCTATGGGGTCTTTTACTCCATAAGGGTCTCATAAATTTCTCTATGTGTGTCACACTGCACCCTACGTGTCGTGACACGGGGGCGCCCTAGCAGGTCCCCCCACCATAGACTCCATACCCGGGGACTGACTACCGTCTCCCCGGGCATGTAAAGTCACCATTGGCTTTACTAGACCTAAATTTGCTAACAGAACTAGTACCAACCATCTTATTGTGGACGTGCTAGTAGGGGTAATTCGATTACTCCTGGATCTGTTACTCGAGGGGGCACTGTCTCGTCCCTCCTCGTCGAGTTTTGGCTGGTGGCAGTGGAAACTACTTGTTATGTTCGACCCCGAGCATAACCCTATGGGATCCGTCCCATTGTTGAAGATTGATACTGTTTTTCGTTAATCTCCAACGTACCACCGATCTACTTATCCTAAATAAGTCTATCGGTTGGTATTTTCTGCCAGAACTCGGGTTGTAAAATGGCGTCTGTGTTTGTCTCTGTGACTCCTAAACCAAAGGTTGAGCCCTTTGTTCCACTTTTGGCGGGCCTCTGGACAGAGACCCTCCAAAGTGGTGCCATTCTGTCTGGGTTACCTCAGGGGTGTGGGAGGGGGTTTAGACACCCTGGACCAAGTTGCCTTGCCAACTCAGGTCGCACTCTGGAGTGATTGGCCCAGGTGGTGAGCCTTCCCGCTCACCACTTAGCATGTGTTGATTGACAAGCTAGGCTGAATGAATGGGGGACGTCTGCATAAAAGCAGGGCTTTTGGGACTGGATCTTCAGAACGTCGCCACTGGACCTAAAGAATCCGACGAGGGTAACGCTGAGCCGACCTGCACGACGACACCTCCGGTGGAGCCCTGCGGAATCGCCTCACAATCTCCCGACGACAGAAGAGATCTCCCTGCCGGAAGAGTCTCTTTCCCTGGCTGGTGGGAACAACCAGTCGTCTTCTTTATGCTTTTTGATCGCCCAGGACGCAGTGGTCGAATTGCCCGTGCAGAGCACCCGGCAACCGGATAGCCACTACTCCTGCATCGTGATCGAAAGGTGGTGCCTTGTGACGAAGCACTCCGCGACTGGTTTCTTCCCTGGTGGTGCACCGGACATCTTCTCTTCGACGACGAGAGCATCTCTTCTCTTGGCCAAGACCCGTCGTGCATCCACCACCAGGAACAACTGCCCTCGCCGGAGCTGTCTTCCACAACAAGGTACCGTAACCACCTGGCTTCCCTTTTCGATCGGTTCGTGTGAGGTATCTGATTCCTCTCCGTTCCGTTGGGTTGCCTCCAAGCTTTATTCACTCTTTGTTCTGAACTGGTTCAACCTGTCGCTAACCAAATTGCTAACTAAGACTTGAACGCATCATCCGTAGAGACTTTCCAGGACATCGTGCCTTGCCTCTCACCGAGTGGGCCTGGCCGCCGAACTGTATGATCTAGTGTGATTAATGCCTTCCTGCCTTGCATTTTTACCCGCTTCAGTACGAACCGTGTTGACTTCATTACCTGCCTATCTCTTCTCTCCCTTCCTCACTAAATATTCGAGTGTCATCTGGGTTGAGGTATACACCTCTGTCTGAAAATAAGTGGTACCGTAGAACCTAGAGTTGTCGATATTGTGTTTGCGGGGATTGAGCTTTATTCCATTCTGCAGAGTAATTGTATTTTGATTTGTTTGCCGTGGTTCGCTTTAGTATTTTTCGTAGACGTTCTGTTATTAATAAATAACTTACTATCTTTATACTAAAGCCTGGTTGCGTGTTTACTCGTTCTGCTGCGAAGAATTACCCTATCTTGTATACTCCCTATACTGACCAACTTTTCTTGAGGGAAGTCTGACTGCTCAGCCACAGCTACCAACTGAATCTGTGTGGTACAGACTGCTACCAAGTGGGTTCATCGCAACACCTGTAGTCCTAAATCTTTTGCAGTGGTCCCAGAGGGAGCTGCACAGGTTTCCGCCTAACAGCCGGCAGCCTGACTGGCGGGGACGTTGACAAGTCCAGAAGGTCCGGGAACCAGATCTGCTTCGGCCACGCTGGTGCGACAAGGATCATCCTGCAACCTGGACTTCTTGAGCTGGTTGATGAGGCGGAGCAGCAACGGCAATGGAGGGAACGCGTATAGAAACAGGCCGTCCCAAGGGAACGAGAAAGCATTGCCCATGCTCCTCGGCTGGGGGAACCTGCTGGCGAACCACTGTCACTTTGAGTTCGTCACCATCGTGAACAAGTCGATCTGGGGTTTGCCTCATCGTCGGAAGAGTCGATCCACTTGATCCTGGCGCAGTTACCACTCGTGGCACGAGCGTAGCTCCCTGCTGAGTGAGTCGGCGATGGTGTTTTGTATTCCTCCCAGGTGGAAGGGAACCAGAAACATCCCCTGGGGGATGGCCCAGTGCCACAGATCCTGGGACTCCTTGGATAGGGGTAGGGATCTGGTGCCCCCTTGCTTCCGTATGTAGAACATCGTGGTGGTGTTGTCGGTGAAGATCCTCACCACTTTGTCCTTGAGGGACGGGAGCAACGACTGGAGCGCCCAGAACACTGCACGGAGCTCCAGGATGTTGATGTGAAGAGACCTCTCCTCCGGGAGCCAAAGGCCTCTTGCATGGAGATCTCCGGTGTGGGCCCCCCAACCCTCCAGAGACGCGTCCGTAGTCACCGTCTCCTGAAACGCTGGGGTTTGAAAGTCCGTGCCCGTCGTGAGGTGAGCCTGGGTGCCCCACCATAGGATCGCCCAAAGGAACTCCTCGTCAAGGGGGATCCTGTCCTCAAAGCAGCCCCCCGCCTGAAACCAGTGGGCGTCGAGGAACTCCTGCAGCGGACGCATCCGAAGTCTGCAAAGGGGTACAAGGTAGATGCATGAGAACATCATCCCGAGAAGGGACTTGATGGACCTCACCCTGGCCACATCCGTGGCTAACAGTCGCCGTACCTTGCCCAGGATGGTATTGGTCCTCTCCTCTGAAGGGGAGGCCAATTGCTCCACTGTATAGAGCTTCGCCCACAAAAACAGTGCTACTTGCAACGGAACCAGGTGGGATTTGGGGTAGTTGATGGAGAACCCCAGCTCTGTGAGCAACCGGACGGTCCTCGCCGTATGATCGACGGCGAGTTCCCTTGACCTTGCCCGGATTAGCCAGTCGTCCAGGTAGGGGTAGACTTGGATCTCCTGCAGGCGCAGCCGCACCGCCACTGGTGCCAGGCACTTGGTGAAAACCCTGGGTGCCGACTTTAATCCGAACGGTAGGGCTCTGAATTGGTAGTGGCGTCCTTGAACCACGAACCTGAGGAACTTCCTGTGCCTTCTTAGAATGGGTATGTGGAAGTAAGCATCCTCCAGGTCCAGCGACGATAGGAAGTCGCCTTCCTCCAGCTGTCCCAGCACGGTCTGGAGGGTGACCATCCTGAATTTCTGTGCCTTGATGTACTTGTTTAAGCGGCGCAAGTCCAGGATGGTGCGCCAACCGCCTGTCTTCTTCCTGACGAGGAAGTACCTTGAGTACACTCCGGAGCCCCGGAGCCTTCTGGGGACGAGCTCGATGGCACCTTTCTTGAGCATCGCCCTTACCTCCAACA
Source organism: Ambystoma mexicanum (assembly GCF_040938575.1). NCBI lineage: Eukaryota > Metazoa > Chordata > Amphibia > Caudata > Ambystomatidae > Ambystoma > Ambystoma mexicanum. Next base: position 845,672,931 of record NC_090938.1, read on the forward strand.
GCAGTTGAGGGACGTGATTTTCCTTCCTGGCCACGGGAGGAATGCAAGGGCACTTCTTTTGGAATTCCAGGGAGTGCCCGTTGGCCAGGGTGTCCAACACTCAACGGTTGGTGGAGATGGACTCCCACACGCCGATCCCACACGCCGACAAACTTCGTCAGCCGGCCTCCCACCGGGGTGCTTCGGTGGGGGCCCTGACAACACGGCCGGGTCATTCTTGCTTAGAGGCGTCCTTGCCTCCTTGGCGATGATGGAGGGAACCCCCTTGTTTGTTGCGACGCTGTAGGCCGCCTGGGAAGAGGAGCGGGCCGCCTGGCGGTAAGTGGAGGAGCCACCTCTGGATCCTTTGGAGGTACCCTGTCTACCTCCAGAGCTCCGAAAGGGCCGTCGCTGCTGAAGCACCCCAAGGGCCCGGGCCGTCTCCAAGTCGGTCTTTTTGGCCTGTAGAGACTCATCCACTGCCTTACCAAAGAGGTTGTTGCCATCGAACGGCATGTCCAACACTCTGGTCTGGACGTCCTGGCGAAAGTGTCGCCTTGAGCCATCCTCGACGTCAGAGGCAAACTGTTGCCCAGTTGGCGAAATCCAGTATCGGCAATGTCCGTTGCCACCGTAATGGCGTGATCCGACGCCACCTCGCCCTCCTGCAGAATCTCTAGGGCCTCTGCCCTTTTGTCATCAGGCAGGAAATCTAGCAGGGGAGCTATCTTGAACCAGAGCTCCCTGTCGTAGCGGGCCACGATCGCTAAAGCATTGGCCGCCTTAATCGTCGTCGCCGCCGACGAAATGCCTCGTCGTCTCATAGAGTCCAACTTCTAACCCTCGCTGTCGGGCGGGGAGGTGGAAGTTGAAGCGGCCGCGCCCGCTGCCTTCTTCTTAGCCGCTGCCGAGATGACCGAGGCCGGCGTGGGCTGGGCCATGAGGCACAAGGGGCGGCATCGGGGACTCAGTACTTCTTCTCATACCTGTCCCTCTTGGCGGGTGTCGTGGCAGGGTTCTTGAGGACAGCAAGCCCCTCGTCCCAGATGTCATCGAGTAAAGGCACCGCGACGACCGTCTTCCTCTTAACCATTCGTCGCTGGTACATAAACCCCTCCTTTTTCTGTTCTTCAGGGCAGAGCTGGAAGAGCTCGGATGCCCTGGTTATCATGGCGTGGAAAGAGCCAACCTCGTCGGCTGGGGACGCCCGCGGGGGAGGCGACGACGGGATGTCCGCTGTGTCATCGCCGCCGTCGTCATCCGTCCCCGTCGCCGTATCCTCTCCCGGCGAGGGGGATGAGGGGTCCGCCGGTCTCGCAGGCAGGAAGGGCAGAGCAGGGTGGGCTCTCCTCCGCTTGTTTGGAGGGCTTCCCGACGGGCCTGGCTCTGGCTCCTCCGTCGGGGTGGGTGGTAATCTCGTCCTTATCTCGGTACATAAGGATTGGATTGCCAACAAAATGGCCACCGAGCTATCCCGGGGCTCGGGCAATGGCTGCGACGGACGGGATGGCCGCTCCCTCGGGCCCTGTTCGTCGTCCTCATCGATCACGTCAGTAGGGACCGTCCCCTGGGATTGAACCTTCTCGAACCTCTCTTTGAGTTTATGAACCTCTCGTTGAGGCCTATGGACCTTTCGTTGAGGCCCCTCTCGGTCTCCACCAGTTCCTCCTCAGAGTCTGATTCCGAGTCTGTAACAGCCACCAGCCCCTCCCCCCTCTTTTTCAGCTGGAGGCTTCACGGGGGTCTTAGCGATGGGCTGGAAAGAGGATTCCCTCCGCGGCGGCAGGGATACTCTGGGCCCAGAAGCCGTTTCCATTGGCGTAGTCTCAGCCGGCTGCGCCGGTGTCGCAGAGACCACTTTGGTTGAGGCCTTAGCCGGGTGGATCAAGGCTCTCCACCTTAGGTGCGTCCTGGGCCTTTGCCTTGGGGGGAGGGTCAATGCCTCACTCCCCCTTCGAGATCGACCGGGTCTGCTCCAGCGGCCTACCCGGGTTCTCGGACTTCCTCTTCCCCGACCCAGAGCGCTGGCTCGTGGTCGAATGTGCCGGGGAAGTAGCGCCCTGCTTGGCAACCGAAGAGCCCGACCTTTCGGTGCTCCCGGAGCCCACGGACTTGCGATGCTTGGCCTTCTGTTGGGCCCCCGTCGCCGGGGTGCCCTCAAAGGACTTAAAAGCCCACTCAGACTTCTTCTTCGCCTTCTCACTTGCTGTGCCCTTCTCCAGCCAGGTGGCGAGGCAGGAACAACGATCTTGTTTGGTCCGTTCCAAAAGGTTCTTGCAGAACGCACAGTCCTTCTCCACGTGCGTCTTGTCCCCATGGAGGCAGTAGAGACATTGCGAATGCTCGTCCTCCTTGAAAACGTTATATAATCCACATCCAGGGCAGTTCCTGAACAGCTTGGATCCGGGCGTTGAGCTCCCTTTGTCCTGGGCCATGTCTTGAGGTAGGCTGCAGATCTTCCGGAATCCTCCAAGAAGTGTAAACTCGACGAAAACTTCACCCTTGAGAGGCGTAGAAGAATTCCGAAATGGGTCCCCGTTATCGGAAGTAGAAACGGTGGAGCTCAAGGCTTGATTAAACCGAAAAAATTAGAAATTCTCCTGAAAAAACGTGAAAACGCAGTAAAAAAACTCAAGAGCTAAACACAAGGACTCCCAACACTTGAGCGTGCAGTAAAAATCTGAGGATGGCTGCCAGAGGCGGGGCTAAGGGAGAGTGCAGTCATTGGCTGGGGACAGTATGACCCAGAAATCAGTGATTGGTTACTACTAAGAAAGACAGATCAGAAACAAAACTGATACTGATTTTTTCCTTTACCGAGGATTCCCAGCTTGACGACGGGGAATATTCATGAGCATGTGAATCCATGCCAGACCCCATGCTGGAGAAATAATCCCTACGTGAGATACCGGTTGCAGCCCTGAGGGCGTTGTTCTGTGCCAGCTGTAGTTTAGCCAGGTTTTTTCTGGATGTACCAACAAAAAGGGCATTACAATAATCAAGCCTAGATCCAATGATGGCCCTTGCAATAGTGAGGCAGTTGTCTCGTGATAGGAATGGCCTCACTGCATCGATTAGTTTTGAATGATAGGCTGCTGAGGACGCGATAGCATTAACTTGTCTTTCCATGGACAAGCTGGGTTCAAGGTATACGCCCAGTGTTTTGATAGTTTAAGACACAGTGATAGGAATGTTGTCTATTGTGAATGAGCACTATTGCTTGTCCAATTTGCCCAGCATTGCTGTTGATCCTATTAGCAGGAGTTCCATCTTTTCACTGTTAAGGCAGAGCCAGTTTTCTGCCATACATGATTGAATGGTAGAGTAGATGAGGTTGAGGGTTTTCATGTCAGATGAGTAGTCACCGGTCAGGGGTATGAGCACCTGGGTGTCATCTGCATAATTGGAATATGAGATGCCCATGGCGTCAAGGATTTGGAATAGGGGCCTTGTGAAGAGTTTGTAGGGAGTTGGGGCTATGCAGGATCCTTGAGGGACACCACAATTGATCTGACTAGGGGCCACGTTGGGAATTTGAGCGGCCGGGAGCTGGCTCTCCTTCCAGACAAAGTGGTTTTTGAAGCAGATATATCTATCTCCATGATTGCTTCCCCCTTGAGATTTTTTTCTACCTCTAATGAGGATGATGGCAGTGGAAATGCTGACCTAGCTGCCCATCTAGCTAAGGGACTAGCCGACCTTTCAATAAAAATAGCAAAGCAAAAACGGCAAAGTTTTTCCCGTGTGGCGGACTGCTTGCGCATTTTGGATATGTCGCTGCTACAGGCGGATGTGACAGTGGAGAAGCTGGAGACAGGTCATGAAGCTAGGGAAACCTTAGTGATGAAACACTTCTCGGCGGACGGTAGCCTGCCTCCCAATCCCGCGCTGCCTATGAATACAACTGAAAAATAAGACGGGATGAATTTAAATAATGGGTTAAGCCTAGCTGGCCCTTCAGAAAGAACTGAAGTATCTAGACCATACTAGTGGAAATGTGGTGGGGATATCCCTGACAAAGAGTGTGACAAGGAGGAGGTGTTTAATTATACTGGCTCCACCTCCTCATCTTCGGCAAGGGCATCCTCGTATGCCAGCGCTAGACGTAGGAGTAGGGGGCGCAGGAAAAGTGTGGCTCACGGAGCTTCAACAACTGGCATCACTGGTAACCTCACTCCTACTATCTACAAAACTTATGAAGCTATCCATACTAGTATGCAAGCCCAAAGTACACTTCTATCAGAGGTGAGCCGAAAGCTGATCATCCTGGAAACTTTTGAAACTAGAGTGGAAATGAGGTTGGGTAGGGAAGCCGAAATATCTACAGTTTGGCAAAATCGTCTATTCGACATGGCGCGGAATGAGACTACTGATAAAAATCTAATGATGTAATCCCTTCTTCTTGATTGTAAGTGGATGAGAGAGCACTACAAAGAACCTCAAGGCCTGAGAATCTACCCTAAAAAAACCCAGTAAAATCAATGGACCAGCTAAACAAGGGGGCGACTAAAGATTGGGCCGTCGAGGTGATGGAAATACTTGACCCCCTTGCCCAGAACAAATAGTCTCTGGAAAAAATGTCCAATCCTCTAAATTAGGGGTACTGGGAAAAAAGGATGAAGGGAAAAGGCAAGGTGGCGCTAGGAAAGAAGTCCAAGAATATGCTGAGAGTCCCCAAAAAAGAAAACTAACGGATCCAGAGCTTTGTTGCGACATCTTCGCTCCCCTCCCTCCAGAGAAAAATCGAGTAACTGAAGGACACTCTCTTAAAGATATCGGAAGGTGATAAGGACAGTATTTCTATCATGGATCTGAGCGATCTGAGTGAGGAAATTGAGATGATTAAGGAGGATGAATTATGGAAAGAAGTAAGCCTCTCCGACTGGGAAACAATTGAAAGCCAATTGGCGATGACTACAAGATCTCCCGGCTGACCGACCAGCTGGGAGTCAGGGCGGGGAGAAAATGCCTGAAATCGTTATGGGGTGGAAAAGGTCTCAGGCAGTGGTAAGGGTAAAGTTGTCCCCTCTGTAATAAAGGATAACAGAAGCAAAAATCCTTTATTGCTGGGAAAACAGCAAGGCCGGAATGGTCTTGGGAAATCGACTCAATTAAGCCCAAAACCCCTGAACCTGCCGAAAGGTAGGAAATTGCAGGGTAAAACATCTAATGCAGGGAGAAACTTCCATACTCTTGAAGAAAAGAGGAATGAGTCATCGAGGAAAAAGTACACACTCTACTAAGTACCCACAGGAGAAGGTTGTAGAAGGAAATAAGACATCTAGAAGTGGAAATGTGAAGAATGACAACAAAAAAACAACCTGAGAGTTCAAAGAACTGGGAGAAGAAGAGGGTTAAACTCTATATTAAAAGAGTAGAATCAGCACTGTGTTGCCCGCCACCAAACAGGCGGAATGTACTCAGATTGCTGAATTGCATTATTCCTATGCATAAAATGGCTTCAAGAGACATTCGAATTGTGGAATTCGTGGTTGAGAAGCAGACAGATTGGGTATTATTGCATCTATACTCAAAATATAAGAAGGACCTCATTCTATCTAGTAAAGACTTTTTTTTTAGGCTGGGATATGGAGTAAGTGATCATGAAGGGAAAATCCTAGAGAGTTGTAGGGAGGCGACTGTCTGTTACACTTCAGGCTTCCCGCGGGCATCCTTGCCGAATAAAACTTCTTTACAGGCTCCTCTATGGTCCAGGTACAAGCTACCATGGCGTCTGTACAAACGTCGACGCATTCCAGGTCATCTGACACGTCTTGTACGTGGAAGACGTACAGCAAGCCACGCCCCTCTTACGACTATAAAACCACCGTCTTCCAAGGGGCTCGTTGCTGCTAATTAGCGTTACCAGCTACACGCGGTTTCGTTCGTTTCCTCTTTGTGTCTTCCTACACGAATCCTTATCTGAACTCCTGGTTTTGACCCTTTGCCTGACTTTTTGATTGCCTCGTCTCCTCCTTCATTCCTGTCGTGCTCGTCTGGTTGTTGGACTCGGAACGCTACTGGATACGCCTCTCTTCTGTGTCTTGCGGTTCTTTCCTGGTTGCCGCTCTGCACTTCAATTTTGCTGTCTACTATCCGGATCATCTCAACAACTATTGAACTATACTCGTGTACTCAGGTACATACCTATTGTCTTCCATGGAAATTGTCTTCTGTTGGATTCTGCAACATTGAGTGACTTTTCTGTGAGATTGCTCTTAAGTGCATATGAACGCCCTCCTGAACTGCACCAACCCGGCACTAGTGCGTCCCTCGTGCCGTTCGGGGTTACTTACCTATACTAACTTCCCTGTTTGTTATTTTCTCCTGTTGTTGTCTTCAGAATCCTGGACTCCTCTTACTCCATTTATCTTTATTCAGGTCAGTTGTTTATCAATTCTATAGCTATAGTGGGAATACTGATTTAGTTTAATTCCAATCATTTGTATCATTTATCTTTATTCAGATCATCCCGGGGAAACTCAACTCCACTCCAATATCTATCTAGGTAGTTGTCCAATCATTTCAACTGTTCAAATCACTTGTATAATATCAACAGTGTTTAATATCTTGGTATTCTTTTGCAGCATTGGTATTGGCAGTGTGTGTTCTCCCCGCTCTTTTACTCAATTGACACCTCTGTCTGTTCTAACTGAAACAGCAGAGAGGTACATTGTGGAAAAGAGCCCCTCTTTGAGGAAGCCTGAGTCTTGTACTCAGGGGAGCTGGGATGGAAGGCTCAATTTGGAATCTTATACCACCAACATCTCCAAGGACATTTTCTCTGCATCTTCGGCCTATTCGGAGTGGTGAGTAACACATACAGGCAAGAGATTACATTACAAAATTTAAAACACTATCAGCATAATAACAATCTTACTAATTACATATATTACATAGGTTACGGTGCAACTAGGATTAACAGAGGATGTATCCTAGGGTGAATTGATATAGTTAGCAGAGGTAACGGGCCGAAAATGGTGTCAGGAGAAACGGACCAGAGTAAGTAGGACAGAGGAGTCGAACATTTCTTATTGCTGGTCAGAGAGCCAAGATTTGGTTTTAGTCTTGAAGGTGTTGAAGGAGTCTTTGGCTCTGATAGTAGCAGGGAGAGTGTTCCATAGTTTAGAGGCTAGGACAGGGAAGCTGGTACCTCCTGCTTTTTGAAGCTTAAACTTAGGGATCGTTAGGCAGTGAGTCTGAGCAGTTCTTAGTGGTCGGGCAGTAGAGTGGCGCGATAGCCGACTGCAGAGATAGTTCGGGGCCTTGTTGGCTAGGCATTTGTGCATGAGGGCAAGAGTTTTTAGAGAGATTCTTTGCTTCACAGGTAACCACTTTAGGCTGGTTCTGGCTTCTGAAATGTGGTGGTTGCAAGGGATGTTCAAGGCCGCTCGAATAGCATTATTCTGGGTAGTTTGGAGTTTGGACAGGTTCTCTTGGCTGGTGCCTAAGTAAAGAGCACTACAGTAATCAATGTTTGCCATGATAAGTGTTCTGGCTAGTGTGACACTGTTGGGGGTGGTGAGAAGCGGTCTGCATGCTGAGATGAGTTTGCACGTGTAGGCGGAGGCAGACCTGACTGCGTTTGTTTGTCTAGCTAAGGATAGGGTGGAGGCCAGGTAGAAACCTAAAGTTTTGGTGTCTTTCGAGACTCGAATGGTATTGCCGTCTATGGTTAATGTCTGATAAGATGGTTCAAGTTTGCTCAGGCGTTGTGAGGTACCCAAGATAAGGAGCTCCGTTTTATCATCGTTTAGACATAACTGGTGCTGGGCCATCCAAGCTTGGATGACCAGGTAGACGTCATTGAGGGCCTTGGTGTCAGCTAGATAATCACCTGAGATGGGAATGAGTATCTGGGTGTCGTCCGCATAGTTGGTGTAGGAGACACCCAGATAATAAAGCACATCAAAGAGTGGTTTCGTAAAGATGTTCTAAAGTGTAGGTGACACGCAATGAATAGGGGAGGGATCCGCGGCTGCGGACGGTGCAAAGACCCTCATGGATCTGTTGCTCAAGAAGGATTTGATCCAGGCCGCAGCGGACGGTGAGAAGTTGGCAGCCGAGGGGAGGTGCCTGCAAAGGATCTGGTGGTTAACCAAATCAAATGCGGCGGAAAGGTCAAGGAGTAATAGCATTGCTATTTTGCCCTTGTCCTTCAATACTTCGATCTGAGTTTTTAGGTCTAATAGAGCCGTTTCTGGGCCGAAATCCGGATTGTCGTAGACCTAACAGATTGTTTGATTCGAGATAGTTTTGGATCTGCAGGTAAGCTGCGCGGTCCAGTATCTTAAGCAGAAATGGTACTGTAGTTATAGGTCGGAAGTTCGTGAGTATACTTGGGTCTAGAGAAGGTTTTTTTAGGAGCGGGATCACCCACGCGTCCTTAAGGTTGTCCGGGACAGTACCTGTTTTAAAGGAGGAGTTGATGAAGGCAGTAATAAATGGAGCTAAATCATGGGCAGAATCCTTAATGATGGGAGCTGGGCACGGGTCACCTTGGCAGTTAGACGGTTTAATCCTCAGGATGATGTTTTCTACCTCAGTGACAGTGAGCGGTGAGAAGGTGAAAGGTTTAGTGTTAGCAATGTTTGAATGGGCGGGCCTAGTAGGGGAGAGTGAGCGGTTGTCACGCTTCAGGCTGTCCTGCTTTTCTTTAATTTTGGATTGGAGCATAGATATTTTGTTTAGCAAGGCTGCTTGAATGTTAGCACACCATTTGCTGTCTTTCGTGCATGTGTCTGGAGGGGAAACTGGAGTTTCGAGCTCTTTTAGGATTCTAAAGAGTTCCTTAGAGTTTGAATCAGCTTGCAGGATACGATTGTTAAGCGATTCTTTTTTAGCAGTGATGATGGCATCTTTATAAGTAAGGGAGGCGAGGAGGAAGCCATCTTTATGCTCATCAGACGGGTGGCTTTTCCAGCGATTTTCCGGACAGCGCTTAGCTTTGCGGAGGATTCTTAGCTGTGGAGTGAACCAAGAGTTGAGATGTGCTCGTGGTTTGGCCTTCCTAAGTTTGATTGGTGCTATAGAGTCTATAGCCGTGAGCATAGTTTGGTCATAGGTGTCTGCTAGGGAGGTGGGATCAGAACATGAGTTAGTAGCCGCATTAAGGGAAGGGAGTAACAGTGGGAGGAGTTGTTCCTTCGTTATATTTTTTTTATTGCGAGTGGGGAGTGCAGGGGCCATTGCTGTCGGGGCTCGCGGGGTAGCTTCAATATTAAACATTATGATGTGATGGTCGGACCATAAGCATGGGGAGTTGTTGAGGACCTGGATGTTGCAGTTGGAGCCGGCTAACCAATCGATGGTCCTGCCTTTGATATGGGTTGGTTCTTGGATGTACAAGGTGAGGCCAAGGTCAGTAAGAGCATACTCCAGATCAGTTGCTACGGGATCTTTTGGGTCCCCACGACCTAAATTAAGGTTGCCTAAGATGATTGTTTGGGAGTTGTTTTTCGTTTTGTCAAGAAGGAGAGTAGAAATTTCACTGACAAAGGTGGGTGCCGGACCAGGGGGCCTGTAGATAAGATGAAGGGTGGCCGTTTGGTTGGGTGTTAGTAATAATTTGATAGATAGCAGTTCAGCTGATTCGAGTTTGGAATCGGATACCACTCTTAGGTCAGGATGAAGGCCACGCCGCCGCCTCTAGTTCTTCTGGAGTGGAGGTCGAGTGTCCTTTCCTGGAGTTTTTCGGGAGTTGCTGCGGGGGTGTGGAAATTTGGAAGAGTTTGAGTTCTGACTTCGTGTGCGGGGTTACACGAGGAGCACGGCAAGTTCCTGTTCAGGACTGTAGTAAGTGTTTGCGTTTCAGAAATGTATTATTTTTCTATTTAATTGAGTATGTTTTCAAATGAACTGTGTTTTATGAGTAACAGTTTTTCTTGCAGGTGGACTCAAATCTGTGGGTTTTGGGACTCGTGAGTGGCAGGTTCCAGCATAATAGCGTTGTATTGTTGAGTTCAGATTATTGCGGTGTGTAACATGGTTTTATTATACAGGTTACAGGAAGAACTGAATTCGCTTTCTTTTTTTTTAACGTGGACTTGTGGGTGGGCTTTGGACCAGGGGGTTGTTGGTCCACTAAAAAGGCTCGTGGGTGGGTTGGAATTGTTGGTGATAGTTCAATTCCTTAGAGTTGCATTGTGTTTTTATCAGCATTGCATACAATCGATATCCAACATGGGAACTGGAATTTTCATCGCTTACTGATGACGTTTAGTGTCATCATTGTAATTATTCGTGTTTTTTGTTCCCTGTTTTCTGTGTGGAGACTGTGGCGAGTAAGTCAAGGTTTGGGCAATGATTTTAGGGGCAAAGTTGGTCCTGTGCTGTGTTGTGCAAAAGGGTGTGTTCCGTCAATTTTATATGGGGTGTCCTTATGGCAGCCTAGTTTGGTTTAGGGGTCCCTTAGGTGAGTGATGGTGTGCTGCTATGACGGCCTGGCAAGGACTAGGGGTCCTGGGTTGTAGTTATGGTGCGCTGCGGTGTGCAGTTGGCTTGGACTAGGAGTCCTGGGTTGTAGTGGTGGTGTGGTCCAATTGGCTGGACTAGGGGTCCTAGGTGTGTGTTTGGTGTAATGTTGTGGGCAGTTGGCAGGGACCTGGGGTCTCGTGGTGTGGTTCAAGGCGTATGTTTGGCGTTGTTGTGGCAGTTCATGGTTTCTGAAGGTGTTTGTGTAGTAGGTGTGCTGTATGAGTGCTGTTGTGGACTGATGTTTAGTGGGGATGTGAGTGTTGTTGTTCTGTTGAGCTGGGATATTTTTTTTTTTTAAAGATATTGTTTTAGTTGAATTAACAACTTTTTCAATAGTCAATACATTTCAATTAGTGCTCTTTCTTATCAGTTTCTATGATTGATTCAGTTCATAAACACATGCACAACTTACAAGGAAGCCAAATATCTCGACAAAATCAGGGAGGTGGACCAAGAAGCCAGACAACAATTTTTAGAGCAACATTACTTCAACATTATTATATCCATGCTCATTGTTATTACTATCATTACTAACATTTGTAGACATTACATGGAGTCAGTCCTGAATTCATTGTTTGGCAAAGGAAGGGTGGAAGGGGAGATGCTTGTACAAATTGGTGTTGTAAAGGAAAAATGTTCAACTCCCTTAGAAATTGCACTATGTCAATGGTAAGTGAATATTTTGGAGCATTAAACATTGCTGACCATAATTCATCATTAGATAACAAGGTAGAATGACGAAAGTGTTTATAAAGGTATTGCGTCCTCTTGCCGATCAAATATTGACAGTCCAACATCAGATGTTTCGTAGTCTGAATGGAGTCTAGTAATTCACAGTAATTGCATATCTTTGCTGAGTCTGGTAAGTTATTGTAAACGGCAGGTTTTCTTTTGGTAAGAAGTAAATCAAATCGAAATCGTAAAAATGAATCAGCATAGATACGATCCGGAAATTTGGTCAAGTAATGTGGAAGAGTATTGAGTAGCTTTGGTTCAAATGCACCCATCTTGACCACCTGATATGTGTTGATTTTATCAAGCGTTGCTATCCAGTAGGGATGTAACGGTATTACAGTATACCGTTAAAGATACCCTGAACAATAATAACCGTCACATTGTTTATACCGGTATACCGTTCATACCGTTAAGTGTGCTTTTCAATCTGATTTGGAAAGGCTGCAGTAAGCAAGTGCTGCGCAGTCTTGGTCTTGCACTGTTGGATGTGCCGTCTGCCAAGTAGTTTCAGTTGGAGCAGTTTTTAATGCCATTCCATAAACCACACGTGCCTGACACAAAATCAACATGTTAGCAATAGGAAGAATAAATACAGTGCCAAGAAGGAAAGGGGTTTACTTTTTTTAATTTACATTTTTTTTAAAGCGCTCACACAGCCCCAGGGCAACGAGGCGCTGTTAAAGAAATTGGTTTTGTTTATTTTGTTGCATAATTGTTTTTGTCTTAGTTGCGTATTTATAACATGCTTAAACACCCAGAGGTTTCTAATCGCGGACCCAGGGATCAAACCTGTATTGCTTCGTGTCGTCTTGCTTCCAAGGCACGCACGTTGCCGCTGAGCTATCCTCCCAGGACTTTGGGTTGGCGGCTTTGGCATTTATATATTTATAATGGATAATGTTTTCTAAACATATGACAATGGCGGATTTCCCTGGTTCTATCATTGAATTTACATATAATAAATCACACTGCGAAATTTAATCATCTCTGTGGGTATTCCCTGCTGCCATACCAAAGGGTAACATGTCTGTGATTACTGAACACCTTTTGGCCCAGAAGTAAACTAAAGGCTGTAACGTAAAGAGAGAGTGCGTGTGTGTGTATGCGCGCAAGCGTATACTACCATCAGACTCCATTGATCTGTGGCATGCAGGTTATCAATTTGGCAACATGTTCATCTTCACCAGTAGCCAGTGGGAGAGCTAAAAGCCTAAATGACCACTTAAGAAAAGCTATTCAGTTTGCTTTGCCAGTCGCAGCAGGGCCCCACCTCCCCCTCCTCTCCACACGTGCGTTTGTGTTTGGTGCAAGCAAGGGGTGGCATTTCAGTGGAAAGTAAGTTGAAAAGCCCAATTCTGGCCCTGGGTGCATGGTTTTGTTTGTGATGATAAATCTGACAATTTATGACCTTTTAGAAAATATTTGTTAAGATTACTTAACTCCACCTGCTATACCGCGATAACCATGATATACCGTCATTTGGCAAGAAGGTTATTGTACCGTCATAAAACTAATACCGTGACACCCCTACTATCCAATCTTGTCTCCACAATTTAGTTTTGGCTTTGTCCGGATATTCTAAGAGTAAAGCTTCCGAGATATCAGCCTCCTCTAATACTGCACAACATGGTATTTTCCATTCAAGCATAGGTCTGGATGATGAGGATTGAAATGCTTCTTTTAGGACAGGGAATAGATTACTTGAGGTATTTTGAGATATTAGGCATTTCCTATAAATTGCCAACATTAGCCAAGATACCGATGTATGAAGGGACACAAGGCCTAGTTCATAGCGAATTAATGCACTTGGTTTGCTTGCAGGCACAGGGAGTATGAATTTCCAATAGATGCCCTCTAAGATGTCCCACCGTACAGATTGTGGAGAGGCTTTGGATTGGCTCCCGTAAGTGATGATGGGCACAACTTTTTGCATATAATATATTCTCGCTGGCGTGAGAAAATGTACCATATTCCACTTGTATTGCTTTCCCCTGAATAGCTAAAAGTCTCATTCTCAAAGTCAGTTCTCCTTTATATGGTTGATCAGATGGGAGAGAATTTATGTTAACTCCAAGGTATTTGATTTCATTTATCTGGAGTAACGAGGTGCCACCCAATTTCCAGTTACATTTTTTAAAAATTGTAGTGCGAATATGTTGAAAGGTAAGTATGATCGATTTATTTGTATTGATTATTAAATCATTTTTTGAGGCAAACTCTGATAGAGCGCTCAGTTTCCTTTGTAATCCGATTGGAGTTCTGTCTAAGACAATGAGATCGTCAGCATATAGTAGATAAGACATCTCATGTTTTCCCAATTTTGGTGGAAACGAGCGTGCTGAGTTAAGTTAAAAGTCATTGATGTAAAAGTTTAAAAGTATTGAGGCAAAAGGGCAGCCTTGTTTCAGACCCGTGTTGGTCTCTATTAAATTCGATAATGGCCCATCAGTTGTCAACTTCACTCTGATTGAGGTGTTTGAATAAAACTGATAGATTAAAAAGATGATATCCAATGGACACTTAGCTTTAAAATGTTTAGACCATAAAATTTGTCTTGAAACCGAGTCAAAGGCTTGCTTAAAATCGACAAGCGCTGCAAAGGTTGGATAGTTAGCTTGAATTGCTTGTTGTTTTAAAATTGCTCAAATTAAAAGATTCAAAGTTGTTCCAACCCCTGGAACAATTCCTGAATGATTTTTGTCCATTAACTGATTTTGGGTAAGCCATTTTGTAAAATCATGTAAAATCAGTCTCGCGAAAATTTTACCAGGCATCAAGCAAGACTATAGGTCTGTAGTTGTCAGGATTAGAACAATCTCCTTTTTTAAATTTGGGTATCACTATAGCTTGCTGCCAAGATGGTGAGATTTTGGCAGTGTTTAGTACTCGTAGAAAAATGGTTTCTAGTACCACTGCCCAAGATTCAGGATTGGATTTTAGAATTGCATTGGTTAGTTTGTCAGGTCCTGGAGCTCTTGACGAGCTTCGTTTTTTGATTATCAGCTCGATGTCGAGTTTATCAGAGTTGTTTTAAGTCAGGCAAAAATGACAAAAATTAATTTGATGATGGGTAAGGTTTTAGCAAGAGTGATTGAAAGTGAGAGGTCCAAGATGCCTCTGATATCCTGTTCAGAATGACCAATTGGTGTGCATTAGAAGGCAATTTATTGATTCGTTTCCAAATTTCGCCAGAGGATTTCGACATAATAGCTTTTAACATCAACTCAGCACGTCCTTGTTTGTAAGTTGATAGTATGTGTTTGATCTTGTTTCCTTAACTTGTCTTAAACTGGGTCTTTAAACTTTTGGAGAACCTAACAGATGGAGATCTGAGTGCAGATTTAAGATCTTGCTTGAGATTGTAGATAGCATGGATTTTGGTGTACTTGTGTACGATTTTCGAGGAATTTAAAGGAGAAGATTCCTGTATTGATATCATGATGCAGTCATTGTAGAATGTTTGCGAGGAACAGGATGTTTGGGATTTTTTCCACTTTCAGTCTCTGATGTAATTTGTTGATTTGACTAGGAAACCATCTAATACGATTGCCAGCATTATTAATTTCACGTTTGTAGGAGAACTCAGATGGCTTGACAAATGAGTGAGGAAGCCAACTAACTTGCAATCTATTATGGTCACTCAGTGTGGTGGGTAGAACCTCAAAGGAGGCCATTAGCTTGTTTGAATCAGAATTAATATACACATAATCTAAAATGGATTGGCTCGAGTTCCGGAGTGGATCCGTTGAGCATGGTGAATTTTCTCGAGCTCATCAAACGTATCCATTTTGATGCTCTCGAATCCGGACAATTTTTAGAAGAAAAGAGGGTATTCATATTGAAATCACCTGCTAATATTGTAGTTTTGACTTCAGGTTGAAGTAAAATTTTGTTTAGAACATTCTCAATTTTATCTAAGAATTGTAATTCCGAGGATGAAGCAGGGTTCCAATAAATATTTATAATAATACTGGTCGGAAAAAGGGGGTGGTTAGAATTGGTTGTGGACAATTTAGTCACTTGAATGCCTGGGTCTGGAGATAACCAACCTGAAGTGCCAGTTGTGAGTCATTGCGTTGAGCTGTTTCCATACTTACCTGTCAGAGAGAAAACACCGTCGTGGGCGGGGTATAAAAGAGAGCACTGCAGGGTTGCGGACGCACTTCAACGCTGATTGGACGGCGGCTGGCAGGCTGATTGAGCTGATTGGCCAGCTCATATTTAGGTGCTGAAGCCTTTATAAAGGGCTCCCGGGAGCCAGAACTAGATCACAGCGCACCCTCCACCCCGAGCGGGCATCGCTGCTGGAACACGGACCCCCGGCAGGGATCCGGCTCATCCTCCCCAGGGCATGCACTGAACTGCAACTAGAGCGCCGCGACGCCCCCAGGTGAGTGCAGGCGCCCAACTCGCCCTGCAGCTTCAGATTCATTTCCTTTACATTCCATATTCCTAATTCCCCCAGCGACCCTCCTCTAGCTGCTTGCACACTGTCCGTAGTCGCCCGGCAGTGCGCCTCGCGTTCCTGCACTGGGCATCCAGGCGCTAGCCCAGCCGGGCTGCCGCTGTCCCGTTACATGAAGCGCGCCGCTCAGTCCCTCGCCCTGACTGCCACTGCCAGGGTGCTGGCCCAGTGCTCCAGTGAGTGCTGCCGCGTGCTGCCCTACTGCCAGGCTGCTGGAGTGGGTTCTGCTGCGTGCTGACCCGCTGCCAGGGTGCTGGGGTGGGTGCTGCGGCGTGCTGCCCCACTGCCAGGGTGCTGGGGTGCGTGCTGCTGCCCCATTGCCAGGATGCTGCCCCATTGCCAGGGAGCTGCGGTGTGTGCTGCTGCCCCAATGCCAGGATGCTGCCCCATTGCCAGGGTGCTGGAGTGGGTGCTGCTGCGTGCTGGCCCGCTACCAGGGTGCTGGGGTGGGTGCTGCAGCGTGCTGCCCCATTGCCAGGGTGCTGCCCCATTGCCAGGGCGCCGCGGCATCTGTTCAAGTGCAGGCACTTGCTCTGCAAACTTTCCAAGCGGGCGCGTTACATGTTCTCAAGCTCGTGCGATCACTTCGGCATTGTGGTGCCGCTCCCCCAGGGACGTGCTCCTGTGCTCGGCCACACCTGCACCGATTGCTGCACCCCCATGCTCTACTCCTGCCCCTACACAAACTGCGATGCCCGTTCACCCGCTGTGTTGCCCACTGCGACATCGATCTCTGATACTGATCCATATTGGCCCCTTTCCGATTACACACCAGGGTTCAAAAGGACCTAAAAACACAATTTGAAGAGTTGGACCTCCCTGCAGCGGCCAGAGGGTCCAGATACGGTCACATGGAGCCATCTATATAATGTTCAATAGCTCCTTCTTAGCTCTCCTGCAGCTGCAGACTGGAGGGCAGAGCAATGCCTTCTTTTTTCACCCTAAATACCCCCCCCCGCCAACTTCCTAGATTTCTTTGCGGGAGGGGTGGGGGCGTGATCTTGCTTATTATTTTCCTAATTGCATGCAGAATGGACCTGGGACATGCCTCGTGGCGAGATGTGCAGACATTGCCAGGGCGCTTTCTACTCAATGTAGTGCCAGTACTAGATAATAGTAAATGTTCAGAACCCCCCAAACACCCCCGCCCCCCAGTTTTGCACGGCGCATCGCGGCACATTCAACTTCTCGGGTGCAGTATAGACGTAAACGCGCAGGTATTCTATTCAGTGTAAACGGAGACGCAAGCGTGCAACCTATTTCTAAGAGGCCCCCATTTCTGACAAGAAGAAAAATGAGGGGTGGAGTTCTGCCCAGGGTCACACAAACACACTGAGGGCGGAGTGCTGCCCAGGGTCACACAAACACACTGAGGGCGGAGTGCTGCCCAGGGTCAATCAAACGCACTGAGGGTGGAGTGCTGCCCAGGGTCACACAAACACACAGAGGCTGGAGTGCTGCCCAGGGTCACACAAACGCACTGAGGGTGGAGTGCTGCCCAGGGTCACACAAACACACTGAGGGTGGAGTGCTGCCCAGGGGCACACAAACACACTGAGGGTGGAGTGCTGCCCAGGGTCACACAAACACACTGAGGGTGGAGTGCTGCCCAGGGTCACACAAACACACTGAGGGCGGAGTGCTGCCCAGGGTCACACAAACACACTGAGGGCGGAGTGCTGCCCAGGGTCACACAAACACACTGAGGGCGGAGTGCTGCCCAGGGTCACACAAACACACTGAGGGCGGAGTGCTGCCCAGGGTCACACAAACACACTGAGGGCGGAGTGCTGCCCAGGGTCACACAAACACACTGAGGGCGGAGTGCTGCCCAGGGTCACACAAACACACAGAGGCTAGAGTGCTGCCCGGGGTCACACAAACGCACTGAGGCTGGAGTGCTGCCCGGGGTCACACAAACGCACTGAGGGTGGAGTGCTGCCCAGGGTCACACAAACACACTGAGGGCGGAGTTCTGCCCAGGGTCACACAAACACACTGAGGGTGGAGTGCTGCCCAGGGTCACACAAACACACTGATGATGTTCAGGGGTATCCTCTTTCCAGAACAAACTGAATGTGTCCCAATGCACCATGCAAAACTAGAGCTGGTCTTTTGGATGTTCTAAGTGGTACCACAATGAGCAGATTTCATTAAAGTGCATTAACTGTACTCGGGTCAAATGTCACACAAATCAATTTAATAAAGGAAACCAACAATAGACATAGGAGGAAAGCAGTTGGTTAGAACAATTGGCAGAATACTGGCCCCTACCACTAGACACAGTTCTGTGTGGAGATCACCCACCCACCTGTAAAGTAAAGATATATCACAAGCCCAGTCCATATATTGTTCAATTAGTCTTATTCCCTTCTACAATGTTTCTACCACTGCAATGTACCTGGAATTGCAGAGTTCGGCGACGGATCCTTCTTGAGCAGCTCCCTTTAAAGCAGGAGCCACGGATCGTCGAGATCCCTCAAAGAAAGTGAACTCGGCATTGAGGCAGCAGCGTCAGTCCTGGCAGTGCTTTTTGATGATAGGTCGAAGACGTCCTGCAAGGAAGATGCGTGCAGGGCACCTCAATGTCGATAGTTCAGGACCGTAAAGAGTTTGAAGAACTGTGGCCCAGCAAGGGCATCGAGTCGTCCGGCATCTCTACGGTCTTTGGGTGGCGAGAAACCCACTGGTGCATGCTCCTCGGTGCGTCGACGGCCTGGCCTTCTCCGGTGGGATAAAGCGGTCGGCTATGAGAACGAGCATGTCCGGGAATCAAAATGTCTTAATCAAGGAATCGTTGCAGCTCCGGTCGTCAATGGCACGGCATCAGGCGGTCCCTGCTTCTGGGCAACACGGCTTCAACGGGCCTCCAGCATTTATATAGCAAACCTGCAAACCCTGGTTGACGAAGGTGGACGGAATGTCTGGTGCTTATCTTCGTTCTCCTCGGCGGTCCCCATCTCCGGTCGGCAGCCTGTCGAGGGTCTGATATCCAGGGAGCTTCGGCGAAGGTTAGCAATGCTCGATGGTCCCTCGGAGCACGGGAAGAGTGCGCTTAACCAGATCCTCTCTTGGATCAGTCTCGATGTCACGGCAGCTTTCAGATTGCAGTGAAGGTAACAGCAGTCAACCTTCTTCGGGTTCGGCTTCGAAATTCAGCTTCAGTTTCTACTTCAGCTCCTGAGCTAATTCTAGCAGTGAGAGGCCCCCAGATATACCAGTTGATCTCCCATTCATTCTGCTGGGTCACACTCAGGCAACCAATCACTCAGAAGGGCATTCAGCAGTCAGTCAGCCAATCAGGCGTACAGTGCATTCAGGCCACCCTCCTCCCTCTCAGACACTCACAACAAGAAATGTGGATTGGGACAAGTTCTCAGCCATTCAACACTACACACTGCATTCATACCAGTTTCGGGCAGGGCTGTCTCAGTCATTGTGTTTCATACTGCAAACCAGACATCCACAACAAGTGCATATTGATCACACACTCCATTCACTCAGGTCGCACAACATACAGTCACTGGGAAGGCTCCAGCCAGTCTGGCCTGGACTTCACTACAATACCATATATGTAACTTCCACCCAACAGCCAGTAGGGGGGGAAGGGACAGAGACGGGGCTTCCCAGGTCTTTGGGAAAACAGGGTAACCGGTAACAGGCAATAGAAAGCAAGTAGTTTGGGAGTGGCGCGCATGCCCAGTGCGGGGAGGGGGCACATTTTGGTGTTTCGCCCTGGGCACCAAATGGACTAGAAACTGCCCTACCCCTGACATACCCCCATCATTTCAATTGCCTACAAATGTATGCATAAGAGTGCGGGTGCTAACGACAAAGGCTTTACATTATTAATTGCTGAGCCTTTGTTAAAAGTTCAGCCCCAGCACTGTTTACTGTGTGTGTGTCGGGCCCTCTGCTACCACGGCTCTGCACTTCAGCCAGCTCAACTCAACATCGCCCAAAAATGTTAGGGGGGCTAAAGCCACGTCTCCTCAATGGCCGTTGTGCCACCGTCTCACGTTTTAGTTGTACGTATGCATGTGTGTTGTGTGCACACAGGGCATGTCAATGGAGGTGCGAGTGAGTGTGTGCAGGGATAGCCGTGTTGACTGTGTCTGTGAAAGAATGATAAACAATACATTATTTGTTTGTATGTTGTCAGTGGAATGAACTTTGTCAATGTTATGTTCTGTAACTGGGCGAAGATGTCTGGGGGCTGTTAGGGAGAATTCTCAGAAATGTGCGAATTCCTCTCTACCTTAGAGACCCCCAGCTCTTTTGCTTGTCTCTAGGACTTTCTCATTTTTACTTGGAGTTAGTGAGACCCTTTTTTCCCACTCTCTCATGTATTTCTTTTTTAAACTGTTTTTATTAATTTAAAAAAATGTAACATTGTATACAACATTTCACCCCCCCCTTGTCCCTTACCCCCTCCTCTCCGGAAAAGTTTAGTCCATTCTCTGTCTTTCAGGAATTTGCTGATTCACTTAGCTACTTCAGTTGAAGAGGTCCAGTGTCCTTATTTTATGTGGGCACCATTGTTCATTGTAGTCCGACTGGAGGTACCCCAGAGCTATACCCCAGTCTGTTCTGAACTTTTGATGTTCCCCCTGGATAGAGTAAGTTATTCACTCCATGGCTAGGTATGACCATACTCTTCTCGTCCAATCCACTGTGAGTGGGAGGCTATTTCCATCCATGCCCCTATCAGTAGAACCATAAAGTTTCTTTTCTGTGTCACGTTCCACTGTTTGTCCCTGTTGTCCCAGAGGCCCCCCAGCCACACTTGTTCCCCTCAGCCCTTCGCCTCTGGGAACATTCCCTGCTCTCCCCAGAAAGTACTTGGGCTCGGGCAGTCCCACCAGACATGTCGCCAGTCTCCTCGACCTCCACATACCCTCCAGCATCTATCTGGGGTAGTGCCATACATTGCGTGTAGTCGTTCTGGCGTGTAGGGCCATTGCATTATCATTTTCATCCACTTTTCCCTTGTTTGAATGGCTTTAGTGAGCTTCGGTATTCTGCCCCATATAAATTCCCACCTGTCCATGGGGAGTGAGGTTTTAAGTGTTTTCTCCCATCTTTTTATGTATTGCCACTTTACAGTTTCTTCTTGTGCGTTTAGGTATCTATATGTATTGGAGACAAACTTGCGATTACCTGTGAGTCATTCTGTATGTTTCAAACGGGGTTAGAGCTCTAGTCGCCGCGCTTTGTATGCGCTGCGTACTCAACCAATGGTGTATTTGTTCATATTTGTATCTGTCTCTGGGGGACAGACTAAACGATGTCTCGCATTTCGCAACTGATTTGATCTGCTGGTCTTGAAACATATCTCCTACCATTTTACACCCCGCCTCTTCCTGTTTCCGAAATGCCCCCTTTTCCATTCCTGGGGGGAATTCCGGGTTTTTAAATAGTGGCATAAAAGGGGCTGGTTCCTTTGTTAGGGTCCCTTTCTGTGTGGCTTTGTACCATAGACTCATGGTCGATTTCATTATTTCACTTATATGGACATTGGGGTGTTTGTGTTGTTTGCTGATCCATAGGAAGTGTCTGGGGGATGTTGTCGCCACCGCCCTATCCTGTGCTTCTCAAATTTTTGTCAGTAGGGGTTCTAGGTATAATTAATGCATTTAGTAGTGGGGATAGTGGGCATCCTTGCTTGGTGCCTCTCTCTATTTGTAATATATCGGATAGCCCCCCCGCCATTCACTGCAAGCCTTATCGTCGGGGATTTGTAGTTAGCGCGGACCATATCTATGAAAGCTTTGCCCATGCCCATTTACTTCAGTATTAAGAAGAGGAACGACCACTCCACCCGGTCAAACGCTTTCTCTGCGTCTATGGCGACCATGGCTGCGGGGAATTGAGTGACCCAATTTTTTCCACTAAATGTAAGACCCTTCTAACGTTATCATGTGTTTGTCTGTTTGGGACAAACCCTGATTGATCTAAATGGATGAGCTTCAGGAGGAGTTGTGCCAGCTTTGTGGCTAGTATCTTGGAGTATAATTTTGCGGCCAGGTTGATTAGTGCTATCGGGCGGTACACGCTTGGGAGTTGTTCATCCTTCCCCTTTTTGTGGAATACCAATACTTTTGCTTCATTCATGGTTTGGGTGACGTTCCCCCTCTCTTTAAATGAGTTGAAGAGGTCTGTGAGGACGGGGGCAAGAATATCTTTATATGTCTTATAGAACAGAGCAGTGTGCCCATCTGGGCCTGGGGCTTTATTTTTGGGGAGGTCCTGAATTGCTTTGTTTACCTCTTCTAATGAGATGTCCCTGTCCAGGTGACATTTTTCTTCCTCTGAAATTAATGGGAGGGTAACCTCTTCTAGATGTGCCTTCTGCCGTTCCATCCCCGGACGGTCCGAGGAGCACAGCTCCTGGTAGAAGCGTTTGAATATATAACGTTTTTATCTGTCCCATGTCGTCTTTGAGGGCCTCTATTGTCTGGGACTGCTCCTTCCCTTTCAGTTGTCTAGCTAAGAGTTTGTCGGCCTTGTTAGCTTTCACATAGTACCAATGCTTGGTGTAAAGGAGGTCCCTCTCCGCCTTTTTAGTGTTTCCAGCGGCCCTTGGACGTGTCTTAGGGTTTTTTGGAGTTTCCTAGTTGGTGTTTGTATGACCTTGGCTTGGATCGCCCTAATGTTTGCCTCCAATTCTGCTTCCCATTGACGGATCTGTTTCTCCCTCTGTGATTTATGAGCTATGAGATGTCCCCTTGTGACCGCCTTCAGGGCCTCCCAGAGAGTTCCTGGTGTCTATGTAGTCTGTAATGTGCTCTCTGAGAGTCTGTCCCATGACCTGATCTCTTGACAATGTCTTCTGGAAGGTGCCAGCCCTATAGTCTTGCGTGTTTTTGACCAATGGAGGGAGGCCCAGACTGGGGCGTGATCAGAGAGAGTTGTTGTGCCCATCTCAGCCTGCTGTATTTTCCCTAGGAGCCCCACAGTGGCCCAAAGATAATCTATTCTTGAGCCCGTGTTGTGTACGTGCGAGAAATAAGTAAATCCTGTCTGGTTGCCCTGGCTCTATCCACTTGCACCTCAGATAGAGGCGGAGGGTTCAGGAAAGGGGTGGGGCCCTTGATTAGTCCTCCGGCTCTATCCACTTGCACCTCTCAGATAGAGGCGGAGGGTTCAGGAAAGGGGTGGGAACCTTGATTAGTCCTCCGGCTCTATCCACGTGCACCTCAGATAGAGGCGGAGGGTTCAGGAAAGGGGTGGGAACCTTGATTAGTCCTCCGGCTCTATCCACGTGCACCTCAGATAGAGGTGGAGGGTTCAGGAAAGGGGTGGGGCCCTTGATTAGTCCTCTGGCTCTCGGAGAGGATGCTAGAGAGCTGACCAAAATGGCCACTCATCTGAGCTCCCGTGTGGCTCTTGATAAATCCTGGCTAATCGAGACTGATCCGGTGGGTATTAGACCCAAAAACTTGCATCAAATCTGACAAGAGAAGCATAAGACCGTTCACCCCAAAATCACAAAGTTTGGAGAACCAGGAGCAGAGAAACGGCCCATTGGGCAGCCAGACCAGAAACGAAAAGGACGCACTGGCCTGCAAACACTCCGCCGCCGCCCAAAACCTCTCAGTGAAAACAAGCCCAGGGATCGAGCAAAGAACTGGAGGCACGTCCGGAGGACTATTCAGAGACACCAGTCAAGACGCATAACACCAGCCCCCCACAAGAAGTCCTCCAACTACACGTCAGTGCTGGGAGGGCGCAAGAACGAGTCCCAGCCCCGCCGCCATAGCACGCACAACAGGGACGCCAGCCGGCACGCCAGACCAGGTTCTGAGGCACCCAGTGTGAAAAATCCTGATAAAGGAAAACAAGCGGGGGGGCCCCGGCGGGACATCGGAACCACGGCTGCCGAAAGACACCCACCTGGGCTGCTAGCAAAGCCGTAGACGCCTGCGGAGGGGCCCCGGCAAGCACTCGGCCAGTGAGCGGGCACAAGGTAAGCTGCTCGCTGGGGCAGAGATGAGCAGCATCTCACCCTACATAACCCAAAACACAGCCCGTTGGGGGAGAGGGCTGAAGAGGCGCTCCACCAGCGCTCCGGAGACCAGGCCAACAGCGGACAAAACGTGACAACGAGAACTCTCCACCCAACAGTATATATCGCCGATGACGGGAGACACCTGCTGCGGGCCACGGCGCTCCTCGCCGACAGCTACTACCAGAGGCTGGAACATCTTCCCCGACATCCATAGCAGACTGAGAGCTGGTCCCAACGGCGAGGCACCGAAAAGGACCATCACAGACCTAAGGTACGGAGGCCCGGGGGGTGCATACCCATTGCTGTGACATATCAAGCTGGGATTAGACTGTGCTGAGAACCCCAGCGACACCCAGAGAGCGAATCCTGGTCCTGACACTCAGCCACACCCCGGTAATAAATACACTGATACTTCTCAGCGGGAGCACAGGGAGTGAGACCATAATTGCCAATAGCAAGCCCCATCAACGCCCGAAACCAAGCGCTATATCAGCAAGACCAACACGTTGCATAAAGCAAACACCCCTGGGGTTGTGCATAAGGCAGTTCAATCCATCTAAGACCCAGCGATCATAAGACCCCCCACCCCCCGGCCACACGAACTCGAGCGCAGTGGACAACGCCCTAATACTCCTAAGCATATCCCATCAGTGCGAGAGGCAGAATCACAATCCCAGGACCAGTGCAGAACAGGCGCGCCCCACTTGCCTCTCACCACCACACACATAAGGAGACAAAGCGAACACAACGGATCAACATTGCCTTGCGTCAGCAGCTCAGCCTCTACAGCCAACATCTTCAGATTTCCCCCCTAATTTGCCCGACCACAATATGGGAAAAACAGATAAACTACAACGCAAGCTGAACTTTGAAGCTGGTACTACATCCAAAGCAGGCCGGGGTCTCCATCACAAGAGACACCGCACGAAGATGACCCCCCCCCAACCCCAAGTCCCTAGACATCAGAGAAATTCTCCTTGAACTAAAAGCAGGGATTGGAGGCCTTGACAGCGAAATTGATGGCCTCTCCTCCAAGGTGGATCAACTACATCGGCTGGACAAGCATGCTGACCGTCTAGACAATGTAGAACAACGAGTATCCGACTTGGACGACAACACAACGTCCCGGGCAACAAGAGTAACAACCTTGGAAACACAAATGAAAGCAGTACACGCAAAGAACAAAGACCTCGAAGGGCGCTCTAGGAGAAACAACGTGAGAAATGTAGGGGTCAGGGAACAACAGCAACAAACAAAAATGGAAGACTATATCAAAACAATGTGTACAGAACTCTTTGGGTTCAGAAGACTGTTCGTCATTGAAAGGGCACACAGGATCCCATCCACGAGACCGATCCCAGGAGCCCCACCCCGCCCAATCATCGCAAAACTACTTAACTATAAAGATCGCGACGCGATTCTGAGACTTGCAAGAGAGAAAGGCGACCTGCACTACGACGGT
Organism: Ambystoma mexicanum; assembly: GCF_040938575.1. Classification (NCBI taxonomy): domain Eukaryota; kingdom Metazoa; phylum Chordata; class Amphibia; order Caudata; family Ambystomatidae; genus Ambystoma; species Ambystoma mexicanum. Next base: position 845,698,059 of record NC_090938.1, read on the forward strand.
GACTCAATCCACTTCTACCCAGACTTCTCCCCAACTGTCCAAGCACAAAGAAGATCCTTTGAGTGTAAAACAAAGACTATGCGATAATCAGATACCCTACTCAATGCTCTTTTCTGCTAGACTTCGAATTCAACACGAATGGAAAATTAAATTCTTTCAATTGCCCGAAGAAACCAATGCATATCTGGACCGAGCTGGATGTGGGCCTCCCAACAATAACCCACGGCTACCACAGAGGGATAGAGCACGGAGAAACCCGCCGTAACATGGCACCCGAATCCAACCAAGATGACGAATATCGCAACAGACCCATCGGAATCAACACAAAAAAGAGAAGAGAGCCACAGGACTTGGGAAGCTCCCAATGCCCCTTGCACGGCACAGTTACAGTTCACAGGGTGGGAGCTAATGGGGAGGGCGCAGGAGAAAAAGCAATTTGGGGGTTGCTCGCGAGAAAGGGAGGGGGGAGAACAGGCAAGTTGGGGGACGCCGAGTTTAAGAATGTACAGAAGGTAACACATGCAACGAACCAAAACAAGACATCTCGAGCCCTCACCCCCCTCACCCCCCGCGCTGGAACGCACCAAGCCAAGACCCGGATATCCAACAATCAACCACAAGCCGACAAATATGGAGCCTTGAAAACAGCTCACCCGAAGGCACAGTAGCACTCAAATACCCAGCTGAAACACTGAGAAAAAAACGTACCTGTTCAACTTAACAACATGGAATATTAAAGGCGGCAACCAGTCCACCAAGACCAGGAAGATAACACAGTACCTCCGCCGACACAAAACTGATATAGCCCTTATCCAAGAAACACATTTACACCCTTCCTCCGAAAACATGTGGGCTAAGGAATGGGGCTGCCACAGGTACTTTGCATCCTTCTCCTCATACGTAAGAGGAGTCGCCATCCTAATAAACAAAACGACCAACTTCAAATTAATAAAAACTCGACGGAGAAGAGATTATATTCATAAACTCCTATGGCCCAAACACGGACGGACCCAATCATTTCAACTGGATAATGTCCCATTTAGAATCAAACAAGAAAGTCAAAATCATTTGGGGAGGAGACCTCAACACACCGCTAGATCTGTGCAAGGATAAATCCCACAACACAACAACTCCCCCCTCAAAAGCAAGTCTGCAAATCACCGAGATATGTTAGGCATACGACCTCAAAGACATCTGGAGAAGCAAACACAGGGAATCCCAAGAATATACCTACTACTCCTGGGTCCATAAAACCAGCTTGAGACTAGACTACCTTCTCGTGTCCTCCGACAGCCAATATCAATGGGGCGAATGCCACATCCTTCCCAGGTCGCTATCAGACCATTCAGCAGTTACCCTTGAGTGTATCACGTCTCAAGAAGATCCCAAAAGACCGCACTGGAGATTTAAACCCGGAGCCCTCCGGGACCAAGTGTCCGCTGAGGCACTACAAGTCAAAATCACATCCTTCATAGAAATTAACCAGGGCTCCGTGGCCTCAGCAGGCACGCTATCGAAAACGTTTAGATGCTATGTCAGAGTAGTCTGCCTAGCAAAAGAAAATGGGATACTCAAACTGATAAGAAGGGAACTGATTGCTAGCGAGACCAGGCTAAAAGATTTGGAACACACGCTTTCTTCCGCTAATGATCTTCGAACTCTAGCAATGCTTAAACAAGAACTAGGGACCTTTCAAACCACGGCAGAAAGGGAAATAAAATGTCTTACAAGACATCATAAGGTCCGACAATACGGCGAGGGACAAAAACCTGGGGCACTCCTAGCAAGACTTATAGCGACGGAGAGGAAACCCACGACGATAGAATCAGTCCTCAACCATACAGGAAACCCCTTCTACACCGAAGAAGAAATATTGGAGACCTTTCGCAAGTTCTACCAAGATCTTTGAGTCGCATTATACTGCCGACCCCATAGAACTAGCACAATACCTGGACACAATAGAGCTGTACTGGACGAATGCTGAACTTCGAGAATCTCTTAACCAGCTCATCAATAATGAAGACATTTCCAAAGTGATTAAGGAGCTACCAAACACAAAAGCACCCGGCCCAGACAGGCTAACGGGTGAATTCTATAAAGCCTATGCAGACCTCCTGGCACCACTACTGCTTCAAGTCTACGAAGAGGCCCTGATTAATGGACAACTACCGCCAACACTCTACATGGCCAACATTATCCTCCTTCTTAAACCCGGCAAACCCAAAGAAGACTGTGCCTCCTATAGACCCATATCATTAATAAATCTAGACGACAAAATGTTTGCTAAAATTCTTACCAAGAGACTATTCCCCCTAATGCCAGCTTTAGTGCTGGCTGATCAAGCAGGTTTCGTGTCAGGCAGGAATATCTCGTTTGGCATCAGAAGAATGTTTGGCTTGATGGAAGCTCTTGACCCAGAAAACCAGGCAGTAGTAGTACTATTAGATGCAGAAAAGGCATTCGACTCAGTTGAATGGCCCTTCATCTATTCAGTCTTAAAACGTATGGGCCTCGGCAAACGCTTTATACACTTGATTGCTCGACTGTACAAAAAACCCACTTCTTACATAACAATAGGCAACAGATGCTCAACCGAAATAAATTTACGACGAGGAACGAGACAAGGCTGCCCCCTGTCAGCATTACTATTTGCCTTGGTTATGGAACCCCTGGCCTCTGATCTAAGACTCTGCCACCTACATCGCGGACTCTCCCTAGGTACGCACAGGATGATAGTTTCCATTTACGCAGATGATATTGCACTATTTTTGCAAGATCCCGCTGAAAACCTAAACCCAGTGATACACACAATACTGAAATTCGGCAATTTCTCAGGACTAAAAATGAATAACTCAAAATCGATAATATTCCCACTGACGGCAACCACCAAGGAATTCACTAATGACTATGGCTTCAAATGGCAGCACTCAAAAGTTAGATACCTGGGGATCTTTATGTCCAGATCCTGCCGTGATATTATGCAAGATCATTGTGAATCTGCATTAGTGACCATTCAAAACAAAGTCAACAGATGGAAAACACTCCCACTCACACTTTGGGGCAGAGTAGCCCTGGTTAAAATGGTCATCCTTCCTTCCAAAACTACTCTCTCTTCTCAAACATCCCACTAATCCTAACACAGAAGTTCATACAACGTATCAGAAGCGTGATCCATGACCTGGTGTGGGCAGGCAAAATTGCAAGAGTGGCATACACTAAGCTGACACTCTCGGTGGCACAAGGAGGACTAGCTCTCCCAGATATAGAGCACTACTACTGGGCTGCCCAAGCCCAATTCCTCAGCCATTGGTATGCTAGTCATTTTATTAGAACTCATGTCCAGATAGAGAGAGCTCTGGCAACACCTCACCTGCTCCGAGCCGTGATCTTTGGCGAAACACAACCACCCAGAACACAGATGAATATCGTTCACACAATGTATTCAATCTGGAAATAGATGGCAAAGAGCAGAATCCAAAACAGATATTCCCCCCCTCCTTCCGGCGAAATTTATTCCGGGACTACTGCTCACCACAGAAAAGATTTTCCTCCAATGGACAGAAAAACTACAAATAAAATCCCTTGGAGATCTGTTCCCAAACGGCACATTTTTGTCACCCCAACAAGCTCGGGAAAGGGGAAGCAACAATGCACTAGACACATTAATCTATTTCAGACTACGACATACCCTCTGAGCTAAAATCCCCCACGTTCCCAGACCAGCCCGCTACCTGGCCACTACTACATGCAACAATACAAGCTCAAGGAGAAGGGTGCCTGGTCGAAAACATTTACAAGTCCCTCTCGATCAGAGACTCCACCAAACTCAGGACCTAGGAGAAAATGGGAAAGAGCTCTGAATACCACGATAACTGATAAAGACTGGAATTATATTCTCTGGCTCACAAAAAAAGTGGCAATTAACACCAGATACAGGCAGATCCATTTCAATTTCCTCCACCAGGTGTACCGCACACCGGCAAAGCTTCATGCACAGAAACCATCTGAATCCGCTGCATGCAACCGGTGCGGCGAACCAGAAGCAGACTTTGTGCATCTGGTGTGGTTATGCCCCACAATTGCCAAATTCTGGAATGCAGTCCTAGAGAAAACGTCAGCAATTATCGGAACACAACTAGAGGCGGACCCACTAATGACACTGCTAGGGCTCACCAACCAGACACAGTCCGCCGACTGATGAATCTACTTCTCGTCCTGGCCCGCCGCAGAAGAAGTGCATGTAATTGTGAAAGGCCCGGCCTCCAAGCTGGCAACGCTGGCTACAAGACATCACGTACTGTCAAGACGTGGAAACCAGCTTTATTAAAACGTTGCCATTACATGCACGTCCGCCAGATATATGGGGCCCATACATAGACTATTTGCTGTCATCTAACTGGGACTCACAAGCCTCGTCTCCAGATCATAGCCAACAACAACCAATCCAAAACACAACCTGACTTCTCGAGCTCATGTAATGTAACCCGTTATTACTGGCTCCAACGCACACCAGATCTGAAGGGTTGAAAAGGATGTAAAAAAGAAAGGGGGAGGGGGGAGAGATGAGGGGTTTGTTACACTTGTGATTGCCGGTGCATGGCCCTTGTATTTAATTGTCATGGAAAATCAATAAAGAAAGTTTAAAAAAAAAAAGTCCTCTGGCTCTATCCACTTGCACCTCAGATAGAGGTGGAGGGTTCAGGAAAGGGATGGGGGCCTTGATTAGTGCCCTGGCTCTATCCACTTGCACCTCAGATAGAGGTGGAGGGCTCAGGAAAGGGATGGGGGCCTTGATTAGTGCCTGGCTCTATCCACTTGCACCTCAGGTAGAGGTGGAAGGTTCCGGAAAGTGGTGAGGCCTTTGATTAGTGCCCTGGTTCTATCCACTTGCACCTCATATAGAGGTGGGGGGGTTTGGGAAAGGGCTGGGGGCCTTGATTAGTGCCCTGGCCCTATCCACCTGCACCTCAGATAGAGGTGGAGGGATCAGGAAAGGGGTGGGGCCCTTGATTAGTGCCCTGGCTCTATCCACTTGCATCTCAGATAGAGGTGGAGGGCTCAGGAAAGGGCCAGGGACCTTGATTAGTGCCCTGGCTCTATCCACTTGCACCTCATATAGAGGTGGGGGATTTGGGAAAGGGATGGGGACCTTGATTGGTACCCTGCCTCTATCCACTTGCATCTCAGATAGAGGTGGGGCTCAGGAAAGGGCTGGGGGCGTTGATTAGTGCCCTGGCTCTATCCACTTGCATCTCAGATAGAGGTGGAGGGCTCGGGAAAGGGGCGGGGGCCTTGATTAGTGCCCTGGCTCTATCCACTTGCACCTCAGGTGGAGGGTTCAGGAAAGGGGTGGGGACCTTGATTAGTGCCCTGGCTCTATCCACTTGCACCTCAGGTAGAGGTGGAATGTTCAGGAAAGGGGTGGGGCCCTTGATTAGTGCCCTACCTCTATCCACTTGCACCTCAGGTGGAGGGTTCAGGAAAGGGGTGGGGACCTTGATTAGTGCCCTGGCTCTATCCACTTGCACCTCGGATAGAGGTGGAGGGCTCAGGAAAGGGGTGGGGACCTTGATTAGTGCCCTGGCTCTATCCACTTGCATCTCAGATAGAGGTGGAGGGCTCAGGAAAGGGGCAGGGACCTTAATTAGTGCCCTGGCTCTATCCACTTGCACCTCAGATAGAGGTGGGGGGGTTGGGAAAGGGGTGGTGTCCTTGATTAGTGCCCTGGCTCTATCCACTTGCATCTCAGATAGAGGTGGAGGGCTCAGGAAAGGGGTGGGGACCTTGATTAGTGCCCTGGCTCTATCCACTTGCATCTCAGATAGAGGTGGAGGGCTCAGGAAAGGGGCGGGGACCTTAATTAGTGCCCTGGCTCTATCCACTTGCACCTCAGATAGAGATGAGGGCTCAGGAAAGGGCTGGGGGCGTTGATTTGTGCCCTGGCTCTATCCACTTGCACCTCAGATAGAGGTGGAGGGCTCAGGAAAGGGCTGGGGGCGTTGATTAGTGCCCTGGCTCTATCCACTTGCACCTCAGATAGAGGTGGAGGGTTCAGGAAAGGGGTGGGTCCCTTGATTAGTGCCCTGGCTCTATCCACCTGCACCTCAGATAAAGGTGGAGGGTTCAGGAAAGGGCTGGGGGCGTTGATTAGTGCCCTGGCTCTATCCACCTGCACCTCAGATAGAGGTGGAGGGTTCAGGAAAGGGGCGGGGACCTTGATTAGTGCCCTGGCTCTATCCACTTGCATCTCAGATAGAGGTGGAGGGCTCAGGAAAGGGCTGGGGGCGTTGATTAGTGCCCTGGCTCTATCCACTTGCACCTCAGATAGAGGTGGAGGGCTCAGGAAAGGGGTGGGGACCTTGATTAGTGCCCTGGCTCTATCCACTTGCACCTCAGATAGAGGTGGAGGGTTCAGGAAAGGGGTGGGGCCCTTGATTAGTGCCCTGGCTCTATCCACCTGCACCTCAGATAAAGGTGGAGGGTTCAGGAAAGGGATGGGGCCCTTGATTAGTGCCCTGGCTCTATCCACTTGCACCTCAGATAGAGGTGGAGGGTTCAGGAAAGGGGTGGGGGCCTTGATTAGTGCCCTGGCTCTATCCACTTGCATCTCAGATAGAGGTGGAGGGCTCAGGAAAGGGGCGGGGACCTTGATTAGTGCCCTGGCTCTATCCACTTGCATCTCAGATAGAGGTGGAGGGTTCAGGAAAGGGCTGGGGGCCTTGATTAGTGCCCTGCCTCTATCCACTTGCACCTCAGATAGAGGTGGAGGGTTCAGGAAAGGGGCGGGAACCTTGATTAGTGCCCTGGCTCTATCCACTTGCACCTCAGATAGAGGTGGAGGGTTCAGGAAAGGGGCGGGAACCTTGATTAGTGCCCTGGCTCTATCCACCTGCACCTCAGATAAAGGTGGAGGGTTCAGGAAAGGGGCGGGGTCCTTGATTAGTGCCCTGGCTCTATCCACTTGCACCTCAGATAGAGGTGGAGGGTTCAGGAAAGGGGTGGGGCCCTTGATTAGTGCCCTGGCTCTATCCACTTGCACCTGGGATAGAGGTGGAGGGTTCAGGAAAGGGGTGGGGCCCTTGATTAGTGCCCTGGCTCTATCCACTTGCATCTCAGATAGAGGTGGAGGGTTCAGGAAAGGGCTGGGGGCGTTGATTAGTGCCCTGGCTCTATCCACTTGCACCTCAGATAAAGGTGGAGGGTTCAGGAAAGGGGTGGGGCCCTTGATTAGTGCCCTGGCTCTATCCACTTGCACCTCAGATAGAGGTGAGGGCTCATGAAAGGGCTGGGGGCGTTGATTAGTGCCCTGGCTCTATCCACTTGCATCTCAGATAGAGGTGGAGGGTTCAGGAAAGGGCTGGGGGCGTTGATTAGTGCCCTGGCTCTATCCACTTGCACCTCAGATAGAGGTGGAGGGCTCAGGAAAGGGATGGGGGCCTTGATTAGTGCCCTGGCTCTATCCACTTGCATCTCAGATAGAAGCGGAGGGTTCAGGAAAGGGCTGTGGGCCTTGATTAGTGCCCTGGCTCTATCCACTTGCACCCCAGATAGAGGCGGAGCATTTGGCAAAACGCTATATGTAGCAGTTTTAGATTAAACGGCAGCCTTTGACAATATTGACCTAACTTTACTTTGGGAGAAGTTTAAGAGGTGGGGTATTTGTTGAGGCCTCCTGACAGTAACAATATTGTAAGTGTCAGATGAAATACCCATGGAGATTTATCAAACCCTATCACAGTTATAAGAGGGGTTCGCCAGGATTGTATTCTTGAGCCCATCTCTTTAATCTCTTCCTGGCAGATCTGTGGATGGAGTCTCTCTCATGATGGGGTGGGGTAGGGCTTGTGCCAAAATGGGGTGATTTAAGAGTACAAACCACTCGGGGAGAAACATTACTAGTTTTTTATATTCGATGCACCTCGTATGGGGGTACAGACCTTCCTGTTACATCTAGCATCACAGTATTACACAAAACAAGGACAGGTACATGGTCATTAAGTCGCGAAGCTATTTTTCAAAGTCTATTATTGTGTTCCCTGAGCTTCACCCTAGCTAGAAGAACACCCTGTCCCTCCGTGGTGTTCTCCCCCTAGATGGCGATGGGTGCTGCCTATATAACAGGATAGGAAGGGGTAAGCTAACCCTAAAACTACAATGAGAAATGCATTCTTATTAAAAACTCAATCTGGCGACCAGTCCCATGATTGGCAGCGTCGCGGTAGAGCAGTTCACGTGGGAGTACTCAGTAAGTAGTGCACTACCATATAGTTATTCACCCTCTGCGAAGTGTGCTCGACCTAACCATGTAAACTGTAATAATTGCTCTGACATCTTTGCAAGAGGAAGTTCTCTTGGGCTTGAAGAACAGAATGGCTGAGGGCGAAGCAGCATGGACAGAACTATGGGCTTAGTATTTGGTGAAGTCAACTCACTCTGTGGATTTTTGATTTACATTGTGAGAAAAGTTGTTGTACTGATGGTTTTTGCTCATTTTTGTTGCCGTATTTTAGTATTTCTTTGTATTATCCTCCTGTTTTAGTTGAGTGTAAAAGTTTCTTGTAAACTGTAAAACACTTTTAATAATAAAAAAAACATTTGGGACGAGTGCTTTGGAGAGTGCAGTTAAGTGCAGGGACGACTCATACCACTTGCTGGACTTATACTGCTGATGTTGTGCGAACATTATTGATTATAAAACATACTTCAAACAACTTTTTTTGGGAAAACTTACCTCTGGACACTTAGCCACTCGCCCCCACTTCCTACTGCCTACATAAGCACAAGGCCACGCGCATTTGCGTGCGCGCATTTGGGACGAGTGCTTTGGAGAGTGCAGTTAGGTAGTTTGGTAGGTGGGCTGTGGCTAGCCTGTAATTGCTAGTTATAATTTGCTTGTCAACCCATTGAAACTGGTTTACTGCTCGAACAGTCATTGCGTTTCTGCACCGTGCCTTGGGTAAAAAAGTTGGCCGCGTTTTGTGCTCGTTTTTTTTGCAATATAGGGAAGGTAGGAAAAAGGGAATGTCAACAGTTACTACTTCTCTTAGTGATTAATTCGCATTTTGGAAAAATATATAAACTTTAATATGAAGTAATTTTTAAGATAGACATAATACATATATTAATACACATAAAATTCATTTTCAGACACCCTAAAATGCATACACAATTGAGACATTGACAAAAACTGTTTCAGACATAATAGTTCTAAAAAATTAGAAGCGTATGTTAATATAGCCGTTTGCATTTAACCTTTGCTGTGAGTCCTTAGTTTGCGTGTGGTATTCGATCTTTCTAGATCTCAAAATATTTTAATGCAATCTATTTAAACTTTTAGATTGCCAACTCAACATGTTTCAGTCCTCTATAACAAGTGCTGGGACTTTCTTCAGGAGTAGTCATAGACATCAAAATAGAGTGGTCAAGCAAATGGTCTGCGATCTTCCTTAGGTGAAGAGTCTTTGGTTAAAAAGAGAGATGTTTGTTGTGGTAACTGTTGACAAAACCGAAAACCAGAATCCGTATTATATAGTATTCTGGTAACACAATTTAAGGTGTTGAGGAACGGGACAAGATAGATAAATTACCTTTCCGTTCTTGTGTAGGAACTCCCTTGGCGGGTAGAGAAAAATCCACATTAGTTGGGCAAGTTCTCTTGTGGGAAGTATATATTCTTCCTTTGATACCTGCAATGGGTAGAGTGAGGGAGTAGTTAGATCTGCCTTTCCTCTATTAGTCGGGGCTAAACAAAGCCATATACATAAGGCTTCATATTGTTTTTGAAGCTTATTAGAACTAGAATGTTCTGCCTTTTTCTAAAAAGAACGCCTACCTTTAAGGGAGGTTAGTAGGGTGCTACATTCTGATCCCTGCCAGTCGGGTGATTCCTCGTGGCTTGGAATATGGAGTAAGCGAACCTTCTATTTTTCAAAATTCGTGCCGGTATACGTTCTGTGCAGCATCTAGAGGGTAGTGTAGAAGGGAATTTTTCTCTGTGGATTTGTGAAAAGGTTTTACAAGTAAGTGGCCTTCTTCATGAAAGATAGTGAGGTCTAGGAAATCGAGTTAGCAGCAGCAAACTGAAGATCAACAGAACCAAAACGTTAAGCCTCACACAAACCTGGGGCCTTAACCCAATTGTGGGCCATTATCCATGTGGTAATTGCATGATGTGTAAACAAACACAAAAAACCAAAGAAGTAGATATTGGACTACTTAAAATGTGGCAACAAAAACAGTTTACGAACTGCAATTCGGAATATGTCCTCTATCTGATTACTTGTCCCTGTAATAAACATTATATAGGAAAAACAAACAGAAGAGTAAAAGTCAGAATGCAGGAACATAAAAGCTGCCTTAAGAACAAAACACTAAATGCTCCTTTAGTAAAACACTTTTCAGAAGCCAAACACGGACACAAAGATTTCAAATGGACTATACTGCTAATGGTAAAAGGGAACGACCATTTCACTAAAAGTAGAATTCTCCTCAAAAAAGAACAAAGGTTAATTTTTCTAACACAGAGTGACAAGAAAGGGCTCAATGAGTCCATTGAATGGCTAAAAATGTAAAAAATGTTTACTCTGAAAAAATGACGAATCAGTGAAAAATCTGTATTACGAAGAACGCAATGAAAAATAGAATTTTTTCAGGGCAGTAAATACTTTTTATGATAGTGAATTTCAATGTCAGCAGAATACTATAGGATAAAAGCCTCCCATTCAAATTGGTAACAACTTAGTCCTCTAAGAATTTTTAACAACACAAAAGGACAACACAGAAAATCAGGCTCTTACGGCTATTTCCTAATTTATACACCCAATATGGCGGCCGACACCGGCGTTCTTCCGGCATCAATATGCGTCTTTCGGCTCCACTAACACGATCCTACAGAAGGACTCAAACCTTGTGTTAAGAATAAGGAATCCACCAAGAAAGGACACACACGAGTCCACCTGCTTCGCTGAAAAGGTAAATAGTCCTACATTAACAATAAACTCCCGGATCCCGACACCCAACACTATGGCATAACTAATGTGGATTTCCCACCCTCTAGATGCTGCACAGAACGTATACCGGCACGAATTTTGAAAAATAGAAGGTTCGCTTACTCCATATTCCCAGCCACGAGGAATCACCCGACTGGCAGGGATCAGAATGTAGCACCCTACTAACCTCCCTTAAAGGTAGGCGTTCTTTTTAGAAAAAGGCAGAACATTCTAGTTCTAATAAGCTTCAAAAACAATATGAAGCCTTATGTATATGGCTTTGTTTAGCCCTGACTAATAGAGGAAAGGCAGATCTAACTACTCCCTCACTCTACCCATTGCAGGTATCAAAGGAAGAAAATATACTTCCCACAAGAGAACTTGCCCAACTAATGTGGATTTTTCTCTACCCGCCAAGGGAGTTCCTACACAAGAATGGAAAGGTAATTTATCTATCCTGTCCCGTTCCTCAACACCTTAAATTGTGTTACCAGAATACTATATAATACTAATTCTGGTTTTCGGTTTTGTCAACAGTTACCACAACAAACATCTCTCTTTTTAACCAAAGACTCTTCACCTAAGGAAGATCGCAGACCATTTGCTTGACCACTCTATTTTGATGTCTGACTACTCCTGAAGAAAGTCCCAGCACTTGTTATAGAGGACTGAAACATGTTGAGTTGGCAATCTAAAAGTTTAAATAGATTGCATTAAAATATTTTGAGATCTAGAAAGATCAAATACCACACGTAAACTAAGGACTCACAGCAAAGGTTAAATGCAAACGGCTATATTAACATACGCTTCTACTTTTTTAGAACTATTATGTCTGAAACAGTTTTTGTCAATGTCTCAATTGTGTATGCATTTTAGAGTGTCTGAAAATGAATTTTATGTGTATTAATATATGTATTATGTCTATCTTAAAAATTACTTCATATTAAAGTTTATATATTTTTCCAAAATGCGAATGAATCACTAAGAGAAGTAGTAATCACTAAGAGAAGTAGTAACTGTTGACATTCCCTTTTTCCTACCTTCCCTATATTGCAAATTCTCAGTTCTTCCCATACTTAAGGTAGGAATCCACACGAGTGGACCTTTGGGATCTCCCCCTTGTTTCCTCATGCATTTTGTGCTCCCAAAGTTATTTATTTTCAGTGTCTGCCACTCGCTTTTTATTAATGTCACGCTAAAGTCAGCAATGCCTTATAACATTGACTTGCAGCAGCAGGCAATAATTTCTAACGTAACTAAACCAAAAAAAATGCAACCTGCAATAGTCGATCGCATTCAGGTGAGAGATCGCAAGAGTAATAAATCATGTACAGCGGATATCGGAGGGTACTCCAAGCCGTCGTTCGAATCAAAGGCAGCCTAAAGCAGCCGTGGTAGTTCAACGGCGGGCAGAAACCAAACATGATTTAATAATTGACTTCTCTGAAGTCTCCGATATAACTATGGCGACTGTGGTCCTGGCCTCAGAGGAGGGTCGAGACTCCAAAGAACCAGTTACTCTTACTTCGGAATTGAATACAGAACATTCAGACACAGTTAATGCACATATTAAGGATATAGAATGCCAAGATTTTAAAAAAATACTTTTTATTGTCCATTTAGTTTATTACAAATTTTAGACACACACAAAAACAGATAATTATATTAAATTATAGTACTGTACAGTAGAATTAAGGCTACATGAAATACACATTTAAACAACATCTCTACATTTAATTTCATCCCAAAGTTGATACAACAAGTTTATATGTGTTAAAATTACAGCACAAATATGTCAATTTGTACATTTCCTCAAAAATTCTTTCTATATATTAAAAGCTGCAGCCGTGATTATGATTGATGATGCGTCCAGTATGGGAGACCAACATTGGTCACCAGAGCAATTGTTGATATTAGTTCAAAAGTCATTTGTAACCACGAGAATAGAGAATGTACAGTGATTTATAATTTGTCAATACATGGCGTCTTGTCTCTATTTCTGTGTAACATAATTGGCAAAGGCGGTCTTCGAAGGGAATTTTTTGCCAGATTCCAAGTATATTCAAAGTGGGGCGCAGATTGAGTCGTAGATACAAAATAAAACGTTTGCGTTAGATAGAGCAGAACTTTAACAGATGAGTAGACGGTGAGTGTCTGTGGAAACGTAGTCCTAAAAAATCGTTATCTACTTTTTGCCATAAAGTTTAACATTATTTGCTATATCCCAATATCTAACTTTTCTTTTTATTTATTTATTTTTTCTACGTAATTGGGGTCAGAAGTCAGCACGTCAGCAGTTAAACTTAGTTCAGAAATAAATGTCATTGCAGTATTCGCAGATTCCGCGAAAGAACTATTTTCAACAACCTGATCCCTCTCTTTACCCATACGTAAAAACAGGTCATTTGAGATCTGTTTGTTGCCCAAGAACGTCCCATATAAAAGGGTTCTTTGTACATACCAAGATGTTTTCAGCGAGGTGACCCCCGAACTCGAGTCGCAACGCCTCTACAGGTACACAATTTGGGACATTTCTAACCGATCTTAGTATTTTACCCTCAAATTGTTCCAATCAAGTGATCTGTTTGTTGTTCAGGACAACCGTGCCGTATACTATAGCAGGTAACATACTGGTACAATTTACTTCCAAAAGTCCCTCAATGTTATACTCACCACGGTGCATGATAAAGTATTTGAGGGCTGACCCTTTTCTCCACTTTTTTGGGTTTTTTTTTTTTTCTTTTTTCTTGATAGTAGGTAACACCAGGTTTTGAGCTGATCGAGAAAGCCAAATAATTATATTTTAGCACTCTATCTAGGCGAGTCTCATCTATATCCCAAGCATATTTACCCTTGTCAGTTCCTTTTTTACTTATGCACAATATTTTGGATTCAGGTATTTGGATAACATGGCGTTCTTTTTAGCATAGTCGGCCAAGGCGTTTATGGAGCGCTGTAGGCCGACTGGGGTGAGGTCGAGCATATCGATATCTTCGGCATATGATAGCCACAGTATCTTTGTACTGTTTATGCTCAGAGGAAAGTTATTTATAGATGAGAAAACAGTGCTCAGGTCCGCAGTGAAAAGATTATAGAAAATCGGTCCCAGCACACAGCCTTGTTTAAGGCCGCTATTAGTTTGCATATATTTAGTGCAGAGTTCCACCAAATTCAAGCGAGCTGTGATTGAGGTATTGCTATACAATTGCTGTACATTATACAGTAAATCCCCATCTATATCCCAGGCTATAGGTTTATCCCAGAGTAAAGCTTGTGGGACGAGGTCAAAGGCCTTGCTGAAATCGACACAGCAACAAAAAAGATAGTCTGTTAGGTTTTTTTGTTTCCCCTGATAGGTATTGCAAGACACTTATATTTGTGATGGTATTATAATTTTTTCTGAATCCTGTTTGAAAAGGACTAAGTATTATCGTAGGCCCATCTGGTAAGTTTGCGCAAGAGAATAGTAGCAAATATCTTTTGACTCTTATCCATCATGGCGAGTAATCTATAATTACGGGGGTTAAGTCTATCGTCCTTCTTAAAAATTGGAACCAAGATGGATTTTTGCCAAATATGTGGAATGATTCCAGTTTTTTCAATATGCTTATACAAACAGACAAATATCTGTGCCCACAGAGTAGGATGGCCCTTAAGTACGACATTAGGGAGGGGCCGTGGCTAGAGAGCCATGTAACAGGACGTGTTCTAGCTGAGGCTCCTGCTGATCCTGACTACATCCGACAAAAAACCCACATGAAACCAGACTCTAGAGCCATTATTGCTGGAGAAAAGAGTGTGTGAAGCTCTAGGGTGTAAGTGGATACATTAATGCACCCAGCAGATAGTGCGGCGCAGAAGAACAGAACTAAAGTCCGGGGAAGATAGAGTGCGGCCATCTAAAGATGGCGGCTGCCTAAGAACAAACGGATCAAATCAGCAACGGCTGAATCAGACTCCGGAGGATCGCGTGTCCGTCAACACAAAGGTCGCAGCGCACACTGCAACGGCGGCACCCTTGATGCGAACCATGGCAGTGACACAATAGAATAACGTCCTGGAGGACGAAGGGAAGAAATCCGAGGCGAGTAAACAGTGCAGGGAACAAGACAGCTGGCCGCAAGAGATCGCTTGCAAGTCCTGTGGAACGCCCATCGGCTGGGTTCAGGAGGGGGTCCGACTGAAAGGCACAACTGCGCAGAGGCGAAGCCGGGCCCGTGAAGGTGTATACAGCAACTGTATCATTGGATTGGTGTGAGCGGACTGAACAGCAACGCTCCAGACCCCGCGGAGTGGGCAGAGCTGAGAAAGCAGAGTGGTTACAAAGTATCGAGGACAACACGGACCGAGCAGAGCTGGGACAGTGGAGGGGGGGACCCGGCAGGCAGCAGAGAGTGGCCGACCTTACGCCACCAGTGATACGAGGCACAGACCAGAGGCGCTTCATCACAGAAGTAGTGAACAATGTGGAAAGCGCTCGCACAGGATGTTAAAGGCTTGGAATTATATGGCGGAACACTGTAATTTAGCCCAAAATTGACAGAAATGCTTGAGCATCATGGAACACTGCTGAGAGTGCATTCCGTAGGGCTGCCAAACTGCGCCGGTGTTTGCATAAACAAGGAAG
The DNA here is from genome assembly GCF_040938575.1 of Ambystoma mexicanum. Taxonomy (NCBI): domain Eukaryota; kingdom Metazoa; phylum Chordata; class Amphibia; order Caudata; family Ambystomatidae; genus Ambystoma; species Ambystoma mexicanum. The sequence goes on from NC_090938.1 coordinate 845,713,674, forward strand.
AAAATGGCGGCCGGATTCCAAAGTGTGCAGAGACAAGTGAGATGAAGACGGGAGCTGTGCCCGCTCAGTGGAGCCTCTGACAGACGGTTGATCGGCTGAATGGACAGGCCTGCAGCCCTGGACTGGGTGTAGCAGGAGACATTTGGCCATTAATCCGAGTGCAGCGGTGTGTGCTGGCAGGCTGAGGCGCGTAATACAGTGCTGTGCATGTAACGAAGGATGGCCGGAGGCAGTGAGCAACTCCCCTGCCGGTGACACTGGTGGGCCTGCGGAGGTGCGGCTGGAGGAAAGCAGAGCGCCCGAGCGGAGAGTGGAAAGCAGGTGGCTTCTGGCGTGCACAAAGACCATAAATGAGCTGGTGCCGGTGATCGAGGGGGGAGCAGGCTCATCGTAGAAGAAGCAGCGGAAGCGCCCAATCATTCCCCCAGCTGAGACCAGGCGTAGCACTAAAGACACAGACGGTGGGGGACGAGAGGAAACCAGAGTGGATGGGGAGGCCACGCAGGACTGGATAATAAGGCGGCATAGACCCAGGGCACACCTGCCACCCACCATTCCTAAATATCGCTGAGTCCAGACGCCAGCTGCACCTGGGTGATGGCAGACTAGATGTGTGCTGCTGGAAAAGGCAGCAAGACCCTGCCAGGACCAATGGTGAGCGAAGGGCACAGGGACTAAAAGAGGAGCGAATAGATAGCAGCGGCAGACAAGTGAAATATCACAACAAGCCCACAGAGGGAATCCTGGAAGGGGGACCATAGCTGGCCCTCAAATGAAGCGCGAGCCGCAGTAATAGGAAGATTGTGGATTGATAAGGACATAATAACAAAAGGAGCCCCGCTGCAGGAGAGGCTTGTCTCCCACTGGAGTGGGGCAATCGACTGAAAAGGGGAGCAGTGGCTTTAGTAAGGCGTCCAGACCCCAGTGTAACAGCGCTGCCAAGGGAGCATTGGAGTAACACGACACGGGAAAGGGCAAGGCAACGGACCGTCTAGAGACGCCACACGGTACACAACCCACTCGTGAAACACGCCTACAGAATACGAGGACTTCTACCACAGCCTCCCTCAGGCATCATAGTTGGTTATAGACTAGCCCCGAAGTGCCGGAGACCACACATCCAAGAGCCTAAATTGAGGCATACGACAACACCGACATGCCGAACAAACAGACCAAGGCAAAGGGCAAACAACCCACGTTGGAATAATATGCAAGAACACTGCAGTCGGCAGAAGGGGCTAGGAGCAAAGGAGAAGAACGCTGCCACGGACACCGCCACGGCGAGCAAAGACCAGCAGATCCTGGAAGCAAATGCGGATCTGAAACTAGCGTGGGAAACTAAACTGGAATCGGCCATGGTCGAATTGAAGGCGGCACTGGAACTTAAAGTTGGCGCAGTACAGGAAGAGGTGAATATCCTCAGACAAGATGTTAGAGCACTAGCAGATCGCACAGGCGAACTGGAAAAGGAAGTGACCCCGAATACAGCTGCATGTGCATCTCACACATCGGAAATTCACATCCTGGAATAACGCGTGAGCAATTTGGAAAATATGGCAGAAGAAGCGGAGGGATGCGCCTGGAGAAACAACATGCGCATCGTGGGAGTACTGGAAGGTGCAGAGGGATCAAACCCAATGGACTACGTTGAGACAATGCTGCTGCAAGAAAAAGGAAGGGTGCTCACCCAAGGATTTACGGTGGTACGAGCACACATGGCCCTGACAAGGAGGCCACTGCCAGGTGCCCCCCCCAGTTCCCTCCCCCCCGAGACCAATAATCGCCAAAATCCTGAACTATCGAGACAGGGAAAAAATCCTAGAACACTTCCGGAAGGGAGGCACGATACAAAGGGCGTCAGCGAATATCACGGTATGCCCAGACTACACACTGTTGGTGCAAAGACACTGCATGAACTATGGGTCAGTGAAGAGAAGATTGCGGGAAGCAGGCTACAAATATGTTATTGTACCCGGCCAAACTGAAGGTGTACCACAAAAATAGAGCACTGTTCTTCGACACCCCAGAGGATGCGTCAGAGTGGCTGGACACACAGAACTGCCCATCGGAAACTGACAACCAGAAAGAAGACGGTGCAGATAAGTAAAATAGAGCCTACGTTGCTGCAGAATCAGACACTGGGACTAGAATATAAGACAGGGCGAAGCCAGTTGGGATAGATGCAACATGGGCTGCATAAATACGAATGCTCATACGGCGATATAGTGCAAATTTGCAAGAGCCTCAACGGACTCGCTCTCATACCCCCAAGAATAGATTAGTTAGGTTACCTATCTATCGGTAACACCCTGCTAGGTTCCTGATTTTGGCACACCGAGATAGGACCTAATGCAGGGGAGCCTGAGATCCAGGGATGGAGCTGGGCATTTGTTGGGGACGGGCAGGGAGGGGGGAGGGTATGTGTGTAGTGAACCTAGTTGGAGAATATGGAGTGTGGGGGGTTAGTTGGGGAGTTAATGTTGAATAGGGACTGGGAACGAGCCCACATTCATGCCAAGCAAAATCAGAGAGAAGAACGAGGAGGGAGAAGGGATAAAATATGGATGACAATGGGAGGTCTTAGAATAGTAACTTGGAATGTGAGAGGCCTCAACAGTTACCTGAAGAGGAACAAAGTAATGATGTATTTTAGAAGGCAAAAAGTGGATATAGCATTACTGCAAGAAACCCACCTTACCAAAGAGAAACTAGAGGTGGTCAAGAAAAAGTGGAGAGGGACCACCATGGGAGCAACGTACTCCGCTTACGCCAGGGGGGTGGTAACCTGGGTGGTACCTAATGTGCCATTCCAGATGCTTCAGGCCACGGCGGAGCCGGATGGGAGGATGATAGTGATGCGGGGGCTGCTGGAGAATAGAGAACTGAGTATCATGAATACGTACGCCCCCAACCAAGATACGGCGGCCTACTTCAGGACACTATACAGCAAAATCAGCCCCCATATGGGAGCCGCGATCATATGGGGAGGGGACTTTAACTGCACGCTATACCCTACAATGGACAGGTCAGACACAAAACTAGATAAACCCACCCCCGCCGCGAAGGCACTACAGGCCCTGCTGAGAGACTTCGGGCTAGAGGATATCAGCACTCGAATGATAGGCATTACTCACACTACGCCGCCCCGCACAACCAGTATACGAGACTGGATTATGTTTGTCACCTCAGAACTTGTAGGGGAAATGATGGGCTCAGATTATAAGGCAAGAATATTATCGGACCACTCCCCTCTGGTCCTAGAGTGGAGACATCAGCCCCCGAGAGCAAGAATTCCGACATGGCGGCTTAGAGCCGAGGCTCTGCAGGATTCGGTATTTCGAGAGGACCTAAGGGAGGAGATCATTGGGTACTTCGATACTAACACAGGGAGCGTACAGTCAGAGGGAACCCTATGGGAGGTGTTTAAGGTGGTGGTGAGGGGAGCGGCCATATCTGAATCCAGAGGGCTCCAAGGGGGCATAGAGCGTGAGCTACAAGAGACAGAGCAGAAACTAGAAGAAATAATGAATGGGGGAGGTACCTCACAGGAGGACGCTGAATAAGTGAGCCAACTACAACAAGTTAGCGGGGGCTATAATCTGAACTATAAAAAATACATTGAAAGGCAACATGCAGGGGGGGATAAACCGGGGAGGCTGCTAGCATGGCTATATAAAAACGAAACACCAAGACCAGTAATCAGGGAGATGACGGGACAAGGCCAGATCTGGAACACCCAGGAGAGGGGTTCCTCAGATTCTACAAACGTCTCTATGAAGACACAGGGGAGATCGCAGAACGGAAGACTCAGAACACACTGGAAGACACAGGATTACCTAAATTAAACGAGGAAGAAAAGGAGAACCTGGAGGCCCCAATTACAATAGAGGAATTAGAGACAGTGGTATTGCACCTACCCACGAGCAAAGCCCCAGGGACAGATGGGCTCCCCAGTGAATTTTATAAACCATATAGACAAGAAGTGCTCCCCCCGCTGCTGGCTATGCTAAATGAGGCGTTCGAGAGGGGAAGCTTGCCGGAATCCCTGAGGGAGGCAGTAATTATTCCGCTTCTCAAACCTGATAAGCCGAGCACGGAATGCGGGTCGTACAGACCCCTATCCATGTTAAACCAGGACACCAAAATTCTCATGGCCGTGTTGGCGAACCGACTCAAAAGGGTAATAAACAAACTCATACACCCCGATCAAACGGGTTATGTCCCAGGCAGGAATATATCCGATAACCACAGGAGACTCCACCATATCATAGAATAGACACAGGTCGACCCTAGCGAAATGGCAATAGTCTCGCTGGATGCAGTAAAAGCCTTGGACTCTGTGAGGTGGCCTTGGGTGATGGCGGCCTTGAAAGAATACGGGATAGGACCAGGGTACCTGAGGTGGGTGAAGATGGTGTATAGCTCTCCAACAGCTAGGGTCAAAACGGGAGCGATAATTTCAGATAAATGGCAACTTAGCAGGGGCACGAGACAGAGCTGCTCCTGGTCCCCCATGCTGTATATCCTTGCATTAGAACCACTATCGATATGTCTCAGACAGCAGTACGGAGATATAGGGGTCCATACGAAGGGGGGACCGCACTTGATATCATTATACGCAGATGATATGCTGCTATACCTGCGCTTCCCAGAGGAAAACTTGCAGTATGTCCTGGAAGTGATGGAGCACTATACGACCCTTTCGGGCATAGCAGTAAACCCTAAGAAGTCATGCATGTTCCCCCTGGGGAGATATAGGGGAGTCCCACAGGGGAACCTACCTATCCTGCAGATACCCTGGCAGACCAGAACATTCAGATACTTGGGGATCAATATATACCACACGATTGTAGACGAATATAAATACAACACAGAAAGAGCAGTGGAAGGCATCAAGAACAGCATGGGGTTCTGAGCGAAACTCCCCCTGTCCATGGTGGGACGGGCGGCCTTGCTCAAGTTGGTGGTCCTGCCTAGGCTACTACACGTCTTCACGAATATCCCATATATGCTCCCCAAACGCTTCTTCACGAAACTCCAGAGCTTATGCAGGGGCTTTATATGGCATAACACTAGAAACAGGGTGGCTCTATGGAAATTGCAGAACACGTATGATAGAGGGGGCATAAACCTGCAGAATTTTGAGATATACCACCTGGCGGGGCAGCTACAGTACGTGGCCAGATCTAGCTTCTGCTGTCTCGTCCGAAGACGAGACAGCAGAAGCTAGATTGCTCAGGAGGGACTGTGACCCATTCTTCTTAAAAGAACTGATATGGCTACCTAAACTATAGCTGCAAGGGTGAGCGAGATTGCTGGAACTAGGCTGGAAAACATGGCGCAAAGCGTGCCAAGTAGAGGGAAACCCGACCCCATGCACCCCGCAGGCGCCACTCGTGGCGCTATGCGGAGAGGATGAGCAATTGATGAAAGGTATCCGTATCTGGGAACCGGTGGGCCTCGCGACCCTAGGAGATATATGGCAAGAGGGGGAGGCACTAGACTTCCAAAAGATAATGGAAGAAACCGGAGTACACAAGGGACAATACATTACATATACTAGAATCATTAAACGAGTGGGAGAAGTGGCCCGAGGCAGTACTAGCAGAACAACCCGATACTGTCATTGAAACGATGTATGATATCTCGGAGGGTGGGCATGAAATATCCCGAATTTACGAACTATTGATGTCTAGAGTGGGTAAGGAGTTGCTCCAACGGAGGCAGGATTGGGAGGAGGAAGCAGGAGAACCTATGCAGGATGGGCAATGGGAAAGAGCCCAGAGATATCATAAGAAGGTGTCCAGGAATGCGAGGCTGCAGCAAATTCACTTATATGTCACCCACAGGGCATACATGACCCCCAGTAAAATCGCCAGGTTCGGAAGCACAGCAGTACAGAAATGCCCCAAGTGCGGGGAGGTTGGCGCCGGGATGATTCACATGTTCTGGGCGTGCCCGGAGGTGGGAAGATTCTGGGTGGAAGTTAAACAACGCCTGTCCCAAAAGGGGATTAAGCTAGAGGTGGAATCAGTATGGGCATGCATGTTGGGGGGATTTACCAGACCGCGTAACCTAAAGCATATCAGTAAACTGAACGATCTGGCCCACATTCTGGCCTAACGGAGAATTGCCATGAGCTGGAAAGCAGCCCAAAGACCTAGATTAGAGGTGTGGTGGAATGATCTCCTGAAATGGGCAGAGGCGGAGACGGTACGAAGCAGTTAGTAGGGGAGGAGGAAGCGGGACCCCTGATAGCATGGAGACAAATGGTGGCTACGATGTCGGGACTCTCCCATGTCGAACCCAGTGAATATGATACGTCTGAGAACAGTGAAGAGGATTCACCCAAGAGAAATAAAATCCGAGGCATCGAAGTAGGAGCTCGAGTTAATGGGGAGGGGGGGGGACTGTAATGTGTAACATGTAAATGTAAGCTAAGAAGCTAGCAAACGGAAATGTCTGATGTGTTGGTTAAGTTTGGTGTGTTGTTAAAAGAAAATTGTTTTAAAAATAAAGTACGACATTAGGTATACCATTAGTCCCCGAGCACAGGAACCGTTTAGACTTTTAATCATGGTACATAATAGCTGCTCGTCGATGACGAAGTTGGCCATACTGAGTAGTCACCTGCATTTTGTTTAGATCTAGCACTGTTTCAGAATCGAAGTACAGGCTAGCAATATATTCTGCCCATATTTTTTCAGAGACACGCTTAAGTTCACATGAACCAATACCCTTCTTATGATCATTAAAGTGGGCTCAGAATTTTTGCTATTGTGCAACTTCAACCACTGAACAACAAAAGCCAATTCGAATAATGTTTGTGCCAATTCTTATTTGTAAGAAAGCCTCATTGAAGACCTTAATTCTTTGTGCTGTCCAACTTATACGTTGCCCCTTGTATTCAAACTGACACTAACTGCCGTACAATTTTGTGCGTCAGTAAGAGGTATGCGACAGTGCCATTTGAGTGCAGCATGATCACTCGGGTTGTTGAATACAGTCCTAACTGCGCTAAACCTAGCTTTGGACACTGGATCAGCAATGATGTAATCAATATGCGTCTTAAAGTTGCTGTACAACCATGTATAGGTCCTCCCAGTAATAGTAGTATTAGGAATAAGCAAGAAACCCAGCTCCTAACGAGCCACAAAAGTAAGCCAATCGTTCGAACCATTCAAATTACAAGAGGAGGAGCCGTGTAGATTTCTTGCGTTTAGATCACATGCTATAATAACAGATCAGTGTCTGATGAACGGAACCATTGGAGAATATTGTCTTCGATAACTGCGATAATGATCCTGGTCTGTGATCCTCCAGGTAATGCATATAATGATGCTCATTCGTTAGACCCCCCCCTCCATCCCGTAATCATGGCACACCACTAGCAGGTCCCTGAGAAGCAGCTCAGGCCATCATATCAGGGGAGATCCCCCCCCTCCTCCCTCCCGTAATCACGGCTCGCCCCCTGGCAGGTCCCTGAGAAGCAGCTCAAGCCATGCGATCAGGGGAGACCCCCCTCTCCCTCCGCCCCTCCCGCCCTCCCATAATCAAGCCATGCCCCGGCACGTCCCTAAGAAGCAGCTCTGGCAATTGGGGCAGGCCCCCCATAATCATGGCTCACCCCCAGGAGGTCCCGGAGAAGTAGCTCAGGCCGTCAGATCAGGGGAGACCCCCTCCCTCCCCCGGTAATCACAGCTTGCCTCCGGCAGGACCGTGAGAAGAAGCTCAGGTTGTCAGATAAGGGGAGACCACCCTCCCCTCCCTCCTGTAATCAGGGCACGCCCCCAGCAGGTCTATTAGGGGAGATTCTGGCGCCAGCAGAGCCGTACCTAGGGACCGTGGACCTCCCGCTCACGGAGGGCCCTAACTCCCTCCAATGTCCCAAAGAAGTCGAGGTCCACACAAGGAGCAAAGGTTAACTGCCGTTTTATTATATCAAACGAGCAGGGACAACATACAGGCATCAAGTTTCATCCGAGCATGTCTCGCTAATTTCAGGCTCGCAGGCCTTTTTGTACACTTGTGACGTCACAATTGTCGTCACCTACCAAAATCCTTCCCCGAACCTAACGCCACCCTGATTTTATGATGTAACTGAAGAACAGGGAATTTATGAGTTTATGTTTGCCTCTTCTTTTAGAATGTAATCTTTATCTCCTGATGAAGACGTTACTTAAATAACGTAAACACGTCGAAACCGGTAGAGAAATCTGAGATGAGGTCGCATTTGAAGATCTCTGGGACCCATCTCAACTGTTGACCACATTTATAATCTATTGTGGCCATGCGTTTTTGCACATTATTTGTATAACAATTAAATTGACAATGAATTGTTTGTTATGACTTTTATAAGCTTTTTATCGTATACCCATTGTTGTTTGGGATGAGTGGATTGATGTATGATGGATGTATGTGGATGAATGGTTGAATGATTTAACAGTATGTATTTTACTTAATTGATGTGATCTTAATTTTCTTGCTATGTAAATAAGTGCAGATTAAATCGTGATTCAATTCATTTAATAGAAGATGTATCAGGGTTAATAAAATCCTTTGATACTGTATCTTGAAATTGTACCCTCTGTCTCCCTGGTGATGCCATTATTGGATGTTAGTGGGGTAGGTGATAATGATCTTTTCCTTCGCTTGTTATTTTCATCCATTTTTGGGGAAGTCGTCCATCTTGACATGTTTTTGGGGTACCACTAGCGAGGATACATTGACATGTGCTAGGGAGCATATTCCTCCCCAGTTAGGCAGTAGTTTGTCGTATGCTTTTGTCCCACATGACCAATAGTGGTCCATCAGTACCGCCCTGCCTGATCCCATGTTTCCTAGCATCTCTATTCCCCTGCATCCCTCGTTTGCCCTACTTCGACATCTCCGTCGTGTTGGTAACATAGCGTTGGTGTTGTAAGAGCAATGATTGTCAGTAGACCGTCTTCTTTATGCAACCACGTCAGCAAGCTTGTACTCTAGGCCAATTCCTTGAGGCACTTATTATTTTCTTTCTGGACCTTGTTCACTGCAGCCTTTGTTAGTGTTAAGGGTTTGCTTCCCACCACTCCATCCACCCATCCTTCCTTTGCGTATACTTTTCCGTATATCAACATCTGGGGGCGTTCCTAGCAACCAGGTTCTCCGCCTGTTTCTCTGGCTCTCCATTTGCATGGCAGGTAGTCTAGTGCCACTTCCATCGTCTCTCCTTTTTCTGGCCCGTCAGTTATGTACCGCAGTGCTTGTGTGTGCTGCCAGTAGTTGTCAAACATAGGTAATGTCTTTATGAAACTATCCTCATACGGGTACGTTGCTTTTGATCTCCAACGGAGGGTTGCCGTTTTTCCTTGGAATCTCCCTCGTGTTTGGAACAACGCAAGGTATAGGAGGCATTGGGCCGTTGTTGCTGGTACTTCTGTGCCAACAAATGTTCTGGACGCGCTCAAGGCATATGGGATCAATGAGCAGACATAGCAGCTATCCCGTGTTGTGTCCTTACCAATTTTTGACATGTGCTTGTACCACATGTTGTTTGTGACATGTGCTTGTACCACATGTTGTTTGTGACATGTGCTGTACCCGTGAGATATGTGTGAACCCCATTAACATCAGTTCCAATGCTACGCTTACCTCTCCTTACCTTCTCGTTTGTGCTTGTCGTACCACTTGACACAGTGCTCCTTGCAGCTTGGGTGGGAGGAATGTTAGTATGGGGTGTTGCGGATACATGCATAGCTGTGTAACCAATCCAGTAGACAAAACTACCCATATTATTTTTATTAAAATCTTTATTAAGCTAGTCATTTTTACCACTTACCTTGCAGTCGTTGAGATGATATAGTTGCCTGCCTGAAAATTGCTGTAAATCAGCGTTAATGTATTAGTATTGGTAAGTAGTTTAAACCCGATGAACTAGGTCATCGTTTAATGCCAGGAGAAAAGTTCCTCGCAAATCCTCCTTATTCTATTTCTGAGTATGGGTAGGATGTGGTGGAGTTGTGGGTCAGATTGTGCTATATATTCAATAAACGTGTTATGATACACGCATGGGGGTCTTGGTCTGGAGTGGGTGGGTCTTCACAGGGTGTGATTGGTGGGAGAGTGCTTCAGGGTGTTCAATGGGAGGCAACATCTAAATCACTAAATTTCCAATCTATTTTCAACATTTTAGTCCCATACATTTGTCAAACGCAGAACCCTGCATGCGCAAGACAAAAAGAAGATAACATGCAAAGACAGGGTGACAGTGTAGTCCTAATGGGTGGGTGTGTGCTACATAGCCCTATCTATGTCATAGCGTTCTTTAATTTGTACAACCAGCATTTGGATAAACTTCCACATATTTTGGTGATACCAGCAAATTTATTATAGTTCAGTTACGTTTGTGTGTGGACGTCAGATATCTGTGAGTGCCTGACCATTGAGTGGCCTGTGCGTTCTTGTTCATTCGTGTCCTTAGATGTGTCTAATTTGTGGGATACTGAAAATGGGGCCCTTCTGTTATTTGATGTATCCGTTGCTGGAGCATCGGCCCTGTCGATGCTGAGGTGGTGCGAAGTCGATGCTTTGTAGGGCTTGATGTCGTGGAGATGCAACCAGACAGTTTTATTTTCCAGCTTCACCGCCCTGTCTGCGATGCTCTCCACTACGTGGGGGCCAGTGAAACGGGGGGGCATTCCACCTGCGTGTGCAATTGCGTAGGAGTACCCTGTCTCCTACTTTGATCACTGAGTCTTTTGCTTGTCCTTTAATGTTGATGGCTTCTTGTTGATCGTTCTCTGACCTACCCTGTGTTCGTTCGATCTGCTGAGAGATAAATGAGGCACTACTAACCAGTGAAGTGACATATTGATGCATTTCTTTCCCCAATACTTCCGCTACCCCCTCACAATCATACATGGCCCTTGTGGGCGGAGACAGTGGAAGGTGCATTTGTCGGCCAGTCACCACCTTGTGGGGTGTGAGGTGGTGGTCCGACCCAGGTTTATTCGGCAGTTCAAACAGGGCCAAGGGGAGGCAGTACAGCCAATTCTTTTTAGTTGACTGTTGGGTTTTAGCGATTCTTTCATTTAGAGGGCCATTGAGGCATTCACAGACGCCGCTGGCCTGTGGGTGATATGCACACACAAACTTGTGCTTTATCCCCAGCAACGTGGTGATGTGTTGGAACAGTTTGTTGGCTAAGTGCGGGCCATTGTCTGACCTTAGGACTTCACAGACGCCCTACCTTGGAAAGACTTCTCTAACTAAGAATTTTCCCACCCTTAGTGCATCAGCATGGGAGCATGGGCCAGCTCCTATCCACCTTAAAAAGGGACAAACTACCACAATCATGTAACGGTATCCTTGGCATACGTTTATCATGTCAACATAGTCGATATGGAGGTGCAGAAAGGGACCCTCCAGTCGTGGTATTATACTTTTGATCACCTTAAGTGTATGTCTTGCTGTAAATTGCTGGCAGGTGAGGCAATTACTAATAACATTTAATTCTGGACAAAACCAAGATTCTCCTATTCGTGCCGCTATCACTTCCTTTCCAGTATGTGCAGGGTGGTGTAATTATGTTAATGCTATTTGTAATCATGCGAGAGGCATCACAACCTTTCCTGTGTTTTGTCACCACAGGGCGTCTGTGGGGGACATTGAGCACCCTCTTTTTACCGAGAGTTCTTTTTCTGTCATTGATGCAGCTGCCTGTATTTTCATTATTTGTGTTTCTGGTAAATAGTTGTAACCTTCCTTCATTGGCATCTGCCGCGCCCCTCCCCTCTTGTTTTTCTTGGAGGTCTCACAACTCCCCAAAATATGATGCACGTTTTGCATATAAATCAGCTGCTTCATTTCCTTTTTATATTGGGTCTACCCCTATTAGTGTGTGCTTGGCACTTCACTAATGCAAGTTGTATTGGGTATGTCACAACCTCAATTAGTTCCCCTAGGAGGAGTGCGTGCTGTACTGGTGTACCATCTGCCTGTCTGAACCCTCTCGCTAACCACCTTGCTAGACCAGAATGCACTGTTGATGTTATGTAGGCACTATCTGAATAGATAGAGAGAGTGAAGGAAAACAGGTCACTAATGGCCAATATCAGGGCTACTAATTCAGCTGCTTGTGCTGAATACTGGGGTGGCAACCAAACCCACCTTATAGTCTCGCTTGTCCAATCTTCTCTTAATCTTACCACTGCTGCCACGTTCTCCTCACCCCATCACCTTGGTCAATTGTTGAGGACCCATCAATGTATAATACATCTCCCCCCCCCTCAAGTGCATCTTCCTCTACTTTACGTATTTCTGAGAATAGTTCAATGTTTTTGGTACAATCATGGACATATTCTCCCACCCCCACTTCTTCTGCTAGGAATTGTGCTTGGTTAACATTTTTGCACCTTTAAATTTTCAGTTCTGGTCGGGAAAGTATTATTTCATAGCCTGTTGCTCTTTGGGTGGTCAGAGTGCTCTTTGGTTTGTGTAAAATTACAAAAAGGTCATGCGCCACGTAAAGTGTTGTGGAACATCCCATTGTTATTGAGGATGCTTTTTCTACAGCAAAGGCTGCAGCGGCCAAGTGTTGTTCACAAGGGAAATGTCCTGTCATTACTGGGTCTAACTGGCTGCTGTAATATGCGATTGGCTTGTGGCCCATGCTTGTTTTATGTGTTAATACCGTTTTCATTACCACCCCATCAGAGTGTGAAAATATGAAGAACTCTTTTTTTATAATCAGGGGTACCCAGGACTGGTGCTGTTGATATCGCCTCTTTTAATTCATTAAATGCATCTGTCATTTCCCGTGTCCAGTTCAGTGTTTTATGTCCCCTTTGTGTGTCCCTTAGGGCTATAAGTAAGGGACCTGTGTATGTGATGTAATCAAACACCCATGCCCTGCAGTAGTTGCATAGGATGAGGAACTGTTGTAATTCTCGTACTGTCTGTGGTTGTGCTGTGTTTAGTATTGTCTGTGCCCTTTGCGGAGCTATGTGTCTGCCCTTCTGCTATATCATTTGCCATATGTATAAAACCACTTACTGACAATATTGCACTTTTGCCTTGTCTACCTTGTATCCTTTTTCTGCTAGTACTGTAAGCATTTTGTTGGAGTCCTTCCTGCATTCATCTTCTGTTGTGCTGCAGATGAGAATGGCATCCAAATATTGAAAAATTGTACTCTGTCTCTATATTCCCTACGTCCATTTGTATCACTCTGTTGAAAATTGATGGTGACTCGCAGTATCCTTGAGGTAGTCTTGTGTGCTTCCACTTTGTGCTGCGATGCATGAATCTCGTTAGGTCCTGGGAATCTGGGTGTAGTGGTATAGAGAAAAAGGCGTTTTTTGGGTCAATCACAGTGAACCGTGTAGCCTCTGCTGGGATGCTGCAAAGTATTGTAGCTGGGTTAGCTGCTATGGGATATTCTGCTTCGACAATGTTGTTTAGGGGTCTTATATCTTGTATGAAATGCCATGAGCCTCCATTTGCCTTGCGGACGGGGTACACAGCAGTGTTGCAAGGTGATTCTGATGGTACCAGAATACCTTGTTCAATGAGGGTGCTTATTGTCTCATAAATGCCCTCATCTGCTTCTTTTGATAGTGGGTATTGTCTAACTCTGGGCAGGATTGCTCCTTTTTTCAGTTTTATTTTTACTCCCCCTATGCTTTTGATGCATTACATGTCGTACGGGCTTGTTGTCCATAAGGAGGATGCTACCTTTGCTAAGTCCTCCTCGCAGAATGAGGGTGGCACTGGGAGTGGTGTTTCTAGTGCCATTGCCATTTTCTGGGCCACTTCTCTATGTGTTAGCCGTATCCTGCTATACCTGGTAGGCATGCCATTGCATTGCCATGTCCGTCCCATATTGGAAAACCTCCGGGTCTACTGGCTCGCCCCTCTGCACACTCTTGCCACAATATGCCTGGAGTAGCTGTCTTGCTGTGAGCATGTCTATGCCTGGCGTGGAGCACACTATGCCTTTGTCTGTGAAGGAGATGGTCATGTTAAGTCTGCTCATTATGTCACGTCCCAAATATTTACTGGTGCATGTTTAGAATATAGTAAGGTTAGTGACAGGTCATGATCCCCAATAGATAGGGAGATGTTATCAGTGAATGGAACCACTTCTCGAGCCCCAGAAAATTCTTGATTGTTCATGGTATCGCCTGACAATGTGTAGTTCCCTTCCCGTACGCATGACCTTGTGGCCCCCGTATCAACCAAAAAGGAAAACATCTTGTCACAAATTGCCACCTTTATGCGTGGTTCCTCCGCAGGGTTAGGTGTTACTGATAGGATGGGACACAATAAGGTAGTCTGTGGGCTGTCCTATTGTGGGTATAGTGATTGCCCGTTGCCGGTATAAGGGTTATGTCCCATTATAGTCACCCCGCCCATACGTGTTACCGGCACTACAGCCGTTGTGTCCATTGGCTGTTGAATGTCATCCTGTAATTGTGTCAACTGTTGTACTGTCTGGATGTGTTGTTGTTGTTGGGGTAGCAGTGTCCCTTGTACTTGTTGGTATTGTGGGTTTTGCTGGAGCATGCTTTGCTGTTGCACCATGGGTCGTGGTCCTGCCTGTTGATAATACCCATTCTGACCCCCTTGGTTGCTTTGTGGCCCTTGCTCGCCCCACCCTTGCTGCCCTGTACCTGCACGTGCAGGAGATGTGACCTATTAATCCACATGTCCAAAATTGGGGTGGTTCTCATGCTTGCCATGGGAATCCTCCTCCCGCTCCTTGGCATTGCCATCCTTGTTGAGGGTAACCCCGGGACCCTCCTCCTGGGTAGTGTGCTGGTGGCCCAAATCCCTGCCCCCTGTTTCCCCCTCCTCGTCCCCTAAAGTTCTGTTGGTACCTGCTCACACCCATATATCCCCCTCCCATCTGTGGTTGGTACTGCAGTGCTATGTTGTATTGTGGCAACTGCTGTGGCAATTGCTGTTGTGGTTGCGGTAATTGTTGTTGTATTGGTGTTTGTGGTAGTTGTTGTATCTGTGGTTGCGGTAGTAGTTGGGGTTGGAACACAGCTGTTTGAGTTGGCGGTGCTGAGCTTGTTATTAGTGCTCCTTCTAAGGCGAATTTTGACAAATTGTTTTTGCACTAATTTTGCCTCATCCGCCTTTCTATCCTCCGCCTTCTGTTTCAACTTTTCCTGCCATAATCTTCAATGGTGTACTATTGTTAGTTGTATCTCTGACAAAGCTTTGGCCTCAATTCCCACTCATTTCTTGAGTTTTCTTTGCACGGATTCAGGAAACCCTTGGATCAAGATGTGATAGAAGATAGCTAGTGTTTTGTCCCACGGCTCCTGAGTTTCAAGGCGCCAAAGCTTTTTAATCTCTTGGATGTAGCTGACTGGATCTTCGTCGTCACGCATCTTGCGTGACGTAATTGCCCCTATGTCTGATGTGTCTGGGTATTGTATCCTTAGGGCCTGCCACACTGCGTGCCTGCAGTTCTCAAATGGGGATCCGTCATGTGTAGTGTTCTGTGTTGTTACTCCTGGGAATCCCGCCCTTTTCCAAATGTTATCTGCTGCGTCACCCAGTATGGACACTAATGGCCCCTTCATGTCCCCCACTGCCAGTCTGTGTCCTGCTGTCTGTTTTTCCATTTCATATATCCATTTCCCTGCCCCTCGGCTCAGTGATGGTAACCTATTCTTAACATTCTCTCTGTTTTAATGTTTCCATGGTATGTATTGTGGTCTGCTCCCCCCCCTCTCAAGTAGTGGCATCTGTGAATATTCAGCCCTTTCCTCAGGTGTTTGTCTGTACTGTCGTATCTGTACTGGGCCTCTCTCATCTTCGACATCTACTTCGAAGTCTGCGACATCTATATTGGGTGTTGTGCGTGATGCCCTGATGTCTGAGTAATTTCTGGTGTGTTTTGTGTGCAGTGCTTCCCGGGGCCCTGTGTGCCCGCCTTGTTGACACGAGTGCCCCCTGTCATGGGTAATTGCTGTCTTATCTCTTCTGCGCCCTGGGAGATCTCGAAGCCCATGCATGTAGGGTGTTTGTGGTGCAGCTGTTGCTGTTGCGTCCTCTGTAATTGTGTCAGTGTGTCGTCCCCTGTTCTTTTCATCTTGAGTCCTACACTCCCATGACATACCTGTGCCTGTTCGTGTAATATACAATTTGCTTAGCACTTCCTTATCTATACCATTGCTATCTTCGTCTTCCTCAGTGCAAACTCCATCTGAGAACGTTAGTTTGCGTTGTATTGGGTATCACACTGTTACACTTTCAAGATCAATGTTTGTAAAGTTTGCTGCTTCCAAATCTTCTTTCCCCTTTGAGCTCTGCTGTACGGACCCTGCCTGAGGCACTCCAGTTGTCCCCATGCTGCTCCTTGTGGGTCACGTTGGTGTTCGTCTAGGCTGGTGCTCATCCCCTTCTTCTTTCCCCGCCCGGACCTTTCTATTTCTTCCATTACTTCTTTGTGTATCCTCCGTAGCGTTGCCTCGTCCTCTTCTCTCTTGCTTCGTGCTTCCTCTGTCATCGCTAACCTTAACTCCTTCAGCCTGCTTTCCTCGCATTTCCGGGTGCTGTCCAACAATATCTTCCGTCTCCAAAATGCCATTTCTCGTTCAGCCTCAACCCTTTCTTTTTCCAATGTTCTACGCCCCTTTGCTTCCGTACTTACCTTACTCGAATCTCTCGTTGCTATCTTCTCTATCGCCTCCCGTTCCCTCCTTTCTTTGTCCACCTTTTCTCGCCTTTCTAATGCTAGCTGCTCTTCCTGTTCCTTATGCTCTAAATGGCTCACCAGTGCGTTCCTTTTCTCTTTGAGCTCCGCTATCCTTTCTTCCAGTTTTGCCTCCCACTCTCGTAATAGTTATTTTCCTGTGTCGTTTGTTTGCCCGTCTGTACATCCTTTCCCCAATTCTAATTCCTTTATTGCTCCTGTTGCCCCTTCTGGTTCTCCTGTGGTGGTCCCTTGTAACTTCAATAGTACTTGTGCTGCTATCCACTCATCTGGCCCTACCCCTGCGAACTCGCTCTTCGCCTGCCTCAGCCTTTCCTCTTCAACGTCTAGGTTACCTACCTCTGTCCGTGTGGCATGTGCCTTCGGGGCGTACGGGGGTGGTTTGTATGTGGGGTTTGAGTAGCCTTCGGCTGCAGTTAATTCTTGGGGTTCCGTAGCTTCTTTTAATTCCCTAATTGGGTATAATCCCTGTTCCTCCTCCTCATCTGCAGCGATGCTGGGAGGTGCAGGAGGTGGGGCGCATGCGCCCCCCTCCCTCCTCTTTTGCCTCCTGTAAGTTCAACCTTCCATGGTAATGTCTCTGGAACATTCTCCACAATTTGAATATTTCCAGGGGCTTGCTAGTTTCTTCCCATTGTAAGTGTTGTGTACGTAGGTAAGTAGTGACTGTAAAGTGTCCCTTGAGAAACTGCCGTTAGGCGGCCATGGTATCAATGCTTTCCCTTCCGTTCCCTTGGTCCATTCTACACTGTACTTTACTATTTTATCTCTATAGTTAGGCAATGTTTTGCAAAGGTGTTGTATTGGGGTCAATACCATCTCGGGCACCCCGTGTGATGCTCCTACCCCACCCTCGTGGTACATCATTGTCTTTCACTCATGTTCAAATTGAGGGTTTCGATACTCCGCTGTCAGAACAAGGGTGGACATTTTTTTTTGTTATGCAGTTCAACATTCACCTAGTGCTGCGTGTTGATTTTAACAGCCACACGTTTCGCGAGGCGTACTCTCGTACCGTCCTGCTTCTTAAGGAGCTGTCACTAACCAGCACGCTCCCCCAAAGTCTATGGCCCCCTGCAACCGTATACCTTATGCAATATAATCCACTTTCATGGGCGTTGTCGCCTCCCGGCAAGCCCCTTCAATGTGTCCGGCCCCCTGCGACCGTACACCAGTACGGCGTGCTCTCGTACCGCCCCGCCTTTACTGGGCTGCTGATGCTCGGCCCGCCCCTCTGATACGTGCCGGAGCTGTCTGCGCTGCCGGCAGTCCACCTGTTTTGTAATTTGAGTGCTGAGTCACGAGTTCTGCACCTGTTAATCACACATTGTCCTATGCAAAGGCCTATGGGTGACGTCACCAAGCTAAATCTTCATGCTAACATTTCATACATATACCCCCGCCCTTTTAATTTCACACCCAAAAATCCCCACAGCTGTCTTCCCACCTCCTCCGGAGTGGAGGATACATCATCAACCACCTCTTCTCCTTTTTATAGGTGTACTGAACACGTTGCGTCGCCTGACATGCGATACGCTTCCTATACCGGAAACTTAACCAGTCACCTATCTTCTGCAATCTTAAGATAAACTTATATGGGAATTCGACATCTATCGACCAAGCTAAAACGCTCAATTAATAGGAAAACCACATATATTCATCGAACTACGTCGATTTATAGGAAAGCCATAGTCTCCCCCTACACATGTGTTCACTGTCCAGACCTGTCGGCATAACAACCTTTCAGTTTCCGAGGGATCCACTGTCCGGCCCCCAATACGCTAATCTGCACAACAAGGGTCTACCTCCGCTCCGATCCCTGTACTTATGCACATGCCCATCGCTACCTTGGTTCTCAACGCTATGATATTGTGATACCACCCTCCACCCTACATACACATCCTCTCCCACCCACACAATATGTTGTTGCACGTTGTGCGGACCACACTTACATTTAGGTGCATGTCAGCAGGCACCGCTCGGCTGCTGGCTCCCCTCCCACTGGGCTCATCTCGCCTCTTCTGGACCGCGTGCAGACACTCGCCAACTGCGGGCGGGATAGATTTTGAAGTCGGCTCCCGACGGCCAATCTCCGGTTGCGCTGTCCGGTGGTGTCTCAGTTACGCGAGGGTCCTGCAGTCCTCCAAGGTTTGACAGCAGAGGGGGCCGCACCTTGCCGGGTTGCCATCGCAAGCGATCTTGCCGGGGTCTCAGGAGCGCATCTCAGCAGTGCCTCCAACTTGTTAGGGGAGATTCTGGGGCCGGCAGAGCCGCACCTAGGGTCCGCGGACCTCCAGCTCACGGAGGGCCCTAACTCCCTCCAATGTCCCAAAGAAGTCGAGGTCCACACACGCAGCAAAGGTTAACTGCCATTTTTTTGTATCAAACGAGCAGGGACAACATACAGGCATCAGGTTTCATCCGAGCATGTCTCTCTAATTTTAGGCTCGCAGGCCTTTTTTGTACACTTGTGACGTCACACTTGTTGTCACTTACCAAAATCCTTCCCCGAACCTAACGTCACCCTGGGTTAGCTCCCAGAGTGGTAGTTCCAGTATAGAGACATATGCGTTGCTGTGTTATTGGTGGGCACGCTGTCAGGTGGCACACTTGGGTCATCCCTATAAATTGCTACCTAACAATTGTTACACTAGAACCCCTGACGATTGGCTGGAGATTCCAGCCGCCAGCTTCCATCCCCCGATGTGCTGATTGGTCAGGCCGCAGGCCCCCAAGCCTGGGACTAACATTGTTTCCATCCCGCAAGACACCTGCTCTTGTACACTATGTATCAACAAGATATAACTATGTGACAGTGTGTAACAATGAAGTCTTTACTAATGCCATGAGAGAAGTCCAGTCCCATCGCATAGTGTAGGTGGATTGTTGCAATTATGTGGCAAGGTTCAGTCTCAGACGTGGAATGGCTGCAGCTTCTCTGCTCCCTGGTCTTGGCATCATGTCAGGTCGGCCGAATCACGTGTGAGGAGACCGCTAGGGAAGTCAAATTACTTTGATTTGTATTTTAGCTTGAGGTGTCCTGTCCTGTAGCTGGGCTCGTCGTGGCACTGTGGGTGAGGAATGTCACTTGCTACATTATGGCATTGGCGGTAGCAGTCCTTGCCAGGGCGATTCTGCTCGCTCAGCAGCTTGCAGCGTCGAGATCCCTGCAAAAGGAGTTTAGTGTGCTGGATTGATCGAGGCCTACCTAAATTCTGGTTATTCTTCCAATATGATTATTCAAGGGTTAAGCGTATGCAATGGGTGATCAGGTCCTTTGAGTGCTCCTGTCCATCCATAGAGTAAATAGCGAGTAGCATCTGCAAGCATATACACAAGCTCTTCTGGCATCTTGGTTACTGCGGTGCAATAGCGACCTATGTGAAAAATAATAAACATGCAGACAGAAGGTGTGTCACTGTCCTCTAGCTCATAGAACTGCACGCAGATGTTCTTCATGTAGGTTGGTGTGTGAATGGCCCAATCACGCCTATTGCACATGTGCTTCCTGTCTAGTGCGGCTATGTCGTCATGAAGACTCGAACGACCTGCAACATGGTTTGCGGGGACATCAATCGAGTTGGTCCATATAGTCGTCTCCAGCTCGGTCTTGGTTCCCGTTGGTTGTGTTGGCTAGGGCTTTTGCTATTGTGGGGTTGATCAGGCTTATGGCTGGAGGTCTGTCGTGATGAGTTGGGAGTGGTGGGACTGGGTGCAACCTCTGATAGGCGATAGTTGTTCAGTCGGGGGTGCTTCTTCCGGTTGGGACCCCCATCAGGAGGGAAGGGACACTCAGATTTTCCCTCTTCAGGTCCCTGAGAAGCAGCTCAGGCTGTCAGATCAGGGGAGACCCCCCTCCCTCCCGTAATCGGGGCACGCCCCCAGCAGGTCCCTGAGAAGCAGCTCAGCCAAGAGATCCGGGAGGACCCCCGCTCCCATAATTGTGGCATGCAACCGTCATGTCCCTGAGCGGCAGCTCAGGCCAAGAGATCAGGGGAACCCCCCCCTCCCATAACAAAGGCACTGTCTCTGGAAAATCCCGGAGAAGCAGATCAGGTCATCAGCTATGGGGAGACCCCCCCCCCTCCCTCCCTCCAGTAATCGGGGCACACCCCCAGCAGGTCCCTGAGAAGCAGCTCAGGCTAAGAGATCAGGGGAACCCCCCCCCCTCCTATAACAAAGGCACCGTCTCTGGCAAATCCCGGAGAAGCAGCTCAGGTCATTAGATCAGTGGAGACCCCCTCCCCTCCTGTAATCAGGGAACACCCCCGGCAGGTCCCTGAGAAGCAGCTCAGGTCATCAGATATGGAGAGACCCCCCCTCCCCTCCTGTAATCAGGGCACGCCCCCGACAGGTCCCTGAGAAGCAGCATAGGCCATCAGATCAGGTGAGACTCGCCATCCCCCTGTTAGGGCTGATTTTCTATACTCTGGCCTGGGGGACAGATGTATAGAAGGACAAACTATATTGTGACAGGAACAACTCTGGGAAGCTGTAGCCAAACCAGTTTAGGTAGCAGTGACAGGCAGTCTAGGCTAAGTTCTTCAGAGGTGGTTAGCTTATAAGGGGTCCACAATGAGGTACACAATGGCAATCACAGATTACACTTAGACAGGATGTATAAAAACACAGTTAATTATTTATGGCCAAAACACACTTTAGAAAAAATGACTACTAGCAGGTAGACTTTTCACACAACACTATCAAACTAAATACATATATACATTCACTTTGTTGTAGGGCATAATACACATCAGAAACTCCTGCAAAGGAAAGGTTAGACCAGTATTATGCACTTATGGTCCACAGAGATGATCCCTGACTGAAATTGTTCAGCCCTAAGAGGTTACAGTTCCACAGAAGTTAGGAGGCAGGAGAAACTGCAGGTAGGGTCTCTGGGGTCCAGTGAAGGGTTCTTCGTGTTAGGGTTCAAGTTAGACTAATGCCCAAAAGTAGCCCCAACAGTCAGAAGTCTTGCGCAAACAAGCAATGGCAAAGCCAAAAGTGTTAGAAATAAGCAATATTATAAGCCCATTGATGTATAATTGGAGTATAGGGGTAGGTTAGAAACTCTAACTTACCCCCCCCCCCCCCATACTCTGATTCTTCTCCAGACTTGGCAGAACAAAGGAAGAGTGTCCGAGGTTGCTTTTCCCACTGAAAGTTGCAGTCCTCGATTCACAGGAATTGCGGGTTCGAGCTGATTTCCGGTTGGTGTCTTTTAACATTGCAAGGACTCTCGTTCGAAGAATGCAGCAAAACTCGATGCAGGACCCTTCTCAGGACCGGACTCGGGTCAGGTAATCTATTTCGTACGGTGGTCACCGCAGCAGGCTGACGCAAAAGGACTCAGCAGCCGAGTTCGGACTTTCCCCTCTTCTCTCGGGTCCCCTCGATGCTAGGACGCCGAAATTTCGCAGGAGGTAGTCTTAGGGGCAGCTGAGGAACCCCCAAGTTTCAGGCCAAAACTCGGTACGGTGACCTTGGCAGCACCGTAGCCCAAAAACGAAGCTAGTCAGCCACAGGACGGTTCCCGGGCACTTTCGAAGGCTCTCTTTGGCAGGGCACCGAGCAGATGTTGGGAATGGATGGACCCTCCACTCCAAGGGTCGCAGCACCTTCGCAGGACTACTAAAGATCACAATCAAGACATGGCTCCTCCAGGACAGCAGCAGAAGTTGTTTTCCAGGCCTTTTTCAGTCAGGTCTCAGGTTTCTTTGCGGGTCTCACAGCTGGACAGGATACTTGGCTCCTTCAGGTTTCTCCAGGATCTCTGAAGAATGGGTGGAGGGGTCCTCTTCTTATCCTAAAAGCAAGGTAAGAGCTTCTGCCCTCACTAGCCAATAGCAGGACTAGCCCACAGACACACCCCTGCAGCAGTCCAATCAGGACCACTGGTGGGAACATTCATGCATACCACTCAGACACTCTGAAACCAGTTTGTGGATTGGGGTCAGACAGACCCAGCCCACATCCTGCCTGCAAACACACACAGCCCTCCAGTAGCCCGCAAAAAGCTCCTGCTTCCTGGGCACTGGAAGTCCTTCTAAGGATTGTCCTGGCCTCTCTGGCCAGGAAGAAGGCTAAAGAACAAGATGGCAAAAGAACAGGCGAAAATCTCGTGGCACAGCCATGTTTGACCAGTAGCCACAGTTTGTAGCCAAATGTGATGAATGTGATGAAGCTAAAATGAAAATCCCCAAAAAGTGGGGAAAAGTCACTGCTGCCCCCAGCTTATCCTTTTAGCACACCTAGAGTAACCAACTAAAACACAATAAAGTTAAAAAAAAAAGTAACCAAAAATCCTCTGAGTGTTAGTCGAGGGCAAAACAAAAATGCACCCCATTGTACTGCAGTGTAAGCTGCTGTGCACAATGATAAAAAGTTACCACAAGTGATACAAAAGTAGTAACATAGTAACACGACTAGGGGAAACAATGTTGCCCAGTACTGACAGCCTGAAGGACATATCCGTTTCCCCATAACATATGAGCAAAGGCCAGTGCAGTGAAGCTTAAGGCTTCACTGCACTGCGAAAAGTACAGGTCAGATTCAAAAAAGTTTGGGGGTTCCATAAAGATGGAAGGAAAGGTGCAGTAATGAGAAATCTTTCCTTACACCCCCCCCCGCCCCCTCCCATAACTAAGGCACCTCTCTGGCAGACCCCTGAGATGCAGGTCAGGCCATCAAATCTGAGGAAACCCCCCCCCCCACCCCCCCTCCCTCCCGTAATCGGGGCACATCCCTGAGAGGCCCCTGAGAAGCAGCTCAGGCCATCGGATCAGGTGAGAACCCCCTCCACCCCTCCCTGTCAGATCAGGGGAGTCCCTCCCGTAATCACAGCTCGATAATTTGGCCCTGTATGGTAACGTTCCACTAGATGGCACATCCACCGCATTGACAATCAACCTTGCATTCAGAAAGGCGCTCAAAACCTGGCCTTTCCCTTCCTCTTCTTGAATCCCTCTTCCACACTATGCTTTGGTTGCTCCTCGCACAGAAGTACTGGCCCATACGGTTCCATGTGTTAAAATCATGGCAAAAAGGCAGTGGTTTTGCGCAATCCATGTAATGGATGCGGGGGACAATCCTGCAACCCCCGGACCCATTATACCAATTAAGGGGAGCAGGGGACACCCCTGCAACCCCTGCTCCCCTTAAATGGTATAATGGGGTACACCTTTACCCGGTCAAATCATGGCATTTTTTCCACGATTTTTTTGTGCAGACGACTTTTTTGCTGCGATCTTATTACTGCATACCGCCCAGACCCAACGAAACGCGTCTACTTTCAAACTACGCGGATGCCGGCTGCGTTCGCAGCAGCACACAATGACAAACTGGCCCCTTCCACCCGCACAGACGATCCTACATCATTCCCTCCCAACCCCTCCCCTGCCTGGACCACAAACTCTATAACTGGTGCAAACTGGTTGCCAAAAAACACCTGAAAATCTGATTGTACCTTGATCGTTGCTAGGTGTCTGGACAAAACGCTCGATTAGACAGACCACTATTGGTAGCAACTGCAGCATACTCAGCTTGAATTAGGGACAGGCCATGTCACGCACTCAGTTGGACCACCCTACCTAATTATCAAGGGGCTTACCCAAGCACTCGGAACGCTCAACTAATAGGTTTCACTGGAGGTAGAGAGGAAATGTGCCAGTTCAACTTGGGCTATAGGACACGGTATGCACTTAAATGGCTTTTGGAGGTAGGAATGGCGATGCACTAAGACGCCCCAGGGGGCAAAGCAAACATGGCGCACTTAGATGGCTCTTTCTTTGGGAATGGGAAACAATACCATTCATTGGTCTTAGGCCATAGGTGGCAATGCCTAATTTATTTGCCCATTGCACTGCAAGAATGCCACCAGACAGGTCCTTCCCAATGGTAGTATGCTAACCCCACCACAAGATGCACTCAAACGACCAACCTATCGCTTTGGGAGATCTAGGAAAGCGATATCGAAGATAAACTCCATCCCAGTTTAAGATCAGTATAAATCGCAGCACGTCTGTGGACACATGCCGCAGGCACGGCTTCCCATCCATGCACTCTAGAATGCAGCTACGGATATGTCAAATTCGGTCTAGCTGCACGCATAGCCGTCCATACTGAAACCCCTGACGTGCCTCAACACCTCTGCCACTAGTATACAGCAATAACCTACGACAAATTCAGTCTAGCTGGGTACACATAGTCTCCTGCTCTTGCACTCTCTCTTAACCACCGACAGCACCCGGCCACGTGCCCGACCTCTGGGTTGCTTAATGAAGCCTAGCCAGCCCTTTTAAGTCCTAATCCTGGTAGAATGCACACACGCATCTTATAGCAAACTCTTAGAATGTTCCCATACCTGGACTTCGGTCACCGAGGGGGTTCCAACCACAAAGCACATTGAGGCCATACAAATAGGGAAATGGCGCTATGTAAATCACAAACTACAAACATCACTTAACAAAAACTAAGACACAAACTACACACACGCCCACACCGACCACTAGATAACTACCATGCAAAGACCACAAACCCGCACACAGTGGCCGGTTTCTCTGAACTGAAGCTACTAACAGCACATCGAAGCTCGTGCACTTTTCCCTCTATATCCCATTAACAAGCCCCCCTGCAGCCCTCTTTCCGTATTAGAATCGTCAGAGCGCCAAGAGACCACGCAAGTTAACCTACAAATTCTATCCCATACTTCCTTCGGAAGTCCCCTTATCAAGGCCCTTTCCCAGAAAGCCATACACTTGGCTTTGTCCCCCAATCCACCAATCGAGGTTGCCTCATGTAGCTTGGGTATCGGAACCTTTCTGCTCCGGTCAGAATTATACACCCCGTCTCCATTGGCGCAAGCTCTCACTATTGTTTCTTTAAGTCTAGGGTATTGAACACCCCCAACTGCTGCTATCCCCTGACAAGAGTTGCCCCACCTTTTCAAGACCTGGATCAGACCCACTCCGGGTCATTACAGCACCCCATTTCCCCGAACCAAAGGATGGCGCCATACTGAACTCCCAGAGGAGGGCCACGTGGAAAGGTAGTCATTAGAATTGTTCTCCTCCCATAGCTTCCACATTCCCCCTAATTCTTTGGGGTACATACCTACTCGGGGACCAAAGGAGTTCTCCCACTTTTCTCAGTGTGTTATGCAATCTTCCAGACATAGCTGATGCACCCTAAAGTCATCCCTCATGTGTTCCAAGAAAACCTAACCCGGGCAAGTTTAAAATACTAAAAAAAGGGTATCCAGAACACTTTCCTCCCGACCCTTGCCCCCTGCCCCCCACCCCCACCAAAGCAATTTTCATATCTCAGGATTATTCACTTTAATAAAAGTTCTCTGGCCCTATGGTTTGGGGGCCTCATAGAAAGAAAGAGGGGTCTTGGTCATCGTCCCTGCGGTCATCAACCCACGCAGTGACAACGTAAGGTTTGCTCAGCTCCATCGTTCAAAGTATCCAACGTGTCCAGTTCCCTGGATATCCTTATTCCTAAATATTATAGATTGTTGCTCTCAGCGCATCGCATGTATCTCCATAAATAATGCATGGTACGGCCTAATAAATAACATATTATTATGCTTCTGGTCTAATAAATAGTATATTGTTATGCTTCTGTGTTGAATTCTATTTCTTGGCGTTTCCAAGTGTTAACTGTACTTGGACTCCATCCCGATCTCCTAGGTCTGCCTTACTGCTCAGCCTCCGCTACTTCGGGAGAGTTGAGACCAAGTGTGTAAAGCTCTTGCTCATGACTTAGGCTTGCCTCTTAGAACCCTCCCACATGGCTGGTTCTCAAAAATCCCTCCTAACAATTCAACATTTCTAAGTACTCTGTTATCACCTTCTCATAAGGCGCTGTGATTTGTACTTACATTAAGGCTGTAAACTACATAAGAAATACCCTTTTGAATGCTGAAACCCATGTGCAAGGTAGGATTTGCACACTGACATTAAGCAGAGACTTCCAAAGTCTTTCTACTATCTCTATATTCCGCGTAATTCATTGCATTTTCGTGCATGGGCGAATGCTGGTATGTTCGGGTGTCTTATAGGTAATTTTTGGGCAAAGCTATCCTAAGCGTTTTATTACAGTGGCAGTGCTGGCATTATTTTGTTCTGTGTGTACTACATATCTACAAAACATGCATACTAAGAGCTGGGCAACTCTTTGTTTCTCTGCATGCGTGCTGCATATGTCCTGCATGTGCATTTCTGTGCAGAGTTTCCCAGTTCTATTTGCCTTTGGAAACTGTGATGGAAAACATTGCCCCCTCCACCCATCAATGACAAGTGCGCATATTTAATTAGCAATAAAAGAAAACTATGTATAAAGGAAATGCACGTCTACTAGTGGCTTGGCCGCTTTGATTCTATTTGTTGCATTAAATGTAGTAATTATTATGTGCCCTTTCGTTGTTTCAGTAGATTCTCAGTTTTTCTATGCATAATGTTTTCCCCACCGACATTTAAAAAAAAACATTTGTGGGTCTTCTTTTTTTCTGCAGATTTGTACTGCCTCCATTGGTGACCTGTGCTGCATAGAGCCTGGCTGTGCTGCTGCTATCCTGCCACTGTTGGCTGTGCTGCTATCCTGCCACCGTTGGCTGCTGCTGCTATCCTGCCACTGCTGGCTGCTGCTGCTACCCTGCCACGGTTGGCTGCTGCTGCTATCCTGCCACTGTTGGCTGCTGCTACCTGGTGGCAGCACTCCAAGCACAGCCATTGGCCACTAATCGGACGCACCAGACGAAGACACCAATCCCCTTACAGCATGAGGGCTGCGCTGTGCATAACTCTGTGCATAACTGTGATGTCCCAAATAACCTACACTGCGGATGTGCACACAGGTATCCCATGTTCAAACATTATAAATGATTTGAATCACAGGTCGAAAAAAATGAAGCCCCATGATTTGGTTCCAGGTGCTGGCTTCCCTGCAGTGATCTTAGTAAAACTCTTATGCAGCGCAAAACACCCAGCCCTTTTCAGAATGTGGTGTTTGCCATCCAAAATGTGGTGTTTGCAATACAAAAAAGTGGTAAATGTGGTTTAGTGATCTAAAAAATGGGGAATTGGGAATTACCAGGTTCCAGGGCCTCACTAATCCTTGGCAGGGGGTGGGGCATTATCACAAAACTGACTTCTTCTTCCAAAGTGACCTTGTTAAAATATATCGGCCCAGAGCACGAGCCCTGGGAGGGACCCACATTACTAAACTGGGCGACACACCACACTCCTCCTTTTCCATAATGAACCAAGAAATGGCACGCCTCACTGACATCAAATGAACTTACATTCACAAACAGTAATGCTTGGGATCACAAGTGCAGACAATAACCACATACATTGAAACTCAGGTTGTGAAGTATGTTAGCGCCAGAGCACATCCCTCTCCTGTACAGGTGTGGCGCGAGAGCACATCCCTCTCCTTGAGGGCACGTCCCTCTCCTGTACAGGTGTGGCGCGAGAGCACATCACTCTCCTTGAGGGCACATCCCTCTCCTGTACATGTGTGGCGCCATAGCACATCCCTCTCCTGTACAGGTGTAGTGCCAGGGCACATCCCTCTCCTGTACAGGTGTAGCGCCATAGCACATTCCTCTCCTGTACAGGTGTAGAGCCATAGCACATCCCTCTCCTGTACATGTGTAGCGCCATGGCACATCCCTCTCCTGTACAGGTGTAGCACCAGAGCACATCCCTCTCCTGTACAGGTGTAGCGTCAGAGCACATCCCTTTCCTGTACAGGTGTAGCACCAGAGCACATCCCTCTCCTGTACAGGTGTAGCGCCATATAACATCCCTCTCCTGTACAGGTGCAGCGCCATAGCCCATCTCTCTCCTGTACAGGTGCAGCGCCATAGCCCATCTCTCTCCTGTACAGGTGTAGCGCCAGAGCCCATCCCTCTCCTGTACAGGTGCAGCGCCAGAGCACATCCCTCTCCTGTACAGGTGTAGCGCCATAGCACACCCCTCTCCTACACAGGTGTAGCACTGTAGTACATCCCTCTCCTGTACAGGTGTAGCACCATGGCACATTCCTCTCCTGCACAGGTGCAGCGCCATGGCACATCCCTCTCCTGTACAGGTGCAGCGCCAGAGCACACCCCACTCCTGCACAGGTGTAGTGCCATGGCACACCCCTCTCCTGTAGAGTTGTAGCGCCATAACACACCCCACTCCTGCACAGGTGTAGCGCCATAGCACACCCCTCTCCTGCACAGGTGTAGTGCCATGGCACTCCCCTCCCCTGTAGAGTTGTAGCACCATAGCACACCCCACTCCTGTACAGGTGTAGCGCCATAGCACACCCCACTCCTGTACAGGTGTAGCGCCATAGCACACCCCTCACCTGTACAGGTGTAGCGTCATAGCACATCCCTCTCCTGTACATGTGTAGCGCTATAGCACATCCCTCTCCTGTAAAGGTGTAGCACCATAGCGCATCCCTCTCCTGTACATGTGTAGCGCCATGCAGTGCACTATCCTCTCACTTCATTACTTAAAATCAGGACATCCTAGCCCATAAATTTCCCTATTACAGTGAGACGGTACATTCCGTTAGCAGAGTGACTGAGGGGAAATCGCTTAGAATGGGGCCTTAGTGCACAGCTGGGGTTCCCCTGCAGGGGTCACGTGTGGGTTGCTTTGTCTTGTCTGTGTGTAGAAGGAGGCCTCACCACAAACGGGCTCAGGATAAAGTTTGGGCTGAAGCACAGGACATGGAGAACACCGTATCAGGCGTACCCAGAAGTCAATGAGTCAGTTAATCTTCATCTCAGTGCTGTAAAGAGAGTAAACCTTTCTTGCTGTTAACTGGGGCAATTATTAATGATTCTCTCCTCACCTGTTGATAATCTGTGAAGCATAAGCATTGCACATCGTTGTAATCTGCTATTTCTTTTCCCCTGAAAAGTGGAACCCCTGAGCCTCCAGATTGGGTCTTCTTTCTACATCCCAGCCATGGGTTTATCCCCTGCAGCCGTCTATTGGAACCAAACCTCTCCTCCCAGCTGCACAGGACAAAGCATCATAAGCGTAATGGTGGGAGTGGCCCGACCCTACACATCCCAGCTCCTGGGCCGAGTTGATGAGCGCCTGTCCAATGGAAGCATTGTGATCCGCAGTCTACGACGAGAGGATGGGGGCTTGTACGTGGTGTGTTTAGAGTCTTCCAGCCCACCTGTACGAACCATCCTGCTAACTGTGACCGGTGAGTGACTCTTTCCTAATACTCTCCTAAAAGGATGCAGACTGTCCGCCTTGCAGCTTTGCAGGGCTGCATGTTACAGGAGGCCTCACTACCCAGTGGCCCTTGTTTGAAGGACGTTCCTGTACTGTTAGGAACTTGTGCTTCTTTCCATCAATATAATCCACATATGTCAATGGACACCCTTCCTTTTGCTATTGTTTTGAACCTTTGCTGATTTATGGAGGTAAGTGAAACCTTTTTGTTCCACTTACCTTTCTACGCTCATCTGTTTTGGGGGCACTGACCAGTCCCTAAGGCTATTAGTTCAGGGGCACTCGGTTCTCCATTGTAAAGTTCTGTTTGTTTTTGTCTGCACAGATCTCTTTGTGGTAACTTTCATGATGTGTCCGGGATGGGCTGGTGGCAGTGGATACTTTTATGGTGCCTTCTTTTTTATAGTCTCGTGCACTTTTGCATTTTAACGCTTGATGCCATTGTAGATTACCATCCACGCTACAATGGCCGTGCCACGTGATCTTCCACTGTCCTTTGAATATCTTGTAGTGCGAATTTCTTCCTGCCCTGGAGTTTCTGGATTATTCAAATATGGTAAGCCCTTTCCCAGGGAAAGCCCCAGCTCTTGCACGATCTGAATGACACAAGGCCTAGTAAGATAGTTATTTTGTCCTCCATAGTGGAAACCCTTGTGTACATGCACGTTTTAAATGCCACAGCATATCGTAACGGGAGAGTCACTCACCGCATGAATGGGGTTGAGATGCGATGCTCATGTCCCCAGCGGTCCGTGAAATTGTTCTGTCCGTCAAGCAGTTGCAGTGTTGGATGGAGCACTGATCCTCCGCACATGGGCAGTTCTATTCAGATGGTTGCGCCCCTGTTGCATCGACCCATCGCGCGTCTGTGACCAGGAAGATCCAGCGTGTTCCAAAGACGCAAGTTCCACGTGGTGCACCAACGTGGGTAGAGCCTCCAGGCCCCAGCAAAGCGCCCTGTAGGGGCAGATGTGAAAGACAGCTGGTGGCAAACCTTGATCCAGCAGTACCTCGCTCACTGCAGCCCTGCAATGCTGGCGCTCCTCCCATGCGGAATACACACTTTGAAACCTACTCTGTTGCAGCGGGAGCCATTGTGAGGTACCAGCGGACCTGCATTTGAAAATGGAGCAGGGCTTCATTGGTGCTTTATGGTTTCTGATGTGTGTAACCCCGCCCCTGAGAGAGACAGAGAGACAGAGATTGGCCCGGGGAACCAGCTGAGGCTGTGAGCCAATGGGGAACCAGCTGAGGCTGTGAGCCAATGGGGAACCAGCTGAGGCCGCGAGCCAATGGAAGCGGTAGGCGGAGGAGGATAAAAGGGGGTGGGAGGAAGGGCCACTGTGGACATCGAGATGTTGGACGAACATCTGTCGAAGCTGAGTAAGAACTTCTGCCAAGGACTGGATCAGAACCCGAACCCTCTGATCAGAAGACTCACTGCCACCACTGCAAACCCCTTCGACCGCTACCCGCGGCCCATCACGGCGAAGACCATGTGAAACCAGCCCTACTGTGACAAGACCACACAGACCAAGAAGAATACGAACCCACGACTACATACTCAACCCGAGAAAATTGAGTAATGAGGCTCAATCCTCGGTATCCAAAATTCACAGCTGATGTTAAATGTTAAAGGTATTTGTACCATGCACCGTCACCAACGGAATTGGTCCCCAGGCGCTCTGGTGGATCTGCAAAGGATAAGGTGGGATGGGTTAGTAAGGTGAAGCGGGAGTAGGATAGTGAGAGGAGTGGTGTTCTGTTGGCAGCTTCAACTCGGTATACACCGGGTGCAGACCTTTGGTGCGGTTATTGGATCGGTGTCAGTCCACGTGTGCTGTTGCTCCGGCTTATGTGTTGTTGCAGTTTTGTGAAGTGCGTGCGGCTTGTGGTGCGAGAGGTGGTTGTGTGAGTTTTTGAGTGAGATAAGTATGCAGAGTTTGAGGTTATATTGGTTAGTGGGTTACCTGACCTTTAGCATGCTAACATTCACAAATCTATCCAGACGCGACGCCGGCTAATGTTCACAATTCCATCCAAGTGAGGACATGCTAACATTCACAGTTCTATCTAGATGCGACGCAGGCTAATGTTCACAGTTCTATCTAAGTGTGGACATGCTAACACTCCCAGTTCCATCTAGATGCGACGCAGCCTAATGTTCACAGTTCTATCTAAGTGTGGACATGCTAACATTCCCAGTTCCATCTAGATGCGACGCAGGCTAATGTTCACAGTTCTATCTAAGTGTGGACATGCTAACATTCCCAATTCCATCTAGATGCGACGCAGGCTAATGTTCACAGTTCTATCTAAGTGTGGACATGCTAACACTCCCAATTCCATCTAGATGCGACACAGGCTAATGTTCACAGTTCAATCTAAGTGTGGACATGCTAACATTCCCAATTCCATCTAGATGCGACGCAGGCTAATGTTCACAGTTCTATCTAAGTGTGGACATGCTAACATTCCCAATTCCATCTAGATGCATGCTAACATTCCCAATTCCATCTAGATGCGACGCAGGCTAATGTTCACAGTTCTATCTAAGTGTGGACATGCTAACACTCCCAATTCCGTCTAGATGCGACGCAGGCTAATGTTCACAGTTCTATCTAAGTGTGGACATGCTAACACTCCCAATTCCGTCTAGATGCGACGCAGGCTAATGTTCACAGTTCTATCTAAGTGTGGACATGCTAACACTCCCAATTCCATCTAGATGCCACGCAGGCTAATGTTCACAGTTCTATCTAAGTGTGGACATGCTAACACTCCCAATTCCATCTAGATGCCACGCAGGCTAATGTTCACAGTTCTATCTAAGTGTGGACATGCTAACACTCCCAATTCCATCTAGATGCCACGCAGGCTAATGTTCACAGTTCTATCTAAGTGTGGACATGCTAACACTCCCAATTCCATCTAGATGCGACGCAGGTTAATGTTCACAGTTCTATCTAAGTGTGGACATGCTAACACTCCCAATTCCATCTAGATGCGACGCAGGCTAATGTTCACAGTTCTATCTAAGTGTGGACATGCTAGCACTCCCAATTCCATCTAGATGCGACGCAGGCTAATGTTCACAGTTCTATCTAAGTGTGGACATGCTAACACTCCCAATTCCATCTAGATGCGACGCAGGCTAATGTTCACAGTTCTATCTAAGTGTGGACATGCTAACACTCCCAATTCCATCTAGATGCGACGCAGGCTAATGTTCACAGTTCTATCTAAGTGTGGACATGCTAGCACTCCCAATTCCATCTAGATGCGACGCAGGCTAATGTTCACAGTCCTATTCAAGTGTGGACATGCTAACACTCCCAATTCCATCTAGATGCTACGCAGGCTAATGTTCACAGTTCTATCCAAGTGTGGACATGCTAACACTCCCAATTCCATCTAGATGCGACGCAGGCTAATGTTCACAGTTCTATCTAAGTGTGGACATGCTAACACTCCCAATTCCATCTAGATGCGACGCAGGCTAATGTTCACAGTTCTATCTAAGTGTGGACATGCTAACACTCCCAATTCCATCTAGATGCGACGCAGGCTAATGTTCACAGTTCTATCTAAGTGTGGACATGCTAGCACTCCCAATTCCATCTAGATGCGACGCAGGCTAATGTTCACAGTTCTATCTAAGTGTGGACATGCTAACACTCCCAATTCCATCTAGATGCGATGCAGGCTAATGTTCACAGTTCTATCTAAGTGTGGACATGCTAACATTCCCAATTCCATCTAGATGCATGCTAACATTCCCAATTTCATCTAGATGCGACGCAGGCTAATGTTCACAGTTCTATCTAAGTGTGGACATGCTAACACTCCCAATTCCATCTAGATGCGACGCAGGCTAATGTTCACAGTTCTATCTAAGTGTGGACATGCTAACATTCCCAATTCCATCTAGATGCATGCTAACATTCCCAATTCCATCTAGATGCGACGCAGGCTAATGTTCACAGTTCTATCTAAGTGTGGACATGCTAACATTCCCAATTCCATCTAGATGCGACGCAGGCTAATGTTCACAGTTCTATCTAAGTGTGGACATGCTAACATTCCCAATTCCATCTAGATGCGACGCAGGCTAATGTTCACAGTTCTATCTAAGTGTGGACATGCTAACATTCCCAATTCCATCTAGATGCATGCTAACATTCCCAATTCCATCTAGATGCGACGCAGGCTAATGTTCACAGTTCTATCTAAGTGTGGACATGCTAACATTCCCAATTCCATCTAGATGCGACGCAGGCTAATGTTCACAGTTCTATCTAAGTGTGGACATGCTAACATTCCCAATTCCATCTAGATGCGACGCAGGCTAATGTTCACAGTTCTATCTAAGTGTGGACATGCTAACATTCCCAATTCCATCTAGATGCATGCTAACATTCCCAATTCCATCTAGATGCAACGCAGGCTAATGTTCACAGTTCTATCTAAGTGTGGACATGCTAACATTCCCAATTCCATCTAGATGCGACGCAGGCCAATGTTCACAATTCTATCTAAGTGTGGACATGCTAACATTCCCAATTCCATCTAGATGCGACGCAGGCTAATGTTCACAGTTCTATCTAAGTGTGGACATGCTAACATTCCCAATTCCATCTAGATGCGACGCAGGCTAATGTTCACAGTTCTATCTAAGTGTGGACATGCTAACACTCCCAATTCCATCTAGATGTGACGCAGGCTAATGTTCACAGTTCTATCTAAGTGTGGACATGCTAACACTCCCAATTCCATCTAGATGCGACGCAGGCTAATGTTCACAGTTCTATCTAAGTGTGGACATGCTAACATTCCCAATTCCATCTAGATGCATGCTAACATTCCCAATTCCATCTAGCTGCGACGCAGGCTAATGTTCACAGTTCTATCTAAGTGTGGACATGCTAACACTCCCAATTCCATCTAGATGCGACGCAGGCTAATGTTCACGGTTCTATCTAAGTGTGGACATGCTAACATTCCCAATTCCATCTAGATGCATGCTAACATTCCCAATTCCATCTAGATGCGACGCAGGCTAATGTTCACAGTTCTATCTAAGTGTGGACATGCTAACATTCCCAATTCCATCTAGATGCGACGCAGGCTAATGTTCACAGTTCTATCTAAGTGTGGACATGCTAACATTCCCAATTCCATCTAGATGCATGCTAACATTCCCAATTCCATCTAGAAGCGACGCAGGCTAATGTTCACAGTTCTATCTAAGTGTGGACATGCTAACATTCCCAATTCCATCTAGATGCGACGCAGGCCAATGTTCACAATTCTATCTAAGTGTGGACATGCTAACACTCCCAATTCCATCTAGATGCGACGCAGGCTAATGTTCACAGTTCTATCTAAGTGTGGACATGCTAACACTCCCAATTCCATCTAGATGCGACGCAGGCTAATGTTCACAGTTCTATCTAAGTGTGGACATGCTAACACTCCCAATTCCATCTAGATGCGACGCAGGCTAATGTTCACAGTTCTATCTAAGTGTGGACATGCTAACATTCCCAATTCCATCTAGATGCGACGCAGGCTAATGTTCACAGTTCTATCTAAGTGTGGACATGCTAACATTCCCAATTCCATCTAGATGCGACGCAGGCCAATGTTCACAGTTCTATCTAAGTGTGGACATGCTAACATTCCCAATTCCATCTAGATGCGACGCAGGCTAATGTTCACAGTTCTATCTAAGTGTGGACATGCTAACATTCCCAATTCCATCTAGATGCGACGCAGGCTAATGTTCACAGTTCTATCTAAGTGTGGACATGCTAACACTCCCAATTCCATCTAGATGTGACGCAGGCTAATGTTCACAGTTCTATCTAAGTGTGGACATGCTAACACTCCCAATTCCATCTAGATGCGACGCAGGCTAATGTTCACAGTTCTATCTAAGTGTGGACATGCTAACATTCCCAATTCCATCTAGATGCATGCTAACATTCCCAATTCCATCTAGATGCGACGCAGGCTAATGTTCACAGTTCTATCTAAGTGTGGACATGCTAACACTCCCAATTCCATCTAGATGCGACGCAGGCTAATGTTCACAGTTCTATCTAAGTGTGGACATGCTAACATTCCCAATTCCATCTAGATGCATGCTAACATTCCCAATTCCATCTAGATGCGACGCAGGCTAATGTTCACAGTTCTATCTAAGTGTGGACATGCTAACATTCCCAATTCCATCTAGATGCGACGCAGGCTAATGTTCACAGTTCTATCTAAGTGTGGACATGCTAACATTCCCAATTCCATCTAGATGCATGCTAACATTCCCAATTCCATCTAGATGCGACGCAGGCTAATGTTCACAGTTCTATCTAAGTGTGGACATGCTAACATTCCCAATTCCATCTAGATGCGACGCAGGCCAATGTTCACAATTCTATCTAAGTGTGGACATGCCAACACTCCCAATTCCATCTAGATGCGACGCAGGCTAATGTTCACAGTTCTATCTAAGTGTGGACATGCTAACAGTCCCAATTCCATCTAGATGCGACGCAGGCTAATGTTCACAGTTCTATCTAAGTGTGGACATGCTAACACTCCCAATTCCATCTAGATGCGACGCAGGCTAATGTTCACAGTTCTATCTAAGTGTGGACATGCTAACACTCCCAATTCCATCTTGATGCGACGCAGGCTAATGTTCACAGTTCTATCTAAGTGTGGACATGCTAACATTCCCAATTCCATCTAGATGCGACGCAGGCTAATGTTCACAGTTCTATCTAAGTGTGGACATGCTAACATTCCCAATTCCATCTAGATGCGACGCAGGCCAATGTTCACAGTTCTATCTAAGTGTGGACATGCTAACATTCCCAATTCCATCTAGATGCGACGCAGGCTAATGTTCACAGTTCTATCTAAGTGTGGACATGCTAACATTCCCAATTCCATCTAGATGCGACGCAGGCTAATGTTCACAGTTCTATCTAAGTGTGGACATGCTAACACTCCCAATTCCATCTAGATGCGACGCAGGCTAATGTTCACAGTTCTATCTAAGTGTGGACATGCTAACACTCCCAATTCCATCTTGATGCGACACAGGCTAATGTTCACAGTTCTATCTAAGTGTGGACATGCTAACATTCCCAATTCCATCTAGATGCGACGCAGGCTAATGTTCACAGTTCTATCTAAGTGTGGACATGCTAACATTCCCAATTCCATCTATATGCGACGCAGGCCAATGTTCACAGTTCTATCTAAGTGTGGACATGCTAACATTCCCAATTCCATCTAGATGCGACGCAGGCTAATGTTCACAGTTCTATCTAAGTGTGGACATGCTAACATTCCCAATTCCATCTAGATGCGACGCAGGCCAATGTTCACAGTTCTATCTAAGTGTGGACATGCTAACATTCCCAATTCCATCTAGATGCGACGCAGGCTAATGTTCACGGTTCTATCTAAGTGTGGACATGCTAACATTCCCAATTCCATCTAGATGCGACGCAGGCTAATGTTCACAGTTCTATCTAAGTGTGGACATGCTAACATTCCCAATTCCATCTAGATGCATGCTAACATTCCCAATTCCATCTAGATGCGACGCAGGCTAATGTTCACAGTTCTATCTAAGTGTGGACATGCTAACATTCCCAATTCCATCTAGATGCGACGCAGGCCAATGTTCACAATTCTATCTAAGTGTGGACATGCTAACACTCCCAATTCCATCTAGATGCGACGCAGGCTAATGTTCACAGTTCTATCTAAGTGTGGACATGCTAACACTCCCAATTCCATCTAGATGCGACGCAGGCTAATGTTCACAGTTCTATCTAAGTGTGGACATGCTAACACTCCCAATTCCATCTAGATGCGACGCAGGCTAATGTTCACAGTTCTATCTAAGTGTGGACATGCTAACATTCCCAATTCCATCTAGATGCGACGCAGGCTAATGTTCACAGTTCTATCTAAGTGTGGACATGCTAACATTCCCAATTCCATCTAGATGCGACGCAGGCCAATGTTCACAGTTCTATCTAAGTGTGGACATGCTAACATTCCCAATTCCATCAAGATGCGACGCAGGCTAATGTTCACAGTTCTATCTAAGTGTGGACATGCTAACATTCCCAATTCCATCTAGATGCGACGCAGGCCAATGTTCACAGTTCTATCTAAGTGTGGACATGCTAACATTCCCAATTCCATCTAGATGCGACGCAGGCCAATGTTCACAATTCTATCTAAGTGTGGACATGCTAACATTCCCAATTCCATCTAGATGCGACGCAGGCTAATGTTCACAGTTCTATCTAAGTGTGGACATGCTAACATTCCCAATTCCATCTAGATGCGACGCAGGCTAATGTTCACAGTTCTATCTAAGTGTGGACATGCTAACACTCCCAATTCCATCTAGATGTGACGCAGGCTAATGTTCACAGTTCTATCTAAGTGTGGACATGCTAACACTCCCAATTCCATCTAGATGCGACGCAGGCTAATGTTCACAGTTCTATCTAAGTGTGGACATGCTAACATTCCCAATTCCATCTAGATGCATGCTAACATTCCCAATTCCATCTAGATGCGACGCAGGCTAATGTTCACAGTTCTATCTAAGTGTGGACATGCTAACACTCCCAATTCCATCTAGATGCGACGCAGGCTAATGTTCACAGTTCTATCTAAGTGTGGACATGCTAACATTCCCAATTCCATCTAGATGCATGCTAACATTCCCAATTCCATCTAGATGCGACGCAGGCTAATGTTCACAGTTCTATCTAAGTGTGGACATGCTAACATTCCCAATTCCATCTAGATGCGACGCAGGCTAATGTTCACAGTTCTATCTAAGTGTGGACATGCTAACATTCCCAATTCCATCTAGATGCATGCTAACATTCCCAATTCCATCTAGATGCGACGCAGGCTAATGTTCACAGTTCTATCTAAGTGTGGACATGCTAACATTCCCAATTCCATCTAGATGCGACGCAGGCCAATGTTCACAATTCTATCTAAGTGTGGACATGCTAACACTCCCAATTCCATCTAGATGCGACGCAGGCTAATGTTCACAGTTCTATCTAAGTGTGGACATGCTAACAGTCCCAATTCCATCTAGATGCGACGCAGGCTAATGTTCACAGTTCTATCTAAGTGTGGACATGCTAACACTCCCAATTCCATCTAGATGCGACGCAGGCTAATGTTCACAGTTCTATCTAAGTGTGGACATGCTAACACTCCCAATTCCATCTTGATGCGACGCAGGCTAATGTTCACAGTTCTATCTAAGTGTGGACATGCTAACATTCCCAATTCCATCTAGATGCGACGCAGGCTAATGTTCACAGTTCTATCTAAGTGTGGACATGCTAACATTCCCAATTCCATCTAGATGCGACGCAGGCCAATGTTCACAGTTCTATCTAAGTGTGGACATGCTAACATTCCCAATTCCATCTAGATGCGACGCAGGCTAATGTTCACAGTTCTATCTAAGTGTGGACATGCTAACATTCCCAATTCCATCTAGATGCGACGCAGGCTAATGTTCACAGTTCTATCTAAGTGTGGACATGCTAACACTCCCAATTCCATCTAGATGCGACGCAGGCTAATGTTCACAGTTCTATCTAAGTGTGGACATGCTAACACTCCCAATTCCATCTTGATGCGACACAGGCTAATGTTCACAGTTCTATCTAAGTGTGGACATGCTAACATTCCCAATTCCATCTAGATGCGACGCAGGCTAATGTTCACAGTTCTATCTAAGTGTGGACATGCTAACATTCCCAATTCCATCTATATGCGACGCAGGCCAATGTTCACAGTTCTATCTAAGTGTGGACATGCTAACATTCCCAATTCCATCTAGATGCGACGCAGGCTAATGTTCACAGTTCTATCTAAGTGTGGACATGCTAACATTCCCAATTCCATCTAGATGCGACGCAGGCCAATGTTCACAGTTCTATCTAAGTGTGGACATGCTAACATTCCCAATTCCATCTAGATGCGACGCAGGCTAATGTTCACGGTTCTATCTAAGTGTGGACATGCTAACATTCCCAATTCCATCTAGATGCGACGCAGGCTAATGTTCACAGTTCTATCTAATCTAAGTGTGGACATGCTAACACTCCCAATTCCATCTAGATGCGACGCAGGCTAATGTTCACAGTTCTATCTAAGTGTGGACATGCTAACACTCCCAATTCCATCTAGATGCGACGCAGGCTAATGTTCACAGTTCTAAGACATGCTAGCACTCCCAATTCCATCTAGATGCCACGCAGGCTAATGTTCACAGTTCTATCTAAGTGTGGACATGCTAACATTCCCAATTCCATCTAGATGCGACGCAGGCTAATGTTCACAGTTCTATCTAAGTGTGGACATGCTAACATTCCCAATTCCATCTAGATGCGACGCAGGCTAATGTTCACGGTTCTATCTAAGTGTGGACATGCTAACATTCCCAATTCCATCTAGATGCGACGCAGGCTCATGTTCACAGTTCTATCTAAGTGTGGACATGCTAACATTCCCAATTCCATCTAGATGCGACGCAGGCCAATGTTCACAATTCTATCTAAGTGTGCACATGCTAACATTCCCAATTCCATCTAGATGCGACGCAGGCTAATGTTCACAGTTCTATCTAAGTGTGGACATGCTAACATTCCCAATTCCATCTAGATGCGACGCAGGCTAATGTTCACAGTTCTATCTAAGTGTGGACATGCTAACACTCCCAATTCCATCTAGATGTGACGCAGGCTAATGTTCACAGTTCTATCTAAGTGTGGACATGCTAACACTCCCAATTCCATCTAGATGCGACGCAGGCTAATGTTCACAGTTCTATCTAAGTGTGGACATGCTAACATTCCCAATTCCATCTAGATGCATGCTAACATTCCCAATTCCATCTAGATGCGACGCAGGCTAATGTTCACAGTTCTATCTAAGTGTGGACATGCTAACACTCCCAATTCCATCTAGATGCGACGCAGGCTAATGTTCACAGTTCTATCTAAGTGTGGACATGCGAACATTCCCAATTCCATCTAGATGCATGCTAACATTCCCAATTCCATCTAGATGCGACGCAGGCTAATGTTCACAGTTCTATCTAAGTGTGGACATGCTAACATTCCCAATTCCATCTAGATGCGACGCAGGCTAATGTTCACAGTTCTATCTAAGTGTGGACATGCTAACATTCCCAATTCCATCTAGATGCGACGCAGGCTAATGTTCACAGTTCTATCTAAGTGTGGACATGCTAACATTCCCAATTCCATCTAGATGCATGCTAACATTCCCAATTCCATCTAGATGCGACGCAGGCTAATGTTCACAGTTCTATCTAAGTGTGGACATGCTAACATTCCCAATTCCATCTAGATGCGACGCAGGCCAATGTTCACAATTCTATCTAAGTGTGGACATGCTAACACTCCCAATTCCATCTAGATGCGACGCAGGCTAATGTTCACAGTTCTATCTAAGTGTGGACATGCTAACACTCCCAATTCCATCTAGATGCGACGCAGGCTAATGTTCACAGTTCTATCTAAGTGTGGACATGCTAACACTCCCAATTCCATCTAGATGCGACGCAGGCTAATGTTCACAGTTCTATCTAAGTGTGGACATGCTAACACTCCCAATTCCATCTTGATGCGACGCAGGCTAATGTTCACAGTTCTATCTAAGTGTGGACATGCTAACATTCCCAATTCCATCTAGATGCGACGCAGGCTAATGTTCACAGTTCTATCTAAGTGTGGACATGCTTACATTCCCAATTCCATCTAGTTGCGACACAGGCCAATGTTCACAGTTCTATCTAAGTGTGGACATGCTAACATTCCCAATTCCATCTAGATGCGACGCAGGCCAATGTTCACAGTTCTATCTAAGTGTGGACATGATAACATTCCCAATTCCATCTAGATGCGACGCAGGCCAATGTTCACAGTTCTATCTAAGTGTGGACATGCTAACATTCCCAATTCCATCTAGATGCGACGCAGGCCAATGTTCACAATTCTATCTAAGTGTGGACATGCTAACACTCCCAATTCCATCTAGATGCGACGCAGGCTAATGTTCACAGTTCTATCTAAGTGTGGACATGCTAACACTCCCAATTCCATCTAGATGCGACGCAGGCTAATGTTCACAGTTCTATCTAAGTGTGGACATGCTAACACTCCCAATTCCATCTAGATGCGACGCAGGCTAATGTTCACAGTTCTATCTAAGTGTGGACATGCTAACACTCCCAATTCCATCTTGATGCGACGCAGGCTAATGTTCACAGTTCTATCTAAGTGTGGACATGCTAACATTCCCAATTCCATCTAGATGCGACGCAGGCCAATGTTCACAGTTCTATCTAAGTGTGGACATGCTAACATTCCCAATTCCATCTAGATGCGACGCAGGCCAATGTTCACAGTTCTATCTAAGTGTGGACATGCTAACATTCCCAATTCCATCTAGATGCGACGCAGGCTAATGTTCACAGTTCTATCTAAGTGTGGACATGCTAACATTCCCAATTCCATCTAGATCCGACGCAGGCCAATGTTCACAGTTCTATCTAAGTGTGGACATGCTAACATTCCCAATTCCATCTAGATGCGACGCAGGCTAATGTTCACAGTTCTATCTAAGTGTGGACATGCTAACATTCCCAATTCCATCTAGATGCGACGCAGGCCAATGTTCACAATTCTATCTAAGTGTGGACATGCTAACACTCCCAATTCCATCTAGATGCGACGCAGGCTAATGTTCACAGTTCTATCTAAGTGTGGACATGCTAACACTCCCAATTCCATCTAGATGCGATGCAGGCTAATGTTCACAGTTCTATCTAAGTGTGGACATGCTAACATTCCCAATTCCATCTAGATGCGACGCAGGCCAATGTTCACAATTCTATCTAAGTGTGGACATGCTAACACTCCCAATTCCATCTAGATGCGACGCAGGCTAATGTTCACAGTTCTATCTAAGTGTGGACATGCTAACAGTCCCAATTCCATCTAGATGCGACGCAGGCTAATGTTCACAGTTCTATCTAAGTGTGGACATGCTAACACTCCCAATTCCATCTAGATGCGACGCAGGCTAATGTTCACAGTTCTATCTAAGTGTGGACATGCTAACACTCCCAATTCCATCTTGATGCGACGCAGGCTAATGTTCACAGTTCTATCTAAGTGTGGACATGCTAACATTCCCAATTCCATCTAGATGCGACGCAGGCTAATGTTCACAGTTCTATCTAAGTGTGGACATGCTAACATTCCCAATTCCATCTAGATGCGACGCAGGCCAATGTTCACAGTTCTATCTAAGTGTGGACATGCTAACATTCCCAATTCCATCTAGATGCGACGCAGGCTAATGTTCACAGTTCTATCTAAGTGTGGACATGCTAACATTCCCAATTCCATCTAGATGCGACGCAGGCTAATGTTCACAGTTCTATCTAAGTGTGGACATGCTAACACTCCCAATTCCATCTAGATGCGACGCAGGCTAATGTTCACAGTTCTATCTAAGTGTGGACATGCTAACACTCCCAATTCCATCTTGATGCGACACAGGCTAATGTTCACAGTTCTATCTAAGTGTGGACATGCTAACATTCCCAATTCCATCTAGATGCGACGCAGGCTAATGTTCACAGTT
This sequence comes from Ambystoma mexicanum, assembly GCF_040938575.1. Taxonomy (NCBI): domain Eukaryota; kingdom Metazoa; phylum Chordata; class Amphibia; order Caudata; family Ambystomatidae; genus Ambystoma; species Ambystoma mexicanum. The sequence goes on from NC_090938.1 coordinate 845,757,393, forward strand.
CTATCTAAGTGTGGACATGCTAACATTCCCAATTCCATCTATATGCGACGCAGGCCAATGTTCACAGTTCTATCTAAGTGTGGACATGCTAACATTCCCAATTCCATCTAGATGCGACGCAGGCTAATGTTCACAGTTCTATCTAAGTGTGGACATGCTAACATTCCCAATTCCATCTAGATGCGACGCAGGCCAATGTTCACAGTTCTATCTAAGTGTGGACATGCTAACATTCCCAATTCCATCTAGATGCGACGCAGGCTAATGTTCACGGTTCTATCTAAGTGTGGACATGCTAACATTCCCAATTCCATCTAGATGCGACGCAGGCTAATGTTCACAGTTCTATCTAATCTAAGTGTGGACATGCTAACACTCCCAATTCCATCTAGATGCGACGCAGGCTAATGTTCACAGTTCTATCTAAGTGTGGACATGCTAACACTCCCAATTCCATCTAGATGCGACGCAGGCTAATGTTCACAGTTCTAAGACATGCTAGCACTCCCAATTCCATCTAGATGCCACGCAGGCTAATGTTCACAGTTCTATCTAAGTGTGGACATGCTAACATTCCCAATTCCATCTAGATGCGACGCAGGCTAATGTTCACAGTTCTATCTAAGTGTGGACATGCTAACATTCCCAATTCCATCTAGATGCGACGCAGGCTAATGTTCACGGTTCTATCTAAGTGTGGACATGCTAACATTCCCAATTCCATCTAGATGCGACGCAGGCTCATGTTCACAGTTCTATCTAAGTGTGGACATGCTAACATTCCCAATTCCATCTAGATGCGACGCAGGCCAATGTTCACAATTCTATCTAAGTGTGCACATGCTAACATTCCCAATTCCATCTAGATGCGACGCAGGCTAATGTTCACAGTTCTATCTAAGTGTGGACATGCTAACATTCCCAATTCCATCTAGATGCGACGCAGGCTAATGTTCACAGTTCTATCTAAGTGTGGACATGCTAACACTCCCAATTCCATCTAGATGTGACGCAGGCTAATGTTCACAGTTCTATCTAAGTGTGGACATGCTAACACTCCCAATTCCATCTAGATGCGACGCAGGCTAATGTTCACAGTTCTATCTAAGTGTGGACATGCTAACATTCCCAATTCCATCTAGATGCATGCTAACATTCCCAATTCCATCTAGATGCGACGCAGGCTAATGTTCACAGTTCTATCTAAGTGTGGACATGCTAACACTCCCAATTCCATCTAGATGCGACGCAGGCTAATGTTCACAGTTCTATCTAAGTGTGGACATGCGAACATTCCCAATTCCATCTAGATGCATGCTAACATTCCCAATTCCATCTAGATGCGACGCAGGCTAATGTTCACAGTTCTATCTAAGTGTGGACATGCTAACATTCCCAATTCCATCTAGATGCGACGCAGGCTAATGTTCACAGTTCTATCTAAGTGTGGACATGCTAACATTCCCAATTCCATCTAGATGCGACGCAGGCTAATGTTCACAGTTCTATCTAAGTGTGGACATGCTAACATTCCCAATTCCATCTAGATGCATGCTAACATTCCCAATTCCATCTAGATGCGACGCAGGCTAATGTTCACAGTTCTATCTAAGTGTGGACATGCTAACATTCCCAATTCCATCTAGATGCGACGCAGGCCAATGTTCACAATTCTATCTAAGTGTGGACATGCTAACACTCCCAATTCCATCTAGATGCGACGCAGGCTAATGTTCACAGTTCTATCTAAGTGTGGACATGCTAACACTCCCAATTCCATCTAGATGCGACGCAGGCTAATGTTCACAGTTCTATCTAAGTGTGGACATGCTAACACTCCCAATTCCATCTAGATGCGACGCAGGCTAATGTTCACAGTTCTATCTAAGTGTGGACATGCTAACACTCCCAATTCCATCTTGATGCGACGCAGGCTAATGTTCACAGTTCTATCTAAGTGTGGACATGCTAACATTCCCAATTCCATCTAGATGCGACGCAGGCTAATGTTCACAGTTCTATCTAAGTGTGGACATGCTTACATTCCCAATTCCATCTAGTTGCGACACAGGCCAATGTTCACAGTTCTATCTAAGTGTGGACATGCTAACATTCCCAATTCCATCTAGATGCGACGCAGGCCAATGTTCACAGTTCTATCTAAGTGTGGACATGATAACATTCCCAATTCCATCTAGATGCGACGCAGGCCAATGTTCACAGTTCTATCTAAGTGTGGACATGCTAACATTCCCAATTCCATCTAGATGCGACGCAGGCCAATGTTCACAATTCTATCTAAGTGTGGACATGCTAACACTCCCAATTCCATCTAGATGCGACGCAGGCTAATGTTCACAGTTCTATCTAAGTGTGGACATGCTAACACTCCCAATTCCATCTAGATGCGACGCAGGCTAATGTTCACAGTTCTATCTAAGTGTGGACATGCTAACACTCCCAATTCCATCTAGATGCGACGCAGGCTAATGTTCACAGTTCTATCTAAGTGTGGACATGCTAACACTCCCAATTCCATCTTGATGCGACGCAGGCTAATGTTCACAGTTCTATCTAAGTGTGGACATGCTAACATTCCCAATTCCATCTAGATGCGACGCAGGCCAATGTTCACAGTTCTATCTAAGTGTGGACATGCTAACATTCCCAATTCCATCTAGATGCGACGCAGGCCAATGTTCACAGTTCTATCTAAGTGTGGACATGCTAACATTCCCAATTCCATCTAGATGCGACGCAGGCTAATGTTCACAGTTCTATCTAAGTGTGGACATGCTAACATTCCCAATTCCATCTAGATCCGACGCAGGCCAATGTTCACAGTTCTATCTAAGTGTGGACATGCTAACATTCCCAATTCCATCTAGATGCGACGCAGGCTAATGTTCTCGGTTCTATCTAAGTGTGGACATGCTAACATTCCCAATTCCATCTAGATGCGACGCAGGCTAATGTTCACAGTTCTATCTAATCTAAGTGTGGACATGCTAACACTCCCAATTCCATCTAGATGCGACGCAGGCTAATGTTCACAGTTCTATCTAAGTGTGGACATGCTAACACTCCCAATTCCATCTAGATGCGACGCAGGCTAATGTTCACAGTTCTAAGACATGCTAGCACTCCCAATTCCATCTAGATGCCACGCAGGCTAATGTTCACAGTTCTATCTAAGTGTGGACATGCTAACATTCCCAATTCCATCTAGATGCGACGCAGGCTAATGTTCACAGTTCTATCTAAGTGTGGACATGCTAACATTCCCAATTCCATCTAGATGCGACGCAGGCCAATGTTCACAATTCTATCTAAGTGTGGACATGCTAACACTCCCAATTCCATCTAGATGCGACGCAGGCTAATGTTCACAGTTCTATCTAAGTGTGGACATGCTAACACTCCCAATTCCATCTAGATGCGATGCAGGCTAATGTTCACAGTTCTATCTAAGTGTGGACATGCTAACACTCCCAATTCCATCTAGATGCGACGCAGGCTAATGTTCACAGTTCTATCTAAGTGTGGACATGCTAACACTCCCAATTCCATCTTGATGCGACGCAGGCTAATGTTCACAGTTCTATCTAAGTGTGGACATGCTAACATTCCCAATTCCATCTAGATGCGACGCAGGCTAATGTTCACAGTTCTATCTAAGTGTGGACATGCTAACATTCCCAATTCCATCTAGATGCGACGCAGGCCAATGTTCACAGTTCTATCTAAGTGTGGACATGCTAACATTCCCAATTCCATCTAGATGCGACGCAGGCTAATGTTCACAGTTCTATCTAAGTGTGGACATGCTAACATTCCCAATTCCATCTAGATGCGACGCAGGCCAATGTTCACAGTTCTATCTAAGTGTGGACATGCTAACATTCCCAATTCCATCTAGATGCGACGCAGGCTAATGTTCACGGTTCTATCTAAGTGTGGACATGCTAACATTCCCAATTCCATCTAGATGCGACGCAGGCTAATGTTCACAGTTCTATCTAATCTAAGTGTGGACATGCTAACACTCCCAATTCCATCTAGATGCGACGCAGGCTAATATTCACAGTTCTATCTAAGTGTGGACATGCTAACACTCCCAATTCCATCTAGATGCGACGCAGGCTAATGTTCACAGTTCTATCTAAGTGTGGACATGCTAACACTCCCAATTCCATCTAGATGCGACGCAGGCTAATGTTCACAGTTCTATCTAAGTGTGGACATGCTAACATTCCCAATTCCATCTAGATGCATGCTAACATTCCCAATTCCATCTAGATGCGACGCAGGCTAATGTTCACAGTTCTATCTAAGTGTGGACATGCTAACATTCCCAATTCCATCTAGATGCGACGCAGGCTAATGTTCACAGTTCTATCTAAGTGTGGACATGCTAACATTCCCAATTCCATCTAGATGCGACGCAGGCTAATGTTCACAGTTCTATCTAAGTGTGGACATGCTAACATTCCCAATTCCATCTAGATGCATGCTAACATTCCCAATTCCATCTAGATGCGACGCAGGCTAATGTTCACAGTTCTATCTAAGTGTGGACATGCTAACATTCCCAATTCCATCTAGATGCGACGCAGGCCAATGTTCACAATTCTATCTAAGTGTGGACATGCTAACACTCCCAATTCCATCTAGATGCGACGCAGGCTAATGTTCACAGTTCTATCTAAGTGTGGACATGCTAACACTCCCAATTCCATCTAGATGCGACGCAGGCTAATGTTCACAGTTCTATCTAAGTGTGGACATGCTAACACTCCCAATTCCATCTAGATGCGACGCAGGCTAATGTTCACAGTTCTATCTAAGTGTGGACATGCTAACACTCCCAATTCCATCTTGATGCGACGCAGGCTAATGTTCACAGTTCTATCTAAGTGTGGACATGCTAACATTCCCAATTCCATCTAGATGCGACGCAGGCTAATGTTCACAGTTCTATCTAAGTGTGGACATGCTAACATTCCCAATTCCATCTAGATGCGACGCAGGCCAATGTTCACAGTTCTATCTAAGTGTGGACATGCTAACATTCCCAATTCCATCTAGATGCGACGCAGGCTAATGTTCACAGTTCTATCTAAGTGTGGACATGCTAACATTCCCAATTCCATCTAGATGCGACGCAGGCCAATGTTCACAGTTCTATCTAAGTGTGGACATGCTAACATTCCCAATTCCATCTAGATGCGACGCAGGCCAATGTTCACAATTCTATCTAAGTGTGGACATGCTAACACTCCCAATTCCATCTAGATGCGACGCAGGCCAATGTTCACAGTTCTATCTAAGTGTGGACATGCTAACACTCCCAATTCCATCTAGATGCGACGCAGGCTAATGTTCACAGTTCTATCTAAGTGTGGACATGCTAACACTCCCAATTCCATCTAGATGCGACGCAGGCTAATGTTCACAGTTCTATCTAAGTGTGGACATGCTAACACTCCCAATTCCATCTTGATGCGACGCAGGCTAATTTTCACAGTTCTATCTAAGTGTGGACATGCTAACATTCCCAATTCCATCTAGATGCGACGCAGGCCAATGTTCACAGTTCTATCTAAGTGTGGACATGCTAACATTCCCAATTCCATCTAGATGCGACGCAGGCTAATGTTCACAGTTCTATCTAAGTGTGGACATGCTAACATTCCCAATTCCATCTAGATGCGACGCAGGCCAATGTTCACAGTTCTATCTAAGTGTGGACATGCTAACATTCCCAATTCCATCTAGATGCGACGCAGGCTAATGTTCACGGTTCTATCTAAGTGTGGACATGCTAACATTCCCAATTCCATCTAGATGCGACGCAGGCTAATGTTCACAGTTCTATCTAATCTAAGTGTGGACATGCTAACACTCCCAATTCCATCTAGATGCGACGCAGGCTAATGTTCACAGTTCTATCTAAGTGTGGACATGCTAACACTCCCAATTCCATCTAGATGCGACGCAGGCTAATGTTCACAGTTCTAAGACATGCTAGCACTCCCAATTCCATCTAGATGCCACGCAGGCTAATGTTCACAGTTCTATCTAAGTGTGGACATGCTAACATTCCCAATTCCATCTAGATGCGACGCAGGCTAATGTTCACAGTTCTATCTAAGTGTGGACATGCTAACATTCCCAATTCCATCTAGATGCGACGCAGGCCAATGTTCACAATTCTATCTAAGTGTGGACATGCTAACACTCCCAATTCCATCTAGATGCGACGCAGGCTAATGTTCACAGTTCTATCTAAGTGTGGACATGCTAACACTCCCAATTCCATCTAGATGCGATGCAGGCTAATGTTCACAGTTCTATCTAAGTGTGGACATGCTAACACTCCCAATTCCATCTAGATGTGACGCAGGCTAATGTTCACAGTTCTATCTAAGTGTGGACATGCTAACACTCCCAATTCCATCTTGATGCGACGCAGGCTAATGTTCACAGTTCTATCTAAGTGTGGACATGCTAACATTCCCAATTCCATCTAGATGCGACGCAGGCTAATGTTCACGGTTCTATCTAAGTGTGGACATGCTAACATTCCCAATTCCATCTAGATGCGACGCAGGCTAATGTTCACAGTTCTATCTAAGTGTGGACATGCTAACATTCCCAATTCCATCTAGATGCGACGCAGGCTAATGTTCACAGTTCTATCTAAGTGTGGACATGCTAACATTCCCAATTCCATCTAGATGCGACGCAGGCTAATGTTCACAGTTCTATCTAAGTGTGGACATGCTAACATTCCCAATTCCATCTAGATGCATGCTAACATTCCCAATTCCATCTAGATGCGACGCAGGCTAATGTTCACAGTTCTATCTAAGTGTGGACATGCTAACATTCCCAATTCCATCTAGATGCGACGCAGGCCAATGTTCACAATTCTATCTAAGTGTGGACATGCTAACACTCCCAATTCCATCTAGATGCGACGCAGGCTAATGTTCACAGTTCTATCTAAGTGTGGACATGCTAACACTCCCAATTCCATCTAGATGCGACGCAGGCTAATGTTCACAGTTCTATCTAAGTGTGGACATGCTAACATTCCCAATTCCATCTAGATGCGACGCAGGCTAATGTTCACAGTTCTATCTAAGTGTGGACATGCTAACATTCCCAATTCCATCTAGATGCGACGCAGGCCAATGTTCACAGTTCTATCTAAGTGTGGACATGCTAACATTCCCAATTCCATCTAGATGCGACGCAGGCCAATGTTCACAATTCTATCTAAGTGTGGACATGCTAACACTCCCAATTCCATCTAGATGCGACGCAGGCTAATGTTCACAGTTCTATCTAAGTGTGGACATGCTAACACTCCCAATTCCATCTAGATGCGACGCAGGCTAATGTTCACAGTTCTATCTAAGTGTGGACATGCTAACACTCCCAATTCCATCTTGATGCGACGCAGGCTAATGTTCACAGTTCTATCTAAGTGTGGACATGCTAACACTCCCAATTCCATCTTGATGCGACGCAGGCTAATGTTCACAGTTCTATCTAAGTGTGGACATGCTAACATTCCCAATTCCATCTAGATGCGACGCAGGCCAATGTTCACAGTTCTATCTAAGTGTGGACATGCTAACATTCCCAATTCCATCTAGATGCGACGCAGGCTAATGTTCACAGTTCTATCTAAGTGTGGACATGCTAACATTCCCAATTCCATCTAGATGCGACGCAGGCCAATGTTCACAGTTCTATCTAAGTGTGGACATGCTAACATTCCCAATTCCATCTAGATGCGACGCAGGCTAATGTTCACGGTTCTATCTAAGTGTGGACATGCTAACATTCCCAATTCCATCTAGATGCGACGCAGGCTAATGTTCACAGTTCTATCTAATCTAAGTGTGGACATGCTAACATTCCCAATTCCATCTAGATGCGACGCAGGCCAATGTTCACAGTTCTATCTAATCTAAGTGTGGACATGCTAACATTCCCAATTCCATCTAGATGCGACGCAGGCTAATGTTCACGGTTCTATCTAAGTGTGGACATGCTAACATTCCCAATTCCATCTAGATGCGACGCAGGCTAATGTTCACAGTTCTATCTAAGTGTGGACATGCTAACACTCCCAATTCCATCTTGATGCGACGCAGGCTAATGTTCACAGTTCTATCTAAGTGTGGACATGCTAACATTCCCAATTCCATCTAGATGCGACGCAGGCCAATGTTCACAGTTCTATCTAAGTGTGGACATGCTAATATTCCCAATTCCATCTAGATGCGACGCAGGCTAATGTTCACGGTTCTATCTAAGTGTGGACATGCTAACATTCCCAATTCCATCTAGATGCGACGCAGGCTAATGTTCACAGTTCTATCTAATCTAAGTGTGGACATGCTAACATTCCCAATTCCATCTAGATGCGACGCAGGCCAATGTTCACAGTTCTATCTAAGTGTGGACATGCTAACATTCCCAATTCCATCTAGATGCGACGCAGGCTAATGTTCACGGTTCTATCTAAGTGTGGACATGCTAACATTCCCAATTCCATCTAGATGCGACGCAGGCTAATGTTCACAGTTCTATCTAAGTGTGGACATGCTAACACTCCCAATTCCATCTTGATGCGACGCAGGCTAATGTTCACAGTTCTATCTAAGTGTGGACATGCTAACATTCCCAATTCCATCTAGATGTGACACAGGCTAATGTTCACAGTTCTATCTAAGTGTGGACATGCTAACATTCCCAATTCCATCTAGATGCGACGCAGGCCAATGTTCACAGTTCTATCTAAGTGTGGACATGCTAACATTCCCAATTCCATCTAGATGCGACGCAGGCTAATGTTCACAGTTCTATCTAAGTGTGGACATGCTAACATTCCCAATTCCATCTAGATGCGACGCAGGCCAATGTTCACAGTTCTATCTAAGTGTGGACATGCTAACATTCCCAATTCCATCTAGATGCGACGCAGGCCAATGTTCACAATTCTATCTAAGTGTGGACATGCTAACACTCCCAATTCCATCTAGATGCGACGCAGGCTAATGTTCACAGTTCTATCTAAGTGTGGACATGCTAACACTCCCAATTCCATCTAGATGCGACGCAGGCTAATGTTCACAGTTCTATCTAAGTGTGGACATGCTAACACTCCCAATTCCATCTTGATGCGACGCAGGCTAATGTTCACAGTTCTATCTAAGTGTGGACATGCTAACACTCCCAATTCCATCTTGATGCGACGCAGGCTAATGTTCACAGTTCTATCTAAGTGTGGACATGCTAACATTCCCAATTCCATCTAGATGCGACGCAGGCCAATGTTCACAGTTCTATCTAAGTGTGGACATGCTAACATTCCCAATTCCATCTAGATGCGACGCAGGCTAATGTTCACAGTTCTATCTAAGTGTGGACATGCTAACATTCCCAATTCCATCTAGATGCGACGCAGGCCAATGTTCACAGTTCTATCTAAGTGTGGACATGCTAACATTCCCAATTCCATCTAGATGCGACGCAGGCTAATGTTCACGGTTCTATCTAAGTGTGGACATGCTAACATTCCCAATTCCATCTAGATGCGACGCAGGCTAATGTTCACAGTTCTATCTAATCTAAGTGTGGACATGCTAACACTCCCAATTCCATCTAGATGCGACGCAGGCTAATGTTCACAGTTCTATCTAAGTGTGGACATGCTAACACTCCCAATTCCATCTAGATGCGACGCAGGCTAATGTTCACAGTTCTAAGACATGCTAGCACTCCCAATTCCATCTAGATGCCACGCAGGCTAATGTTCACAGTTCTATCTAAGTGTGGACATGCTAACATTCCCAATTCCATCTAGATGCGACGCAGGCTAATGTTCACAGTTCTATCTAAGTGTGGACATGCTAACATTCCCAATTCCATCTAGATGCGACGCAGGCCAATGTTCACAATTCTATCTAAGTGTGGACATGCTAACACTCCCAATTCCATCTAGATGCGACGCAGGCTAATGTTCACAGTTCTATCTAAGTGTGGACATGCTAACACTCCCAATTCCATCTAGATGCGATGCAGGCTAATGTTCACAGTTCTATCTAAGTGTGGACATGCTAACACTCCCAATTCCATCTAGATGCGACGCAGGCTAATGTTCACAGTTCTATCTAAGTGTGGACATGCTAACACTCCCAATTCCATCTTGATGCGACGCAGGCTAATGTTCACAGTTCTATCTAAGTGTGGACATGCTAACATTCCCAATTCCATCTAGATGCGACGCAGGCTAATGTTCACAGTTCTATCTAAGTGTGGACATGCTAACATTCCCAATTCCATCTAGATGCGACGCAGGCCAATGTTCACAGTTCTATCTAAGTGTGGACATGCTAACATTCCCAATTCCATCTAGATGCGACGCAGGCTAATGTTCACAGTTCTATCTAAGTGTGGACATGCTAACATTCCCAATTCCATCTAGATGCGACGCAGGCCAATGTTCACAGTTCTATCTAAGTGTGGACATGCTAACATTCCCAATTCCATCTAGATGCGACGCAGGCTAATGTTCACGGTTCTATCTAAGTGTGGACATGCTAACATTCCCAATTCCATCTAGATGCGACGCAGGCTAATGTTCACAGTTCTATCTAATCTAAGTGTGGACATGCTAACACTCCCAATTCCATCTAGATGCGACGCAGGCTAATATTCACAGTTCTATCTAAGTGTGGACATGCTAACACTCCCAATTCCATCTAGATGCGACGCAGGCTAATGTTCACAGTTCTAAGACATGCTAGCACTCCCAATTCCATCTAGATGCGACGCAGGCTAATGTTCACAGTTCTATCTAAGTGTGGACATGCTAACACTCCCAATTCCATCTAGTTGCGACGCAGGCTAATGTTCACAGTTCTATCTAAGTGTGGACATGCTAACACTCCCAATTCCATCTTGATGCGACGCAGGCTAATGTTCACAGTTCTATCTAAGTGTGGACATGCTAACATTCCCAATTCCATCTAGATGCGACGCAGGCTAATGTTCACAGTTCTATCTAAGTGTGGACATGCTAACACTCCCAATTCCATCTTGATGCGACGCAGGCTAATGTTCACAGTTCTATCTAAGTGTGGACATGCTAACATTCCCAATTCCATCTAGATGCGACGCAGGCTAATGTTCACAGTTCTATCTAAGTGTGGACATGCTAACATTCCCAATTCCATCTAGATGCGACGCAGGCCAATGTTCACAGTTCTATCTAAGTGTGGACATGCTAACATTCCCAATTCCATCTACATGCGACGCAGGCTAATGTTCACAGTTCTATCTAAGTGTGGACATGCTAACATTCCCAATTCCATCTAGATGCGACGCAGGCCAATGTTCACGGTTCTATCTAAGTGTGGACATGCTAACATTCCCAATTCCATCTAGATGCGACGCAGGCTAATGTTCACGGTTCTATCTAAGTGTGGACATGCTAACATTCCCAATTCCATCTAGATGCGACGCAGGCTAATGTTCACAGTTCTATCTAATCTAAGTGTGGACATGCTAACACTCCCAATTCCATCTAGATGCGACGCAGGCTAATGTTCACAGTTCTATCTAAGTGTGGACATGCTAACACTCCCAATTCCATCTAGATGCGACGCAGGCTAATGTTCACAGTTCTAAGACATGCTAGCACTCCCAATTCCATCTAGATGCGACGCAGGCTAATGTTCACAGTTCTATCTAAGTGTGGACATGCTAACACTCCCAATTCCATCTAGATGCGACGCAGGCTAATGTTCACAGTTCTATCTAAGTGTGGACATGCTAACACTCCCAATTCCATCTTGATGCGACGCAGGCTAATGTTCACAGTTCTATCTAAGTGTGGACATGCTAACACTCCCAATTCCATCTAGATGCGACGGAGGCTAATGTTCACAGTTCTATCTAAGTGTGGACATGCTAACATTCCCAATTCCATCTAGATGCGACGCAGGCCAATGTTCACAGTTCTATCTAAGTGTGGACATGCTAACATTCCCAATTCCATCTAGATGCGACGCAGGCTAATGTTCACAGTTCTATCTAAGTGTGGACATGCTAACATTCCCAATTCCATCTAGATGCGACGCAGGCCAATGTTCACAGTTCTATCTAAGTGTGGACATGCTAACATTCCCAATTCCATCTACATGCGACGCAGGCTAATGTTCACGGTTCTATCTAAGTGTGGACATGCTAACATTCCCAATTCCATCTAGATGCGACGCAGGCTAATGTTCACAGTTCTATCTAATCTAAGTGTGGACATGCTAACACTCCCAATTCCATCTAGATGCGACGCAGGCTAATGTTCACAGTTCTAAGACATGCTAGCACTCCCAATTCCATCTAGATGCGACGCAGGCTAATGTTCACAGTTCTATCTAAGTGTGGACATGCTAACACTCCCAATTCCATCTAGATGCGACGCAGGCTAATGTTCACAGTTCTATCTAAGTGTGGACATGCTAACACTCCCAATTCCATCTTGATGCGACGCAGGCTAATGTTCACAGTTCTATCTAAGTGTGGACATGCTAACACTCCCAATTCCATCTAGTTGCGACGCAGGCTATTGTTCACAGTTCTATCTAAGTGTGGACATGCTAACACTCCCAATTCCATCTAGATGCGACACAGGCTAATGTTCACAGTTCTATCTAAGTGTGGACATGCTAACACTCCCAATTCCATCTTGATGCGACGCAGGCTAATGTTCACAGTTCTATCTAAGTGTGGACATGCTAACATTCCCAATTCCATCTAGATGCGACGCAGGCTAATGTTCACAGTTCTATCTAAGTGTGGACATGCTAACATTCCCAATTCCATCTAGATGCGACGCAGGCCAATGTTCACAGTTCTATCTAAGTGTGGACATGCTAACATTCCCAATTCCATCTACATGCGACGCAGGCTAATGTTCACAGTTCTATCTAAGTGTGGACATGCTAACATTCCCAATTCCATCTAGATGCGACGCAGGCCAATGTTCACAGTTCTATCTAAGTGTGGACATGCTAACATTCCCAATTCCATCTAGATGCGACGCAGGCTAATGTTCACGGTTCTATCTAAGTGTGGACATGCTAACATTCCCAATTCCATCTAGATGCGACGCAGGCTAATGTTCACAGTTCTATCTAATCTAAGTGTGGACATGCTAACACTCCCAATTCCATCTAGATGCGACGCAGGCTAATGTTCACAGTTCTATCTAAGTGTGGACATGCTAACACTCCCAATTCCATCTAGATGCGACGCAGGCTAATGTTCACAGTTCTAAGACATGCTAGCACTCCCAATTCCATCTAGATGCGACGCAGGCTAATGTTCACAGTTCTATCTAAGTGTGGACATGCTAACACTCCCAATTCCATCTAGATGCGACGCAGGCTAATGTTCACAGTTCTATCTAAGTGTGGACATGCTAACACTCCCAATTCCATCTTGATGCGACGCAGGCTAATGTTCACAGTTCTATCTAAGTGTGGACATGCTAACACTCCCAATTCCATCTAGATGCGACGCAGGCTAATGTTCACAGTTCTATCTAAGTGTGGACATGCTAACATTCCCAATTCCATCTAGATGCGACGCAGGCCAATGTTCACAGTTCTATCTAAGTGTGGACATGCTAACATTCCCAATTCCATCTAGATGCGACGCAGGCTAATGTTCACAGTTCTATCTAAGTGTGGACATGCTAACATTCCCAATTCCATCTAGATGCGACGCTGGCCAATGTTCACAGTTCTATCTAAATGTGGACATGCTAACATTCCCAATTCCATCTACATGCGACGCAGGCTAATGTTCACGGTTCTATCTAAGTGTGGACATGCTAACATTCCCAATTCCATCTAGATGCGACGCAGGCTAATGTTCACAGTTCTATCTAATCTAAGTGTGGACATGCTAACACTCCCAATTCCATCTAGATGCGACGCAGGCTAATGTTCACAGTTCTATCTAAGTGTGGACATGCTAACATTCCCAATTCCATCTAGATGCCACGCAGGCTAATGTTCACAGTTCTAAGACATGCTAGCACTCCCAATTCCATCTAGATGCGACGCAGGCTAATGTTCACAGTTCTATCTAAGTGTGGACATGCTAACATTCCCAATTCCATCTAGATGCGACGCAGGCTAATGTTCACAGTTCTATCTAAGTGTGGATATGCTAACATTCCCAATTCCATCTAGATGCGACGCAGGCTAATGTTCACAGTTCTATCTAAGTGTGGACATGCTAACATTCCCAATTCCATCTAGATGTGACGCAGGCCAATGTTCACAGTTCTATCTAAGTGTGGACATGCTAACATTCCCAATTCCATCTAGATGCGACGCAGGCTAATGTTCACGGTTCTATCTAAGTGTGGACATGCTAACATTCCCAATTCCTTCTAGATGCGACGCAGGCTAATGTTCACAGTTCTATCTAATCTAAGTGTGGACATGCTAACACTCCCAATTCCATCTAGATGCGACGCAGGCTAATGTTCACAGTTCTATCTAAGTGTGGACATGCTAACACTCCCAATTCCATCTAGATGCGACGCAGGCTAATGTTCACAGTTCTAAGACATGCTAGCACTCCCAATTCCATCTAGATGCCACGCAGGCTAATGTTCACAGTTCGATCTAAGTGTGGACATGCTAACACTCCCAATTCCATCTAGATGCGACGCAGGCTAATGTTCACAGTTCTATCTAAGTGTGGACATGCTAACATTCCCAATTCCATCTAGATGCGACGCAGGCTAATGTTCACAGTTCTATCTAAGTGTGGACATGCTAACATTCCCAATTCCATCTAGATGCGACGCAGGCTAATGTTCACAGTTCTATCTAAGTGTGGACATGATAACACTCCCAATTCCATCTAGATGCGACGCAGGCTAATGTTCACAGTTCTATCTAAGTGTGGACATGCTAACACTCCCAATTCCATCTAGATGCGACGCAGGCTAATGTTCACAGTTCTAAGACATGCTAGCACTCCCAATTCCATCTAGATGCCACGCAGGCTAATGTTCACAGTTCGATCTAAGTGTGGACATGCTAACACTCCCAATTCCATCTAGATACGACGCAGGCTAATGTTCACAGTTCTATCTAAGTGTGGACATGCTAACATTCCCAATTCCATCTAGATGCGACGCAGGCCAATGTTCACAGTTCTATCTAAGTGTGGACATGCTAACACTCCCAATTCCATCTAGATGCGACGCAGGCTAATGTTCACAGTTCTATCTAAGTGTGGACATGCTAACACTCCCAATTCCATCTTGATGCGACGCAGGCTAATGTTCACAGTTCTATCTAAGTGTGGACATGCTAGCACTCCCAATTCCATCTAGATGCGACGCAGGCTAATGTTCACAGTTCTATCTAAGTGTGGACATGCTAACACTCCCAATTCCATCTAGATGCGACGCAGGCTAATGTTCACAGTTCTATCTAAGTGTGGACATGCTAACACTCCCAATTCCATCTTGATGCGACGCAGGCTAATGTTCACAGTTCTATCTAAGTGTGGACATGCTAACACTCCCAATTCCATCTAGATGCGACGCAGGCTAATGTTCACAGTTCTATCTAAGTGTGGACATGCTAACATTCCCAATTCCATCTAGATGCGACGCAGGCCAATGTTCACAGTTCTATCTAAGTGTGGACATGCTAACATTCCCAATTCCATCTAGATGCGACGCAGGCTAATGTTCACAGTTCTATCTAAGTGTGGACATGCTAACATTCCCAATTCCATCTAGATGCGACGCAGGCCAATGTTCACAGTTCTATCTAAGTGTGGACATGCTAACATTCCCAATTCCATCTAGATGCGACGCAGGCTAATGTTCACGGTTCTATCTAAGTGTGGACATGCTAACATTCCCAATTCCATCTAGATGCGACACAGGCTAATGTTCACAGTTCTATCTAATCTAAGTGTGGACATGCTAACACTCCCAATTCCATCTAGATGCGACGCAGGCTAATGTTCACAGTTCTATCTAAGTGTGGACATGCTAACATTCCCAATTCCATCTAGATGCCACGCAGGCTAATGTTCACAGTTCTAAGACATGCTAGCACTCCCAATTCCATCTAGATGCGACGCAGGCTAATGTTCACAGTTCTATCTAAGTGTGGACATGCTAACATTCCCAATTCCATCTAGATGCGACGCAGGCTAATGTTCACAGTTCTATCTAAGTGTGGACATGCTAACATTCCCAATTCCATCTAGATGCGACGCAGGCTAATGTTCACAGTTCTATCTAAGTGTGGACATGCTAACATTCCCAATTCCATCTAGATGCGACGCAGGCCAATGTTCACAGTTCTATCTAAGTGTGGACATGCTAACATTCCCAATTCCATCTAGATGCGACGCAGGCTAATGTTCACGGTTCTATCTAAGTGTGGACATGCTAACATTCCCAATTCCATCTAGATGCGACGCAGGCTAATGTTCACAGTTCTATCTAATCTAAGTGTGGACATGCTAACACTCCCAATTCCATCTAGATGCGAAGCAGGCTAATGTTCACAGTTCTATCTAAGTGTGGACATGCTAACACTCCCAATTCCATCTAGATGCGACGCAGGCTAATGTTCACAGTTCTAAGACATGCTAGCACTCCCAATTCCATCTAGATGCCACGCAGGCTAATGTTCACAGTTCGATCTAAGTGTGGACATGCTAACACTCCCAATTCCATCTAGATGCGACGCAGGCTAATGTTCACAGTTCTATCTAAGTGTGGACATGCTAACATTCCCAATTCCATCTAGATGCGACGCAGGCTAATGTTCACAGTTCTATCTAAGTGTGGACATGCTAACACTCCCAATTCCATCTAGATGCGACGCAGGCTAATGTTCACAGTTCGATCTAAGTGTATTCTAAGCTGATGGATAAAAATCTATCAGTAAGAAGAAGAACAAGCGCGGCCACTGTGGGTGTTGGGGTGTGATTGAGAGAGGAGGAGCCGGGACGGGGGACTGGAGCGTGGAAGAGGATTGCCGCAGGGGGCTGAGAGATCCCACAGCATCACAATGGGCGTGTCTTCCTCTTCACAATATGCCAGCCTAGCATGAAGCTGCACAATACCAATTACCTTGCAACTAGTTTCAAAGTGGTTTCCTCGCTGTGAGCAGGATTGTGGAGAGCTAGGGACCGGGATGGGGAGAGCTGTAGAAGCAGGGCTCGTGGCCAGGGAGGGGTGACTGAGAGCAGCGAGAGCGCCCCCACTCCTTTGTTGTCAGATTCTTGCCATGTTCTTGAAGTAGATCCTGTGTTCTGCATGTACAGCCCCCAAGGCTTGCTTGGGCACTTGCTTCATGTTAATAATTCATGTATGAATTCATTGCATTTCATGTGACGTTGTGTTTTTTTTGTGTGCTCAGAACTGCAGAACGTCAGCCTTGCACCCGGCTCTGCGCTCCCCATCCCTACCCGGGGCCTAGAGACGGCTACTGTGCATTGGAGCCGCACCCCAGACTGCAGAGGGGCCCCCATCATAACAGTACTAGGTGGAGAGGCCTGGGCTATTGTGTCATCACTCCAGGGCCGCGTGGAGAAGACCCTCCTGAATGGCAGCGTTGTCATCTGTCGCATCCAGGGGGCTGATGGGGGATTTTACACCGTCTGCGACGACGCCAAGAAGTCCAGAATAACCCTCCACCTGACTGTGACCGGTGAGTGCCCTCTTCTACACACTGTTCTCATGGGCCACACAACCGACGCGTAGGGCAAGACCGTGTGACTGGAGGTGTGGGCAAGCTTTGCTCCGAGCAGGTGCAGACCAGGCCAGGCAAGCGGCACTGACATAGTTGGTTCAGCAGGCGATCTGCACTGGCATAGTGGGCACAGCAGGCGAGCTGCACTGGCATAGTGGGTACAGCATGCATAGTGGTTACAGCAGGCGAGCTGCACTGGCATAGTGGGTACAGCATGCATAGTGGTTACAGCAGGCGAGCTGCACTGGCATAGTGGTTACAGCAGGCGAGCTGCAATGGCATAGTGGGTACAGCTGGGAGCTGCACTGGCATAGTGGTTACAGCAGGCGAGCTGCACTGGCATAGTGGATACAGGAGGCGAGCTGCACTGGCATAGTGCGTACAGCAGGCGAGTTGCACTGGCCTAGTGGGCACAGCAGGGGAGCTGCACTGGCCTAGTGGGCACAGCAGGGGAGCTGCACTGGCATAGTGGGCACAGCAGGGGAGCTGCACTGGGATAGTGGGTACAACAGACGAGCTGCACTGGCATAGTGGGTACATCATGCATAGTGGTTACAGCAGGCGAGCTGCACTGGCATAGTGGGTACAGCTGGGAGCTGCACTGGCATAGTGGGTACAGCAGGCGAGCTGCACTGGCATAGTGGGTACAGCAGGCGGGCTGCACTGGCCTAGTGGGCACAGCAGGCGAGCTGCACTGGCATAGTGGGTACAGCAGGCGAGCTGCACTGGCATAGCAGCTACAGGAGGCGAGCTGCACTGGCCTAGTGGGCACAGCAGGCGAGCTGCACTGGCCTAGTGGGCACAGCAGGTGAGCTGCACTGGGACAGTGGGCACAGCAGGCGGGCTGCACTGGCCTAGTGGGCACAGCAGGCGAGCTGCACTGGCCTAGTGGGCACAGCAGGCGAGCTGCACTGGCCTAGTGGGTACAGCAGGCGAGCTGCACTGGCCTAGTGGGTACAGCAGGCGAGCTGCACTGGCATAGTGGGTACAGCAGGTGAGCTGCGCTGGGACAGTGGGTACAACAGGTGAGCTGCACTGGCCTAGTGGGTACAGCAGGCGAGCTGCACTGGCCTAGTGGGTACAGCAGGCGAGCTGCACTGGCCTAGTGGGTACAGCAGGCGAGCTGCACTGGCCTAGTGGGCACAGCAGGGAAGCTGCACTGGCCTAGTGGACACAGCAGGCGAGCTGCACTGGCATAGTGGGTACAGCAGGCGAGCTGCACTGGGATAGTGGGTACAACAGGCAAGCTGCACTGGCACAAGCAGGGGAGCTGCACTGGCCTAGTGGGCACAGCAGGCGAGCTGCACTGGCATAGTAGCTACAGGGCATGGTGGGCACCGCAGGCGAGCTGCACAAGCATAGTGGGCACAGCAGGGGAGCTGCACTGGCATAGTGGGCACAGCTGGTAATGAGCAGCACAGACCACCCCAGGCACTTGGATATAATGAAGGTCAGAGGTCAGGCAGCAGCAGAGGAAAACTTTGGTATTGCTAAGCAGTGAGCACATGTCAGCTGTGGTGGGACCTCCTAATTAACTCCCTTCCTTCTTCATTTCCTCCTTTCCAGACACTCCCCCTGCTGTAATCCGGGAACCCACGTCTACTGGCCTGACTGCTGCAGGTGAGTAAAGTTCACAAGTTGGTGTCTCGCTTCTGGGCCTTGGGATGGCAAGAGCTTGTGAAGGGGCCTTGCGATGGCAAGAGCTTGTGAAGGTGCCTTGTGAAGGGGCCTTGCGATGGCAAGAGCTTGTGAAGGTGCCTTGTGAAGGGGCCTTGCGATGTCAAGAGCTTGTGAAGGGGCCTTGCGATGTCAAGAGCTTGTGAAGGGGCCTTGCGATGGCAAGAGCTTGTGAAGGGGCCTTGTGAAGGTTCTATGTCCCCCCCCACGACCCCCGAGGCTTGCTTGTTAGTCCTTTGTGGCTGTTGTGCCACCTGCCTCCCTCGTCTTCTATGCCCCCCCCGGGCTTGCTTTTTAGTCCTTTGTGGCTGTTGTGCCACCTACCTCCCTCGTCTTCTATGCCCCCCCTTGCTTGTTAGTCCTTTGTGGCTGTTGTGCCACCTGCCTCCCTCTCTTCTATGCCCCCCCCCCCCGGGCTTGCTTGTTAGTCCTTTGTGGCTGTTGTGCCACCTGCCTCCCTCGTCTTCTATGCCCCCCCCCCCCCCGGGCTTGCTTTTTAGTCCTTTGTGGCTGTTGTGCCACCTGCCTCCCTCGTCTTCGATGCCCCCCCCCGGGCTTGCTTGTTAGTCCTTGTTGTGCCACCTGCCTCCCTCGGCTTCTATGCCCCCCCCCCGGGCTTGCTTTTTAGTCCTTTGTGGCTGTTGTGCCACCTACCTCCCTCGTCTTCTATGCCCCCCCTTGCTTGTTAGTCCTTTGTGGCTGTTGTGCCACCTGCCTCCCTCTCTTCTATGCCCCCCCCCCTGGGCTTGCTTGTTAGTCCTTTGTGGCTGTTGTGCCATCTGCCTCCCTCGTCTTCGATGCCCCCCTCCCCGGGCTTGTTTGTTAGTCCTTTGTGGCTGTTGTGCCACCTGCCTCCCTCGTCTTCTATGCCCCCCCCAAGGCTTGCTTGTTAGTCCTTTGTGGCTGTTGTGCCACCTGCCTTCCTCGTCTTCTATGCCCCCCTCCCAGGCTTGCTTGTTAGTACTTTGTGGCTGGTGCGCCACCTGCCTCCCTCGTCTTCTATGCCCCCCCCAACGGGGGCTTGCTTGTTAATCCTTTGTGGCTGGTGCACCACCTGCGTCCCTCGTCTTCTATGCCCCCCCCCCTCCGGGCTTGCTTGTTAGTCCTTTGTGGCTGTTGTGCCACCTGAGTCCCTCGTCTTCTATGCCCGCCCCCCGGGCTTGCTTGTTAATCCTTTGTGGCTGTTGTGCCACCTGCCTCTCTCTTCTATGCCCCCCCCTTCTTTGTTAATCCTTTGTGGCTGTTGTGCCACCTGCCTCCCTCGTCTTCTATGCCCGCCCCCCGGGCTTGCTTGTTAGTCCTTTGTGGTTGTTGTGCCACCTGCCTCCCTCTCTTCTATGCCACCCCCCTTCTTTATTAGTCCTTTGTGGCTGTTGTGTCACCTGCCTTCCTCGTCTTCTATGCCCTCCCCTCCGGGCTTGCTTGTTAGTCCTTTGTGGCTGTTGTGCCACCTGCCTCCCTCATCTTCTATGCCCCCCCCTGGGCTTGCTTGTTAGACCTTTGTGGCTGTTGTGTCACCTGCCTTCCTCGTCTTCTATGCCCTCCCCTCCGGGCTTGCTTGTTAGTCCTTTGTGGCTGTTGTGCCACCTTCCTCCCTCATCTTCTATGCCCCCCTGGGCTTGCTTGTTAGACCTTTGTGGCTGTTGTGCCACCTGCCTCCCTCGTCTTCTATGCCCCCTCCTTGCTTGTTAGTCCTTTGTGGCTGTTGTGCCACCTGCCTCCCTCGTCTTCTATGCCCCCTCCTTGCTTGTTAGTCATTTGTGGCTCTTGTGCCACCTGCCTCCCTCGTCTTTTATGCCCCCCCCCGGGCTTGCTTGTTAGACCTTTGTGGCAGTTGTGCCACCTGCCTCCCTTGTCTTTTTAGCCTCCCCCCACCCCCCGGGCTTGCTTGTTCGTCCTTTGTGGCTGTTGTGCCACCTGCCTCCCTCGTCTAATATGTCCCCTCCTTGCTTGTTAGTCATTTGTGGCCCTTGTGCCACCTGCCTCCCTCGTCTTCTATGCCCCCCCCCCCCGGGCTTGCTTGTTAGACCTTTGTGGCTGTTGTGCCACCTGCCTCCCTCGTCTTCTATGCCCCCTCCTTGCTTGTTAGTCCTTTGTGGCTGGTGCGCCACCTGCCTCCCTCTGAGCTAATTACGGTACCGCAATTTGCGGTACCGTAATTAGTGCCTTCCCCATTCCCATTGAGCCCTATGGGCCAAAGATGGGAATGGGGAAGGGCAATGGTGGAAGGGGGAATTACCGCCCTGCCAACCTTGGAATGGGGCGGTAATTCCCCTTTCCGCCAAGGCGGTGCCGGTATTTTACCGGCATGAACCATGGCGCTAATAGCGCCATGGTTCTCCGCCATCCGTGTAATGAGGCCCATGGACATACAGATGTATGCCAATGTTCATCAGGGAAGGCCACAATGTACTTGAGAAGAACCCACATGCAATTTGAAGCTGCACAACATTGAGAACAATCCAAGTTGCCAAATATGACACATCCATCCACATCCACATTGCACATCATGCCACACCACATAATACACAAATCTGCAACATGGCGTCAAGATAGTTATACAGAATTAGCGCAGCACAACATCAATAGAGCAATGTGCCCTTGAATGCATGCAAAGGGATCACCCCTAGCCATAGCATTGAACCACACACCTATAGTACCACTGAAGTGATGCTTCACAGCATGGCAACATCGATGTCGAATGGCAGTACACTAGCAGTGTGGTACCAATTTTGCCTGGGCCCAGGGACACCTAAGACCTGGCCTCACCCAGGACATGTCAATTACTGTCGGAGGCATGAATCGGGCATGTCCACTTGCAGGGTCGAGCTCACCTTTGCACATTGCAGTCACACAGATCGTCTGCATGCATGCTGGTAATCGTGGATTTCAATCACAATGCAAAGTCGATTTGTGTGATCTGTACAGGCCGCTCTTGAGGTGAACAGTAACAGGTCCCCATTCTTCCCCCCATACAGGTGATGCTGGCTATCCCCTGAAGAGGTGGCTCCTTACCCCTGTACGGAACCCACAGAACAGGCACGAAGAGGAATACAATCGTGCACATACCCGTACCCGCGTCGTGATTGAGCAGACATTTGGCCTTGGTGCAGGTGCCTAAGCAGGTTGGGTGGGGCCCTCCTGTACAGCCATGAGAAGGTGGCCAAGATCACCATGGCATGTGTCATGCTGCACAATATGTGTATCAGACGGAATGTGCCACTGCCCCCTGACGTTGAAATGCAACCACCTGATGAGGATGATGATGGTGATGAGGACGGAGGTGACGGGGATGCAGGTCATGCAAGAGGCGATGGCCAGGAGGGACGCGATGTGCGACAGCATCTGATCAACCAAATATTCTGAGTAACATGGTTTCACTCTGTAGGATGGATATGGGTAGTAATGCACTGGTGTCTGTGTTGAAGCGCACAATGGACCCTGTCACGAATAAAGTACACATACACAATGAAGAAGTCCAAGCCTGTGTTTTGAGTGATCACCAGTGTATTAAGGAATATTAAGATGTAAAAGTGCATGTCCCCAACTATACCACCACCCTTCCCCCCTCCCCCCACAACAGTCCCAAAACACCCTTCCCCCTCCCCCCACCACAGTCCCAAAACACCCTTCCCCACTCCCCCCACAACAGTCCAGAAACACCCTTTAGCCCCTCCCCCGACAACAACCCCTTATGTGTCTGGCACAATGTTGTTATCCTGCTGCACACGTGGAAGGTTGACCCTGCAGTCCCTATTCCCCATTACCACCACCAGCATTAGGAGGCTGGGTTGACGTGCGCCTCGTGGTGTGCATGGAGCGGCGGACGGGGCTTGTCTGCCTCGAACTAGCAGATGATGACGTGGCTGTCTGTCCCTGTGGTGGTGGTGGGAACTGGCGGTCCATCGCGTCCGCTATACGCATGAGGACCTGCCTCAGTTGGCCAATCTCCATGCACAGCCTGTTGGTACAGGCTTCAATTGCCTCCCTCGGGTGCCTGGCAGTCTCTGTTATCTCACCCCTGAAACGGGCAGCCTCTTCCACATGCTGACCAACCAACACAGTGATGTCCTCTTGGCGCTGCGTGATGCTGGCCAGTTCAAGGGCACTGTGGCGTGCTCGTGGTGTGGCTGCTGCGCCTTCCTCTGCAACAAGGACATCTGGTGAAGCCACCGGTGGGCTACTGAACCCTCCCGTGTTGTCCTTGCCATGGACACTGGACCCTGGTGATTGCTGTGGAGTTGCCTCTGTGGTTCCTGGGGGGGTTGGGGTGTGCATTTCCATGGAGAACTCCATTGGGTCCTCCACATCTGAGAGCGGCGCTGTGGCTGCCGCCTCACCTGTGGAACTTGTGGCAGCGGAAGGTGGGCCCTCCGTGGCTGGAATCTGTGGTGGGGGGTTCACATCTGAAGGTGTGGCAATTGTTGCTGTTGTGGACCTCGGTGTGGTAGCAGTGGCGCTATGACAATGTTTGCCACTCTGCATGGGAACACTTCTCCCTTTGCCCCTTGATGTAGTGGGGGTGTCCCCTGTGTCCTGTGGCCTTGGTTTTTTCTTGGCAGGGGGTGCCTGAGTCGCAGTGCCAGGTTCTTCACTGTCTGTATGTGAGCCTGTGGGGACAAAGAGGGGGATGTTATTGGTGATGGTTCAATGTACTTCATGCAGAATACGTTAATCATGCTGTTGTGTGCATTGGGACTTCATTGGTAGGGATGCAGGTGATGGGTCTGTTGAGTGGGTCATCCATGCATGGTTCTGCGTGGCACTTGCCTGTGGTGATGCGTGCATGTGTGAGTTTGGGTTTCACACTGACATGGCCAGGGTTGTATGCATGTATGGATGTTGGCGCATACATGAGGTGAATCTGGGCTCACATTTGGGGGGACCTCAACATTCACAGTGCATAGTTTCATGTGTACACTCACCTCCATCTGATGTAGTGGCCACACCATGCTCCCAACTCCCTTGATTGATTCTGCACCAATCATGTTGGCGCAGGTCTCCTCCCACTCCTTCATTTTTATTGGCGAATCGGCTCCACCTCCTGTGGCCATGGCCATGTTGCGGTTCGCAGACAGGATGTTGCTGACCCGGAGGCGGAGATCGTCCCACTGCTTTCTGCACTCACGGACAGTGTGGGTGGTGGTGCCCACCGCACTCACTTTCAGGGCAACCTCTGCCCAGATAGCCTTCTTCCGGACCAGGGTCTCTCGCCGCATGTCGTTGGTGAATACCACGTCGGCCTTCGCTGCAAGGGTCCCAGTGAGCATTGTTAGCTCCTCGTTGGTGAACTTCTCCTTGCACTGGCGGTCGGTTGTTTTTTTTTATAGCCTTGGGTATGGTGAGGGAATCCTTGTGGCTTTGGAATGGCACAGTTCTTGAAACAGGTCCAGGGGGCAGAGGATGGCAATGTATTGTGTTTTTAAGATGGCCTCCGTGCTCTTTCCCGTTCCTGTGCGATGACGCTATTTCCGGTTCCACTATTTAACGGTGACCGCTAATTGCGGTGACCGCTAATTGCATGTTGTGGGAGGTCGGAAGTGCTATCAGCGCTTTCATCGGTGCCGCTAAGGGTCTTTTTGGGGGCTTTAGCGGCATGGTGGTAGGGTCATTACCAGCATGGCGCTATGCTCGTGTCCGCGTACTCGTAATGGTACGCTATTAGCGGCCTCTTGCCAAGGTGGACACGTTTATTTATTTATTTATTTATTTATTCACATTTGTATAGCGCACTTGCAGCCCATGGGCATCGAGGCGCTGTTACAAGTAAGTGTTGGATTCTTAATTCAGCAGATATGCATGAGACGAGAGGTCTTATGGATACACAATTACAGGCATAGTTACAAGTGAAGAATGATAATCATAATACAGTGACAGAATGCAGTCAGGTACTTTTCATACAAAGAGCTTGGTTTTAACAGCTTTGCGGAAGGCTTGGTGGGATTCAATCATTCTGATGTGAGGTGGCAGTGCGTTCCAGTGGGTGGCGGCCCGCGTGGGAAAGCTGGCACCACCGGCGCGCACCTTGCGTGATTTGGGCGTGACAATCGTGTTGGAATAGCACGTTCTTAATGGTCTGGTGGCAGAGTGCTTGGTGATTCTTTGGGTCAGGTAGGGTGGAGCAAGTTCATGGAGGCATTTGTGGGTGAGGGCAAGTGTTTTGAAAACAATCCTCTCTTTCACCGGAAGCCAGTGTGCCTGTCTTCTGACTTCTGAGATGTGGTCTTTTCTCGCGGTGCCTGTGGCAGCCCTAAGTGCATTATTTTGAACTAGCTGAAGTTTGGCCAGGTTCTTATTGGAGGTCCCAACGAGTAGGGCATTACAGTAGTCCAGCCTAGATCCAATTATTGCCCTGGCAATGGTGAGGCAATTCTGGCGTGACAAGAAAGGTCTGGCAGCGTTGAGGACTTTCGAGTAATAGGCTGAGGAGGAGGCAATGGCATTGACCTGTCTATCCATTGACAAGTCGGAGTCTAGGTAGACTCCGAGTGTCTTCACATGATTGGAGACCTTGATGGGAATGTTGTCAATAGTGAAGGAAGAGTATTGTACACCGAGGTTCCCCAGCGTGGAAGGTGCTCCTATGAGGAGGAGTTCGGTTTTTTCACTATTGAGGCATAGCCAGTTGTCTGCCATCCATGATTGGATAGTGGAGTAGATGGTGGTAAGAGTTTTAGTATCCGCCAGGTAGTCGCCTGTGAGTGGGATGAGGACCTGGGTGTCATCCGCATAGTTGGTATACGAGATGCCCAGGGTGTCAAGGATGCTGAACAGTGGCCTCGTGAAGAGGTTGTAGAGCGTGGGCGCGATACATGAGCCCTGAGGCACACCGCAGGTGATGTGGCTAGGGGTGGCACAGGCTGAGTCGGAGAAGACTTTCATGGCCCTTTCTTGGAGGAAGGAGGAAATCCATTCACAAGCTTTGGGGGAAAAGTTAGCTTGGGTAGCTAGATGGTGACACAAGGTGTTGTGGTCCACCAGGTCAAAGGCGGCGGATAGATCCAGGAGCAGAAGGAGAGCAGGTTTCCCTGCGTCTCTTAGATCGTCCATTTGGTTCTTTAGGTCCAAGAGAGCCGTTTCGGTGCCGTGTCGTGGGCGGAAGCCAGATTGCCGCAGGCCAAGGAGACGGTTTTCTTCAAGGAACTTTTGGACTTGCAGGTAAGCTGCTTTGTCCAAGATTTTCAGCACGAAGGGTACAGTGGTGATAGGTCGATAATTCCCCGGGATCGTTGGGTCCAGCGAGGGTTTTTTGAGGAGTGGGCGTACCCAGGCCTCCTTAAGTCCGGTTGGAACGTGGCCAGACTGGAAGGATGAATTAATGAATGCTGTAAGGAAAGGAGCTAGGATCTGTGCTGAGTCTTTAATGAGACTAGCTGGACAGGCATCTCCCTTACAGTTGGAGGGTTTGATGGACTTGAGCAGGGTGATGACCTCGTGCTCAGTAATATCTTTGAAGTCAAAAGATGGAGAAGGATTAGTGGTGGACGTTGTGGTGGGTTGACTATGTAGGTTAGCTATGAGGCGGGAAAGGGCTTTTTGGTGGCCACGAATTTTAGTTTGAAGAGTGTTAAGCTTGTCTAGCATTGCGGATTGAATGCTATTGCACCAGTTGTCATCTTTGATGAGAGCAGGAGGAGGAGAGGATGGTTTTTCCAGTTCCCTGAATATGGTGAAAATTTCCTTTGACCCAGATTTGGCATCGTAAATCCTAGCGTTGAAGGAGGCAGCTTTAGCTAGGGTGATGTTAGTTTTGTAGGATTTAGAGATGGCTTTGAACGCATTTTTGGTGGTTTCTGAAGGGTTAGCTTTCCAAATGGAGAGGGCAGTCCCCTTTTGCGCCCGTTGTTCAAGGAGTTCTTTGGAGAACCATGAATTAGCGTGTTTGGTTTTCTTAGCTTTTTTGAGCGTCAGTGGCGCAACGGCGTCAACTGCTTGGGTGATGACTTCTTTGAAAGTGTTGGCTAGGGTTTCTGGGTTGTTGGAGAATGGGGCCTGCAAGGCGGGGTTGCGGAGGTAGGGTGCTAGATTCTCGGCTGTGAGCTGGCGGGAGCTCCTGGCGAGAGTAGCTGGGCAGGGGGCGGGAGGTGAGTTGGTCTCTTTTTTGGTGCGAAGGTTGAATTGGATGTAGTGGTGGTCAGACCATGGGACGGGCGTGTTTTCCGTGACAAGTAGCGAGCAGCTATGTTGACTGATCCAGTCGAGGGTGCGCCCCTTGATGTGGGTGGAGTCAGAGACAGATTGCGCAAAGCCCAGGGTGGATAGGGCGTTCTTGAGGGTTTTGGCAAGGGGGTCCTTAGGGTCATTGAGCCCCAAGTTGAAGTCGCCCAGGAGTATGACCTGTGAAGTCTTTTTGATGTTGTTAGACAGTGCGAAGATGAGGGTGTCATGGAAGTCAGTGCAAGGACCCGGAGGTCTGTAGACAATGTGCACAGTTATGGTGCAGTTAGGAGAAACATTAATTTTGAGTGGGAGGTAGTCACTATTGTGGTCAAGTTGCCCTGCCATTTCCCTAATAGCAAAGGTTTCCCTGGCGATGAGGGCCACGCCACCACCTCTTTGAAAGGTGCGGTCCTTCCTGAATATGGAGTACCCCGACGGAATAGCCAGAGATAGTGCCGGGCCTGAACTTTCATTGAGCCAAGTTTCTGTGAGGAAAAGGAGGTCAAGATTGTCCTTAATGATCAGGTCGTTGATGTCGAGGGCGTGGGCAGGTACGGAGCGAGCGTTGAGCAGGGCGCAACTGAGGGTGTGGACCGGAGGAGGTGTGATAGAAGTGGGTGGTCTGGGGGGGGTAGTGGGTGGGTCAGGGATAGGGGGTAGTATGTTTTTGGGATTGGTCTTGGTGTCGGCACTAGGCATAGCAGGTAATGCAGAGACAACATTGGGCATAATAAGGGCAGTAGTATAAACAGTGTCAACAATATCAACATTTGGCAAGGGGGCATCACTAGGCATAACAGGCAATGCAGAAACATCATTAGGCATAAGGGCAGTAGTATCAACAGTGTCAACAATATCAACATTTGGCATGGGGGCATCACTAGGCATAACTGGCGGTACATAGTCCACATGAGGTGTAAGTGCAGCGGAGACAATAGTAGCCACATTGGGCTTGTAGGCATCACTTGGCCTGGGCGTAGATGATAGTTCTGCGACAGTGTTAGTAATGGGGAGTTTGATTTGGGCGTCTGATGAGATTGGGCGGGGAAGAGGTGCAGTGGCTTCAGTGTACAATGGTGCCGTGGCGCAGGCAGGCCTGTGGGGCACAAGAGTGTCATCCGGGTAAGTCGAGTTAGAGTTGTGCCTGCGTGACGGTGGCAGACATCTGAGACCTACCTTTAGGTTACGGTCTACTAAATTCGGGGTGTAGGTGATGGTGGGGCGGGTGCGCGACCGGAGTCGTGCGTTTCTGAAGCTGCACGGCACTGTGGGCAAAGTAGTAGGAGGGGCCTTCCCCCATGATGAGTGGGACATGCGGATATTAAGGCAAGTGGCCTTACCTTGTGTGGGACAGCATAATGGCGCCTTGCGCGCCGTCGAGCAGCGGAGAGCTGCAGAGAGCGGCGTCGGCCTTTCCCAACGGCCTTTGCCAGACTGCGGCTTCGCCTGCCGGTCTGCCTCCTCTCCCTTTAAAGCAGGAGAGGAGGGGCTGGCGGGCGCGGCAGGCAGATCAGCTGTGCCTGGATCAGCTGTGCCGAGTCGCGCTGTGTGGGAGGGGCTCTGCTCCTCCATGTGCACCGCGGGCCGGGCCGCGTGCATCGTAATGGCGGCGGGGTGGGGGCTGCAGCTGTGGATCCTGGGGGGGTTCCTGGTGTGAGGCCCTCGCAGCGGAGCTGCAGAGAGCGGCGTCGGCCTTTCCCAACGGCCTTCGCCAGACTGCGGCTTCGCCTGCCGGTCTGCCTCCTCTCCCTTTAAAGCAGGAGAGGAGGGGCTGGCGGCCGCGGCAGGCAGATCAGCTGTGCCTGGATCAGCTGTGCCGAGTCGCGCTGTGTGGGAGGGGCTCTGCTCCTCCATGTGCACCGCGGGCCGGGCCGCGTGCATCGTAATGGCGGCGGGGTGGGGGCTGCAGCTGTGGATCCTGGGGGGGTTCCTGGTGTGAGGCCCTCGCAGCGGAGCTGCAGAGAGCGGCGTCGGCCTTTCCCAACGGCCTTCGCCAGACTGCGGCTTCGCCTGCCGGTCTGCCTCCTCTCCCTTTAAAGCAGGAGAGGAGGGGCTGGCGGGCGCGGCAGGCAGATCAGATGTGCCTGGATCAGCTGTGCCGAGTCGCGCTGTGTGGGAGGGGCTCTGCTCCTCCATGTGCACCGCGGGCCGGGCCGCGTGCATCGTAATGGCGGCGGGGTGGGGGCTGCAGCTGTGGATCCTGGGGGGGTTCCTGGTGTGAGGCCCTCGCAGCGGAGCTGCAGAGAGCGGCGTCGGCCTTTCCCAACGGCCTTCGCCAGACTGCGGCTTCGCCTGCCGGTCTGCCTCCTCTCCCTTTAAAGCAGGAGAGGAGGGGCTGGCGGGCGCGGCAGGCAGATCAGCTGTGCCTGGATCAGCTGTGCCGAGTCGCGCTGTGTGGGAGGGGCTCTGCTCCTCCATGTGCACCGCGGGCCGGGCCGCGTGCATCGTAATGGCGGCGGGGTGGGGGCTGCAGCTGTGGATCCTGGTGGGGTTCCTGGTGTGAGGCCCTCGCAGCGGAGCTGCAGAGAGCGGCGTCGGCCTTTCCCAACGGCCTTCGCCAGACTGCGGCTTCGCCTGCCGGTCTGCCTCCTCTCCCTTTAAAGCAGGAGAGGAGGGGCTGGCGGGCGCGGCAGGCAGATCAGCTGTGCCTGGATCAGCTGTGCCGAGTCGCGCTGTTAATAGCGCCATGCCAGTAAATGTCGATTTTTACCGCACAACGTGTAATGAGGCCCTATGTCTAACTTCGAACTCAAATTCTATTGTGAGGCCCTTACATACAGATCCCTACCCTGGTTCATACATGTTAGAAGATCCCCGGTGGATATGATTTTGGGAAACCTGTGTGATAACTCCCGGAGCATCACCTCAGGTGATATGGAAATAGTAAAAAGGACCTCACAGGAGATACCGGAGATTGAATTGATAAATGCGTGCAGCGAGTTGGCCATGGGAGCTACATATTTGGCCAGCAAACCGGTCTTGGGGTTAGAAGAATATCTAGATCTGGTCAACCCCCCTCTGGCACGTACTTTATATCTGACATTCAGGTTTTCTCAATTGAATCTGGCGTACCGTACACACATGTGAGAACCTGCTGGAAAAGATTGTTTGGTGTGTTGCCTTGGCAAGGAATCTATTGCCCATTTCTTGTTCTCTTGTCAAGGCTACCGAGTGGCCAGGTGCAAGTTCCTCAAGACGATATGTAATGCTCATGGCATACGCGAACATGTGAACCCTTATTGCTCTTTAGGCGAAGCAACAACGACATACATGTAGTGTTTTTGTAGCAAGCTTCATCCATCAAGCATGTCGCTCAAGAGCAAGAATAATGAACGCTGGAGAATCCGGGAACTAACACGTGATCATGTTAATATCGAGCTTAATATTTATGAAACCTCATCTTTGCACTTTGATAATGCTGCTAACACCTTGTCCAATGCACTTTACGCAAAGTTCTGCACATTCTGCCAGGATTGGGCACAATCTTGGACACTCCTTTGTCCTTTGCCTCCTGATGATGCTGTTAATACATTAACGAATGCACCTTTGCAGCTTTTGCACACTCCATTAGGACTGGGCGTAATGCTAGGAGGTGCTAGGGGCTGGGCGTAACGCTAGGAGGTGCTAGGGGCTGGGCGTAACGCTAAGAGGTGCTAGGGACTGGGCGTAATGCTAGGAGGTGCTAGGGACTGGGAGTAACGCTAGGAGGTGCTAGGGACTGGGCGTAACGCTAGGAGGTGCTAGGGACTGGGCGTAACGCTAAGAGGTGCTAGGGACTGGGCGTAACGTTAGGAGGTGCTAGGGACTGGGTGCAATGTTAGGAGGTGCTAGGGACTAGACGTAATGCTAGGAGGTGCTAGGAACTGGGAGTAATGCTAGGAGGTGCTAGGGACTGGGCGTAAAGCTAGGAGGTGCTAGAGACTGGGAGTAATGCTAGGAGGTGCTAGGGACTGGGCGTAATGCTAGTAGGTGCTAGGGACTGGGCGCAACGCTAGGAGGTGCTAGGGCCTGGGAGTAATGCTAGGAGGTGCTAGGGACTGGCTGTAACGCTAGGAGGTGGTATTGTTTACTTTGGTCTTTCCTGGACAAACTGTTTCTTATATTGTACTGCGTTTTGTGAAGATCAGATTTTAATAGTTTTATTGTTTTTAGAATGTTGTTTCCCATTTTGTTCACTCTCTGCTAAAATGATGGTATGATAATATGCTTAATGTGACGTATCAACCATTGTACTATGTCGACCACATCTTGCTCCTATTCTTTCTTTACATTTGATTGTGATTACGTGTTTTTTCTGGCTAATGACAAAATGTTGAATAAAAGCCTTATGAAATTAAATGAATTATACAGCACACTGTCTGAGAACATTTGGCTAAAAGGCCAGAGAGTTTGCAATTGTTTTGAAGGGTGACACCAATCCAAAAATCCAATACATGCAAGTCACCAACAGTGCACAGGAACATTAATGCTTTAATTAATATAATGCTTTGCTATTAAAAATGCCATGCCACAATGAAAACATGTCCAACTGGCTGCACAATGTAGACCAGTTTAGACACGTGATAACATATTACAGTAAAGCATGCCAGGCCACATTTAGACACGCCTAGACTGGTTGCAGCAAAATGCCAGTCGAAGCAATAACACTTATCATGGTTATTTTATCACAGATGCCCAGAAAAATATACAATGCTGCAGTAAGAAAAGGCTAGACTGGCAGCGCCCACATGCCAATCTAGCCAGGAAATTACACAGGAAATAGTTATTTTAGCCTTTTTTCCAAACTAACAGAGCTGTTCTATTTAAGGCTGTTTGAGGACTATGTAGATTATGGAGGGATAGGGGTCCTTGAACTGATTCGATTTCACTTCTCGCACAGACACACTGCCCCTTCACACATGCACTGTCCAACACACTGTCGCCACACACACTAATACTGCCCCCTAACACATTGCTCCCCCACGCACACACACACTGTCCTCCAAACACTGATCCTTGATACACACATTGTCCTCACACCCCGATTCAGTACCCGCCTACAGTGCCTCTCACACACACAATTCATCCATATATTGACCCACCCCACTCACACTGCCTCCCCCAAACACTGACTGCCCCACATAGATTGCCCACAAACTGCAAACTGTCCCATTTGCCTACTGCCCACCCACACACACTGCCTCCATGAATACTGCCCCCATACACAGTACCCCACATGTCCTGCCCTGCCATACAATTCCCCCAAAACACGCACTGCTTATAGCTATAGTGCCACCACACACACTTTGCTCCACAGACATATACTATCTGCCGACACACACACTGACATTTTCCCACACACTTCCCTCACAAATGCACTGCACCACTACATACTGAACCCCGTACCCACTGACCTCCATAAACACTGCCACCACACACAAATTGCAATCACACACTTCCACACACCCACTGCAAACTAACACAGACAATATCCATACAACACACATTGGCCCTCATTACGACCCTGGCGGAAAGTGACTGACCGGACCGCAACAGCGTAAATAGCGTTTCCGCCATTGCACGAAGGAGCAAAGAGCGGTCCATTCCGACCCATCGGGCACGAGCACCACGCCATGGCGGAAGTGCAAAGTCCGCGATGGCGCAAATGGCCCCAAAACGGCCCACACCGCCGCCGTACGTCGCCCTAGGTGCAATACCGCCACCCATCACAGCGGACACCGCAGAGTGCGCCTACCGGAAAGTACGGTGACCGGAAATATACGGAAACGGAAGTAAAAACATGGGCCCGGAACGGGAAACAACCCGCCGTACACCTATAAAACCACTAAAACCACACTACCACTAAAAACACAACCCTGAGACACACCCCAACCCGTCATCCACCCTAGCGAAACCAAGAAAAATGGGAAAAGCAGCGAAGAAAGCGTGCGACCGCAAGCGGCAGGTCCACTTCTCCCGCGAGGAACTCACCGTGCTAACAGAGACCCTCCAGGAGAATGCTGCCGTCGTCTTCTCCACGCAAATGACCAGGACGGCACTTGCGAACAAGAAGGCCATATGGGCTCTGGTAGCACAGCGGGTAAGCGCGGTGGGGACCGCACCCCGCACACCACAACAATGCCGAAAGCGGTGGGACGACCTGCGGATACGCGTCCGCAGCATACTCTCTGCCAACCGCAACATTGCCACAGCCACCGGGGGAGGTCCTGAATCACCCATCAAGTTGACCCCCTGGGAAGAAATCTGTGCCTCCACCATCGGAATGGAGAGCATTGAGGGAGTCGGAGGGATGGAGAAAGGAGTGCAGACATCAGAAGAATCAGGTAGGTGGGCCAGATAAAATAATGCTAAAACCACAATGTCCAATCATGTGAAGTACCATGTGTCCACATAGTGCAACAGGAACACATGTCCAGGAGAACGTCCACACACATCGCCCTCATAGCGCACCTTAAAACCACAATAAATACATAAATAATTAAAAACCCCCAAAACACCCTCATGTACCACCCCAATGCATGTGATACAATGCCATTCCAATACCCACAGACCCATTAATAACCCTCGCCCTCCTTTACTCCACCACAGGGTCCGATCCAAACGACGAGCATCAGGACACCCCTACCAGCACACCTGCAAAGAGGGCCAAGACCAACGGCCAGAGACCCTCCACCTCAGCTGCACGCATCAAGACACGGCAGCAGCACAAATCAGGTGGCAGCACAGAGGAGGGAACATCAACAGGCACCCCAGCAGCCAGCATGCCCACTACACCACCACCACAGGTCCCCCCAACGGATGCCACAGAAGGCACTGGCTCTGGTGGCAGCAGCACCATAGGTGACACCCCAATGATGGCAGCATGCTCCGACACAGAAGACGGAGAGGTCGAAGTCAGATCCATCCATGACCTGTCCCAATCCCCCTGTCTGTCCCATCCCGTACAACATGAGAATACCACGCAGGGGCACCCACAAGACGACGACTGGCCATCCCCCCCAAGCCCTGTGGCAAGGCAACATGAGGTCAACAGCCCCTCTGTGACCCCCCCGCAAATGGCCATGGCCCAGCAGAGGCAACAGTCCCTCGACAAGTTAATCGGGCAACAGCAGCAACTGGCCACGCTCCTCAAGGACCATGCCGATGAATGTGGGGGCACTAAGGCAGACATAGAAACATCAACTGAGACACTCAGGGCAGAAATGGAGAGAGGTACAGAGACACTAAGGGCACAAATGGAGAGTAGCACCGAGAGCCTGAGAGTCCAAATGGAGAGTAGCACCGAGAGCCTGAGAGTCCAAATGGAGAGAAGCACCGAGAGCCTGAGGGGGGAACTGCATGCGACGTCCAAAGACGTATGTGCCGAACTTGCTGCAGTGCGCCGTGTGCTCACGGAGCTCTCACAAACCCTTAGGGACATGCATGGACGTGAGCAGGCAGAGACATCTTCCGTTGCTAGTTCCGTCCAGGGCAGCCCCCAACGTAGATCTGGGAGGAACCTGCGCTCCACAGGCAGGGGTGCCCCTGACACCCGCAGAGGGGGCTTGCAATAGCGACAGTCCACTGACAATGAGCATCTTTGGACACTGGTGTTCGGGGGGGAGGTAGGAGGGTGGAGGGGGTGTGTTGGGCTCACTTGGGTGGCGGGTCGATAGGGTGTTCAACATGATATCACATATGCCATAAACAAGTGCACGATCAACCAATGAGATGTGTCGACAATGATCATTATGTACTAGGCCATCCTAGGCGTATAGTCCATATTGTGCATGTACCAGACACACACAGTGCCACGAGTCCCGTGTCCATGTATCAGCCACCAGGCGTGAGTGCTAGAAGCATGCATCAATGACATGCTGACGAATGTCACGGCCCTCCGGTGCCTTGAGGTGCTGCCACATCCCCACCCTCATCATGACCATCATCAGGTGCTTGCAGTTCTGCGTCTGGGGGCATGGGCACGTTTCTACGTACGCACATGTTGTGGAGCATGACACATGCCATCACCATCTTTGCAACCTTCTCATGGCGGTACAGGAGTGCCCCGCCAGACCTGCTGAGGCAGCGGAAACGAGTCTTCAGTAGGCCGAATGCCTGTTCTATGACTACACGGGTACGTGAGTGGGCATGGTTGTAGTCCTCCTCATGCTGGTCCCGTGGGTTCCGGACTGGTGTGAGGAGCCATCTCTTCAGTGGATACCCAGCATCACCTGTATGTGGACGATAAACGTATGATGTGGAATGCCATTGCTACGTACGCACACCCCCCCCCCTTCCTGCCAGGTCATTGCCGCATCACATACCCCACATCATCATGCATGAAAAGAGACTCACCGAGTAGCCAGGATCTGTTCCCTGCGTGTCGCTCCATGTAGCGTGGTATAGTAGAGTTCCTCAAGACCATAGAATCATGGGTTGATCCAGGGAATCTGGCACAACAATGTGTAATGATCCTGTTGGAGTCACACACCATCTGTACATTCAGGGAATGATATTGTTTTCGGTTGCGGTACTGGGCCTCCATGGCATGTGGGACGACCAATTCCACATGGGTGCAGTCGATGGCACCAATGCAACCCGGTATGCCGGCAAGTGCATGGAATCCCACTTTAGTGTTGGTAATGTCCTGCTCCGAGCGTGGTAGGGAGATGTAGTCGTCTGCGTGCTGCAGGAGGGCATCGAGCACTTGCAATAGTGTCCGTGAGAACAGTGGCTGAGAAATGCCATGCAACTGTCCGACTGTGTGCTGGTAGGTGCCCGTGGCCAGGAAGTGGAGTACAGACACCACCTTCAGTAGGGGTGGGATGGCGGTTGGGCTGTCTATCATGCTGACAAGGTCAGCCTGTGTCATGTCCACTATTGCGGCTATGGTGTTCCGGTCCAAACGGTAGAGGGTGTGGATCTGCTCATCAGTGAGGTTGAACGGATGTGCTCGGAGGCGTGGGATTGCGGGCTGCCTGCGTGGTGGTAGTGGCTGTGCTGGCGGCCCTTGCGGGCCCTGCCTTGGCCTCCTCCTCCTCCTGCGTCTCCTCCGTGCGGCCGGTTGTAGTTGGTGTTCGTCTTCTTCTTGGAGTTGGAGTACTTGCAGTGCTATCAGGTCCCCCAGGGCCAACATCGCGAGTCCTGCCGGTAGCATTTCGGAGTGGGTGTGGTTGTGGGAGGAGACTGGGTGTGCACTTTATGTGTTTTCAGGCTGTATGGCCTCCACCTGTGGTGATTCATTCCACCTGTGCAAGCTGCTCTCCCCTTTGGGCGAGCACGTCCCGCACACAACGCTGCTAATCGAGGAACGGCATCTTGCTATTGCAATCATGTATTTGTACCCGATGGCCGTGTAACATTTGTTGATATGTACATTCGGCTATGGTCCCATTGTTTCACATACAATCTTTGCAGTCGCGAACAGACTTGTGATGGGTCAGTGGAACGTAGTACTCGAGTAACGGTGGGCCCTCATGCATCACTGTACAGGGTTGCAACGACGGGCGGGGCGTCCCATTAGTGGGTGATGGCAGTTGACATTTTCACACACAGCTGCACTAGCTGGATTAATTTGTGATTTCAAACGGCCACAGATGCCTTTTCGACGTGATGTTGCAAATGAGGAATTCGAAGGCCGGCGCTTTCGGGCTTCGGCTAGCTGAGAGGAGATGCCCACAGGTCTGACTGCAAGTATAATGTTCTATTGTTCGATGTCCTTGAGACAGAGGCCATGGCGAGGAAGCAATGATTGATATGAATAGTTTGGGATGCGCTATATTGACGTGGGCGATGAGGCCGGACGTTCACAAAATCATGTAACTTCACAACACAGAAATTACGGGCTGGGACACTGTGGATTTTGCAGGCTGCATAACGCACAGACTCAATGGAAATCCCGAATGTCTTGTGAGTAAATATTCCGGTGTATTTATAACAGGATGAGGGAATGATGAATGGATGCATGGCCAGCTGATTTGATGCAGGGTTTGCCATGTACAGGGCTTGTTGGAATCTATCCGCCTCCCCTGCGCTATGTGATGCAGGGCTGCCATAGTGGCACCATCGTCTATCTGGCCTTGTTGAGCCCTCCCTGTCTCGACGCGCCTTCAGACACTTGTGTCCATGCACGTTGACATTCCCATCTGATGGAATCTGTTTTGACAGACGCATGCACAGGTACACTCGTTTGGGATGGTGTTTACACCTCGATATAGATAGTTATGAGTGGCAAGTGGTTTTGGGGTGGTGATGATCCTTTGGAGTGGGCTAGCATGCATATGGCTGTGGATTTAGTGTGGTCATTGGAGTGAGTTGTTCGAATGTACTTCTGATGGCCATTCTGTTCTTTTTCTTTTCTTTTTGTTGACAGGTATCTCCTACCCTTTTGCCACTGCCATCTGTATGCCACTCCTGCAGATGGCGTTTACTCACGACACCTGCTGCTTCGTGTTAAACAGTGGAGCAGCATTACGATCTTATGGGACGATCGCCAATGGGCCACATGCCCTTACGCAGTACTAGTGGCTCGGAGCAACATTTCGGCCTTTCAGTTGGACTAGTGCCTCCCCATTGGGACGGGCCTGCGGTTCTGTGCGCTTCCATGTTGCCTTTTCGTACGTGAATGTGGCTCTGTGTACCATGATGGGACAGGGCGTCACACAAGTAGTAGCTGGTCATTCCTTG
This sequence comes from Ambystoma mexicanum, assembly GCF_040938575.1. Lineage (NCBI taxonomy): Eukaryota > Metazoa > Chordata > Amphibia > Caudata > Ambystomatidae > Ambystoma > Ambystoma mexicanum. The sequence goes on from NC_090938.1 coordinate 845,795,726, forward strand.
CGGATGCAGCCCACAATGGTGATATGTGTTTTGGAGTTCATGGACTGATGGCTGTATGAGCTTGGTGATTTAGTTGTGCATTAAATTTCTATTCTGATATGGGCCGTGTAGCGTTCTTCTTTGCGAGTGATGTGGCATATTCCTATTTGGGGAGCGATGTTTTGTGAGGAGATCTGCATTGGGTTCCGGTTTCGGAGTATAGTCGCGTGGTACTGTGCTGGGCGCGTTTGCCTACGGAGCCCAGTGAGGTCAGGGATGGGGGATGCCAATATGACTGTTTGGATGTTGTCATGCTCAGGGGCGGGGGATTGGGTTTTGTGTAACAGACGACGGTCAGCCAGGTGGACTGGTGGAATGTTGTGATTTTCGGAATATTGCTGGTCACAGGTGCCTGTGTTTGCGTGCGTTTCGGGGGGGGAATGTGGTCATGTCCATTGGAATGGCTTCTGTATTCGTGCCATCTGTGCCCTGCAGCTCCCATTGGCCCCTCTTGTGGATCTTTTGTTCGTTGGCATGCATGGGTGACTTGTACATTTCACTGGTAGCATTGTGACTTCATTGCACCTACGAGGAGTTGTGCTTTGTGGGCAGGGAGCGGTGTACAGGCACTCAGTGGGGCCGTTTACGGTTGATTCGCGATGCCGTACTTCTCACCATGGCGGAATGGTGCTTTCCGCCATGCTTGATGGCGTTAGGTACATGTCCGCTAGGGTCGGAATTCGCGTACCCTTGCGCCATGGTGGTATTTACGGTTTGGCATGGCGCGCGCGCGCGTACTTGGTGCAGTTAGCGTTGGCGTTCACTACGGTGTCGCTAATGACTTCGTACTTTGCGGTGGCGGGTCATAGTCGCACCGAGCGCTATTCGATGGCGGTATTGCATCTCCGCCATCGTTTTCCGATTTCCGCCAGGGTCGTAATGAGGGCCATTGTCCCTCCACACACACTGCTCTTCCCACACAATGCCCCAAACATACTGACCCCACACACAGCCCAACCATATACACCACCATATGCACCCACCCTGCACACTACTCCATGTATGCACACTGCCCCCAAACATATGTGCATTCTCCCCTCACACACAGACCCCCACACACTTCCTACACACATACCCACACACACAGTCCCACAAAACTCTTGCTGCATGCCCACAGCCCACACACACTACATCTGCCCCACACAGAAAACCCCACACAGAACCCCCACAATGCCCCACCAAGCACTTCCCCATGCAGACGTCCTCTTCTACACATTGACCAGCATCACGCATGCATGCATGGCTCAAACACACTAACACTACCCCTCAACATACACTGCACAAACACACTGCCCCCTTCGCGCACACAATAATATTGCACCCAGACACATACACACAGTCCCAAGCTAACACTGATTCAACACCCACACACATAAATACATGCTTCCCCTTGAATCCACACACACTGTACCATTGTCACGCTCTCAGGAGCCCACCAATGCACACACACAACACATCCTCTCCCCGGGGTCCCTCCCAGCAGCAGCATTGTGGACAAGCAGCTTGCCACCGCTATCATCCGGCAACAAAGGGAGCTCCGTTCCTTCGGGTTCGGCAATCCTGCCGGCTGTGGCCACGGTGGCGGTTGCCATGGTGCTCAAGGAACACCCACACCATGCTTCTGGCCGCCCGCGTGTCACGGATCCAATCACATGACCTAGTGAAGCAGTTGCGATTGTTGTGGGGGAATCCCTGGCCGCCACTGCGTTGTTCCGTGAGCCCCGGACCCCCGCTGTACCAGAGACTCACACGGAGACATGCGTCAGGCTTGGGCTCCCCGGTCGCACTGACGCGGCCGGGAACGCCCCTTTTATTTATAGGGCATGCAGTGGAGTGCAACGTCACTCCGCCACGTGCTAGTCCCTTAAAGGGGCAGCACCACACTCCTCCTTTTTCATGAGGACAACAAATAACAAAATAACACTTGGCATAACTACGGTTAAACTCGGCAACACACTAACACCCTTAACCCAAACAACTAGACCCCCAATGAGCCCCTTTATTCACAGCCACCCCCTCCCCAGCTGGGCAGGCCCGTCTGGGTCGGACTCCGTCACTGCTCCAAGACAAATTCACTGAAACAAGCAGGTTTCCCTCGCCCTGTCCTCAGGGGGTACCTCCTGCTCGCCTCTGGGGTGGGAGTCCCGCCGTCAGCTGGCGCTCTCACGGGAGACCGAGGGAGGGGCTCCGAACCCCCGCCCTCATCGGGTATGTCTGCAATGTCCTGGTCTATGGGCGCCTCTGTCCTGGGCTCCCCCAGTTTCTTGAAGAAACTGACGTTCCTTGTGACAGAAGCTCGGCCTTCTGATGCAGTCACCATGGAACCCTTGACTGCAATCACATCCAGCGGCTCTGGTTCATATGTTAGCAACTGTTTCCTGCGGGGTGCCTGTTTCTTATTAGCACCTCGTCCCCGGACACAAGTTGTTGAGGGCGGAGACCCCTCCTTTCGCTCTCTTGCTCAGTCCGTAGTTGCCGCTCCATCTCCACTTGCTGCGTGTCGATGACCCCCAGCTCTTTTTCCCCCACATCCGGCAGCAACCCTCTCGGGCACTGCTTGAAGAGGGCTTTGGCCAGGGCCACCCCGGTTGAGGTGTGCAGGGTTGTTCGATAGACCTGCAAGAACTGGTAGAGGGCCCTCTCCAAACACTGTCCTTGACCTTGCGCAATCCGGAAGACTTTATTTAACGTGCGCATCATCCTTTCGGCGTTTCCATTGGCCCTTGGCCACAAAGGGGTGACCTTCCTATGATGCACACCATAGCCTTCCATCAGGGCAGCAAACCGTTCTCCTTGGAATGGAGCCCCATTGTCAGAGCAGAGTACTGTAGGGAGACCATGAGCCGCAAACACCTTTTCCATCACCACCACCACGTGTTCGAAGGCCACCAACTGGATGAACTCCACCTCCGGGTATCTGGAGTACTCATCCACCACCACCACCAGGAAGTGCGTTCCCTGCAACGTGGACTCTCTCTTTGTGCCCTGATTGGTCAGCTGGGTGCTTTTCTGCACCAACCCCAAGCCGGCAGGCGATTTCGAGCCGGCCCACTAGCACGAAGGCTCACCTACACAAAGGCTCTGCCCTGCCTGTCCCGAGCATGTCACTTGCCGTCAGGCCGTCGGCCAGAACCTTTGCCTGATCGAGCTAACTCCACGCTCGCTGACACGGTACGATACAGCCTCTCACACGTGCCCTCAATGTAGTATCACTCTGACTCTGTTAGTATCTGAGCTATTATGCATATGCCTGTACACACCTGTTAACTAACGTGGCACACTTGGTCTCCCAAGTTCCCTTGTGTTATATAAGTACGCCTGGACCCAGGACGCATTGCATATCTCCTCAGCCTACCAACCCTATGTGTCCTGGACACCTGGATTCACTGCTCTAACAGATTGTGCATACACTTGACTTATCTACTCTTACTGCATAATACCCTGCCTCATCTATGCTCCTGCACGCACTGCCTCATTGCAGAAATGACTCAGGCACCTAGACGCTTAATTGCTCTGCCTTGGCCAATGTACTATCAAGATGTTATCATTAATGAGCATTATTGAGACTGGACCCAGGACCCTCCTCTACTTGCTTCGCCCACCCCACTGTACTTCAGCCCATTTGTACAACGCACTCTGCCTATGGTGCCTTACTATGTCCAGCCAGTGCCTATTGCACTTGAGCACTATTGTGTTAGGCATCCCACCCAGTGTGTCATATTGTATCTATAGGTGCTGCACCATCTCTTAGCCAAACTGCGTCATTTGCACTTAGGTGCTACCTCTTTGTATCTCAGTCAAACTGCAATAGTTCAAAGTTAGGTGCGGCTCCTCACCTAGCACCACTCTCTTCAGGCACCTTGAGCCCTCTCTGTCCAGGGAGACCCTAACTCGGCACCTGCCTAGGCCAGAGCATTTGTCCTAGAGCTAGGCCCACCACTTAGATTCCATTATATTTGCTATAACTACTTAGCATGTATCCCTTAAGTACGAGCTTGCTCGCTTGCCCCTTGCTCCTCATAAATACCTTAGCACTGTTTAGCATGTCACCTCAGTCACCTATCATTATGTATTCGGCTATGATCAACACCGAGTCATCTAGTAGTTCGCCCCCACATATTGGTGACTTACAGCCACTGCTACCCTCCAGCCTCCCCCGCTCCACCATTGATAGAAATCTAGGACTCAGAGCTAGATTAGCTAAAATTCATGAGCCCCTCGCCCGTTCTATGCCTACCTTACAGAGACTAAGAACCACGATTTCTCGGCCCAGCCTACCTACCCTTAAACCTAACTCATCCCAGAACTCCAACCTCATACCTCCATACTGTCCCTCCAATCAGGGTAATCCTGAACTAACACAAGATCACCCCCAAATCACTTCTTCTAAAACCACTGCGAGTCCCCAAATCAAGGGAGCTTTAATCAACGCTAGATCGTTAGTAGCTCATGCAACAGAAATTGCAGACTTGATCCTCAAAGACGACCTCGACCTCCTTGCTATTACGGAGACTTGGCTACGTCCTGCAGCTGGCCCAATGCTCATGCTTGCAGTCCCAGATAATTATTTCATCTTGAGACAGGACCGACCCAACTCCAGAGGAGGGGGTATTGCTATCATACACAAATGTAGTCTTACTATGAGAACTGTAACTACTATCAACGTCCTCTCTTGCGAACTACTCTCTGTTAAAATCCCTCTTACCAATTCACAAACTCTTAACATCCACCTGATATATCGCCCTGCAGGACCAATAGGTACTTTCAATGAAGACATTAATACTATATTATCCAGCAATCTTAAAAGTTCCACCCAAGTACTCACCCATGGGGACTTCAATATGGGCTACAATGACCCGGAAGACCAAATTGCCAATACTAGACTTAATACCTTCTCCGATTTAGGATTTACCCAAAGATGCATGGAACCTACACACGCTAAAGGCAGAATACTCAACTGGGTAGCTGACTGTAATTGTCTAGCCAACATTACCGACATCTCACCATTAGCCTGGACTGACCACCATTTGGTATTGTTCATGCTCTCTACCGTCCGACCTCCACCCTTGCCTATTAGCAGGGCCCCACCCACACTCATGAGAAATAAGAAAATTATCACTGTGGAAAGACTTATCCCGAACTTACTCGACACACTCTTCGACAACCTGGATCCGGAGACCTTGGTTGAAGAATACAGTAAAATCATGTCCACCTCGCTGGACTTAATCGCTCCCCTCAAACTTAGGCCAAGCAAGCCCAAAACGCATCTGAACAAATGGTACACACCATTCCTCAAAAATTTAAGACAGCAAAAAAGAAACTGTGAAGCCACCTGGAAAAAACATCCTTCAGTAGCCAATAAATCTAAACTTACTAAACTAGCGGCCCTGTACAAAAAAGAAATCTACCTTGCCAAACGATCCTCCTTTGACTCCCAAGCAAAATCAAACATGAAGGAACTATTCTCCATCCTTGAAGAAGTAGAAACCCCTGTAGCAGCACCAGATACTTGTATCAAAGATAAAAATTGGTGCTCAGAAATTCAAAATGCCTTAGCTAATAAGATTGCTATTCTACAAAATAAAATTTCTTGCAAAAAAGCCTCCCTGAATGACCCTCCCCCTTCCAAATCACCTGAGAAGCTTACTTTAAGGGAAACTACCCGCTTCCATTTTTCTAAAGTCACCACACTTGAAGTAGAAAAAATCATCTTATCACTAAAACCTTCCAATTGTCAGGGTGATTTGTGCCCTGCACAACTCATTAAAGAGGCCGCCCGCGACCTCTTCCCCTTCATCACGAAATTAATCCACGCCTCCTTCTCCACTGGCTCTATCCCCACCAACTTAAAACAATCCTGGGTACTTCCATTACTAAAAAAGCCCACACTCGACCCAGCCACGCCTACAAACTATAGACCCATAACGACCATACCATTCCTCCTAAAAATAATGGATTAGGTAGCATACGTTCAAATACAGAAGTACCTGGAAGAACATCACCTACTAGGAGCTAGGCAATCAGTCTTCCGTCCTCAACATGGGACTGAGCCTGCCCTCATTGACCTTAAAGCACAGATAGACAAGCTTAGAGATAATGGCCAAGCCGCCTTACTCCTCCTCCTAGACCTTTCCACAGCATTTGACCTGGTCGATCACTCTGTCTTATGCACTCATTTACACACATCAGCCCACTTTTCAGTTGAGGCCATCACATGGATTAGATCTTTCCTCAACGGCAGAACCATGAGAGCTTTTTCTCCCACAGCTGCAGCAGACCCCACACCCATCCCCTGTGGTGTGCCACAGGGCTCTTGTGTCTCCCCCACTCTGTACAACATATTTACCAAGCCCCTTTTCGATGATTTAGATCATCTCGGTATCACCTACACCAATTACGCAGATGACACCCAGATCCTCCTTCCGCTTTCTGGAGATTATGGGAAGGATTTGGCCTTGGTAAAAAGAGTGTACATCATCATCCAGGCATGGATGGCCACACATGGACTATGCCTGAATGATGATAAAACAGAACTCATAATTCTAGGTACTACCGCCAGCCTAAAGAAATTGGGCCCTGCCTATTGTTCTTTCTTGATCAATGGCAATAGTATCAAAGTGGGACAAGAGGTCAAAACCCTAGGTTTTTACCTGGACTCCACCTTCTCCTTCAACAGACAGGTGAATTCCCTAGCTTCCTCCACGGCTTACACATGTAAACTGATCCGTACAGCCAAACCTTTTCTGTCCGATACTAGCTGCTTGACCCTCGCTAGAGTCCTCATACTGTCACGCCTGGACTACTGCAACGCTCTCTATCTGGGATCCTCCAAAGCCACCACCAGTAAACTTCAAACTCTCCAGAACAACGCCCTCAGAGCGGCACTGGGCATCTCCAGAAGAGAGCATATCACAGTACACTGCCAACAGAATAACTGGCTTTCTGTCAATGACAAAATCCTCTTAAAAACTGCCTCACTCACCCACAAATCCCACAACAACACTGCCCCCATCTACTTAATCGACAGATTCCATAGACAGACATCACTGAGACCCACAAGAACAGCATACAAAGACTACCTTTCTGTCCCTAATTTTAAACGTTCTACTATAGGGGGTAACAGCTTCCCAGTGAAAGCAGCCAAATTATGGAACTCTCTACCGCCAACCCTCAGACTGGACTCGCACTATCAGAACTTCCGATCTAAGGTCGTTTCATGGTTAAAAACGTAAGCATCCCAACACAGCCAGGTCTTTCACACTCCTGCAGACAGTGCTGCCTATTGCCTGTACTTATTGTTTCCGACTACTATATATGTATATATTCTGATATTGCTGCGTGTTTATATTTCATGTAAATGCTGCGCACTGTTGCCTGAGGGTATGCTTGCGCATTACAAATAATAAAACAAACAAACAAAGTCAGCATGGACAACCTCCCAGGGCATCGTGTTGCGGGGCATGGCTTTGATGGCAGGTTCCCTCTGGGCGGGCAACGCTGCCTGGCACCACACACATGAGGCTACATAGTCATCCACCTGTTTCTCGAGCTTGGGGAACCACACCTTTAGGCATAGCCGGGCTTTGGTCTTTGCAGCCCCTTGATGGCCTTGGTGTGCCAGGCCGATCACCCCATGTACTTTGAACTGCGGGACCACGATCCGATCACCTCTCCGCAATAACCCCTTCTCTGAAAATGACAGCTCCTGCCGCACTTGTAGAGGAGGTCCCAGATATGGCCTGCACTCCAGCCACCCATTTTGAGGTACCAGGAACATACTCGCCAAGATATGTGACGTATGAGGAGCAACTAAACCAACAGAGAGCAGCACTAGGGCTCTGCCCAGGGCTCTGCCCATCAGAAGAGCAATACCTGTTGAGGTGCCTATAACCAGACAACCATGGGCAGCACGGTACCCATTGAGACAACCGTACCAGCAGTTGACACTAAATGAAGACTACTTACAAACTGTCCCCCAAGAGACCCAAAGGGCCTAATGGAAGGCGAATGGTGACGGCACAAGGGCCTTGACAGGCGTACTAAGGAACGAAACGACAAGCAAAGAACGACACGTTAAGACGAACTATAGGGAATAATGGTGTGATAGACTTAAAAGAAGAAACAATGTTGCAACACAAAGAACGTAACCATGAAAGAAGGATGAAAATGTGCGACTGGCTAAATGACTGTAAATAAGCTTGGAACGCAAGAAGCTAAGGAAACGGTACTGCTTGCAATGCTTAGTAGAAGGATAGAGCGGCAAGCGCCAACTATACATCTACCTCGAGAAGCACATTACACAAGTGCGACTCCATTTTATAAAAGCATAGTTAAGCCCTGGATGGAGGAGGACACACAGGCCAGGATTCAGATACTAGCTCAAAGCCAGACGAAAGAGCAGAATCGAAACTCAGTAAGAAGCAGCTCATGCCTGGGAATCCGAGGTCAACTCCAGGAAGGGAGGAGAGCGGCAACTTCGAAGCAGCCTGCCAGTGAAGGTCGGGATAAGGAGGCCCAGGCATGTGGCAAGGCTAAAGGAAGAATCAAATACACAAATAGAGGGAAAATGAAGCCGATTCACAGTGAATAGACACGTGACCAGCCAAGCGCAAAGAGGTAGCAACGTCTGATGTCACCCAGAACCCGAGGATGTCATAACTATTCCTGATAAGCTACAGTTTCGAGGCCAACCTCAGCCAACTAATTGACACATAGCCCTAAGGTACTAATTGATGGAAGGGAGGCAGGGTGAATCTTGGGGCACACCGCATCTGGGTGTCCATTCTGTATGCTGCTAATTAAAGTGGAGATTTATGTCTAGGGTTGTAACCTACGCAATCACAATGGACCAAATAATCTAGGGTCCTATAGCTAGTAGAACCAATGAGACGTCGTACTTGTAGTGACGTCTATCACGAGTGATGTAGAGGGATGGGCGTAGATGCCTACCCGATAAGAGTTATCCAATCCTCACGCTCTGTTACCATATACAGATATAGCACCTATACTTAAGTTACCTTTCCCGACCAATGGAATTGCATGACAAACTTTGAGTTTTACACGTCAATGATGACGAATTTTGCCTATAGAAATGCTGTCTGAATGAAGAATTTGGGAGTTGAAGCGAGATGGGCGATCGCATCACTGTTGATTTCCATTGTTTCCCCGTTTTTTGTACTTGTCATTAAACAGACTTCCCTTTGCCAAACCATTGACTTGTCCTTATTGATTGGTGTTGGAGTAAGAGAATCCATTCCTGCATCCCATCCTCCTCAAGGTGCAGCTATCTCGTTTTAAGGTGCTTGAGGGTGAGCTCTGATCCAATGGGCCCGTCAGAGGTCGCTCCGCCCTCCTACACACTTGGTAGCAGAGTATGGTTTTGACCATCAACTATTGAATATTGATTATTGATAAGACACCTATTGACCGTCAACACGAAGTAACTCTAGGTTTTTGCAATATCACGAGTCCTTCGCCATTTTGGCAGAGTAGACTGTGAAGCTTCACGTGGACAATGATAGTATAAACATGTCCAAAAAACTGCAGTGGGTTTGAAGGCACCCGTTTTACAAACATAAACCCTTCCATTCCTACAGGCAGTGGATCAGACGAAAGACCAAAAAAGGCGGTAATGGAGGCAGTGATCCCGAGGGTCCAGAGAGGAACGATGCGAGCGGTGAGTGAAACAAAAATTGATGCTTTGGTAAATGTCTTTAGGCAATAGAATAAGTAAGGGAAAAGGTAACGGAGGGAGGTGGAGAAAAACAAAATAGTCAGAAGTAGAGAAGACTGTATATATATATATATATATATATATATATATTTATATATATATATATATATATATATATGGGGATAATGACTTTAGAATAACTGAATAAAATAGTGAATACCGGGGTAGACACCCGAGAAGAGAGAGGATACGCCTTGTCCCTGCACTTTAATATAGCGGTCAGAAAAAACGTGAACTCATAGTCCCTCACAATAGGGAAAGACTAGGCTACTACGACGATTAAAGACGTTGTAAAAGGAGTTTCTTTAAACTCCATGTTGGGGTATTGATTAGAAGGCAGAGATATCTGTGTCCAGCTGGTGTCTGTCTAGTCTCTTTGATGTTTGTCATACATGTTATATTGATGTGTCTCCTTGTTGTTTGAAATTGATCAAGGGATTTTACGCAATTCTATAGTTGAGAGGGAATCGCACATGAATTGATGTTCTTGAGTAAATTGCTGATATAAAATTTTGGCGGGAAAAGATTGGATTGGAGCTTGCGGTATTGGTGCTCGCTCATATTATAAGAAGTGGTGAAGTTACATCGAAGTATTATTAGAGACAGTCTTAAGCATGGAAGATATTACTCCACTAGCACACGTATATAAGCAACTGCCTAAACATGCACCCAAGCTTAAGAAATACAGTACCGAGTGGGTTAAGGGTACCGCCCACAAGATGTTTTTGCCGTGGCCACAGAACGGGTCCTTATCTAAAGCCGTCTTATAACACATGACGACTTATTTGCATGCCACATGTACAGGCAAGAAACTAGAGAAACGCCTCGCTGTTCTAGAACTTTGGAAAATGTTCGAACAGTCGAAGGATGAAGAGCGACCTGCTGACTGGATATTAAACGTATGCATGGAGGGGGGTGAGATGCCTACCGCGCCACCTGCCCAAATTAGAAACCGAGGGAAGTAAGCCTGAGGGACTCTACCCATTAAGGGAGCTTAAAGCACCCACAGGGTACAGCAACCCCGCATATGAGTCACCTACGTACAGTAGTGACGACAATAAAGGGAAGGATCAGGAAAATAATCTTACCTCCGCAGTCCCGAGGGACAAGGAGAGATGTGATGATGAGAGGAGGGACCAGGCACAGATAAGTGCATCTCTCGATAAAGAGAGAGATGGAAAGAAGTGGAAAGGAAGTGAAGACAGAACGGATGAGATAGCATTTGCAAAAGACGAATGACTGGGAAGACAGATATTGTTGAAACTCGATGGTAAAGGATGTGATGATGTGAGACTGAGAGAGAAGTCTGATGAGGCACAGAGAAGGGAAAAGGAGAAGGAAAGGGAGATAAGGGACGAGAGAATAAGAAGGAAGGATAGGCTGAGGCGAGAACAGCTATATCGTGAAGAGCAAGTAAAGCAGCTCGATCACAAACAGAAAGAAGCCTATGAACAGTACAGGCAGAATCAGAAAAGGTTGGAAGAAGAGCAAAGAGTACGTGAAAAAAGAATTAAGAGACGAAAAGATGAGGAAGTTCGAAGAGCAAATGAACGTAGAAATGAAAGGAGAAGGGAAGAAGATATGGTCAGAGAAGAAGCGAGGAAGCGCAAAGAATTCGATGATGATATTGAACGTAAGCGTAGACAGAGGGCACGCGATTTCGAATATCTGGAGCGGGAAGTTAAAAAACCCAATCCTGTTGTAGAATGGGAAGACATTGAAGAATTTTTCCCTGCGTACGATTCAGTACCAGGCACTAGTGGGGCTAATATTGAGGATGACTTTGACACCAGAAGCATCGGGGAAACTATCGACAAAGTATATGATGAAATGGGGTTAGAACCAATATTCCAAGGGGAAGACAAGCGCTTTGAATGCACTCAGCTGTATGACACTGAAGACGTCACCCGAAGTAGTGGGAGCAGGAGACTGTCCCTGGATAGGCTAGAAATCAGTAAGAACGACGATGACGCAAGGAGTTGCGTGAATTGGGAATAATCAGTTTTCGACTCCGGAGAGGAGACGGAATGTGAGACCAATGAAGAAGGGAGACGGCTCGAAAAGCAGCTCCCAAGGGGCAAAGGGGTACGATGGTCAGATGCTAGCGAGTCTGCACCGAGGGCATCAGACTCTGCCACACAGCCTGACCGGCATGAAGGAACACCCCATGGTCAGAGGGGGGTGTCGGCACCCGCCTATGTAGACAGGTTGAGGACATTGCCAGGCAGACAGCGATGCAGGAATGTTACTCCAGCGATAGACAGAAGAGCTGCGCATTCCAATTTCCACTGTTAGAAAAGGGGGGAGCAAGACCGCACTATATTCCATGGCCACACATGGATCGAGAGAACTTCAAAAACAAGTTTCCAATGCTGACATCGGGAGCTGGGAAGTGGATACACGAGTTAGAAAAGATGACAGGGGGTGTCACGTTAGCTATAGGAGACATTAAAGGTCTCCTGATTGCCATACTCGGTGAGAGAGCTGACGATGTATGGGCACCGGCTGGGTACCCTGGTGTTACCATAATTAACACTGCCCACGACGGAGCGCCATTCAATAATTGCACAGCAGCAGTATGGAAAGCGCTTCGAGTGCTTTACCCAGACACTTCCGATATGGGAGCTATAATGACTCGAAAAATGAAGGAGTCAGAAGATTCATTGATTTATATACAGAATTTTCCAAGACGCTTGGGTGCTCGAAACACATGAATCTTGGACGAAATCTATACCTGTATTTTACCACATATTATGCCAAGGGTTACCAGAACCAGTGCAGAAACAGCTCAAGAAATTGGTAGGGGTAGAGGCTAAACCTTGGGCCGAAATACAGTTGACCATGGCACATTGCTGTAGATTGTTGCAAAAAAAGAATCGGAAAAAGGAGGCAACTCGAAAAGGTGAGGAAGCGAAGCTGGTGCAAAAGAAATTATCAAAGTATGCTCTTGAAGGAGCCATGCTGACCAGCCCAGCCGAACAGAACGTACAACAGGTGGCTAACAACCAGGGTATCGTAGGACAAAACCCAAGGGGAAGGGGATTTAGAGCAAGAGGATGGCAGAGTAATCAGGGAGGTTTCCAGAGTAATCAAGGAGGCTTTCAAAATGTGCAGATGGGCAGTCCAGATATGTCAAATGGACAAATAGCCCGGCCACCGCCAGTGTGTTGGCTGTGTGGTTTGACAGGGCATTTGGCGCGCTTGTGCAGAAGCCAAGGCGTGGGGAAAAAATGGACAAGGAATGGGAGCAGGCACGGCGAATCCACCTGCAATCTCACAACAGGGCGGTGCACAGAATCACACAGTGCAGCAGCAAGCACCAGGCATGCAGCAAGGTGCACAACAAGGGGTTCAATCCCCGAACATGGGGAACTTGCCACAGGGGCAATTCCAACAGGCACCACCGCAAATGTTTCAGGGCACAAACTCTGGAAGGGGAGGCAACCCTGGAAATGGAGAGAATCCACAAGTGTACAGTGGCTCGAACTTATATATGAACTAGGACAGCTCACTGGGAACCCTGATGTGCTCTATCCTATCAGTGACACCAGACCCTAACAGGGAACCAAGGGTGAATGTCGTCATAGGGGGTAAAGAATATTCATTCCTAGTTGACACGGGTGCAACACACTCGTGCATACAGGAAGGTAAGTTTTCCTTGTCCGGCGAGGCCATAGATACTCAGAGTTTTACATGAGCTCACAGTCGAAGTCCCTTTACAGACGCACTCCCAGTCTCCGTAGGAGAGTGCAAAATGAATGTACCTTTATTGTATTCGCGTCAGACCCCAGTAAACATTTTGGGTCGAGACTTACTGACAAAATTGAATATGACCATCTCATTCACGGAGGAGGGCATAGTATGCTCCACTCCAGGAATGCATTATTCAAACGTGTGCGAAATGATCAGGGCATACTCAGGTCACATAGCCATGAGGGCCATACCATTAGAGCTAGAGGTCTTCGCATATGGCATGCGTGTGCTTATGGCAGGATTGCCAAGCCCCACAGATAGAACTATGAGAACCCCTGATAAGTTTCTAGTCAGACAAAGAATACCTATGCATGAAGAGGAGGGACAAGTATTTCCCTTGATGATACATACTGCAGCAGTACGAGGGAAAGTAGCATTGGTCAAAGCAGACGATGATGAAGGCAGACAATGATGTGTGATTATCGCCATTGAAAAAGGGTATCGAGTGACTGTCGTCACCAATGACGATCTGTTTGAAGAACAACCAGACTCAGAAGAGACAAGGGTGGAAGTGAGTCTCATATTTTGGGTAAACATTATTAAAAGAGAACTGCCTCAGAGAATGATGCTGGCACTGGTACGTCCGGAATACTTTGATGACGACATGGCCCAAGTGCCTGTCTCAGTATTTTATTTATTTATTTATTTATTTATTTATTTATTTATATATTTATATATTTGTAAAGTACCTGGCAGCCCGGAGGCATTGTGGCGCTGTTTCAAGAATGTGACTTAGTTACAGGGGTTGGGGTAGGCATACATTATACATTGTTAACAGGCAGTGTTGCAATGATCATAGGTTATACATTTTTACAGACAGTGTTCCAGTGGTCAAATGCATGACAGGTAGGCATGACAAGCGGTAGGCATGACAAGCAAGCGGCTTACACGAACAACATGGTTTTTAAAGCTTTTCTGAAGGCTGTGTGGGATGCCATGCCTCTGATGGCGGGAGGTAGTAGGTTCCAGTTGGTCGCCGCAAGGACTGGGAAGCTGGAGCCGCCTGCTCTAATCCTGAGGCTTTTGGGAATAGAAAGACGGTTGGTTTGACCAGATCCAGCAGGTCTGCTTGATGGGGGTGCAGAGAATCTTTGCGCAAGGTAGCGAGGTGCTGTGTCATGGCGACATTTGTGGGTAAGTGCAATGGATATAAAGAGGATGCATTCTTTAACGGGCAGCCAGTGGATGGATTTTCTGGTGTCCTAAATGTGTTCTCTTTTTGAGATTCCTGTGGCTGCTCTGAGAGCAATGTTCTGCACTGTTTGAAGTTTCTTGATGTTCTTGGCTGATGTGCCTAGTAAGAGTGCGTTGCAGTAGTCTAGGTGAGATCCTATGATTGTTCTGGCAATGGTAAGGGAGTTTTGTTGCGTTAGGAAGGGCCAGGCAGCAATGATAAGTTTTGAATGGTAGGATGCCGCTGATGAGATAGCATTCACCTGTCTTGTCATGGTGAGGTTGGAATCCAGGTAGACTCCCAGTGTTTTGACTGACTGGGATACAGGAACACGAGAGCTGTCTATTAGAAAGGAGTCATTTGGAGGGCCCATTTTTTTATTCTGGTTGGAGAGCCGATGATAAGAAGTTCTGTCTTTTCGCTGTTGAGGCACAGCCAGTTTTTGGCCATCCAGGTCTGGATAGTGGTGTAAATGGAATTGAGGGTTTTTTGGTCTGCCTCGTAGTCGTCTGACAGGGGGATGAGGACTCGCGTGTCGTCGGCGTAGTTGGTGTAAGAAATACCCATGAAATCGAGGTATTTGAATAAGGATCTAGTGAAAAGATTGTACAAGGTGGGTGAGATCCAGGACCCTTGAGTAACCCCACACTTGATTAGATGTGGGTGTGCGCAAGCTTAGTCTGAAAACACTTTCATTGCTCTCCCACTGAAAAAGGATGCAATCCATGCAGTGGCATTTGGTGAGAAGTTGCCAGCCGTTGAGAGGTGGTGGCAGAGGGTCTCATGGTCCACCAGGTCAAATCTGCAGAGAGGTGGCGGAGTAGAAGGAGGGCTGGTTTGCCCACGTCTCTGAGGTCGTCAATTTGGTTTTTAAGGTCCAGTAGCGCGGTTTCGGTGCCATGGTTGGGTCGAAAGCCTGACTGTCGGAGGCCAAGTAGAGGATGCGTTTCTAAGTATTTTTGGACTTGGGTGTATGCTGCTTTGTCCAAAATCTTCAGTAGGAAGGGGACCGTCGTGATGGGCCTGTTGTTCGCTGGAGATTTAGGGTCGAGTGTATGTTTCTTCAGCAGAGGGCGCACCCAGGCTTCTTTGAGGCAGGAGGGCACTTGGTTTGATTGGAAGGAAGCGTTGATGAAGGCGGTGAAGAACGGTGCTGGAGTCGGGGCACTGTCCTTGATGATCTGGGCAGGGCATGAGTCTCCCTTACAGTTGGAGGGCTTGATTGAGTTTAGTAAGGTGAGGCCTTCCCCTTCTGTCATCTCTTGGAATGAGAAAGCAGGGATTTCATCATGGGTGTTCTTGTGAAGATCGGAAAGTTGTAGCGTTAGGGCTTTTTGGTGGCTGATGATTTTGTCTTGGAGGGTGTTCAGTTTGTTGAGCATGTCTTCTTGAATGCCGTTGCACCATTCTTTGTCTTTGTTTAAGGGGTTGGCTGGGGGAGTGGGAGACTCTAGTTCTCTGAAAATGGCAAAGATTTCTTTGGACCCAGATCTAGCATTTGCTATCCTGGAGTTGAAGGAGCTTGCTTGGCTGAGATGATGGCGGATTTGTATTGTTTAGCGATGTTTTTAAACGAAAGTTTGGTGACTTCATTAGGTTTTGCTTGCCAGGTAGCAAGAGCTGAACGTTTTTGTGAACGTAGTTTCAGGAGATCCTGGTTATACCAAGAATTGGTATGTCTAATGGGTTTGGCTTTTCTTTGCTTAAGGGGGGCAATAGTGTCTATGGCTTTAGACATGATGAGGTTGTACGTGGTTGCGAGGGTGTCTGGGATGCTGAAGTTCTGGAACTTGGAGATGTGGGAGTAGCCTTTCCTTGGTGAGTTGCTTAGCGCTCCTGGTGAGGGCGGGTGGCAGAGACCCTTGGTTGGTGGTTGGGACTTTAGCATAGTTAAGATTGAAGTGTATGGCCGTGTGGTCTGACCAAGGGATGGTGGCGACAACTGGAGTAGATAGTGGACAGTTGTGTTGAGCAATCCAGTCCAAGGTATGAACTACAAGACCATATGACATAGGCCTCCTGAAGAGGGTGGGAGAAGTGAAAATTAAATTAAAACCAAGAACAATTTTACCAAAAGCGCGACAATATCCCATGTCCAGAGAGGCGGTTGAAGGGATCGCGAAGACAATTTCCACCATGATGGATCAGGGCATCCTAGTGACGTCAAAGTCACCCTGTAATACGGTGATTTATCCCATCAAGAAATCAAAAGGAGGATCTTGGTGTTTAATCCAAGAGTTAAGAGCATTAAACAATATTTTTGAAGCTGAGTTCCCTCTAGTCCCTAACCCATCTACAATCCTATGTAACATACCAATTGAGGCAAAATATTTCATGGTGATTGACTTGAAAAATGCCTTTTTCTCAATCCCATTGCACCGTGACTCTCAAGATCTGACATCATTTACATTGAGACAAATGCATCTGAAAAGCACAAGGTTTCCACAGGGGTACTGTGAGTCCCCGTCCATTTTCAACAGAGTCCTACAGATGGACCTAAACAACATTGCATTAGAAAGTATTGTCTTGCAATATGTGGACGACATCTTAATCTGCAGCACCACTGAAGAGCAATGCAGGCGCGATTCTGTTAAACTACTGACCATACTGGCTGAGAAAGGATATAAGGTTGACAAGGAAAAGCTACAGTATTGTCAACAGGAAGTGCTGTACATAGGCCAACTCATTTCGCATGAAGGAAAAAAGGTGACACCAGAAAGGGCTGAAGCTATCATGAACACGGCAAAACCACTCACAATAAAGCAAATGCAGAGCTTTTTAGGCCTGTGCAATTATGTCAGAGCATGGGTCTTCGACTACAGCTCTTATACCAAGCCCTTGCTCCAGGCGTTAAAAAATGTCCAGGTGATGAAGGAAGAGATTGAATGGACCGAGGCAATGGAAAAGGGGTTTGCAGAACTCAAGAGAGGGATTTGTACGGCTCCAGCTCTCGGGATTCCTAATTATGCAGAGGAATTCTACCTATTCTCACACACAGATGGCAGCGTTATGACGGCAGTGCTCGCTCAAAGAACCTCGTTGGGGTACAAGCCCCTAGCGTATTACAGTGGGAGCCTGGACCCAGTCATGAGAGGCCACTTCCCATGTGAACAAAGCCTAGCTGCCGCAGCATTCGCCATAGAGAAGGTGACTACCATTGTAATGGGATGTTCCATGACGTTATACGTTGAGCACTCATTGTTTGCCATCTTAGAGAAACCAAAGGGTACATTGACATCTCAAAGAGCTTCCGCCTATGAGGTGATCATAGCTAATCCATCGATCAAAATAGTTCGATGTAAAACAGTAAACCCAGCTACGTTCATAGCTGAGCCAGTCACTGAAGGAGAGCCGATACATGACTGTGCAAACTATGAAGAATTCTATGATGAAATCCCCAGGGTGAAAGAAAATGTCCTGGCGGGAGGTGAGATCGTTTTTATTGGCGGTTCGTCAAGAATCGACCAAGAAGACGGACAAAGATATACATGCGTTGCTGTAATAAACACATAGCAAACGGGGAATTTCAAGTACTTGTCAGTGCACGAATACCATCTCATTATTCAGCACAGGCTGCAGAATTATTGGCGTTGATACTCGCCATTGAGAATCACGCAGACCAGGAAGTCACAGTGTACAGTGACTCCGCCTATGTGACGTCCACAGTGCACGCAGGACTAGCACGCTGGAAAAGGAGGGGCTACCTCTGAGCAGACGGCACGCCAGTGCAGCACGCAGCTTTATTGGACAGGCTGATAAAGGCACTACAGCTCCCAGTGGGCATAGCGGTCGTGAAATGCGCCGCCCACACCAAAGGGACAGATTTCGTGTCACGCGGAAATCATTCAGCAGACACGGAAGTCAAGTGTATGGCATCGTAAAGTGAGACGATCATGGAAGTAGAAGTGGCGTGCACCCATGAACAGATGATGATAGCACGAGCCACACCAGAAGCCTATAGCAATATGGGGCAGACACAACTAATGGAGCTTCAAGGGGAGGCACCTCAGGATGAAAAGAACCTGTGGAACCGTCAAGGGTGTTCTTTAAACCCCTCTGATGGATTGTGGCGGCAAGACAGCACTGATAAACCAGTAATGCCTGTAGCCCTACTAAAGATAGCATTGGAGCAATTGCATTACCCATTTCACATGTCAAAAGAGAATCTAGCAGCAATGCTCGCAGAAGACTGGTTTATACCAAATTTAGCTGAGCATGTTGCATTCTTTATGGTGAACTGCATAATCTGCCAGCATTTCACCGCTGGGCACACATTAAAAGTAGTGAGAGGAATCATCTCCCGGCCAAATGGGCCTTTTCAGCACTTACATATCGACTATGTTGACATGATTCAAGTGTGTAACGGGTACAGGTACTTAATTGTAGTGGTGTGTCCATTCTCTAGATGGATAGAAGCCGGTCCCTGTACACACTCAGACTCAACCTGTGCTGCCAAATTCCTGGTGAGGGAAGTATTCCCTAGATGGGGGGGGGGTGTGAGGTGATGAGATCAGACAACGGGGCTCATTTTGTTAATGCAGTCTTTGAGCAGATCAGCTTGCTGCTTGGTATAAAGCACAAGTTCTCGTTGGTGTATCATCCAGAGGGTAATGGTATTTGTGAGAGGCTCAGCGGCTTGTTAAAGGAAAGGATAGCCAAGTTGAAGCTTACTCTAAAGAGGGGATGGTTGCACTGCCTTCCACTGGCATTGTATGCTCTTCGGAAACCAACCAGGCTCCGACCATCATGTTACGCCGCAGGAAGAAGGAGTACCCCCCTTAACTCCCGAGATAGAGCTAGATGTGATGCCCAGTCAGCCCGAGAGGTCCTGGGAACCGAGTTGCAAGAATATCTGAACTGCATGACATCCAGCCTTACTGTAATTTCAGACCAACTACAGCGACGATGAAAAGGATGCAGCGCAGCACAAAACACAGCAGGAGATGCTGAAACAGACGCAGTTCAAGGTCTACGTACTCCACTCATCTTCCCTGGAGACGCTGGGTTGGTGAAAAACCACACGAGGAAAAGGTGGGACGAGCCAAGATTCAATGGCCCTTTCATTTTAGAGGACTGCACTCCTTCAGCTGTCAAACTGCAAGGCAGAAGAGCATGGATCTTTCTCAATGACATTAAGCCCTATATCGGAGAAAGCCCCCAAACTGCACCCCACCACGAAGAAATTACAGACAACGGGGAAGAACCTCAGCACGTGCAGACAAGATCCATGACGAGGAAGAAGGATGCATGACCAGCAAAGCAAGACAAAAGAACCCTTTTGCAAGTTGTGGCTTAAACTGGACATTTCCTCTAAGCAAAAAAGGGGATAAGGACATAACAGACACTGTGCATCCTAGTTGCAGGGTGAAGAAGAAAATTGCGCATCTGAGCCACAACACGCATGCTGACACGAACTTGTAGATCAAATCACACTAAAGCGTTGTTGAGAGAAAAAAAAAAAGACTCTAATAGACTGAGATCGAGGACTTTTACCCTAAGGAGCTAACACAGTATCCTGAAGCAACCAACACTAAGACCTTGTTTTGCAGAATTTATGGTGTCTCCCAGCAGAAATATCACAAGGGTTGTGCTCACCTACTTCCAGTTAGTACTAATATCTTATCCATCACTTGTAGGGAGAGTAACCAGTGCCACAGACTTTATTCAAGATCCTGCCAACAAGAAAATAATCTGGCAACTGCTTGCTGTCATCGCGGAAGCCCTCATTGTGTTACCAGAATACAGTGATAAGGACACAAATGCTTCCACCACAGGCGATAATAGATGAACTCACAATACACTTTTCTTTCGCATCATAGAGGAATGCCCAGCACTCGTCGGGAGAACCACAGATGCGCTTACATACATTAGAGATCCAAGAAACACTGAACATTTGAACCAGCTGTGGGCTAAGCTCAGTTACCTGGTCGCAATCCACGCAGCAGGAAGGTGCAAGGACTGTTCACGTCAAAGGGAAGAGCTTGTAATCCTGAACCCAGTAAAGCAGGACAAATGTTCCTGTCACCCGAAGACAGCCGATTGGCACACAACGTCCAGTTTCACCTAGTCACTGACTTTACAGAAATGGAGGGGAGACCTATCGAGGTTGACATCATCATCTTCATCAGAGATCCAGCTAATGTTGCTCATGTGGGAACGCTCCTCCATGGATTTATGCTGCAAGTGGAGCTGTCCAACTTTCAGAGAGAGTATATGAGGAGATTCCAATGAAACTTTCCGCCGAGGGACAGATCGGAGAAGCAGAGGCAAAATACTCCATCTTTCCGCCATGGGACAGATCGAGGGAGCAGAGACGAGAACTTCACCTTTAATTTTTTTGATTTTTGATAAATTGCCATTTTTTCAATTTTTTAAATTGAACAGGTTCCAGCATGTCCTCAGGACTGAAACAGATTCGGGGGGGTGGACTGGGAACTCACCTATTTTGAATATGCACAATGAATGTGACTCACCAAAGGTGTTAGTCTAATCATTTTCCATAGTCTAGCAAGGGAACTGTATCCCATATCCAGAGACAATCGTCACCCGCAAGAGGGGGGACACTTGCGAAGCACCAGACACTTTAAGATACAAAATTTTCGAGAAACAATAATGGAGTGAGTCAAAAGAATAAAACATTGACATTTTGGTATGATTGAAATGGGGGCCCAGAACAGTAACCTGATCCTCCCCCAAACAAAGGGGGCGCCCCTGCTTCCCTGGAAGGAAATGCTGCCAATTTTCATACCACACAATTATGTGTATATGTATAGTGATTATCATTGTCTTTCTGTCATTAACAATCAGAACTGCATTCTTTATTGGTGCACGAAGCGTTCCAAATTCAGTGCACCCACCGGATAATGTACACATAGGTCCCACAAAAGCACCCAGACCCTATATAGTTATTCCAGTCCCGAGAAATTCTGATGGTAAGGTGAACAAACTAAAATTGAATGTAATTAGCAGTGATACATACACAGTTGAGGTAACGAATGAAGAGAAAAGCTGGAGACAGGGTCAGCACGGAATGAATGAAAACGTAGCACTGACCACTACACGCACATACACACTGAATGCACACGAACCAGAGCAAGTGTCAATGGCCACAGAACCTCAAGCGAAGACGACAGAGAGCACAAGACTGCCTACCGAACAACCAGTCCCTGTAAATAATGAAAGAGACCAAGAAGAATCCAGTGAAAGACCAACTAAAGCAGACATAGAAAAATCCCTCAAGAAGACAGAAATGGCTACGGGAGAATTCACTGCAAGGACACAAATGTTGATAGATCATTTATTCCCGTTCATAGTTAGAGTGAAGAAACTACATGAGGAACTGAAAAATAAACATGCAGAGACTGAACTGACAAGCACACCAGTTCCAACACAGGGAACAAGTACCAAGCCCACGATGCAGCCTTACGTTGGGCTGATGACAGACAGGTGGTGGTTAAAGGCACTTATAGAGGGCAGGAAAAGAATGCAACCTATCACATTGATGCAGATAAAGAAACCTGCTCCACCGACCAGCATGCCCGAGAGACCCCCAGCAAGGAAAAGTCACACAGATGCGTTTAGAGATGTAGTTATAGCTAATTACAGAAAGACACTAAGAATCAAGAGAAGCCCACATGAAGATAACAATGAACTAAATGATTACCTGGACAGCACAGCACATCTAGGAAACATATGGTACCAACACATGAAAGAAGTTGGGAGAAGGAAATCAGAAGTAGACTGCTTCGTTTGTGCACTCCTACCGTACAGCATGGGAAAATCCAAAATCTTTGTGGCAGTAGAAGTTGATGTCCCGACAGCACACTGTCTTTCACACGTAGCAATGTGCAACACCAGAGGACAGCTTATGGGGAGGGACGCCTCATTGATATGGGCAACTGAAACGGATTACCTCGATGAAGATGGACATGTCAGGACATTAAAACAAGAAATAGAGCCCATACCAGGAATCACGTGATCCGGTCTGAAAACCCTGAAGTTTAAGGAACAGAAATAAGATGGGAAATAAACCCAAGACTGAACGTCCAGGGAAAAACCCCAGAAGAAGCTCAAATTTGTAAAAACAGAGGCCAAATGCAGATTTGGGGAACAGTGGTTTCCCCAAAAGGATGGGAAGAAGGAGTGGTGATCTGCCAAGCTTGGATGGTCCTTGGAGCCTGCAAAGAAGCAATAGAAAACTCACCAAGACTGTGCAAACCTCTATGGCCGAAGTTGGTAAAGTTACTAACATGGGTCGAAGACAGAGGAGGACCCTTGCAGATAGTGCCACTGGAAAGCCCAAAATTGTGCTTCAGGAACTACAGCACTAGGAAGATGGGAGAGAATCAGAACTGCGGACAAATCTTCGAGGCCCCAGGAATGACGCACTGAACTGCAGTGATTATGGATCATTATTGGGCGTGTGGATCCAAAGCATACATCAGACTGCCAAGAGACTGGGGAGGCATATTCACAAAAGTGAATGTCCACGTTCCTGTGCTGGTGATCCCAAAAAGTGACCTGAAAATTGACAGTTTCCCGAAAGCAGATGCTCACCTGAGGAAAAGGAGATCAGTGGAGCTGGTATCCCGAATGAAGAGAGAAAATTACTTTTCTGCCAAATCAGAAGAAGCATTCCATGCGATCCCATATGAACACAGGCTGTTCAGCCTCACCTCATCAGTGTTCACAACAATCATCATGCCAAGATTCCAGGTTGGAGCAAACACTAAGTGGTTGCAAATAACCAGATGGGAATTATTACAGACCATCAACACCACCATAAAAGGATTCAATGCGATTAAAGAAGAACTAAGAGCAATCTGATTGATGACTCTCCAGAACAGATATGTACTTGACATGATCACAGCGATGGATGGAGGTGTTTGCGCAAAAATCAGAGAATCATGTTGCACATTTATACCTTCGCATGATGAAGAAAATGGAACCTTAACAGAAGCCATAAGTATGCTGACAAACCTACAGAACCAGATGATAGATGAAACTTACGAAGTGGAAGATAACAGCTGGTTTGAAACCCTATTCTCATGGGTCTGACAATGGATGGCAGACATATTCAAGTTTCTGGGAGCCCTGCTATTGATGATACTACTAGGATTTTGTGTTATCAAGATAATCATCACACAATGCCAGAAAACTGCGAAGAAAGCCATTGGGATGAAGATCATGATCGATGTCAAGCCAGGATGGAAGCCCAGAGACCTGAGACTTTGTGAAGGCCAGCGAATTTGCACCAGAAGGAACATAGTTTATATATCCCAGAAAACGAAGAAAGTATGAAGGAAAATGGATCTATTGCAGCCCAAATGCACAGTGCCAGTTTATGACCTGGAACAAAGACGAACATGTAAAAACAGCAGGAAGTCTGAAAGGAGTGATACAAATATGGATTCCAAAGAAACACACGTTCACACCATCATGTACAAACGCAGAAGACGATGAACAAGATACAGAAGAACCAAGTAAGATGAATCCGAAGGAGGAAGCAGAAGTGGTTGATGAACCGACCAGAGGGGGGAGTGTAGAGGAGGTCCCAGATATGGCCTGCACTCCAGCCACCCATTTTGAGGTACCAGGAACATACTCGACAAGATATGTGACGTATGAGGAGCAACTATACCAACGGAGAGCAGCACTAGGGCTCTGCCCATCAGAAGAGCAATACCTGTTGAGGTGCCTATAACCAGACAACCATGGGCAGCACGGTACCCGTTGAGACAACCGTACCAGCAGTTCACACGAAATGATGACTACTTACAAACTGTCCCCGAAGAGACCCAAAGAGCATTAATGGAAGGCGAATGGTGACGGCACAAGGGCCTTGACAGGCGTACTAATGAATGAAACGACAAGCAAAGAACGACACGTAAAGACGAAATATAAGGAATAATGGTGTATTAGACTTAAAAGAAGAAACGATTTTGCAACACCAAGAACGTAACCATGAAAGAAGGATTGTGAAAGCAAAAAGAGAATATCGAGGCTGAGTACCCTTTAGGAAATACACCAACACGGGCTTACAAAGATACACAGATCTTTATGCTACAACTGAACAGTTTTCAAAGGACAAAGCAACAGATAGCTATCAGACTCTCAGTTCAACAAAGCGAACACCAGCCCTGTTCGGTGTGTGAAGTGAGTGGGACTGTACATCAGAATGTTTGTGCCTTATATACAGTTCTCTACATGATGTCCAGACCATTTGCAGGTTAACCATTTCTCGGGCTAGGGGTTCATGCCGAGTTCGTTCCTAATTTATGCATCTATACATTTATGGATTATCCTAATACATACTCCAATAGGTTACAATAGCAACAGCGTGTCTTCGGATTCTACATTAAGCCTTCATACATATTCTTATACAATGTAGTCAAACAAGAGTGCACGTTTAGCATTCAAACAGTATTGTACTTAATATATGTTCATGGATTAGTATTATTGGCACAAGTAATCCTCTATCCACAGGTCAACGAAGGACAAGGTCTCAGTACATGACCCTAACATTTTTCCTGCGGGCAGTTTAAGCATTAACTCGTGTACAGAGGTCAAGACGGCCATGTTACAAGCAGAACAACACTGTCCACCATCTTAGAACACAGAGTGACTTTGGAGTGAGAATCAAAATGGCGGATTAATCCTAAAATGGCGGTTTAATCGATCTAAACGTCAGAACCTTGCAACGCGGATTTCTCCGCAGAGCGACTGGGCTTAGGCCAATATATACAATAAAGGAGGCACAATATGATGTCCCGTTCGACAAACCCTCCTTTTGGCCTAAGCCAAGCGCTAAACAACTTCTAGTAACTCTACGAATAACTCCACGTCTCAACGTCCATATACCCTGAATCACTATCGGAAATATCAATTGCCATAAGATCAGTTACTAGGATTTCTTTCAGCACATATTCATTGGAGTTCTTGTCTGTGGGGCGTATACCTTGCCTCCTAATGTACCCATCGCCTGTGCGCAATATCCACCTAACATCGAACACATACCAGGAAGACATTGTATACAACAACAAAGAAACAGCATAATTCCTAAAATGATCAGCAAGACCGAAAGTAGCTTCCAACCCCAAGATTGCAAGAAGTCCCAGAACCAAGCGCTAAGATCCAGGTTTCCCTCGGGAACATGCACTTCTGAATTTAGGACATGCAGATTCTGTATTGCCTTGAAGATAGTTGGGGAGGAATCTGGCACGAAAACACAGCAAGCGGACCCCACTAACTTACCCCACCACGTTCAGCCAGGATGACATCTAATGCCACCCCGTTCTGAAGTGCTACTAACCTTATTGCTTTCTGTTCTAGGATCATATTATAGAGTATGTTAGTGGTCCGGTTGATGGTCCTCTCCAGTACTCTCGCTAGTCTCCTGATATCTTCAGAGTTCATTATTTGTCCCCAAAATGGCACAAAGGATTTAGCTACATCGCCCAGAACTTGTGCTGAAGTGTCACCATTCTCGTCCTGTCGTGGACGAGCCTTTGAAATTTCTACAGTACTGGCTATGAATACCCCGGGTAACAGAATCCCTAAATAACAAGTTCCCTGCCAATCCCTGGGTAACCATGGAAATGCTACATTACCGCAAACAAAGTAGACAGGTTTGCCTACAGACAAAGGTCTATCCTCACTAGTCAAATTCGCAACGTTGTCGCAACCTTTAAAGTCACCCATTGACTGAGTACCATTCCTTTGTATGCAGTAAGAAACAGAATCTGGGCTATGGTTGACAGTGTAAGAAGGAGGCGTGGCGTCCTTATTGCCTATAGGAGCCATTTTGAAAGAGATCAAAGATTGAAAAGGACGGGACAGTCTATCAGAAGGCCTAATAGAAGCAACATTAGGCTTACTCCTATTTGCAAAAAGTGAGCATCCCAAGGGAGTCAGAACATGTTTTTCAAACTGATTCAAATTAGTCCCATCGAAGTTCCCTGAGATGCTATCGTTCCATCGACCAAAGAATAGTGCTCTAGGAGAAGCATAGCATGCAGTTGTCAAAGGTAGAGGATGAATATACCAACCTAGCCCCTTATCCCCGTGTTGCGGTAAATGTGAACAGACCCAACAATTAGATTTGTTAAAGATGGCATGTGTAGCATTAATGATGAGTAATAGTGTATTATTATGATATCTCTGTCTGTGCTGAGAGTCTCTAGGAGATAGATTGTGCAGATGCACGAAAGGAGTAGAAACAGTAGGTACATTTTCAGTCGGCAACAAACTCTCAAGCGGATGTACTTCTTCTAGATAGCAGAAACCTAATACAATGACTGTTATAAAACCAATTAACATTGTCACAAGACAGCAGTACGTTTTCGGGGCCCAAACATTTAAATGTTCATTCCCGTAGCTGGTCACACAGTCTTTTCCCTTTTCCATACATGCGGGAGCGGTTGCAGGCATTGTATTCTTCAAACAAATGCACCAGTGTTATTAGCTTGCAACCTCCAGGCTGAGCGTCTTCTTAGTCCTTCCACAAACCCTAGCCAACAGAATCCCTTTACAAACAATTGATCGGGCCAAAAAGGCAAGCCCTTGATGACTTTTTCTTCTCTGAGCGCACAGCCGAACCGTGCAGTAGGTCTATTTCCTCGGACGCAGATCATACCTTGCGATCCCTGGTACTGATTGATCCATGAACAATGTGTCGTCACTTCCCACTGGAAGTGGTGAATGAGCGGAAGCAAGGTCAGAGGCACAATTGGGGATCGTTTCCGGGAACAAAATGGTTGGAGAGTGTGGAGATGAAATGGCTGTTTCCCCAGACCTCACAGGATCAGGGAGAGTTTCCGATGCACTCTTGATGCTAATTGCTGCTTCGGGATCGTTGGTTGGAGTACTGATGAGGGGTTCTGCTTCTTCTGTATCGTATGGCAATGGGTGTGGAATCTTCTTGGTGTGTGTCGCATGCATCCAATTCTTCCGGCCTGCCACCTGCACCACAGTCTGTGTGACCAGCAGGACTTGGAAGGGGCCCCGCCAACGAGGTGCGAGGCAAGAAGATCGCTCAAAAGATTTTACAAGAATCCAGTCCCCAGGTCGTATGCTGTTACCAGGGCCCTCATATCGTACAGGTAAAGCCTCTCGCACCTGGTGATAAATCAAATAAAAGTTTTTAGTCAACTGTCTACAGTAATCTGAAAGAAGTACATTTTCAACATTTCGCAAAGAACGACATTTCGGAATGTTCCAAATATTAGCTGGCCTCCCCATAACCACCTCAAAGGGAGAGAGCCCAGTCTTAGTTTGAGGGGTTGTTCGCATTGATAACAACACGATCGGTAAGGCGTCCGGCCATTTTAGTTTGGTGCCGGCACACGTTTTAGCGAGCTTGTTTTTGATAATGCCGTTGTGTCTTTCCACTATTCCAGCACTCTGAGCGTGTCTAGCCGAATGGAACCGTTTATCGATCTGTAATCCCGCACATATCTGCAGAATTACAGCAGCGATAAAATGTGGACCATTGTCTGACCAGATGACTCTTGGCAGCCCGAATCTCAGGAAGTACTCCTTTAACATAGTCTTTGCAGTAGTTATGGCTGTAGCGTCTTTGACAGGAAAAGCCTCAACCCATTTGCTAAAAGCACAGATGACGACTAACACATACTTTAGATTATTGCAAAGTTCCTTCTCAATAAAATCAAAATGGATGACCTCAAAGGGGACAGAAGGTGGACCAAAATTACGCCCAGGAGTTGATGTGCCCTTTCCCACATTATGCTGCAAACAAATCATACATTCCTGGACAAAGCGTTCAGCTACTTTAGAGATTTTGTCATTTACTCATACTTTTTCCAACATTTTTGTGATTTTACGAGCACATATGTGAGTGGGACCATGAGCCATAACAACCATCATCATAATGTACACGTCGGGAAGCAGCCATTTTCCTTCAACTCTGTCCACCCAACACCCATCATCATCAAGTTTCCCCAAGCCCTCAGCCCATTTCTTAGACTCTTCTAACATGGCATCGGCTTGGATATCCCTTACGGAATCAATACCCTCATCCATAGTACAGGCATTTGTGGCTTCCCTTGAAGTATACATGTCTGAAGAGAGATCAGTGGCAGTCTGTTTGGCTATCTGATCAGCAAAAGCGTTCCCTTTTCCTACATCATCTACAATCTTCTGATGCGCTGCGCATTTTATGATAGCTAGCTGAGTAGGGAGTGCAAGCGCTGAGAGTAGCCGTACTATCAGGGAACCATGCAGGATTTTTGTACCATGTGAAGTCAAGAACCCTCTTTCTGACCAAAGTCTCCCAAAGTTGTGAACCACCCCAAAGGCATACTGACTGTCAGTGTATATATTCACTGTAAGCCCTTCGGAAAGTTCACAAGCTCGGGTCAATGCAATAATCTCTGCGTCCTGCGCAGAGTTATGCGTGATTCTCTTGGTTTCCATGACCGTGCTCAATGTAGTGATTGTATAAGCAGCTGTGGATGTACCATCCAGAAGTTTGAAGCAGGAGCCATCGCAAAACAACTCCCCTTGTGGGTTGTCCAAAGGAGTATCTTTCAGATCAATTCTACCCTTGTCTCTTGTTCGGTAGTGTAAAGGCAGTCATGTGACTCTTTGTCATTGCAAGCAGAACCTTGCGGGAAAGGTAGGAGTTCAGCCGGATTAAGAACACAACACCTCTTAATTTGTATGTGTGGTGCAAACAAGATCAATTCATATCTTGTTAACCGTGCAGAAGTGAGGTGTTGCGTTTGAGTTCTGTTCAGTAGAACATCCAGAGAGTGAGGTACCATTAGGTTTAAAGCATGACCTAGGACCATTCCCTCACTCTGTTTTACAGACGCAGCAGCAGCAGCGACAGCTCGCAAACATCTTGGCAAAGCGCATGCTACAGGATCAAGGGCGGAAGAAAAGTAGCCGCAAGGCCTATTCTTCCCTCCATGTTCCTGCGTTAATACAGCCAAAACAACACCATCACATTCATGCACAAACAACACAAAGGCCTTTTCTTAATTTGGTGTGCCCAAAACCAGTGCCTAGCATAATGCAGTCTTGAGCAAATCAAATGCACGCTGGTGTTCCACGGCAATGGCAAAGAAATGCCCTTCTTCGTCAGAGCCAACATCGGCTTAATAACTAGTGAAAAGGTGGGGATCCACTGCCTACAGTAAGAAGCCATTCCTATCAAGGCTCTAACTTCCTTCTATGTATTTGGGACAGACATGCGAGAAATGAGTTTTATCTGTTCAGGCGTCAACCTTCTTCCCTCCTAAATAGGTGACCTCCTGACAACAATATTGACATTTTTTAAGCAAAGCTTTATATCCATATTTAGCCAGGTGAATAAGTAACAACACAGTGCCCTCCTTACAAGCGCTCTCTGAGTCAGCAGCTAAAAGCAAGTCATCAACATATTGAAGCAGTGTACAAGTAGAGGGCAACTCGAGGGTGTCGAGCTGCTCTTTCAAAGCCCTACTATAGATATATGATATGATATGATATGATATGGCATTTGTAGCGCGCCTATACACAAGTGTTTCAAGGCGCGACGAGGCAGGGAGGGGGCAACAGGGGGAGGACGGACAACGATCCTACTAGGCCAGGTGTCATTCAGACCGCGCAAGTGCAGGGGTAGGGCGAAGGGAAAAGTGCAGTACAAGGTAAGTAGAATAGAAATAAATAGATAAATAAATAAATAGGGCCAGCTGGTAGCAAGTGCAAGGTAAGTGCAGACAAGTGCTGGGAAGGGGGGCCGGAGGGATACAGAGAACAGTCCCGCAGTGCAGGGGTTGCCAGGGAGGCAGTGCAAGTGGAGAGTGGCTGGGCCCAGGACCGAGGTCGGTGAGAGTGGCCACGTTTCAGATTCAGTGCAGAATTTTGTGAAGAATTAGCAGGGGAGAGGGAGAGAGAAAGCAGAAGCAAAGAGGAAGGTTTTGAGGTGCTTCCGGAAACCGGAGATGGTTCTCCTCAAGTTTCAGGGAGGCAGGAAGGCTGTTCCAGAGGGAGGCTCCTGCCGCGGAGAGAGATCTACCCCCAGCTCGTTGCTTCGAGAAGCGGCTGACCCTGAGGGAGTTGGAGACGGATGAGCGAAGGGCTCGGGAAGGAAGATATTCAGGAAGAGAGAGTTGCAGGTATTTAGACCCCAGGCCCCAGAAGGCCTTGTGGACAATGCAGAGGGTTTTGAACTTAATCCTCGCAGCCACTGGGAGCCAGTGTAGAGATTTCAGTCCTGGAGAGATACGGTCCCTGGGCTTGAGGCCAAGGACAAGTCTCGCAGTTCTGTTCTGGATGAGTTGCAGAGGGCGGAGAGTGGAGGCAGGCAGATGCTAAGACTTTCTGTGTAACCTTGCGGTGGATGGGTGAAGGTAAACGAGCGTCCCCCTAAGGTGAACTTGAACAGGTATCTACTGTCCTTATGTATAGGAATACTAAAGAAAGCGTTCTTTAGATCCACAACACTAAAGTAAGTAGCTGAAGCCGGGATTATAGTTAATATCGTCTTCACATCAGGCACAATTGGAAATTGTGGAGCGACGATCTTATTGATGGCATGCAGATCAATTATAAAACGAAAAGGAATTGCATTATCGCCTTTTTTGTACGCAGGCAAAATCGGGCTATTGCACAAACTACCTGTATTTTCCTCAATCATCCCTCGATGCACAAAATCGGAGACTATGCATTTCAAAGCTTGCTCACCATCAACCGAGATCTTATACTGTGGAATACGTTGCAGTTTTACTCCATGTTTCAAGACAATTTTAACAGGTTCAATTTGAAAAACACTGACATCATTATCATCAATAGCCCATAAACACTCCGGAACATCACTAAATTCCGGTGGCAAAAGTCTAGTCAAGAATTGAGAAGCAGAAAGTTGCTGTGGTGAAATCGTCAAACGCACTCCATCAGAAGAACAATGAATTACTGCATTTAATTCCTTCAACAGATTCAACCCCAACAAATTCTCTCCACAATTAGAAGTCAAAAGCAATGGACAATGGTCCATAAACAGACCCAAAGAAATAGGTACCGGCGAAGAAACCGGACAGACAACTGGTGTACCAGAGAACCCTACTGAAACGTTAGTTTGCCCTGACAGTGGAATGTTTGGAACCCGAGAATGATCAATGGAACACTTCTGTGCCCCTGTATCTATCAAGAATAGATGTTTCCTATTTCCCACTATCATTTCAACGTAGGGACCTTTCTGATTAACGGGAATAGGCGTTGTTCCAAACCATGCTTCGGGCAATCCTAGCGAAACAGAATGTCGGCGAAAGGAAGTTCTTCAGAGAGGTAAGCGGCAGAAGGATGATCAAAAATGTTTCTAGTATCCACACCTGATGCCTGATTGTCCTGTGAAAAAGGTTGCTGTGAATCCTGTGAAAACTGACCTCTACCAGGGCCCCCTAGACCCGGGCGACTTTTGGATCGTCTACCCATATTCCAAGATGTGTTATATGACCTCTGTCGGAGGATCGGGCATTGTGCATGCCAATGACCCTCTTGTCTACAATAAGCACACTGGTTAATGTTTACAGGTCCCAAGGGCGCCTTACCCTGTGGAACATAGTAACCTCTAAATTGTGAATTACCCCCTCTAGGGCCTCTAACAATTTGCTGTAATAGTACTTTGGTCTTCAAATCACCTTTCCTCTTTTCAACTCTTTCCTTTTCATGATTGACACGATTCTCGTAGTACTGAGCCATGTGAAGTACTTCTGATTGAGATTTCGCTTGCCAAGTGCTCTCGGAGGACATAATTTGCGACTGGATGTCAGGCAGCAATCCACGCACAAATTTGTCTATGAATAATCTTTTCCCAGACTCTGTGCCTAAGTCTTGTCCACTGAAATCTGAAAATACCTGTTCGAAACCATTAAAGAACTCGGTAGCACCCTCAGACTTCCCTTGGACACAGGCAGTAAGCTTGTCACAAATAATTCTCTTTTCGGGAATTATAGTTTTCAGTTTCGCAACTATTCTGTCAGGTAAAGTTAGTATCATCTGAGGCGGTCTTTCGCCAGCTGGCCTTTCTCCATCGAGTCTAACTATGTTAGTCCATGTTTCTCCTAGCCCTGGTACATCGTCTATAGTTCTAACCTGTTTCCACAAACCTACAGGCAGGAGTACAGGAAATAACAGGTCAATATCACTTAGAGTGCATACTTATGATTGCAAAACAGACTCTATTTGTAGAACCCTGTCGGATTCTTCCTAATTTCGGGAATAGATTGTCTAATGGTGTTCACTTCCTGTCTCGAGAACGGGACATGAACAAACTCTGACACATAATGTGCAGGGATTTCCTGAGCTGCTGTACCCACTGCAACATTAGCGTGAATCTCAACTTTTGGGACAAATGTCGGAGGAACCTCTCTCATAGGCAACTGAGAAGTAGGCAACTCCGAACGCTTACTAAGCAACAGAGCCAAATCGAGCGCTAAAGCAGCCAAAGAAGTGTCAAACGAAAAAGCTCTATTGTAAATACCCATTAACTCTGCGGGACAACAAATCTTTCTTTTTACACACTCATCCTGTAGGTATTCTACCATTACCTGTATCACTTTCCTCTGCAATTCTGGCGTATACTGACTATACGTGTCATATACTTCAACGGGAGTTACCGTCATGTCTGAGATCCACCTAATTGCCTCTTTCGTGCAAATCCGTGTTTCCTCATTTATCGATTTACGACAAGGAAGGAACCGTTTCTGTACAAACATGACGTCCAAACTATCTCCATCTTCATCTTCATTCCGTAACCTTTCCAACTCCTTTCTATACTCAAGTACCCTCTCGACATGCTCTTGTACTTTCTCCGCAGTGTCCCTAGAGAACGCTAAAGTGTTCAGATCCCTCAACCCTTGTGTGAGATCTGTATCGTTTAACCTGTCCCACATTACACACAAGTGAATCCCTAATCCTTCAATAAAAACGTTTTTCTCAGGAAAATTGTCCATATTAGAGAGTGTGGCAAAAACATTAGCTTGATCACCCTTCTCCATGCAATGCCTAGCCCATGCAGTTAACTCACGTTTCTTTTCTGGAGATACAGTATTACGAGTGACGACCCTCGATCCCGCTCCCCGATCTACTACAAACGGTGTAGAACCACTTGGAAGAGGGAGAGTAGGCACATTTTGAACATCTGGGAACGGCGGTGCTATTACGGGTACAGCAGGCAAAGGTGGAGGAGCAGGTGGAGGAGCAGCGACTGGAGGAAGAGGAGCAGCAGGAGGAACGATATGAGCACCAGGAGGAGCAGGCGGAGGAATAACAGCAGGAAGAGGCAAACCAGCAGGAAGAGGAACATATGGAGGTGGCGCAGTGGCACCAGGCCTTAGTTCATTTAACAATTTATCAATAAGTTCGTCAGAAACATGAAAGTCTTTAGAAGGATAGATTTTCTGGATACCAAGTGAAAAAGCCCTATCCATATTCCTAGCTCTTTCAGACTGTTTATCTTGGTCATATAACAACGCCTTTTCGGCGTTCGTTTTATGGCGGCGCGCATGTTTTTCTCTACTCTTAAGGTGCTGTAAAGCTTCTTTCTTCCAATTCTGTAATACATCAAATGCTGCAGGTCTAGCCTTTTTCTTCAATATTATGGATTCTAAGTACTCAATACAAGGGATTTCAAAACTACCATTGATTGGCCACTGAAGTTCGGAAGCATGTCTAGTTTGTCTTTGCCAAATATCATTAAACACTATACTACCTTACAGTACTTAGTACACGTCGGCGACCCCTCCATTGGCGCCGGTCAGCCAAATTCCAAAGATTGTCTGTCACTGCCGAATAACGCCCTGAAGCAGACACACAATTTCCCAGGCATATCAGATTACTGGTGTTACCTGGTCAATAATTGTACTTGCAAGTACAATAACCCAAAACAAATTATCAGGATACTTAAGAATCGGGCCACGACTCCACTGATCAATCCTAAGGGGATCCGATCGGATTTCAAAATGTTCTAACAAACATAGGACCCTCGTGTTTGGTGATTTTGGCAAATCTGCCCGCTTCGATATGTGGACCCTCGTCAAGATGCCGACTCGGGCCGCATGCTCACCGTCCAGGGATCGGGCCGTGTAGCGCTGCTGAGGTGTCGCTCCTCATTCAGGAAAGGGGACCCCTTTACACCGTCCGATCCCGGTCCGATAGCCTCGTCAAGCTTCAACGAGCTGGCATCAATCTTGAGGGTCCCTATTCGGGCGCCATCTGTGAAAGCAAAAAGAGAATATCGAGGCTGAGTACCCCAAAAGGAAATATACCCACACAGGCTTACAAAGATACACAGATCTTTATTCTACAACTGAACAGTTTTCAAAGGACAAAGCAACAGATAGCTATCAGGCCCTCAGTACAACACAGCAAATACCAGCCCTGTTCGGTGTGTAAAGTGAGTGGGACTGTACATCAGAATGTTTGTGCCTTATATACGGTTCTCTACATGATGTCCAGCCCATTTGCAGGTTAACCATTTCTCGGGCTAGGGGTTCATGCCGAGTTTGTTCCGAATTTATGCATCTATACATTTATGGATTATCCTTAATAAATACTCCAATAGGTTACAATAGCAACAGTGTGTCTTCGGATTCTACATTAAGCCTTCGTACATATTCTTATACAATGTAGTCAAACAAGAGTGCACGTTTAGCATTCAAACAGTATTGTACTTAATATATGTTCATGGATTAGCATCATTGGCACAAGTAATCCTCTATCCACAGGTCAACGAAGGACAAGGTCTCAGTACATGACCCTAACATTTTGCCTGCGGGCAGTTTAAGCATTAACTCGTGTACAGAGGTCAAGACGGCCATGTTACAAGCAGAACAACACTGTCCACCATCTTAGAACACAGGGTGACTTTGAAGTGAGAATCAAAATGGCGGATTAATCCTAAAATGGCGGTTTAATCGATCTAAAAGTCAGAACCTTGCAACGTGGATTTCTCCGCAGAGCGACTGGGCTTAGGCCAATATATACAATAAAGGAGGCACAATATGATGTCCCGTTCAACAAACCCTCCTTTTGGCCTAAGCCAAGCACTAAACTACTTCTAGTCACTCTACGAATAACTCCACGTCTCAACGTCCATATACCCTGAATCACTATCGGAAATATCAATTGCCATAAAATCAGTTACTAGAATTTCTTTCAGCACGTATTCATTGGAGTTCTTGTCTGGGGCGTATACCTTGCCTCCTAATGTACCCATCGCCTGTGCGCAATATCCTCCTAACATCGAACACATACCATGAAGACATTGTATACAACAACAAAGAAACAGCATAATTCCTAAAATGATCAGCAAGACCGAAAGTAGCTTCCAACCCCAAGATCACAAGAAGTCCCAGAACCAAGCACTAAGATCCAGGTTTCCCTCGGGAACATGCACTTCTGAACTTAGGACATGCAGATTCTGTATTGCCTTGAAGATAGTTGGGGAGGAATCTGGCACGAAAACACAGCAAGCAGACCCCACTAACTTACATACCCCACCACGTTCAGCCAGGATGACATCTAATGCCACCCCGTTCTGAAGTGCTACTAACCTTATTGCTTTCTGTTCTAGGATCATATTATAGAGTATGTTAGTGGTCCGGTTGATGGTCCTCTCCAGTACTCTCGCTAGTCTCCTGATATCTTCAGAGTTCATTATTTGTCCCCAAAATGGCACAAAGGATTTAGCTACATCGCCCAGAACTTGTGCTGAAGTGTCACCATTCTCGTCCTGTCGTGGACGAGCCTTTGAAATTTCTACAGTACTGGCTATGAATACCCCGGGTAACAGAATCCCTAAATAACAAGTTCCCTGCCAATCCCTGGGTAACCATGGAAATGCTACATTACCGCAAACAAAGTAGACAGGTTTGCCTAAATACAAAGGTCTATCCTCACTAGTCAAATTCGCAACGTTGGCGCAACCTTTACAATCACCCATTGACTGAGTACCATTCCTTTGTATGCAGAAAGAAACAGAATCTGGGCTATGGTTGACAGTGTAAGAAGGAGGCGTGGCGTCCTTATTGCCTATAGGAGCCATTTTGAAAGAGATCAAAGATTGAAAAGGACGGGACAGTCTATCAGAAGGTCTAATAGAAGCAACATTAGGCTTACTCCTATTTGCAAAGAGCGAGCATCCCAAGGGAGTCAGAACATGTTTTTCAAACTGATTCAAATTAGTCCCATCGAAGTTCCCTGAGATGCTATCGTTCCATCGACCAAAGAATAGTGCTCTAAGAGAAGCATAGCATGCAGTTGTCAAAGGTATAGGATGAATATACCAACCTAGCCCCTTATCCCCGTGTTGCGGTAAATGTGAACAGACCCAACAATTAGATTTGTTAAAGATGGCATGTGTAGCATTCATGATGACTAATAGTGTATTATTATGATATCTCTGTCTGTGCTGAGAGTCTCTAGGAGATAGAGTGTGCAGATGCACGAAAGGAGTAGAAACAGTAGGTACATTTTCAGTCGGCAACAAACTCTCAAGCGGATGTACTTCTTCTAGATACCAGAAACCTAATACAATGACTGTTATAAAACCAATTAACATTGTAACAAGACAGCAGTACGTTTTCGGGGCCCAAACATTTAAATGTTCATTTCCGTAGCTGGTCACACAGTCTTTTCCCTTTTCCATACATGCGGGAGCGGTTGCAGGCATTGTATTCTTCAAACAAACGCACCAGTGTTATTAGCTGGCAACCTCCAAGCTGAGCGTCTTCTTAGTCCTTCCACAAACCCTAGCCAACAGAATCCCTTACAAACAATTGATCGGGCCAAAAAGGCAAGCCCTTGATGACTTTTTCTTCTCTGAGCGCACAGCCGAACCGTGCAGTAGGTCTATTTTCTCGGACGCAGATCGTACCTTGCGATCCCTGGCACTGATTGATCCGTGAACAATGTGTCGTCACTTCCCACTGGAAGTGGTGAATGAGCGAAAGCAAGGTCAGAGGCACAATTGGGGATCGTTTCCGGGAACAAAATGGTTGGAGAGTGTGGAGATGAAATGGCTGTTTCCCCAGACCTCACAGGATCAGGGAGAGTTTCCGATGCACTCTTGATGCTAATTGCTGCTTCGGGATCATTGGTTGCAGTACTGATGAGGGGTTCTGCTTCTTCTGTATCGTATGGCACTGGGTGTGGAATCTTCTTGGTGTGTGTCGCATGAATCCAATTCTTCCGGCCTACCACCTGCACCACAGTCTGTGTGACCAGCAGGACTTGGAAGGGGCCCCGCCAACGAGGTGCGAGGCAAGAAGATCGCTCAAAGGATTTTACAAGAATCCAGTCCCCATGTCGTATGCTGTGACCAGGGCCCTCATATTGTACAGGTAAAGCCTCTCGCACCTTGTGATAAATCAAATAAAATGTTTAGTCAACTGTCTACAGTAATCTGAAAGAAGTACATTTTCAACATTTCGCAAAGAACGACATTTCGGAATGTTCCAAATATTAGATGGCCTTTCCATAACCACCTCAAAGGGAGAGAGCCCAGTCTTAGTTTGAGGGGTTGTTCGCATTGATAACAACACGATCGGTAAGGCGTCCGGCCATTTTAGTTTGGTGCCGGCACACGTCTTAGCGAGCTTGTTTTTGATGATGCCGTTGTGTCTTTCCGCTAGTCCAGCACTCTGAGCGTGTCTAGCCGAATGGAACCGTTTATCGATCTATAATCCCGCACATATCTGCAGAATTACAGCAGCGATAAAATGTGGACCATTGTCCGACCAGATGACTCTTGGCAGCCCGAATCTCAGGAAGTACTCCTTTAACATAGTCTTTGCAGTAGTTATGGCTGTAGCGTCTTTGACAGGAAAAGCCTCAACCCATTTGCTAAAACCACAGATGACGACTAACACATACTTTAGATTATTGCAACGTTCCATCTCAATAAAATCAAAATGGATGACCTCAACGGGGATCGAAGGTGGACCAAAATTACCCCCAGGAGTTGATGTGCCCTTTCCCACATTGTGCTGCAAACAAATCATACATTCCTGGACAAAGCGTTCAGCTACTTTAGAGATTTTGTCATTTACTCATACTTTTTCCAACATTTTTGTGATTTTACGAGCACATATGTGAGTGGGACCATGAGCCATAACAACCATCATCATAATGTACATGTCGGGAAGCAGCCATTTTCCTTCAACTCTGTCCACCCAACACCCATCATCATCAAGTTTCCCCAAGCCCTCAGCCCATTTCTTAGACTCTTCAACATGGCATCGGCTTGGATATCCCTTACGGAATCAATACCCTCATCCATAGTACAGGCATTTGTGGCCTCCCTTGAAGTATACATGTCTGAAGAGAGATCAGTGGCAGTCTGTTTGGCTATCTGTTCAGCAAAAGCGTTCCCTTTTCCTACATCATCTACAATCTTCTGATGCGCTGCGCATTTTATGATAGCTAGCTGAGTAGGGTGTGCAAGCGCTGAGAGTAGCCGTACTGTCAGGGAACCATGCAGGA
The DNA here is from genome assembly GCF_040938575.1 of Ambystoma mexicanum. Taxonomy (NCBI): domain Eukaryota; kingdom Metazoa; phylum Chordata; class Amphibia; order Caudata; family Ambystomatidae; genus Ambystoma; species Ambystoma mexicanum. Next base: position 845,834,911 of record NC_090938.1, read on the forward strand.
TTTTTGTACCATGTGAAGTCAAGAACCCTCTTTCTGACCAAAGTCTCCCAAAGTTGTGAACCACCCCAAAGGCATACTGACTGTCAGTGTATATATTCACTGTAAGCCCTTCGGGTCAATGCAATAATCTCTGCGTCCTGCGCGGAGGTATGCGTGATTCTCTTGTTTTCCATGACCATGCTCAATGTAGTGATTGTATAAGCAGCTGTGGATGTACCATCCAGAAGTTTGAAGCAGGAGCCATCGCAAAACAACTCCCCTTGTGGGTTGTCCAAAGGAGTATCTTTCAGATCAATTCTACCCTTGTCTCTTGTTCGGTAGTGTAAAGGCAGTCATGTGACTCTTCGTCACTGCAAGCAGTACCTTGCGGGAAAGGTAGGAGTTCAGCCGGATTAAGAACACAACACCTCTTAATTTGTATGTGTGGTGCAAACAAGATCAATTCATATCTTGTTACCCATGCGGAAGTGAGGTGTTGCGTTTGAGTTCTGTTCAGTAGAACATCCACAGAGTGAGGTACCATTAGGTTTAAAGCATGGCCTAGGACCATTCCCTCACTCTGTTTTACAGACGCAGCAGCAGCAGCGACAGCTCGCAAACATCTTGGCAAAGCGCATGCTACAGGATCAAGGGTGGAAGAAAGGTAGCCGCACGGCCTATTCTTCCCTCCATGTTCCTGCGTTAACACAGCCAAAGCACATCCATCACATTCATGCACAAACAACACAAAGGCCTTTTCTTAATTTGGTGTGCCCAAAACCGGTGCCTAGCATAATGCAGTCTTGAGCAAATCAAATGCACGCTGGTGCTCCATGTTCCACGGCAATGGCAAGAAATGCCCTTCTTCATCAGAGCCAACATCGGCTTAATAACTAGTGAAAAGGTGGGGATCCACTGCCTACAGTAAGAAGCCATTCCTATCAAGGCTCTAACTTCCTTCTGTGTATTTGGGACAGACATGCTAGAAATTAGTTTTATCCGTTCAGGCGTCAACCTTCTTCCCTCCTTTGACAGGAGATAGTCTAGATAGGTGACCTCCTGACAACAATATTGACATTTTTTAAGCAAAGCTTTATGTCCATGTTTAGCCAGGTGAATAAGTAACAACACAGTGCCCTCCTTACAAGCGCTCTCTGAGTCAGCAGCTAAAAGCAAGTCATCAACATATTGAAGCAGTGTACAAGTAGAGGGCAACTCGAGGGTGTCGAGCTGCTCTTTCAAAGCCCTACTATAGATGCTAAGACTTTCTGTATAACCTAGCGGTGCATGGGTGAAGGTAAACGAGCGTCCCCGTAAGGTGAACGTGAACAGGTATCTACTGTCCTTATGTATAGGAATACTAAAGAAAGCGTTCTTTAGATCCACAACACTAAAGTAAGTAGCTGAAGCCGGGATCATAGTTAATATCGTCGTCACATCAGGCACAATTGGAAATTGTGGAGCGACGATCTTATTGATGGCACGCAGATCAATTATGAAACGAAAAGGAATTGCATTATCGCCTTTTTTGTACACGGGCAAAATCGGGCTATTGCACAAAATACCTGTATTTTCCTCAATCATCCCTCGATGCACAAAATCGGAGACTATGCATTTCAAAGCTTGCTCACCATCAACCGAGATCTTATACTGTGGAATACGTTGCAGTTTTACTCCATGTTTCAAGACAATTTTAACAGGTTCAATTTGAAAAACACTGACATCATTATCATCAATAGCCCATAAACACTCCGGAACATCACTAAATTCCGGCGGCAAAAGTCTATTCAAGAATTGAGAAACAGAAAGTTGCTGTGGTGTAATCGTCAAACGCACTCCATCAGAAGAACAATGAATTACCGCATTTAATTCCTTCAACAGATTCAACCCCAACAAATTCTCTCCACAATTAGAAGTCAAAAGCAATGGACAATGGTCCATAAACGGACCCAAAGAAATAGGTACCGGCGAAGAAACCGGACAGACAACTGGTGTACCAGAGATCCCTACAGAAACGTTAGTTTGCCCTGACAGTGGAATGTTTGGAACCCGAGAATGATCAATGGAACACTTCTGTGCCCCTGTATCTATCAAGAATAGATGTTTCCTATTTCCCACTATCATTTCAATGTAGGGACCTTTCTGATTAACGGGAATAGGCGTTGTTCCAAACCATACTTCGGGCAATCCTAGCGAAACAGAATGTCGGCGAAAGGAAGTTCCTCAGAGAGGTAAGCGGCAGAAGGATGATCAAAAATGTTTCTAGTATCCACACCTGATGCCTGATTGTCCTGTGAAAAAGGTTGCTGTGAATCCTGTGAAAACTGACCTCTACCAGGGCCCCCTAGACCCGGGCGACTTTTGGATCGTCTACCCATATTCCCAAATGTGTTATATGACCTCTGTCGGAGGATCGGGCATTGTGCATGCCAATGACCCTCTTGTCTACAATAAGCACACTGGTTAATGTTTACAGGTCCCAAGGGCGCCTTAACCTGTGGAACATACTAACCTCTAAATTGTGGATTACCCCCTCTAGGGCCTCTAACAATTTGCTGTAATAGTACTTTTGTCTTCAAATCACCTTTCCTCTTTTCAACTCTTTCCTTTTCATGATTGACACGATTCTCGTAGTACTGAGCCATGTGCAGTACTTCTGATTGAGATTTCGCTTGCCAAGTGCTCTCGGAGGACATAATTTGCGACTGGATGTCAGGCAGCAATCCACGCACAAATTTGTCTATGAATAATCTTTTCCCAGACTCTGTGCCTAAGTCTTGTCCACTGAAATCTGAAAATACCTGTTCGAACCCATTAAAGAACTCGGTAGCACCCTCAGACTTCCCTTGGACACAGGCAGTAAGCTTGTCACACATAATTCTCTTTTCGGGAATTATAGTTTTCAGTTTCGCAACTATTCTGTCAGGTACAGTTAGTATCATCTGAGGCGGTCTTTCGCCAGCTGGCCTTTCTCCATCGAGTCTAACTATGTTAGTCCATGTATTTCCTAGCCCTGGTACATCGTCTATAGTTCTAACCTGTTTCCACAAATCTACAGGCAGGAGTACAGGAAATTACAGGTCAATATCACTTAGAGTGTATACTGATGATTGCAAAACAGACTATTTATTTGTAGAACCCTGTCGGATTCTTCCTAATTTCGGGAATAGATTGTCTAATGGTGTTCACTTCCTGTCTCGAGAACGGGACATGAACAAACTCTGACACATAATGTGCAGGGATTTCCTGAGCTGCTGTACCCACTGCAACATTAGCGTGAATCTCAACTTTTGGGACAAATGTCGGAGGAACCTCTCTCATAGGCAACTGAGAAGTAGGCAACTCCGAACGCTTACTAAGCAACAGAGCCAAATCGAGCGCTAAAGCAGCCAAAGAAGTGTCAAACGAAAAAGCTCTATTGTAAATACCCAATAACTCTGCGGGACAACAAATCTTTCTTTTTACACACTCATCCTGTAGGTATTCTACCATTTCCTGTATCACTTTCCTCTGCATTTCTGGCGTTTACTGACTATACGTGTCATATACTTCAACGGGAGTTACCGTCATGTCTGAGATCCACCTAATTGCGTCTTTCGTGCAAATCCGTGCTTCCTCATTTATCGATTTACGACAAGGAAGGAACCGTTTCTGTACAAACATGACGTCCAAACTATCTCCATCTTCATCTTCATTGCGTAACCTTTCCAATTCCTTTCTGTACTCAAGTACCCTCTCGACATGCTCTTGTACTTTCTCCGCAGTGTCCCTAGAGAACGCTAAAGTGTTCAGATCCCTCAACCGTTGTGGGAGATCTGTATCGTTTAACCTGTCCCACATTACACACAAGTGAATCCCTAATCCTTCAATAAAAACATTTTTCTCAGGAAAATTGTCCATATTAGAGAGTGTGGCAAAAACATTAGCTTGATCACCCTTCTCCATGCAATGCCTAGCCCATGCAGTTAACTCACGTTTCTTTTCTGGAGATACAGTATTACGAGTGACAACCCGCGATCCCGCTCCCCGATCTACTACAAGCGGTGTAGAACCACTTGGAAGAGGGAGAGTAGGCACATTTTGAACATCTGGGAACGGATGTGCTATTACGGGTACAGCAGGCAAAGGTGGAGGAGCAGGTGGAGGAGCAGCGACTGGAGGAAGAGGAGCAGCAGGAGGAATGATATGAGCACCAGGAGGAGCAGGCGGAGGAATAACAGCAGGAAGAGGCAAACCAGCAGGAAGAGGAACATATGGAGGTGGCGCAGTGGCACCAGGCCTTCGTTCATTTAACAATTTATCAACAAGTTTGTCAGAAGCATGAAAGTCTTTAGATGGATGGATTTTCTGGATACCAAGTGAAAAAGCCCTATCCATATTCCTAGCTGATTCAGACTGTTTATCTTGGTCATATAACAACGCCTTTTCGGCGTTCGTCTTATGGCGGCGCGCATGTTTTTCTCTACTCTTAAGCTGCTGTAAAGCTTCTTTCTTCCAATCTGTAATACATCAAATGCTGCAGGTCTAGCCTTTTTCTTCAATATTATGGATTCTAAGTACTCAATACAAGGGATTTCAAAACTACCATTGATTGGCCACTGAGGTTCGGAAGCATGTCTAGTTTGTCTTTGCCAAATATCATTAAACACTATACTACCTTACAGTACTTAGTACACGTTGGCGACCCCTCCATTGGCGCCTGTCAGCCAAATCCCAAAGATTGTCTGTCACTGCGGAATAACGCCCTGAAGCAGGCACACAATTTCCCAGGCATATCAGATTACTGGTGTTACCTGGTCAATAATTGTACTTGCAAGTACAAAAACCCAAAACAAATTATAAGGATACTTAAGAATCGGGTCACGAATCACCTGATCAATCCTAAGGAGAGCCGATCGGATTTCAAAATGTTCTAACAAACATAGGACCCTCGTGTTTGGTGATTTTGGCAAATCTGCCCGCTTCGATATGTGGACCCTCGTCAAGATGCCGACTCGGACCGCATGCTCACCGTCCAGGGATCGGGCCGTGTAGCGCTGCTGAGGTGGCGCTCCTCATTCAGGAAAGGGGACCCCTTTACACCGTCCGATCCCGGTCCGATAGCCTCGTCAACCTTCAACGAGCTGGCATCAATCTTGAGGGTCCCTATTCGGGCGCCATCTGTGAAAGCAAAAAGAGAATATCGAGGCTGAGTACCCCAAAAGGAAATATACCCACACGGGCTTACAAAGATACACAGATCTTTATTCTACAACTGAACAGTTTTCAAAGGACAAAGCAGGCCCTCAGTACAACACAGGAAATACCAGCCCTGTTCGGTGCGTGAAGTGAGTGGGACTGTACATCAGAATGTTCGTGCCTTATATACGGTTCTCTACATGATGTCCAGCCCATTTGCAGGTTAACCATTTCTCGGGCTTGGGGTTCATGCCGAGTTTGTTCCTAATTTATGCATCTATACATTTATGGATTATCCTTAATACATACTCCAATAGGTTACAATAGCAACAGTGTGTCTTCGGATTCTACATTAAGCCTTTGTACATATTCTTATACAATGTAATCAAACAAGAGTGCACGTTTAGCATTCAAACAGTATTGTACTTAATATATGTTCATGGATTAGTATCATTGGCACAAGTAATCCTCTATCCACAGGTCAACGAAGGACAAGGTCTCAGTACATGACCCTAACATTTTGCCTGCGGGCAGTTTAAGCATTAACTCGTGTACAGAGGTCAAGACGGCCATGTTACAAGCAGAACAACACTGTCCACCATCTTAGAACACAGGGTGACTTTGGAGTGAGAATCAAAATGGCGGATTAATCCTAAAATGGCGGTTTAATCCATCTAAAAGTCAGAACCTTGCAACGCGGATTTCTCCGCAGAGTGACTGGGCTTAGACCAATATATACAATAAAGGAGGCACAATATGATGTCCCGTTCGACAAACCCTCCTTTTGGCCTAAGCCAAGCGCTAAACTACTTCTAGTCACTCTACGAATAACTCCACGTCTCAACGTCCATATACCCTGAATCACTATCGGAAATATCAATTGCCATAAGATCAGTTACTAGGATTTCTTTCAGCACGTATTCATTGGAGTTCTTGTCTGGGGCGTATACCTTGCCTCCTAATGTACCCATCGCCTGTGCGCAATATCCTCCTAACATCGAACACATACCAGGAAGACATTGTATACAACAACAAAGAAACAGCATAATTCCTAAAATGATCAGCAAGACCGAAAGTAGCTTCCGACCCCAAGATCGCAAGAAGTCCCAGAACCAAGCGCTAAGATCCAGGTTTCCCTCGGGAACATGCACTTCTGAATTTAGGACATGCAGATTCTGCATTGCCTTGAAGATAGTTGTGGAAGAATCTGGCACGAAAACACAGCAAGCGGACCCCACTAACTTACATACCCCAACATGTTCAGCCAGGATGACATCTAATGACACCCCGTTCTGAAGTGCTACTAACCTTATTGCTTTCTGTTCTAGGATCATATTATAGAGTATGTTAGTGGGCCGGTTGATGGTCCTCTCCAGTACTCTCACTAGTCTCCTGATATCTTCAGAGTTCATTATTTGTCCCCAAAATGGCACAAAGGATTTAGCTATATCGCCCAGAACTTATGCTGAAGTGTCACCATTCTCGTCCTGTCATGGACGAGCCTTTGAAATTTCTACAGTACTGGCTATGAATACCCCGCTTAACAGAATCCCTAAATAACAAGTTCCCTGCCAATCCCTGGGTAACCACGGAAATGCTACATTACCGCAAACAAAGTAGACAGGTTTGCCTACATACAAAGGTCTCTCCTCACTAGTCAAATTTGCAACGTTGGCGCAACCTTTACAATCACCCATTGACTGAGTACCATTCCTTTGTATGCAGAAAGAAACAGAATCTGGGCTATGGTTGACAGTGTAAGAAGGAGGCGTGGCGTCCTTATTGCCTATAGGAGCCATTTTGAAAGAGATCAAAGATTGAAAAGGACGGGACAGTCTATCAGAAGGCCTAATAGAAGCAACATTAGGCTTACTCCTATTTGCAAAGAGCGAGCATCCCAAGGGAGTCAGAACATGTTTTTCAAACTGATTCAAATTAGTCCCATCGAAGTTCCCTGAGATGCTATCGTTCCATCAACCAAAGAATAGTGCTCTAAGAGAAGCATAGCATGCAGTTGTCAAAGGTATAGGATGAATATACCAACCTAGCCCCTTATCCCCGTGTTGCGGTAAATGTGAACAGACCCAACAATTAGATTTGTTAAAGATGGCATGTGTAGCATTCATGATGAGTAATAGTGTATTATTATGATATCTCTGTCTGTGCTGAGAGTCTCTAGGAGATAGAGTGTGCAGATGCACGAAAGGAGTAGAAACAGTAGGTACATTTTCAGTCGGCAACAAACTCTCAAGCGGATGTACTTCTTCTAGATACCAGAAACCTAATACAATGGGCCTCATTACGACCCAGGCGGTAAGGGGTTTACGGCAGCGTTAACAGCGCCGACCCTTACCGCCTGATTACGAGGTCCCCTAGCGCCATGGTGCTTTTAACACCTGCTTTTAGCAGGTGTTAAAATCCATGGCGCTAAGGGACCATGGAGTTAATTACGTCACCGTAATTTACGGTGGCGTAATTAACGCCTTCCCCACTCCCATTATGCCCTATGGGGCAAAAATGGGAATGGGGAAGGGTAAATGGGGATTGGGGATTTACCGCCCCGCCAAGGTCGGAATAGGGCGGTAAATCCGCCAACCACCATGGCGTAAACATAGTTTACGCCATGGTGGTAAAGTCACGGCCCAGGCGGTAACTTACTGCCTGGGTCGTAATGAGGCCCAATGACTGTTATAAAACCAAATAATATTGTCACAAAACAGCAGTACATTTTCGGGGCCCAAACATTTAAATGTTCATTTCCGTAGCTGGTCACACAGTCTTTTCCTGTTTCCATACATGCGGGAGCGGTTGCTGGCATTGTATTCTTCAAACAAACGCACCAGTGTTATTAGCTGGCAACCTCCAGGCTGAGCGTCTTCTTAGTCCTTCCACAAACCCTAGCCAACAGAATCCCTTTACAAACAATTGATCGGGCCAAAAAGGCAAGCCCTTGATGACTTTTTCTTCTCTGAGCGCACAGCCGAACCGTGCAGTAGGTCTATTTCCTCGGACGCAGATCGTACCTTGCGATCCCTGGCACTGATTGATCCGTGAACAATGTGTCGTCACTTCCCACTGGAAGTGGTGAATGAGCGAAAGCAAGGTCAGAGGCACAATTGGGGATCGTTTCCGGGAACAAAATGGTTGGAGAGTGTGGAGATGAAATGGCTGTTTCCCCAGACCTCACAGGATCAGGGAGAGTTTCCGATGCAGTCTTGATGCTAATTGCTGCTTCGGGATCGTTGGTTGCAGTACTGATGAGGGGTTCTGCTTCTTCTGTATCGTATGGCACTGGGTGTGGAATCTTCTTGGTGTGTGTCGCATGAATCCAATTCTTCTGGCCTGCCACCCGCACCACAGTCTGTGTGACCAGCAGGACTTGGAAGGGGCCGCTCCAACGAGGTGCGAGGCAAGAAGATCGCTCAAAGGATTTTACAAGAATCCAGTCCCAGGTCATATGCTGTGACCAGGGCCCTCATATCGTACAGGTAAAGCCTCTCGCACCTGGTGATAAATCAAATAAAAGTTTTTAGCCAACTGTCTACAGTAATCTGAAAGAAGTACATTTTCAACATTTCGCAAAGAACGACATTTCGGAATGTTCCAAATATTAGCTGGCCTCCCCATAACCACCTCAAAGGGCGAGAGCCCAGTCTTAGTTTGAGGGGTTGTTCACATTGATAACAACACGATCGGTAAGACGTCCCGCCATTTTAGTTTGGTGCCGGCACACGTTTTAGCGAGCTTGTTTTTGATGATGCCGTTGTGTCTTTCCACTAGTGCAGCACTCTGAGTGTGTCTAGCCGAATGGAACCGTTTATCGATCTGTAATCCCGCACATATCTTCAGAATTACAGCAGCGATAAAATGTGGACCATTGTCCGACCAGATGACTCTTGGCAGCCCGAATCTCAGGAAGTACTCCTTTAACATAGTCTTTGCAGTAGTTATGGCTGTAGCGTCTTTGACAGGAAAAGCCTCAACCCATTTGCTAAAAGCACAGATGACGACTAACACATACTTTAGATTATTGCAACGTTCCATCTCAATAAAATCAAAATGGATGACCTCAAAGGGGACAGAAGGTGGACCAAAATTACCCCCATGAGTTGATGTGCCCTTTCCCACATTATGCTGCAAACAAATCATACATTCCTGGACAAAGTGTTCAGCTACTTTAGAGATTTTGTCATTTACTCATACTTTTTCCAACATTTTTGTGATTTTACCAGCACATATGTGAATGGGACCATGAGACATAACAACCATCATCATAATGTACACATCGGGAAGCAGCCATTTTCCTTCAACTCTGTCCACCCAACACCCATCATCATCAAGTTTCCCCAAGCCTTCAGCCCATTTCTTAGACTCTTCTAACATGGCATCGGCTTGGATATCCCTTACGGAATCAATACCCTCATCCATAGTACTGGCATTTGTGGCCTCCCTTGAAGTATACATGTCTGAAGAGAGATCAGTGGGAGTCTGTTTGGCTATCTGATCAGGAAAAGCGTTCCCTTTTCCTACATCATCTACAATCTTCTGATGCGCTGCGCATTTTATGATAGCTAGCTGAGTAGGGTGTGCAAGCGCTGAGAGTAGCCGTACTATCAGGGAACCATGCAGGATTTTTGTACTATGTGAAGTCAAGAACCCTCTTTCTGACCAAAGTCTCCCAAAGTTGTGAACCACCCCAAAGGCATACTGACTGTCAGTGTATATATTCACTGTAAGCCCTTCGGGTCAATGCAATAATCTCTGCGTCCTGCGCAGAGTTATGCGTGATTCTCTTGGTTTCCATGACCGTGCTCAATGTAATGATTGTATAAGCAGCTGTGGATGTACCATCCAGAAGTTTGAAGCAGGAGCCATCGCAAAACAACTCCCCTTGTGGGTTGTCCAAAGGAGTATCTTTCAGATAAATTCTACCCTTGTCTCTTGTTCGGTAGTGTAAAGGCAGTCATGTGACTCTTCGTCACTGCAAGCAGTACCTTGCGGGAAAGGTAGGAGTTCAGCCGGATTAAGAACACAACACCTCTTAATTTGTATGTGTGGTGCAAACAAGATCAATTCATATCTTGTTAACCGTGCGGAAGTGAGGTGTTGCGTTTGAGTTCTGTTCAGTAGAACATCCACAGAGTGAGGTACCATTAGGTTTAAAGCATGGCCTAGGACCATTCCCTCACTCTGTTTTACAGACGCAGCAGCAGCAGCGACAGCGACGGCTCGCAAACATCTTGGCAAAGCGCATGCTACAGGATCAAGGGCGGAAGAAAAGTAGCCGCACGGCCTATTCTTCCCTCCATGTTCCTGCGTTAATACAGCCAAAACAACACCATCACATTCATGCACAAACAACACAAAGGCCTTTTCATAATTTGGTGTGCCCAAAACCGGTGCCTAGCATAATGCAGTCTTGAGCAAATCAAATGCACGCTGGTGCTCCATGTTCCACGGCAATGGCAAAGAAATGCCCTTCTTCGTCAGAGCCAACATCGGCTTAATAACTAGTGAAAAGGTGGGGATCCACTGCCTACAGTCAGTAAGAAGCCATTCCTATCCAGGCTCTAACTTCCTTCTGTGTATTAGGGACAAACATGCTAGAAATGAGTTTTATCCGTTCAGGCGTCAACCTTCTTCCCTCCTTTGACAGGAGATAGCCTAAATAGGTGACCTCCTGACAACAATATTGACATTTTTTAAACAAAGCTTTATGTCCATGTTTAGCCAGGTGAATAAGTAACAACACAGTGCCCTCCTTACAAGCGCTCTCTGAGTCAGCAGCTAAAAACAAGTCATCAACATATTGAAGCAGTGTACAAGTAGAGGGCAACTCGAGGGTGTCGAGCTGCTCTTTCAAAGCCCTACTATAGATGCTAAGACTTTCTGTGTAACCTTGCGGTGCATGGGTGAAGATAAACGAGCGTCCCCGTAAGGTGAACGTGAACAGGTATCTACTGTCCTTATGTATAGGAATACTAAAGAAAGCGTTCTTTAGATCCACAACACTAAAGTAAGTAGCTGAAGCCGGGATCATAGTTAATATCGTCGTCACATCAGGCACAATTGGAAATTGTGGAGCGACGATCTTATTGATGGCACGCAGATCAATTATGAAACGAAAAGGAATTGCATTATCGCCTTTTTTGTACACGGGCAAAATCGGGCTATTGCACAAACTACCTGTATTTTCCTCAATCATCCCTCGATGCACAAAATCGGAGACTATGCATTTCAAAGCTTGCTCACCATCAACCGAGATCTTATACTGTGGAATACGTTGCAGTTTTACTCCATGTTTCAAGACAATTTTAACAGGTTCAATTTGAAAATCACTGACATCATTATCATCAATAGCCCATAAACACTCCGGAACATCACTAAATTCCGGCGGCAAAAGTCTAGTCAAGAATTGAGAAACAGAAAGTTGCTGTGGTGAAATCGTCAAACGCACTCCATCAGAAGAACAATGAATTACCGCATTTAATTCCTTCAACAGATTCAACCCCAACAAATTCTCTCCACAATTAGAAGTCAAAAGCAATGGACAATGGTCCATAAACGGACCCAAAGAAATAGGTACCGGCGAAGAAACCGGACAGACAACTGGTGTACCAGAGAACCCTACAGAAACGTTAGTTTGCCCTGACAGTGGAATGTTTGGAACCCGAGAATGATCAAAGGAACACTTCTGTGCCCCTCCTGACAACAATACCCCTTGCCCCTGTATCTATGAAGAATAGATGTTTCCTATTTCCCACTATCATTTCAACGTAGGGACCTTTCTGATTAACAGGAATAGGCGTTGTTCCAAACCATGCTTCGGGCAATCCTAGCGAAACAGAATGTCGGCGAAAGGAAGTTCTTCAGAGAGGTAAGCGGCAGAAGGATGATGAAAAATGTTTCTAGTATCCACACCTGATGCCTGATTGTCCTGTGAAAAAGGTTGCTGTGAATCCTGTGAAAACTGACCTCTACCAGGGCCCCCTAGACCCGGGCGACTTTTGGATCGTCTACCCATATTCCCAAATGTGTTATATGACCTCTGACAGAGGATCGGGCATTGTGCATGCCAATGACCATCTTGTCTACAATAAGCACACTGGTTAATGTTTACAGGTCCCAAGGGCGCCTTACCCTGTGGAACATAGTAACCTCTAAATTGTGAATTACCCACTCTAGGGCCTCTAACAATTTGCTGTAATAGTACTTTTGTCTTCAAATCACCTTTCCTCTTTTCAACTCTCCTTTTCATGATTGACACGATTCTCGTAGTACTGAGCCATGTGCAGTACTTCTGATTGAGATTTCGCTTGCCAAGTGCTCTCGGAGGACATAATTTGCGACTGGATGTCAGGCAGCAATCCACGCACAAATGTGTCTATGAATAATCTTTTCCTAGACTCTGTGCCTAAGTCTTGTCCACTGAAATCTGAAAATACCTGTTCGAACCCATTAAAGAACTCGGTAGCACCCTCAGACTTCCCTTGGACACAGGCAGTAAGCTTGTCACAAATAATTCTCTTTTCGGGAATTATAGTTTTCAGTTTCGCAACTATTCTGTCAGGTAAAGTTAGTATCATCTGAGGCGGTCTTTCGCCAGCTTGCTTTTCTCCATCGAGTCTAACTATGTTAGTCCATGTATCTCCTAGCCCTGGTACATCGTCTATAGTTCTAACCTGTTTCCACAAATCTACAGGCAGGAGTACAGGAAATTACAGGTCAATATCACTTAGAGTGAATACTGATGATTGCAAAACAGACTCTATTTATTTGTAGAACCCTGTCGGATTCTTCCTAATTTCGGGAATAGATTGTCTAATGGTGTTCACTTCCTGTCTCGAGAACGGTACATGAACAAACTCTGACACATAATGTGCAGGGATTTCCTGAGCTGCTGTACCCACTGCAACATTAGCGTGAATCTCAACTTTTGGGACAAATGTTGGAGGAACCTCTCTCATAGGCAACTGAGAAGATGGCAACTCCAAACGCTTACTAAGCAACAGAGCCAAATCGAGCGCTAAAACAGCCAAAGAAGTGTCAAACGAAAAAGCTCTATTGTAAATACCCAATAACTCTGCGGGACAACAAATCTTTCTTTTTACACACTCATCCTGTAGGTATTCTACCATTACCTCTGTCACTTTGCTCTGCATTTCTGGCGTATACTGACTATACGTGTCATATACTTCAACGGGAGTTACCGTCATGTTTGAGATCCACCTAATCGCGTCTTTCGTGCAAATCCGTGTTTCCTCATTTATCGATTTACGACAAGGAAGGAACCGTTCTGTACAAACATGACGTCCAAACTATCTCCATTTTCATCTTCATTCCGTAACCTTTCCAACTCCTTTCTATACTCAAGTACCCTCTCGACATGCTCTTGTACTTTCTCCGCAGTGTCCCTAGAGAACGCTAAAGTGTTCAGATCCCTCAACCCTTGTGGGAGATCTGTATCATTTAACCTGTCCCACATTACACACAATTGAATCCCTAATCCTTCAATAAAAACGTTTTTCTCAGGAAAATTGTCCATATTAGAAAGTGTGGCAAAAACATTAGCTTGATCACCCTTCTCCATGCAATGCCTAGCCCATGCAGTTAACTCACCTTTCTTTTCTGGAGATACAGTATTACGAGTGACAACCCTCGATCCCGCTCCCCGATCTACTACAAGCGGTGTAGAACCACTTGGAAGAGTGAGAGTAGGCACATTTTGAACATCTGGGAACGGAGGTGCTATTACGGGTACAGCAGGCAAAGGTGGAGGAGCAGGTGGAGGAGCAGCGACTGGAGGAAGAGGAGCAGCAGGAGGAACGATATGAGCACCAGGATGAGCAGACGGAGGAATAACAGCAGGAAGAGGCAAACCAGCAGGAAGAGGAACATATGGAGGTGGTGCAGTCTCACCAGGCCTTCGTTCATTTAACAATTTATCAATAAATTCGTCCGAAACATGAAAGTCTTTAGAAGGATAGATTTTCTGGGTACCAAGTGAGAAAGCCCTATCCATATTCCTAGCTGATTCAGACTGTTTATCCTGGTCATATAACAACGCCTTTTCGGCGTTCGTCTTATGGCGGCGCGCATGTTTTTCTCTACTCTTAAGCTGCTGTAAAGCTTCTTTCTTCCAATTCTGTAATACATCAAATGCTGCAGGTCTAGCCTTTTTCTTCAATATTATGGATTCTAAGTACTCAATACAAGGGATTTCAAAACTACCATTGATTGGCCACTGAAGTTCGGAAGCATGTCTAGTTTGTCTTTGCCAAATATCATTAAACACTATACTACCTTACAGTACTTAGTACACGTCGGCGACCCCTCCATTGGTGCTGGTCAGCCAAATTCCAAAGATTGTCTGTCACTGCGGAATAATGCCCTGAAGCAGGCACACAATTTCCCAGGCATATCAGATTACTGGTGGTACCTGGTCAATAATTGTACTTGCAAGTACAATAACCCAAAACAAATTATCAGGATACTTAAGAATCGGGTCACGACTCACCTGATCAATCCTAAGGAGATCCGATCGGATTTCAAAATGTTCTAACAAACATAGGACCCTCGTGTTTGGTGATTTTGGCAAATCTGCCCGCTTCGATATGTGGACCCTCGTCAAGATGCCGACTCGGACCGCATGCTCACCGTCCAGGGATCGGGCCGTGTAGCGCTGCTGAGGTGTTGCTCCTCATTCAGGAAAGGGGACCCCTTTACACTGTCCGATCCCGGTCCGATAGCCTTGTCAACCTTCAACGAGCTGGCATCAATCTTGAGGGTCCCTATTCGGGCGCCATCTGTGAAAGCAAAAAGAGAATATCGAGGATGAGTACCCCAAAAGGAAATATACCCACACGGGCTTACAAAGATACACAGATCTTTATTCTACAACTGAACAGTTTTCAAAGGACAAAGAAACAGATAGCTATCAGGCCCTCAGTACAACACAGCAAATACCAGCCCTGTTCCGTGTGTGAAGTGAGTAGGACTGTACATCAGAATGTTCGTGCCTTATATACGGTTCTCTACATGATGTCCAGCCCATTTGCAGGTTAACCATTTCTCGGGCTAGGGGTTCATGCCGAGTTTGTTCCTAATTTATGCATCTATACATTTATGGATTATCCTTAATACATAATCCAATAGGTTACAATAGCAACAGCGTGTCTTCGGATTCTACATTAAGCCTTCGTACATATTCTTATACAATGTAGGCAAACAAGAGTGGACGTTTAGCATTCAAACAGTATTGTACTTAATATATATTCATGGATTAGTATCATTGGCACAAGTAATCCTCTATCCACAGGTCAATGAAGGACAAGGTCTCAGTACATGACCCTAACATTTTGCCTGCGGGCAGTTTAAGCATTAACTTGTGTACAGAGGTCAAGACGGCCATGTTACAAGCAGAACAACACTGTCCACCATATTAGAACACAGGGTGACTTTGGAGTGAGAATCAAAATGGCGGATTAATCCTAAAATGGCGGTTTAATCGATCTAAAAGTCAGAACCTTGCAACGCGGATTTCTCCGCAGAGCGACTGGGCTAAGGCCAATATATACAATAAAGGAGGCATGATATGATTTCCCATTCGACAGGATGAAAATATGCAACTGGCTAAATGCCTGTAAATAGGCTTGGAATGCAAGAAGCTAAGGAAACGGTACTGCTTGCAATGCTTAAGTAGGAGGATATGATGCAGCAAGCGCCAACTATATATCTACCTCAAGAAGCACATTATACAAGTGCGACTCCATTTTATAAAAGCAGATTCAAGCCCTGGATGGTGGAGGACAAACAGGCCAGGATTCAGATACTAGCTCAAAGCCAGACGAAAGAGCAGAATCGAAACTCAGTAAGAAGCAGCTCATGCATAGGAATTCGAGGTCAACTCCAGGAAGGGAGGAGAGCGGCAACTCCGAAGAAACAAAACTTAAGAGAATAGCAGCCTGCCACTGAAGGTCGAGATAAGAGGCCCAGGCAGGTGGCAAGGCTAAAGGAAGAATCGAATACACAAATAGAGGCAAAAGGAAGCTGATTGACAGTGAACTAACACGTGACCAGCCAAGCGCGAAGAGGTACCAACGTCTGATGTCACCCAGAACCCGAGGATGCCATAACTTTTCCTGATAAGAAGCTACAGTTTTGAGGCCATCCACAGCCAACTAATTGACACATAGCACTAAGGTACTGATTGATGGAAGGGAGGCAAGGTGAATCTTGGGGCACACCGCATCTGGGTGTCCATTCTGCAT
This sequence comes from Ambystoma mexicanum, assembly GCF_040938575.1. NCBI lineage: Eukaryota > Metazoa > Chordata > Amphibia > Caudata > Ambystomatidae > Ambystoma > Ambystoma mexicanum. The sequence goes on from NC_090938.1 coordinate 845,851,338, forward strand.
GCTGCTAATTAAAGTGGAGATTTATGTCTAGGGGTGTAACCTACCCAATCACAATGGACCAAATAATCTAGGGTCCTATAGCTATTAGAACCAATGAGACGTCGTACTTGTAGTGACGTCTATCATGAGTGATGTAGAGGGATGGGCGTAGATGCCTACCTGATAAGAGTTATCCAATCCTCACGCTCTGTTACCATATACAGATATAGCACCTATACTTAAGTTACCTTTCCCGACAAATAGAATTGCATGACAAACTGAGTTTTACACGTCAATGATGACGAATTTTGCCTATAAGAATTGCTGTCTGAATGAAGAATTTGGGAGTTGAAGCGAGACGGGCGATCGCATCACTGTTGATTTCCATTGTTTCCCCGATTTTTGTACTTGTCATTAAACGGACTTCCCTTTGCCAAACCATTGACTTGTCCTTATTGATTGGTGTTGGAGTAAGAGAATCCTGCACCCCATCCTCCTCAAGGTGCAGCTATCCCGTTTTAAGGTGCTTGAGGGTGAGCTCTGACCTATGGGCCCGTCAGAGGACGCTCCGCCCTCCTGCACACACTCTCCACAGCTGCTCGAGCACCACCTTTGCTTCCTGTGTGCGCCCAGCCAGCGACTCCAAAACACTCTTCCATGACCCTTGCTGCAGTGCCGCTCTGAGGATGCAGAAGCACTCGTTGTTTGCAGCCGCCACCTCCAGTTCTTCAAGTGGTAGGGCATTCGGGGTGACCGCTTCAACCACCAGTTGTATGTGATCACTGGCCTCTTCCGCACAGCCGTCAGCTTCTCCGTCCTGGCGACTCCCTGGATGGCGAGAGAGGTAGTCGGCTGCATTGTTGGCACCAAGCCGATACACCAACGAGACCCCATATTCCAGCAGGGCCAGCATCCACCTTTCAATCCTCGCTGGTGGTTTTGAAGACGAGCTGGCCAGGATCGGCAGTAGGGGCTTGTGGTCCGTCACCAAGGTCACCGGCCTTCCCAGGATGTACAGCCGAAAATGCCAGCACCCGCAGAGGACGGGCAGCGCTTCTCGCTCTATCTGAAAATACTGCTGCTCCGTCTCAGACGGGGCCGTAGGCCACGGGTGGATGCAGGAGTCTTGCCACACTTGCATTAGTACTGCTCCCAGGCCAAACGGGCTGGCGTCCACAACGATTTCAGACTGCAGGGCCTGGTCGAAAAAGGCCATTGTGTCTTCCTCTGTGAGGGTACTTTTAATATCCTCGAAAGGCGCCTGTTCCAACGGTCCCCACTGCCACACAGTCTCTTTTTTGGTGAGGGCCTGTAGCGGCTCGGACCTGGATGCCAGATTTTTGATAAACCGGCAACAGTTGGTGACCATTCCCAGGAAGCTTCTCACTTTGGACACATTTTCTGGGGGTTTCGCTTCCTTGATGTCCTTTACTTTCCTGGGGTCTGGAGACACTCCTCCCTCGTTGAACATGAACCCAAAGAACTCTGTTTGTCCTCAGGAACTCACATTTTTCACGGTGGAGTGTCAGGCCCAATGATTGAAGTCTCTCAAAAGTTTTCGGCAGTCTCTGCAGGTGGTCCACTTCTGACTTGGCGAACACCAATATATTGTCACTGATGTTCAGCACACCCTCTAGGTCCGCCAAAGCCCCTCTAATAATGTTTTCAAATACCTCAGCTACAGAGGAAACCCCGAAGCTGAGTCGCTTGTACCGGTATAGACCCCGGTGGGTCGTGAAAGTCGTGATATACCTCGACTCTGGATGCAGGAGGGCTTGGTGGTATCCAGCCCTGAGATCGAGCTTCGAAAAGAAGCGAGCTCCCTGCAGCTCTGCAATGATGTCGTCAATAGTTGGTGTGAGATGGCGTTCCCTCCTGATCGCCTTGTTGGGAAGCCTCATGTCCATGCAAATTCTTACCGAATCGGGTTGCTTGGGTATCTTGGCAGCTACAATTGGGGACACCAGGGGAGTAGGACCTTCCACCTCCTCGATGATGTCAAGATTTACCAAGTTATCCAGCTCTTTGTCCACCAACTCCCTCAGATGGAAAGGCACCCTGCGGTGTTTGAGGGCAATTGGCTGCACCGCCTCATCGATGTGCAGTCTCACTGGATCCCCAGCCATGTGACCAATCCCTTGGAACAGGCCTGCATATTTCTCCAGCAGCGTTTGTATATCCTCCACATATACAGAGTATGCGAAGCTCACCAGTCCGAGGGCTTCGGTCGCCGCACAGCTCAATAAGGTGTTGGTAATGACAGGCGTTACATAAAAACGTGCTTTGATCTTCGAGCTACCATGCCCCATCCGAGCCGCAAATGCACCATCCAGGGGAATAGGATATGAGCCCCCAAATGTGAAAATGCGAGCTTTCAGGGTTGATAGCCTGGGGGGGCAGGGCATGGCATCATAATGCTGACGGGCCATGACGTTGACTGATGCTCCTGTGTCCACCAGCACCGATACAGGAGAGTCATTGACTGCCACGATGCACCTCGGCTGTCTTCGGCCCTTGGACTGGAGGGCGTCAATACTTGACACAAAGAAGATGTTTTCCTCTTCCCCCTACTCCTCGTCAGGTTGGGTACCTTCCTCCCCTTGTTCTACCTGGGCAACATTGGGAGAACGGGACTGTCTGAAGAACCCGGATCACACGGGGCCTCTCGGGACCAATACCGGCAGGGACTCTCTGCACACCCTTGCAAAATGGTCCATCAGGCCACACCGTCCGCCCGGCCTCCCTGCAGCTGGGCACTCACTGGGGTGGGGCAGGTCGTACCAGCAGTTCTGGCATGCCTCTCCCGGCTTACTGCCCCTGTCATGGAAATTGCCAGCCGGTCTCCAGGCACCCCTGCTGCCACGACCCACAGCACAGATCTCTTCTGACTTGACCACGCGGGACCCCGCTTCCATCCTTGATGCACATCGCTCGGAAATCTCCTGGCAGCGGCCCAGCTCCAAAATGCGAGGAAGGGTAATTCCGGGTACTATCAGCCCCTGTCTCCTCAACTTGCCTGAGGAGCACCCTTGGATGAGCTGATTTCTGACCATGTCATCAGTGTTGTCCCATGCACATGCCACTGAGAGTCTCCTAAGACGACCATGAAATGTGTCGAGAGTCTCGTCTTCTTTCTGTTTAGTGGATATCATGATGAACCTCTCGTAGTCCGCATTAGCCAGTGGAAGGAAGTAGTTGTGCAGGGCTGTCTTTGCTGCAGCATAGGTGGTGTCTGCAGGCTGTAGGGAGTCAAAAATCTCATGTACAGCTGGTCCTGCAGCATACAGTAATGTGACCAGCTTGCTGTAATCACTGGTTTCCATCGTTGCCCGAAAGTACATGTCAAGGCGATCAATCCATCGTCTCCACCTAGGCCCCAGACTGGATGGCGGGCCAGACCCATCAAACTCGGGTATGGGTGGGAGAGCCGCCAGGGCCCTCATCTGGGCCATGGCTGGAGGTGGGGGTGGGGGTACTCCTTGCTGTTGTGGGAAGCCTGCGCCCCATCCTGGTTTGCTTGATCACTCATGGGTCAGAGCGCACGAGCACCCCTTCAGTATTACATAGGGGCCGCAACTCACCCAGCTTGATTCTTCTCCTCACAGCCACCTTGATCTTCCATCTTCCACACCAGGATCACAGCCCTACAGGCCTCCATTATCTTCAATACTCCCCACCAGTCCTGCACCAGTGCACACAGCACTCACCAGCCTCCAGCAGCAGCAGTGGTCCAGTGGCCAGTCACCAGATTGTCCAACATTGAGGAGTGTCCAACAATTGAGCCAGTGAGGCCTAGGGTAGAAGTTCCAGAACAGCCAGTCTCCCCCAGTGCCTCACCTTCACTCAGTGATTTATACCTCAAAAATCACAATAAATTGAAAATCCAAGGTATGTCCATATACGGATAGCGGTCCGCTATCCATGTATCCAAAAATTGTGCCTGGATGGCACTCACAGCCTCTCCGGAGCCCTGTGAAGCGTCCGTGTATGAGGGACAAAATGGCCATCGCCGCGTGGGCTGCCCCTCCCCAAGCGTGGAACGAGAGAAATCCTTCCCTCGTTCGATTGAAAAATTATTCAAAAGAATCACCGCCGGGTCCGGGCATGTCTCTGGCCTCGTCGCCACTGTTGTGGGGAAATCCCTGGCTCCCACTGCGTTGTTCCGTGAGCCATGGGCCCTCGCTGTACCAGAGACTCACACAGAGGCATGCGTCAGGCTAGGGCTCTCCGGTCGCACTGACGCGGCCAGGAACGCCCATTTTATTTATAGGGTACACGGCGGAGTGCAACGTCACTCCGCCGCGTGCTAGTCCCTTAAAGGGGCAGCACCACACCGGTCATGTGACCAATCAGGAACTGCCACAGTATAAAGAAACACCGGCCGCTCCACACAGTGCTTCTCAGCTGTCTTCTTACTGGCGAGCGGCATTATTGAACATCAGATTTGTCGCTTTCTTGGATTTTGACCCGTTTTCTGCCTCTGGACCTGCCTGTGCTCAACCCTTGGCTACTACGCCCTGGCCTGCCTGACCTCTTGGTTTTCTTGGACTTGGCTCTATTGTAAATTTTCCTTCCGCCTAACTGCCTTTTGGTGCCATTTTCTTCTTTCCAAGACACACCCGTCTCAAACCGGTTGCTTGGAACCTCTCTGCACCTAGCCCTGGATTACGGTGGCCCAACAGTAAGGACTTGTGGGGTATTTTTGTTGCTCACCCATTCAGGTACATCACCTGCTACCACCCTGCGGCTGCTGGTTATCCATTCCCCACCATTTACATCTCCTAGGGGAGGGAACACCCGGGGATCCCATCCCCTTCAGTCCAGCGTCCCCAGTTGGTCTTCTGGTAGGTGCCCCTTTTTCTGTATATGCTTTTCTGTCTGTAGGGGGTTTCATGCTTTTGATTTACTATTTCCTCTGCAGCTGCCTGGGTTCCAGTGCTCTTGTTTCCAGCCACCTGTGGCCCCAATAACTGGCCAGTGAGTGATTTGGCTCCCCTCTGACCGGTGTTTGGGGATGGAGGTATTCATAGTCTTCGCGGAGCTGTATTCTTCACAACCATGCACAAACTTCCCCACACCCAAACACTGTCCCCCACACATAAAGTGTTAGGCAGAATCCTGTGCAGTTCCCTTGGGGAACACTGCAAAAAGATGAAGACTACAGGAGTAAGCAGTAAACCCAATTGGTAGCAGTCTGCACCACCCAGATTTACCTGGTAGCTGTGGCTGAGCAGTCAGACTTCTCTCAAGATGAGTTAAGCAGTATACAGAGCATACACAATAGGCAGGTAAACACAGTAGAGCAAGCAAACACTGACCAGAGCTTTGGTATCAAAAGTATATAATTATTTATTTAACACACACTTTAAGAAATACACTAGCACTAAATAGTAAAGCAAGTTCAAACACAATCAACACAAGTATACACACCTCCCTTGATAATTATTAAACAAGTCTAAGTCAAAACACCACTATTTGTCAGAGCAGATGTGAGCGTGTAACTTAGATGGCACTCTAATAATTAAATTATAAAGGGAGAGAAAAAGGCAGGTCACAAAAAGAACACAGTACCCAACACTTTTATGAGACCACAGTAAGTTGGTGAAGGCAGAGTCTACTGTAGAGCCAAAGTTCATAGACCAGGCCCACTGTAAAGAGAGCGAGGCTGAATGTGCCCAAGATCACAGAGTGTCCAATGCACTAAAGTCTTTGCAGAAATGTTCAAAAAGAAGTGCATCAGTTCGAAAGATAGAGTTAGAAGGTCTGGGGCCAACCTAGTTGGAAAGCCAAGGATTTAAGGGTCACCTTTAGCAATCCGTAGAAAGGGAGGTCAGGCGGAACACAGTACCTTGAAAAGTGAGGAAGCTCCAGCAGTGGCAGTTGTTCCTTGGCAGCGGGTGCAAGTCGTGGTTTCGACCAGGGGAAGAGAAGATCTCGTCGAGGAAGAAAACTGGAAGTCGTTGCACTGCACAGGGATAAAACCAGCCGCGGAGTTCTCTGTTAAAAGTTGCGTTCCTTTTATTCGCGATCACAGTGGTGAAGCTTGGCTATCCGGCCACCGGGGTGCTTGGCACGGGCGATTTGACCAAGAGACATCCTGGAAGGCGAAAGGCGAACTGGTTGATCCCACCAGTTCAAAGGGAGAAGACTCTTCCAGCAGAAGATCTCCTCTTGTCGTCGGGAAAGTGGTGAGTTTGTTGCAGCAGGGCTCCACCGGTGGTGTCGTCATTGCAGATGGCTCAGCTTCTCCCCTCTTCGGATTCTTTAGGTCCTGTGGTGACTTCTGAAGTTCCAGTCCCCAAAGCCCTGCTCTTATGTAGAAAAAACCCCATTCAACAGCCTGGCTGTCACTCATACATGCAAAGTGGTGAGCCGGGCAGCTCACCACTGGGCCAATCAGAATAGAGTGCGACTTGAGTTGCCGAGGCAATGCAGTCCAGGGTGCCTATTCCCCTTTCCACACATCCTGTGGACCCCAGACAGAGTGGCACCATTTGGAGGGCTTCTGTGGAGAAGTCCGCCAAAATAGTGGAACAAAGGGCTCGACCTGGGTCAGAGTTACAGAGATGGACACAAACGCCATTTTGGAACTGAGTTCTGGCGAAAAGACCCCACCGGTGATTTAATATTAGATAAATAAACCGGCGGTATCTTTAACATTGTACCAAAAAGTGGTGCGTTTAAAATGAATGGAAAAATCCCATAGGAAATATTCCGGTGGAATATTTCGAGTGATAACCACTGCCACCAGCCAGAAACTTGACGAACGGGGACTGCACAGTGCCCCCTCGAAAAACAGACCCAGGGGCAATCTAATTACCCCTACCAGTACTTCCACAGTATGATGGTTTGTACTGGTTCTGTTCACAATTTAGGACTAGTAAAGCCAATGGTGACTTTACATGCCCTGGGAGACAGTGGTCAGTCCCAGGGTATGGAGTCTATGTTTGGGGGTCACTATGACACCCCTGTGTTACTGCACTGAGGGTGCTGTGTAACACATACACAAAAACAGATGATGCCCTATGGAGAAAAATACCACATAGCCCATAAGCACACAAAAAGTCAAAGACATACCTCAAATCATGCCTAAGAGTGGGAAGAAAAGAGTCTCACTTTTAGCAGGAGAAAAAAACAAACCCCAAAAATCCAGCAAAGCTGCTGGGGACTCACTAGGTTTGTGAAATTAGCCTTGTAAGAGAATTCTCCCTAACATAAACTCCCCATACACATACCACCCCTCCCACGCACACACATTGCCCCCACATACACACTGTCACATCACACCCATTGACCCTGCACTTCCCACACACAAACTGGCCCTACACACAATCCACAAAAACTCACCCTAACACTGCCATCACACACTACACCCCCCACACACTGCCCCAAAACATACACACTGCCCTTCCCTCACAACCTGATCACCCTCTAGACACACAAACCAACGACTCCCAAACACACTGATCCCACATGCATTCCTCTCCCAAACACACACTGCCCCCACACCAGGCACAGTACCCCCCAAGACACATTCCCCGGAAAGGCACTGCCCCTCACACACAACCTTCTCCTCCACTGGCCCCACACGCCATGTTACAGATGGCCTAAGGACCACTCCTATGCTCAAGGACAGTTCAAAGGTTATTGAACTTTGAAAGGCCCTTTCGCCATCCCTCTCACTATCACCTGAAAGCACCCCCTACCTCATCTAGGCACCCGGTTAGTAGATAGCGGTTGTTTCACCTGCCGTACACTAATGAGTTTGATAAGCTGCAATGTCTACCTGAAGGTCCTTTGCCTTATGATCTGATCTGATATGATAGGTTATTTATAACGCGCTTAATACCCAGAGGTTTCTAAGCGCGGACCCGGGGATCGAACCTGTGGTGGTCCGCGCCGTCTTGCTTCCAAAGCGAGCGCGTTGCCCCTGAGCTATCCTCCCAAGACTTATTGCACTAGACTCCCTCAGGGACATCCTAGCTTTCCCTACTCTACTCAGCTGCCAGTGGTCTGAATGGGTATGGGAATGTGCCCTGCAGGCATACTGCTTGATGCACTCTTTCCTCTTATGCTCACTCCTTTCTCTTATGCTCACTCCTTCCTCTTATGCTCACTCTTTCCTCTTATGCTCACTCTTTCCTCTCATGCTCACTCCTTTGTCTTATGCTCACTCTTTCCTCTTATGCTCACTCTTTCCTCTCATGCTCACTCTTTCCTCTCATGCTCACTCTTTCCTCTTATGCGCACTTGTTCCTCTTATGCTCACTCTTTCCTCTTATGCTCACTCTTTCCTCTTATGCGCACTCGTTCCTCTTATGCTCACTCTTTCCTCTTGTGCTCACTCTTTCCTCTTATGCTCACTCTTTCCTCTTATGCTCACTCTTTCTTCTTATGCGCACTCATTCCTCTTATGCTCACTCTTTCCTCTTATGCTCACTCGTTCCTCTTATGCTCACTCCTTCCTCTTATGCTCACTCTTTCCTCTTATGCTCACTCTTTCCTCTTATGCTCACTCTTTCCTCTTATGTTCCTCTTATGCTCACTCGTTCCTTTTATGCTCACTCTTTCCTCTTATACTCACTCTTTACTCTTATGCTCACTCGTTCCTCTTATGCTCACGCGTTCCTCTTATGCTCACTCGTTCCTCTTATGCTCACTCGTTGCGAGCGCGTTGCCCCTGAGCTATCCTCCCAAGACTTATTGCACTAGACTTCCTCAGGGACATCCTAGCTTTCCCTACTCTACTCAGCTGCCAGTGGTCTGAATGGGTATGGGAATGTGCCCTGCAGGCATACTGCTTGATGCACTCTTTCCTCTTATGCTCACTCCTTTCTCTTATGCTCACTCCTTCCTCTTATGCTCACTCTTTCCTCTTATGCTCACTCTTTCCTCTCATGCTCACTCCTTTGTCTTATGCTCACTCTTTCCTCTTATGCTCACTCTTTCCTCTCATGCTCACTCTTTCCTCTCATGCTCACTCTTTCCTCTTATGCGCACTTGTTCCTCTTATGCTCACTCTTTCCTCTTATGCTCACTCTTTCCTCTTATGCGCACTCGTTCCTCTTATGCTCACTCTTTCCTCTTGTGCTCACTCTTTCCTCTTATGCTCACTCTTTCCTCTTATGCTCACTCTTTCTTCTTATGCGCACTCATTCCTCTTATGCTCACTCTTTCCTCTTATGCTCACTCGTTCCTCTTATGCTCACTCTTTCCTCTTATGCTCACTCTTTCCTCTTATGCTCACTCTTTCCTCTTATGTGCACTCTTTCCTCTTATGCTCACTCGTTCCTTTTATGCTCACTCTTTCCTCTTATACTCACTCTTTACTCTTATGCGCACTCTTTCCTCTTATGCTCACTCATTCCTCTTATGCTCACTCTTTCCTCTTATGCTCACTCGTTCCTCTTATGCTCACTCGTTCCTCTTATGCTCACTCTTTCCTCTTATGCTCACTCTTTCCTCTCATGCTCACTCCTTTGTCTTATGCTCACTCTTTCCTCTTATGCTCACTCTTTCCTCTCATGCTCACCCTTTCCTCTCATGCTCACTCTTTCCTCTTATGCGCACTTGTTCCTCTTATGCTCACACTTTCCTCTTATGCTCACTCTTTCCTCTTATGCGCAGTCGTTCCTCTTATGCTCACTCTTTCCTCTTATGCTCACTCCTTCCTCTTATGCTCACTCGTTCCTCTTATGCTCACTCTTTCCTCTCATGCTCACTCCTTTCTCTTATGCTCACTCTTTCCTCTTATGCTCACTCTTTCCTCTCATGCTCACTCCTTTGTCTTATGCTCACTCTTTCCTCTTATGCTCCCTCTTTCCTCTCATGCTCACTCTTTCCTCTCATGCTCACTCTTTCCTCTTATGCGCACTTGTTCCTCTTATGCTCACTCTTTCCTCTTATGCTCACTCTTTCCTCTTATGCGCACTCGTTCCTCTTGTGCTCACTCTTTCCTCTTGTGCTCACTCTTTCCTCTTATGTTCACTCTTTCCTCTTATGCTCACTCCTTTCTCTTATGCTCACTCTTTCCTCTTATGCTCACTCTTTCCTCTCATGCTCACTCCTTTGTCTTATGCTCACTCTTTCCTCTTATGCTCACTCTTTCCTCTCATGCTCACTCTTTCCTCTCATGCTCACTCTTTCCTCTCATGCGCACTTGTTCCTCTCATGCTCACTCTTTCCTCTTATGCTCACTCGTTCCTCTTATGCGCACTCGTTCCTCTTATGCTCACTCTTTCCTCTCGTGCTCACTCTTTCCTCTCGTGCTCACTCTTTCCTCTTATGCTCACTCTTTCTTCTTATGCGCACTCGTTCCTCTTATGCTCACTCTTTCCTCTTATGCTCACTCGTTCCTCTTATGCTCACTCCTTCCTCTTATGCTCACTCTTTCCTCTTATGCTCACTCTTTCCTCTTATGCTCACTCTTTCCTCTTATGTGCACTCTTTCCTCTTATGCTCACTCGTTCCTTTTATGCTCACTCTTTCCTCTTATACCCACTCTTTACTCTTATGCGCACTCTTTCCTCTTATGCTCACTCGTTCCTCTTATGCTCACTCTTTCCTCTTATGCTCACTCGTTCCTCTTATGCTCACTCGTTCCTCTTATGCTCACTCTTTCCTCTTATGCTCACTCGTTCCTCTTCTGCTCACTCGTTCCTCTTATGCTCACTCTTTCCTCTTATGCGCACTCTTTCCTCTTATGCTCACTCGTTCCTCTTATGCTCACTCGTTCCTCTTATGCTCACTCGTTCCTCTTCTGCTCACTCTTTCCTCTTATGCTCACTCTTTCCTCTCTCTCTTCCTTACCTCTCTCTCTCACACCTCTGCACTACTACTCGCACCTCTGCACTACTACTTGCACCTCTGCACTACTACTCACACCTCTGCACTATTACTCACACCTCTGCACTACTACTCGCACCTCTGCCCTACTACTCGCACCTCTCCACTACTACTCGCACCTCCCCACTACTACTCGCACCTCTGCACTACTACACGCATCTCTGCACTACTTCTCACACCTCTGCACTACTACTACTACTCTCTCCTCCAGACAGCTCCTACTGGACTCCACTCCATCCTGATCAGACACCATCATTTCACTCGGGTACATACACTTGAAATCCACTGCTTGCACCATCTACCCTAACCACGCTCACCACACTATCACTGCAGTGCTACTTGTACACACTATCCAATACCTGACCTTCTCCAGAAATCGCTCCCACACTCCGCAGCCCCTACCTTCCGCCTTCTGGTCTCTTGGTCTGTCACATTCTCCCCACTAACCTCACCAGAACAACTCACAACTTCCTGTTTCTTCTTCCTGTCACTTGTATGCCCCCCCCCTTCTCCTTCTATTAGACTATTAGACCACGATCACAGTGCTCGTGGTTTCTCATCTCTCTCTGTGCAGAGGCAAGTACCTCATGGGGGATACCGGAGGGTCGTGCGTCCAGGGGTGGGGGCACACCTTGGATGTCATTTCTCTTTCTCTGGGCTAAAAGCACGTCTGTTGTCTCTAGAACTAATAGAAAGAGACTGGCGAGCATTCTGCTTATGAAGCACGATGGGGGGTACATGGGCACCGCTCATACACAATCTGGCATAAAGGGGGAGGAATTGCGCGTTCTGAACTCGCACAATCCTCATGGGGGGGGGGCTGGTTCTGGATTCCTCCCTCCAAGGTCTCCAAGCCCCGGCTGAAAGGGGTTCCCCTCTTCTCTCTCGCTCTCTCTCCGACACACACTAACATAGGCACACACAACACACACACATGTACACTGTATTGTGAGTACCAGGGAACTTGCCTATTCAACAGCCGGGGCTGGTTTCGGCTATTGGGTGGTGTGCCACCTAGACACTGAAACTATTGCATTGGAGTACAGCTAGGAGAGACATGGTATATGAGGAGGGAGACGCAGCTTGTAGGTGTTGTTTCCAGTCACTGCTGTAGTGGTATTAACTGGCCACTGATGATAGCGGGTGCAAAATGGTGCGAGTACCTGAGCATCTAATGTCAGTGCCCGGCAAATGCCTAGTACTTATTCACAAGCCAACATCGTTGGCTTTGCCAATGCTAGTTTGTCTTGTGGTGCCTCAAAACACCATTTGCTGTATAATACCCAATAAATAAATAAATATTTAGAAAGTAGCCTTCTTTTGTAACTCACTTTCTTGCTCTGGGGTGTCAGGGCATCTAACTTCTTCACACGGGTTCTAGTGAGACACTTCCATTCAAGCGTTTATGTTAAAAGGCGCTATAACTCTCCCCTTCACGTCGGGAACCAGGCGCTTCAGGACTGCTCTGAAGAGGAGTTGTATCCTGTCCCCTTCCAACCTCTCTCCGGCCACACAAGAGCAGGCAATCGGATCCCTTATGTATGTGGCTATAGTGTCATACAGTGGCAAAAGCCAACTTTTAACACAATAGCCATAAAACAACACGGCGACACGTGTCATGAAAGGTTCCTATATGTCACACTTCGTTGCCCTTCATTGCAGCGTGCAGCGTTTTGTTTCACCATTTCTCGCCCTATGGAACCTTGGGGGAAGAGTACGGCATGATTCATAAAAGGAACTTCATTTCCCATGCTGCCATCAGCTGTTCTCTCTTGCCCCTACCTTGACTCTCCCTCAGAAGCGGCCGTAGTGTGTGCCTCGCTGCTTCTGATTGAAGTTGCTCTCTGAAGTTCCGTCTTGGTGTTCCTTTTCACACTGCTTACTTATTCTGGGGCCTTAAATCAGCCCACCTGGGTTCCCGACCTCCTGCCTGCTTTTGCATTTGCCTTTGATCTGAATGCTGCCCGCCTGAGTACCAGACCTCTTGGAGGCACTAGGGTGGTTAATTGCCTTCTTATTTGATGTGTCAGCAATACTCTTTGTTATAGGTAAATCACCATCTCTGTTCCTAGTTACAAGCCTGGGGGAGAATACAACAGGTAGATTAGAGTCTTGCGGTGGTATTGTAGGAGGTATACAGTCATTGTCACTCATTAGTCGTGGTCTCTTTTTTCCTTGCAGCTGGTTTCGTGGCAGTCTCTTCTCCCCGCTCTTTTTAAGTCATCTGGCCCTTTTTTACTGTTTCATCAGTAAGAGGTCATATCATTGAAAAGAGCTCTCTCCCTCACAGAGAGGAGGTTCGGTTGGAGGCTCCAACCCGAACTCTACAATCAAGTCCCGAACAAACCCCAGGGACGTGGTCTACACCATCAGGCATTCCCGGTTCAGTAAGTAACACTATAGTAGACCTACACAATGCTCTGAAAACATCAATACATCCGTGCAGTCAATCAACGATTCCTGCGGCAGCGAACACAAACCTTCTCTATAACCATCAGTACATTGCTCCAATGCCATATGTGTGCAGTTTTCCTCCCCAGTAGAGTGAAATAGATCACTATGGCCCCATGATTGCCACCCATGTGCAAGGCCAACAGGTCATTCTCCGAGTAATGACACGTTAGTCACCCCCGTAACTTCCCCAACAATTCACAGGTTAGGGTTAGGGTGGTGAACAGTCTCCACTGTCAATTCCCCACACCACCTGCAGCGCCTGTAATCTCTCGAGATATTAAACCAGGCTCCCGTGACCTCCAGGCTCCTCACAGTATTACATTGTTACTTCAGGTGGTCCCATGCTACACTATTGCCATCAAAAAGGGCTATATAGCTCGGCCTCGCTACCCACTCCAGTATATACCCTACACACATACTGGCATTACTTTGGTGACGAGGTTCACGGTTAGCTGTTCCTTACTAGTAATGTACAAAACAGCTTTCATGGTTTTTTTAAAATGCGTCATACGTGGCTTCAATAACACGCGTTGGCTCCAATGCCAACCTGTTTTTTTAGCCATGATAGAGGGTTTCACCAAATAAATAGAAGGCACCACGCTTGTGCGTGGGGTAAGCACCTCCCGCATCACCCCTTTCAAGGTGTTGGCTGGGACGTTGATTATCTTCCAATGCGTAGAGAGATAGCAAAGGTGAACCCTGATATTGATGGGACCCACTCCAAACTCAAGGTGCACCATCTCAAAAGAGGCCCATGGAGGGTCTCATCAGTCTCTTCAGTGGGGTCCCTTCTGATGCTTTCATTTGTGAGCATGTAGACAATGCCCAGATCCAAGCCCCGTAGAAAAGACATGGAGAGATCTTTCATTGATGTAGGGTCGATAATGTCTTGATTGACTAGCCCTCCCACCCCCCTCCCCCCAGGGCTGGTCTTTGCATCAGGCAGTGCAGGCGGCTGCCTGAGGTGCCAAGCTCTAGGGGGGCACCAGTCTGACTCCAACAACACCATAGCCGGTCAGATAGCACAGCGAGTAGAGTGCTCGTTTTGACATCCGTACAGAGCCTGCTGATGCAGGTTCGAATCCCGGCGGGGCCAAACTCAGCCTTTCATCCGTCCGAGCTCGATAAATGAGCACCACACACCGTGGGTAATAATAAGCAGCGCTCAGATACCTGAGGGTTCGTGGCGCTATATAAATGCACAAACAAACAAAGTCATTATTTCTTTTTTTTATTTTTTACTTTTATTTATACAGTTGGCGATTGAAAGTACAACATAGAAAGGGGGTCACCCTTTATACAGAGGTCTCCTACCTTAAAAATCCGATTGCATCGGTACAGACGTCATCACACATAAGGAGAGTACATCAAAAAAACATTCAAAGTGCATGGACAGTTTCACACCAGTCTTCTCAGGCCAGGTAGGAGCGGAAACTGCACCAGATATCACGGGGTCTGGTCACAGGGGAAAGAGAGTTGGCATAGAGATTCTCGCTTTCTTGCGCCCATGTCAGTGCTTTCATCCATTTGCCCACGATGGGGGCGGGGGGGGCACCTATTCTTCCAATAGAGGAGTATTGACCTTTTTGTCTGCATGCAACCAACGTTAGCAAAGGCCGGTCGTTTCTACCCAGGGGCCCAGACCACAATTCAAAAACCAACAAACCAAACAACGCGCCCAGAGGGTGTTTCTCTAATGAGGTGCTTGTTATGTCAAAGAGAATCTCAATGATTCTTGACCAAAACGTTTTCAGTCGGGAGCATCCCCAGATCATATGGAGATGGTCCGCTCCTGTTTCATCACATCTGGGACAACAATGTAGTGTGGGGGGGGGGCATTTTGGATAGTCTGGCAGGGTTAAAGTGTAGGCGATGTAGAATCTTAAATTGCATGAATTTAAAGCGAAAGTTGAGGGAGACCCGTCTGGTGTGTGCGCAGATGTGTGCCCATTCGGTATCGGAAATGGCAGTTGCCAATTCCTCTGCCCAACGCAAGCATGCTTTCTAGGAGGGAGGGGCCATCGCATCCAATGCCATTCTATCTAGTGAGGACACCACGTGGCTACTATCCACCAAGTTGGCAATGTAAGCGAGAATCAGCGTTTCTGGAGGTTCCTGGGGGTACGCGGGCCAGTGGGCTGCAATCGCAGCGCGGACCCGATAGTATTGTAAGAGGTCATCCCCATTATCACTGTGGCCCGGTTTCCAGGTCTCAGGCGTGATGAATGCCCCGTTTGGAAACAGGTCAGCGAATGCTTTGTAACCCCAACGCTTTCCAACGGATATGAATCACCTTATCACGCATCGGCAGTAGCACCAGGAAGTTCCAGATTGGGAGCCATTTATAGAAAGGGTGTGTGGCCCCCACCTGGGCAAAGAGCAGCCACCAGGCCCTCAGTGTAGAGGCCACCGCGTCCAACAGGGAATTATCCCTGTAGCAGGTATCTAGCACAAGAGTCTTGAGGTCGGTGCAACCGACAGCCAGCGATTCCAGTTTGACATGTGGGGGGAGGAAGCACCACTATGTACCAGTATGACTCATATTGTGCCTGGGCAGACAACCAGTACAATTCGGTGTGCGGTGCAGAGAACCCTGCCCCCCTTATCATATGTGGGAGTCAGTTCGGTCCACTTTTTCCTGACCACACCAGAGTGCCATAGGACCTGGGCAATGAGTGAATGTAGTCTGGTGAAGTAGTCTTTACCGGACCAGATCGGGACATTGGAGAACACAGAGCAATTTAGGCAGCAGAGTCCTTTTTATGAGTGAGAGCTTAGCCGGGGCGGACAGGGGGAGGTTCTGCCACCTACGCATTTTGTCCTCGACCGCCACCGTGGCTGAGTCATAGTTGTCTTTCAGTAGCTCAGGGCATGTTCTGGACACAGTCACCCCCAGATATTTTATATGGTCGGCCGACCAGAGAAGAGCCAAGTGGCCCTGGACTACAGGAGTATTGTATGTGAGCGGAAATTCTTCTGATTTAGACGGGTTAATTGTGAAACCAGAGAATTGTCCGATACGAATGATGTCCTGCAGTATGGGCTCTAGGTTGAGGTGTGGGTCGCGGACATACAGAAGTGTGTCATCTGCCTGTATATAGGGACACTATCTCCGGGCGGCCTCTTAGGCGGAGACCGCAGTGTCTATGTCTCTCTCTCTAATCTCTCTCTAATGAAGTCAGCCATGGGCTCAATGGTCAGGGCAAACAGGATGGGGGAGAAGGGGCATCCCTGGTGGGTGCCTCTACCCAGAAAAATGTGTCCCGACATGAAGGAGTTTACCATCACCCTGGCCACCGGCCGTGTGACCATTGTCATCATCTTAAAAACACTTTAACACAGACATGAACAGCCCTTTCTTTGCCATGCTCTCGGTGTAGCACAAGCACAGCAATGTATAAACATCAAGTGTTTTCTTTCCAAAATTACGAGTGTAAAATAACCTAAACTAGCTTATTTTTTATATTAATAGCATGCAACCAATGTAAACACTATAGAGGAATGGGCTTTCGGAATGAATTATTGCACCATAATACAACATGGTAGGGTTGGGTTGCGGACCGCAGAAGCAACAATCTATGTATTAGAAGTTCATTATTTACATTTCAGCCTCGCCATCCGTGTTATCACTGAAATAATGCAATCAACTTGAATATTAGTGAACGTCTGTAGGCTAAAAGGGCCCTGCAGAGATGTTATACAGCACCCACATGTGCTTATATATTGTGTGGCTTGCTTCCTGAGCACTCTGCAATCTGTCACAAAGGTGCCCTAGGCCAGGCTTCCCCATGTTGCTGTTGTTTGCTAAGAGACTGCACAGGGCACACATAGACACAAAGCTTCACCCATCATTGTGTTACATCTGGTCACACAAAGAGGCGCATACAGGCACTGGAGAAGCACTAGGTAAGATACTAGAGAGGGTGGGGATAAGGGGGCATGGGGAGGGGACAGGTACCAGATAGACTGCTCACCCACCCCTGCCACCCCAACTGCCCACCTCGAGTGAATCAAGCAAAGCCCAGACAAATACCCCTGATCAGCTTCAGTCATACAGATCTGACACCTGGAACCTTAAGCAAAGCACACGAAACCCAATGACCCCCCTCCTTCTCTTACTAAGACATTTCAGACTCCAGCAATCACCCCGCTTCCGTGCATCATGTTTAGTAAGAACACAGCTGTAGAAGGACACAACAGGACACAGACAAACGGTGCTGGTGGCTGTACAGTTAACACATGCCGGGCAATTACTAATGCACATTTTGTTATTGTTAGCACACGCATTTGTATGCATATATTTTTAGACAATTGAAATCGAATGGGTGTTTGTACTTGCATGTCAGGTGAGTGATTGGAATGGTAGGGACAGGAGAGCGTTCTTTCTCACAGCAGTGCTTAAGTGTGTGGTTTCAGACGTGAAGGAGAGAGTTAACTGATTGTAACATTGAAGCGGCACTAGAATATTTGCATTACAATGTGTGAAAACCAAATTTGACCAAATTATTAATACTGGTCATATTCCCCCCCTCATGGACTACAGCGAATATTGTTCCTATATTCAAAAAGGGCGATCCTTCTCTTCCCCAGAACTACAAACCTATCTCTCTGATTGATACAGATGCTAAATTGTTTGCCATTCTTCTTTTACACGACCTCGAAAAATTCATTGAAGAAAACAGCCTTTACTCGAAATACCAAACAGGCTTCAGAAAAGGTATGAGTACCTCGTTGAACGCTGCTGTCATGTCTCATCTGATCGCGGGTACAAAGGGAAAGAATTCCCAATCCGTATATCTGGCCATGATAGACATGACATCAGCTTTTGATAATGTAATAGGAAACCTCCTGTGGAACAAACTGAGATCTATGGGAATCCCTACAGTTTACTTTATTGGTTCATCAAACTCCACACCAACACTTCGTATAAAATAAAAATCTCTGCAGATGGTAGAACAACTGATCCCATCTGTACGTACGTCCATTGGTCTCAAGCAAGGTTGCAACCTAGCGGCAACCTTCTTTAACCTTTCTCTTTCTGACCTTGATAAGGAATGGGACCACAGCAATCTGTTTTCTGTCAAAATTGGATCTTTACGACTGAAATGGATTGCATTTGCAGACGACATCATAGTCTTCGACCCCATGCCTGCCGGGCTGCAAACTAAGCTATTGCTTTTTCAGGACTTTGCAGTCGCCCACAATCTTACTCCAAACCCCGCAAAAACAGCTATTTTAAAGTTTGGCACCAAGCAAAACAGTAAGGGATATCAATGGGAAATCACAAATACCCAAATTCCATGTACTTCTAGTGCGATATATCTGGGCTACAATTTGACTGATCAAAATTCAATTAAAGCATGGACAGATATAATCAAAAACAAGTTGTGCCCTCTATTATCCCAATTAAAAATGATTTATTCAAAATACTGCAAATTTTCATTAACACCTATGATAGACTGCTTGACACTAAAAATTGAATCCGTTATTTTGTATTCCATTGATATGTGTCTAAGAGACGTCACTGCAATTTTGAACTCTACGCAGGGATCACTGATAAAATCTGCCATGCACCTTCCTATGTGCATACCAAACGCAGTGATACGTCACGAGCTTGGGTTGGTTGCATTATCTACACGTTGGAAATGGCGTCAACTATCAGGCTATGTAAAGATTCACTATGCACCCAAAAACTCGTTGTACGTTGATCTGAATAGTATCTTGAAGTCTTCCACTTCCGCTACCTTTAATGAATATCATATTAGTATACAGCACATTCTGAATTCCTTAGGAATTACTATAGAAGATGTTCATAATTGTCCTGCTTTTGCAAAAAAGAAGCTTTTTGAACAGGATTGGAGGAGCACAATAGAAAGTATATCAACATACCACATGTACAAAGAGTATGGCGCTTTTCTTAAATAACGCATTCCCCGATTTGACCATGTGGTTTTATTTCCATGCAACCATACCCGACTATCTTACATTAGGTATAGATTGAATTTATAACATACTAGAGAAAGAACTGCAAACTGGACCAAAAATGGTGAACCCAAGGTAACAAAATGCTGCTTCCCTTCTTGTAAAGAGCCGATTGAGTCCATGAAACATCTCATTCTCGAATGCCCATATTTCAAAATAATAAGGACCAATCGGCTCTCGAAATTTGTGAACATTGATTTTGAAGACTGCATGTAATTCCTCTGGGTACGCATGATGCAAGATACACACAAACCTTTGATATTTGAATTGGTCAATCTGTGTAAGCACATTGAAAAAGAGTTGCTGAAATTTTAAGAATTAGAGGGTATAAAGTGTTTGACACGATATCCTCTATTTTTGAACCTGTCTATAGGATGATGTAAAGTGATATGTTGTAAATGTAAATATTTTAATGTTTTCTTTTTGTATTCTGTTTTGTAAAGGTTCTACACATTTCTTTTTTTGTAATTGAACCAAATACAAATAAAAAAATAAAAATAAAAAAAAATGTGTAGACATCCACAAGAAATAAATCTGTCCAGAAAAGAGGGTGGAAGGCATGGTGCGATAGACAGTGGTACCAACATTTGAAGCATACAAGGCACTCTCAGGGAGGAATTAAGGACTGGGGCCTCCCTGTCACAACTGACCCCAAAATTCGTCCTCCCTCGCCAAACTTCCTCACCCCGCCTCTGGGGTAGAATCAGCTCTGGCATATGCCCTGGTAGGGCGCCTACCCCAGGTCAGGGGGGGCCCGGTTCCTCTGCATGACCCTGCACAGGAGGATAGCTCAGAGGCAACATGCTCGCCTTGGAAACAAGACGACATGGAGCAACACAGGTTCAATCCCCGGGTCCGCGCTTAGAACCCTCTGGGGATGAAGCGCGTTATAAATAACCTATCATATCATATCAGTGTTTGGCGTGATGACATATCGTGCTCTGAAACACTTGTGTACGTGCGCAATACAAATGAAATATCATATCATATGGTGCATCGGGGGGGGGGGCGGGGGGTCCAACACCAGGTGGAAAAAAATGGACTATGGCCTTTGGGCCTCTAGGCAGGAGAAAAAGAGTGTCATGGGGTGGGATGGATGAAAGGAATTGAACTGATTGCTTATTTGTATAGCGCCTATACACAGTGTGTTTCAAAGCGCTTCAAGGAAGGAGGGAACATGGGAAAATACAGTTACATTCTTACATGATCAGCCTGGCGACAGTTCAGGTAGTGCAATTGCCAGGAACAATAAAGGAGGCGGGCGAAGGTAAAAGAGACAAAACAAGCAGTTAAATTACTATGCCTGATGAAAATTGTTGTAGTGCCGGAAAAATAACAAGAGGCGGGGGGGCGGGGGGGGGAGTGTGCTATGGAGTGAGTGAGGGAAGAAGGAGAGGAACAAAACAAGCGACTATCGTACTAGGTCAGATGACGATTCAGAATAGTGCTGGAGGGGGAAGTGGGAGGTTAAGACAAGGAGGGAAAGGTGGGGAGACAAACAAGCTGCTATCACAAAGGTCACAAGACAATGATAGAGTAAGTGCTAATGAACAGTGAAGGGAGGGGAGGAGAAGGCAGGTGGATGAGAAAGACAGGCGGCTACAATCACTATCCCTGACGGCAATTGAGGTAGTGCTGGAATTTAGCAAGAGGGGGAGGGGTGGGGAGGAGGCAAAGAGGGTGAGGGAGGAGGAGAGGGACAAAACATGCTACCAACGTACTAGGCCAGATGATCTTTCAGAGTAGTGCTGGACGGGGAGAGGAAGGAGAAGAACAAGAGGGGGGGCACAGACAGGCAATTATCATACTGGTCAGGAGGCCAAATATGAGATAGCAAAGTGCTAGAGAATGGAGAGGGGGGAAGAGGGGGTAACAACACCACATCAAGGGAGAACCAAGAGGGGGGTGGGGGTGCACACAACCATCAAGTTAGGGGGGTGAAGGGAGGCACGCACAATCACGGGAGGCAGGGAGGGGGTGGGGGTCACACACCATGACGGGGCAACGGGGTGGGAAGGGGGCACACATGCCATCACAGGGGGCAGGGAGGGGTGGGAGGAATACACACCATCACAGGGGGTAATGGGGTGGGAGGGGGAAAGCATGCCAATACGGGGGGCAGGGGGGTCGGTGGGGGGCATACACAATCCCGGGGGCACGGAAGGGGGTGGGGGGTCACACACCATCACAGGGGCAATGGGGTGGGAGGGGGCACTCATGCCATCACGGGGGGCAGGGAGGGGTGGGGAGACAATGACTGTTGCTCAGTTGGCTTCCGCTGCGTGCATCTACAGGAACGCAGCTAAGATATTAGTGTGAATATGTTACAATTGAATGGTGGGAGGGACAGGATGAAAAATGTCTAGTTGCAAGCTACTAGCCAACTATAAAGTCACTCGCCCCATCAATTCTCCACATATAGACAGCTCACTATTTGTTACTCGCCAAGAGTCAATTATTACTAGCCTCATGGCAGGTGAAACCTTTGAGGGCTGGGAGGGGCCATGGACTATTAGGTATTGTGGCCCCCGGGGTGCCAGGCATATGCAGGGGAGGGAGGGTGCCCCTGACTAGTAAGTCAGGGCCACTGTGGCTGTATGTTGATCCAAATTTTTATTGATTTGTTGACTGGGTACAAACAAGTGGACACTGGTGGAGAGACATTCCTCCTAGTTGGGGGGGCGAGGCTCGGGCAGAAGGGTGAAGTCAGGGCCGGCGCTAGGCGTGTGCAGCATGCGCAGCTGCACTTGGCCCGCGCTCATAGGGCCCCGCGCTGAGGGTGCCGTTGACTCCCTCTTCTTGCAGATTGCAGCGTGGTCTGTGTGCTCGGAGTACCTAAGCTTGCTGCAGTGCACTCTGAGCGCACGGACAGCACACGCTGCAGCCTGCATGAGGACGCTGCAGCATGCATGAGGACGCTGCAGCATGCATGAGGACGCGGCAGCATGCATCAGGACGCGGCAGCATGCATGAGGACGCGGCAGCATGCATGAGGACGCTGCAGCATGCATGAGGACGCGGCAGCATGCATGAGGACGCGGCAGCATGCATGAGGACGCGGCAGCATGCATGAGGACGCGGCAGCATGCATGAGGACGCGGCAGCATGCATGAGGACGCGGCAGCATGCATGAGGACGTGGCAGCATGCATGAGGACGCGGCAGCATGCATGAGGACGCTGTAGCCTGCATCAGGACGCGGCAGCATGCATGAGGACGCGGCAGCATGCATGATGAAGGGGAAGCTTATCTTTTTCAGAAGCTGCTGTTGTATCTTGAGGTTTGGCTCCCTTTTGTTTCTTCTGATGAGGTAACTTGTTACCTGAGAACCTCCTGCTGCGAGGCTGGAGGTACAAATGCCCCCTCCCCCTCCCAGTGGCGCACTGCTGATCACTTTCTTTCTTAAAGCAGAGCATTTAAACTGGAGGTGATTTACTATTGAGGGCCTATTTAAGAGACCATTGTTGTGTTAAGAACTGCAAAGGGGCCTTTTTATTTGGAAAGGGCAAGCAAAGCAGAAGTTAGCTGCCTACAATCTGTGCCTTCCTCCAGCACAATTAAACATGTCGCACAAAACCGTTTGCTATTTGCCTTATTTCCACATGCTTGTATTTGCCAGGCCAAAACGCGTTTTAAGTAGAATGTAACCTTTTCCTCACATTATACATGAAGCTGCAAGTGAGCCATGGATATTTACCAAGGATGTGACAAGAGAGGGTGTCATCCTGGAGACTGGAGGGGATATTTTCTCTGGTTCTGGCCCTGTACTGATTTTCAGGGCACAAGTCGCTACATGTGGGTGGACAGCGTCCGCCCCCTTTTTTCAACGGGTGGAAGCAACCCCTGTTGTGTGTTTTTAAGGTCAGCATTAAAAACATGCTGTTTGCTAAAGTGTTCAGCTAGTAGGATTTTACACCAGGTGGTCATGTTTCCAATGCAGACGCTTACCCACAAGAACACATAAAATGCCATTAAAACGCACGCCTCATGTTAGGATTTTGTTTTCTTTGGAATATTTCATTATAAATTGTTGGGATTAAAAGGTGGGCACCTTTTATACTTTGCTAAGGATTTTTTTTACCATGTTTTCTCTCCTGCCTACATACTAATGGTCATTATCTTGTGCTGTCACTTCCTGTGATGTCACTTCCTCTGATGTCACCAAATGCAAATTAAGGGGCCCACACTTAATTTGCTGCACTTGGCCCCACAAATACCAAACGGTGCTGATCCGGCCGGTGGTCAGGGGTGGGGGAGAACGGGACTAGGGGTCTGGTTGGTTCAGGGGGGGGAGGGGTCACCGTATTGCCCCTAGGACCGTTCCCCGGCGGTGTGAGGGAAGACTGTCACAGAACACTCCCCCAAAGGCAAGGTATTCAATGGATAATAATATCGCAGACCGAATGTATTAAGTCATGCCACCCCCAGCCTTCCCCACTGGCACGGCGCTGCCCCGCGCCATCATAAGGGGCTCAGCAAGTCATCCCAATGGAAGACCTTGAGCCGGTGCTGTTACCCCTCTCCCCTGGGGAAGGGGTACTGGAATGATTATAACTCTGCTTTCATGTCGGGGGCCCCTCTCTTCCCACCCCTCATCTCTGTGTCACGAAACCTTCCTCCCTCCAAAGCCTTAAAACATTAGCAACACATGTTTCGGACTATATTGTCCTTGGCAGCCCTCTTTTCTGGACATTTAAAGGGACTGGTCTATCCTAGTGTGGCCCAGGCAGCAAGCACTGTCTTCGCGATCCTTGGGGCCCCCGGATCTTTACGAATTTGACTGTCCCGCTGAACTGGCCGCAAGGGCGAGCGGCTATTTTCAAGCCAGTATCAAATACAATCTATGTTGCACTGTCTGGCTGATTTCTGAAGTGTAAACGCAGAATGTCATGGAAGGCCTGGTACCATCGCAGGAATCTGCCGAAAGCGCCAAGAAGTAGATCAGTTAAGCAGTAAGCGCACTGGTAATAAACAAACACAAGACTTCCTTCAGAGCCCAGTAGGTTAAAGACAAGTCCTTCCCCGGCCACGCGCCAAGCATCTGGAACTCACTCCCAGCAGAGGCCCGGAATGGCCTTACCACCCTCCAGTTCCGGAAAACACTAAAAACGTGGACCTTTCATCACCTTTCTGAGTTGTGAGGAGAGAGCGCCTAGGTAGAGGGAGTTGGCGTAATCCAGCTGAGAGAGCATGAGGGCCAGGATTGCAGAGATTCTGTGAGGGTAGGAGAGATGGGGGAAGATTTGCTTGAGAATGCAGAGGGGAAAATGGCAAGATCTGGAGATGGCATTGATGTGGCGAGAGCGAGTGGGCCAGTATAGCAACAGGGGCAAAGTTTCCTATATGGTAGGGGAGAAGGAGCCCTGGCGAGAGAGAGTGGGCAATTATAACAACAAGGGCAGAGTCTCCTATGTAGTAGGGGAGAAGGAGCCCTGGCAAGAGAGAGTGGGCCAGTAGAGCAACAGGAGCACAGTCTCCTATTTGGTAGGGGAGAAGGAGCCCTGACGGGTGTTTAGTGGGCAAGTATAGCAGCAGGGGCAGAGTCTCCTAAGCGGTAGGGGAGAAGGAGCCCTGGCGAGAGAGAGTGGGCAAGCATAGCAACAGGGGCAGAGTCTCCTATGTGGCAGGGGAGAAGGAGCCCTGACGGGTGTTTAGTGGGCCAGTATAGCAGCAGGAGTAGAGTCTCCTATGTGATAGGGGAGAAAGAGCCCTGGCAAGAGAGAGAGTGGGCAAGTATAGTAACAGGGGCAGGGCAGAGTCTCCTATGTGGTAGGGGAGAAGGAGCCCTGACGGGTGTTTAGTGGGCCAGTATAGCAACAGGGGCAGAGTCTCCTATGTGGTAGGGGAGAAGGAGCCCTGGCGAGAGTGAGTTGGCCAGTATAGCAACAGGGGCAGAGTTTCCTATGTGGTAGGGCAAAAGGAGCCCTGGTGTGTGTTTAGTGGGCCAGTATAGCAGCAGGAGTAGAGTCTCCTATGTGATAGGGGAGAAAGAGCCCTGGCAAGAGAGAGAGTGGGCAAGTATAGTAACAGGGGCAGGGCAGAGTCTCCTATGTGGTAGGGGAGAAGGAGCCCTGGTGAGAGTGAGTTGGCCAGTATAGCAACAGGGGCAGAGTCTCCTATGTGGTAGGGCAGAAGGAGCCCTGGTGGGTGTTTAGTGGGCCCGTATAGCAACAGGGGCAGAGACTCCTATGTGGTAGGGGAGAAGGGGCCCTGGCGAGAGTGAGTGGGCCAGTATAGCAACAGGGGCAGAGTCCCCTATGTGGTAGGGGATAAGGAGCCCTGACAAGTGTTTAGTGGGCCAGTATAGCAACAGGGGCAGAGTCTCCTATGTGGTAGGGGAGAAGGAGCCCTGGCGAGAGTGAGTTGGCCAGTATAGCAACAGGGGCAGAGTCTCCTATGTGGTAGGGCAGAAGGAGCCCTGGTGGGTGTTTAGTGGGCCAGTATAGCAGCAGGAGTAGTCTCCTATGTGAAAGGGGAGAAAGAGCCCTGGCGAGAGAGAGAGTGGGCCAGTATAGCAACAGGGGCAGAGTCTCCTATGTGGTAGGGGAGAAGGAGCCCTGGTGAGAGAGAGTGGGCAAGTATAGCAACAGGGGCAGAGTCTCCTATGTGGTAGGGCAGAAGGAGCCCTGGTGGGTGTTTAGTGGGCCAGTATAGCAGCAGGAGTAGAGTCTCCTATGTGATAGGGGAGAAAGAGCCCTGGCGAGAGAGAGAGTGGGCCAGTATGGCAACAGGGGCAGAGTCTCCTATGTTGTAGGGGAGAAGGAGCCCTGGTGGGTGTTTAGTGGGCCAGTATAGCAGCAGGAGTAGAGTCTCCTATGTGATAGGGGAGAAAGAGCCCTGGCGAGAGAGAGAGAGAGTGGGCAAGTATAGTAACAGGGGCAGAGTCTCCTATGTGATAGGGGAGAAGGAGCCCATGCGAGAGAGAGTGGGCAAGTATAGCAACAGGGGCAGAGTCTCCTACATGATAGGGGAGAATGAGAGAGAGAGAGTGGGCAAGTATAGCAACAGGGGCAGAGTCTCCTATGTTGTAGGGGAGAAGGAGCCATGGCGGGTGTTTAGTGGGCAAGTATAGCAACAGGGGCAGAGTCTCCTATGTGGTAGGGGAGAAGGAGCCCTGGCAAGAGGGAGTGGGCAAGTGTAGCAACAGGGGCAGAGTCTCCTATGTGCTATGGGAGAAGGAGCCCTGGCGAGAGGGAGTGGGCAAGTATAGCAACAGGGGCAGAGTCTCCTACGTGGTAGGGGACAAGGAGCCATTGGGAGAGAGAGTGGGCCAGGGGGGAAGGAGCCCTGGTGGGTGTTTAGTGGGCAAGTATAGCAACAGGAGCAGAGTCTCCTAAGCGGTAGGGGGAGATTGAGCCTGGCGAGAGAGAGTGGGCAAGTATAGCAACAGCGGCAGAGTCTCCTATGTGGTAGGGGAGAAGGAGCCCTGGCAAGAGAGAGTGGGCCAGTAGAGCAACAGGAGCACAGTCTCCTATTTGGTACGCGAGAAGGAGCCCTGACGGGTGTTTAGTGGGCAAGTATAGCAACAGGGGCAGAGTCTCCTAAGCGGTAGGGGAGAAGGAGCCCTGGCGAGAGAGAGTGGGCAAGCATAGCAACAGGGTCGGAGTCTCGCATGGGGTAGGAGAGAAGGAGCCCTGGCAAGAGAGAGTGGGCCAGTAGAGCAACAGGAGCACAGTCTCTTATTTGTTAGGGGAGAAGGAGCCCTGACGGGTATTTAGTGGGCAAGTATAGCAACAGGGGCAGAGTCTCCTAAGCGGTAGGTGAGAAGGAGCCCTGGCGAGAGAGAGTGGGCAAGTATACCAACAGGGGCAGAGTCTCCTATGTGGTAGGGGAGAAGGAGCCCTGGCAAGAGAGAGTGGGCCAGTAGAGCAACAGGAGCACAGTCTCCTATTTGGTAGGGGAGAAGGAGCCCTGACGGGTATTAAGTGGGCAAGTATAGCAACAGGGGCAGAGTC
The DNA here is from genome assembly GCF_040938575.1 of Ambystoma mexicanum. Classification (NCBI taxonomy): domain Eukaryota; kingdom Metazoa; phylum Chordata; class Amphibia; order Caudata; family Ambystomatidae; genus Ambystoma; species Ambystoma mexicanum. Next base: position 845,878,552 of record NC_090938.1, read on the forward strand.
TCCTAAGCGGTAGGTGAGAGGGAGCCCTGACGAGAGAGAGTGGGCAAGCATAGCAACAGGGTCAGAGTCTCCCATGGGGTAGGAGAGAAGGAGCCCTGGCAAGAGAGAGTGGGCCAGTATAGCAACAGGGGCAGAGTCTCCTATGTGGTAGGGGAGAAGGAGCCCTGACGGGTGTTTAGTGGGCCAGTATAGCAACAGGGGCAGAGTCTCCTATGTGGTAGGGGAGAAGGAGCCCTGGTGAGAGTGAGTGGGCCAGTGTAGCAACAGGGGCAGAGTCTCCTATGTGGTAGGGGAGAAGGAGCCCTGACGGCTGTTTAGTGGGCCAGTATAGCAACAGGGGCAGAGTCTCCTATGTGGTAGGGGAGAAGGAGCCCTGGCGAGAGTGAGTTGGCCAGTATAGCAACAGGGGCAGAATCTCCTATGTGGTAGGGCAGAAGGAGCCCTGATGGGTGTTTAGTGGGCCAGTATAGCAGCAGGAGTAGAGTCTCCTATGTGATGGGAAGAAAGAGCCCTGGTGAGAGAGAGTGGGCAAGTATAGCAACAGGGGCAGAGTCTCCTATGTGGTAGGGGAGAAGGAGCCCTGGCGAGAGAGAGAGAGAGTGGGAAAGTATAGCAACAGGGGCAGAGTCTCCAACGTGATAGGGGAGAAGGAGCCCATGCGAGAGAGTGTGGGCCAGTATAGCAACAGGGGCAGAGTCTCCTATGTGGTAGGGGAGAAGGAGCCCTGGCAAGAGAGAGTGGGCCAGTAGAGCAACAGGAGCACAGTCTCCTATTTGGTAGGGGAGAAGGAGCCCTGACGGGTATTTAGTGGGCAAGTATAGCAACAGGGGCAGAGTCTCCTAAGCGGTAGGTGAGAGGGAGCCCTGACGAGAGAGAGTGGGCAAGCATAGCAACAGGGTCAGAGTCTCCCATGGGGTAGGAGAGAAGGAGCCCTGGCAAGAGAGAGTGGGCCAGTATAGCAACAGGGGCAGAGTCTCCTATGTGGTAGGGGAGAAGGAGCCCTGACGGGTGTTTAGTGGGCCAGTATAGCAACAGGGGCAGAGTCTCCTATGTGGTAGGGGAGAAGGAGCCCTGGTGAGAGTGAGTGGGCCAGTGTAGCAACAGGGGCAGAGTCTCCTATGTGGTAGGGGAGAAGGAGCCCTGACGGCTGTTTAGTGGGCCAGTATAGCAACAGGGGCAGAGTCTCCTATGTGGTAGGGGAGAAGGAGCCCTGGCGAGAGTGAGTTGGCCAGTATAGCAACAGGGGCAGAATCTCCTATGTGGTAGGGCAGAAGGAGCCCTGATGGGTGTTTAGTGGGCCAGTATAGCAGCAGGAGTAGAGTCTCCTATGTGATGGGAAGAAAGAGCCCTGGCGAGAGAGAGTGGGCAAGTATAGCAACAGGGGCAGAGTCTCCTATGTGGTAGGGGAGAAGGAGCCCTGGCGAGAGAGAGAGAGAGTGGGAAAGTATAGCAACAGGGGCAGAGTCTCCAACGTGATAGGGGAGAAGGAGCCCATGCGAGAGAGTGTGGGCCAGTATAGCAACAGGGGCAGAGTCTCCTATGTTGTAGGGAGAAGGAGCCCTGGCGGGTGTTTAGTGGGCAAGTATGGCAACAGGGGCAGAGTCTCCTATGTGGTAGGGGAGAAGGAGCCCTGGCACGAGGGAGTGGGCAAGTATAGCAACAGGGGCATAGTCTCCTATGTGGTAGGGGAGAAGGAGCCCTGGCAAGAGGGAGTGGGCAAGTATAGCAACAGGGGTAGAGTCTCCTATGTGGTAGGGGACAAGGAGCCCTTGCAAAAGAGAGTGGGCCAGTATAGCAACAGGGGTAGAGTCTCCTATGTCGTAGGGGGGGAAGGAGACCTGGCGGGTGTTTAGTGGGCAAGTATAGCAACAGGAGCAGAGTCTCCGAAAGGGTAGGAGGAGATTGAGCCCTGGCGAGAGAGAGTGGGCAAGTATATCAACAGCGGCAGAGTCTCCTATGTTGTAGGGGAGAAGGAGCCCTGGCACGAGGGAGTGGGCAAGTATAGCAACAGGGGCATAGTCTCCTATGTTGTAGGGGAGAAGGAGCCCTGGCGAGAGAGAGTGGGCAAGTATAGCAACAGGGGCAGAGTCTCCTATGTGGTAGGGGAGAAGGAGCCCTGGCGAGAGTGAGTTGGCCAGTATAGCAACAGGGGCAGAGTCTCCTATGTGGTAGGGGAGAAGGAGTCCTGGTGGGTGTTTTGTGGGCCAGTATAGCAACAGGGGCAGAGTCTCCTATGTGGTAGGCGAGAAGGAGCCCTGGTGGGTGTTTAGTGGGTAAGTATAGCAATAGGGGCAAAGTGCCCTATAGGTTAAGGGAGCAGGAGCCCTGGCTAGTGTTAAATACTAAGTGGCAAGGACACTGCCAGAGGCAGAGTGTCCTATAGGGCAAGCAGGGGGTTTGGTCTAAGCTGGAGGCTATGAACCAGAGCTAGGATAGAGGTGGTCACATGATATGATAGTTTATTTATTACAATGTGTTTCAAAGCACTTCAAGGCAAGGGAGGGAACAAGGGAAAATACAATGACATTCTAACAGGCCATGAACAATAAGGATGTGAAATTAACCATCATACTCGGCCTGACGACATTTCAGATAGTGCAGGTGCTAAGACATAGATAAGGAAGGGAAGGGGAGAGTGGGAAGGAAATGGAAACAGACAGGCGACTACCGTACTAGGCCTGAAGACATTTCTGGTAGAGCCGGAGAAAAACAAAAGGTGAGGGAGATGGGTGCAGAAAGGGAGGGTAGGAACAAAACAAGCGACTATCAGACTAGGCCCAACGACATTTCAGATAGTGCTGGAGGGGGATGGGGAGGAAAAAACAGTAATGGGAGGGTAGAGGAAACAGCCGAGGTTGCTATCATATTAGGTCCAAGGACAATTCTGATAGAGTAAGTGCATAGAAGAAAGTAACGGGAGGAGATAGGAAAAGGGAGAAGGGAAAGGAGAAGAGAACAGAGAGTAAGCAGTCAAAAAGAGTGGAGAAGCAAGAGTGGAGAGCGAATACAATTGCAGAAGTCAGCCTATGCTACTGTAGCCTACCTAACTGCTCAATAGCTTCAACTTCTACCGCCAAGGCCTGTAACTGCTACCAGTGTTTGTTGTTGATGCTGTCCACCTGCTTGCCCACCTACTTTGATCCTGAGATTCTGCTTGACCTCACTTTATTACCCATTCATGTTGCAGCACTTACACGTTCCGAATTGTCGCAAGGCTTAGTAGGATCATTTATTGTCTTTACCCCTCTTCATCCCTTCCTGCACTCCCCTCCCTGCCCCTCCTTTCATTGCGTTTATGTTATAGCACTTGCATGTTCTGAAAGGTTTCAAGACCTAGGATGATCGTTTTGTATATTGCTTTTTTCCCCTGCCCTCCTCCCCCATCTTGATGTGCCTTGAAATACCATTTGGCTGTATAGGCGCATTACAAATAACCAATAAATAAAATAAGGATCATGCACAATGGTACTGACAAGAAAGACGAGCTGTCTCTTTAAAGAGAGACTTGAATTTAACTAGGACAAAGAAACTAGAAGAAGAAGACAGACTGAGCCTTGCTGAATGTGAAGAATATGTATCTACCCAGGGGAAACCCCCAAACACCTTAACACCAGAGAGAGGCAGAGCCAAAGGAAGCCGCAGAGCATGCACCTTTTTAAGGTGCTCTGGATGTAAGAGTGAGACTTTAGAGGTCCAACGTCTAAGCAAACAGAAAAGCCAAGGAGAAGGGAACGCAAGTCTTGGTGGTGGGGCGAGAAAGAGGATAGAGGTCCGCCTTCTAAGTGGACAGAGAAGCCAAGGCGTTGGGAACTGAAGTCCCGGTGGTGACGTGACCACGGCAGCTTTGTTGTGGGCAGTTCACCCGTAAAACAATGCCGAAACCACTCGTCTGAGGAATCAGCAAGACACTCAGTGATACATGACCACCGAGAGGGAGCCGCCAGAGAACGATACTCTGGCAGAAACAAGAAATCAGAGACGACAAATTAACAAAGAAGACCTGAGCAGGCAGTGGCCCCAGAGTCATTCCCCTGCAGATACCAAGGTAACAGGAGAACCGGGACGCCACCCGGGAGTTGTTACAATTTAGGAGAAACTCATCCCAGTGAAATTGACAATAACTGGAATGTTAAGTTAATGAAGTGGAACTGTAATATTCTAAGAAAGAGAAGCTCCTATAAACTTGAAAGAGAGATCATTCAGACCATGGCACAAGTACCCTGGGGAGAGGGGAATGCATCTTATATGTTAAGAAGTGAAGAGTGTAACAAATAGGAGTAAAAGAGAGTACTCCAACAAGAGAAAGGGAGACATGACTAAACCCTAAAGAGAGATCATTAAGACTGGTGCAGTAACCCCCTCACCCGGTATGGAAAAATTACCTCATACATTGAAGAGGTGAAGAGTGAAACGAATTGGAGAGAAAGAGAGAATATTCCCATAAGAGAAAAATAATTCTATGAAGTAAAGGCAAATTAAGCCTATAAGAGCAAAGAGACACAAACTAATTGAACTCAGGAGATCAATCCTGAGGGGAGAAGGAAAACTTAAAGACCTTATGAAAGAGTTGTGAGAACTTGTACAGAAGGTGACAAAAGGCTATTTAAAAATAGCCTACAAGCAATATCCTTGAAGCAAAGGAGAACTCTATGAAAGAAACAATCAGGAGAAGGGAGACATTCTCCTGACCTTATTTTGGTTAGAATAGTGGCAGGTTCATTTAGTATTAGTTTTTGGACAGCAGACCTATTTTTCTTTTGGTAACCTCTTGACGACTGACAAGCACCTTAGTTATTTATATGGGCAGGGAATACCCTATAGCAATAGGGAAAGATAGGCCTTTTGATTGTTGTTTAATAAAATCAGCTGAAATGGCATCACAGTGTCCACTTCCTTCTTCTGACCTGCCACAGAGGACACTCATGTCTCCTGGTGGATCAGTGTTGCTTTTTGCTAACCATCTTGGGAAAACACAATCTCTAAAGCCTGTTCCTCAGACATCAGCGGTGCTCTGAACAGTGTAAGGGTGAGTTGGAACATTTCATTTTAAATAACGGTGCTCAGGAGATATAAGAGATGCTGGCCTTTGCTGATAATTTGGACAGGTACTCAATAAAGGCTCTAGGTTAGGGTTCAATGAAGGATCTAGGCCAGGGCCAATATCATTGTCAGTCCAAGGGCTTGGCAGTTCTTAGCCGCAGCACTAATTTTCCAGCCAAAAGTGATGCCCGGGAGGGTGAAATCATTGATTTGTTAGACACTTCAGTAGTGTAATTGGTGGGGATGGCCTTCTCATCTTAATTGGTAGATTCCAATGGTAATCATTGAAACCATTAACCGTAAAGTGGTGAATCCTCTTCCAGAAGTTCATCCCCTGGGGTAAGGGGGGGCTTGTATTGGAAATGTGACGATAACATCCACATGGAAGAAAGTCCCATATGAGAAACACCAAGAACACATGGTGGATGAGTGTTGTGGCATTCCTCAGCTCAATAACACCAGGTCTTTGACAGCTGTGAGACTGTCAGTGAGGGATGTGCTTTGAGCACTCAAAGGACTATAAGGCATTGAGGGAGCCCAGAGCAAGGTGAAGAGGACTACATGATGTTTGACTCTGGACTATTCACCAACAGCTCCTCATACAGGGACTCCTTCTTTATGCCTGGGGGAAGATTTGGGCCAGGGAAATCCACTGTGAATAGATTTGGACTTGAAAGATGACTCAGAGGAGGGACAGTTGGGTCTACCATTTGGCAGTCACTTTGTGGCTGTTTTTTTCATTTATTTTTCTTTCAATGGTGGTACCCCTCATAACCCACTACAGCCACATTATTCACCCACTATAATTCCTTCCTTTCAACATATGTCAACCTATTGTATCAGCATGAAGTAACTACCTAAAGTATATTACCAGTCAGTAGTTTCTGTCTATGAAACACCATTATAGGCAGGATGAGTCAGGGGAAGCGGGGATAGAACTAGGTTTTTCCAGGAAATCTTCACATCTTATGACTCCATGGAACTTTTCTTCAATTACAGACATACTTGGTTTATTTATTTATTTATACCACGCCATAGCCCATGGGCATCAGGGCACTTTATTTAAAGGAGGAGTTGTATCTCTTAGGATCCTTGGGTTCTTCAGAGAGTTCTAGTTTGTGCACTAGAATTTGTTCACATCCCTTATCAAAAATTAAACAAGTACAGATGTATCTTTTCCCCCCAAAACAGTTCTTGATTTACTGGAGGTAAGAGCTTCCTCCAACAAGAGCAATGGAGAAGGTGCCCCTCAGACTCCAAGATTTCTCATAGATATATTCCTAGTACAGAAAAAGGACCCAAGGCACATATTAGTCATCAACCTCAGGGAATTGAAGGGCATCCATGTATATTGTCTCCTTAGGATGGAGATTATTGTTCTGTTGAGGGCCATATTAAGGGCTGGAGTTTGATTACTGAGGTTGAGCCTTGTTACCCGTGTTTAAACCTCACTGGTGTTTCCTTCAGTTCATTTTTGGGAGGGTTACTTACTAGTTCTAATTTTTCCAATATGGCTTAGCTTCAGCCCCATGGTGTTTCACGAAAATGTTATGAGGGTCAGGATTCTTGAGGACAACTCAAGTATTCCGTGTGATTGATCACAATAACATGAAATGGTGGCCTTCTGCGGGGATGAGTCTCTCTCTAGATGTGTGACTCCCATTCTTCAGTCACTGGGGTTTATAACATCACGGAAATCTAATCTGGGCCCTTCCAGAGCATGCAATATCTTGGGTTCAGTGCATTAACTGCAAGATATTCACACTGAATCTTCCTTGTTCCAAAATCAGAACTGAAGATGACTTTATGCCTCTTTATGCCAGGTGATCTCCATGAGGATCATATACCTTCCATCGGCCTCAATTCAAGCAATATCCCCAGGACCTATGCATTTCAGGGCTCTCCACCTACGAAACAAGCCCACCAAAATGGTTCAGGCTTTTCTGATTGGGTCCCATCTTACAACGAAACCAGGAAAGAATTGCTTTGGTGGATGCTACACAAGGAGGAATGGCACATCAGGTGAATTTTGCTTCTTCTGGAGATCAACAAGTATAATGAACTTTAAGTCTATGAGGCTGGGTTGCCAGACATATCCCTGTACTGATTGGGGACCCTTGGCCTCTCCAGTAATCTTAGAGATTGTTGCAGGGTCGTTTGCGGTTTTTCCTATTACAGAGTAAGTGTAATCGTGGACAATCTGTTAGTGGTGCAATCCATAAACAAACTGGGAGGCACCATCTAGAACCTTTGGCAGATATATGGCCACAAACTTTGGATAATGTTGCCTTAACTATGGCATAAAACATTGGGCAGGGTATTCCAAGGAACTCATAACTGGTAGTTTCCTGTTGCTCTTGGTTTTGGTGTGATGAGTCTAGTGAGCTAAGCATGTTGAAAGAGATTAGTGAGGTGAGTAAAGTGATTAAGATGGGTCGATAAACAAGTAAGTGTTGCGAAACCTAGACACGAAATGATTGCACACTTGTTCAAAAACACTCAATCATATGAACACAAAAAAAGGTATAAGGAGAGCAAGTGTGTGATTGCATGAGTGTATGTGTGTGTGTATGCAAGTGCAGTTTGCTGGTGCTCCCTAGGGGTGAGCGAAAATGCTGCTGTGCAAGCGAAAAGTGTGGAATTCTCACTGGAATTCACTTCCGACGGTTCTCCATGATCCATGCTAGTTCCGCGCAGCAACACAAGACATTTCGGGCATGCTTATTTTTGATCTGTACTAGTAGCACAAGATACTTTGCATGTTTTATTTGAACCGTGATGGGTTCAAGCAGCAACACGAGAAACCTTGCAAAGATTTTTGTACGGTTTGTAGAAGGATCACAGAGCGGCACGCTCTTTCCGATGTGTGCTAGGTTTGCGCAGTGGCACGAGAAAATGCGTGCTGCTCTTTTCGATCCATGGATGGTTCATGCAGAAGCATGGGAAACATTGTGCAGCTCGTTTCTATTTGTGCTGAGTATGTGCAGCGGCACGAGATACTGCACTCTCTTTTTGATACACGAGGTGGCAGAATGGTGGATTTGGGCCAAATGGATCTAAATCTTATTGATTTCGCCTTTGCAGCTGGTGGAATGGAATTTAACAATTTCACCCAGCCCTAGTCCTACCCACACAATATTTTGCTATTCTGGTTTTTTTCAATGGGCGAATCACAAAATATAGATTCTCCTACTGAAACACACCACGGCGTAAGGCCCTTTGTGTGTGATAATCCATATTTTTCCATGGTCTCATTGAATGTAGGTGGAAGGGGATGGGTGATGTAGTTTGATGGATGACTCCATTACAAAGGGATAGGGCATTAGGATGGAGATGATGGATTCATGGGCCTGTAATGAAATATTAAGCAAGTAGTATGGCGCGAGGGATAACGGCAGTTGAACTCTCAATTATGATTGACTTTGGAGTTGATTCAAACAAAGGTTGGATGATGTAGGAGTCGAATCTGAGAAGAGGAATGATGGTTATTGAAGATGCAGCGATGATGGCGGGTTAAGAGTATGCTTGGGGAGTCGTGGTGGACCAACAGAGGGTAGTGTACATCAAGGGGTAAGGATCCTGAGTTGAGCTAAATGTGTTTTCAAGAGTGAGGCCTTATAGAAGGTGGAGGAGCCCCAACAGCCAAGCTGCCTCAAACCAATCCCTGTTGCAACCATAATATAAATCAGTTCTACTATAAAAAAAATAAAAAAAACAGGTGCTTCCCCCACCACTTTGGGAATCGCATCCCCTGACAGTGAAGACATAGTATGGCCTTATTGTACCTATTGCATTTTCAAGCACACACACATCTGCCTAAGTGTAGCCCCACTACAGTATACAGTAGCAATGCTGCCATTTGCAATATCATATTTAATGTCCTGGGTGTTGGTCTGAGCAGTGCATGGAAGGGGCGCAAGTAAGGTGTTTCCATTTTGCACTGCAATCATATGGTCACTTTAACAAAGGTTTTTATCTGAATTTCAAAGGTGTTTATTAGAGCAATTTAGCCATAATGTTCCTTTAACAATGCTATTTCACTCAATTAAATTTTCTTTTTTTTATAACTGAAGATGTTTCCTGATGTACGTATTTAATAATTCCACTTTTAACAATTCTGAAAGAACTCCAACTGTATATTTTTCCAACGCATACTAATGTATGTCACTCTGAGCAGCACATGTTGGGAATTCAAGTCATGGTTGAATTGTCTAGAGCATGAGTCTTAACCAAGACCCTGACCCTACTAATACACCCCTGATAAGGGCCTAATAAGCAACTCAGAGTAGACATTAGACAATGACGCAGGCCATGCCCAGTGCCCACTTTAACCTCATGGCTGGTCCCTCACAGCAGTCTGGCCACTGGCTATGACCAAGTTCCTGTGTCAGTCCCCAAGTTATATCACTATTTTTTGTACCTACATTTTGGTACTTTTGTAAAAATCAAGCACTGGACGCATTGACACAAAATTAGCAAAAGTATTCTTTTCGAGACTTGACCAAAAATCCTCACACATGTTTGGTGCAAATCTATCCTGCAGTTCTGACTGTAGCCACAAGCAAAATTGTGTTCTCATTCAACTCAATCAGGATTTCAAAATTTTTTGAACCCCCCTACAACTTTTCCCCCCTTGACGAAACTGCGATTGTTCAAAAGCGCAATCTTATTGGAAGGAGGTGCTGGCATGGATAGATAGACTGTCACCTCCCCTCCTAGTGCTTTTTGCCCTGGAACATGACAGGAAAACTAAAACATATCTTGGAACCTGTTGCTGTTGCTAGCAGCAAGGGGTTGTATAATGATACACTGGAAGCGACCCCACCTCCCCACTCACAGAGAATGTCTTCATAAGTCCCACGGTATTTATGATACAGACAGCATTATTACAACCCTATCAGAGTTGCATAGTCTTAAAGACTCAGTGTGGTTTACATTCCTGCCCTACTCCAAACAGGAGCAGATATTGGTCCATCTGAAGCCCAGTAACATATTTTTTAACTAGGCCAATCGGCCTTCGCCAGAACCCCCTTCAGCCGAGAGTGAGGTTGGCGGGCCCCAATACCGACATAGAGCTGGTAGCTAGACAACCGCAGCGCTAATTATAACATATTGTATGAAAACAGGAATTTGTAGATAGGTGTTCATCCCACTTTAGGGTTGCTTAACCGGTTGGGTGGCATGTTATATGAAAGGAGTGCTTCAAGGTTTGTCCATGGGCTTGCCTACTCTTCATTGATGGCTGTGTGTTAGAGAGCTGGTACAATATTGCAACTGTACAACATATTTGTACTTACCTTGTTCTTCTGTTAAGTCGATGACAATGTACATTGTGCCATTACTGTACTCCTTGACAAACGTAATAAAAAGAACAATGAAACACATCTTTGGTTCGTCAACCAGTGCCCATAATTTGGCCTCTTATTTAGAGTTGGACCTGGAGAGGTTGGATTTGTTATGCCAGTCTAAACCTCGATATTTCTGAGCAAGGATTTGGAGCACAGCTAAGTGAACAGCAGCTGAGGTACTTGAAGTTCAAATAGCTACTTCTCACTTTTTACAAACAAGAGAGTACCAATGAGACATCAAATAGAAAGAATCCCACCTAAATTGTCATCCTAATGTGTTCCAGTTTTACATTGTAAGAAGAAATGAGAAAGAGGGGATTGTGTTATTGTGCAGAGTGTATTAGAGTTTTTGGAGAAAAAACAGATATGTATAAAGCATGGCTGGAGGCGAATTCACCCACAAAAGAGCAAATTGAGGAGGAGGAGGATGCTGCGGTCTTGCCACCAGGAGAAGTATGAGATTGAGTGGATTACGTGAGTTTATTGTTTATGTTCATATAAAATGTATTGAAAACGAACAAAGGTTACTAATAGAGATCATTGCAGTTTCAGGAATGGTTTAGTGCAGTAAAGAAGATAGTAATGAAAGTGAAGCATGTGAGTGTGCCACTTACATTTAATGATGTTTTCCACTGTAACTAAGGTTGAGACCATAGGCAATTGTTAGCATGATTGCCATGGAACGGGAGAACCATGCCAGGATGATAATAGACTGAATCCCTGTGGGTAGGGTACATATTGGGTCTGGGAATGTCATGGGGCTAATGTTATGCAAGCTACAAATAATGGCTTGGGGAGAATTATCCTGCAAAGGAGAACATTGAGGAAGAGGATGCAGGGGTGTTGTAGTCACGAGAAAGAATGAGTGGAGTTTGTTCAAAATGTATTACACACTAATAAAGGTCAGACGTGGAGATCATTGGGGTTTTAGATGTGCCTTAGCATGGTAAAGCAGATAGTAGTGTATAGTAATGAAAGTGAACTATGGAATGAGGTAATTAGATTTAAATTGGTTTATATCAGTAGCTGAGGTTCATGCCATACATACGTGTTATCATGAGTGTCATGGAAAGGGAAATACATGCCAGGATGGTAATAGTAATATAACGCTCTGGGTAGGGATTTATTGGGTTGGTAATGTTATGGGGCTGATGTAAAGGTAATTGCTTCATTTGGGTACATTGAAGTCAGCTCTCCCATAACCTAGTAATGTTCTGCCTCTTGTGGTTCATTGTGGTTTACTGTTTGAGAATTGAAGTTTATTTTTAATATGCCTGGTAACAATTAATGAATGTGTTATTTGCTCTATTACTTAGGTTAGTAATTTGTGTGCTATTAGTAAAAGTAATTTGAAGTCAATTATGTCTTCATTTGTTTTATAAGGGAATTGCATGCCAACACCATAAATATGTGGAGCAGAAGGACTTTAAGGAATGTTTAAGGAATGTTTGAAAGACAATAGTAATGTTGGAAAACATTAAAATTAATATTCAAATAATGAAACATTATGTGGGGAAACTACAGATACTGAAAGAAATTATAGTTTTGGAATTAAGAAACAAACACAATTTCCTCTACTACCTTCCCTTCCCAAATACATTTCTTTAATAATGTTTATGGTTTTCTTATTTTACATTTTTTTTTAAATTGTTCTTGTGCTTTTTTGTTTTTTTGTTTCATAACCTAAGAAGGTGTAAGGTAAGTACATGTAATTGCTTATACTTTTCTATTTTGGCCATTGTTCTGACAGGTGGGTGAAGTGCTGCAATTGTTATCGTTACTGGGGTTGTTGATGGAATAGGTATTAATAGGTAAGTGATTAAAGGTCTGTGCATGAAATTATCTGTGTCTGCATGTCGTCAATATTAGATAACTATTTCGTTTGAATGAACAGGACCCTAATAGCTTGCGACCCATTATTTCAAACAGAAAAGGTTGCTGTAAGCATCCTGGATTAAAAAGCCTGGGTGCTAGTATGTATAACAGATTTGCTAGCGGGCTGCACTGATTGATAATAGGACCAGTGCCAATTGTTAGATACCTTCCTTTGCTTGGGCCTATAACCTGGGTCTTGAGGTGTCAATGAATAGTGTTTAAAGCTTAATTAGTGCATAGGTCAGGGAATGTATCTGTAGCAGTAAAAAGTCATCTTTCTCTCAGTCTAAAGAATTGAGTCCCTAAAGCCAGGCAACAGAAATAGTTTTGGAAAGATATCTCATTGTTTTGGTTAATGATGATATTTTGTTTTGAATGCAATGAATGGAGCTCATGGGCTGCATTACATAAGGTGCAATGTAGTGTCATCCACCAAAAGACTCAATTGCAAAATATATGTAATTCTTGAAAATGGAATAGTATATTTGGTTGGTTCATAAATGTTAGGTGATCCTCTGCACATCAGGCCTCCCCACATCAGAACACTGCTCACATTTCCCCAACATCTCCTCCTAAGCTTCGAGGCTCAAGTGATTCGGTGAACCCAGAGAACCGAAAACACCGTACCAGCTTTGGTGTACGGGCTCGATTACAACCCTTTCTGCATTGGCAATTGCCTTGGAGAATCTATCGCAGAAGGGGCGGCGTTACGTCTTCACGTCGGTCACGTGATACAGTGTGGCGTTCCTCACGTGATCTTGGTGGACGTCACATGACCCAGAGATGTCACATGACCCAGGGACACACAGTATAAAGGTCTGAGAGACAGAACGCTCATTGCTTCTCAGCTGGCTTCAGAGCCTGTTTGGCGTTACTACTTGCTCCTTGTTACCTTGATCACGGAACTCTACCTCGGACTCCCTCGGACACCCCTTTGTACCTTTGCTTGGAACTGTTTACCTGTTGCCGGATATTTGGACTTCACCTCAACTTGTCTTTGGATCATCCCTTGGTACCTTGCTGAACTTCTACGCCCTTTCCCTTCTTGGGATTCAAGTCAAGCCCTCTCTCCTACAGGTGGCTAACCCTTCATCCACGCTAAGCTGCGGTTCTACCATTCCAGGGACCGCCGCATCTTCTGAGCCTCGAACCTCTCTACTAGGTTACCTGGGTCTCCCTTACACCAGATAGGTAAGACACTTTAGATCCTTTCGTTTACCTGATTGTATTGTGATTGCCTGGTACTCAACCTCGTTCCCTTTTGACAGCAGCATCGGTGTTCCAGAGGTTCCGTGGATCTGGGAAGACATCTCTCACCTGTGGCCTCAAGGGTCGCACAGCGGGTTTCTATTAGTTCCCCTGTGCGTCACTTGGGGACGGAGGTCTCATCGGTCTACATGACACTCAAGTCAGAACAATAAATACGCAAATAAGTGTTTTTAAACGGAAGGGGCTTGCACCCGCCCTGTCACCCTCATGGCATCTCTAATTACCACTGATAGGGGTTGAACATTCTCTCCAGTTTCTTCATCCTGGGGTGCTATGGAAATGGAAGTGGGACTGTGCAAGATGCCCTGGTTTTCCCTTCCTTGTTGGACATATTCGGTATGTATTTGGTTGAATGAATGGGTAGGGTGTTTGCTTCAAATCATCCACTCAGAGCAATGCATTGCTAGCACGGTGGGCTCTTAGCTTGGGGTGATAATCACAATAATCTACCTGGACTGTATGGGGTGGAAAGAGCCCGCACAGTCTTGTTAAAGGCCATTCCTTTTTTTGGGCCTATGAACTTGGGCAGTGGGCTGTTGGCATCTAGTAAAATATAGGGACCTGCTATTTTTGCTTAATTCTGAATCCCTCTCTCCCCCCAGTTTCTCTTTTTTTATTGTTGGTTAGTTCTACAAAGAACCTTTTTGGGATAAAGGAGGTAACAGGAGGTAAAGAGGATGTGGGGATGATAGATGAAAATTAGGCATCTTTTTATATTTTGACATGTTTCATATATTTGTTAAATGAATGAAAGCAGCAAAAAGCAGTCCTAAACAGTCCTAAAAACAGAGTGAAAAAAATCAAAAATAACTATTGCCAATTTCTACCATGCTCAACCCAGGCATCCTCCCATTCTGCAGGTGAAAACGTCACCTTCCAGAGAATTGCGTTTGGCATGGACTGGTCAACACAGGGGCAGCAGAGGAGGGACTCCCACCATCGGTACCAGAGGATGTGGGTGATGGAAGAAGTTCTGAGGAAGATGTAGTTGGTATTGGTGCTTCCTCTTCTGTGGACACCGATGTTGCTGAGGTGGGGTCTACAGAACTGTAGCAAAGTCGGATGGTTGCTGCCTGTACTTGTCTCTGAACCAATGATCCACTTGCCACCACTGGTAATGAATCAGGTGGTTTACAAATCCAGTGGTGCCCAAGTTCTGTGCTGTGAAGGTTGACAATCCTCTTCTGCACACGTCTCCGAATAAGCTGCACTGTCCCTGTTCCTCATCAAAAAGAGTAGTATCCTTTGGTACTTTGAAGGGCATCCAGGATGGGGTGAAGGTTTGCAGTGGTACTTCTTGGGGGGAGTTGGCTGCCCTACCCACTGGAAATCCTCTCTCTGCTGGTCTTCAGAGTTTCCAGGATGTCTTTATCACTGGGGTGTGCTTCGGGATGATCACCATCCATCTCCAGAAAAATTGAAAAAGAAAAATCTAAAAGAAAAATACAATAATTGAAAACAAATAAAGGATCAAAACGTCTTTAAGAAGGGAATAAAACACCCATAAAGAAATGTAAAACAAACAAACAGAAAACAAAGCCCAACACAAGGAAAACACAAAGGGACAAGGTTTGGATAGGGTAGAATTCTAATGTAGTCAAAGTTTGCACTGTGGCAACCTCAATTGGTTTTTACAACAATGAGTACATGTAAGTGTTCCTGCAGTATATATATGACAATCGAGATCTGTATGTGTGTAAACAAATCAGGTCTCCATTTCATTAGCATACACGTGCCCTTGGGCCAATCCCTTTGTAGATTTCTGAATGTGTGATTCTCGATTTGCAAAGAAATGAGTCAATTTGTTCCGTTTTATTTCATGGATTATCGTGTATATAAAGTGACAATTTGATTGTAAAATAGATTAACTCTGAGAGACGACCAAAATTGGGTGCTTTTTCTTCTCCAATGTCTGTGTACATGTTTAGGGACATTGCAGAGCAGTTACTAGATGGCTTATAACTGTGGTGGCATTCAACAAAGCAACATGAAATTAAATTAAAATATACACCCATCTTTACATTTTGTTGCAAAGTTTAAAGGGAGGTGCCAAAATGTTTGGATGGCTTATAACTTTGGGACCGTTTGACAAATCCCCACAAGGGTTTGCAAAAATATTATGGACCCAACTGTGAATGTTTTGTCCAATGTTTGTGGGGATTTTGTCAGAAGGGGAAAAATTGGGGTAAGTGGTTAAAGTGGGCAGTGGGCCTGGCCCCCGGCAAATACAGGTTAAAATAATAGTTATAGAATGTTGGTGCCTGAGACATAGCCTGTGGCCATGGCCCATACAATTTGGCCACTGGCCATAGCCACAAGGGACCGGCAATGGGGTTAAAGTGGGCATGGCCACCAGGAACCGGCAATATGGTTAAAGTGGGCTGTGGTCCTGTTCCTTGGGAAGGCATGGCCTTAACAATAAGGATATAACTTTGGTGCCTGAGGCATAGTCTGTGGGGGACCTATAATGGGCTTAAAGTAGACATAACCATATAGACTGCTACGCAGCAGGAGGAATATTCTGGCCAACTGAGGTGGAGCAAGTATGGGAGGGAGTGCATGATGATGGTGCAGTATTAAAGGTGCTTCTAGGTCCTGAGAAAGGCATTGCCTTTCTCAGGGCAGTTGGGTGGAAAGTCTGGATGTGTCGACACAAGTCGTCAGTGCCGAAGGAGTAATTCCCCTTCTGGCCACGAGAGAGTGCAGGGCACATGGGCAGGCTGAGCCTTCAGCACTCTGCCAATGGTTGTAAAAAACCACCACACCCAGGATTCTCTCGGACCACCATATGTAGAAGGTAAATCCTCCTCCCCGTACTCCTGCTTCTGCTCCAGCACCCCTGTTCCCTTCTCCTAGAGGGGGGGGGGGGGGTTGTGGAAGGGTAAGGTTTCAATTTGTTTGAGAGTTGGTAGAGAAGGCGTTAAATGGATTTTAAAATGTCCGTAAACCACAGACATTGATTGTGGACACGTCAACATGATGCACGTGCGTAGTCATGTCATGATGTCCACGGATGTCTGCAACCACATCATGGCTTTTGCTAATGTAAGGGCACCCGCATGATGTAATTGGTGTTCAACCCATGAGCTGATCCCATACTCCCTTGACATTCTATTTTAGTAACTGTCTATGTGAGTGAGCGAGGAGATTTTGCGAACCCTGGGTGTATACACAGAAAGAGGGGCTTCCAGGCTCCGACTGGCCTAAAGGACAATGCGCGAACCACAAAAAGCTAGGCCACTTTTTTGGCCCATGCGGGCCAGTTTGATAAATTACATCACCATGCAGCTAGTAGTTTTGACCAGTGTTACTGAAATAATTTTCTTCTAAATGTACAATTTGCATCACATTTTATCAAGAGCTCCCCCTTGGCTACTAAACAGTCACAAAAGGAATGAATTGCCATTTGCAACTGGGGGATAGGACCTTCTGGGTTTTTATATTTCTGCAGAACGTCGGCTTTTAATATGCTCGACCGGGAATACTTTACTGTGTAATTAAAGCTCTTTCCCTGTTAAAAGTAGTGATATTCATGTAGTTATAAACCGAGCTGAAATAATGCAGAAATGTATGTTACTACTCGCTTTGCCCTCCCCCCCCCCCCTGCAGCAACAGAGTGAATGTTTTCCCTGGGAAGGCTGGTAAGTAGACCTACCAGATGGGCATTTCAATAAAGTGGCCTACAAAAGTTTTGCACACACTCCTTTTTGAAACAATGTTTTTCAAAAAAGATCTACGTTTTGAGAGCCTGCCAACACAGTAAAGAATTCCTTAACGAGCAGAATAGAGGATCGAGTTAGACTGCCCTTCTCAACAACTCCGCCAAAGTCCCCCATGGTCTCTATGACAGAACCATTTGGCGTCTTCGGGTAAACCGCCCTTACCCGATCTCAGTGTCGAAAGGGCAAAGGTAAAACTGACAATGTGGCTAATTGCCCATTTATGATAATGAAATACCGATTGAGATCAATTATTATTGCACCTGAAAGATAAATGAGCTGACGCCAATAGTAAATAAAGCACTCAGCGTACCGTGCAGAGGGGAGGAGCCTAGAGTCCAGTCCGTTGGATGGAGCGCCGCAGAAGTATAACATGCTATAAAACAGGCATTCTGCCCAACTGTCCAAATCCTATTAGACATGCTCCCAAAGTAAAGTCTTACAAACACGCACAATTGAAAAAAACTACAAGCCCCAGAATTAGTGGTAAAAAAAAAAAAAAGGACTGTATGATAGTCTGCATTGTCTGAATGTTATTACATGGAGGAGGGGTGATAGCACAATGGGCAGCCAGACTGGGCCTTTTCTTTTATTACTCACATAAAGGGAAAGTCCTATATGATATCTGTTCTTACATGGGGAGTTTGGGGGCACTTGTGCAGTCAGCATATGTTTCTTTACTGTGGGATTTCATGGTTTACTGGTGTTAAATGCAAAGTCAACATGATGAGTGTTCTTACATATTGGGTGGAGCACATGTGCAGCCTAACAAGGAAATGTCCATTGCATGTTTTACTGGCATTGAGGGGAGAAGTCAACATGAAAATTCTTACATGGCGGCGCAGGGGTTGGGCAACCAATTGGTGCAGCCGCAGTAACACAAGTTCTTGTGGCAGGGGAGTTTTACTGGCATTAAGGGCCCACAACAGAATGTTCATACATGGGGATACTGGTAGTGCCAGCATGAACATGTTTTCTTGTGGCATCAAAACTGTGCATAATGTTACTGGCCACATACAGAGTTGGCTGGTACATTTGGGCGTCCTTCACAGGACTCACTTCCATCTAGTGCCGTGCACAGCATTTCCCTGCAGCAGAATGAGCCTCATGCACATTGTACATGCATGATGGTCCAGGCATGCCCGGAGTGTGGCGCAGCCCGTGCTTTGTTGCTGAGTTTTGGGGGAGACACCCACATTTTGTGTTACGCCACTGGCACAGAGGCTAGGCTTAGAAACTCCCAGATCTGTTGCTGCACGAGCAGCCACACTTCAGAAGAGTCAGCACGAGACTGGATGCAGAAACAGTGAAAAGCCACACATCCTGTTGGTTCCATGTGTTAATATCCCCGCAAAAATATCACAATACAAAAATATCGCCATATTTTTGCGGCGATATTGACCCATGGACCCTGTGGGGGGGGGGGACACCCCCACAACCCCTGCCTTATTTTAAAATGTGCGGGTGACACCCCCGCAACCCCTGCTCCCACAAAATATCCTCCCCAAAAATAGAGCACTTTCTGGGGAGTTTCTTGAAGCGCTGCAAGTAAATAACCCTCATTCAAAAGATGCTCACAGAATTCCCAAAAAAACTGCTGAAAAAAGCAGTTTGCAGGAGCATATATGCCTTCTCGTGAGGAGAACCATCTCCGGTTCCGGAAGCACCTCAAAACCTTCCCCTTTGCCTCCGCTTTCTCTCCCTCTCTCCCCTGCTAAATCACTGAAACTGCACTGAATCTGCAACTGGGCCACTCACCGATCTCGGTCCTGGGCCCAGCCACTCTCCCCTGCACTGCCTTCCTGGCAACCCCTGCACTGCGGGACTGTCTCTGTATCCCTACAGCCCCCCTTCCCAGCACTTGTCTGCACTTACCTTGCACTTGCCACCAGTGGGCCCTTATTATTTATCTTGTATTTTACTAATCACTTTGTACTGCACTTGCCCCCCTCCCCTTCCCCTTGCACTTTTCCCAGCCCCTCTACCCCTGCACTGCGGGACTGTCTCTGTATCCCTACAGCCCCCCTTCCCAGCACTTGTCTGCACTTACCTTGCACTTGCCACCAGATGGCCCTTATTATTTATCTTGTATTTTACTAATCACTTTGTACTGCACTTGCCCCTCTCCCTTTCCCCCTTGCACTTTTCCCAGCCCCTCTACCCATGCACTTGCGCAATCTGAATGACACCTGGCCTAGTAGGATCGTTGTCTGTCTTCCCTCTGTTCCCCCTCCCTTGCCTCGTCGCGCCTTGAAACACTTGTGTATAGGCGCGTTACAAATGCCTTATCATATCATAAGTGGTGAGGTGAAGGTGAACTTAAAATAAAGCGTGGGATGGACCCCTTCCATTGGGAATATTAGTGATAACCATTACCAGCCTGTGCACCGAGACGCGAAACTGCACGTTCAAATGTGGGAAAATGCAAGAAGGTTGAAATGGCCACAGGGGACTGTGCTATGTGGGCGGCGGGCACAATGGCTTCTGAATGAAGACACTTTATATACACACATTTAGATCCCTTTTGTGAGTTAGGTGCAGCTTTATTCCAGGCAAGTTAAGAGTTTGCATTAGCTTGGCATTCCGTAACATGCATGAAAATGTTTAGCAAATCTGGGAAAAAAGATGAAAGAAAGCGAGAGCAACAGATTTGAGACGTTTTCCTGGATCAGCAAAGTCTGTGGCAGCAGTCCCTTACCCTGTGGCAGCAGTCACTTACCCTGTGGCAGCAGTCACCTACCCTGTGGCAGCAGCCACCTACCCTGTGGCAGCAGCCACCTACCCTGTGGCAGCAGTCACTTACCCTGTGGCAGCAGTCCCTTACCCTGTGGCAGCAGTCACTTACCCTGTGGCAGCAGTCACTTACCCTGTGGCAGCAGTCACTTACCCTGTGGCAGCAGTCACTTACCCTGTGGCAGACCTACCCTGTGGCAGCAGTCACTTACCCTGTGGCAGCAGTCCCTTACCCTGTGGCAGCAGTCACTTACCCTGTGGCAGCAGTCACTTACCCTGTGGCAGCAGTCACTTACCCTGTGGCAGCAGTCACTTACCCTGTGGCAGACCTACCCTGTGGCAGCAGTCACCTACCCTGTGGCAGCAGTCACCTACCCTGTGGCAGCAGTCACTTACCCTGTGGCAGCAGTCACTTACCCTGTGGCAGCAGTCCCTTACCCTGTGGCAGCAGTCACCTATCCTGTGGGTATGTGGCTTCTTCTCGCCAGGTGCGTTCTTGACAGATGGTGCTCAGTCACAGCAGGTGCTTGTAGTCCGGTGCGGAACTAAGGTAAGCAATTCAGCAATGGTGCACGCCGCACACATTTATCAGGGCTGGTCTGGGACTGTTTGTAATGTCCTATTGTGACCCTCTTGAAGTGAGGGGGTGGGGGGTCGCCAGAGTACGTTACAGCTTTCGAAAGCTGTGCACTTCCTGCTGCAGGCAGAAGTCCCAGCCAGTCACAGCATCGGCTCGATCATGGTGGCGGCCGGCGGGCTCATCTCCTGTCGCGGCTGCGGCAGGATGATAACCAGCCATGGCGTGGTGGGAGCGAGGGGGCCACGGCTCAGTCCCACTTTTTGGAGACTGCCGGGGCCCGGCCCACTTAAAGCACTGGAAGCAGGGCAACACAGATGTCTGGTTGTCATGTCAGGGTTAGAAAATTTGAAGCATCAGGGAGTTGTAATTGTTTTATAAACTCCTCGATTTTGGAAATAAGGGGGCCTTCAAATGAATGTTGGAAAGGGGGCGTTTTTAAAACATTTTGAGTCAGCTTTGGGTATTACTTTATACTGAGAGTGCTAACAAAGTTATGCCTTCATCTCTGGAGTTAGAGCGCAGGCGCGGACTGGCCTATGGGGACGCTGCTGTAATATTTCATTTACTGGAACAGAGATCACAGCATCACGCCTTCCATGCGTTGGCGCACTAACCGAGGCGGCAAAGGTAATGTTCAAGGTGTTTGTACTCTATCGGAGAGGGTAGGAAGGTTAGTAGGATTGAGCGGGAGAAAGGCAAGAGAGTGGTGATGTGCTGTTGGCAGCCTCAATTCAGTTTGCACCACTCGATGAGATTTGCTGTGCTTTTCGGTTGGGAGCCGTTATGTGCAGCTATGTGTAGTATATTTTGTTGTTGCAATGTGGGGAAGTGGGTGCGGTTTGTTGTGCATTAGAGGTATGGTTGTGTTTAGTTAGAGTTTGAGATGTATATGCAGTGGTGTGAGATTGTTTAGTGGGTTGGTTAGTGGCATCGCTGTCTAGATGCGGCCCAATGCTTATCTTTACAGTTCTATCTAGATGCAATGCAAGCCGACTTCACAATTCTGTCTAGATGTAACGCAAACTAGTATTACAGTTCTCAAGATATGACGTAATGATAATCTTCACAAATCGGTTTAATTGTGACGCTGGCTCACATATGCAATTTTGTTTCTGGACTAGCTAGCACAGAATAGAGTCTACCTAGTTGTGAGATATTGCTCACTAATAGTTATCTTGATGTGAGAGAAGGCTGGGCAACACTGTTCACGACTCAGTGATTCTAAGTGGGGGGACGGTTGCAGAATGGAAGTGGGTGCATCCACATTACCTTCTATTTGGTGGTAATAACATAGGAGAGAGGTGGGCCAGTTTGGTGGTTGTAGAGATAGCTGACCCCGTTATATTATGTTAATTTATACTGCGCACCGATACCACCGAAGGGCAGTCTCCAGGCACTCACGTGGCTCTGCAAGAAAGAAGACGTGGTTGCTTAGTGAGGAAAGAATGATAGGATAGGTCCAGAACTAGGAGAAACTGGTGACTGTGTGTGTTGGCTTGCAGATGGCGGGTTGTGTGCAATGGCTTGTGTCCGTTGTGGGTAAGGTACAGTGTTCGGGTTAGTTTTTTATAAATGTGTGTTGCTTGTGTTGTGTGTTCGGGTATACGTTTGCTAGAGTAGTGGGCGTGTATAGTGTTTGAGGAGGTAGAAGCATGTGGTTCGTGCTTGGCTACTCGCTAAATTCTTCTATGTGGCTAATCTCGACAGTCCTATTTGATGTGGCAAATAACTAATCGCCATAATTGCTTTATCTGAGGGTGACGCATGGCTAAACATCAGATGTACAGAGTGTCAACTCCTAAATTGGAGGCACAACAATAAGTGTAAAACACCTAGATTTGAGGTATCTAGATAGAGAACATCCAAGTATGGGAAACAACAGTAAATAACACCCCCGAACGATGGTACACCGCAGTGATAGGGGTACTCTTTACTAGCTGAATAATTTTGTTAGGCTATGCTTTGTAGGTAATGAGAGGCAGGGCTTTTTGGAGTACAGCGATTGGTGTATTCCCCACCCAGACCACACGCATCTTGTCAGTTGCTGCTTGTTGACGGCTGGCTACTGGCTTCTCTGGTGAACACAGGCAAACCATGGTCTGGAGCTGCTTCTTTGGGAGCTGCCCTTGTGGTCCTTAGCTGAAAGGCCTGCACAGGTACTGGGGTGCCCTAAGAGGTGTGGTTAAGAGGCTATCTCCTAGATAGCCAATGACTGGCACAGGCCAGGGGCAGGAGAAAGGTCCCACAGGTGCGCAGAAAAAATGAAAAAAGTTTGAGAGGGCATATGGAAATGGCTGCCAGGAACAGAAGCAGAGACACCCCTGACTGTTTCAACCAACTGCTAGGTGGAGGGTGGGGACAGGGAGAAAGCCAGAAAGAAACAAAGGATTACATCCCAGTGTTAGGGAGGGAGAATTCTCAGAAATGTGCTAATTCCCTTCTACCTTAGAGACCCCCAGCTCCTTTTGCTGGACTTTAGGGAGAGAGTGAGATCTTTTTCCCCACTCTCTCGTGCATTTTTATTTAATTTGGACAGTGTTTCTATTGGTTTTGGAGTCTGTCAAACTCCATAGGAATCATCTTTTTATATTGCGACACCCAGCACCCTCAGTGCAGTGGCACAGGGAAGACTTAAGGTTTGAATACGTTCCCTGGGATAAACTACTGTTTCCCAGAGGAGTGAAGTGAAATACTTTACTTACATGTGTGACTTTCTAGACCCAACACACGCCATCTTACCATAGTGTGCTGGAGGAGTTACTTAGCATCCCCTTTGTCTAGATTCTCATGTAACATTCTTATGTTACCCTTTCTACAATTAATGGCTGGTGGCAGTGGCTTACTTTTTACTACCATCGAGTGTTTTTCATGCGGTCTGCGTTCGCAGCTGCAGTTTGGGTGCCAATGTTGTCAAAATAGCACCGGTCTTCTTTTTCCGCCATTTCTTGTTGGAAACGTCCTTCTTGAGATTTTCTCTGTGCGCCAAACCAGGTTTGGTCCCTTTGTTAATTTTGTCTTTGGCGGGATTCACTCATGAAGCCTGCATCTGGCTCCAGAGTGTCTGGCAGGGGCAGGAAGTGAGGGAGGTGCCCAAAACCCTGTGTGCTTAATCCCCTTGGTTCCAGGAATGCACCCAAAGGCGATTGGCCAGCTGGCTGTCCTTGGAGGACAGCCACGCAGCTGTGTGATTGACAGCTAGGCTGGAATGAATGGGAGAAACCTGTATAAAAGCTGAGGCTTTTGGCTTGGAAGGCAGAGTTGACCACTGGACGAAGGAATCCGAAGAAGAACTTGGAAGAGACGCCTGCTGCAACTCCTGGACCATTGGTTTGCCCGGTGAAGCCGGGCTGCAGTGCTGAAGCTCCGTAATTTGCCTCGACTAGAGAAGCCCTGCAAAGGACGACTTCTCCCCTTGGGTTGGTGGGACCAATCCACCCCAAAACAAGCTCATCTGAACATCCTCTCGGAGCTGGCTGTACTTCCATTGTTGCTGCAGGAACCGGTTGCCAGGGAGCGGAACACCAGAATCAAATGAGTGTCTAAGTCAGACCCGAGCTCCAGGAAGATCCTTCGAACTCCCAGGAAGCAGGACTGACCAAGCCTGAGCCACCTCAACAGAGTGCTGGACCCCAGATGCAAGGAAAGTCCATAGTGGTATCCGAGAACCGCGGTGCTACTATTTGTGAGGGTCGTGAGGGGCTGAAACCACAAAGTGCCCCTGTTCTGAAGTTTGCCCATTGCTGCTGCTGACCTTCCATTCGTAGTGGAGTCCCCAGACGTCCTCCCTCATGTCCCCACGACTGAGGCCCAGGAACAAGGAATCTGCAGACCTACACAGGAACAGAAGCCAGTGGGAACCAATTTCTTCAAACCAAAGGTACTGTAACCTAAGGGGTTGCTTACCTCTTGTCGTGTAGCCTGGCTAGCTCTCAGTTGAAACTTGCCTTGAGACTGCTTCTGCAGAGTTTCTTGCAGCTTTGCCTCTCACTAGCCTTCCAGCTTGTGGCCCTACAGCGATTTTATTTTCTACAAATACTTCTAACATTTTGCAAGACTTTTGACTTACCTTCAAGAAGTGCTTCAGCTCCTTAGACTTTGCTCAACTATCATGGACTGTCCTGGCTCTCTGAAAGACTGAATTCTCCGACTGTGCATTTTAACTATCCCTCACAATAGTCACACATTCTATAACTTGTGTAGCTGGGAGAGGTTTCATTTACTTTGCATTGGGGGTTCAAAAGTACTTACCTGCTTAAGAATATTTGTTAACCATTTCCTCTCAACTTTTCCTTTTGGCTTTAAACTCAGTATTGCTCTACATGTACCAGTGATAAATATATCAATGTCCACAGTGTCATTATTTAAGTCACCTCAGGGTGTAGGAAGTGTGTGTTGCATCCCCAATGGGTATCTACTGATTTACTGAAACAGAGAGTGTTTTATTGAAGTATATTTTGGTGTTACATGTTTGCTCCCTTCTGAAGAAGGCTTATTCAAACTGATTGTTAAATTAATAATTGTTTAATCAGAGTATAAGAGTTTATTTGAATACTTGTCACTGTGAAACTGTTACAACCCTACAGCTCACATTGACCCCTCTTGGGATTAGCCTGGCTGCTCCACACGCTACCAGCCTGTGTAGTACAGGCTTATACTAAAGGTTGGGCTCCTATTGCCAGGAGCACATGGTTGGTGTAGTGTCCCAAAGGGTACTGCATACAATCTTGCCTAACACCCAGGGACTGCACACTGTACATGCAGGCCAGCTCAGAAAAACACGGTGGGGAGGCATGGAAACACAAGATAAAACTCCCAGAATAGCACAAATGAGTCAAACTATTGGGGAGAAAAAATAAATTTAAAAAAAAACACAAACCTCACTACAGGAGCACATGAAAAAGGCCAAAAACGGATTACAAGCAATGTACAACTACTCACTGAGCTGTGGTTTCCTAAAATTATGCTTCTGGGTGGAGAGGCTGAATTCTCTTGATTGCTACATGTTGTGGCTCTTACTCATTCTCCACAAGAGTTTTTAAAAGTGGGAAGGAAAAGGTGGTTATAAGAGTTGGGTACACCAACACATTTCTAGGTGAGAAGCAATCTAGAGAAGGCAGTTCTAACAGATTTAGCCCGAGTCAGTAGGCCTGTGCCAGAGTGAGCGGTACAGGGCAGAGTGCCTCTCTTCCTCTGCTGGATCTCCCGACTGCAGGAACAACCGCCAACGCAGGAGCTTCTTCTACATTTTAAGGTACTTTGTTCCGCCAGGCCTCCCTTTTTGTCCCGTAGCGCTAAAGGTGTTTTAAATCCTTTACCTACCTGTCCTACTCGAACATTGTCTTTCACCTCCTACAATGACCTTTTCGAATTGTTTAACAAAGACTTGACTGCAGCTACAAGAACATTTTGGTCCTGGGCACTCTGCCCTGTACCACTCACTCTGGCACAGGCCTACTGACTCGGGCTAAATCTGTTAGAACTGCCTTCTCTAGATTGCTTCTCACCTAGAAATGTGTTGGTGTACCCAACTCTTATAACCACCTTTTCCTTCCCACTTTTAAAACTTGTGAAGTGCTATTTAGCTCGGTTTTCACCAAAGTATTATACATGCTAAAGTACTGCCTTACCTAAACTTGTTCACAATCTTACTGGGAAGTGTTGCTAGGGTGACTAAGAGTATATTTCTGCATAACCTGTTCTTTCCCTCCCTTGTGAGAAATTGTTAGAGTACCATTTGTGTTTGGTTTTCACTGTGCCATTTTGTTCAGTTTTTACTCTTGGTCAAACTCATCTACAATTTAAATAGGGAGTTGTGTATACTTTTCTTGACTGATTTAACTTGCTTTAATAATAGTGATTTGTGTGTGAACATCAGAGTGTGTAAAATAAATATATATATTCTTTTTATACAAAGCTTTGGTCAATGTTTCCTTGTTCCATAAGTATTGTAGTCCTAATGTGTAAACCCTGAATACTGCTCATCTCCCTCTTGAGATAAGTCTGACTGCTCAGCCACAGCTACCAACTAAATCTTTGAGGTGCAGACTGATACCAAAGGGGATTTTCTTGCTCATACCTGTAGTCTTAATCTTCTGTAGTGCTCCCTAAGGGAACTGCACAGGATTCTGCCTAACACTCAGATCCGGTTGAAGCTGAAATGGTTAGAGCAACAGCCACCAGGGCATATGGGAAGATAAGGGATAGGCAATCCTAAACAAGCTGGAGGTCAATGAAAGAGCAGACACCTGAGCAGGGGTAAATGAGAGCCCAACATATAGGGTTTAAGACCTACAAAGCTATAGTCATAGCAAAGAGCTGGAGTGATAAAAGGGGGAAAAATTGCAGCAGTGAAATGCACACTTGCACGAGCAAGGCCAGGTAATGAGAAAACCCTCACAAGGGGCAGTTACTGGTCAAGGGAAGGGGCGAGTCCCACCTAGAATTGAAAGACAGTGTGGCTGCTGGTAGAGGAGCAACTTTTGGGGGGAACCTGGAAGGCCGGTAACACATCCAGGTGTGGCCGCATGGGCCAGGGAGCACAATCCTGGACCTCGTGCCCAAAAGTGTACATTATGTATGTTACGGTTATTATTATGACTATTATGTTGTGTAATATTACGCAATGTACAATAAAAACCCACAGCCTTTTTATTGCCAACACTTACACAATGTGTCTGTAATCATTGGGGAAACACAATATGGGCGACAGTCGCTAACATCTTGGCTCTACTGGTTACTCCCCGCAGCTGGAAAGCACGGGCAAGTAACCTGGGGGATAAGAAGGTGCAAGGGTAGGGGCAGAACTCATGCTACAGACACTTGGTCTGCCCCATACCCCTTCCCCCCTCTCCCTCAGCTATAAAGAGACAGGAAGGATGAAGGTCCCAGCAAGGTGCAAAAGAACAGTAGCATGTGCCTGCACCCACTGAGAGATCTGAGGCAGGAAAGAATAGCTGGTGACCGGAATTCAATTGAAAGCAGCATTTCCGCGTTTATTTTGCTTCAGCTTTCGCTCTTTTGGGCCAGGTTGCCTCATGTTTTAGTCGCCCTAAATTGAAGGACCACTAAAACATAAGGGAAACTGGCCCAAAAGAATGAAAGCTGAAGCAAAAGAAACGCGGTAATACTGTTTTCAATCCGGTATTGATGACCCCGGATTGAAAGCAGTATTTAGCGGTCATTATTTTCCATCTTTCATTCTTTTTGGCCAGTTCGCTTGGGCTCAAGTCGAGGGTACATGCGGGTGGATGGAGTCCACTCACTTTTCTCAGAGGAAAACCTGTGTATTGGTTCTTGGAATTTAAAACATGCGCACATTTTAATGTTTCATAAACACTATTGAAGAAAATATCCTCTCTTGGCTGTGTGTGTGTGTGTGTGTGTGTGTGGATTTTATGGCAGGCGTGTGCCATTCTTGCTATGCAATTTGGGGGGTTATGAATAGGCAATTGAATGCACTGCGTGTTTCTAGTGGTGGCTACAACAGCCGAGTTTACCTTTTTGGTGTGTTTGGTGCAAATGGGCGGGGGCTTGTGTGGCTGTGCAGGTAGGTCGCTGATGGCTCCAGTCTTTCACCAGCGCATACCTGTGCATACCTGTGCATACCTGTGCATACATGCAGATGCACCTGGCAGGGAGATTTCCACAGGGAAATCGGGAGACGCCCATTTCCCCAGAGGAATGCATTGGGCCTACAGTTATTTTCGGCGGGGGACCGTGAAAACAAGCAACATTTTTCATGTAAAATGTGGGAGTCTCGCGCCTGCAGCGGGTCCTGGAGCGGGCGCAGAGGCGCAGCAGGAGGGGGGCAAGGCCGGCTCTGCTCCGAGCCTTGCGGGCGCTGCAGCCCACTGAGCCGAGCTCAAGCCCAGATGCTACTGTTCAGTCGCCTCCGTGGCTGGGGAGGAAGTGCTGCTGCGGCTGCCGAGTGACCTTCACTCCGGGTGTGGAGTCCCGCTGGGCTGATGAGCTCCCCCCCCCCTCCCCTCTCCTCTCCTCTCCTCCCCATGGAGTGGATGAGGCTCGGTCCCCGGTAACCAGAGGCCCCCCTCCCCCTCCCCCTGTATTTCACTGTGGCTCCCCCTCCCCTTTTAAGACCTCCCTCTTAAGTTATCAGTGTGTTTCACTGTGGCTCCCCCTCCCCTTTTAAGACCTCCCTCTTAAGTTATCAGTGTGTTTCACTGTGGCTCCCCCTCCCCTTTTAAGACCTCCCTCTTAAGTTATCAGTGTGTCTTACTGTGGCTCCCCCTCCCCTTTTAAGTTATCAGTGTGTTTCACTGTGGCTCCCCCTCCCCTTCTAACACCCCCCTCTTAAGTTATCAGTGTGTCTTACTGTGGCTCCCCCTCCCCTTTTAAGACCTCCCTCTTAAGTTATCAGTGTGTCTTACTGTGGCTCCCCCTCCCCTTTTAAGTTATCAGTGTGTTTCACTGTGGCTCCCCCTCCCCTTCTAACACCCCCCTCTTAAGTTATCAGTGTGTCTTACTGTGGCTCCCCCTCCCCTTTTAAGACCTCCCTCTTAAGTTATCAGTGTGTTTCACTGTGGCTCCCCCTCCCCTTTTAAGACCTCCCTCTTAAGTTATCAGTGTGTCTTACTGTGGCTCCCCCTCCCCTTTTAAGTTATCAGTGTGTTTCACTGTGGCTCCCCCTCCCCTTCTAACACCCCCTCTTAAGTTATCAGTGTGTCTTACTGTGGCTCCCCCTCCCCTTTTAAGACCTCCCTCTTAAGTTATCAGTGTGTTTCACTGTGGCTCCCCCTCCCTTTTAAGACCTCCCTCTTAAGTTATCAGTGTGTTTCACTGTGGCTCCCCCTCCCCTTTTAAGACCTCCCTCTTAAGTTATCAGTGTGTTTCACTGTGGCTCCCCCTCCCCTTTTAAGACCTCCCTCTTAAGTTATCAGTGTGTCTTACTGTGGCTCCCCCTCCCCTTTTAAGTTATCAGTGTGTTTCACTGTGGCTCCCCCTCCCCTTCTAACACCCCCCTCTTAAGTTATCAGTGTGTCTTACTGTGGCTCCCCCTCCCCTTTTAAGACCTCCCTCTTAAGTTATCAGTGTGTTTCACTGTGGCTCCCCCTCCCCTTTTAAGACCTCCCTCTTAAGTTATCAGTGTGTCTTACTGTGGCTCCCCCTCCCCTTTTAAGTTATCAGTGTGTTTCACTGTGGCTCCCCCTCCCCTTCTAACACCCCCCTCTTAAGTTATCAGTGTGTCTTACTGTGGCTCCCCCTCCCCTTTTAAGACCTCCCTCTTAAGTTATCAGTGTGTTTCACTGTGGCTCCCCCTCCCCTTTTAAGACCTCCCTCTTAAGTTATCAGTGTGTTTCACTGTGGCTCCCCCTCCCCTTTTAAGACCTCCCTCTTAAGTTATCAGTGTGTTTCACTGTGGCTCCCCCTCCCCTTTTAAGACCTCCCTCTTAAGTTATCAGTGTGTCTTACTGTGGCTCCCCCTCCCCTTTTAAGTTATCAGTGTGTCTTACTGTGGCTCCCCCTCCCCTTTTAAGTTATCAGTGTGTTTCACTGTGGCTCCCCCTCCCCTTCTAACACCTCCCTCTTAAGTTATCAGTGTGTCTTACTGTGGCTCCCCCTCCCCTTTTAAGACCTCCCTCTTAAGTTATCAGTGTGTTTCACTGTGGCTCCCCCTCCCCTTTTAAGACCTCCCTCTTAAGTTATCAGTGTGTTTCACTGTGGCTCCCCCTCCCCTTTTAAGACCTCCCTCTTAAGTTATCAGTGTGTCTTACTGTGGCTCCCCCTCCCCTTTTAAGTTATCAGTGTGTCTTACTGTGGCTCCCCCTCCCCTTTTAAGTTATCAGTGTGTTTCACTGTGGCTCCCCCTCCCCTTCTAACACCTCCCTCTTACGTTATCAGTGTGTCTTACTGTGGCTCCCCCTCCCCTTTTAAGACCTCCCTCTTAAGTTATCAGTGTGTTTCACTGTGGCTTCCCCCTCCCCTTTTAAGACCTCCCTCTTAAGTTATCAGTGTGTTTCACTGTGGCTCCCCCTCCCCTTTTAAGACCTCCCTCTTAAGTTATCAGTGCGTTTCACTGTGGCTCCCCCTCCCTTTTTAAGACCTCCCTCTTAAGTTATCAGTGTGTTTCACTGGGGCTCCCCCTCCCCTTTTAAGACCTCCCTCTTAAGTTATCAGTGTGTCTTACTGTGGCTCCCCCTCCCCTTTTAAGTTATCAGTGTGATTCACTGTGGCTCCCCCTCCCCTTCTAACACCTCCCTCTTAAGTTATCAGTGTGTCTTACTGTGGCTCCCCCTCCCCTTTTAAGACCTCCCTCTTAAGGTATCAGTGTGTTTCACTGTGGCTCCCCCTCCCCTTTTAAGACCTCCCTCTTAAGTTATCAGTGTGTTTCACTGTGGCTCCCCCTCCCCTTCTAACACCTCCCTCTTAAGTTATCAGTGTGTCTTACTGTGGCTCCCCCTCCCCTTTTAAGACCTCCCTCTTAAGTTATCAGTGTGTTTCACTGTGGCTCCCCCTCCCCTTCTAACACCTCCCTCTTAAGTTATCAGTGTGTCTTACTGTGGCTCCCCCTCCCCCCTCCCCTTTTAAGTTATCAGTGTGTTTTACTGTGGCTCCCCCTCCCCTTTTAAGACCTCCCTCTTAAGTTATCAGTGTGTTTTACTGTGGCTCCCCCTCCCCTTTTAAGACCTCCCTCTTAAGTTATCAGTGTGTCTTACTGTGGCTCCCCCTCCCCTTTTAAGACCTCCCTCTTAAGTTATCAGTGTGTTTCACTGTGGCTCCCCCGCCCCTTTTAAGACCTCCCTCTTAAGTTATCAGTGTGTTTTACTGTGGCTCCCCCTCCCCTTTTAAGACCTCCCTCTTAAGTTATCAGTGTGTCTTACTGTGGCTCCCCCTCCCCTTTTAAGACCTCCCTCTTAAGTTATCAGTGTGTTTTATTGTGGCTCCCCCGCCCCTTTTAAGACCTCCCTCTTAAGTTATCAGTGTGTTTTACTGTGGCTCCCCCTCCCCTTTTAAGACCTCCCTCTTAAGTTATCAGTGTGTCTTACTGTGGCTCCCCCTCCCCTTTTAAGACCTCCCTCTTAAGTTATCAGTGTGTCTTACTGTGGCTCCCCCTCCCCTTTTAAGTTATCAGTGTGTCTTACTGTGGCTCCCCCTCCCCTTTTAAGACCTCCCTCTTAAGTTATCAGTGTGTTTCACCTCCAGTGTGTTTTTGCATTTCTCCCGTTAGAAAACGGGCGAATGACCACACTTTTCTCAATTGGTTTGGAAACTTGCATAAATGAGCAAGTCTCCACACCAATTGAAAAAAGTCGCTAGGGGGGCAACACTGTGTCTCACATAGAACGAACCAACACAAGCTCAGTAACCAATCAGAGGCTTCTTCTATGAGAGGGGCTATTATCGAGGGAGCTGTTCTTCAAGTTAACCACAGAGCGAGCCGTGTTTTCTATTGCCCCATGTGATCGCATAAACGACATCCCTTACAGACACCCCCGCATAAGATGTACCCAGGATCAAACAGCTTCATTAAGCCGCATATCTTCCTGGGTTACTTCATATCAATATGTATTAAGGTCTGTTATGTAAAAGCCACATGCTAGCCATGCCAAACGTTTACTACCGCACATGCCAACATGTTCAGCAAAACCTATGAATTCAGATCGGTTTATCCGCATCCTGAATGGAAAGGCACTGTAGCATGAGAGTGCAGCCACAGAAATCCTTAAATTCCAATTAATTCACGAACCCTTTCCATTTCTCACCACCCACCATTTCCTCCTCTTAAAGTGTAAGAATCCCACCCAATAGCACCCTCCCTGCGGTCTCCACGCCATCAATGCCTCACTGCTCCATGTATAATGCTCTCTTAACACACGTGTTAAAATGTGTCCCACACCCTGGGGTCAGGGGCTCTGCTCACACCCGAAACTAAGACCAGACTTTCCTCCATCCCCGTTCATGCCACGGTTTCAGGACGAGGTTAGTTGATACAAAAGTTAGTTTAAAGAGTAGAGAAGGACAAGCCCTCGGATTGGAGAAAGATTTCAAACACTTTCACCGCGGCTGAACGAAAGGAACAACCAGATTCTCACAGTACCTTAAAACGGAGAGGAAGCTGTAGCTGAGGCGGACGTTCCTGGCAGGTCCTGCAGGCTCACGGTTCCTGAAGCGACTGTTGTACTGACACGAAGTAGGAAGACTGGAGGGTCCTGCACTACCCAGGGAAGAAACCAGCAGCAGAGCAAAGCAACAAATAAAAGGTGTGCTCCTTAAAACCCAAGCAGGGTCTGACCTTCCTGGCTATCCGGCCCACTGTAGCTCTGTACAGTGAATTCAACCAGAGGAGGGAGTCCTGGCTTGCAGTTTGGGCGAACTGGTTGGTCCCACCAGCTCAAGGGAAGACGTTTCCTGGAGGATCTTCTCTGTCATCAGATTCTGAAGATTCTGACCTGAAGCAGGGCTTCACCGGGCGGTTCAGTCGCTGTAAGGGTCCTCTTCTGCCAGCTCCTCGTCGGTCTTTCGTTCTAGTGGCGACTTTGCCTTTCCAGTCCCACAGACCTGCTTTTTATAAAGTTTTCACCCATTCACACAGCCTAGCTGTCAATCACACAGCAAGGTGTCTGTCCTGGCAAGGCCAGTCCCCTTAGCCAATTAAACAGGAGTGCAACTTGGGTTACCAAGTGAACCCATGGCAGGGTTCCTAAAATCCCTCCCTCACATCCTGCCTACCCAGACTATCAGGCCCCTAAAGGAGGGCTTCTGTGTAGAAGCCCGCGAAAAGGCAATGAACAAAGGGACCAAACCTGGTTTGGCGCACAGAGTAAAACACGAGAAAGACATTTACAAAAAGAAATGGCAAACAAACCCAGCCAGAACCGTAATAAAATGTATTTGGTCAAGCAGGTTTATGTTCGAGGCTAATATAATAGCCTAAAACATTACCACGTTTATATAAGAAAATCGCGGTAGAAAAGTTAGGGTAGATACCACTGCCACCAGCCAAGTCTTGATGTAAAGGGAGCGCAACAATGCTCCAAGAGACACAGACAAAAAGGGATAAGAATTAACCCTTTCCAATACTCCATGGAAGATGGGGTGTACTGGGTCTGTGGTAAAAGTGACTAAATAAAGTTAATGGCCACTTAATCTTTTCTTGGGTACAGTAGTCAGCCCCAGAAAATGGAGTCGGTGGGAAGTCTAAAAGACAACCCTGTGTCACTGCACTGAAGGTGCTGTGTAACACACATGGAAAAATATGGTGCCATGGAGTAGGTGAGGCTCCAGTGCCCAAGATCACACAAAAAGTAGAAATACACATAGCAAATCAAATGTAAGAGTAGGGAAAAAGGCTCACACTCTTACCTGGTGAAAAAAAGAAATCCAGCAAAGCTGCTGAGGGACTCAGTAGGTAAGGGAAATTAACCATTTATGAAAATTCTCCCTAACACCCGTAAGCACCAATCCTTGCACAAGAGATGGAAGGGCAATGATACTAAGTCCCCGATCCTGACACAGAAACAGGAGTAAGAGGGGCAGTGCCCCTCAGCCCCGCCGCCCTGCACAGGAGAAGGGGGGCAGTGCTCCTCAACCCCACCTCCCTGCACAGGGAAAGGGGGGCAGTGGCCATCATCACCACCCCTTGCACAGGAGTAGGAAGGGCAATGCTCCTCAGCCCCGCCTATTCCCACGGTTGCACTGGGACAAGAAATGGACCCAGACACCCCAAAAAAAGTTGCCCGCCCCTGGCCTCCTAAAAGTGGCCCTCAAACCATCATCCATGATTCGTATCAAGTTCACAAATTTACAGAAAATGCTACTTATGGAGGGTTCATGTGTCTGTTACATTACAACACAACTCATAAAATAATATAACTTTGCATACAGTTGTGTGACAGGGTCCACTGCTCCAGGTGCAGAAGTGGCATGAACCAGCCACCGCCACTGCGGATTTGGGACCTGCTGCAAGTCGATGCTTATGCAGGGCTCTGCCACCCCAGCTGGGAAGGAGGGTTAGGGTGACGATGGTTGGCTAGGAAGGGCTCTAGTGTCCCAGAGCTCTAGCGCTAATGGTGCACCTTGGACATCGAACTCCCAACACTTGCTGATATGCAGCCTGTGCCCATGTTGCCTCAAGCGCACACGGTCAGGCAGCCTGTGCCCATGTTGCCTCAAGCGCACACGGGCAGGCAGCAAGTGTCCATGTTGCCTCAAGCGCACACGGTCAGGCAGCAAGTGTCCATGTTGCCTCAAGCGCACACGGTCAGGCAGCAAGTGCCCATGTTCCCTCAAGCGCACACGGTCAGGCAGCCTGTGCCCATGTTCCCTCAAGCGCACACGGTCAGGCAGCAAGTGTCCATGTTGCCTCAAGTGCACACGGTCAGGCAGCAAGTGTCCATGTGGCCTCAAGCGCACACGGTCAGGCAGCAAGTGCCCATGTTCCCTCAAGCGCACACGGTCAGGCAGCAAGTGTCCATGTTGCCTCAAGCGCACACGGTCAGGCAGCAAGTGCCCATGTTCCCTCAAGCGCACACGGTCAGGCAGCCTGTGCCCATGTTCCCTCAAGCGCACACGGTCAGGCAGCAAGTGTCCATGTTGCCTCAAGCGCGCACGGTCAGGCAGCAAGTGTCCATGTTGCCTCAAGCGCACACGGTCAGGCAGCACTCATTGAAGGTGACACTTCTTCCTCACACGACATAAGGATGAGTTGATATGACAGTGTACTGACATTGGGATTGCACACGGGTACCCCGGGAAAACCTGCAAACAGTAGAGACGTATAGAGATAGAAGGAGGCACTACACTGTTAATTCTAGCTACTTCAAGGTTTTAAATAATTAAATTCAGGAAGTAAGAGTAAATTTAAATGGAATCTTCAGGTGCACTGTGGCAAATGTCACGGGGCCACTCGGGACTATCAAAAGAACAGAGAAAAGAAAGAGACATGCAAACAGTTCCCAGAGGTACGACGTCCTTTCGTCGCGGGATGTTTTTTGGCAGTTTTTTTTCCGCTAATTTTTTTTGTTGAAAAAAAACCATCACATTTTTTAGAAAATGGGGGGGTTGCCCAGCCCCCCCCCAAACAATTTGATGTTTTATTTTGAAAATAAAATCGCGGTAAAAAACCAACGAAAAAACATCCCGCGATGAAATGACATGGAACCAAATAAGTAATATCCCGCTACCTCATCCAATGCGATATTGTCTATGGGGAATCTGTGGTTTCGGCCTTTAGCCATTTTATTATGAATGAAAATCTAGTTTCATTTAATGTTTGTACAGCGCTTTGTAAAAACGAATAGATACCAAATACCAAAATGTTCTACCTTTAGTTTAGTTTAGTTTAGTTTAGTTTGTTTATTTATAAAGTGCATCCGAACCCTCAGGTAACTGGGCGCATAATCATGTGTACAGCAGAGTTACATATCGTTACACGAGCATCATAGTACAACAGACAGAACGTACATTAGTCCAGGCTCTGAATGTTTACATACAAGAGTAGAATATACCAAGAAAAGTATGTACAGAGAATATGCAAAAACAGAAAAAAAGTTACAGTGGCTAAAGTGGACCGGGTTACAGGTCGGTCCTGAGTAGGCTGTAGATGGAGGAAACATTACTGCAGGTAGAGAGCGGCGGCTAGCTAGTCATGTCGGTGAGAGTCTGGCTGTTTAGGCTAGTAGCCATGATTTTACCATGGCTCTGAATGGCCAGAATGCGGCTTCAGATCTAATTTTAGTGGGGAGGGTGTTCCAACATTGTGCTGCAAGCACTGGAAAACTGGAGCCCCCTGCTGTTTTTAGGTTATAATTAGGGATCTTTAGTTGGTGAAGGTAAGGTGTTCTGGTGGGTCTAGTGGGGCAGTGTCTAGCGAATTTGTCAGAAAGGTATCGTGGGGCAATATGTGATAGGCACTTGTGGGTGATGACCAGTGTTCTTAGCTGAATTCTGTCACGGACCGGGAGCCAGTGGACTTCTTTTCTAACCGTGGATATGTGTGCCTTGCGCGGGAGGTTGAGGGCACATCTTAGTGCATTATTTTGCAGGATCTGAAGTCTGTTCAAATTTTTTGTGGTAGTGCCTAAGTAGAGTGTGTTGCAATAGTCTAATTTAGACAGTATCAGCGCTCTAGATAGGGTGAGGCAGCTAGAGGTGGAGAGAAAAGTCCTAGAGGCATTGATCAATTTATTGGTGAATGTGGTAGCTGAGATGGTAGAGTTTATTTGTTTCTTTAGTGATAGGGTAGAATCATCGAGGTATACACATAATGTTTTAACCTCTTTGGAGACTTTTATGATGTTGCCATCAATGGTAAAGGATTGGTACCTTTGGTCCAGTTTGTTGAGGCGAGCCTGGGAGCCTACGATAAGCAGTTGTCTTATCGTCGTTAAGGCAAAGACTGTGTGTAGCCATCCAGGCTTGGATTTCTAAGTGGATATCATGAAGCTTTGCAACATCTTCTTCATAGCTGCCAGTGAGCGTGATGAGGACCTGGGTGTCGTCTGCATAATTGGTGTAGCTGACACCCAGATCGTCAAGACGGTCAACTAGGAGCTTCGTGAAGATGTTGTAAAGTGTGGGAGAAATGCAGGAGCCTTGCGGCACTCCACATGTGATTGGGATAGGGTCTGCAGCCGCAGTGGGGGCGAAGACTCTAGTTGTCCTGTCAGACAGAAATGACTGGATCCACTTAGTGGCATTCTGAGAGAATGCAGCAGCCGAGGAGAGGTGTTGAGTGAGGATCTGGTGGTCAACCAGATCAAAGGCAGCAGAGAGATCCAACAAGAGCAAGATGGCCAGCTTGCCCTTGTCTTTGGCGTCATCCATTTGGATTTTTAGATCCAAGAGGGCAATTTCAGTCCCGTGCCTTGGTCTGAAGCCGGATTGTCGCAAGCCTAGGAGGTTATTTTCTTCCAAATGTTGTTGTATTTGGAGATAGGCTACCCTGTCCAAGATTTAGTAAATCCAAAACATGTTATGACTATCCCTAAACTATATCCTATACATGTTTAACCTATCCCTCAGCTAAAGTCTATTGTATGCACTAATGCTATGCAGTTTCCTGTCTCTAAGCAGGATTGATTCTGAAATTGAACCAAAAGCCCCTTTGTTTCCTATTTATTCAGAAGCATCAGAATTGCTCTGTCTGCAGCAATCACGAAGTTTAGAAGTTTCCAATTACTTTCAACATCCTAAACTAATACATAATCCACAAATTAATTGAATTATTGCTTTGCACTGAAATGTCCTTCTTAGAAATGCTAAAAACCTTAACTGAAAACGATGCTTTGATACATGCTTGATGCTTTGAAGTAGAGTGGCACCGGCACTGGTCATGTGAAAGCATCTATGGACCATACTTTGGTGGCATCACAAGCACTTAAAAAAGGGCTGCTTGCCCTGGCCCCCACCCAACGAGAGAAATTCTGCTTTGTGGTCACTCCACCAGCTGCAGCAATTCTGGCACCAACTTGGTGTGACTCCTGGATCACCCTGCCCAGCACGATGGCACAAGGCACAAGCAAGCAGTGTAGGGTTACCACAGCCCTTCACCAAGCTGTAGCAAGGCACTGGGCACCCATACTGGTCATCGTTATGCTCCTGCAGAGAGTTCTAGGGAAGGGTCTTGCAACCTGGATGCTGACAGAAACTTGCTGTAGACTTTCCGCAGCGCCACACACCCCCGTGATGCAGATATCACAGCGCACAGCGTTCAGAATCTCCAAAGTTAGGCGCTCCAGGATGACTTATTCAGGATATGAAAATCATTTTCAAGGGGGCTTTGATCTTCACTGAAAAGTGATGCCCCCAGTGAAAGACCAGAACCACTCTGCGGTCCGATGGCTGCAAAGTCAGCGTAATGGAAGCAGTACATGGCAACACTAGTGGCACTGAACACAGTACACACAACTATACACCAGATAAGGAGTTACAGAGCCTTGTTCACGGTAGAGAAGTTACTCGGACTTCAGGCTCTGAAGCGGCTGCAAGATGGCAGGACATACGCAAATCATAACAGCATGGCATAACTACAGAACAGGAGAATGCCAGAAGGTGTCAAATGTGTGGCTTGAATCAAGCGGTGCGGACATTGGGGATCGTTTCCGGGAACAAAATGGTTGGAGAGTGTGGAGATGAAATGGCTGTTTCCCCAGACCT
This sequence comes from Ambystoma mexicanum, assembly GCF_040938575.1. Lineage (NCBI taxonomy): Eukaryota > Metazoa > Chordata > Amphibia > Caudata > Ambystomatidae > Ambystoma > Ambystoma mexicanum. Next base: position 845,917,230 of record NC_090938.1, read on the forward strand.
CACAGGATCAGGGAGAGTTTCCGATGCACTCTTGATGCTAATTGCTGCTTCGGGATCGTTGGTTGCAGTACTGATGAGGGGTTCTGCTTCTTCTGTATCGTATGGCACTGGGTGTGGCATCTTCTTGGTGTGTGTCGCATGAATCCAATTCTTCCGGCCTGCCACCTGCACCACAGTCTGTGTGACCAGCAGGACTTGGAAGGGGCCCCGCCAACGAGGTGCGAGGCAAGAAGATCGCTCAAAGGATTTTACAAGAATCCAGTCCCCAGGTCATATGCTGTGACCAGGGCCCTCATATCGTACAGGTAAAGCCTCTCGCACCTGGTGATAAATCAAATAAAGTTTTTAGTCAACTGTCTACAGTAATCTGAAAGAAGTACATTTTCAACATTTCGCAAAGAACGACATTTCGGAATGTTCCAAATATTAGCTGGCCTCCTCATAACCACCTCAAAGGGCGAGAGCCCAGTCTTAGTTTGAGGGGTTGTTCGCATTGATAACAACACGATCGGTAAGACGTCCGGCCATTTTAGTTTGGTGCCGGCACACGTTTTAGCGAGCTTGTTTTTGATGATGCCGTTGTGTCTTTCCACTAGTCCAGCACTCTGAGCGTGTCTAGCCGAATGGAACCGTTTATCAATCTGTAATCCCGCACATATCTGCAGAATTACAGCAGCGATAAAATGTGGACCATTGTCCGACCAGATGACTCTTGGCAGCCCGAATCTCAGGAAGTACTCCTTTAACATAGTCTTTGCAGTAGTTATGGCTGTAGCGTCTTTGACAGGAAAAGCCTCAACCCATTTGCTAAAAGCACAGATGACGACTAACACATACTTTAGATTATTGCAACGTTCCATCTCAATAAAATCAAAATGGATGACCTCAAAGGGGACAGAAGGTGGACCAAAATTACCTCCAGGAGTTGATGTGCCCTTTCCCACATTATGCTGCAAACAAATAATACATTCCTGGACAAAGCGTTCAGCTACTTTAGAGATTTTGTCATTTACTCATACTTTTTCCAACATTTTTGTGATTTTACGAGCACATATGTGAGTGGGACCATAAGCCATAACAACCATCATCATAATGTACACGTCGGGAATCAGCCATTTTCCTTCAACTCTGTCCACCCAACACCCATCATCATCAAGTTTCCCCAAGCCCTCAGCCCATTTCTTAGACTCTTCTAACATGGCATCGGCTTGGATATCCCTTACGGAATCAATACCCTCATTCATAGTACAGGCATTTGTGGCCTCCCTTGAAGTATACATGTCTGAAAAGAGATCAGTGGCAGTCTGTTTGGCTATCTGATCAGCAAAAGCGTTCCCTTTTCCTACATCATCTACAATCTTCTGATGCGCTGCGCATTTTATGATAGCTAGCTGAGTAGGGAGTGCAAGCGCTGAGAGTAGCCGTACTATCAGGGAACCATGGAGGATTTTTGTACCATGTGAAGTCAAGAACCCTCTTTCTGACCAAAGTCTCCCAAAGTTGTGAACCACCCCAAAGGCATACTGACTGTCAGTGTATATATTCACTGTAAGCCCTTCGGAAAGTTCACAAGCTCGGGTCAATGCAATAATCTCTGCGTCCTGCGTGGAGTTATGCGTCATTCTCTTGGTTTCCATGACCGTGCTCAATGTAGTGATTGTATAAGCAGCTGTGGATGTACCATCCAGAAGTTTGAAGCAGGAGCCATCGCAAAACAACTCCCCTTGTGGGTTGTCCAAAGGAGTATCTTTCAGATCAATTCTACCCTTGTCTCTTGTTCGGTAGTGTAAAGGCAGTCATGTGACTCTTCGTCACTGCAAGCAGTACCTTGCGGGAAATGTAGGAGTTCAGCCGGATTAAGAACACAACACCTCTTAATTTGTATGTGTGGTGCAAACAAGATCAGTTCATATCTTGTTAACCGTGCAGAAGTGAGGTGTTGCGTTTGAGTTCTGTTCAGTAGAACATCCACAGAGTGAGGTACCATTAGGTTTAAAGCATGACCTAGGACATTCCCTCACTCCGTTTTACAGACGCAGCAGCAGCAGCGACAGCTCGCAAACATCTTGGCAAAGCGCATGCTACAGGATCAAGGGCGGAAGAAAAGTAGCCGCAAGGCCTATTCTTCCCTCCATGTTCCTGCGTTAACACAGCCAAAGCACATCCATCACATTCATGCACAAACAACACAAAGGCCTTTTCTTAATTTGGTGTGCCCAAAACCAGTGCCTAGCATAATGCAGTCTTGAGCAAATCAAATGCACGCTGGTGCTCCATGTTCCACGGCAATGAAATGCCCTTCTTCGTCAGAGCCAACATCGGCTTAATAACTAGTGAAAAGGTGGGGATCCACTGCCTACAGTAAGAAGCCATTCCTATCAAGGCTCTAACTTCCTTCTGTGTATTTGGGACAGACATGCGAGAAATGAGTTTTATCTGTTCAGGCGTCAACCTTCTTCCCTCCTTTGACAGGAGATAGCCTAAATAGGTGACCTCCTGACAACAATATTGACATTTTTTAAGCAAAGCTTTATGTCCATGTTTAGCCAGGTGAATAAGTAACAACACAGTGCCCTCCTTACAAGCGCTCTCTGAGTCAGCAGCTAAAAGAAAGTCATCAACATATTGAAGCAGTGTACAAGTAGAGGGCAACTCGAGGGTGTCGAGCTGCTCTTTCAAAGCCCTACTATAGATGCTAAGACTTTCTGTGTAACCTTGCGGTGGATGGGTGAAGGTAAACGAGCGTCCCCCTAAGGTGAACGTGAACAGGTATCTACTGTCCTTATGTATAGGAATACTAAAGGAAGCGTTCTTTAGATACACGCCACTAAAGTAGGTAGCTGAAGCCGGGATTATAGTTAATATCGTCGTCACATCAGGCACAATTGGAAATTGTGGAGCGACGATCTTATTGATGGCACGCAGATCAATTATGAAACGAAAAGGAATTGCATTATAGCCTTTTTTGTACACGGGCAAAATCGGGCTATTGCACAAACTACCTGTATTTTCCTCAATCATCCCTCGATGCACAAAATCGGAGACTATGCATTTCAAAGCTTGCTCACCATCAACCGAGATCTTATACTGTGGAATACGTTGCAGTTTTACTCCATGTTTCAAGACAATTTTAATAGGTTCAATTTGAAAAACACTGACATCATTATCATCAATAGCCCATAAACACTCCAGAACATCACTAAATTCCGGTGGCAAAAGTCTAGTCAAGAATTGAGAAACAGAAAGTTGCTGTGTTGAAATCGTCAAACGCACTCCATCAGAAGAACAATGAATTACCGCATTTAATTCCTTCAACAGATTCAAACCCAACAAATTCCCTCCACAATTAGACGTCAAAAGCAATGGACAATGGTCCATAAACGGACCTAAAGAAAAAGGTACCGGCGAAGAAACCGGACAGACAACTGGTGTACCAGAGAACCCTACAGAAACGTTAGTTTGCCCTGATAGTGGAATGTTTGGAACCCGAGAATGATCAATGGAACACTTCTGTGCCCCTGTATCTATCAAGAATAGATGTTTCCTATTTCCCACTATCATTTCAACGTAGGGACCTTTCTGATTAACGGGAATAGGCGTTGTTCCAAACCATGCTTCGGGCAATCCTAGCAAAACAGAATGTCGGCGAAAGGAAGTTCTTCAGAGAGGTAAGCGGCAGAAGGATGGTCGAAAATGTTTCTAGTATCCACACCTGATGCCTGATTGTCCTGTGAAAAAGGTTGCTGTGAATCCTGTGAAAACTGACCTCTACCAGGGCCGCCTAGGTCCGGGTGACTTTTGGATCGTCTACCCATATTCCCAAATGTGTTATATGATCTCTGTCGGAGGATCGGGCATTGTGCATGCCAATGACCCTCTTGTCTACAATAAGCACACTGGTTAATGTTTACAGGTCCCAAGGGCGCCTTACCCTGTGGAACATAGTAACCTCTAAATTGTGAATTACCCCCTCTAGGGCCTCTAACAATTTGCTGTAATAGTACTTTTGTCTTCAAATCACCTTTCCTCTTTTCAACTCTTTCCTTTTCATGATTGACACGATTCTCGTAGTACTGAGCCAGGTGCAGTACTTCTGATTGAGATTTCGCTTGCCAAGTGCTCTCGGAGGACATAATTTGCAACTGGATGTCAGGCAGCAATCCACGCACAAATTTGTCTATGAATAATCTTTTCCCAGACTCTGTGCCTAAGTCTTGTCCACTGAAATCTGAAAATACCTGTTCTAACCCATTAAAGAACTCGGTAGCACCCTCAGACTTCCCTTGGACACAGGCAGTAAGCTTGTCACAAATAATTCTCTTTTCGGGAATTATAGTTTTCAGTTTCGCAACTATTCTGTCAGGTAAAGTTAGTATCATCTGAGGCGGTCTTTCGCCGGCTGGCCTTTCTCCATCGAGTCTAACTATGTTAGTCCATGTATCTCCTAGCCCTGGTACATCGTCTATAGTTCTAACCTGTTTCCACAAATCTACAGGCAGGAGTACAGGAAATTACAGGTCATGCTCGTTCAACAGGAAGCCCAGGAAGGAAGAGGTGCAGCGATCCGAGCATAACTGCGAAGTAGGAAGTCCAGGAGGGAGAAACCGCGGAAGGCTGCAAGGCGCGGCCGCGGTCGAACAGTCCAGGAAGAGGTACAGGATGGAATCAGTAGGGGAGAGATTCCGAGGTAGGCGAGCACTAGGAACAGCAACCGGAACTCGGAATTGCGAGCATTGACACACGCCGTACCGCAGGGGCAGGGAGCTTATCTAGCTGAGTTGGTATACCCAGGAGCTAGACAGCGGATCCCAGAGCTGTGTCTGCCATGTTGGGGGAGGGGTATGTGAGGTCATTCTGGTACGTTGCTGTATAGACCAGGATGTCCAGAGGGGGCAGTAGCGTGGTTTCATGACAGCATCGCTCTAGTACAATCAGGAGCTACTGCTGAATGAGGCTGCCTCTGACGCTCACAGATTTGCCGCAATCAAAAAAGCTTTTATTGTTTTTGGCCAGTTTGCCAGGTTTCAAGTCGAGGGTACACGCGGGTGGACTGAGTCCACCCACTTTTTTCAGAGGGTGGACTCCGTCCCCCCAGCTAAAGTAAGAAACATTGAAGGTCCTCTTTGAATTCATGAATTAAAGCCGATTGAACCACAGCCATCAGGTTTGCAGGCTTGACACTGCACTATATAACCTGATGAAAAACAACAAACTAAGGTGAAATGTCCAATTTCAATACTGCAAGTTCCAGGGAAAAACATTGTATTGGTTCTTGGAGTGTGGGTGACATCAGTGACATCACTGACCATGGAATGTGGTGATGTCAGTGAGTGTGGAGTGCTATGGTGTTATGTTCTGAACATAGTGTTCTAACAGTTACAGTTGGAAAATGTAAGCTGGCATGAAGGGACGTGCCGGTGTCTTCCTGGAATATACTACCAATAAATCTACAAGTAACTTACCTGCTGGTCCAGGTGTTGACTTCTGGTACCAAGTTATTTCACTGGTGACGAGGATGGGATCCAGTCGTGGAGGGGGCAGGAGTTGAAGTCCAGGAACATCGCCCTCCATGTACCCACGTCCAATGGTGATGCCAGTTATGTTGCTTCTGGTTTCCTGAGCCGGGGACAGCGTCTCAGCAAGCCGGGTGGTGCTGAGTTCGAGAGTCCCGTTTTTTGGGAGCTGAGCTGAACTGCACATAGCACTGTGTGCAGAGGAGGAGGGTACCGGTACAAGGTGCCCTTTTTGAAGTCCCTACGGTTTCAGGTGTTAGTTCACCGTGCCCCCCCCTTGTAAATAGGGTGGGGGGGAGCTGGTCGGCAGACAGTTCAGTGTGTGGAGAAGGTGCCCTTTGGGAAGGTGCCCCAGCTGCAGTTGCTGGGCTCCAGCAGTGTGTGCCCAAGCAGGCCGAGTGGTGTTTGGAAGCTGTTGGAGTTGCGTGCAGTAAGCGGAGAAGAGACAGGGATGCGTCCTCTGTGGCGTCCAGGGCGAAATGATGACGTCTCTTTTGTGTCGTGGAGCGTTCCAGCGTGGGCAGTTGGAACGCGGAAGAGGATTCCGACATACAGTTCGTACAACGCGTGGTTGTGGAGTGTGTTGGGTAGTGAAGTTCCTGGTGATGAGCAATGTTACATCCGGAATCAGGACGGTAATGACATTTTTTTGTGAAGTCGTTAATGGTGTTTCGAAGAGTGAAATGCTGGAACGTGTGTTGGGGGTCACATCAAGGACAGCCTGTTCTACTGGAGTGGCGGTCGAGTGTCCTTTCATGGAATTTTTCCGGAGTTGCTGCGGGGTGTGCAGTGTTATAATGTAATCTTGCCTTGAGGTGACATCACTGGCTCTCTGAATGTGGTGATGTCAGTATGGAGTGTTCGTGTGCTGTGAGGTCACTGTGGAGTATCGGTGTTGTTATCTGATTCCCCAATTGTACATTACACTAACACTCTGAACCTACCGTGCACCAACAACCTTCTACCCTAGTCTGCTCCCTAGGGCACCAGGGCTGCCACCCCCGGGCACTATCCCAACCCAACAACAAGCACATCACCACTAACACCAGTCCACAACAGCTCCCTTAACGAGCACACTTGCACACACGAAAACTATAGGAATCCACGGTAAACCTCAATAACGCCAAAGATACTCCTTAAACCACCACACCACAACACCGCAGGGCCTCTAGCCCCAGTCAGACTGCCTTTGCAGTAACACCTTCGCTCATCACATGGTACCCCTAGCCCATTGCCAAACTGCATCACCACAGTAGTTCCACAGATGTGTACCACTACTACTACTACAAATACACCACCACACCGGACTACTAGTCCTTGCCAGACTGCAATGCAGCAAAATCAATCACTCAATCAAGGTACACCTACAATAGGGAGGTGGGAGGCGTGGGGGGGGGGAGCTGGTCGGCACATAGTTCAGAGAAGGTGCCCTTTGGGAAGGTGCCCCAGCTGCAGTTGCTGTGCTCCAGCAGCGTGTGCCCAAGCAGGCCGGGTGGTGTTTGGAAGCTTTTGGAGTTGCGTGCAGTAAGCGGAGAAGGCGTGGGAGCACTTTGTGGCCACTTCGTGTGAGTCTGATCTTGGGGGGGGGGAGTGCAGGCGCGTTCCCCCATGCAGTGCAGAGCGGGGCCAGGCACGTTTTGCAGGTTAGTGGAGGTCCGGGACTTGGAGCTCCACCGTGTGGTTTCTGCGTACTACAGTGCGGCGGAGTACGCATTGCCCAAGTCTGCCATGGATGGGTGGCAGCGGGGGCGGAGAGCGCCCAGAGTGAGGGTTCTCGGCGTAGTGGACAAGGGAGAGTTCACTGTGAGGAGTGAGAGGGGGATGCGTCCTCTGTGGCGTCCAAGGCAAAATGATGATGTCTCTTTTGTGTCGTGGAGCATTCCAGCGTGGGCAATTGGAACGCGGAAGAGGATTCCGACGTACAGTTCGTACAACGCGTGGTTGTGGAGCATGTTGGGTAGTGAAGTTCCTGGTGATGAGCAATGTTACGTTTGGAATCAGGACGGTAATGACATTTCTTTGTAAAGTCGTTAATGGCGTTTCGGAGAGTGAAATGCCAGAACATGTGTTAGGGGTCACATCAAGGACAGCCTGTTTGTATTTGTATTTGTATTGTATTTGTTTATTTATAACGCGCAAACCATCAGGCCCGGAGGCATCAGGGCGCAATTTGTACAGAGTTGCAAGAAAACATGCTGTTACACTTCAGGCTTCCCGCGGGCATCCTTGCCGAATACAACTTCTTTACAGGCTCCTCTATGGTCCAGGTACAAGCTACCATGGCGTCTGTACAAACGTCGACGCATTCCAGGTCATCTGACACGTCTTGTACGTGGAAGACGTACAGCAAGCCACGCCCCTCTTACGACTATAAAACCACCGTCTTCCAAGGGGCTCGTTGCTGCTAATTAGCGTTACCAGCTACACGCGGTTTCGTCCGTTTCCTCTTCGTGTCTTCCTACACAAATCCTTATCTGAACTCCTGGTTTTGACCCTTTGCCTGACTTTTGGATTGCCTCGTCTCCTCCTTCATTCCTGTCGTGCTCGTCTGGTTGTTGGACTCGGAACGCTACTGGATACGCCTCTCTTCTGTGTCTTGCGGTTCTTTCCTGGTTGCCGCTCTGCACTTCAATTTTGCTGTCTACTATCCGGATCATCTCAACAACTATTGAACTATACTCGTGTACTCAGGTACATACCTATTGTCTTCCATGGAAATTGTCTTCTGTTGGATTCTGGTACATTGAGTGACTTTTCTGTGAGATTGCTCTTAAGTGCATATGAACGCCCTCCTGAACTGCACCAACCCGGCACTAGTACATCCCTCGTGCCGTTCGGGGTTACTTACCTATACTAACTTCCCTGTTTGTTATTTTCTCCTGTTGTTGTCTTCAGAATCCTGGACTCCTCTTACTCCATTTATCTTTATTCAGGTCAGTTGTTTATCAATTCTATAGCTATAGTGGGAACCGATACTGATTTAGTTTAATTCCAATCATTTGTGTCATTTATCTTTATTCAGATCATCCCGGGGAAACTCAACTCCACTCCAATATCTATCTAGGTAGTTGTCCAATCATTTCAACTGTTCAAATCACTTGTATAATATCAACACTGTTTAATATCTTGGTATTCTTTTGCAGCATTGGTATTGGCGGTGTGTGTTCTCCCCGCTCTTTTATTCAATTGACATCTCTGTCTGTTCTACTGAAACAGCAGAGAGGTACATTGTGGAAAAGAGCCCCTCTTTGAGGAAGCCTGAGTCTTGTACTCAGGGGAGCTGGGATGGAAGGCTGAATTTGGAATCTTATACCACCAACATCTCCAAGGTCATTTTCTCTGCATCTTCGGCCTATTCGGAGTGGTGAGTAACACATACAGGCAAGAGATTACATTACAAAATGTAAAACAGTATCAGCATAATAACAATCTTGCTAATTACATATATTACATAGGTTACGGTGCAACTAGGATTAACAGAGGATGTATCCTAGGGTGAAGTGATATAGTTAGCAGAGGTAACGGGTCGGAAATGGTGTCAGGAGAAACGGACCAGAGTAAGTAGGACAGAGGAGTCGAACATTTCTTATTGCTGGTCAGAGAGCCAAGATTTGGTTTTAGTCTTGAAGGTGTTGAAGGAGTCTTCGGCTCTGATAGTAGCAGGGAGGGTGTTCCATAGTTTAGAGGCTAGGACAGGGAAGCTGGTACCTCCTGCTTTTTGAAGCTTAAACTTAGGGATCGTTAGGAAGTGAGTCTGAGCAGTTCTTAGTGGTCGGGCAGTAGAGTGGCGCGATAGCCGACTGCAGAGATAGTTCGGGGCCTTGTTGGCTAGGCATTTGTGCATGAGGGCAAGAGTTTTTAGAGAGATTCTTTGCTTCACAGGTAACCACTTTAGGCTGGTTCTGGCTTCTGAAATGTGGTGGTTGCAAGGGATGTTCAAGGCCGCTCGAATAGCATTATTCTGGGTAGTTTGGAGTTTGGACAGGTTCTCTTGGCTGGTGCCTAAGTAAAGAGCACTACAGTAATCAATTTTTGCCATGATAAGTGTTCTGGCTAGTGTGACACTGTTGGGGGTGGTGAGAAGCGGTCTGCATGCTGAGATGAGTTTGCACGTGTAGGTGGAGGCAGACCTGACTGCGTTTGTTTGTCTAGCTAAGGATAGGGTGGAGGCCAGGTAGAAACCTAAAGTTTTGGAGTCTTTCGAGACTCGAATGGTATTGCCGTCTATGGTTAATGACTGATAAGATGGTTCAAGTTTGCTCAGGCGTTGTGAGGTACCCTAGATAAGGAGCTCCGTCTTATCATCGTTTAGACATAACTGGTGCTGGGCCATCCAAGCTTGGATGACCAGGTAGACGTCATTGAGGGCCTTGGTGTCAGCTAGATAATCACCTGAGATGGGAATGAGTATCTGGGTGTCGTCCGCATAGTTGGTGTAGGAGACACCCAGATAATAAAGCACATCAAAGAGTGGTTTCGTAAAGATGTTGTAAAGTGTAGGTGACACGCAATGAATAGGGGAGGGATCCGCGGCTGCGGACGGTGCAAAGACCCTCATGGATCTGTTGCTCAAGAAGGATTTGATCCAGGCCGCAGCGGACGGTGAGAAGTTGGCAGCCGAGTGGAGGTGCCTGCAAAGGATCTGGTGGTTAACCAAATCAAATGCGGCGGAAAGGTCAAGGAGTAATAGCATTGCTATTTTGCCCTTGTCCTTCAATACTTCGATCTGAGTTTTTAGGTCTAATAGAGCCGTTTCTGGGCCGAAATCCGGATTGTCGTAGACCTAACAGATTGTTTGATTCGAGATAGTTTTGGATCTGCAGGTAAGCTGCGCGGTCCAGTATCTTAAGCAGAAATGGTACTGTAGTTATAGGTCGGATGTTCGTGAGTATACTTGGGTCTAGAGAAGGTTTTTTTAGGAGCGGGATCACCCACGCGTCCTTAAGGTTGTCCGGGACAGTACCTGTTTTAAAGGAGGAGTTGATGAAGGCAGTAATAAATGGAGCTAAATCATGGGCAGAATCCTTAATGATGGGAGCTGGGCACGGGTCACCTTGGCAGTTAGACGGTTTAATCCTCAGGATGATGTTTTCTACCTCAGTGATAGTGAGCGGTGAGAAGGTGAAAGGTTTAGTGTTAGCAATGTTTGAATGGGCGGGCCTAGTAGGGGAGAGTGAGCGGTTGTCACGCTTCAGGCTGTCCTGCTTTTCTTTAATTTTGGATTGGAGTGTAGATATTTTGTTTAGCAAGGCTGCTTGAATGTTAGCACACCATTTGCTGTCTTTCGTGCATGTGTCTGGAGGGGAAACTGGAGTTTCGAGCTCTTTTAGGATTCTAAAGAGTTCCTTAGAGTTTGAATCAGCTTGCAGAATACGATTGTTAAGCGATTCTTTTTTAGAAGTGATGATGGCATCTTTATAAGTAAGGGAGGCGAGGAGGAAGCCATCTTTATGCTCATCAGACGGGTGGCTTTTCCAGTGATTTTCCGGACAGCGTTTAGCTTTGCGGAGGATTCTTAGCTGTGGAGTGAACCAAGAGTTGAGATGTGCTCGTGGTTTGGCCTTCCTAAGTTTGATTGGTGCTATAGAGTCTATAGCCGTGAGCATAGTTTGGTTATAGGTGTCTGCTAGGGAGGTGGGATCAGAACATGAGTTAGTAGCCGCATTAAGGGAAGGGAGTAACAGTGGGAGGAGTTGTTCCTTCGTTATATTTTTTTTATTGCGAGTGGGGAGTGCAGGGGCCATTGCTATCGGGGCTCGCGGGGTAGCTTCAATATTAAACATTATGATGTGATGGTCGGACCATAAGCATGGGGAGTTGTTGAGGACCTGGATGTTGCAGTTGGAGCCGGCCAACCAATCGATGGTAATGCCTTTGATATGGGTCGGTTCTTGGATGTACAAGGTGAGGCCCAGGTCTATGAGAGAATTCTCCAGATCAGTTGCTACGGGATCTTTTGGGTCCCCACGACCTAAATTAAGGTTGCCTAAGATGATTGTTTGGGAGTTGTTTTTCGTTTTGTCAAGAAGGAGAGTGGAAATTTCACTGACAAAGGTGGGTGCCGGACCTAGGGGCCTGTAGATAAGATGAAGGGTGGCCGTTTGGTTGGGTGTTAGTAATAATTTGATAGATAGCAGTTCAGCTGATTCGAGTTTGGAATCGGATACCACTCTTAGGTCAGGATGAAGGCCACGCCACCGCCTCTAGTTCTTCTGGAGTGGAGGTCGAGTGTCCTTTCCTGGAGTTTTTCGGGAGTTGCTGCGGGGGTGTGGAAATTTGGAAGAGTTTGAGTTCTGACTTCGTGTGCGGGGTTACACGAGGAGCACGGCAAGTTCCTGTTCAGGACTGTAGTACGTGTTTGCGTGTCAGAAATGTATTATTTTTATATTTAATTGAGTATGTTTTCAAATGAACTGTGTTTTATGAGTAACAGTTTTTCTTGCAGGTGGACTCAAATCTGTGGGTTTTGGGACTCGTGAGTGGCAGGTTCCAGCATAATAGCGTTGTATTGTTGAGTTCAGATTATTGCGGTGTGTAACATGGTTTTATTATACAGGTTACAGGAAGAACTGAATTTGTTTTCTTTTTTTTTTAACGTGGACTTGTGGGTGGGCTTTGCACCAGGGGGTTGTTGGTCCACTAAAAAGGCTCGTGGGTGGGTTGGAATTGTTGGTGATAGTTCAATTCCTTAGAGTTGCATTGTGTTTTTATCAGCATTGCATACAATCGATATCCAACATGGGAACTGGAATTTTCATCGCTTACTGATGACGTTTAGTGTCATCATTGTAATTATTCGTGTTTTTTGTTCCCTGTTTTCTGTGTGGAGACTGTGGCGAGTAAGTCAAGGTTTGGGCAATGATTTTAGGGGCAAAGTTGGTCCTGTGCTGTGTTGTGCAAAAGGGTGTGTTCCGTGAATTTTATATGGGGTGCCCTTATGGAAGCCTAGTTTGGTTTAGGGGTCCCATAGGTGAGTGATGGTGTGCTGCTATGACGGCCTGGCAAGGGCTAGGGGTCCTGGGTTGTAGTTATGGTGCGCTGCGGTGTGCAGTTGGCTTGGACTAGGAGTCCTGGGTTGTAGTGGTGGTGTGGTCCAATTGGCTGGACTAGGGGTCCTAGGTGTGTGTTTGGTGTAATGTTGTGGGCAGTTGGCAGGGACCTGGGGTCTCGTGGTGTGGTTCAAGGCGTATGTTTGGCGTTGTTGTGGCAGTTCATGGTTTCTGAAGGTGTTTGTGTAGTAGGTTTGCTGTATGAGTGCTGTTGTGGACTGATGTTTAGTGGGGATGTGAGTGTTGTTGTTCTGTTGAGCTGGGATATTTTGTTTTTTTAAAGATATTGTTTTAGTTGAATTAACAACTTTTTCAATAGTCAATACATTTCAATTAGTGCTCTTTCTTATCAGTTTCTATGATTGATTCAGTTCATAAACACATGCACAACTTACAAGGAAGCCAAATATCTCAACAAAATCAGGGAGGTGGACCAAGAAGCCAGACAACAATTTTTACAGCAACATTACTTCAACATTATTATATCCATGCTCATTGTTATTACTATCATTACTAACATTTGTAGACATTACATGGAGTCAGTCCTGAATTCATTGTTTGGCAAAGGAAGGGTGGAAGGGGAGATGCTTGTACAAATTGGTGTTGTAAAGGGAAAACATTCAACTCCCTTAGAAATTGCACTATGTCAATGGTAAGTGAATATTTTGGAGCATTAAACATTGCTGACCATAATTCATCATTAGATAACAAGGTAGAATGACGAAAGTGTTTATAAAGGTATTGCGTCCTCTTGCCGATCAAATATTGACAGTCCAACATCAGATGTTTCGTAGTCTGAATGGAGTCTAGTAATTCACAGTAATTGCATATCTTTGCTGAGTCTGGTAAGTTATTGTAAACGGCAGGTGTTCTTTTGGTAAGAAGTAAATCAAATCGAAATCGTAAAAATGAATCAGCATAGATATGATCCGGAAATTTGGTCAAGTAATGTGGAAGAGTATTGAGTAGCTTTGGTTCAAATGCACCCATCTTGACCGCCTGATATGTGTTGATTTTATCAAGCGTTGCTATCCAGTAGGGATGTAACGGTATTACAGTATACCGTTAAAGATACCCTGAACAATAATAACCGTCACATTGTTTATACCGGTATACCGTTCATACCGTTAAGTGGGCTTTTCAATCTGATTTGGAAAGGCTGCAGTAAGCAAGTGCTGCACAGTCTTGGTCTTGCACTGTTGGATGTGCCGTCTGCTAAGTAGTTTCAGTTTGAGCAGTTTTTAATGCCATTCCATAAACCACACGTGCCTGACACAAAATCAACATGTTAGCAATAGGAAGAATAAATACAGTGCCAAGAAGGAAAAGGGTTTACTTTTTTTTATTTACATTTTTTTTTTAAAGCGCTCACACAGCCCCAGGGCATAGAGGCGCTGTTAAAGAAATTGGTTTTGTTTATCTTGTTGCGTAATTGTTTTTGTCTTCGTTGCGTATTTATAACATGCTTAAACACCCAGAGGTTTCTAATCGCGGACCCAGGGATCAAACCTGTGTTGCTTCGTGTCGTCTTGCTTCCAAGGCACGCACCTTGCCGCTGAGCTGTCCTCCCGGGACTTTGGGTTGGCGGCTTTGGGGTTTATATATTTATAATGGATAATGTTTTCTAAACATATGACAATGGCGGATTTCCCTGGTTCTATCATTGAATTTACATATAATAAGTCACACTGTGAAATGTAATCATCTCTGTGGGTATTCCCTGCTGCCATACCAAAGGGTAACATGTCTGTGATTACTGAACACCTTTTGGCCCAGAAGTAAACTAAAGGCTGTAACGTAAAGAGAGAGTGCGTGTGTGTGTGTATGCGCGCAAGCGTATACTACCATCAGACTCCATTGATCTGTGGCATGCAGGTTATCAATTTGGCAACATGTTCATCTTCACCAGTAGCCAGTGGGAGAGCTAAAAGCCTAAATGACCACTTAAGAAAAGCTATTCAGTTTGCTTTGCCAGTCGCAGCAGGGCCCCACCTCCCCCTCCTCTCCACACGTGCGTTTGTGTTTGGTGCAAGCAAGGGGTGGCATTTCAGTGGAAAGTAAGTTGAAAAGCCCAATTCTGGCCCTGGGTGCATGGTTTTGTTTGTGATGATAAATCTGACAATTTATGACCTTTTAGAAAATATTTGTTAAGATTACTTAACTCCACCTGCTATACCGCGATAACCATGATATACCGTCATTTGGCAAGAAGGTTATTGTACCGTCATAAAACTAATACCGTGACACCCCTACTATCCAATCTTGTCTCCACAATTTAGTTTTGGCTTTGTCCGGATATTCTAAGAGTAAAGCTTCCGAGATATCAGCCTCCTCTAATACTGCACAACATGGTATTTTCCATTCAAGCATAGGTCTGGATGATGAGGATTGAAATGCTTCTTTTAGGACAGGGAATAGATTACTTGAGGTATTTTGAGATATTAGGCATTTCCTATAAATTGCCAACATTAGCCAAGATACTGATGTATGAAGGGACACAAGGCCTAGTTCAGAGCGAATTAATGCACTTGGTGTGCTTGCAGGCACAGGGAGTATGAATTTCCAATAGATGCCCGCTAAGATGTCCCACCGTACAGATTGTGGAGAGGCCTTGGATTGGCTCCCGTAAGTGATGATGGGCACAACTTTTTGCATATAATATATTCTCGCTGGCGTGAGAAAATGTACCATATTCCACTTGTATTGCTTTCCCCTGAATAGCTAAAAGTCTCATTCTCAAAGTCAGTTCTCCTTTATATGGTTGATCAGATGGGAGAGAATCTATGTTAACTCCAAGGTATTTGATTTCATTTATCTGGAGTAAATTTCCAGTTACATTTTTTAAAAATTGTAGTGCGAATATGTTGAAAGGTAAGTATGATCGATTTATTTGTATTGATTATTAAATCATTTTTTGAGGCAAACTCTGATAGAGCGCTCAGTTTCCTTTGTAATCCGATTGGAGTTCTGTCTAAGACAATGAGATCGTCAGCATATAGTAGATAAGACATCTCATGTTTTCCCAATTTTGGTGGAAACGAGCGTGCTGAGTTGAAAGCTTGATTTAAGTCATTGATGTAAAAGTTTAAAAGTATTGAGGCAAAAGGGCAGCCTTGTTTCAGACCCGTGTTGGTCTCTATTAAATTCGATAATGGCCCATCAGTTGTCAACTTCACTCTGATTGAGGTGTTTGAATAAAACTGATAGATTAAAAAGATGATATCCAATGGACACTTAGCTTTAAAATGTTTAGACCATAAAATTTGTCTTGAAACCGAGTCAAAGGCTTGCTTAAAATCGACAAGCGCTGCAAAGGTTGGATAGTTAGCTTGAATTGCTTGTTGTTTTAAAATTGCTCAAATTAAAAGATTCAAAGTTGTTCCAACCCCTGGAACAAATCCTGATTGATTTTTGTCCATTAACTGATTTTGGGTAAGCCATTTTGTAAAATCACGTAAAATCAGTCTCGCGAAAATTTTACCAGGCGCGTCAAGCAAGGCTATAGGTCTGTAGTTGTCAGGATTATAACGATCTCCTTTTTTGAATATGGGTACCACTATAGCTTGCTGCCAAGATGGCGAGATTTTGGCAGTGTTTAGTACTCGTAGAAAAATGGTTTCTAGTACCACTGCCCAAGATTCAGGATTGGATTTTAGAATTGCATTGGTTAGTTTGTCAGGTCCTGGAGCTCTTGACGAGCTTCGTTTTTTGATTATCAGCTCGATGTCGAGTTTATCAGAGTTGTTTTAAGTCAGGCAAAAATGACAAAAATTAATTTGATGATGGGTAAGGTTTTAGCAAGAGTGATTGAAAGTGAGAGGTCCAAGATGCCTCTGATATCCTGTTCAGAATGACCAATTGGTGTACATTAGAAGGCAATTTATTGATTCGTTTCCAAATTTCGCCAGAGGATTTCGACATAATAGCTTTTAACATCAACTCAGCACGTCCTTGTTTGTAAGTTGATAGTATGTGTTTGATCTTGTTTCCTTAACTTGTCTTAAACTGGGTCTTTAAACTTTTGGAGAACCTAACAGATGGAGATCTGAGTGCAGATTTAAGATCTTGCTTGAGATTGTAGATAGCATGGATTTTGGTGTACTTGTGTACGATTTTCGAGGAATTTAAAGGAGAAGATTCCTGTATTGATATCATGATGCAGTCATTGTAGAATGTTTGCGAGGAACAGGATGTTTGGGATTTTTTCCACTTTCAGTCTCTGATGTAATTTGTTGATTTGACTAGGAAACCATCTAATACAATTGCCAGCATTATTAATTTCAAGTTTGTAGGAGAACTCAGATGGCTTGACAAATGAGTGAGGAAGCCAACTAACTTGCAATCTATTATGGTCACTCAGTGTGGTGGGTAGAACCTCAAAGGAGGCCATTAGCTTGTTTGAATCAGAATTAATATACACATAATCTAAAATGGATTGGCTCGAGTTTCTAGTCCATGTTGATCTAGGAGGAGTGTCTTCCGGAGTGGATCCTTTGAGCATGGTGAATTTTCTGGAGCTCATCAAACGTATCCATTTTGATGCTCTCGAATCCGGACAATTTTTAGAAGAAAAGAGGGTATTCATATTGAAATCACCTGCTAATATTGTAGTTTTGACTTCAGGTTGAAGTAAAATTTTGTTTAGAACATTCTCAATTTTATCTAAGAATTGTAATTCCGAGGATGAAGCAGGGTTCCAATAAATATTTATAATAATACTGGTCGGAAAAAGGGGGTTGTTAGAATTGGTTGTGGACAATTTAGCCACTTGAATGCCTGGGTCTGGAGATAACCAAGCCTGAAGTGCCATTTGTGAGTCATTGCGAACAGCAATGAGAAGACCAGCCGCTGGTCGACCTCTGGTGGATTTGGAAGCTAAGATCGATTCAATTTGATGGTTGGCCCAGGTTGGAATTGATAGCATCCATGTTTCTTGTAGTAAGACTATATCAAATTTGTTCATATGAGAGGATTCAGAAAATAGAAGGTGAGAGAATCCTCTGGTATTCCATGATGCTAATGAGCAGACATGAGTGCTAGCTGTCATATCATTCTAGTGGTCTAATTGTTCATTTTTTTTTATTCGCACTTCTCACCCAATCCCATTTAGAAGGTAGAGCGTTTGTTGCTGGGCCAGGGGCCTTCATGCAATTACAACATGATTTTTCATTAGTGGCCATGGCTTTGTCATTTGGCTTAGAAAAAGAAGCAACTGAGTTGTGACCTAGAGCTTGATTATTTCGAGGAGGAGGTGTTATTGCCTCAAGACGCATTCCTTTGGTAAACAATTGTTGTCTCTCGGCCTATACTATGTTTTTAACAAGTAACGAGGGGAAAGTGATGAGGGTAATATCTTGTTGTGCAGGTACAGGATATTTAACTGATTCAATGTCACTAGGTTGTATTTGTGTCAGGGAGGGAATAGAGTTAAAGACCGCTAGTATTGTCGTTCGATTCGGAAAAGGGTCCGAATACACTCTATCTAGAATTGTGAGGCGAATGTTTTCGTCTTTTAGAATAGAAGGGTCTGGACAATGGATAGCTGGTCTTATTTCCTCATAGATTGTATCTAGAGTGTTTGATGATTGAAGCGGAAAGGGCTGAGCAGAATTTGATGGTAGAGTAGCACGAATATCGTTTTCACTCAGCCTAGAATTTATAATAGTCTTATTAGAAAAATCATCTGAGGAGGAAAAGGGTGGAATTGGACACACAGTGCACTCCTGAGATCTAGAGCCATTTGAGTTCGAGTTGGTGTGTCTTTGAGTTGGTGTGTCTTTGATCCATAGTTACATGAAAAGTAGGCGTTATGAGCTGTTTATGTGTTGGGTATGATGTAGTCCATGATGAACATCATCAACAATAGATTTATTGCTGTGTGAGTATACTGATAAATTCATGAGCTGTTCATGTGTGGAATCTAAATTTACCGGATGAACAGATTCACCAACAATCAGAGGTGCATTAGCTACCATTCCACTTTTCGGTTGAGGATTTGACTTATCAGAAGTCTTACCTTTGGAGATGCCAGTCGCCAGACCCGGAAGAGTAGCTGGAGTTTCATTTTCTTTGCAACCGGGAGGAGAACCCGAGGACACCTCTTCAGCAGTAATGACCGGCCTTTGGAGAGGAGAGGATAAGTTCGATATACATTTTTTGGTCTTTGATTTTTTAGTTGCGGACGAGACCATATATATATATTAAAAAAAAATCTTTGCTCAATGTTATGGTTAGTGTTTGAGTCATTTAAACACTGTGATGTTTGTTTTCTATTTCCCTTTCTTTTCCTTCTTTTGTTCTGGGAGGATGTCGAAAAGAGATCATATAACGGTTTTTCAATAATTGACGGGTCATGAGTCTCAGGACTAGTTCATTCTGGTTCAAGTGAATCTTCAATGTCTAGCACGATTGAAGGCAGAACTTCTTCGGGTATGGAATGTGGCATCTCCATAGGTATTACACTTTGTAAGGCTTGTTGTTCAGATTTCACATGGGGGCCAACCATCTCAGAATTGATGACTCACTTTATTGATAGCAAGCCAATCAAGCTTGCTATGCAATAGAACCAATGAATCATTTTGAGTAGCAGATCTGAGGTCAATTACCTCATATAATTTGGCAAGCGAAAAAATTCTGCCATTTAGGGCCGCTAAGGCCGCTTCAAGAATGGGATTAGAATTTGAAGGAAATCCGAAAGAAGGTCTTGGGGTTGGTTTGGTAAACGAGGCTACTAAAGATGATACAGAGTCATCAGAAGAAATTATATCCTGAGGAGCATCAGTAGGATATAACTCTGGGGAGTTTGAGAGCGCAGAGTGCTGAGTATTTGTTTTGGACAAAGTATTATTCATAATAGCACCAGAAATTGGTAGTTTCTCAAAGGATTGCGTAGATTGGAAAGATGGGATTGGGAGAGACGAAATTAACTCGGACGCAGTTAACTGAGCCTGGCTAGGTTGACTGAACGAGTTACTCTTCCAATGTGATGGACCTAAAATCTGGGAATATAAAGGAATCTGTGTGAAAATTTGATTTGTTTGTGGTTGATTAGGGACCTGAGGATCCATGTAGAACTCAGGTAAATAGGTTGGCGTGTGAAAGGTGTCGGAAGTGATATGACTACAGTCCGCCGCAACACAACTTTGCATTGTTGCATCAGATAGCTGGTTTGGCAGGAACGTTCCATTGGTGTTAGCGATAGACGGGAATTGCCTAAAAGCAGTGGGTGTAAGTTCGTTGATAGGTTTAGCAACCCTCACGTTCGGAGTTCGCACAGAGTCATCTTTGACTAGGAAAGTGTGGATGTTCGCAGAAAATGCGATGTTTTTAGGAGGTTTAGCGGTGGCCTTACCCGTTATCGAGTTCTTGGGAGATTTCAGGAAGTATTGGCGCTGTAAGGTGGGGTTTAGACTGCGAGGCATGCCCACAGTAAGTCGATTCATTATGCAATTGGATTTAAATAGAAGGGTTTTTAGAATTAAATTTGGGTAGTAAATGCGAACAGCAGGATAGCACTTCGCTTTCAGAGACTAACAAGCGAAATCCTCGAGACTGGCTAACCGACCCGAGCTTTGCTGCTGCGAGCTGACGACTGACTCGCTGCATCGAGGGTCAGCGGTCAGCAGTCAGTACTCGAGCAGGTGCGCGGGTGCGCGCGGGGGCTGGTTGAAATAGGCGATCACATGAGGGGGCGTGGCCAATTTAACTATAACAAAAAAGAGATGTATATATCAGTAAAACTGCAGCAGTTAGTGAAGTCCTGGTAATTGATGAGGTTAGAAGGTATATATAAATATACCGAGGCAGTTCAGTAAACAATCCTTTGCTAATCCAATGATGAATATTGAGCGCGATGAGGCAGTGTTGTCTGCAGACCTGCAGTCAGTACTCGTCTGGTACTCGAGCAGGTGCGGGTGAGCTGGGATAGTGCCCGGGTGTGACAGTCCTGGTGCCCTAGGGTGCAGACTAGGGTGGAAGGTTGTCTGTGCACGGAAGGTTCAGATTGTTAGTGTAATGTACTTTTGGGGAATGCTGGGGCGTGGCAGGTCCTAGGTTTCAAGAGGCAGCTTGAAACATGCAGTAGTGTGTAGTTAGTTATTTTTGTTCCTCAAATGTTTTTCTAGTTCAGGTTTTAGGGGAGGATTTAGCCCTTTTTCTACTTGGGTGGGTACCTTATTATTGTTGGCTTTGTGGGGACAGAGGGGCTTGGATGTATTCTTCTTTGGGCACTTGTAAAGGGCAGGTTCTTGTTTCCATTTTATTTATTGGCACGGTTTTGGGTGTAGATTCTTGGGGTGTCACGTAGGTTATGGTTGCGCTGTGGTAAGTGTGTTAGGTGAGGTGTAGGGTCTTTAGTGTTGTTTTAGGTTGGTTGGCATCCGGTCTTTAGCATTATGCTGCTTTGTTTTTGGGGTTGTGAGCGGGCTCCAGGTGGACGGTGTCTTTTAGGTATATTAGTGGGTCCATTTGGTGTCGTGACTGGTATGTTGGTGTATTTACGTGATGGCCACACGTACATGTGGGGGATTGTTTTGGGTGGAAGTTTTAGTTGGGAGATCTTTCTTGTTTCAGAAATGTAAGGAGGGAGAAGTGTTGTAGTGTATCTCTGAGTGTGGGTGACATCACTGACCGTGGAATGTGGTGATGTCAGTGAGTGTGGAGTGCTATGGTGTTCTGTTCTGAACATAGTGTTCTAACAGTTACAGTTGGAAAATGTAAGCTGGCATGAAGGGACGTGCCAGTGTCTTCCTGGCATATACTACCAATAAACCTACAAGTAACTCACCTGCTGGTCCAGGTGTTGACTTCTTCAAGAAAATATTCTCTCTTGGTTTTGTGTGTGTGTTGATTTTATGGCAGGCAAATGGCATTCGTCCTGTGCAATGTGGGTGGTTATGAATAGGCAGTGTAATGACATGTATTGCATGCCACTTCCAGACGCACCCGCCATCCGCGCAACTCCTCACAACAGCCTAACCACATGATTCCGGAAACACGCCGGCCGCACTTCGGCGTCTAGTCCCCATTCCTCGACGATTGCAACTATTGGGTTTTCCATGTGCTACCAGGCTTGGACTGGCCCTTTCGGTCGTTCGGCCCGTGGCCGAATGAAGTTGGGGACCCTGGGGGCCGGTTTTTCCGACAGGCACACTGGGCCGTTTTATTTTTGTAATTATTTATTTTTTTACTTTTACACACACACACACCGTCTTTGTGTGCAGCGCCATGCCATGTTGGCGTGGCCATGCCCGCGACCGGCGGGAGCAGAGCTGCTTGCCTGTGCCTCGGCGGAGGAGGGGCTGGGCACGGCAGCTCACCTCGCCTCTCAGGCGCTGTCTGCAGAGTCACTAGTCTGCAGCTAATCAAAGCAAGGTAACAGAGATGGTTGGTGTTACCTTACCTCTTGCTTTGATGATTTGATTTCATGCATGCATTTTATGATGCATGCATGTTAATGCAGTCTGCAGCAGCCAGCAGATGCATATCACAATATGGGGGCCCAGGCCACCGGCAGGCATGCCGCCGGCCGCCACTGCAGGGGCCAGCTCCGTGCAGTGATCGCTCCTTGGGCGGGCCGGCACGGCTGAGGTGCTAATTGTGCACATTGCGAATGCGTAATTAAGCAAAACAAAAGCATTTGGAAAACAGCTCCTGACCCTGGGGAGCCGTGGACGGTGGGCGCCTGCCTGCCGCTGCCTGCAGGACTTGGAAGTTGGATTGGATGATGAGAGCTGGCTGGGCGGCGGGCCTGGGGCTCCGCCCCACTGCCACTGGCATTCCACACTACAGAGAGACAGTTGCTTTCAACTTTGCAGGAAGTAACAACACATTGTTGCACTTCGTTGCAAAGTTGAAACGCAACCTGTGCATGGGCGGGGAGCCGCATCATTCAGTCACGAATGCCATTGCCAAGTTGAGCGGAGCGGCTCAGTCCTCTGTATTATGCGTGCTGCCTGAAGTAAAACAAACAGGTCACACAAACTAACACATTCTTGGCTTGAACGGGAAACCGTGCGTTGCCCGTGTTTTATACCGTGCGTGGTGGGTGCTGTGCTACATGTGCAATCAATCAATGAATGAATGAGCCCGTTCTGAGACGGTCTGGGGTGGTGGGCATGTGAGGGCTGTGCCACGCTGTGTGAAGTGAACTCGTGGCTTCACTGGCTGGCAGCCTGGCTTAAGCATGTTTGGTGCATCAGTGCGTGAGTGTACTGTGTGCAGACAGTGTGCTAAACTGAGAGGACCCGGGGTGCGGCGGTGCCTGTGAGATTCTGCATGCTGCCTCCCTTGGGCTGGGGTCTATGCCCGTGCTGCGACTCTGCGAGAGAGGCCATGGGTCTGTGATTCTGCACGCGAGTGCGCCGCCCTTCCACTGCTCCCACCACTAGTCTGGAAGATTCTGCACCATACATTAGCTTTTTTTTGTACATTTGTGTTCCACGGACAGTACTGTGCATACAAGATTCCACTGAAACAATAGCAATTTACACAGAAAACAATAGCACACGCTGACACGCACCCACTGTAGAGCAGTCACAACGGTGCTTGGGTTCTCGTTTATTTTATTTTTGTGAGCGTGCCGTAGTGTTTGTGCTGCTCCCATGCGCATTTTCCAACTGTTCTATTTTCGACGTTCTCGGGTCTCCATTTGTCTTGTCTCAGGTCATCGCCAGAGTCCCAGAGCCCGACTTTGCCTAGATGGCGTCCTGTGTTAAAACAAAGTTTGAGCCACCTTTTTATCCCCACACGGCAAACACATCGTGACAAATACACAATATTGAGCAATATTCCCTCATGGAGCACTGCCTGGTGTTACGCATTTTATTGATATAAATATGGCTAATTGACTACTGTTACGTATATAGCGGAGGGTTGATGAGATCAAAGGGTTATGTATTTGACCTCCAGACATTATGTGTGTGTGTCCTACAGAATACAAGGTATTGTGATGATAAAGCACACCCACAACATGGAATGCTGTGGCAGCATGGCCTTATAATGGGTGGAGGTGAGCTAGCATTCCAAAGATGGTAGTACGTTACTCTGCCCCGAGCCTCACAATTTGTCTATGGTGTGTCTGTGTCTGGGCATTTTGTGCCGATCCATGGCGAATGAGTGGGTGTTTGGCCATTTGATGGCACTGATGGTGTGATTGTCTTGACTTTTGTTCACAATAAATGGTATATGATATAGCTCCTTCGCTGGGAGGATAGCTCATGGGCAACGTATTGGTATCAATAGCTGGTCATGTGCTTATAGGCTGGAGTCAAGCATGAAGCTCAAATGCCTACGCCAAAGGCCTAACTATTGGCTTTTTGAGTGATAGGTTTTTGTGTTTCTCTTCCCTCCTTCTAGGATCTAAAGTTCTCTTTGTTTCTTAAGCCAGAGCACTTGACATTTTCAGTCTTTTCCGTGGGGGGTTGTTGCATACAGCTTCAAGATATAGTTAGTCCTGTTATAGTGACACTCTCTAACAGGGGTTTGAGATTTCTAGCTAGGTTTGAGCAGGCACTGCCAGAACATGTGTCTCGTTCTTGGCGTAGTTCTCTATTTGGGTCTACTTGCATGTTTCTCTCTCCCCACACACTTTTTAAATCTTTACCTTTAAAATGTGATTATGTCAGCCTAATGCAATCATCTCCCAAAGACAGTGATCAGTCACAGACTGATTTTGGCTTGTTTTGACACCATTATCGTGATGTAGAAAAGTTGTCAGACTTTGAGAACACCCACATTTTACAGGTAAAGCAGAGTGGGATTACATTATTTTCCAAAAATCACACTTTGGCTAACAGTGAAGCTGAGATTCTCTCTCACACAAACTTGCAGTTTGTTGTTATGCATGGCATTAAGAAAAAATTGAGTATTCATATAACACAGACTTTCTTTTTTTGCATATCAAACTAGCAGACATCAGATATAAAATATGCTTTAAAAGGGGAGTTTTATAATCGCCTTCAATGACTATCAATAAAGGTATTTGGTAGATAACCAGAGCTGTGTTTGGGCATTTAGTCCAAAATGTTCCATCAGATTTACATAATAAAAAGGGCACTGCTAAAGTGTGTTAAAAAAAATTATTGCCCGGACCCTCTGGAGGAGCTGCCCACTAAGGGGTGTCCCAAGCAAATCAATCCATAACCCACATTAAACCTCATAAGGGACCCCATGGCTAACAGGTAAAGTCCAATTAGCAAAATTGAGCTTCGTGCCGGTTGTGTTTGGCAGCTCTGGAGCTGCACGATTGGCTCTCCTTTTGCTCTGCATTGTGGGCCCTGTAGGACACATTATGGGCGCTGCTGGTGGGGGAGGGAAGAGGGTACCTCCTTCCTGAATTGCAGGAGGGTGGGTGAATGCCTAATGTTGATGACAGAGGTTCCCCATGCATGTGGGCATAGATGAGATGTTTTATTTTGCAGTTCTAATCTGACCAGGTCATGGCTTCTTGTGGAGGCTGCAGCCAGAGAAAGGGACCCTGTTGGCTGGCTAGGTAAGAAAGAGAATGTGACAGCATTGCAGATAGGGCTGCTGATCTTGAAGGCAATGCATGCTTGTAGGGGCATGCAGTGTAGTTCGACGAGTGTGAGCATAATGTGGTTATATTTGCAGAGGCCTTTAATGGGGCAGGGAGACAGTGGCGCACATGGTGCTTCCACCACCACGTGAAAAAGCATAAGGGCCTCTACTGCGGATTCGAAGTTACTGTATGGATGGGCAGGGTTGATTTTCAGCAAAGGAGAGCATTGGTAGCAAGCCGTCTAGGGTTTCTTTTGCATTTTTATTCTGAAGGTGAGATGGCACTTACTGCAGTGCCCGTAAATGGAGAATAACTGTTTTCAGTGCGGCGGTGATTGATATCACTTTTTTTGCTGTTTCATAATTATGTTACTCTTAGACAATTTTATGGCATGTTGTCAGTTCATTGACCCTGGAAGGATGAAGGGCTGAGTTGGCCCTCATGGGATTCTGAGCTGTGATTTAGATAATACACAGATGGTGGAAGCAAGTGCAAGTGCTTTAAGCATGTGGCAGCAGGTTGACACCCGAGCCAACAAGGACTGGCCTGTCCTTCACCAAGCCCTTTAAACACGTTGTTCTTCTTTGTATGGAATGGAAGGAAACACTTTATAGCTTTCCCGTGAGCTTACGTTGTCGTAGCGGGCCTGCAGTGCCTGCATTCTGTGAGAACCCTGAGGCTTCACTCGGTCTCTGAGCACGTGGCCCGTGCCGTGGGTGCAGTGAGTGTGTGCAGGTCTGAGGCGGGACTGGACTGTGTGCTGGTATATCTCTGGGCCCAAGGGAATGGCTTGCAGGTTGCTTGTGAGTTTAGTGTTGTTGTGCTCCCTTCAGCTGAGGGTGATGGGAGCCCGAGTTTGAACCGCCAGCCACCCAACCATTGCAGGAGTCAGGTTTGTCTATCCACCGTGCCAACAATCTTTACTTTTGAAACAAGAGCAAATAGCTTCCATGCCAGCAGCCGCCTCAACTTCAAGGTGAGCAAAATCTGGGCCAATGTTTGGGATTAGTTGTCACTACACCCCCTCCCCCATCCTATCCAACCACCGTCACCCTAACCCTTCTTCCCTGCTGGAGTTGCAGAGCCCTGTATAAGCATTGACTTGCAGCATGTCCCAAAACTGCAGTGGGGGTGGTTGGTTCATGCCACACCTGCGCCTCGGAGCTTTGGACGGACCCCGTCACAGAACTGTATGCAAAGTAATGTTATTTTATGAGTTGTGTTGTAATGTAACAGACACATGAACCCTCCATACGTAGCATTTTCTGTAAAGTCGTGAATTGACGTGATTCACGGATGATGGTTTGAGGGCCACTTTTTTTTTAGGCGAGGGGTGGCCCACTTTTTTGAGGCGAGGGGTGGGCCACTTTATTTTTGGTGTCCGGGCCTATTTCTTGTCCCAGTCCGACCCTGTGTGCTACCATACGAAACCAATTGCAAACGGTATGAGTTTCTACCCAATTTTGCAAAGAAAGTGCTGTACAATGCATCTCTTTAACCCAATGTTTTAAAGTTGTTCTTGGGCGTGAGAACCCCCCTCAAGCACTGCTTGTTTGGTTTGGGCTCCCTCACTGCGCTCTGTCCATCCTGCATAATTGTCGCAAACATTTAAGCTTCTTCATTTCAGAAGTTCACCAGTCACTGTGTGTGATGTGTGTTTTAATGTGCACACAGGGGCACGTAGCAATCCTATATATCTTTAGGCATTTGATACATACTGTAGTCTGCCATAAACCTTTCTTCAGCAGAGAAATCTAATTTTGCTGCAGTTGTAGCAATAAATCATTTTGATTCTCCACACAAACAAACTCATGGGGACATATATATCTCGCGGCTGCTGTTTGCGGTGGAGCCGCAGTGCAAACAATTGTCACGGGGCCTCAACACGCTTGGCACCTACTCCCCATTCTTCAAAGTGGGAGTGACGTCGTGTTGCAGAGTGCCAGCTGGCAGAGAGTGTTGCTGATTGGCCAGCTCGTATTTAGGTGCTGAAGCCTTTATAAAGGGCTCGCGGGAGCCAGCGATCACTACCAGCCAGAACTAGATCACAGCGCACCTTCCACCCCGAGCGGGCATCGCTGCTGGAACACGGACCTCCCCAGGGCATGCACTGAACTGCAACTAGAGCGCCGCGACGCCCCCAGGTGAGTGCAGGCGCCCACCTCGCCCTGCAACTTCAGTTTCTTTTCCTTTACATTCATAATTCCTAATTCCCCCAGCGACCCTCCTCTAGCTGCATAGTCGCCCGGCAGTGCGCCTCGCGTTCCTGCACTGGGCATCATTGCGCTAGCCCAGCCGGGCTGGCGCTGTCCCGTTACATGAAGCGCGCCGCTCAGTCCCTCGCCCTGACTGCCACTGCCAGGGTGCTGGCCCAGTGCTCCAGTGAGTGCTGCCGCGTGCTGCCCCGCTGCCAGGGTGCTGGGGTGGGTGCTGTAGCGTGCTGGCCCAGTGCTCCAGTGAGTGCTGCCGCGTGCTGCCCCGCTGCCAGGGTGCTGGGTTGGGTGCTGTAGCGTACTAGCCCAGTGCTCCAGCGAGTGCTGCCGCGTGCTGCCCCATTGCCAGGGCGCCGCAGCATCTGTTCAAGTTCAGTCACTTGTTCTGCAAACTTTCCAAGCGGGCGCGTTACATGTTCTCAAGCTCGTGCGATCAGCCGCTCCCCCAGGGACGTGCTCCTGTGCTCAGCCACACATTCATATTCTCGGGTGCGTTATAGACATAAATGCGCAGGTATTTTATTCAATGTAAAGCGAGGCACAAGCGTGGAACCTATTTCTAAGAAGCCTCAACTTTTGATAAGAGTGAAAATGAGGGGTGGAGTGCTGCCCAGGGTCACACACACTGAGGGGTGGAGTGCTGCCCAGGGTCACACACACTGAGGGGTGGACTGCTGCCCAGGGTCACACAAACACACTGAGGGTGGAGTGCTGCCCAGTGTCACACAAACGCACTGAGGGCGGAGTGCTGCCCAGGGTCACACAAACGCACTGAGGGCGGAGTGCTGCCCAGGGTCACACAAACACACTGAGGGGTGGAGTGCTGCCCAGGGTCACACACACTGAGGGGTGGAGTGCTGCCCAGGGTCACACAAACACACTGCGGGGTGGAGTGCTGCCCAGGGTCACACAAACACACTGAGGGTGCAGTGCTGCCCAGGGTCACACACACTGAGGGGTGGAGTGCTGCCCAGGGTCACACACACTGAGGGGTGGAGTGCTGCCCAGGGTCACACAAGCACACTGAGGGGTGGAGTGCTGCCCAGGGTCACACAAACACACTGAGGGTGGACTGCTGCCCAGGGTCACAGAAACGCACTGAGGGTGGAGTGCTGCCCAGGGTCACACAAACACACTGAGGGTGGACTGCTGTCCAGGGTCACACAAACGCACTGAGGGTGGACTGCTGCCCAGGGTCACACAAACGCACTGTGAGTGGAGTGCTGCCCAGGGTCACACAAACGCACTGAGGGCGGAGTGCTGCCCAGGGTCACACAAACGCACTGAGGGTGGAGTGCTGCCCAGGGTCACACAAACACACTGAGGGTGGACTGCTGCCCAGGGTCACACAAACACACATAGATGATAAATTGGAGACCCAAACTGCTCATGATATTGAGGGGTATCCTCTTTCCAGAACAAACTGAATGTGCCCCAATGCGCCATGCAAAACTGGGGGTGGTCTTTTGGACATTCTGAACATTGACTAATACTCCATTGGCAGACCAAGTGGGAGCGGGCCGGCGCTGTCCCGTTACATAAAGCGCGCCGCTCAGTCCCTCGCCCTGAATTCCACTGCCAGGGTGCTGGGGTGGGTGCTGTAGCGTGCTAGCCCAGTGCTCCAGTGAGTGCTGCCGCGTGCTGCCCCATTGCCAGGCTGCTGAAGTGTGTGCTGCGGCGTACTGTCCCATTGCCAGGGTGCTGGGGTGGGTGCTGTAGCGTGCTAGCCCATTACCAGGGCGCTGGGGTGGGTGCTGTAGCGTGCTAACCCATTGCCAGGGTGCTGGGGTGGGTGCTGCTGCGTGCTAGCCCATTGCCAGGGCGCTGGAGTGTGTGCTGCGGCGTGCTGTCCCATTACCAGGGTACTGGGGTGGGTGCTGTAGCGTGCTAGCCCAGTGCTCCAGTGAGTGCTGCCGCGTGCTGCCCCATTGCCAGGCTGCTGAAGTGTGTGCTGCGGCGTACTGTCCCATTGCCAGGGTGCTGGGGTGGGTGCTGTAGCGTGCTAGCCCATTGCCAGGGCGCTGGGGTTGGTGCTGTAGCGTGCTAACCCATTGCCAGGGTGCTGGGGTGGGTGCTGCTGCGTGCTAGCCCATTGCCAGGGCGCTGGAGTGTGTGCTGCGGCGTGCTGTCCCATTACCAGGGTGCTGGGGTGGGTGCTGTAGCGTGCTAGCCCAGTGCTCCAGTGAGTGCTGCCGTGTGCTGCCCCATTGCCAGGCTGCTGGAGTGGGTGCTGCTGCGTGCTGTCCCATTGCCAGGCTGCTGAAGTGTGTGCTGCGGCGTGCTGTCCCATTACCAGGGTGCTGGGGTGGGTGCTGTAGCGTGCTAGCCCAGTGCTCCAGTGAGTGCTGCCGCGTGCTGCCCCATTGCCAGGCTGCTGAAGTGTGTGCTGCGGCGTACTGTCCCATTACCAGTGTGCTGGGGTGGGTGCTGTAGCGTGCTAGCCCATTACCAGGGTGCTGGGGTGGGTGCTGTAGCGTGCTAGCCCATTGCCAGGGTGCTGGGGTGGGTGCTGTAGCGTGCTAGCCCATTGCCAGGGCGCTGGAGTGGGTGCTGCTGCGTGCTAGCCCATTGCCAGGGTGCTGCGGCGTCTCTTCAAGGTCAGGCACTTGCTCTGCAAACTTCTCAAGTGGGCGCGTTACATGTTCTCAAGCTCGTGCGATCACTTCGGCATTGTGGTGCCGCTCCCCCAGGGACGTGCTCCTGTGCTCGGCCACACCTGCACCGATTGCTGCACCCACACCCCCATGCTCTACTCCTGCCCCTACACAAACTGCGATGCCCGTTCACCCGCTGTGTTGCCCACTGCGACATCGATCTCTGATTACAAATACTGATCCATATTGGCCCCTTTCCGATTACTACCCCAGGGTTCAAAAGGACCTAAAAACACAATTTGAAGAGTTGGACCTCCCTGCAGCTGGACCTCCCTGCAGCGGCCAGAGGGTCCAGATACGGTCCCATGGAGCCATCTATATAATGTTCAATAGCTCCTTCTTAGCTCTCCTGCAGCTGCAGACTGGAGGGCAGAGCAATGCCTTCTTTTTTCACCCTAAATACCCCCCCCCCCACTTCCTAGATTTCTTTGCGGGAGGGCTTATTATTTTCCTAATTGCATGCAGAATGGACCTGGGACATGCCTCGTGGCGAGATGTGTAGACATTGCCAGGGCAGTTTCTACTCAATGTAGTGCCAGTGAAGGCAGTACTAGGTACTAGTCAATGTTCAGAACCTCCCCAACACCCCCGCCCCGCAGTTTTGCACGGCGCATCGCGGCACATTCAAATTCTCGGGTGCAGTATAGACGTAAACGCGCAGGTATTCTATTCAGTGTAAACGGAGGCCCAAGCGTGCAACCTGTTTCTAAGAGGCCCCCATTTCTGACAAGAAGAAAAATGAGGGGTGGAGTTCTGCCCAGGGTCACACAAACACACTGAGGGCAGAGTGCTGCCCAGGGTCACACAAACACACTGAGGGCGAAGTGCTGCCCAGGGTCACACAAACACACTCTGGGTGGAGTTCTGCCCAGGGTCACACAAACACACTGAGGGCGGAGTTCTGCCCAGGGTCACACAAACACACTGAGGGCGGAGTTTTGCCCAGGATCACACAAACACACTGAGGGCGGAGTGCTGCCCAGGGTCAATCAAACGCACTGAGGGCGGAGTGCTGCCCAGGGTCACACAAACACACAGAGGCTAGAGTGCTGCCCAGGGTCACACAAACGCACTGAGGGTGGAGTGCTGCCCAGGGTCACACAAACGCACTGAGGGTGGAGTGCTGCCCAGGGTCACACAAACACACTGAGGGTGGAGTGCTGCCCAGGGTCACACAAACACACAGAGGCTAGAGTGCTGCCCAGGGTCACACAAACACACTGAGGGCGGAGTGCTGCCCAGGGTCACACAAACACACTGAGGGCGGAGTGCTGCCCAGGGTCACACAAACACACAGAGGCTAGAGTGCTGCCCAGGGTCACACAAACACACTGAGGGCGGAGTGCTGCCCAGGGTCACACAAACACACTGAGGGCGAAGTGCTGCCCAGGGTCACACAAACACACTGATGATGTTCAGGGGTATCCTCTTTCCAGAACAAACTGAATGTGTCCCAATGCACCATGCAAAACTCGAGGTGGTCTTTTGGATGTTCTAAGTGGTACCACAATGAGCAGATTTCATTAAAGTGCATTAACTGTACTCGGGTCAAATGTCACACAAATCAATTTAATAAAGGAAACCAACAATAGACATAGGAGGAAAGCAGTTGGTTAGAACAACTGGCAGAATACTGGCCCCTACCACTAGACACAGTTCTGTGTGGAGATCACCCCCCCACCTGTAAAGTAAAGATATATCACAAGCCCAGTCCATATATTGTTCAATTAGTCTTATTCCCTTCTACAATGTTTCTACCACTGCAATGTACCTGGAATAGCAGAGTTCGGCGACGGATCCTTCTTGAGCAGCTCCCTTTAAAGCAGGAGCCACGGATCGTCGAGATCCCTCAAAGAAAGTGAACTCGGCATTGAGGCAGCAGCGTCAGTCCCGGCAGTGCTTTTTGATGATAGGTCGAAGACGTCCTGCAAGGAAGAGGCGTGCAGGGCACCTCAATGTCGATAGTTCAGGACCGTAAAGAGTTTGAAGAACTGTGGCCCAGCAAGGGCATCGAGTCGTCCGGCATCTCTACGGTCTTTGGGTGGCGGGAAACCCACTGGTGCATGCTCCTCGGTGCGTCGACGGCCTGGCCTTCTCCGGTGGGATAAAACGGTCGGCTATGAGAACGAGCATGTCCGGGAATCAAAATGTCTTAATCAAGGAATCGTTGCAGCTCCAGTCGTCAATGGCACGGCATCAGGCGGTCCCTGCTTCTGGGCAACACGGCTTCAACGGGCCTCCAGCATTTATATAGCAAACCTGCAAACCCTGGTTGACGACGGTGGACGGAATGTCTGGTGCTTATCTTCGTTCTCCTCGGCGGTCCCCATCTCCGGTCGGCAGCCTGTCGAGGGTCTGATATCCAGGGAGCTTCGGCAAAGGTTAGCAATGCTCGATGGTCCCTCGGAGCACGGGAAGAGTGCGCTTAACCAGATCCTCTCTTGGATCAGTCTCGATGTCACGGCAGCTTTCAGATTGCAGTGAAGGTAACAGCAGTCAACCTTCTTCTTCGGGTTCGGCTTCGAAATTCAGCTTCAGTTTCTACTTCAGCTCCTGAGCTAATTCTAGCAGTGAGAGGCCCCCAGATATACCAGTTGATCTCCCATTCATTCTGCTGGGTCACACTCAGGCAACCAATCACTCAGAAGGGCATTCAGCAGTCAATCAGCCAATCAGGCATACAGTGCATTCAGGCCACCCTCCTCCCTCTCAGACACTCACAACAAGAAATGTGGATTGGGACAAGTTCTCAGCCATTCAACACTACACACTGCATTCATACCAGTTTCGGGCAGGGCTGTCTCAGTCATTGTGTTTCATACTGCAAACCAGACATCCACAACAAGTGCATATTGATCACACACTCCATTCACTCAGGTCGCACAACATACAGTCACTGGGAAGGCTCCAGCCAGTCTGGCCTGGACTTCACTACAATACCATATATGTAACTTCCACCCAACAGCCAGTAGGGGGGAAGGGACAGAGACAGGGCTTCCCAGGTCTTTGGGAAAACAGGGTAACAGGTAACAGGCAATAGAAAGCAAGTAGTTTGGGAGTGGCGCGCATGCCCAGTGCGGGGAGGGGGCACATTTTGGTGTTTCGCCCTGGGCACCAAATGGACTAGAAACTGCCCTACCCCTGACATACCCCCATCATTTCAATTGCCTACAAATGTATGCATAAGAGTGCGGGTGCTAACGACAAAGGCTTTACATTATTAATTGCTGAGCCTTTGTTAAAAGTTCAGCCCCACCACTGTTTACTGTGTGTCGGGCCCTCTGCTACCACGGCTCTGCACTTCAGCCAGCTCAACTCAACATCGCCATCATGTTAGGGGGGCTAAAGCCACGTCTCCTCAATGGCCGTTGTGCCACCGTCTCACGTTTTAGTTGTACGTATGCATGTGTGTTGTGTGCACACAGGGCATGTCAATGGAGGTGCGAGTGAGTGTGTGCAGGCATAGGTGTTTTGACTGTGTCTGTGAAAGAATGATAAACAATACATTATTTGTTTGTATGTTGACAGTGGAATGAACTTTGTCAATGTTATGTTCTGTAACTGGGTGAAGATGTCTGGGGGCTGTTAGGGAGAATTCTCAGAAATGTGCAAATTCCTCTCTACCTTAGAGACCCCAAGCTCTTTTGCTTGTCTCTAGGACTTTCTCATTTTTACTTGGAGTTAGTGAGACCCTTTTTTTCCCACTCTCTCATGTATTTATTTTTTAAACTGTTTTTATTAATTTAAAAAAATGTAACATTGTATACAACATTTCACCCCCCCCTTCTCCCTTCCCCCCTCCTCTCCGGAAAAGTTTAGTCCATTCTCTGTCTTTCAGGAATTTGCTGATTCACTGAGCTACTTCAGTTGAAGAGGTCCAGTGTCCTTATTTTATGTGGGCACCATTGTTCATTGTAGTCCGACAGGAGGTACCCCAGAGCTATACCCCAGTCTGTTCTGAACTTTTGATGTTCCCCCTGGATAGAGTAAGTTATTCACTCCATGGCTAGGTATGACCATACTCTTCTCGTCCAATCCACTGTGAGTGGGAGGCTATTTCCATCCATGCCCCTATCAGTAGAACCATAAAGTTTCTTTTCTGTGTCACGTTCCACTGTTTGTCCCTGTTGTCCCAGAGGCCCCCCAGCCACACTTGTTCCCCTCAGCCCTTCGCCTCTGAGAACATTCCCTGCTCTCCCCAGAAAGTACTTGGGCTCGGGCAGTCCCACCAGACATGTCGCCAGTCTCCTCGACCTCCACATACCCTCCAGCATCTATCTGGGGTAGTGCCATACATTGCGTGTAGTCGTTCTGGCGTGTAGGGCCATTGCATCATCATTTTCATCCACATTTCCCTTGTTTGAATGGCTTTAGTGAGCTTCGGTATTCTGCCCCATATAAATTCCCACCTGTCCATGGGGAGTGAGGTTTTAAGTGTTTTCTCCCATCTTTTCATGTATTGCCACTTTACAGTTTCTTCTTGTGCGTTTAGGTATCTATATGTATTGGAGACAAACTTGTGAGTACCTGTGAGTCATTCTGTATGTTTCAAACGGGGTTAGAGCTCTAGTCGCCGCGCTTTGTATGCGCTGCGTACTCAACCAATGGTGTATTTGTTCATATTTGTATCTGTCTCTGGGGGACAGACTAAACGATGTCTCGCATTTCGCAACTGATTTGATCTGCTGGTCTTGAAACATATCTCCTACCATTTTACACCCCGCCTCTTCCTGTTTCCGAAATGCCCCCTTTTCCATTCCTGGGGGGAATTCCGGGTTTTTAAATAGTGGCATAAAGGGGGCTGGTTCCTTTGTTAGGGTCCCTTTCAGTGTGGCTTTGTACCATAGGCTCATGGTCGATTTCATTATTTCGCTTATATGGACATTGGGGTGTTTGTGTTGTTTGCTGATCCATAGGAGGTGTCTGGGGGATGTTGTCGCCACCGCCCTATCCTGTGCTTCTTAAATTTTCTCTGCATTTACGGTATCCATTCTTTCAGGACCCATAGCTGTGCGGCTCGTAGTATTTCCTGAAGGGTTGCCAGTCAATTCGTCGAAAAAAATTGGTCGACCAGACAAATGGTCGAAGCAAATTGGTCGAAAACCATTTCGTCGAATTTTTTTTTTTCTATTTTAACCCTTTAATTTTTTTTTTTTTTTGGGGGGATCCCCCCCAACCCCCTTTTTTTCTCTAAAAACCCCTTTTTTAACTAAACGAAAACCCAAAAAATAAATATATAATTAAAAAAAAAAATTCGACCATTTGGTTTTCGACCAAATTGCGTCGACCAAATTGCAGTCGACCAGTTTTTTTTCGACGAGTTGACTGGACACCTCCTGAAGTGTGGGAGGGCGCACCCCCCCTCTTTTCTATGGGCTGTCAGGACCGCGCTCGATACCCTAAGAGTTTTATTCTGGCATATGTACGCTGACACCATCTTCGTGAGGGACTTAAAGAAGGCTGGGGGAATTCTAATCGGGAGGGCCTGAAACAAATACATTAGTTTTGGCAGTATAGTCATTTTCACCGCCGTTATTCTACCCCACCAATTCAGTAGGTTCGTTTTGATTTTATCTAGAAGCTGAGGGTAGTTATGAACATATAAATC
Organism: Ambystoma mexicanum; assembly: GCF_040938575.1. Classification (NCBI taxonomy): domain Eukaryota; kingdom Metazoa; phylum Chordata; class Amphibia; order Caudata; family Ambystomatidae; genus Ambystoma; species Ambystoma mexicanum. The sequence continues at coordinate 845,952,784 of NC_090938.1, forward strand.
TTCTATTTTCTCTGTGAGTGTAATTCCCAGGTAATTAACCCCTTTGTTCGCTATTTTCAGTTGTAGGTCTGTCGCTACTGCTTGGATATTTCCCCTGTTCCCTGCCAGTACCAGGATCTCTGTTTTTTGCCTATTAATTTTAAGCCCTGATACCTCTATTTCGCGCATGAGATGCAGGAGTGATCTTTCCGGGTCACCTAGTGCCACTAACATATCATCCGCGTATGCTATTATTATGGGCCCGTCCCGCCATTTCTATGCCTCTGATCTCTGGTGATTCTCTAATTTTTGTCAGTAGGGGTTCTAGGTATAATTAATGCATTTAGTAGTGGGGATAGCGGGCATCCTTGCTTGGTGCCTCTCTCTATTTGTAATATATCGGATAGCCCCCCCCCCCATTCACTGCAAGCCTTATCGTCGGGGAGTTGTAGTTAGCGCGGACCATATCTATGAAAGCTTTCCCCATGCCCATTTACTTCGGTATTAAGAAGAGGAACGACCACTCCACCCGGTCGAACGCTTTCTCTGCGTCTATGGCGACCACGGCTGCGGGGAATTGAGTGACCCAATTTTTTCCACTAAATGTAAGACCCTTCTAACGTTATCATGTGTTTGTCTGTTTGGGACAAACCCTGATTGATCTAAATGGATGAGCTTCAGGAGGAGTTGTGCCAGCTTTGTGGCTAGTATCTTGGAGTATAATTTTGCGTCCAGGTTGATTAGTGCTATCGGGCGGTACACGCTTGGGAGTTGTTCATCCTTCCCCTTTTTGTGGAATACCAATACTTTTGCTTCATTCATGGTTTGGGTGACGTTCCCCCTCTCTTTAAATGAGTTGAAGAGGTCTGTGAGGACGGGGGCAAGAATATCTTTATATGTCTTATAGAACAGAGCAGTGTGCCCATCTGGGCCTGGGGCTTTATTTTTGGGGAGGTCCTGAATTGCTTTGTTTACCTCTTCTAATGAGATGTCCCTGTCCAGGTGTCATTTTTCTTCCTCTGAAATTAATTGGAGGGTAACCTCTTCTAGATGTGCCTTCTGCTGTTCCATCCCCGGACGGTCCGAGGAACACAGCTCCTGGTAGAAGCGTTTGAATATATAACGTTTTTATCTGTCCCATGTCGTCTTTGAGGGCCTCTATTGTCTGGGACTGCTCCTTCCCTTTCAGTTGTCTAGCTAAGAGTTTGTCGGCCTTGTTAGCTTTCACATAGTACCAATGCTTGGTGTAAAGGAGGTCCCTCTCCGCCTTTTTAGTGTTTCCAGCTGCCCTTGGACGTGTCTTAGGGTTTTTTGGAGTTTCCTAGTTGGTGTTTGTATGACCTTGGCTTGGATCGCCCTAATGTTTGCCTCCAATTCTGCTTCCCATTGACGGATCTGTTTCTCCCTCTGTGATTTATGAGCTATGAGGTGTCCCCTTGTGACCGCCTTCAGGGCCTCCCAGAGAGTTCCTGGTGTCTATGTAGTCTGTAATGTGCTCTCTGAGAGTCTGTCCCATGACCTGATCTCTTGACGATGTCTTCTGGAAGGTGCCAGCCCTATAGCCTTGCGTGTTTTTGACCAATGGAGGGAGGTCCAGACTGGGGCGTGATCAGAGAGAGTTGTTGTGCCCATCTCAGCCTGCTGTATTTTCCCTAGGAGCCCCACCGTGGCCCAAAGATAATCTATTCTTGAGCCCGTGTTGTGTACGTGTGAGAAAGAAGTATATCCTCTCTAGTTGCCCTGGCTCTATCCACTTGCACCTCTCAGATAGAGGCGGAGGGTTCAGGAAAGGGGTGGGAACCTTGATTAGTCCTCCGGCTCTATCCACGTGCACCTCAGATAGAGGTGGAGGGTTTGGGAAAGGGGTGGGGTCTTTGATTAGTGGCCTGGCTTTATCCACTTGCACCTCAGATAGAGGTGGAGGGTTCAGGAAAGGGGTGGAGCCCTTGATTAGTCCTCTGGCTCTCGGAGAGGATGCTAGAGAGCTGACCAAAATGGCCACTCATCTGAGCTCCCGTGTGGCTCTTGATAAATCCTGGCTAATCGAGACTGATCCGGTGGGTATTAGACCCAAAAACTTGCATGAAATCTGACAAGAGAAGCATAAGACCGTTCACCCCAAAATCACAAAGTTTGGAGAACCAGGAGCAGAGAAACGGCCCATTGGGCAGCCAGACCAGAAACGAAAAGGACGCACTGGCCTGCAAACACTCCGCCGCCGCCCAATACCTCTCAGTGAAAACAAGCCCAGGGATCGAGCAAAGAACTGGAGGCACGTCCGGAGGACTATTCAGAGAAACCAGTCAAGACGCATAACACCAGCCCCCCACAAGAAGTCCTCCAACTACACGTCAGTGCTGGGAGGGCGCAAGAACGAGTCCCAGCCCCGCCGCCATAGCACGCACAACAGGGACGCCAGCCGGCACGCCAGACCAGGTTCTGAGGCACCCAGTGTGAAAAATCCTGATAAAGGAAAACAAGCGGGGGGGCTCCGGTGGGACATCGGAACCACGGCTGCCGAAAGACACCCACCTGGGCTGCTAGCAAAGCCGTAGACGTCTGCGGAGGGGCCCCGGCAAGCACTCGGCCAGCGAGCGGGCACAAGGGTAAGCTGCTCGCTGGGGCAGAGATGAGCAGCATCTCACCCGACATAACCCAAAACACAGCCCGTTGGGGGAGAGGGCTGAAGAGGCGCTCCACCAGCGCTCCGGAGACCAGGCCAACAGCGGACAAAACGTGACAACGAGAACTCTCCACCCAACAGTATATATCGGCGATGACGGGAGACACCTGCTGCGGGCCACGGCCCTCCTCGCCGACAGCTACTACCAGAGGCTGGAACATCTTCCCCGACATCCTTAGCAGACTGAGAGCTGGTCCCAACGGTGAGGCATCGAAAAGGACCATCACAGACCTAAGGTACGGAGGCTCGGGGCGTGCATACCCATTGCTGTGACATATCAAGCTGGGACTAGACTGTGCTGAGAACCCCAGCGACACCCAGAGAGCGAATCCTGGTCCTGACACTCAGCCACACCCCGGTAATAAATACACTGATACTTCTCAGCGGGAGCACAGGGAGTGAGCCCATAATTGCCAATAGCAAGCCCCGTCAACGCCCGACACCAAGCGCTATATCAGCAAGACCAACACGTTGCATAAAGCAAACACCCCTGGGGTTGTGCATAAGGCAGTTCAATCCATCTAAGACCCAGCGATCATAAGACCCCCCACCCCCTGGCCACACGAACTCGAGCGCAGTGGACAACGGCCTAATACTCCTAAGCATATCCCATCAGTGCGAGAGGCAGAATCACAATCCCAGGACCAGTGCAGAACAGGTGCGCCCCACTGGCCTCTCACCACCACACACATAAGGAGACAAAGCGAACACAACGGATCAACATTGCCTTGCGTCAGCAGCTCAGCCTCTACGGCCAACATCTTCCGATTCCCCCCTAATTTGCCCGACCACAATATGGGAAAAACAGATAAACTACAACGCAAGCTGAACTTTGAAGCTGGTACTACATCCAAAGCAGGCCGGGGTCTCCATCACAAGAGACACCCCACGAAGATGACCCCCCCCGACCACCAAGTCCCTAGACATCAGAGAAATTCTCCTTGAACTAAAAGCAGGGATTGGAGGCCTTGACAGTGAAATTGATGGCCTCTCCTCCAAGGTGGATCAACTACATCGGCTGGACAAGCATGCTGACCGTCTAGACAATGTAGAACGAGTATCTGACTTGGACGACAACACAACGTCCCGGGCAACAAGAGTAACAACCTTGGAAACACAAATGAAAGCAGTACACGCAAAGAACAAAGACCTCGAAGGGCGCTCTAGGAGAAACAACGTGAGAAATGTAGGGGTCAGGGAACAACAGCAACAAACAAAAATGGAAGACTATATCAAAACAATGTGTACAGAACTCTTTGGGTTCAGAAGACTGTTCGTCATTGAAAGGGCACACAGGATCCCATCCACGAGACCGATCCCAGGAGCCCCACCCCGCCCAATCATCGCAAAACTACTTAACTATAAAGATCGCGACGCGATTCTGAGACTTGCAAGAGAGAAAGGCGACCTGCACTACGACGGTGATTCAATCCACTTCTACCCAGACTTCTCCCCAACTGTCCAAGCACAAAGAAGATCCTTTATGAGTGTAAAACAAAGACTACGCGATAATCAGATACCCTACTCAATGCTCTTTTCTGCTAGACTTCGAATACAACATGAAGGGAAAATTAAATTCTTTCAGTTGCCCGAAGAAACCAATGCATATCTGGACCGAGCTGGATGTGGGCCTCCCAACAATAACCCACGTCTACCACAGAGGGATAGAGCACGGAGAAACCCGCCGTAACATGGCACCCGAATCCAACCAAGATGACGAATATCGCAACAGACCCATCGGAATCAACACAAAAAAGAGAAGAGAGCCACAGGACTTGGGAAGCTCCCAATGCCCCTTGCACCGCACAGTTACAGTTCACAGGGTGGGAGCTAAAGGGGAGGGCACAGGAGACAAGCAATTTGGGGGTTGCGCGTGAGAAAGGGAGGGGGGAGAACGGGCAAGTTGGGGGACGCCAAGTTTAAGAATTTACAGAAGGTAACACATGCAACGAACCAAAACAAGACATCTTGAGCCCGACCCCCCCTACCCCCCACGCTGGAACGCACCAAGCCAAGACCCGGATATCCAACAATCAACCACAAGCCGACAAATATGGAGCCTTGAAAACAGCTCACCCGAAGGCACAGTAGCACTCAAATACCCAGCTGGAACACTGAGAAAAAAAACGTACCTGTTCAACTTAACAACATGGAATATTAAAGGCGGCAACCAGTCCACCAAGACCAGGAAGATAACACAGTACCTCCGCCGACACAAAACTGATATAGCCCTTATCCAAGAAACACATTTACACCCTTCCTCCGAAAACATGTGGGCTAAGGAATGGGGCTGCCACAGGTACTTTGCATCCTTCTCCTCATACCCAAGAGGAGTCGCCATCCTAATAAACAAAACGACCAACTTCAAATTAATAAAAACTCGACGGAGAAGAGATTATATTCATAAACTCCTATGGCCCAAACACGGACGGACCCAATCATTTCAACTGGATAATGTCCCATTTAGAATCAAACAAGAAAGTCAAAATCATTTGGGGAGGAGACCTCAACACACCGCTAGATCTGTGCAAGGATAAATCCCACAACACAACAACTCCCCCCTCAAAAGCAAGTCTGCAAATCACCGTGATATGTTAGGCATACGACCTCAAAGACATCTGGAGAAGCAAACACAGGGAATCGCAAGAATATACCTACTACTCCTGGGTCCATAAAACCAGCTTGAGACTAGACTACCTTCTTGTGTCCTCCGACAGCCAATATCAATGGGGCGAATGCCACATCCTTCCCAGGTCGCTATCAGACCATTCAGCAGTTACCCTTGAGTGTATCACGTCTCAAGAAGATCCCAAAAGACCGCACTGGAGATTTAAACCCGGAGCCCTCCGGGACCAAGTGTCCGCTGAGGCACTACAAGTCGAAATCACATCCTTCATAGAAATTAACCAGGGCTCCGTGGCCTCAGCAGGCACGCTATCGAAAACGTTTAGATGCTATGTCAGAGTAGTCTGCCTAGCAAAAGAAAATGGGATACTCAAACTGATAAGAAGGGAACTGATTGCTAGCGAGACCAGGCTAAAAGATTTGGAACACACGCTTTCTTCCGCTAATGATCTTCGAACTCTAGCAATGCTTAAACAAGAACTAGGGACCTTTCAAACCACTGCAGAAAGGGAAATAAAATGTCTTACAAGACATCATAAGGTCCAACAATACGGGGAGGGACAAAAACCTGGGGCACTCCTAGCAAGACTTATAGCGACGGAGAGGAAACCCACGACGATAGAATCAGTCCTCAACCATACAGGAAACCCCGTCTACACCGAAGAAGAAATATTGGAGACCTTTCACAAGTTCTACCAAGATCTTTGAGTCGCATTATACTGCCGACCCCATAGAACTAGCACAATACCTGGACACGATAGAGCTGTACTGGACGAATGCTGAACTTCGAGAATCTCTTAACCAGCTCATCAATAATGAAGACATTTCCGAAGTGATTAAGGAGCTACCAAACACAAAAGCACCCGGCCCAGACAGGCTAACGGGTGAATTCTATAAAGCCTATGCAGACCTCCTGGCACCACTACTGCTTCAAGTCTACGAAGAGGCCCTGATTAATGGACAACTACCGCCAACACTCTACATGGCCAACATTATCCTCCTTCTTAAACCCGGCAAACCCAAAGAAGACTGTGCCTCCTATAAACCCATATCATTAATAAATCTAGACGACAAAATGTTTGCTAAAATTCTTACCAAGAGACTATTCCCCCTAATGCCAGCTTTAGTGCTGGCTGATCAAGCAGGTTTCGTGTCAGGCAGGAATATCTCGTTTGGCATCAGAAGAATGTTTGGCTTGATGGAAGCTCTTGACCCAGAAAACCAGGCAGTAGTAGTACTATTAGATGCAGAAAAGGCATTCGACTCAGTTGAATGGCCCTTCATCTATTCAGTCTTAAAACGTATGGGCCTCGGCAAACGCTTTATACACTTGATTGCTCGACTGTACAAAAAACCCACTTCTTACATAACAATAGGCAACAGATGCTCAACCGAAATACATTTACGACGAGGAACGAGACAAGGCTGCCCCCTGTCAGCATTACTATTTGCCTTGGTTATGGAACCCCTGGCCTCTGATCTAAGACTCTGCCACCTACATCGCGGACTCTCCCTAGGTACGCACAGGATGATAGTTTCCATTTACGCAGATGATATTGCACTATTTTTGCAAGATCCCGCTTAAAACCTAAACCCAGCGATACACACAATACTGAAATTCAGCAATTTCTCAGGACTAAAAATGAATAACTCAAAATCGATAATATTCCCACTGACGACAACCACCAAGGAATTCACTAATGACTATGGCTTCAAATGGCAGCACTCAAAAGTGAGATACCTGGGGATCTTTATGTCCAGATCCTGTCGTGATATTATGCAAGATCATTATGAATCTGCATTAGTGACCATTCAAAACAAAGTCAACAGATGGAAAACACTCCCACTCACACTTTGGGGCAGAGTAGCCCTGGTTAAAATGGTCATCCTTCCTTCCAAAACTACTCTCTCTTCTCAAACATCCCACTAATCCTAACACAGAAGTTCATACAACGTATCAGAAGCGTGATCCATGACCTGGTGTGGGCAGGCAAAATTGCAGGAGTGGCATACACTAAGCTGACACTCTCGGTGGCACAAGGAGGACTAGCTCTCCCAGATATAGAGCACTACTACTGGGCTGCCCAAGCCCAATTCCTCAGCCATTGGTATGCTAGTCATTGTATTAGAACTCATGTCCAGATAGAGAGAGCCCTGGCAACACCTCACCTGCTCCGAGCCGTGATCTTTGGCGAAACACCACCCAGAACACAGATGAATATCGTTCACACAATGTATTCAATCTGGAAATAGATGGCAAAGAGCAGAATCCAAAACAGATATTCCCCCCCTCCTTCCGGCGAAATTTATTCCGGGACTACTGCTCACCACAGAAAAGATTTTCCTCCAATGGACAGAAAAACTACAAATAAAATCCCTTGGAGATCTGTTCCCAAACGGCACATTTTTGTCACCCCAACAAGCTCGGGAAAGGGGAAGCAACAATGCACTAGACACATTAATCTATTTCAGACTACGACATACCCTCTGAGCTAAAATCCCCCACGTTCCCAGACCAGCCCGCTACCTGGCCACTACTACACGCAACAATACAAGCTCAAGGAGAAGGGCGACTGGTCGCAAACATTTACAAGTCCCTCTCGATCAGAGACTCCACCAAACTCAGGACCTAGGAGAAAATGGGAAAGAGCTCTGAATACCACGATAACTGATAAAGACTGGAATTATATTCTCTGGCTCACAAAAAAAGTGGCAATTAACACCAGATACAGGCAGATCCATTTCAATTTCCTCCACCAGGTGTACCGCACACCGGCAAAGCTCCATGCACAGAAACCATCTGAATCCGCCGCATGCAACCGGTGCGGCGAAACAGAAGCAGACTTTGTGCATCTGGCGTGGTTATGCCCCACAATTGCCAAATTCTGGAATGCAGTCCTAGAGAAAACGTCAGCAATTATCGGAACACAACTAGAGGCGGACCCACTAATGACACTGCTAGGGCTCACCAACCAGACACAGTCCGCCGACTGATAAATCTACTTCTCGTCCTGGCCCGCCGCAGAAGAATTGCATGTAATTGTGAAAGGCCCGGCCTCCAAGCTGGCAACGCTGGCTACAAGACATCACGTACTGCCAAGACGTGGAAACCAACTTTATTAAAACGTTGCCATTACATGCACGTCCGCCAGATATATGGGGCCCATACATAGACTATTTGCTGTCATCTAACTGGGACTCACAAGCCTCGTCTCCAGATCATAGCCAACAACAACCAATCCAAAACACAACCTGACTTCTCGAGCTCATGTAATGTAACCTGTTATTACTGGCTCCAACGCACACCAGATCTGAAGGGTTGAAAAGGATGTAAAAAAGAAAGGGGGAGAGGGGAGAGATGAGGGGTTTGTTACACTTGTGATTGCCGGTGCATGGCCCTTGTATTTAATTGTCATGGAAAATCAATAAAGAAAGTTTAAAAAAAAAAGTCCTCTGCATCTATCCACTTGCACCTCAGATAGAGGTGGAGGGTTCAGGAAATGGGTGGGGACCTTGATTAGTGTCCTGGCTCTATCCACTTGCACCTCAGGTAGAGGTGGGGGATTTGGGAAAGGGGTGGGGACCTTGATTGGTACCCTGCCTCTATCCACTTGCATCTCAGATAGAGGCGGAGTGCTCAGGAAAGGGGTGGGGCCTTTGATTAGTGCCCTGGCTCTATCCACTTGCATCTCAGATAGAGGCGGAGGGCTCAGGAAAGGGGTGGGGCCCTTGATTAGTGCCCTGGCTCTATCCACTTTCACCTCAGATAGAGGTGGAGGGCTCAGGAAAGGGCTGGGGCCCTTGATTAGTGCCCTGGCTCTATCCACTTGCATCTCAGAGGTGGAGGGTTCAGGAAAGGGGTGGGGACCTTGATTAGTGCCCTGGCTCTATCCACTTGCACCTCAGATAGAGGTGGGGGATTTGGGAAAGGGCTGGGGACCTTCATTAGTGCCCTGGCTCTATCCACTTGCACCTCAGATAGAGGTGGGCAATTTGGGAAATGGGTGGGTCCCATGATTAGTGCCCTGCCTCTATCCACTTGCACCTCAGATAGAGGTGGAAGGTTCAGGAAAGTGGTGAGGCCTTTGATTAGTGCCCTGGCTCTATCCACTTGCACCTCAGGTAGAGGTGGAAGGTTCAGGAAAGTGGTGAGGCCTTTGATAAGTGCCCTGGCTCTATCCACTTGCACCTCATATAGAGGTGGGGGATTTGGGAAAGGGGTGGGGACCTTGATTGGTACCCTGCCTCTATCCACTTGCATCTCAGATAGAGGCGGAGGGCTCAGGAAAGGGGTGGGGCCCTTGATTAGTGCCCTGGCTCTATCCACTTGCATCTCAGATAGAGGTGGGGCTCAGGAAAGGGCTGGGGGCGTTGATTAGTGCCCTGGCTCTATCCACTTGCATCTCAGATAGAGGTGGAGGGCTCAGGAAAGGGGGGGGGCCTTGATTAGTGCCCTGGCTCTATCCACTTGCACCTCAGGTAGAGGTGGAAGGTTCAGGAAAGTGGTGAGGCACTTGATTAGTGCCCTGGCTCTATCCACTTGCACCTCAGGTAGAGGTGGAAGGTTCAGGAAAGTGGTGAGGCCCTTGATTAGTGCCCTGGCTCTATCCACTTGCACCTCAGATAGAAGTGGAGGGTTCAGGAAAGGGGTGGGGCCCTTGATTAGTGCCCTGCCTCTATCCACTTGCACCTCAGGTAGAGGTGGAAGGTTCAGGAAAGTGGTGAGGCCCTTGATTAGTGACCTGGCTCTATCCACTTGCACCTCAGATAGAAGCGGAGGGCTCAGGAAAGGGGTGGGGACCTTGATTAGTGCCCTGGCTCTATCCACTTGCACCTCAGATAGAGGCGGAAGGTTCAGGAAAGTGGTGAGGCCCTTGATTAGTGCCCTGGCTCTATCCACTTGCACCTCAGATAGAGGTGGAGGGTTCAGGAAATGGGTGGGGACCTTGATTAGTGCCCTGGCTCTATCCACTTGCACCTCAGATAGAGGTGGAAGGTTCAGGAAAGTGGTGAGGCCTTTGATTAGTGCCCTGGCTCTATCCACTTGCACCTCAGGTAGAGGTGGGAGGTTCAGGAAAGTGGTGAGACCTTTGATTAGTGCCCTGGCTCTATCCACTTGCACCTCATATAGCGGTGGGGGATTTGGGAAAGGGGTGGGGACCTTGATTGGTACCCTGCCTCTATCCACTTGCATCTCAGATAGAGGCGGAGGGCTCAGGAAAGGGGTGGGGCCTTTGATTAGTGCCCTACCTCTATCCACTTGCATCTCAGAGGTGGAGGGTTCAGGAAAGGGGTGGGGACCTTGATTAGTGCCCTGGCTCTATCCACTTGCACCTCAGATAGAGGTGGGGGATTTGGGAAAGGGGTGGGGACCTTCATTAGTGCCCTGGCTCTATCCACTTGCACCTCAGATAGAGGTGGAGGGATCAGGAAAGGGGTGGGGCCCTTGATTAGTGCCCTGGCTCTATCCACTTGCACCTCAGATAGAGGTGGAAGGCTCAGGAAAGGGGTGGGGACCTTGATTAGTGCCCTGGCTCTATCCACTTGCACCTCAGATAGAGGTGGGGGATTTGGGAAAGGGGTGGGGACCTTCATTAGTGCCCTGGCTCTATCCACTTGCACCTCAGATAGAGGTGGGCAATTTGGGAAATGGGTGGGTCCCATGATTAGTGCCCTGCCTCTATCCACTTGCACCTCAGATAGAGGTGGAAGGTTCAGGAAAGTGGTGAGGCCTTTGATTAGTGCCCTGGCTCTATCCACTTGCACCTCAAGTAGAGGTGGAAGGTTCAGGAAAGTGGTGAGGCCTTTGATTAGTGCCCTGGCTCTATCCACTTGCACCTCATATAGAGGTGGGGGATTTGGGAAAGGGGTGGGGACCTTGATTGGTACCCTGCCTCTATCCACTTGCATCTCAGATAGAGGCGGAGGGCTCAGGAAAGGGGTGGGGCCCTTGATTAGTGCCCTGGCTCTATCCACTTGCATCTCAGATAGAGGTGGGGCTCAGGAAAGGGCTGGGGGCGTTGATTAGTGCCCTGGCTCTATCCACTTGCATCTCAGATAGAGGTGGAGGGCTCAGGAAAGGGGTGGGTGCCTTGATTAGTGCCCTGGCTCTATCCACTTGCACCTCAGGTAGAGGTGGAAGGTTCAGGAAAGTGGTGAGGCACTTGATTAGTGCCCTGGCTCTATCCACTTGCACCTCAGGTAGAGGTGGAAGGTTCAGGAAAGTGGTGAGGCCCTTGATTAGTGCCCTGGCTCTATCCACTTGCACCTCAGGTAGAAGTGGAGGGTTCAGGAAAGGGGTGGGGCCCTTGATTAGTGCCCTGCCTCTATCCACTTGCACCTCAGGTAGAGGTGGAAGGTTCAGGAAAGTGGTGAGGCCCTTGATTAGTGACCTGGCTCTATCCACTTGCACCTCAGATAGAAGCGGAGGGCTCAGGAAAGGGGTGGGGACCTTGATTAGTGCCCTGGCTCTATCCACTTGCACCTCAGATAGAGGTGGAAGGTTCAGGAAAGTGGTGAGGCCCTTGATTAGTGCCCTGGCTCTATCCACTTGCACCTCAGATAGAGGTGGAGGGTTCAGGAAATGGGTGGGGACCTTGATTAGTGCCCTGGCTCTATCCACTTGCACCTCAGATAGAGGTGGAGGGTTCAGGAAATGGGTGGGGACCTTGATTAGTGCCCTGGCTCTATCCACTTGCACCTCAGATAGAGGTGGAAGGTTCCGGAAAGTGGTGAGGCCTTTGATTAGTGCCCTGGCTCTAGCCACTTGCACCTCAGGTAGAGGTGGAAGGTTCAGGAAAGTGGTGAGGCCTTTGATTAGTGCCCTGGCTCTATCCACTTGCACCTCATATAGCGGTGGGGGATTTGGGAAAGGGGTGGGGACCTTGATTGGTACCCTGCCTCTATCCACTTGCATCTCAGATAGAGGCGGAGGGCTCAGGAAAGGGGTGGGGCCTTTGATTAGTGCCCTGCCTCTATCCACTTGCATCTCAGAGGTGGAGGGTTCAGGAAAGGGGCGGGGACCTTGATTAGTGCCCTGGCTCTATCCACTTGCACCTCAGATAGAGGTGGGGGATTTGGGAAAGGGGTGGGGGCCTTCATTAGTGCCCTGGCTCTATCCACTTGCACCTCAGATAGAGGTGGGCAATTTGGGAAAGGGGTGGGTCCCATGATTAGTGCCCTGCCTCTATCCACTTGCACCTCAGATAGAGGTGGAAGGTTCAGGAAAGTGGTGAGGCCTTTGATTAGTGCCCTGGCTCTATCCACTTGCACCTCAGGTAGAGGTGAAAGGTTCAGGAAAGTGGTGAGGCCTTTGATTAGTGCCCTGGCTCTATCCACTTGCACCTTTTATAGAGGTGGGGGATTTGGGAAAGGGGTGGGGACCTTGATTGGTACCCTGCCTCTATCCACTTGCATCTCAGATAGAGGCGGAGTGCTCAGGAAAGGGGTGGGGCCCTTGATTAGTGCCCTGGCTCTATCCACTTGCATCTCAGATAGAGGTGGGGCTCAGGAAAGGGCTGGGGGCGTTGATTAGTGCCCTGGCTCTATCCACTTGCATCTCAGATAGAGGTGGAGGGCTCAGGAAAGGGGTGGGGGCCTTGATTAGTGCCCTGGCTCTATCCACTTGCACCTCAGGTAGAGGTGGAAGGTTCAGGAAAGTGGTGAGGCACTTGATTAGTGCCCTGGCTCTATCCACTTGCACCTCAGGTAGAGGTGGAAGGTTCAGGAAAGTGGTGAGGCCCTTGATTAGTGCCCTGGCTCTATCCACTTGCACCTCAGATAGAAGTGGAGGGTTCAGGAAAGGGGTGGGGCCCTTGATTAGTGCCCTGCCTCTATCCACTTGCACCTCAGGTAGAGGTGGAAGGTTCAGGAAAGTGGTGAGGCCCTTGATTAGTGACCTGGCTCTATCCACTTGCACCTCAGATAGAAGCGGAGGGCTCAGGAAAGGGGTGGGGACCTTGATTAGTGCCCTGGCTCTATCCACTTGCATCTCAGATAGAGGCGGAGGGTTCAGGAAAGGGGTGGCCCTTGATTAGTGCCCTGGCTCTATCCACTTGCATCTCAGATAGAGGCGGAGGGTTCAGGAAAGGGGTGGCCATTGATTAGTGCCCTGGCTCTATCCACTTGCATCTCAGATAGAGGTGGAGGGCTCAGGAAAGGGGCGGGGACCTTGATTAGTGCCCTGGCTCTATCCACCTGCACCTCAGATAGAGGTGGAGGGTTCAGGAAAGGGGTGGGGACCTTGATTAGCGCCCTGGCTCCATCCACTTGCACCTCAGATAGAGGTGGAGGGTTCAGGAAAGGGGCGGGGACCTTGATTAGCACCCTGGCTCTATCCACTTGCATCTCAGATAGAGGTGGAGGGCTCAGGAAAGGGGTGGGGCCCTTGATTAGTGCCCTGGCTCTATCCACTTGCATCTCAGATAGAGGTGGAAGGCTCAGGAAAGGGGTGGGGACCTTGATTAGTGCCCTGGCTCTATCCACTTGCATCTCAGATAGAGGTGGAAGGCTCAGGAAAGGGGTGGGGACCTTGATTAGTGCCCTGGCTCTATCCACTTGCACCTCAGATAGAGGTGGAGGGTTCAGGAAAGGGGCGGGGACCTTGATTAGTGCCCTGGCTCTATCCACTTGCACCTCAGATAGAGGTGGAGGGCTCAGGAAAGGGCTGGTGGCCTTGATTAGCGCCCTGGCTCTATCCACTTGCATCTCAGATAGAGGTGGAGGGCTCAGGAAAGGGCTGGGGGCGTTGATTAGTGCCCTGGCTCTATCCACTTGCATCTCAGATAGAGGTGGAAGGCTCAGGAAAGGGGTGGGGCCCTTGATTAGTGCCCTGGCTCTATCCACTTGCATCTCAGATAGAGGTGGAGGGCTCAGGAAAGGGGCGGGGACCTTGATTAGTGCCCTGGCTCTATCCACTTGCACCTCAGATAGAAGCGGAGGGTTCAGGAAAGGGGTGGGGACCTTGATTAGTGCCCTGGCTCTATCCACTTGCATCTCAGATAGAGGTGGAGGGCTCAGGAAAGGGGTGGGGGCCTTGATTAGTGCCCTGGCTCTATCCACTTGCACCTCAGATAAAAGTGGAGGGCTCAGGAAAGGGGTGGGGCTCAGGAAAGGGGTGGGGCCCTTGATTAGTGCCCTGGCTCTATCCACTTGCATCTCAGATAGAGGTGGAAGGCTCAGGAAAGGGGTGGGGACCTTGATTAGTGCCCTGGCTCTATCCACTTGCACCTCAGATAGAAGCGGAGGGTTCAGGAAAGGGGTGGGGACCTTGATTAGTGCCCTGGCTCTATCCACTTGCACCCCAGATAGAGGTGGAGGGTTCAGGAAATGGTGGGGCCCTTGATTAGTGCCCTGGCTCTATCCACTTGCATCTCAGATAGAGGTGGAAGGCTCAGGAAAGGGGTGGGGACCTTGATTAGTGCCCTGGCTCTATCCACTTGCACCTCAGATAGAAGCGGAGGGTTCAGGAAAGGGGTGGGGACCTTGATTAGTGCCCTGGCTCTATCCACTTGCATCTCAGATAGAGGTGGAAGGCTCAGGAAAGGGGTGGGGACCTTGATTAGTGCCCTGGCTCTATACACTTGCACCTCAGATAGAAGCGGAGGGTTCAGGAAAGGGCTGTGGGCCTTGATTAGTGCCCTGCCTCTATCCACTTGCACCTCAGATAGAGGTGGAGGGCTCAGGAAAGGGGTGGGGCCCTTGATGGGTTCAGGAAAGGGGTGGGGACCTTGATTAGTGCCCTGGCTCTATCCACTTGCACCAGGTGGAGGGCTCAGGAAAGGGCTGGGGGCCTTGATTAGTGCCCTGGCTCTATCCACTTGCATCTCAGATAGAGGTGGAAGGCTCAGGAAAGGGGTGGGGACCTTGATTAGTGCCCTGGCTCTATCCACTTGCACCTCAGATAGAAGCGGAGGGTTCAGGAAAGGGCTGTGGGCCTTGATTAGTGCCCTGGCTCTATCCACTTGCACCTCAGATAGAGGCAGAGCATTTGGCAAAACGCTATATGTAGCAGTTTTAGATCAAACGGCAGCCTTTGACAATATTGACCTAACTTTACTTTGGGAGAAGTTGAAGAGGTGGGGTATTTGTCGAGGCCTCCTGACAGTAACAATACTGTAAGTGTCAGATGAAATACCCATGGAGATTTATCAAGCCCTAGCACAGTTATAAGAGGGGTTCGCCAGGGTTGTATTCTTGGGCCCATCTCTTTAATCTCTTCCTGGCAGATCTGTGGATGGAGTCTCTCTCATGATGGGGTGGGGTAGGGCTTGTGCCAAAATGGGGTGATTTAAGAGTACAAACCACTCGGGGAGAAACATTACTATTTTTTTATATTCGATGCACCTCGTATGGGGGTACAGACCTTCCTGTTACATCTAGCATCACCGTTTCACACAAAACAAGGACAGGTACATGGTCATTAAGTCGCGAAGCTATTTTTCAAAGTCTATTATTGTGTACCCTGAGCTTCACCCTAGCTAGAAGAACACCCTGTCCCTCCATGGTTTTCTCCCCCTAGATGGCGATTGGGTGCCGCCTATATAACAGGATAGGAAGCGGTAAGCTAACCCTATCACTACAATGAGAAATGCATTCTTATTAAAAACTCAATCTGGCGACCAGTCCCATGATTGGCAGCGTCGCGGTAGAGCAGTTCACGTGGGAGTACTCAGTAAGTAGTGCACTACATATAGTTATACAACCTCTGCGAAGTGTGCTCGACCTAACCATGTAAACTGTAATAATTGCTCTGACATCTTTGCAAGAGGAAGTTCTCTTGGGCTTGAAGAACAGAATGGCTGAGGGCGAAGCAGCATGGACAGAACTATGGGCTTAGTATTTGGTGAAGTCAACTCACTCTGTGGATTTTTGATTTACATTGTGAGAAAAGTTGTTGTACTGATGGTTTTTGCTCATTTTTGCTGCCGTATTTTAGTACTTCTGATTATTTCTTTGTATTATCCTCCTGTTTTAGTTGAGTGTAAAAGTTTCTTGTAAACTGTAAAACACTTTTAATAATAAAAAAAAACATTTGGGACGAGTGCTTTGGAGAGTGCAGTTAAGTGCAGGGACGACTCATACCACTTGCTGCACTTATACTGCTGATGTTGTGCGAACATTATTGATTATAAAACATACTTCAAACAACGTTTTTTGGGAAAACTAACCTTTGGACACTCGCCTCCACTTCCTACTGCCTACATAAGCACAAGGCCACGCGCATTTGCGTGCGCGCATTTGGGACGAGTGCTTTGGAGAGTGCAGTTAGGTAGTTTGGTAGGTGGGCTGTGGCTAGCCTGTAATTGCTAGTTATAATTTGCTTGTCAACCCATTGAAACTGGTTTACTGCTTGAACAGTCATTGCATTTCTGCACCGTGCCTTGGGTAAAAAAGTTGGCCGCGTTTTGTGCTCCCAAAGTCATTTATTTTCAGTGTTTGCCACTCGCTTTTTATTAATGTCACGCTAAAGTCAGCAATGCCTTATAACACTGACTTACAGCAGCAGGCAATCATTTCTAACGTAACTAACCAAAAAAAATGCAACCTGCAATAGTCGATCGCATTCAGGTGAGAGATCGCAAGAGTAGTAAATCATGTACAGCGGATATCGGAGGGTACTCCAAGCCGTCGTTTGACCAAAGGCAGCCTAAAGCAGCCGTGGTAGTTCAACGGCGGGCAGAAACCATACATGATTTATTAATTGACTTCTCCGAAGTCTCCGATATAACTATGGCGACTGTGGTCCTGGCCTCAGAGGAGGGTCGAGACTCCGAAGAACCAGTTACTCTTACTTCGGAATTGACTACAGAACATTCAGACGCAGTTAATGCACATATTAAGGTATTAAGGATATAGAATGCCAAGATCTTAATTGTCCATTTAGTTTATTACAAACTTTAGACACACACAAAAAACCAGATCATAATCTTAAATTATAGTACTGTACAGTAGAATTAGGGCTACATGAAATACACATTTAAACAACATCTCTACATTTAATTTCATCCCAAATTAAGTTGATACAACAAGTTTATATGTGTTAAAATTACAGCACAAATATGTCAATTTGTACATTTCCTCAAAAATTCTTTCCATATATTAAAAGCTGCAGCCGTGATTACGATTGATGATGCGTCCAGTATGGGAGACCAACATTGGTCACCAGAGCAATTGTTGATATTAGTTCAAAAGTCATTTGTAACCACGAGAATAGAGAATGTACAGTGATTTATAATTCGGCAATACATGGCGTTCTGTCTCTATTTCTGTGTAACATAATTGACAAAGGCGGTCTTCGAAGGGAATTTTTTGCCAGGTTCCAAGTATATTCATAGTGGGGCGCAGATTGAGTCGTAGATACAAAATAAAACGTTTGCGTTAGATAGAGCAGAACTTTAACAGATGAGTAGACGGTGAGTGTCTGTGGAAACTTAGTCCTAAAAAATCATTATCTACTTTTTGCCATAAAGTTTATTAACATTATTTGCTGTATCCCAATATCTAGCTTTTCCTGTTTTTTTTTTTCCTACGTAATTGGGGTCAGAAGTCAGCACGTCAGCAGTTAAGCTTAGTTCAGAAATAAATGTCATTGCAGTATTCGCAGATTCCGCGAGAGAACTATTTTCAACAACCTGATCCCTCTCTTTACCCATATGCAAAAAAAGGTCATTTGAGACCTGTTTGTTGCCCAAGAACGTCCCATATAAAAGGGTTCTTTGTACATCCCAAGATGTTTTCAGTGAGGTGACCCCCGAACTCGAGTCGCAACGCCTCTACAGGTACACATTTTGGGACATTTACAATCGATCTTAGTATTTTACCCTCCAATTGTTCCAATCAAGTGATCTGTTTGTTGTTCAGAACAACCGTGCCGTAAAGTATAGTAGGTAACATACTGGTACAATATACTTCCAAAAGTCCCTCGATGTTATACTCACCACGGTGCATGATAAAGTATTTGAGGGCTGACCCTTTTCTCCACTTTTTTGGGGTGTTTTTTTTTTTTTCTTTTTTCTTGATAGTAGGTAACACCAGGTTTTGAGCTGATCGAGAAAGCCACATAATTATATTTGAGCACTCTATCTAGGCGAGTCTCATCTATATCCCAAGCATATTTACCCTTGTCAGTTCCTGTTTTACTTATGCACAATATTTTGGATTCAGGTATATGGATAACATGGCGTTCTTTTTAGCATAGTCGGCCAAGGCGTTTATGGAGAGCTGTAGGCCGACTGGGGTGAGGTTGAGCATAACGATATAGTCGGCATATGATAGCCACGGTATCTTTGTACTGTTTATGCTCAGAGGAAAGTTATTTATAGATGAGAAAACAGTGCTCAGGTCCGCAGTGAAAAGATTATAGAAAATCGGTCCCAGCACACAGCCTTGTTTAAGGCCGCTATTAGTTTGCATATATTTAGTGCAGAGTTCCACCAAATTCAAGCGAGCTGTGATTGAGGTATTGGTATACAATTGCTGTACATAATACAGTAAATCTCCATCTATACCCCAGGCTAGTTTATCCCAGAATAAAGCTTGTGGGACGAGGTCAACGGCCTTGCTGAAATCGACACAGCAACAATAAAGATACAGTCTGCTCGTTTTTTGTTTTGTTTCCCCTGATAGGTATTGCAAGACACTTATATTTGTGATGGTATTATAATTTTTTCTGAATCCTGTTTGAAAAGGACTAAGTATTATCGTCGGCCCATCTGGTAAGTTTGCGCAAGAGAATATTAGGAAATATCTTTTGACTCTTCTCCATCATGGCGAGTAATCTATAATTATGGGGGTTAAGTCTATCGTCCTTCTTGAAAATTGGAACCAAGATGGATTTTTGCCAACTATGTGGAATGATTCCAGTTTTTTCAATATGCTTATACAAACAACCCAGTATCTGTGCCCACAGAGTAGGATGGGCCTTAAGTACGACATTAGGGAGGGGCCGTGGCTAGAGAGCCATGTAACAGGACGTGTTCTAGCTGAGGTTCCTGCTGATCCTGACTACATCCGACAAAAAACCCCACATGAAACCAGACTCTAGAGCCATTATTGCTGAAGAAAAGAGTGTGTGAAGCTCTCGGGTGTAAGTGGATACATTAATGCACCCGGCAGATAGTGCGGCGCAGAAGAACAGAACGAAAGAAGTCCGGGGAAGATAGAGTGCGGCCATCTAAAGATGGCGGCTGCCTAAGAACAAAGGGATCAAATCAGCATCGGCTGAATCAGACTCCGGAGGATCGCGTGTCCGTCAACACAAAGGTCGCAGCGCACACTGCAACGGCGGCACCCTTGATGCGAACCATTGCAATGACACAATAGAATAACGTCCTGGAGGACGAAGGGAAGAAATCCGAGGCGAGTACCCAGTGCAGGGAACAAGACAGCTGACCGCAAGAGATCGCTTGCAAGTCCTGTGGAACGGCCATCGGCTGGGTTCAGGAGGGGGTCCGACTAAAAGGCACAACTGCGCAGAGGCCCGTGAAGGTGTATACAGAAACTGTATCATTGGATTGGTGTGAGCGGACTGAACAGCAACGCTCCAGACCCCGCGGAGCGGGCAGAGCTGAGAAAGCAGAGTGGATACAAAGTATCGAGGACAACACGGACCGAGCAGAGCTGGGACAGTGGAGGGGGGGACCCGGCAGGCAGCAGAGAGTGGCAGACCTTACGCCACCAGTGATACGAGGCACAGACCAGAGGCGCTTCATCACAGAAGTAGTGAACAATGTGGAAAGCGCTCGCACAGGATTTTAAAGGCTTGGAATTAGATGGCGGAACACTGTAATTTAGCCCAAAATTGACAGAAATGGTTGAGCATCATGGAACACTGCTGAGAGTGCATTCCGTAGGGCTGCCAAACTGCGCCAGTGTTTGCATAGACAAGGAAGAAAATGGCGGCCGGATTCCAAAGTGTGCAGAGACAAGTGAGATGAAGACGGGAGCTGTGCCCGCTCAGTGAAGCCTCTGACAGACGGTTGATCGGCTGAATGGACAGCCCTGCATCCCTGAACTGGGTGTAGCAGGAGACATTTGCCATTAATCCGAGTGCAGTGGTGTGTGCTGGCAGGCTGAGGCGCGTAATACAGTGCTGTGCATGTAACGAAGGATGGCCGGAGGCAGTGAGCAACTCCCCTGCTGGTGACACTGGTGGGCCTGCGGAGGTGCGGCTGGAGGAAAGCAGAGCGCCCGAGCGGAGAGTGGAAAGCAGGCGGCTTCTGGCGTGCACAAAGACCACAAATGAGCTGGCGCCGGTGATCGAGGGGGGAGCAGGCTCATCGTAGAAGAAGCAGCGGAAGCGCGCAATCATTTCCCCCAGCTGAGACCAGGCGTAGCACTAAAGACACAGACGGTGGGGGACGAGAGGAAACCAGAGTGGATGGGGAGGCCACGCAGGACTGGATAATAAGGCGGCATAGACCCAGGGCACCCCTGCCACCCACCATTCCTAAATATCGCTGAGTCCAGACGCCAGCTGCACCTGGGTGATGGCAGACTAGATGTTTGCTGCTGGAAAAGGCAGCAAGACCCTGCCAGGACCAATGGTGAGCGAAGGGCACAGGGACTAAAAGAGGAGCGAATAGATAGCAGCGGCAGACAAGTGAAATATCACAACAAGCCCACAGAGGGAATCCTGGAAGGGGGACCATAGCTGGCCCTCAAATGAAGCGCGAGCCGCAGTAATAGGAAGATTGTGGATTGATAAGGACATAATAACAAAAGGAGCCCCGCTGCAGGAGAGGCTTGTCTCCCACTGGAGTGGGGCAATCGACTGAAAAGGGGAGCAGTGGCTTTAGTAAGGCGTCCAGACCCCAGTGTAACAGCGCTGCCAAGGGAGCATTGGAGTAACACGACACGGGAAAGGGCCAGGCAACGGACCGTCTAGAGACACCACACGGTACACAACCCACTCGTGAAACACACCTACAGAATACGAGGACGTCTACCACAGCCTCCCTCAGGCATCATAGTTGGTTATAGACTTGCCCCGAAGTGCCGGAGACCACACATCCAAGAGCCTAAATTGAGGCATATGACAACACCGACATGCCGAACAAACAGACCAAGGCAAAGGGAAAACAACCCACGTTGAAATAATATGCAAGAACACTGCAGTCGGCAGAAGGGGCTAGGAGCAAGGAGAAGAACGCTGCCACGGACACCGCCACGGCGAGCAAAGACCAGCAGATCCTGTAAGCAATCGCAGATCTGAAACTAGCGTGGGAAGCTAAACTGGAATCGGCCATGGTCGAATTGAAGGCGGCACTGGAACTTAAAGTTGGCGCAGTACAGGAAAAGGTGAATATCCTCAGACAAGATGTTGGAGCACTAGTAGATCGCACAGGCGAACTGGAAAAGGAAGTGACCCCAAATACAGCTGCATTTGCATCTCACACATCGGAAATTCACATCCTGGAATAACGCGTGAGCAATTTTGAAAATAGGGCAGAAGAAGCGGAGGGACGCGCCTGGAGAAACAACATGCGCATCGTGGGAGTACTGGAAGGTGCAGAGGGATCAAACCCAATGGACTACGTTGAGACAATGCTGCTGCAAGAAATAGGAGGAAGGGTGCTCACCCAAGGATTTACGGTGGAACAAGCACACGTGGCCCTGACAAGGAGGCCACTGCCAGGTGCCCCCCCCAGCCCCCCCACCCGAGACCAATAATCGCCAAAATCCTGAAGTATCGAGACAGGGAAAAAATCCTAGAACACTTCCGGAAGGGAGGCACGATACAAAGGGCGTCAGCGAATATCACGGTATACCCAGACTACACACTGTTGGCGCAAAGACACTGCATGAACTATGGGTCAGTGAAGAGAAGATTGCGGGAAGCAGGCTACAAATATGTTATTGTACCCGGCTAAACTGAAGGTGTACCACAAAAATAGAGCACTGTTCTTCGACACCCCAGAGGATGCGTCAGAGTGGCTGAACACACAGAACTGCCCATCGGAAACTGACAACCAGAAAGAAGACGGTGCAGATAAGTAAAATAGAGCCTACGGTGCTGCAGAATCAGACACTAGGACTAGAATATAAGACGGGGGCGAAGCCAGTTGGGATAGATGCAACATGGGCTGCATAAATACGAATGCTCAAGTACGGCGATATAGTGCAAATTTGCAAGAGCCTCAACGGACTCGCTCTCATACCCCCAAGAATAGATTAGTTAGGTTACCGATCTATCGGTAACACCCTGCTAGGTTCCTGATTTTGGCACACCGAGATAGGACCTAATGCAGGGGAGACTGAGATCCAGGGATGGAGCTGGGCATTTGTTGGGGACGGGCAGGGAGGGGGGAGGGTATGTGTGTAGTGAACCTAGTTGGAGAATATGGGGTGTGGGGGGTTAGTTGGGGAGTTAATGTTGAAAAGGGACTGGGAACGAGCCCACATTCATGCCATTCAAAATCGGAGAGAAGAACGAGGAGGGAGGGAGAAGGGATAAAATATGGATGACAATGGGAGGTCTTAGAATAGTAACTTGGAATGTGAGAGGCCTCAACAGTTACCTGAAGAGGAACAAAGTAATGATGTATTTGAGAAGGCAAAAAGTGGACATAGCATTACTGCAAGAAACCCACCTTACCAAAGAGAAACTAGAGGTGGTCAAAAAGTGGAGAGGGACCACCATGGGAGTAACGTACTCCGCTTACGCCAGGGGGGTGGTAACCTGGGTGGCACCTCATGTGCCATTCCAGATGCTTCAGGCCACGGCGGAGCCGGATGGGAGGATGATAGTGATGCGGGGGCTGCTGGAGAATAGAGAACTGAGTATCATAAATACGTACGCCCCCAACCAAGATACGGCGGCCTACTTCAGGACACTATACAGCAAAATCAGCCCCCATATGGGAGCCGCGATCATATGGGGAGGGGACTTTAACTGCACGCTATACCCTAAAATGGACAGGTCAGACACAAAACTAGATAAACCCACCCCCGCCGCGAAGGCACTACAGGCCCTGCTGAGAGACTTCGGGCTAGAGGATATCAGCACTCGAATGATAGGCATTACTCACACTACGCCGCCCCGCACAACCAGTATACGAGACTGGATTATGTTTGTCGCCTCAGAACTTGTAGGGGAAATGATGGGCTCAGATTATAAGGCAAGAATATTATGGGACCACTCCCCTCTGGTCCTAGAGTGGAGACATCAGCCCCGAGAGCAAGAATTCCGACATGGCGGCTTAGAGCCGAGGCCCTGCAGGATTCGGTATTTCGAGAGGACCTAAGGGAGGAGATCATTGGGTACTTCGATACTAACACAGGGAGCGTATAGTCAGAGGGAACCCTATGGGAGGCGTTTAAGGTGGTGGTGAGTTGAGCAGCCATATCCAAATCCAGAGGGCGCCAAGGGGGCATAGAGCGTGAGCTACAAGAGACAGAGCAGAAACTATAAGAAATAATGAATGGGGGAGGTACCTCACAGGAGGACGCTGAACAAGTGAGCCAACTACAACAAGTTAGCGGGGGCTATAATCTGAACTATAAAAAATACATTGAAAGGCAACATGCAGGGGGGGTTAAACCCGGGAGGCTGCTTGCATGGCTATATAAAAACGAGACACCAAGACCAGTAATCAGGGAGATGACGGGACAAGAAGGCCAGATCTGGAACACCCAGGAGAGGGTGAACGAGGGGTTCCTCAGATTCTACAAACGTCTCTATGAAGACACAGGGGAGATCGCAGAACGGAAGACTCAGAACACACTGGAAGACACAGGATTACCTAAATTAAACGAGGAAGAAAAGGAGAACCTGGAGGCCCCAATTACAATAGAGGAATTAGAGACAGTGGTATTGCACCTACCGACGAGCAAAGCCCCAGGGACAGATGGGCTCCCCAGTGAATTTTATAAACCATATAGACAAGAAGTGCTCCCCCCGCTGCTGGCTATGCTAAATGAGGCGTTCAAGAGGGGAAGCTTGCCGGAATCCCTGAGGGAGGCAGTAATTATTCGGCTTCTCAAACCTGATAAGCCGAGCCCGGAATGCGGGTCATACAGACCCCTATCCATGTTAAACCAGGACAGCAAAATTCTCATGGCCGTGTTGGCGAACCGACTCAAAAGGGTAATAAACAAACTCGTACACCCCGATCAAACGGGTTATGTCCCAGGCAGGAATATATCCGATAACCACAGGAGACTCCACCATATCATAGAATAGACACAGGTCGACCCTAGCGAAATGGCAATAGTCTCGCTGGATGCAGTACAAGCCTTGGACTCTGTGAGGTGGCCTTGGGTGATGGCGGCCTTGAAAGAATACGGGATAGGACCAGGGTACCTGAGGTGGGTGAAGATGGTGTGTAGCTCTCCAACGATAATTTCAGATAAATGGCAACTTAGCAGGGGCACGAGACAGGGCTGCCCCTGGTCCCCCATGCTGTATATCCTTGCATTAGAACCACTATCGATATGTCTCAGACAGCAGTACGGAGATATAGGGGTCCATACGAAGGGGGGACCGCACTTGATATCATTATACGCAGATGATATGCTGCTATACCTGCGCTTCCCAGAGGAAAACTTGCAGTATGTCCTGGAAGTGATGGAGCACTATGCGACCCTTTCGGGCATAGCAGTAAACCCTAAGAAGTCATGCATGTTCCCCCTGGGGAGATATAGGGGAGTCCCACAGGGGAACCTACCTATCCTGCAGATACCCTGGCAGACCAGAACATTCAGATACTTGGGGATCAATATATACCACACGATTGTAGACGAATATAAATACAACACGGAAAGAGCAGTGGAAGGCATCAAGAACAGCATGGGGTTCTGAGCGAAACTCCCCCTGTCCATGGTGGGACGGGCGGCCTTGCTCAAGATGGTGGTCCTGCCTAGGCTACTACACGTCTTCACGAATATCCCATATATGCTCCCCAAACGCTTCTTCATGAAACTCCAGAGCTTATGCAGGGGCTTTATATGGCATAACACTAGAAACAGGGTGGCTCTATGGAAATTGCAGAACACGTATGATAGAGGGGGCATAAACCTGCCGAATTTTGAGATATACCTCCTGGCGGGGCAGCTACAGTACGTGGCCAGATCTAGCTTCTGCTGTCTCGTCCGAAGACGAGACAGCAGAAGCTAGATTGCTGAGGAGGGACTGTGACCCATTGTTCTTAAAAGAACTGATATGGCTACCTAAACTAGAGCTGCAAGGGGGAGCGAGATTGCTGGAACTAGGCTGGAAAACATGGCGCAAAGCGTGCCAAGTAGAGGGAAACCCGACCCCATGCACCCCGCAGGCGCCACTCGTGGCGCTATGCGGAGAGGATGAGCAATTGATGAAAGGTATCCGTAAATTCTGGGAACCGGTGGGCCTGGCGACCCTAGGAGATATATGGCAAGAGGGGAAGGCACTAGACTTCCAAAAGATAATGGAAGAAACCGGAGTACACAAGGGACAATACATTACGTATACTAGAATCATTAAACGAGTGGGAGAAAAGTGGCCCGAGGCAGTACTAGCAGAACAACCCGATACGGTCATTGAAACGATGTATGATATCTCGGAGGGTGGGCACGAAATATCCCGAATTTACGAACTATTGATGTCTAGAGTGGGTAAGGAGTTGCTCCAACGGAGGCGGGATTGGGAGGAGGAAGCAGGAGAACCTATGCAGGATGGGCAATGGGAAAGAGCCCAGAGATATCATAAGAAGGTGTCCAGGAATGCGATGCTGCAGCAAATTCACTTATATGTCACCCACAGGGCATACATGACCCCCAGTAAAATCGCCAGGTTCGGAAGCACAGCAGTACAGAAATGCCCCAAGTGCGGGGAGGTTGGCGCCGGGATGATTCACATGTTCTGGGCGTGCCCGGAGGTGGGAAGATTCTGGGTGGAAGTTAAACAACGCCTGTCCCAAACGGGGATTAAGCTAGAGGTGGAATCAGTATGGGCATGCATGTTGGGGGGATTTACCAGACCGCGTAACCTAAAGCATATCAGTAAACTGAACGATCTGGCCCACATCCTGGCCTAACGGAGAATTGCCATGGGCTGGAAAGCAGCCCAAAGACCTAGATTAGAGGTGTGGTGGAATGAGAAGGAGGAAGCGGGACCCCTGATAGCATGGAGACAAATGGTGGCTACGATGTCGGGACTCTCCCATGTCGAACCCAGTGAATATGATACGTCTGAGAACAGTGAAGAGGATTCACCCAAGAGAAATAAAATCCGAGGCATCGAAGTAGGAGCTCGAGTTAATGGGGACGGAGGGGGGAGGACTGTAATGTGTAACATGTAAATTTAAGCTAAGAAGCTAGCAAACGGAAATGTCTGATGTGATGGTTAAGTTTGGTGTGTTGTTAAAAAAAAAAAAAAAAAATTGTTTTTAAAATAAAGTACGACATTAGGTATACTATTAGTCCCCGAGCAAAGGAACCGTTTAGACTTTTAATCATGGTACATAATAGCTGCTCGTCGATGACGAAGTTGGCCATACTGAGTAGTCACCTGCATTTTGTTTAGATCTAGCACTGTTTGAGAATCGAAGTACAGGCTAGCAATATATACTGGCCATATTTTTTCAGAGACACGCTTAAGTTCACATGAACCAATACCCTTCTTATGATCATTAAAGTGGGCTCAGAATGTTTGCTATCGTGCAACTTCAACCACTGAACAACAAAAGCCAATTCGAATTATTTGTTGAGAATAATGTTTGTGCCAATTCCTATTTGTAAGAAAGCCTCATTGAAGACCTTAATTCTTTGTGCTGTCCAACTTATACGGTTGCCCCTTGTATTCAAACCGACACTAACTGCCGTATAATTTTGTGCGTCAGTAAGAGGTATGCGACAGTGCCATTTGAGTGCAGCATGATCACTCAGGTTGTTGAATACAGTCCTAACTGCGCTAAACCTAGCTTTGGACACTGGATCAGCAATGATGTAATCAATATGCGTCTTAAAGTTGCTGTACAACCATGTATAGGTCCTCCCAGTAATAGTAGTATTAGGAATAAGCAAGAAACCCAACTCCTAACGAGCCACAAAAGTAAGCCAATCGTTCGAACCATTCAAGTTACAAGAGGAGGAGCCGTGTAGATTTCTTGCGTTTAGATCACATGCTATAATAACAGATCCAGTGTCTGATGAACGGAACCATTGGAAAATATTGTCTTCCATAACTGCGATAATGATCTTGGTCTGTGATCCTCCAGGTAATGCATATAATGATGCTCATTCATTAGACCCCCCCTCCTTCCTCCTGTAATCATGGCACACCACTGGCAGGCCCCTGAGAAGCAGCTCAGGCCATCAGATCAGGGGAGAGCCCCCCCTCCCCCCTCCCGTAATCACGGCTCGCCCCCCGGCAGGTCCCTGAGAAGCAGCTCAAGCCATGCGATCAGGGGAGACCCCACTCTCCCTCCGCCCCTCCCGCCCTCCCATAATCAAGCCATGCCCCGGCACGTCCCTAAGAAGCAGCTCTGCCAATTGGGGCAGACCCCCCATAATCATGGCTCACCCCCAGGAGGTCCCGGAGAAGTAGCTCAGGCCGTCAGATCAGGGGAGACCCCCCCCCCCCGTAATCACAGCTTGCCTCCGGCAGGACCGTGAGAAGCAGCTCAGGTTGTCAGATAAGGGGAGACCACCCCCCCTCCCTCCTGTAATCAGGGCAGGCCCCAAGCAGGTCTATTAGGGAAGATTCTGGCGCCGGCAGAGCCGTACCTAGGGACCGTGGACCTCCCGCTCACGGAGGGCCCTAACTCCCTCCAATGTCCCAAAGAAGTCGAGCTCCACACAAGGAGCAAAGGTTAACTGCCGTTTTTTTATATCAAACGAGCAGGGACAACATACAGTCATCAAGTTTCATCCGAGCATGTCTCGCTAATTTCAGGCTCGCAGGCCTTTTTGTACCCTTGTGACGTCACAATTGTCGTCACTTACCAAAATCCTTCCCCGAACCTAACGCCACCCTGGGTTGGCTCCCATAGTGGTAGGTCCAGTATAGAGACAAATGCGTTGCTGTGTTATTGGTGGGCGCGCTGTCAGGTGGTACACTTGGGTCATCCCTAAAAATTGCTACCTGACAATTGTTACATTAGAACCCCTGATGATTGGCTGGAGATTCCAGCCGCCAGCTTCCATCCCCCGGTGTGCTGATTGGTCAGGCCGCAGGCCCCCAAGCCTGGGACTAACATTGTTTCCATCCCGCAAGACACCTGCTCTTGTACACTATGTATCAACAAGATATAACTATGTGACAGTGTGTAACAATGAAGTCTTTACTAATGCCATGAGAGCAGTCCAGTCCCATCGCATATTGTAGGTGGATTGTTGCAATTATGTGGCAAGGTTCAGTCTCAGACGTGGGATGGCTGCAGCTTCTCTGCTCCCAGGTTTGGCATCATGTCAGGTCGGCCGAATCACGCGTGAGGAGACCGCTTGGGAAGTCAAATTACTTTGATTTGTATTTTAGCTTGAGGTGTCCTGTCCTGTAGCTGGGCTCGTCGTGGCACTGTGGGTGAGGAATGTCACTTGCTACATTATGGCATTGGCGGCAGCAGTCCTTGCCAGGGCGATTCTGTTCGCTCAGCAGCTTGCAGCGTCGAGATCCCTGCAAAAGGAGTATAGTGTGCTGGATTGATCGGAGGCCTACCTAAATTCTGGTTATTCTTCCAATATGATTATTCAAGGGTTAAGCGTATGCAATGGATGATCAGGTCCCTTGAGTGCTCCTGTCCATCCATAGAGAAATAGCGAGTAGCATCTGCAAGCATATACACAAGCTCTTCTGGCATCTTGGTTACTGCGGTGCAATAGCGGCCTATGTGAGAAATAATAAACATGCAGACAGAAGGTGTGTCACTGTCCTCTAGCTCATAGAACTGCACGCAGATGTTTTTTGTGTAGGTTGGTGTGTGAATGGCCCAATCACGCCTGTTGCACATGTGCTTCCTGTCTAGTGCGGCTATGTCGTCGTGAAGACTCGAACGACCTGCAACATGGTTTGCGGGGACATCAATCGAGTTGGTCCATATAGTCGTCTCCAGCTCGGTCTTGGTTCCCGTTGGTTGTGTTGGCTAGGGCTTTTGCCATTGTGGGGTTGATTGGGCGAATGGCTGGAGGTCTGTCGTGATGAGTTGGGAGTGGTGGGACTGGGTGCAACCTCTGATAGGCGATAGTTGTTCAGTCGGGGGTGCTTCTTCCGGTTGGGAGCCCCATCAGGAGGGAAGGGACACTCAGATTTTCCCTCTTCAGGTCCCTGAGAAGCAGCTCAGGCTGTCAGATCAGGGGAGACCCCCCTCCCTCCCGTAATTGGGGCACGCCCCCAGCAGGTCCCTGAGAAGCAGCTCAGCCAAGAGATCAGGGAGGACCCCCCCCCCTCCCATAATTGTGGCATGCAACCGTCAGGTCCCTGAGAGGCAGCTCGGGCCAAGAGATCAGGGGAACCCCCCCCCCTCCCATAACAAAGGCACTATCTCTGGCAAATCCCGGAGAAGCAGCTCAGGTCATCAGATCAGTGGAGACCCCCTCCCCTCCTGTAATCAGGGAACACCCCCGGCAGGTCCCTGAGAAGCAGCTCAGGTCATCAGATATGGGGAGACCCCCCCCCTACCTCCCTCCAGTAATCGGGGCACATCCCCGGCAGGTCCCTGAGAAGCAGCTCTGGCTATCGGATCAGTGGAGACCCCCCCACCCCTCCTGTAATCAGGGCACACCCCCGACAGGTCACTGAGAAGCAGCATAGGCCATCAGATCAGGTGAGACTCCCCATCCCCCTGTTAGGGCTGATTTCCTATACTCTGGCCTGGGGGACAGATGTATAGAAGGACAAACTATATTGTGACAGGAACAACTCTGGGAAGCTGTAGCCAAACCAGTTTAGGTAGCAGTGACAGGCAGTGTAGGCCAAGATCTTCAGAGGTGGTGAGCTTGTAAGGGGTCCACAATGAGGTCACACAATGGGAATCACAGATTACACTTAGACAGGATGTATAAAAACACAGTTATTTATGGCCAAAACACACTTTAGGAAAATGACTACTAGCAGGTAGACTTTTCACACAACACTATCAAACTAAATACATATATACATTCACTTTGTTGTAGGGCATAATACACATCAGAAACTCCTGCAAAGGAAAGGTTAGACCAGTATTATGCACTTATGGTCCACAGAGATGATTCCTGACTGAAATTGTTCAGCCCTAAGAGGTTACAGTTCCACAGAAGTTAGGAGGCACGAGAAACTGCAGGTAGGGTCTCTGGGGTCCAGTGAAGGGTCTTAGTGTTAGGGTTCAAGATAGACTAATGTCCAAAATATAGCCCCAACAGTCAGAAGTCTTGCGCAAACAATCCATGGCAAAGCCAAAAGTGTTAGAAATAAGCAATATTTTAAGCCCATTGACTTATAATTGGAGTATTGGGGTAGGTTAGAAACTCTGTAACTTACCCCCCCCCCATACTCTGATTCTTCCCCAGACTTGGCAGAACAAAGGAAGAGTGTCCGAGGTTGCTTTTCCCGCTGAAAGTTGCAGTCCTCGATTCACAGGAATTGCGGGTTTGAGCTGATTTCCGGTTGGTGTATTTTAACATTGCAAGGACTCTTGTTCGAAGAATGCAGCAAAACTCGATGCAGGACCCCTCTCAGGACTGGACTCGGGTCAGGTAATCTATTTCGTACGGTGGTCACCTCAGCAGGCCGACGCAAAAGGACTCAGCAGCCGTGTTTGGACTTTCCCCTCTTCTCTCGGGTCCCCTCGATGCTAGGACGCAGACATTTCGCAGGAGGTAGTCTTAGGGGCAGCTGAGGATCCCCCAAGTTTCAGGCCAAAACTCGGTACGGTGACCTTGGCAGCACCGTAGCCCAAAAACAAAGCTGGTCAGCCACAGGGTGGTTCCCGGGCACTTCCAAAGGCTCTTTGGCAGGGCACCGAGCAGATTTTGGGAATGGATGGTCCCTCCACTCCAAGGGTCGTAGCACCTTTGCAGGACTACTAAAGATCACAAGCAAGACAGGACTCCTCTAGGACAACATTAGAAGTTGTTTTCCAGGCCTCCTTCAGTCAGGTCTCGGGTTTCTTTGCGGGTCTCACAGCTGGACAGGATACTTGGCTCCTTCAGGTTTCTCCAGGATCTCTGAAGAATGGTTGCAGGGGTCCTCTTCTTATCCTAAAAGCCAGGTAAGAGCTTCTGCCCTCACTAGCCAATAGCAGGACTAGCCCACAGACACACCCCTGCAGTGGTCCAATCAGGACTGGCGGGAACATTCATGCATTCCACTCAGACACACTGAAACCAGTTTGTGGATTGGGGTCAGACAGACCCAGTCCACATCCTGCCTGCAAACACACACAGCCCTCCAGTAGCCCGCCAAAAGCTCCTGCTTCCTGGGCACTGGAAGTCCTTCTAAGGATTGTCCTGGCCTCTCTGGCCAGGAAGAAGGCTAAAGAACAAGATGGCAAAAGAACAGGCGAAAATCTCGTGGCACAGCCATGTTTGACCAGTGGCCACAGTTTGTAGCCAAATGCGATGAATGTGATGAAGCTAAAATGAAAATCCCCAAAAAGTGGGGAAAAGTCACTGCTGCCCCCAGCTTATCCTTTTAGCACACCTAGAGTAACCAACTAAAACACAATAAAGTTTTTAAAAAGTAACCAAAAATCCTCTGAGTGTTAGTCGAGGACAAAACAAAAACGCACCCCATTGTACTGCAGTGTAAGCTGCTGTGCACAATGATAAAAAGTTACCACAAGTGATACAAAAGTAGTAACATAGTAACACGACTAGGGGAAACAATGTTTCCCAGTACTGACAGCCTGAAGGACATATCCGTTTCCCCATAACATATGAGCAAAGGCCAGTAAAGTGAAGCCTACTGCACTGCAAAAAGTACAGGTCAGATTCAAAAATAAAAGCAAAAAGTTTGGGGGTAAAGAGAAATCTTTCCTTACACCCCCCCCCCCATAACTAAGGCACCTCTCTGGCAGACCCCTGAGATGCAGGTCAGGCCATCAAATCTGAGGAACTCCCCTCCCTCCCGTAATCAGGGCACATCCCTGAGAGGTCCCTGAGAAGCAGCTCAGGCCATCGGATCAGGTGAGAACCCCCTCCTCCCCTCCTCCCGTAATCACAGCACGCCCCCAGCAGGTCCCTGAGAAGCAGCTCAGGCTGTCAGATCTGGGGAGACCCTCCTGTAATCACAGCTCGATAATTTGGCCCTGTATGGTAATGTTCCACTAGATGGCACATCCACCGCATTGATAATCAACCTTGCATTCAGAAAGGCGCTCAAAACCTGGCCTTTCCCTTCCTCTTCTTGAATCCCTCTTCCACACTATGCTTTGGTTGCTCCTCGCACACAAGTACTGGGCCATTCGGTTCCATGTGTTAAAATCGCGGCAAAAATTGCTGAATTGCTGTTTACGCAAAAAATCGTGGCAAAAAGGCAGTGGTTTTGCGCAATCCATGTAATGGATGCGGGGGACAACCCTGCAACCCCCGGACCCATTATACCATTTAAGGGGAGCAGGGGACACCCCAGCAACCCCTGCTCCCTTTAAATGGTATAATGGGGTACACCTTTACCCGGTCAAATCATGGCATTTTTTCCACGATTTTTTGTGCAGACGACTTTTTTGCTGCGATCTTATTACTGAATACCGCCCAGACCCAACAAAACACGTCTACTTTCAAACTACGCGGATGCTGGCTGCGTTCGCAGCAGCACACAATGACAAACTGGCCCCTTCCACCCGCACAGACGATCCTACATCATTCCCTCCCAACCCCTCCCCTGCCTGGACCACAAACTCTATAACTGGTGCAAACTGGTTGCCAAAAAACACCTGAAAATCTGATTGTACCTTGATCGTTGCTAAGTGTCTGGACAAAACGCTCGATTAGACAGACCACTATTGGTAGCAACTGTAGCGCTCTCACCTTGAATTAGGGACAGGCCATGTCACGCACTCAGTTGGACCACCATACCTAATTATCAAGGGGCTTACCCAAGCACTCGGAACGCTCAACTAATAGGTTTCACTGATGGTAGAGAGGAAATGTGCCAGTTCAACTTGGGCTATAGGACACGGTATGCACTTAAATGGGTTTTGGGGGTAGGAATGGCGATGCACTAAGACACCCCAGGGGGCAAAAGCAAACATGGCGCACTTAGACGGCTCTTTCTTTGGGAATGGGAAACAATACCATTGGTCTTAGGCCATAGGTGGCAATGTCTAATTTATTTATGTTTATGTTAATTGAATTTATATAGCGCTTTACAGATTAACAACAAGATACAACATTTTGAGAAGCTTATTACAAACGTGAAACAAACCACAAGTACAGTATATGGAACAATGTACTCAAGGGGAGGGGAGGAGGAGGGAGAGGGGGGAGGGGGAAGGTAGAGGGTATGAGAATCAGGATCGATGCTAGCAGGGTGGGAGACGGGTGGGAGCAGGGGGGGGAGTCCCAGGTGGCCTCTTGCCTTCTAGGTGGCAGTGTCCAGTGAGGTCAGTGGGAGGAGGGGGAGGTGAGTAGAGTGGGGGTAGGGGTTTGGGGAGGGGAGAGGGGGGTAAGGAGAGGGTCAGGGAGGGGAGTGGAGAAGAAGGGATTTCAGGGAGGAGCGCAAGGATGAGTAGGTGGAGGAGGAGCGGATGGAGAGAGGTAGAGAATTCCAGTGGAGGGGGGCCAGGAGTTGGAAGGAGCGGAAGCGCGAGGCGGCGCAAGGGGCAGGGGGTACTGTGAGAACGTAGAGATCAGCGAACCGGAGAGAACGGGAGGGATGGTAAAATGAGAGGAGGGAAGAGAGATAGGGAGGGCGAGGTCATGGAGAGATTTGTAGACCAGACAGAGGAATTGAAATTTCAGTTGTGAGAGGAAGGGAAGCCAGCCGAGTTGAGAGAGAGAGGCAGAGATAGAGTCACGAGGACCGAGAAGACAGAGTACGGATGGAGGAGTGGTAGATGGATTTTAGTGGAGTCAGGTGAGAGGCGGGGAGACCAAAAAGAAGAGAGGAGCAGTAGAAGAGGCGGGAGAAAATACGGGAGGAAATTAGGAGTTTAGAAGCGTGGAAGGTGAGGGAAGAGCGGATCTTGCGGATGTTGAACAGGTGGTGCCGACATGCGCGAGAAGTTAGGGAGATATGGTTAGAAAAGGAAAGAGAGGAGTCCAGGTGGAGGCCAAGATTGCGGGCGTGGGACGAGATGGGGAGATTGGAAGGGGGAAAGTAGATGAAAGGGGGGGATGGGGAGGTAGTGTTAGGAGGGAAGAAAAGTACTTCTGTCTTGTCAGTGTTGAGGGAAAGAAAGTGGGAAGACATCCAGTTTTTTTATGGCCGTGAGGCAGGAAGAAAGAGTGTGGTGGAGGTCAGCAGTGAAGGAAGAGAAGGGAGAGGAAGAGTTGGGTGTCATTGGCGTAGAAGTGGTGAGAGATGCCGAAGGAAGAGATGACAGGGGCGAGAAGGGAGGTATAGAGAGAGATGAGAAAGGGTCCAAGTACGGAACCCTGAGGGACTCTGTAGCTCAGGGGGAGGCTGTCTGAGGTACGGCCACCCCAGGAGACCGTGAAAGATCGGTTGGAGAGGTAAGAGGAGAGCCAGGAGAGGACAGTGCCTTTGAAGCCAAAGGAGGACAGAGTGCTGAGAAGTAAGGGGTGGTCGACAGTGTTGAAAGCAGCAGAGAGGTCAAGGAGGATTAGAAGTGAGGATTGTTTGGCGTAGCGAGCAGAAAGGAGGGAATTAAGTACATGAGTGAGGGCAGTCTCAGTGGAGTGTTTAGGGTGGAATCCAGGCTGAGAGGGGGGGAGGAGGGAGTGGGAGGAGGCGAAAGATGAGAGTTGAGAGTATGCTAAGCGCTCGAGGAGCTTAGAGATGAAGGGGAGAAGGGAGATGAGAAGAGGGTTAGCAGAGGGCTTTTTCAGGATAGGGATGATGGTGGCGTGTTTGAAAGCTGAAGGAAAGGATGCAGAGGAAAGACAGATGTTAAAGGAGGCAGTTAGGTAGGGGATAAGGAGGGGGTAGACTTTGGGGATGAGGGAGGTGGGGATAGGATCAGAGGGGGCAGCAGTGGGGTGAGTTTTGGACAGGAGATGGGAGACACAGGCTGGGATGATAGAAAGTGAACATAATAGCAGAGGTGGGAAGGGAGGGGACGAGGGGAGGGGAAAAGAATGAGAGGTGAGGATGGTCTGGCGAAGAGAGAGAATTTTGGAAGAGAAGAAGTTGGCAAAGTCAGAGGGAGAGAGGGGGGAGTTCATTGAAGGGTCAGAAGTAGGAGGGGAGAGAAGACGAGAGAGGGTCTGGGAGATACGGCAGGGGTGAGAAGCTTGTGAGTGAAGGAGGTTAGAGTAGAAGGAGCGCTTGGCGGATGTAAGGCAGGAGTCGTAGAGAGAGTGATAAGAGAAGTATGAGGATTGATTAGCCAGAGACGGAGATTTGAGCCAGCGTATTTCAAGGTGACGGAGGAGGCGACGCATTGACTGAAGGTGAGAGGAGAGCCAGGGTTGGGAAGGTTTGCGAGAGGGTGAGAAGGAAGTGAGAGGATAGAGTTGGTCAAGACTGGAGGATATAGAGGAGGACAGGGAGGAAAGGGTGTCGTCGGCTGAGAGGGAAGAGAAGAGAGGGAGTGGGGGGAGAGAGGAGGTGCAGGAGTCGAGGAAGAGAGAAGGGTTGAAATTGCGAAGATCGCGACGTGAGAAGGAGGGAGATGAGGTAGTGGGTGAGGACAGAGAGGAGGAAGGAGGGGTAAGGGAGGAGGAGAGAAGGGCGTGATCAGAGAGGTAGTTGGGGAGGGACGAAGCAGGGGAGGAAGAGTGAGATGAGAGGAAGATGAGATTGAGAGTGGAGCCAGAGGAGTGAGTGGGGGGGGTTGGAAGTGGAGAGAGGAGGTAGGAGTCGAGTAAGGAGAGGAGAGGGGGGGGATGAAATGAGGTAGAGAGAGGGAGGTTGAAGTCGCCAAGGATAGAGAGAGGAGTAGGGGAGGGAGAAATGAGGGAGAGAAGATGGTCAAGGTCCTCATAGAAGGAAGAGAGGGGGCCAGGGTGTCTGTAGATGATTAAGAAGGAGATAGCGTGGGGGTGAGTAAAGGATTTATAGAGAAATTCGAAGGAGGAGAAGGTGGGAAGAGGAATGGTGGGAGATGAGGAGAGGCATTTAGGGTGAAAGAGGAGGCTGACACCGCCTCCGCGACCGGAGGGGCGAGGGATGTGAGAGAAGAAGGAAGAAGGGGTGGAGAGAGATGCAGGAACAGTGGAGTTGAAGGGGGGGATCCAGGTCTCAGTGATACAGAGGAAGTGGAGGTTGAGTCGGAAGAAAAGGTCAAGAGCCGCGGTGGCTTTATTGCAGATGGAACGGGCATTCCATAGGGCAATGTTCATGATGCTGGAGGGATGGACAGTGGGGAGAGGGACGAGGTTGGAGCGAGATGGGATGGGGTGAGGGGGGAGAGGTGGGCATGTAGGGAGGTAAGAGGGGGGGCATGAAGATGGGTGGGAGGGAGAGGAAGAGGGAGAGGGTGAGGGAGGGTGGTCGATGAAGGGAAGGGCAGAAAGTGTGCATGACAAGAGTAGGATGAGGGTGATAGCTGGTGGACACTTGGTAGATTAGCGACGATTGGAGGAAGTGTAGGGAGCAGGTAGGTAGGGGGTGGGTGAGAGGGCGGGGAGGATGAGGCAGCAGAGAGGGTGGGGAGCGTGGCAGGGTACCGTCACTCGTAACCAGTAGAGCAGGTAGGTTGGGTCGCTAGATGGTTTGCGACAGTGTAGGCGGTCCTAGTGAGGAGGTGGGGTGAAGCGCTGGTGGAGCAGATGTAGTTAGAGGGGTGTGAGGGCAGTACGGCTACAGGTGAGGGGGGTACAGCAGGCTGAGTAGGGACAGTCAGAGGCTGAAGAGGTGCCAGGGAAAGAGGGTCAGGGCAATCCGTTGTAGGAGGGAGGCACGGCACGGGGGAGGAGGTGGTAGGGGGGGGAGATGCCGGGTGCTGCAGTGTCAGTACTAGGCACGGCCTCAGCAGGGGCCCCACAGATGTCAGGGGCTGGGGGCTGTGACTACTGGGCTCTGGTGTAGTCACTGGTGGCGAGTAGGCGCTGGTAGGAGGCGCTGGTAGGGGCAGGTGAATCACTGGGTCCAATGGGGGTAGCCCATAGTTAGGATGATGCTCCGGTAGGCGCAACCACGGCTGTGGAGTATCGTGCTGCCTCAGCCTGAGGGCCACACGAAGTATGATGCGCCGGAAGGTGGTATTGGATGGAGGCCTTGTCAAGACTTGGCGCCCGGTGAGGATGACAGTAGAGATGTCCAGTGCTGCAGTGTCAGCGGCAGGCACGGCCTCTGCAGAGTGAAGTTCCGGATGGTGGTGGTGGTTGGAGGCCTTGTAAAGACAGGGCGCCTGGTGAGAGTGACAGTGGGGGAGAAGTTAGGTGCTGCAGATCAGTGGTAGATATGGCATCTGCAGGGTAACGCGGGTGCCAGGTGTTGAGGGCTGTGGCGGCTGAGCGCTGGAGGAGGCAGTTTCTGCAGGAGTGGGCTGAACAGGGAGCAGAGATGAGGGCTGGAGGGGAGGGGTAGGCTGGAGTGTCTCACTGCCAGTGGAAGGTGTGGCGTTACGGCACTCTTCGGGGAGAGATTGATGGAAGGATGTGGCTCCGGGAGGTCTTGAAGAGGCGGGTGCTTCACTGGTCCTTGTGGAGGTGGCCTTAAGATCCTCAGGAAGCAGCAGACAGGACTGCCAGTCACGGGTGTGTGAGGGCGCCTCGATCCGGCGGCGGTGGAGGTGGGGTGGGACAGTCTTTGGTGACTGCGGCAGCGTAGGGGAGCGCGGGAAGGCTCACTGAGGAGGAGGCCGCATCAGAGAGATGAGGTGGATGGAGGGTCCGATTGTTAAGGACATTTTGTCCGTTGGTGCCCCCAGCATTAAGACTGAGAAACGTAGAGGTTTGGTGGAGAAATTGTAGTAAACACTGCAATTGACACGGTTTGTATCAGCCGGATGAGGGGAGACGACGGGTCAGGCTCCCCAGCTTCTGCGCCCCCTGGTGGTGTATAATATATACATTATTATTTGCCCATTGCACTCCAAGAATGCCACCAGACAGGTACTTCCCAATGGTAGTATGCTAACCCCACCACAAGATGCACTCAAACGACCAACCTATCGCTTTGGGAGATCTAGGAAAGCGATATCGAAGATAAAACTCCATCCCAGTTTAAGATCAGTATAAATCGCACCACGTCTGTGGACACATGCCGCAGGCACGGCTTCCCATCCATGCACTCTAGAATGCAGCTACGGATATGTATTCGGTCTAGCTGCACGCATAGCCGTCCATACTGAAACCCCTGACGTGCCTCAACACCTCTGCCACTAGTATACAGTAACAACCTATGACAAATTCAGTCTAGCTGGGTACACATAGTCTCCTGCTCTTGCACTCTCTTAACCACCGACAACACCCACCCACGTGCCCGACCTCTGGGTTGCTTACTGAAGCCTAGCCAGCCCTCTTAAATCCTAATCCTGGTAGAATGCACACATGCATCTTATAGCAAACTCTTAGAATGTTCCCATACCTGGACTTCGGTCACCGAGGGGGTTCCAACCAGAAAGCACGTTGAGGCCATACAAATAGGGAAATGGCGCTATCTAAATCACAAACTACAAACATCACTTAACAAAAACTAAGACACAAACTACACACACGCCCACACCGACCACTAGATAACTACCATCCAAAGACCACAAACCCACACACAGTGGCCGGTTTCTCTGAACTGAAGCTACTAACAGCACATCAAAGCTCGTGCACTTTTCCCTCTATATCCCCTTAACAAGCCCCCCTGCAGCCCTCTTTCTGAATCGCCGGAGCGCCAAGAGATCACGCAAATTAACCTACAAATTCTATCCCATACTTCCTTTGGAAGTCCCCTTATCAAGGCCCTTTCCCAGAAAGCCATACACTTGGCTTTGTCCTCCAATCCACTAATCGAGGTTGCCTCATGTAGCTTGGGTATCGGAACCTTTCTGCTCCGGTCAGGATTATACACCCCCGTCTCCATTGGCACAAGCTCTCACTATTGTTTCTTTAAGACTAGGGTATTGAAAACCCCCAACTGCTGCTACCCCCAATATTTCCTTCACTTCTCTTCATACAATTTGAAACCTTGTCCTGACAAGAGTTGCCCCCCCCCCCCCGCCAACCCCCAACTTTTCAAGACCTGCATCAGACCCACTCCGGGTCATTACAGCACCCCATTTCCCGAACCAAAGGATGGCCCCATACTGAACTCCCAGAGGAGGGCCACGTGGAAAGTTATTCATTATAATTATCATCCCATAACTTCCACATTACCCCTCATTCTTTGGGGTACATACCTACTCGGGGACCAAAGGAGTACTCCCACTTTTCTCAGTGTGTTGTGCAATCTTCCAGACATGGCTGATGCACCCTAAAGTCATCCCTCAATATGTTCCAAGAAAACCTATAACAGGGCAAGTTTAAAATACAAAAAAAAGGGTATCCAGAACACTTTCCTCCCGACCCTTGCCCCCTGCCCCCCACCCCCACCAAAGCAATTTTCATATCTCAGGATTGTTCACTTTAATAATAGTTCTCTGGCCCTATGGTTTGGGGGCCGCATAGAAAGAAAGAGGGGTCTTGGTCATCGTCACTGCGGTCATCAACCCACGCCGTGACAATGTAAGGTTTGCTCAGCTCCATCGTTCAAAGGTACAACGTGTCCAGTTCCCTGGCTATCCTTATTCCTAAATATTATAGATTGGTGCTCTCCGCGCATCCCATGTGTCTCCATAAATCATGCATGGTACGGCCTAATAAATAACATATGTTTATGCTTCTGGTCGAATAAATAGTATATTTTTATGCTTCTGTGTTGAATTCTATTTCTTGGCGTCTCCAAGTGTTAACTGTACTTGGACTCCATCCCGATCTCCTAGGTCTGCCTTACTGCTCAGCCTGCGCTACCTCGGGAGAGTTGAGACCAAGTGTGTAAAGCTCTTGCTCATGACTTAGGCTTGCCTCTTAGAACCCTCCCACATGGCTGGTTCTCGAAAATCCCTCCTAACAATTCAACATTTCTAAGTACTCTGTTATCACCTTCTCATAAGGCGCTGTGATTTGTACTTACATTAAGGCTGTAAACTACATAAGAAATACCCTTTTAAATGCTGAAACACATGTGCAAGGTAGGATTTGCACACTGACATTAAGCATAGACTTCTGAAAAAGACTTTAGTTCACGGAGGTGAACCAAAGTCTTTCTACTATGTCTATATTCCGCGTAATTCATTGCATTTTCGTGCATGGGCGAATGCTGTTATGTTGGGGTGTCTTATAGGTAATTTTTGGGCAAAGCTATCCTAAGCGTTTTATTACAGTGGCAAAGCTGGCATTATTTTGTTCTGTGTGTACTACATATCTACAAAACATTCATACTAAGAGCCGGGCATCTTTGCTTCTCTGCATGCGTGCTGCATGTGTGCTGCATGTGCATTTCTGTGCAGAGTTTCCCAGTTCTATTTGCCTTTGGAAACTGTGATGGAAAACATTGCCCCCCCCCCCCATCAATGACAAGTGCTCATATTTAATTAGCAATAAAAGGAAACTATTTATAAAAGAAATGTACGTCTACTAGTGGCTTTGCAGCTTTGATTCAATTTGTTGCATTAAATGTAGTAATAAGTATGTGCCCTTTCGTCGTTTCAGTAGATTCTCAGTTTTTCTATGCATAATGTTTTCCCCACCGACATTTAAAAAACACATTTGTGGGTCGTCTTTTTTTTCTGCAGATTTGTACTGCCTCCATTGGTGACCTGTGCTGCATAGAGCCTGGCTGTGCTGCTGCTACCCTGCCATGGTTGGCTGCTGCTGCTATCCTGCCACGGTTGGCTGCTGCTGCTATCCTGCCACTGTTGGCTGCTGCTGCTATCCTGCCACTGTTGGCTGCTGCTGCTGCTATCCTGCCACTGTTGGCTGCTGCTGCTATCCTGCCACTGCTGGCTGCTGCTGCTATCCTGCCACTGTTGGCTGTTGCTATCCCGCCACGGTTGGCTGCTGCTGCTATTGCCACTGTTGGCTGCTGCTGCTATCCTGCCACTGCTGGCTGCTGCTGCTATCCTGCCACTGCTGGCTGCTGCTGCTATCCTGCCACTGCTGGCTGCTGCTGCTATCCTGCCACTGCTGGCTGCTGCTGCTATCCTGCCACTGTTGGCTGCTGCTGCTATCCTGCCACTGTTGGCTGCTGCTGCTATCCTGCCACTGTTGGCTGCTGCTGCTATCCTGCCACTGCTGGCTTCTGCTGCTATCCTGCCACTGCTGGCTGCTGCTGCTATCCTGCCACTGCTGGCTGCTGCTGCTATCCTGCCACTGCTGGCTGCTGCTGCTATCCTGCCACTGCTGGCTGCTGCTGCTATCCTGCCACTGCTGGCTGCTGCTGCTATCCTGCCACGGTTGGCTGCTGCTGCTATCCTGCCACTGCTGGCTGCTGCTGCTATCCTGCCACGGTTGGCTGCTGCTATCCTGCCACGGTTGGCTGCTGCTATCCTGCTATTGTTGGCTGCTGCTTCCTGGTGGCAGCCCTCCAAGCACAGCCATTGGCCGCTAATCGGACGCACCAGACGAAGACACCAAGCCCCTTACAGCATGAGGGCTGCGCTGTGCATAACTCTGTGCATAACTGTGATGTCCCAAATAACCTACAGTGCGGATGTGCACACAGGTATCCCATGTTCAAACATTATAATTGATTTTGAATCACAGGTTGAAAAAAATAAAGCCCCATGATTTGGTTCCAGGTGCTGGCTTCCCTGCAGTGACCTTAGTAAAACTCTTATGCAGCGCAAAACACCCAGCCCTTTTCAGAATGGGGTGTTTGCAATACAAAAAAGTGGTAAATGTGGTTTAGTGATCTAAAAAATGGGGAATTGGGAATTACCAGGCCTCTCAGGCCCTCAGTAATCCTTGGCAGGGGGTGGGGCATTATTACAAAACTGTGACTTCTTCTTCCAAAGTGACCTTGTTAAAATATATCGGCCCAGAGCACGAGCCCTGGGAGGGACCCACATTACTAAACTGGGCGGCACACCACACTCCTTCTTTTCCATAATGAACCAACAAATGGCACGCCTCACTGACATCAAATGAATTTACATTCACAAACAGTAATGCTTGGGATCACAAGTGCAGACAATAACCACATACATTGAAACTCAGGTTGTGAAGTATGTTAGCGCCAGAGCACATCCCTCTCCTGTATAGGTGTAGAGCCAGAGCACATCCCTCTCCTCGAGAGCACATCCCTCTTCTGTATAGGTGTAGAGCCAGAGCACATCCCTCTCCTTGAGGGCACATCCCTCTCCTGTACAGGTGTGGCGCGAGAGCACATCCCTCTCCTTGAGGGCACATTCCTCTCCTGTACAGGTGTGGTGCGAGAGCACATCCCTCTCCTTGAGGGCACATCCCTCTCCTGTACAGGTGTAGCACGAGAGCACATCCCTCTCCTGTACAGGTGTAGCACGAGAGCACATCCCTCTCCTACACAGGTGTAGTGCCATGGCACACCCCTCTCCTGTAGAGTTGTAGCGCCATAGTGCACCCCACTCCTGTACAGGTGTAGCGCCATAGCACACCCCACTCCTGTACAGGTGTAGCGCCTTAGCACACCCCACTCCTGTACAGGTGTAGCGCCATAGCACACCCCTCTCCTGTACAGGTGTAGGGCCAGAGCACATCCCTCGCCTGTACAGGTGTAGCGCCATGGCACATCCCTCTCCTGTACAGGTGTAGAACTATAGAACATCCCTCTCCTGTACAGGTGTAGAACTATAGAACATCCCTCTCCTGTACAGGTGTAGCACCAGGGCACATCTCTCTCCTGTACAGGTGTAGCACCATGGCACATTCCTCTCATGCACAGGTGTAGCGCCATAGCACATTCCTCTCATGCACAGGTGTAGCGCCATAGCACATCCCTCTCCTGTACAGGTGTAGCACCAGAGCACATCCCTCTCCTGTACAGGTGTAGAACTATAGAACATCCCTCTCCTGTACAGGTGTAGCACCAGGGCACATCTCTCTCCTGTACAGGTGTAGCACCATGGCACATTCCTCTCATGCACAGGTGTAGCGCCATAGCACATTCCTCTCATGCACAGGTGTAGCGCCATAGCACATCCCTCTCCTGTACAGGTGTAGCACCAGAGCACATCCCTCTCCTGTACAGGTGTAGAACTATAGAACATCCCTCTCCTGTACAGGTGTAGCACCAGGGCACATCTCTCTCCTGTACAGGTGTAGCACCATGGCACATTCCTCTCATGCACAGGTGTAGCGCCATAGCACATTCCTCTCCTGTACAGGTGTAGCACCAGAGCACATCCCTCTCCTGTACAGGTGTAGCGCCATGGCATCCCTCTCCTGTACAGGTGTAGCACCATAGCACATCCCTCTTTTGTACAGGTGTAGCACCATAGCACATCCCTCTTTTGTACAGGTGTAGTGCCATAGCACATCCCTCTCCTGTACAGGTGTAGTGCCATAGCGCATCCCTCTCCTGTACAGGTGTAGCACCATAGCACATCCCTCTCCTGTACAGGTGTAGAGCCAGAGCCCATCCCTCTCCTGTACAGGTGTAGAGCCAGAGCCCATCCCTCTCCTGTACAAGTGTAGAACCAGAGCCCATCCGTCTCCAGTACAGGTGTAGCGCCAGAGCCCATCCCTCTCCTGCAGAGGTGTAGCACCATAGCACACCCCACTCATGTACAGGTGTAGCGCCATAGCACACCCCTCTCTTGTACAGGTGTAGCACCAGAGCAGATCCCTCTCCTGTACAGGTGTAGCACCAGAGCAGATCCTTCTCCTGTACAGGCGTAGATCCAGAGCACATCTCTCTCCTGTACAGGTGTAGCACCATAGCACATGCCTCTCCTGTACAGGTGTAGCACCATAGCACATCCCTCTCCTGTACAGGTGTGGATCCAGAGCACATCCCTCTCCTGTACAGGTGTGGATCCAGAGCACATCCCTCTCCTGTACAGGTGTAGATCCAGAGCACATCCCTCTCCTGTACAGGTGTAGCGCCATGGCGTATCCCTCTCCTGTACAGGTGTAGCGCCATAGCACATCCCTCTCCTGTACAGGTGTAGCACCAGAGCCCATCCCTCTCCTGTACAGATGTAGAGCCAGAGCCCATCCCTCTCCTGTACAGGTGTAGAGCCAGAGCCCATCCCTCTCCTGTACAAGTGTAGAACCAGAGCCCATCCGTCTCCAGTACAGGTGTAGCGCCATAGCACATCCCTCTCATGTACAGGTGTAGCGCCATAGCACACCCCTCTCCTGTACAGGTGTAGCGCCAGAGCAGATCCCTCTCCTGTACAGGTGTAGCACCAGAGCAGATCCTTCTCCTGTACAGGCGTAGATCCAGAGCACATCTCTCTCCTGTACAGGTGTAGCACCATAGCACATCCCTCTCCTGTACAGGTGTAGCACCATAGCACATCCCTCTCCTGTACAGGTGTG
The DNA here is from genome assembly GCF_040938575.1 of Ambystoma mexicanum. Lineage (NCBI taxonomy): Eukaryota > Metazoa > Chordata > Amphibia > Caudata > Ambystomatidae > Ambystoma > Ambystoma mexicanum. The sequence goes on from NC_090938.1 coordinate 845,997,584, forward strand.
GATCCAGAGCACATCCCTCTCCTGTACAGGTGTGGATCCAGAGCACATCCCTCTCCTGTACAGGTGTAGATCCAGAGCACATCCCTCTCCTGTACAGGTGTAGCGCCATGGCGTATCCCTCTCCTGTACAGGTGTAGCGCCATAGCACATCCCTCTACTGTACAGGTGTAGCACCAGAGCCCATCCCTCTCCTGTACAGATGTAGAGCCAGAGCCCATCCCTCTCCTGTACAGGTGTAGAGCCAGAGCCCATCCCTCTCCTGTACAAGTGTAGAACCAGAGCCCATCCGTCTCCAGTACAGGTGTAGCGCCAGAGCCCATCCCTCTCCTGCAGAGGTGTAGCACCATAGCACACCCCACTCATGTACAGGTGTAGCGCCATAGCACACCCCTCTCCTGTACAGGTGTAGCGCCAGAGCAGATCCCTCTCCTGTACAGGTGTAGCACCAGAGCAGATCCTTCTCCTGTACAGGCGTAGATCCAGAGCACATCTCTCTCCTGTACAGGTGTAGCACCATAGCACATCCCTCTCCTGTACAGGTGTAGCACCATAGCACATCCCTCTCCTGTACAGGTGTGGATCCAGAGCACATCCCTCTCCTGTACAGGTGTGGATCCAGAGCACATCCCTCTCCTGTACAGGTGTAGATCCAGAGCACATCCCTCTCCTGTACAGGTGTAGCGCCATGGCGTATCCCTCTCCTGTACAGGTGTAGCGCCATAGCACATCCCTCTCCTGTACAGGTGTAGCACCAGAGCCCATCCCTCTCCTGTACAGATGTAGAGCCAGAGCCCATCCCTCTCCTGTACAGGTGTAGAGCCAGAGCCCATCCCTCTCCTGTACAAGTGTAGAACCAGAGCCCATCCGTCTCCAGTACAGGTGTAGCGCCAGAGCCCATCCCTCTCCTGCAGAGGTGTAGCACCATAGCACACCCCACTCATGTACAGGTGTAGCGCCAGAGCAGATCCCTCTCCTGTACAGGTGTAGCACCAGAGCAGATCCTTCTCCTGTACAGGCGTAGATCCAGAGCACATCTCTCTCCTGTACAGGTGTAGCACCATAGCACATCCCTCTCCTGTACAGGTGTAGCACCATAGCACATCCCTCTCCTGTACAGGTGTGGATCCAGAGCACATCCCTCTCCTGTACAGGTGTAGATCCAGAGCACATCCCTCTCCTGTACAGGTGTAGCGCCATGGCGTATCCCTCTCCTGTACAGGTGTAGCGCCATGGCGTATCCCTCTCCTGTACAGGTGTAGATCCAGAGCACATCCCTCTCCTGTACAGGTGTAGATCCAGAGCACATCCCTCTCCTGTACAGGTGTAGCGCCATGGCATCCCTCTCCTGTACAGGTGTAGCACCATAGCACATCCCTCTTTTGTACAGGTGTAGCACCATAGCACATCCCTCTTTTGTACAGGTGTAGTGCCATAGCGCATCCCTCTCCTGTACAGGTGTAGTGCCATAGCGCATCCCTCTCCTGTACAGGTGTAGCACCATAGCACATCCCTCTCCTGTACAGGTGTAGAGCCAGAGCCCATCCCTCTCCTGTACAGGTGTAGAGCCAGAGCCCATCCCTCTCCTGTACAGGTGTAGAGCCAGAGCCCATCCCTCTCCTGTACAGGTGTAGAACCAGAGCCCATCCGTCTCCAGTACAGGTGTAGCGCCAGAGCCCATCCCTCTCCTGCAGAGGTGTAGATCCAGAGCACATCTCTCTCCTGTACAGGTGTAGCACCATAGCGCATCCCTCTCCTATACATGTGTAGATCCAGAGCATATTCAACGCCACACCAAACAGAGGTACTGATGCCAACTACGCTGCAACCAAAGCCGCCCTTTCCAACATGTTCAAACCAGACCTCAACCCCGACTACGAGAGGTTTCATTTCTGCATGGCGAGGCAACGGGAAAAAGAGACAGTGGACAAGTTTCACGCTCGCCTTCGCGAAATGGCTGTAGGCTGCGAATTTCCAGATGAGGAGTTCGCCATCCGCCTCCAGATTATCAACGGCATCTCATCCGAGAAGCTGAGGAGGGCGATACTATCAGAGAAGAATGTACGGCTATCACGCATCCTCGAGATGGCAAGACTCCGCGAGCAAACAGAGGACCAAGTAGCTGTAATGGAAGCAGCCATTCAGAGGCTACCGCTAGACAACCCTGGACCAACAGAAGACGTAGCGGCCATCTCCCGACACCAGGGCACCCACCCGAAACAAAACACAAGAATGCAACCACCGCAAAGGCGCGACCAATCATGCAAGTGGTGCGGAGGCCCATGGCATAAGGGGGATTCCTGCCCAGCGTGGGGGTCAACATGCAGAAAATGCAACTGCCTGAACCATTACGCCGCAGTCTGCCTAAATCCACCGAACAAGAACGACCGAGACGCAGACTCGCGGCCACCACAAGTTATCATTGACACCGGTGCCACAGTAAATGTCATGCCCGTGACAGCATTCAACAGTCTCAACCCCAGACCAGAGCTCTTGAAGAGGAAAGTCAGGCTATACGCCTATGGATCAAAGAAACCCCTACCTGTGCGAGGATCATTCAAATCCAATTTCGCTCACAGTAATGCCAGCTGCCGAGACCGAATTTACGTGGTGGACGACGGGTGCGAAACCCTCCTAAGCTGCAAAACAGCCGAAAAGCTGGAGTTGATACATTTCGCCTTCAGTGCGCATCACGATGAACTACACGACCTCCTAGGGCGACACAAAAAGCTGTTCCGAGGCATCGGACGCCTAAAAGGGAGAACGGTCAAGCTGCACATAGACCCCACCATCGAACCCAAAGCTGTACGGCACAGGCGAATCCCCTTCCACCTGAGAGAAGCCGTGAAAAAGGAACTACTCAAGCTCGAAAATGCAGGGATCATTGAGAAGACGTCTGGACCAACCCCGTGGGTTTCGCCGATGGTAGTAGCCCAGAAACCAAAACATCCAGGTGCGGTACGGATTTGCATCGACATGCGACTCCCCAACATAGCTATCGGTCGTGAGCGCCATGTCACTCCTACCATCGACGAGCTCATTGTAGATCTCACGGGGGCGACGGTTTTCAGCAAGCTCGACCTCCGGTCCGGCTATCATCAGCTAAAACTATCAAAAGAGTCCAGATACATCACAACATTTTCGTCCCATCTTGGCCTGATGCGATACAAGAGACTCAACTTTGGGATATCTTCAGCGGCGGAAGTATTCCAGCATGAGATCCGGAAAGTCATCACGGGCCTCGAGGGAGCAACCAACATCAGTGACGACATCCTTGTATATGCGTCAAACAAAGACGACCACCACCAACGCTTAGCAGCAGTCCTAAAGAGACTCGAAGATGCCGGTCTGACCCTCAACGCAGACAAATGTGAATTCAACAAAAAAGAACTCTGTTTCTTCGGATACATTTTCAGTGCGGCAGGAGTGTCCCCAGACCCAGCAAAGGTACAGGACATAAAAGAATTTGAACCACCACAATCAGCCTCAGAGGTGAGAAGCTTTATGGGAATGGCCACCTACTGTGCCCGTTTCATCCCCGATCTTGCAAGCATCGCCAGCCCACTCACGGAGCTAACCAAGAAAGATCAAAAGTGGGAGTGGACGGAGGTTCACCAACAGGCCTTTCAACAAATAAAAGACTCCCTGTCCGCCTCCACCACCATGGCATTTTTCAACGTAGACCGACAGACCGAACTTCTTGTCGACGCCAGCCCGGTTGGCCTAGGAGCCGTGCTGACCCAAACAGATAAAGATGGCACGATATTTCCAATCGCGTTTGCCAGCAGAGCCCTCACCAAACCTGAACTAAATTATGCCCATATCGAGAAGGAGGCCCTAGCCATTCTGTGGGGATGTCGCCACTTTAAAGTCTACCTGTTAGGAAAACAGGCGAAAGTTTTCACCGACCATAAACCCCTTGTCCCGATATTCCGAGGCTCTGCCCCACATCCGCCTGCCCGCATTGAGAAGTGGATGTTGCAACTTCAACCCTACAACATTGAAGTAGAATACCGCCCAGGATCGGATAATCCGGCGGACTACCTGTCCCGCCACCCGCGGCCAGCCACTGACAAAGAACAGCGCCACGCAACAGAAACAGACGAACACGTCTGTCATGTGATAGCATGCGCCCGACCACGAGCCTTGACACTGCAGGAAGTGGTACAAGAAACAGCAGAGGACACCGTCCTAAAACATACAGCCGCAGCCATACAGTCAGGCAACTGGAAAACGTACCTCATGTCAATGTCTCACCGAACAACCACTGCCCAAGCCAAACTCAGGGCCCTGTTCGGTATCAGACATGAACAATCTGTAGCCCCTGAAGGAGTAATACTGAAAGGACACAGGATCATATTACCAGAATCCCTTGAGGACAGAGCGCTCAAGCTGGCCCACAGTGGACACCAAGGGATTGTCAAGTCGACCGCCTACCTAAAGTCCCGAATGTGGATGCCAAACATGCACCAGAGAATTACAGAACTCGTAGAATCCTGCACGGCATGCCAAGCCTCACGGAGACCAGAAAACCCAGAACCACTCAGCTGCGCCCCCCGAAGCCAAAGACGATGGGAGGCCGTCAGCATGGACCACTGCACCATCGCTGGAGAAGGATACCTGCTAGTGGTGATAGATGAGTTTAGCAGATACCCGGTAGTAGAGCATGTCGCCTCGACGAACGCAGAAACCACCCTCCTCACACTGGAGAAAATATTCACCACTCATGGCATTCCCAAGAAAATGAAAAGTGACAATGGCCCATCGTTTGTCAGTCAAGAACTAAGGGAATTTTTCAAAGAGGTCAACGTCAAACATCAACGCATCACCCTAAGATGGCCTCAGGCAAACGGTGACGCAGAGCGCTTCATGGGATCCCTGAACAAGATCATCCGGATCGCCAAGGAGCAAGGGCACCCCTGGTTGAAGGCTGTATATCGGTTTCTGAGGACACACCGACAAACCCCACACACAGCCACAGGGGTCAGCCCGGCGGCCCTCATGTTTGGAGTCCCCATCCAGGCAGAGCTACCGATACACCCAGACTGGACAGCGCCAGACCAGATATCATCGGGATGGAAGCAAGACGGGAAAGACACAATGAGCGAGAAAGCATTGCTCGACGAGCACACCACAGAGACATAAACCCGGGAGACACAGTCCTCGTCAGGAACCGGGCACCACCGAAGAAAATGTCCCTCAACTTCGAAGCGCGCCCATGGACTGTCACGACCACTAACCACAGCATGATTACGGCAACCCGCGGAAAAGGACAGTAACCAGGAACGTCTCCCATTTCAGGAAAGTGCCCCCAGAAATGTGGGAAGAACAACGGTCACCCCAGAGGGAGGAAGTAGTGCACCCACCTCAAACACCCACGCCACAGCAGACCATAGAAGTGCCGGAAGGAGCAAATGGTGAAGTGGAGGCCGCCATGGAAAACGCGCCACGAGAAAGAAGCACCCGATACAGTCTGAGAGAAAGGCCCAGACCATCTTCCCGCCTTCAAGGATATGTAGTAGACGAAATATACCAAGGAAGACGACAGCAGAGACCGAGACATTCACCCACCCAGAAGTAAGACTCTATGTAGAATGTAATGTTAACCCATGGGAGTTTTACCTCCAATTTGGGGAGGAATGTGGTGTCACGTGTCCCGGAATAGCAGGGTCACGTGACACTACGGGCGGATGTAGAAATAAAGGCATCACCGGAACTGGCGTCTTAACGCCAGTCTGGGTTTAGGCATCGATACCTGTGGTCCTGTGTTTTATACGTGTCTCTAGACTCTCTGGTGCCTGGAGGAAGAGTAACTGGGAGCTGGGGGTGCGTTAATCCTGTCATGCTACACTGTGTAGCAGCCTCTTCTCGTAAATTAAGGACCTCGGTCTCCTGCAGACAAAGCTGGTGACTTTTTTGGATGAATATTAGGCTAATGGTCAGACAAGTAAAGCACTGGAGCTATGTGTTATGTTTTTAGAAATGACTTTGCTGGTCTACCGTAGATTGTCTATAAAAAAAAAGTCATGCAGGCCACTTTGGGAAGAGGTTGGTATTGGTACTGTATAATCTGTCCCTTCTCATGCTCTATTTTTTCTAATTCTTTTCCCTTCTCTTTCTGTCGATCCGTTCATCTCTCCACATGCTGCCCTCTGGCATGGGCCCTGAACTGCCACAGCTAGCCCATTACAGGACCCACACAGAGTGGGTGCAGATGGACAAACGGCATTAGTAAGAAATATGTTGTACTTTAAATGAAGGATTGTGGAATGTTTAACAAGTTATACAATTAATGATGTTTTCCTTCAATCATGTGTTTTAGCCGCTCTGTGCAAAATGCACAAATGGATCCCATCTTCTGTTTTGCACATTTAAATCGAAAGCACTGAAAAAAGTACTTCTGAAATAAACAACAATAGAAACACTTCTTTACGTCACTAAAAGCTATTTGTAGTTTTATGAACACACATAGTTAGTGCTTCGATTAAAATCTGATGGCACAAGATGCAGAAAGGGTTTATGAAGTAAGTTTCTAATTACATGAGTTGAATGCAAACATCTAAAGGAAGTTGCAGGTCAAAAGAACACCCAGAAAACCCAACAACATTAGAGACGTAGTGCCCATCAGCTTCCTACCAGCAGCAGTCGCAGGGATAAACTGTAACCGCAACATGAGGTGTTGCTATGTATTGTGTTGGCTTCAGTGAATGTACAGCGTAGTTCAGGGTGGATGAGATAACGCCTGGAATTGAATTAGCGTTGCGCATTCTGGGATTGCGAAAGGTAAAGGGCATGCACCTGTGCAAGGAGTTAAAAATGCAGTTTGCCATTGAGCTATATAAAAATGACTCTGTATGCATTCACATACTAGTAATGTTTTCTATGGAGCACATGCACTCAATATCCATCGAAGGTCATTCCAAGTTTGCAGGAAAATAAAGGTGGTTCTCCCTGCCATGCGTCCACCCTCCTGAACAGAAGCCTAACTGCTCTGCTGGAGCTGCCATTTGAGAGTCTGGTCTTTCCTTTTAGGTGACAATGTTCTACCCGTAGGTTAGTTGATTAAACAGCCCCCACCAGAGGATTGTGCAAGAATCTCCCCTACAGACAGCTAGTGATAAGTAAAAGTGAATGCGTTGTAAACTGGACCACATTGAAAGTAGGACAGTCTAGTCAGTAATAACACTTATGGTGAACAGCCAGCCCGGACATACTTGCTGTGGAATGGTATGCTTACTGGTTGGGAGTGCTTATATGGTAATACTGGCTTATATTGGTGCAGTCTGCATGAAGACCCATGGGAACAACCAGCATGAGTATATTTTTATACTGGCATATGTTGTGAGCAAAGGTGGCATGAAGTGCATTGGACAATCTTCCTGTGCACGGTTGGTGATTGCAACTATTGGGTTTTCCATGTGCTACCATACAAAACCAATTGCAAACGGTATGACTTTCTACCCAATTTTGCAAAGAAAGTGCTGTAAAATGCATCTTTTTAACGCAATGTTTTAAACTTGTTCTTGGGCGTGAGAACCCCCCTCAAGCACTGCTTGTTTGGTTTGGGCTCCCTCACTGCGCTCTGTCCATCCTGCATAATTGTCGCAAACATTTAAGCTTCTTCATTTCAGAAGTTCACCAGTCACTGTGTGTGATGTGTGTTTTAATGTGCACACAGGGTCACGTAGCAATCCTATATATCGTTAGGCATTTGATACATACTGTAGTCTGCCATAAACCTTTCTTCAGCAGAGAAATCTAATGTTGCTGCAGTTGATTTGCAGTTGTAGCAATAAACCATATTTGGTCCTCCACACAATCAAACTCAAGGGGACATATATATCTCGCGGTTCCTGGTTTGCGACTGAACAGCCACACTACATGATTCCGGAAACACGCCGGCCGCACTTCGGCGTCTGTGTCCGGTGTTTGCAGCTTTCACAGCCTCCCAACTCTTCTTGCGGTCTTGGGCCTGGGCCTCTCCACACCGCATGATTCCGGCACTTGGTGTTCTCCCAACTCTTCTCGAGGCGTGGAGTGTACAATGCAGAGGGCCAGTGTTGCTGATTGGACGGCGGCTGGCAGGGAGTGTTGCTGATTGGCTCGTATTTCGGTGCTGAAGCTCGTATAAAGGGCTCGCGGGAGCCAGAACTAGATCACAGCGCACCTTCCACCCCGAGCGGGCATCGCTGCTGGAACACGGACCCCCGGCAGGGACCCGGCTCATCCTCCCCAGGGCATGCACTGAACTGCAACTATAGCGCCGCGACGCCCCCAGGTGAGTGCAGGCGCCCACCTCGCCCTGCAGCTTCAGTTTCTTTTCCTTTACATTCCATATTCCTAATTCCCCCAGCGACCCTCCTCTGGCTGCATAGTCGCCCGGCAGTGCGCCTCGCGTTCCTGCACTGGGCATCCAGGCGCTAGCCCAGCCGGGCTGGCGCTGTCCCGTTACATGAAGCGCGCCGCTCAGTCCCTCGCCCTGAATTCCACTGCCAGGGTGCTAGCCCAGTGCTCCAGTGAGTGCTGCCGCGTGCTGCCCCACTGCCAGGCTGCTGGAGTGTGTGCTGCGGCGTACTGTCCCATTGCCAGGGCGCTGGAGTGGGTGCTGCTGCGTGCTAGCCCATTGCCAGGGCGCTGGAGTGGGTGCTGCTGCGTGCTGCCCCATTGCCAGGGTGCTGGAGTGTGTGCTGCTGCCCCATTGCCAGGATGCTGCCCCATTGCCAGGGAGCTGCAGTGTGTGCTGCTGCCCCATTGCCAGGAGGCTGCCCCATTGCCAGGGAGCTGCAGTGTGTGCTGCCCCATTGCCAGGGTGCTGCCCCATTGCCAGAGCGCTGGGGTGGGTGCTGCGGCGTGCTAGCCCATTGCCAGGGCGCTGGGGTGGGTGCTGTAGTGTGCTAGCCCATTGCCAGGGTGCTGGGGTGGGTGCTGCTGCGTGCTGGCCCATTGCCAGGGCGCTGGAGTGGGTGCTGCTGCGTGCTGCCCCATTGCCAGGGTGCTGGAGTGTGTGCTGCTGCCCCATTGCCAGGATGCTGTCCCATTGCCAGGGTGCTGGAGTGTGTGCTGCTGCCCCATTGCCAGGATGCTGCCCCATTGCCAGGGAGCTGCAGTGTGTGCTGCTGCCCCATTGCCAGGATGCTGCCCCATTGCCAGGGAGCTGCAGTGTGTGCTGCTGCCCCATTGCCAGGATGCTGCCCCATTGCCAGGGCGCTGGGGTGGGTGCTGCTGCGTGCTGCCCCGTTGCCAGGGTGCTGCCCCATTGCCAGGGCGCCGCGGCATCTGTTCAAGTTCAGGCACTTGCTCGGCAAACTTTCCAAGTGGGCGCGTTACATGTTCTCAAGCTCGTGCGATCACTTCGGCATTGTGGTGCCGCTCCCCCAGGGACGTGCTCCTGTGCTCGGCCACACCTGCACCGATTGCTGCACCCCCATGCTCTACTCCTGCCCCTACACAAACTGCGATGCCCGTTCACCCGCTGTGTTGCCCACTGCGACATCGATCTCTGATTACAAACACTGATCCATCTTGGCCCCTTTCCGATTACACACCAGGGTTCAAAAGGACCTAAAAACACAATTTGAAGAGTTGGGCCTCCCTGCAGCGCCAGAGGGTCCAGATACGGTCCCATGGAGCCATCTATATAATGTTCAATAGCTCCTTCTTAGCTCTCCTGCAGCTGCAGACTGGAGGGCAGAGCAATGCCTTCTTTTTTCACCCTAAATACCCCCCCCCCCACTTCCTAGATTTCTTTGCGGGAGGGGTGGGGGCGTGATCTTGCTTATTATTTTCCTAATTGCATGCAGAATGGACCTGGGACACGCCTCGTGGCGAGATGTGCAGACATTGCCAGGGCGCTTTCTACTCAATGTAGTGGCAGTACTAGATAATAGTAAATGTTCAGAACCTCCCCAACACCCCCGCCCCCCAGTTTTGCACGGCGCATCGCGGCACATTCCAATTCTCGGGTGCAGTATAGACGTAAACGCGCAGGTATTCTATTCAGTGTAAACGGAGGCGCAAGCGTGCAACCTATTTCTAAGAGGCCCCCATTTCTGACAAGAAGAAAAATGAGGGGTGGAGTTCTGCCCAGGGTCACACAAACACACTGAGGGCGGAGTGCTGCCCAGGGTCACACAAACACACTGAGGGCGAAGTGCTGCCCAGGGTCACACAAACACACTCTGGGTGGAGTGCTGCCCAGGGTCACACAAACACACTGAGGGCGAAGTGCTGCCCAGGGTCACACAAACACACTCTGGGTGGAGTTCTGCCCAGGGTCACACAAACACACTCTGGGTGGAGTGCTGCCCAGGGTCACACAAACACTCTGGGTGGAGTGCTGCCCAGGGTCACACAAACACACTGAGGGCGGAGTGCTGCCCAGGATCACACAAACACACTGAGGGCAGAGTGCTGCCCAGGGTCACACAAACACACTCTGGGTGGAGTGCTGCCCAGGGTCACACAAACACACTGAGGGTGGAGTTCTGCCCAGGGTTACACAAACACACTGAGGGTGGAGTGCTGCCCAGGGTCACACAAACACACTGAGGGTGGAGTGCTGCCCAGGGTCACACAAACGCACTGAGGGTGGAGTGCTGCCCAGGGTCACACAAACACACTGAGGGCGGAGTGCTGCCCAGGGTCACACAAACACACTGATGATGTTCAGGGGTATCCTCTTTCCAGAACAAACTGAATGTGTCCCAATGCACCATGCAAAACTAGAGCTGGTCTTTTGGATGTTCTAAGTGGTACCACAATGAGCAGATTTCATTAAAGTGCATTAACTGTACTCGGGTCAAATGTCACACAAATCAATTTAATAAAGGAAACCAACAATAGACATAGGAGGAAAGCAGTTGGTTAGAACAATTGGCAGAATACTGGCCCCTACCACTAGACACAGTTCTGTGTGGAGATCACCCCCCCACCTGTAAAGTAAAGATATATCACAAGCCCAGTCCATATATTGTTCAATTAGTCTTATTCCCTTCTACAATGTTTCTACCACTGCAATGTACCTGGAATAGCAGAGTGCGGCGACGGATCCTTCTTGAGCAGCTCCCTTTAAAGCAGGAGCCACGGATCGTCGAGATCCCTCAAAGAAAGTGAACTCGGCATTGAGGCAGCAGCGTCAGTCCCGGCAGTGCTTTTTGATGATAGGTTCAAGACGTCCTGCAAGGAAGAGGCGTGCAGGGCACCTCAATGTCGATAGTTCAGGACCGTAAAGAGTTTGAAGAACTGTGGCCCAGCAAGGGCATCGAGTCGTCCGGCATCTCTACGGTCTTTGGGTGGCGAGAAACCCACTGGTGCATGCTCCTCGGTGCGTCGACGGCCTGGCCTTCTCCGGTGGGATAAAGCGGTCGGCTATGAGAACGAGCATGTCCGGGAATCAAAATGTCTTAATCAAGGAATCGTTGCAGCTCCGGTCGTCAATGGCACGGCATCAGGCGGTCCCTGCTTCTGGGCAACACGGCTTCAACGGGCCTCCAGCATTTATATAGCAAACCTGCAAACCCTGGTTGACGACGGTGGACGGAATGTCTGGTGCTTATCTTCGTTCTCCTCGGCGGTCCCCATCTCCGGTCGGCAGCCTGTCGAGGGTCTGATATCCAGGGAGCATCGGCAAAGGTTAGCAATGCTCGATGGTCCCTCGGAGCACGGGAAGAGTGCGCTTAACCAGATCCTCTCTTGGATCAGTCTCGATGTCACGGCAGCTTTCAGATTGCAGTGAAGGTAACAGCAGTCAACCTTCTTCGGGTTCGGCTTCGAAATTCAGCTTCAGTTTCTACTTCAGCTCCTGAGCTAATTCTAGCAGTGAGAGGCCCCCAGATATACCAGTTGATCTCCCATTCATTCTGCTGGGTCACACTCAGGCAACCAATCACTCAGAAGGGCATTCAGCAGTCAGTCAGCCAATCAGGCATACAGTGCATTCAGGCCACCCTCCTCCCTCTCAGACACTCACAACAAGAAATGTGGATTGGGACAAGTTCTCAGCCATTCAACACTACACACTGCATTCATACCAGTTTCGGGCAGGGCTGTCTCAGTCATTGTGTTTCATACTGCAAACCAGACATCCACAACAAGTGCATATTGATCACACACTCCATTCACTCAGGTCGCACAACATACAGTCACTGGGAAGGCTCCAGCCAGTCTGGCCTGGACTTCACTACAATACCATGTATGTAACTTCCACCCAACAGCCAGTAGGGGGGAAGGGACAGAGACGGGGCTTCCCAGGTCTTTGGGAAAACAGGGTAACAGGCAATAGAAAGCAAGTAGTTTGGGAGTGGCGCGCATGCCCAGTGCGGGGAGGGGGCACATTTTGGTGTTTCGCCCTGGGCACCAAATGGACTAGAAACTGCCCTACCCCTGACATACCCCCATCATTTCAATTGCCTACAAATGTATGCATAAGAGTGCGGGTGCTAACGACAAAGGCTTTACATTATTAATTGCTGAGCCTTTGTTAAAAGTTCAGCCCCCGCACTGGTTACTGTGTGTGTGTCGGGCCCTCTGCTACCACGGCTCTGCACTTCAGCCAGCTCAACTCAACATCGCCATCATGTTAGGGGGGCTAAAGCCACGTCTCCTCAATGGCCGTTGTGCCACCGTCTCACGTTTTAGTTGTACGTATGCATGTGTGTTGTGTGCACACAGGGCATGTCAATGGAGGTGCGAGTGAGTGTGTGCAGGCATAGGTGTGTTGACTGTGTCTGTGAAAGAATGATAAACAATACATTATTTGTTTGTATGTTGTCAGTGGAATGAACTTTGTCAATGTTATGTTCTGTAACTGGGTGAAGATGTCTGGGGGCTGTTAGGGAGAATTCTCAGAAATGTGCGAATTCCTCTCTACCTTAGAGACCCCCAGCTCTTTTGCTTGTCTCTAGGACTTTCTCATTTTTACTTGGAGTTAGTGAGACCCTTTTTTTCCCACTCTCTCATGTATTTCTTTTTTAGACTGTGTCTTTATTAATTTTAAAAAATGTAACATTGTATACAACATTTCACCCTTCCCCCCTCCTCTCCGGAAAAGTTTAGTCCATTCTCTGTCTTTCAGGAATTTGCTGATTCACTTAGCTACTTCAGTTGAAGAGGTCCAGTATCCTTATTTTATGTGGGCACCATTGTTCATTGTAGTCCGACTGGAGGTACCCCAGAGCTATACCCCAGTCTGTTCTGAACTTTTGATGTTCCCCCTGGATAGAGTAAGTTATTCACTCCATGGCTAGGTATGACCATACTCTTCTCGTCCAATCCACTGTGAGTGGGAGGCTATTTCCATCCATGCCCCTATCAGTAGAACCATAAAGTTTATTTTCTGTGTCACGTTCCACTGTTTGTCCCTGTTGTCCCAGAGGCCCCCCAGCCACACTTGTTCCCCTCAGCCCTTCGCCTCTGAGAACATTCCCTGCTCTCCCCAGAAAGTACTTAGGCTCGGGCAGTCCCACCAGACATGTCGCCAGTCTCCTCGACCTCCACATACCCTCCAGCATCTATCTGGGGTAGTGCATACATTGCGTGTAGTCGTTCTGACGTGTAGTGCCATTGCATCATCATTTTCATCCACATTTCCCTTGTTTGAATGGCTTTAGTGAGCTTCGGTATTCTGCCCCATATAAATTCCCACCTGTCCATGGGGAGTGAGGTTTTAAGTGTTTTCTCCCATCTTTTTATGTATTGCCACTTTACCGTTTCTGCTTGTGCGTTTAGGTATCTATATGTATTGGAGACAAACTTGTGAGTACCTGTGAGTCATTCTGTATGTTTCAAACGGGGTTAGAGCTCTAGTCGCCGCGCTTTGTATGCGCTGCGTACTCAACCAATGGTGTATTTGTTCATATTTGTATCTGTCTCTGGGGGACAGAATAAACGATGTCTCGCATTTCGCAACTGATTTGATCTGCTGGTCTTGAAACATATCTCCTACCATTTTACATCTCGCCTCTTCCTGTTTCCGAAATGCCCCCTTTTCCATTCCTGGGGGGAATTCCGGGTTTTTAAATAGTGGCATAAAGGGGGCTGGTTCCTTTGTTAGGGTCCCTTTCAGTGTGGCTTTGTACCATAGACTCATGGTCGATTTCACTTATATGGACATTGGGGTGTTTGTGTTGTTTGCTGATCCATAGGAGGTGCCTGGGGGATGTTGTCGCCACCGCCCTATCCTGTGCTTCTCAAATTCTCTCTGCATTTACGGTATACATTCTTTCAGGACCCATAGCTGTGCGGCTCGTAGTATTTCCTGAAGTGTGGGAGGGCGCACCCCCCCTCTTTTCTATGGGCTGTCAGGACCGCGCTCGATACCCTAAGAGTTTTATTCTGGCATATGTACGCTGACACCATCTTCGTGAGGGACTTAAAGAAGGCTGGGGGAATTCTAATCGGGAGGGCCTGAAACAAATACATTCGTTTTGGCAGTATAGTCATTTTCACCGCCGTTATTCTACCCCACCAATTCAGTAGGTTCGTTTTGATTTTATCTAGAAGCTGAGGGTAGTTATGAACATGTAAATCTTCTATTTTCTCTGTGAGTGTAATTCCCAGGTAATTAACCCCTTTGGTCGCTATTTTCAGTTGTAGGTCTGTCGCTACTGCTTGGATATTTCCCCTGTTCCCTGCCAGTACCAGGATCTCTGTTTTTTGCCTGTTAAATTTAAGCCCTGATACCTCTATTTCGCGCATGAGATGCAGGAGTGATCTTTCCGGGTCACCTAGCGCCACTAACATATCATCCGCGTATGCTATTACTTTATGGGCCCGTCCCGCCATTTCTATGCCTCCGATCTCTGGTGATTCTCTAATTTTTGTCAGTAGGGGTTCTAGGTATAATGCATTTAGTAGTGGGGATAGCGGGCATCCTTGCTTGGTGCCTCTCTCTATTTGTAATATATCGGATAGCCCCCCCCCGTTCACTGCAAGCCTTATCGTCGGGGAGTTGTAGTTAGCACGGACCATATCTATGAAAGCTTTGCCCATGCCCATTTACTTCGGTATTAAGAAGAGGAACGACTTCTCCACCCGGTCGAACGCTTTCTCTGCGTCTATGGCGACCATGGCTGCGGGGAATTGAGTGACCCAATTTTTTCCACTAAATGTAAGACCCTTCTAACGTTATCATGTGTTTGTCTGTTTGGGACAAACCCTGATTGATCTAAATGGATGAGCTTCAGGAGGAGTTGTGCCAGCCTTGTGGCTAGTATCTTGGAGTATAATTTTGCGGCCAGGTTGATTAGTGCTATCGGGCGGTACACGCTTGGGAGTTGTTCATCCTTCCCCTTTTTGTGGAATACCAATACTTTTGCTTCATTCATGGTTTGGGTGACGTTCCCCCTCTCTTTAAATGAGTTGAAGAGGTCTGTGAGGACGGGGGCAAGAATATCTTTATATGTCTTATAGAACAGAGCAGTGTGCCCATCTGGGCCTGGGGCTTTATTCTTGGGGAGGTCCTGAATTGCTTTGTTTACCTCTTCTAATGAGATGTCCCTGTCCAGGTGACATTTTTCTTCCTCTGAAATTAATGGGAGGGTAACCTCTTCTAGATGTGCCTTCTGCTGTTCCATCCCTGGACGGTCCGAGGAGCGCAGCTCCTGGTAGAAGCGTTTGAATATATAACGTTTTTATCTGTCCCATGTCGTCTTTGAGGGCCTCTATTTTCTGGGACTGCTCCTTCCCTTTCAGTTGTCTAGCTAAGAGTTTGTCGGCCTTGTTAGCTTTCACATAGTACCAATGCTTGGTGTAAAGGAGGTCCCTCTCCGCCTTTTTAGTGTTTCCAGCTGCCCTTGGACGTGTCTTGGGGTTTTTTGGAGTTTCCTAGTTGGTGTTTGTATGACCTTGGCTTGGATCGCCCTAATGTTTGCCTCCAATTCTGCTTCCCATTGACGGATCTGTTTCTCCCTCTGTGATTTATGAGCTATGAGGTGTCCCCTTGTGACCGCCTTCAGGGCCTCCCAGAGAGTTCCTGGTGTCTATGTAGTCTGTAATGTGCTCTCTGAGAGTCTGTCCCATGACCGGATCTCTTGACGATGTCTTCTGGAAGGTGCCAGCCCTACAGCCTTGGGTGTTTTTGTGACCAATGGAGGGAGGTCCAGACTGGGGCGTGATCAGAGAGAGTTGTGCCCATCTCAGCCTGCTGTATTTTCCCTAGGAGCCCCACCGTGGCCCAAAGATAATCTATTCTTGAGCCCGTGTTGTGTACGTGTGAGAAATAAGTAAATCCTGTCTGATTGCCCTGGCTCTATCCACTTGCACCTCAGATAGAGGCGGAGGGTTCAGGAAAGGGGTGGGAACCTTGATTAGTCCTCCGGCTCTATCCATGTGCACCTCAGATAGAGGCGGAGGGTTCAGGAAAGGGGTGGGAACCTTGATTAGTCCTCCGGCCTCTATCCACGTGCACCTCTCAGATAGAGGCGGAGGGTTCAGGAAAGGGGTGGTAACCTTGATTAGTCCTCCGGCTCTATCCACTTGCACCTCTCAGATAGAGGCGGAGGGTTCAGGAAAGGTGTGGGAACCTTGATTAGTCCTCCGGCTCTATCCACTTGCACCTCTCAGATAGAGGCGGAGGGTTCAGGAAAGGGGTGGGAACCTTGATTAGTCCTCCGGCTCTATCCACGTGCACCTCAGATAGAGGCGGAGGGTTCAGGAAAGGGGTGGGGTCTTTGATTAGTGGCCTGGCTTTATCCACTTGCACCTCTCAGATAGAGGCGGAGGGTTCAGGAAAGGGGTGGGGCCCTTGATTAGTCCTCTGGCTCTCGGAGAGGATGCTAGAGAGCTGACCAAAATGGCCACTCATCTGAGCTCCCGTGTGGCTCTTGATAAATCCTGGCTAATCGAGACTGATCCGGTGGGTATTAGACCCAAAAACTTGCATGAAATCTGACAAGAGAAGCATAAGACCGTTCACCCCAAAATCACAAAGTTTGGAGAACCAGGAGCAGAGAAACGGCCCATTGGGCAGCCAGACCAGAAACGAAAAGGACGCACTGGCCTGCAAACACTCCGCCGCCGCCCAAAACCTCTCAGTGAAAACAAGCCCAGGGATCGAGCAAAGAACTGGAGGCACGTCCAGAGGACTATTCAGAGACACCAGTCAAGACGCATAACACCAGCCCCCCACAAGAAGTCCTCCAACTACACGTCAGTGCTGGGAGGGCGCAAGAACGAGTCCCAGCCCCGCCGCCATAGCACGCACAACAGGGACGCCAGCCGGCACGCCAGACCAGGTTCTGAGGCACCCAGTGTGAAAAATCCTGATAAAGGAAAACAAGCGGGGGGGCCCCGGCGGGACATCGGAACCACGGCTGCCGAAAGACACCCACCTGGGCTGCTAGCAAAGCCGTAGACGTCTGCGGAGGGGCCCCGGCAAGCACTCGGCCAGCGAGCGGGCACAAGGGTAAGCTGCTCGCTGGGGCAGAGATGAGCAGCATCTCACCCTACATAACCCAAAACACAGCCCGTTGGGGGAGAGGGCTGAAGAGGCGCTCCACCAGCGCTCCGGAGACCAGGCCAACAGCGGACAAAACGTGACAACGAGAACCCTCCACCCAACAGTATATATCGGCGATGACGGGAGACACCTGGCCCTCCTCGCCGACAGCTACTACCAGAGGCTGGAACATCTTCCCCGACATCCATAGCAGACTGAGAGCTGGTCCCAACGGCGAGGCACCGAAAAGGACCATCACAGACCTAAGGTACGGAGGCCCGGGGGGTGCATACCCATTGCTGTGACATATCAAGCTGGGACTAGACTGTGCTGAGAACCCCAGCGACACCCAGAGGGCGAATCCTGGTCCTGACACTCAGCCACACCCCGGTAATAAATACACTGATACTTCTCAGCGGGAGCACAGGGAGTGAGCCCATAATTGCCAATAGCAAGCCCCGTCAACGCCCGACACCAAGCGCTATATCAGCAAGACCAACACGTTGCATAAAGCAAACACCCCTGGGGTTGTGCATAAGGCAGTTCAATCCATCTAAGACCCAGCGATCATAAGACCCCCCAACCCCCGGCCACACGAACTCGAGCGCAGTGGACAACGGCCTAATACTCCTAAGCATATCCCATCAGTGCGAGAGGCAGAATCACAATCCCAGGACCAGTGCAGAACAGGCGCGCCCCACTGGCCTCTCACCACCACACACATAAGGAGACAAAGCGAACACAACGGATCAACATTTCCTTGCGTCAGCAGCTCAGCCTCTACAGCCAACATCTTCCGATTCCCCCCTAATTTGCCCGACTACAATATGGGAAAAACAGATAAACTACAACGCAAGCTGAAGTTTGAAGCTGGTACTACATCCAAAGCAGGCTGGGGTCTCAATCACAAGAGACACCCCACGAAGATGACCCCCCCCACCCCCAAGTCCCTAGACATCAGAGAAATTCTCCTTGAACTAAAAGCAGGGATTCGAGGCCTTGACAGCGAAATTGATGGCCTCTCCTCCAAGGTGGATCAACTACATCGGCTGGACAAGCATGCTGACCGTCTAGACAATGTAGAACGAGTATCTGACTTGGACGACAACACAACGTCCCGGGCAACAAGAGTAACAACCTTGGAAACACAAATGAAAGCAGTACACGCAAAGAACAAAGACCTCGAAGGGCGCTCTAGGAGAAACAACGTGAGAAATGTAGGGGTCAGGGAACAACAGCAACAAACAAAAATGGAAGACTATATCAAAACAATGTGTACAGAACTCTTTGGGTTCAGAAGACTGTTCGTCATTGAAAGGGCACACAGGATCCCATCCACGAGACCGATCCCAGGAGCCCCACCCCGCCAAATCATTGCAAAACTACTTAACTATAAAGATCGCGACGCGATTCTGAGACTTGCAATAGAGAAAGGCGACCTGCACTACGACAGTGATTCAATCCACTTCTACCCAGACTTCTCCCCAACTGTCCAAGCACAAAGAAGATCCTTTATGATTGTAAAACAAAGACTACGCGATAATCAGATACCCTACTCAATGCTCTTTTCTGCTAGACTTCGAATACAACACGAAGGGAAAATTAAATTCTTTCAGTTGCCCGAAGAAACCAATGCATATCTGTACCGAGCTGGATGTGGGCCTCCCAACAATAACCCACGTCTACCACAGAGGGATAGAGCACGGAGAAACCCGACGTAACATGGCACCCGAATCCAACCAAGATGACGAATATCGCAACAGACCCATCGGAATCAACACAAAAAAGTGAAGAGAGCCACAGGACTTGGGAAGCTCCCAATGCCCCTTGCACGGCACAGTTACAGTTCACAGGGTGGGAGCTAATGGGGAGGGCGCAGGAGACAAGCAATTTGGGGGTTGCTCGCGAGAAAGGGAGGGGGGAGAACAGGCAAGTTGGGGGACGGCAAGTTTAAGAATGTACAGAAGGTAACACATGCAACGAACCAAAACAAGACATCTTGAGCCCGACCCCCCTCACCCCCGCGCTGGAACGCAGCAAGCCAAGACCCGGATATCCAACAATCAACCACAAGCCGACAAATATGGAGCCTTGAAAACAGCTCACCCGAAGGCACAGTAGCACTCAAATACCCAGCTGAAACACTGAGAAAAAAACGTACCTGTTCAACTTAACAACATGGAATATTAAAGGCGGCAACCAGTCCACCAAGACCAGGAAGATAACACAGTATCTCCGCCGATTATAGCCCTTATCCAAGAAACACATTTACACCCTTCCTCCGAAAACATGTGGGCTAAGGAATGGGGCTGCCACAGGTACTTTGCATCCTTCTCCTCATACGCAAGAGGAGTCGCCATCCTAATAAACAAAACGACCAACTTCAAATTAATAAAAACTCGACGGAGAAGAGATTATATTCATAAACTCCTATGGCCCAAACACGGACGGACCCAATAATTTCAACTGGATAATGTCCCATTTAGAATCAAACAAGAAAGTCAAAATCATTTGGGGAGGAGACCTCAACACACCGCTAGATCTGTGCAAGGATAAATCCCACAACACAACAACTCCCCCCTCAAAAGCAAGTCTGCAAATCACCGAGATATGTTAGGCATACGACCTCAAAGACATCTGGAGAAGCAAACACAGGGAATCCCAAGAATATACCTACTACTCCTGGGTCCATAAAACCAGCTTGAGACTAGACTACCTTCTTGTGTCCTCCGACAGCCAATATCAATGGGGCGAATGCCACATCCTTCCCAGGTCGCTATCAGACCATTCAGCAGTTACCCTTGAGTGTATCACGTCTCAAGAAGATCCCAAAAGACCGCACTGGAGATTTAAACCCGGAGCCCTCCGGGACCAAGTGTCCGCTGAGGCACTACAAGTCGAAATCACATCCTTCATAGAAATTAACCAGGGCTCCGTGGCCTCAGCAGGCACGCTATCGAAAACGTTTAGATGCTATGTCAGAGTAGTCTGCCTAGCAAAAGAAAATGGGATACTCAAACTGATAAGAAGGGAACTGATTGCTAGCGAGACCAGGCTAAAAGATTTGGAACACACGCTTTCTTCCGCTAATGATCTTCGAACTCTAGCAATGCTTAAACAAGAACTAGGGACCTTTCAAACCACGGCAGAAAGGGAAATAAAATGTCTTACAAGACATCATAAGGTCCGACAATACGGCGAGGGACAGAAACCTGGGGCACTCTTAGCAAGACTTATAGCGACGGAGAGGAAACCCACGACGATAGAATCAGTCCTCAACCATACAGGAAACCTCGTCTACACCGAAGAAGAAATATTGGAGACCTTTCGCAAGTTCTACCAAGATCTTTGAGTCGCATTATACTGCCGACCCCATAGAACTAGCACAATACCTGGACACGATAGAGCTGTACTGGACGAATGCTGAACTTCGAGAATCTCTTAACCAGCTCATCAATAATGAAGACATTTCCGAAGTGATTAAGGAGCTACCAAACACAAAAGCACCCGGCCCAGACAGGCTAACGGGTGAATTCTATAAAGCCTATGCAGACCTCCTGGCACCACTACTGCTTCAAGTCTACGAAGAGGCCCTGATTAATGGACAACTACCGCCAACACTCTACATGGCCAACATTATCCTCCTTCTTAAACCCGGCAAACCCAAAGAAGACTGTGCGTCCTATAGACCCATATCATTAATAAATCTAGACAACAAAATGTTTGCTAAAATTCTTACCAAGAGACTATTCCCCCTAATGCCAGCTTTAGTGCTGGCTGATCAAGCAGGTTTCGTGTCAGGCAGGAATATCTCGTTTGGCATCAAAAGAATGTTTGGCTTGATGGAAGCTCTTGACCCAGAAAACCAGGCAGTAGTAGTACTATTAGATGCAGAAAAGGCATTCGACTCAGTTGAATGGCCCTTCATCTATTCAGTCTTAAAACGTATGGGCCTCGGCAAACGCTTTATACACTTGATTGCTCGACTGTACAAAAAACCCACTTCTTACATAACAATAGGCCACAGATGCTCAACCGAAATAAATTTACGACGAGGAACAAGACAAGGCTGCCCCCTGTCAGCATTACTATTTGCCTTGGTTATGGAACCCCTGGCCTCTGATCTAAGACTCTGCCACCTACATCGCGGACTCTCCCTAGGTACGCACAGGATGATAGTTTCCATTTACGCAGATGATATTGCACTATTTTTGCAAGATCCCGCTGAAAACCTAAACCCAGTGATACACACAATACTGAAATTCGGCAATTTCTCAGGACTAAAAATGAATAACTCAAAATCGATAATATTCCCACTGACGACAACCACCAAGGAATTCACTAATGACTATGGCTTCAAATGGCAGCACTCAAAAGTGAGATACTTGGGGATCTTTATGTCCAGATCCTGCCGTGATATTATGCAAGATCATTATGAATCTGCATTAGTGACCATTCAAAACAAAGTCAACAGATGGAAAACACTCCCACTCACACTTTGTGGCAGAGTAGCCCTGGTTAAAATGGTCATCCTTCCTTCCAAAACTACTCTCTCTTCTCAAACATCCCACTAATCCTAACACAGAAGTTCATACAACGTATCAGAAGCGTGATCCATGACCTGGTGTGGGCAGGCAAAATTGCAAGAGTGGCATACACTAAGCTGACACTCTCGGTGGCACAAGGAGGACTAGCTCTCCCAGATATAGAGCACTACTACTGGGCTGCCCAAGCCCAATTCCTCAGCCATTGGTATGCTAGTCATTTTATTAGAACTCATGTCCAGATAGAGAGAGCCCTGGCAACACCTCACCTGCTCCGAGCCGTGATCTTTGGCGAAACACAACCACCCAGAACACAGATGAATATCGTTCACACAATGTATTCAATCTGGAAATAGATGGCAAAGAGCGGAATCCAAAACAGATATTCCCCCCTCCTTCCGGCGAAATTTATTCCGGGACTACTGCTCACCACAGAAAAGATTTTCCTCCAATGGACAGAAAAACTACAAATAAAATCCCTTGGAGATCTGTTCCCAAACGGCACATTTTTGTCACCCCAACAAGCTCGGGAAAGGGGAAGCAACAATGCACTAGACACATTAATCTATTTCAGACTACGACATACCCTCTGAGCTAAAATCCCCCACGTTCCCAGACCAGCCCGCTACCTGGCCACTACTACACGCAACAATACAAGCTCAAGGAGAAGGGTGCCTGGTCGCAAACATTTACAAGTCCCTCTCGATCAGAGACTCCACCAAACTCAGGACCTAGGAGAAAATGGGAAAGAGCTCTGAATGCCACGATAACTGATAAAGACTGGAATTATATTCTGTCTCACAAAAAAAGTGGCAATTAACACCAGATACAGGCAGATCCATTTCAATTTCCTCCACCAGGTGTACCGCACACCGGCAAAGCTCCATGCACAGAAACCATCTGAATCCGCCGCATGCAACCGGTGCGGCAAACCAGAAGCCGACTTTGTGCATCTGGTGTGGTTATGCCCCACAATTGCCAAATTCTGGAATGCAGTCCTAGAGAAAACGTCAGCAATTATCGGAACACAACTAGAGGCGGACCCACTAATGACACTGCTAGGGCTCACCAACCAGACACAGTCCGCCGACTGATAAATCTACTTCTCGTCCTGGCCCGCCGCAGAAGAATTGCATGTAATTGTGAAAGGCCCGGCCTCCAAGCTGGCAACGCTGGCTACAAGACATCACGTACTGTCAAGACGTGGAAACCAGCTTTATTAAAACGTTGCCATTACATGCACGTCCGCCAGATATATGGGGCCCATACATAGACTATTTGCTGTCATCTAACTGGGACTCACAAGCCTCGTCTCCAGATCATAGCCAACAACAACCAATCCAAAACACAACCTGACTTCTCGAGCTCATGTAATGTAACCCGTTATTACTGGCTCCAACGCACACCAGATCTGAAGGGTTGAAAAGGATGTAAAAAAGAAAGGGGGAGGGGGGAGAGATGAGGGGTTTGTTACACTTGTGATTGCCGGTGCATGGCCCTTGTATTTAATTGTCATGGAAAATCAATAAAGAAAGTTTAAAAAAAAAAAGTCCTCTGCATCTATCCACTTGCATCTCAGATAGAGGTGGGGGGGGTTTGGGAAAGGGGTGGTGTCCTTGATTAGTGCCCTGGCTCTATCCACCTGCACCTCAGATAGAGGTGGAGGGATCAGGAAAGGGGTGGGGCCCTTGATTAGTGCCCTGGCTCTATCCACTTGCATCTCAGATAGAGGCGGAGGGCTCAGGAAAGGGGTGGGGCCTTTGATTAGTGCCCTGGCTCTATCCACTTGCACCTCATATAGAGGTGGGGGATTTGGGAAAGGGGTGGGGACCTTGATTGGTACCCTGCCTCTATCCACTTGCATCTCAGATAGAGGTGGGGCTCAGGAAAGGGCTGGGGGCGTTGATTAGTGCCCTGGCTCTATCCACTTGCATCTCAGATAGAGGTGGAGGGCTCGGGAAAGGGGTGGGGGCCTTGATTAGTGCCCTGGCTCTATCCACTTGCACCTCAGGTGGAGGGTTCAGGAAAGGGGTGGGACCTTGATTAGTGCCCTGGCTCTATCCACTTGCACCTCAGGTAGAGGTGGAATGTTCAGGAAAGGGGTGGGGCCCTTGATTAGTGCCCTGCCTCTATCCACTTGCACCTCAGGTGGAGGGTTCAGGAAAAGGGGTGGGGCCCTTGATTAGTGCCCTGCCTCTATCCACTTGCACCTCAGGTAGAGGTGGAAGGTTCAGGAAAGTGGTGAGGCCCTTGATTAGTGACCTGGCTCTATCCACTTGCACCTCAGATAGAAGCGGAGGGCTCGGGAAAGGGGTGGGGACCTTGATTAGTGCCCTGGCTCTATCCACTTGCACCTCAGATAGAGGTGGAAGGTTCAGGAAAGTGGTGAGGCCCTTGATTAGTGCCCTGGCTCTATCCACTTGCACCTCAGATAGAAGCGGAGGGCTCAGGAAAGGGGTGGGGACCTTGATTAGTGCCCTGCCTCTATCCACTTGCACCTCAGGTAGAGGTGGAAGGTTCAGGAAAGTGGTGAGGACCTTGATTAGTGCCCTGGCTCTATCCACTTGCACCTCAGGTAGAGGTGGAAGGTTCAGGAAAGTAGTGAGGCCCTTGATTAGTGCCCTGGCTCTATCCACTTGCACCTCAGATAGAAGCGGAGGGTTCAGGAAAGGGGTGGGGCCCTCGATTAGTAGCCTGCCTCTATCCACTTGCACCTCAGGTACAGGTGGAAGGTTCAGGAAAGTGGTGAGGCCCTTGATTAGTGCCCTGGCTCTATCCACTTGCACCTCAGATAGAAGCGGAGGGCTCAGGAAAGGGGTGGGGGCCTTGATTAGTGCCCTGGCTCTATCCACTTGCACCTCAGATAGAAGTGGAGGGCTCAGGAAAGGGGTGGGGCCCTTGATTAGTGCCCTGGCTCTATCCACTTGCATCTCAGATAGAGGTGGAAGGCTCAGGAAAGGGGTGGGGACCTTGATTAGTGCCCTGGCTCTATCCACTTGCACCTCAGATAGAAGCGGAGGGTTCAGGAAAGGGGTGGGGACCTTGATTAGTGCCCTGGCTCCATCCACTTGCATCTCAGATAGAGGTGGAAGGCTCAGGAAAGGGGTGGGGACCTTGATTAGTGCCCTGGCTCTATCCACTTGCACCTCAGATAGAAGCGGAGGGTTCAGGAAAGGGCTGGGGGCCTTGATTAGTGCCCTGGCTCTATCCAGTTGCACCTCAGATAGAGGTGAGGGCTCATGAAAGGGCTGGGGGCGTTGATTAGTGCCCTGGCTCTATCCACTTGCATCTCAGATAGAGGTGGAGGGTTCAGGAAAGGGCTGGGGGCGTTGATTAGTGCCCTGGCTCTATCCACTTGCACCTCAGATAGAGGTGGAGGGCTCAGGAAAGGGATGGGGGCCTTGATTAGTGCCCTGGCTCTATCCACTTGCATCTCAGATAGAGGTGGAGGGCTCAGGAAAGGGGTGGGGACATTGATTAGTGCCCTGGCTCTATCCACTTGCACCTCAGATAGAGGCGGAGCATTTGGCAAAACGCTATATGTAGCAGTTTTAGATCAAACGGCAGCCTTTGACAATATTGACCTAACTTTACTTTGGGAGAAGTTGAAGAGGTGGGGTATTTGTCGAGGCCTCCTGACAGTAACAATACTGTAAGTGTCAGATGAAATACCCATGGAGATTTATCAAGCCCTATCACAGTTATAAGAGGGGTTCGCCAGGGTTGTATTCTTGGGCCCATCTCTTTAATCTCTTCCTGGCAGATCTGTGTATGGAGTCTCTCTCATGATGGGGTGGGGTAGGGCTTGTGCCAAAATGGGGTGATTTAAGAGTACAAACCACTCAGGGAGAAACATTACTATTTTTTTATATTCGATGCACCTCGTATGGGGGTACAGACCTTCCTGTTACATCTAGCATCACAGTATCACACAAAACAAGGACGGGTACATGGTCATTAAGTCGCAAAGCTATTTTTCAAAGTCTATTATTGTGTACCCTGAGCTTCACCCTAGCTAGAAGAACACCCTGTCCCTCCGTGGTGTTCTCCCCCTAGATGGCGATGGGGTGCCGCCTATCTAACAGGATAGGAAGGGGTAAGCTAACCCTAAAACTACAATGAGAAATGCATTCTTATTAAAAACTCAATCTGGCGACCAGTCCCATGATTGGCAGCGTCGCGGTAGAGCAGTTCACGTGGGAGTATTCAGTAAGTAGTGCACTACTATATAGTTATTCAACCTCTGCGAAGTGTGCTCGACCTAACCATGTAAACGGTAATAATTGCTCTGACATCTTTGCAAGAGGAAGTTCTCTTGGGCTTGAAGAACAGAATGGCTGAGGGCGAAGCAGCATGGACAGAAATATGGGCTTAGTATTTGGTGAAGTCAACTCACTCTGTGGATTTTTGATTTACATTGTGAGAAAAGTTGTTGTACTGATGGTTTTTGCTAATTTTTGCTGCCGTATTTTAGTACTTCTGATTATTTCTTTGTATTATCCTCCTGTTTTAGTTGAGTGTAAAAGTTTCTTGTAAACTGTAAAACACTTTTAATAATAAAAAAAAACATTCGGGACGAGTGCTTTGGAGAGTGCAGTTAAGTGCAGGGACGACTCATACCACTTGCTGCACTTATACTGCTGATGTTGTGCGAACATTATTGATTATAAAACATACTTCAAACAACGTTTTTTGGGAAAACTTACCTCTGGACACTTAGCCACTCGCCCCCACTTCCTACTGCCTACATAAGCACAAGGCACGCGCATTTGCGTGCACGCATTTGGGACGAGTGCTTTGGAGAGTGCAGTTAGGTAGTTTGGTAGGTGGGCTGTGGCTAGCCTGTAATTGCTAGTTATAATGTGCTTGTCAACCCATTGAAACTGGTTTACTGCTTGAACAGTCATTGCATTTCTGCACCGTGCCTTGGGTAAAAAAGTTGGCCGCGTTTTGTGCTCCCAAAGTCATTTATTTTCAGTGTTTGCCACTCGCTTTTTATTAATGTCATATAGGTATACGCTAAAGTCAGCAATGCCTTATAACACTGACTTGCAGCAGCAGGCAATAATTTCTAACGTAACTACAGTTGATCGCATTCAGGTGAGAGATCGCAAGAGTAGTAAATCATGTACAGCGGATATCGGAGGATACTCCAAGCCGTTGTTCGAATCAAAGGCAGCCTAAAGCAGCCGTGGTAGTTCAACGGCGGGCAGAAACCAAGCATGATTTATTAATTGACTTCTCCGAAGTCTCCGATATAACTATGGCGACTGTGGTCCTGGCCTCAGAGGAGGGTCGGGACTCCAAAGAACCAGTTACTCTTACTTCGGAATTGAATACAGAACATTTAGATGCTGTTAATGCACATATTAAGGATATAGAATGCCAAGATTTTAAAAAAATACTTTTTTATTGTCCATTTAGTTTATTACAAATTTTAGACACACAAAAAACAGATCATAATCTTAAATTATAGTACTGTACAGTAGAATTAGGGCTACATGAAATACACATTTAAACAACATCTCTACATTTAATTTCATCCCAAATTAAGTTGATACAACAAGTTTATATGTGTTAAAATTACAGCACAAATATGTCAATTTGTACATTTCCTCAAAAATTCTTTCCATATATTAAAAGCTGCAGCCGTGATTATGATTGATGATGCGTCCAGTATGGGAGACCAACATTGGTCACCAGAGCAATTGTTGATATTAGTTCAAAAGTCATTTGTAACCACGAGAATAGAGAATGTACAGTGATTTATAATTCGGCAATACATGGCGTCCTGTCTCTATTTCTGTGGAACATAATTGACAAAGGCGGTCTTCGAAGGGAATTTTTTGCCAGGTTCCAAGTATATTCATAGTGGGGCGCAGATTGAGTCGTAGATACAAAATAAAACGTTTGCGTTAGATAGAGCAGAACTTTAACAGATGAGTAGACGGTGAGTGTCTGTGGAAACTTAGTCCTAAAAAATCATTATCTACTTTTTGCCATAAAGTTTATTAACATTATTTGTTGTATCCCAATATCTAGCTTTTCCTGTTTTTTTTTCCCTACGTAATTGGGGTCAGAAGTCAGCACGTCAGCAGTTAAACTTAGTTCAGAAATAAATGTCATTGCAGTATTCGCAGATTCCGCGAGAGAACTATTTTCAACAACCTGATCCCTCTCTTTACCCACATGCAAAAAAAGGTCATTTGAGACCTGTTTGTTGCCCAAGAACGTCCCATATAAAAGGGTTCTTTGTACATCCCAAGATGTTTTCAGCGAGGTGACCCCCGAACTCGAGTCGCAACGCCTCTACAGGTACACACTTTGGGACATTTATAACCGATCTTAGTATTTTACCCTCCAATTGTTCCAATCAAGTGATCTGTTTGTTGTTCAGAACAACCGTGCCGTATACTATA
Source organism: Ambystoma mexicanum (assembly GCF_040938575.1). Taxonomy (NCBI): domain Eukaryota; kingdom Metazoa; phylum Chordata; class Amphibia; order Caudata; family Ambystomatidae; genus Ambystoma; species Ambystoma mexicanum. The sequence continues at coordinate 846,025,978 of NC_090938.1, forward strand.
GCAGGTAACATACTGGTACAATATACTTCCAAAAGGCCCTCGATGTTATACTCACCACGGTGCACGATAAAGTATTTGAGGGCTGACCCTTTTGTCCACTCTTTTGGGGTTTTTTTTCTTTTTTCTTGATAGTAGGTAACACCAGGTTTTGAGCTGATCGAGAAAGACAAATAATGATATTTGAGCACTCTATCTAGGCGAGTCTCATCTATATCACAAGCATATTTACCCTTGTCAGTTCCTGTTTTACTTATGCATAATATTTTGGATTCAGGTATATGGATAACCATGGCGTTCTTTTTAGCATAGTCGGCCAAGGCGTTTATGGAGCGCTGTAGGCTGACTGGAGTGAGGTCGAGCATAACGATATCGTCGGCATATGATAGCCACGGTATCTTTGTACTGTTTATGCTCAGAGGAAAGTTATTTATAGAAGAGAAAACAGTGCTCAGGTCCGCAGTGAAAAGATTATAGAAAATCGGTCTCAGCACACAGCCTTGTTTAAGGCCGCTATTAGTTTGCATATATTTAGTGCAGAGTTCCACCAAATTCAAGCGAGCTGTGATTGAGGTATTGGTATACAATTGCTGTACATTATACAGTAAATCCCCATCTATACCCCAGGCTAGTTTATCCCAGAGTAAAGCTTGTGGGACGAGGTCCAAGGCCTTGCTGAAATCGACACAGCAACAATAAAGATACAGTCTGCTCGTTTTTTGTTTTGTTTCCCCTGATAGGTATTGCAAGACACTTATATTTGTGATGGTATTATAATTTTTTCTGAATCCTGTTTGAAAAGGACTAAGTATTATCGTAGGCCCATCTGGTAAGTTTGCGCAAGAGAATAGTAGCAAATATCTTTTGACTCTTATCCATCATGGCGAGTAATCTATAATTATGGGGGTTAAGTCTATCGTCCTTCTTAAAAATTGGAACCAAGATGGATTTTTGCCACCTATGTGGAATGATTCCAGTTTTTTCAATATGCTTATACAAACAGACAAATATCTGTGCCCACAGAGTAGGATGGGCCTTAAGTACGACATTAGGGAGGGGCCGTGGCTAGAGAGCCATGTAACAGGACGTGTTCTAGCTGAGGTTCCTGCTGATCCTGACTACATCCGAAAAAAAACCCACATGAAACCAGACTCTAGAGCCATTATTGCTGAAGAAAAGAGTGTGTGAAGCTCTCGGGTGTAAGTGGATACATTAATGCACCCGGCAGATAGTGCGGCGCAGAAGAACAGAACTAAAGAAGTCCGGGGAAGATAGAGTGCGGCCATCTAAAGATGGCGGCTGCCTAAGAACAAAGGGATCAAATCAGCAACGGCTGAATCAGACTCCGGAGGATCGCGTGTCCGTCAACACAAAGGTCGCAGCGCACACTGCAACGGCGGCACCCTTGATGCGAACCATGGCAATGACACAATAGAATAACGTCCTGGAGGACGAAGGGAAGAAATCCGAGGCGAGTACCCAGTGCAGGGAACAAGACAGCTGACCGCAAGAGATCGCTTGCAAGTCCTGTGGAACGGCCATCGGCTGGGTTCAGGAGGGGGTCCGACTGAAAGGCACAACTGCGCAGAGGCGAAGCCGGGCCCGTGAAGGTGTATACAGAAACTGTATCATTGGATTGGTGTGAGCGGACTGAACAGCAACGCTCCAGACCCCGCGGAGCGGGCAGAGCTGAGAAAGCAGAGAGGATACAAAGTATCGAGGACAACACGGACCGAGCAGAGCTGGGACAGTGGAGGGGGGGACCCGGCAGGCAGCAGAGAGTGGCAGACCTTACGCCACCAGTGATACGAGGCACAGACCAGAGGCGCTTCATCACAGAAGTAGTGAACAATGTGGAAAGCGCTCGCACAGGATGTTAAAGGCTTGGAATTAGATGGCGGAACACTGTAATTTAGCCCAAAATTGACAGAAATGGTTGAGCATCATGGAACACTGCTGAGAGTGCATTCCGTAGGGCTGCCAAACTGCGCCGGTGTTTGCATAGACAAGGAAGAAAATGGCGGCCGGATTCCAAAGTGTGCAGAGACAAGTGAGATGAAGACGGGAGCTGTGCCCGCTCAGTGGAGCCTCTGACAGACGGTTGATCGGCTGAATGGACAGCCCTGCATCCCTGAATTGGGTGTAGCAGGAGACATTTGCCATTAATCCGAGTGCAGCGGTGTGTGCTGGCAGGCTGAGGCGCGTAATACAGTGCTGTGCATGTAACGAAGGATGGCCGGAGGCAGTGAGCAACTCCCCTGCTGGTGACACTGGTGGGCCTGCGGAGGTGCTGCTGGAGGAAAGCAGAGCGCCCGAGCGGAGAGTGGAAAGCAGGTGGCTTCTGGCGTGCACAAAGACCATAAATGAGCTGGCGCCGGTGATCGAGGGGGGAGCAGGCTCATCGTAGAAGAAGCAGCGGAAGCGCCCAATCATTTCCCCCAGCTGAGACCAGGCGTAGCACTAAAGACACAGACGGTGGGGGACGAGAGGAAACCAGAGTGGATGGGGAGGCCACGCAGGACTGGATAATAAGGCGGCATAGACCCAGGGCACCCCTGCCACCCACCATTCCTAAATATCGCTGAGTCCAGACGCCAGCTGCACCTGGGTGATGGCAGACTAGATGTGTGCTGCTGGAAAAGGCAGCAAGACCCTGCCAGGACCAATGGTGAGCGAAGGGCACAGGGACTAAAAGAGGAGCGAATAGATAGCAGCGGCAGACAAGTGAAATATCACAACAAGCCCACAGAGGGAATCCTGGAAGGGGGACCATAGCTGGCCCTCAAATGAAGCGCGAGCCGCAGTAATAGGAAGATTGTGGATTGATAAGGACATAATAACAAAAGGAGCCCCGCTGCAGGAGAGGCTTGTCTCCCACTGGAGTGGGGCAATCGACTGAAAAGGGGAGCAGTGGCTTTAGTAAGGCGTCCAGACCCCAGTGTAACAGCGCTGCCAAGGGAGCATTGGAGTAACACGACACGGGAAAGGGCCAGGCAACGGACCGTCTAGAGACGCCACACGGTACACAACCCACTCGTGAAACACACCTACAGAATACGAGGACGTCTACCACAGCCTCCCTCAGGCATCATAGTTGGTTATAGACTTGCCCCGAAGTGCCGGAGACCACACATCCAAGAGCCTAAATTGAGGCATATGACAACACCGACATGCCGAACAAACTGTCAAGATCTCTGAACTTAAGGGAGAGTGGGTTTCAATCCTCTCTCCCGTACCACAGAAGCCGAATGGATCGACCCCTCCCACCGTGGTTGGCACGGGCGCCTGACTTTAGAATTATAGGTAGCCACGTGGCAGCCAATGGGGGGAAGACGGAGTTAGGGAAAGGGGATGGATAAATAAAGGAAAGGAAGGGAGAACAAGACATACAAATAAAGAACACCTAGTTTAATTGAAGGAATTCTTCAATTATTACTCCTGCAACCTGACCTGACTCCTGAATTCACGTAACCTTACAAAACCTTGTGCGTATACAAAAAAAACCATTTGCATTAGAAAACATGCCTTGTCAATATTGTGTGCATAACCTTGTCCCACCCAGATACTTCATAATTCATGAAACAATGCACTGGGAAGGCACCTAGTATCCATGTAACAGGCTTACTACCAAAATATCTCTCTTGCATTCAGCAAAATATCTCTTTTGCATTCAAAACATAATATCTCCGGCAAACAAAACCTCCAGAATTAATTAGCTTCAAAAAAAAAAATGGAGGCATCATTTGTATTTTACAAATCACTGTCACAGACCAGCGTAAACATAACTGCATTGAAAGTCAGAGATTCCCAAAATCCCCGCCGTATCTCTGCAAGTCACTAAACTTAACACAACTTAACTTTATGGCCCGGGGAGTCATCCGTGACTGACCCGGACCTGAAGAGAATGAGGCAATAAACAAGTTTTCTCCGCCGCAGCCCAGCAAGTAAAATAAACATAGGCACCACTTAGCTTTATGGCCCGGGGAGTCATCCGTGACAGACCCGGACCTGCAGAGAATAAGGCAGTAATCAAGTCTTCATCGCCGTAGCCCAGGAATCAAGATTTCACACGGCATAGCAAGCGTGATTCCTTCACGCCTTCTCAGCCTTCTGCTTTGCTCCTGCCTGCTGCCGTCGCCGCCGCCGCCCGTGCTCTCCATTCATTAATCAACAGCACTGAAGCATGGGCGAGCGGCCGTTATGAAGACCCGCACTAATTGCAGATCACTAGCAGCTGTGACCTAACGGCCCCCTGAAACTACAATGCCTACTGGGAAGTGTAGTTTCTCCGTACCTGCTTTCGTTTACTCCACAATCCTTTATTTCTGACACAAACAGACCAAGGCAAAGGGCAAACAACCCACGTTGGAATAATATGCAAGAACACTGCAGTCGGCAGAAGGGGCTAGGAGCAAGGAGAAGAACGCTGCCACGGACACCGCCACGGCGAGCAAAGACCAGCAGATCCTGTAAGCAATCGCAGATCTGAAACTAGCGTGGGAAACTAAACTGGAATCGGCCATGGTCGAATTGAAGGCGGCACTGGAACTTAAAGTTGGCGCAGTACAGGAAAAGGTGAATATCCTCAGACAAGATGTTGGAGCACTAGTAGATCGCACAGGCGAACTGGAAAAGGAAGTGACCCCGAATACAGCTGCATTTGCATCTCACACATCGGAAATTCACATCCTGGAATAACGCGTGAGCAATTTTGAAAATAGGGCAGAAGAAGCGGAGGGACGCGCCTGGAGAAACAACATGCGCATCGTGGGAGTACTGGAAGGTGCAGAGGGATCAAACCCAATGGACTACGTTGAGACAATGCTGCTGCAAGAAATAGGAGGAAGGGTGCTCACCCAAGGATTTACGGTGGAACAAGCACACGTGGCCCTGACAAGGAGGCCACTGCCAGGTGCCCCCCCCCAGCCCCCCCACCCGAGACCAATAATCGCCAAAATCCTGAACTATCGAGACAGGGAAAAAATCCTAGAACACTTCCGGAAGGGAGGCACGATACAAAGGGCGTCAGCGAATATCACGGTATACCCAGACTACACACTGTTGGCGCAAAGACACTGCATGAACTATGGGTCAGTGAAGAGAAGATTGCGGGAAGCAGGCTACAAATATGTTATTGTACCCGGCTAAACTGAAGGTGTACCACAAAAATAGAGCACTGTTCTTCGACACCCCAGAGGATGCGTCAGAGTGGCTGAACACACAGAACTGCCCATCGGAAACTGACAACCAGAAAGAAGACAGTGCAGATAAGTAAAATAGAGCCTACGGTGCTGCAGAATCAGACACTGGGACTAGAATATAAGACGGGGGCGAAGCCAGTTGGGATAGATGCAACATGGGCTGCATAAATACGAATGCTCAAGTACGGCGATATAGTGCAAATTTGCAAGAGCCTCAACGGACTCGCTCTCATACCCCCAAGAATAGATTAGTTAGGTTACCGATCTATCGGTAACACCCTGCTAGGTTCCTGATTTTGGCACACCGAGATAGGACCTAATGCAGGGGAGCCTGAGATCCAGGGATGGAGCTGGGCATTTGTTGGGGACGGGCAGGGAGGGGGGAGGGTATGTGTGTAGTGAACCTAGTTGGAGAATATGGGGTGTGGGGGGTTAGTTGGGGAGTTAATGTTGAAAAGGGACTGGGAACGAGCCCACATTCATGCCATTCAAAATCGGAGAGAAGAACGAGGAGGGAGGGAGAAGGGATAAAATATGGATGACAATGGGAGGTCTTAGAATAGTAACTTGGAATGTGAGAGGCCTCAACAGTTACCTGAAGAGGAACAAAGTAATGATGTATTTGAGAAGGCAAAAAGTGGACATAGCATTACTGCAAGAAACCCACCTTACCAAAGAGAAACTAGAGGTGGTCAAAAAGTGGAGAGGGACCACCATGGGAGTAACGTACTCCGCTTACGCCAGGGGGGTGGTAACCTGGGTGGCACCTCATGTGCCATTCCAGATGCTTCAGGCCACGGCGGAGCCGGATGGGAGGATGATAGTGATGCGGGGGCTGCTGGAGAATAGAGAACTGAGTATCATAAATACGTACGCCCCCAACCAAGATACAGCGGCCTACTTCAGGACACTATACAGCAGAATCAGCCCCCATATGGGAGCCGCGATCATATGGGGAGGGGACTTTAACTGCACGCTATACCCTAAAATGGACAGGTCAGACACGAAACTAGATAAACCCACCCCCGCCGCGAAGGCACTACAGGCCCTGCCGAGAGACTTCGGGCTAGAGGATATCAGCACTCGAATGATAGGCATTACTCACACTACGCCGCCAGTATACGAGACTGGATTATGTTTGTCGCCTCAGAACTTGTAGGGGAAATGATGGGCTCAGATTATAAGGCAAGAATATTATCGGACCACTCCCCTCTGGTCCTAGAGTGGAGACATCAGCCCCCGAGAGCAAGAATTCCGACATGGCGGCTTAGAGCCGAGGCCCTGCAGGATTTGGTATTTCGAGAGGACCTAAGGGAGGAGATCATTGGGTACTTCGATACTAACACAGGGAGCGTATAGTCAGAGGGAACCCTATGGGAGGCGTTTAAGGTGGTGGTGAGGGGAGCAGCCATATCTGAATCCAGAGGGCTCCAAGGGGGCATAGAGCGTGAGCTACAAGAGACAGAGCAGAAACTAGAAGAAATAATGAATAGGGGAGGTACCTCACAGGAGGACGCTGAACAAGTGAGCCAACTACAACAAGTTAGCGGGGGCTATAATCTGAACTATAAAAAATACATTGAAAGGCAACATGCAGGGGGGGATAAACCGGGGAGGCTGCTAGCATGGCTATATAGAAACGAGACACCAAGACCAGTAATCAGGCAGATGACGGGACAAGAAGGCCAGATCTGGAACACCCAGGAGAGGGGTTCCTCAGATTCTACAAACGTCTCTATGAAGACACAGGGGAGATCGCAGAACGGAAGACTCAGAACACACTGGAAGACACAGGATTACCTAAATTAAACGAGGAGGAAAAGGAGAACCTGGAGGCCCCAATTACAATAGAGGAATTAGAGGCAGTGGTATTGCACCTACCCACGAGCAAAGCCCCAGGGACAGATGAGCTCCCCAGTGAATTTTATAAACCATATAGACAAGAAGTGCTCCCCCCGCTGCTGGCTATGCTAAATGAGGCGTTCGAGAGGGGAAGCTTGCCGGAATCCCTGAGGGAGGCAGTAATTATTCGGCTTCTCAAACCTGATAAGCCGAGCCCGGAATGCGGGTCGTACAGACCCCTATCCATGTTAAACCAGGACAGCAAAATTCTCATGGCCGTGTTGGCGAACCGACTCAAAAGGGTAATAAACAAACTCATACACCCCAATCAAACGGGTTATGTCCCAGGCAGGAATATATCCGATAACCACAGGAGACTCCACCATATCATAGAATAGACACAGGGCGACCCTAGCGAAATGGCAATAGTCTCGCTGGATGCAGTAAAAGCCTTGGACTCTGTGAGGTGGCCTTGGGTGATGGCGGCCTTGAAAGAATACGGGATATGACCAGGGTACCTGAGGTGGGTGAAGATGGTGTAGAGCTCTCCAACGATAATTTCAGATAAATGGCAACTTAGCAGGGGCACGAGACAGAGCTGCTCCTGGTCCCCCATGCTGTATATCCTTGCATTAGAACCACTATCGATATGTCTCAGACAGCAGTACGGAGATATAGGGGTCCATACGAAGGGGGGACCGCACTTGATATCATTATACGCAGATGATATGCTGCTATACCTGCGCTTCCCAGAGGAAAACTTGCAGTATGTCCTGGAAGTGATGGAGCACTATGCGACCCTTTCGGGCATAGCAGTAAACCCTAAGAAGTCATGCATGTTCCCCCTGGGGAGATATAGGGGAGTCCCACAGGGGAACCTACCTCTCCTGCAGATACCCTGGCAGACCAGAACATTCAGATACTTGGGGATCAATATATACCACACGATTGTAGACGAATATAAATACAACACGGAAAGAGCAGTGGAAGGCATCAAGAACAGCATGGGGTTCTGAGTGAAACTCCCCCTGTCCATGGTGGGACGGGCGGCCTTGCTCAAGATGGTGGTCCTGCCTAGGCTACTACACGTCTTCACGAATATCCCATATATGCTCCCCAAACGCTTCTTCACGAAACTCCAGAGCTTATGCAGGGGCTTTATATGGCATAACACTAGAAACAGGGTGGCTCTATGGAAATTGCAGAACACGTATGATAGAGGGGGCATAAACCTGCGGAATTTTGAGATATACCACCTGGCGGGGCAGCTACAGTACGTGGCCAGATCTAGCTTCTGCTGTCTCGTCCGAAGACGAGACAGCAGAAGCTAGATTGCTCAGGAGGGACTGTGACCCATTCTTCTTAAAAGAACTGATATGGCTACCTAAACTAGAGCTGCAAGGGGGAGCGAGATTGCTGGAACTAGGCTGGAAAACATGGCGCAAAGCGTGCCAAGTAGTGGGAAACCCGACCCCCATGCTCCCCGCAGGCGCCACTCGTGGCGCTATGCGGAGAGGATGAGCAATTGATGAAAGGTATCCGTAAATTCTGGGAACCGGTGGGCCTCGCGACCCTAGGAGATATATGGCAAGAGGGGGAGGCACTAGACTTCCAAAAGATAATGGAAGAAACCGGAGTACACAAGGGACAATACATTACGTATACTAGAATCATTAAATGAGTGGGAGAAAAGTGGCCCGAGGCAGTACTAGCAGAACAACCCGATACTGTCATTGAAACGATGTATGATATCTCGGAGGGTGGGCACGAAATATCCCGAATTTACGAACTATTGATGTCTAGAGTGGGTAAGGAGTTGCTCCAACTGAGGCGGGATTGGGAGGAGGAAGCAGGAGAACCTATGCAGGATGGGCAATGGGAAAGAGCCCAGAGATATCATAAGAAGGTGTCCAGGAATGCGAGGCTGCAGCAAATTCACTTATATGTCACCCACAGGGCATACATGACCCCCAGTAAAATCGCCAGGTTCGGAAGCACAGCAGTACAGAAATGCCCCAAGTGCGGGGAGGTTGTCGCCGGGATGATTCACATGTTCTGGGCGTGCCCGGAGGTGGGAAGATTCTGGGTGGAAGTTAAACAACGCCTGTCCCAAACGGGGATTAAGCTAGAGGTGGAATCAGTATGGGCATGCATGTTGGGGGATTCACCAGACCACGTAACCTAAAGCATATCAGTAAACTGAACGAGCTGGCCCACATCCTGGCCTAACGGAGAATTGCCATGGGCTGGAAAGCAGCCCAAAGACCTAGATTAGAGGTGTGGTGGAATGATCTCCTGAAATGGGCAGAGGCGGAGACGGTACAAAGCACTTAGTAGGGGAGGAGGAAGCGGGACCCCTGATAGCATGGAGACAAATGGTGGCTACGATGTCGGGACTCTCCCATGTCGAACCCAGTGAATATGATACGTCTGAGAACAGTGAAGAGGATTCACCCAAGAGAAATAAAATCCGAGGCATCGAAGTAGGAGCTCGAGTTAATGGGGAGGGTGGGGGGAGGACTGTAATCTGTAACATGTAAATGTAAGCTAAGAAGCTAGCAAACGGAAATGTCTGATGTGATGGTTAAGTTTGGTGTGTTAAAAAAAAATTAAAAAAAATTGTTTTAAAAATAAAGTACGACATTAGGTATACTATTAGTCCCCGAGCACAGGAACCGTTTAGACTTTTAATCATGGTACATAATAGCTGCTCGTCGATGACGAAGTTGGCGATAATGTGAGTAGTCACCTGCATTTTGTTTAGATCTAGCACTGTTTCAGAATCGAAGTACAGGCTAGCAATATATTCTGTCCATATTTTTTCAGAGACACGCTTAAGTTCACATGAACCAATACCCTTCTTATGATCATTAAAGTGGGCTCAGAATTTTTGCTATCGTGCAACTTCAACCACTGAACAACAAAAGCCAATTCGAATTATTTGTTGAGAATAATGTTTGTGCCAATTCCTATTTGTAAGAAAGCCTCATTGAAGACCTTAATTCTTTGTGCTGTCCAACTTATACGGTTGCCCCTTGTATTCAAACCGACACTAACTGCCGTATAATTTTGTGCGTCAGTAAGAGGTATGCGACAGTGCCATTTGAGTGCAGCATGATCACTCAGGTTGTTGAATACAGTCCTAACTGCGCTAAACCTAGCTTTGGACACTGGATCAGCAATAATGTAATCAATAAGCGTCTTAAAGTTGCTGTAGGACCATGTATAGGTCCTCCCAGTATCAGTAGTATTAGGAATAAGCAAGAAACTCAGCTCCTAACGAGCCACAAAAGTAAGCCAATCGTTCGAACCATTCAAATTACAAGAGGAGGAGCCGTGTAGATTTATTGCGTTTAGATCACATGCTATGTTACGTGGGACCCGCCTGGGTGTGTTGCCCCTTTAAGGGGATGTGTTTGTCTTCACGTGTATTGCCCCTTTAAGATGGGCCATGACTGCGTCATGGCCCAAGCTAATAAAAGGAGCCCCTGCAGGCACGTGAGACAGAACGGCTGCAGACTCCGTGGAAGGTTGGTCTGAGTCCGTGTCTCATTAATGCTGTAGGAGGTACAGGCCTGCAGGCCCTGGTGCCATGGGACCCTCGTGCCTGGACGGCGGCCGAGGTCCGCATGGTCAGGGCCCTGGCAGGCTGTGCCCCTACCCCGATGGCGCTGGTGTCCCATAGCGCCACTGGGCCTGCCGGATGGGCATGGCAGGCCCCAAACTCCCACAGGCGCTGGGCCTGTTTGGTGCTGTGTGGAAGCAGCACCCCGGGGGCGCCTGCCGGATGGACATGGCCGGCGACCCCCAACAATGGCGACGAGGAACGGGCCTCGCGTGCCCTGAAGACGTAGTGTGGCGGGCCCATCTACATCTGGGCCCGCGTTGAGGAACTTTTGTGCCGGGCCCAACACCAACTGGGCCCGCAGGAGGATGGAAACATGGTGGGCAGCTGCCTGCCCATCCCCTGAGGGGGACGGAAGAGGTCTGCGGCGTCGGCCGCGTGGGTGGCTGCACCCCTCCCCCACCTGCGAGCCGCGGTGGGGAGGAGCGGCAAACATCGCCGCAAAAGGACAGAGGGTGGCGGGCCTAAATCCAACCGGGCCCGCAAGAAGACAACGAGGATGCGGGCCCAGATCCAACGGGGCCGCAGTGGCAATGAGGAGGATGCTGCCTCCGCCGCCCGGAGAGGAGGAGGGTCCTCCCCGCGAGGGGATGGGGCCCCCACAAGGAAACGCTGGTGGCCGGGCCGCAGTGAGACTCCAGGCGGCTGCCCCTCCACCGCAACCTGGCTGCGACGCATGCCGGCGGAGTCCGCCGCAGAGGAGGAGGGCTGAAAGGAGGGGCTGCCGAACAGCTGAGGCGGCCCCGACAGAGGAGCGGCATCGGCCACAGCTCGGAGTTGGGGCAGGGGCCGCCCAACAGCTGACGCGGCCCCCCAACGGAAGGCAGGCCCATCATCAGCTGGGCATGCGGGGACAAAAAAAAAAAAAAAAAAAAAAAATGGAACGGTGGAGGCGCTGCCCCTTCCCCGCCTGTGAGCCACGCGGAGGAGGAGCGGCGAACATCGCTGCATCATTGTGCAGCGGGCCCAGTTCCAACTGGGCCCGCCCCGTGTGGGGTGAACCTGCGGCGTTGCCGCACCGTGAGGTGGGCTGTCTGCCCCCCCCAACAGAAGGAAAGCACGCGGCAGTGCCCCTCAAGAACATGGGCCTGCCGCGCATAAAAAAAAAAAAAAAAAAAAAAAAGAAACGAGAATGCAGGCCCAAATACTCCCGGGCCTGCAAAAGTAACAATGGAGGAGGCGTCGCCCAACAAGTCTGGTGCTGCTGCCCCTGTGTGGAGGGAGATCTGCGGCGTCAGACGCCATGAGGTGCCTGGCGGCCCTGGGCCGCAGCAAAGGATGGCGGGCCGACTCCAACGGGGCCCGCGAAGGAGTGACGGTTGCCGGCCGCTGCCCCACCCATGTGGGGGAGGTGAGATCTGCGGCGCCGGCCGCGTGCGGGCCCCCCCCACCTGAGGGGAGAAAGCTGGCCCCGCGGGGAGCAGAAGTGCCCGCGGCGTCGGCCGCGATGGGGAGGCGCTGCCCCTCCCCCGTCCGAGATCGGGAGAGGTGCGGCTCCCAAGAGGAAAGGAGCAGCATCCGCCGTAAGGGGTGGATGTGCCCTGCATGCTTCAGCCCCGGCCGCGGCCCTCTGAAAGCAGGGTGCTCGTGCGGCTGGGGGGTGGAGCATGCCTGCTCCCCACCACAGTAGAAGATACTGTGCTCCCAAGGGGAACGAGATGAGCGGCTGCAGCCGCGGATGATGTCAGGCTTTCCAGGAGCACGCCCACTACCATGAAAGAACTGTTGCCCCCCCTTTCCCCAATGGAGTCATGCCGAGCGGCATCCGCCGTGAAGAGATGGGCTGTGCCCTCCAGAAGAACCGGATCGCCCGCTGTCCCATGAAAGAACATGGGACCTCCTGCCGGAGTGAAAGTCTTGTGCTGCCCGGGGGTGGAGTAATTGAGCGGCCGATGACGCCGGCAGAAAAGAGAGTTGGTGTGCCACAGAGGCCAGCCACCCTGACTGCCTGCTTTATTAGGTGACCCCCACCACCGATCCACTGCAATCACCCTACCTGCCACTCGCCAGGAAAGTGATGACGTGCTCCAGTCGGGAGCAGTACAGCGAGAGCAAGTGTGATCCACAGGCACTAACATGGAGGGCAGGTTGGGATGAATCCGGTCCATCCAAGGAATATGAGCAACCACCTATTCCACGTCAACACATGCCACAGTGCAGAGTCAATGCACCACGTCACAACTCCAAGACCAGGGTACTGGAGCGCACGGCACTCTGCGCATCGTACACATCATTACCAGTACGCTGCCCAACATGCGGCACGTGATGGACAATGACTCTGCACACCAAAGACTGCGCTCTGAAGTTGTGGTATGGCAGTGACCCGGCACCGACAACGGGATCACCGCGGCCAACGTGGGACCCTCGCCCTCATTCCTCTCAAGGTTCACAGCCATCAGCACTTTTGCACTCTGTGTACTGCTAACCCCACCAAAACGGATGAGCAAGTGGTGCTGCCTGCGCAGGGCGGAATAAAGTGAGTGGCCCGAACGCCGAGGAGGCGGCACTGGACACGGCCAGGTGATCCGAGGGGGTGACGCCCGCCACGCACTGGGGACGCCAATCCGGCCCGGTATTACCAGTCAACCAAGGGCTGGTGTTCTGTAACAGCAAAGAGAAGGCCTACCAACACAGAATCGGGCCTCTCCTGGCACGGCCCCCATCGGAACACAGGCCTTACTACCAGCCCTGGTGGTTGCCCAAACCGCCTGGCACTAATGACACCGTGCACGCAATGCCATAGAAGGGACAAGCTCAAGGAGACTTGGGGGAGATACCTGCTGGACCCCTGAGTTCAGTCGACACCTTGGGTGTGGCCAATTGACCAGGCAGCCCTGGGCCCTAAAACCAAGAATCAGTGCGTCAGCCGAGAAATGGGGTGCAGCTCATCAGGAGTGCTTGTGCACCCCTCTGTGCTCCGGGAGGAGAAAGATGTGCCAGATTGGGGGAGCATCGCCAACAAAAAGGGGTGAGTGATCCCATGTCACCCCGTGCTCGATCAATGACACCGTGACCTGTCGACAGCACATGGAGTAGCCTCGATGCCCTGTGACCGGCGTCTCACTACTCGGCTCTGAACATCGAGTGACTATGCCGATGTGGCCCCTGGTACCCGCTAGGTGCGGCTTTGCCGGCTGTGAACTATACCATCGATGGACCTGAACTTGGGAAGTAACTCCTGAACGGACACTGATGGGAGATGGACTGGTTTCCTGCTGCCCCACTGTTGTTTAAAGAGGACTCAGTAATTTTGTGTTTGATGTTGTGAACCTGCAGAGGAACTACATGCTTTAAGGGGTCTCAGGCGAGAATAATCGGGTGAGGGTGTGCTCCCACAGTTGCGAGGTGTGCATGCAATACCGGTAGACAACCATGGTGTGTGTTTGTGTAGGTTATCGTTTCGAGCCCCAGGTTAATAAAGGGTTTTGTAAACTGTGGTAGAACTGCCGATGTTCCTCTAGCAGCTTACCTGCAACGAATGTCACCTGTGGAGTGTGTTTAGAAATGGGTTAATATGTTAGGTCTTTAGTGGTGTGAGCAAGCTGAGTATGTGGCGGTGGCAAATCAACAAGCATGTTAGTGTTTTGTAACAGGCGGGATGCCTGGATGTTTCAGCACTGTTTTGTTTGTTCATTATGAAAAAGGAGGAGTGTTACGTGGGACCCGCCTGGGTGTGTTGCCCCTTTAAGGGGATGTGTTTGTCTTCACGTGTATTGCCCCTTTAAGATGGGCCATGACTGCGTCATGGCCCAAGCTAATAAAAGGAGCCCCTGCAGGCACGTGAGACAGAACGGCTGCAGACTCCGTGGAAGGTTGGTCTGAGTCCGTGTCTCATTAATGCTGTAGGAGGTACAGGCCTGCAGGCCCTGGTGCCATGGGACCCTCGTGCCTGGACGGCGGCCGAGGTCCGCATGGTCAGGGCCCTGGCAGGCTGTGCCCCTACCACGCCACTGGGCCTGCTGGATGGGCATGGCAGGCCCCAAACTCCCCCAGGCGCTGGGCCTGTTTGGTGCTGTGTGGAAGGACATGGCCGGCGACCCCCAACATGCTATAATAACAGATCCAGTGTCTGATGAACGGAACCATTGGAGAATATTGTCTTCGATAACTGCGATAATGATCTTGGTCTGTGATCCTCCAGGTAATGCATATAATGACGCTCATTCGTTAGACCCCCCCCCCCCCCCTCCCGTAATCATGGCACACCACTGGCAGGTCCCTGAGAAGCAGCTCAGGCCATGCGATCAGGGGAGACCCCCCTCTCCCTCCGCCCCTCCCGCCCTCCCATAATCAAGCCATGCCCCGGCACGTCCCTAAGAAGCAGCTCTGGCAATTGGGGCAGACCCCCTATAATCATGGCTCACCCCCAGGAGGTCCCAGAGAAGTAGCTCAGGCCGTCAGATCAGGGGAGACCCCCTCCCTCCCCCCCCATAATCACAGCTTGCCTCCGGCAGGACCGTGAGAAGCAGCTCAGGTTGTCAGATTAGGGGAGATTCTGGCGCCGGCGGAGCCGTACCTAGGGACCGTGGACCTCCCGCTCACAACAAAAGCCAATTGAATAATGTTTGCGCCAGATAGATACATTCCACAGCTCTTTCTTTGGTGAGGGCCGCAGAGAGTGTTGCAGGGTTGCGTGACCGGGCGCCTCCGCTCTTCTTTAGGTGCTGCAGAGTGCCAGCACGCTGACTGGCAGAGAGTGTTGCTGATTGGCCAGCTCGTATTTAGGTGCTGAAGCCTTTATAAAGGGCTCGCGGAAGCCAGAACTAGATCACAGCGCACCTTCCACCCCGAGCGGGCATCGCTGCTGGAACACGGACCTCCCCAGGGCATGCACTGAACTGCAACTAAAGCGCCGCGACGCCCCAGGTGAGTGCAGGCAGGCGCCCACCTCGCCCTGCAGCTTCAGATTCATTTCCTTTACATTCCATATTCCTAATTCCCCCAGCGACCCTCCTCTGGCTGCATAGTCGCCCGGCAGTGCGCCTCGCGTTCCTGCACTGGGCATCCAGGCGCTAGCCCAGCCGGGCCGGCGCTGTCCCGTTACATGAAGCGCGCTGCCAGGGTGCTGGGGTGGGTGCTGTAGCGTGCTGGCCCAGTGCTCCAGTGAGTGCTGCCCCACTGCCAGGGTGCTGGGTTGGGTGCTGTAGCGTGCTAGTCCAGTGCTCCAGCGAGTGCTGCCGCGTGCTGCCCCATTGCCAGGGCGCCGCAGCATCTGTTCAAGTTCCGTCACTTGTTCTGCAAACTTTCCAAGCGGGCGCGTTACATGTTCTCAAGCTCGTGCGATCACTTCGGCATTGTAGTGCCGCTCCCCCAGGGACGTGCTCCTGTGCTCAGCCACACATTCATATTCTCGGGTGCGTTATAGACATTCATGCGCAGGTATTTTATTCAATGTAAAGCGAGGCACAAGCGTGGAACCTATTTCTAAGAAGCCTCAACTTCTGATAAGAGTGAAAATGAGGGGTGGAGTGCTGCCTAGGGTCACACACACTGAGGGGTGGAGTGCTGCCCAGGGTCACACACACTGAGGGGTGGAGTGCTGCCCAGGGTCACACAAGCACACTGAGGGGTGGAGTGCTGCCCAGGGTCACACAAACACACTGAGGGTGGACTGCTGTCCAGGGTCACACAAACACACTCAGGGTGGAGTGCTGCCCAGGGTCACACAAACACACTGAGGGGTGGAGTGCTGCCCAGGGTCACACAAACACACTGAGGGTGCAGTGCTGCCCAGGGTCACACACACTGAGGGGTGGAGTGCTGCCCAGGGTCACACACACTGAGGGGTGGAGTGCTGCCCAGGGTCACACAAGCACACTGAGGGGTGGAGTGCTGCCCAGGGTCACACAAACACACTGAGGGTGGACTGCTGCCCAGGGTCACAGAAACGCACTGAGGGGTGGAGTGCTGCCCAGGGTCACACACACTGAGGGGTGGAGTGCTGCCCAGGGTCACACAAGCACACTGAGGGGTGGAGTGCTGCCCAGGGTCACACAAACACACTGAGGGAGGACTGCTGCCCAGGGTCACAGAAACGCACTGAGGGTGGAGTGCTGCCCAGGGTCACACAAACACACTGAGGGTGGACTGCTGTCCAGGGTCACACAAACGCACTGAGGGTGGACTGCTGCCCAGGGTCACACAAACGCACTGTGAGTGGAGTGCTGCCCAGGGTCACACAAACCCACTGAGGGCGGAGTGCTGCCCAGGGTCACACAAACACACTGAGGGTGGAGTGCTGCCCAGGGTCACAGAAACGCACTGAGGGTGGACTGCTGTCCAGAGTCACACAAACACACTGAGGGTGGACTGCTGTCCAGGGTCACACAAACACACTCAGGGTGGACTGCTGCCCAGGGTCACAGAAATACACTGAGGGTGGAGTGCTGCCCAGGGTCACACAAACACACTGAGGGTGGAGTGCTGCCCAGGGTCACACAAACACACTGAGGGTGGACTGCTGCCCAGGGTCACACAAACACACTGAGGGTGGACTGCTGCCCAGGGTCACACAAACACACATAGATGATAAATTGGAGACCCAAACTGCTCATGATATTGAGGGGTATCCTCTTTCCAGAACAAACTGAATGTGCCCCAATGCGCCATGCAAAACTGGGGGTGGTCTTTTGGACATTCTGAACATTGACTAATACTCCATTGGCAGACCAAGTGGGAGCAATAGATGTTGAGTGTTGCACACCGTCAGGGTGCTGCCTATGACAGTTTGGCTGAGGGCATGGATAGGGTGGCAAGGTCCATGATCTCACCAGCAACACAAGTGATGCGACAGCTGCAGGTAATGCGGTCCACATGCCGTTCCCACAGGCTACGCATGGAGGCCAACATCAGGAGATGACGGGCAGATCTAAGGTCTCTGCAGGCAGCCCTGCTTGCAGACGGTCAGGCACACAGGAAATCCCTGAGGCAAGAGTTGTTGGCCCACAGAGCTGCAATCCGTGAGGAAGAGGCAGCCACCAGGAGGCTGTTCCAACAGGAGATGCTAACATTGAGGCAGGATATCTCGACAGCACTCTGTGCACACCTTGATGTTATGCATGGTGAGCTCCAAGTCCTCAGTCTGTACTAGTGCAGACTAAAAGAGAGTGCTCTTATGCAGTTTATCATTTCCACTACACAAAGAAAGGATGTGGTTGAGCGTGTACACTATGAAAGGGGCACTGTAGAGTTTACCCTGCTTCCAGCCTAGGTTGAAAGATTCTGGTAAATCATTACACTGTGGACATTACAATAGATTGGGGATGGGGGGAGACTGTTACTTGGGGCATTCAGGGTGCTGGTAAGAGGGGACTTGTACGGGGATGGCGCATGGAGAGGGGTGATAGAGGAAGGAATGATTCATAGTCTGGTGTTGGTAAGGGTCCGG
The DNA here is from genome assembly GCF_040938575.1 of Ambystoma mexicanum. Lineage (NCBI taxonomy): Eukaryota > Metazoa > Chordata > Amphibia > Caudata > Ambystomatidae > Ambystoma > Ambystoma mexicanum. The sequence continues at coordinate 846,044,030 of NC_090938.1, forward strand.
ATGTCGTGACATGTCTGTGGTGCTGCATGCAGGCTGGTGAGAGTGGACTGGGTGATTTGAGGTTGTGTGGAAGTTGGGAATAGCGCTAGTGTGCAGTAGGGACCCCAGCCGGCCCATAGGACTGGGGGTTTCCAAACCGCACTTTAAGATGAGCAGCAGCAGCCTCGAGATAGATGGGGATGCAGATGCAGATTCGTATTCTTGCACCAATTCAATAATGACAACTCAGTAGTTTGGCAAAGGGAGTCCGTTTAATGACAAGTACAAAAAATGGGGAGTTCAATGAATATCAGCAATTGCTCGATCTTCCTTCTCGCTTCAACTCCAATTATTTCAGAAAATACATAACATTTATACCAAAAACTCGTCATCACTGACGTGTAACTCTTAAAATTTTAGCATGCAACTTCATTGGTTCTAGGAAGGTCATTTTAATATAGGTACTATATCTGTATGTGTTAACAGGGAGAAGGGATTGGATAAACAATGTCAGGTGGGGCAACTAAGCCCTTCCTTCAAAATGGCTACTGTAAACGTCACTAAAAGTACAACGTCTCATTGGTTCTACTAACTAAAGGACCCTAGATTACATGGTCCACTATGATTGGGTTGGCATCAACCCCACTCATACTTTTCCACTTGCTCTTAGCAGCGTGCAGAATAGCCGGCCAGGTGCAGGGAGCTCGTCTGCACCCCCAGCTTCCCTCCAATTATTGGTACAATCAAGCATCACCTCAGTGGTCATGTGTCAAATATTTCTTTGTGGTTGGCCTCGAGTCTGCTTCTTGCTCTGGGAAAGTTAAGGTGTCTGGGTATGGCAAAGGTCCATGAGTAGGTGTGAAAGTTTCATCCCTTCCTGCTTGTCTGGTCATGTGATTCCGACACCGTGAAATCAGCCTTTTCTTTCATGCAATTTCGTATATATTTGATTTAATTCTGCCAGGTGTCTGCCATCTGTGGCTTATCTTGACCTTCCCTGAACAGGATACTCTGTTCTTCTTCTCTTTAATTGTATCCACTGTTGGCCTATTTCAGATGATACGACCTTGGCTTCTTGGCATGGTTACCTTTGTCTATATTTCTCTCCGTCTTTAATTCTCGATTTGTTTGCTGCGTTACTCTCCTCTTGAGACCTTTAGTAACCTTTGGTTGATTCTACTCTTTTGCGTGGTGGAAGTATACTTATATAAAGTGCTTTCTTGAGGTAGATATATGTATAGGTGGCGCTTGCTGCAATCTATCTTCCTACTAAGCATAAGCAAGCCTCACGATTTCTGCGTTTCTTGCGGTTACTTTACATATGTACATGTTTAAACTAACTGAATATCTTCATCGTGCATATGGCACAAGGTTCTGACATCTTGACATCAATTGTTTCACTTTAGGCTTTGGATGTCACTTGTCCATGGTGTTTCGTCTTGTTTGTCATCATTCCCAGGTCGTTATCTTCTATATGTGAGTCAGTCCAGGTTCTTATGATGTCATCATTCGTCTTCCTTCAGTATCTTCTTAGCCTCTTCGGGTATTACATTCTGACAATCGTCGGTCTGTCTCACTTGTCGATATGGTTTTATCAATGGGTACCTTACTGTCCAGGTTTTCTTAGGTGTCAGTACTTCAATAGGTGCTGTTATTCTGATAGGTACTGGACAGAGTCCAACTACGGCTCTCTGCTGGTTTATTTGCTCATCATACGTCACATATTTCGGTCTGAAGAAATATCTCTTTGGGGTCCATATCTTTATGACTCCTTTCAAGCTTCCTGCTGTTCTTACATGCTCATCTTTGTTCCATGTCATTAATTGACATTAATTGACATTCTCCACTTGGATTACAATAGATCCATCTTCCCACATAATTGCTGTGTTTCTTTGGATACCGAAACTTTGTTCCTTCTGGTGCATAAATGCTGGCTTTCACAAAGTCTCTTATTTCTTCATCATTCAGGTCCTTGGGCTACCATCCTGACTCGACATCAATCATAATCTTCATCCCTATGGCCTTTTAGCAATTTTCTGGCACTGAGATATTATTATCTTGATAACATAGAATCCAAGCAATATCATCACTGGCAGGGCTCCCAGGGATTTGAATGCATCTGCCATCCATTGCGGAACCCATGAGAACAGTGATCCAAACCAGCTGTCGTCATCAACTTCGTCAACTTCATCTATCATCTGATTCTGTAGGTTTGTCAGCATACCTACGGCTTCTGTTAAAGTTCCATTTTCATCATCGTGTGAAGGTATGAAGGTGCAACATGATTCTCCAATTTTTGCACAAACACCTCCATCCATAGTTGTGATCATGTCAAGGACATATCAGTTCTGGAGAGTCATTAGTCAAATCGCCCTTAACTCTTCCTTGATTGCATTGAATCATTTTATGGTCTGCAGTAACTCCCATCTGGTTATCTGCAACCATTTAGTATTTGCTCCAATTCGAATCCTTGGCATCAGAATTGTCGTAAACACTGATGAGGTGAGGCTGAACAACCTGTGTTCATATGGGATTGCATGAAAGGCTTCTTCTGATTTAGCAGAAAAGTAATTCTCTCTCTTCATTCAGCTCATCAGTTCCACAGATCTCTTCTTTCTCATTTGAGTTTCTGCTTTCGGGAAACTGTCAATATTCGGATCACTTTTTGGAATCACTAATGCTGGAACATGGAAATTTACTAATGTACATATACCTCCCCAATTCTTTAGTAGTCTGATATATGCTTTGTATCCACACGCCCAATAACGATCCATGATCACTGCAGTTCCATGCATCATTCCTGGAGCGTCAAAGATGTGCCCCCAGTTCTGATTTTCTCCCATTGTTCTTGTACCATTGTTTCTGAAGCACCATTTGGAATTCTCCAATGGCACTATCTGTAAGGGTCCTCCTTTGTCTTCAACCAATGTTAGCAGTCTTGCAAGTCTCGGCCATAATGGCTTGCATCCATTCTGTACTATTTCAATAGTAGCCTGGTAACGCCCAATCACTACCCATGCTCTGCAGATCACTACTCCTTTCTCCCATCAGTCTGGTGAAAGCACTGTTCCCTAAATTTGCATTTGACCTCTGTTCTTCCAACTCCGCGCTTCTTCTGGAGTTTTTCCTTGAACGTTCAGTCTTTGGTTCCTCTCTCTTCTGATCTCTGCTCCTTTAACTCCAGCAGGCTTCTCATATCTGATCACAGTGTTCTTTGTATTTCCATTGTTTCTTGTATTTATGTCCTGGACATAATCGTCTTAATTTCGATCAGTTGCCCATTTGATTAAAGCATCATTTCCCATGAACTGGCCTCTGGTCTTGCACATTGCTATGTGTGATAGACAGTGTGCTGTCGTGACATGTATTTCCACAGCTACGAAGATTTTCGACTTCCTCATGCTGTATGGTAAGAGTGCACAAACAAAGCATTCTTCCTCGGAAGTTCGTCGTCCAACTTCTTTCATATGTTGGTACCATATGTTATTTCTCAAGTGTGCTGTGCTGTCCAGGTAGTCGTTTAGTTTGTTGTTGTTTTCTTGCGTGTTTCTCCTGATTCTTAAGGTCTTTCTGTAGTTTGCTATAGCCACATTCTTGAACACATCCGTATAGCTTCTTCTTTCTGGAGGACTCTCAGGTATCTCCATCAATGATCCAGGCATTTTCATCTGTATCATTTGAGTATGAGAAAGTCTGGTATTTCTTCTCTTGTCCTCTTGTATCTTTTTTGCTCTGTTTCTGAATGTCCATATTGATTCTGCTATTGTCTCAGCATGTGGCTGCATTGCAGGACTCAAGCTTGACCCTTTGATCACTGGATCAGGGGTGCTTGTCAAAGCTGTCTCTGTTTGTTTATTCTCCAATTCCTTTTGTCTCTTTAAAAGTTCAGCTTTCTCCATTTGTCCTTTGGCTTCACTTGGTGGGGAACCTCTCATCGTTGGTTGTCCAAACTTCCCCCATTCTTTGGAATGTGGTTCTGCAGCTGTTCACACTAGACCAGGTCTATGTGCACTCATCATTTGCGTGTGTGTGTTTTTCATTAATCCCCTCTCGTGCTTGCTCTGCCGACCCTGTCTCCGGCAGTTCAATTTATTTGTTACCACAAGTGTGTGTGTGTCATTGCTAATCACATCCATCTCAAGTTCACTCATTCCTCTATCAGACCTTCTAGGGACTGGAATGACTATGTAAGGTCTGGGCACCTTTGTGGGTTTCATGCGTACATCATTAGGTGGGTGCACTGGAATCTGAACTCTTTGTGCACCAATAAAAAATACAGATCGAATTGTCAGTGACAATAATACAATAATGAATGCATAGGTAAAGGATTCCTTTGTAGGTTAACTTGCAACACTTATTTCTGGGCCAATACGAGCGCGTCTCCTCCTGAGGGAGGACAAGATTACTATTTTGGTTGCCCATCTCGATCATCTAAGGAAATAGGACTAACTCTTTAATACATTCTAGGTAATGTCGTTATATCCGGGTTCTGCTGTTTCTGCTTGTACTTTGCAGATACTGGAACGATTATTTTCTTTGCCTGAATAATAGATTGCCTCTTGTCTCTGGAAACAGTTCTTTTTTCCGTATGCGTAAATGTCAAATAAGGTAATAAGTTCAGCAAGTCTCTTAATTTGCGCATTTAAAATAAACAAGCTCCCAGTCGATGCCTCTTATTTGTTTCACTCCAGAAGACATGTCGTCTCGTTGTCAGCATAAGCAGGAGTGAAGTCCTCTGGCAACACTTTCGCAATCTGTCCCTCGACGGAGAGTTTACAATCTTCTCCGGTAATTCTGATGATGATTAGAAAGTTCGACCTGCATTACAATATCATGCAGGAGCATGCTCATCTGTGTAGAGTTCGCTGGGTCTCTGATGAAAGTGAGGACACCTACACTGGCAGGTCTCCCACAAGCTCTGGAAAGTCCTCAATTAGGCGAAAAAACACATTGCATGCTAGTCTGCTATCTTCTGGTGACGGGGACATTTGTCTTGTCTTCCCTGTACTCTGGAAGCAAAAGGAACTGCTTGGCAATCACAATGAGCAGCCTCCTTATTGTCTTTTAATTTTCAGGGTCCTGAAGAAATTCAGTGATGTTAGTGAGTCTTCCCACTAATGACGGGTGTGACCTCAGTACTAACTCGAAATAGATCAAAACATCCTTAGTGATGTCACTCTTGTGTGACACCATAAGTGAGTCCAAATAAGGCTACTATGTTAAAAGAGTCAGGATACTGTATTTTCTTCCAATTCATGTGTCCTCGATCAAAATTTGGCATATCCTTTCTTATCAAGGCTTCAGTGTGCCTCAGTTCAAAGTTCAAAGTTAACAGACTATGTTGTGGCTTATACGTGTAATTGTGTCATGATGCCTGCCCCCGGAAGACCAGACCAGGCCCAGCAGCCCCGGAAACAGGCATCATGCCACTTGGAGCATGCCCAAAAGCCCCAGTTAGGGGCTGTTTGGGTGCAGTCCTGGCGCCTATGGCGCCAGGCTCATAAAGATAAAGTCAGTCCTGGCGCCATGGGCGCCAGGCTCATTATTGATAACTTACCTGAAGCAGACCATGCTGCATACTCACCTGAGACAGACCATGCTGCATGAAGACTCAAGCCAAATGAGGCTTAGGAGGGACTATTTTACTGAAGGGACTATTTTGTTACTTGGGTGGGGCTGTGGAAGAATACTTACCTGGAACTTCTTCCAAGGCTATTTAAACCACGCCCGGACAGCCACACATGCTTCGCGTTATTCTGCTTGCTGCAGCGTAACGCTCACCGTGTTTTCAGCAGCTCCAGTCTTCAACCACGCCCGCATCAGTCCTGGGACTCCTGAAACAAGAAGAAAAGAAGGATAAAGGTTAGAACAGGAGTTTTAACTTTAATCCTTACCTGAATCCTGATCCATCTCACCACGGAGCTGAAAGACAGAAGTCTTTTACGCATCGCTTCGCATTTCTACAGCGCCGCGCTGAACTCACCTGCTTGGCGGTACTTCAGCATTCCATCACGCTCTCTCCATCTCGCGGCCGCCCTCCGACACCTAAGGAGACAAAGATAGCAAGGTGAGCAAGGGGACTCTCTAAGGCTATACAAGCTACCCCCAAGGACTTACCTGATTTACCACGGGGGGTACTCACCTCATCTCGGGTCGGCGCAGTCAACTCTGCTTCATCGCCGAACCCCGGCCCCTAAGGGGAGAAAGCAAAGACAATACAAGTTACCCCCCCACAAAACCTACCTGATTTACCACGGGGGTCTCACCTCATCTCGGGTCGGCGCAGTCAACTCTGCTTCATCGCCGTACCCCGGCCCCTAAGGGGAAAACCACAATAGACTTACCTAAATCTTACCAATTGCCATTTGGAAATCTTCGAGTGGATTAATCGGCAACCTGCAAGGAATCGGACAGAGTGAAGATCAGACATTTGAACTCTTATGAACAATTGGACTTTAGAGTCAATACTGGAACTCACCAATTCCTCTACGCCAGTGAAGTAACTGGTCATCAACGCGCCCCTGCAGTCGACGCAGGATGGAGAGCTCATCCTTCCAAACCATCAGGTGAGACTAAGGAGGGGACATCAAGAGTGATCTGTGGGAAGACAACGGGAGTGGGGAAGGTGGGTTGACACTCAATTCCACGGGTGGTTAATTCCCCGTCTCCTTTGCAGAAGAATATTCCTGCGAGCCAGACGAACTAGGCTGAGCGGGCCAGTCCAGTCAGTCATCTCGGCGCTACACGTCACGCTGGTGGAAACAACAGCGGCCCAGTTCCGGCCGACGCCCCCGTGGGAACCAGGTGAGCGTAACAGAACGCGAAGCCTACCCACAAATACACACCTGGGCGTCATGGAGACCTCGGAAACTGATCAGTTGGCCCAATTATTAGGGGAATTAAGGGCCGAAGTGCATTCCGCCCGCCAAGAAACCAATGCCCTCAGGAGGGAACTGATAGTGTCAAAAGAACGAACTGATGAGTTGGCCAGACAACTATTACAGAGCCAGGCTGGACAAACACCTCTACCAGGACTTGGGGCAAGTCCAGCTCCTGTACCATCGAGTAACCCGGTGCAGATAAATTTACCTGGAGCCGTTCCTTTGGCTCCGCCTGAACGCTTTGCCGGAGACCCAAAAGGGTTTGCAACATTCATGAATCAATGCCACTTGCACTTTTTATGTAGACCTGGAGCTTTCCCAAACGATCAGGCCAAGGTAGCCTTTGTACTGTCATATCTCAGCGGCAGTGCGGCGGATTGGTCCATTCCACTAGTTAACCAGGATGACCCGATTCTTCGAGATTTCCAGGGTTTTCGAACAAGCATGGAAAGACTATTCGCCTGACACTCCCGAGGACAGGCTTTGGACAACAAACTTTTATCCCTAAGGCAAGGTAACCAGGATCTTTTATCTTACATTGCAACTTTCAATAGATTAGTAGTGGAAACCGAATGGCCTGAAGCCAAGCGAATCACATTATTCCATCGAGGACTTCGGGGAGAACTCAAAGATGTTTTGGCCCAAATCGCGAACCCGCCTCAAGACTGTGCTGAATATAGAGATCTAGTGGTCCAGCTCGATCACAGACTTCAAACCAGGAAGGCTGACCGAACCAAATTTGAGAACAGGGTGTTGGTTAAAACCCACGTAAGCTCCAAGGGAGTAGATCTCTCAGAACCTATGCAAATCGGGGGGGGGGTTAAAGGACCCTTAACCCAGAAGGAAAGAGATAGAAGACGGCAACTGCAATTATGTTTATATTGCGGAACTACTGGTCATTTGCTTCGGAACTGCCCTGTAAAACCACGCAAGAAAGTTATAGGAGCAGCAGACAAAAACCATGTGAAATCTGACTCGGGAAACGACCACGCCCGGCAAGCGTAGAGGTCCGCTTGCCGAGCTTAAAGAAGGACACTCTGACCTCGCATTTCACCATACCCATGGTCCTTGTAGATCCAGAGCAGCCATCACGCATGCACGCGGTAAAGGCGTACGTAGACAGTGGAGCCATAGGAAATTACTTGGACTGGGAATTGGCTACCAGGATGAATCTATCTCTCACCCGCAACACCACGGCCGATGTTGTCACCACTGTAGATGGAATGGAAATTGCCTCTGGACCCGTAACTCATTCCACTGCAGAGATGACATTGCTGAGTCAAGATGGGCATCGAGAGGCTATGGTGTTTGACTTAATCAAGGCCCCACAGTTTCAGCTGGTACTGGGGATACCTTGGTTGGAAACACATAATCCCTGTTTTGATTGGCGAGAGAAGAGACTAACCTTCCCAGAATGTGCTCACACCTGCTACCCAAGGAAAACTCAAAACTCAGTCCTGGCCCCAGTAATTCCAGTAGCCATACAATTACCTGTTGAATACCAAGACTTTCAGGATGTCTTCCAAAAGGAACAGGCAAACACCTTACCACCTCACAGATCGTATGATTGTCAAATAGATCTTGTACCTGGAGCACAACCACCTTACAGCAGAATCTATGCCCTTACGGAACCCGAAAATCTCCATTTGCGCCAGTACCTAGACCAGTACCTTGCTAATGGCTTCATTCGCCCGTCCAAGTCCCCTGCATCTTCAGCTTTGTTCTTCATACCGAAAAAGGAAGGCGACCTTAGAACATGTATAGACTACCGCGCACTGAATCAGATAACCATCAAGAATCGGTACCCACTGCCTTTGATCCCAGAACTACTAGACCAGGTGAAGGACGCTTGTATATACACGAAACTAGACCTTCGGGGAGCATATCATCTGGTACGTGTCAAAGAGGGTGACGAATGGAAGACTGCTTTTCGCACCAAGTACGGACTATTTGAGTACCAGGTGATGCCCTTCGGACTATGCAATGCACCAGCAGCCTTCCAGTTCTTCATGAACGATGTCCTCTGAGAGCTTATCGACATTTGTGTGGTCGTTTACATCGACGACATCTTAGTATACTCTATATCAGAATCTGTAAAACACGTCCGAGCAGTCCTAGAGAAGTTACGCCAGCATAAATTATATGCTAAACTGGAAAAGTGCATCTTCCACACTACGGAAGTGGAATTCCTTGGATTTATTCTGACCCAGAGAGGAATCCCGATGGATACACGAAAAGTGGATGCCATTCTTAATTGGCCTTCGCCAAGTTCAATCAAAGGAGTTCAAAGCATGCTTGGCTTTGCCAATTTCTACCGCAGGTTTATCCCGGACTTCTCGCACATTGTACATCCCATTACAACGCTGTTGCGAAAAAACAAACGCTTTGTGTGGACAGAGGAAGCCGAGAACGCCTTCCAAGAGTTAAAAGCTAAATTCACATCTGCTCCCATATTAAGACACCCGCGCCCGAGCTTCCCTACATAGTGGAAACAGATGCATCCAGTTCAGCCATGGGAGCAGTCCTTTCCCAAAAGGATCCCGAAACTAACCAGCTTCACCCAGTGGCGTTTTGGTCAAGAAAATGTTCAGCCCCCGAATTAAACTATGCCATAACCGACAAGGAGCTGCTGGCCATCAAGTCTGCCTTCAAGGTTTGGCGGCACTATCTACTGGGTGCCAGACATACCATCACGGTCATCACCGATCACCGCAATTTACAATACCTAAAGACAGCCAAAGCCCAATCTTCGCGCCAACTCCGTTGGGCATTGTTCTTCGCCGAGTTTGATTTTGTAATAACCTATCGACCAGGTTGTAAGAATGGTAAAGCAGATGCCTTGTCCCGGATTGGAATGGGAGAAGCAGAAATAACTTTAGAACCCGTACCCATAATTCCGGAACAGAGAATCCTTGGCCTGACATCCATACAGACACTGGAGGACATTCAAAACAAGATCCACCAACTCTTTGATTCCGTTGCCCTACAGGACTGGGCAAAGAAAGGTCCAGAGTACTCTGTCATCGATGATTTACCTTATTACCAAGGCCGGCTATTTTTACCGCAAAAAGAACTACAGGAACTTGTCATTTCCCATTACCATGACACCTTAATAGAAGGGCATCCGAGTATTGAAAAAACCGAAGCTAAAATTAGGAAGCAATTTTGGTGGCCCACCTGGCGAAAGGATGTCAAGTCATTTGTCATGTCTTGTGGCATTTGCGCACAAAATAAAGGGCAAAAGAAAAAACCTGCTGGATTATTGCAACCATTAGACATACCACCTACCCCTTGGCATACCTTGTCATTAGACTTTATCACGGATTTACCCCCGTAGCAAGGTTACAATACCATTCTAGTTATTGTAGATCTTTTTTTCTAAAATGGCCCACTTCATTCCTTTAAAAGGGATACCTTCAGCTTCAATCCTGGCCAAGGAATTCCTTGAAAATGTTGTCCGCCTGCATGGCTTTCCTTCAGTGTTAATTTCAGATCGTGGCAGTCAATTCATTTCACATTTTTGGAGGAAATGCTGCCAACTGGCACAAATTGATGTTAAGCTTTCGACCAGTCACCACCCTCAGACCGACGGTCAAACGGAGAGGACCAACCAGACTCTTGAACAGTACCTCCGTTGTATGCTACATCAGTCTGAGGGGAATTGGAAAGACATTCTGTGGATCGCAGAGTATACGTACAATAATTCTGTACACTCAGGAACTGGACAAAGTCCTTTTTTTACCATTTATGGGCACCATCCTCGAACCTCGGATTTGGACTCACCCCAGCATTTAGAGATGCCCGCAGTGGACCATCTCCACGCTGTTATTACACAAGCCTTTAAAGAAGCAACCATCCATTTGCAAAAGGCTAAGGAAAAATACAAAAAGGATGCGGATCAGCACAGAAGTGAAGCTCCTCAATACCAAATAGGGGACCAAGTATGGTTAGCCACTAAGCACTTACCACTCAAGGGGACTCGGACCTTTAACCCCAGGTATTTGGGACCTTTTTCTGTCAAGGCAATTATTAACCCAGTGGTCGTCAAGTTGGACCTACCTGCTCATATGCAAATCCATCCCGTCTTCCACGTGTCTCTTTTGAAGCCAGTGCAACCAGGAACTAGGCTAACCACTCCACCTGAACCTATCCTCATAGACGGAGAGCCCGAGTTCGAAGTCAAGAATATTTTGGACTCAAAAAGAGTGAGATCAAAACTCTTTTACCTAATTGACTGGAAAGGTTATGGTCCGCAGGAAAGGTCTTGGGAACCTAGTGACCACGTGCATGCACCTCGTTTAGTGAAGAGGTTCCATCGGGAATTTCCAGACAAAACACAGCCAAGGGGGAGAACAACTTTAGGAGGGGCCTTGAGCGGGAGTGCTGTCATGATGCCTGCCCCCGGAAGACCAGACCAGGCCCAGCAGCCCCGGAAACAGGCATCATGCCACTTGGAGCATGCCCAAAAGCCCCAGGTAGGGTCTGTTTGGGTGCAGTCCTGGTGCCTATGGCGCCAGGCTCATAAAGATAAAGTCAGTCCTGGTGCCATGGGCGCCAGGCTCATTATTGATAACTTACCTGAAGCAGACCATGCTGCATACTCAACTGAGACAGACCATGCTGCATGAAGACTCAAGCCAAATGAGGCTTAGGAGGGACTATTTTACTGAAGGGACTATTTTGTTACTTGGGTGGGGCTGTGGAAGAATACTTACCTGGAACTTCTTCCAAGGCTATTTAAACCACGCCCGGACAGCCACCCGTGCTTCGCGTTATTCTGCTTGCTGCAGCGTAACGCTCACCGTGGTTTCAGCAGCTCCAGTCTTCAGCCACGCCCGCTTCATTCCTGGGACTCCTGAAACAAGAAGAAAAGAAGGATAAAGGATAGAACAGGAATTTTAACTTTAATCCTTACCTGAATCCTGATCCATCTCGCCATGGAGCTGAAAGACAGAAGTCTTTGAAGCATCGCTTCACATTCCTACGGCGCCGCGCTGAACTCACCTGCTTGGCGGTACTTCAGCATTCCATCACGCTCTCTCCATCTCGCGGCCGCCCTCCGACACCTAAGGAGACAAAGACAGCAAGGTGACAAAGGGGACTCTCTAAGGCTATACAAGCTACCCCCAAGGACTTACCTGATTTACCACGGGCGGTACTCACCTCATCTCGGGTCGGCGCAGTCAACTCTGCTTCATCGCCGTACCCCGGCCCCTAAGGGGAAAATCACAATAGACTTACCTGAATCTTACCAATTGCCATTTGGAAATCTTTGAGTGGATTAATCGACAACCTGCAAGGAATCGGACAGAGTGAAGATCAGACATTTGAACTCTATTGAACAATTGGACTTTAGAGTCAATACTGGAACTCACCAATTCCTCTACGCCAGTGAAGTAACTGGTCATCAAGGCGCCCCTGCGGTCGATGCAGGATGGAGAGCTCATCCTTCCAAACCATCAGGTGAGACTAAGGAGGGGACATCAAGAGTGATCTGTGGGAAGACAACGGGAGTGGGGAAGGTGGGTTGACACTCAATTCCACGGGTGGTTAATTCCCCTTCTCCTTTGCAGAAGAATATTCCTGCGAGCCAGACAAACTAGGCTGAGCGGGCCAGTCCAGTCAGTCATCTCGGCGCAACACGTCACGCTGGTGGAAACAACAGCAGCCCAGTTCCGGTCGATGCCCCGTGGGAACCAGGTGAGCGTAACAAATTGTCTTCTTCACCCTGCAACTAGGATGCACAGAGTGTCTGTGTTTATGTCCTTATCCCCTTATTTTGCTCAGAGGAGATGTTCAAAATTAAGCCACAACTTTGCACAAAAGTTCCTTGACTTTGCTTTGCTCGTCATGCGTCCTCCTTCCTCATCATGGATCTCGTTTTCACATGCTGTGGTTCTTCCCCGCCGTCTCTAGTCTATACGCGTTGGGGTCTAGGGCAAAGGCTCTTCTCCGTTGTATGGCTTGAAGTCACCCAAAAAGTTCCAAGCTCTTCTTCCCTGTAACTTGACTGCAGAGGGAGTGACGTCCTCCACTCTGAAGGGACCGTTGAACCTTGGCTTGTCCCACTTTTTTCTCGTGTGGCTTCTCACCAGGACCGTTTCCCCAGGAACCAATTGTGGTACACGTAAACCCTGAACTTGGTTTGTTGCAATATCTCCTTCTGTGTTCTGTGCTGCCCTGCACCCTTCTTGTCGTCGCTGCAGCTGTCCTGAAATGACAGTAAGACAAGACGTCATGTAATTCAAGTAATTTTGTATTTATGATCCTAACACTTCCCCTGTCGGCTGAGCATCACATCTAGCTATCTCGGGGTGTTAGTGGCGTGTGCATCCTTCTGCCTGTCACGATTTCATGCAGCGTGTGATGGTGTTCAGAACCAGGCTGGTTTCTGAGCGCATACAGTGCCAATGGAAGGCAGTGTAGTCATCCCTTCTTTAGAGTAAGCTTCAACTTGGCTATCCTTTCCTTTAACAAGCCGCTGAGGTTCTTGCATATCCCATTTTCTTGAGGATGATACGCCGAAGAAAACTTGTGCTTTATACCAAGCAACAAGCTGATCTGTTCAAATACTGCGTTAACAAATTGAGGTCCATTGTCTGACCTCATGACCTCACATACTACCCATGTGGGAAATACCTCCCTCACCAGAAATTTGGCCGCACAGGTAGAGTCTGGGTTTGTACATGGACCTACTTCTATCCATCTAGAGAATGGACACACCACAACATTTAGGTACCTGTACCCGTTACATACTTGAATTATATTGACATAATCGGCATGCAAGTGCTGAAAAGGTCTATTGGGCCTTGGGATGACTCCTCTAATTGCACGTAGTATAGACCCAGCCGTGAACTGTTGGCAGATTATACAGTTCACTATAAAAAATGCAACATGCTCTGGCAAGTTCGGTATGAACCAGTCTTCGGCAATTGTCGCTGCTAGATTCTCTTTTGTCATGTGCACTGGATAGTGTAACTGTTCCAGTGCTATTTTCAATAAGGCTATAGGCATCACCGGTTTACCAGTGCGTTTACCAGTGCTGTCTTAGCGCCACAAGCTCTCTGAGGGGTTTAAAGAATACCCTCGCCACTTGCAGAGGTTTTTCTCTTCCTGTGGTGCCTCCCCTTGGAGCTCCATTAGCTGGGTTTTCCCTATATTACTGTAACCTTCAGGTTCACTCCGTGCAACAATCATTCTCTCATGCACATCAGTTATTTCCACATTCATTAGTATTTTGTCTTTGGTCGCCACTCGCTTGGCTTATGTGTCTGCTGCTTTATTTCCTCGTGAGATAAAATCTGTCCCTTTCGTGTGCCATCTCATCAGTCCTGTCATCTCTTTCCCTCTCTACTGGTATCTAGAGATGTACTTGCTTGTGTTTGGTCTCCTTTTTCTTTCTCGCGCCTCTCCTTGTCCCTCAGGACTTTGGAGATAATACCTCTGTCTCTATCTTTCTCTGGGCTTTCGTCACTATTTTGCGTAGGTGACTCATATGACGGGTTACTATATCCCGTGGATTCTTTAAACTCCCTCACCGGGTATAATCCTTCGTCTTTACTGGCTTCGCTTTTGGTTTCAGACGGGGCGGGTGGCGCAGAAGGAGTTTCACCCCCCTCTGTGCATATGTTAAGTATCCAGTCTACCAGCGGCTCCTCCTCCTTTTCCTCTTGGTATATCTTCCAAAGCTTTAAACTAGCTAGGCATTTATCTAACTTTTTGCCAGTATACGTGGCGTGCAAATATGTCGTCATGTGTTTTTGGACCGTTTTGGATAGCGATCCGCCTTGGGGCCATGGCATAAACATTTTGTTGGCGGTTCCTTTAACCCATTCTGCACTGTACTTCTTCAACTTAGGTGCATGTTTTGGCAACTGTTTGCAAGAGTGTACTAACGGGGTAACGTCTTCCATGCTTAGATCTGTTTATCCTCTCCTTTATATAACACTTTATTATACTTATGTTTCACAAACAAGATCACAAACAAGATCAACAATATGAGCGAGCATCAATCGTTGCAAGCTCCAATCCCGTTGTTTCACAAAAAATGTTACTTTTACTTTTTCAAACAACCATCAATCCATGCCATACAACATTTTGTCTATTCAATCGCACAATTTTCATGCTATTTCCCCCAAAACATTTCTTACCTTGTGACGTCAGAAAAAAAAAACAGACTAGACAGACTCCAGCCGGCTACATAAATCTCATGCCATCTGCTTCCTCAGATGCATTTCTGACCCTATTATTATTCCAACATGGAATGTAAGCCCATTTCTTTCAGATCGCCCTTAATCGATTCTGGTCTCCTATATCATCCTATTAATTCAGTACTTTAAATGCAGGCTTCTTCTAGCGCTATATTAAAACCTAGGTATCTCGGCGTATATTCCTCTCTCAGGTATCCTCGCGGTATCTATCTATTGCTTGCCCACCCTCGAGTCAATATTTTCCCCTTATATATACATTATGCTCTTACTCTGACTTTCTTTTAATCCTTCCTCCCTCGGTTACCTTCCCTTTACTTGTTCTAAGGTATGCAACTTTTTGCCAAAGCATTCAGTCTTTTTCACTCACCGTTCACATTTTTTCCTCTCCGGACGCTCGGGATCACTGCCTTCGTTACCGACTCCCCGTGCTGTTCGTCCGATCAGCTGCTCTTAGAAGTGGGAAGGGGTTTATGAGAGAAAGCAAAGGTTCCTTCAGACCTAACCTGCAGGGCTTTTACTTAGACTAACCACTATCTACGGGGAGCTTCTCGTTCTACTCAGCCGGATGGCAAAGGACTCGTGATATTGCCGTGGACCCAGAGTTACTTATGTCGACGGCCAATGGGTGTCTTATCTAATCGATTCTAATCGAACCATCAATCTCTGCTACCAAGTGTGCAGGATGGACCCCAGCCGGCCCATAGGACTGGGGGTTTCCAAACAGCACTTTAAGATGAGCAGCAGCACCCTTGAGATGGATGGTGATGCAGATTCGTACTCTTGCACCAATGAATATCAGCAATCGCTCGATCTTCCTTCTCGCTTCAACTCAAATTAATTTCAGGAAAAACATAACATTTATGCCAAAAACTCGTCATCACTGATGTGTAACTCTTAAAACTTAGCATGCAACTTCATTGGTTCTAGGAAGGTAACCTTAATATAGGTACTATATCAGTATATGGTAATGGGGAGAGGGGATTGGATAAACAATGTCAGGTGGGGCACCTGCAATCCCTGCCCTGGCCGCTAGTAGCAGGAAGTGCGCCATATGTGGAAGCTTTACCCAGCCCCCTTCTATCACCTCAATGCCGAATAACACCAAGAGGGGGTCCAGCCGTCTGTCCACCCCATCCAGGTCTCTTATCCAGCCCACATGTGCCAATAATTCGCCCTCTGTCCACACTTCCTCCAACAGTGGGGGTCCACCCCAGGGTACATCAACGCTAGTCTCACCGGGTCCCACTGCCACCTGTACAGAAGCTTTAACCCGTGAAGTTTATATTGGCAGGCTACAGAGGTGCGATGAGCGCTTTCATATACTTTCTGCCATTGGGCATCTTCCAGTTCTATCTCCATGTCCCTCTCCCATTTCCTCTTGTATACCTCTATGTCCCCACACCCCGTGCCTCCAATAGGGCCTGGTATAGTCCAGAGATGAGCCCCCTCGTCCCTTTACCCGACAACACTTTTTCTGTACGTGTCAGTTCCCTCTGCAGGCCCCCCTTCCAGTCCTCAGACATCAGCACTCCTTTGAGTTGCAGGTATTTGAACACAGAGATTCTCCCACCTCCTAACGTATCCTCAAGCTTGTTGAGCTCTATAAACCTCTCTTTTCTCAGGACTTGCTCCACCCTTTCCACTCCACCTTCAAACCAATCTTGGAACCGCTCATGCTCTAGGCTACAGTCTCTTATAGGAGGTGCCCAGATGTGACTCAGGGGGAGGGCCAGGTCGTTACCCCCATCATTTCCTTCTTAACTCTTGAGAGGGACCAGGATTCTGTGTCTCTGCACCTTATTCGGGGCAGCTTCTCTTGGTGCCCACAACCATTCTCCTAGTGTCACTGGGCGGAACAGGAAGTTCTCAATATCACACCATTGCTTCTGCTTATCACCCCTCAAATAGGGGACTAGGGCTCTAAACTGAGCCGCCCTATAGTATGTACGCATTTTCAGGAGACCCACACCCCCCTTTTCTTTGGGCTGTATCAGAAGACAATAGGCTACCCTATGACTCTTACCCTCCCAGAGGAATCTTATCATTTTCCTTTTCAATTCCCCGAAATGTGCGTCCAGTAATTCTATTGGGAGCACCTGGTAGAGGTACAGCAGCCTGGGGAGTAGGACAATTTTAAGCGCATTTAGGCGACCTAGCCACGAGATGGTCAACTTGGCCCAATTATCTAGGTCTCTAAAGAGTCGGTGCAGCAGGGGGGGAGGGGAGAATTTGTGTGCGTAGCTTTGAAGTTGGCTAAGAGCTCCAGGAAGATCCTCCGGAATCCCAGGAAGCAGGACTGACCGAGCCTGAGCCACCGCAACACAGTGCTGGACCCCAGATGCAAGCAAAGCCCATCTCGACAGCCAGAAACCACCTTGGTGCTATTTGCAGTAGACGCGAGGAGCTGAAACACCGAAGTGCCACTTGTTTGAAGAGGGCCGGTTGCAGTCGCTGACTGTTCCATTGCAGTGCAGGAGTCCTCCAGACGTCCTCCTTCTTGTCCCCACGACTGAGGCCCAGGAACAGATGCCAGCTGCCCCTTTTTCTTCTAACCAAAGGTACTGTACAGTCTAAGAGAACTTATCTCTTGTTGTGTAGCCACTTGTCCTCGTTGGAGACTTGCTTGGTTGCTGCTGCTTTACTTCACAAACCTACTCAGCTTGTGGCCCTACTTTGATTTCTTCTTTTCCACAAAGACTTCTAAAACATTGTGCAAGACGTTTACCTTCCTCTGAGAAGTGCTTCAGTCCACCAAGACTTTTGCCCAATTGGCATTGGCCTGGCCTGGCTCCCTGAATGACTGTTCTCCCCTCTGACTTTGTGTTTAGTTTCCTTCCAGGAAAGGGTTAACTTACTTTACGTTGGGGGGTTACCAAAAGTACTTACCTGCTTCAGAATATTTGTGTGATCTCTTGTTTTATTCTGAAACCTATTTACTCACTCATCTCAGTATTGCTCTAAATGTACCAGTGATATATTCATGTCCACAGTGTCCTAGCTATTTAAGTCGCCTGAGGGTGTAGGAAGTGTCTGTGTGCCATCCCAAATGGGTGGTTGCTGAACTTAGAGAAACTAAGAGTGTGTATTTTGAAGGTATTTGTGTGTTGCTATTATATTGCTCCCTTCTGAAGAAGGCTTATTCAAACTGACTGTTAAATAAACTGATAATTATTTAATCAAGGAACCTTGTGTTTAAGAGTTTTTCGCTGTTCTTTTATGTTCAACTCTTCACGACTTCCTGCATCCTTTGTAAAAGCCTAAATTGGCTAAACACAAATAAAAAAATAAAATTAAAAAAAGAGTTTATTTGAATACTTGTCACTGTGAATCTCTGTGTAACTGCCCGACTGCTCACATTGACCCCTCTTGAGATGAGCCTGGGTGCTCAGCCACACTACCAACATGTGTAGTACAGACTTATACCAAAGGTTGGGTTCCCATTGCCAGGACATCAGGGTTGTTGTAGTGCACTCAAAGGGTACTGCATACAATCTTGCCTAACAGGGGTCCTCTTCAACATGATGTTTGGGGACCTCCTCCTTTGAGCAAAAAACAGTCTGAGCCTCATTGCATACATTACAAAGGCGACAAAGATAATGTCACCATCCAACGATTATCAGGAGACGTCCAGCAGGGAGCTTAAACATGAACATTATGATTCATGGAATAATTTGCACTGTAAATCGGGGACTTGCATGCGAAATTACACGCAAGTCCCCATTCGTCGATTCATGGAACACAATACGCAGGGCTTACCTGGGACTAGCGAGAAATCTTTGCCGGTCCAACACGTCACTGCAACACCACAAACGTCTTCTGCGAGACTCCAAGCAAAGGGCCGGCCGGGCCTGCGCATCCACCTAAAAACAGGGCAGAACATGTGGAATGAGGAAAAACAAGCGAAAATGTGGGCGTTACGAGGGACATTCCACAGTCAAACAATTGCACTGCCCATACGCACGCAAAACAACCATATTCATGGAATTGAACAGGTATCGCCGGCGCGCGAAAAAGCAAACGCAAATCCTGAAACACCTATGCCACGTGTTAGCAGGCCTAAACATCAATGCGCACACAAACAAATGCATGAAAAGCACACGCGATCAACAAACACACGTATACAGCCACAATGAATGCACCATTTGTTGTAGCTGTCATCCTGGGACAGCGCAGGAGGAGGAGGATGGCTAGAGCCCGGATTTTTCTACCTAGGACCAGCCTTTTTGGGTTGAATGATAACCAGGTCAAAGCCAGGTATAGGTTCCCCTCTCATATCATCTTAGACCTGGTCACGGAGTGGGAAGATGACCTCCCATCACCCACCCTGTGCTCCCAAGCACTGAGCCCCATGCAAAAGGTGCTCACTGTACTGATTTCTTTGGCGACTGGCTCATTCCAGCGGACCACCGCCATAGTTGGTGGTATTTCACAGGCCACGCAGTCACGCTGCCTACACCAGGTGTTGGCAATAATAACTGCATGTACTTCTGTCTGCCGGCATATCTATATGCTCGGAACACCGGCAGAAAGGCAAGCAGTGGTGCAGGATATTTATGGGGTGACGCACTTCCCAAAAGTGCTCGGTGCCATTGATTGCACCCAAGTTATGAAAATGTATTAAGCGCACGCCCACCCTAAGGTATCTTGGCACTGGAGAGTCAGGCAACATTCAAACAGGAAAGCCGGAGAGGCATGGACCAGGATCTCCTAAAAAAAAAAAAAAAAAAGTATTGTTTTATCGCTTTTCTAAAGGCCAGATGATTGGAAAGTTTCTTTATAGAAGGCGGCAGCTCGTTCCATAAATTAGTGGCCACAATGGTGAAAGCCCGGCCTCCAATCCTCGTGCGTCGGTACAGGGGCAAAGTAAGCAAATCAGCAGATGCGGATTGTAACTTGTGCTTAGGGTGGCGTTGCAATCGTAGTATGAAACCCTTGGGCTGGGCCAGATACAGCGAGTTGCAGTAATCCAACCGAGATAGTACCAATGCTGCTACCACCGATGGGCGGAGAGGCACAGGAATCATGGGGAGCACCTGCTTCAGAACGCTCAGCTGGAAGTGGCCCGCTTGGCAAAGGGCCGCAACTTGGTTGGCCATAGACCACGAAACTGAGAGAATTACACCTACATTTTTCACTTTGCTAACCAGGGAAGGAAGGGGACCAAGAGAAGAAGGCCAAAAAGAAGAAACCCATAGTGAAGGATCAGGGGGACACCCCACCACCAAATCCTCTGTCTTGTTTCTGTTCAGTTTGAGCCAGTTGTGGTTCACCCACTCCCCCAAAGCAGCCAGGCATCTCTGCAAGCACGACGACATCTCGGCCTGATCAAGATCTAGACGGATCAGGATCTGAGTGTCGTCAGCTTAGGAATAACACCGGAGGCCGTGGGAGCGGATGAGACACACTAGTGCCCAAATGTTAATTTGAATCGGAGACCAGGACGAACCCTGCGGGACACCACAGCTAAGATGGCAGGGGGCAGATAGAAAAGGTGGCATAGAGAGAGTCTGTGTATGATCCGCCAGGAATGAGGTGAACCGGGCTATTACCCAACCAGATATACCTATCTGGGAAAGACGACACGACAGGATGGGGTGGTCGACTGTGTCAAATGCCGCTGACAGATCTAACAAAATCAGGGCACCCACCCCACCTGAGTCCACCATTCTGGCCATATTGTCCTGGACAGAGACCAGCACACTCTCTGTGCCTCTGCCAGGCCTGAAGCCGGCCTGCGCAGGTTCGAGGAGGTGAGAAGTTTCAAGAAATGATGGTAGGGATGAGACCAAAGATTCAAGCAATTTGGTCAAAAAAGGAAGAAGGGAGATAGGACGGAAATTATCCAAGACAGTGGGGTCGAGTGAGGGCTTCTTTAGAAGCATGACAACCCTAGCAGCCTTTAGGTCGGGAGGGACAAACCCGGATTGACATGAGCCATTCACAGCTGCTGTGAGTGCCTCCAGAAAATCAGAAGCCATCTTTTTCATGATGTCTACCGGAATAGCATCCAATGGAGATCCTGATTTGATCTTTTGAATGGCAGTTAAAACTGCTTCTTCTGCTTGCCGAGCATATAGAATGGGACGAAGAGTCCATATTACTCCATCATATTAGTCCACCATATTAGTCCACCTCGAGCAATAGAGCATATATACTGTAACCGGAAACACTGGCACTCATTGATGTTCAGGTTGTGTGTGATGCCAAGGGCATCATTACTGAAGTCTATGCTAACTATCCTGGCAGCACCCATGATGGCTACATCTTCAGGATATCCCTTCTACACCGGGCCCTGGAAGCTGGGAAGCATGGCAACACATGGCTCATTGGTGAGTAGGAATAGTCATGCACATGCATGCATGTTGCACACAGCCCAATAGACACTGTCAACAAATGACATCATTCTCACCTCTGCAGGGGACAGTGCCTACCCTCTGAGCACATACATGATGATGCCAATCCTCGACCCCAAAACACCTGCCAAGGTAAGATACAACTCTGGCCATAGTGGAGCGCATGTTCGGATTGCTCAAGTCACATTTCCGCTCCCTTGACCACTCTGGTGGTGTGTTGCTATATGCACCACCAGTAGTCTGCAGGATCATTGTGGCAGCATGTGTCACACAGCATGGTGTCCCGGTGGACATGGTGGTGGCACCACATCCACAGGCCTGCCGCTTGCGTATGGCTGGGCAAAGGGCACGTGGAGAGGCTGCAGGTATCCAGCTTGCATCGTATTTCACCTAAAATCCCTCCCCTGTGGAGTGCGCACAATCCCGCTACATCCCAGGTGCCATTCAATGATGACAATGGGCCAATCCACTGTGCCCACAAAACCACCCTGAGTTTATTTTAACATCTTTTTATTGGCATTTAGTCAGTAACATTACAAAGTTTCCAGTCAATATTATCACTGTTTCAGTGCAGTGTACACTTTGTGTCATGGTCACACTATGCAATAGTACCAATAAAACAATAACAAAAAAACAAACAAAACAAAAGGATTCCTCCTGTGATGGGTTTGAGCTCACACACCATTATCACACGCTTTGAGTGGGTTCATGGGTACCTCCTCCTAGCGCTAATCACCACCCGCCCTGACCACCAATAAGTCTAGGTTGGCAGCGACCCGACTCCAGGCATCAGCTGAACCTGTTAAGTTAACCATCAATTTGAAATGAATCTAGGGGGGTTTGTCATCTGAGGGATGAAACATGTCCCAGAACAATGCTTTCCAAGACTCATATGCAGCACCTGCCTGAACCTCTTGCCCCCACAACCCCAGACTTCAGTCTCAGTTTCAGTCCAGAACTCAGTCTTTGCGCCAGCGTATGTACTGTGGGCCACCAGGAGACTTCCATGCCATGGCGATGCACCTCTTGGCTAGGCTACAGGCCATGTCCATGTATTTCACTGCATGTTTGTATTTGCTGTTTCTTGAGTATGCGCCCAGCAAGCACTGACCCAGGGTCCAGTCGTACCTGATAAGCCCAGAACTCCTGTAATCTTGCTCAATACGTGCCCAAAAACCTTGCACCTTCCTACAGCTCCAGAACATATGCATTAAGTCTGCACCTGCACCACCACACCACCGACATGCCAATTGTGCCTGATCGTTGAACTTGGTCACCCTGCTCGATGTCATGTAGGTGCGGTACAGCACATTTAGTTGGATTAGTCTGAAGCAAGAGTTTCTGGACACCTCCCTAGGGAAACCCAGCATATTGTCCGATTCCCTTTCCCCAAATTCTGCTCCTACGTCACATTCCCACCTCGCCTTCAGTTCAATGCTTTTAGGGTGTGGCTTGTCAATCAAGATGCTATACAGTGTAGATACTGGTTTCCAGCCGTCTTCTAAAGTGTACATCAGAGTCCAGAGTGGCGTTGCCTCCGGCTCCTCAGGCCAATTCGACCATTTCCGTTTTGCCATTGCCCTCACTTGTAGGTACCACAAGAACTGACCTCTGCATAACCCTGCCTGTTCAGTTAGGGACTTCAGACTATACCCTCTACGTACATGCCTCCCCAGTCGAGAGCAGCCAGGCCTCCCAGAGCCTCTCCACTGTAAGGTCCTTCATATTCTTGCAGACATCTACCGCTATAGGGTGAGTATGAATTGTTTAATTTGAGGAGCGTCTATGTTCTGTGCCATACTCTACGGCCCAGGGTTACTAGTGATGGCACAGTGCGCAAACAGCCCAATGGTAACCATAGGATCTCCTTTAAACGTGCCAGGGCCACCAGTTGCTGTAGCAACGGTGTTTCTGAGGTGGGTTCGTGGGAGAGCCATTTAGTCACAAAACTAAGCTGTGCTGCTAAATAGTATCTTTCCAGATCCTGTAACTGCACCCCGCCCACAATGTGGGGCAGATACAGTGTTGCTAGCGCAAACTTGTGTCTCAGCGTACCCCAAAGATTCTATGAGCATTGCTTCCAGCAAGCGAAAGAAGGGAGGCCTGATGTAGTGGTGTACATTCTGGAAAAAATACAGAAACCTCTGCAAAATTATCATTTTTGTGATGGCAGCCCTGCCCAACAATGACAGCGGCAATGTCGACCAGAATCCCACAGACCTTCTCAGCCCCTGTATCACGCCCCCAGTGTTACGATCATGCATGTTTTCCAGTGTGTGCATAATCTGCACCCCTAGGTATCTAAAAGATTCCAAGCGGGAAGGGAGCCCTATATCTTTTGCTAACACCGCAGACCCACCAGCGGGATAATACAGGACTTCTCTCTACTAAAGCATATTCCTGACACCCTAGCAAAATTATTGAGCACCTCCAATACCAGCGATAGGTTGTGTTGCGGGTTTCAGCGATAAAGCAGAACATCGTCTGCATACAAAAAGATCAAGTGACCAACACCTCCCACCCATATGCCCGCCTCCAGGAACTCCTTTCAGAGATAGATTGCTATTGATTCAAGCACCAGCAAATATAGCATGGGTGACAATGGGCACCCCTGCCTTGTGCCTCTCTGTATTGCCCAAGCCATAGACACCTGCTGCCCGTCTTGACACGTGCCACTGATGATGCGTAAAGTAACCTTACCCACCTAATGTATTGATCACTGAATCCAAATGCCCTCAATGTCTAGAATAACCACTCCCAAAATAGTCTAAGGACGCCACCACATATTGATCCTGGGAGGCGGCAGTCAGCACCACAATGTGTTGTAGGCATCGCAAATTTAAAGCAGTGCTGCAGCCCGGGATAAAACCATTCTGATCTCCATGTACTAATCCCCCAATCACTCTGCAAAGCCGCCCCGCTAGTATTTTCGTTAAAATGTTCATATCGTAGTTGAGCATGGCCAACGGTCGGTAGGAATCACAGCTGTCAGTGGGCTTCCCTGACTTGGGGATTGGGACCACCAGTGTCTCACTCGTACTTTTCGGGAGCTCGCCTTTCGTGTAAGCCCCAGAATACACTTTGTGCAACACCGGGGCATGTTTTTTAAAACTCTGAGGGCAAACCATCGCTGCCCGCGGTTTTACTGGTGGCCAGCGAGCTGATTACCTCCTTCACATCGTCCACAGTAATGGCTGCATCTAACGCCTCACTCTGAGCCGTTTCCAGCCTGGGAAGCCCTATCTCTTCTAGCGTGCCTATTACTTCCTCCTGCAGGAACTCTCGTGACTGTATAGCTCTGAGTAAAAGTCGGCAACCGCTTCATTAATACCCTGCTGTGCTCTACATAGTGTGCCTCCCCTATCCCTCAATTTCGTCTTTAGGTGGTTCGGGTGTTCCCTCTTGCCTAGCCACGAAAGGAGTCTATTAGGTCTGTCCCCTTCCCGGTGAGCCCTGACGCTCTTAACCTTGTGGTCGAATTTTGATAGCCTATCCCACGCTGCCAGATATCATCGGCAAATGCTTGACCACGTAGTGTAGCCGAAGATATCTTCCCAACAATGTCACTGACTGGCTGCCAAATATCGGACAGACTGAGACATTCTTTGAAAGATGGAAATCCACGAAAATCCAAAGGAAAACCAGAAGACGCCCCGAGGGTTAAACAGCAAGGGATGTCAGCCAAGTCCGGTAACCTATAGAAAAAAACCCTGATTAATTATCAGCACAATGCAAAGCAACAGTCGTAGAGTACTTAGTATTAGAACCAACCTTGTAAGGTAGGAACACAGGAGCCGGTAAGAAGTACAAGGAAATCTATCCTCCAAAATTCTGTGACAAAATAAGCAAAGACAAATATGATAAGAGGAGGAAATCCTAAACCTTTGAGAGAACAATGTGTATAGTGTATGATGTACCTTACCATGGGCCCCAGGAAGTCAGCAAGAGAGGTTAATCAAGAGATGCCATACCCAGGTAGCAACAGCCCAACTGTGCCCGATGACACGAGGACGCCTTCGTAGAGTCACTAGTTCCAGATTGGGAACCCGACGAAACGAGGACGCACAGAAAATACACCCAAAGAAGTCTCTAGTCCAAGGTGTATGTCTGGGGGAAAATGGTAAAGGGCTGAAGTAACGCTGGGATACAGGCACCTTGCTTGAAAGGACGTAGTGAAGAGAAGGTCAAACAGGTCCGGTACACTTGATCCGTAGGAAGCATAGAAAACACTGCACAGTACGAGCAGCACGCGAAGCAGACAAGGAAGTAGCCAGGCAGTCCAGGAAAACGTTCCAAGGTCGAGGAGCCAGAGATCCAAAATAATCCAGGCAAACAAGGCAGACAAGGACAAGGCAGGGACAAATCCAAAAAACGAAATCCAAGGTCAAGGCAGCAGAAATCCAAACAGTTTACGAAGCAGGAAACAAGGCGCACTTCCGCATTAATCAGAAGCGCTGAATCCAAGGCAAACGGGGACTAAATAAGACCAAGTCACATGACAGGAATTCGAACGTGATGACGAAAACATCACGGGCGCCACAGTTTCCAGGCCAACCGCCAGGAGCGCCCGTAACGTCCCATATGCTGAGCCTTCTGGGAAATGTAGTGTACGTTAGCACTATGTGTAAAACGGCGCAGGTTCTTATGCAGAACGAGGCGTTTGGCAGTTACGTGAGACCTTGGTGCGAAGAGAGTATGTTTTCTGCTATATTGCGAGGTATCTTGTAGCTTAGCAGAGCCCCTTAAACCCTGTGTGCGTAAACGGAGCCTAGTGGTAGGTAGATTCCTAACACACGCTACTTGACAGCGTTCCCTAGTTTCCGCCAAAAGTACCTCACCAGGCGGCTGTTCGGTGACCCGTTTCTCCAGCTGCCTTATGTCCTCCTCCAACCTTTCCAGATCTGCCCTGAGAGTCTTCCGGATACCACCCACACCGGCCATTACCTCACCCCTGACAACCACTTTTAGCGTCTCCCAGACAGTGCCCCACTCCCTTGCGCTGCCCACATTGTGCTCCCATAACTCCTCTGGTTTTGCTTTCAATTCATCCCTAAAGAATTGATCCGTTAAGGCATCAGTAGGCATACGCCACATTGGGATAGGGGGCCAGGGACCTCTGATCGACCATTCCATCATTAACTGGGAGTGATCGGAGATCGACCTGCCCAAGTATTGGACTGCACCCATTTCCACCATGTGGGTCCGACCCACAAAGAAGTAATCTATTCTGGTGTAAAGACCGTGAGGCGAGGAATAGTATGATTAGAGTAGCTCCTATCTTCTGGATCAGAAGCTCTCCATAGGTCCACTAGATCTACATCCGTTAGTGCTGTGTTTAGTGCCAAGGATGCTGGTCCCACTCTGCCTCTAGGCGGGACTGACGGTCCAGGAGTGGGTCCCATACACAGTTAAAGGCCCCTCCCCATATGACAAAGCATTCCCTATGTTGTGCAATTTTAGCGCTAATGTTGACGTGCGAAGGGATACTGTGATTAGGGAAATAGTTGAAAATAAAGTTGACCAAGCACACCTCCACCTGATCTATGGAGCCCCACAGCAACAAATACCTCCCGTCCTTGTCTGACTCCAACCCTGTCACTTGCAACGGCACACTAGGATGGAACCATGTGAACGCACCTCTAGCGAACTTGGAGTATGCCACCCCATATCCCTGTCCACCCCATCCCTCCTTAACCTTTGCGAGATCTTCAGATGATAGGCGAGTCTCCTGCAGAAATGCGATAGAGACTTTTTCCTATTCAAGAAGGATTTTACTCGGTTCCTATGTAAATACGTGCCCAGGCCCCTCACGTTCCACGTCAGTAGCTTAATTGTAGATGCCATATGTTTGCTTGATTCGCGTATTGCCATCCCCCCGTACCATCCTCCAGCCTTGCGCCATGTCCTGCACCAGACCACCAGGTTCTCTGCACACCCCAGTCACAGCGCCCCAGACCCCACCACCCGACTCGTGTTTACTCATATGGAGCCCCCCGCAAGAGGAACTCAAACTGAACAAACAAAACTATAAACCTTCACCCAGGGACTGCTTGATGGAGGCAGTGCTCACCCCTCAAGAGCCTGTCCAGGCCATTGGGTGTGATTTGAGATGCTGGCAACTAGCCAGCACCCACCTTAGTGAGGGATAGGTTTTTGAACCCAAGGCAGGCAGTCGAACATTGCACCTGCCTTAATTGGCCGACAAGCAGTTTGGTGTCATTCACACCCTCGTGCACATCCTCAAGACTTCTGCATTGTTACCCATCAAGCACATGGCTACCCTCCAATGCAGGTCTTGCGCCTCCCTACCCCCGCCAAGCTATTTCTCATGTGACAGATCACCCCCATCCCCTATGTTATTGTGCTCTAACCACATGTTGGCTGTGGAGGGTGTCTCCAGGAACTGCGCTCTGCCCTTGTGGATAACCGTAAGCCGAGCTGGGTACATCAGCATTTATTTATTATTGCAGTGTCAAAGTCTGGCTTTGATCGGCACAAATGAGTTTCTCACCTACTGTACCGTGGGCATGTAGTCTGGGTAAATGGTTCTTTTTGAATTGTCTCGTTGAATCTCTCCACCATCCCTGGAAAACTTCAGGATTACTTCCCTGTCTTGAAAGTTCAACATTTTCACGATCATTGGGTGGGGGTCCGACCCCAGGGGAGGCCGTTTCTGCAGGGACCTGTGGGCCCTCTCCACCACAAATCCCTGCGGCAGGTTGCACGCTCCTACTTCCTGTAGTAGTACGTTCTCGACGAATCTGGTAGGATTCGGGCCTTCCATTCCTTCCGGTATTCCCAGCAAGCAAACCTTATTAAGTTGGGCCCTCCCCTCTGCATCTTTCAACCTCAATTCCAATGCAGTGTTTCTCCTCTCCAACTCTTTCACTCTAGAACCAGGTCACTTGTGGTCTCCTGGGTTTCCTTCAAGCTAGACTCTGCTGTTGTCACCCTTTCTGCTAGATTGCGGACATCCGGGCGTAGTAGTTGCACATCCGTTTTGACCTCATCTATTTTAGTTTCCAACGAGGCCCTCAGCGCTGCAATTGCCGCTAGCACCATATCTTCCTTTGCGCCAGTGTCTGCCATCCCCACCTCTTTCTGCGCAGCACTGGGACTCTGTGATGAGTCGCTGCGCCTGCTAGCACCATTGAACGAGTCCAGGATTGTTGACTTGTGTTTCCCCTTGGTGGGAGACATTGTCTAGGGGTGTGCAGGAACTTCCAATCTGTTATAGCAGCTTGGTGTCAACTTAGCTATGCAGGGATCTTTTATTCAGTGAGTCCACCAGGTGCACTTATTTGCGCCCCAGACTTCTGGCCCGGTTTGTTGGGCTGCCTTGTGTAGGTTAGTTATCCGCGTCCGGTGGGAGAACACCAAGCCACTCTGCCTGTATTACGCAACCTGGTATAGTTGTGTTTCAAAGTGGTCCCGGCTCAGGCCTCACCTACGTCAGGTACGTGCCCAATATTGCAGCAGTGCGTTGTAGCTATTCTGCCTTGAGCTGCATGCCTTCCCGCTGTCCAGTTTCCCACCCGCAACACCAGCGTCAGTGCCACTGTCACCACTGCTCACCCCTCAGTTTAATGCACTGCCAGTGCTACTGATGCTGGATGGCTCTGTCTTGCTATGCGCCGTTGTAAATTGTGCACAACAATGTTATGGCTGCAACTCTGTCCTGGGCTTTACACTCCGGTGAACGTGAGTGTTCTCAAAGTGTTGCAATGGGCACCAGTCCTTTGTTTGCCAACCCAGTCTTCAGCCATTGGGGGTGCCTGTGTGCTCGTCTCCAGCGTCTGGGCCTTCACTCTGTTGATCCCAGGGGTGGGGGGGGACCGCGTGTCGGTGTTGCTGTAACCCCAAGTAATCAATAGGCCGCTGTCCACACGTCTTGGGCTAGTTGTACTGCAATATGACAGTCTGGGTCTCCCGGACCCTCACTTCCACTTGGTGTGGGCCAATGCAGCCCAGAATCTCTCGTGTGCCCCCTTACACATGCTTTGTGGTGTGGTGCAAGACACTGGTAATGTTTCAGGGCTAAGTCTTTGTTGTTGCAGCCTGCTCCGCAAGTTAGGTTTTTATTTACCCAGCACACTCACTGCGCTGGCCAGCGGAGTCTGTGACCCCTCGGGCGCACAGGTCAGCCGTGTTGCTCCCAGGGTCATTGTCTCCCCAGTCCGTGCATCATGCCCGTGTACTGCTACGCAGTGGATCCCATCCCACTACCTTGTCGGGCGTGCTCCTCCACCTCCCCATTCACACTTTCCAGTTACGCACCGCAACGGTGCAGGTCAGCCCCAGCGACGCCCCAAGCTGCCAGGCGCACGCAGTGTCTTTTCCCGGTCCGACGGCACAGCTATCTTCGTCATCTCACTCCTTCGGGTAGCAGCGTGTTAACTAGCACACAGTCAGGAGCCGGCTGCTGTTTCCCGGGGCCAACCCGCTCCTCCACCATACCTGCCTAACCTCCGGAATTTTTCCGGAGACTCCGGAATTCCAAGCATTTCTCCGGGTCTCCGGAAAAGTTCCTTGAATCTCAGGAATTTTGATTTTCAAATGTAGGTAGGTATGTCCTCCACTGTGCTAGGGCGCTCCCTCCTTCTCGTCCGCTTCACACAGCTGGGGGTGCACACCAGTGTCTAGCCACTCCAGCAGTCTTCCATCAGCACCCTCCGTAGCTGTTTCTCTCTCTCCGGGGAGTCGCCTTCCCCCAGCGCATCCAGGCACAGCTTGTTCCGCAGCCACCAGCACAACAGGGATCGAAGTCGTGCTCGGCTCCTCCCTGCTCAGGATCAAGCTGTCGCTGCGCCCGCCATCTTAGACTCGAAGAGGCCAATTCTGCACTTGCTTTTTTTTTTTTTATTAAACTTTATTTTATTCTGCTTGACAGAACAAATGAAGGGCAGGCAGCAGAACACACATTTTGGTTACAACATGAGCATATACAGACTGTGCATAACAGTGACATATGGAACCGGGAGGGTATCATTGTCGAGGTACGTCATTAGGCATACATGACATGGCAAATAGAGTGAACGTCTAAGAGGGGCTGCTGTGAGGTGAGCATCGCACAGAGATAGTCAGACTCAGCGGACAAGGATGTTAGATAGCAGCGGAATCGTGGCCACACATCTCTCGGTCTTGTTGGTTGCATTTGAAATGTCCATGCCTCCTGCGTGTCGGAGGCAGCACTCGTTTTGTCTTAATTACCAGTTCACTATTAATTTATTTTTTCAGTGACTTTTTTATAAAGGCTTGTGAGCACTTCCCACACATGAAGATGTGCTTGAAACTCCCTGATACAGATCAGAACACTGCTACTCAGGATCTGTGGCAGGTTTATGGCAGGAGCTTCGCTCAAATGCTCCCTCGCTCCATGGGCTCCGGCCCCACCCCCACAAAACCACCCAGACAATGTGCCCTTGGAAGTGCTAAATTGTGTGCATCCCTTAGAACTAAAAGACATTTCTTCTTGTGTTTCCAAGAGAAACACATTGAAGAAGTACCCCACTGCCACCAGGCCAAGCATTCAATGAAATCACCTCTGTGTCACCAAAACCATCCCATATGTAGTGTAAAAGGATAATTATCCTGTGCACCATACCCGCTGTAGGGGTCCCCTTCTGCTCTGGTGGATCTGAGTAACTAACATACCTGTCAAATGTGTGAGCATCGATAAATCCAGAAACATCATGTCTGAGCTGCAAGCCATACATGGCCTCAACTATTTACATGGACAAACAATTCAGCAAGCAGAATTGCACATATCAGCACACATGTCCTAGGAGGTGCACGATGCGCACAAACATGTCCCTATTGTGGGGTGCAGAAAAGAATCGACCCACAAGTTCCTCAACATTCCATAACAATCAATATAAATGAACATCTTACCTGTCCCCTTGGCATGCAGTTGACAGTCAAATCTACAGACAAAGAACAAAATGAAACTTAGGGCAGCTAACGCATACATGCCCCAAAAAGCTGAAGACCAACGGGCATCCCTCAGTGACATACAACACATGCAAACTACAGCTCACCAAGATAGCTGAGGGCAGTCAGTGGGAATGAGGGTGCAAGTGTGCCAATAGGAACTTTGCTGAAGAGTAGTGTGTCGGCCGCACAGGAATTTGTGGGAGAATGAGGCAATGAAGAGTTGCAGCAGGGAAATGTATATGTTAAAGACGCAGGGCTAAAGAATGGAGACCGGAGGAAGTAGGGCAGGAGAAAGGACACAGAATGGTTTAGTAGGAATGGTTGGTTAGGAATGAGCTAAGCCAGTCCACTCAGCGCTCATGGAGCATTTTAATGAGAATGGAATGGTTCACTGTGTCAAATGCAGATGAGAGATCAAGGAGGATGAGGACAGCAGGGCATTATGAATTGAGGATGCAAGCAGTTTTTCACGGGTGTTCAGGAGAGCAGTGTCCGTGGCTCAGGACGCTTTGAATCCACACTGGTGTACGTGTAGACCGCCAACAAGTACATCATGGGCGTCCATTTGGCGGAGGGCCAACTTCTCGAGTAGTTTCCCCATGAAGGTGGTGATTGAAATGGGGACGGTAGTTGGCTGAGCAGGAAGGCTCTGCAGATGGTATTGTAAGGATGGGACGCACAAGGGAGTGCTTGAGGGAGGATGGAAACGAAACAGCAGCAAAGGAGTAGTTGCACAGATCAGCAAGCGCAGGGGCCGGAGAGGAGATGTTGCCCTTGATGGTTCTGGATGAGCAGGGGCAACCTGTTTGGAACAGACCTTCAAGGAGGTGACAACTCTGGTGACTTCTTCAGGGGAGCCAGGAGCAAGTGAGGAGGAGTGTGAGTGGTAAGGGGGGCAGAGGGGCAGTGGTTGTGTTGGAAGAGCGTGTCACAAGGATGTTCAGTATGTCCAGGCTTTTTGAAAATAAATGTAATGTGAGTGCATTACAAAGGACTGTGAAGGAGCATGGGCAGAAGATACTGTGGATGGGTTGGCAAGTTCCCTGCACATTTTGTAGCATGCAGCTGCAATGCAAACAACTGGACTGCAAGTACACAAATACTCACCTCTTGCACTCCCGGCAGGATCATGCTTGATGCATAAATGCACAGAGGCCGATGTCACAATTGAATGCTGGCCTCAGAGGGAATTGCTATGGAAGATATAAGCAGACAACACATGTGATACAGCAAGCAAGGATAAATGCATGCTAAATGCAGGATGCAAACCAAAAGAGCATGGTCAATGCAGACTTCATTGTCACAGTATACAAATGGTCAAATACTGCATTCAATAGAATGCAGAAATACCATGCACCGAGCTGTGGACAACTTGAAGCTGCAAACAGCATGGTGCAGCATTCATGGTACATGCATGAGAAAGCACCAACACCACTAACCCTGATGTGCTGATACACAACATAGCATCCGAAAAAAAGTGCAGAAATACCCACATGTTTCTGGCAAACCCACAAACATTGCAAGGGATGTGAAGTGTCACTCATTACACATGATCAAAGTGCCATGACACACATCAGCACAACCAGAAACACCTGTCACAGGCCACAAACAGCCGGTCCTGCAACCCACTCCCAAACACCGATGAAAGGTCTACACAGAATGCCCACATTTTAGAATGTGAAAACATTGGCCCCATCGTCTCGGGAGGATAGCTCAGGGGAAACGTGCTTGCCTTGGAAGCAAGATGACACAGAGAAACACAGGTTTGATCCCTGGGTCCGCGCTTAGAAACCTCTGGGTATTAAGTGCGTTATAAATACCCTATCATATCATCCACCGAAACGACACCATGCCCAGACCCATTATCAGAAGCACACCCTGTGAAACATGCACCCATTAAGAAGTACTGGTGGCCCACAAGACAAGTCAATCCCAAGTGAACGCACACATTGCTAGACTCCCAGCCAAACGCCACACAAGCGTCTGCTAATGCCCTCCACTTAGCTGTACAGGGTACCCACCTGCCTTGCATACGATGCACACCATCGGGAGACCCTTCCCCTAAATGCAATGACATGCACAGTAACAACAGAAACAACATGCACATCCATGACAACACATGATTTGATACAGAAAATATGCAGAGAGCACCCACTGCAGGAGCACCACAGGGTGCAAGAGGGTGACAGGAAATATATGGTGATCTGCCCAGGAGTGCAGCGTACCACAACAGAGAGAGGGAGAGGGAAGCCCAAGGAAATGCCACATCAAGGAGTACACTTTCTGGATTGGAGATGGACAATGACATGCTCTACACCACAGTAGGTTCGGATGTAGAGGAATTCACAAGGTAGTTAACACAGTGACATGAGCACCACTTAAATAACCATACTGGCATGTTAGCATGCAAAGTACAAATAAGTTAAGTAACACATGCAGCAAACATGCACACCAATGACGCATGCTCAACATGCAAGACAGTGCTCATGCTTACCCGTTGACTGCGCCGGCATAGTGTGAATCCTGCATCACCTTCACCCGGAACTGTGTCTCCTAATCAGTTACAGGAGTTACAGTGCCTGGTGGAGGGCATGGGGAGCATGGACGTCAAAGGGTGCAGAGTGTCTCCACTGGGACAGCAGTCACTGCCAGATGATGGATTACTGAAACAACATGGGAGAAGACCTTCACACAGCACACATGTGCAATGGAACACAGAAACCATGTTTACCTGCCTATGCCATCCTGTGCACCACCATGCAAGTTGACCTCACTATGCATGCCTGCATGTCCACCACTGCAAACATTAACAGCACAGCTCAAGGAAAATATAAGCAAGAAAATACAAAATAAACCAGGAAAGGGCAACTCAAAAATAAAATGCAAACATCCAGTGGGCGTGGGGTGAGCAAAAGTATCCAAAAATAATACAATCAAAAATAGAAAAATCAAAAGTGTCCATCATGTACCCGGGGGGGGGGGGAGTGGGTTGGAGGTTGTTGGGAAAGATTCTCTTTACTGCACCTTTCTTTCCATCTTTATGGAACCCCCAAACTTTTTGCTTTTATTTTTGAATCTGACCTGTACTTTTTGCAGTGCAGTGAAGCCTTAAGCTTCACTGCACTGGCCTTTGCTCACATGTTATGGGGAAACTGATATGTCCTTAAGGCTATCAGTACTGGAAAACAGTGGTTCCCTTAGTCGTGTGACTATGTTGCTACTTGTGGTCACTTTTGTATCACTTGTGGTAACTTTTTATCATTGCACAATGCAGCTTACACTGCAGTACAATGGGGTGCATTTTGTTTTGCCCTAGACCAACACTCAGAGGATTTTTGGTTACTCTAGAGGTACTTAAAAGATGGGCTGGTGGCAGCAGTGACTTTTCCCCACTTTTTGTGGAATTTCAATTTAGCTTTACCGTGTTTACTGCCTATCTGTGGCTACTGGTCAAACATGGCCGTGCCACGAGACTTTTCGCCTGTGCTTTTGTCATCTTGTAGTTTAGCCTTCTTCCTGGCCTCAGAGGCCAGGAAAAACCTTATAGGAACATCCAGTGCCCGGGAAAGCAGGAGGTTTTGGTGAGCTGATGGAGGGTTATGTGTGTTTGCAGGCAGGATGTGGGCTGGGTCAGTCTGACTCCAGTCCACATACTGGTTTCTGTGTGTCTGAGTGGTATGCATGAATGTTCCCGCCAGTGGTCCTGATTGGACCATTGCTGGGGTGTGTGTGAGTGGGCTAGTTATGCTATTGGCTAGTGGGCGTTTCAGCTCTTACTTGGCTTTTAGGATAAGAAGAGGACCCCTGCACCCATTCTTCTGAGATCCTGGAGAAACCTGAAGGAGCCAAGTATCCTGTCCAGCTGTGAGACCCGCAAAGAAACCTGAGACCTGACTGATGGAGGCCTGGCAACCAACTTCTGCTGCAGTCCTGGTGGAGCCCTGTCTTGCTTGTGATCTTTAGTAGCCCTGCGAAGGTGCTACGACCCTTGGAGTGGAGGGACTATCTACTCCCAACGACTGCTCAGTGCCCAGCACAAAAACCACCTTTGGAAGTGCCCTGGAACCGTCCTGTGACTGACCAGCTTCGTTTTTGGGCTACCATGCTAGCGATGTCACCGTACAGAGTTCCGGCCTGAAAGTTGGTGAACCCTCAGCTGTCACTGCAAGGACACCTCCTGCAAAAGTTCAGCTGCCAATGCAAGACTTCTGACTGTTGGGGCTACTTTTGGGCAGTAGTCTACATTGAACCCTAATTTTAAGAACCCGTCACTGGACCCCAGAGACCCTACCTGCATTTTATTTCCTGCATCCTACATTCTGTGAAGCTGTATCCTGAACAATAGGGCACAAGGCCCCAGGCAATTTAGGACTGGACAATTTTAGCTAGGGATCATCTCTGTGGACCCTTTTGTGCATATAACTAACCTATCCATTCCTTTGTAGGAGTATCTGCTTTGTATTGTGAATTATAACCTGGTGATTGTATATATGTATTTAGTTTAATAGTGTTGTGTGATACATCTACCTGCTTCTAGTCATTTTCCTATAGTGTGTTTTGGCCATAATTCACTGTATTTTTATACATCCGGTCTAAGTGTAATTTATGATGCCCATTGTGTGACCTCATTGTGGACCCTTAACAATCTCACCCCTCTGAAGATCTTAGCCTAGACCGCCTGCCACTGCTCCCTAAACTGGTTTGGCTACAGCTTCCCAGAGTTGACCCTGTCACAATATAGGTTGGCCTTCTAGACATCTGTCCACCAGGCCAGAGTATAGACAATCAGTCCTAACAAATTGGTGTACAGCGGTGGGAAGACCCTCTCCACATGACATCTAGGTATTTTGTGGAAAGGATCTGTATTGGGTACCACAGTGTAGATCACTAGTGGTGTGTCCAGATTATACTTGCACAAGACACTATAATATTTGATTGCCTAATAGATACAAATCACCTACTATACTAAGTATCATGGAAACAATCACATTCACCACTTTGAGTGCCTCAAAAGTGGAGCACTTGAGAAAGCTGTGTGCTGAAGAGTTGTGTGCTGAGAGGCCTAACCGTCTCTGGCACAAAAGCTGAGTAGTAGTAGTCCCTAGAAGAATGTCAAATATCAGCACAAATATTGGAAAAATTCCTATGTAGCCCCAAAAACGAACCCCCAATAGATGTAGGTAGTAAGGGGGATAACACAAGAAAGGAGTGCAGATGGGACCGGAGTGACGCGATCTAGGCAATAGAAAGAGCTTAGGCCTCTAGGGCCCCAGGCCCAGAAAACATCCCTCTAGTGGTCATCAAAGAGAACACGGATATATGGGCGACGTCGCTGTGGAACTTGTACCAACATGTTTACTCTCAGGGAGATAACCCAGAGACGTGGAAACAATCAACAATTGTTCCAATTTGTAAGATAAATTGAGCTAAAAAAATTGTAGGCCCATCGCACTACTAGACTCCCCGAGTAAGATCTTTGGAACCTTACTGTTAAGGGATCTTAAAAGAGAGATAAGTAAACTTCATCTCTAATCTGACTCCCAAATAGGATTCCGAGCAGGAATGGGAGCAGGAATGGGAACCCCTCTTAACGCATTTACCCTGGCGCACATGAGTGCAGCAGTAAAAAAGTCTATTGGTACGGTATACATGGCCTCAATCGACATGACTAGTGCATTTGACACTGTTAGTTGTGGTCAATTGTGGGCAAAGCTCCAACAAGCTGGGGTTTCTGTTACCCTAGTAAAAATGCTGGCTCTGTTACATACAAATACCTTGGTGAGAGTGAGGCTTGTCGGGGGGGGGGGCACGACAGACCTTGTTCGGCCACATGTGGGGTTGAGACAGGGATGCGTCGTGGCACCCACCCTGTATAACTTTTATATGGCAGACGTAGCAAAGATCTGGGAGGGGGGAGGCACTGATCCTGTCAGATTAGGTTCTGGATAGCTTGACTGGATAGCTTTTGCTGATGATGTAGTGCCGTTTGATTTTATCCCCCTGGGATTACAATGGAAACTGTCACTGTTCCATGTATATGCAGTAGAGCACAATCTTAAAATAAATGGATCCAAATCTAGAGTGTGTGTATTCTCAACGAGGAGAAACCCCAAAACAATGAAATGGCAAGTGGGAGATGACCATTGCAGTGAGTATCTGCCATGACCCGCCTAGGATATGAAGTTGTTAACGCCACATCCCTAGAGGGAGGGACTAAATAGCTAATCAGTAAATCTGATCCGCTGCTCGCAAAAAGGAGGCTTGTATACACGCAGCTATGCACATTTTCACGGACTCCCCTGATTAGATTTTACCTAATGCAAGTGGAGCCGACGATTTTGCACGGGCTGGACATCAACCGAAACGAACTAGGAAAACAGTTAAACATAATCCAAGGTAAACTCTGGAAAGAGACCTTGAGGTTGGCAAAATCAGTACCAAATACAGTGATGAGGCACGAGTTTGGGTTAATCTCACTTGCCACAAGGGCAACATGGAGGAAATTAATGAGCTATGCAAAATTGCTAAATCCTCCCTTGGATTCCCTGTATGAAAAATGGGGCGAAGTCCAAACACGCACTTCAGGAAGTCTGAGATGAGCAAACTATTAAGTGAAATTGGCTCATCAACCGAGGAGCTGGCAATTAATCAAACCAAAGTAAAGAAAAAGTTGTTTCAACATGACTGGGGGAAAACATCAGAAGAATTGGCTCAGTACAGCTTTTGTACAGGGAATATTTTAAACTGGTATATAAAAGGGAACAGGTATGGAAATATCTGCTTATCTTCCCGTGCCCAAGAAGGAGACTACTATATCTCCGTGTTCGATTATCTCAAATGCACACACTCGAGAGAGTGGGACACTGGAAAGGGGATATAGGAAATAGAAGCTGTAGGCTATGTGGCATTGTTGAGCTCCAAGAAACCACAAAACATCTGGTTATGGGTTGTGATGCTGTATGGGAGGTGTAGGGGAGGAATGGCCACGAGGCCCTCCTCACCTACAGCTCCCTCCCCAGGTGAGGACCATGGCTCGGTGGGAGCACCCTCATGCCACCCGGGCCCAGGTGGAGGGGGGTTCACCCGCCGACGACATTGCCCACACGCACCCTGTCTTTGCATTTACCGAAACTTAAGTTAGGCCTAGACGCCATCGTGCACAGCAAACATGGTGTGAGTTCAGCACACTGTAACGAGGCCCCCACCTTTGGAGGGCCTTTCATGCATCTCTGCCGCCTCAGCAGCCCTGGCAGGTCCGCTGCGAGCGCGTTCCCATGAGAAAGTCGGAGATGAGCTAAACCCGAGATGCCAACACGGCAACATTATATTAGTAACAATGTGATATTGCACCCCGTATGACCCAGACCGCAAGGCCGGGGCAACGGGGAAAAAAGCTGAAGCATCACTATCTGAAGAAGGTAGAAAATAGTTCAAGTATTGGTGTTAATGAACTACCTCTGTTTAAAATGTGAACGAACCATAAAAATGTAACGTTATATGATATCCCTCCAGGTCTGGACTAATGCTGCTATAACCACGGAGAAAGATGTTGACCAAACGTGTAACCTCTATTTGTAAAAGTGTTTTTCAATAGTATGTAGAAACTTGAACTCATATATGTTTTGAATCACCCAAAGCGGCGAGCATCAATCTCTGTAGGCCATAACCTAGATATCCCTCGTATAACGTCTAATGTACATACAATACGCACACAATGTAGTGAACATAATGTTAGGTAATGAAAAGGTACTGGAACCGACTGTATTAAAGAAATGTGTAACGAAAATGAAATATATATATATATATATATGTGTGTCTGAATAACGTTAAAATGAGGCAGAACAGTATAAAACTTCTGCATTCACTGATCAGCAACGCACGAGGAAAATACCTTTGTGAGTATATGCAAGGTCATTCCCTCTCCCACCCCACCAAGCCTGCCAGATAAAAAAGCTAAGACTTGTGCTGCGCTCCCTCACCTCCCCCAACCAAGCTGGCGTTACTTCAGAGAGTCAGAGGCCCCGGCGCCGCAACCAAGGCCACAGCCCGCCACCTGTGTTATTTACAGCACGGTAATAAACCCACGGATGAACCCACTGATCTACCAGCACCCTCTCATAAATCCCCACGAACCCCCCCAAGAATCCTGACCCCGTGTAAGGACGACCCCCATCATTGGGACAAGACACAGAGACCCATCTATATAATAACTTCTAACGCAGCAGACAGACATGTATCACTCGGCCCAGGTCCCAGAGCCCCGTCCCGTGACCTAAAATACCGGTCAATAAGACTCAGGTAAATCTCACCCCAACCAACAACCACCAGACCTCTCACGAGGTGCATTCCTCATGTGTTGTGTTTATTTTATAAGATAAGCTAGTGAAGCGATTTATTAATGAACGTAAATGTCATTTTCTGAATAACTGTAGTGTGCATGGCCTAGGGCAAATGAGACAGGAAAGGTATTCGTTATTGTCACAGGCTGCCCCAGCACATCAACACCGCATGGATGACCTCAAGCCGGCCTGCCAGGCCCAACCCAACCCACGAGGCTGACCAGTGACGTCGTCCCGCCAAGACCAACCCCGCGCCAGCAACACTTATAGTTAGTCGACACCACCCAATCCCAATTGACTTGTGCCCCCTATAGTGTTTAGGTGTTGATGACGTTTTTTGTATTAGAAATACGCCTGTCTTTGCTATTGTCAGGCAGAGCGCTCTCGTAGGTTGCAGAGTTCTTTGCATGCCTTATCCTTGGATAAACTCCCACTTACGCTCACCCGCACTCTGTCTTGGTCTTATTCCCACTACGGGAGAGTCCCTTATTGTCTCTCATTGCGGGGAGGATCGTGCTGAATTGGGGGCGCTTCCTTTCAGTGGTGACCCCGACGTGATATCTCCAAACTATTTTTCCTAACTCCTTCTTAAACGACCCCCTTGTGGCACGAGAATCTCCGGTCGAGAAGGGATACGCACGGTGAGCCGTCTCCGGGAGGCCGCCCGCCAACGGCGACCGGCACAATAAGAAGTGCGCACTCAATGAGAAAGGGTACGGGATCCCGATTGGAAAAAAATCCCCTTTGAGTGCCGCTCGCCGGAGCCAGGGGCTGACCGTTGAGTTACCGGTGACGCCGCCTGGACGGACCCAGTTTCGGAGAGTATCGGTTCAAGACGGGCACGTGAGTACCGAGTGCGAGTGATCGTCAAGGGGAAAAGAAAGGGAATTGGGAATAACAGAACGGGGACAGGTAGAGGAGAAGAATATCGGGGGTCTACTACAGACGGGTCTTGAAATTTTCTTTATTCTTTCTTTTGCATATGGCCATTAGGAGTAAGAAATAAGTGACGTGGTAGAAGTGACGGAAACCTAGCTCCGAGAGGGGGTGGAAGGCGGCGCCGCATAGTGCTATCTAGACTAGTACTGGGAATATATGAAGAAGTGAGAAATAAGTTATTGGTGTCTAGCAAAAGGAGACACCGGGAATATTTTTTAGTGATTGTGCTCTCTCTCTCTATTTCTTGTTTTTCCATTTCCACGGGGTAGGGGGCGAAAATGAGAAGGGTATAAAGAAGTTAGAACATCTTAAAAAGCGGGGACTCAGTAGTGGCACGTACAGACGTGAACACAGTAACCTTAGCAGGAAAACAGGGACAGCTGGTTAGGGAGGAAAGGGAGGAGAAAGACAAAGAGTGTGAGTGGAAAGCATTGTGAAGGGTGCGCGCACCGTACGAGTGTGAGAGACGAACGGGTGGCCGCGAGGTGGTGTCAGAGAGTGTGGCCATAACCAGTACTTGATCAATTACAAGTGAGATCACATAAGAGTGCCTGGGAATGGGAAGGAGATGAGATATGGTGAGTGAGAAGAGATTTGTGCAGTGAATAACGGTGGGTGATAATTTTAAGAGGTCCGCTCTTGTCTGTGCCATAAAGGAATACATACGCATATTTACAGCTAATAAAAGGTAACGAAAGCGAACAAGGTAGCGCTAGCGATTTAAAGGATGGGGGCTGAAACTCCCTTGTCACACATTTGCAAGAGCTTGCCGGGATATGCTGAACGCATAAATAAATATCATGATCAATGGTTAACAGAATTGAAAGGGGAGGGGTTGCCCCAGATTTGGCCAGAAGGAGGGTCTTTTGACAAAAGCGTTCTTGATATGGTATGTACATGTATTCGCCTTAAGTATAAGGGAAAAAAATGGCAGAACAGGAAGGAGATATTAGATCTTTGGAGATTGTTTGAGGAAGTACCCCCACCCAAAGCTCCAGCTCCAAATATTGATTTACCCTCCACCACAGACAATCCACTAATGATCCCGCGAGAGGAAAAGGAACAGTTAAGTACAGAACAGCCTGCGGAAGTGGTTATGTTGTACCCAATATTACC
Organism: Ambystoma mexicanum; assembly: GCF_040938575.1. Taxonomy (NCBI): domain Eukaryota; kingdom Metazoa; phylum Chordata; class Amphibia; order Caudata; family Ambystomatidae; genus Ambystoma; species Ambystoma mexicanum. Next base: position 846,085,780 of record NC_090938.1, read on the forward strand.
TAAACCAGCCCCTGCAACAGGATATAGCGACCCGATTTATGTGCCTCCCCCTTCAACCAGCACGCCACAAAGACCAACTGCACCCCCACCATACGAAAACACTAGAGAGCACACCCAGGGAGGCACACAGAGAGTGGACATAGAGAAGTTAACGAGTGACTTAGAGTCGAGGCTTACAGTGGCACGAGATGAGCTCTCAAGAATAAAAGACATATGTGAACGCACAGCGTGCGCCCCCACACAATCTGGACGCACGTCTAGAGCGTCGAGCGAAAGTAGACAAATTGAGGAAGGATGGAAAAAGGGGGAAATACTGTTCAGAATTGAGGAAGAACCGACCAGGATAATAGAAGTAGGGACAGCAGAAGGAAGCATTGGTGATGTCTCGAGAGAGAGAGGGATCAGAGAGGATTTGTTATGTGATGTCAGAGGAGGGGGGGATGAGAGTGATAGATTGAGCATGGCAGTAGGAGGAGAAGGCGAGGAGCTAGATGGGGCATGTTCACTGGGGACTATAGAGGATGAATGGATAGGACGACTAAGAAATAGGGTGGGGAAGATGGCGTCATTAGAGTCAGCAGTGACTAAGGAAAAGGAAGCTGCAACGGCAAAAGGGAAATTACAACTACCATTACTCCACAGGGGAGGTGGGAGGCCGAACTATATACCGTGGGCTCAGATGGACAAGGCTAACTTAATGAAATTACTACCACAGCTGTCAGGAGGGGCAAGCAAGTGGATATATGCATTTGAAAAACATACCGCGGGTATACCGCTGGCAGTAGGCGATGTGAAAAGCCTACTAGTGTCCTCAGTAGGGGATCAGGCAGACAGAGTGTGGGCTAAAGCGGGTTTTCCAGCTGTAACTTTGGAGTGTGATCGCCATGATGGGGCTTCTTTTAACACCGTGCGAGCAAGGGTGTGGGACGCACTGCGGGAAACTTTCCCAGATACCCCTGATCTGCAGTAGGAAGAGGTGGGTACAGGGGGCGAAGAGGAGGACAAGGGTATGGAGGAATGGGAGGAAATGGGTGGCAGGGTCCCAGAGGTCCACAGGGGAGCTGTTGGAATTGTGGGAGATGGGGGCATTACTCAAGGGAATGTAGGAGCAGACAAAACAACGGTTTCCAAGAGATAGAACAGTACGGACACCCCCATCCAGGAAGCCCCTACGGCCTCCCCATGGGACAATACCAGCAACCAGACAATGTAGTACAAAGGAGTAACGCACAACTACACGGACATCAATACCGAACACAAACCAGCCCACAGAATAATGACAATGTGCACTACACGCCTGGTAATACTTTCGCCACAGGAGCTAATGGGGCACCAGCCCCCGCACCTTACAGTGGAGTGTCAGTAGTTTCGGGGAATATTTTCGATCAAGGGGGGGCAATGAGACACCCCGCATAGGACAGCCCACAGAGAGCACTTGCGTGTCCAGTACTGTCTACGACCCACAATGCATCAGAGGAACCATTGATAGGAGCGCAGATAGGAGACAAGCAATTCATATTCATGGTGGATTCGGGAGCGGAGAAATCATGCATTAGAGAGGGCCGGTTCCCGTTATCTAATAGAACGTTAGAGACGCAGGGGTTCTCTGGGGCTGTAATTGAAGTTCCTTACACAGAGGTATTGGATGTGACAGTGGGGGGTAAAACAGTGAAAGCACCCTTACTGTACTATGAAAACTCTCCCATCAACTTACTGGGGAGAGATCTCTTGAGCAAACTAAACATGACCATATCATTCACAGGGAGCGGCATCGTATGTTCAACGCCAGGCATATGCCCCCTCCGTATATTAGCAGTAATACACGGCCACACAACAATAAAAGAGATCAGAGGGGTACCAAGAAATGAGGAGATGTTTGTTGAAGGCATGAGAACATTGGCTCTCATAGTACCAGAACTAAAAAGGGTGGAGTGGAGAATACCAGCAGAATTCCTTTTTCGTCCCATAGCAAGCCCTGACACTGCTCTTGGGGAAGTACTATCATTGGATTTGCATGCAATACATGTATCAGCAAACAGAATATGCGTGATTGGTATTGACATGGAAGGGTGTGAGTGGCGGACAGTATTGTGTACAAATGCAAATATCCCCCTGAGAGAGCTCTCGGACGAGGAGCTATTTTCTGACACTGAGGGAGATGGTGAAGTAGTGATGGAACTGGCAATGCCCTGCGACATCGTAGTTACAGCCAGACAAACTAAAGTTGAACTAATGGCGGTAGTAGGAGCACCGCATACATTTTTTGATGAAGACATGAGTTCAGTACCCGCTAACTTATGGACTAATGGCCCCCACGATGTAGGGTTGCTACATGAAGTTCAGCCTGTGGTGATAAAAGTAAAACAAGGAGCAATACTACCCCGGGTGAAACAATATCCACTGTCGCGAGAAGCAGAAGAAGGGATCAGAGAGACAATAGAAGCACTGCTAGCACAGGGTATAATAGTGCCCTCAAACTCCCCATGCAACACATGCATTTACCCAATCAAAAAAGCGAAGGGGGGTTCATGGAGGATGATACAAGATTTACGCCCATTGAACGATGTGGTAATGAAGGAGTTCCCTTTAGTCCCGAACCCGGCGACAATACTGTGCAACATTCCAAAAATAGCATCACACTTCACAGTAATTGACTTAAAAAATGCATTCTTTTCGATTCCCTTGGCAGAAGAGAGCAGGTACTTGACAGCATTTACATTGGGAGGAAGGAGGTTCGAACACTGCAGACTACCACAAGGATATTGCGAGAGCCCAAGCATATTTAACAGGGTACTACATGAAGATCTGGGGAATTTGTCTGTAGAAAGCACAGTGATTCAGTACGTTGATGATTTATTGGTTTGTGCACAGGCTGAGGAAGAATGCAGACAGGACTCGATAACACTCTTGACATTATTGGCAAATAAGGGGTACAAGGTGGACAAGGGGAAGTTACAATACTGTCTGACGGAGGTCCTATACTTGGGTCAGTTGATATCAAAGGATGGCAAGCAAATTATACCAGACAGGGCACAGGCGATTAGAACAATTGGGGAGCCCAAAACAGTAAAAGAGATGCAGAAATTTCTGGGTATGTGTAACTATTGCCGAGCATGGATATTGGACTATGCGGCGTACACAAGGCCCCTGCTACAGGCACTGAAAGAAGCACAACAAGAACACAAACACATAGAATGGACAGAGGTGACGAACACAGCATTTAACTCACTAAAAGAGCTGATATCAAGCGCTCCAGTACTAGCAAACCCAGATTATGGGCGCGAGTTCTTCTTATTTTCACACTGCAAAGGAACATTGATGACAGCAGTACTGACACAGAAAACATCCTTAGGGCACAAACCACTAGCTTACTACAGCGGCACCCTAGACGCAGTAATGCAAGGTCATTTCGCGTGCGAGCAATCCCTAGCTGCAGCCGCGTTCGCAATTGAAAAAAGTGCCACGATAGTAATGGGCTGCCCGGTGACACTGTTCGTGGAACACTCACTTTTTGCAATATTAGAGCGAACAAAGAGCACATTGACAACACAACGCGCCACAGCATATGAGATAATACTGTCCAGCGCTAACATCCATATAGTAAGATGTAAAACAGTGAACCCAGCCACATTCATCACAGAGGCATGCACCGTAGAGGACATGCAAAACCACAACTGCGCCACGTACACAGGTGACGAAAGTAAGGATCAAGTGATTTTTGAAAATGCCCTGACCGAGGGTGAGGTGTATTTTGTGGACGGGTCAGCATCAATCGACCTGGAGACAGGAGAAAAGCATGTGGGTATGGCAGTGGTACGATTAGAGGAAGATGAATATGAGATACTAGTACAACACCGCCTCCCATCACACTATTCAGCGCAAGCAGCAGAACTAATAGCGCTAATAGAAGCATTGCATGCCGCCAAGGGGTGCGCAGTGACCATATATACAGACTCAGCATACATGACAACAACAGTTCACGGCGGGTTGGCCCGGTGGGGGCGGAGAGGGTTCCGACGAGCAGACGGAACGCCAGTCCAGCATGCAGAATTATTGAAAGAACTGATTGAGGCCCTGCAAGACCCCACGGCAGTGGCCATCGTAAAATGTCAAGCTCATACCACCAATACAGATTTTGTATCTTTGGGGAACGCGGCAGCAGACGCCGCTGCCAAAGCAGCTTCATATCTACAAAAAGGTGAAATAGGAGAGTACATGTTGCACCACACAGCAAGCCAAGAAGTCCCCACAGGATACAACATGATGTCCACACAGGAGATAATAGAGCTGCAAGAGGGAGCTAGTGCAGAGGAAAAATTGCTGTGGACTAAGAGAGGATGCAGCAAATCACCGACTGATTTATTGTGGCGACAAGAGAGTTCAGGAAAAGTGGTAATGCCAATCACGCTGTTAGAAATAGCATTTCAACAACTACACTTTCCTGCACACAACACAAAGAAACACATAATGGCAGAGATACAAGGAGATTGGTTTACACCTTGCCTCCAGGAACACGTCACAAGGTTAGCTCTAGAATGCACGACATGTCAAATTTACAACTCAGGTATGACATTGCGTACACTAAGGGGTACGATACCAAAACCAAGTGGCCCATTCAGAGAGCTCCACATTGATTATGTAGACATGGGAGAAAGGTGTAACGGGGCTCGATACATGATTGTGGTTGTATGTCCATTTTCGAGGTGGGTGGAGGCAGGCCCTTGTGCCCGCCCTGACGCGAAGGGCGCCGCGAAGTTCCTAGTGCGGGAAGTGTTTCCGCGCTGGGGAATTTGCGACGTTATTCGCTCAGATAACGGGACGCATTTTGTTAATGAACTCTTTAAAGAAGTGACTACATTATTGGGAATAAAGCACAAATTATGTTCGATTTATCATCCTCAAAGTAATGGCGTCGTAGAAAAGATAAACGGCCTGTTAAAAAGCAGATTATCAAAACTTTGTTTTTCCCTTAAAAAGACTTGGATGTACTGCCTGCCTTTGGCCTTGTTTGAGCTACGAAACCAGCCAAGTAAGGATCACCATTTGTCCCCGCACGAGATCGTCACGGGAAGAAGAATGCACACAGCGCATTCGCCTCTCCGTGAGCGTTCTGATGCACACAGAAGCGCAGCCATATTGGGGGAGGAGTTCACAGAATACCTGCGAAAATTGACACGGGCAGCGCGCGTAATTTCAAAGCAACTAGCCCCCCCCTCGACAAGAGAGGAGGGGAACGCGACTGAACCAAACGGTTTGCCTGAAAAACCACTACAGCTAATGCCTGGGGACCTTATATATGTTAGAAGTTTTGTGCGGAGGTGGAACGCACCACGCTTCCATGGCCCCTATGAGGTAGTGTTTTGCACGCCTACAGCAGTAAAGGTTAAGGGCCTGCGATATTGGGTGCATTTGACAGATGTACGTAAAGCTTACAGCGCTGCGGAGAGTGAGGTGCAGGATGAGGCACAGGCAACAGCGGACGATGAAGTTGTGCGGAATGAATGATTTGAATTTTGTGTGCTTCATGAGATGAACAGTGAACACAATTAGCGCGCAACAAATGTCCTGGACTAAAACATGTACACATGTATATGTAAATTTTCTTTTTACAATTTTTGAAAGTTTTGCGTGGGGTTCTTTTTTTCCTTCCTGTACTATTTAAGATGTTTTTTATTATTGTTGTTTTTAAAAATGTCATGTTTTTTTTATTATTTATATATATATATAGTAAGTTACGAATAATATTGACTGAAAGCTACCTTGTCTGTCAACAAACCCCCTTCCTCACCCAACCCTATATTTTATCACCGAAACGTTACAATGTGGAAATGCTTACATGTTTGTATTTAATGAACTTTTGTGTCTCAAACAGGATTTATCATGGCATCGAATGGGCAGCCTGCAACTAATAGATATGTTAGATTTAGAGAAATGTTAGTGGCTAGATTAACATATTCATTTGAATGTGGTTTATCAATGTGTGCTATCGTGTTCTTCATCTCAATGTTTTGTCTGGTGTTACACTGGATTATAGCGTTCATCTCTACCGAGATGAACGAGGGGGGAGGGGGGAACAACACCACCCTTGCTCCTGGAACGAAAACAATTCCGACTGTAGGTATCAAAGAAGGTGATTTCTTGATCTGGGATGGATCACACTTTGTGTGGGGATACTATACTACACCACCCACTGCTGTCCTCTCACAATGGAGAACCAAAAATGTAGATAATGACACAATGTCCCAACCTGGAACATACAACAACCACACGATCCCTCCCGCCCCAATTTCAAACAACGATCTCTTGTTTATTAATGAGGATGGAAAAGTGATTATGATGACAGAACACACGTCCCTATATGAAGAATTAGAAAAGGGGGGTGGGAGGGAGGAAGGGGGGCCTGGTTCTTCACCTCCTATAACGAGAAGGTACAGAAGAAGGGAGAAAAGTAGGCGGAGAAGAGAGACTGGTGGAAAAGGGTATGATGAGTATTATGGGCTAGGGTTAGACAAAATGGAAGACCCACGACACCCTCACCAAGCAAATAAATGGTATGCAGATATGAGCACAACAGCTAAACAAACAACCAATGAGAGCTGTTATGTCTGCTCACTTATCCCCCATGCATCAGGCACACCTAAAGTATTGTTGCCACGAGAATTGCCCATTGTGGATGCCCAATGTCTCCTTCATCTCACGCTGTGTAGAATAAAGAACACTTTCCAAGCACACGATGTCTCTTTCAGAATGGTACAGAACAACAAAACGTGCTATTCGCAAGCGTCTGGAGTGATCTGCCTTAAAGAACCTTTCTTTGCAATACAAGGGACACTGTTTTCCGAAAGCAAATGGAAAGACGAAGAAGTGCTGTGCAAGGCAGAAGCACTGAAGGGTGTTCAACCGGAAAAGTTGCGGTGGATGGAAAGAACGTGCTTGCCAATATGGAAAGAACACATCCCTAAATTAACATGGGTAACAGCGATGGAAAAACCCTTTAAGCTACAAAGTGAAATACAAAACAAACTATGTTTCAAGGGAGAAGGAAAAATGGCAATAGGAACGAACAAGAACTGTAACAAAACTCTCACCATCCCAGATATGAAAAAAGGAACAGCAGCACTAATGGACACCTACTGGGTATGCGGGAACAAGGCGTACCTGCACCTTCCCCAATCATGGAGTGGTAGCTGCTCAATGGCCACTTTGCATTCAACACTAATGGTGATTCCTGAAAGCCATATTGACAGAAGTAACACGATGAACGAAGGCTTGAACCAGAATGCAGCGTCTCCAACTACACAAGCGCACCTTTATGTCATGTCCTCCGGAGGGAAAGGAGAAGAGCTCTCAAGGAACAAGCGAGCCTCGAACTACATATCACAAGCATCATCTGATTTATTGGCACAGATCCCAGACAAGTATCGCCTGTTCAGCTCCGTGGAAACATTCTTTGCTTCACTAGTATCAAGTGTCCAAGCAAGAGCAAATGCAAAATGGCTCCAGATCACACGGTGGGAACTGATCCAGTTGGCCAATGACACTGAAGAAGGGTTCAACATAATAAAGGTGGAACTACGAGCTCTGCGATTAATGACCATGCAAAACAGGTATGTCCTAGACCTGTTAACAGCAATCGATGGAGGTGTTTGCCGAAAAATAGGAAGTGCATGCTGCACGTTCGTACCTTCTGAAGACGCAGAAAATGGGTCCCTGTCCCACGTTATTGAAGCAGTACATAACCTGGGCGAGAAGATGAAAATGGAAGGTGGAGCTGAGGATAGCTCGTGGTTCGACAATATCTTCTCCTGGGTTCCCTCATGGCTTGGAGTGACAATGAAGTTCCTGATACCAATAGTGGTGATCATCCTTGTGATGTTCTGCCTGTGCCAGGTGGGCCTCCGATGTTGTGCTAATGCAGTCCCTAACGGTGCAATGATGATGGTGACAATGGGCAACTCCGGTGGTACAATTAAAGCAACACAAGAAGTACATGTGCAGACAGGAACAGACAACACCCCCAGGTACCAGTTAGTGCCTATGTGCCGTGACAAGTACATAGTAGATAAGCTATGGCACACCACGATTAAAGAACCACGAGACGTAGAACTGGAATGGTATGAGGAGGTCTGGGTAGATCTGGAAGAGACCGGCGACTGTATATATTTGACATGTACACCAGACGAGTATGCTAGGAGAGGTGAGAGCTTAAGGGGGGTGTGCAGAGCATGGATGCCTATAAAAGGAACCCCTGCATGGGATGGTGCAGTGTTAGAAGAACAAGAATGTAGAAGATTAGAAGAGCTAAAGAAATTCGTTACTTTAAGTAACGAAAGGGGGGAAATGTAGGGGAGGAATGGCCACGAGGCCCTCCTCACCTACAGCTCCCTCCCCAGGTGAGGACCATGGCTCGGTGGGAGCACCCTCATGCCACCCGGGCCCAGGTGGAGGGGGGTTCACCCGCCGACGACATTGCCCACACGCACCCTGTCTTTGCATTTACCGAAACTTAAGTTAGGCCTAGACGCCATCGTGCACAGCAAACATGGTGTGAGTTCAGCACACTGTAACGAGGCCCCCACCTTTGGAGGGCCTTTCATGCATCTCTGCCGCCTCAGCAGCCCTGGCAGGTCCGCTGCGAGCGCGTTCCCATGAGAAAGTCGGAGATGAGCTAAACCCGAGATGCCAACACGGCAACATTATATTAGTAACAATGTGATATTGCACCCCGTATGACCCAGACCGCAAGGCCGGGGCAACGGGGAAAAAAGCTGAAGCATCACTATCTGAAGAAGGTAGAAAATAGTTCAAGTATTGGTGTTAATGAACTACCTCTGTTTAAAATGTGAACGAACCATAAAAATGTAACGTTATATGATATCCCTCCAGGTCTGGACTAATGCTGCTATAACCACGGAGAAAGATGTTGACCAAACGTGTAACCTCTATTTGTAAAAGTGTTTTTCAATAGTATGTAGAAACTTGAACTCATATATGTTTTGAATCACCCAAAGCGGCGAGCATCAATCTCTGTAGGCCATAACCTAGATATCCCTCGTATAACGTCTAATGTACATACAATACGCACACAATGTAGTGAACATAATGTTAGGTAATGAAAAGGTACTGGAACCGACTGTATTAAAGAAATGTGTAACGAAAATGAAATATATATATATATATATGTGTGTCTGAATAACGTTAAAATGAGGCAGAACAGTATAAAACTTCTGCATTCACTGATCAGCAACGCACGAGGAAAATACCTTTGTGAGTATATGCAAGGTCATTCCCTCTCCCACCCCACCAAGCCTGCCAGATAAAAAAGCTAAGACTTGTGCTGCGCTCCCTCACCTCCCCCAACCAAGCTGGCGTTACTTCAGAGAGTCAGAGGCCCCGGCGCCGCAACCAAGGCCACAGCCCGCCACCTGTGTTATTTACAGCACGGTAATAAACCCACGGATGAACCCACTGATCTACCAGCACCCTCTCATAAATCCCCACGAACCCCCCCAAGAATCCTGACCCCGTGTAAGGACGACCCCCATCATTGGGACAAGACACAGAGACCCATCTATATAATAACTTCTAACGCAGCAGACAGACATGTATCACTCGGCCCAGGTCCCAGAGCCCCGTCCCGTGACCTAAAATACCGGTCAATAAGACTCAGGTAAATCTCACCCCAACCAACAACCACCAGACCTCTCACGAGGTGCATTCCTCATGTGTTGTGTTTATTTTATAAGATAAGCTAGTGAAGCGATTTATTAATGAACGTAAATGTCATTTTCTGAATAACTGTAGTGTGCATGGCCTAGGGCAAATGAGACAGGAAAGGTATTCGTTATTGTCACAGGCTGCCCCAGCACATCAACACCGCATGGATGACCTCAAGCCGGCCTGCCAGGCCCAACCCAACCCACGAGGCTGACCAGTGACGTCGTCCCGCCAAGACCAACCCCGCGCCAGCAACACTTATAGTTAGTCGACACCACCCAATCCCAATTGACTTGTGCCCCCTATAGTGTTTAGGTGTTGATGACGTTTTTTGTATTAGAAATACGCCTGTCTTTGCTATTGTCAGGCAGAGCGCTCTCGTAGGTTGCAGAGTTCTTTGCATGCCTTATCCTTGGATAAACTCCCACTTACGCTCACCCGCACTCTGTCTTGGTCTTATTCCCACTACGGGAGAGTCCCTTATTGTCTCTCATTGCGGGGAGGATCGTGCTGAATTGGGGGCGCTTCCTTTCAGAGGAAAGGTCAAGACCCCCCTCCCCTCCATTCTTACCAACTTGAGGAGTGTGATTCGTCCAACAGCCACCCATGCGCCTGTGGCTAGGGATGCGGGATGGCTGCGGGACGACCCATATGGCTGCAAAACTCAGCCAGAAGGATGGTACCAGACTCCATCTTGTGCCACACTCAGACTCCATTTTGTACATAACAACTTAGGCCTCATGAACACACGCAGCCTGCAGGGCTGCAGCTCTCCCCTCCAGATCGTGCACAGCGGTCCAGTCACTTCCCTCGCCCTCCTCCCCTCGGCGTCCCTGCAGCGGGCCTGTTCTCACGGGAGACTAGGCGCAAACAAGCTACAATACCAACACTGTATGTTTCGCTTTCCACAGTCCATCAATGACCCGCAAATGACCGGGCCCAAGCTGGGGTTTGAGAAAAACAAGTTATCTCCATAAACATGTCCAGTCCCCTTGCAGAGCCTACATTTATGACATATGCTGTGGATAACCCCCCAACCCTGTCCCCGTTTGAAGTACCAGACACGTACCCCACGCCTGTATGCCACTCTCTGTCTCACCCACACTGTTGATCCCTCTGGAAAGGTTATAAGTCCCCTCCTGTGGTCGTATCTTGAGAGATTGATTGTGTGTAATGAAACAAGACGACCCTCACCTATTTTCTACTGCACACAGGGCTATGGATTGCATGTTTAGGCCTCCCACTGTTGGTCAAGTATTATTCTTTGTCACAGACTCACACTGTTGTATGATATGTTAATTTACTTATTCGACACAATGCAATGTATAACATCCAGATGCCCGACGATTTTCTAATATTATGTAGGCTCACAAACATGTTTATTTGGTGTACGTCTCTCGTGTGTAATGCAAAACGGTAAAATCACAAGGATATTATAGATAGATTTATATTTTGTAGCACAATGCTCATGTTATTTTACTTGGCATTTATATAGCGCCTTATGTATCATTGGTATGATCTCAAAGCGCTGAACCGCGTAGCCTATATTATAAGCAGAATTCACATACCATTTGATGTACCTGCACACACACTGACCTAGTTCTACCTCATTCTAATGATTCACATGTACCCCCACAAAGTGTACGAGACCCAGCTCAACAGGCTACAGGGCCATCTCTCCCCTCTCCTGCAGCGCTGCACACTCAGCCCCCACCATCCTCCCCCTCTCGCTGGGCTGGTGGCTGAAGGCCTTTTCTCACTGATGCCCTAATGTTACAAATGTAAGCTCTCACCCTTCTCATGAGCTTGCACCAAGCATCCACCCTCCCCTCAGCTCTCTGTCCCATGAGGTCACTATGAACTTACTTTGCACCCCCAGACTCTGGTCAAAGAAATATGGCAGCAAGCCTTTCACCCCAATGCCTTTTGAAGTAATATTGCATGCCCTCCAACTTACCACCCTAGCTCACCCAAGACCCCCGAACCCATGTGTGGCACTATATTCATTGCATAATAACAAACACTGAATAAGTGCCTTATGAGATCCAAAGGAACGGCTGATAAATGCGACAACATCATCTCGTGAATAGGTTAGGCACCTGGACTCATGTATTCTCACTTTTATTGTTCAAGTCAAATGTATGCCAATGTGAATAGATGAATGTCAAAGTATGTGTGGCCAAAAGGGCCGCGCTAGGTAGGATCATTTCTAGCAGCTCAACATCATCTGACCCTGCACTCCACCCCGAAGAGCCCAGCTGACCCGTCCACCCCCCAATGGCACCACGTGGACCTCCGCCAATCCTGGAGAACCGGACCTAAGGAACCCATAGTAGCCAGTCTTCGCCACCCAATCCCCACAACTCATGTGCCCCCTATAGCTTACGTCACAGATGATGCAACTTTGTAATAAATATGAATGTTCTTCTACTGTTGGGCAGAGCGCTCTCAGAGTTTGCAGAGTTCTCTGCTTGCCCTATTTTTGTTTTGGATAAAGTTGACCTTTTACCTTCACCCGCACTTGGTCTTGGTCTCATTGCCTCCTGGGGTGTGTCTTTTACTGACTCCCACCGGGGAGGTTTAAATGCATTTTTGGAGGACGCTCACTTTCAATGTCTTAAGGAAAGAAAGGCTAAGATATCTAGATACATCCCAGGGGTGTGAGGCCCTGTGGGGTAGTTTGATGGGTGGACAAGCACAGAGTCTCATACTATCACTGTGTGATTTCCTATAAAAAACCTTGGAGAAGCTAGGAAAGGCAGCAATGGAAGAAGGAACCCCTGAATTGGCTTAGTTGCAATGGTGTAATTTGAGCTGTATGCTTCTATGTTCTCTCGTTAGTGTTTTTTTCTCCCTTTTTTTTCTTTTTCCTTCTTGTTTTTTGTTTGCTTTTCTCTGCTTGTTCATTCTCCTTTTCAGAATTTATATTTTTAAATGTGTAACAAATGTAAAAGAACAGCTACATGTTTTAACTACCTGTATCTTTTTCTTTTAAATAATTGTGAAAGAATCTCTTCAGATTTTAAATATAACTTATTATGTAAACAGTTGGGATTCAAAACACAAATAATAAAAAAAAAGAAAAGCTGAGTTCATTGTAAAAATTCTGGATTTTAAAAGAAACAAAGTTGTGTCTAACTTAACTAGTGGTCCTGATAGTGGAGCTGGGGGTAGACCCAGCACCAGTCATGTCCTTACTGTCACTCCAGTGACTGGTGTAGAAGATGAGGAGGGAGAAAGTGCATCCTCTGGACTTCTGGCTGTTACCTCCTCAAATGCTGAGGCATTGTTCATTTTGAAAAGCGACACCCTCAGGTTCAAGGAAAAAGAACTTGAGTTTGCCAGGGCCAAATTGGACATGGAGAGGGTTGAGAAGCAGAAGGATAGGGATCACCAGCTGGAGCTGCCAAGATTCAGGCTTCACAAGGTTCTTCCAGAGGATCTAGAGAGGGTTCTGGGTCCTCTTCACATCCTAGGTTTCCTAAATATCTCCTGAGTATGTATGAGGAAAAGAATGATATAATTGACTGGCGTGTAACTTTTGAATATGCTTGTGAGGTACAAGGAGTGAGTGATGCTGACAGAATTGCATGGTTGATCAGCAGACTGCCCCGTTCTGGCTGTGGTGCCAGTATGGAAATGTCAAAGGCTGATAGGTTAGACTTTGTAAAACTTGAGCAATCTCTTATCCTCAAGTTTGGGAAGACTCCTGCCCAATACTTGAGGAGGTTTAGAGAATACAAAAAGAAAGAATGTGTGACATATGTAAGTTTTGTGTCAGATTCTGTGAAACACTTGAGTGGCTGGATAGAAGGCTATCACATACCTTTGAGGGCATGATCGATTTGATCATGCTTGAACATATTGTTGCCTCTTGGTCCCCAGAGCTTAAGCAGCACTTGGCGGACTCCAAGGAGTTAAATCCAAAGAGGCTAGCCATTGCTGCTGACTTACGGGTTTCACACGGAGTGTCCTACGAGGACAGGCCTGCTTCAGGTAAGCAGGAGGAGGGAAAGAAGCAGAAAGAGAAAGAGGGTGGGGGTACTGAAAAAACTATGTCCAAGAAGGCCCACAAAAAGTTTAATAAGGGGAAGTCATCAGAATCAGGTCTGGGAAGTGGGACTAACCCTCCCAAGCAAGTAAGTGGCTACTCTAAGCCTCCCTATGAGTCAAGTGCCAGTGGGGCTTGTTACACTCCTGGAGCAAGTGACCACAGGAAGGGGGACCCCAAATGTAAGGGTAAGACCTTGGGGGTCCACTCTGCTAGTCTGGCCTTCTCTCAGTATGAGGAAGAAGGGATAGCAGAGGTGCCCTTCCCTTTAGACTCCATTCCCTCAGAGGAAGAGTCTGAAGTCTGTCTAGGTCACTTGGAAACTAGCAGTGCTGGAGCCTTGGCTCCCATTCCTGTCCTATTGCATAGTAATAATTCTGATATTCTGTTGAGGACAGTGTTCAGGTAGTAGGTGTAACTACCTCTACTCTTAGGAACACTGGGCCCAGTCCTATTGAAGTTGCTTCCTTCATGGTAAACCGACAGGTTCTTGCCAGAGTTCCTGTGGGGGATACTCTGTTGGCTGGTAGGGCCTCGCTCTTAATGTTCCAGTAGCTCCTCTCTCCTGGTCTGATGATGCTCTCCTAACCTCTATGTGAACCTCTTGGGACCCTCTGTTAAGCCCTCTTCTGCACTGCCAGACACCTTTTCCTTCATTCGGCCTATGAAGCGAGTGAGAGTTGCCACTTTTGCCGCTACCTTCTCCTTTCCCGCCCCTCCAACTTCTGCCACTGACTCTCACTCTACCCTTTCTAACCTTCAACTCTCCATCTCCAACACTCTGGACATCCTTGCCCCAGTCATGAGATTCGCATGAAAGCTGCCTCCAAGTGCAATTCCTGGTATGACTTTGACCTGGCCGATCTAAAACACAAGTGCAGGGCTGCTGAGCGGAAGTGGCAGGCTTCGAGCAGATCCTCTGACAAACTGGCCTGCCGCCTGCTCTGAAGGCAATACAGACTCTCCATCTGCTCAAAGAAGAGGGACTATATCCAAGCCTGCATCTCCGTGGCCATTAATAACATGACTCAAAATGTGCAAGGAACTTGCCAATCCTACTGCAGTCTCTACCTCTCCCCTGCCTTCCCTTGCCCTCTGCACTTCTCTGGCCTCCCACCTTATTTATATCCAAAACACAGGTCATCCTCTCCCCACTCTCCTCTATTCCTCGCCCCTCTCCCACTCCTTTTCAGGATTCCCTGGGCCCCTCTCTCTCCTCCTTTTCTCTGATAACACCCAATGGGGTTTCTAGACAATTCTGCTCTATGAAAGTCTCACCCAAACAGCTGCTTCCCTGCTCCTCCAGAAATATGAACAACAATATTGTCACCCTTGCTCCAGCCTTGACAGATTTCTGCAATAACTGCTTCGCCACTGGATCTTTCCCCTCACTCCTCAAGCACTCCATTGTGCACCCTCTCCTAAAAAAGCCTTCTGCCGACCCGTTATGTCCAGCAAACTACTGCCCCATCTCCATTACCCCCTTCCTTGGCAAACTCGAGAAGCTTGCTATCTCCCAGCTTGTCCAACACACTGAAGGTTGGTCGTCTCCACGAGCACCAGTGTGGCTTCTAGATTCTAGCTCTCCCTCCGATCTCATCCTTCTTGATCTTTTCTCTGCCTTTGATACTGTTAACCATGCCACCCTGATTAATCGGCTCTGTAACACCACATTACAGACCTGGCTTCAGAATGGTTGACCTCCTTCCTCTCCGATAGACCTTCCCAGGTTCAACTGGGCCCTTTCCTCTCACCATCTTACTCCCCACCTGCGATGTCCCCCGGCCCTCTATCCTCTCGCCCAGGCTGTTCAACAGCTATCTGGCTCCTCTAGCCCACTTGATCGCCACCTTCTTTCCTAACTTCCAGTGTTATGCTGATGACACTGAGCTCTCCTTTAAGCTACCCTCCTGCGCCTCCTCTTCATCACTCATTCCTGACTGCCTATCAGCTATTCAGGCATGGTGCACGGCCAATGTTCTCTGCCTTAATACCAGTAAGACAGATGCTTCTCATTGGGACCCCTGTTCCCTCCTTTGTTCCCACACATTGGCTGCCCTCCATAGGTTCCCTCCCCTTTCCCTCGTGTGAGGCACAAAACCTTGGTGTCATCTTTGACTCCTCTCTTTCTTTACATCATGGATCGTTCCAAGAAGGCGCACTCTCAGCTGCACCTCCTCAGAGGCCTTTTCCCTTTCCTCACCTTGCACCAGAAACTCAGTCCCCAGAGGTCTGGTGCTCTCCAGGCTGTACTAACTGGAACAGCCTCTTCCTCAGTCTGCCTAACTCCTCCCGTCGCCCAGTTGAACTAACCCAGAATAGGACTGCAAGAGTCATTGTTGGTCTCAGGGCCAGGGATCGCATCTCTCCAGCCCTTAAATCTTTGCACAGACTCTCGGTTGCTGCGAGTATCAAGTTCAAGAAACACTGCATCATGCATAAGGCTTTCTGGGTCCTGGGACCACGCTAACTCCAACTCTGTACAGACCAGACGTTTTTCTAAGCAGAGAGTGGGGGGTAGATCCCACTCCTCTGCAGGTGCTCCTCTGTGCAATGGCATCCCTGCCCCTCTCAGGCTTGAGCCAGATCTCCTAAGTTTCAAAAGCTCCTGAACACCTACCTTTTCTCTTCTTACTTCCCCCTCCTCTTCAATGTCCCTGACTGCCCTAGACTATCAGCCTGGTTCCCTCAGAGCCTTACAGGGCACCAGGCCCCAACCTTGTCTTCCACTGCACTTTCTTGTACTTGCCCCTTAGGCCCCTCCACCGCCCTTCCCTGGTTGGGCCTGCACCTTGTGCCATCTCAGCACCTTATCATGCCCATCCTCGTCCCCCTGCACTCTCCGCTTCCCCAGCCCTATCCACCTGGCTGCCCCGGGCACTTTTTCTCTCTGGCCCCTCGGCTCTGCTTTTCCACGCATTTCTCGATACTGTACTTGCAAGATCTGATTGTCACAAGGCCTAGTAAGATATTTTACCATTTGTCCTCTCTGTTCCCCCACCCACCTGTCTTCTTGCGCCTTGATGTATTAACATCTCGGTAAACATAAGATTTATGTTGCGGTCATTAAAAAGAACTGTGTTACATTTAATATTAGAGCATGATCTATTGCGGGCAAAAGCGAGACTTGCACATACCTGCCTAACCTCTGGGTTTTCCCCAGAGACTCAGGGTTTTTAACCTCTTCTCCGGGTAAGACCCTGGAGTCTCTGGGTTTTGGCTGCAGTTTCCTGGTCCTGCTCAATCCTCCATTCGACTGCTGCCGGTAGCCAATCGGCTGGAGGTGTGGGCGGGATCAAAGAGAATGCAGACTGGAGCAAAATAAAAATAGAATACTGACACCGGATTGAAAGCAGTATTCCGTGCGTTTTTAAAACAAATGTAAATGTTTTATTGGTTTAAAAAACAAGAGTCAGGTACAAATGAATGATCTTGTTAAATTTAAAAAAAAAAACTTTAACATTTACAACTTAGTCATCATCCTTTTCTCAAATGACATTAAAAACCTAGGAAGCTGTTCTATTCTTCAACCCCCCTACAGCATCGCCCTTTCTTGTCAATACGAACTGCAACATTTTCATTGTAGCAATTACCAGTCCAGTTTGCTCACCCATCAATACCCATTTCTACCACTCCAAAGGGCTCAGGGTTTTCCCTTTTTCCATATGTCCTTTCAAAAAGAAATGTCTAACTTCGACCAATGATTGACAGGCCGTTAACCAAATGCAACGAACATTCCACCATTTCTGGCAGAATCTGCACCATGGATTTAAGACCCCAGGCGACTTCCTCCTCCACTGTATTTCCCTTGTATCCAAGATATTTAAGCGACAGCGGAGGAGAAGGTCATGGATCTTGGGACATGGACATTTCTGCAAGTAAGTTGGAAGCACATTCATACCCTTTCCATCCTAAATAATCAAGCGACCCAATTTATCTTTCCTACAACGCTCTTCAGTGTCAATCCAGTCCCACGCCTGGAGCTTCTTCACCTTACAAGGGTTTGTCCGTAGATCCCCAATCTCGATATCCCTCGCCTTCAAAATGTTCTCCACTTTCTCTTTCCAACAATCCCTCACAGACTTCAGATCCCCTTTCAATAATTCAAATGGGCGAGCAACAGGATTCTCTATGCATTTGCGGTATTGGGCCTCCGTTTTCCATACCACCAAGGACTCAAGCTTGAATTCTAGCCTTGTCGCGCTAGTAGGCAAGCTGTTAGGGAGCCCCAGAACTTTTCGCCAGAAAGAGCCCTGGACCTTTTCCCAGACGGAAAAGGACAGATGGAGTATCGCTTTAGCCCCATAGGTTAATATTTGAGCCACTTTTTGCTTATAAAAAGCAATGATTGGTATGAGCGTAAATTTCCTGCATTTCTTCTGAAAGCTCCGCCCCCGTTTTATCAATATCGAAAGCCTGGCTCGTAGATATAAGTAGTGAGCTAGTTCACTTCTGCTCTTGTTAATTGTAACTCTGAGATATATGATGGTTTCAACAATCTCTAAGGGGATTCCCGCTACTCGCCAAGTGAACCTTTCATGCCTCCTTCTACCTATTGCTTTCATCTCCATCACTCGATTGTTTGGCATTGATCTTCATGCCATTTTCACAGAGGAAGGTGTCAAAAGCACTTAATCTCCTTTGCAGCCCGATCTGTGTTAGATCTAAGAAGCCCAGATCGTCTGCAAAGAGGACCCATGTAACCGCCTTACCATTGATCTTCGGCGGGAAAGCCCTTACTAATTTTTGTGACTCAGCAAAATCTGCTATATACAGACAGAATAGAAGAGGAGCCAATGCACACCCCTGCTTTAATCCCCTGAAGGTATTTATTTTTTCCCGATAGAATTAGGGGATTCAACAGAGGTATCAGTATATAGGGCTTCCATGGCTTCAACCAGATCCTTCGAGCATCCCCATTTCCGCAATTTGGCCCATAGTTTTCCCCTGATGACACCATCAAAGGCCTGTTCTAGGTCCATGAAGGCCAAATATAGGGTTTACCCTGAGATCAGCCCCCTCTCCTTTAATAAATTCAATATAAAGAGATTAAGGGACGGGCCCGCCCCCTTCCCGAACCCCGTTTGACGGATGTCCAGGATACCACTCTTCCCAGCCCAGGCCTTTAGATTCCTCAAGAGAACTGTTGCAAAAATCTTCCCTATGGAATCCATCAGGGCAATAGGGTAGTAATGCCTAGGGTCAGCTTGGTCCCCCTTTTTTAAAAATGGGGACAATATTGGCCTCCCTCCAGGATGATGGTATTTCCCTGTTTTCCATGATCTGCGAAAACATGACGACAAGCAATTTGGCTCATTGTTCGCTGTTCTTTTTTAGTTCTTGGTTTGACAAGCCTTCCGGCCCTGCAGCACGAGAAGAGTTCAAATTGCCTATCATCATATCGGCGTCATGTTCATCGAATTCCAAGCTCCATCTCTTAGATTGAAGCTCGGGAGCTACCTCCTCCCTCAAATTTAGATCTACAAAAAGTGAAGAGTAATGTTTTAACCCAATCGTCTTCAGAGACCATATTTGATGAGTTTGCTTCTATAAAGACGCCACCGTTGTTAATTAGCTCCCAGATATCTTTAGACTTTTTGGCACAGATTGCTTTTAGAACTTGTTCAGCATCATTTTGTGATCTAATGGCCTAGGAGCTCAGACACCAGTTTTTAAATCTCTAGCGGATCTTCCTTACACTCTCACTTTTGTCTGAGTAGGCATCCCTTTTGATCTCTCTAATCTCCCTGCTCATCAATTTTCTCTTATTCACCAATTCCACGTCATATACATGTTGTTGGATCCAGTCCCTACCTCCCTTTACATTATTTATCTTTTAGAATTTTTTTAAGATCCCCAAGTATTCAATTTTCTTTGACTTCTTGCTCTTTTAACTTTAATCTATCCACCCCCCGCCCCCAGCCGAGGGCCACCTCTTCCATTCTCTTAGCAGGACCTGTAGTCCCCCCATCCATTAATCTGGATGGCCAGAAGATCATGGTCGCTCCATTTTTGGGGTTTAATCACGAAGTGCCCTACCATTTCCCTCAGATTTTTGGAGACAAAACAGTAGTCTAGGCATGATTCCCCCTTTTCCAATCTCCAAGTGGGCTTTCCCAGAATATCTCCCTTTGTTTGACCATTTAGAAGGTGCATCTCTCTCATCAAGATATTACCCATCCATGCCCACTCCCGTTCATTCCACTTGCCATCTTTCTGCAGAGTACCGGCCTTAACAACTTCATATTAAAATTCCCACAGATGACTATCTTAATCTCCTCCCATTCATGCATTGCTTAATCTACCATTCCCATCAGAATTGGGAGCAGTTTTGTCTCTTTAGCCATATTTAAGCGCCAATATATGTCAATTACGAGAAGGCAGCTCACTCTGGGATCCCCTTCGCGATGTAAGAAAAGACCTTGCACATAAGGGTTTGGACATTTCACGTTGGTAGGATTCCACCCGGATTCAATTTTAACTAGAGCCAATAAACCAGCAGACGGTCGGCCCATCAGGCCCTTTAAGGCTGGGTTTAAATGGACCGGATATCCATCACAATCTGGTTTTGAGGTCAGCCATGGTTCCTGGAAAAGCAAAATTTCAAATTAGTCTAAATCAGGCACTCGTTCATTAAACATGGGTATGAACCCTCTGGTGTTCCAGCATCCAATCCTCACAACACATCCTTTTGCAAGTTAAAATGTATGTAACCCTGACATGAAAATGAAGATAGATGTAACGTATGCCGTGATACCTAAGGGTTTGGGCGTATAACAAAATGCAATAAATAAAATTAAAATAAATAAACATCATCACTTCTTTCTGTATTAGTCTAGCTTGTGGACATTGTATTTAAAGTCCCCACCAACCAGGCTCAGTCCTTCACCTCCTCCACTTTCTCAGGGTGCTTGGTCAATCACTTTTCACTCCCATTGTCCTGATTTGCTATTGTGAAGTTTAACTCCCGTAGGACAGTTTTATCATAGATAGACATCTTTCCCATCTGTTTTGGTCCTTGTTTTTTTTCCTCACTACACACTTGTTGAGTTGTAACTTTGTGTCATGCCTGCGCCATGGGCGCATACATTGGCGATCATTATGGACTAATGGTTATTCATTTATCTACAGAAAACTCTTGGATCAACCGCTATTCACTTCTTGGACCTTATTTCCCATTTGCGAGACTTTGGTGCTTTTCTATTTTTCCCAACAAACTACACTTACCACAATGCACTTGGCTGTAACTATCTATTCCTGGCCATTCCTATTCGCCATCTTCGGAACTACAATCCCCAGAAGCCCTAGGGATCTGCTCTGCTTCCACCAGCTCAGGAACAGAGAGGGAGGAGGCCGATTGTCTGCAGGTGTGCGGATCCAGGTGCAACCAATTAGCCTGCCTCTGTGCTGCGCTGGGCGGTATAAAAGCTGCTGCCTGCAGGAGCTCAGTCTCTTGCATTAAGAGTCCTCCCTGCACCTTTTTGCTTCGAGCTACGGATCTTGTATGCGGTTCCTCAGTACTCCTGCTTTGGATCCATTGTCCTGCCGGGCTCTCTGCTTTGCAGCCGATCACGCTCTGCTGTTTTCCAGCCTCCGCCCTTGCCCTGCCGGGCTCTCTGCTTTGCAGCTGATCACGCTCTGCTGCTACCTTCCGCCCTGGTCTTCCAGGCTCCAGCTCTGCAGCCTGCATCACTTTGGCTGCCTATAGCCCTTGTCCTCTGGGCTCCCTGCCCTGCAGCCTGCCTCACTCCGGCTGCCTACAGCCCTTGTCCTCTGGGCTCCCTACCTTGCAGTTTACAGTCCTCTGCAGCCTTCTACAGCCAGCGGCCCTGCTCCTCTGGGCTTACTCCTTGCTGCCGGACCTTCTGGCTCCTTGCCGCGCAGCCCACTTCTCTCCGCTGCCAACAGCCCTTGTCCTCGGGCCTTCCTACCTTGCAGCCGATCACGCTCTGCTGCTTGCTACCTACAGCCTTTGTCCGCTGGGTTCTCAGCCTAGCAGCCCTCTACAATCCTCCACAGCCTTCTACAGTCAGCGGCCCTGCTCCCCTGGGCTCACTTCTTGCTGCCTGGTCCTTCTGGGCTCCTTACCGTGCAGCCTGCTTTACTCCACTGCCTTAAGCCCTTTCCCTCTGGGCTCCCTACCTTACAGCCCTGCTCCTGTGGGCTTGCTCATTGCTTTCCTGCTCCTCTGAGCTCTCAACCTTGTTTCATACTGTCCTCTACTATCCAATCCTGTTATACAACTTTCCCTTCATTTCCTTCTGCTAGTTTGCTATTAAATTCCTTTTCCTGGATTTGTCTGTAAGTATCTTCTCTTGTACTGTTTGTAGACCCTTTTGTACAGAGCTTGTCTGTTGGTTTCCATCAGGCAACCTCTGCCCCTTCCCTTGTCTTGTTTCTACGTTACAGACACCCATAGCTGTTGTTCTAAGTCATGAGCAAACAGCGTGGGCCTCTGTTATAGCAAACTGTGCAGAAGACTAGAGTTTTCCTAAGGTCCGTGGAATACTCTTTTCCTATATCTGCATACACCCCTAGAGGGAATCCATTCTGTAGTACTTTATTCCTTGCTACACTTGCCTACTCTTCGTTCTCATTACTTTCAGCTGTGTGTGTACTTATCTGTCCACCTTATTTCGGCACAACCACCCAAAGCCCTTCCTGGGTGTCCTGTGCCTCTCTTTACAGGGTGTCATCCCGTGACACTTTCGTAGGACTAATTTTTACTTCTCTAGGGACGGGTGGGAGCCCACGTGAAGTTGTCGGTGCATTAATCCTGTCATGCCACATTCCGGAGCACAGCCGGCCCCACGTGGTGAAGTCGTGCTGACTGGACGGCGGCTGGCAGGCGGGAGTGTTGCTGATTGGCCAGCTCGTATTTAGGTGCTGAAGCCTTTATAAAGGGCTCGCGGGAGCCAGCGATCACTACCAGCCAGAACTAAATCACAGCGCACCTTCCACCCCGAGCGGGCATCGCTGCTGGAACACGGACCCCCGGCAGGAATCCAACTCCTGGCGATCCGGCTCATCCTCCCCATGGCATGCACTGAACTGCAACTAGAGCGCCGCGACGCCCCCAGGTGAGTGCAGGCACCCACCTCGCCCTGCAGCTTCAGTTTCATTTCCTTTACATTCCATATTCCTAATTCCCCCAGCGACCCTCCTCTAGCTGTTTGCACACTGTCCGTAGTCGCCCGGCAGTGCGCCTCGTGTTCCTGCACTGGGCATCCAGGCGCTAGCCCAGTCGGGCCGGCGCTGTCCCGTTACATGAAGCGCGCCGCTCAGTCCCTCGCCCTGAATTCCACTGCCAGGGTGCTAGCCCAGTGCTCCAGTGAGTGCTGCCGCCTGCTGCCCCATTGCCAGGCTGCTGGAGTGTGTGCTGCGGCGTACTGTCCCATTACCAGGGTGCTGGGGTGGGTGCTGTAGCGTGCTAGCCCAGTGCTCCAGTGAGTGCTGCCGCGTGCTGCCCCATTGCCAGGCTGCTGGAGTGTGTGCTGCGGCGTACTGTCCCATTGCCAGGCTGCTGGGGTGGGTGCTGTAGCGTGCTAGCCCATTACCAGGGTGCTGGGGTGGGTGCTGTAGCGTGCTAGCCCATTACCAGGGTGCTGGGGTGGGTGCTGTAGCGTGCTAGCCCATTGCCAGGGTGCTGGGGTGGGTGCTGCTGCGTGCTGGCCCATTGCCAGGGCGCTGGAGTGGGTGCTGCTGCGTGCTAGCCCATTGCCAAGGTGCTGGGGTGGGTGCTGCGGCGTACTGTCCCATTACCAGGGTGCTGGGGTGGGTGCTGTAGCGTGCTAGCCCAGTGCTCCAGTGAGTGCTGCCGCGTGCTGCCCCATTGCCATGCTGCTGGAGTGTGTGCTGCGGCGTACTGCCCCATTGCCAGGCTGCTGAAGTGTGTGCTGCGGCGTACTGTCCCATTACCAGAGTGCTGGGGTGGGTGCTGTAGCGTGCTAGCCCATTACCAGGGTGCTGGGGTGGGTGCTGTAGCGTGCTAGCCCATTGCCAAGGTGCTGGGGTGGGTGCTGCTGCGTGCTGGCCCATTGCCAGGGCGCTGGAGTGGGTGCTTCTGCGTGCTAGCCCATTGCCAGGGTGCTGGGGTGGGTGCTGCGGCGTACTGTCCCATTACCAGGGTGCTGGGGTGGGTGCTGTAGCGTGCTAGCCCAGTGCTCCAGTGAGTGCTGCCGCGTGCTGCCCCATTGCCAGGCTGCTGAAGTGTGTGCTGCGGCGTACTGTCCCATTGCCAATGTGCTGGGGTGGGTGCTGTAGCGTGCTAGCCCATTACCAGGGTGCTGGGGTGGGTGCTGTAGCGTGCTAGCCCATTACCAGGGTGCTGGGGTGGGTGCTGTAGCGTGCTAGCCCATTGCCAGGGCGCTGGAGTGGGTGCTGCTGCGTGCTAGCCCAGTGCTCCAGTGAGTGCTGCCGCGTACTGTCCCACTGCCAGGGTGCTGGGGTGGGTGCTGTAGCGTGCTAGCCCATTACCAGGGTGCTGGGGTGGGTGCTGTAGCGTGCTAGCCCATTGCCAGGGTGCTGGGGTGGGTGCTGCTGCGTGCTAGCCCATTGCCAGGGCGCTGGAGTGGGTGCTGCTGCGTGCTAGCCCATTGCCAGGGTGCTGGGGTGGGTGCTGTAGCGTGCTAGCCCATTGCCAGGGTGCTGGGGTGGGTGCTGCTGCGTGCTGGCCCATTGCCAGGGCGCTGGAGTGGGTGCTGCTGCGTGCTAGTCCATTGCCAGGGTGCTGGGGTGGGTGCTGCTGCGTGCTGGCCCATTGCCAGGGCGCTGGAGTGGGTGCTGCTGCGTGCTAGCCCATTGCCAGGGTGCTGCGGCGTCTCTTCAAGGTCAGGCACTTGCTCTGCAAACTTTCCAAGCGGGCGCGTTACATGTTCTCAAGCTCGTGCGATCACTTCGGCATTGTGGTGCCGCTCCCCCAGGGACGTGCTCCTGTGCTCGGCCACACCTGCACCGATTGCTGCACCCACACCCCCACCCCCATGCTCTACTCCTGCCCCTACACAAACTGCGATGCCCGTTCACCCGCTGTGTTGCCCACTGCGACATCGATCTCTGATTACAAATACTGATCCATATTGGCCCCTTTCCGATTACACACCAGGGTTCAAAAGGACCTAAAAACACAATTTGAAGAGTTGGACCTCCCTGCAGCGGCCAGAGGGTCCAGATACGGTCACATGGAGCCATCTATATAATGTTCAATAGCTCCTTCTTAGCTCTCCTGCAGCTGCAGACTGGAGGGCAGAGCAATGCCTTCTTTTTTCACCCTAAATACCCCCCCCCCCCCCACACTTCCTAGATTTCTTTGCGGGAGGGCTTATTATTTTCCTAATTGCATGCAGAATGGACCTGGGACATGCCTCGGGGCGAGATGTGCAGACATTGCCAGGGCGCTTTGTACTCAATGTAGTGCCAGTGAAGGCAGTACTAGGTACTAATCAATGTTCAGAACCTCCCCAACACCCCCGCCCCGCAGTTTTGCACGGCGCATCGCGGCACATTCAACTTCTCGGGTGCAGTATAGACGTAAACGCGCAGGTATTCTATTCAGTGTAAACGGAGGCGCAAGCGTGCAACCTATTTCTAAGAGGCCCCCATTTCTGACAAGAAGAAAAATGAGGGGTGGAGTTCTGCCCAGGGTCACACAAACACACTGAGGGCGGAGTGCTGCCCAGGGTCACACAAACACACTGAGGGCGAAGTGCTGCCCAGGGTCACACAAACACACTCTGGGTGGAGTTCTGCCCAGGGTCACACAAACACACTGAGGGCGGAGTGCTGCCCAGGGTCACACAAACACACTGAGGGCGGAGTGCTGCCCAGGGTCACACAAACACACTGAGGGCGGAGTGCTGCCCAGGGTCACACAAACACACTGAGGACGGAGTTCTGCCCAGGGTCACACAAACACACTGAGGGCGGAGTGCTGCCCAGGGTCACACAAACGCACTGAGGGTGGAGTGCTGCCCAGGGTCACACAAACACACAGAGGCTAGAGTGCTGCCCAGGGTCACACAAACGCACTGAGGGTGGAGTGCTGCCCAGGGTCACACAAACGCACTGAGGGTAGAGTGCTGCCCAGGGTCACACAAACACACAGAGGCTAGAGTGCTGCCCAGGGTCACACAAACACACTGAGGGCGGAGTTCTGCCCAGGGTCACACAAACACACTGAGGGCGGAGTGCTGCCCAGGGTCACACAAACACACTGATGATGTTCAGGGGTATCCTCTTTCCAGAACAAACTGAATGTGTCCCAATGCACCATGCAAAACTCGAGGTGGTCTTTTGGATGTTCTAAGTGGTACCACAATGAGCAGATTTCATTAAAGTGCATTAACTGTACTCGGGGCAAATGTCACACAAATCAATTTAATAAAGGAAACCAACAATAGACATAGGAGGAAAGCAGTTGGTTAGAACAACTGGCAGAATACTGGCCCCTACCACTAGACACAGTTCTGTGTGGAGATCACCCCCCACCTGTAAAGTAAAGATATATCACAAGCCCAGTCCATATATTGTTCAATTAGTCTTATTCCCTTCTACAATGTTTCTACCACTGCAATGTACCTGGAATAGCAGAGTTCGGCGACGGATCCTTCTTGAGCAGCTCCCTTTAAAGCAGGAGCCACGGATCGTCGAGATCCCTCAAAGAAAGTGAACTCGGCATTGAGGCAGCAGCGTCAGTCCCGGCAGTGCTTTTTGATGATAGGTCGAAGACGTCCTGCAAGGAAGAGGCGTGCAGGGCACCTCAATGTCGATAGTTCAGGACCGTAAAGAGTTTGAAGAACTGTGGCCCAGCAAGGGCATCGAGTCGTCCGGCATCTCTACGGCCTTTGGGTGGCGGGAAACCCACTGGTGCATGCTCCTCGGTGCGTCGACGGCCTGGCCTTCTCCGGTGGGATAAAACGGTCGGCTATGAGAACGAGCATGTCCGGGAATCAAAATGTCTTAATCAAGGAATCCTTGCAGCTCCGGTCGTCAATGGCACGGCATCAGGCGGTCCCTGCTTCTGGGCAAAACGGCTTTAACGGGCCTCCAGCATTTATATAGCAAACCTGCAAACCCTGGTTGACGACGGTGGACGGAATGTCTGGTGCTTATCTTCGTTCTCCTCGGCGGTCCCCATCTCCGGTCGGCAGCCTGTCGAGGGTCTGATATCCAGGGAGCTTCGGCGAAGGTTAGCAATGCTCGATGGTCCCTCGGAGCACGGGAAGAGTGCGCTTAACCAGATCCTCTCTTGGATCAGTCTCGATGTCACGGCAGCTTTCAGATTGCAGTGAAGGTAACAGCAGTCAACCTTCTTCTTCGGGTTCGGCTTCGAAATTCAGCTTCAGTTTCTACTTCAGCTCCTGAGCTAATTCTAGCAGTAAGAGGCCCCCAGATATACCAGTTGATCTCCCATTCATTCTGCTGGGTCACACTCAGGCAACCAATCACTCAGAAGGGCATTCAGCAGTCAGTCAGCCAATCAGGCATACAGTGCATTCAGGCCACCCTCCTCCCTCTCAGACACTCACAACAAGAAATGTGGATTGGGACAAGTTCTCAGCCATTCAACACTACACACTGCATTCATACCAGTTTCGGGCAGGGCTGTCTCAGTCATTGTGTTTCATACTGCAAACCAGACATCCACAACAAGAAGTGCATATTGATCACACACTCCATTCACTCAGGTCGCACAACATACAGTCACTGGGAAGGCTCCAGCCAGTCTGGCCTGGACTTCACTACAATACCATATATGTAACTTCCACCCAACAGCCAGTAGGGGGGAAGGGGCAGAGACGGGGCTTCCCAGGTCTTTGGGAAAACAGGGTAACAGGTAACAGGCAATAGAAAGCAAGTAGTTTGGGAGTGGCGCGCATGCCCAGTGCGGGGAGGGGGCACATTTTGGTGTTTCGCCCTGGGCACCAAATGGACTAGAAACTGCCCTACCCCTGACATACCCCCATCATTTCAATTGCCTACAAATGTATGCATAAGAGTGCGGGTGCTAACCACAAAGGCTTTACATTATTAATTGCTGAGCCTTTGTTAAAAGTTCAGCCCCAGCACTGTTTACTGTGTGTGTGTCGGGCCCTCTGCTACCACGGCTCTGCACTTCAGCCAGCTCAACTCAACATCGCCCAAAAATGTTAGGGGGGCTAAAGCCACGTCTCCTCAATGGCCGTTGTGCCACCGTCTCACGTTCTAGTTGTACGTATGCATGTGTGTTGTGTGCACACAGGGCATGTCAATGGAGGTGCGAGTGAGTGTGTGCAGGCATAGGTGTGTTGACTGTGTCTGTGAAAGAATGATAAACAATACATTATTTGTTTGTATGTTGTCAGTGGAATGAACTTTGTCAATGTTATGTTCTGTAACTGGGTGAAGATGTCTGGGGGCTGTTAGGGAGAATTCTCAGAAATGTGCAAATTCCTCTCTACCTTAGAGACCCCAAGCTCTTTTGCTTGTCTCTAGGACTTTCTCATTTTTACTTGGAGTTAGTGAGACCCTTTTTTTCCCACTCTCTCATGTATTTCTTTTTTAAACTGTTTTTATTAATTTAAAAAAATGTAACATTGTATACAACATTTCACCCCCCCTTTCTCCCTTCCCCCCTCCTCTCCGGAAAAGTTTAGTCCATTCTCTGTCTTTCAGGAATTTGCTGATTCACTTAGCTACTTCAGTTGAAGAGGTCCAGTATCCTTATTTTATGTGGGCACCATTGTTCATTGTAGTCCGACTGGAGGTACCCCAGAGCTATACCCCAGTCTGTTCTGAACTTTTGATGTTCCCCCTGGATAGAGTAAGTTATTCACTCCATGGCTAGGTATGACCATACTCTTCTCATCCAATCCACTGTGAGTGGGAGGCTATTTCCATCCATGCCCCTATCAGTAGAACCATAAAGTTTCTTTTCTGTGTCACGTTCCACTGTTTGTCCCTGTTGTCCCAGAGGCCCCCCAGCCACACTTGTTCCCCTCAGCCCTTCGCCTCTGGGAACATTCCCTGCTCTCCCCAGAAAGTACTTGGGCTCGGGCAGTCCCACCAGACATGTCGCCATTGTCCTCGACCTCCACATTCCCTCCAGCATCTATCTGGGGTAGTGCCATACGTTGCGTGTAGTCGTTCTGGCGTGTAGGGCCATTGCATCATCATTTTCATCCACATTTCCCTTGTTTGAATGGCTTTAGTGAGCTTCGGTATTCTGCCCCATATAAATTCCCACCTGTCCATGGGGAGTGAGGTTTTAAGTGTTTTCTCCCATCTTTTCATGTATTGCCACTTTACCGTTTCTGCTTGTGCATTTAGGTATCTATGTGTATTGGAGACAAACCTGTGAGTACCTGTGAGTCATTCTGTACGTTTCAAACGGGGTTAGAGCTCTAGTCGCCGCGCTTTGTATGCGCTGCGTACTCAACCAATGGTGTATTTGTTCATATTTGTATCTGTCTCTGGGGGACAGACTAAACGATGTCTCGCATTTCGCAACTGATTTGATCTGCTGGTCTTGAAACATATCTCCTACCATTTTACACCCCGCCTCTTCCTGTTTCCGAAATGCCCCCTTTTCCATTCCTGGGGGGAATTCCGGGTTTTTAAATAGTGGCATAAAGGGGGCTGGTTCCTTTGTTAGGGTCCCTTTCAGTGTGGCTTTGTACCATAGACTCATGGTCGATTTCATTATTTCACTTATATAGACATTGGGGTGTTTGTGTTGTTTGCTGATCCATAGGAGGTGTCTGGTGGATGTTGTCGCCACCGCCCTATCCTGTGCTTCTCAAATTTTCTCTGCATTTACGGTATCCATTCTTTCAGGACCCATAGCTGTGCGGCTCGTAGTATTTCCTGAAGTGTGGGAGGGCGCACCCCCCCTCTTTTCTATGGGCTGTCAGGACCGCGCTCGATACCCTAAGAGTTTTATTCTGGCATATGTACGCTGACACCATCTTCGTGAGGGACTTAAAGAAGGCTGGGGGAATTCTAATCGGGAGGGCCTGAAACAAATACATTAGTTTTGGCAGTATAGTCATTTTCACCACCGTTATTCTACCCCACCAATTCAGTAGGTTCATTTTGATTTTATCTAGAAGCTGAGGGTAGTTATGAACATATAAATCTTCCCTTTTCCCCGTGAGTGTAATTCCCAGGTAATTAACCCCTTTGTTCGCTATTTTCAGTTGTAGGTCTGTCGCTACTGCTTGGATATTTCCCCTGTTCCCTGCCAGTACCAGGATCTCTGTTTTTTGCCTGTTAATTTTAAGCCCTGATACCTCTATTTCGCGCATGAGATGCAGGAGTGATCTTTCCGGGTCACCTAGTGCCACTAACATATCATCCGCGTATGCTATTATTATGGGCCCGTCCCGCCATTTCTATGCCTCTGATCTCTGATGATTCTCTAATTTTTGTCAGTAGGGGTTCTAGGTATAATTAATGCATTTAGTAGTGGGGATAGCGGGCATCCTTGCTTGGTGCCTCTCTCTATTTGTAATATATCGGATAGCCCCCCCCCCCCTTCACTGCAAGCCTTATCGTCGGGGAGTTGTAGTTAGCGCGGACCATATCTATGAAAGCTTTGCCCATGCCCATTTACTTCGGTATTAAGAAGAGGAACGACCACTCCACCCGGTCGACCGCTTTCTCTGCGTCTATGGCGACCACGGCTGCGGGGAATTGAGTGACCCAATTTTTTCCACTAAATGTAAGACCCTTCTAACGTTATCATGTGTTTGTCTGTTTGGGACAAACCCTGATTGATCTAAATGGATGAGCTTCAGGAGGAGTTGTGCCAGCTTTGTGGCTAGTATCTTGGAGTATAATTTTGCGGCCAGGTTGATTAGTGCTATCGGGCGGTACACGCTTGGGAGTTGTTCATCCTTCCCCTTTTTGTGGAATACCAATACTTTTGCTTCATTCATGGTTTGGGTGACGTTCCCCCTCTCTTTAAATGAGTTGAAGAGGTCTGTGAGGACGGGGGCAAGAATATCTTTATATGTCTTATAGAACAGAGCAGTGTGCCCATCTGGGCCTGGGGCTTTATTTTTGGGGAGGTCCTGAATTGCTTTGTTTACCTCTTCTAATGAGATGTCCCTGTCCAGGTGACATTTTTCTTCCTCTGAAATTAATGGGAGGGTAACCTCTTCTAGATGTGCCTTCTGCCGTTCCATCCCCGGACGGTCCGAGGAGCACAGCTCCTGGTAGAAGCGTTTGAATATATAACGTTTTTATCTGTCCCATGTCGTCTTTGAGGGCCTCTATTGTCTGGGACTGCTCCTTCCCTTTCAGTTGTCTAGCTAAGAGTTTGTCGGCCTTGTTAGCTTTCACATAGTACCAATGCTTGGTGTAAAGGAGGTCTCTCTCCGTCTTTTTAGTGTTTCCAGCTGCCCTTGGACGTGTCTTAGGGTTTTTTGGAGTTTCCTAGTTGGTGTTTGTATGACCTTGGCTTGGATCGCCCTAATGTTTGCCTCCAATTCTGCTTCCCATTGACGGATCTGTTTCTCCCTCTGTGATTTATGAGCTATGAGGTGTCCCCTTGTGACCGCCTTCAGGGCCTCCCAGAGAGTTCCTGGTGTCTATGTAGTCTGTAATGTGCTCTCTGAGAGTCTGTCCCATGACCGGATCTCTTGACGATGTCTTCTGGAAGGTGCCTTGCGTGTTTTTGACCAATGGAGGGAGGTCCAGACTGGGGCGTGATCAGAGAGAGTTGTTGTGCCCATCTCAGCCTGCTGTATTTTCCCTAGGAGCCCCACCGTGGCCCAAAGATAATCTATTCTTGAGCCCGTGTTGTGTACGTGTGAGAAATAAGTATATCCTCTCTGGTTGCCCTGGCTCTATCCACTTGCACCTTTCAGATAGAGGCGGAGGGTTCAGGAAAGGGATGGGAACCTTGATTAGTCCTCCGGCTCTTTCCACGTGCACCTCAGATAGAGGTGGAGGGTTTGGGAAAGGGGTGGGGTCTTTGATTAGTGCCCTGGCTTTATCCACTTGCACCTCAGATAGAGGTGGAGGGTTCAGGAAAGGGGTGGGGCCCTTGATTAGTCCTCTGGCTCTCGGAGAGGATGCTAGAGAGCTGACCAAAATGGCCACTCATCTGAGCTCCCGTGTGGCTCTTGATAAATCCTGGCTAATCGAGACTGATGCGGTGGGTATTAGACCCAAAAACTTGCATGAAATCTGACAAGAGAAGCATAAGACCGTTCACCCCAAAATCACAAAGTTTGGAGAACCAGGAGCAGAGAAACGGCCCATTGGGCAGCCAGACCAGAAACGAAAAGGACGCACTGGCCTGCAAACACTCCGCCGCCGCCCAATACCTCTCAGTGAAAACAAGCCCAGGGATCGAGCAAAGAACTGGAGGCACGTCCAGAGGACTATTCAGAGAAACCAGTCAAGACGCATAACACCAGCCCCCCACAAGAAGTCCTCCAACTACACGTCAGTGCTGGGAGGGCGCAAGAACGAGTCCCAGCCCCGCCGCCATAGCACGCACAACAGGGATGCCAGCCGGCACGCCAGACCAGGTTCTGAGGCACCCAGTGTGAAAAATCCTGATAAAGGAAAACAAGCGGGGGGGCTCCGGTGGGACATCGGAACCACGGCTGCCGAAAGACACCCACCTGGGCTGCTAGCAAAGCCGTAGACGTCTGCGGAGGGGCCCCGGCAAGCACTCGGCCAGTGAGCGGGCACAAGGGTAAGCTGCTCACTGGGGCAGAGATGAGCAGCATCTCACCCGACATAACCCAAAACACAGCCCGTTGGGGGAGAGGGCTGAAGAGGCGCTCCACCAGCGCTCCGGAGACCAGGCCAACAGCGGACAAAACGTGACAACGAGAACTCTCCACCCAACAGTATATATCGGCGATGACGGGAGACACCTGCTGCGGGCCACGGCCCTCCTCGCCGACAGCTACTACCAGAGGCTGGAACATCTTCCCCGACATCCATAGCAGACTGAGAGCTGGTCCCAACGGTGAGGCACCGAAAAGGACCATCACAGACCTAAGGTACGGAGGCCCGGGGGGTGCATACCCATTGCTGTGACATATCAAGCTGGGACTAGACTGTGCTGAGAACCCCAGCGACACCCAGAGAGCGAATCCTGGTCCTGACACTCAGCCACACCCCGGTAATAAATACACTGATACTTCTCAGCGGGAGCACAGGGAGTGAGCCCATAATTGCCAATAGCAAGCCCCGTCAACGCCCGACACCAAGCGCTATATCAGCAAGACCAACACGTTGCATAAAGCAAACACCCCTGGGGTTGTGCATAAGGCAGTTCAATCCATCAAAGACCCAGCGATCATAAGACCCCCCACCCCCCGGCCACACGAACTCGAGCTCAGTGGACAACGGCCTAATACTCCTAAGCATATCCCATCAGTGCGAGAGGCAGAATCACAATCCCAGGACCAGTGCAGAACAGGCGCGCCCCACTGGCCTCTCACCACCACACACATAAGGAGACAAAGCGAACACAACGGATCAACATTGCCTTGCGTCAGCAGCTCAGCCTCTACAGCCAACATCTTCCGATTCCCCCCTAATTTGCCCGACCACAATATGGGAAAAACAGATAAACTACAACGCAAGCTGAACTTTGAAGCTGGTACTACATCCAAAGCAGGCCGGGGTCTCCATCACAAGAGACACCCCACGAAGATGACCCCCCCGACCCCCAAGTCCCTAGACATCAGAGAAATTCTCCTTGAACTAAAAGCAGGGATTGGAGGCCTTGACAGCGAAATTGATGGCCTCTCCTCCAAGGTGGATCAACTACATCGGCTGGACAAGCATGCTGACCGTCTAGACAATGTAGAACAAGTATCTGACTTGGACGACAACACTACGTCCCGGGCAACAAGAGTAACAACCTTGGAAACACAAATGAAAGCAGTACACGCAAAGAACAAAGACCTCGAAGGGCGCTCTAGGAGAAACAACGTGAGAAATGTAGGGGTCAGGGAACAACAGCAACAAACAAAAATGGAAGACTATATCAAAACAATGTGTACAGAACTCTTTGGGTTCAGAAGACTGTTCGTCATTGAAAGGGCACACAGGATCCCATCCACGAGACCGATCCCAGGAGCCCCACCCCGCCCAATCATCGCAAAATTACTTAACTGTAAAGATCGCGACGCGATTCTGAGACTTGCAAGAGAGAAAGGCGACCTGCACTACGACGGTGATTCAATCCACTTCTACCCAGACTTCTCCCCAACTGTCCAAGCACAAAGAAGATCCTTTATGAGTGTAAAACAAAGACTACGCGGTAATCAGATACCCTACTCAATGCTCTTTTCTGCTAGACTTCGAATACAACACGAAGGGAAAATTAAATTCTTTCAGTTGCCCGAAGAAACCAATTCATATCTGGACCGAGCTGGATGTGGGCCTCCCAACAATAACCCACGTCTACCACAGAGGGATAGAGCACGGAGAAACCCGCCGTAACATGGCACCCGAATCCAACCAAGATGACGAATATCGCAACAGACCCATCGGAATCAACACAAAAAAGAGAAGAGAGCCACAGGACTTGGGAAGCTCCCAATGCCCCTTGCACGGCACAGTTACAGTTCACAGGGTGGGAGCTAAAGGGGAGGGCACAGGAGACAAGCAATTTGGGGGTTGCGCGCGAGAAAGGGAGGGGGGAGAACAGGCAAGTTGGGGGACGCCAAGTTTAAGAATTTACAGAAGGTAACACATGCAACGAACCAAAACAAGACATCTTGAGCCCGACCCCCCCCGACCCCCCGCGCTGGAACACACCAAGCCAAGACCCGGATATCCAACAATCAACCACAAGCCGACAAATATGGAGCCTTGAAAACAGCTCACCCGAAGGCACAGTAGCACTCAAATACCCAGCTGAAACACTGAGAAAAAAACGTACCTGTTCAACTTAACAACATGGAATATTAAAGGCGGCAACCAGTCCACCAAGACCAGGAAGATAACACAGTACCTCCGCCGACACAAAACTGATATAGCCCTTATCCAAGAAACACATTTACACCCTTCCTCCGAAAACATGTGGGCTAAGGAATGGGGCTGCCACAGGTACTTTGCATCCTTCTCCTCATACGCAAGAGGAGTCGCCATCCTAATAAACAAAACGACCAACTTCAAATTAATAAAAACTCGACGGAGAAGAGATTATATTCATAAACTCCTATGGCCCAAACACGGACGGACCCAATCATTTCAACTGGATAATGTCCCATTTAGAATCAAACAAGAAAGTCAAAATCATTTGGGGAGGAGACCTCAACACACCGCTAGATCTGTGCAAGGATAAATCCCACAACACAACAACTCCCCCCTCAAAAGCAAGTCTGCAAATCACTGAGATATGTTAGGCATACGACCTCAAAGACATCTGGAGAAGCAAACACAGGGAATCCCAAGAATATACCTACTACTCCTGGGTCCATAAAACCAGCTTGAGACTAGACTACCTTCTCGTGTCCTCCGACAGCCAATATCAATGGGGCGAATGCCACATCCTTCCCAGGTCGCTATCAGACCATTCAGCAGTTACCCTTGAGTGTATCACGTCTCAAGAAGATCCCAAAAGACCGCACTGGAGATTTAAACCCAGAGCCCTCCAAGACCAAGTGTCTGCTGAGGCACTACGAGTCGAAATCACATCCTTCATAGAAATTAACCAGGGCTCCGTGGCCTCAGCAGGCACGCTATCGAAAACGTTTAGATGCTAAGTCAGAGAAGTCTGCCTAGCAAAAGAAAATGGGATACTCAAACTGGTAAGAAGGGAACTGATTACGAGCGAGACCAGGCTAAAAGATTTGGAACACACGCTTTCTTATGCTAATGATCTTCGAACTCTAGCAATGCTTAAACAAGAACTAGGGACCTTTCAAACCACGGCAGAAAGGGAAATAAAATGTCTTACAAGACATCATAAGGTCCGACAATACGTTGAGGGACAAAAACCTGGGGCACTCCTAGCAAGACTTATAGCGACGGAGAGGAAACCCACGACGATAGAATCAGTCCTCAACCATACAGGAAACCCCGTCTACACCGAAGAAGAAATATTGGAGACCTTTCGCAAGTTCTACCAAGATCTTTGAGTCGCATTATACTGCCGACCCCATAGAACTAGTACAATACCTGGACACGATAGAGCTGTACTGGACGAATGCTGAACTTCGAGAATCTCTTAACCAGCTCATCAATACTGAAGACATTTCCAAAGTGATTAAGGAGCTACCAAACACAAAAGCACCCGGCCCAGACGGGCTAACGGGTGAATTCTATAAAGCCTATGCAGACCTCCTGGCACCACTACTGCTTCAAGTCTACGAAGAGGCCCTGATTAATGGACAACTACCGCCAACACTCTACATGGCCAACATTATCCTCCTTCTTAAACCCGGCAAACCCAAAGAAGACTGTGCCTCCTATAAACCCATATCATTAATAAATCTAGACGACAAAATGTTTGCTAAAATTCTTACCAAGAGACTATTCCCCCTAATGCCAGCTCTAGTGCTGGCTGATCAAGCAGGTTTCGTGTCAGGCAGGAATATCTCGTTTGGCATCAGAAGAATGTTTGGCTTGATGGAAGCTCTTGACCCAGAAAACCAGGCAGTAGTAGTACTATTAGATGCAGAAAAGGCATTCGACTCAGTTGAATGGCCCTTCATCTATTCAGTCTTAAAACATATGGGCCTCGGCAAACGCTTTATACACTTGATTGCTCGACTGTACACAAAACCCACTTCTTACATAACAATAGGCAACAGATGCTCAACCGAAATAAATTTACGACGAGGAACAAGACAAGGCTGCCCCCTGTCAGCATTACTATTTGCCTTGGTTATGGAACCCCTGGCCTCTGATCTAAGACTGCCACCTACATCGCGGACTCTCCCTAGGTACGCACAGGATGATAGTTTCCATTTACGCAGATGATATTGCACTATTTTTACAAGATCCTGCTTAAAACCTAAACCCAGCGATACACACAATACTGAAATTCGGCAATTTCTCAGGACTAAAAATGAATAACTCAAAATCGATAATATTCCCACTGACGACAACCACCAAGGAATTCACTAATGACTATGGCTTCAAATGGCAGCACTCAAAAGTGAGATACTTGGGGATCTTTATGTCCAGATCCTGCCGTGATATTATGCAAGATCATTATGAATCTGCATTAGTGACCATTCAAAACAAAGTCAACAGATGGAAAACACTCCCACTCACACTTTGGGGCAGAGTAGCCCTGGTTAAAATGGTCATCCTTCCTTCCAAAACTACTCTCTCTTCTCAAACATCCCACTAATCCTAACACAGAAGTTCATACAACGTATCAGAAGCGTGATCCATGACCTGGTGTGGGCAGGCAAAATTGCAGGAGTGGCATACACTAAGCTGACACTCTCGGTGGCACAAGGAGGACTAGCTCTCCCAGATATAGAGCACTACTACTGGGCTGCCCAAGCCCAATTCCTCAGCCATTGGTATGCTAGTCATTTTATTAGAACTCATGTCCAGATAGAGAGAGCCCTGGCAACACCTCACCTGCTCCGAGCCGTGATCTTTGGCGAAACACAACCACCCAGAACACAGATGAATTTCGTTCACACAATGTATTCAATCTGGAAATAGATGGCAAAGAGCGGAATCCAAAACAGATATTCCCCCCCTCCTTCCGGCGAAATTTATTCCGGGACTACTGCTCACCACAGAAAAGATTTTCCTCCAATGGACAGAAAAACTACAAATAAAATCCCTTGGAGATCTGTTCCCAAACAGCACATTTTTGTCACCCCAACAAGCTCGGGAAAGGGGAAGCAACAATGCACTAGACACATTAATCTATTTCAGACTACGACATACCCTCTGAGCTAAAATCCCCCACGTTCCCAGACCAGCCCGCTACCTGGCCACTACTACACGCAACAATACAAGCTCAAGGAGAAAGGCGCCTGGTCGCAAACATTTACAAGTCCCTCTCGATCAGAGACTCCACCAAACTCAGGACCAAGGAGAAAATGGGAAAGAGCTCTGAATACCACGATAACTGATAAAGACTGGAATTATATTCTCTGGCTCACAAAAAAAGTGGCAATTAACACCAGATACAGGCAGATCCATTTCAATTTCCTCCACCAGGTGTACCACACACCGGCAAAGCTTCATACACAGAAACCATCTGAATCCGCCGCATGCAACCGGTGCGGCGAAACAGAAGCAGACTTTGTGCATCTGGCGTGGTTATGCCCCAAAATTGCCAAATTCTGGAATGCAGTCCTAGAGAAAACGTCAGCAATTATCGGAACACAACTAGAGGCGGACCCACTAATGACACTGCTAGGGCTCACCAACCAGACACAGTCCGCCGACTGATAAATCTACTTCTCGTCCTGGCCCGCCGCAGAAGAATTGCATGTAATTGTGAAAGGCCCGGCCTCCAAGCTGGCAACGCTGGCTACAAGACATCACGTACTGCCAAGACGTGGAAACCAGCTTTATTAAAACGTTGCCATTACATGCACGTCCGCCAGATATATGGGGCCCATACATAGACTATTTGCTGTCATCTAACTGGGACTCACAAGCCTCGTCTCCAGATCATAGCCAACAACAACCAATCCAAAACACAACCTGACTTCTCGAGCTCATGTAATGTAACCCGTTATTACTGGCTCCAACGCACACCAGATCTGAAGGGTTGAAAAGGATGTAAAAAAGAAAGGGGGAGGGGGGAGAGATGGGGGGTTTGTTACACTTGTGATTGCCGGTGCATGGCCCTTGTATTTAATTGTCATGGAAAATCAATAAAGAAAGTTTAAAAAAAAAAAGTCCTCTGGCTCTATCCACTTGCACCTCAGGTAGAGGTGGGGGGGGTTTGGGAAAGGGGTGGTGTCCTTAATTAGTGCCCTGGCTCTATCCACCTGCACCTCAGATAGAGGTGGGGGATTCAGGAAAGGGGTGGCCCTTGATTAGTGACCTGGCTCTATCCACTTGCACCTCAGATAGAGGTGGAAGGCTCAGGAAAGGGGTGGGGACCTTGATTAGTGCCCTGGCTCTATCCACTTGCACCTCAGGTAGAGGTGGAGGGCTCAGGAAAGGGGTGGGGACCTTGATTAGTGCCCTGGCTCTATCCACTTGCATCTCAGATAGAGGTGGAGGGCTCAGGAAAGGGGCGGGGACCTTGATTAGTGCCCTGGCTCTATCCACTTGCACCTCAGATAGAGGTGGAGGGTTCAGGAAAGGGGTGGGGCCCTTGATTAGTGCCCTGGCTCTATCCACTTGCACCTCAGATAGAGGTGGAGGGATCAGGAAAGGGGTGGGGCCTTTGATTAGTGCCCTGGCTCTATCCACTTGCATCTCAGATAGAGGTGGGGGATTTGGGAAAGGGGTGGGGACCTTGATTGGTACCCTGCCTCTATCCACTTGCATCTCAGATAGAGGTGGGGCTCAGGAAAGGGCTGGGGGCGTTGATTAGTGCCCTGGCTCTATCCACTTGCATCTCAGATAGAGGTGGAGGGCTCAGGAAAGGGGTGGGGGCCTTGATTAGTGCCCTGGCTCTATCCACTTGCATCTCAGATAGAGGTGGAGGGCTCAGGAAAGGGGTGGGGGCCTTGATTAGTGCCCTGGCTCTATCCACTTGCACCTCAGGTAGAGGTGGAATGTTCAGGAAAGTGGTGAGGCCCTTGATTAGTGCCCTGGCTCTATCCACTTGCACCTCAGATAGAAGTGGAGGGTTCAGGAAAGGGGTGGGGCCCTTGATTAGTGCCCTGCCTCTATCCACTTGCATCTCAGATAGAGGCGGAGGGCTCAGGAAAGGGGTGGGGCCCTTGATTAGTGCCCTGGCTCTATCCACTTGCATCTCAGATAGAGGTGGAGGGCTCAGGAAAGGGCAGGGGACCTTGATTAGTGCCCTGGCTCTATCCACTTGCATCTCAGATAGAGGTGGAAGGTTCAGGAAAGTGGTGGGGCCCTTGATTAGTGCCCTGGCTCTATCCACTTGCACCTGAGATAGAGGTGGAGGGATCAGGAAAGGGGTGGGGCCCTTGATTAGTGCCCTGGCTCTATCCACTTGCATCTCAGATAGAGGTGGAGGGCTCAGGAAAGGGCCGGGGACCTTGATTAGTGCCCTGGCTCTATCCACTTGCACCTCATATAGAGGTGGGGGATTTGGGAAAGGGGTGGGGACCTTGATTGGTACCCTGCCTCTATCCACTTGCATCTCAGATAGAGGTGGGGCTCAGGAAAGGGCTGGGGGCGTTGATTAGTGCCCTGGCTCTATCCACTTGCATCTCAGATAGAGGTGGAGGGCTCGGGAAAGGGGTGGGGGCCTTGATTAGTGCCCTGGCTCTATCCACTTGCACCTCAGGTGGAGGGTTCAGGAAAGGGGTGGGGACCTTGATTAGTGCCCTGGCTCTATCCACTTGCACCTCAGGTAGAGGTGGAATGTTCAGGAAAGGGGTGGGGCCCTTGATTAGTGCCCTGCCTCTATCCACTTGCACCTCAGGTGGAGGGTTGAGGAAAGGGGTGGGGCCCTTGATTAGTGCCCTGCCTCTATCCACTTGCACCTCAGGTAGAGGTGGAAGGTTCAGGAAAGTGGTGAGGCCCTTGATTAGTGACCTGGCTCTATCCACTTGCACCTCAGATAGAAGCAGAGGGCTCAGGAAAGGGGTGGGGACCTTGATTAGTGCCCTGGCTCTATCCACT
Organism: Ambystoma mexicanum; assembly: GCF_040938575.1. Lineage (NCBI taxonomy): Eukaryota > Metazoa > Chordata > Amphibia > Caudata > Ambystomatidae > Ambystoma > Ambystoma mexicanum. Next base: position 846,126,263 of record NC_090938.1, read on the forward strand.
TGCACCTCAGATAGAGGTGGAAGGTTCAGGAAAGTGGTGAGGCCCTTGATTAGTGCCCTGGCTCTATCCACTTGCACCTCAGATAGAAGCGGAGGGCTCAGGAAAGGGGTGGGGACCTTGATTAGTGCCCTGCCTCTATCCACTTGCACCTCAGGTAGAGGTGGAAGGTTCAGGAAAGTGGTGAGGACCTTGATTAGTGCCCTGGCTCTATCCACTTGCACCTCAGGTAGAGGTGGAAGGTTCAGGAAAGTGGTGAGGCCCTTGATTAGTGCCCTGGCTCTATCCACTTGCACCTCAGATAGAAGCGGAGGGTTCAGGAAAGGGGTGGGTCCCTCGATTAGTACCCTGCCTCTATCCACTTGCAACTCAGGTAGAGGTGGAAGGTTCAGGAAAGTGGTGAGGCCCTTGATTAGCGCCCTGGCTCTATCCACTTGCACCTCAGATAGAATCGGAGGGTTCAGGAAAGGGGTGGCCCTTGATTAGTACCCTGGCTCTATCCACTTGCATCTCAGATAGAGGCGGAGGGTTCAGGAAAGGGGTGGCCCTTGATTAGTGCCCTGGCTCTATCCACTTGCATCTCAGATAGAGGTGGAGGGCTCAGGAAAGGGGCAGGGACCTTGATTAGTGCCCTGGCTCTATCCAGTTGCATCTCAGATAGAGGTGGAGGGCTCAGTAAAGGGGCGGGGCCTTGGTTAGTGCCCTGGCTCTATCCACTTGCACCTCAGATAGAAGCGGAGGGCTCAGGAAAGGGGTGGGGGCCTTGATTAGTGCCCTGGCTCTATCCACTTGCACCTCAGATAGAAGTGGAGGGCTCAGGAAAGGGGTGGGGCCCTTGATTAGTGCCCTGGCTCTATCCACTTGCATCTCAGATAGAGGTGGAAGGCTCAGGAAAGGGGTGGGGACCTTGATTAGTGCCCTGGCTCTATCCACTTGCACCTCTCAGATAGAGGCGGAGGGTTCAGGAAAGGGGTGGGAACCTTGATTAGTCCTCCGGCTCTATCCATGTGCACCTCAGATAGAGATGGAGAGTTTGGGAAAGGGCTGGGGTCTTTGATTAGTGGCCTGGCTTTATCCACTTGCACCTCAGATAGAAGCGGAGGGTTCAGGAAAGGGGTGGGGCCCTTGATGGGTTCAGGAAAGGGGTGGGGACCTTGATTAGTGCCCTGGCTCTATCCACTTGCACCAGGTGGAGGGCTCAGGAAAGGGCTGGGGGCCTTGATTAGTGCCCTGGCTCTATCCACTTGCATCTCAGATAGAGGTGGAAGGCTCAGGAAAGGGGTGGGGACCTTGATTAGTGCCCTGGCTCTATCCACTTGCACCTCAGATAGAAGCGGAGGGTTCAGGAAAGGGCTGTGGGCCTTGATTAGTGCCCTGGCTCTATCCACTTGCACCTCAGATAGAGGCGGAGCATTTGGCAAAACGCTATATGTAGCAGTTTTAGATCAAACGGCAGCCTTTGACAATATTGACCTAACTTTACTTTGGGAGAAGTTGAAGAGGTGGGGTATTTGTCGAGGCCTCCTGACAGTAACAATACTGTAAGTGTCAGATGAAATACCCATGGAGATTTATCAAGCCCTAGCACAGTTATAAGAGGGGTTCGCCAGGGTTGTATTCTTGGGCCCATCTCTTTAATCTCTTCCTGGCAGATCTGTGGATGGAGTCTCTCTCATGATGGGGTGGGGTAGGGCTTGTGCCAAAATGGGGTGATTTAAGAGTACAAACCACTCGGGGAGAAACATTAGTAGTTTTTTATATTCGATGCACCTCGTATGGGGGTACAGACCTTCCTGTTACATCTAGCATCACCGTTTCACACAAAACAAGGACAGGTACATGGTCATTAAGTCGCAAAGCTATTTTTCAAAGTCTATTATTGTGTACCCTGAGCTTCACCCTAGCTAGAAGAACACCCTGTCCCTCCGTGGTGTTCTCCCCCTAGATGGCGATTGGGTGCCGCCTATCTAACAGGATAGGAAGGGGTAAGCTAACCCTAAAACTACAATGAGAAATGCATTCTTATTAAAAACTCAATCTGGCGACCAGTCCCATGATTGGCAGCGTCGCGGTAGAGCAGTTCACGTGGGAGTGGTGCACTACCATATAGTTATTCAACCTCTGCGAAGCGTGCTCGACCTAACCATGTAAACTGTAATAATTGCTCTGACATCTTTGCAAGAGGAAGTTCTCTTGGGCTTGAAGAACAGAATGGCTGAGGGCGAAGCAGCATGGACAGAACTATGGGCTTAGTATTTGGTGAAGTCAACTCACTGTGGATTTTTGATTTACATTGTGAGAAAAGTTGTTGTACTGATGGTTTTTGCTCATTTTTGCTGCCGTATTTTAGTACTTCTGATTATTTCTTTGTATTATCCTCCTGTTTTAGTTGAGTGTAAAAGTTTCTTGTAAACTGTAAAACACTTTTAATAATAAAAAAAACATTTGGGACGAGTGCTTTGGAGAGTGCAGTTAAGTGCAGGGACGACTCATACCACTTGCTGCACTTATACTGCTGATGTTGTGCGAACATTATTGATTATAAAACAGACTTCAAACAACGTTTTTTGGGAAAACTAACCTCTGGACAGTTAGCCACTCGCCTCCACTTCCTACTGCCTACATAAGCACAAGGCCACGCGCATTTGCGTGCGCGCATTTGGGACGAGTGCTTTGGAGAGTGCAGTTAGGTAGTTTGGTAGGTGGGCTGTGGCTAGCCTGTAATTGCTAGTTATAATTTGCTTGTCAACCCATTGAAACTGGTTTACTGCTTGAACAGTCATTGCATTTCTGCACCGTGCCTTGGGTAAAAAAGTTGGCCGCGTTTTGTGCTCCCAAAGTCATTTATTTTCAGTGTCTGCCACTCTCTTTTTATTAATGTCACGCTAAAGTCAGCAATGCCTTATAACACTGACTTACAGCAGCAGGCAATCATTTCTAACGTAACTAACCAAAAAAAATGCAACTTGCAATAGTCGATCGCATTCAGGTGAGAGATCGCAAGAGTAGTAAATCATGTACAGCGGATATCGGAGGGTACTCCAAGCCGTTGTTCGAATCAAAGGCAGCCTAAAGCAGCCGTGGTAGTTCAACGGCGGGCAGAAACCAAACATGGTTTATTAATTGACTTCTCCGAAGTCTCCGATATAACTATGGCGACTGTGGTCCTGGCCTCAGAGGAGGGTCGGGACTCCAAAGAACCAGTTACTCTTACTTCGGAATTGAATACAGAACATTCAGACGCAGTTAATGCACATATTAAGGTATTAAGGATATAGAATGCCAAGATTTAAAAAAAAAAATACTTTTTTATTGTCCATTTAGTTTATTACAAACTTTAGACACACACAAAAAACCAGATCATAATCTTAAATTATAGTACTGTACAGTAGAATTAGGGCTACATGAAATACACATTTAAACAACATCTCTACATTTAATTTCATCCCAAATTAAGTTGATACAACAAGTTTATATGTGTTAAAATTACAGCACAAATATGTCAATTTGTACATTTCCTCAAAAATTCTTTCCATATATTAAAAGCTGCAGCCGTGATTACGATTGATGATGCGTCCAGTATGGGAGACCAACATTGGTCACCAGAGCAATTGTTGATATTAGTTCAAAAGTCATTTGTAACCACGAGAATAGAGAATGTACAGTGATTTATAATTCGGCAATACATGGCGTCCTGTCTCTATTTCTGTGTAACATAATTGACAAAGGCGGTCTTCGAAGGGAATTTTTTGCCAGGTTCCAAGTATATTCATAGTGGGGCGCAAATTGAGTCGTAGATACAAAATAAAACGTTTGCGTTAGATAGAGCAGAACTTTAACAGATGAGTAGACTGTGAGTGTCTGTGGAAACTTAGTCCTAAAAAATCATTATCTACTTTTTGCCATAAAGTTTATTAACATTATTTGCTGTATCCCAATATCTAGCTTTTCCTGTTTTTTTTTTCCTACGTAATTGGGGTCAGAAGTCAGCACGTCAGCAGTTAAGCTTAGTTCAGAAATAAATGTCATTGCAGTATTCGCAGATTCCGCGAGAGAACTATTTTCAACAACCTGATCCCTCTCTTTACCCATATGCAAAAAAAGGTCATTTGAGACCTGTTTGTTGCCCAAGAACTTCCCATATAAAAGGGTTCTTTGTACATCCCAAGATGTTTTCAGTGAGGTGACCCCCGAACTCGAGTCGCAACGCCTCTACAGGTACACATTTTGGGACATTTACAATCGATCTTAGTATTTTACCCTCCAATTGTTCCAATCAAGTGATCTGTTTGTTGTTCAGAACAACCGTGCCGTATAGTATAGTAGGTAACATACTGGTACAATATACTTCCAAAAGTCCCTCGATGTTATACTCACCACGGTGCATGATAAAGTATTTGAGGGCTGACCCTTTTCTCCACTTTTTTGGGGTGTTTTTTTTTTTTTCTTTTTTCTTGATAGTAGGTAACACCAGGTTTTGAGCTGATCGAGAAAGCCACATAATTATATTTGAGCAGTCTATCTAGGCGAGTCTCATCTATATCCCAAGCATATTTACCCTTGTCAGTTCCTTTTTTACTTATGCACAATATTTTGGATTCAGGTATATGGATAACATGGCGTTCTTTTTAGCATAGTCGGCCAAGGCGTTTATGGAGCGCTGTAGGCCGACTGGGGTGAGGTTGAGCATAACGATATCGTCGGCATATGATAGCCACGGTATCTTTGTACTGTTTATGCTCAGAGGAAAGTTATTTATAGATGAGAAAACAGTGCTCAGGTCCGCAGTGAAAAGATTATAGAAAATCGGTCCCAGCACACAGCCTTGTTTAAGGCCGCTATTAGTTTGCATATATTTAGTTCAGAGTTCCACCAAATTCAAGCGAGCTGTGATTGAGGTATTGGTATACAATTGCTGTACATAATACAGCAAATCTCCATCTATACCCCAGGCTATAGGTTTATCCCAGAGTAAAGCTTGTGGGACGAGGTCAACACAGCAACAAAAAAGATACAGTCTGTTAGGTTTTTTTGTTTCCCCTGATAGGTATTGCAAGACACTTATATTTGTGATGGTATTATAATTTCTTCTGAATCCTATTTGAAAAGGACTAAGTATTATCGTAGGCCCATCTGGTAAGTTTGCGCAAGAGAATAGTAGCAAATATCTTTTGACTCTTATCCATCATGGCGAGTAATCTATAATTATGGGGGCTAAGTCTATCGTCCTTCTTAAAAATTGGAACCAAGATGGATTTTTGCCAACTATGTGGAATGATTCCAGTTTTTTCAATATGCTTATACAAACAGACAAATATCTGTGCCCACAGAGTAGGATGGGCCTTAAGTACGACATTAGGGAGGGGCCGTGGCTAGAGAGCCATGTAACAGAACGTGTTCTAGCTGAGGCTCCTGCTGATCCTGACTACATCCGAAAAAACCCCACATGAAACCAGACTCTAGAGCCATTATTGCTGGAGAAAAGAGTGTGTGAAGCTCTCGGGTGTAAGTGGATACATTAATGCACCCGGCAGATAGTGCGGCGCAGAAGAACAGAACTAAAGAAGTCCGGGGAAGATAGAGTGCGGCCATCTAAAGATGGCGGCTGCCTAAGAACAAACGGATCAAATCAGCAACGGCTGAATCAGACTCCGGAGGATCGCGTGTCCGTCAACACAAAGGTCGCAGCGCACACTGCAACGGCGGCACCCTTGATGCGAACCATGGCAGTGACACAATAGAATAACGTCCTGGAGGACGAAGGGAAGAAATCCGAGGCGAGTACCCAGTGCAGGGAACAAGACAGCTGGCCGCAAGAGATCGCTTGCAAGTCCTGTGGAACGCCCAACGGCTGGGTTCAGGAGGGGGTCCGACTGAAAGGCACAACTGCGCAGAGGCGAAGCCGGGCCCGTGAAGGTGTATACAGCAACTGTATCATTGGATTGGTGTGAGCGGACTGAACAGCAACGCTCCAGACCCCGCGGAGCGGGCAGAGCTGAGAAAGCAGAGTGGATACAAAGTATCGAGGACAACACGGACCGAGCAGAGCTGGGACAGTGGAGGGGGGGACCCGGCAGGCAGCAGAGAGTGGCAGACCTTACGCCACCAGTGATACGAGGCACAGACCAGAGGCGCTTCATCACAGAAGTAGTGAACAATGTGGAAAGCGCTCGCACAGGATGTTAAAGGCTTGGAATTAGATGGCGGAACACTGTAATTTAGCCCAAAATTGACAGAAATGCTTGAGCATCATGGAACACTGCTGAGAGTGCATTCCGTAGGGCTGCCAAACTGCGCCGGTGTTTGCATAGACAAGGAAGAAAATGGCGGCCGGATTCCAAAGTGTGCAGAGACAAGTGAGATGAAGACGGGAGCTGTGCCCGCTCAGTGGAGCCTCTGACAGACGGTTGATCGGCTGAATGGACAGGCCTGCAGCCCTGGACTGGGTGTAGCAGGAGACATTTGCCATTAATCCGAGTGCAGTGGTGTGTGCTTGCAGGCTGAGGCGCGTAATACAGTGCTGTGCATGTAACGAAGGATGGCCGGAGGCAGTGAGCAACTCCCCTGCCGGTGACACTGGTGGGCCTGCGGAGGTGCGGCTGGAGGAAAGCAGAGCGCCCGAGCGGAGAGTGGAAAGCAGGTGGCTTCTGGCGTGCACAAAGACCATAAATGAGCTGGCGCCGGTGATCGAGGGGGGAGCAGGCTCATCCTAGAAGAAGCAGCGGAAGCGCCCAATCATTCCCCCAGCTGAGACCAGGCGTAGCACTAAAGACACAGAGACGGTGGGGGACGAGAGGAAACCAGAGTGGATGGGGAGGCCACGCAGGACTGGATAATAAGGCGGCATAGACCCAGGGCACCCCTGCCACCCACCATTCCTAAATATCGCTGAGTCCAGACGCCAGCTGCACCTGGGTGATGGCAGACTAGATGTGTGCTGCTGGAAAAGGCAGCAAGACCCTGCCAGGACCAATGGTGAGCGAAGGGCACAGGGACTAAAAGAGGAGCGAATAGATAGCAGCGGCAGACAAGTGAAATATCACAACAAGCCCACAGAGGGAATCCTGGAAGGGGGACCATAGCTGGCCCTCAAATGAAGCGCGAGCCGCAGTAATAGGAAAATTGTGGATTGATAAGGACATAATAACAAAAGGAGCCCCGCTGCAGGACAGGCTTGTCTCCTACTGGAGTGGGGCAATCGACTAAAAAGGGGAGCAGTGGCTTTAGTAAGGCGTCCAGACCCCAGTGTAACAGCGCTGCCAAGGGAGCATTGGAGTAACACGACACGGGAAAGGGCCAGGCAACGGACCGTCTAGAGACGCCACACGGTACACAACCCACTCGTGAAACACGCCTACAGAATACGAGGACTTCTACCACAGCCGCCCTCAGGCATCATAGTTGGTTATAGACTAGCCCCGAAGTGCCGGAGACCACACATCCAAGAGCCTAAATTGAGGCATACGACAACACCGACATACCGAACAAACAGACCAAGGCAAAGGGCAAACAACCCACGTTGGAATAATATGCAAGAACACTGCAGTCGGCAGAAGGGGCTAGGAGCAAGGAGAAGAATGCTGCCACGGACACCGCCACGGCGAGCAAAGACCAGCAGATCCTGGAAGCAATTGCGGATCTGAAACTAGCGTTGGAAACTAAACTGGAATCGGCCATGGTCGAATTGAAGGCGGCACTGGAACTTAAAGTTGGCGCAGTACAGGAAGAGGTGAATATCCTCAGACAAGATGTTAGAGCACTAGCAGATCGCACAGGCGAACTGGAAAAGGAAGTGACCCCGAATACAGCTGCATGTGCATCTCACACATCGGAAATTCACATCCTGGAACAGCGCGTGAGCAATTTGGAAAATAGGGCAGAAGAAGCGGATGGACGCGCCTGGAGAAACAACATGCGCATCGTGGGAGTACTGGAAGGTGCAGAGGGATCAAACCCAATGGACCACGTTGAGACAATGCTGCTGCAAGAAATAGGAGGAAGGGTGCTCACCCAAGGATTTACGGTGGAACGAGCACACATGGCACTGACAAGAAGGCCACTGCCAGGTGCCCCCCCCCAGTCTCTCCCCCCCGAGACCAATAATCGCCAAAATCCTGAACTATCGAGACAGGGAAAAAATCCTAGAACACTTCCGGAAGGGAGGCATGATACAAAGGGCGTCAGCGAATATCACGGTATGCCCAGACTACACACTGTTGGTGCAAAGACACTGCATGAACTATGGGTCAGTGAAGAGAAGATTGTGGGAAGCAGGTTACAAATATGTTATTGTACCCGGCCAAACTGAAGGTGTACCAGAAAAATAGAGCACTGTTCTTCGACACCCCAGAGGATGCGTCAGAGTGGCTGGACACACAGAACTGCCCATCGGAAACTGACAACCAGAAAGAAGACGGTGCAGATAAGTAAAATAGAGCCTACAGTGCTGCAGAATCAGACACTGGGACTAGAATATAAGACAGGGCGAAGCCAGTTGGGATAGAGGCAACATGGGCTACATAAATACGAATGCTCAAGTACGGCGATATAGTGCAAATTTGCAAGAGCCTCAACGGACTCGCTCTCATACCCCCAAGAATAGATTAGTTAGGTTACCGATCTATCGGTAACACCCTGCTAGGTTCCTGATTTTGGCACACCGAGATAGGACCTAATGCAGGGGAGCCTGAGATCCAGGGATGGAGCTGGGCATTTGTTGGGGATGGGCAGGGAGGGGGGAGGGTATGTGTGTAGTGAACCTAGTTGGAGAATATAAGGTGTGGGGGGTTAGTTGGGGAGTTAATGTTGAAAAGGGACTGGGAACGAGCCCACATTCATGCCAAGCAAAATCGGAGAGAAGAACGAGGAGGGAGGGAGAAGGGATAAAATATGGATGACAATGGGAGGTCTTAGAATAGTAACTTGGAATGTGAGAGGCCTCAACAGTTACCTGAAGAGGAACAAAGTAATGATGTATTTGAGAAGGCAAAAAGTGGACATAGCATTACTGCAAGAAACCCACCTTACCAAAGAGAAACTAGAGGTGGTCAAGAAAAAGTGGAGAGGGACCACCATAGGAGCAACGTACTCCGCTTACGCCAGGCGGGTGGTAACCTGGGTGGCACCTCATGTGCCATTCCAGATGCTTCAGGCCACGGCAGAGCCGGATGGGAGGATGATAGCGATGCGGGGGCTGCTGGAGAATAGAGAACTGAGTATCATAAATACGTACGCCCCCAACCAAGATACGGCGGCCTACTTCAGGACACTATACAGCAAAATCAGCCCCCATATGGGAGCCGTGATCATATGGGGAGGGGACTTTAACTGCACGCTATACCCTAAAATGGACAGGTCAGACACGAAACTAGATAAACCCACCCCCGCCGCGAAGGCACTACAGGCCCTGCTGAGAGACTTCGGGCTAGAGGATATCAGCACTCGAATGATAGGCATTACTCACACTACGCCGCCCCGCACAACCAGTATACGAGACTGGATTATGTTTGTCACCTCAGAACTTGTAGGGGAAATGATGGGCTCAGATTATAAGGCAAGAATATTATCGGACCACTCCCCTCTGGTCCTAGAGTGGAGACATCAGCCCCCGAGAGCAAGAATTCCGACATGGTGGCTTAGAGCCGAGGCCCTGCAGGATTCGGTATTTCGAGAGGACCTAAGGGAGGAGATCATTGGGTACTTCGATACTAACACAGGGAGCGTACAGTCAGAGGGAACCCTATGGGAGGCGTTTAAGGTGGTGGTGAGGGGAGCGGCCATATCCAAATCCAGAGGGCTCCAAGGGGGCATAGAGCGTGAGCTACAAGAGACAGAGCAGAAACTAGAAGAAATAATGAATGGGGGAGGTACCTCACAGGAGGACGCTGAACAAGTGAGCCAACTACAACAAGTTAGCGGGGGCTATAATCTGAACTATAAAAAATACATTGAAAGGCAACATGCAGGGGGGGATAAACCGGGGAGGCTGCTAGCATGGCTATATAGAAACGACACACCAAGACCAGTAATCAGGCAGATGACGGGACAAGAAGGCCAGATCTGGAACACCCAGGAGAGGGGTTCCTCAGATTCTACAAACGTCTCAATGAAGACACAGGGGAGATCGCAGAACGGAAGACTCAGAACACACTGGAAGACACAGGATTACCTAAATTAAACGAGGAAGAAAAGGAGAACCTGGAGGCCCCAATTACAATAGAGGAATTAGAGACAGTGGTATTGCACCTACCCACGAGCAAAGCCCCAGGGACAAATGGGCTCCCCAGTGAATTTTATAAACCATATAGACAAGAAGTGCTCCCCCCGCTGCTGGCTATGCTAAATGAGGCGTTCGAGAGGGGAAGCTTGCCGGAATCCCTGAGGGAGGCAGTAATTATTCCGCTTCTCAAACCTGATAAGCCGAGCACGGAATGCGGGTCATACAGACCCCTATCCATGTTAAACCAGGACACCAAAATTCTCATGGCCGTGTTGGCGAACCGACTCAAAAGGGTAATAAACAAACTCATACACCCCGATCTAACGGGTTATGTCCCAGGCAGGAATATATCCGATAACCACAGGAGAATCCACCATATCATAGAATAGACACAGGTCGACCCTAGCGAAATGGCAATAGTCTCGCTGGATGCAGTAAAAGCCTTGGACTCTGTGAGGTGGCATTGGATGATGGCGGCCTTGAAAGAATACGGGATAGGACCAGGGTACCTGAGGTGGGTGAAGATGGTGTAGAGCTCTCCAACGATAATTTCAGATAAATGGCAACTTAGCAGGGGCACGAGACAGGGCAGCCCCTGGTCCCCCATGCTGTATATCCTTGCATTAGAACCACTATCGATATGTCTCAGACAGCAGTACAGAGATATAGGGGTCCATACGAAGGGGGGAACCGCACTTGATATCATTATACGCAGATGATATGCTGCTATACCTGCGCTTCCCAGAGGAAAACTTGCAGTATGTCCTGGAAGTGATGGAGCACTATGCGACCCTTTCGGGCATAGCAGTAAACCCTAAGAAGTCATGCATGTTCCCCCTGGGGAGATATAGGGGAGTCCCACAGGGGAACCTACCTATCCTGCAGATACCCTGGCAGACCAGAACATTCAGATACTTGGGGATCAATATATACCACACGATTGTAGACGAATATAAATACAACACGGAAAGAGCAGTGGAAGGCATCAAGAACAGCATGGGGTTCTGAGCGAAACTCCCCCTGTCCATGGTGGGACGGGCGGCCTTGCTCAAGATGGTGGTCCTGCCTAGGCTACTACACGTCTTCACGAATATCCCATATATGCTCCCCAAACGCTTCTTCACGAAACTCCAGAGCTTATGCAGGGGCTTTATATGGCATAACACTAGAAACAGGGTGGCTCTATGGAAATTGCAGAACACGTACGATAGAGGGGGCATAAACCTGCCGAATTTTGAGATATACCACCTGGAGGGGCAGCTACAGTACGTGGCCAGATCTAGCTTCTGCTGTCTCGTCCGAAGACGAGACAGCAGAAGCTAGATTGCTGAGGAGGGACTGTGACCCATTCTTCTTAAAAGAACTGATATGGCTACCTAAACTAGAGCTGCAAGGGGGAGCGAGATTGCTGGAACTAGGCTGGAAAACATGGCGCAAAGCGTGCCAAGTAGAGGGAAACCCGACCCCATGCACCCCGCAGGCGCCACTCGTGGCGCTATGCGGAGAGGATGAGCAATTGATGAAAGGTATCCGTAAATTCTGGGAACCGGTGGGCCTCGCGACCCTAGGAGATATATGGCAAGAGGGGGAGGCACTAGACTTCCAAAAGATAATGGAAGAAACCGGAGTACACAAGGGACAATACATTACGTATACTAGAATCATTAAACGAGTGGGAGAAAAGTGGCCCGAGGCAGTACTAGCAGAACAACCCGATACTGTCATTGAAACGATGTATGATATCTCGGAGGGTGGGCACGAAATATCCCGAATTTACGAACTATTGATGTCTAGAGTGGGTAAGGAGTTGCTCCAACGGAGGCGGGATTGGGAGGAGGAAGCAGGAGAACCTATGCAGGATGGGCAATGGGAAAGAGCCCAGAGATATCATAAGAAGGTGTCCAGGAATGCGAGGCTGCAGCAAATTCACTTATATGTCACCCACAGGGCATACATGACCCCCAGTAAAATCGCCAGGTTCGGAAGCACAGAAGTACAGAAATGCCCCAAGTGCGGGGAGGTTGGCGCCGGGATGATTCACATGTTCTGGGCGTGCCCGGAGGTGGGAAGATTCTGGGTGGAAGTTAAACAACGTCTGTCCCAAAAGGGGATTAAGCTAGAGGTGGAATCAGTATGGGCATGCATGTTGGGGGGATTTACCAGACCGCGTAACCTAAAGCATATCAGTAAACTGAACGATCTGGCCCACATCCTGGCCTAACGGAGAATTGCCATGAGCTGGAAAGCAGCCCAAAGACCTAGATTAGAGGTGTGGTGGAATGATCTCCTGAAATGGGCAGAGGCGGAGACGGTACGAAGCACTTAGTAGGGGAGGAGGAAGCGGGACCCCTGATAGCATGGAGACAAATGGTGGCTACGATGTCGGGACTCTCCCATGTCGAACCCAGTGAATATGATACGTTTGAGAACAGTGAAGAGGATTCACCCAAGAGAAATAAAATCCGAGGCATCGAAGTAGGAGCTCTAGTTAATGGGGAGGGAGGGGGGAGGACTGTAATGTGTAACATGTAAATGTAAGCTAAGAAGCTAGCAAACGGAAATGTCTGATGTGTTGGTTAAGTTTGGTGTGTTGAAAAAAAATGTTTAAAAAAATTGTTTTAAAAATAAAGTACGACATTAGGTATACTATTAGTCCCCGAGCACAGGAACCGTTTAGACTTTTAATCATGGTACATAATAGCTGCTCGTCGATGACGAAGTTGGCCATACTGTGAGTAGTCACCTGCATTTTGTTTAGATCTAGCACTGTTTCAGAATCGAAGTACAGGCTATCAATATATTCTGTCCATATTTTTTCAGAGACACGCTTAAGTTCACATGAATGATCATTAAAGTGGGCTCAGAATTTTTGCTATCGTGCAACTTCAACCACTGAACAACAAAAGCCAATTCGAATAATGTTTGTGCCTATTCTTATTTGTAAGAAAGCCTCATTGAAGACCTTAATTCTTTGTGCTGTCCAACTTATACGTTGCCCCTTGTATTCAAACCGACACTAACTGCCGTACAATTTTGTGCGTCAGTAAGAGGTATGCGACAGTGCCATTTGAGTGCAGCATGATCACTCAGGTTGTTGAATACAGTCCTAACTGCGCTAAGCCTAGCTTTGGACACTGGATCAGCAATGATGTAATCAATATGCGTCTTAAAGTTGCTGTACATCCCAGTAATAGTAGTATTAGGAATAAGCAAGAAACCCAGCTCCTAACGAGCCACAAAAGTAAGCCAATCGTTCGAACCATTCAAATTACAAGAGGAGGAGCCGTGTAGATTTCTTGCGTTTAGATCACATGCTATAATAACAGATCCAGTGTCTGATGAACGGAACCATTGGAGAATATTGTCTTCGATAACTGCGATAATGATCTTGGTCTGTGATCCTCCAGGTAATGCATATAATGACGCTCATTCGTTAGACCCCCCCCTCCCTCCCGTAATCATGGCACACCGCTGGCAGGTCCCTGAGAAGCAGCTCAGGCCATCAGATCAGGGGAGAGCCCCCCCTCCTCCCTCCCGTAATCACGGCTCGCCCCCTGGCAGGTCCCTGAGAAGCAGCTCAAGCCATGCGATCAGGGGAGACCACCCTCTCCCTCCGCCCCTCCCGACCTCCCATAATCAAGCCATGCCCCGGCACGTCCCTAAGAAGCAGCTCTGGCAATTGGGGCAGACCCCCCATAATCATGGCTCACCCCCAGGAGGTCCCGGAGAAGTAGCTCAGGCCGTCAGATCAGGGGAGACCCCCTCCCTCCCCCCCCGTAATCACAGCTTGCCTCCGGCAGGACCGTGAGAAGAAGCTCAGGTTGTCAGATAAGGGGAGACCACCCCCCCTCCCTCCTGTAATCAGGGCACAGCCCCAGCAGGTCTATTAGGGGAGATTCTGGCGCCAGCAGAGCCGTACCTAGGGACCGTGGACCTCCCGCTCACAGAGGGCCCTAACTCCCTCCAATGTCCCAAAGAAGTCGAGGTCCACACAAGGAGCAAAGGTTAACTGCCGTTTTATTATATCAAACGAGCAGGGACAACATACAGGCATCAAGTTTCATCCGAGCATGTCTCGCTAATTTCAGGCTCGCAGGCCTTTTTGTACACTTGTGATGTCACAATTGTCGTCACCTACCAAAATCCTTCCCCGAACTTAACGCCACCCTGGGTTGGCTCCCAGAGTGGTAGGTCCAGTATAGAGACATATGCGTTGCCGTGTTATTGGTGGGCGCGCTGTCAGGTGGTACACTTGGGTCATCCCTAAAAATTGCTACCTGACAATTGTTACATTAGAACCCCTGATGATAGGCAGGCGATTCCAGCCGCCAGCTTCTGTCCCCCGGTGTGCTGATTGGTCATGCCGCAGGCCCCCAAGCCTGGGACTAACGTTGTTCCCATCCCGCAAGACTCCTGCTCTTGTACACTATGTATCAACAAGATATAACTATGTGACAGTGTGTAACAATGAAGTCTTTACTAATGCCATGAGAGAAGTCCAGTCCCATCGCATAGTGTAGGTGGATTGTTGCAATTATGTGGCATTGTTCAGTCTCAGACGTGGGATGGCTGCAGCTTCTCTGCTCCCTGGTCTTGGCATCATGTCAGGTCGACCGGATCACATGTGAGGAAACCGCTAGGGAAGTCAAATTACTTTGATTTGTATTTAGCTTGAGGTGTCCTGTCCTGTAGCTGGGCTCGTCGTGGCACCATGGGTGAGGAATGTCACTTGCTACATTATGGTTTTGGGGGTAGCAGTCCTTGCCAGGGCGATTCTGCTCGCTCAGCAGCTTGCAGCGTCGAGATCCCTGCAAAAGGATTTTAGTGTGCTGGATTGATCAGAGGCCTACCTAAATTCTGGTTATTCTTCCAATATGATTATTCAAGGGTTAAGCGTACGCAATGTGTGATCAGGTCCCTTGAGGGCTCCTGTCCATCCATAGAGTAAATAGCGAGTAGCATCTGCAAGCATATACACAAGCTCTTCTGGCATCTTGGTTACTGCGGTGCGATAGCGACCTATGTGAAAAATAATAAACATGCAGACAGAATGTCTGTCACTGTCCTCTAGCTCATAGAACTGCATGCAGATGTTCTTCATGTAGGTTGGTGAGTGAATGTCCCGATCGTGCCGATTGCACGTGTGCTTCCTGTCTAATGCGGCTATGTCGTCATGAAGACTCGAACGACCTGCAACATGGTTTACGGGGACATCAATCGAGTTGGTCCATATAATCCTCTCCAGCTCGGTCTTGGTTCCCGTTGGTTGTGTTGGATAGGGCTCTTACCATCGAGGGGTTGATCAGGCGGATGGCTGGAGGTCTGTCGTGATGTGAATTTGCGTTGGGAGCGTTGGGACTGGGTGCAACCTCTGATAGGCGATAGTTGTTCAGTCGGGGTGCTTCTTCTGGTTGGGGGCCCCATCAGGAGGGAAGGGACTCTCAGATTTTCCCTCTTCAAGCCCCCCTCTGGTTGACTTTTCGACCACAAAATTGGCAACTCTCTTGCAGTCCCTTAGGCACCATACCTTCGTAATTCCTGCTAAATGTCCATAGTGGTTCACATGATCTTCAAATGACCAGTACATATATAAACATCCCCTCCGGGCTTGCAGTAAACACATTTTCCGACATACATTTTGGGATTCCTTGGGTTCTCTAATCTCATTGATAGTGGGTACATATCTGATTCTATTAGTTGTTGTCTTAGCCTTTCTCGTTCCATATGTGTTATGTCCCTTTGTTCTTCGTCTTCGGCAGGTAGGATTAACTTCATCCCAATAATTTTTTCTGCAGTTGTCTTTGATTTTGCCATGCAGACTTTTATTCCCAGCAGAGAATCCAACCCCAGGATCAGGTCCTGCTAGTATTTTCAGGCCATAAGCGAGCCAGGATGGCATCCATGACCAGAGATATAAGAACCAACATCCGTCCTTCGTGCCCTTTGATTCTTCTTCCATTTTAGCGTGCATTTTTGCCAATTGCGATACTGCTTCTGATAACGTTCCGTTATCTTCGTCGTTTGCTGGTATGAACATGCAACAGGAGCTCCCTATTTTTGCGCATGCTCCTCCTTCCATGGCTGTGAGCAGGTCCAACACATACCTATTCTGTACGGCCACTAACCGTATAGCTCGGAGCTCTTCTTTTATTGCGTTAAATCTGTTAATTGTTGAGTTTATCGTCATCATCAGCTCCTACCTTGTGATTTGGAGCCACTTTGCATTTGCGTATGTCTGGAACCCTGGGTGTATTATTGCTGAGATAAACATGGCAGCCCTGCTGAACAGCCGATGTGAGGCGGATACTTCGTCCAGTGCAGCTTCTGACTTGCCCAAAAATAATCTCCCTGCCTCTTCACTCTTCGTAATGGTGTCTTCCTTGTGATATATTTCTGAAAGGCACAGGGAACCCCACACTCTAGATTAGGGTATTAATATAGCAATGAATCTCGGAAAGAAGATCCACAGGGTACAATTTCAAGATACAGTATCAAAGGATTTTATTAAACCTGATACATTTTCTATTAAATGAATTGAATCACGATTTAATCTGCACTTAGGCAATAGTTTACATAGCAGGAAAATTAAGATCACCTCAATTAAGTGAAATACATACTATTAAATCATTCAACCATTCATCCACATACATCCATCATACATCAATCCACTCATCCCAAACAACAATGGGTATAAGATAAAAAGCCTATAAAAGTCATAACAAACAATTCATCATCAATTTAATTGTTATACAAAAAATGTGCAAAAACGCATGGCCACAATAGATTATAAACGTGGTCAACAGTTGAGATGGGTCCCAGAGATCTTCAAATGCGACCTCATCTCAGATTTCTCTACCGGTTTCGACGTGTTTATGTTATTTAAGTAACGTCTTCATCAGGAGATAAAGATTACAATCTAAAAGAAGAGGCAAACATAAACTCATAAGTTCCCTGTTCTTCAGTTACATCATAAAATCGACCTTGGTCTGGAGTGGGTGGGTCTTCGCAGGGTGTGAATGTATTGGTGGGAGAGTGCTTCAGGGTGTTCAATGGGAGGCAACATCTAAATCACTAAATTTCCAATCTATTTTCAACATTTTAGTCCCATACATTTGGCAAACGCAGAACCATGCGCAAGACAAAAAGAAGAGAACATGCAAAGACAGGGTGACACAGTGTAGTCCTAATGGGTGTGCTACATAGCCCTATCTATGTCATAGCGTTCTTTAATTTGTACAACCAGCATTTGGATAAACTTCCACATATTTTGGTGATACCAGCGAATATATTATAGTTCAGTTCCGTTTGTGTGTGGACGTCAGATATCTGTGAGCGCCTGACCATTGAGTGGCCTGTGCGTTCTTGTTCATTCGTGTCCTTAGATGTCTCTAATTTGTGGGATACTGAAAATGGGGCCCTTCTGTTATTTGATGTATCCGTTGCTGGAGCATCGGCCCTGTCGATGCTGAGGAGGTGCGAAGTCGATGCTTTGTAGGGCTTGATGTCGTGGAGATGCAACCAGACAGTTTTATTTTCCAGCTTCACCGCCCTGTCTGCGATGCTCTCCACTACGTGGGGGCCAGTGAAACGGGGGGGCATTCCACCTGCGTGTGCAATTGCATAGGAGTACCCTGTCTCCTACTTTGATCACTGAGTCTTTTGCTTGTCCTTGAATGTCGATGGCTTCTTGTTGATCGTTCTCTGACCTACCCTGTGTTCGTTCGATCTGCTGAGAGATAAATGAGGCACTACTAACCAGTGAAGTGACATATTCATGCATTTCTTTCCCCAATACTTCCGCTACCCCCTCACAATCATACATGGCCCTTGTGGGCGGAGACAGTGGAAGGTGCATTTGTCGGCCAGTCACCACCTTGTGGGGTGTGAGGTGGTGGTCCGACCCAGGTTTATTCGGCAGTTCAAACAGGGCCAAGGGGAGGCAGGACAGCCAATTCTTTTTAGTTGACTGTTGGGTTTTAGCGATTCTTTCATTTAGAGGGCCATTGAGGCATTCACAGACGCCGCTGGCCTGTGGGTGATATGCACACACAAACTTGTGCTGTATCCCCAGCAACGTGGTGATGTGTTGGAACAGTTTGTTGGCGAAGTGCGGGCCGTTGTCTGACCTTAGGACTTCACAGACGCCCTACCTTGGAAAGACTTCTCTAACTAAGAATTTTCCCACCCTTAGTGCATCAGCATGGGAGCATGGGCCAGCTCCTATCCACCTTTAAAAAGGGACAAACTACCACAATCATGTAACGGTATCCTTGGCATACGTTTATCATGTCAACATAGTCGATATGGAGGTGCAGAAAGGGACCCTCCAGTCGTGGTATTATACTTTTGATCACCTTAAGTGTATGTCTTGCTGTAAATTGCTGGCAGGTGAGGCAATTACTAATAACATTTTATTCTGGACAAAACCAAGATTCTCCTATTCGTGCCGCTATCACTTACTTTCCAGTATGTGCAGGGTGGTGTAATTATGTTAATGCTGTTTGTAATCATGCAAGAGGCATCACTACCTTTCCTGTGTTGTTTTGTCACCACAGGGCATCTGTGGGGGACATTGAGCACCCTCTTTTTACCGAGAGTTCTTTTTCTGTCATTGATGCAGCTGCCTGTATTTTCATTATTTGTGTTTCCGGTAAATAGTTGTAACCTTCCTTCATTAGCATCTGCCGCGCCCCTCCCCTCTCTTTTTGTTTTTCTTGGAGGTCTCACAACTCCCCAAAATATGATGCACGTTTTGCATATAAATCAGCTGCTTCATTTCCTTTTGATATTGGGTCTACCCCCATTAGTGTGTGCTTGGCACTTCACTAATGCAAGTTGTATTGGGTATGTCACAACCTCAATTAGTTCCCCTAGGAGGAGTGCGTGCTGTACTGGTGTACCATCTG
This sequence comes from Ambystoma mexicanum, assembly GCF_040938575.1. Taxonomy (NCBI): domain Eukaryota; kingdom Metazoa; phylum Chordata; class Amphibia; order Caudata; family Ambystomatidae; genus Ambystoma; species Ambystoma mexicanum. Next base: position 846,145,385 of record NC_090938.1, read on the forward strand.
CCTGTCTGAACCCTCTCCCTAACCACCTTGCTAGACCAGAATGCACTGTTGATGTTATGTAGGCACTATCTGAATAGATAGTGACCTGTTTTCCTTCACTCTCTCTAAGGGCCAATATCAGGGCTACTAATTCAGCTGCTTGTGCTGAATAATGCGGTGGCAACCAAACCCACCTTATAGTCTCGCTTGTCCAATCTTCTCTTAATCTTACCACTGCTGCCACCTTCTCCTCACCCCATCACCTTGGTCAATTGTTGAGGACCCATCAATGTAAAATACATCTCCCCCCCCCTCAAGTGCATCTACTTTACGTATTTCTGAGAATAGTTCAATGTTTTTGGTACAATCATGGACATATTCTCCCACCCCCACTTCTTCTGCTAGGAATTGTGCTTGGTTAACATTTTTTCACCTTACAATTTTCAGTTCTGGTCGGGAAAGTATTATTTCATAGCCTGTTGCTCTTTGGGTGGTCAGAGTGCTCTTTGGTTTGTGTAAAATTGCAAGAAGGTCATGCGCCACGTAAAGTGTTGTGGAACATCCCATTGTTATTGAGGATGCTTTTTCTACAGCAAAGGCTGCAGCGGCCAAGTGTTGTTCACAAGGGAAATGTCCTGTCATTACTGGGTCTAACTGGCTGCTGTAATATGCGATTGGCTTGTGGCCCATGCTTGTTTTTTGTGTTAATACCGTTTTCATTACCACCCCATCAGAGTGTGAAAATATGAAGAACTCTTTTTTTATAATCAGGGGTACCCAGGACTGGTGCTGTTGATATCGCCTCTTTTAATTCATTAAATGCATCTGTCATTTCCCGTGTCCAGTTCAGTGTTTTATGTCCCCTTTGTGTGTCCCTTAGGGCTATAAGTAAGGGACCTGTCTATGTGCTGTAATCAAACACCCATGCCCTGCAGTAGTTGCATAGGATGAGGAACTGTTGTAATTCTCGTACTGTCTGTGGTTGTGCTGTGTTTAGTATTGTCTGTGCCCTTTGCGGAGCTATGTGTCTGCCCTTCTGCTATATCATTTGCCATATGTATAAAACCACTTACTGACAATATTGCAGTTTTGCCTTGTCTACCTTGTATCCTTTTTCTGCTAGTACTGTAAGCATTTTGTTGGAGTCCTTCCTACATTCATCTTCTGTTGTGCTGCAGATGAGAATGGCATCCAAATATAGAAAAATTGTACTCTGTCTCTATATTCCCTACGTCCATTTGTATCACTCTGTTGAAAATTGATGGTGACTCGCAGTATCCTTTCCTTGAGGTAGTCTTGTGTGCTTCCACTTTGTGCTGCGATGCATGAAACTCATTAGGTCTTGGGAATCTGGGTGTAGTGGTATAGAGAAAAAGGCGTTTTTTGGGTCAATCACAGTGAACCGTGTAGCCTCTGCTGGGATGCTGCAAAGTATTGTAGATGGGTTAGCTGCTATGGGATATTCTGCTTCGACAATGTTGTTTAGGGGTCTTATATCTTGTATGAAATGCCATGAGCCTCCATTTGCCTTGCGGACGGGGTACACAGCAGTGTTGCAAGGTCATTCTGATGGTACCAGAATACCTTGTTCAATGAGGGTGCTTATTGTCTCATAAATGCCCTCATCTGCTTCTTTTGATAGTGGGTATTGTCTAACTCTGGGCAAGATTGCTCCTTTTTTCAGTTTTATTTTTACTCCCCCTATGCTTTTGATGCATTCCATGTCGTAGGGGCTTGTTGTCCATAAGGAGGATGGTACCTTTGCTAAGTCCTCTTTGCAGAATGAGGGTGGCACTGGGAGTGGTGTTTCTAGTGCCATTGCCATTTTCTGGGCCACTTCTCTATGTGTTAGCCGTATCCTGCTATACCTGGTAGCCATGCCATTGCATTGCCATGTCCGTCCCATATTGGAAAACCTCCGGGTCTACTGGCTCGCCCCTCTGCACACTCTTGCCACAATATGCCTGGAGTAGCTGTCTTGCTGTGAGCATGTCTATGCCTGGCGTGGAGCACACTATGCCTTTGTCTGTGAAGGAGATGGTCATGTTAAGTCTGCTCATTATGTCACGTCCCAAATATTTACTAGTGCATGTTTAGAATGTAGTAAGGGTAGTGACAGGTCATGATCCCCAATAGATAGGGAGATGTTATCAGTGAATGGAACCACTTCTCGAGCCCCAGAAAATTCTTGATTGTTCATGGTATCGCCTGACAATGTGTAGTTCCCTTCCCGTACGCATGACCTTGTGGTCCCCGTATCAACCAAAAAGGAAAACATCTTGTCACCTATTGCCACCTTTATGCGTGGTTCCTCCGCAGGGTTAGGTGTTACTGATAGGATGGGACACAATAAGGTAGTCTGTGGGCTGTCCTATTGTGGGTATAGTGATTGCCCGTTGCCGGTATAAGGGTTATGTCCCATTATAGTCACCCCTCCCATACATGTTACCGGCACTACAGCCGTTGTGTCCATTGGCTGTTGAATGTCATCCTGTAATTGTGTCAACTGTTGTACTGTCTGGATGTGTTGTTGTTGTTGGGGTAGCAGTGTCCCTTGTACTTGTTGGTATTGTGGTTGTTGCTGGAGCATGCTTTGCTGTTGCACCATGGGTCGTGGTCCTGCCTGTTGATAATACCCATTCTGACCCCCTTGGTTGCTTTGTGGCCCTTGCTCGCCCCACCCTTGCTGTGCTGCCCTGTACCTGCACATGCAGGAGATGTGACCTATTAATCCACATGTCCAAAATTGGGGTGGTTCTCATGCTTGCCATGGGAATTCTCCTCCCTCTCCTTAGCCTTGCCATCCCTGTTGAGGGTAATCCCGGGACCCTCCTCCTGGGTAGTGTGCTGGTGGCCCAAATCCCTGCCCCCTGTTTCCCCCTCCTCGTCCCCTAAAGTTCTGTTGGTACCTGCTCACACCCATATATCCCCCTCCCATCTGTGGTTGGTACAGCAGTGCTATGTTGTATTGTGGCAACTGCTGTGGCAATTGCTGTTGTGGTTGCGGTAATTGTTGTTGTATTGTTGTTTGCGGTAGTTGTTATATCTGTGGTTGCGGTAGTAGTTGGGGTTGGAACACAGCTGTTTGAGTTGGCGGTGCTGGGCTTGTTATTAGTGCTCCTTCTAGGGCGAATTTTGACAAATTGTTTTTGCACTAATTTCGCCTCATCCGCCTTTCTATCCTCCGCCTTCTGTTTCAACTTTTCCTGCCATAATCTTCAATGGTGTACTATTGTTAGTTGTATCTCTGACAAAGCTTTGGCCTCAATTCCCACTCATTTCTTGAGTTTTCTTTGCACGGATTCAGGCAACCCTTGGATCAAGATGTGATAGATAGCTAGTGTTTTGTCCCACGGCTCCTGAGTTTCAAGGCGCCAAAGCTTTTTAATCTCTTGGATGTAGCTGACTGGATCTTCGTCGTCACGCATCTTGCGTGACGTAATTGCCCCTATGTCTGATGTGTCTGGGTATTGTATCCTTAGGGCCTGCCACACTGCGTGCCTGCAGTTCTCAAATGGGGATCCGTCATGTGTAGTGTTCTGTGTTGTTACTCCTGGGAATCCCGCCCTTTTCCAAATATTATCTGCTGCGTCACCCAGTATGGACACTAATGGCCCCTTCATGTCCCCCACTGCCAGTCTGTGTCCTGCTGTCTGTTTTTCCATTTCATATATCCATTTCCCTGCCCCTCCGCTCAGTGATGGTAACCTATTCTTAACATTCTCTCTGTTTGCATGTTTCCATGGTATGTATTGTGGTTTGCTCCCCCCCCCCTCTCAAGTAGTGGCATCTGTGAATATTCAGCCCTTTCCTCAGGTGTTTGTCTGTACTGTCGTATCTGTACTGGGCCTCTCTCATCTTCGACATCTACTTTGAAGTCTGCGACATCTATAGTGGGTGTTATGCGTGATGCCCTGATGTCTGAGTAATTTCTGGTGTGTTTTGTGTGCAGTGCTTCCCGGGGCCCTGTGTGCCCGCCTTGTTGACACGAATGCCCCCTGTCATGGGTAATTGCTGTCTTATCTCTTCTGCGCCCTGGGAGATCTCGAAGCCCATGCATGTAGGGTGTTTGTGGTGCAGCTGTTGCTGTTGCGTCCTCTGTAATTGTGTCAGTGTGTCGTCCCCTGTTCTTTTCATCTGGAGTCCTACACTCCCATGACATACCTGTGCCTGGTCGTGTAATATACAATTTGCTTAGCACTTCCTTATCTATACCATTGCTATCTTCGTCTTCCTCAGTGCAAACTCCATCTGAGAACGTTAGTTTGCGTTGTATTGGGTATCCCACTGTTACACTTTCAAGATCAATGTTTCTAAAGTTTGCTGCTTCCAAATCTTCTTTCCCCTTTGCGCTCTGCTGTACGGACCCTGCCTGAGGCACTCCAGTTGTCCCCACACTGCTCCTTGTGGGTCACGTTGGTGTTCGTCTAGGCTGGTGCTCATCCCCTTCTTCTTTCCCCGCCCGGACCTTTCTATTTCTTCCATTACTTCTTTGTGTATCCTCCGTAGCGTTGCCTCGTCCTCTTCTCTCTTACTTCGTGCTTCCTCTGTCATCGCTAACCTTAACTCCTTCAGCCTGCTTTCCTCGCATTTCCGGGTGCTGTCCAAAAATATCTTCCGTCTCCAAAATGCCATTTCTCGTTCAGCCTCAACCCTTTCTTTTTCCAATGTTCTACGCCCCTTTGCTTCCGTACATACCTTACTCGAATCTCTCGTTGCTATCTTCTCTATCGCCTCCCGTTCCCTCCTTTCTTTGTCCACCTTTTCTCGCCTTTCTAATGCTAGCTGCTCTTCCCGTTCCTTATGCTCTAAATGGCTCACCAGTGCGTTCCTTTTCTCTTTGAGCTCCGCTATCCTTTCTTCCAGTTTTGCCTCCCACTCTCGTAATAGTTCTTTTCCTGTGTCGTTTGTTTGCCCGTCTTTACATCCTTTCCCCAATTCGAATTCCTTTATTGCTCCTGTTGCCCCTTCTGGTTCTCCTGTGGTGGTCCCTTGTAACTTCAATAGTACTTGTGCTGCTATCCACTCATCTGGCCCTACCCCTGCGAACTCGCTCTTCGCCTGCCTCAGCCTTTCCTCTTCAACGTCTAGGTTACCTACCTCTGTCCGTGTGGCATGCGCCTTCGGGGCGTACGGGGGTGGTTTGTATGTGGGGTTTGAGTAGCCTTCGGCTGCAGTTAATTCTTGGGGTTCCGTAGATTCTTTTAATTCCCTAATTGGGTATAATCCCTGTTCCTCCTCCTCATCTGCAGCGATGCTGGGAGGTGCAGGAGGGGGGGTGCATGCGCCCCCCTCCCTCCTCTTTTGCCTCCTGTAAGTGCAACCTTCCATGGTAATGTCTCTGGAACATTCTCCACAATTCGAATATTTCCAGGGGCTTGCTAGTTTCTTCCCATTGTAAGTGTTGTGTACGTAGGTAAGTAGTGACTGTAAAGTGTCCCTTGAGAAACTGCCGTTAGGTTGCCATGGTATCGATGCTTTCCCTTCCGTTCCCTTGGTCCATTCTACACTGTACTTTACTATTTTATCTCGATAGTTAGGCAATGTTTTGCAAAGGTGTTGTATTGGGGTCAATACCATCTCGGGCACCCCGTATGATGCTCCTACCCCACCCTCGTGGTACATCATTGTCTTTCACTCATGTTCAAATTGAGGGTTTCGATACTCCGCTGTCAGAACAAGGGCGGACATTTTTTTTCGTTATGCAGTTCAACATTCACCTAGTGCTGCGTGTTGATTTTAACAGCCACACGTTTCGCGAGGCGTACTCTCGTACCGTCCTGCTTCTTAAGGAGCTGTCACTAACCAGCACGCTCCCCCAAAGTCTATGGCCCCCTGCAACCGTATACCTTATGCAATATAATCCACTTTCATGGGCGTTGTCGCCTCCCGGCAAGCCCCTTCAATGTGTCCGGCCCCCTGCGACCGTACACCAGTACGGCGTGCTCTCGTACCGCCCCGCCTTTACTGGGCTGCTGATGCTCGGCCCGCCCCTCTGATACGTGCCGGAGCTGTCTGCGCTGCCGGCAGTCCACCTGTTTTGTAATTTGAGTGCTGAGTCACGAGTTCTGCACCTGTTAATCACACATTGTCCTATGCAAAGGCCTATGGGTGACGTCACCAAGCTAAATCTTCATGCTAACATTTCATACACATACCCCCGCCCTTTTCACACCCAAAAATCCCCACAGCTGTCTTCCCACCTCCTCCGGAGTGGAGGATACATCATCAACCACCTCTTCTCCTTTTTATAGGTGTACTGAACACGTTGCGTCGCCTGACATGCGATACGCTTCCTATACCGGAAACTTAACCAGTCACCTATCTTCTGCAATCTTAAGATAAACTTATATGGGAATTAGACATCTATCAACCAAGCTAAAACGCTCAATTAATAGGAAAACCACATATATTCATCGAACTACGTCGATTTATAGGAAAGCCATAGTCTCCCCCTACACATGTGTTCACTGTCCAGACCTGTCGGCGTAACAACCTTTCAGTTTCCGAGGGATCCACTGTCCGGCCCCCAATACGCTAATCTGCACAACAAGGGTCTACCTCCGCTCCGATCCCTGTACTTATGCACATGCCCATTGCCACCTTGGTTCTCAACGCTATGATTTATTTATTTTACATTTATAAAGCGCTCACACAGCCCGCAGGCATCGAGGCGCTGTTACAGGAATTGTTTGTTTTTCTAGTTGCGTAATTGTGTTTTTTTTGTCTTAGTTACTATTTATAACACGCTTAAACACCCAGAGGTTTCTAAGCGCGGACCCGGGGATCGAACCTGTTGTTGCTTCGTGTCGTCTTGCTTCCAAGACGCGCACGCTGCCGCTGAGCTATCCTCCCGGGATGATATTGTGATACCACCCTCCACCCTACATACACATCCTCTCCCACCCACACAATATGTTGTTGCACGTTGTGCGGACCACACTTACATTTAGGTGCATGTCAGCAGGCACCGCTCGGCTGCTGGCTCCCCTCCCACTGGGCTCATCTCGCCTCTTCTGGACCGCGTGCAGACACTCGCCAACCGCGGGCGGGATAGATTTTGAAGTCGGCTCCTGACGGCCAATCTCCGGTTGCGCTGTCCGGTGGTGTCTCAGTTACGCGAGGGTCCTGCAAGGTTCGACAGCGGAGGGGGCCGCACCTTGCCGGGTTGCCATCGCAAGCGATCTTGCCGGGGTCTCAGGAGCGCATCTCAGCAGTGCCTCCAACTTGTTAGGGGAGATTCTGGGGCTGGCAGAGCCGCACCTAGGGTCCGCGGACCTCCAGCTCACGGAGGGCCCTAACTCCCTCCAATGTCCCAAAGAAGTCGAGGTCCACACAAGCAGCAAAGGTTAACTGCCATTTTTTTGTATCAAACGAGCAGGGACAACATACAGGCATCAGGTTTCATCCGAGCATGTCTCTCTAATTTTAGGCTCGCAGGCCTTTTTTGTACACTTGTGACGTCACACTTGTTGTCACTTGCCAAAATCCTTCCCTGAACCTAACGTCACCCTGGGTTAGCTCCCAGAGTGGTAGTTCCAGTATAGAGACATATGCGTTGCTGTGTTATTGGTGGGCACGCTGTCAGGTGGCACACTTGGGTCATCCCTATAAATTGCTACCTAACAATTGTTACATTAGAACCCCTGACGATTGGCTGGAGATTCCAGCCGCCAGCTTCCATCCCCCGATGTGCTGATTAGTCAGGCCGCAGGCCCCCAAGTCTGGGACTAACATTGTTTCCATCCCGCAAGACACCTGCTCTTGTACACTATGTATCAACAAGATATAACTATGTGACAGTGTGTAACAATGAAGTCTTTACTAATGCCATGAGAGAAGTCCAGTCCCATCGCATAGTGTAGGTGAATTGTTGCAATTATGTGGCAAGGTTCAGTCTCAGACGTGGGATGGCTGCAGCTTCTCTGCTCCCTGGTCTTGGCATCATGTCAGGTCGGCCGAATCACGTGTGAGGAGACCACTAGGGAAGTCAAATTACTTTGATTTGTATTTTAGCTTGAGGTGTCCTGTCCTGTAGCTGGGCTCGCCGTGGCACTGTGGGTGAGGAATGTCACTTGCTACATTATGGCATTGGCAGTAGCAGTCCTTGCCAGGGCGATTCTGCTCGCTCAGCAGCTTGCAGCGTCAAGATCCCTGCAAAAGGAGTTTAGTGTGCTGGATTGATCGAGGCCTACCTAAATTCTGGTTATTCTTCCAATATGATTATTCAAGGGTTAAGCGTATGCAATGGGTGATCAGGTCCCTCGAGTGCTCCTGTCCATCCATAGAGAAATAGCGAGTAGCATCTGCAAGCATATACACAAGCTCTTCTGGCATCTTGCGTTACTGCGGTGCGATAGCGACCTATGTGAGAAATAATAAACATGCAGACAGAATGTGTGTCACTGTCCTCTAGCTCATAGAACTGCACGCAGATGTTCTTCATGTAGGTTGGTGTGTGAATGGCCCAATCACGCCTGTTGCACATGTGCTTCCTGTCTAGTGCGGCTATGTCGTCATGAAGACTCGAACGACCTGCAACATGGTTTGCGGGGACATCAATCGAGTTGGTCCATATAGTCGTCTCCAGCTCGGTCTTGGTTCCCGTTGGTTGTGTTGGCTAGGGCTTTTGCCATTGTGGGGTTGATCGGGCTTATGGCTGGAGGTCTGTCGTGATGAGTTGGGAGTGGTGGGACTGGGTGCAACCTCTGATAGGCGATAGTTGTTCAGTCGGGGGTGCTTCTTCCGGTTGGGAGCCCCATCAGGAGGGAAGGGACACTCAGATTTTCCCTCTTCAGGTCCCTGAGAAGCAGCTCAGGCTGTCAGATCAGGGGAGACCCCCCTCCCTCCCGTAATCAGGGCACGCCCCCAGCAGGTCCCTGAGAAGCAGCTCAGCCAAGAGATCCGGGAGGACCCCCCCTCCCATAATTGTGGCATGCAACCGTCAGGTCCCTGAGCGGCAGCTCAGGCCAAGAGATCAGGGGAACCCCCCCCTCCCATAACAAAAGCACCGTCTCTGGAAAATCCTGGAGAAGCAGCTCAGGTCATCAGCTATGGGGAGACCCCCCCCCCTCCCTCCCTCCAGTAATCGGGGCACATCCCCGGCAGGTCCCTGAGAAGCAGCATAGGCCATCAGATCAGGTGAGACTCGCCATCCCCCTGTTAGGGCTGATTTTCTATACTCTGGCCTGGGGGACAGATGTATAGAAGGCCAAACTATATTTTGACAGGACCAACTCTGGGAAGCTGTAGCCAAACCAGTTTAGGTAGCAGTGACAGGTGGTCTAGGATAAGTTCTTCAGAGGTGGTGAGCTTATAAGGGGTCCACAATGAGGTCACACAATGGCAATCACAGATTACACTTAGACAGGATGTATAAAAACACAGTTAATTATTTATGGCCAAAACACACTTTAGAAAAAATGACTACTAGCAGGTAGACTTTTCACACAACACTATCAAACTAAATACATATATACATTCACTTTGTTGTAGGGCATAATACACATCAGAAACTCCTGCAAAGGAAAGGTTAGACCACTATTATGCACTTATGGTCCACAGAGATGATCCCTGACTGAAATTGTTCAGCCCTAAATTGCCCGGGGCCTTTCGCCCAATAGTTCAGGTTACAGTTCCACAGAAGTTAGGAGGCACGAGAAACTGCAGGTAGGGTCTCTGGGGTCCAGTGAAGGGTTCTTCGTGTTAGGGTTCAAGATAGACTAATGCCCAAAAGTAGCCCCAACAGTCAGAAGTCTTGCGCAAACAATCCATGGCAAAGCCAAAAGTGTTAAAAATAAGCAATATTATAAGCCCATTGATTTATAATTGGAGTATAGGGGTAGGTTAGAAACTCTAACTTACCCCCCCCCCCATACTCTGATTCTTCCCCAGACTTGGCAGAACAAAGGAAGAGTGTCCGAGGTTGCTTTTCCCACTGAAAGTTGCAGTCCTCGATTCACAGGAATTGCGGGTTCGAGCTGATTTCCGGTTGGTGTCTTTTAACATTGCAAGGACTCTCGTTCGAAGAATGCAGCAAAACTCGATGCAGGACCCTTCTCAGGACCGGACTCGGGTCAGGTAATCTATTTCGTACGGTGGTCACCGCAGCAGGCTGACGCAAAAGGACTCAGCAGCCGAGTTCGGACTTTCCCCTCTTCTCTCGGGTCCCCTCGATGCTAGGACGCCGAAATTTCGCAGGAGGTAGTTTTAGGGGCAGATGAGGAACCCCCAAGTTTCAGGCCAAAACTCGGTACGGTGACCTTGACAGCACCGTAGCCCAAAAACGAAGCTAGTCAGCCACAGGACGGTTCCCGGGCACTTTCGAAGGCTCTCTTTGGCAGGGCACCGAGCAGATGTTGGGAATGGATGGACCCTCCACTCCAAGGGTCGCAGCACCTTCGCAGGACTACTAAAGATCACAAGCAAGACATGGCTCCTCCAGGACAGCAGCAGAAGTTGTTTTCCAGGCCTTCTTCAGTCAGGTCTCAGGTTTCTTTGCGGGTCTCACAGCTGGATAGGATACTTGGCTCCTTCAGGTTTCTCCAGGATCTCTGAAGAATGGGTGGAGGGGTCCTCTTCTTATCCTAAAAGCAAGGTAAGAGCTTCTGCCCTCACTAGCCAATAGCAGGACTAGCCCACAGACACACCCCTGCAGCGGTCCAATCAGGATGACTGGCGGGAACATTCATGCATTCCACTCAGACACACTGAAACCAGTTTGTGGATTGGGGTCAGACAGACCCAGTCCACATCCTGCCTGCAAACACACACAGCCCTCCAGTAGCCTGCCAACAGCTCCTGCTTTCCCGGGCACTGGAAGTCCTTCTAAGGATTGTCCTGGCCTCTCTGGCAGGAAGAAGGCTAAAGAACAAGATGGCAAAAGAACAGGCGAAAATCTCGTGGCACAGCCATGTTTGACCAGTAGCCACAGTTTGTAGCCAAATGTGATGAATGTGATGAAGCTAAAATGAAAATCCCCAAAAAGTGGGGAAAAGTCACTGCTGCCCCAGCTTATCCTTTTAGCAGACCTAGGGTAACCAACTAAAACACAATAAAGTTTTTAAAAAGTAACCAAAAATCCTCTGAGTGTTAGTCGAGGGCAAAACAAAAATGCACCCCATTGTACTGCAGTGTAAGCTGCTGTGCACAATGATAAAAAGTTACCACAAGTGATACAAAAGTAGTAACATAGTAACACGACTAGGGGAAACAATGTTTCCCAGTACTGACAGCCTGAAGGACATATCAGTTTCCCCTGAGAAGCAGCTCAGGCCATCGGATCAGGTGAGAACCCCCTCCTCCCCTCCCTGTCAGATCAGGGGAGTCCTTCCCGTAATCACAGCTCGATAATTTGGCCCTGTATGGTAACGTTCCACTAGATGGTACATCCACCGCATTGACAATCAACCTTGCATTCAGAAAGGCGCTCAAAACCTGGCCTTTCCCTTCCTCTTCTTGAATCCCTCTTCCACACTATGCTTTGGTTGCTCCTCGCACACAAGTACTGGCCCATACGGTTCCATGTGTTAAAATCGTGGCAAAAATTGCTGTTTACACAAACAATCGTGGCAAAAAGGCAGTGGTTTTGCGCAATCCATGTAATGGATGCGGGGGACAATCCTGCAACCCCCGGACCCATTATACCATTTAAGGGGAGCAGGGGACACCCCTGCAACCCCTGCTCCCCTTAAATGGTATAATGGGGTACACCTTTACCCGGTCAAATCGTGGCATTTTTTCCACGATTTTTTGTGCAGACGACTTTTTTGCTGCGATCTTATTACTGCATACCGCCCAGACCCAACAAAACGCGTCTACTTTCAAACTACGCGGATGCCGGCTGCGTTTGCAGCAGCACACAATGACAAACTGGCCCCTTCCACCCGCACAGACGATCCTACATCATTCCCTCCCAACCCCTCCCCTGCCTGGACCACAAACTCTATAACTGGTGCAAACTGGTTGCCAAAAAACACCTGAAAATCTGATTGTACCTTGATCGTTGCTAGGTGTCTGGACAAAACGCTCGATTAGACAGACCACTATTGGTAGCAACTGTAGCATACTCAGCTTGAATTAGGGACAGGCCATGTCACGCACTCAGTTGGACCACCCTACCTAATTATCAAGGGGCTTACCCAAGCACTCGGAACGCTCAACTAATAGGTTTCACTGGAGGTAGAGAGGAAATGTGCCAGTTCAACTTGGGCTATAGGACACGGTATGCACTTAAATGGCTTTTGGGGGTAGGAATGGCGATGCACTAAGACGCCCCAGGGGGCAAAGCAAACATGGCGCACTTAGATGGCTCTTTCTTTGGGAATGGGAAACAATACCATTAATTGGTCTTAGGCCATAGGTGGCAATGTCTAATTTATTTGCCCATTGCACTGCAAGAATGCCACCAGACAGGTCCTTCCCAATGGTAGTATGCTAACCCCACCACAAGATGCACTCAAACGACCAACCTATCGCTTTGGGAGATCTAGGAAAGCGATATTGAAGATAAATTCCATCCCAGTTTAAGATCAGTATAAATCGCACCACGTCTGTGGACACATGCCGCAGGCACGGCTTCCCATCCATGCACTCTAGAATGCAGCTACGGATATGTCAAATTCGGTCTAGCTGCACGCATAGCCGTCCATACTGAAATCCCTGACGTGCCTCAACACCTCTGCCACTAGTATACAGCAATAACCTACGACAAATTCAGTCTAGCTGGGTACACATAGTCTCCTGCTCTTGCACTCTCTCTTAACCACCGACAACACCCACCCACGTGCCCGACCTCTGGGTTGCTTACTGAAGCCTAGCCAGCCCTCTTAAGTCCTAATCCTGGTAGAATGCACACGCGCATCTTATAGCAAACTCTTAGAATGTTCCCATACCTGCACTTCGGTCACCGAGGGGGTTCCAACCACAAAGCACATTGAGGCCATACAAATAGGGAAATGGCGTTATGTAAATCACAAACTACAAACATCACTTAACAAAAACTAAGACACAAACTACACACACGCCCACACCGACCACTAGATAACTACCATCCAAAGACCACAAACCCGCACACAGTGGCCGGTTTCTCTGAACTGAAGCTACTAACAGCACATCAAAGCTTGTGCACTTTTCCTTCTATATCCCATTAACAAGCCCCCCTGCAGCCCTCTTTCCGTATTAGAATCGTCAGAGCGCCAAGAGACCACGTAAGTTAACCTACAAATTCTATCCCATACTTCCTTCGGAAGTCCCCTTATCAAGGCCCTTTCCCAGAAAGCCATACACTTGGCTTTGTCCTCCAATCCACTAATCAAGGTTGCCTCGTGTAGCTTGGGTATCGGAACCTTTATGCTCCGGTCAGAATTATACACCCCCGTCTCCATTGGCGCAAGCTCTCACTATTGTTTCTTTAAGACTAGGGTATTGAAAACCCCCAACTGCTGCTACCCCCTGACAAGAGTTGCCCCACCTTTTCAAGACCTGGATCAGACCCACTCGGGGTCATTACAGCACCCCATTACCCCGAACCAAAGGATGGCGCCATACTGAACTCCCAGAGGAGGGCCACGTGGAAAGGTAGTCATTAGAATTGTTATCCTCCCATAACTTCCACATTCCCCCTAATTCTTTGGGGTACATACCTACTCGGGGACCAAAGGAGTTCTCCCACTTTTCTCAGTGTGTTGTGCAATCTTCCAGACATGGCTGATGCACCCTAAAGTCATCCCTCATGTGTTCCAAGAAAACCTATAACAGGGCAAGTTTAAAACACTAAAACAAGGGTATCCAGAACACTTTCCTCCCGACCCTTGCCCCCTGCCTCCCACCCCCACCAAAGCAATTTTCATATCTCAGGATTATTCACTTTAATAAAAGTTCTCTGGCCCTATGGTTTGGGGGCCTCATAGAAAGAAAGAGGGGTCTTGGTCATCGTCCCTGCGGTCATCAACCCACGCCGTGACAACGTAAGGTTTGCTCAGCTCCATCGTTCAAAGTATCCAACGTGTCCAGCTCCCTGGCTATCCTTATTCCTAAATATTATAGATTGGTGCTCTCCGCGCATCCCATGTGTCTCCATAAATCATGCATGGTACGGCCAAATAAATAACATATGTTTATGCTTCTGGTCTAATAAATAGTATATTGTTATGCTTCTGTGTTGAATTCTATTTCTTGGCGTTTCCAAGTGTTAACTGTAGTTGGACTCCATCCCGATCTCCTAGGTCTGCCTTACTGCTCAGCCTCCGCTACCTCGGGAGAGTTGAGACCAAGTGTGTAAAGCTCTTGCTCATGACTTAGGCTTGCCTCTTAGAACCCTCCCACATGGCTGGTTCTCAAAAATCCCTCCTAACAATTCAACATTTCTAAGTACTCTGTTATCACCTTCTCATAACGCGCTGTAATTTGTACTTACATTAAGGCTGTAAACTACATAAGAAATACCCTTTTGAATGCTGAAACCCATGTGCAAGGTAGGATTTGCACACTGACATTAAGCATAGACTTCTGAAAAAGACTTGAGGTCAACCAAAGTCTTTCTACTATGTCTATATTCAGTATAATTCATTGCATTTTCGTGCATGGGCGAATGCTGGTATGTTCGGGTGTCTTATAGGTAATTTTTGGGCAAAGCTATCGTAAGCGTTTTCTTACAGTGGCAGTGCTGGCATTATTTTGTTCTGTGTGTACTACATATCTACAAAACATTCATACTAAGAGCCGGGCATCTTTGTTTCTCTGCATGTGTGCTGTATGCGTGCTGCATGTTTATTTCTGTGCAGAGTTTCCCCGTTCTATTTGCCTTTGGAAACTGTGATGGAAAACATTGTCCCTCCCCCCCCCCCCATCAATGACAAGTGCTCATATTTAATTAGCAATAAAAGGAAACTATTTATAAAATAAATGTTCGTCTACTAGTGGCTTTGCAGCTTTGATTCAATGTGTTGCATTAAATGGAGTAATTATGTGCCTTTTCGTCGTTTCAGTAGATTCTCAGTTTTTCTATGCATAATGTTTTCCCCCACAGACATTTAAAAAACACATTTGTGGGTCGTCTTTTTTTTCTGCAGATTTGTACTGCCTCCATTGGTGACCTGTGCTGCATAGAGCCTGGCTGTGCTGCTGCTATCCTGCCACGGTTGGCTGCTGCTGCTGCTATCCTGCCACGGTTGGCTGCTGCTGCTATCCTGCCACTGTTGGCTGCTGCTATCCTGCCACGGTTGGCTGCTGCTATCCTGCTACTGTTGGCTGCTGCTTCCTGGTGGCAGCACTCCAAGCACAGCCATTGGCCGCTAATCGGACGCACCAGACGAAGACACCAAGCCCCTTACAGCATGATGGCTGCGCTGTGCATAACTCTGTGCATAACTGTGATGTCCCAAATAACCTACACTGCGGATGTGCACACAGGTATCCCATGTTCAAACATTATAAATGATTTTGAATCACAGGTTGAAAAAAATAAAGCCCCATGATTTGGTTCCAGGTGCTGGCTTCCCTGCAGTGATCTTAGTAAAACTCTTATGCAGCGCAAAACACCCAGCCCTTTTCAGAATGGGGTGTTTGCAATACAAAAAAGTGGTAAATGTGGTTTAGTGATCTAAAAAATGTCGAATTGGGAATTACCAGGCCTCTCAGGCCCTCACTAATCCTTGGCAGGGGGTGGGGCATTATCACAAAACTGTGACTTCTTCTTCCAAAGTGACCTTGTTAAAATATATCGGCCCAGAGCACGAGCCCTGGGAGGGTCCCACATTACTAAACTGGGCGGCAAACCACACTCCTCCTTTTCCATAATGAACCAACAAATGGCACGCCTCACTGACATCAAATGAACTTACATTCACAAACAGTAATGCTTGGGATCACAAGTGCAGACAATAACCACATACATTGAAACTCGGGTTGTGAAGTATGTTAGCGCCAGAGCACATTCCTCTCCTGTACAGGTGTGGCGCGAGAGCACATCCCTCTCCTCGAGAGCACATCCCTCTCCTGTATAGGTGTAGAGCCAGAGCACATCCCTCTCCTTGAGGGCACATCCCTCTCCTGTACAGGTGTGGCGCGAGAGCACATCCCTCTCCTTGAGGGCACATCCCTCTCCTGTACAGGTGTGGCGCGAGAGCACATCCCTCTCCTGTACAGGTGTGGTGCGAGAGCACATCCCTCTCCTTGAGGGCACATCCCTCTCCTGTACAGGTGTAGCACGAGAGCACATCCCTCTCCTGTACAGGTGTAGCGCCATAGCACATCCCTCTCCTGTACAGGTGTAGCGCCATAGCACATCCCTCTCCTGTACAGGTGTAGCGCCATAGCACATCCCTCTCCTGTACAGGTGTAGCGCCATGGCACATCCCTGTCCTGTACAGGTGTAGCGCCATAGCACATCCCTCTCTTGTACAGGTGTAGCGTCTGAGCACATCCCTCGCCTGTACAGGTGTAGTGCGAGAGCACATCCCTCGCCTGTACAGGTGTAGCGCCATGGCAGATTCCTTTGCTGTACAGATGTAGTACCAGAGCACATCCTCCCCTGTAGAGGTGTAGCGTCAGAGCACATCCCTCTCCTGTACAGGTGTAGCGCCATAGCACATCCCTCTCCTGTACAGGTGTAGCGCTATAGCACATCCCTCTCCTGTACAGGTGTAGCACCAGAGCACCTCCCTCTCCAGTACAGGTGTAGCACTATAGCACATCCCTCTCCTGTACAGGTGTAGCACCAGAGCACATCCCTCTCCTGTACAGGTGTAGCACCATGGCACATTCCTCTCATGCACAGGTGTAGCGCCATAGCACATCCCTCTCCTGTACAGGTGTAGCGCCATAGCACATCCCTCTCCAGTACAGGTGTAGCACCATAGCACACCCCTCTACTGCACAGGTGTAGCATCAGAGCACATCCCTCTCCTGTACAGGTGTAGCGCCATAGCACACCCCTCTCCTCTACAGGTGTAGCACCATAGCACATCCCTCTCCTCTACAGGTGTAGAGCCAGAGCCCATCCCTCTCCAGTACAGGTGTAGTGCCAGAGCACACCCCTCTCCTGTACAGGTGTAGAGCCAGAGCCCATCCCTCTCCTGTACATGTGTAGAGCCAGAGCCCATCCCTCTCCTGTACAGGTGTAGAACCAGAGCCCATCCCTCTCCTGTACAGGTGTAGAACCAGAGCACATCCCCCTCCAGTACAGGTGTAGCGCCAGAGCCCATCCCACTCCTGTACAGGTGCAGCACCAGAGCACATCCCTCTCCTGTTCAGGTGCAGCGCCAGAGCACATCCCTCTCCTGTACAGGTGTAGAACCAGAGAACATCCCTCTCCTGTACAGGTGTAGAGCCAGAGAACATCCCTCTCCTGTACAGGTGTAGAGCCATAGCACATCCCTCTCCTGTACAGGTGTAGCACCATAGCACATCCCTCTCCTGCAGAGGTGTAGCGCCATAGCACACCCCACTCATGTACAGGTGTAGCGCCATAGCACACCCCTCTCCTGTACAGGTGTAGCGCCATAGCACATCCCTCTCCTGTACAGGTGTAGCGCCATAGCACATCCCTCTCCAGTACAGGTGTAGCACCAGAGCAGATCCCTCTCCTGTACAGGTGTAGCACTAGAGCAGATCCCTCTCCTGTACAGTTGTAGCACCAGAGCAGATCCTTCTCCTGTACAGGTGTAGAACCATAGCACATCCCTCTCCTGTACAGGTGTAGCGCCATAGCACAACCCTCTCCTGTACAGGTGTAGATCCAGAGTACATCCCTCTCCTGTACAGGTGTAGCACCAGAGCACATCCCTCTCCTGTACAGGTGTAGCACCATAGCGCATCCCTCTCCTGTACATGTGTAGCGCCATGCAGTGCACTGTCCTCTCACTTCATTACTAAAAATCAGGACATCCTAGCCTCACACTCTGCTGCATCACTCCCTTCTCCCTCATCTGCTCTTAGGCCTCCATTGTTCCACCTCTCCCTTTCCCTCCTTCTCTCCTTTTTCTCCCATATCACCTGATGAGGTCTCTAGACAAGTCTCATCCAAACAGGTGCTCCCCTGCTCCTCCAGAATATTCAAGGACAACGTTGTCTCTGTTGCTGCACCCTTGGATGATTTCTGCAATCACTCCTTTGCCACTGGATCCTTCCCCTCACTTCCCAAGCACTCCCTTGTGCACCCTTTCCTCAAAAAGCCTTCTGCCGATCCTTCCTGTCTGGCAAACTACCACCCTTACTCCATTACCCCCTTCCTGGGCCATCACTTGGAGAAGTTGGTCATCTCCCAGCTCATCCACCACACTGAATCTGTTGATTGTCTCCATGACCACCAGCCTGGGTTCATAGCTGCCAGAGGCATGGAAACCGCTCTCCTGGATACCTGTGAAGACTTGCTTTTCAATCTTGATTCCAACTGTCCTTCCGTTCTCATCCTTCTTGACCTCTCCTCTACCTTTGATATGGTTAATAAAGCCACCCTTATAAATCGGCTCTGTGATACCCTTGGCATCACAGGCCTGGCTCTGGACTGGTTGACCTCCATCCTCTCTGACCAACCCTCCCAGGTTCAACTGGGCCCTTTTCTCTCCTCCATTGCACCCTCCACCTGGGGTGTCCATCTGTGCTCTATCCTCTCACCATAGCTTTTCAACATCTACCTTGCCCCTCTGGCCCATTTGATCTCTGCCTTCTCTCCTAACTTCAGTGTTATGCGGGCAACCCACAGCTCTCCTTCAAGCTTCCCTCCACTGCCTCCTCTTACTCTCTCAATCCTGACTGCCTGTCTGCTATCCAGGCATGGTGCACTGCTAATGATCCCTGCTTTAATGCCAATAAGACTGAGATCCTTCTCATTGGGACCCCAGCTCCCTCCTTGCCTCCTACACTCTGGCCGCCCTCCATGTGGCACTTGGAAACACAATTCTGTTGTATCAAGTGGCTTACAAATGTTCAATAAAATAAAATAAATGGGCCCACTCCCCTCACCCTCCTGTGAGGCAAAAAACCTTGGTGTCATCTTCCATTCCTCTCTCTCCTTCTCTCCTCAAATCACGGACCTTGCCAAGAAGGCCCAATTTCAGCTTCACCTCCTCAGAGGCATTCTCCCTTTCCCCATCTTCCCCCAGAAACCCAATGTCTCCATAGCTCTGGTCCTCTCCAGACTGCATTACTGCAACAGCCTTGTCCTTAATCTGCCTAACTCCTCCCTTTGCACCCTTCAACTGATCCAGAATAGCACTGCAAGACTTATCCTTGGCCTCAAGCCCAGGAACTGCATCAATCCAGCTCTTAAATTGCTCCACTGGCTCCCGGTTGCTGGAGGATCAAGTTCAAGACCCTCTGCATCATCAACAAGGCTTTCTGGGGCCTGGGACCCTGCTACATCTAACTCTTTCTCCCTAAATACCTCCCTGCTAGAGCCCTTCGGCCTTCTACCTCCAAGTCTCTGCAGATCAGATGCTTTTCCAAGCAGAGAGTGGGGGTAGATCTCTGTCCACCACAGGCACCTCGCGGTGGAATGGCCTCCATGCCCCTCTCAGACTTGAGCCGGATCTCCTTAAGTTACGGAAGCTTCTCAAGACCCTCCTTTTCTCTGTCTCCTTCCCTCTCCCCAGCTAATGTCCCCCTCTGCCTCTTGATTGGCTGTCTGGTTCCTTCAGATTGTTACAGGGCACCAGGCCCTCCTCGACCAGTCTACCCCTGCATTTGGTCTCCCCCGATTCCCCCCACCCTGCACTTGCCGTTCTGGGCTCCCTCCCCTTGCACTAACCTGGCTCGGCCTGCACCCGTTGAACCCTTTCAGACCTGTCCCTCGCACTTAGCACGTGGACCTCATTCCCCTGCACGCTCTGCTTTCCCCGGGCACTTGTCCACCTGGCCTTCCCTTGGCACACGCATAACCCTGGGCCCTCCACCCTGACCAGCACTTCTCCCCTCCCCCGCACTGCTTGTTACTGCACTTGCACGGCCTGAATGTGTCAAGGCCTAGTTGTAACGGTTTATTGAGAGGCCACCCTCAACACAGGGCGTTCCTTCCCTCCCCAAGCTAAGTGTCACACAATAAACCATTAATGTCAGTTCTTTTATTCAGCCCTATCCCAGCCTCATATCATGCCCCTTGGATCCATCCCCCTGAGGAACCAATGAGCCAAGAACCAGCCCGGTGTACAGGAAATATATTTGCTTTTATTTGAATTACAGGCAATAGAAATCACACTAAACTACACACGCCACCTTCTTTGTGGCTCACAATTAACTTCTTGTTACACAAATAAATCATAGAAATTAATTGGGGGAAAAACACAAATCACAGTACTTTAAATTCAAGACCTAATTAGTGCTGGTCAGTGAACAACATCAATTACAAATGTAGTGCTGTGCAATTTCGATTTTCCTACACGCTTAAAAGGCTAGCAGTAAATAAACACACAGTGATTTAGCAGTGGGTTTTTCAGGCTCCCCCCTAATTCGGTCCGTGTTGGGGAAATCAGACAAACATTGGGATGACTTAAAAATGTGGGATTTCAGACTCCCCTCCACTTAAAGGCCTGTGTTGGGGAAGCTGGACCCATAGGATTGCCCAATTAAATTACAGTCTATAGTTTTCAGGGCACACCGGGAATGAGCTTTGTTAATTTCGAATTTTAACGAAAATTACCCTGTCGTGGATCGCCAAGGGGAATTAATTGCATTTTTATTTTTTTTAGCTAAATAGGCTATGGATCTACAGTTTTGCCTCCCCCGCTAGCTATAAAGGGGAAAGGATTTAAGTCCAGCAGATACCCCCCACCTTTTGATTGCAAAGAATTAAAGTTCAGGAAAACCAGCTGCATGTCAGGACACTCTTTGAGGACAGGGCAGGGGTCTGGTCACTCCACTCTCAAGGATGGTCACCCACTCTTCACCACAGGGCCTAGTCAGGTTTTATTTAGGCATCCCCAGCAATAGACCGCTCCACCCAGATGTAATTTCAGCAATCTCCTTTGGTGATTCCTTGTGGCTCTCAGATGGAATGTTTCAGCAGCCCTCTCGCTTCCTCATAGTGTGTTCACTTTATATAGCAGTGATAATCAAGTTTACAATCTTGGGAGTTCCCTGCAGGAGTTCTCACAAATTGGATTGGACAGTTACCCTTCTCTCTCCTCCCAAATCCAGCCTCTCTCTAAGGATTGGTTTAGGGGTCTGTAGCAGACATATGCCAATTCCCATTTGCAATACGCTTTGGTTTCATGTCAAATTTTGGCAAAAATCTAGTTATCTGTCAAAACTTTGTGATTTACTAGTAACTGGCATTATATACATATACATTCATTCTTCTTCAGCTCATCATGGAAAATTTAATAAAGCGGCCGGGTCCACACCATGTTGCACGCCGTTTGTCAATTTTCCACGGTTCATACAAGCATAATCATTCTGAACATGTAATTTCCTCTCCAAATACCTCATTTTACCCTGCACCAGTTCTCCAGCTCTCAAATTTGGAAAGAGCAGCCAGGAACACCTTTCAGCTGGTCATTACAATTCCCTAAGTCACAGGTGGAGGAATTTTTTATCAACCATCGCCTCGAAATTATCTAAAAAATTAAACCTACATTTCATCAGTGCAACTTGTGGTTTCTGGGAAAATACAACAATTGCGACATTCCATTTAAACAAAGGTAATCTTCATATGTGCAAATATGAGCTTCCTTTCCTCCAGGCCATTTGCCACTCTTGGCCAGCCTATGACCAGAGTTTTATTTTTAATTAGTCTCTTTGTTGTTTGAAGTGTAGGCTGCAGCTCGTAAATACCCAGGATGCTCTGCACAGAATGCGCTTTCAGAGACTCAGTCTGGGGGAAGTTTGTTTTCCACACCCTTAGCGGCCAAACTTTATTGTAGTTGTCTACAGCTGGGATGTAAGCCAGGCATTCAGTGGGGGAGGTCTTTGAGAAATGTGTCCCACAGTAAGGAAAGGGGTCTTCCTTGACCCTACAGGACATTTTTAATAGAAACAAAGTGGGCTTTTCTTTTGAAATGTTTGCCAGTATTTTGCTTGTGAAGCATAATATACATTACTTTTTGTCAAAATGCACCATGTCTTTTTCCAGAGATCTTTGTTAGCAGGGGTACATTTTTCTCATGTCTTGCTTTAAACTGCAAACACACATGCAGCGCCGTTTTGGTGTCGGTGTTTAAAAATCCTGTTTTACATGCGAAAGGGACCTTTGAATTTCTTCTACCTTTGTGAATTAATTAAAATGCTGCTTTTCCTTTTTGACAGGTAGGCCCTTCCATGGGATACTTGCCGAAACCCCACAGTATGCCTTAATAGGCCAATTTTCGGTGTGAACGTTTTGTTATAAATGCAGGCAGGTCATTTCTTTAGTGGGCCCTCCAGTTACATTAGTTTGGGTCCTTTGATTACACCCCACATTGTAGGACCGTTTTCTTTTCTTCATCTCTGTTCACACCCGCCCCTCTTTGCCTTGTTGCACCTGGAAAAACCTTTTGCTGTATAGGCACATTATAAATGCCCAACAAAATAAATAATTAATAAATGGCACATCCCTCTCAGCATCACACACGCATAAAAATAAGAGGGGGCGGGTGGTTGCATTTCCATGGATTAATCCACCTAATAAGATTGTTGGGCATTAAATGAGAGTGTGCGTGCCTCCTCAGACCCCCCTGTTTGAAGTAAATGGCTCCAAGATTGGCCAGAAAGGTGTCTACGGATGGCAGAATTTTGGCCCATAAATTTCCCTATTACAGTGAGACAGTGCATTCCATTAGCAGAGTGACTGAGGGGGGAATAGCTCAGAATGGTGTATTAGTGCACAGCTGAGGTTCCCCTGCAGGGGTCATGTGTGGGTTGCTTTGTCTTGTCTGTGTGTAGCAGGAGGTCTCGCCCCAAATGGGCACATGATAAAGTTTGGGCTGAAACACAGGACATGGAGAAGACCGTATCAGGCGTACCCAGAAGTCAATGAGTCAGTTAATCTTCATCTCAGTGCTGGAAAGAGAGTAAACCTTTCTTGCTGTTAACTGGGGCAATTATTAATGAGTCTCTCCTCGCCTGTTGATAATCTGTGAAGCATAAGCACTGCACATCGTTGTAACCTGCTATTTCTTTTCCCCTGAAAAGTGGAACTCCTGAGCCTCCAGACTGGGTCTTCCTTCTACATCCCAGCCATGGGTGTATCCCTTGCAGAGGTCTATTTGAATCCAACCTCCCCTCCCAGCTGCACAGGACAAAGCATCATAAGTGTAATGCAGGGAGTGGCCCGACCCTTCACATCCCAGTTCCAGGGCCGAGTTGATGAGCGCCTGTCCAATGGAAGCATTGTGATCCGCAGTCTACGACGAGAGGATGGAGGAGTTTACGTGGTGTGTGATGAGTCTTCCAGCAAACCTGTACGAATCATCCTGCTAAATGTGACCGGTGAGTGACCCTTTCCTAATATTCTCCTATTAGGATGCGGGCTGTCCGTCTTGCAGCTTTGTAGGGCTGCTTGTTACAGGTGGCCTAACTACCCAGTGGACCCTCTTTGAAGGACTTTCCTGTACTGTTAGTCTTGTGCACTTTCGCATTTTACCACTTACTGCCGTTCAGATTACCATACACTGTACAATGGCCATGCCACGTGATGTTTGAGTGTCCTTTGGCCATCTTGTAGTGCGGCTTTCTTCCTGCCCTGGAGTTTATGGATTTTTCAAATATGGTAAGCCCTTTCCCAGGGAAAGCTCCAGCTCTTGCACGATCTGAATGACACAAGGCCTAGTAAGATCGTTATTTTGCCCTCCCTTGTTCCCCCCTCCTGCCTAGAAACACTTGTGTACTACAGGCGCGTTATAAATGCCACATCATATCATAACTGGAGAGTCACTCACCGCATGAATGGGATTGAGACGCGATGCTCATGTCTCCAGGGTCCGTCCACCAAGCAGTTAGTGCTGCATGGAGCACTGATCCTCCGCACATGGGCAGTTCTATTAAGATGGTTGCGCCACTGTCGCATCGACCCGTTATGCGTCCGTGACCAGGAAGATCCGGCGTTTTCCAGAGATGCAAGTTCCATGAGGTGCACCAACGTGGGTAGAACCTCCAGGCACAGCTAAGTGCCCTGTAGGGGCCGATGTGAAAGACACATGGTGGCAAATCTTAATCCAGCAGTACCTCGCTCACTGCAGACCTGCAATGCAGGCGCTCCTCCCATGCGGAATACACACTTTGAAACCTACTCTATAGCAGCAGGCAGCCATAGCGGGATACCAGCGGACCTGCATTTGAAAATGGAGCTGGGCTTCATTGGTGCTTTATGGTTTCTGATGTGTGTAACCCCGCCCCTGAGAGAGAGTGAGATTGGCCCGGGGAACCAGCTGAGGCCGCGAGCCAATGGGAAACCAGCTGAGGCGCGAGCCAATGGAAGTGGGAGGCGGAGGAGGATAAAAGGGGGAGGGAGGAAGGGCCACTGTGGGTGTTGGGGTGTGAGTGAGAGAGGAGAAGGCGGACGAGAGACTGGAGCGCGGAAGAGGATTGCTTCAGGGGGCTGAAAGATCGAACAGCATCACAATGGCTGTGTCTTCCTCGCAATATGCCGTGCCAGCGTAGCATGCAGCTGCACAATACCAATTACCTTGCAACTAGTTTCAAAGAGTTTTCCTACTGTGAGCAGGATTGTGGAGAGGGGCCGGGATGGGGCGAGGCTCGTGGCCAGAGAGAGGTGACTGAGAGCAGCGAGAGCGCCCCCACTCATGTGTTGTCAGATTCTTGCCATGCTCTTGAAGTAGATCCTGTGTTCTGCATGTACAGCCCTCAAGGCTTGCTTGGGCACTTGGTTTATGTTAATAATTCATGTATGACTACATTGCATTTCATGTGAAGTTGTGCTTTTTTGTGTTCTCAGAATTTCAGAACATCAGCCTTGCACCCGGCTCTGCGCTCCCCATCGCTACCCTGGGCCTAGAGATGGCTACTGTGCTTTGGAGCCGCGCCAACACCCCAGACTGCAGAGGGCCCCCCATCATAACAGTACTAGATGGAGAGCCCCGGGCTAATGTGTCATCACTCCAGGGCCGCGTGGAGAAGACCCTCCTGAATGGGAGCGTTGTCATCCGTCGCATCCAGGGGGCTGATGGGGGATTTTACACCGTCTGCGACGACACCAAGAAGTCCAGAATAATCCTCCACCTGACTGTGACCAGTGAGTGCCCTCTTCTACACACTGTTCTCAGGGGCCACACAACCAACGAGTAGGGCA
Source organism: Ambystoma mexicanum (assembly GCF_040938575.1). Taxonomy (NCBI): domain Eukaryota; kingdom Metazoa; phylum Chordata; class Amphibia; order Caudata; family Ambystomatidae; genus Ambystoma; species Ambystoma mexicanum. Next base: position 846,170,583 of record NC_090938.1, read on the forward strand.
AGACCGTTTGACTGGATGAGGAGTGGGCAAGCTTTGCTCTGAGCAGGTCCAGGCCAGGCAAGCGGCACGGGGACACAGCAGGCGAGCTGCACTGGCATAGTGGGCACAGCAGGCGAGCTGCACTGGCATAGTAGGTACAGCAGGGGAGCTGCACTGGCATAGTGGGCACAGCAGGCGAGCAGCACTGGCATAGGGGGCGCAGCAGGCGAGCTGCACTGGCATAGGGGGCGCAGCAGGCGAGCTGCACTAGCATAGTGGGCACAGCACTCTGAAAGTAATAAGCAGCACAGAGCTCCCCAGGTACTTGGATATAATGAAGATCCGAGGTCAGGCAGCAGCAGAGGAAGACTTTGGTATGGCTAAGCAGTGAGCACATGTCAGCTGTGGTGGGACCTCCTAATTAACTCCTTCCTTCTTCACTTCCTCCTTTCCAGACACTCCCCGTGCTGTAACCCAGGACCCCACGTCTGCTGGCCTGACTGCTGCGGGTGAGTAAAGTTCACAAGTTGGTGTCTCGTCTCTGGGCCGTCCGATAACAAGAGCTTGTGAAGGGGCCTTGTGATGGCCAGGTTGCCCTGGTACTTGACTGCCTCTCACAGGAACCAGGTTCATTCATAGGCTATGAAAGCCCCTTCTTTCTATGCACCCCTCCCCGCTGCCACCCTGCTTCTCTCTAACTGTGGATCCACCTGCCTGGTAACGGGGGATTGTACAAGGTTTTGTTGTTTGGGCTATTACCTAACTTGGCAGTATGTTAGTACTGTGGGAAATTGGCGGTCTCTTAGTGTTGGGGTAAGTTAGTGGTGAGCATATTCATGGCACTGCCCTATATGATGAGACAAACTTTCCCCCTTTTATAATCACGCCCTGTCTGGTGTTGACTGTAAGTATGCATTCCTGGACCTTATGCATTTAGCAGAAACAGAATATTGACATAGATTGTGTATAGATTGGGCCGATGACTTATCTACGACATCAGCCTATGCCATTGAAGGGTCCTGTTCCGCCCTAGCATGCATGGCTGAACACACTCACACAAACACACCAGCTTTCTGACTTACTTTTACCATTCCCTTATTTCATTTCTTATTCTACCATTGGCAGTAAATATTTTTACCACCATGGTGTAAGCATTAGGGTGCTTCCTAATTACCTTCCCCACCTAAATAATGAACACCAGGGATATGAAAATAAATGATTTCACCAACTTTGCTTTCATCACTGTATTTATTATTTGAAACCATGTCACTTATAAAAAAGAAACAAAAATATTACATTTCATAATAGTACATCCATTGACTCTTACCAAAGCATTGACCTCGCTATGGTTATCTAAGAGACAAAAGATAAACATGCATTGCACAAACTTTTCATTTTCCGTTAGTTCACAGCACACGAAAAAACCCAAGCAATGATTCGGTTGGAGCTAATGATCTATTTCTGTCTGTCTGGCCACAAAGATAATTCTCTCTCACTCAGTGCTCTCCTCAGTTTTACCACCACTTACATGGGATTCTGAAATTTCTGTGCTTTATCTGTATGGCCCCTCTCCTACTCCTGCCTGTCTGCAATGAAGAGTTACACGCTCTGCACTGTCACTTGGCGCCCCCGAACCTGGCCTTGGATTAGACTGCCAGGTCAGCACCAGCCTCTGCACTCTCTCTTTCGTCAGCCAGCAGCAAGAAGCAGAAAAAGAACCCACACCCTTCAGTTCACCCCTATTTATCTCCCCTGCCTGTCAATCAAAACTAAATTTGCCCTCTTTCTGACGTATTTTAGCAATTTCTAGACTTCTGATGCCACTGTCCAATCACCTACGAGAGTTTGTATGTATCTCTCTTCCTTCCTGCGCAGACAGACAAAGAACCCTCAGAATGAGAGAAATAAAACCAGCTCATTCATCCAGTGCACATACTTTCCATGGAACGAAAAGAGAAAGAAAGAAATAATAAAGCAGAATTTCCATCCATGCTCAATGACATTGCATTGCAATGTTAATCGGGAGTACCAATTAGTTACTGGTGTATCATTTAGTAAAGGTAGTTAGTTAATTAATCTGTGTTATTTTCTTCAATGCAATATTACACAGATGGCAATTCATATCTATATTCCCTTTGTCCATGTATTCAGTGCATTTTGAATCTGCTGTTTTTTTAGAATCATTTTGTTTTACCAGTGAAGGCCTAGTTCATTGCCATAATGACTCAATGTGGCATTCGACCTGCACTACATAGTTCGCTGTCTCCATTTGACTCTCATTTACACTAACCCCACTGAAAGTGCTGTCCCGTAATCATTGTTTGTTTGTTTTATTTAATATGCGCACCAGACCCAAGGGTAACTAGGCGCTTATTTGGAAGGTAATGGTTACAAAGCAGACAGGTGTGTACATTTCATACATGGTTATGCAGATGAATGCAGTTTGTATTGACAGGATGATATTACATGACGGAGTATATACATTTATACATAGAAGCATTTTGTGTGAACTGGATATAAGTACATACATAGGTAATTTAGGTTAGTCAGTATACATGGATGATATGTCATAACAATGGTCCAGACAGTGGAAGCAACAAAGAGTAGCGTTTAGGTTTTGTTGAGTATCCATGCAATCGCGTGGCTTCTAAATTTGTCCAAATCTTGGATAGTTTGAATGTTGAGAGTGTTCCAAAGCTGAGCGGCTAATACTGGGAAACTGGCTCCACCAGCTCTTTTTAAGTTAAATCTGGGTACCACCAGACAAGGTGTGTTGGAAGATCTCGTAAATCTATTGGACACTTTCCAGGTGAATTTGTCAGTGAGATGGGGCGGGGTTTGATGATTAAGCGCTTTGTGAGTGAGGCAAATGGTTTTGAGGTTATTTTTTTTTTTCTTGTATAGAGAGCCACTTGTGTTGCTTTCTAATTACTGAGATGTGCTGTCTTTTGGCGATATTTAATGCCGCTCTAAGCGCATTATTTTGCAAGATCTGTAGTTTGTTTGTAATTTATTTATTGGCGCCCAGGTATGGGCTGTTACAATAATCCAATTTGGATTGCACGAGGGCTCTTGCCAGTGTAAGGCAGCTTGTGGGGTGATAGTAAGGGTCTACAAGCCCAAATCAGCTTGCCGGTCTAGGTGGTGGCTGAGGAGGTCATGTTTACTTGTTTGATTAATCTGCTGTTCCCACCTGCACCTATTTTACTGGCTGCTTTTTGAAATCACTGCCATAGGCTCTTACAGGATGCAGCTGCCGCTCAGAAGTAGTGGCACTTGCGATCCTACTCACTGTGCCCGCACCTACATAACCCAGTATCACGGCAAGGCCTCTTTTAGCTAGTAGGCCCCTTCAGACTGCCATGGAAAAGAAATGGGGTACATACAGACCTTTCTCTGAAGTATTTGTAGGTGCCGGTTACATGACCGGGGCAGTAATGAGAATAGGAGCAGGAGGATGGCAGAGTTTGGGATCATGCATTTATAAGATTCTCTGCTAGTCCCAACTCTAAGCTAATGCCTCAGCATCTGGAATTGGGTAGAGCTAATGGCATCCTATTTGCCCATCTGTTGAGCAAGAACTCACGGCTCCTCTCTGAATAATCCACCTACCTTTATGTATTCAAGCAGAAGTTGTTTTCAAGCAAGTCCTTTTGGCAGCTCCAGCCCCAGCCCCAGGACTGCTGCCTCAGCCCACTGCTCCCCGCAGCCCCCACCCCTGTCAAAGGCAGTGCCTCCAGTCGGGAAGAAGTCCCCGGCTGAACTGAAGAGTATTTTGATGAGAACCAACCAATCCGCTTGGGGTTCGAGGCCCTGGCTTCTGGGGCTGGTGTTGAGGGTGCTTTTCCTGGAACCTGGCTTTGAGGACCCTGCTGTGGGAAGACTCCAGCGGCCTGGATGCTTCCATTGAATTTAGATTTGGGGCAGGGACAGGTCTTCTGCGAGTGATGGTTGCCCCATTTTGATGAACGGCAGCCAAGGTCAGGAATGTTAGTGGTAGAACCGCACATACCGCCGCGTTCTAGCAGAGGACTGGTCCAGGCCTCCAGTTCTGGCTGCTGTTCTGCCGCTTTCGCTGCATTTAGTGAGTTCGAGAGGTTGGATGTGTTTTTTTTTGCATGGCGTTTCCTCTCCCTCTCAAGCATAGATGTTATATTCTAGTGCGATTTGTGGCCTGTGGCCAGGAAGCATTTGGCCTGCTGGCCACAAGAAAAAAAGTGGTTTTCCTTGAGGTGGGTGCTGACAGCAAGGAGGGGGCTAGAACAGAGGGGAAAGCGGCTGTCATTTATAGGAGCTCTTGGGTGCAAACGTGTTGCTTTGCTCCGACGTTCAAGCAGCGGGATTGCACATGCACTTCAGTGGCCAGTATTTTCCACTCTAAGGCCCTGATTCGTGGCATTCTTTGCGTGTAAAACAGGGATTTGCTTGCTACTCTGCCCGCAAATCCCTGTTTGACGAATGGGGATTTGCGGGCAGAATGGCACGCAAATCCCTGTTTTAATCGCAAATAATTCCATGAATCGGGGCCCAAGACATCTAATTCCTTGGAGAAGGTTAAGGCATCCGGAGCTGTGACTAGGACTTTGTGGCTGGTGCGCCACCTGCCTCCCTCGTCTTCTATGTCCCCCCCCAGGCTTGCTTGTTAGTCCTTTGTGGCTTGTGTGCCACCTGCCACCCTCGTCTTCTATGTCCCCCCGGGCTTGCTTGTTAGTCCCCATACCTTTTTGAAACAGTGGGTTTAAGGGCACAGCCACCAACTAAGAGGACTGCTCTTTGGTCTGACACAAACGTCTTGGGGTCAATAAATGCGCCGACAATACCTTATGTTTTAAGTTTGAGCAAACCCATGGAAACAGGGTTCTTCCCAAAAAACAAGGGGCCTCATTACAAGTGTGGTGGTATTTTGGTGGTGAATCTGCTGACATACCACCAAACACATTTACCGTTAGCGCCACTTGGTCTGGCGGAATGAACACCAGATTACAAGTGGTGGTAGACAGTGTTAGTCTCCACTTATTGGACTCCATACAGATTTCGGCAGAATTACCACCAACAGTAATTCCGTTGATTTGAACGTTTTTTGGCAGTAAAGTGGAGGAATTACTGGAGGTTTTTCCTGTGCGTTACCTCCAAAACCTGTAGTTTGGCGGTAGCTCTATTACCACATTACCATCATTTTTGGCCACACCGCTGAACCCGAAATGAAGCCCAAGGTGAGATGATAAAGAGGTGTGGTCCTAGGTGAGCTTCACCAGTACCCTGAAGTCCAAAAGGTCCTTCCTGGTCCTTAAAGTCCATGCGGGGTGATGCCACCATTGTCTGTACTCTGAGCATAGCAAGCTTTTGGGTCTCAGAATCCTTTTTCTATTGGCTAACATGCTGTCTGCTTCTGGGGTTTTGGAACCCCAAAACTACCTGGGCCACAATGTCCTTCATGTAGGCAGGTCAACGGTGCCAGTCTTCAGGAAGGGAGACCGGAAAGAGAGCGGAAATCCTGCAGACTCATACTCTCTGTCCAAACTACTTTGATTTCTCCCCTTGTCTCGTCTCTACTCATGAAATGATCCTTCCTGGCCTCGTTCCTCCTTCCATCTTCTGCTCTGGATTAGGGCAGACCTGGCCCGCTGAAACGTACATGATGTGGCGGGCTAGTCTTCTCTCACTGGCTAGGCTTTCTCTGGTTTTTCTCCTTCATCCCCACTACTTCACTATTCCTCCCTCCTTCAGATGTTCCGAGGCACTCCTGCTCATTGGGTCTCCTTGATAGCTGTTACCAACCTCGTCTCCTAGTGTCTCTTCCTCCCTCCTTCAGATGTTCCGAGGTACTCCTGCTCATTGCGTCTCCTTGGTGTCCGGTCAAAGGAACGAATACAAAGGGTCGAATGGTCAAAGGATCTACACAAAAGGATCGAAAACCAAAGGATCACATTTTTTTTTTAATTATAGATATTTTTGTGGGGTTTTCCACTCCTCAGTCCCCTTTTCTGCATCGACAGGAACGGGCAATTTCACCAGCGCTCCTGGGTTTGGCTTCGGTCTTGTAATTCCATGTGCTCTTCCGCGGATACTTTCTACTGTCTTTTTTGTCTTCTTTATCAATCAGGTACTCGGTCCTCTGCCGCCACACTCCTCCCTGTTGCATGTCGACGTCCGCGGGCTTCAGCAGGTGTCCAGCCTGCAAAGGGCTCTTCCCTAGGTCCGATCCCCACACTCTTTGCCTCCAGTGCCTTGGCCCAACTACTGCTGGGAAGGTTGTACCGCGTGCGATGCGCTTACACAGCACGCTCTGAAGAACAGTCTAGATAAGAGGCAGGCGTTCAGCGGGTTCCAGGGCTTCCAAGAAGGTCTAGACAGCCTGACCTTTCTCCGAGTCAGCACCGGGGCAAACAACTAAAAGGGGAGCAAGGGCTTCTTTCAGTCCCCCTCCTCTACAACAGCCTCATAGGGAAAGAAGAAAAGACACGCCCGTTTGGGTCCACGTGTCTCCGGTGGGTGGGCAGGCTTGATCTTCATGCACAGTTCTGGCATCAGAAATTCGCAGACCCTTGGCTCCTCTCCGTAGTATCCACAGTATCCACAGAGTACCGCCTACCGATTCCTCCCTCTCCGCCCTCCTCCCCTCCTCCCCTCCACTCCCACAGATTGGGACAGTAACTCTGTTGGCAGAAATTCGGTCGCTCCTCGAGAGCCAGGCAGTGAGGCTTGGGCGTCTATTCCAGGATTTTTGCCATACAAAAGAAGAACCAGGCTGGTCTGAGAGTTGTGTTGGACCTCGCCACCCTCAATCTCTCCCTCCCTCTTCAAAAATTCAAGATGGTTACGCCAGCACTTACAGTGGAGACACTGTGCAGGGGAGGCTGGATGTGCTCCCTGGATCTGAAAGACGCTTGTCTACACTTCCCGATTTGGCAGCCTCATCGAGCCTTTCTGCGGTTCAGGATCATGGGCTGCCATTTCCAATACAAGGTTCTACCCTTCAGCCTCAACTCAGCCCCCAGGGTATTTACCAGATTAATGAATGCAGTGGCAGCCCTCCTCAGGGCTCAGGGCCACCATATCTACTCATACCTGGACGACTGGCTCGTCAGAGCAAGATCCCCAGAGGCGGTGCTGCACACCTCCTCCACTCTCATGACCACGCTCCATGAGCTTGGATTTTCTATCAACCTCAAGAAGTCTCAGCTGCAGCCTACTCAGAGCCTGACCTTTCTGGGCCTCATCTGAGACATGAGCTCTGAGAGGGTCTTTCCCTCGGAGTACAAGATTATGGCCATCAAGAAGGCTGCAGGTCACATTCACAGCCGAGAGGTGACCTCGGCCTGGCGGTACCCGCATTTACTGGGGATCATTTCGGCAGTCCTACTGGCCGTCCCCCACACGAGACTCAAGATGAGGAGATTACAGCTGCACTTCGTAGCCTCATGGATTCAGGAGCGGGGCTCCCAAGCAGAGCTTGTTAGCATTCCTCCTTCTTTCCACCCGGACCTCACATGGTGGTCCAGGGATTGCAACCTGCGGACTGGAAGGCCCTTTCGGCAGGCACCCTATCAGGTCACCATCACCACGGATTCCTCCCTAGAGGGCTGGGGGGCCACGGTGGACAATCAGTGTCCATGGAGTCTGGTCCATACAGGAGCAGGAGTTTCACATCAACTGGCTGGAGCTGAAAGCGATCTGGCTAGCTCTCAAAGCTTTTTTTCTGCTCCTTGGGGGCAAGGCTGTCCTCATCCAGACGGACAACTCCACCAGCATGTACTATGTCAACAAGCAGGGTGGCACTAGGTCCCCCTTGCGGTGAACATGTGGGAATGGGCCCTGGAGAACGACATCCACCTGAATGCCACCCACCTCTCGGGGGAGTCCAATCTGGAAGCGGACAGGCTTAGTAGACTGTGTAACGCTCACCTGGTTCCCTCGGAGGCGCGGGTCTTGACTGGGCGGTGAAACCGTCTTCAACGTTAGGCGTAGGATTCGTTTGGCTCCCGGATTTGGCCTCTTTCTCACCGAAAGTTTGACCTGAAGGGTGAGGTGTCTGCAAGTGGAAAATCAAGGTATTAGTGGCTGGAAGGTTGAGAGAAGTTCCAAGCCCCTCTCTCCCTCTCTCCCCGTGGTACTTGGTTGATCGTTGTGCTCACCTTAAATAGGTGAATGCTGGGCTCTCCATCCTGCGTCTTGTGCAGGGGCGCTGGGTCCAGTTACTTCACTGGATATGAGTTCACCCTCTTGATTGCAGAGGGTAAGTTGAGAGCGATGCCGCCGTTTGCTGCACAAGCGTGACTTGTAAGTATTAAAGTTCCCTTTAAATTGCTCTCTTCAAATGTCTTATCTCTTTAATGTCTATGTTTTTTCCTTTTCAGATGCTGTCAGTGCCGAAGAAGATGCTCCCCCAGGTTCGTGGCAGAGAGCGTAACAAGAAGATGGTGAATACGAAGGCACGTAAGTAGAAAGGCTGCTCTAGGGCTGTAGAATGTACCTTAATGTCTCTTTTGTCTTTTCAGGTGCCGGAATGCAGCGCGAGCAGAGTTGGAGCGAGCGTAACACAGGTAAGCAGTTTTGTAACTAAGCGTTACTAACCAATGTTCTTTGTCTTTGCAGGCCCGATGCCGGACGAGAAATGCAGAAAAAACGCCTTTGATGCTTCCGATGGATCGGGTAAGTTGAAGCGCTAACTTTGCCTTTGCCTAACCTGTGCCTTTTGTTTTGCAGGAGCTGCTGAAGACTGAAGATTGGTTCCCAGCAGGTAATTTTCGTATTCACAGGATCCGGAGCTGAAGATTCGCTGGAGCTGACACGGTGAGCGTCCTGCTGCAGATGCAGAATAACGCGAAGCACGTTGCACCAATTGGGTGTGGTTTAAATAGTCCATAGGAGTGCTTAGGTGTCTTCTTCCACAGCCTCGCCCAGGCAAAAAGAGTTCCTGCTTCCAGAAGGGTTCCAGCATCAATGATCCAAGGAGTGGTGCCTGCCCCACCCAGAAGGAAAAGTAGTCCCTGCCAGAAGAGAGTGAAACATCATCTTGCTGGTAAGTAAGCAGCATGGTCTGCTGCAGGTAGGTCCACCCAAGCACTTTCACACTTGTTATGAGCCCGGCGCTTCCTGTGCCGGGACGGGTTCATTCTATGAGCCTGGCACCACCGGTGCCAGGACAAGGTCCAAAAGGTCCCTATTGGGACTTGCTGGTGCCGATAGTATATGTTATGAGCCTGCTTCCAAGGATGTTGGGTAGGTCCTGACTCTCATGACAGCTGGGAGCAGACAATTGCGAATGGCAATTGAACAATCGGGGCCTGCTGGGGATCTTCAGCAGCTGGGGGCATCCTCAGGTGGACCTCTTTGCCACCAGCGTGAAAAGTAAGTGCCTGCAGTTTACGTCCTGGCAGGGCCAGGGCCCCAGCTCCCTGGGTGACGCCTTCCAGATACAGTGGAACGGCATGACCGCATATGCCCCCCACCCCTCCACTCCTCTGGTCCACAGCGTGATCTGCAAGATAAAGAAATCTTCTCACCTCAGCATCATTCTGATAGCTCCGTGGTGGGCGGCAAGACCTTGATTCTCAGTGCTCATTAGTCTCTCGGACAGGCCTCCCATTCCTTTGCCGCTGGGCCCAGCTCACCTTCTCTCGCAGCAGCGGGGCAAGGTCATACACCCGGCACCACAGAAATTAGCCCTAGCAGCGTGGCTCCTGAGCAGGTCACTCTGAAGCATCTGGGCCTGTCTCAGGCTAACCTCAAAATAGTTCAGGGCGCTAGGAGCGATGCTACTAGGAGCCAATACAAAAGTAAATGCACTAGGTTCTGTCAGTGGGCCGACTCTAGGGAGATCGACCACCTTACTTGCACGTTGGACAACGTGCTCTCCTTCTCTGCGCATCTTGCCCACTCTGGGGTGCAAGTCAACACATGCTGCACCTACCTGACAGCCATCAGTGCCTAAAGGAACTTGGAGGAGGAGGTTTTCTCCTCTGCTAACCCGGTAGTTAAATGACATCTAGTGGGCCTCACCAGGCTCTTCCGGCCCATCAAGAAACTGCACCCTGTGTGGGACCTCAATGTAGTGATGGGCGCCCTAGCTCACAAACCTCTTGAACCAATGGCGTCTGCGGACATCAAACTGGTCACCATTAAAACAGCTCTGCTGGTGGGTCTCACCTCGGCTCGCAGAGTCACCAAGATCCAAGCTCTGGTAGCTTCAGCACCCTATACTACTTTTCACAAAGACAAGGTGGTCCTGCAAACCCACCCCGCGTTCCTGCAAACCCACCCCGCGTTCCTACCTAAAGTAGTCTTATCCTTGCACCTGAATGAAGAGATAGTGTTACCCACCTTTTTTGCCGATCCTAAGGATGATGCTCAAAGGGTGTTGCACTGTCTGGATGTCAGACGCGCTCTGAAATTCTATCTGGACAGGACCAAGAGCTTTTGCAAATTGGATGCGCTTTCTGTCACCTTCGGGGGGTCAAGGCCTGGGTATCAGGCATCCAAGGCCTCCATAGCAAGGTGGATGGTTTCGGCCATCAAGGAGGCCTATGAGGGGCAGCACAAACCAGCTAACATGCATCCCACACTGTCAGAGCCAAGGCCACGGCTATCGTATTCCAGAGACAGGTTTCGTGGCAAGTCCTCAGCATGGCGGCCACCTGGGCCACTGCCAACCCTGCGGCTTTCTGCAAACACTACTGTTTGGACACCGGTTCTAAGTCAGGTGCAGCTTTCGAACAGGTGGTTCTAAGGAACTTGTTTTCTTAAAGAGGGTCACCTCTCCACCCTGGGGCTACACTCGGTTGTAATCGCCCATGAAGTATGGAAGAAAGGGGACGGGATGTAAGAGTAATTATACGTTACTCACCGTAGTGACTAACGTACTCTTAGTCCATAGTCCCCTTTCCTCCATACGTCCACCCCCTCTCCTAATAAAACTGGTGTCATTAGGCAATGTTAATATTGTTGACGTGTCAATGGGACTGAGGAGTGGCGCCAGTGGGCGGAGTCAGGGGAGCGCATGCTCCCAGGGCCTGCGTGCCTCTAAATTTAAAGGGGAAGAAGGTTTTTCTGGTTAAAAATGTTAAGTCTCCCGTCCCTAGCGAGGGACACCCATGCAGTAGGGAGGAAAGGGGACTATGGACAAAAGTATTTTAGTCACTATGGTGAGTAACTTATAATTTCCGGGGTACTCTTGCTGATTCAGTCTCCTTGCCACCCGTTACCAACCTTGTCTATTGGTCTTTTCCTCCCTACTTCAGCTGTTCCGGGGTACTGCTGCTCATTGCGTTGCCTTGATATCTGTTACCAACCTCTTCTCCTGGTGTCTCTTCCTCCCTCCTTCAGATGTTCTGGGGTATTCCTGATCATTCATTCTCCTTGATACCCGTTATCAACTTCGTCTCCTGCGTTCTCTTCTTCCTGCCACTCTTTCTTGATGTCTGTTTTTTAATATCTCACCTAACTTCCTTTAGACCTTTTCTCGCACACCACCTTCTTATTGACTCTGAATGTTACCACCTCTTCCTTCCCTTGTTATTACTACCATTGCTTCAATCTTCCTCCCACCTCATGGGGTTTCCACCTGCACCTCAATACAGCCTCCACTTCCTGAGCCCAACATCATCTTCACCTTTCCTCTAGATGTTCCCACCTGCACTTAAGTCTCCATCCCACCTCCTGGGGTTGTTGACTCCATCTCAATCCATCTTTGCCACCTGATGTTACCACCTCAGTACCACCCCCATGTCCTGGTTTTACATCCTCTGTCCTTTTCACCAGTGCCTTCTTTACCTCTAATCCTCTGGCTCTCCAAACTTCTCCATTTCTCCATGCGTGCTGTTCCAACCTTCTCTCTTCACCAATCACCTCCAAACTCCAGCCTCCTCCAGCAACCCACACTCACTTTCGGGGTTCCCTGCGTTGTACACTACTCTTTGCCCCTCTGGGTTTGGCTCTTGGTGGGTTCTCCCCCTGGGGTCTGTAATTGTGGCATGGTTGGTTTGGATTCTTTCTGTGGGTTACCCTGTGCTTACTTTGGGCATAGGGAGCCACACCAAGCCTTTTCTTTGACAAGGGAACATTCTGCAGGAGACAATGAATTAGTAACGGGGGGTCACACATAGTTAAATCGTGGTTGGAAAGCCACCAACTTGCAATGTTGTATCAAGCCCAGTTCTCCGGAGCTCACGAAGCATCTTGCTGAGGCGTTGAATTAACTTCTCTGATACCGCGGGTGCGGCTGTAACAGACTCACTTTCTCTCAGCAGGATCCGTTGTGCTAGAGTAAAGTGGAGTCCTCTGATTGGTTAGGGCACCCCTATGGACCCACTTGAAATGCACAAATTGCATGACCCAATGGACTCAGGCACATATAACAATGACCATAAATTGAACTCACACATAACACTCTGCTAAATAGCTCCGATTCTTTGGAGGTAGTCCCACAGCGCTCTGAGGGGCGCAACTTGATCTAAGCCAATGGGGAGACAGTGCCCCCACTATGCTGGAGCAAAGCTCGCTCAATGGGTAGCATAGCAGAGCAGTCGGGCTGCACTCTTAGGAGACGGGTGGGCTCGCTCAATGGGTAGTGTAGCAGGGCAGTCAGGCTTTACTCTTAGGAGTCGGGTGGGCTCGCTCAATGGGTAACGTAGCAGAGGAGTCAGGCTTCACTCTTAGGTGACGGGTGGGCTCGCTCAATTAGTAGCAGAGCAGAGGAGTCAGCTTCACTTTTAGGAGACAGGTAGATTCGATCAATGGGTAGCGTAACAGGGCAGTCAGGCTTCACGCTTAGGAGATGGGTGGGCTCGCTCAATGGGTAACGTAGCAGAGGAGCCAGGCTTCACTCTTAGGTGACGGGTGGGCTCGCTCAATTAGTAGCAGAGCAGAGGAGTCAGGCTTCACTTTTAGGAGACAGGTAGATTCGATCAATGGGTAGCGTAACAGGGCAGTCAGGCTTCACGCTTAGGAGACGGGTGGGCTTGCTCAATGGGCAGCAGAGCAGTCAGGCTGCACTCTTAGGAGGTGGGTGGGCCAGCTCAATGGGTAGCGTAGCAGAGCCGTCAGGCTGCACTGTTAGGAGACGGGTGGGCTTGCTCAATGGGTAGCGTAGCAGAGCAGAGGAATCAGGCTTCACTCGTAGGAGATTGGTAGGTTCGATCAATGGGTAGCGTAGCAGAGCCGTCAGGCTTCACTCTTAGGAGAAGGTTGGGATCGCTCAATGGGTAGCGTAGCAGAGCCGTCGGGCTGCACTCTTAGGAGATGGGTGGGCTTGCTCAATGGGTAGCATAGCAGAGTAGTCAGGCTTCACTCTTAGGAGACGGGTGGGCTCACTCAATTAGTAGCATAGCAGAGCAGAGTAGTCAGGCTTCACTCTTCGGAGACGGGTGGGCATGCTCAATGGGTAACGTAGCAGAGCAGAGGAGTCAGGCTTCACTTTTAGGAGACGGGTAGGTTCGATCAATTGGTAACGTAGCAGAGGAGTCAGGCTTCACTCTTAGGAGACGGGTGGGCTCGCTCAATGGTTAGTGTAGCAGGGCAGTCAGGCTTCACTCTTAGGAGATGGGTGGGCTTGCTCAATTAGTAGCAGAGCAGAGGAGTCAGGCTTCACTCTTTGGAGACGGGTGGGCTCGCTCAGTGGGTAGTGTAGCAGGGCAGTCAGGCTTCACTCTTAGGGGACTGGTGGGCTTGCTCAATGGGTAACGTAGCAGAGGAGTCAGGCTTCACTCTTAGGTGACGGGTGGGCTCGCTCAATGGGTAAAGTAGAAGAGCAGTCAGGCTTCACTCTTAGGAGACGGGTGGGCTCCCTTAATGGGTAGCGTAGCAGAGCCATCAGGCTGCACTGTTAGGAGACGGTGGGCTTGCTCACTGGGTAGCGTAGCAGAGCCATCAGGCTGCACTGTTAGGAGACGGGTGGGCTCGCTCACTGGGTAGTGTAGCAAGGCAGTCAGGCTTCAGTCTTAGGAGACGGGTGGGCTTGCTCAATGGGTAACATAGCAGAGGAGTCAGGCTTCACTCTTAGATGGGTGGGCTCGCTCAATGGGTAGCAGAGCAGTCAGGCTGTACTCTTAGGAGGTGGGTGGGTTCGATCTCTGTGTAGCGTAGTAGGGAAGTCAGGCTTCACTCTTAGGAGACAGGTGGGCTCGCTCATTTAGTAGCATAGCAGAGCAGAGGAGTCAGGCTTCACTCTTAGGAGACGGGTGGGCTCGCTCAATGGGTAGTGTAGCAGGGCAGTCAGGCTTCACTCTTAGGAGACGGGTGGGCTCCCTCAATGGGTAAGCAGCAGAGGAGTCAGGCTTCACTCTTATTAGATGGGTGGGCTTGCCTAATGGGTAACGTAGCAGAGCAGTCAGGCTTCACGCTTAGGAGATGGGTGGGCTCGCTCAATTAGTAGCATAGCAGAGCAGAGCAGTCAGGCTGCACTCTTAGGAGACGGGTGGGCTGCTAACAGAGTACAGTAAAATACACAATGGTCCTCATTCGGAGTTCAGCGACCGGTAAGAGTGACACTAACTCTGCTACCACTACATTGTTTGGCAGTGATGGACTTGCCAGTTTTACTGCAGCGCTGAATTCCAAGTTAACATTGAAGTCGAGGACTGACTTGCAGCAAAACACTTGAAGTAATTCCTACGCTTCAAGTACAAAGATCTGCAATATTAGCCCTCTACAAAGTTCTCCAAAATCCCCAGAGAGTCTTATGGCCTGCAAAAAAGTAGGAAAAACACCACATTCCTACCATTCGTAATCTTACGGTGGGACATAGTGGAGGTTCCGGTAAACGGATTTGGTAGTAATTCCACTGGAATTAACACCAAACACGAGAGGCTCAATGCACTGTACGAAATAGAGACTTTTATTTAGTTTTGCATTATGATAAAAATACAGAGTCAAATAAGTGCTTCAGAACATACACTGCAATGCATTCGAATGTGAGAAAACTGCGCTGGGATACAAAGTGGATTCTACTCATTTCAAGACTAAAATGCAGGAGCCTCGCCTAAGGGGTGGTGAGTGGTAGGCCTATATAGGTCCTATAAATAAGGGAAGAATGCGGCCAGATCATATAAGGAAACCGGCCCAAGAGAGCAACAGCAAAGAACTCTGCTGCTAAGAACGTTCTGCCGAAAAGTAGTACAAGCAGAAACGTATAAAGCAAAACGTCATCATAGGTGATGCAATACATACAGTAAAAACCTGCACGGCTGGTTGGCTGGACCCTATACAGGTACCAGCTTTATCCATATGGGAAGGCAGTTTATTGATCCCAGTCCATCCGTCTTCCATCACGTGGGTGCTGCGGGGCTCATCTCCTTCTCACGTCAAAAGTTAGACAACAAATGAATTATACTCCCACTATACAGCTTGTTTTATCAATCATACTGTGCACTTGGCAGGCCTCAAGACGGACACACAGGAGGTTCTGTGGCCCTCTAACCTTCACACACTCACATTTCACTCCCTCCCTCCACGCCACCCGGCTCCTAGGTCTCCACCCTCACTCCCAGCACCTCACAATACAAATCACACGACTGTCGCTTCAACGATGTGCCCTGTCCATCCTCTTTGAACATTTCAGGACTTGTTACTTTGGGGTTAGTGTTCAAAGGGCAACTGGTGTCATGGAATTCAGGGATCTTAACTATTATAACTTGTGGTCACCCGTGAATAGGCCGGGTCATGCTTTGGCCAGTGTGAGATAACATGCACACCAGGCGCCGGCCTCTGATCACGGCCTTGTAGGACACATTCCTCTTGGGTGAATAAACACATCTTTGCAACACTTTCAAGAACAATGAATAGACGGTGTGGCGGGTGGGGGTGCAAACTGTCCTCAAGGGAGCTCGGGCATGACTGGAGATTTCTGTGGCCTCGTGGATTCGGGCCTAGTGCGTGTAATGCTGCATTTACCACGCCAGCCTTCCCTTCTACCTATGATCACTAGTATCTATGCAGAACAGTGGTGCCGCTCGCGCCTTGGGCCACACCATATGGTTATACTATAATAGGTTATATTAACATGGGGCCCTGCTGGGCGGGAAGGAGTCCCTCTGTGTCCCCCTGGTTCATCACAGTGCCTCGAATGCATCTCGCCTTACTTTAAAGTGCCTAGCTGGGGGAAGAGCTGCCCCCTTCCCAACACAAGTCTCTGCCTTTTGGCTGCAGCTGCTAGTTTTCCAGGGGTTCCCGTACCCTGCATGTGAGGTGCTCTAAGAAGGTTCCCAACCAAAGCCTCAGTGTTGGGTTTGTGGGTTTCCTGCACCCTTTTCTGTGCCTCCAAGCCAGTCTGTTCATTGCCAGCTCCTCTTTCCGGATGTCAACACAGCACCTGAACTTCACGTTCACCAGCCTTGCTTTCGGTGTCAGGATCTACCTGAACACCATCCCAAGTCTCCTGCTGGTGCCGAATATCCTCCTTGACACCATCCCCTATATCTCCTTCCCTGTCTTCTGAGTCTCTTTCCAGAACAGGTTCATCCTTGCACAGCCTTACCCATCCCCTGGTACTCTGTCCATTCCCAATGAACTCTTGCCTGGTCCCACCCCTCCTCCTGGCTCTATCTGGGGCAGATCTCTGAGGCATGGTTGGGATTGCTTTCTGCTTCCTGGTATATCTGCCTTGACTTTGGGTTTAGGTGCCTGGGCCAATCCTTTTTCTGGCCCCTCTGCCATCTTGGTTGCCTCTTTGCTCACCCTGCTGCTGTCTAGTGCTGCCTGTGCAGGACTCAGGTCACCTGTTTCTCCGGCTTGTGAATGGCATGCTGGGAAATCTCTTAGTAGGCCTCTAGGTTCCCTATACATGTGTGTTGCTGCGGAGTCACAGCATTGTACCTCAGCGAAGGAATGCTCTGCCGAGAGACCATGGATGTGTAGCTGTCACCTGCAGTTAAATCTGTTGTGTAAAGCTGTGAATTTGCAACATTGTATCACACTCTGGTATTTTGGGGTCTGCCTTGGGACTTTGGGTCTGCCAATAGAAATCTTCAGGCTCTCAATTGAGGAGGGGGCCAGTAGCCAATGTGACTCCCTGTAGCACCTGGGTCCATAATCCTCCAGCTTGGGAAGTTGCCCGGCCCCCTTGGTCATCCCACATGGAACCCTGAGGAACAGGCAGCTGACTCACTTGGAGGGTGGGGTGTGGTAGGGGGGGACTGTAACTCTGTTACTTTCTAGGCACAGTCTGAAGTGCAGTGGTTTATTTTATTAAAACTTATAATATATCACTGGTACCTCTACAAGATCCGGACGACTGAAAGGAGCAACAAACAGGGTGCCCGAGAGGACTTCCCAGGATGCGGAAGGGTCTGCGTCAAGAGGCCGGTAGCAAGGAAGCACCCAACCAAGGCTCTAGGACAGCTCGGGGGAGAGTGGGCAAGAAAGGGTTGCACAGCAGGGGCAGTGGCAGGAGGCGATCTGTCTGATGTGTTCCTTTCACCACTCTCCTGCCTGCAACTCCACCCACGTCCTCTCGTCCTGGTCCCTACAATGTCTCCCTCTCCCGCACCCACTTTGATATTACTCCCTCCTCCACACTCCTACTACAACTCCTCCTCACCTTCTCCCCAGTCAGACACCTTTCACTCTCCCATCCATTTTCCACTCACTCCCTACACTGGCACTCACTTACCTTGCACGCGCACACGCACCACTCAGTACCACTTGTTCTCACCAACCAATATGTCTGCTTTTCCACAGATCGCCTCCTCTCTTCAATGCACCGTCATTCCTCCTGCTGGTCTCTTGGTCTGCCTCCTTCCCCTCCTCTGACCTCACCCGAGCAACTTCCTGTTCTTGCGGTCCCTCTCATCTTCCCCTTCCTTCTCACATTCGATTACTGGCTCTGGCCAATCCGGCCCTGACTTCGCCGCCTGGAAGGCGTTTCAAACCAAGGATGTAAAGTAGCGTGTTAAGCCACTTTTCCTGCGCTGGGCTGCTGTGGTGTCTGATTTTGTGTTAGGGGGCCACGGTGGGGCTTCCCCCAAGATAAGTGGAGGGATTGCAGCTCTGTTCCAGGTGGTCTAGGTCAGCTGGTGCTGGGGAGGGGTGCGCAGAAGATCTCTGGTTCTGCTTTTGCTCACATTCTCGCTTCTTCTTGGTTCTGTGGCTCTGATAGCTGTAGGCTGGTCGTGTGGGGGGCTGATGGGCTGCAGGGGGTCTCTCTGGACTTGTGGCTCAAGAAAAGAGAGAAAACTTGACAAGCACTTGTTTCAAGAGGTGCGGGGTGATGCAAGTCTGTACTGCATGTATAGGCAGGAACCTTGGAGGGTCAGGACATGGGGCCCTCTCAACTGTTACTGTCCCCCTCTGGGGTAGAATTGGCTCTGGCCTCCACCCTGCTAGGCCACCCACCCCACCCCAGCCTGAGAGGGGCTCCCATCCCCTCGTGCGCGGTCAGGTGACTGATCTTGTCACACCCCATACATCATAACATCAGTTTGCAATAGTGAACATATTCTGGCTACCTTTTTGGTCTTGGTGAACTATCACTTCCCAGATCACTCACAAGTACATTCCTGTTGGTCCCCTGGAGTGTAGAGAACTCTGTCCTTATGACTTAAATGAATAATGACCATGAAAAAGCACAGGCGGCTGGAAGAACGTGCAGGCTGAAGGCCCTTGTGAAGACTGCCAGCCGATATTCAAGCCCAAAAAGAGAGGCGATATGAGGAGTCTGGGCTGTCTCGAGAAGGTGACCCATCTTCTGGCATCCTTGTTCAGAGGCATGATGCAGAAGATGGGTCACCCTTCTTTCAACATATGCTAACAATATAGTCTAGGACTCAGATCGCAGCCTGTAGAGCAGGGGTGAACTCAAACTCTTGTAAAAGATTTTTAATTTTCATTAGTAATTATACTTGAACAATGCTGCCCTGCACTCATGAACTTTATGCTTACATTGGCATTCAGGTAGTACACGTTTTAGTATTTTTTTCACTTGCCATTGAGTGGCCATCTTGGCTTAGCAGGAGCCTTTTCGGCATATGACAGATGCAACAAAACGCAGGCACTAAAGGCAACCACATCTGCACAGGACCCCGAGAGAAAGAGCTGGGTGATTGCCCCCCAACGAAATCGACCCTCATGGTTGTTGGTCTTCTGGTGTCTCCTTCTAGTAAATGGCCAAAACTAAAACCTCTGCTGCTCCACCCGCCCTCCACCGAGTGGCCTAGATGGAGATCAACACAACACATCAACCATGACCACGAGACAACTCAACGCAGTCCCAGTTAATGCCAGCTCTTCTACTACGAATCCAAGACTAGGGGAGGGGCGGGCATTTTGACCTACAGTTCATCACTGAGTCGTGCACCCCTGAAGATCACTCCCCACTTTCCAATTAACGGGTGCCACCTAGTCTAAAATCCTGAGTAACTCTCATACATGCGGGAACGGTGGAAGCCTAGCTCTTAGAGATTTGCTCTGCCGTCTAGACCAGGCAACTGTGAAACCGGTTCTATGCCTGCTGGTTATGTCGAGCGCTAGTAGAGAACACGTCCCATTAGTCTGCAATCCACTGTCAATAGCCAGCATAGTTTCTAGCAAGTTCGAGGACAGTTCGTGTCTCTCAACTTACTGTAGACTTCATCACACTCTCCTTTTTAGGCAACTTTGATCTATGGTGTGATGTCCCCATTGCTCCCTGCTGATAACCCATATAGCAGCATGTACTTGAATGCCAAAGAGGACACTTAGCAGAGCCCGACGATGACTATAACTAGATCACTTGATGAATGCCTCAATGCTCTACACCTGGAGTAGAGTGTGCATGATAACCTATATAGCAGCATGCACACCTGAGGCTCTGATGCCAGAGAGGACACTTAGCAGAGCCCGACGATGAGTATAACTAGATCACTTGATGAAGGCCTCAATGCTCTACACCTGAGGGTCTAATGCTAGAGGACACTTAGCAGAGCATGACGATGAGTATAACTAGATCACTTGATGAACGACTCAATGCTCTACACCTGGAGTAGAGTGTGCATGATAACCTATACAGCAGCATGCACTCCTCAGGGCTCGAATGCCAAAGAGGACACTAAGCAGAGCCTGATGATGAGTATAACTAGATCACTTGATGAAGGCCTCAATGCTCTACACCTGGAGTAGAGTGTGCATGTTAATCTATATAGTAGCATGCACACCTGAGGCTCTAATGCCAGAGAGGACACTCAGCAGAGCCTTACGATGAGTATAACTAGATCACCTGATGAAGGCCTGAATGCTCTACACCTGGAGTAGAGTGTGCATGATAATCTATACAGCAGCATGCACACTTGAGGCTCTAATGCCAGAGAGGACACTCAGCAGAGCCCGACGATGAGTATAACTAGATCACTTGATGAAGGCCTGAATGCTCTACACCTGGAGTAGAGTGTGCATGATAACCTATACAGCAGCATGCACACCTGAGGCTCTAATGCCAAAGAGGACACTCAGCAGAGCCTGACGATGAGTATAACTAGATCACTTGATGAATGCCTCAATGCTCTACACCTGGAGTAGAGTGTGCATGATAACCTATATAGCAGCATGCACACCTGAGGGCTGTAATGCCAGAGAGGACACTTAGCAGAGCCTGACGATGAGTATAACTAGATCACCTGATGAAGGCCTCCATGCTCGACACCTGGAGTAGAGTGTGCATGATAATCTATATAGCAGCATGCACACCTGAGGCTCTGATGCCAGAGGACACTTAGCAGAGCCTGACGATGAGTGTAACTAGATCACTTGATGAGTGTAACTAGATCACTTGATGAAGGACTTAATGCTCTACACCTGGAGTAGAGTGTGCATGATCACCTAAATAGCAGCATGCACACCTGAGGCTCTGATGCCAGAGGACACTTAGCAGAGCCTGACGATGAGTGTAACTAGATCACTTGATGAGTGTAACTAGATCACTTCATGAAGGCCTCAATGCTCTACACCTGGAGTAGAGTGTGCATTATAATCTATATAGCAGCATGCACACCTGAGGCTCTAATGCCAGAGAGGACACTAAGCAGAGCCTGACAATGAGTATAACTAGATCACTTGATGAAGGACTTAATGCTCTACACCTGGAGTAGAGTGTGCATGATAACCTATATAGCAGCATGCACAGCTGAGGCTCTAATGCCAAAGGACCCTTAGCAGAGCCTGACGATGAGTATAACTAGATCACCTGATGAAGGCCTCAATGCTCTACACCTGGAGTAGAGTGTGCATGATAACCTATATAGCAGCATGCACACCTGAGGCTCTAATGCCAGAGGACCCTTAGCAGAGCCTGACGATGAGTATAACTAGATCACTTGATGAAGGCCTCAATGCTCTACACCTGGAGTAGAGTGTGCATGATCACCTAAATAGCAGCATGCACACCTGAGGCTCTAATGCCAGAGAGGACACTTAGCAGAGCCTGACAATGAGTGTAACTAGATCACTTGATGAGTGTAACTAGATCACTTGATGAAGGACTTAATGCTCTACACCTGGAGTAGAGTGTGCATGATAACCTATATAGCAGCATGCACACCTGAGGCTCTGATGCCAGAGGACACTTAGCAGAGCCTGACGATGAGTGTAACTAGATCACTTGATGAGTGTAACTAGATCACTTGATGAAGGACTTAATGCTCTACACCTGGAGTAGAGTGTGCATGATAATCTATACAGCAGCATGCACACCTGGAGCTCTAATGCCAGAGAGGACACTTAGCAGAGCCTGACGATGAGTATAACTAGATCACTTGATGAAGGCCTCAATGCTCTACACCTGGAGTAGAGTGTGCATGATAACCTAAACAACAGCATGCACACCTGAGGCTTTAATGCCAGAGAGGACACTAAGCAGAGCCTGACGATGAGTATAACTAGATCACTTGATGAAGGCCTCAATGCTCTACACCTGGAGTAGAGTGTGCATGATAACCTATATAGGAGCATGCACACCTGTGACTCTAATGCCAGAGAGGACACTAAGCAGAGCCTGACGATGAGTATAACTAGATCACTTGATGAAGGCCTCAATGCTCTACACCTGGAGTAGAGTGTGCATGATAATCTATACAGCAGCATGCACACCTGAGGCTCTAATGCCAGAGAGGACACTTAGCAGAGCCCGACGATGAGTATAACTAGATCACTTGATGAAGGCCTCAATGCTCTACACCTGAGGGTCTAATGCTAGAGGACACTTAGCAGAGCATGACGATGAGTATAACTAGATCACTTGATGAACGACTCAATGCTCTACACCTGGAGTAGAGTGTGCATGATAACCTATACAGCAGCATGCACTCCTCAGGGCTCGAATGCCAAAGAGGACACTAAGCAGAGCCTGATGATGAGTATAACTAGATCACTTGATGAAGGCCTCAATGCTCTACACCTGGAGTAGAGTGTGCATGTTAATCTATATAGTAGCATGCACACCTGAGGCTCTAATGCCAGAGAGGACACTCAGCAGAGCCTTACGATGAGTATAACTAGATCACCTGATGAAGGCCTGAATGCTCTACACCTGGAGTAGAGTGTGTATGATAACCTATACAGCAGCATGCACACTTGAGGCTCTAATGCCAGAGAGGACACTCAGCAGAGCCCGACGATGAGTATAACTAGATCACTTGATG
Source organism: Ambystoma mexicanum (assembly GCF_040938575.1). NCBI lineage: Eukaryota > Metazoa > Chordata > Amphibia > Caudata > Ambystomatidae > Ambystoma > Ambystoma mexicanum. Next base: position 846,193,163 of record NC_090938.1, read on the forward strand.
AAGGCCTGAATGCTCTACACCTGGAGTAGAGTGTGCATGATAACCTATACAGCAGCATGCACACCTGAGGCTCTAATGCCAAAGAGGACACTCAGCAGAGCCTGACGATGAGTATAACTAGATCACTTGATGAATGCCTCAATGCTCTACACCTGGAGTAGAGTGTGCATGTTAATCTATATAGTAGCATCCACACCTGAGGCTCTAATGCCAGAGAGGTCACTGAGCAGAGCCTGACGATGAGTATAACTAGATCACTTGATGAAGGCCTCAATGCTCTACACCTGGAGTAGTGTGTAAGATTACCTATTTTTTTAAAACACTTTTTATTGGCATTTTCTTAAAGGTTACATTTCAAGGTTGCATTTAATGAAGGTACTCATAGCCGAATAAGGTGTGAAAGAAACAGGTAACAACAAAAAGTAACAACAAACATGCACAGTCTCTTTGTGAGGATGTCTTCGTTCATCAGGTATCCTGGAGGAAAGGAGTATGAAGGCAAGGGGCTTGCGATTGTTCAAGGTTCAGATGTTGGGTGGATCCGTGGTTGTTTTGGAATTGGGGTGGACAGGCACCTCAGGGGGGCTTGTGGTCAGCAGAGAAGGGTACGTCGCGGAGGAGAGCCCTCCACGCTTCGAGGGTGTTGTTCGCGTCGGCGGTCCCAGTAGTGGCTCCATCTTGCCAGGCCCTGGTCTCGGCTGTGGTCCAACGCTCTAGTTCTCCAAGCCAGTGTTGGTATCTCGGGCCCGGCTTGGATTTCCAAGCCATAGCTATGGTTCTTTTAGCTAGGATGCAGGAGATGTCCATTAGCTTGACCACGTGCTTGATCTTGCTCAGTCTAGGGTAAGTTCCGAGGAGGCATTCCTGGGGGTCCCAGTTGTATCTGGTGATGCCAGCTTCCGTGCAGGTTTGTTTTATTTTGGACCAGAATTGCGACACCCTGTTGCAAGACCAGAACATGTGCAGTAGGTCTGCTGGGGTGGTGCCGCACCAAGGGCAGTTTGGTATTGCCTTGTTGTTAAAGCTGGAGACTCTCTTCGGGGTCATGTATGTTCTGTAGAGAACATTGAGTTGAATTTGTCGGAATCTGACGTTCCTGGAGACCTCGCTGGGGTATTGTAGCGCTCTCTCCCATTCAGTGTCCGATAGCGTGGCCCGGAGGTCGAGTTCCCATCTCTCTTTTAGTGTAGCGCTTTTAGGGTTGGGTATGTCTATCAGTCGGCCGTAGAGGCGGGTTACTGGTTTCCAGCCGTCTGAAAGTTCGTGCATCTTGTTAAGAAGGGGGTTGGGGGTGGGTTCTTCTGGCCATTCAGGCCATTTCGTTTTCGCAATCTGTCTGAGGCGATGGTACCACAGGAATTGGCCTCTGCTTAGGTCCTCTGATTCTAGGATCGCCTCGAAGTCTTTGAATTTGGCATCTTCGTATATGTCGCCCCAGGTGTAGATCCCAACGCTCTCCCATTTTCTCGCCACTTTGAGGTCCGATAAGGATTGGCATGCGTCCACGAGGATGGGGGTGTCGGGAGAGTATGGGTGTGTGATTTGTTGGGTGGAGCAGGTTCTAGTCCAGATTTGTCTGCCCAGTTGCACAATCATAGGAGCCCCCAGTGTTTGTTTAAGTGGGTTCCAAAGTAGTTCCTTGGGAAACAGGTTGGAAGGTGTAAGACTTAGGAGACCTGATTCAGGGTTTGGGTCGTCATGGAGCCACCTTGTGACGTGGCTGAGTTGGGCTGCCAGGTAATATCTGTGTAGGTCTGGGAGTTGTATCCCTCCCTCCTTGTGTCGCAGCGTGAGGATCTTCAGAGGTAGCTTGTGCCTGGCTGGGCCCCACAGGAAGTCCCTGATGAGGGATTCCAGTTTTTTGAAGAAGGGTGTAGGGATGTAGTGGCAGACGTTTGTGAAGTAGTAGAGGAATCTGGGTAAGATGATCATTTTCACAATTGCTGCCCTGCCCATCATGGCAAGCGGTAGCTTAGACCAGAACTTCATGGAGTTACGGAGCGCCTTTGTTGCTCTTTCAGTGTTGTGTTCGTGGGTGAGTTCTGGGGTATGTGTTATGTTGATTCCCAGGTAGCGAAACATCATTGGTTGCCATTTTATCCCCACCTCCGGCAGTTCCTCCATATTGGTCTTGATGAGTCTAGCTAGTGGGAATGCGCAAGATTTAGACCTGCTGAATTTGATTCCTGAATAATGGGCGTAGTTGTCCAGGACGTCGAGTAGGACTTGTGCATTCACCTGTGGGTCCTTTACGTACAAGAGTACGTCATCCGCATATAGGGAAGTTATGAAGTGTCTGTTGCCCAGTTTTATGCCTGCATCGAAGAGCTGTCTTCTGCAGTAGATGACGAGCGGCTCCAGTCCCAGAACGTACAACATGGGTGATAGCGGACAGCCCTGCCTGGTGCCTCTTTGTATCGGCCAGGCTTCCGATATTATTCGTCCGGTCTTCACTCTGGCGGTAGGTGAACTATAAAGGACCCTGACCCATCTTACAAAGCCTTCACCAAACCCGAATTCAATCAGCACCTCGATCAGCCATTCCCAGAAGATGGAGTCGAAGGCTTTGACGGCGTCGAGTGAGAGGACCGCCAGATCTTCAGGGCTTTCATGGGTTTCGGCTATGACGTGTTGCAGTCTCCTCAGATTGGCCGAGGTGTTACGTCCCGGGATGAACCCGTTCTGGTCTTCGTGTACAATAGACCCAATCACCCTTGCGAGCCTCTTAGCCAGAATGGTGGTTAAAATCTTGGCGTCATAATTCAGCATCGCTAGTGGGCGATAGGAATCGCAGCATTCGGGTGGCTTGTTTGGTTTGAGCATAGGGATTATGATGGTTTCCCTCATGGTGCTAGGAAGAATTCCTTCTTCGTATGCTTCCGTGTAGACTCCCAGTAATATTGGGGTGATGATGTCTTCATAGGTTTTGTAGAACTCTGGGGGGAGTCCGTCGCTTCCCGGAGATTTGCTGGTGGCTAGAGATCTGATCGCGTCCTTGATGTCGTCGGCGGTGATCTCTGCATCGAGTGCCGCTCGCTGTTCTTCGGCTATTTTAGGGAGTTCGATCTCTTCCAGGGTGGCTCTGATGTCTTCTCTGGGTATTTGCTTGTCGTGGGAGTAAAGCTCAGAGTAGAATTTTGCAAAAGCGGTGTTGATGTCAGGTTGTGATTTGTGTGGGACTCCGCGTTCATCTTGGATCTCGGTGATGTAATGCCTCGGGTTTTCTCGTTTGCATAACCAAGCAAGTAGTCTGCCTGGTTTGTCGGCTTCTTTGTGTATCTTGGTGGTGTTAGTTACAAAGTCGAATTTCGCCAGTCTGTCCCATGCCGTTCGGCAATCGTCTCGGAGTCCCCGCAGGGTCTCTTCCCCTTCAGTGGTGGTGCTTAGTTGGGACTCGAGGCGTGCTATATCCGCTTCATGTTCTTCTAGTGTCACTTTCAGACGTCTCCGGATACCTCCTGCTCCAGAGATGGCCTCACCCCGTGTTACCACTTTCATCGCCTCCCATAGCATGCTCCAGCTTGACACAGAGCCTTTGTTGTTATCTATGTAGTCTTCGAGTTTAGTGCAAAGGTCTTCTTTGAATTCTTGATCAGTGAGTGCCGCAGGGGACAGTCTCCATGTCGGTATCGGAGGCCTGGGACCAGTCGATCCCCATTGCATGACCAGCGGGGAATGGTCAGATATCGATCTGCCAAGGTATGTGACGTCCTTTACCAGGGCGACTTGTTCCTTGTCGGTGAAGAGGTAGTCGATCCTTGTGTGAACCTTATGGGGGGCAGAGTAGTGCGAGTAGGACCTTTCTTTTGGGTGTCGCGCTCTCCATATGTCCACTAGGTCTAAGTGTTCCAGAGCGTTGTTGAGGGCCGTGGTGGCGGCATTACGTGGTTGTAATGGAGACACCGATCTGTCCATCTCGCCATTGCTGATGCAGTTGAAGTCGCCTCCCCAGATGAAGGTGCCCTCTCTGTGGTGAGCTAATTTGGGGCAGAGCATTGCGATGTGCGATGGTATCCCGTGTTGCGGGAAGTAGGAGTTGACCAGGCAGATTGCAGTATTTTCAATGGTCCCCCAGAGTATCAGATATCTGCCCTCTTTGTCTGCTTCCGACCCTAGTAGGCGAAACGGAACGCTTGGGTTCACCCATGTGAAGACTCCCCGTGCGTACTTGGAGTACGATGCTCCCTTTCCAGTACCACCCCATCTCTCTGCTAGTTTGGAGGAGGATTCCGCCGTCAGGTGGGTTTCTTGGAGCATGGCTATAGAGACCTTCTGCCTGCGGAGATAGGAATGGATTCGATTTCTTCTCAGGTAGGAGTTCATCCCGCGAACATTCCACGTTAGTATCTTCAGTTGTGATGTCATTTGGGAGAGTGGGTGCTCTTCTTCGTCTCCTCTTCAGGGGGTCTGTCCAGAGGGTTCAGGTTCCTGTTAGGGCGACTAAGCATTCGGCCCTCGTACTCGCCTAAGGTGGAGTGCTGTGTCGGAGTGTCCTGATGTCTATTCAGGCGTGAAGACATAGTGACTGTGCTTATAACATAACAAATAACGTAACTGAAACTTGTGCGCCTAGCGACTGCGTTCTTTTCGCTGCGCTCAGGCGCCCTCGCACCGTCGGGACCCATCCGGGCGTCGGGTTCGAGTGGGGTCGGTCAGGCAACTGGCCTGTCCTGGTCTGTTCGCGGGGGCGAAGTCCTGGATCCGGTGTGGGGCCAAGCGAGAGCCGCGTTAGTTTGGCGAACTGTAGTGTTGATTGCTTCCGCACCGCAGAGTGCGTGTGTTTTTTGCTGGGTCTTGCGTCGTCGATTGAGCGTGCTTTCAGGTGCTTGATCGCAAACATTAGTCTTTGGGGCCAGTGTCAGCGCCTTGAGCTAGGTTGTTGTCTTCCAACCACATGTTGGCTGCTTCTGGGGTTTCCAGGAAAATCGAGCGGCCCTTGTGGATGACTTTAAGTCTAGAGGGGTACAGCAGCATGTACTTTAAGTTCAGGTGTCGTAGCCTGGCTTTAATTGGTACGAATGAGTTTCTCTCTCTTTGCACTTTTGGGGTATAATCTGGATAGACAGATATTCTTGCGTTGCCGCGTGTGATTGGGCCGGTTTCCCTGGAGTGTCTGAGGATGACTTCTCGGTCCTGGAAGTTAAGTATTTTGGCAATTATTGGGCGAGGGTGGGAGCCCGGGGGGGGGTTCTTTTGGAGGGACCTGTGCGCCCTCTCAACAGCGAAGGCTTGCGTGAGTTTGCCTGCGCCCACCTCTTGTTGTAGTAAGGTCTCTATGTACTCGGTTGGGTTCGGGCCCTCGTCGCCCTCAGGAACTCCGATTATTCTGATATTACCCCTTCTGGCACGTCCCTCGGCCTCCTCAGCCCTCGCCTCGAGAAAGGCCACCTTTCTTTCAAGGTCCGACACCTTGGACCTGAGTTCCATAGTGGTTTCAGTGGTTTCTTTAATGGTCGTCTCAGAGGTGGCGACCCTATCCGTTAGATTCCTGGCATCCTGTCTCACAAGCTGAATGTCTGACCTGAATTCGTCGATTTTGGTGTCAATGAAGGTGCGCAGGGATGCTATGGCCTCCAGGACTTGTGCTTGGTTCTCGGTGGAATCTGCATTCTTCGATTTTGGGGCCTCGGGGCTGGAGGGGCATGGGTCGGCCGGGGTTCTGGCTTTTGTGGAGACGTAGCTGTCCATCGTAGGAGGTTTCGATTTGCCTCTGGCAGACATGGCGGGCCTGGGGGCCGGGCGACGCTGCCTTGGTGGTGCCTTGTCGGCGCGCTGCTCTCGGGTCTTGCGGGGGGTGTTTCAGTCCACCAGGCGGGAGGTGCTGGGTGGGATGATGGAGCTAGCGTTGGGAGAATGAGGGGAGGGATTTGGGCGCTGTTGGGCTCCGGGCTCTGGGCTCGGAGCGGCGGGTGTTGAAGCCTCGGCGAAGTCAAGCGGGGCCCCCCGACTCCTCACCTCCTGAACAGCAGTCTCTTCCGCAGACGTGTCGATGGCGGTCTCGGCGGCGATCAGGATGTTTCTCGCCCGGGGAGCAGGAGCAGATCTAGCGGCGTTCACGCCTACGGCTTCTCTTGTGCCGGAGGGGCCGCGGGTGCCAGAGTCGGGTCTGTGTGGGAGTGTGTTCCTCAGGGTCTCGTCTGCAGGCGAGTCGCGCCTCCGTAAGCTGGAGTTCCCGGCCACGGCCCGTTCAACAGCGTTAGGGCAGCGCGGGGGCCGCCATCTTGGATGTAGGCTCGGGCGGAGGGGGGAAGATGCACGGAGGGCAAAACTCGGGTATCCCGGCTCCGATTTTTCTCAGGGTTGCTGTCGCTGCTTGGCGGCAGATTCCGTCGTGTGTTGTCCGAGTTTGTGGCTCGGAGACAGGCTGCAAGCGGTCCGATAAGGATCGTAACGCGGCGTCTCGGCCGGAGCTCGGCGCCTCAGCCTCCTACCACCATGAGCTTCAGGCCACGCCCCCCGTGTAAGATTACCTATACAGTAGCATGCATACTTGAGAGCTCTACTCCTGGAGAGGAAAGGTTGGTAAGACATTATTACATCGCTAGGCTTTTTTTCGTAGGAGGTGGGTGGGTAAGGGCATATGAGGGGTAGAGGGGTGTGGGGTATAGGACTACACACCTACCAACACTGACCCTATAGTCCTAGTAGACCTTTAAAACCGTACTCTGCTCAATGCCATCAATGCTGTAACACCACTCAAAATGCGCAATGCCAAACCCCATGCGCATCTAAACTCATGGTTTACCCCTGAAATAAAAACCCTACGTAAGAACAAGAGAAATGCAGAATCCTCGTGGAAAAACTCCCCCTCAGCCATTAACAAATACAACTTCATAATAGCATCCAACAACTATAAAAAAGCTATTTTACAAACAAAAAAAACACCTATAATGATCGAATTAGCAAAGCTAAATTTAGTACAAAAGAGCTCTTCAACATTCTAAGAGAACTAGAATCCCCCTCTCCTCCCCCCGACACCTGCATTAAAGACACCACATGGTGTACCAATATCCAGGAGGCCCTACTCGACAAAATCTCGATGCTACAATCCAAAATAAATTCCAAAAAACTCAGTCTTCTCTTAGACTCAGCTCAACCACCTCCACCAAGCAAACAGCCAAATTCCTATTAAATGTTCAACTTCTCACCCGTCTCCAGTAAAGAGGTTGAGGACATAATGTCTAAGCTGAAACCTTCAAGATGCCAGGGAGACACTTGCCCGGCACCTATCATCCAGGATGATGCAAAGCACCTTGCACCCTTTATCACAACTCTTATTAATGCCTCATTCGAATCAAGCACAGTCCCAAAAAATCAGAAAGATGCATGGGTTCTACCCCTCCTAAAAAAAAAAAAAAAAAAAATTTTTTAAAAACACACTAGACCCAAACATCCCTACTAACTACAGGCTTAATACAACAGTGCCATTTCTCTTTAAAATAATCTTGTGTAGAGCATCCTACAACTCCTGGGCCTTAGACAATCGGGTTTCTGACCATCACAAGGTCCGAAAACTGCCCTAATTGACCTCAAGACTCATATGGACATTTTAAAGGACAATGGTAAACTCACCCTCCTACTACTATTGGACCTCTCTGCTGCATTTGATTTGGCTGACCACAAGGTCATTTGCAACCACCTCTCATCAGCAGCCCACCTCTCTGATAAAGCTAACGCCTGGATTCAATCCTTCCTAAACAACAGATCCATGAGGGTCTTTGCAACCTGGGCCACCGCCGATCCAGCTCCTGTCACTTGCAGTGTCCCTCAGGTTCTTGTGTTTCACCCACACTATATAACGTGTTTACAAAACTAATGTTTGACGACCCGGACCACTTGGGTGTCATCTACAGGAAATATGCCGATGACACCCAAATACTCAACCCGGTCACCGGGGACTACATCATAGATGCCAAAGCCCTCAATGACATCTACATCATCATACAGACCTGGATGGCTAAATATGGACTATGCCTCAATGACGACAAGACAGATTTACTCCTATTGGGCTCCTAACCTAGACTTGACAAACTTGACGGACGATACTCCTCTTTCAACATTGACTGTAATAACATTTCGGTATCTAAGGACGTCAAAACGCTAGCTATTTACCTAGACTCTTCACTCACCCTGACCAGACAAATCAATGCAATAGCCTCTTCCACTGCCTATACATCCAAGTTAATCAACGCATCCAGACCATTTCTCTCTGCATCTAATTGCACAACCATAGCCAGAGCCTTAGTTCTCTCCAAAATGGACTATTGCAATGCACTCTACCTAGGCACGAGTCAACGCAACTTAAACAAGCTGCAAGTAATCCAAAACAATGCCCTCAGATCAGCACTAAACCTCCCAAGATCTCAACATATCTCGAACATAAGACGCAACACCCAATGGCTCGCTGTTAACCAAAGGATAGAGTACAAAACTCTATCACTTACACATCAGTGCCTTGCCACCCGGGCACCTAGCTATCTGGTTGACAACTTCCCCCGAAACACTACAGCACGTCCCACGAGATCTGCCCAAGCCAATTGCTTAAACATCCCGCTAAACTGTGGAACGCCCCACCTCCCACCTTAAGAACAGAACCCTCCTTCCACCTATTCAGAAACATTCCAAAACTTGGCTCCTCTCGCAAGAACCACAGAATCATTCGACCGTACTCATTTAATTCTACATCTGTCTGCTCCGTCTGTCGGTAATAATCGATCTGCAACTCAATTTCAAATGTATCTGTAAATAGTGCGTCTTGAATACCTGTAAGTAATGAGCCCATGTAACTGTAATTCATGCACCTGTAAGAATTGCTCCCAGATGCCCCAGGGCTAGGTGCGCTATATAAATAAATAAACAAACAAACAAACAAACAAAATAGGGAAGGGGAGTTTGGGGGAAACCCCTCAAATATATAAAAAAATTCGGCAAAAGCCTGGCGATCTAAGAACATAGAACTTGGGGCCTGTAACACGTGCTCTGCAACTTGGGTCTCTCTTATTAGATGTAGATGAAGCCAGACACCTGGCTCCCTGATGAACCCTAACTTTATACACTCCTACTCATTGATCCGCAAGGAAACTGGGCTGTGGGAGGGGCATCTTGAGCATCTGTGACATGACAGTAACGAGCTTCAAAATCTGGTACCGCTGCTAAGTTCAGTGTCTGGGGTCGTTCCCTGATCTCTGATGTTCAAAGAAAACGTGTATGTGAAAGGGGACTGTGCTGGAGAGTGTTACAGGTGAGTAACTTCTCCAGCACACGCGTGCATCTCTATTTTGGGGGCTATATTGGTGTAATCATATCTGAAAGTTGTACAGGGGTGCACATTGTAGTGTTGTGTTCTGTTCTAACCTGTGTGGACTCTGGATGTCCTGTCACCCAGACTTTTTGGGAATTGCTTTCCATAGAGCTGGCTTGAGTGGCTGTTGGGGTCCCTGCCTGGATTGAGTGACTGTTGGGGTTCCTGGCTGGCTTGTGTGATGTTGGGGTCTCTGTGTGGCTTGAGTGGCTGCTGGGGTCCCTGGCTGGCTTGAGTGGCCGTTGTGGGTCTCTGGCTGGCTTGAGTGGCTGTTGGGGTCCTTGGCTGGCTTGAGTGGCTGTTGGGGACCATGGCTGGCTTGAGTGGCTGTTGGGGACCCTGGCTGGCTTGAGTGGCTGCTGGGGTCCCTGGCTGGCTTGAGTGGCTGTTGTGGGTCTCTGGCTGGCTTGAGTGGCTGTTGGGGTCCCTGGCTGGCTTGAGTGGCTGTTGGGGGTCCCTGGCTGGCTTGAGTGGCTGTTGGGGTCCCTGGCTGGCTTGAGTGGCTGGCTGGCTTGAGTGGCTGTTGGGGGTCTCTGGCTGGCTTGAGTGGCTGTTGAGGTCCCTGGCTGGCTTGAGTGGCTGTTGGGGTCCCTGGCTGGCTTGAGTGGCTGTTGGGGTCCCTGGCTAGTTTGAATGTCTGTTGGGGTCCCTGGGTGGCTTGAGTGGCTGTTGGGGTCCCTGGCTGGCTTGCGTGACGGTTGAGGTCCCTGGCTGGCTTGCGTGACGGTTGAGGTCCCTGGCTGGCTTGAGTGGCTATCGGGGTCTCTGGCTGGCTTGAGTGGCTGTTGAGGTCCCTGGCTGGCTTGAGTGGCTATCGGGGTCTCTGGCTGGCTTGATTGGCTGCTGGGGTCCCTGGCTGGCTTGCGTGACGGTTGAGGTCCCTGGCTGGCTTGCGTGACGGTTGAGGTCCCTGGCTGGCTTGAGTGGCTATCGGGGTCTCTGGCTGGCTTGAGTGGCTGTTGAGGTCCCTGGCTGGCTTGAGTGGCTATCGGGGTCTCTGGCTGGCTTGAGTGGCTGTTGAGGTCCCTGGCTGGCTTGAGTGGCTATCGGGGTCTCTGGCTGGCTTGAGTGGCTGTTGAGGTCCCTGGCTGGCTTGAGTGGCTATCGGGGTCTCTGGCTGGCTTGATTGGCTGCTGGGGTCCCTGGCTGGCTTGAGTGGCTGCTGGCGTCCCTGGCTGGCTTGAGTGGCTGATGGGTTCCCTGGCTGGCTTGATTGGCTGCTGGGGTCCCTGGCTGGCTTGAGTGGCTGATGGGTTCCCTGGCTGGCTTGATTGGCTGTTGGGGTCCCTGGCTGGCTTGAGTGGCTGTTGGGGTCCCTGGCTGGCTTGAGTGGCTGTTGAGGTGCCTTGCTGTGTTGCTTGAGTGGCTGTTGGGGTCCCTTGATGGCTTGAGTGGCTGTTGGGGTCCCTGGCTGGCTTGAGTGGCTGTTGGGGTCCCTGGCTGGCTTGAGTGGCTGTTGAGGTGCCTTGCTGTGTTGAGTGGCTGTTGGGGTCCCTGGCTGGCTTGAGTGGCTGTTGGGGTCCCTGGCTGGCTTGAGTGTCTGTTGGGGTCCCTGGCTGGCTTGAGTGGCTGTTGAGGTGCCTTGCTGTGTTGAGTGGCTGTTGGGGTCCCTGGCTGGCTTGAGTGGCTGTTGGGGTCCCTGGCTGGCTTGAGTGGCTGATGGGTTCCCTGGCTGGCTTGAGTGGCTGTTGGGGTCCCTGGCTGGCTTGAGTGGCTGATGGGTTCCCTGGCTGGCTTGAGTGGCTGTTGGGGTGTCTGGCTGGCTTGAGTGGCTGTTGGTGGCCTCTGGGTCTGTGCGCTTGTACTGATGGGCGAGCTCTCTTCCTATGTTCCATGTGTGACACCATCTTGCCTGCAGGGCATTGCCACATGAATGTTGCTCTTCAGCAGAGCTCGCGCCAAAGGAGTCATCCTCTTCCTGTTGTCATTTCAGATGAAAAGCAAACTCGCCACCGCGGTGGTCTGGTGGCGGCGGTGGTGTTGGTGGTGGGGATAGCAGCAGCAGCAGCAGCAGTGTTCATTTTGGTTAAAAAGAAGCGTCTGCAGCACCAGTCCTTTGAAGTACAGCCCTGCAGGGGGTCAAGTGAGGAGGAGGCTGGACAATCCCCAGAGCCGCTACACCCGCACCTGCAGCCAAACGGTGACACCGCTGTGGTCCAAGTCTCCTGTAATCCACCCACAAGTGTATCCACAGGAGAGGAACCTGATCACCAAGAAACTGCTCAGATCTTATTGGAGAGAAATGATCCAGAAGGGAGAAATGTGAGGATTGCGTCTAGTGGGACCCACTGACCCAAATCACAGGGAATCCTAGTTTCTTCTGTGGGTTTAATGACACACCCCATTAGCCACTCTACTCTCGGGCAGTGGGGACTCAGGGTCCAATATGCTTTTGATTCATAGTCACTGGGATCCAGCTTTGGTGTTGGATGAGGTTACATGGAAGGAACTCGAGATGATTCTGTTCCCATCGGCACCTGTCACTTTTGCAGGAGCATTGTCTTGAGGAAAATGGAGAGGACCGTTTGCAGGACTCGTGGGCCTCCCTTATTGATATTCTATTCATTACCCACACAAATATTGAGATGTTTCACTGGTTGGAGACGCAGCGTTATTCTTCTGGGGTTACAATAGGGGCAATCTGCCCTTCTTTTATTGGGGCTGCGAGCAAGTGCTGAAACCTGTTGTTCGGGCGGTTAAAGTCTGCTGACTGGGGATCAAAGCAAGCTTTCCGGATTGACTATTGTTTGATTTCTAACGTTATTTGTTTGGGCAAATATAGACAATAATTTGCTTATTGGAACTGGGGTTGCGAGCGAGTCTCGTTGCTGCAGAGCACACACAGCTGAATGCGTGTAATACTCACTGCTAGTCCAGTCACAGCCGGCATTTACTCCCATTCTTGTGGTTGTTGATTCGGCATTTGAGATGTTACATATTGTAGGTGCACGAGATCGTGTGCTCATAAATCTTGGAAATCTGTAAGCAATTGAAGGCATTAACGCTTTTAAATGATTGTTGGAGGGTAAGGTGGCGATCACTGGTCTGGTGACTTTGCTTCCCACAGAAATTCATACTGGCTAATTTTACACGTTCACTTTTTTAAGCCGCCTGCTAAGGCTGTTTTAGCATTTAGTAATTTTTAATTATTTTTTTACTGCAGCGTTCCAGACTATTTTGGATCTTTTATAAAGTTTTTTAATGGGTGTCACGCTCAGAAGCATGAGTGGTACAACAGAGGGGACCCCTCAATTGGGGTGCAGGGGACCTCCCCAGGTAGTAATTACCCTTCCGTTATCCCTCAAACTACTCCACTGGGTGATAGAGGCTCACAATTACCCATGGTAGAGGACATTGTTTTGGGATCCCCTCTAAGGCGGAGAAGGAGGACCTGGAGGAGGCTAGTCAGGGCCCAGCAAAACAAGTGGACTCGATGGCTGAGGTTGTGGGGGGATATAAACTGTGTTCTCTCTAATATTGAATCAAATGTGAATTTTTTGGTGACAGAGGCAGGGATGGTGGAGAGAGACTTATTCTCAGATAACTCAATACTGGCCCCATTGCTTTCACATGAGTTAGCCAGAAAGGCGTATGGGCCAATGGGCTTTAAATCTAAAGAATGACGCGGATTTGTCAGAGACCCTCTTACGACACCACCTTTGTGGCAATCAAAGTATGGGTGGTGGATTTGTGGGTCATGGCATCTCAGGGTTAGATTGGGACCACCAAGGAGGTAGGGGATTGAAATTAAATGGGTCCACTTGGGGCACTGGGCCTGGTGCTGAGACACTAAGGGTTGAAGGTACTAAAGAGGTCCCCCAACAGGTCCAACTGCCCCCAGTCGACGAGCTGTCATTCCCAATTCTGTCCAGAATTATGGATTCTATGGATAGAGTTTATGACAAGTTGAATTTCGAAATTCGGGACCTTAGGAAATCAGTAAAGGAAGTCCCGAACAAGGTACACTTACTAGAGGGATACATAATGGCAGTATCGGTCTTTAATACTCTGCATTTAAAAGGGAATGGTGCGACAGGGCTTGGTACTCCTGAGGAAGGGGGGGTGGTGTCAAGGAATAAGGACGCCCCGGTGAATATATAGGGGTTGGGGGGGCTGGGGTAATTCCAGAAGTTAATTAATCAGAAATAAACCATCCATCTGTGTCATGCCTTGGACTGGTAGAAGTCCAGGGGAAAAAACCCTTGAGTAGTAGCCCAAAGGCAAAGATCCCTGGCAACGATAATAGTGTGGGACATAAACAAAAAAAGCCTAAAAACAGGAAGCTGCCTTCGACCCAGCAAAATAAGGGGTCTAGGAAATGTCTGCGTAATTTAAGGATGGAAGTGGATAGACATATGCAGATTGACAGGGATGTCCTGGAGCAGAAGAAAAGAGATTTTTTCAAGTCGAGGAAGGGACTACCAAATAAAGAAAGGGTGGTGAAGGCTGAAGCTGGTAAGGCCTCACCACCCCTAAATAATATGAGGGAGGAGGATAGCCCCTCCTTTGATTTGAGTAACATCTCAGTATACCCGGTGGAGGAGGAGGGTTCAGATAGTAAGGAAGTTCTGGCCTCTGAGGATTCGACCATCATCGATCTTGGTGATGGGAAAGGTATGGGAAAGTGTTGTCTACTGGGGGAGGGCATGGTGATTCCTCTGAGTGGTCCGGCAGACGGGCGTGGAGGAAAGTCTAATAAAGAGGGCATAAAGGTTTACCCACCGAAGGTGGAGAAGCTCTATGCGATCTTCTCTAAGCCAGTGGTGGTTAAAGAATTAGTAGGGGAATCGTCTTTGCCTAGAGTTCACTTGCCCATGCCACTTCCACCATCAAGGATAGTGGAGGAAGTAGGTCTGGGTGAACCAAAAAGTAAGTTTGTGGAAGTGCCCAAGGGGTCTGTGAATAGGGAGGAGGCGCACAGAAGATCTCCCAAAAATTGGTCACGTCAACAATCGCAGGCCAATCCCCTACAAAAATTGGCTGTGCAAGATGACCATCTGTGTATTTTTTTTAAAAAGCTATAATAGGCACCCCCTGAATAGACACTACATCGTGGCCCTGATGCATGAAATTCCTAACTTAAGATTGTTGTCTTCAGGTGATATCAAAACGGTTGAATTTGTTTGATGACTGCTTGGACACGGTAAAGCTTCACTTGATGTCACTTCTAACTAAAGAGATCATTATGGCTGAGAAAGATCGCCGTTTGGCTCTAGGATTTGAAGTAACTGTAACAGGGCCCTCGATATTGTCAAGTTTGGCACCAATTTACCAAACTAAGAGGGGCAACATTCAAGAGGAAAGAGATAGCTATAATAAAGAGATTCACAGCTCGAGAGGTTACACCCAAGACCCCATGAGAAGGAGAGGTGACGACGTTTGGGAGGGGACAAATTATTTACAACGCACATGATGGTCTAACTGGTCACTTATCACGTGGAACTCAAGAGGTTATAAGAACATAACGAAGAATCATGACCTCTTTGCCACATAAGATATAATCTGCCTTCAGGAAACCTTCTTGCAGGATATTCCGATAATAGATGGTGTTGGTGCTTTATTCATTAAAGCCTGCGAGGAGTGAAGGGAAGGCCGTATGGGGGATTAATAACTGCCGTTAAACGGTCTTTGGGGGTCACCATGCAGACAATTGAAACAGATAGGCCGGATATCCTGGTAGTGTTGCTAGAATGGCAAGACAATTGGGGGGGGGGGGAGCTTCGAAGTAAGTCTTTCCTGGTGAATGTCTATTTTAGTCCAATAAGGGAACAGTTGGAGGAGGCTCTGACAGCCGTGTCCCAGGGTCGGACTGGGATAAGAAATAGGCCCGGACACTGAAAAAAAAGTGGCCCACCCCTCGCCTCACAAAAGTGGCCCACCCCTCGCCTCAAAAAAAGTGGCCCTCAAGCCATCATCTGTGAATCGTGTCAATTCACGACTTTACAGAAAATGCTACTTATGGAGCGTTCATGAGTTTCCCACATTACATCACAGCTCATAAAATATCGTAACTTTGCATACAAGAATGGATCACGATATGTATCATTAATATCTGTGTGTATAGATCCATATTGTCAAATTACTGTGAATGCAAGCAATCGTCCAAGGCCAAATGATAATATGTTATTGTATAGCACTTACGCTTAAGCTCTTTTTTATAGAACAAATTTGCATACAATATCACCCAACCTGTGTTGGTACTCATTTATCGACCTAAGAAGGATGAAAGGCTGAGATGGACTTGCTGGGATTCACACCTGCAGATCGAACACACATCGCAGTAGCGAGCGCTCAACCCACTGAGCTATCATATCGGATATAGTAAAATGAGCAATTATTATTTGGTGATACTGACAAAGCCTCACACAGTTTTGCAGCTGTTCAAACTGGTATACATTTCTTACATTTTACAGACAGTTCTCTGCTTAGCTTGTATAAAGATGCTTTTTATATTCTGCAAATTTTGTGGTTACACTTTAACTGTACATACATGCCTATCATTGCCATTTTTTTAATCACTCTTTTAGTATATAGAATCTTATGACTGTAATCTGTTTGTTTTCATTTCTGTATATTGCCCTGTATATCATATTTTATGTCAATCTGCCATGTAACCTAAGTGATGCGCTCAGATGCCCGAGGCCAGGTGCGCTTTATAAATAAAATACAAATACAATTATCTCTTTATTATGGTGAATATTGTGACCAATCAAAACAGAAGAGTCCATTATTCGCTTAAAAGGTTTTCTTAATAACTCAATATAAGACATGTTTAACATTTAAAATTGTGGACATTATGTTGTTCACATAATGCTCAATGCCTTTATGCAAATCGTCAGGATTGGGTTCTATTTAGAGATACTGTGTTGCACAACCTGCCCCCTCCTTCCCAAAGCCCCGCCCCTCCTAAGAAGTCGGTTCCCCCAATAAATGTTTTCCATGTTCAGCTGACTGGGTGCACATCAAGGACACCATACATGAAACCTTACTAACTCACAGCACTAGACGTTTTAAACCACGCGTTCGATTACTATTAACCTTATGCAACCCAAACATTTCCAAGTTGCTTCAAATATGTTGAAACAGGCTGCGGTTGTATCAGACTGTAAAACAGAAAACTATTATATATGCATGTTCTCCTTTAGCAACTTAAAAGTTAAATCTATAACTTCCGTTCCGTTAAATTAACCGTGACATGTCCGCTAGGTTTGTCAGTTTGATTTATAGAAATCCATTCAAATGGCACATCAGATTTTAGTCCTTACTTCCAGCGACACGCTGTGAACAAGCAAGGTCCCTTGCACACCTTACTAACATGGGGCTGCCGCGGCATAGCATCAATCACAGTACCTCTTGGCGCCAGTAGAAACCAATTCTCCAAGGACAGCGCAAAAACATTTTCTTTTTCTTTAATCTCCAAAGGTATCCAGAACTCCAGGGAAGCCTCTTCTCGAGTACGCCTCTTACGCCTGTCACTTCTTCTTTACTGTAAGGTTCCATGTGCGTCGCCACGCAAAGAGCGTTAAGAGGGCCCTTCCTCTAACGAAAGGAACTCCTGCTTGCCTGCAGTCGAAGGATCGCCAATGGTGCCGGGCTGTCCTTGGGTTCCAGCAACGGCAGGCTCCAGTGTAATACAAAACACTGGGAGGGATCAGGCCGGGCTGAGGCAGCTCCGCCCAGCATTGCCGCTCCCTCCCAGTGTTTTGTAACACTGACTGCTGCTGGCGCCAGGGTGTCGCGGCCGGGCCGCGGCAGTTGGCCGCCGGCCCGCCGCATTTATCAAAGAAAGGTAACACTTCAGTGTTACCTTTCTCTGCATCTGCGGCGGGCTGGCGGCGGCGGGCGCAGGGCTGCAATTGCAAAGGATCTTTAAGTTGCTTACTTACAGATCCTTTGCAACTTGCATCCATCCGTCCGGCGAGGCTGAGGCCCTGGGGGCTGGTTCCTGAAGTGTGAAGGCTTCACAATGAAGCCCATGCCTGGGCCGAAACCGGCCCACATGGTCTTCAGGAACCGGCCCCCAGGTCTCCAGCCATGATTTTGCATCGGCCACGTGCCGATGGGCCGACGACCCAATCCGACCCTGCCGTGTCCTTTACATTACTGGGCAAGTTTCCCGCTGATGGGGCATTGGTGATAGTTGTCGGAGATTTTAATGCAGAATGTTTAGAGGATAAGTGGTATCTGGATCAAAATAGGAATTCTGTGGGTAAGGAGGCTCGGGAGGGGGAAAAAGAATTACGCAAGAATTTGAGGCTTGGAATCTAACGATTGTGAATGGCAATATACAAATGGATATTCCTCCAGCCTTTACTTGGCAGAATGGGCTATGGAAGACGACATTAGATTACGTCTTCGTCTCACAAGATCTAGCTTTGAAAGGGGACACCTTGGAAGTTATACCCCTGACTTGGAGTGATCACTCTCTGCTTCTATATAAATTGGTGGGTCCAGTCTGGAATAAAGACCCTGAGCCTTTGGAGGGAATGAAGTAAAATGGCTTCCAAGAATAGCAAAGGCATTTCTCCGTGAGATAGTGAATTTACCTGCAGATAAGCTGGTATTTTTATGCTCGGCAGAGGGATTTTCTGCGTCAGTAAGGGAGCTGTTGGGTAGGTTAACCACAGATAGAGGTTTAATCCAGGGGTCAAAACAAACAAAAGGCACTCACTCTTTTGATGTGGAGATACAGACACATAAAAAACAATTGCACCGAGAAATAAGGCACCTTAGGAAAGCTTTACCTACTGGTTATAAGGATGAGGTAATAATAATAATAATAATTTCGCATTTATATAGCGCTACGAGCCCTCAGGTATCTGAGTGCTGCTTATTATTACCCACGGTGTGTGGTGCTCATTTATCGACCTCGGAAGGATGAAAGGCTGAGTTTGGCCCTGCCGGGATTCGAACCTGCGTTGGCAAGTTCAAGTTCTGCACGGATGTCAAAGTGAGCGCTCTACTCGCTGTGCCACTTGACCGGCTACTGAGGTACGGAGACTGAGACACACATACAGAAATTGGGTGAAAGGTAGGCAATTTGTGTTGGATATAAAAGATGCTGAGAGAATGTTAGCATGTATGTCAGGTAATAGGACAGAAACATTCTGGGATTTAATAAGATCTTCAGGAACCCAGGACTTTCTACAAGCTCAGGTTGTCAGTGATATAGCTTGGGTTAAACATTTCTCTGAACTATATAGCGTAGAGGGGCTTGAAAGATCAGTTAGTTGGTTCCAGGTGGAATGGAGTGGGGCCATGGTATGGGACTTGGAGGATGTCACTAATTTGATAAAGAAAAGTAAGCACTCGAATGCGCGGGGCCTGATGGCCTTTCAAACCTGACCTACAAAGACAATCTGACAGTCTGGTCAAGAGTGCTTTCAGATTTATTTACTAACATTCTTGCAAACAAAATATTTCCCTATACCTGGTCTGCAGCCACTATAATTTTGATTTTTAAAGGTGGTGATAGGTCTTCACCCCTATATTACAGACCAATGTCCTTGCTGGACGCCTCGAATAAGATTTTTGCGAAAATGCTCCTGAAAGCCTTGCAAAGATAGGCACTGGAATCTAAGTCTCTAGATGCCTTTCAATTGGGCTTCCGGCAGGATTTGAGCACTGCCACAAATTATTTTGTTTTAGATTTAATAGCACACCAAGCCAAGACCCAATCTCGGCCTGTATTTTTAGCCTTTCTGGATATCAGCAAGGCATTTGATTTGGTGAATAGGTCTCTTTTGTGGAAAAAGTTAAATGATCAGCGGTGCCCGGCTGCTCTGCTGTGTATCCTGGAGGCCTTACACACAGACACAAGGATTAGGGTTAGGCTTGATGCTTTGGGAAGTTATTCGCCCTGGATACAGACAAATAGGGGCCTAAAACAGGGCTGTGTACTGACCCCATTTCTTTTTTGCTTCTACTTGTTGGGGTTGGGAGGTCATTTAGGTTTAGTCAATACCTTCCCCCCAAGATTGGGCTCCCTGGTAATTCAGTATCTACTGTATGCGGACAATATCGTTTTATGCGATTTAACAGCTATTGGTCTGCAGAGAGCATTAACAGATGTGGAAGATTTTCTGGGGAGTCTGGACTTATCACTAAATATAACAAAATCAAAGGTCCTTGTTTTAAAGGGGGGAAAAAGAAATTGTAAAACAGTACCCTGGCATCTGAAAAATGGTAAGCTAGAAGTAGTAAATAAGTTTGTTTATCTTGGTGTTGTAATGTACGATAAGGTTACAGGCATAGAGTATCAAGAAGACCTTAAGGCCAAATTCTCAGGGGCACTGGTGAAGCTGCGTGTCATCGATGGCAAATTCGGAAGATGCTCGCTTTTGCCAGTTTTTAAACTGTACAAGCAGCAACTTGTGCCTAAGTTAACTTATGGTGCCCAAACTAAGACTTGGCCCTTAGACTGGGCAAAATTGGAGGGAGCATTGTGGAGAGGTCTTCTGCAACTACCACAATCAGTACCACTTGTAGGGATTTTGTATGAGCTGGGACAGCTCCCCATTCAGACAATGATAGATGGGGGAAGTTACAGCTCTTCATGAACATTCTGAACCCCCCGGTGGCCTCGGTTTTGGAGCAGTTAAACCTGGTAAGGCTGCAGGGGGGCTGCATGGTCCTCACAGAGGGGGTCATGAGTTGTGAATAAATGCTCCAAGGTGCAGACAGATCTGTAGAAGAATTGGGCCTCACACCAAAAGTAGCTAAGCTAAGATGGTGAAGGTATGTTTGGACAAATTTGAGAGGAATGATTATGGATTATAAATGTTTTGGTGATCATTTTGTGTGGTCTTGTAAAAGCTTCAATGTACCAGCATCTTATTTGAAAAAAAAAATCAGTTGAGAAGCCTTAGGTCTCAAGTATTAAGACTTAGGTTGAACTTCGTACCACTAATGAAATATTGGGTCGGCGTCATAACATTCCACAAGACCAGAGGTTGTGTCGTCATTGTAAACTCCAGACAGAGACTCTAAGGCATCTATGTTTTGAGTGTCCAAATTTGGAAATCCTGCGACTCCAATGTTTACATGGAATTGGGTATTTCTCGGAAGACGAGTTGTGGAGGAGGATCATGAATTGTAATGAACTAAGCCTAAGTATTCATGTTTTAGAGTTTTTAAAGAACGCTGCAGTATTTTTATAATAGGTTGGAATGTTTTCTTAATCCTTGTATTGTGAATTTGTATTATATTTGTACTTCTAGAGGTTAACTGTGTTAAAAGTACTTTTGTACTGTGGAACAAAATAAAATAAATACAAAAATAAAAACAATTACAATAGGGGCAATACTCAAAATTCCAGTTGTAAAAACCTAAGGACTAATAGTAAGGGAAACGGAGTATCCAAAGGTGGGATATCACAAGCTCAATTTAATAACAGGGCTTTTGAGGTTTGCAATCCTTGGTCTCTAAAGGAATAACGGGTCTGTTGTGACGCATCCGGTCTTTACGGGCACTCTTATCCAATGGAAAGAGGAAACAGATGCTGTTGGTTGAGACGCAAGCTCAGCCATTTGACATCCAGATTAGAGATCATAAAAGGAACTATGATTTGACCTAAGGAGGCTTCACAAGGATTCCTCATTGACCCACTTGGATACGATTGTAACTACTAAATGGCTAAAACAATCTTTTAAAATTGGTGCAAGTCCCATAAGATTAAAATGTTCTCAGAGTAGAACCAACAGATCATTTGTGAACTAATTCCATAGGATGTAAGGGAACTCTGGAGACTCCTTAGCGGGTCAGAGACTCGGCAAAGGCTGGTCCAATAGAACTGTATCCCTGGATCTGAGGGTTATCCCATTATCCCACCGTATTTACTAGAAGGGAGGCAAGTGAAGCCCATGGGGGAGATGTGGCTATCACTAAATCGAAAGAGAAGAATTCAAGAGCTTGTGGCAATGATGGAGTTTCAAATATCCTGTTTAAAGCCCATATAGATCTATAGGCGGATATATAGATCTGCCTCTTTACTGTTTACCTCAATCCCGGCCTGTCTTGATTTTGGTCCCAATTTACATAAAGAGGCCTCGGAACTCGCCCACGAACGAGCGGCCAATCTCATTGATTGACATCTCATCAAGGGTACTTGCGAGTTTTGTTTTAAAGGATTTTCAGGAGTGGATAGAACGCTCGGGCAGGTTACGTATGTTCCAGACCGGCTTTAGGAAGGGAATTGACTCGGAAGGATAGCTTAGGGGCAACGTGCTCGGCTTGGAAGCAAGACGACACGGAGCAACACAGGTTCGATCCCCGGGTCCGCGCTTAGAAACCTCTGAGTGTTAAGCACGTTATAAATAACCTATCATATCATATCGTAATTGGTACAGCTCTGAATGGGCTAATTCTGACTTTATTCCAATCAAAAGCAAAACCAGGTAGGAAGAAATCCCACTTTGTAGCCAGTCTGGACATGTCATCTGCCTTTGATGGAGTGGATCGAGAAAAGTTATGGGGCAACTTGAGTAAATGTGACATTCCCTTTGGCTTATTAAACATGCTCACACTATTTTATTCAAAAAATAAACGGATGGTTAGATTGAATTTGGATTCAGGTGACGTGGGGTGGAGCCGGGATTAAGGCAGGGCTGTGTGCTCACCCGCACCTTGTTTAATATTTCTAGGTCTGATCTTCCATTAAATGTTGGCAATTTCTTTTTGCCCACCAAGGATATGACGCTTGGAGAGAGGATGGTTCTTATGCCAATGGTATAATTGTAATTGACAGAGGCATAGCCAGGATTGCCTAGCAAGTGGGGCCTGAAGGTCATGTATTTGGGCCCAGCGCAGTGACATTACCTTCTGTAAATGCCCAAACAGTGCTGCTGAGTGGGCATGTATAGATGTTGGGTAATGGATGCGACCCCAGTTGGTCTTCAAAGAAGATTGAGAGGAATTGAGGCAAATGAGGAGGAAACAATCTATAATGAACCTGTCGAAATCATGTGTTATGCGTTAGAGCCCCCAAAAGAGACCCAAAAGAGCCCCCAAAAGAAGAGCAGAAATCAGGGGTGGTTTATAGACGGCAAGAAAATGGAATCAGTCGAATATATGATTTACTTGGGAAATTAGTTGGCGATAAAGAAACTTTTGAAACAAATGCAGGATAAATTGACTGAGAAAATGTACTCATTAATGGCACAAATGAGGTTGAACTATAAGAAGTATTGTCTTTTTTCCTTGTGCCCATTACTTGAGTTCAATAAGGCACATGTGACACCAATTCTACTATTTGGTTTGTAATGTACCTGCATGACGAAAGCACTGTTCAGAATTGGAGGGTAAACCTTTCAATTGTAAATGGTTCCATTATTGTAAATATCTTTTTTTAAAAAATGTTTTTAATTTTATTGGTTTTTACAAACCTTTAAAATCTGACATCAAAGTTCCTTAGACCCATCCACGTTACATTCATTACTGTAACTTTGTCAACTTTTTTCCATCTATGGTTATTCAACCAAGTTCACCGTTTACCAGAGAACTTTCAAACATTGGTAGCAGACGTGCTTCTATAATTTCCAGCAATTTTGTTAAGGGCAGGATTAGTTTTAAGTCGGTTCCCTGGAACATTGAGCTCCACCACTCGTCCGCACACAATGATGGATGAGCTAAGCTCCAGGGCCCCGAATGTATGGTCCTCTCAGATCTTAGTTTTGTGCAAAATAGGACTAGATGTTTTAGTGATTCGTTTCCCTTTAAGCACAACCTACATTCAGGTCTCAGGTGGGAAAAACCCCTCCATGAGCGGAGGCGATCGTTCGTTTTGAACAAGTTCAATCTGAACAGTATAAATAGTCTGCGTGCCTGTGGATTAGGAAATAGAAGCACATATTTCTGAAGGCTGTTAAAGGCACGTGCTTCTAATGGAGCGTTGCGCGAACTACTGGCGGCAGCTCTTTCCGCACAAGTCTCGTCCCAATCTGTACGCCAGATCTTTAATTTAGCTGCATCCGGATTCTCATGAAGCAAATCGACTGTTTTTTTGCCTCGCATCTGTTCGACCACATCTGGATAATTTTGTGATTTCCAGGTTGGGCATTGTAAAAGATCTCAAATTGTGGGATCTGCGCCCGACTACAGGTCTTTCGATATAAACACAACAGGCTCCAACATATTCTTGCATGCAAGGATATTAAAGCCAGTTCATATCTTATACAAGAGGTTTTCACACCCCTAGGAAGTGTTAAAACTCTTGTCCAGAAACAATTTTCCAGTTTGGCCCAGATCTCATGGGGGCATCCCAGCGCATTTTCTGCGCCATATGTCACAACCGGTATGACCTTCTGTTGGTAAAAGGCCAAGACTGGATGTAATGAGAATTTGCCAAATTTCTTGTTGATTATCAGGGCTTGGTTTGCTAGTTGGTTGCATTTCCTTTTGGTTTCCGCAAGCCAGGGCCCGTCATTAATGGGCGAACTTATTATCATCCCCAGATACTTGACACTTTGTGAGATCTGCAACGTTTCATGACCCAAAGCCCATGTTATGCTTTTTCTGTTCCTTACTCCACCGCCGTTCAAATTCTGCAGGACTAATATTTCGCATTTTTTGGTGTTAATTGTGAGCTTATTGGACGTGACGTATCGTTGCACAGCATTTAGTTTCCTTTGCAACCCGATCGGCGTCACGTCCATTACGATCAAGTCATCTGCGTAAATCATCCAGCTTAGATGTGTATTGGCCACTTTAGGTGGAAAGGATTTTACTTCGTTGATTGAGTCGCCGATGTCAGAAATGAACAACCCAAAAATGGCTGCTGCTAGTGGGCAGCCCTGCTTCACTCCCTTGAATGTGTCGATGGAGGAGGATAACAAGCCAGATCGATCCAGTCTCACTCGAATGGAGGTCTTTGAATGGAGTTCCTTAATTGCTGCCATTAAGTCTGGTGGACATCCCCAGTTCTTCAATTTGTCCCACAAGAGCGTTCTGTCGATGGTGTCAAATGCGTACGAGAAATCTATAAATGCTAAGTATACCTTTGTGTTCGTTTTGATTGCCTCCATTTTGATTATGTTTAGCAATAGAAGATTTAGCGAGCAACCCACTTGTTTTACAAAACCTGATTGACGTTTGTCAACATGTGATGATGATTTTGACCAAGCTAGTAGTTTCTTTTGTAGCATTGTGGCATAGATTTTGCCTAACACGTCCAATAGTGCAACAGGCCTGTAATTTTTAGGGTCCAATCTGTCGCCCTTTTTAAAGATTGGTACAATAATCGCGCACTTCCAGGATTTAGGTGTTTGCTGAATTTGTGCTATTCTTTTGAAGAGTGCCTCACACAATCGTGCCCATATTTCTGGGAACTGTTTGATTGTAAAATTCGTGAGACCATCGGGTCCCGGTGCACGCGAGTTTTTTGCTTTCTTAATGATGTCTATTATCTCTTCTTTTCGAAAATCTAGATCCCATGGTTTGGAACATTCCTCCGTCGAGGCATCCACAGGCTCAGTTGAGATATATAGGCTTCCAAAGTGCGATATCCAGTCAGCCTCTGACACCATGCAAGCTTGAATTGCATCTTGGGGCGCGTGCACATTGTTAATAAGAGACCAGAAGGCTGATGTGCTCTTATTTTGTAATGTCCTCATCATCACTTCGGCGTCGTTTTGGAGTATAATATGTTTGTGCGATTTTAACCAGTTCTTGTACGATTGCTTGGCGGCCTTAGCAGCTTTTAAGCGAGCTTGTTTACCTAAGGACTTCGCGTGTCTTAGATCGCTGCGTAGCATACGCTTGTGTTTCAGCACTTCCAAGTCGAAGCTGTGAGCACGCACATAGCTAGTGTTTTTTAATCCTGCTAATTTAGGTTTAAACTGCTTCAGCAGCTGCTCGTATTCCAAATGCTGACTATCACTGCAGTATTCACTGGTAAGATTCTCCGTCTCATCTATCTTCAATGTTAATCGCACTCTATTTGAGGTAGCCTGAATTTTGTGCTGCCACGTGCGAGATGGAACTTTTTCAAGTGTGGAAAATTCTGCTACCAGCATATCATGGTCGCTTTCGTTTTTCTTTGTGACCTTCAGTGAGACTATTCGCGGGTGTAACAGTTCTGAAACTAACATATAATCAATTATAGAGGCCTGATTTGCACGGTGCCAAGTGTTTGCAGGGGGCACGTCATTATGGATGTTTCCATTTAACATTTGAAAATTGCGTGCAGCCATCTCTTCTAACCACGACTGCTTCAGGTGTTTCTTTGTTATCGAGGTCAATGTTTTCATCAGGTCAATGTTAAGGTCTCCACATATCATTATGTTAGGCCATCCTGATAACACCACGAGAGAGTCCAGTATTTCCATAGTCTTGTCTATAAAGACTTGTTCACCGGCCCTTTTATGGTTCCAGTAGATGTTTACCACTATTAGTGAATCGGCCGGTGAACCTGCTGGGCCAGACCATTTTAAGGAGGTAGATTGAATGAATGGCGAGTGATTCGTTGAGCTTACAAGTCTCCAGCCTGAAGATCTTCTGATCATGGTGGCCAACCCTGCCATAGGGCGACCTTTCCCAGATTTTATGGCAGGATTGAGCGCAACCTCAAAGTCATTCAAAACCGGGGCTTCTGTTAGCCACGTTTCGTGTAAGCAGATAATCTGCAGTTCGTTAGTCCAATTTGAGTTGAATAAGTGCATGAATCCCCGAGTGTTCCAGGATGCAACACTGCACACATTTCGTGCAGTACGTTTTTGGCGTTATTGATGGGATGTGTTGCCCAAAGCCTCGGACAGCCAGAGCCACTCCAGGGCTTCTGTACTAGGATTTCCAGGTTGAGCTCCTGAGAGTTTGGTGGAGATCTGAGATGAGTTTCCATTTATTGTTATGGTTATCTTGTCTTTTTGAGTCGTTGAAACCATAGTTTGTGTCAGTGCTATATTGTAAATATCTTCTTTTTTCTTGTTCTCTTCTTTTTTGTTTCGTTGTAATGTAAAGTTTTAGGATTTTGTGAAATAAAATAGAATAAAATGAGCCACGCAGTGTGGGGACCAGTGCCGCGTGTGGTCTTCTGTGTGGGGAGCAGTGCCACGTGTGGTCTTCTGTGTGGGGACCAGTGCTGCTCTGGTCTTCTGTGATGGTGACCAGTGCCGCGTCTGGTCTTCTGTGATGGGGACCAGTGTTAGTGTCTGGTCTTCTGTGTGGGGACCAGTGCCGCGTGTGTTCTTCTGTGTGGGGAGCAGTGCCACGTGTGGTCTTCTGTGTGGGGACCAGTGCCGCGTCTGGTCTTCTGTGATGGTGACCAGTGCCGCGTCTGGTCTTCTGTGATGGGGACCAGTGTTAGTGTCTGGTCTTCTGTGATGGGCACCAGTGCTGAGTCTGGTCTTCTGTGATGGGGACTGGTCGGTATAAATGCAGCCAGGATGTGCCCTCTATGGCCCCAGTGCTCTCCTAATAAATGTGTCTCTTTAACTCTTTAGGCTCTTTAGTTTGGGCTTGTACGTGGCCTTCTTGTTCACCGCAGGCGGTTTCTCCTCTGGTAGAATCTACAGTGAGTCCACGCTGAGCAAGTCACAATGCTGCTGAGTTTGGGGCTGAATGGGGCCGTGAACCCTTGGATTTCACTGAATAATTTGCACCTAGAAACCCTGGTGTACAAGCGCGTTATAAATGACTTATATCATATCATTGTGCAGCCAGAGAGGACCGCATAATAATGGCTAAATGTGACCTTTAGCCCCCATAGTCCCCCTAGTCTTATATTGTAATAGATGTGTTTACGAAAGAGGAGCCTCTTGAATTCATGCTAGCTCGGCCCCCCTATTCTAGCTGCCCCTATTCTAGCTGGGCCTCCCTATTCACAAAGTGATGTTACGCCAGCTCAGAGAAGAGGTGGTTGTGGCCAGTTTTCTTAACAATGTTGTGGGGCGGGTGGGCGTGTTCCATCACTATTAGAAGCTTCCGGATCCCACCACTGGGCAGCCAAGCACCCCCGAGCTGGATTAAAAGAGTAATGTTGCGGTGGGCACAGCTCCTCTAGCCTGGCACATGGGATTGGGGGTTTATGGCATGCACTGATCTCCTGCTTAAGACTCTCTGCTAGAGCTTGGGTTGTAAGAAGGCGGCCCAGAGTCTGATCCTGGCTAAATGAAATGCCTAGCCCTGAGCAGGGTATGAATGCACCCACGGGGCTATGCGTGAGGGTGCAGGGTAGCAGAGGTGCGGTGTGCACAGGCACTACACCCAAGGTGCTATGCATGAGGAAGCAGGGTAGCAGAGGCATGCTGTGCACAGGAAATGCACCCAAGGGGCTATGAGTGAGGGCACTGGGTAGCAGAGGAGTGCTGTGCACAGGAAATGCACCCAAGGGGCTATGCATTAGGGCGCAGGGTAGCAGAGGCATGCTGTGTACAGGAAATGCACCCAAGGGTCTATACATGAGGGTGCAGGGTAGCAGAGGCGTGCTGTGCACAGGAAATGCACCCAAGGGGCTATGCGTGAGGGTGCTGGGTAGCAGAGGCGTGCTGTGCACAGGAAATGCAGCCAAGGGGCTATGCGTGAGGGAGCAGGGTAGCAGAGGCGTGCTGTGCACAGGAAATGCCCCCAAGGGGCTATGCGTGAGGGAGCAGGGTAGCAGAGGCGTGCTGTGCACAGGAAAGGCACCCAAGGGGCTATGAGTGAGGGCGCTGGGTAGCAGAGGAGTGGTGTGCACAGGAAATGCACCTAAGGGGCTATGCGTGAGGGCACTGGGTAGCAGAGGAGTGGTGTGCACAGGAAATGCAGCCAAGGGGCTATGCGTGAGGGAGCAGGGTAGCAGAGGCGTGCTGTGCACAGGAAATGCACCCAAGGGGCTATGCATGAGGGCGCTGGGTAGCAGAGGAGTGGTGTGCACAGGAAATGCACCTAAGGGGCTATGCGTGAGGGCACTGGGTAGCAGAGGAGTGGTGTGCACAGGAAATGCACCCAAGGGGCTATGCATGAGGGCGCTGGGTAGCAGAGGAGTGGTGTGCACAGGAAATGCACCTAAGGGGCTATGCGTGAGGGCGCTGGGTAGCAGAGGAGTGGTGTTCACAGGAAATGCACCTAAGGGGCTATGCGTGAGGGTGCTGGGTAGCAGAGGAGTGGTGTTCACAGGAAATGCACCTAAGGGGCTATGCGTGAGGGCGCTGGGTAGCGGAGGCATGGTGTGGTATGGATCAGAGGAGCAGGGCAGGGTGGGAGATCCAGAGGGGGGAGAAGTAGGGTGCAATGGAGTGAACAGCAATTGGTAGATGTCCTTTGAAGAGTAGGGTATTGAGCTCCTCCCTGAAGTGTAGGATTTAGGGGGACAGTCATATCTGCTGTAATAACCTGTTTGGGAGACAGGGTGCCTAGCAGGAACAGGCCTGCTGCCACTTCCTGTCTCTCTTGCTGTTCTTTGTCGCCCGCTTGGCGATGCTTTGGCTTCTGGTGCTGCACGGGCCTCTGGAGTGGTGTTTTGGTTTTGACTGCTTTGTAGGTGATGCAGGCTGTCTTGAACTTGATGCCTGCTTGAAGGGGCAGCCAGTGCAGCTCCCTGAGGAAGGGGGCGATCTTCTTAGTCCTGCGATGATGCTTTCTGCCGTGGGCTAGGCAGCTTTCAGAGGGTGCAAGGTGGCATCTGGGGGTCTGCGAGTAGGGCGATGCCACCGTCCAGGCCCACACTCTTAACTCTCTGCACATCCCTGAAACACTTGTATACAGACGTATGAAGCAAGTGGTTTTGAAAAGCACCAGGAAATAAAATATTCTTGACTTGAACTAAGAATTTCCCCAATTTGTGAGGCTTTAGATCTTTGGGGGTATTGTCCCCGAATACCTCAGTTCAGAGAAGACTCAAAGAGCAGCTACAGTCTGGAGAATTATCTGAAAGTTTAATTGCATATAAATCTCTGCAGAAGCTGAAGGATTGTGGAGCCGTCCCATTCAAAGTCTCAGCAGTGAAACAGGCTCAGGGGGCGGCTCAGATCCGGTCTTGGTTCCACAGAAGCTGCTCGCCCAGGTCACTTACGTGCCCTCTGTGTATTGATGAAACCCGTGAGCCATATATGCCCTGTGTTAATGCCCGTCGTGCACCCTCCCTGCCAAGAGCACGTGCAAATGTTGAACCTCGCAAAAGCTATGTAACAACATGTACTCTGGGCATTTTATGGGTTTTTGCATAATGTTTATTATATTTACTTTTTATTTCAAAAGAATGTATAAAAGAGGAACCCTTACTGTAAGGAACTCATGGTGGCAACATTAAAGACAGCACAAGTGATCACAGTTCAAGGGTGTTTATTAAACTGTATATGCAGGTTGGAAACATGCCTAATCTAAACCTAAATCTACGATGGGAGCAAGCTACAACCATCAAACAATAATAAGACAGTCCGAGTGGCGTCTTGTCAAATAAAAGGGCCTATACTAAAAAAAACGATTGCCATGCCTTACCGCTAAATTACAAAAGAGTGTGGCATAGTGTTCACAAGAAAGAAGTCAGGATGTTATGGCTGTGGTCTCCTTTACCTCAAGTTTTTAGCACAGGACAAGGCGGGACTCCTGAGCACAGCACACCCTCGGTCTTCTTCAGCACAAGTCTATAGTTCCTTCAAGCGATATCAGGACCTTCGAGGGTTAAGTCTCTTTTCTACAAAGTCTCTTGCCTTTCAGGGCCTGATCTGTTCAAAATACCAAAACAAAAGTTCCTTTCCGTATGTACCTTGGGTGATGGCTTTCACCCCTGAGTCCCCCTATTCCGGGCTCATAGACTTCTCGAATGTTAGCCTCCCTCCGTCAGGTTCACTACAGCTTTTTACTCACAAGATTTGACATGTTGTATTCACAAGTCTAAATGGGGGTCATTAGGAGCTTGCTGGTCTGGATACAATGGTTCCGGTAAGCTTGCCGGTACCGTTGTATCCGTACCAGCAAACTCTGAGTTGTGCTCGCAGGTGCCTTTCATTCCGCCAGGTCTGACCTGGCGGAATGAAAAGCACCCGCAAGCACAGCTTGCCTGTAGCACCGGCACCGTAATGATCGGTGCCGGTGCTACAGGCATCCCCATTCCCATTGAGTCCTATGGGGCTCAAATGGGAATGGGGATCACCCGATGTCGGCACCCGGGTGCCAGAAT
The DNA here is from genome assembly GCF_040938575.1 of Ambystoma mexicanum. NCBI lineage: Eukaryota > Metazoa > Chordata > Amphibia > Caudata > Ambystomatidae > Ambystoma > Ambystoma mexicanum. The sequence goes on from NC_090938.1 coordinate 846,223,555, forward strand.
TTTTTTAAAGTTTGGAGGTCGCCTGCAAGTATTACAGGCAAGGCTACCTCCAAACTTGTAATGAGGCCCAATGTCTTTTTAAACAATCTTACAATATTTCACTGTGGACATCCCTCCGTCGGTTTAAACTCTTGTTACCACAATGTTCATGGGGTTATCGTATTTCACCCCGTTCTGCAGACATCCCTCAGCCGGGTTCACATTTGCCATTTACACTGTTCACTTTGTTTTATCACAATACAAGATTTACTTTCCTCAGCTTTCCTCTTGATTACGGGTCAAAGACTTTTGACTGTACAAGGGGTTTTTATTCGACCCTTGTATAACCACTTTGTGCGTTTAAGTTGGGCTCTCCTAGGGCCTTCTGGTATCAGTAGTTTCAGCAAAAAGGGCGCCAGCCTGTCAACTGGGTAATCTTCCTCCTCTGATTTCCACAGATCCCCCTCCTGCGCACCTGAGCTGAAGTCTTCTGTAGTTGACTTTGACTTCTTCTTCCACAAGATTCCTCCTTTTTTTTAATGTGATATGGCCTGCCACGGGAGAAAGCCACTGTGACCGCCAAGAGATGGAACTGTCAGCTGGCCCCTCCCGGGACGGCCCAGTTAAGGTGGGGAAAAGACAGAAGGCACAAAAAAACCCTAAGCAGAATAGGAAGGTTCCCAGTATCCGGCTTCTCTCGAATTCCAATCTTCTTAGATGCCAGAGGATTGGTTCCTCCACAAGCGGCTTGAAATGCTTGTCTGGTGGAATATGCGTTACGGTATGTATGGAACACAAAATGGCAAAGTCCGGCAAGGAAGGAATGGAAGAGATTACCCTAGAGTGTCCACAGAGAGAAAGAGGCTACAGCGGACCACAGGAGAGGGCGAGCCGGGTGGAAAGCAACTGGCCACGGGAGAGTGCAGGAGCAAGGAGGATGACCACCCAAAGAGAACGGGCGCTAAAGGAAGCCAGGAGAACAAGAGAAGGAGCCGAGAGGGGAAGAGAGGCAAGGTAAGGGGGAAGACCAGAGCGCAATGCGATCCGCATGAGTACAGAGCAAAGCAGGGAAGAGCTGCCAGAGGAGCGGCAGAGCGTAGAAAGGAGTCACGTCAGACACGACCCGGAAAGAAAGACAAGGGAGAGACAGAAGTGCCCTGTGCACAAAAAAAGGAATACTCGCAGCGTGGAAACCCAAAGAGCAAACCGCAGTAGTGGATTCCCACACGCCGACCACCGGGTGGAAAGGAAAAAAGTACCTCTGGCCGGCTGCCATTTTGCAAGCCACTAGACCGCTACCCAACAGAACAGAAGAAATGTAGCAGCACTGTTAATGGCAACGGACGCGCCAGCGATCCCACAGGTGCCGTCCCACCTGGCACATGACAGTATGCCCCCTCCCAGAACAGATACCCCCAGGTTTTCCGGGGTGATTCCGGTGAAACAGGCGCACCAGCCTTGGCGCATGAGCATAGGATCTAGGCTCCCAAGAGTCCTCAGAGGATGGGAAGCCCTTCCAACTCACCAGATATTTCGACGACCCCTCCTGTAATGAGAGTCACAGATTGAGGAGACGTCATACTCCTCCGGAGAAGGAGTAGAAACACAGAGAAGTCTGTCGACTGGAATGGGGCCAGAGCCCTGTGCTACTGGGCGCAAGAGGGATGTGTGGAACACCAGATGTATACGATCTAGACTCTTAGGCAGTCTAAGCCGATACACCACTGGATTGATCTTGGCGATAGGGACCGAGAAAGCGGAGGATTATTTAGTAGGGTGGACCCAACTGGGTAGGTATCTTGTTGATAGCCAAACCTTGAAACCCACATTCCACTCAGGACACTGCATGCAATGGCGGTCTGCCTGAGCCTTGTATCGACTGTGTGCTTCTAGCAGGATTTTCTTGGCTGTGTCGTGTGCAGAGGCTATCTCAGCCAGGTTGGATTCGATGGCAGGAATGTTAGCGGGATATACCTTGGTCAGAAAGATGCTACAGGGTTCAGAAGAAAGGAGAGATACCTATTGCCGAATGCACTGTGTTGTTATATGCGTGCTCCGCTGTGGGTAAAAGGGAAACCCATTTGTCTTGGTGTTGATTGATATAGCAGCGGAGGTACTATTCTAAAGTAGCGTTGAGACACTCAGTATGTCCATTCATCTGCGGTTGAAATCCCAATGAAAGAGCCCTTTCGATGCCTGGTCTGTTACACAGTGCCTTCCAAAATCTGGACGTATACTGGCATCCTCAGTCTGAGACAATCTTGTCCGGCAGACCGTGTAGACGGAATATATCTCTAATGAATACATCAGCCATTTCCGCCGCCGATGGTATTCCTGACAGAGGAGAGAAATGGGCCAGCTTAGAGTAGGAGTCGACGGTGACCATGATACACGAACAGCCCCGGGACACTGGTAGATCAACAATAAAGTCTGTCGAAATCTGGGACCAGGGTCTGGTGGGAACCGGCATCTGTTCCCGTACACCAATGGGCGTTTGGATGCGTGCCCTGCTTCTGGAACAGACAGGGCAAGTCTGGCAATACCGGTCCATATCTGTGGATATCGTACGCCAGAAGAAACTGGGGGAAACGAGATCGGTGGTGCCCTTGACACCTCGATGTCCATCAGTGACATTCTCATGGCACCAGCCCGTGACCATTTGCTGTAAGGATGGAGAGGGTACAAACAACTTCTGGTCGATGAACTGTAAGCCGTTCTTCTGTTCCACTCGGTGTTGTGGAACTCTGGGTATAGTAGTAGTTCAGACGGAAGCAGAGGCCTTCTTGACGTCCTGCAGAAAGGTGGATAGCTGTCCTCTGATTAGATTCCTCCAAAATATGGTCTCTGTGTGATGATCAGAAGGGGAGTCCAGGGTCCACCTGCATGAAAGGGCATCAGCCAAGATGTTCTGGCTGCCGGGTATGTAGGTGATGTGGAAGTCGTATTGATTGAAGAAATAGGCCCACCTGATCTGTCTTGAGTTGACACACTCCATACCTCCGAGTACCTTGAGATTCTTGTGATCAGTGTGGATGCTGAAGGGGAAGCTCCCTCCATGCAATAGGTGTCTCCACCCTTTGCATGCGATTTTGATAGCCAATAGTTCTTTTTCTATCAGAGAATAATTCCGTTGGCTTGTGGTGAGTGTTTTTGACAGGTAAGGCACCGGATGCTCCATACCTACCTTCTGTAACAATACAGCGCCCACTGCACCAGCAGAGGCATCTGCTTCGACTAGGAAGGGACAGGATTGGTCGGGTTGGCATAGAATAGGTGCTGAGCAAAACAGTTTTTTTTTATGACCAAAGGCCTCGTCAACAGCTTCTGTCCACTTGAAGAATAAGGCCTCTTTCTTGAGTAGTGCCGTGATGGGTAACACTACCTTGGAAAAGTCAGTGATGAATTTACAGTAAAAGTTTGCCAATCCTAATAACCTCTGGATTTCTTTTACTGACTTCGGGATAGGCCATGCTGGGATGGTCCATCTTTATGCCTTTTTCTGAGAGTGTGAATCCCAAATATGCTACTGCGGAAACCCTCAAGAGGCATTATTCACGCTTGACCAATAACTTATGCTCTTGCGGACGAAGGAGTACTGTCCTGAAGTGCTCTGTGTGCTCTTGGGGGGTTCGGGAAAACACCAGGATGTTGTCCAAGTACACAATAGTATTCAAGAAAAGAAAATCTGAGAATATGCGGTCCATAAACCGTTTAAACACAGCGGGGGCGTTGACAAGCCAAACGGCATGACCTTATATTCGTACAAGCCATAGGGTGTACGGAAGGCCATCTTCCACTCGTCCCCGCTTTGTATGCAAAGCAAATGATATGCGCTACGAAGTTCGAGCTTGGAGAACATAGTAGCCCCCTGGACTGGCTAGAGTATGTCCGAAATGAGTTGCATAGGCTCCCTATCCCTCACTGTGACCTGGTTCAATCCTCTGCAGTCAATACAAGGTCTTAATTCCTTAGAATCACGTTTGGGAATTAAAAATAACGACGGCCCTGCCGGGGAGTTGGAAGACTGTATGGGACCATTTTCCAAGTGTGCGTCCAGTTAAGTTCTCAAGGCTTTCTTCTCAGTGAGGGATAACGCAAACGTGCGCCTGAATCAAACTAGTGCCTCTGAGACCAGCTCTATGGCACAGTCCTCCAGGCGGTGTGGAGGTAGGTCCAACACCGCTTTGTTGACAAATACTTCCTTGAACTCCAAAAGTTCCGGAGGAACACAACAAACACCTCTGGATATGGTTGGCTTGGCAGGTGTGATGTTCACCGTCTCTCTGGCTGTATCCAGAAGATAATGTTGCTGACAATATGATGAACTGAATGCCATGGTGTTTGTGGCCCAGTCTATCGTAGGGTTATGCCTCCTGAGCCGGGAAATTCCGAGTATAACAGGAAAATGTGCTGCTCGTATAATGTCAAAAGTTAGTCTTTCGGTGTGATGCAACACCTTGACAAGAAGGGTTTCTGTGGAATGAGTGATGGGACCAGAAGTGAGAGGTGTGCCATCCACCCCTTCCGCCTTCTGATCTTCTTGTCTAAGATGACGTAAACCGTTTTTGTTAGCACATAACGTATCAATGAAATTTCCGGCCGCACCACAGTCAATGAGTGCCAGAGTATCAATGGTCTGGTGATTCATCGTAATCTGCAGAGTGATGACCATGAGACGGTTGTCTTCATTACCAGGATTGGGAGCCACTGTGAGTGAGACATAGGGACCGCTGCTAGACATACCTCGGATACCCGTCCCTGTTAGGTCTGAGGTTGTGCTTTTCCCACCCACCTTGGAGGTACTTCCGGGCAGGCCCGAAGGAGATGGCTATCAGAGCCACAATACATGCATAGCCCCGACTCCGTCTGTGTTTTCTTTCTTCAGGGGTCAGCGGGGGCTCTGGCAGAATCGATTTGCATAGGTTCATCCCTGGATTGACATACCGCAGAGGGAGGAGGAGGGTATGCCACTGTTGACTGCGCCATGGGAGCCTTTCCTTTCTTTCTCTCCGATCTCCGTTCTCCTAGTCGGTATTCAAATCTGTGAAACAGTGGAAAGAAGATCGGAGAAGTTTGCAGGTCGAGGCGTCCTTGATAATTTGTCCTTTAATTCTTCTTTTAGACCTTGGCAAAAGATGGCATACTGGGCCTGTTCAGGCCACCCTGCTTCGTAGCGAGGCATTTAAGGGAGGTGATGTAGGAGAGTAGGTCGCTTGTTCCCTGATGAATGTCCAGAAGCTCTTCACATGCCACATAAGTGGTTTCTGGGCGCTCAAAAGCTTGCCTAAGCAGGTTAAGGAGTCCATTGTAGTCGCGAAGTACCTGATTATTGCTTGTCACCAATGGTGTGGCCCGTGACAGGGCGTTCCCTATCATGTTTGAAACCATGAAGCCTACACGGGCGTATTCAGCTGCATAGGTGTGTGGGCAGAAAGCAAAGTAGACCATGCAGTCTTCGATTAACTCTTTTATGACTTTTTGGTGCTCCATCGAACTTACCTGAAGAGAGGGTCATGGGAGGTAGGTCAGCTGGGTGGGGATCCCGTCCAGACATAAATTGTCATAGTACAGAATTCTCTGCCTTTAAATTCTGGACTTCAAGTGTTAAGCCCTGTACAGCTGCCACCAGTTCTTGTACCTGTTCGGCCATGGCCATGGTTTCTTTCGGGTGTTGCACACTGTCAACTGGGTATCTTCCTCCTCTGATTTCCACAGATCCCCCTCCTGCTCACCTAAGCTGAAGTCCTCTGTAGTTGACTTATTCTTTCTTCTTCTTCTTCCACAAGCTTCCTCCTTTTTTAGAGATGGAACTGTCAGCTGGCCCCTCCCGGGACGGCCCAGGTAAGGGGAAAAAGCCAGAAAAAGCCAGAAGGCACAAAAAAACCTACGCTGAATAGGAAGGTTCCCAGGTTCCGGCTTCTCTCAAATTCCAATCTTCGTCGGTGCCAGAGTATTGGTACCTCCACAAGCTGCTTGAAATACTTGTCTGGTGTAATATGGGTTCCGGTATGTATGGGGCCACCAGGCCCCCACTCATGTCCCCCTGCACCCCCACACCCCAGCATCCAGGGGCACCCTCCACCAGACCCCCACTCCTGTCTCCCTGCTCCCCCACCCCCCTGCATCCAGGGGCACCCTCCACCAGGCCCCCACTCATGTCCAACTCATATCCCCCTGCACCCCCACCCCCCATTACTGTAGGGCACCCTCCACCAGGCTCCCACTCCTGTCTCCCTGCACCCCCCCAGCACTGTAGGGCACCCTCCACCAGGCCCCCACTCCTGTCTCCCTGCACCCCCACCCCCCAGCACTGTAGGGCACCCTCCACCAGGCCCCCACTCCTGTCTCCCAGCACCCACACCCCCCAGCATCCAGGGGCACCCTACACCAGGCCCCCACTCCTGTCTCCCTGCACCCCCACCCCCCTGCATCCAGGGGCACCCTCCACCAGGCCCCCACTCATGTCTCCCTGCACCCCCACCCCCCTGCATCCAGGAGCACCCTCGACCAGGCCCCCACTCATGTCTCCCTGCACCCCCACCCCCCTGCATCCAGGGGCACCCTCCACCAGGCCCCCACTCCTGTCTCCCTGCACCCCCACCCCCCAGCATCCAGGAGCACCCTTCACCAGGCCCCCACACATGTCTCCCAGCACCGCCACCCCCCAGCAGTGCAGGGCACCCCCCACCATGCCCCCACACATGTCTCTCAGCACCCCCACCCCCCAGCAGTGCAGGGCACCCTCCACCATGCCCCCACACATGTCTCCCAGCACCCCCACCCCCCAGCATCCAGGGGCACCCTCCACCAGGCCCCCACTCATGTCCCCCTGCACCCCCACCCACCAGCAGTCAGGGGCACCCTCCACCAGGCCCCCACTCATGTCCAACTCCTGTCCCCCTCAACCCCAACCCCCCAGCACTGTAGGGCACCCTCCACCAGGCCCCCACTCCTGTCTCCCTGCAGCCCCATCCCCAGCACTGTGGGGCACCCTCCACCAGGCCCCCACTCATGTCTCCCACCCCCCCACCCCCCAGCAGTGCGATTTGCCTGGGTACCTGTATTTCAGGGGTGCGCGGGTAGTCTTACACGCGATTTCATCAGGGTACGTGTATTATGGGTCCGCGTGAACTATCACACGCGATATCAGCAGGGTACGTGTATTACGGGGTTCGTGGGAAGTTCCACACGCGATTGCCCTGGCTACGTGTATTTCGGGGTGCGCGGGAAGTTTCACACGCGAATTTGCAGGGCACGTGTATTTCGGTGTGTGCGTGAAGTTCCACACGCAATTTCAGCAGGGTACGTGTACTCCGGGTGCGCAGGAAATTCCACACGCGAATCCAGCAGCCTACGTGTATTTCGGGGGTGCCGAGGAGTCCCACACGTGAATTGGCCGTGTGTGTCCTCCCAGCTGTTCCCTCTACACCCTCCACAGCCCCTGCAGGCGGCCCACACCACAGGGGACTCTCCTGCACCCCTGCACATGTCCCGCAGGCAGCCCATCCACCATGGCCATGCCCCCCAGCCAACCCACATGTCACCTTGCACTACTGCCCACCAACGCATGTCTCCCAGCACCCCCACCCCCCTGCATCCAGGGGCACCCTCCACCAGGCCCCCACTCATGTCTCCCTGCACCCCCACCCCCCTGCATCAAGGGGCACCCTCCACCAGGCCCCCACTCATGTCTCCCTGCACCCCCACCCCCCTGCATCCAGGGGCACCCTGCACCAAGACCCCACTCCTGTCTCCCTGCACCCCCACCCCCCAGCATCCAGGGGCACCCTCCACCAGGCCCCCACACATGTCTCCCAGCACCGCCACCCCCCGCAGTGCAGGGCACCCTCCACCATGCCCCCACACATGTCTCCCAGCACCCCCACCCCCCAGCAGTGCAGGGCACCCTCCACCATGCCCCCACACATGTCTCCCAGCACCCCCACCCCCCAGCATCCAGGGGCACCCTCCACCAGGCCCCCACTCATGTCCCCCTGCACCCCCACCCACCAGCAGTCAGGGGCACCCTCCACCAGGCCCCCACTCCTGTCTCCCTGCACCCCCACCCCCCAGCACCGTAGGGCACCCTCCACCAGGCCCCCACTCCTGTCTCCCTGCACCCCACCCCCCAGCACTGTAGGGCACCCTCCACCAGGCCCCCACTCCTGTCTCCCAGCACCCACACCCCCAGCATCCAGGGGCACCCTCGACCAGGCCCCCACTCCTGTATCCCTGCACCCCCACCCCCCTGCATCCAGGGGCACCCTCCACCAGGCCTCCACTCATGCCCAACTCATGTCCCCCTGCACCCCCACCCCCCAGCACTTTAGGGCACCCTCCACCAGGCCCCCACTCCTGTCTCACTGCGCCCCCATCCCCAGCACTGTGGGGCACCCTCCACCAGGCCCCCACTCATGTCTCCCACCCCCCAGCAGTGCGATTTGCCTGGGTACGTGTATTTCAGGGGTGCGCGGGTAGTCTTACACGCAATTTCATCAGGGTACGTGTATTATGGATCCGCGTGAACTTCCACACGCGATATCAGCAGGGTACGTGCATTACGGGGTTCGCGGGAAGTTCCACACGTGATTGCCCTGGGTACGTATATTTCGGGGTGCGCGGGAAGTTTCACACGCAAATTTGCAGGGTACGTGTATTTCAGTGTGCGCGTGAAGTTCCACACGCGACTGGCCTGTGAGAGTGGGGTACGTGTATTCCAGGGGTGGGCGGGAATATTTACTCGCAACTGGGCCTGGGAGAGCGTGTTACGTGTATTCCTGGGGTTGGCGGGAAGATTTACACGGTACCTACAACGCGCCAAAAAAAAAGGTCCAATCCGGAAACACGTACGCCAGCATGAAGCAGGCGCACGTCCCGCGCAGCATAAAAGAGTGCGCAAACAACAAACAAGCTCAGACGCCAGGATGAATATACCGTTCCTAGCAACAGTGGCCGAGGGATACCGCAGGAGGAGGAGATGGATAGTCAGGGCCAGAATCTTCACACCCTGAACCAGCCTATTTGTTATGCCTGATGACCAGGTGTATGGGAGGTACAGGTTTCCACCACACATAATACTCAACCTGGTCAGTGAGTGGGAGGATGACCTCACATCACCCACCCTGTGCTCCTAAGCACTCAGCCCCCTGGAGAAGGTCCTCAATGTACTGCACTTCTTGGCTACTGGATCATTTCAGCGGACAAGTGCCATAGTGGTGGGAGGGTGTCACAGGCCACGCAGTCACAGTGCCTACACCAGGTGTTGGCCATCATCACTGCACGCCCATCAGTCCGCAGGCACATATACCTGCCCAGAACACCTGCAGAAAGGCAGGCTGTCAGCCAGGATTTCTACAGGGTGGCACAATTCCCCAAAGTGCTAGGTGCCATTGATTGCACCCATGTGGCTCTACGTCCCCCCAGGGCATCTGAGCACATCTATAGAAACCGCAAGCACTGGCATTCCATCAACATCCAGGTAGTATGTGATGCCAACGGAATCATCACCTCAGTATATGCCAACTATCCAGGGTCCACCCACGACAGCTTCATTTACAGGATGTCAACCCTAAACCAGGACATGGAAGCTGGGCGGCATGGCGATGCATGGCTGCTTGGTGAGTATAAATGCCACAGCACACGCATGCATGACAGATACAGAGTAATGTCACTACCCCACTAATGATCCCCATCACCACCTCCCCAGGGGACAGTGCCTACCCTCTGAGCACCCACATGATGACGCCAATTCAGAACCCCATCACGCCTCCCGAGGTAAGATACAACACAGCCCATATTGCAACACGGGGCATAGTGGAGTGCACATTCGGAGTGCTCAAGTCACGCTTTCGCTCCCTTGACCGTTCGGGCGGGCAGCTGTTATACGCTCCCCCAGTAGTGTGCAGGATCATAGTGGCAGCATGTGTCCTGCACAATGTTGCAACACGCCGGGGCCTGGCTGTGGACATGGTGGTGCCCCCACATCCCCAACCACATGCACGCCTGCTGCGCATGGGAGGGGAAAGGGCACGGTGTGAGGCAGCCCGTACGCAGCTGGTGGCTAATTACTTCACATAGAAATCACACCCCTGTGGAGTGCACACAGCCCTGGCACATACCATCTGACAATCAATGATGACTCAATCTGACAATTATGATGAATTAAGGGACAGTCAACTGTCAGAACCATAGCAGCCTGAGATTGTTCATCTGGAAGTGTCACAATGTGTGCATCCCTACCTACACAAACACCACCAATGCAGTGTCATCAAAAGACACACTTCTATGCTGCAAAAATGAATACTCACTTGCAAAATACAACATGAGAACAGTGCCATGTCACCCAACCCCTCCCTGGCACCGCCACACAACACACCATGGCATGTCATGCTATGTGAGAGCTAACAAATGAATCCCCACAACATGACCCAAGTGCCACAAACTACAGTGTCCCTAATGGAAACTGGCCACACATGAAATGCTCACAGTAATGCAGGACCAACAACACACATTACCAAATACTTACCAATAATACTAATCACCTACACAACCTCCAACCTACCATAAACATGACAGTACGGACTTAAAAAATTGGTAGCCTCACTACCTGATAATGCCAGCACTTCGAACACTTCCAACTGTACAGTGTTAGCGCCACGCAAAAGTGTAGGTGCACTGCTTACAACATGGACTCCATTTCCAAAGTAGACCGCCTTGTGAAGACATGACAAATGGACCTGCAAATTAGGAGGATGAGATGGATGCAGAGGCACATATCAATACACCATGCAGTGTACAATACAACAACAATATGCACTAGGAATGTATACACAGTATTGACTACAGACTGCCCACACATCAAATTGGAGTCCAACGTCACTGTGTAAGTCAATGTCACGTGGGCACACCCTTTGCAAGCCCATGGAAACGGGAAGCAGGAGGGGTGTGTGTCACACAAACCCAAGCATCTGACCCAAATTCAGGACAAGCCTGCATGTGCCCAGCCACAATACAGCGTATGCCCATGGGAGCCACACAAGGCAACACACTGTCCAAAAAATCAAAAATCAAAAAACAAAAATCAAAAATGGCCATGAATGGGCCAGGTGGGGTGGGGGAGGCCACCCAGGAGGTCTGAGGACAGGGTGCACACCAAAACCCACCTGTGTGGATCTTGCGAAAAAAAAACACCTCCATGGGCTCATGGCCTGCACGGCAACCCGATTGTGAGAGATTCGCTGCTGTCGCTCTCCTCACCCTCTGCAGCTGCATCAGGAGGTGGTGGCACTATGGGAGGCAGCCCACGCAAAGCCCTAGTCTGGTCCTCCATGGCAGCAAGCATGCGGGTGTGGAAGGTCTGGTTCTGGAGGATAATCGTGCAGAGGTCCCCATGCAACAACTCACGGGATGCCCAGACCTCCTCCCTAGTTGCCTGCATCTCAGCTGAGAGCGTACGTGTGAGCCGCTCCAGCTGCTGTTCTGTCCTCGTGTTAGTTGAAGCCTCAAGCTCAACAAGAGTTACCCTGAGCTGACGGAGTTCCACCCTCAGGGCTTCTCTGTGGCCCTTGGACTCAATAGAAATGGCTTCCCGCAGAGTCTCTAGTGCCGCCCGCCTGTCCCTGTTGGACGCCAACATGTCCTCCCTGTGTGACTGGCAAATGGAGTCTGTTGCCTGCTGCAGTTGTTCAATCAGCCTTTCTTGGGGGACAATGGAAGTGGCCACCCTATCCATGGCCTGAGCCATCATCTCAGATGATGCTGCCTGTTGGTTTGCCATACCGTATATGGATTGCTCGCATGCGGTATTGCCAGGTGGCGTACGGCCACCACGTCGGTGGGCACCACACCTGTCTGGGGCAAGGTGAACTGCGCCTTGCTGTGCCGGCACTGCCTGAGGCTGCAGGACTGCATTCCCCCTCTGATCTTGTGGCCCAGGAACAGGATCAGATGTTGCGGAGTGTGACCCTGCATCCGTAACCACCAAAGGCGGACCTACCAACACTGACATCCCCATTGAGGGTTCTACCCTTGGTGCAGGTGGGTTGGACAGTACAGAATCCCTCCCAGAAACACTTACCTGCGACGGCACATAGGTCTCATCATCTGAATCTACACCCTAAATAGAGCTCAGGGGAGGTGCACCCAGAGACACCCCTTGAGATGATAGTCTGCAGCAAGTGTGGGTTCTCACCCACCACCACACCACGTCCCTCACTGGTGCCCGGTCGGGCCTGAGACCCCTCCTGGGTCTGCACCATCTCCACAACCCCAGCAGTATCAAGTGTGTCATCCCCTGCAAAGACATGAAAGAAAAGAATTGGGAACAGGCATTAGCACCATGGCACACAATTAGGGCTGAGAAGCAACAAAAACAGTTCTTCATTGACACATGTCCCACATGACTATAACCCTCCCATGCATGCATCGTCACTGCGTATGAAGGGGAGGCAAATGGCACACATTGATGACACCAAGATGGAAGACCAACACATTTGCTGCATGCTGGCTAGCAGTGCCATCACACATTGGCCTGTGATTGGCATGTCCAATACACATACATGACACATGCCATCACACAGATGGCTTGTACCATAGTCATGTCACACATGTGACAAGAGGACTGAGAAATGCCTAGTGAAAGTGGTGGAATGCAGACAATCAGCCTGAATGAACACAGAATAATACGCAACTATTTTGTGGCAAGATGACACTTCAAGGGCAACTGGCATGAGGTTGGGCTGAATGTCTACTGTTGCCAGAAGGGATACTGCAATACCCAAATCCTGGTGTGCAGAATGTATTGGATGAAGCACATGGGTGACCCAAACCACTCAGGCACACACACCCTCACCTGGCACTCAATCAGAAGCCCTCACACACACACACCATGCACATGGATGACACACACATGCATGTGCACTCACCGGACAATGCCTCGTAATCTGGCAGGTCTCCCACGCCTTGGATCTGTTCCTCCATGACGTAGGTCCCAGCAACATACTCATGTGGAGTGAGTTCTATGTCCTCTGCTGGAGACCCACCTCCAGTCACTAGAGTTGCGGCATGACTTGAGGCCAGCTTTTTCTTTGCCCTGCGCTTCAGGTCATTCCAGCGCTTGTAGCAATCATTAGCTGTGCGCCTCACGAATCCAAGGGCACTTATGAGGTCCGCAATGGTCTGCCAGTGTGCCTGACGTTGTGCAGGTGTGGTCTTGCATCCTGCAGTAATCACCATTTCGCTGTCATGTGCGGACACATACTCAACAAGTGCATCAAGTTCGGCCTGATTGAAGCTAGGCTTCCTTGGTGGGCCGGACTGTGTAGTCGTGTCTGGGGCATCAGGTTGTGAGGATCCTGAGTGTCCTACGCCGCTCTGGACACTAGGGGCAGGAGCCCCAGTGGACTGTGGACTAGGAGTGTGGGAATGAACACTCACCATGGGACTTGGTGCAGGCATTAGCTGAAGTGTGATGTAGTCAGGGGGAACGTCAGAAGGATGGACTGGGACCGACACTGTCCTGGCTGGGAGACTCAGAGCTGGGGTGGATGGAGCCGCAGCTGCCCCTGCAGCCTCCCCATCCTGCCTACTCGGGGCAGCAGATGACATAGCTGCCCCTGATCCACGTGGCCTGGTGACACCAACGTGCACCGCCACACATGGCCTAGACCTGCTGACCTGGAAGTCAGCCATGGAGTCACCCTGTGCCAGGTCTGGTGCCACAATGGGCTGGTCCAACAAGGGCTGAGCAGGGATGGTGTCAGCCACATTACCCTCAACCAGGGGGGGTATGGGTGTCCCTGACTGGTCACCCACACATGGGGGGCTAAGGGCACCCTGCAAGTCCCGGCCACGCCCCCTACCGTATCCACCACGGCCACCTCTTGTGGCTCGGCCACCTTTGCCACCCTTACCGCGTGCTCGCCTCCCAACCATGGCACTGATGTTGCTGTGCGTATGGGAGTTGCAGTAAACTATTGTCCTGGGCAATTGGGGGTCAAAGGGGTAGGGTACTAGATGGAATTCATACCCTAGTGCTCTAGCAAGGCTGTATGTGACCCCTGGGGGAAGATGACGGGTCACGCAACACACAGGCACCCCAAAAAAGGGAGATAATGTGCACGCAACCCCTCCTAGACCACGTGCGTGGAAAAATAAACCTGCACTACGCTGTGGCACCCAGAAACACAAAAATGAACGTATGCGTGTCACACGCAGCCTAGACTGACCTCTGAAGGGGTAGGCAACACACGGGGCAAGTACAGATGTTAAATACGTGCGCGACTCACCGTCTGCCAGGAAAAATCACGTGAAAAATACGCGCGTGTGCGCATTGGCAACACCCCCACCAAAAGAAGAATTGTACGCTGTCTGAGGAGACAGGACAACAGGAGAAGTGAACGCTGTTTAAGGAAACAGGCCCAGCAAAAAGACAAAAAGAGAAAAAGTTGTCAGAGGTAACAGGGAGTATGAACTTGGAACGCCGTGAAGTAAATCGCGTGTGAACCGACAAGAAGTACAGATTTCATCCACTCGCTCTCCACGAAAAGCACGTACAAGGAAATGGCGTTCTACACGTACCTTTTAAACATGCCCACACGTCCAGGGTCACTTCCGCGTGTATGCACTACGGCCCTATCCTCCAATTACACGAGCTGACACTCTGACGTGCAGTCATAGGGAAACGCCCGTGCACGCACGTAACAGATGCGCATACGCGCTGAGGCCCTTTCCACCAATTGCACGCTATGACACTCTGACGTGCTTATTTTTTCTACGCGCCATGGAAAACGCACGTGCGCATAATGTCATAGACGCGCCTACACGCTGGGGGCCTTTGGGCCAATGAATTTGCGTACGTGTGCTGACGCGCTTATGCGCTAAGGCCCTTTCCTCGAATTACACGCAGACATGCTTGATTTTCACGTGCCAAATCACTCCGTATCAAGCTGGCCACGCGTAAGCACACGGAAGACCACGCTCCTGCCCAGAAGGCCGAATTACTGCCCCTCAGAGCTCCCACCTGCCATCTGCTGCTGCCTGATTGCCTACTGGCCACGTGCCCTGCCATTTGCTGCCTGCACATCAGCCAGGGGTGCTGTTGCTGTGACCACCCCTGCTGGAACCGAAGACTCCCGACTGGGATTCCATCGCTCCACAGACCAGCCCCAGGACCCAGTTGCCCACCCACTCCTGCCTCAGGGGTTGTCATGTCGGGCACTGCAACATCTGACACCACTGGCAACCCCCAGCCAGAGAGGCAGAGGGCCACCAGCTTCACTGCCACCGAAGTTGGTGTCCTGGTGGAGCAAGTCCTGGGGCAGTATGATGCCCTCTTCGGAAGTTTGCGCGCCGACAAGGAAGGACGGACTCGGATCTGGACGGACATCGTGGCTGCCATCAACGCGGAGGGGGTGGCAGTCCGACTATTCCATCATGTCAAGAAGCGCTGGGAGGACTTCAGGTCCAGGACCCTCAACAAGGCCCGGCGCCTCTTGAAGGCAGCGGATGCTAAGGGGCCACTTGTCGGAAGATCAAATGAGGGTCCTGGAACGCATATCCCCAGCGCTCCACGTCCAGGTCCTTGAGAGGCAGACCCATCTGGAGTCGAGCGGTAAGTGGCCAAGCATTGCTATGTGAGACAGGGCATGTTGCAGTGTGCTGGTTGTCTGATACTTGCCTGTATGTGTGACATAGGCCATGTACGCGCGTGTGTGTGTGTGTGCAGGGACATCATGGTCATGCATTTGAGAACAGTAATGTGTGAAGCACACGGTTGGTGTATGTGTTTAAATGCAACATGGGGAGCCCTATGCGGAATGGAGACATGAGAGCATGCCAGTCTCTGTTCCTGGACATGGGTGGGAGTGAGGGATGGGTGCTGATGCCATGTGCATGTATGGTGTCCATGTCTGTGTGTCTGACCTGCGTGTCTGTGACTTGTGAATGCCATGGATGCATGACACATGTCTGTGACAATGTTCAGAATCACTGATGCAGCCTAGTTTTCCTTGCATCCACTGTGTCTGGGGTGTACGAGTCCAGATGGATGAAAGTACGGTGAAGTGTGTGCATGCGTTAGGCATGACCCATGATGCATGTGAGTTCATAAACAACATTGTATGTTTCAAGAGTCCCTTGGACATGTTTGCTAATGTCCATAGCATGCGCCATGCCTATTACTGCATGTGTTTTGCCTGCACTGACCCATGTGTTGTGGGGGGACATGATGGAAGGAATCTTTGACAGTGCCACTCATCTGCTATTGCTTCCTGTCTAGGGGACCATTGTACAGTACCCTGATGCTTGTGTTCTATGTCTCCCTCTACACAGCGCAAAGTGAAGAAGAGGGCGGAGACGGCGCTGTGGAGCAAAGAGGCGGGGATGCCCCCACGGCTTCAGCGGAAGGGGTGGGTGAGCCTCCACAGGGGCTTGCAACGGCAGAAGACGGGGTGGAGCCATCCAGGTTGGTGGTTTCCACAGAGGAGGAGGAGGCCGCTACTGAGCCGCACATGGGGCCTGGTGGGGGCATCCCTGCTGGTGCAAGTGGTGCAGTCCAGGGGCAGGAGGCAGCACAGGTCGCCGTGGAGGTGCCTGTGCATGTCACTGTCCCTGACACTGTGACTGCACCACCATGCACCAGCAGGGATGCCCCGTCCCAGGCCCGTCCGCAGGTAGGGGGGATGTCCATGTCATCTGACTCCCCTCCACCTGCGGACGAGGGGACCCCTGGCCGTATGGAGAAGGTCCTGATAGGTGTTGCGTTGCGCACCGGTGTCATTCGTGATGAGGTGCGTGCTTCCCGGGGGGAGCACGCACGTCATCACGAAGAGCACCGTGCCAACGTGGCCCAGTTGGGAGTGGCCATGGTTGGGGTTTTCATACATGTGTCGGGCACTCTGGCGACCCTCTCCTCTGTGGAGGCTATGCGCCAGTCGTTCTCCATGCCGTCTTTGTTAAGCGGAAAACCTGTGCAGTTACCTCTGGGACCACTGCAAAAGATTTAGGCTTACAGATGTTGGCAGTAAACCCACTTGGTAGCTGTCTGTACCACACAGATTCACCTGGTAGCTGTGGCTGAGCAGTCAGACATCTCTCAAGAAAAGTTAGGCAGTATGTGGAGTATACAAAATAGGGCAATTTACACAGTAGAACAAGCAAACACGGAACAGAGCTTGGGTGTAAAGATATATAGGTATTTATTTATAACAACACATCTATGAAAAACACTCTGGCCCTAATACAGCAAACAACTTCAATTACAATTACTATAAGTAAATCAATCCCCCTAACAATAGTTTGACAAGTCTAGGTTCAACGGCACCACTTATTTGCAGACAGAGGTGAATGCTTTAACCTAGATGGCACTCTAGTATTCGTTAGGATGGGAGAGAAAAAGGCAGGGTATGAAATCAACTCGGTACCAACACTTTTACGAACAAATGCAAGGCAAGTAAGGCAGGGTCTACTGTAGATCGCAAAGTTCAGAGGCCAGGCCCACTCGGAGAGAGGCAAGGCGATATGTTCCAAAAAGTATCACAGTGGAAATGCACTTCAAATCTTTGTCGCAAATTGTTATAGAAAGGTTGGACCAGTTCAGAACAGAAAGTTAAGAAAGCTTGGAGGCGACGCAATGGAGAGGCGAGGATTAAGACACCTCACGCTACCCGTCACAAGGGAAGCCAGGCGGACACGGTACCTTGTATGTCGAGAGACAGCTGCGGCGGGGGCAGTTGTTCCTGGTGGTGGATGCAAGTCGGGGCTTTGCCAAGAGAAGAGATGATCTTGTCGTCGAAGGAAAGTTGAAGATCGTTGCACCACCAGGGAAGAGACCAGCTGTGGAGTGCTCCATCACAAGGCACCACCTTTTGGTCGCGGTACAGTGGGTAGTGGCTATCCGGTTGCCGGGGTGCTCAGCACGGGCAATTCGACCACTACGTCCTGGAACGAAGAAAAAGCAAAGGGGACTGGTTGTTCCCACCAGTCAGGGGAAGAAGACTCTCCAGCGGGAGATCTCCTCTGTCGTCGGGAAGTGGTGAGTCGGTTCAGCAGGGCTCCACCGGAGGTGTCATCGTTGCAGGTCGGCTCAGCGTTACCCTCGTCGGATTCTTAGGTCCTGTGGCGACTTCTAAAGATCCAGTCCCAAAAGCCCCGCTTTTATGCAGAAAACCCCCATTCATTCAGCCTAGCTGTCAATCAAAACACGCTAAGTGGTGAGCGGGGTGGCTCACCACTTGGGCCAATCACACCAGAGTCAGCTTGAGTTGGCAAGGCAACTCAGTCCAGGGTGCCTAAACCCCCTCCCACACCCACTGTGGTACCCAGTCAGAATGGTACCACTTTGGAGGGCTTTTGTGCAGAAGCACGCCAAAAGTGGAACAAAGGGCTCAACCTTTGGTTTAGGAGTCACAGAGACGAACACAGACGCCATTTTAAAAACCGAGTTCTGGCAGAAAATCCCAATCGATAGACTTGTTTAAGACAAATAAACCGGTGGTATGTTAGAGATTAACGAGGAAAAGTATTAACCTCCAACAATGGGAAGAATCCCATAGAGTTATATTCGGGGTCGAATATAACAAGTAGTTTCCACTGCCACCAGCCAAAACTCGACGAGGGGGGACGGGACAGTGCCCCCTCGAATAACAGACCCAGGGGTAATCAAATTACCCCTACTAGTACGTCCACAATAGGATGGTTTGTACTAGTTCTGTTAGTAAATTTAGGTCTAGTAAAGCCAATGGTGACTTTACATGCCCTGGGAGACAGTAGTCAGTCCCAGGGTATGGAGTCTATGGTGGGGATCCTCTAGGATGCCCCAGTGTTACGGCACGGAGGGTGCGGTGTAACACACATAGCAAAACATATGAGACCCTATGGAGTAAAAGACCCCATAGCCCATAGAACACATTGACATTTAAAGGAATTAACCACATTCATGTCCTAGAGTGGGAGAAAAAGAGTCTCACTCTTGACAGGATGGAAAAAAAAACTCCAGAAATCCAGCAAAGCTGCTGGGGGACTCACTAGGTTAGGAAATTCAGCCTAAACAGAGAATTCTCCCTAACACTTTCCCCCCCCAGACTAAGGGACAGGAGGATTTAATCCACTCCTTGATGAATCTCATACCTCTAGTCGATGACATACATCCTAGAGAGACCATCAGCATTTTGGTGGTGACACCCTGACCTGTGCTCAATGGTAAAATCAAACCCTTGCAGGCAGATCGACCATCTCAGTAGTTTTGGGTTTTCCCCTTTCATTTGCATTAACCATCTCAAGGGTTGGTGGTCAGTCTGAATGACAAAAGTAGAACCATACAAGTATGGCCTAAACTTCTTCAGAGCCCACACGATAGCAGAGCACTCTCTTTCGATTGTTGTCCACCTTGTTTCAGGATCCTTCAGCTTGCGGCTGATGAAGCAAACGGGGTGCTCCCTACCTTTCCCATCCAGTTGACTGAGTACTGCACCTATTCCTACATTTGAAGCATCTGTCTGCACAATGAAAGTTTGGCGGTAATCAGGAGCTCTGAGTACTGGGGCTTGGCAAAGAGCCTTTTTCAGGTTTTCAAAAGCCTGATTGCACTCCTCGTTCCATCTAACCTTTTTAGGAAATTTGGGCGAGGAGATGACATTCAGTGGAGAAGCTATGGTTCCATAGTTCTCAATGAAATTCCTGTAGTACCCAGTGAGGCCTAAGAAGGCTCTCACCTGGGTCTGAGTAGTAGGTGTTGCACAATTTTGCACAGCTTCAATCTTACTGAGCAAAGGCCTTATTTCTCCACCTCCTAGCTCATGTCCAAGGTAGACTACCTTACTCTGTCCAATTTGGCATTTACTCGCCTTTATGGCCAGATTGTTTCGTCCAAGAGCCTGCAAAACATCTCTTAGGTGGGTTACATGTTCTTCCCAGGAATTGCTGAACACTGCTATGTCATCCAAGTATGCCATGCAGAAGTCCTCCATCCCATTCAGAACCTGGTTTACCATCCGTTGAAATGTAGCAGGTGCATTCTTCAATCCGAAAGGCATTACCTTAAACTGGTATAAGCCAACTGGGGTAGAAAATGCAGTTTTCTCCTTGGCATGGTCTGTCAGGGTTATTTGCCAATAGCCTGACGTCAAGTCAAATGTGCTGAGGAACTTGGCTGAACCAAGTCTATCCACCAACTCATCTGTTCTTGGCAAAGGGTGGGCATCAGTCTTGGTGACTGCATTAAGAGCTCTATAATCCACGCAGAATCGAAGTTCTTTAGATCCTGCCTTTGGTACTAACACAACTGGGCTAGACCATGGACTAGTAGAGGGCTCTATTACCCCGAGATCAAGCATCTTGCTGACCTCACCTTTGATGTGGGTTCGTACGTTTTCTGACATTCGGTATCCTCTGCTTTTGACTGGCAGACAGTCACCAGTGAGTATGTCATGCTGGCACCAATGGGTCAAGCCTGGTGAAAGTGAGAACAGAGAGGCAAACTGATTTAACATAGATTTGCACTTGTCTTGTTGCTCACGTGTCAGATTTGAAGAGAGATTTACTCCTTCACGTTTTTCGTCTAAAGGTAAGCCTCTGAGGAGATCAGGAAGAGCTTCACTCTCTTCTTCTTCCTCTGATGATGCTAGAAGCAATGCTCCTACATGAGGTCTCGAGACATACGCTTTGAGTCGGTTGGTGTGGAAGACTTTCGGAGCCTCCTTGGGATTGCCCAAGTCCACCAGATAGTTGACCTCTCCAAGATTACCCACAACTTTGAAGGGTCCCATCCATTTGTCTTGCAAGGCCTTCTGCCTTGTTGGGATCATAACGAGAACAAGCTGGTCTTGAGCGAACTCAACCATGTTAGCCTTTTGATCATGCCAGTGCTTGACCAATGCTTGTCCATCTTTCAAGTTATCGCTTGCTTCCGTCATCATGTGCGACATTCTCCTCCGGAGACCTATCACGTAGTCAGTCACTCTGACTGGCTTGGGGGAAGGAGCACTCTCCAACCCCTCCTTAATCAGGGCCAATGGACCTCTGACGGGATGACCATAGAGGAGCTCAAAGGGAGAATAACCTACTACCTCCTGAGGGACTTCTCTATAAGCAAAGAGAAGGCATGGCAGTAGAAGGTCCCACTTTCGTTTAAGGGGTTCTTCTAAAGCACCTATCATGCTCTTCATGGTTCGGTTGAACCTTTCTACAAATCCATTGGTTTGTGGGTGGTAAGCCATTGAGAACTTGTAAGTAACTCCACAGGTTTTCCACATGGCTTTCATGTAGTGGGACATAAAGTTTGACCCCCTGTCAGAGATTACTTCCTTAGGAAACCCGACCCTGGTAAAAATACCAAGGAGAGCCTTAGCCACCGCCGGAGCTGTAACAGTCCTCATAGGAATTGCCTCAGGATACCTAGTAGCATGGTCTACTACAACAAGTATAAACCTGTTGCCTGAGGAGGTTGGAGGATCAAGGGGACCAACAATCTCAATCCCTACTCTCTCAAATGGGACTCCCACAACTGGGAGAGGCAGTAAAGGTGCCACATTCTTGGAGCCAACCTTACCAGAGGTCTGGCAGGTGTGGCAGCTCCTGCAGTGTTTTTCTACTTCGGCCCCCATCTTCGGCCAATAAAAGTAGAGAGAGAGCCTTTCCTTAGTCTTCTTGAAACTCAAGTGACCAGCCAAAGGAATCTCATGGGCTAACTGCAAGAACTGTGGTCTTTTCTCTTGGGGTACTACAAGTCGTTTGTAGTCTCCAGGTGCAGACTCGGTCGGTTCACTGTAGAAGAGGCCATCTTCCCAGTGCAACCTGTATTTCCCAGGCTCTTGCCCTTCAGCATGAGCTTCTGCCTGGTGGCGAAGACCTTCCAGAGTTGGACATTCCCTCTGTCCCTTACTGAAGTCTGCCCTGTTGGGTCCACCTTCTGCCAGTAACGACTGCAGCTCAGGATGGTCAACAGGATCCAGATCTCCAATGAGTTCCTGGCCTTCCATTAGCTCTTCTTCAGAGTCTAATTCTACCACACAGGATTGTACCTCCCTCTCAGCCGCAGCTGGAGGTGGAGTTACGGGTGTATCTTTGGACAACCGAAGGGAAGTCCTTGTTTGCTGCACTGAAATGCTGGCTGCTGGTTTCGGTATAGAAGTTTTAGGTTTCCCTTTCACTTCTGATTTCTTTGAGACAGCAGCTGACAATTCTAGTGGAGCAGGAGTGATTTCTTTCTTCATCATTTCCTGGAGAGTACCTCTCATGGTTCTCTCCCTTGCAGGTCTGGTTAGCTCCTGTAACCGTTAACTAGGAGGTCAGGGGTATGCGACACAACTCAGAGAGTTTTCAAATCGTTACCCAACAGAACGCGTCCTGGTACCTCACTCTGTATGCTAACAGGTATCCTCACAGTCATGTCGTTACACTGGATGAGAACTGGTAATTGGGGAAGCATCTGCACAGGCTCTCCAGCTAACTTGGTGAGGCGTCTGAGTGCCTTAGCAACATCCTCAGCCTGAAAAAACGATGTATCCACCACAGTTATGCTGGCTTCAGTGTCCCTAATGGCAGGAGTCTCCTGACCATTCACCTGGACACTGTCCTTATAATACTCTTTAGTATTATCGGGGATAGAATTATAAACGTCTAAATTCTGTTGTTCCCACAACCCCAGAGACACTAAAGAAACACTGGCTGAGACTCCAATGGGTTCATCAGCCAGCAGTAGAAAGTTTTCACTTGCCATTTGGACTTCCTCCTCTGGAGCGAAGGCTAAGGAGACAAGCTGGACCCCTGAAGGTTTACCCTTACATCTGGGATCTCCTTTCACATGGTCTAGTCGAGCCACAAACAAAGTATTTTCCGAATGCTTTCTGGAATGGTGGCTTGTTCTGGCCTCCTTCCGGTTTGGCACCAGAAGGCACACTATTCTGCTGCGGTTTTCCTTGTGGCTTACCCTTCTGGTTTTTTTTGGGGCCCTCTTTGGAATTTGAGTTATTCGAATTCTCTTTTGAGCCTTTCTTAGGCTGTTTCCTCTCATCCCTTTTCTGAGTTGCCCCAGAATCCTTATGAGTAGCCCTGTTGGCAACCCACAAGTCAGCAGCCCTAGCTAGCTTCCTGGAATCCAATTCCTTCGAATCAGCCAAGTGCTGTCTGAGCTCAGGAGAACAGGCATCATAAATAGACTCCAACATAAAAAGATTCTTCATACCCTCATAAGTGTTCACTTTGTAACCCTTAATCCATCCCTCTGGTTTTTCAACCCTTCACTCACCCAGGTAGCCCAAGGGGTACCATCATGCTTTTTGAGGGTTCTAAACCTCTTATGATACTGGGAAGGGGTCTTCCCAAATCTAGCTATCAAAGCTAGTTTTACACTTTCGTACTCTTTCCAATCCTCCTCCCCCAACTCCATTACCACATCAGTCGCAACAGGGGGGAGCCTAGAGAACAACCAGGTAAGCAACTCGTTACCTGTGATGTTCTGGAGCCCATGATTGTACTCAAACAAACTCAGCCAGTCCAACACATCCAACTTCGGTTCATACATACCAATTAATTCCTTCGGCATCCGGAGTCTTTTGGGACTGGAGCTTCTAGAGGAGACAGAGACAGAAGCGGTTTCGACAGACAACTTTTTCATTTCTAACTCATGCTTGAGCTCCATTTCTCGGAGCCTAAGAATTTGTTGCATTTCTTGGTGCTTCTGTTCAGTTTGATCAGTAATCCTTCTGAATTCCAAGTCTATTTTCATTTTTTCTAGTTCAAGGACTTGAGGACTTAGTGTAGGACCTGTTATAGGCCCTGTAGGTACAGCTGGTAAGGCAGACAGAGGAGCAGGGGAGACAGTTTCGTTAGCCTCTCCTTCCTCTTCAGCCTCTTCATCACTATCATCAGAACTTTGATTTAGATCAACACCATTACTGTTATCTATATTTGCTGGAGACGTTGGTTCCTCTAAACCAATACCCAGACTTTGATTTTCCAGCAATCTCGCTATCAGTTCTACTTTCTTGCCTCTTACAGAAAGATTCTCTTGTCTACAGAGAGCTCTCAGACACAGTATTTTTGCCTGACAAGGACTCTTGACTGTAAACTTCCATAGTAGAGATGTTTTTTGAAAGTTGCTTTTTTAGTGCTAAGCTTTGTGGTTAGTTATCCTAAATTGTTGAAGAGCACTCTAAACTGTATACTCGATACAAATCCCACCGCTGTACACCAGTGTTAAGCGGAAAACCTGTGCAGTTCCCTCTGGGACCACTGCAAAAGAATTAGGCTTACAGGTGTTGGTAGTAAACCCACTTGGTAGCTGTCTGTACCACACAGATTCACCTGGTAGCTGTGGCTGAGCAGTCAGACCTCTCTCAAGAAAAGTTAGGCAGTATGTGGAGTATACAAAATAGGGCAATTTACACAGTAGAACAAGCAAACACGGAACAGAGCTTGGGTGTAAAGATATATAGGTATTTATTTATAACAACACATCTATGAAAAACACTCTGGCACTAATATGGCAAACAACTTCAATTACAATTACTATAAGTAAATCAATCCGCCTAACAATAGTTCGACAAGTCTAGGTTCAACGGCACCACTTATTTGCAGACAGAGGTGAATGCTTTAACCTAGATGGCACTCTAGTATTCGTTAGGATGGGAGAGAAAAAGGCAGGGTATGAAATCAACTCGGTACCAACACTTTTATACGAACAAATGCAAGGCAAGTAAGGCAGGGTCTACTGTAGATCGCAAAGTTCAGAGGCCAGGCCCACTCGGAGAGAGGCAAGGCGATATGTTCCAAAAAGTATCACAGTGGAAATGCACTTCGAATCTTTGTCGCAAATTGTTATAGAAAGGTTGGACCAGTTCAGAACAGAAAGTTAAGAAAGCTTGGAGGCGACCCAATGGAGAGGCGAGGATTAAGACACCTCACGCTACCCGTCACGAGGGAAGCCAGGCGGACACGGTACCTTGTATGTGGAGAGACAGCTCCGGCGGGGGCAGTTGTTCCTGGTGGTGGATGCAAGTCGGGGCTTTGCCAAGAGAAGAGATGATCTCGTCGTCGAAGGAAAGTTGAAGATCGTTGCACCACCAGGGAAGAGACCAGCCGCGGAGTGCTCCGTCACAAGGCACCACCTTTTGAATCCGGAAGATCGCTGCTGAAGATGGAAGCGCCTTGCAAAGGTGAGTAAAATGCAGCGCTGCAGCGATCGAAACAAAATGCCTTTAAAATGATGTCTTCCTTTTCAGGGCCGTTGGAGAAATGACTCCGGGATGCAGATTTAGCAGGTTAGGGCTTTTCTTCTCCTATTCTCTTCCTTTCTCCCCTTGCAGGTGTTCCAGGGTGCTGGCAGGTGTGGCTGAAGTCAGGATGCAGGAGCTGACACGGTGAGCGTCCAGCTGCTAGGTGCAGAACAACGCGAAGCACGTGTGGCTGTTCGGGTGGGGTTTAAATAGCCTTGGAAGAAGTTCCTGGTATGTATCCTTCCACCAATCAGGTATGTATCCTTCCCCGACCACACCCGGGTGGTGAAGTAGTCCTACAGGTAAAGTAGTCCCAGTCAGGCCTCAAGAGGGCCTGGATGAAGCAGCAAGGTCTGCATCAGGTAAGTGTGCACCCAAGCACTTAAACACATATCCTCTTCTATGAGCCTGGCGCCTAAGGCGCCAGGACTGGGGTCTGCCATGAGCCTGGCGCCTAAGGCGCCAGGACTGAGTCCAAAGGGCCCCGACTTGAGCCCGCTGAGACTTCCCTGGGGAAAATGATGTCTGCCTCTGGGGTTGCTGGGCCCGGCCTGGCTCCTTGGAGGTAGGCATCATGACACCCGCCAAAAGTGAAACAAAGGGCTCAACCTTTGGTTTAGGAGTCACAGAGACGAACACAGACGCCATTTTAAAAACTGGCAGAAAATACCAACCGATAGACTTGTTTAAGACAAATAAACCGGTGGTATGTTAGAGATTAACGAGGAAAAGTATTAACCTCCAACAATGGGAAGAATCCCATAGAGTTATATTCGGGGTCGAATATAACAAGTAGTTTCCACTGCCACCAGCCAAAACTCAACAAGGGGGGACGGGACAGTGCCCCCTCGAATAACAGACCCAGGGGTAATCGAATTACCCCTACTAGTACGTCCACAATAGGGTGGTTTGCACTAGTTCTGTTAGTAAATTTAGGTCTAGTAAAGCCAATGGTGACTTTACATGCCCTGGGAGACAGTAGTCAGTCCCAGGGTATGGAGTCTAGGGTGGGGATCCTCTAGGACGCCCCAGTGTTACGGCACGGAGGGTGCGGTGTAACACACATAGCAAAACATATGAGACCCTATGGAGTAAAAGACCCCATAGCCCATAGAACACATTGACATTTAAAGGAATTAACCACATTCATGTCCAAGAGTGGGAGAAAAAGAGTCTAACTCTTGGCAGGATGGAAAAAAACAAACTCCAGAAATCCAGCAAAGCTGCTGGGGGACTCACTAGGTTAGGAAATTCAGCCTAAACAGAGAATTCTCCCTAACAGTCTTCCGGCCCAGATGCCACCAGGGCCCCCTGTGGACCTGCCCCGACCAATGCAGCCAGCTCGGTGGGGATCCCATCCCTGCCACAGTCGGGAGTCGGAGGTCCAGCAGGGGTGGACACACCAGCAACTGGACCCCAGCAGATGGAGGATGTGACGGCATCATCGGGCAGGGCACGTGCACGACGGCGTCGGTGGATTCCATTAGCCTGGATGCCGTCGTGCTGGCACAGGCAGTTGCGTCAGAGGCAGCGGCAGGCTCGACGTGGGAGGCATCATGGCTCGGGGCCATCAACATCAGGGGTGCAGGCATTGGTCGGAGGGCAGGAGAACCCTGGAATGGGAGTGTCTTCAGTGTGGGAGCGGTTGGACCAGAAGATAGGTGCAGAGCGGCAGCGGGCAGAGGAGGAACGGCTCACAATGGCCAGGGCGGAGAACTCCATGCGGAGGGCGCTGAGGCGGGCTGAGTGCCTCGAGGGTATTCGCAGGGAGTTGGAGCTGGACACTGCATTATCCCTGCGGGACCTCGGGGCCAGGGAACATGCCCGCCTCCAAGCCATTGAACAGGAGTTCGATGATGCCCTGGCCCATGACAACAACCAGTGAGCCGTCGGACTAGCCCGCTGCCCTTGTAAATAGTTATGTAGTTGTTGTTAGGTTTCCTTTGCTTTTTATTTTTTTTTGGACCTTTTGGACAATGGACCACATTTTTGTATATAGTTTTATTATTAGGTAGTATTATTAGATAGGTTTCATTTCTTCTGTTGGGATCATGGACCCTGGATTGTTTATCTGTATATAGTTGAGTGTGGGATTTTATTTTTTTATTTGGAATTTACCCATGGAGCAATGGTTTTCGGTTTGGGTTTTCCATTGGATTTACTTTTTTGAACTGTGACTTTGGACACCTTTCCTTTGGATTATGATTTGTGGTTTTGCTTTATTTTACAGACATGCTGCTTTTGGTTTTTAATTCCCATTGTCGTTTGTTTATTTTTGATTCCATTTATGTTGCTTTTAATACATTTTCTTCATCAAACTTCAATGTGTAGTATCATCTCATTGGTTTCATGCAAATCATGATATGGGTTTTGACATTCACTGACACCCATTGTGTGTATGTGAGGGACATGTGTTCATTTACATACTTGCCATTGGGGTTGTATCATGTAATTGCCATTTCTAAGTGGGTGGATGCAATACTTGGGTGGGTGTTTGGCATGTGGAGGCAGCCCATAAGGGCCAGGGATCTAGATTGTGATGACGTGTTGGCTGGGGCACATGAGTCAGGGCCTGGTGGACGGTGCCCCTGGATGCTGGGGGGTGGGGGTGCAGGGGGACATGAGTTGGACATGAGTGGGGGCCTGGTGGACGGTGCCCCTGGATGCTGGGGGGTGGGGGTGCACGGGGACATGAGTTGTACATGAGTGGGGGCCTGGTGGAGGGTGCCCCTGGATGCTGGGGGTGGGGGCGCTGGGAGACATGAGTGGGGGCCTGGTGGAGGGTGCCCCTGACTGCTGGGGGGTGGGAGACATGAGTGGAGGCCTGGTGGGGGGTGCCCCTGGATGCTGGGGGGTGGGGGTGCAGGGGGACATGAGTTGGACATGAGTGGGGGCCTGGTGGAGGGTGCCCCTGACTTCTGGGGGGTGGGGGTGGAGGGGGACATGAGTGGGGGCCTGGTGGAGGGTGCCCCTGGATGCTGGGGGCTGGGGGTGCTGGGAGACATGTGTGGGGGCATGGTGGAGGGTGCCCTGCACTGCTGGGGGGTGGGAGACATGAGTGGGGGCCTGGTGGGGGGTGCCCCTGGATGCTGGGGGGTGGGGGTTCAGGGGGACATGAGTTGGACATGAGTGGGGGCCTGGTGGAGGGTGCCCCTGGATGCTGGGGGGGTTGGGGTGCTGGGAAACATGTGTGGGGGCCTGGTGGAGGGTGCCCCTGGATGCTGGGGGGTGGGGGTGCTGGGAGACATGTGTGGGGGCATGGTGGAGGGTGCCCTGCACTGCTGGGGGGTGGGGATGCTGGGAGACATGAGTGGGGGCCTGGTGGAGGGTGCCCCTGGATGCTGGGGGGGTTGGGGTGCTGGGAGACATGAGTGGGGGCCTGGTGGAGGGTGCCCCTGACTGCTGGGGGGTGGGAGACATGAGTGGAGGCCTGGTGGGGGGTGCCCCTGGATGCTGGGGGGTGGGGGTGCAGGGGGACATGAGTTGGACATGAGTGGGGGCCTGGTGGAGGGTGCCCCACAGTGCTGGGGGGTGGGGGTGCTGGGAGACATGAGTGGGGGCCTGGTGGAGGGTGCCCCTGACTGCTGGGGGGTGGGAGACATGAGTGGAGGCCTGGTGGGGGGTGCCCCTGGATGCTGGGGGGTGGGGGTGCAGGGGGACATGAGTTGGACATGAGTGGGGGCCTGGTGGAGGGTGCCCCTGACTTCTGGGGGGTGGGGGTGGAGGGGGACATGAGTGGGGGCCTGGTGGACAGTGCCCCTGGATGCTGGGGGCTGGGGGTGCTGGGAGACATGTGTGGGGGCATGGTGGAGGGTGCCCTGCACTGCTGGGGGGTGGCGGTGCTGGGAGACATGTGTGGGGGTATGGTGGAGGGTGCCCTGCACTGCTGGGGGGTGGGAGACATGAGTGGGGGCCTGGTGGGGGGTGCCCCTGGATGCTGGGGGGTGGGGGTTCAGGGGGACATGAGTTGGACATGAGTGGGGGCCTGGTGGAGGGTGCCCCTGGATGCTGGGGGGGTTGGGGTGCTGGGAAACATGTGTGGGGGCCTGGTGGAGGGTGCCCCTGGATGCTGGGGGGTGGGGGTGCTGGGAGACATGTGTGGGGGCATGGTGGAGGGTGCCCTGCACTGCTGGGGGGTGGGGATGCTGGGAGACATGAGTGGGGGCCTGGTGGAGGGTGCCCCACAGTGCTGGGGGGTGGGGGTGCTGGGAGACATGAGTGGGGGGCCTGGTGGAGGGTGCCCCACAGTGCTGGGGGATGGGGGTGCTGGGAGACATGAGTGTGGGCATGGTGGAGGGTACCCCTGGATGCTGGGGGGTGGGGGTGCAGGGGGACATGAGTGGGGGCCTGCTGGCAGGTGTCCCACAGTGCTGAGGTGTGGGGGTGCTGGGAGACATGCGTTGTTGATCAGTAGTGCAGGGTGACATGTGGCTTGGCTGCGGGGCGTGCCCATGGTGGATGGGCTGCCTGCGGGACATGAGCAGGGGTGCAGGGTAGTCCCCTGTGGTGTGGGCTGCCTGCAGGGGCCGTGGAGGGTGTAGAGGGAACACCTGGGAGGACCCACACGGCCAAATCACGTGTAGTACTCCCCGTGCTGCCCTGAAATACATGTACCCTGCTGAATTCACGTGTGAGACTTCCCGCGCACCCCTGGAACACACGTACCCAGGACAATCGTGTGTGGAACTTCCCGCGCACCCCTGAAAGACACGTACCCTGCTGAATTCGCGTGTGAGACTTCCTGCGCACCCCAGTAATACACGTACCCCACTCGCACAGGGCCAATCGTGTGTGAGACTTCCCGCGCACCCCAGTAATACATGTGCCCCGCTCGCACAGGGCCAATCGCGTGTGAAACTTCCTGCGCACCCCAGTAATACACGTACCCCGCTCGCACAAGGGCCAATCGCGTGTGAAACTTCCCGCGCACCCCAGTAATACACGTGCCCCACTCGCACAGGGTCAATCGCGTGTGAAACTTCCCGCGTACCCCAGTAATACACGTACCCCCCTCATACAAGGGCCAATCCCGTGTGAAACTTCCCGCGCACCCCAGTAATACACGTACCCCGCTCGCACAGGGCCAATCGCGTGTAAAACTTCCCGCGCACCCCAGTAATACACGTACCCCGCTCGCACAGGGCCAATCGCGTGTAAAACTTCCCGCGCACCACAGTAATACACGTACCCTGCTGGAATCGCGTGTGAAACTTCCCGCGCACCCCAGTAATACACGTACCCTGCTGAAGTCGCGTGTGAAACTTCCCGCACTCCCCAGTTATACACGTACACCGCACGCACAGGGCCAATCGCGTCTGAAACTTCCCGCACAGCCCAGTAATACACGGACCCCACTTTTTGTTTGCTGTTTGGTCCAGGGTTAGTGCAGACATTTGCGATGATTTGGGGATTGTGATGGATTTTCCTTGCACGAGGGCATTCTTGGGGGCGTAACTGGCGCTGCTGCAGGGTCGCTGCGCCACTCTGTGCCACGGCTGGTTTTGGGGGCTAAAATCCATGAATACGCTGTGCGATGAAATGGATTTTATCGCACGCGGCTGGTGCAGTGTATCGCACGGGGACACTGTGCGCCAGCCGCGTGCGCCACTTTTGTGTGAAATTCTATGAATTACCCTGTGAGTGTTTTGGCAAAAGTGCATGCTTTAGAACAAGTAAAGGGAAAAGGTAACAGAGGGAGGCGGGAAAAAACTAAATATAGTTAGAAGTAGAGAAGAATGTATATATCTAAGGGGAAGGGAATAATAACTCGAGAATAATTAAGCAAATAGAGAGAAGATACCAGGGAGGACACCAGAGAAGAGAGAGGTTACCGGGGAGGACACCAGAGAAGTGAGAGGATTCGCCTTATTCCTATGCTTTTAATATAAGCGGATAGAAGAAGCGTGTATCCATAGTCCCAACTAAAGGGGAACAGATAGACTACCACAGCGATTAAAGACGCTGTGAAAGGGGTACGTTTAAACTCCATGTCGGGGTAATATTTAGAGGCAGAGATACGTTTGACCAGCTGGTGTTTGTCTAGTCTGTTAAACGCCTGTCTTACATGTTGTTTGTTGTGATGTCACAAGTCGAAAAAATTTCCTTGAGAAAACTGATTTCAATTTTATGCAATTGAATAGCCAAGATAATATCGCATGCAAATTGATGTTTTTTGAGTCAAATAGAAGATATAAAATTTTGTGGAAAAAATTGGGATTGGAGCATGCAGTGTTTGGTGCTCGCTCATATTGTTGGAAGTTGTTTAAGTCACGTGAAGCGTTGACAAGTGTTATATAAGGAGAAAGGGAACAGATTCAAACATGGAAGACATAAATCCATTAACACACCTATGCAAACAGTTGCCGAATCATGCATCTAAACTGAAGAAATATAGTACAGAATGGGTTAAAAGAACTGCCCACAAAATGTTTATGCCATGGCCACAAGGGGGGTCCTTTATCTAAAGCTGTTTTGCAACACATGACGACATATTTGCACGCCAGATACACGGGCAAAACGTTAGACAAATGCCTAGCTATTCTAGAACTTTGGAATATGTATGACTAAGAGAAGGGAGAGGAGCCACCAATAGATTGGATACTTAATGTATGCACAGAGGGGGGTGAGACGCCTACCGCGCCACCCACCACATCTGAAACAAAGATTGAAGAAAATAAAGACGAGGGGTTATACCCGCTGAGAGAACTTAAAGCAGCTACAGGTTATAGTAACCTGGCACATGAGTCACCTACACAAAGTAGTAACGAAAATCAAGGGAAAGATAAGGATAAGAATATCACCTCCACGGTCCCAAGGGACAAGGAGAGATGCGATGATGAGAGAAGGGACCAGACACAGACAAGTGCATCTCTCGATAAGGAGAGAGAAGGTAAAAGATGGAAAGGCAGCTAAGATAGAACTGATGAGATAGCATTCGCAAAAGACGAATGGATGGGAGGGCAAATTTTATTGAAACTCGATGGCAAAGGCATTGATGATGCGAAATAAAAGGAGAGACTAGACAATGTACAGAGAAAAGAGAAAGAGAAAGAAGTAAGAGACGAAAGAATAAGAAAGATAGATAGACAAAGGTGAGAACAGTCATATCGCGAAGAGCAAGAAAGACAGCTTGATCGCAAACAGAGAGCAGTAAATGATCAAGACAGACAGGAGCAGCGTAGGTCAGAGGAAGAGCAAAGAATACGAGAAAAGAGAATAAAGAGATGAAGGGATGAGGAAATCCGAAGGGCAGATGAACGTAGAAATGAAAAGATAAAGGAAGAAGATAGGGTCAGAGAAGAGGCAAGGAAGTGCAGAGAATTCGATGACGATGTAGAACGTAAGCGAAGACAGAGAGCATGTGATCTTGAATATCTGGTGAAAGAGAGGTTAAAAAATCCGCTCCAGTAGTAGATTGGGAAGATATAGAAGAATTCTTCCCTGCATACGATTCAGTACCAGGCACGTCTAGGGCAAATATGGAAGATGACTTTGACACCAGAATCATCGGAGAAACGATCGATAGAATATATGATGAAATGCGGTTAGAACAAACACCCCAAGGTGAAGGGGAAGACGAGCGCCTGGAGAGCACTCAGCTGTACGACACTGAGGATGTCTCCCGAAGTAGTGGGAATAGAGAACTATCCCTGGATAGACTAGAAATAAGTAGGAACAAAGAAGACACAAGAAGTGGCACTACTTGGGCACAGACAATGTCTGACTCAGAAAGGGAGGAGCGTGAGGAAAAGGAGGAAGAGAGAAAGAGTGAAAGACGATTCCCAAGGGGGAAAAGGATATGATGGTCAGACACTAACGAGTCCGCACCAAGGGCATTAGAGTCAGCCACACAGTCAGACCAAAACGAAGAAGTATCTCACGGTCCGAGGGGTGTGTCATCACATCCCTATGTGGACCTGCTCAGGACATTGCCAGGCAGACGGCGATGCGGGTATATTAC
This sequence comes from Ambystoma mexicanum, assembly GCF_040938575.1. Lineage (NCBI taxonomy): Eukaryota > Metazoa > Chordata > Amphibia > Caudata > Ambystomatidae > Ambystoma > Ambystoma mexicanum. The sequence continues at coordinate 846,256,705 of NC_090938.1, forward strand.
CCCTGCCATAGACAGGAGAACAATGAGAGAAGAGAGAGAGAGCTATGCATCCCAATTTCCGTTACTCGAGAAAGGGGGAGCGAGACCACAATATATTCCATGGCCACACATGGATCGAGAAAACTTGAAAAACAAGCTTCCAATGCTGACATCAGGAGCCGGAAAGTGGATTCACGAGTTAGAAAAAATGACAGGAGGAAACACGTTAGCTATAGGGGATATCAAGGGTCTCTTAATCGCCATACTTGGTGAGAGAGCAGACGACGTGTGGAAACGGCCGGGTTACCCTGTTGTGACCACAATTAATACTGCGCATGACAGAGCTCCATTTAACAATTGCAGAGCCGCTGTTTGGAAGGCACCACCAGTGCTTTACCCAGACACTTCTGATATGGGAGCTATAATGACACGTAAAATGAAGGAGTCTGAGGATCCGTTAGTTTACATACAGAATTTTCAAGACGCGTGGGTACTCGAGACTCATGAATCTTGGACGAAATCTATACCTGTGTTCTACCATATATTGTGCCAAGGGCTGCCAGAGGCGGTACAGAAACAGCTCAAGAATGTGGTGGGAATCGAGGCTAAACCTTGGGCAGAAATAAAGCTGAACATTACACACTATTGCAGGCTACTACAAGAGAAGAATTGCAAAAAGGAAGCTACACGAAAGGGTGAGAAAGCGAAATTGGTGCAGAAGAAATTGTCAAAATATGCTCTTGAGGGAGCCATGATAACTAGCACAGCTGAATCGAGCATGCAGCAATTCAATAACCAGCAGCAGAATAATCAGGGCAATGCAGGGTTTTACTCAAGGGGAAGAGGATTTAGAGGAAGGGGATGGCAGAGTAGGGGAGGTTTTCACAATAATCAAGGAGGTTTTCATAACATGCAAAGTGACAATCAAGTTATGTCAAATGGACAAATGATCCGACCACCACCAGTATGCTGGCTGTTTGGGATGACGGGGCATTTAACGCGCACATGCAGAAATCAAGGCATGATGCAAAATGGTCAAGGTATGGGAGCAGGCATGGCGAATCCACCTGCAGTTTTACAACAGGGAGTTGCACAGAATCACACGGTTCAACAGCAAACGCAGGAGCTCAGCAAAGCCCACAGCCCCAATATGTAGTGAGTTTTCCACAAGGGCAGTCCCAACAGTCACCGCTGCAATTGTCACAGACAGTGAGCACAGGACAGACCATGAACCCTGGAGTGGGAAGTAAAAATGGGAATGAGGGAATTCCACCAGCACAAGGTGGGACAAAATTATATATGGACTAGGACCGCTCATTGGGAACCCTGATGTGTTCTATCCTATTAGTGACACCAGACCCTCACCGGAACCTAGGGTGGATGTCGTTATAGGGGATAAAGAATATTCCTTCTTAGTTGACACGGTCGCAACAGGTTTGTGCATACGTGAAGGCAAGTTTTCCTTGTCCGGCGAGGCCATAAATACTCAGAGTTTCACAGGAGCTACAAGTCGTGTTCCCTTTACAAATGCACTTTCAGTCTCTATAGGAGAATGTGAGATGAATGTGCCTCTATCATATTCACGACAGACCCCAGTAAACATTTTGGGTCGAGATTTAAAGACAAAGTTAAACATGACAATCTCATTCATGGAGGAGGGCATAGTATGTTCAACTCCAGGAATGCACTATTCAAATGTATGCAAAATGATCAGAGCTTACGCAGGGCTCACAGCTATGAGAGCTATACCATTTGAGCCAGAAATATTCGCGTATGGAATGCGTGTGTTAATGGCAGGGCTGCCAGTCCTTGCAGACAGAGTCATCAGATGAGTTTCTATTAAGAGCAAGAATACCTACGCACGAGGAAAAGGGACAAGTATTTCCCTTAATAATACACACAGCTGCAGTACGAGGGAAAATGGCCTTGATAGATGGTTATGATGACGAAAGCCGACAATGGTGCACAGTAATCGCCATTGAAGAAGGATATCGATTGACTGACGTCACTGATGACGACCTGTTTGAAGAACAAGTAGATATGGGAGAGACAATGGTGGAAGTGAGTCTCACCTTTTGGGTGAAAATGATCAAAAGAGAAGTGCCTCAAAGAATGATGTTGGCATGAAACCGTCCTGAGTATTTTGATGACGACATGGCCCAGGTGCCTGTCTCAGTGTGGACCACAGGCCCCTATGACGTAGGCCTATTGAAAGGAGTCGGAGAAGTGGGAATTAAACTGAAACCAGGAGAAATTTTACCCAAAGCACGACAATATCCCTTGTCCAGAGAGGCAGATGAGGGGATTTTTAAGACAATTTCGGCTATGATGGAACAGGGTATCTTAGTGACGTCAGAGTCATCATGCAATACATCAGTTTAACCTGTGGAAGAAAAAAAGTAAAGGGGGAGTCTTGGAGGCTAATCCAGGATTTACGCCCAATAAATGATATTGTTGAGGCCGAGTTCCCTTTAGTCCCTAACCCGGCTACAATCTTATGTAATATACCTGTTGAGGCAAAATATTTCATGGTGATTGACTTGAAAAATGCATTTTTCTCAATCCCGTTGCACAGTGACTCACAAGATCTGATGTCATTCACGTTCAGACAGATGCGTCTGAAAAGCACGAGGCTACCCCAGGGGTACTGTGAGTCTCCTTCTATTTTTAACAGACTCCTGCAAATGGACCTAAGCAATACTGCATTGGAAAGTGTTGTCCTGCAATACGTGGATGACATCTTAATCTGGAGCATGACAGAGGAGCACTGCAGGAGGGATTCTGTTCAACTATTAACTATACTGGCTGAGAAAGGATATAAGGTTGACAAGGAAAAGTTATAATATTGCCAACAAGAAGTGCTGTACATAGGCAAGCTGATCTCACATGAGGGAAAGAGAGTGACCTCAGAAAGGGCTGAAGCCATACTGAACACGGCCATGCTTCAGGAAATATCACTGTATTTAAGCCCTGCATTTAAAGTTGTCATGTATGATTATTTTGTATTCACATGCACTGCGCCCGACTGGCAATTTCCAAGAAATGTTTTAACTAAGCTGTCTGTAACATCGCCGTGGTACCTAAGGGTTTGGGCGAGTAACAAATGCAATAAATAAAAATAAATAAATAAGCCACACACGATAAAACAGATGCAGAGCGTTTTAGGCCTGTGCAACTATGTCAAGGCATGGGTCTTTGACTATAGCTCATACACTAAGCCTTTACATTAGGCCCTAAAGAAGGCCCAAGGGACGAAAGAAAAAGTTGAATGGTCTGACACCATGGAGGAAGGATTTGCTGAACTCAAAAAAGCTATTTGCACATCACCAGTTTTAGGGATTCCCAATTATGCCGGGGAATTTTACCTGTTCTCACACACGAATGGCAGCGTCATGACGGCAGTGCTCAAACAGAGAACTACATTGGGGTACAAGCCCCTGGCATATTACAGTGGGAATTTGGATCCGGTGATGAAAGGCCATTTCCCGTGTGAACAAAGTTTGGCTGCTGCAGCGTTTGCCTTCGAAAAAACAACTACCATTGTATGGGGATGCTCAATGACATTATACGTCGAGCACTCACTATTTGCTATTCTAGGGCACACTGACATCTCAGAGAGCTTCTGCTTATGAAGTGATCATATCGAATCCATCGATTAAGGTAGTCTGATGCAAAATAGTGAACCCAGCTATGTTTATAGCAGAGCCAGTCACTGAGGGAGAACCAATACATGACTGTGGGAACTATGATGAAATTCCAAGAGTGAAAGAAAATGCTTTGGGAGAAGGAGAAAGTGTCTTCATTGACGGTTCTTCGAGAATCGGTCAAAGTGATGGGCAAAGATATACAGGCGTCGCTGTAATGAAACACACCGCAAATGGAGAATTTCGAGTACTCCTTAGTGCAGGAATACCATCTCACTATTCAGCACAGGCTGCAGAATTATTGGCGTTGATACTCGCTATTGGGACTCACGCAGACCAGGAAGTAATGGTGTACAGTGACTCCGCCTATGTGACGTCAACAGTGCACGTAGGCTTAGCACGCTGGAAAAGGAGGGGCTACCTGTGTGCAGACGGCACTCCAGTGCAGCACGCAGCCTTATTGGACAGGCTGTTCAAGGCACTACAGCTACCAGTGGGCATAGCGGTTGTGAAATGCACTGCCCACGCGAACGGGACAGATTTTATCTCACGTGGAAATCAAGCAGCAGAAACGGAAGCCAAGTGTATGGCATCTAAAAGTGAGACGATCATGGAAGTGGAAGTTATCCATACCAATGAGAGAATGATGGTTGCACGAACGACACCTGAAGGCTATAAAAATCTTGGGCAAACACAGCTGATGGAACTCCAAGGGGAGGCACCACAGGAAGAGAATAATCTTTGGAAACGACGAGGGTGTTCTTTAAACCCCTCTGACAGCTTGTGGCGACAAGACAGCACTGGTAAACCAGTGTTGCCTGTAGCCATATTCAAAATAGCGCTGGAGCATTTACATTATCCGGCACACATGACAAAGGAGAATTTAGCAGCAACACTCGCAGAAGACTGGTTCATACCGAATTTAACCAAGCACATTCAATTTTTTTATAGTAAACTGTATAATTTGCCAACAATTCACAGCTGGGCACACATTAAAAGTAATGAGAGGAGTCATCCCCAGGCCAAACGGGCCTTTTCACCACATGCACGTCGATTACGTCGACATGATTCAAGTATGCAACGGGTACAGAAACTTAATTGTTGTGGTGTGTCCATTCTCTAGATGGATAGAGGCAGGTCCATGTACACATCCAGACTCTACCTGTGCGGCCACATTTTTAGTGAGAGAGGTATTTCCCAGGTGAGGGGTGTGTGAAGTCATGAGATCAGACAATGGCCCTCACTTTGTTAATGCAGTATTTGAACAGATTAGCTTGCTGCTTGGTATAAAGCAAAGTTCTCAGAGACGTATCATCTGCAAGGGAACAGGATCTGTGAGAAGCTCAACGGCTTATTAAAAGAAAAGATAGCCAAGTTGAAGCTTACTCTAAGAAAGGGATGGTTGCACTACCTTGCTTTGGCACTGTATGCATTTAGGAACCAACCCGGTTCCAACCATAATCTTACGCCACACGAGATAGCCACAGGAAGAAGAATGCGTACTCCTCTGACACCCCGAGATAGAGCTAGATGTGATGCCCAGTCAACAGGAGACATTTTAGGGTCTGAAATGCAAAATTACCTCAATTACATGACATTTTGCCTTACTGTAATTTCAGACCAGCTGCATCGACGACGAAAGGGGTGCAGGGCAGCATGGAACACAGAAGGAGATACTACGACAAACACAGCTCAATGTCATAAATCACCAAAGTATCAACTGAAAAGGATACAGTAACCAAAAAAGGATACAATTTGGTAGGGTTTTCCCGGATCCTATCTTCACACGACTTGATTGTAGGCAGGTCAAATTAGACCTTCCAAATGATACAACTCTCTGACTGAATAAAACAGGCAGAGAGATGGATCACTGGAAAGGGCGTGGGAATTGTACAGGAAGTATGCCTAAAATAGATAAGTATCATAAGACACTGTCCCAAGTTAAATACTAAGAAACACAGAATTGGGATTAATTCAGACACTGACCTTAAGGCTAAACTGAAGAATTCCAGGACAATATCTTGAAGAGTCCCAAGAGTTGAACAAACGACAAAGGAAGGGAAGATTAGTAAGGGAGACTTATCCCGAACGGCACGAGGCTCTCGCTCTGTGTTGGTGCACCACAGGATAGCGTCCAATGTACTGTGCACATTCACCTTCCAATAGTTCATGAAATACTTCCTTTCCCACAAAGAACAAAATAAGAATCTCACCTGTTGACTGTCACAGGTACCAAAAGTTCGAAGTAGTTCAGAAAAACACGTGCAGGATTGCACGCGACAGCATACACGCAGCCAAGCCAGCCGCGCCTGTAGACAGCGTTTCCGCGTGAAGAATTAGACACACGAACAGGATTCACGCAGCCCTGGACAGCCGCGCTTGAAGTCAGTGTCCGCGTGGATATTTGGCACGCGAACTGGATTCACGCAGCTCAAGACAGCCGCGCTTGCAGACAACGTCCGTGTGGAGATTTGGCACGCGAACTGGATTCACGCAGCTCAGGACAGCCGCGCTAGCAGACAGCGTCCGCGTGGAGATTTGGCACACAAACTGGATTCATGCAGCTCAGGACAGCCGCGCTTGCAGACAGCGTCCGCGTGGAGATTTGGCACGCGAACAGGATTCACGCAGCTCAGGACAGCCGCGCTTGCAGACAGCGTCCGCATGGAGATTTGACACGCAAACAGGATTCACGCAGCTCAGGACAGCCGCGCTTGCAGACAGCGTCCGCGTGGAGATTTGGCACGCGAACAGGATACACGCAACCCAGGAATTAGCATGTGGAGGAAAACAAGCTCAAATTAGGCCAAAGAAGTTTGCTGAAAGGAATGCGAGAACGCAGGTCCGGAGTTCAGCTACAAACGCCAAAATTGACTTAATCAGAAGCAGCGAATGGAGTTTCCACGCTGCTTATGTACGCACTGCCGTGATACACGTGACGGACCTAAGTCACGTGAAATTTAACGACGTGAAAAATGCAGATGTCGTTTTCCGGGCAATGTATCGAACAACCTCCATTTTGAGTAAAAAGGTCTACTGGTTCTATGGGCGTAACTCATCTTGTATGGAGAAGTTTTTCCTGGTCCAGGGGTATGTCCTGCAGGCATGACAGTGCCACCCCCCAAAGGAGCAGCTTCTCCCCTTTTCGAGTGGAATCGCCTTAACAAAGCAGGAGCATGAATGTTCGACAGAGGTTCCCAGGATCTATCCTCGGGACCATAACCTTTCCAATCTACCAGATAAAATGGTTTTCCAACCGCAACCTCATGTCCAGAATGTCATGCACTTCATATTCGTCTGACTCTTTCACTCAAATAGCAACAGGCCGTATAGGTAATCTAGTAGCATCCGAACACGGTTTGATGAGCGATACGTGGAAAACGGGGTGCACTCGCCACCGTTGTGGCAAAGCCAGAAGGACAGCAGTCGGATTTATAACTTGGAGAACTTCATATGGCCCAATGTATTTAGGCAACAATTTCCTTTTGCCGGGTATTCTCAAGTTTTTTGTGGACAGCCATACCTTCATTCCTGCTTTGTAGACAGGTGCAGGAATTCTATGAGCGTCGGCATAGTACTTGTCTCGTTTTTTACCTTGTTCCAATTGCTGCTCAACTTTTTTCTGTAGACTTTTAAGATCCATAAAAGTACGTCCTGCTGCAGGAGTATCCAAAGACAAACTGGAGTCAAAAGGAATGGAACGTGGGTGTTGCCCATACAAAGCATAGAAAGGTGAAGTACCTATAGCACTATGATAGGAATTGTTATAGGCGAACTCTGCTGCCAGCAAAACATTGAGCCAATCTGACTGAAACTGCAAGCACAAACATCGCAGATATTGTTCCATAGTGCTATTGACTCTCTCAGTCTGTCCATCCGTTTGAGGGTGATAAGCACTAGACAACCTGTCATCAATTAATAATGCCGAATTTAGTGCCTTCCAAAAACGTGACGCAAATTGTGATCCCCTGTCAGTGATGATCACTGAAGGTAGACCAAAAAACCGGAATATATGCCGGATGAATAAATCAGCCAGACCAGCAGCTGTTGGTACACCAATACAGGGAATGAAAAGCGCCAATTTTGTAAAGTAATCCACCACCACCCATATGGTATCGTAGCCTTTGTTTCTTGGAAGTTCAACCACAAAATCCATTGATATCATGTCCCATGGTTTTTTGGGAACTGGTAGAGACTGGAGTAAACCCACTGGTTTGCCAGGAGTAGTCTTGCATTGACTGCATACCGAACATGTTGAAACATAATTTATAACATCTTGTGTTATAGACGGCCACCAACACCATCTTTTCAATAGCTCTAGAGTCTTCTTCTGTCCAGGATGGGCGGCAATCAAAGAATCATGACCCCAACCGAGGGCTTTTTTCTGAATGGTATCAGTTGGTAGATAGAGTGCTCCTTTTTTAAAAGGCAAACCATTGTATAAATCAATGTTCAATTCTTGGATCAATTGTGGATTTAGTTTCACCCACTCCTGTAAGTCGTTTTTTAGAGAAGGTTGTGCAGAACAACTATATATCACGTGATCTGCCAACAGCTTATTTTGTACCGATGATTCTTCTTTCACCTCTTCACCGATGCGAGACAAAGCATCAGATTTGACATGTTGTCTGGCAGGGCGATAAGTAATTTGAAAATCGTATTGAGCAAAGAAAACATGCCATCTGGCCTGTCTAGCTGTGAGACATTTCATAGTTTTAAATGACTGAAGGTTTCTATGATCGGAATACACCATCACCTGATGTTTGGCCCCAAGAAGATGATGTCTCCACTCTCGGAAAGCATCTTTGATTGCAAGTAATTCACGCTCAGTGACAGTATAGTTCTGTTCATAAGGGGTAAGTTTACGTGAAAAGAAAGCAACTGGATGCTCCTCCTTAGTTTCTGCACAAACCTGCGAGAGTACTGCCCCTGTAGCGACACTGGATGCGTCTGCTTCAACGATAAACTGACCATCCTGATCAGGATGCTGAAGTACAGGTGCAGTTGTAAATGCTTCTTTTAACTTCTCAAAGGAAGCTTGGGCATTCTGGTTCCAACAGAATGGAATTTTAGAGCTAGTTAAAGCTGTCAATGGGGCCACTGTTTTGGAGAAAGAACGAATAAATCTGCGATAGAAATTCGCAAATCCTAGAAATGACTGTAGTGACTTGACATTGTGTGGGATAGGCCAATTCAATATAGCTTTCACTTTAGAATGACTCATTCGAACACCATGATTGGTAATGTCATAACCCAGAAATTCCACTTCTTGTGTATGAAAAACACATTTCTCAACTTTAACAAAAAGTTTATTCTCTCTAAGTCTTTGTAAAACAGCTGAGACGTGTTTAACATGTTCTGGAAAGGATGATGAATATATCAAAATGTCATCCAAGTAAATCACCACGAATTGATCCATCATATCTTTGAAGATATCGTTCATGAAGAACTGAAATGTGGCGGGAGTGTTACAAAGACCAAAAGGCATCACTAAATATTCGTAAAGGCCGTACCACGTCTTAAAAGCGGTCTTCCATTCGTCTCCTTCACGAATGCGAACCAGATTGTAAGCGCCGCGCAAATCCAATTTAGAGAAGTACTTGGAAGTTCCTAATTGGTCTAACAAGACATTAATCAATGGTAAATGATACTGATTCTTTATGGTGATGTCATTAATAGCCCTGTAATCAATGCAAGGCCTTAGGTCTCCTTCCTTCTTTGGAACAAAGAATAAAGGAGAAGCAGCCGGCGATTGAGATGGCCGTAGGAATCCCATATCCACAGCTTTATCGATATATTCTTTCAAGACAGCATCTTCTTTGAGAGTCAAAGAATAAACTCGACCAGTAGGAATTTTAGCTCCAGGAATCAATTCAATTGGACAATCATATTGCCTATGTGGAGGAAGCTGTTCTGCCTGACCTTTGTCAAACACATCGGCAAAATCTGCATATTCACTTGGTATATGCGTACCTTTCTGATGTACCACATTGATAGCAGAGATTCCCTCAATAGAGGCCAACATATGTGATTTATTTGATACCACCTGGCTGGTAAAGCAATGTTCGTTACAAAAAACTGAAGGATATTGGATCAATCCCGTAACCCAGTCTATGGCGGGATTATGAAGAGCCAACCAATTAAGTCCAAGTATTATTTGGTATTGAGGAGCCGCAATGACATCGAAGACAATTTCCTCCGAATGACCATTTGATAAAGTCATCTGAATAGGTACAGTCTCCTGAGTTACCATACCGGAAATCAAGATTGATCCATCCACTGTATTAACAGTTTCAGGTTTGTTCTTGTCTATAAGGGGTATAGAACATTTCTTGGCATATGTGATATCAATGTAATTATTAGTGGCTCCCGAGTCAACCATAGCCTTGGAAGCCAAGTCTTGATCATTGAAACGTAACATCATCTCAACAGCTATCGGTGCATGAGCTGGAAATGTAATGGAGTCCGATGTAACAATCGACACAGGGACTCCTGCACTGTCGAGTTTTGGCATTTCCCGAAGGCTTATTTGGTCTTTTAGGACATGCCGCCAATAAATGCTCGGAGGAACGCAATACATACATAAGTTATTTCTCTTTCGGTTCTCTCTTTCGGCTTTAGACAACCGGCCTCTCACTGCGCCAATTTGCATTGGTTCAGGATCATTCGAAGAATGTGCCGGTGTATCAGAACGAACTGGTGCCGGAAGAAAAGGTTTTTTCTCTCCTTTGCGGGCATTTCTTCGGGCGTCAATTTGTAAAATTAAATCAAGAAATTCTGAAAAACCTGTAGGAACCACTGGAACCTTGGACAAAGCGTCCTTGAGTTCTTCTGAAAGACCCTTGTAGAAAACAGCCGTCTTCTTGTCTTCCGGCCATCGGGTTTCGGCCGTTAATTGGTTAAATCGCGCAATGTAAGCCAACAGAGGTTGAGTACCTTGTTGTAAATTCAACAACTCCAGATCTGTGGCTTGAGTAGCATAGCGCATATCAAAGACTTTGTTCATAGCCGCCAGAAGATCATCGCAATCGTACAACAAGGGGCTATTTGACTCCAATAAAGGATTTGCCCAAGCAGCAGCTGTACCCCCCAAATGAGAAAGCACGAATGCTGCTTTAGTAGTAAGATCAGGAAATGAATTAGGCCGGCAAAGGAAATTAAGTCGGCACTGATTAACAAAGGTTCTATAGGTTTTAGGATCACCTGTGAACCTTTCCGGAGGAGCCAAGGGAAACTGTGTGGGCATAACCACTTTAAGAGTTTCCTGTGATAATGATGGTGTTGTAGTCCCAGATGCAATGGCTGCTGGAATCTGTACTCCCTGAGGAGTGACTTGCATGGCATCTTGCATAACATCCATTCGATGCCGTAGCATATCCTGTGCCGTAATCATTTCATTTCTCAAGTCAGAAATTAACTGAGTCAAAACAGTTATAGGATCCGTACCCTCCATGGCTTCTGATTCTGTCATAAATCACCAAAGTATCAACTGAAAAGGATACAGTAACCAAAAAAGGATACAATTTGGTAGGGTTTTCCCGGATCCTACCTTCACACGACTTGATTGTAGGCAGGTCAAATTAGACATTCCAAATGATACAACTCTCTGACTGAATAAAACGGGCAGAGAGATGGATCACTGGAAAGGGCGTGGGAATTGTACAGGAAGTATGCCTGAAATAGATAAGTATCATAAGACACTGTCCCAAGTTAAATACTAAGAAACACAGAATTGGGATTAATTCAGACACTGACCTTAAGGCTAAACTGAAGAATTACAGGACAATATCTTGAAGAGTCCCAAGAGTTGAACAAACGACAAAGGAAGGGAAGATTAGTAAGGGAGACTTATCCCGAACGGCACGAGGCTCTCGCTAGATACCGGGTTGGTGCACCACAGGATAGCGTCCAATGTACTGTGCACATTCACCTTCCAATAGTTCATGAAATACTTCCTTTCCCACAAAGAACAAAATAAGAATCTCACCTGTTGACTGTCACAGGTACCAAAAGTTCGAAGTAGTTCAGAAAAACACGTGCAGGATTGCACGCGACAGCATACACGCAGCCAAGCCAGCCGCGCCTGTAGACAGCGTTTCCGCGTGAAGAATTAGACACACGAACAGGATTCACGCAGCCCTGGACAGCCGCGCTTGAAGTCAGTGTCCACGTGGAGATTTGGCACGCGAACTGGATTCACGCAGCTCAAGACAGCCGCGCTTGCAGACAACGTCCGCGTGGAGATTTGGCACGCGAACTGGATTCACGCAGCTCAGGACAGCCACGCTAGCAGACAGCGTCCGCGTGGAGATTTGGCACGTGAACTGGATTCATGCAGCTCAGGACAGCCGCGCTTGCAGACAGCGTCCGCGTGGCGATTTGGCACGCGAACAGGATTCACGCAGCTCAGGACAGCCGCGCTTGCAGACAGCGTCCGCGTGGAGATTAGACACGCGAACAGGATTCACGCAGCTCAGGACAGCCGCGCTTGCAGACAGCGTCCGCGTGGAGATTTGGCACGCGAACAGGATGCACGCAACCCAAGAATTAGCGTGTGGAGGAAAACAAGCTCAAATTAGGCCAAAGAAGTTTGCTGAAAGGAATGCGAGAACGCAGGTCCGGAGTTCCGCTACAAACGCCAAAATTGACTTAATCAGAAGCAGCGAATGGAGTTTCCACGCTGCTTATGTACGCACTGCCGTGATACATGTGACGGACCTAAGTCACGTGAAATTTAATGACGTGAAAAATGCAGACGTCGTTTTCCGGGCAATGTATCGAACAACCTCCATTTTGAGTAAAAAGATCTACTGGTTCTATGGGCGTAACTCATCTTGTATGGAGAAGTTGTTCCTGGTCCAGGGGTATGTCCGGCAGGCATGACACTCAAGGACTTTGTGTACCATCCCTTTTCCCTGGAGACACCATCCTTGTAAGGAACCATACGAGGAAAAAGTGGGATGAGCCAAGATTTAACGGTCCCTTCACAGTGGAGGACTGCACTCCCTCTGCAGTAAAACTACAAGGCAGGAGAGCTTGGATTTTTCTGGGCCATATCAAACTCTACATCGGAGAAGGCCCCCTGCCTGCACCCCAGCGCGAGGAGTCTACGAGCGACGGGGAAGAACCACAGCACGTGCAGACGAGATCCATGACGAAGAAAAAGGACGCATGACCAGCCAGACAAAGATAAATAACCTTTTGTAGATTGTGGCTTAAATTGGACACTTCCTCTAAGCAAAAAAGGGGATAAGGACATAAAAACGGACACTCTATGCATCCTAGTGGCAGGGTGAAGAAGAAAATTGCATGTAAGCCACAACATAGCCTGTTGAACTTGAACTTTGGACCGAGACACATTAAAACTGTGACGAGGAAATAACATGCCAAATTTTGATCGAGGACACGTAAATTGGAAGAAAATACAGTATGCAGACTCATTTCACACAGAGACCCTATTCGGAATCACTTATGGTGTCCCACAATAGCGACATCACCAACAATGTGTTGATATACTTTAATCTAGTGCTAAGATCGTACCCGTCATTGCTGGGGGGGCTCACCAGTGTCACTGACTTTCTTCAAGAACCGGAAAACGAAAAGACAATAAGAAGATTTCTTACTGTAATTGCCAAACAATTTCTCTTACTTCCTGAATACAGTGAGGAGAAGCCAAATGGCTCAAGCAGAGAAGGAAATAAATGAGCTTGTCAATACATTGTTCTTTTGCATAATCGAAGACTGTCCAAATCTTGTATGATATGATATGATAAGGCATTTGTAACGCGCCTATACACAAGTGTTTCAAGGCGCGACGAGGCAGGGAGGGGGGAACAAAGGGAAGACAGACAACAATCCTACTAGGCCAGGTGTCATTCAGACCGCGCAAGTGCAGGGGTAGGGGGAAGGGAAAAAGTGCAAGGGGAAAGGGGGAGGGAGGAGTGCAGTACAAATAGTAGAGTAGAAATAAAATAATAAATAAATAGCGCCAGCTGGTGGCAAGTGCAAGGTAAGTGCAGACAAGTGCTGGGGGGTGTGGGGGGGCTGTAGTGATACAGAGACAGTCCCGCAGTGCAGGGGTTGCCAGGGAGGCAGTTCAAGTGAAGAGTGACTGGGTCCAGGACCGAGGTCGGTGAGAGTGGCCCAGTTGCAGAATCAGTGCAGTAATGGTGAAGAATTTAGCAGGGTAGAGGGAGAGAGAAAGCAGAAGTGAAGAGGAAGGTTTTGAGGTGCTTCCGGAACCGGAGATGGTTCTCCTCAAGTTTCAGGGAGGCAGGAAGGCTGTTCCAGAGGGAGGCACCTGCCGCGGAGAGAGATCTACCCCCAGCTCGTTGCTTCGAGAAGCGGCTGACCCTGAGGGAGTTGGAGACGGATGAGCGTAGGGCTCGGGAAGGAAGATATTTAGGAAGAGAGAGTTGAAGGTATTTAGGCCCCAGGCCCCAGAAGGCCTTGTGGACAATGCAGAGGGTTTTGAACTTAATCCTCGCAGCCACTGGGAGCCAGTGTAGAGATTTCAGTCCTGGAGAGATACGGTCCCTGGGCTTGAGGCCAAGGACAAGTCTCGCAGTTCTGTTCTGGATGAGTTGCAGAGGGCGGAGAGTGGAGGCAGGCAGATTAAGATAGAGGCTGTTACAGTAGTCCAGCTTCGAGAGAACCAGGGCTCGGGAGACAGTGAGCTTCTGGGGGAAGGAGAGGAAGGGAAGAATACCTCTGAGGAGGTGCAGCTGGTAATGTGACTTCTTAGAGACGTCAGATATATGAGGAGAGAAGGAGAGTGTGGAGTCGAAGATGACCCCGAGGTTTTTTGCCTTGCAGGTAGGAGCAGGAAGAGGGCCAAGAGAGGCCGGCCAGAGAGCTGCAGGGAAGGAGGGAGTTGGTGTGCCGATGAGTAGGATCTCAGTCTTACTAGCAATAAGGCAGAGGTCATTGGCAGCACACCAATCCTGGATAGCAGGCAGACAGTTAGAGATGAGGGAGGGGGAGGAGGAGGCCGAGGGTAGCCTGAAAATGAGCTGGGTATCGTCCGCATAGCACTGAAAGTTTGGGCAGAGGGCGGCGATGCGGTGGGCAAGGAGTGCCAGATACTGATTGAACAGCCAGGGAGAGAGATTAGATCCCTGGGGAACGCCACAGGTGGAGAAAAAGATGTCAGAGAGGAAGTACCCAAGTTGGACCTGGGAGGGTCGATTGGAAAGGAAAGAGGTCAGCCACGCCAGAGCCTGGGAGATCAAGATGGGGATCCAGAGCAGCCACCTTGTCTAGGGAGAACGACAGATACACTCACGTTTCTTCGAGATACAGTGAATAGAGAACATCTAAGCCAACTCCTAAATAAAATTTTGATCTTAGTTGCACTTCACACAAAGGGACAGTGCAGACATTGTTTACAATAAAGAGAAAGCATACAATCCTGAAACTCAGCAAGACAGGACAGATGTCCCTGTCACCAGAAGACAGCAGGTTGGCCCACAACGTCCTCTTTCAACTAGTCACTGACTTTCAAGAGCTAGTGAGGAGACCGATCGATGTTGACGTCCTCACATTCATCAGAGATCCAGCTAATGTTGCACAGATGGGCATTCTCTTGCATGGAATTATACTACAAATAGAACTCTCTAACCATCAACAGAACTATCTGAGGAGATTCTAAAAGCTTTCCACCGAGGGACAGATCGAGGAAGCAGTGTCAAGGGTTTCACATTATTCCATTTGTTGTTATTTTGTCTCTATTCTGCGTACTAACCAGGATAACATGTCTTCGGGACTGAAGAAAATCCGAAGCGTGGACTGGGAGCTGACCTACTTTGAACATGCACAGTAAAAGGACTTACCGAAGTGTTATTTGATTCGATTTTTTTCCCCATAGTTTAGCAAAGGAACTGTATCCTGAGATAAGAGACGATTCACCGCCCGCAAGAGGGGGGGCAATTGTAGGACACCTGAACCTCTTAAACACAGAATCCGACAGACAATACTTGTTTAAAGAAGCATATTAAAAGGTAGAAATTTGGCGAATGATCAAGATGGGGATCCAGAGCAGCCACCTTGTCCTCACACAGGGGGAAAGAAGTCCATGTTTCTCTGGAAGTAAATGCTGCCACCTGACCTACAGGGGCATAATGTATTTGTGTATCATATTCATCATTGTTTTACTGTCATTAACGATCAGAACTGCATTTTTTATTGGTGCACAAAGCGTTCCAATTCCAGTGCACCCACCTAATGATGCATGCATGAAACCTACAAAGGCACCCAGACCTTACTTAGGGCCTCATTACACGGTAGGCGGTAAGGGTTAACTGTCACCGGTAAGGGTACCGGTGACCGTTAACCCTTACCGCCTTACTACGAGGTCCCTTTGTGGGACCCGACATTAACGGCTGGTCTAGACCAGCCGTTAAAGTAGGGACCCGCAGAGGGACCTTGGTGCTAATTACGGTACCGCAATTTGCGGTACCGTAATTAGCGCCTTCCCCATTCCCATTGAGCCCTATGGGGCAAAAATGGGAATGGGGAAGGGCCACGGAGGAAGGGGGAATTACCGCCTTCCCAACCTTGGAATAGGTTGGTAATTCCCCTTTCCGCCATGGTGGTACCGGTATGTTACCGGCATGAATCATGGTGCTAATCGCACCATGGTTTAGCACCTACCGTGTAATGAGGCCCATAGTCATTCCGGTCCCTAGAAGATCTGATGGTGGAATGAATGAGCTTGAAATGGATGTGATTAGCAATGACACACACACACTTGTGGTAACAAACAAAAAGAAAAGCCGGAGACAGGGTTGGCAAGGAATGAATGATGAAAGGTTACTGACAGCCACACGCATGCAAACACTGAATGCACACGCAACAGGCATAGTGTCAATGACTACAGAACCACAATTCAAAGCCTCAGAGAAGAAAAGACTGCCTACTATGAGAAATCCCACTACAAGCAAAGTAAAAGGACAAATGGAAGAAGCTGAACCCCCCAAGAGACAAGAGGAGTTAGAAAATCGATCAGCAGCGACGGGATGGACAAACCCATATGTTCCAGTGAAAGGGACAAGTACAAGTTCCACAGTAAGCCATATACTAGACCAATGTCAGAATGGATATGGGCATTTCTAACCAGAAAGAAAAAGATATACGAGGGCAAGGAATGAGCTACTGGAATTTGGTCTACTCAAATGGTGCAGATGAGGAAGCCTGCACCATGGACCGGGATACCTGAGAATCCTCCAGCAAGAAGGAGCCATACAGATGCATTCACAGATGTAGTTATAGCCAATCACAGGAAAACACTAAGAATCAAGAGAAGTATGCATGGAGATGACAATGAACTAAACGACTACCTGGATAGTACAGCACATCTGGGAAACAATATTTGGTACCAGCACATGAAAGAAGTTGGAAGATGAAGTTCAAAAGGGGAATGCTTTGTTTGTGCACTCCTACCATTCAGCATGGGGAAGTCCAAGATCTTCGTAGCTGTAGAAATTGATATCCAGACAGCACACTGTCTTCCACACGTAGCCATGTGCAAAACTAGAGGCCATTTCATGGGAAGTGAAGCTTCCCTAATATGGGCAACTGAAACAGCTTATCCGACGAAGATGATTATGTTCAAGACATTACGACAAGAAAAAGAACTCATACTAGGAACCATGTAATCCGGTATGAGAAGCCTGGAGTTAAAGGAGCAGAAATAAGATGAGAAGTGAACCCGAAACTAAACATCCAAGGAAAAACTCCAGAAGAGGCCTCAAGTTTGAAGAACAGAGGCCAAATGCAGATTTGGGGAACAGTCCTTTCACCAGACGTATGGGAGAAAGGAGTAGTAATCTGTAGAGCCTGGATGGTCACTGGTCGTTACCAAGGTACCATCGACATCGTACAGAACGGATGCAAGCCATTATGGCCAAAGCTTGCAAAACTTTTGACATGGGTCGAAGACAGAGGAGGACCCTTGCAGATAGTGCCACTGGAAAGCCCGAAATTCTGCTTCAGGAATAATGGCACAAGAAAGATGGGAGAGAATCATAACTGTGGACGAATCTTTGATGCCCCAGGAATAATGCATGGAACTGCCGTAATTATGGATCATTATTGGGCATGTGGCTCCAACGCATACATCAGACTGCCAAGAGACTGGGGAGGTATATGCACAATAGTGAATGTCCACGTTCCAGCATTAGTGATCCCAAAAAGTGACCTGAATATTGACAGTTTCCCGAAAGCAGATGCTCACCTGAGGAAGAAGAGATCTGTGGAACTGCTAACTCGAATGAAGAGAGAGAATTACTTCTCTGCTAAATCAGAAGAAGCCTTTCATGCAATCCCATATGAACACAGGCTGTTCAGCCTCACCTCACCAGTGTTCACAACGATTTTTTTGCCGAGAATCCAAGTTGGAGCAAATATTAAATGGTTGCAGATAACCAGATGGGAGTTACTGCAAACAATCAACACAACCATAAAAGGATTCAATGCAATCAAGGAAGAGCTAAGAGCCATCCTACTGATGACTCTCCAGAACAGATATGTCCTTGACATGATCACAGCTATGGATGGAGGAGTTTGTGCAAAAATCGGAGAATCATGTTGCACATTCATACCTTCTCACGATGAGGAAAATTGAACTTTAACAGAAGCTATAAGTATGCTGACAAATCTGCAGAACCAGATGTTCGATGAAGCTGACGAAATTGATGATGACAGCTGGTTTGGATCACTGTTTTAATGCATCCCACAGTGGATGGCAGACACATTCAAGTTCTTGGGAGCCCTGCTAGTGATGATATTACTAGGATTTTGTGTTATCAAAATAATAATCTCTCAGGGCCAGAAGACTGCCAAGAAAGCCATAGGGATGAAGATCATGATTGATGTCAAGCCAGGATGGAAGCCCAAAGACCTGACTGATGAAGAAATAAGAGACTTTGTGAAGGCCAGCATTCACACACCAGAAGGAACAAAGTTTCTCTATCCCAGGAAGCACAGAAATTATGTGGGAAGATGGGTTTACTGCAGCCCAAATGGACAATGTCAATTGATGACATGGAATAAAGACGAACATGTAAGGACAGCAGGAAGCCTGTAAGGAGTAATAAAAATATGGACTCCAAAGAGACACTTCTTCAAACCATCATGTATAGACCCAGAAGATGAAGAAGGAATGAGCCCAGGCGATGGAGTGAAGATGAATACAGAAGAACAAGGTAAGATTAATCCAAAGACGGAAGGGAAAGTGGTCGGTGAATCGCCCAGAGGGGGGAGTGTAGAGGAAGGCCCAAATAAAGCCTGCACTCCCGTCGCCCATTTCGAAGTTCCAGGAACGTTCACACCGAGATATGTGACGTTTGATGAGCAAATAAACCAGCAGAGAGCCACAGTGGGGCTCTGCCCAGTGCCTATCAGAAGAGCAACGCCTATTGAAGTACCGATACCCAGAAAACCATGGACAGTAAGGTATCCATTAAGGAAACCCTACCAGCAAATGAAACGAATTGAAGATTGCCTAAGTACTGTCCCGGAAGATACCAAAAAGGTCTTAATGGAAGACGAATGGTGATGCCATGAGGACCCGGACAGACTCACAGATAGAAGAAATGACGACCCAAGAATGACACAAAGAGAGGAAACGCCATGAATAAAGATATTGAGAACCAAAAGGGGAAGAATGATGATGAAATGCAAAGAAGTTCAAGCTGTAAGCAAGATGAAGATATTCGACCAGTTTATGCCTGTAAATATGCTTGGAACCGCAAGAAAGCTAAGAAAACAGTGCGGCTTGCTATGCTAAGTAGAAGAGTAGTGCGGCAAGCACCAATATATATAATCTACCTCAAACGAAGCATTTTATTATAAGCTTATTTCTACTTTGCACAAAAGCAGAACCAACCCAGGTTACTAAAGGCCAAATGAGAAAGATTAGTATTTAGCAAAACGAGAAGAGGCGGCTGAATCGAAACTCGGCAGAGGCAGCTCGTGCCAGGAGAGCCAAGGTCATACCAATAGAAGCTATAAACAGTAGCCACTTTTAATTGAAACTAAGAACAGAATATCCTGCCTCTGAAAGATCGAGATAAGAAGGCGAAGGGAGGTGGCGGGTGAAACGAAAATCAACTACACAAATTGAGAGAAAAGAAACAAATTCACGGTGTCTGTATCACGTGACCAGCCGAGAGAAAAGAGACTAGAGTTCACACCTAAGCATGGCACCATGCCAGATGAAGATATCAGAACCTTTCCAGACAGAAGATGCAGTTTCGAGGCCAACCACAGTGAACTAATTGACATATGGCTATTAAAGTAATGATTGATTGTGACCATAATTGGAGGAAGGCCGGGTAACGAAGGGGCACCCCGCACCTGGCTGACCGTTCTGCGTGCTGCTAAACAAAGTAGAAAATTATGCATGGGGTTGGTGCCAACCCAATCACAATGGACCAAATAATCTAGGGTCCTATAGTTAGTAGAACCAATGAGACGTCGTACTTTTAGTGACATCTACAGTATTCATTTTTGAAGGAAGGGCTTAGACGCCCACCTGACAGTGTTTACCCAATCACCTCACTCCGTTACCATCTACAGATATAGTACCTATAGTAAAGTTACCTTTTCCTAACCAATAGAATTGCATGTTAACCTTGGAGTGTTACACGTCAATTATGACGAGTTTTGAGTATAAATGTTACAACTTGTATGAAGTTCGTTGGGGTTTGAAGCGAGAAGGACGATCACATCACTGCTGATATCCATGACTCCCCGTTTTCTGTAGTTGTCATTAAACAGACTCCCTTTGCCAAACCATTGCATTGTCCTTATTGATTGATGTTGGAGTAATGAATCTGCACCCCCATCCATCTGAAGGGTGCAGCTATCTCGTCTTAAAGTACTCTCGGAGCAAACCTCGGCTCTATGGGCCGGCCGGGGGTCTCGGAGTACACAGGGCTCCACACAAGGTCCTAGTTGCCCGTGTACATCCCATAGCATCTGCCCTGCAGCCACACAGCACCTCTGCCCACCCTTACTTTGTGTGGGTGCTGCTGTCTTCCCTCACTCAGCAGTGTCCCCCACTTCTGCCATCTAGGTGACTGCTAAAGCCAGCTAAATATCTGCCCTCTTACGCCAAGGGGCAGTGTGAGGGGCCAGTAATGCGAGGTGGACAACTGCTTGTAGGTTTCTCAGTATTTGATATTTAATTTCAAAAGAAAAATGCAACTAAAACCTAACTAAGCCTACTCTAACAGGGGATTCCCTAGCTAGTCTAGGATATAAGGGAAAATCTCCTACCATTCACAAAACTGGCCCTCACACTAAATAACAGAACAATCAAAACAAAGCATAAACAACATGAATGAAAGCTTACCAAACTACCCGTGTCTTGGATGACTTCTATCTGGCCTGGGTAGATCTTCTTCCCCAAGAATGTCCAAGTCACTTTCTTACAAGGAAAATAAAGTTCTTAAAAAGTTCAAAAGAAGCAAAAGTTCACTCAAACAAAAATCCACTGGGAACGGTTCCTTCTTGGTTTGTTGAAAAGTTCCCCTTCCAGATTCCACAAAGAAAACAGCACCAATGGTATTCCTGGATGGCCTCCGTCCAGGACAGAATGGAAAAAGCTCAAAATAAAAGAACCACTTCTGCTTTAACAACAACTCTTCTTTCGTGGCCTCAGCAGCATCTTGAATAGCATTTGTCAGGATGCTTATTCTAAGGGGGTTGCTCTTTCCTTGGCAACTGCCTGCTGCGACTGATACTGTGAAAGCAGACTCCTCTGACTGAGTCTACTACTGCTTCAACTTCATTCAAAGGAAAATGTCCAAACAAAATGATAGACCACCACAGCTCTGCTGGTTCTGCTGCAAACGTGCATTAAAATTTGTCTCAGCTTCTAGACTGCTTCTTCTCGTCAACTTCAACAGCCTCAGCTTCACAGATTATTCATCAAACACCCAGCTCCCTCGCCCAGCTTTATGCACACCTGCTGATATCCAGTAGTCACTCCAAAGCTTGATTCGGGTAATTGATTGCCACTTGATTGCCACTTGCCAGCCTTGGATAACCTTGTCACCCTTGGATCAGAGGACTCCGGCTTGGTATCATCTTCAACAGCTTCAGAATATTGGTGTTCAGATCTTAATTGGGCTGGTCTCACTTTACAACAGAACTGTCTACTGGCTTGGAAAATGTTTGTTCTGTTTGTGACTTCAACACCTTCTACACGCATTAAATGTTTGTTCTGAATGTTACAATTATCAGTTTTCACTTCAGAAACAAAATTAGGTATACGTGATATCTCTTTGTTAGTAAACTAGAACTTCTAACTTGCGTTCCCTTTTATTCAAGCAGCGTTCTACTTTAACAAGGATCGGCAAACACAGTTTCTCAAACACAATCTTTCTTTGATGTGAAATATTCTTATAACACTTTGGGAAAGTCCATTATTACTTCTTGACCAATTACCGATACCACTCTCCCACGTAATAGGAGGCCCCCGACATCACGGTAATGGTTTTAAAGGCAACAATGGGAAAATAAAGATTTTCATCTTTCACTTTAACTTGTGCTGACAACGCATGATACAAATTCTCTTTGTTATAGAAGATTTCCCACACCTATGAACACATTCACTTGCTCCAACTTCTATGAGAGTGTGAATTCTGCTGGCTACAGTTACCAGCAAGATAATTATTGTGCTTTGGACTACAGAGTTTCACTCACTGGCTCCAAAGACACAACGTTTGCGTCCGGCTCTACTTCCCAACCTTCTGGCTTCTGTTACTGCTACTTCAGGCACGCTTGGGACCCACACCCCTCTGCTGCACGGGTGTCTCAGATCCGGCCTTGATAATGGAGAGTCTTCTTTTCTCCAGCTTGCCTCGGCACATGGGCCTCGGGTGGATGCACGACTTCAGCTCTGCATTCACATAGGCGCACCCGGAAAGACTGTTAAGTTACCCCCAGCCTCTTTCAATGCACCCACAGCAACGTAGGGGTTGTGAGCAAAGGCCCATCTCAGAGCCTGCCGGATGAAATCTGCTCTTCCTTTGCTCCGTCGTCCCTTCTGTGGTCACACTTCCTAGTGAAATGCCATCCTAGTGCTCTGCTTCTTCTTTTGCTCCTGCCGACCTTCCAGCTCCTGCTTCTTTCTGATGCTCCCTCCTGCAGCAGCCTGTTATGTCCTTCAGGTGGGTTAACTGGCTTCAGGTGCAGGCCCTTAGGGTTAATTTCCTGACCTTGCCACAGGCCGCTAGGCCTACCTGCCTCTCCTTCAGCTCTATATGCCTCTTCAGCCCTCTTCTTCATCACAGTCCCTGAAGGATTCTGGGACATGGAGTTATTTCTAGGAAAATTCGGTTTTCCTACTTCTTCATCATTGTTAACAAGGATTACACTTCCCCTGATATTGTTGGAGGAGGGAATGTGGGGTTTAATATTTTTAGAGACAGATGGAACATAAAGGACCACATTTTCGTCACTCCTCTTGGTGTACCTTTGATATTGAGGAGGACATTTAGGGATAGCAAAGAATTGTTCTGAGGATGTGATAGCTTTAAACTTTTTAATCCTAGGTTTTATTATCTTGGGTTTAACCATAGCAGGAAATTCATCTGCATCGCAGCAGGCTATAACTTCTCTCCAAATAGTCTTAAGAGTATCAGAGGCAAAATACCATTCTCATCCAGCAAATTATCTCCACTACCCTGGGCCTTGTCTCCACTCAGGTGATCCTCCTGCAGAGCACCACCCGCAGGATTGGGATCAGGAAGCGTCTGCCCTCTCCTGGCCACCTGGTAGGAGACTCTGGGCAGGGTTTTGGTGGGGGATCAACAGAATTCTCCACAGCGCCATCCCAGAGAGGCTGCCATTCTATACACGTATATATTGCACCCTCCCTGTATCACAGACCATCTCAGCATTGGAATATCCAGCTTCCTCTCACTCTGGCCATCCTCTATGGGCTCTCCCCCTTCTCCTTCATCTGAAGCCAGAAACCTTAGAGTCATCTTCAACTCCTTCTTTCCTTCCTCACATTCACGACCTTGCCAAGAGGTCTCACTTTCAACTCAACATCCTCAAAGGAATTCTCCCTTTCCTCACTTTCCCCCAGAAGCTCAATGTCTCTAGAGCTCTGGTTCCCTCTAGGCTAGACTACTGCAATAGCCTTTTCTTTAATCTACCCTCTACTTCTTTGCAACCCCTCCAGCTAATCCAGAATAGAGTAGCAAGACTTATCCTTGGCCTCAAGCCGAGGGACCGCATCACTCTAGCACTAAAATCGCTCCACTGGCTCCCGGTTGCTGCACGGATCAAATTCAAATCCCTCTACATCATCCATAAGGCTGTCTGGGACCAGGGACCACGATATCTGCAACTTGCTCTTTCTAAATACTCTCCATCTAGACCTCTACGCTCCTCTGTTACCAACTCTTTGTGTCAAGTGCTTCGCTAAACAGCAAGCTGTTGGCCGATCTTTTTCCTCAGCAGGCTCCCTCCTATGCAGCAGCCTCCCCCTTCCTCTTTGTCTTGAGACGGATCGCCTCAAATTCCAGAAGCTCCTCAAGACTTTCCTTTTCACCTCCTCCTTAACCTCCTCCCTCCTCTGCTAAACTCCATAGTTGCTGAGATTGGTGACCAGGGCCTTATGTGTCCTCCTGGGCCCTGGCCGCCTACACCCAATCGTCTTCAGCCTCTGCCCACTTCCAACACTTGCCTTGGCACCCACTGGCCTATGCCACCACATTCCTGCACTTACTTATCTTTTGGCAGCTGCTCACTCCATAGCACTTCCCTCTTGGTACACCTAGCACTTACCCCGCCCCCCCCATTCCCTCATCCCTTCTCTCTCTCTCTCTCTCTCTCTGCACTTGCACATTCTGAATGCTCACAAGGCCTAGTAGGTCTGCCTTTATCTTTCAAAGCTATATTTGATTTTCATTCCCATGTTCCCTCCCTGTTGCCCTGTGGGTGCTTTGAAACACAATTTACTTGACGTAAAAGCACCATACAAAAGCAGAATAAATAAATGAAATAAATGAATACAAGAGTCGGGGTGAGCCACAAAACAAGCCCTGCTACTTTCCCCCCAAATGCACCTTGGAAAATAAATGCTATAGTGACACACAATTGTTCCTGCCCCCCATATGATGATTTGACATTCGGACAAGAGTGCGACATGGAGCTGTGTGCTCCTGCTCTTAATCTGGCTCTGCCTCTTATTGGGCCTGCAGTGCAGTCAGCATCCTGGAGTGGGACATGGAGCTGTGTGCTCCTGCTCTGCATCTGGCTCTGCCCCTTATGAGGCCTGCATTGCAATCAGCGGCCTGGAGTGCGACATGGAGCTGTGCGCTCCTGCTCTGCATCAGGCTCTGCCCCTTATGAGGCCTGCATTGCAGTCAGCGGCCTGGAGTGTGACATGGAGCTGTGTGCTCCTGCTCTGCATCTGGCTCTGCCTCTTATTGGGCCTGAAGTGAGTCAGCGGCCTGGAGTGCGACATGGAGCTGTGTGCTCCTGCTCTGCATCTGGCTCTGCCTCTTATGAGGCCTGCATTGCAGTCAGCGGCCTGGAGTGCAACGTGGATCTGTGCGCTCCTGCTCTGCATCTGGCTCTGGATCTTATTGGGCCTGCAGTGAGTCAGCGGCCTGGAGTGGGGCATGGAGCTGTGTGCTCCTGCTCTGAATCTGCTTCTGCCCCTTATTGGGCTAGCAGTGCAGTCAGTGGCCTGGAGTGGGACATGGAGCTGTGTGCTCCTGCTCTGCATCTGGCTCTGCCCCTTATTGGGCCTGCAGTGAGTCAGCGGCCTGGAGTGGGACATGGAGCTGTGTGCTCCTGCTCTGCATCTGGCTCTGCCCCTTAATGGGCATGCAGTGCAGTCAGCGGCCTGGAGTGGGACATGGAGCTGCTTGCTCCTGCTCTGCATCTGGCTCTGCCCCTTAATGGGCATGCAGTGCAGTCAGCGGCCTGGAGTGGGGTATGGAGCTGTGCGCTCCTGCTCTGCATTTGGCTCTGCCCCTTATTGGGCCTGCAGTCCAGTCAGCATCCTGGAGTGGGACATGGAGCTGTGTGCTCCTGCTCTGCATCTGGCTCTGCCTCTTACTGGGCCTGCAGTGCAGTCAGCGGCCTGGAGTGGGGTATGGAGCTGTGCGCTCCTGCTCTGCATTTGGCTCTGCCCCTTATTGGGCCTGCAGTCCAGTCAGCATCCTGGAGTGGGACATGGAGCTGTGTGCTCCTGCTCTGCATCTGGCTCTGCCTCTTACTGGGCCTGCAGTGCAGTCAGCGGCCTGGAGTGGGGTATGGAGCTGTGCGCTCCTGCTCTGCATCTGGCTCTGCCTCTTATTGGGCCTGCAGTGCAGTCAGCATCCTGGAGTGGGACATGGAGCTGTGTGCTCCTGCTCTGCATCTGGCTCTGCCCCTTATGAGGCCTGCATTGCAATCAGCGGCCTGGAGTGCGACATGGAGCTGTGCGCTCCTGCTCTTAATCTGGCTCTGCCCCTTATTGGGCCTGCAGTCCAGTCAGCATCCTGGAGTGGGACATGGAGCTGTGTGCTCCTGCTCTGCATCTGGCTCTGCCTCTTACTGGGCCTGCAGTGCAGTCAGCGGCCTGGAGTGGGACATGGAGCTGTGTGCTCCTGCTCTTAATCTGGCTCTGCCTCTTATTGGGCCTGCAGTGCAGTCAGCATCCTGGAGTGGGACATGGAGCTGTGTGCTCCTGCTCTGCATCTGGCTCTGCCCGTTATTGGGCCTGCAGTGCAGTCAGCATCCTGGAGTGGGACATGGAGCTGTGTGCTCCTGCTCTGCATCTGGCTCTGCCCCTTATGAGGCCTGCATTGCAATCAGCGGCCTGGAGTGCGACATGGAGCTGTGCGCTCCTGCTCTGCATCAGGCGCTGCCCCTTATGAGGCCTGCATTGCAGTCAGCGGCCTGGAGTGTGACATGGAGCTGTGTGCTCCTGCTCTGCATCTGGCTCTGCCTCTTATTGGGCCTGAAGTGAGTCAGCGGCCTGGAGTGCGACATGGAGCTGTGTGCTCCTGCTCTGCATCTGGCTCTGCCTCTTATGAGGCCTGCATTGCAGTCAGCGGCCTGGAGTGGGGTATGGAGCTGTGTGCTCCTGCTCTTAATCTGGCTCTGCCTCTTATTGGGCCTGCAGTGCAGTCAGCGGCCTGGAGTGGGACATGGAGCTGTGTGCTCCTGCTCTGCATCTGGCTCTGCCCCTTATTGGGCCTGCAGTGAGTCAGCGGCCTGGAGTGGGACATGGAGCTGTGTGCTCCTGCTCTGCATCTGGCTCTGCCCCTTAATGGGCATGCAGTGCAGTCAGCGGCCTGGAGTGGGACATGGAGCTGCTTGCTCCTGCTCTGCATCTGGCTCTGCCCCTTAATGGGCATGCAGTGCAGTCAGCGGCCTGGAGTGGGGTATGGAGCTGTGCGCTCCTGCTCTGCATTTGGCTCTGCCCCTTATTGGGCCTGCAGTCCAGTCAGCATCCTGGAGTGGGACATGGAGCTGTGTGCTCCTGCTCTGCATCTGGCTCTGCCTCTTACTGGGCCTGCAGTGCAGTCAGCGGCCTGGAGTGGGGTATGGAGCTGTGCGCTCCTGCTCTGCATTTGGCTCTGCCCCTTATTGGGCCTGCAGTCCAGTCAGCATCCTGGAGTGGGACATGGAGCTGTGTGCTCCTGCTCTGCATCTGGCTCTGCCTCTTACTGGGCCTGCAGTGCAGTCAGCGGCCTGGAGTGGGGTATGGAGCTGTGCGCTCCTGCTCTGCATCTGGCTCTGCCTCTTATTGGGCCTGCAGTGCAGTCAGCATCCTGGAGTGGGACATGGAGCTGTGTGCTCCTGCTCTGCATCTGGCTCTGCCCCTTATGAGGCCTGCATTGCAATCAGCGGCCTGGAGTGCGACATGGAGCTGTGCGCTCCTGCTCTTAATCTGGCTCTGCCCCTTATTGGGCCTGCAGTCCAGTCAGCATCCTGGAGTGGGACATGGAGCTGTGTGCTCCTGCTCTGCATCTGGCTCTGCCTCTTACTGGGCCTGCAGTGCAGTCAGCGGCCTGGAGTGGGACATGGAGCTGTGTGCTCCTGCTCTTAATCTGGCTCTGCCTCTTATTGGGCCTGCAGTGCAGTCAGCATCCTGGAGTGGGACATGGAGCTGTGTGCTCCTGCTCTGCATCAGGCTCTGCCCCTTATGAGGCCTGCATTGCAGTCAGCGGCCTGGAGTGTGACATGGAGCTGTGTGCTCCTGCTCTGCATCTGGCTCTGCCTCTTATTGGGCCTGAAGTGAGTCAGCGGCCTGGAGTGCGACATGGAGCTGTGTGCTCCTGCTCTGCATCTGGCTCTGCCTCTTATGAGGCCTGCATTGCAGTCAGCGGCCTGGAGTGCAACGTGGATCTGTGCGCTCCTGCTCTGCATCTGGCTCTGGATCTTATTGGGCCTGCAGTGAGTCAGCGGCCTGGAGTGGGGCATGGAGCTGTGTGCTCCTGCTCTGAATCTGGCTCTGCCCCTTATTGGGCTAGCAGTGCAGTCAGTGGCCTGGAGTGGGACATGGAGCTGCGTGCTCCTGCTCTGCATCTGGCTCTGCCCCTTATTGGGCCTGCAGTGAGTCAGCGGCCTGGAGTGGGACATGGAGCTGTGTGCTCCTGCTCTGCATCTGGCTCTGCCCCTTAATGGGCATGCAGTGCAGTCAGCGGCCTGGAGTGGGACATGGAGCTGCTTGCTCCTGCTCTGCATCTGGCTCTGCCCCTTATGAGGCCTGCATTGCAGTCAGTGGCCTGGAGTGGGGTATGGAGCTGTGTGCTCCTGCTCTGCATCTGGCTCTGCCCCTTATTGGGCCTGCAGTGCAGTCAACGGCCTGGGGTGGGACATGGAGCTGTGTGCTCCTGCTCTGCATTTGGCTCTGCCACTTATTGAGCTTGCAGTG
The DNA here is from genome assembly GCF_040938575.1 of Ambystoma mexicanum. Classification (NCBI taxonomy): domain Eukaryota; kingdom Metazoa; phylum Chordata; class Amphibia; order Caudata; family Ambystomatidae; genus Ambystoma; species Ambystoma mexicanum. The sequence continues at coordinate 846,285,223 of NC_090938.1, forward strand.
AGTCAGTGGCCTGGAGTGGGACAAGGAGCTGTGTGCTCCTGCTCTGAATCTGGCTCTGCCTCTTATTGGGCCTGCAGTGCAGTCAACAGCCGAGAGTGGGACGCAGAGCGTGCTCCTGCTATGCCCCGCATTGTGCATGGAGGGTGCAGAGCAGGAGCATATGGCCACACTGCTGTATGTCTCCTGCTCCAGTCCGCTGTTCTACAAGAAGTTTCCTTAAACTCCACACAGACACAACTCTCTGTAATCTGCCAGGCAGACAACAGACAAACACACAATGTAGATTAACTTGGAGCGCTCAATAGCCACTACTCCAGACAACTCATAACCTGTGTCTCCCACCCCTGAAAATGGGACCACCAATGCAAATATTGAAATGCCACAATCCTCTACCCCCATTCGTACTGTGAATACACCGAATGCCACCTTACCTGTGTCTGCTACCACGCTCACACCTCCCATTGCCCCCCCTCCAGTCACCACAGAACCTCATCTCAAATGCGCCATGATCAACACCAGGTCCATCAACGCTCACCCCCTAGACATACATGACCTCATAGCCACCCACAACCTTGATCTGCTCATGACCACCTGGTTGCATGAAGACTCAGGCCCCACACTCTCCCTCGCACTACCCCCTGGCTACTCTATCACTAGACAAGATCGCCCATCTAAAGGCTTAGGTGTAGCGTTAATTGCCAAAGACTACCTCTCCATTAGAAAGATAAAGAAATCCATGAACAATAACAGTGACTACCTCCAAATCAAACTCAGCCTCACTCCCCACTGCACTATTGCCATTCACCTTGTCTATCGTCCACCAGGCCCCCCAGGTGACTTCCAGGTCTCTCTCATCCACCTCCACTTTGACAACCTCAAAAAACCCTCCAAAGTCATCCTCCTTGGCGACATCAACCTAGGTCTTTATGGCACCAAGGACCCAGCAGCCAAATCACTCAAATCAGCCCTTAAGACTCTAGGGTTCAGGAACGCCAAATCTGACCCTACCCACACTTTAGGTAGAACCCTGGACAGGATTGCCCAGCATAACTGCCCACTCATCATCTCTGGCAATACCCCCACCCCATGGTCTGAACACCACATTATCACCTTCAGCATCCCCTCCACTAACCCCTATATCCCCCAGCCCCTGCTACCAGCCCTCGGAAGAAGCTCCCGCCAACTCACAAAGGAAAGGCTACTGCCCTTCCTCCAGGGCCCAGACTTCAGACCACTGTTCTCCTCTGACCCTGAAACCCTTGCGGTAGCCTACGATGTCGCTATCAAATAAGCGATCAACTCCATAGCCCCTCTCAAACCCCACAAAACCAAGCCCACTACCCACTCCAATACTTGGTTCACCCCTGACCTCCTCATACTCCGCACAGAAAAAACGGGGCGGCCTTACACAGTGTCAAACCTCCCACTCTGACAAAGACAAACTTGACTTCAAAGCCTGCTCCAACAAATACAAGAAGGCAATCTCCCAAGCAATGGCCAAATCCTTTGAAACCAGAATCTCAGAAGCTAAATCTAATACAAAAGTAATCTTCACTATCTTCAGAGAGCTACAGACTCCCACTCCTGCCCCCCAGAACTTCACCAAAGACAAAGTCTGGTGCGATGAAATCCAAACGGCTATGCAAACTAAATTGAGCTCTCTCCAAGCCAAAATATTATCCACGAAACAAGCGCTCCCCAACACTCCCATCCCCACGCCCTCCCTCGACTCTACCCGCCTTTCTCATTCAAAGCCATACAGGAGCAAGACATTATCAACCTCATGAGGACCATCAAACTTTCCAATTGCAAGGGTGACTCTTGCCCGGCCACTATTATTAAGGACTCTGCCGAAACCCTTGCACCATACCTGACCGCCTTGGTCAATGCCTCGTTTGCCACAGGCAAAGTCCCCTCCTCCCGCAAGGAAGCTTGTGTCCGCCCCCTCTTAAAAAAACCCACACTCGAACCTACCTCTCATAATAACTACAGGCCCATCACCACTGTCCCGTTCCTACTCAAAATACTGGACAAAGCAGCTTACCTGCAGGTGCAACACTTCAATGAAGAAAATAAGCTCCTAGGATTACACCAATCTGGCTTTCGCCCAAGACACAGGACTGAAACCGCCCCTGGACCTAAAAAACAAATGGACGATGCCAGTGACCTAGGCAAACCAGCATTACTCTTACTACTTGACCTCTCCGCAGCATTTGACCTCGTAGACCACAATGTCCTATGCCACTATCTCTCTTCCACTGCCAGATTCTCCCCCGACGCCACAGCCTGGAGCACTTCCTTCTTACAAGACAGGACCATGCAAGTATTCTCTGACTTGGCCTCTCCCTCACCCACCATCATGCTTTGTTGTGTGCCCCAAGGATCCTACCTCTCACCCACGCTGTATAACATCTTTACTCGCCCACTCTGCCTCATCCTTGATGCAATGGGTATCTCCTACACCAACTACGCAGATGATACTCAGATCCTCCTCACCCTCACTGGCAACTATGACACAGACTCCACTACACTCAACAACATTTACAACACCATCCAAGCATGGATGGCAGACAACGGACTATGCCTCAACTCTGATAAGACAGAACTCCTCCTGGTAGGATCCCCCGACACACTAAAAAACCTCGACACACAATTCAGCCATTTCACCATTGACTCCATCAAAATTCCAGTTTCAGACTCAGTCAAAACCCTCGAAGTCTACTTGGACTCAAACCTATCCATGAATAGACAAATCATTGCAATCGCCTCCTCTGCAGCCTATCATGCCAAACTAATTAATGCAACCAGGCCTTTTCTCTCCAAAGATAATTGCACCAACATAGCCAGAGCCATCACTGGCTCAAGGCTAGACTATTGCAATGTACTCTTCCTAGGGATTTCCACAAAAAACCTGGAAAGACTGCAAGTTATCCAGAACAACGCACTCCGTGCAGCCCAAGGCATCTCCAAAAGAGAACACATCTCTGAGGCCAGGAAATCAGCTCACTGGCTCCCAAAAAAGGAAAGGATTATATTCAAAACATTGGGCCTCATTACGACCCAGGCGCTAAGTGTTTAACGGCGCCGTAAAAGGCTGCGGCGCCGTTAAACACTTAGCGCCTAATTACAAGGTCCCTTTGTGGGACCCGACCTTAACGGCTGGTTTTTCCAGCCGTTAAAGTAGGGGCCCGCAAAGGGACCTTAGTACTAATTACGGTACCGCAATTTGCGGTACCGTAATTAGCGCCTTCCCCATTCCCATTGAGCCCTATGGGGCAAAAATGGGAATGGGGAAGGGCCATGGCGGCATGGGGAATTACCGCCCCACCAACCTCGAATGGGGTGGTAATTCCTCATTCCGCCATGGCGGACACCGGCATAGACCATGGTGCTAATAGCACCATGGTCCTCCGCCTGGGTCATAATGAGGCCCATTGACTCTGGCCCTCATTACGACCCTGGCGGATTTTTTCCGCCATCGGCGGACTTTTCCGCCATGGCGCAAAGTCCCTTTACGCCATGGCGGATGGCGGACTTACCGCCCCATTCCGAGGTCGGCGGGGCGGTAAGTCCCCATTGACCCATTTACCCTTCCCCATTCCCATTTCGGCCCCATAGGGCTCAATGGGAGTGGGGAAGGTGTTAATTACGCCACCGTACACTACGGTGGCGTAATTAACACCGAGGTCCCATAGCGCCATGGATTTTTACGCCCGCAAAAAGCGGGCGGAAAAATGACCATGGCGCTATGGGAACTCGTAGTTGGCGGTAAGGGGTCGGCGCAGCTAACGCTGGCGCAAACCCCTTAGCGCCAGGGTCCTAATGAGGGCCTCTGACCCACAAGTGCATCCATCTCACTGCACCTGATTACCTATCACAAAGGATCCACACCACCACCTCCACAAGACCAACCAGATCACCCTACGCCAACATGCTTTGCGTGCCCTTGGTAAAAAGAACCAGAGCAGGTGGTTCTAGCTTCCCCTACCTCGCACCTTCACACTGGAATGCCCTACCTCCTACCCTCCGAGGCGAGGCTTCCCTCATTACTTTCCGTAAGGCCATGAAAACGGTGCTCTTTACATAATGTGTGCAACAATCGTCATCAGCCCAGCCTGACCAACCTTTAATGTATTTCGCATTTTGTACCCCTATCAAGTGACATTGATAATAACTTTGCACACCAATGCATGTCCCAGCTGTACCCAGCCTGTAACTAAGCTCCCTGCAAGCAACAGTGCCCTGATGCCTCGGGATGTTTGTGCGCTATACAAATGTAAAAAATAAAATAAACAAAATAAAGTATCTACAACATGCACACCACAGATCTGCAACACAACACCAAAACAAATAAACCTCGCCCTCCTCTTTAAGAGCCAAAAAACCATTAAAAGACCCTCTGCACCATGCACAAGGCTTTCTGGGGCCTGGGACCCCGCGACATCCAACTTTCTCTCACTAAATACCTCCTGTCTAGAGCCCTTTGGTCGTCTAGCTCCAACTCTCTGCAGATCAGACGCTTTTCCAAGCAGAGAGTGAGGGGTAGATCTCTCTCTTCGGCAAATGCCTCCCTCTGGAATGGCCCTCATGCCTCTCTCAGACTTGAGCCAGACCTCCTTAAGTTCCGGAAGCTCCTCAAGACCCTCCTTTTCTCTCCATCCTTCCCTCTCCCTTGCTAATTCCGCCCTTCTGACGCATTGACTGGTTGCCTGGTCCCCTCTGAGTCCTACAGGGCACCAGGCCATCTGCGCCCAGTCTACCCCAGCACCCTGGTCTCCCTGACCCCTGTCTCCCTGACATTCCCCCCCAACCTGCACTTGCCCTTCTGGGCCCCCTTACCCTGACTAGCCGGGCAGGGTGTGCATCTTTACCGAGCCTGGTGGTCCACCTCCGTCCTGGCACTTAGCATTTGGTCCTCACTCCCTGAATCCCCTTACACTTGCCCCTTAGCACTTGGCTAGTACCAGGGCGCTCTTCTTGCCCTTCTCTTCCCCCCTGCACCTGTATGCCTCAGCTCTGCCCGCACTTCCCGCTCACCCCAGCATTATCCCTTCCCCCTCCCATCTCCCCTCCCCCTGCACTTCTTGTTTCTGCACTTGCATGCTCTGAAACACAAGGCCTAGCAGGACAGTTACTGTTGTTTACATGCACAAGATAACCATTGCCACCCCGCAAGCGTTTACCCTGTGATCTGTCAAATGCTTGCCACATATCTGGAACCAAATATGTGTTCAATGAAGGCAGTGCCCTGAGTGCCACACTGTCCTTTCTGTGACCCTTTTACTCCCTCCTCACCCCTTGTTTCCACACTCTCCTCACCTGAACTGCTTGAGTCGAAGCTTTCGGAGGACAGGTTTCGCCTGGCGAGGTAGTCTTTCTCTTTTTTAAGTGGTAAATGCCTGTCACAGAGGGAAGCCACAGTGAATGCTGATGGAACAGCAAGCCTGTGGCTCCCTTTCCAGGAACAAGCCGAAAAATAAGGGAAAAAGCCAAGCGGCAGAAAAAACCCTTTTGTGGCACCGCGATGCACTCTCTCTGACTCCAAGTAGCAACTTCCTAAGTGGTGTTGCATTCGGGAGGAAAGCTGTAGCAGGAAGCGGCACGGACCAGATGGCGATGAGGATCCACAGCAAATGTTAAGCAGGTAGGTGTTGTTGGAATCCAGGGCTACCGGACTGAACACAAGAAGCACGAGTCACAGGTAAGTGGAGGAAATAGAAAGGGAAAGAACCGGAACTCCGGCAGGAGTAAGAACCCGGAGGAGAAGAGGAAGGGAAAGAAAGCAGAGAGAGGACCGGACTCCATGTCTCGAAGGAAGGAGACGCGAGCCGGGAGAAAAGCCGGGTGACACAGGTAAGAGGCAGCAAAGATGTGAAGCGAAGGAAACTTCGTACGGATGACAAAACCAGAAGGATGCAAGAAAGCACTGACGTTCCAAGTGGAGAGTCAGCAGCAAGCGTAAACTCGGAAGCTGGGAAACTATCAAGAGGGGGTTGCAACGCAGTGTCCGCCGGGAGAAGGAAGAATAAATACTCCCAGCGGGCTCTGCGCTGAGGAAACTGGAACGGCAGCTAGAGCCATGAAAATAGAGGAAGGACTACCAACCTCTAAACTCATACTGCAGGCAGAAACGCGGAAGTAACCGCCAGTCTCGGCGGCGGCGGATGACACACATTGCGGGGGGAGTGGGGTTCACGGTATTCAGAGGTTGCTGGAGGCCCTTCGCCCTGTTGTATTCCATCCCGGCAGGTGGAATGTTAAACATTTGCTGTGGGCCATGACAGTTTTTGTGTCTTTTATGTTCACCTAGGTGTGAAGATGCCCAGTGGGGCGAGTGCTCTTGCGTGAAGGATATTATCTGGTGGTCCCTGATTTAGGGACCGCCATGAAGTATTTGGTATTGGAGTATGTTAGGGAGAATTCTCTGTAAAGGTTAATTTCCCAAACCTAGTGAGTCCTCCAGCAGCTTTGCTGGATTTTTGGGGTTTATTTTTTTCTCCTGCTAAGAAAGAGACTCTTTTACTCCCACTCTCAGGCATGATTTGAGTGTATACCTTTGACTTTAGATGTGTTTAATGGGCTATGGGGTCTTTTACTCCATAGGGCTTCATGTGTTTTTGATGTGCGTGTTACACAGCACCCTCAGTGCAGTAACACAGGGGTGTCATAGTGACCCCCAAACATAGACTCCATACCCTGGGACTGACTACTGTCTCCCAGGGCATGTAAAGGCACCATTGACTTTACTAGTCTTAAATTCTGAACAGAACCAGTACAAACCATCATATTGTGGACATACTGGTCGGGGCAATTCAATTGCCCCGGGGTCTGTTGTTCGAGGGGGCACGTCTCCGTCCCCCCTGATCGAGTTTTGGCTGGTGGCAGTGGATACTACTTTTTATATTCAACCGTGAATATATCCCTATGGGATTTTCCCATTGTTCGAGGCTACCAACTTTAATAATTAATTAATAAAGCCTCGAACATACTGCCGGTTTATTTATTTAATAATAATTCACTGGTTGGTATTTTTTGCCAGAACTCGGTTCTAAAATGGCGTTTGTGTTTGCTTCTGTGACCCCAACCCAAGTTGAGCCCTTTGTTCCACTTTTTGGCGGGCTTCTCCACAGAGGCCCTCCAAAGTGGTGCCACTCTGTCTGGGTTAGCAGGATGTGTGGGAGGGGGGTTTAGGCACCCTGGACTGAATTGCCTTGGCAACTCAAGTCACACTCTTGTGTGATTGGCCCAAGTGGTGAGCCGGCCGGCTCACCACTTAGCATGTTTGAGTGACTGCTAGGCTGAGTGAATAGGGGTTTTCTGCATAAAAGCAGGGCTTTGGGGACTGGAACTTCAGAAGTCGCCACAGGACCAAAGAATCCGAAGAGGGAGAAGCTGAGCCGACCTGCAACAACGACACCACCGGTGGAGCCCTGCTGAACCGTCTCACCACTTCCCAACGACAGAGGAGATCTCCAGTCTGGAGTGTCTTCTTCCTTCGACTGGTGGGGATAACCAGTCTGCCTTCTTTTTCGCCTTCCTGGAGCATCTCGTGGCTGCCTTGCCCGTGCCAAGCACCCCGGCAACCGGGATACCACGTTTTCACCACTACCGCAAATCAAAAGGGTAGTACCTTGGTACGGGAGAACTCCGCGGCGGGTATCTTCCCTGGCAGTGCAACGACTTTCAGCTTTCCTCCACGTCGAGATCTTCTCTTCCTCTGGACGACGCCGTGACTTGCACCCGCTGCCAGGAACAACTGCCCCCGCTGGAGGATCCTCTCCACTTAAGGTACTGTGTCCCGCCCGGCTTCCATTGCAACAGATTGAACGGGGTGTATTAAATCCTCGCCTTTCTAACCTGGGCTAGCCTGGGGCACATTAACTACTTTTCTTGAACTGATCCTAACCTTTTCTGAACTATCTACCAAGACTCTTTGGGCATAATCCCTCTGTGTTATCCTGGACACCTTTCGCCTGTCTCTCTCTCTAAGAGTGGGCCTGGCAATTGAACTTCCTTGCTCCCCAGTAGTCTCTGCCTATCCTGCCTTACTGTGGTTCTTTTAAAAAAATAAAGATTGTATGCTATCATAATACTGCCTTTTTCCCTCCCTTTTTAAATAAGTGTTTAGAGTGCCATCTTAGGTTAAGCGCTCACCTCTGTCTGAAAATAAGTGGTGTTTCTCACTAAGAATTGTCTAAATGCTTAATTAGGGTTGTATATATATAATAGCGACTGTGTGTTGAAATTACTTACCTTCTTGTGCTAGTGTGATTTTCAAGTGTGCCTTTTTTTTAAATAAATAAGTATATACTTTTCACATCAAAGCTCTGGTCAGAGTTTGCTTGTGCTACTGTGTCTCTGTACCTATTGTGTATACTATATATACTGCCTAACTCTTCTTGAGAGAAGTCTGACTGCTCAGCTACAGCTACCAGGTAAATCTGGGTCGTACAGACTGCTGCCAATTGTGTTTACTGCCAAACACCTGTAGTCCTAAATCTCTTGCAGTGGTCCCTAAGGGAACTGCACAGGGTTCTGCCTAACACTGGTGTACAGCGGTGGGATTTGTATTGAGTATACATTTTAGTGTGCTTTAGGATACCTTAGTGCAACTAACCACAAAGTTTAGCACTGAAAAAGTAATTTTCTAACCTGTCAACTATGGAAAGTTATAGTCAAGAGTCCCTTGTACAAAAACTGCTGATTGTATAAGAGGTTTCTGTGAGCATAAGAATCTCCTGACTAAAGGCAAGAAAATGGAGCTAATAGAAAGATTGTTAGCAAACCAAAGTCTGGATGGTGGTTCAGAGGAACCTGCCACTCCAGCAACTGTAGATAACAGTATTGAGATTGAAATTGATCAAAGTGTTGATAATCTTGAGGAAGAGTCAGAAGAGGAGGGTGAGGCTGCTGTGACTGTCCCCCCTAGGCCTCTGTCTGCTCTACCAGCTATACCTACTGGACCTTTACCAGGTCCCACACTTAGTCCTCAATATTTTGAACTGGAGAAAATGAAACTGGACTTGGAGTATAAAAGAATTAGTGCTCAAACAGAACAAAAGCACCAAGAACTAAGGCTACGAGAAATGGAGCTCAAGCATGAGCTAGAGATGAAAAAATTGTCTGTTGAGAATGCTTCTGTCTCTGGTTCCTCTAGAAGTTCCAGTCCCAAAAGACCCCGGATGCCTAAGGAATTGGTTGGTATGTATGAGCCTAAGTTGGATGGGTTGGATTGGTTGTCTATGTTTGAATATAATCATGGGCTCCAGAACATCACAGTAAATGACTTACTCACTTGGTTGTTCTCTAGGTTTCCCCGTGTTGCAACTGATGTGGTAATGGAATTGGGGGAGGAGGATAAGAAGGATTATGAGTGTGTGAAACTAGCTTTGATAGCTAGATTTGGGAAGACCCCTTCCCAGTATCTTAAGAGGTTTAGAACCCTCAAAAAGCATGATGGTACCCCTTGGGCTACCTGGGTGAGTGAAGGGTTGGAAAACTTAGAGGGATGGATTAAGGGTTACAAGGTGAACACTTATGAAGGTATGAGGAATATTGTAATGTTGGATTCAATTTATGATGCCCGCTCTCCTGAGCTCAGACAGCACTTGGCTGATTCAAAGGAATTAGATTCCAGAAAACTAGCTAAGGCTGCTGACTTGTAGGTTGCCAACAGGGCCACTCACAAGGATTCTGGGGTAACTCAGAAAAAGGATCAGGGGAAACAGCCTAATAAGGACTCCAAAGAGAATTCTAATACTGCAAATTCCAAAGAGGGCCCCAAACAAAACCACAAGGGTAAGCCACAAGGGAAACCAAATCAGGCTAGTGTACCTTCTGGTACCAGACCAGAAGGAGGTCAGAACAAGCCTTCATTCCAAAGGGTATTTGGATCATGCTATGTTTGTAAGGCTACTGACCATGTGAAAGGAGATCCCAGATGTAAGGGTAAACCTTCAGGGGTCCAGCTTGCTTCCTTAGCCTTCGCTCAAGAGGAGGAAGTCCAAATGGCAAGTGGAAACTTTCTCCTACTGGCTGATGAACCCATTGGTGTCTCAGCCAGTGTTTCTTTAGTCTCTCTGGGGTTGTGGGAACAACAGAATTTAGATGTGTATAATTCTATCCCAGATAATACTAAAGAGTATTATAAGGACAGTGTCCAAGTGAATGGTCAGGAGACTCCTGCCATTAGGGACACTGGGGCCAGCCTAACTGTGGTGGATGAATCATTTTTCAAGGCAGAGGATGTTGCTAAGGCACCCAAATGCCTCACCAAGTTAGCTGGAGGGCCTGTGCAGATGTGTCCCCAGTTACCAGTTCTCATCCAGTGTAATGATATGGCTGTGAAGATACATGTCAGTATACAATGTGAAGTACCAGGTAGGGTTCTGTTGGGTAATGACCTGAAAGCTCTTGGAGTAGTGTGTGTCACACACCCCCAGACCTCCTAGTAAAAGGTTACAGGAGCTCACCAAACCTGAAAGGGAGAAAACCATGCGAGGGTTTTCTCAGGAGATGATGACAAATATCACTCCTGCTCCACTGGAGCAAGCTACTGCAGTCTCTACCAGATCAGGAGCAAAGGGGCAACCCAAGACTCCAAGGAAAAAGCCAGCAGCAAGCACTCCAGTGCTTCCAACCAGGACGTCCCCTAGGTTGTCCAAAGTTACATCTGTAACTCCACCTCCAGCTGAGTCTGAGAGGGAGGTACAACCCTGTGTGGTTGAACTAACTCTGAAGAAGAGCTAGTGGGAGGCCAAGAACTTATTGGAGATCTGGATCCTGCTGACCATCCTGAGCTGCAGTCTTTTCTGGCAGAAGGTGGGCCCAGCAGATCAGCTTTTCGTAAGGGACAAAGAGAATGTCCAACTCTGGAAGGTCTCCACCACCAGGCAGCTTCTCAGGCTGATGGGCAAGAGCCTGGGAAGTACAGGTTGCACTGGGAAGATGGCCTCTTCTACAGTGAACCAACTGAGTCTGAACCTGGAGACTACAAACGACTTGTAGTGCATCAAGAAAACAGACAACAGTTCTTGCACTTAGCCCATGAGATTCCTTTGGCTGGTCACTTGAGCTTCAAGAAGACCAAGGAAAGGCTCTCACTCTACTTCTATTGGCCTAAGATGGGGGCTGAAGTAGATAAGTTTTGCAAGAGCTGCCATACCTGCCAAACTTCTGGTAAGGTTGGCTCCAAGAATGTGGCACCTTTAGTGCCTCTCCCAGTTGTGGGAGTCCCATTTGAGAGGGTAGGGATTGACATTGTTGGTCCCCTTGATCCCCCAACCTCCTCAGGCAACAGGTTTATCCTTGTTGTAGTAGACCATGCTACTAGGTACCATGAGGCAATTCCTAGGAGGACTGTTACAGCTCTTGCTGTGGCTAAGGCCCTCCTTGGTATTTTTACCATGGTTGGGTTTCTTAAAGAAGTAATCTCCGACAGAGGATAACATTTTATGTCCAACTACATGAAAGCCATGTGGAAAACCTGTGGAGTTACTTACAAGTTCTCAACTGCATACCACCCTCAGACAAATGGGTTGGTAGAAAGGTTCAACAGAACCATGAAGAGAATGATAGGTGCTTTAGAGGAACCCCTTAAAAGAAAGTGGGACCTTCTACTGCCATGCCTTCTCTTTGCTTATAGAGAAGTCCCTCAGGAGGGAGTAGGTTATTCTCCCTTTGAACTTCTCTATGGCCATCCAGTCAGAGGTCCGTTGGGCCTGATTAAGGAGGGATTGGAAGGTGCTCCTCCCCTCATGCCAGTCAGAGTGACTGACTATGTGATAGGTCTCCGGAGGAGAATGTCACACATGATGGCAGAAGCTAGTGATAACCTGAAAGCTGGACAAGCTTTGGTCAAGCATTGGCATGACCAAAAGGCTAACATGGTTGAGTTCACTCAAGACCAGCTAGTTCTAGTTATGCTTCCAACAAGGCAGAGGGCCTTGCAAGATAAATGGATGGGACCCTTCAAGGTTGTGGGAAAACTTGGGAGAGGTAAACTATCTGGTGGATCTGGGCAGACCCAGGGAAGCTCCCAGAGTCTTCCACACCAACCGACTAAAAGCGTATGTCTCTAGGCCTGAAGTAGGAGCCTTGCTTCTAGATTCATCAGAAGAGGAAGAAGAGAGTGAAGCTCTCCCTGATCTCCTCAGAGGCTTACCTTTGGACGGAAAGATGGAAGGAGTTAATCTCTCTTCAGATCTGACACCTGAGCAACAAGAGGAGTGCAAATCTATGTTAAATCAGTTTGCCCCTTTCACCAGGCTTGACCCCTTGGGGACAGCATGATATTCTCACTGGTGACTGTCTGCCAGTCAAATGCAGAGGGTACAGAATGTCAGAACATGTCAGAACCCCATCAAAGGTGAGGTCAAGAAGATGCTTGATCTCGGGGTAATAGAGCCCTCTTCTAGTCCATGGTCTAGCCCAGTTGTGTTAGTACCAAAGGCCGGATCCAAATAATTGAGCTTCTGCGTGGACTATAGAGCTCTTAATGCAGTCACTAAGACTGATGCTCACCCTTTGCCATGGACAGATGAGTTGGTGGATAGACTTGGCTCAGCCAAGTACCTCGGCACATTTGACCTTATGTCAGGCTATTGGCAAATAGCCCTGACAGACCATGCCAAGGAGAAAACTGCATTTTCTACCCCAGTTGGCCTATACCAATTCAAGGTTATGCCTTTTGGACTGAAAAATGCACCTGCCACATTTCAAAGGATGGTAAACCAAGTTCTAGCTGGGATGGAGGACTTCTGCACGGCATACTTGGATGACATTGCAGTCTTCAGCCACTCCTGGGAGGAACATGTGAACCACCTGGGACATGTGTTGCAGGCTCTTGAGCAGGCCAATCTGACCATAAAGGCTAGTAAATGCCAGATTGGACAGAGTAAAGTGGTCTACCTTGGGCATGAGGTAGGAGGTGGAGAAATAAGTCCTCTGCTCAGCAAGATTCAAGCTGTGCAGAATTGGACAACACCTACTACTCAAAGCCAGGTGAGAGCCTTCTTAGGCCTCACTGGGTATTACAGGAATTTCATAGAAAACAATGGGACCATAGCTTCTCCACTGAATGTAATCTCCTCTCCAAAATTCCCTAAGAAGGTCAAATGGAATGATGAGTGCAATCAGGCATTTGAAAGCCTAAAGAAAGCTCTGTGCCAAGCACCAGTGCTGAGAGCTCCTGACTACTGTAGGGGAGGAGTGGTCTTAAAGACCCCTCTTGCCTGCATCTCCACCCCAGGTGAGGGCCATGGCCCATCGGACGTCCCCTCCTTACCACCAGGGCCCAGGTGGTGGAGGGCACGCCTGCTGAAGACATTGCCCACACGTATTGAATTTAGCTAGGCCTCAGAAACCATTTTTGTCTAATAAAGATGGTGTGAGCTCAGCGCACTGTAGCACGGCCCCCACCCTCGGAGAGTTTCAGTTATCCCTGTTACCGCAGCACCCTGGCAGATCCGCTGTGAGCCCGTTCCCACGAACAAGACGGACATGAGCTAGCATAAGATACTAACATTGTAACATTTCACCTTCCGCAGTGTATCATTGCCCCTAGCATGACCCGGTCAGCAAGGCCTGGGTGATGAAGAGAACTGTAAAATGGTCATCGGATGGCAGCAGAGAATTCCCGAATATTAATGCCAGGACTACTTGCAAAGTGTGTATTTCTCCACAAAGCTTCTACTATTTAGGAAACCTGTAAAATATATAAACATGGTAGAATGCATGCTCACACGATAATAGCAATAAAGAACCCCCACAACTGCAGGTGGGTACTAACAATTAAGAAGCCTTCCAGGGGACTGTTCATTATGTGCATTCATGAGAAGCTTACACCCCGTGAACCCGCACAATAACCAAACTAATGCTGCTAGAGTACAAGGGAAGGCGAATGTACTCACACAAAGGGCCCATGTGAAGGACGCGCACGAATACACGTGTCATGCGTGAGTGTCTAAGCCCCTTATGTGCTACTACCGCCACGTATGGTGGCGAGTCATTTTCTATGTGCTCCACCAACCTCGTTACTACCTCACTTACTGCAAAATGTATATGCATATAACTAAATGCTGTAATTGTTAAAACATAGTGTACGATAAGGTGCTCAGACTGACTATATTTGAGACACATTTAGCAAAGTTGGAATGTACGTCTTCGAGTGGTTCAAATAAGTATTATAGAGTGTTCAAATGTTTGTGATGTTTTTACCTAAAGTCGGCAACATAGAAGGAAGATACCTTTTGTGAATATGTGCAAGGCCGTTCCCCCTCCCGCCCTGCGAAGATTGCCAAACAAGGGAGCAGAGGCCCGCGCCGCGCTGCTCCACCTCCCCCAACCAGACTGGAGCCGCTTCAAAGATTTGTAGTTCCCTCCGCAGCACCCAAGGCCACGGCCCGCCACCTGCATTATTTACAGCACAGCAGTAAACCTCTGCCCGAATACACAAACCCAAAGGCGCCCCCTCGTAAACCCCACAACCCACCGGATCATCTTAGACTTATGGCCCTGTGCAATTAGGACACCCAATACTGTGGCAACACACAGCGGCACATTCATAATAACTTCTAACAAAACAGAAAGACAGGTACCGCCCGTCCCAGGCCCTGAAACTTAGCCCCTCGACCTATGGCAACGGTCAACAGGACACTGGTAACCATGTCCTGACGTACTACCATCAGACCCCTCACAAGGTGTATTCCTCCTGTGTTGCATTAACCTGTAGAATAACCTATTGAAAGATTTACTAAAGAAGATAATATTGCAATGACTGAATGACTGTGGTGTGCATGGCATAGGGCAAACAAGTCAGGAAAAGACATTCATCTCTGACACTGGCCACAATGGCACAACAACACCGCCCGGATGAACTCAGCTGACCTGCCAGGCCCAGCCCAACCCACGAGGCTGACCAGTGACGTCATCCAGCCAAGGCCAACCACATTGCAGCAGCACCTATAGCTAGTCATCGCCACCCAATCCCATCGAACTTGTGCCCCCTATAGTATGTAGGTTCTTATGAAGTTTTTTGTAAATATATACGCCTGTCTTTGCTATTGTCAGACAGAGCGGTCTCAGAGTTTGCAGAGTTCTTTGCATTCCCTATTCTGATTGATAAACTTCCATTTAAGCTCACCCGCACTCTGTCTTGGCTTTATTCCCGACTTGGGAGAGTCCTTCATTGTTTCTCATTGCGGGGAGGATCGTGCTGGTTGGGGACGCTTGCCTTCAGTGGTGACCCCGAAAGCGTGATTACTATTATTATTATTTTCCCGACCTATCATTACCGTCCCCTTTTGGCACGAGAATCTCCGGTCGAAAAGGGATACGCACAGTGCGCCGGCTCCGGGAGGCTGCCCACCAACGGCGACCGGTACACTAAGAAGTGCGCACTCAATAGAGAGAGGGTACGGGATCCCGGTTGAAAAATCCCCTTTGAGTACCGCTCGCCGGAGCCGGGGCTGACTGTTGAGCGGATGGTAACACTGCCTGGACGGACCCAGTTTCGGAGACTATCGGTTCAAGACGGGCACGTGAGTATTGAGTGCGAGCGATCGTAAAAGGAGTGGAGGAAGAAATCTAGGACAGAGAACGAAGAGGGGTACAAAAGGGGGTACGCAGATCTACTAAGGATCATCCTAAACTTTCTTTGCTTTTTCTTTGCATATAGCCATTAGGATTAAGAGGTGAATAAGAGATAAAAGTGACGGGAACCTAGCTCCGAAAGGGGGTGGAAGGCGGCGCCGCATAGTGCTATCTTGACTAGTACTGGGAATATATGAAGAAGTGGATAATAAGATAAAAGTGTCTGGCAAAGGGGGACACGGAGAATATATTAGTGACTGCTATTTTTTCTATTCTTTTCTTTAGGGTTGGGGGGAAAATAAAAGTGAGATCAGTACAAAACGTTAGGGAGAAAGTAAGAGACAGAGAGTTCTACTAGAGGAGGGAAGAGCAGACCAATATATATATATATATATATGCGCATCCATATATCTGAATAAGACGGACAGGGACAGCCGGCTAGGGAGGAAAGGGAGGGCAGCTTGAATTGTGAATAGAGTGTTACAGAGAGGTGTGTGCACCTCGTATGCGTCAGAAGACAATTTGGTGCTGTGGGTGTGTAAAATGGCTATAAATGTATAGTAATTGAAGGGTCATGGTAAGTGTGGCCGGATAAAGCTTCTTGAAGACAAAAATGACAAGGTGAAGTGAGTGTGTACCTTTTTGATTTCCGGGTGAATATTGTTACAATCACTGATGGTTTGCTCTTGTATGTGCCCCCCAAAGAGAATAGAATAGAGGCTGTGTACAGCCAGTTTTGTATTGTGCAGGCAGGGGGAAGAGCACAAAGGAGCCCATTATTGAATGTGAAGTAGAAGACGAAAACCCGTATTGGTAATACGTTTACATTGTAATTGTGGACACACAGAGACACACAAGTACTAGGAAAACACAAAGATGGGGGCCGAAACACCCTTATCACATATTTGTAAGAACCTACCAGGGTGCGCGGAGCGAATTAAGAAATATCATGACCAATGGATAACAGAGCTGAAGGGAGAGGGGTTACCCCAGATATGGCCCGAGGGGGGGGTCATTTGATAAAAGTGTTCTGGATATGGTGGCCACATGCATTTGTTTGAAATACAAGGGGAAGCAGTTGCACAATAGGAGGGAGATATTAGATCTCTGGAGGTTATTTGAAGAGATACCACCGCCTAAAGCACCAGCATTAAATCCTGACCTACCATCCACCACTGACAATCCACTGATGATACAGAAATATGCTAAAGAATGGTCAAATGTAGAGCCACCAATAGAGGTAATAAGCTTGTACCCGATATTAAAGAAGCCTGTGCCCGCAGAAGGGTACAGTGACCCCACTTATGTCCCTCCTCCCCTGACAACTACTACACCCCACCGGCCAACGGCACCCCCGCCATATGAAAGTACAAGGGAGCGAGCCCAAGTAAGTACACAAAGGGTGGACATAGAAAAGCTAACAGATGATTTACAATCAAGACTCTCAATAGCGAAAGATGAGCTCTCAAGGATAAAAGACATATGTGAACAAACAGCACTTAATGCAGCAAGATCAGGGCGCACGTTTAGAGCGCCGAGTGAGAATAGAACACTTGAAGACGGGTGGAAAAAAGGTGAGATACTGTTCAGAATTGAGGAAGAACCGACACGAATAATAGAAGTAGGGACACGAGAGGGAGGTATTGATAATGAAGAAAGGCCTATAGGGGACAGAGAGGAACTACTATGTGATATAAGGGACGATTTAGAAGAAAGCGACAGGTTGAGCATGGCAATGGGAGGGGGAAGTGAAGGGGTGGATGGTACATGTTCAATGAGAACACTGGATGATGAGTGGACGGGGCGATTAAGGAATAGGGTGGGGAAAATGGCATCATTGGGAACATCAGGAGTGAAGAGTGGAACAGAGACCACGATGAAAGGAAAGTTACAGCTCCCGTTGTTACATAGGGGAGGAGGGAGACCGAATTACATCCCATGGGCTCAAATGGACAAGGCCAATTTATTGAAGTTAATGCCCCCGTTATCGGGAGGGGCAAATAAGTGGATATACGCCTTTGAGAAACACACTGCCGGGGTACCCCTAGCAATAGGAGATGTGAAGAGCTGATAGAGTATGGGTCAAGGCCGGTTTCCCGGGAGTAACATTAGACTGCGACCGCCATGACGGGGCCTCCTTTAACACAGTGCGTGCAAGGGTGTGGGATGCCTTGCGAGAAACGTTTCCAGATAAGCCAGACTTACAGTCAGTAATGCAGTGTACAATGAATGACTGGGAGGATGCTATGGATTACATTTTTCGGGTTCAAGAGATGTGGAGAGCAGAAACGGGCACGCCCTGGTATCAATCGACATCTTTATTTTACTTCATTATAAAAAGAGGGCTCCCAAAAGAGGTGCAAAAGGCGCTTGACAAGATAGCAGGCATTGAAGCGAAAGGATGGCCTGAGATTCAAAGCATAATAGTGCACCACTGTAAGAGGATAAAAGAAAGGGAGAAGGAGGTGGCGCAGAAAAGATTGGCAGACGAAGCGAAACTAGTGCAGACAAAGTTGGTGAAGGTCGCAGCAGCAGTAGCCGCGCTCCCACACAACAGGGAGGGAGATGAGGAAGAGGAGGGGCTGGTAGCAATACAAGGAAGGATGGCAACTAATTGGGCTGGAGCAGGACAGCGGCAGTGGAACGAGCAGGAGCAAGGTGGAGGTCCGCAGTGGAAAGAGTGGACCCCTCCAGGGGGACGAGGTGGGTACCGAGGCCGAAGAGGAGGTGGACCGGGGTACGGGGGAATGGGAGGAAATGGATGGCAGGGTCCTAGAGGTGCACAAGGGAGTTGTTGGAACTGCGGAAGATGGGGGCATTATTCTAGGGAGTGCAGAGCCAGACCCAACAACAGGTTCCAAGAGGTAGAACAGTATGGCCATCCCCACCCGGGGAGCCCATATGATCTTCCAATGGGACAACAACAACAGAGAAACCCAGGTCAAGGAAATAATGAGCAACAACAGGGACATCAGTATAGAACACAGAACCACCCACAAAACAATGACAATATGCAGTACACGCCAGGCAACCCTTTTGCGACAGCAGCAAACGGGGCCCCCGCACCAGCACCCTATAGCGGCGTATCAGTGGTTTCAGGGAGTGTCTTCAATCAAGGGGGGGGCGATGAGACACCCCGCATAGGACAGCCCACAGAGAACACTTGCGTGTCCAGTTCTATCTACCACCTACGATGCATCAGAGGAACCATTGGTAGGGGCGCAGATAGGAGACAAGCAATTCATATTCATGGTGGATTCGGGAGTGGAGAAATCATGCATTAAAGAGGGCCGGTTCCCGCTATCTAACCGGAAGTTAGAGACGCAGGGGTTCTCTGGGGCTGTAATTGAAGTTCCTTACACAGAAGCCTTGGACGTAACGGTGGGGGGTAAGACTGTAAAGACACCTTTGCTGTATTATGAACACTCACCAATAAATTTATTAGGGAGGGATCTCCTTAGTAAACTCAACATGACCATATCATTCACTGAGAGAGGTATAGTGTGTTCAACACCCGGAATATGCCCATTGCGTGCACTGTTGGTAGTACAAGCACGCACGACCACACAAGAAGTACGAGGGTTGCCGGAAAACGAGAAGATGTTTGTTGAAGGGCTAAAGACATTGGCCCTCATAATTCCAGAGCTGAGGAGAATGGACTGGAGGATTCCAGCAGAGTTCCTCTTTCGCCCCATAGTGTGCCCCGACACAGCACCAGGATCAGTGGTATCATTAGACTTGCACGCTGTACAGGTATCAGCGAAAAGAATTGCTGTGATTGGAATAGATATGGAAGGATGTGAGTGGCGTACAGTACTATGCACGAATGCCAACATCGCCCTAAGAGACTTAACAGATGAGGATCTCTTTTCAGATGCAGAGGGGGATGGTGAAATTGTAATGGAAATAGTGATGCCCTGTGATATTTTGATTCAAGCAAGGGAAATCCCAGTTCAGCTGATGGCAGTGGTAGGAGCACCGCCGTCATTCTTCGATGATGACATGAGGCTCATACCAAATAGTTTGTGGACGACAGGCCCCCATGATGTAGGGCTGTTGCATGGAGTACAACCTGTGATAATAAAACTAAAGCAAGGAGCAATTCTACCCCGAGTGAAACAGTATCCATTGTCCCGTGAAGCTGAAGAAGGGATAAAAGAGACAATACATGCACTACTAGCACAAGGGATAGTAGTGCCTTCAAACTCCCCATGTAACACATGTATTTATCCAATCAAAAAAGCAAAGGGAGGGTCTTGGAGGATGATACAGGATTTACGCCCCCTAAATGATGTAATTCAGAAAGAGTTCCCTTTGGTCCCGAACCCTGCATCAATATTATGCAGCATCCCAAAAACGGCATCACATTTCACAGTAGGTAGTGGACTTGAAAAACGCATTTTTCTCAATCCCCCTGGCTGAAGAGAGTAGATACCTGACAGCATTCACACTAGGGGGAAAGAGATATGAACACTGCAGATTACCGCAGGGATACTGTGAGAGCCCAAGCATATTCAACCGCATATTGCATGAAGACTTGGGAAACCTATCAGTTGAGAGTACGATCATTCAGTACGTAGACGATTTACTAGTGTGTGCACACGACGAAGAAACATGCAGGAAGGATTCAACAACACTCCTGACTCTATTGGCCAATAAGGGGTACAAGGTAGACAAGGAAAAGCTACAGTACTGCCTAACAGAGGTCTTATACTTGGGACAGCTGATATCAAAAGATGGAAAAAGAATAATCCCCGACAGGGTAGAAGCGATAAGATCAGTAGGAGAACCCACAACAGTGAAAGACATGCAGAAATTCTTGGGAATGTGCAACTTTTGCCGAGCCTGGATATTAGATTATGCAGCATACACGAGGCCCCTACTACAAGCACTCAAGGAAGCACAACAGGAAAATAAAAAAATAGAATGGTCAGAAGAAATGAGTGCATCATTTAAATCATTAAAAGAGCTAATTTCAAGCGCTCCTGTACTAGCAAATCCTGATTATGGACGCGAGTTTTACCTGTTCTCACACTGCAAGGGAACACTCATGACAGCTGTACTGACACAAAAGACGTCACTAGGACACAAGCCTTTGGCTTACTATAGTGGTACTTTAGATGCCGTGATGCAAGGCCATTTCGCGTGCGAGCAATCACTCGCTGCAGCCGCGTTCGCGATTGAGAAAAGTGCCACAATAGTAATGGGATGCCCTGTGACACTGTTTGTGGAACATTCACTATTTGCAATACTTGAGAGGTCAAAAAGCACACTGACAACACAGCGGGCAACAGCCTATGAGATCATATTGTCTAGCGCCAATATCCATGTGGTGAGATGCAAAACAGTGAACCCCGCAACCTTCATTACAGAAGCGTGCACACTAGAGGACATGCAGGACCACGATTGTGCAACTTACACAGGAGAAAGAGGGGAGGACACAGGGGTGTATGAAAACGCTCTGAGCGAGGGGGAAGTGTACTTCGTGGATGGGTCTGCGCCGATTGACGTGGACACGGGAGAAAAACATGTTGGTATGGCAGTGGTGAGGCTAGAAGACGGTGAGTATGAAACACTAGTACAATACCGCCTCCCATCACATTACTCCGCACAAGCAGCAGAACTGATTGCGCTCATAGAAGCACTACATGCAGCAAAGGGTTGCGCAGTGACAATATATACAGACTCAGCTTACATGACGACGACAGTACATGGAGGTCTAGCAAGATGGGGGCGGAGGGGGTTTCGACGGGCAGACGGAACACCGGTACAGCATGCAGATTTGCTGAAAGAGTTAATTGAGGCCCTACAAGACCCCACAGCGGTAGCAATAGTGAAGTGCCAAGCACATACATCCAACACAGATGTTGTGTCTCTGGGAAACGCGGCAGCGGACGCTGCCGCCAAGGAAGCTTCCTATTTTCAGAAATATGAAGCAGGTGAGTACATGCTGCAGCACAAGACAAACGAAGAGCTCCCAGAAGGCTACAAAATGATGCCTATATCACAAATACTAGAATTACAGGAGGGAGCTAGTGCAGACGAAAAATTGATGTGGACAAAACAAGGGTGCAGCAAGTCGGCAACAGACTTACTGTGGCGACAAAACAACTCAGGGAAAGTGGTAATGTCAATTAAGTTATTGGAAATTGCATTTCAACAACTACACTTCCCTGCACACAATACCAAACAACACATCGCAGCAGAGATACAGGAGGAATGGTTCGTGCCCTGTCTGCAGGAGCACATATCTCGATTGACACTGGAATGCACAACATGTCAGATATACAATTCAGGAATGACATTACGCACGCTCCGGGGAACAATTCCAAAACCCATTGGGCCATTCAGAGAGCTACATATTGACTATGCAGACATGGGAGAAAGGTGTAATGGGGCACGTTACATGATTGTGGTTGTATGCCCATTCTCGAGGTGGGTGGAAGCAGGCCCATGTGCACGACCTGATGCCAAAAGCGCTACAAAATTCCTCGTGAGGGAAGTGTTCCCGCGCTGGGGAATTTGTGACGTGATTCGCTCGGATAACGGCACTCACTTTGTAAATGAGCTTTTCAAGGAAGTCACTACATTATTGGGAATAAAGCATAAATTGTGCTCGATTTATCATCCTCAAAGTAATGGCGTAGTGGAAAAGATGAACGGACTGTTAAAAGGCAGGTTATCAAAACTATGCTTTTCATTAAAAAATAACTGGATTTACTGTTTGCCCCTTGCGCTATTTGAGATGAGAAATCAGCCAAGCAAAGACCACCATTTGTCCCCGCACGAGATCGTGACTGGGAGACGAATGTACACAGCACACTCCCCACTGCGTGAACACTCAGATGCACACAGAAGCGCTGCGATATTGGGAGATGAGTTTACAGACTATTTGAAGAAATTAACAAGGGCAGCTCGCGCAATATCAAAGCAGCTCTCTCCACCCTTCACGAGAGAGGAGGGAAACATAACAGGGTCTGTCACGGAGCCTGAGCAACAGCTACAGCTAATGCCAGGTGAATTCATCTATGTCAGGAGTTTTGTGCGTCGATGGAATGCACCACGGTTCCATGGCCCATACGAGGTAGTGTTCTGCACGCCCACGGCAGTAAAAGTAAAGGGCCTGAAATATTGGGTGCACTTGACAGATGTACGAAAAGCATATAGTAACGTGCAGGAGGAGGTGGATGAGGAGGCACAGACAACAGCAAACAATGCAACTGAGCAGGATGTCTGAATATGAACTTGTGTATGTGTGACAGTAATGGACCTGAATGGGAAAATGGCTGATAAGTATACTTGCATTAAAAAAAAAAAAAAACGTTTTTTCTTTTTATCTTGTGGACTTATATGTAATTAATGAAGTGATCAAATTATGAAGTGTTTACACCCTTGTCTGTGCATGCCCGTCCCCACAAACCCTACCCGCTTCCGTTCCCTGTCAATATATATTGCCACTAATAGTGGCAACGAAATGTTTACATGCATGCACTTAATGCACTTTTATATCTCAAACAGGAGCTACCATGGCATGTAACGGGCAGCCTGGAACGGATAGAATTAGTAGAATGAGAGAATTATTAAATGAGAGATGCAGATATTCGTATGAGTGTGGATTATCTGTATGCATTACGTTGTTTTTTACAATTATGTTTGGCCTAGTTACATATTGGTTTATAGCGTTCATCTCTATTGAGATGAACGAGGGGGGAGGAATGAACAGTACCACTGGGACCAATACAACTGCAAGTGTCAAAACGAAGGAAGGTGATTTTTTGGTATGGGACGGAACTAAACTTGTATGGGGTTACTATACCACACCATCCAATGCTGTCATCTTAGAAAAGAAAGAGCCACAGGGTAGAATGCAAAACAACACAGTGTCTCCACCAAAGATATCTAATTACAATGCTCGCAGTTTAAATGACCGAAACCCGTCTGCCATATCGTGGTTGTATAACACCCCCACCAGCCAACCTGCCCCCATATTAAAAAACAACCTGCAAGATAACGTCAGGGACGAAAAGGAAAAGATGCTAGCAACACACAATATCTTATATGATGAATGGGCCAAGGGGGGCGGGAATAAGAAAGGGGGGTCTATTTTGTCCCTCGCCCAGGAGGCTGGGAAGTACATGAGGAACAAGAACAACAGACGAAAAAGGGAAGCAGGTAGAAGGAGGTATGATGAGTACTATGGGTTAGGACTAGATAAAATGGAAGACCCACGACACCCCCACCAGACAAATAAATGGTATGCGGATATGAGTGCCACAGCTAAACGAACAACAAATGAGAGCTGTTACGTCTGCTCCCTCATTCCTCATGCTTCAGGTACACCCAAAGTATTGCTACCCAAAGAGTTGCCAATTATAGACGCCCAATGTCTCCTTCATCTCACGTTATGCAGGATTAAGAACACCTTCCAGGCACATGAAGTTACTTTTAGAATGCTGCAGAACGAGAAAACTTGCTATCCAAAGACGGCAGGAGTGGTATGTCTGGAGGAACCATTTTTTGTAATACAAGGGACACTTTTTTCGGACAACAAGTGGAAGGATGAAGAAGTAATGTGTAAAGCACTGAGCACTGAGAGGTGTGGCACCAGAGAAATTGCAATGGATAGAAGAAACATGCACACCAGTATGGAAGGAACACATTTCAAAACTAACCTGGGTAACCACCATTGAAAAACCCTTCAAACTACAGAACGAAATAGACTATGAACTATGTTTTAAAGGAGAGGGGAAAACCTCCATGGGGACAAACAAGAACTGTAACAAGACCCTCACCATCCCAGATCTGAGAAAAGGGACAGCGTCCCTGATGGACACGTACTGGGTATGCGGCAACCAGGCATACCTGCACCTTCCCCCGTCATGGAGTGGCAGCTGCTCAATGGCCACTCTGCACTCAGCCCTAATGGTAATACCAGAAAGCCACATCGATGGGAGCAAAAGGACACAGGAACGCATACAACAGAGTGCGGCCCAACCGACTGCGGAGTCACAAATGTATGTCCTGTCTTCCGGGAGCAAGGAAGAGGTGCTGACCCGTAACAGACGAGCATCAAACTACATATCAAAGGCATCATCAGAACTGTTGGCTCAGATCCCAGACAGATATCGATTATTCAGCTCAGCAGAAACATTCTTTGCCTCACTCATCTCAAGTGTCCAAGCAAGAGCAAACGCAAAATGGCTCCAGATAACACGCTGGGAATTGATTCAGCTGGCAAATGACACTGAAGAAGGGTTCAACGTAATAAAAGTGGAACTGAGGGCTTTACGGCTGATGACCATGCAAAACAGGTATGTCTTGGACCTGTTGACGGCGATGGATGGAGGTGTTTGCCGAAAAATTGGAAGTGCCTGCTGCACTTTCGTAACCTTCCGAAGACGCAGAAAACGGCTCCCTGTCCCATGTGATCGAAGCAGTACACAACCAAGGAGAAAAAATGAAAATGGAAGGTGGAGCAGAAGACAGTACGTGGTTCGATAACATCTTCTCCTGGGTCCCCTCATGGCTTGGAACGACTGTGAAATTTTTGATGCCAGCTGTGGTGTTCCTGCTTTTAATTTTTTGCCTGTGCCAGGTGGGTCTTCGATTTTGTGCTAACGCAGTACCAAATGGTGCAATGATGATGGTGACAATGGGCAACACCCGTGGGACAATGCAAAACATGCAGGAAGTGCAGGCACAAACAGGAACAGAGGACACACCAAGATACCAGCTAGTGCCTATCTATCATAACAAGGACATCATAGATAAGGCGTGGCACACCACCATTAGAGAGCCCTGTGTACTAGAATGGTAGCAGGAGGTGTGGGTAGATTTGGCGGGAGATGGCGGATGTATATACCTCACTTGTACCCCAGATGAGTATGCCAGAAGAGGGGAGAGCTTACGGGGGTGTGCAGAGCATGGATGCCCATAAAAGGCACCCCTGCATGGGATGAGGCAGTGATGGACGAGGCAGAATGTAGAAGGGTGGAGGACTTAAAGTATTCGTTACTTAAGTAACGAAAGGGGGGAAATGTAGGGGAGGAGTGGTCCAAAAGACCCCCCTTGCCTGCATCTCCACCCCAGGTGAGGGCCATGGCCCATCGGACGTCCCCTCCTTACCACCGGGGCCCAGGTGGTGGAGGGCACGCCTGCTGAAGACATTGCCCACACGTATTGAATTTAGCTAGGCCTCAGAAACCATTTTTGTCTAATAAAGATGGTGTGAGCTCAGCGCACTTTAGCGCGGCCCCCACCCTCGGAGAGTTTCAGTTATCCCTGTTACCGCAGCACCCTGGCAGATCCGCTGTGAGCCCGTTCCCACGAACAAGACGGACATGAGCTAGCATAAGATACTAACATTGTAACATTTCACCTTCCGCAGTGTATCATTGCCCCTAGCATGACCCGGTCAGCAAGGCCTGGGTGATGAAGAGAACTGTAAAATGGTCATCGGATGGCAGCAGAAAATTCCCGAATATTAATGCCAGGACTACTTGCAAAGTGCGTATTTCTCCACAAAGCTTCTACTATTTAGGAAACCTGTAAAATATATAAACATGGTAGAATGCATGCTCACACGATAATAGCAATAAAGAACCCCCACCACTGCAGGTGGGTACTAACAATTAAGAAGCCTTCCAGGGGACTGTTCATTATGTGCATTCATGAGAAGCTTACACCCCATGAACCCGCACAATAACCGAACTAATGCTGCTAGAGTACAAGGGAAGGCGAATGTACTCACACAAAGGGCCCATGTGAAGGACGCGCACGAATACACGTGTCATGCGTGAGTGTCTAAGCCCCTTATGTGCTACTACCGCCACGTATGGTGGCGAGTCATTTTCTATGTGCTCCACCAACCTCGTTACTACCTCACTTACTGCAAAATGTATATGCATATAACTAAATGCTGTAATTGTTAAAACATAGTGTACGAATAAGGTGCTCAGACTGACTATATTTGAGACACATTTAGCAAAGTTGGAATGTACGTCTTCGAGTGGTTCAAATAAGTATTATAGAGTGTTCAAATGTTTGTGATGTTTTTACCTAAAGTCGGCAACATACAAGGAAGATACCTTTTGTGAATATGTGCAAGGCCGTTCCCCCTCCCGCCCTGCGAAGATTGCCAAACAAGGGAGCAGAGGCCCGCGCCGCGCTGCTCCACCTCCCCCAACCAGACTGGAGCCACTTCAAAGATTTGTAGTTCCCTCCGCAGCGCCCAAGGCCACGGCCCGCCACCTGCATTATTTACAGCACAGCAGTAAACCTCTGCCCGAATACACAAACCCAAAGGCGCCCCCTCGTAAACCCCACAACCCACCGGATCATCTTAGACTTATGGCCCTGTGCAATTAGGACACCCAATACTGTGGCAACACACAGCGGCACATTCATAATAACTTCTAACAAAACAGAAAGACAGGTACCGCCCGTCCCAGGCCCTGAAACTTAGCCCCTCGACCTATGGCAACGTCAACAGGACACTGGTAACCATGTCCTGACGTATTACCATCAGACCCCTCACAAGGTGCATTCCTCCTGTGTTGCATTAACCTGTAGAATAATCTATTGAAAGATTTACTAAAGAAGATAATATTGCAATGACTGAATGACTGCGGTGTGCATGGCATAGGGCAAACAAGTCAGGAAAAGACATTCATCTCTGACACTGGCCACAATGGCACAACAACACCGCCCGGATGAACTCAGCTGACCTGCCAGGCCCAGCCCAACCCACGAGGCTGACCAGTGACGTCCTCCAGCCAAGGTCATCGCCACCCAATCCCATCGAACTTGTGCCCCCTATAGTATGTAGGTTCTTATGACGTTTTTTGTAAATATATACGCCTGTCTTTGCTATTGTCAGACAGAGCGCTCTCGGAGTTTGCAGAGTTCTTTGCATGCCCTATTCTGATTGATAAACTTCCATTTAAGCTCACCCGCACTCTGTCTTGGCTTTATTCCCGACTTGGGAGAGTCCTTCATTGTCTCTCATTGCGGGGAGGATCGTGCTGGTTGGGGACGCTTGCCTTCACTACCACCAAACTTTCATTGTTCAAACTGATGCTTCCAATGTAGGTATAGGTGCAGTTCTTAGCCAACTGGATGAGAAGGGTAGGGAGCACCCCATTTGCTTCATCAGCCATAAACTGAAGGATCCTGAGACAAGGTGGGCAACAATTGAAAGAGAATGTTTTGCTATTGTGTGGGTACTGAAGAAGTTTAGGCCATACTTTTATGGTTCTACTTTTGTCATTCAGACTGACCACCAACCCTTGAGATGGTTAATGCAAATGAAGGGAGAAAATCCGAAACTATTGAGATGGTCAATCTGCCTTCAAGGGTTTGATTTCACCATTGAGTACAGGTCAGGGTGTCCCCACCAAAATGCTGATGGTCTCTCTAGGATGTATGTCATCGACTAGAGGCATGAGATTCATCCAGGAGTGGATTAAATCCTCCTGTCCCTTAGTCTGGTGGGGGGGGGCGAGTGTTAGGGAGAATTCTCTGTAAAGGCTAATTTCCCAAACCTAGTGAGTCCCCCAGCAGCTTTGCTGGATTTTTGGGGTTTAATTTTTTCTCCTGCTTAGAGTGAGACTCTTTTACTCCCACTCTTAGGCATGATTTGAGTGTATACCTTTGACTTTAGATGTGTTTAATGGGCTATGGGGTCTTTTACTCCATAGGGCTTCATGTGTTTTTGATGTGCGTGTTACACAGCACCCTCAGTGCAGTAACACAGGGGTGTCATAGTGACCCCCAAACATAGACTCCATACCCTGGGACTGACTACTGTCTCCCAGGGCATGTAAAGTCAACATTGACTTTACTAGTCTTAAATTCTGAACAGAACCAGTACAAACCATCATATTGTGGACGTACTGGTCGGGGCAATTCAATTGCCCCGGGGTCTGTTGTTTGAGGGGGCACGTCTCCGTCCCCCCTGATCGAGTTTTGGCTGGTGGCAGTGGATACTACTTTTTATATTCGACCGCGAATATATCCCTATGGGATTTTCCCATTGTTCGAGGCTACCAACTTTAATAATTAATTAATATAGCCTCGAACATACCGCCGGTTTATTTATTTAATAATAATTCACCGGTTGGTATTTTTTGCCAGAACTCGGTTCTAAAATGGCGTTTGTGTTTGCTTCTGTGACCCCAACCCAAGTTGAGTCCTTTGTTCCACTTTTTGGCGGGCTTCTCCACAGAAGCCCTCCAAAGTGGTGCCACTCTGTCTGGGTTAACAGGATGTGTGGGAGGGGGGTTTAGGCAACCTGGACTGAATTGCCTTGGCAACTCAAGTCGCACTCTTGTGTGATTGGCCCAAGTGGTGAACCGGCCGGCTCACCACTTAGCATGTTTGAGTGACAGCTAGGCTGAGTGAATAGAGGTTTTCTACATAAAAGCAGGGCTTTGGGGACTGGAACTTCAGAAGTCGCCACAGGACCAAAGAATCCGAAGAGGGAGAAGCTGAGCCGACCTGCAACGACGACACCACCGGTGGAGCCCTGCTGAACCGTCTCACCACTTCCCAACAACAGAGGAGATCTCCAGTCCGGAGAGTCTTCTTCCTTCGACTGGTGGGGATAACCAGTCTGCCTTCTTTTTCGCCTTTCTGGAGGATCTCGTGGCCGCCTTGCCCGTGCCTTTCACCCCGTCAACCGGAATGCCACGTTTTCACCACTACCGCGAATCGAAAGGGTAGTACCTTGGTACCGGAGAACTCCGTGGCGGGTTTCTTCCCTGGCAGTGCAACGACCTTTCAGCTTTCCTCCACGTCGAGATCTTCTCTTCCTCTGGACGACGCCGTGACTTGAACCCGCTGCCAGGAACAACTGCCCCCGCTGGGGGATCCTCTCCACTTTAGGTACTGTGTCCTGCCCGGCTTCCCTTGCAACAGATTGAACAGGGTGTATTAAATCCTCGCCTTTCTAACCTGGGCTAGCCTGGGGCACGTTAACTACTTTTCTTGAACTGATCCTAACCTTTTCTGAACTATCTACCAAGACTCTTTGGGCATAAACCCTCTGTTTGATCCTGGACACCTTTCTTCTGTCTCTCTCTAAGAGTGGGCCTGGCAATTGAACTTCCTTGCTCCCCAGTAGTCTCTGCCTATCCCGCCTTACTGTGGTTCTCTTGAAAAGTATAAAGATTGTGTGCTGTCATAATACTGCCTTTTTCCCTCCCTTTTTAAATAAGTGTTTAGAGTGCCATCTTAGGTTAAGCGCTCACCTCTGTCTGAAAATAAGTGGTGTTTCTCACTAAGAATTGTCTAAATGCTTAATTAGGGTTGTATATATATAATAGCGACTGTGTGTTGAAATTACTTACCTTCTTGTGCTAGTGTGATTTTCAAGTGTGCCTTTTTTTAAATAAATAAGTATATACTTTTCACATCAAAGCTCTGGTCAGTGTTTGCTTGTGCTACTGTGTCTCTGTACCTATTGTGTATACTTTGTATACTGCCTAACTCTTCTTGAGAGAACTCTGACTGCTCAGCCACAGCTACCAGGTAAATCTGGGTGGTACAGACTGCTACCAATTGGGTTTACTGCCAACCACATGTAGTCCTAAATCTCTTGCAGTGGTCCCTAAGGGAACTGCACAGGTTTCTGCCTAGCAGAGTACAGCCCCAGGTTTGCTTATCCGACTGCTGAAGGCGAGCGCTTGTTTGTTTAAATATGTGTAACTAAAGGAAGGATTAGAAAGGTCTGCATTTACATACACTTTGCCCATAGTTTCCGCTGCCACAATCCTGAGTAAGTCATTAGTAGAGGTTCTTTCTGTAAGTCTTGGCCATGGTTTCATTTCAGGCATTGAACACAAACACTAGGGTGACCTGATTTTTAAAAAAATACACAGGACAGGCCATAGACATAGAAGTAGGACTACAGTAAACACAAACAGGACTCCGATAAAACTGTAGTCCTACTTCTATGTCACTGACCTGTTGCAGGGGTGTGTTGCAGGCACACTCCTCTCATTGGAGGAGAGCGACCAGGGAGGAGAAGGGGGAGGAAATGGTGGCATGAAAAGCCTTCATGTGCAGTTAGTCGTGCTGGGCGAGCCAATTTCATAATTAATTAAACGGTTCCCGGCAAAAAAACGGGATTTCAGCCACCCGCCCATCCAATCCCAGGACGGGGTTCATTAAATTATAAAACTCTCATGACCCCGGAACGGAGGGCGATTTCCCCAGATTCTCCCGGGAAAATCGGGACATCTGGTCACCCTAACAAACAATATCTTCCTAGAACTCCTATTTGACAAACAATAGTGTTTGGCATTCTCTAATTGGCATCATGTTTTCTATATCGTGCTTTAGGAACATCGGCATTATGGATTTATACCAAACATCTGTGTTTCCTTCCTGTTTTGTAACAGCACTACTGATAGACATTTCATGGGGAGTGAAAAGCAGTAAATAGCAGAATAATAGTAAAATGTCGCCCCAATAATTGCAACCTCTTAATTACTGCTCCTTTGCGCGCTAATAAAATGCCAACCCCCACTACATTGACTAATGGGAGCGGGGTTGGAAGGGGTGTGCCCTGCTCCCCTTTTGCCTGTGTATTGGGGGTCAGTGGTTGCAGGGGTTCCCCCTCGCTTCCATTAGATGGTAACGGGGGACAATAAAGAAGAAAAAAAAGTCGAAAGAAAAAAGGACACTTGGACGCCAGTTCAGATCCACGTTAGTGGGCGATGAGCTTAGAGCCCTTTGGATAACACGCAGTCAATGGATGGGGTGCAGAATAACTCTGTCACCAAATAAACAAACCAACTCAGGAAGATGGCAAAGTTTGCTGTTTTAATAACAATTGTCTAAAACGGAGTAAAAACGGGCATCAATGGATGTTCGCTCGAGCTCTCAGTGAATATATCATAAAAACACCTTTATATACTAAAATATTCATCATACTTGACATCATACTACGTGGCAAATGAGAAAAAACTACGAGGGGTTGTGATAGGCTCAAGGGGAACATCTAAGTATACTTTCTATAAGGGGTGGGATTTTGATTGAATATCAACTGTCAGGTGGACAATTTATACCTACGTCTAAAACATGTAATCTTGGCGTTTCGTTATATGGCCCTCTACAACTGATTGGCACGCGAGTGCCATGGCTGGAACATTCGGTTCACTTAGCACAGGTAAGCTCAGACCCAGGTGCCAGGTGGTGGACTTGACTTTACCTCCCCACTCAATTAACCCATCATCTCTCATCGCCCATGCCTTCCACCGTGAAGATTGTCTTTGAACTTGGCCTTGCAGAGTATTCTTGTCTGTGAGAATATAAGGGAGTGCGGGCATGCACTATCATAGTTCTGGAACTCCATGCTGAACTCTATTTCCATCCTTGGCCCACGTGACGGGAGACCATGATTTGGTCCAATTTGCAGCATTTAAATGATTAAAACTTGGCACGCATGATGTTCTTTCTTTGCACCTTAACAAGGGATGATTCAGCTTCTTACGTTTGCCACCTTCAACAATAGATAACCGGCCTTGGCTGCTTCAGCTTTGACACCAGACCAGACTGCCTTGCCATTTGTGTACAATCTCAGCTCATTCTTTGCTGTGACGCAGCTCTTGGCCCTTCTTCTCCATAGGTCCTGGCTTAGTAAATTCATGTCACCGATATCAGTTTCTATACAATGGTGGCTTCGTCTGCAGTCTATTTACTACATATAGCCAGCTTCTATGATCACTTGGCGTACTTGCTTCGCTGCATCGGTACAGTTATTGAATGGCTTGCATATTCTGCAGTGCGTCACACACTTGTAATCTTCTTTTCCCACATGAGAGTTCACTCGATTCTTAACTTCATCAGTTTCTATAAGGTCCATGAATTCTCTTCAGCCAGTATTCTCAGTGCATTACATTCGTCTCTCATGACATCAGCTTCTCTTTTGCTCTTTTTCATATTCCTTCTGGGAGTTCCTCCCTCAGATTGTCGTCTATTTGGGAATACATTTGATAGGGTTTTCTCAGAGGATATCTTCTCTCGAATATACGCCATGGTATGGTCACAACTGCTGGTGTCAAGCATGGCACAATCTCAGGTTTCCAACATACATGAGGTATGGGGGCGGAACTTCCTGCAGAGACATTCAGCTGTTCCTCTATACTCCCCCCCCTTCTGGTCGATTTATCGACCACCTCTTCAAAAATGGTCTCCACATCTTGATATTTTCTCCTGAAGAAGTGCTTCTTCGGAGTCCACATCTTCATCACCCCCCTCAGGGAGCCGGCTGATTTAACATGTTCATCCACACTCCAGGTCATATAGTTACTGTCCATTCGGATTGCATTAGACCCATCATCCCACATACTTCTTATGATTCTTTGGATATACAGGAACTTCATGTCATTCGCCACCACCGTCGCAAATGGCGGCTTCTTCCGTGTTGGAGACTACAGCGTGGGAGAAGGTTTTAGTTCCTTCTTAGTGTTTGGTGATCGCCCATTGGACAGGCGCAGGACTGCCGGGAGGTTATCTGCCTCCTCCTCCCAGACAGTCGCTGCGTTGCAACCTTGCTGGATACGCTCCAGTGCCTTTCAGGTTCCCTCGCTCAGTGCTGTCTCTCTGCTGGTCTCCGTTCTTTGCTTTCCGGATCCAGCGGTCTGTTCTTTTCTGCTCTTGTGCTTCGCGCCCCTCGCAAAGCGGTTGTTTCTGCCTCTCTCCCTCCGCTGTCGCACTCACAGCAACGGGTTGGTTTCTCTCCCTCTTCCAGCTGCTGCTGCTCTGGTGGCGGGGTAATTTCTCCCGTGTTTTCTGCTTACCTCTCCGCTGTAGAGATTCTCCCCTCTACTGGCTCTTCCTCCTCCCTTCCTTTCTCCAGTTTCCTGCAGTTCTTTCCCCTCCGGGCCGTGGTCCTCGGTCCTAGCCGTACTACGGCTAGCATTCACTTTGTTCCTGCCGGTGTGCCTATTCACTGGGTCCACTGGGGGTTCTCAGCCTTCGGAGTTTCTCATCTCCTTCAGCCTGCAAGTTTGGTCCTGCATCTTCCTCAATTCCCGCCTGCTTCGCATTGGAACTATTGGACTTTTTGGAGGACTCTCTTCTCGAAGGGTTTTTTACCCCAAGTTGGGTTTTCCCTTCTTCCGGCTTGCTCCCGGAAAAGGAGTCCCGGGACGGCTGTTTACCAGCAGTCACTGTGGCTTCTTTCCGTGACAAGCAAGTGCTTCTCAAAAAGGAAAGGTACTATCTAAGCCGCCGGAATCTACAGGACACCGACTTCTCTGAAAGCTCAGGTGAGGAGAGTGTGGAGAAAGGGGAGGAAGAAGGGGTTCATCAGCACGAATTATCACAGATTGCAACGCCAAAGGGTATCAGAATGTCCACTGACGAACAGGTACAGGAGCTTTGGAAGGCTTTTCAGGCAATGTCCTTAGAGATGCAGGGGGTGAAGACGGAGAATGCCCTCCTTAGACAGATGGTAGCTACACGAGAACCCTCTCTCCCACTGGAACTGCCACCCATGGATCTTTTTTCAGGGAAGCTTGATGGCTCTCCCAAGAGAGTGAAAGAGTTTCTGGAGGCATGCACCATTTATTTCACGTTCAGGCCTCGCACATTTTCGACGGACCAAGCCAGAGTAGGATTCCTAATATCAAATATGACTGGAAACACATTGACCTGGGCCACTCCTTTGGTGACAAGTGGTAATGCCATCCTTCAGGATTTCGCAGGGTTCCAGAATCACTTGAAACAGACATTTGAATGTCCCGAGTTGTCGTTTACCGCCTGTGAAGACTTACTAGATGTTAGGCAAGGTTCCTTGGACATGCTGTCTTATATCTCTTTGTTCAAGACACTAGCTGCTGGAGCAAGTTGGCCGGAACAGACTCAATACGCAGTCTTCAGGAGAGGGTTGAGAGAGGAGATTAAAGATGAGCTGGCCAGATCTCCCCGTTCTCCTACATTTTCGGACTTACTCGCCGCGGCTCCTCACATTGAGTACCGTCTTCAGGAGAGAAGGACACAACGCTGCAAACAAAGAGGTTTGGGAACTCCAGCGGATCCCCCTTCACACTCTTCCTCTGGTCGCTTCTCCATCAACGCTTCTGACGAACCCATGCAAATCGGCGCAACTAGAGCTCCTCTGTCTTCTGCGAAAAGACGAAGAAGAAGAGAGAAGGGATTGTGCGCATACTGCGGTTCCGATCAACATCTCCTTAAAGACTGCTCCGAACTACCAGACAAGAAGTCGGGAAATTAATACCCTCAG
Source organism: Ambystoma mexicanum (assembly GCF_040938575.1). Lineage (NCBI taxonomy): Eukaryota > Metazoa > Chordata > Amphibia > Caudata > Ambystomatidae > Ambystoma > Ambystoma mexicanum. The sequence continues at coordinate 846,320,066 of NC_090938.1, forward strand.
CGCCAATAGGGGCCAGTGACCGAGGGGTTTCCGACCTTTTTCGGTGTCCCTACATATCTCTTTCGGTATCTGCTTCAGAGAATAAAGAAGATTCCGGACTCATGGTAGTCTCTGTGAGACTAGATCTTAAGGGCAAGCAGATGAACACTCTAGCCCTCCTGGATTGTGGAGCAGGGGGAAATTTTGTGGATACCTATGGGCAGATAGGGTAGGATTGACTCGGATCGCCCAGAAGGAAGGACAGAAGGTAGAAGGAGTCGATGGGACACCCTTGTCTTCAGGACCCATAACCAATACCACTGAACAGCTTCAACTGACCATTGACCAACATTCCGAGGTTCTCCAATTCGACATCATTCGGGCGGCTCATTTTCTGATCATCCTAGGTATCACCTGGCTTCGCAAGCATAATCCTCTAATCAATTGGACTGAGAACCAGCTGAGTTTTTGTTCTTCGTATTGTTCTGCAAACTGTTTTCCAGAGGAGAAAAAAGAAGTTCCACAGTCTGTCGGGATTCTCTCGGATGACCATGTGGGCATTCATGCTCTTCCCACTTACTGTGCAGAATTTTATGAAGTTTTTCGAGAGAGCCTTCACGCCCGACTACCACCTCATCGGCCCGAAGATTGCACCATCGATCTCGAACCCAACGCCCAAATTTCGTTTGGGCAAATGTTTTCCCTCACCCAGATGGAAAAGAAGGTGCTACGAAACTATCTAGACACACATCTGGAGAATGGGCTCATTCAGCCATCAAAATCTCCCACCGGAGCTTCTCTATTCTTTATCAAGAAGAAGGGTACCATCGACCTCAGGCCATGCATTGACTATCGGGGTCTCAATAAGGTCACCGTGCGGGATCGCTATCCAATGCCACTCATCATCGAGGCTGTGCAAGGAGCCCGAGTTTTTACCAAGCTGGACCTCGGGAACGCTTATCATTTGCTCCGTATATCTGAAGGGGATGAATGGAAAACAGCTTTTCGCACTCCTTTCGGCCTATATGAGTACAGGGTGATGCCATTCGGACTTGTCAACGCACCGGCGGCTTTCCAGAGATTTATGGATAGGATGTTCTCCGACCTCCTTTCGGTATCAGTCATAGTTTACCTGGATGACATCTTGGTATTCTCTTCCAGCATGCAAGAACACATGGAACATGTTACCCGGGTATTGTCCCGGCTCCAAAAGAATCAGCTACTCATCAAAGCTGAAAAATGCAAATTCGCAGTCCCATCTGTCCAATATCTCGGATACGTCCTATCCGAAGAAGGAATAGCTATGGATCAGACCAAAGTTCAAGCCATTCTGGATTGGCCAGCCCCAACATCCATCCGGGAAGTGCAGAGGTTTTTGGGTCTTTCTAATTACTATCAGAGGTTTATATCAAATTTCTCGGAAGTGGTGTACCCCATTACACGACTCCTCAAAAAGGAGGCCTCTCCGTTTCTCTGGTCGGTGGAAGCTGGAAAGAGTTTCAGTCATCTCAAAGGGCTCTTTTGCTCCGCTCCCATCCTTCAACACCCTGATCAAGCCCTACCGTTTATCCTGGAGACAGACGCATCAGCCATCGCAATTGGGGCAGTTCTCCTCCAGGAGATTCAGGGAAGAGAACATCCGGTGGCGTATTTGTCCAAGACACTCTCTCACAGTCAACTCAACTATGCAGTACTGGAAAAGGAGCTACTGCCCATGAAACTCGCTTGCGAAGAATGGCGACACCTACTCATGGGGGCCAGACACTGATTTCTGATCAGAACTGACCACAAAAATCTGAAGGTTCTTCAGGAACTGGAGTGTACTAATTCCAGGCAAGCCAGGTGGGCTCACCTTTTCTCTCAATACGAATTTCAGATCACGTATATACCGGGAATCACAAAATTGCCTAGCGGATGCCTTGTCTCACAAAGACTCCGCCAAAGAGGAGATCTCTGGTCGGACTGAGCCCATGTTTCCCCGCAATCGGATTCTGGTTCTGGTGAGTTCTTTCCTGCAAGAAGTTAAGACGGCTTTGGTCCAAGAACGACCTCGGCTCTTCCTACGTTCCTCACTTCATTTCCAACAGAAGGGGGACACGATTTTCTACAAGAAGAGATTGTATATTCCAGAGGGTCCTCTGCGTACCAAGATTGTAGAATGGTGCCACAATTCTCGTTCAGCGGGGCATAGAGGATCCAGTAGCACTCTGGATGTTCTCTCAAGATCTTTTCTCTGGCCGAAGGTTAAGGAAGAAGTTTCAGATTTCGTAAGAGCCTGTCCTGTTTGTGCCAAAGCCAAGTATCGGCTGGGGAAACCGTTGGGGCTTCTGACTCAGGTGGAGTTACCTTCCCGTCCTTGGGGACTTATCTCCACCGACCTTATTGTCGACCTACCTGTTTCAGAATCGTGTACCTGCATCATGGTCACGGTTGACGCTTTCTCTAAGCTGGCACACTTCTTCCCCCTTCCTGGACTCCCTACGGCAGCCAAGATGGCAGAGGTCTTTGCACGAGACATCTTTAGATTACATGGCCTACCTGAAAAGATTATTTCCGATCATGGAAGCCAGTACATATCTAAGTTCTGGACAGCCTTATGTAACCGCTTGGGTATAGAAAGGGCTCTTTCATCAGGATTTCACCCGGAATCTAATGGGCAGACAGAACGTCTTAACGCCACTCTAGAGCAATACCTCCGAACCTATGTCACTCAACATCAGGACAACTGGGTCTCTCTGCTTCCTACGGCTGAATTCTCTTATAACAACGCCAAGCATTCTGCTACCGGACTCTCTCCTTTCTTCTGCACCTATGGGGTACATCCTCGTTCGTTGTTCCTGGAAGTTCCCAGCTACACTAACTCTCCTGCTGCAGAAGAAGTCCTAAGGAACATCAAGGCAGCCCAGACTTCAGCTCTTCGGAGTCTGGAAGCCAGCAGGACACGGTCAAAGTCCAGTGCTGACCGACACCGCAAGGATTGTCCTGCTTGGGAGCCAGGGGACAAGGTGTGGTTATCCACTAGATTCTTGCCCAGATGGACACGGCCTTCTAAATTATCTTCTCGATTTCTGGGGCCTTTTCCTATTCTCTCCAGGGTAAATCCGGTTGCCTATCGCCTCCAGCTTCCTTTCACTCTTCGCCCCATTCACCCAGTGTTTCACTCCTCTCTTCTCAAACCTCATTATCCTGACTTACAACGCAGACCCATTCCCAGGTCTACTCCTGTTCACCTGCCAGAGTCAGATGAATTCGAGGTATCCCAAATACCCGATTTCAGGTTCTATCGCGGTAGGCTGGAATATCTCCTGTCCTGGAAGGGCTACCCTGAGTCGGAGGACTCATGGGAACCGGCTTCCCAGGTACGAGCTCCCAGATTATTGGCCCGGTTTCACCGCTTCCACCCAGGCAAGCCCGGGGCGGCTAGGTGGGGAGGGGGGCATACTGTCATCTGCCACCGCTGTCGCGAATGGCGGCTTCTTCCGCGTTGGGGACTACAGCGTGGGAGAAGGTTTTAGTTCCTTTTTAGTGTTTGGTGATCACCCATTGGACAGGCGCAGGACTGCCAGGAGGTTATCTGCCTCCTCCTCCCAGACAGTCGCTGCGTTGCAACCTTGCTGGATACGCTCCAGTGCCTTTCAGGTTCCCTCGCTCAGTGCTGTCTCTCTGCTGGTCTCCGTTCTTTGCTTTCCGGATCCAGCGGTCTGTTCTTTTCTGCTCTCGTGCTTCTCGCCCCTCACCAAGCGGTTGTTTCTGCCTCTCTCCCTCCGCTGTCGCGCTCACGGCAACGGGTTGGTTTCTCTCCCTCTTCCCGCTGCTGCTGCTCTGGCGGCGGGGTAGTTTCTCCCGTGTTTTCTGCTTACCTCTCCGCTGTAGAGATTCTCCCCTCTACTGGCTCTTCCTCCTCCTTTCCTTTCTCCAGTTTCCTGCAGTTCTTTCCCCTCCGGGCCTTGCTCCTCTGTCCTAGCCGTACTACGGCTAGCATTCACTTCGTTGCTGCCGGTGTGCCTATTCACTGGGTCCACTGGGGGTTCTCAGCCTTCGGAGTTTCTCATTTCCTTCAGCCTGCAAGTTTGGTCCTGCATCTTCCTCAATTCCCGCCTGCTTCGCATTGGAACTATTGGACTTTTTGGAGGACTCTCTTCTCGAAGGGTTTTTTACCCCAAGTTGGGTTTTCCCTTCTTCCGGCTTGCTCCCGGAAAAGGAGTCCCAGGACGGCTGTTTACCAGCAGTCACTGTGGCTTCTTTCCGTAACAAGCAAGTGCTTCTCAAAAAGGAAAGAGACTATCTAAGCCGCCGGAATCTACAGGACACCGACTACTCTGAAAGCTCAGGTGAGGAGAGTGTGGAGAAAGGGGAGGAAAAAGGGGTTCATCAGCACAAATTATCACACTTCATTCCTACACGTGCTACGATGCCGGCCTTTATGTATTTTCTGACATATTCATCTGTCAATTCCTTGGCCCAAACCCTGATCCGACATAGATCATGATCTTCATTGCTACTGCCTTCTTTGCTGTCTTCTTACATTGTGCAATTATTATGCTTATCACACAGAATCCAAACATCACCATCACCAGCAGTGCTCCAAGAAACCTGAGGATGTTTGCATTCCATGGCGGAATCCATGAGAATATGGAAGCAAATCATATTCAGAATATGAGCACCACACACTGTGGGTAATAATAAGCAGCGCTCAGATGCCTGAGGGTTCGTAGTGCTATATAAATGCTAAATAATAATAATAATAATAATAATAATTATTATTATTATTATTATTATTATTATTATTATTTACTGTCATCTATAATATCCTCAGTCTCGTCTTCCATTTTGTTATGCAGGTTCGTCAACAGCGTTATGGCCTCTTTCAAGGTCCCATTCTCGTCATGAGAAGGTATGAATGTGCAACATGATGGTCCGATTTTGGTGCACACTCCTCCTTCCATTGCTGTGATAATGTCAAGGACATATCTGTTCTGGAGGGTCATCAGTCGTATGGCCCTCAGCTCTTCCTTGCTAGCATTGAATCCCTTTATGGTAGCGTTGATGGTCTGCAGAAGCTCCCATCTGGTAATCTGCAACCATTTGGCATTGGCCATCGTCTGGATCCCAGGCGTGAAGATAGTCGTTAATACTGAATCAGTCTTGCTGAATGACCTGTGCTCATAAGGAATGGCTTCAAATGTTTCTATTGACTTGGATGAAAAGTAATTCCCTCTTCTGGTTCGATTGAGAAATTAAAGCAATCTTCTTTTTCTCAAATGGGCATCTACTTTTGGGAATTCTCCAATGTTCAAGTCACTCTGTGGAATCAGTAATGCTGGAAGATGGATGAGCACCAAGGGATACGTTCCTCCCCAATGCTTGGGCAACTTCATGTAGGCTCTGGACCCACAAGCCCAATATCGATCCATCAGGATGACTGCCGCTGCTCCCATTCTGGAAACATCAATTGTAGTTTTGCAGCCTTTATTGTCTGCCACATGCTCCCTTCCCGGAAGCACAACGTTGCATTTGCCAATGGGACCCCAACCATTGGACCTGATACATCTTCTACCCATGTCAGTAGTTTGGCATGCTTAGCCCATGACTTCAAGCATCCATTGTTCACTCTCTGCACCTCTTGCACACATTCAGACTTTAATAAATGAGCTGCACAGGACATCAGTTCTCCTTCCCATCCTTTCTTGGTTTTCACTTGTCCATAGACTAAGTCTTGATTTCTCTTCCAACATCTAGGCGATCCAGCTGTTTCTGTTATATTAGGGCAATCCATTCTCTTTATCTCTTCAATTACTAACTCTTCTCGTCCTGCTGCAGGATGCATAAGCATCTTGCTCTTGCATCCGGGTACCTTTTCCATCTGTGAAGTCTTGATATAATCATCCTGAAATGGAAACAACCATTTTGATCTCCATCTCAAAGTGGCCCAACTTCCTTGAAATTGTCCTCGTGTCATACATGCTGCAAGATGAACGAGACACCTGGCATCATGTTCTTGACCTTCTTTAGAGATGAAAGTTTGTAGTGTATTCATAGCATAGGGGATGAGCGCGCAGACGTAGCAAGTCTCCTTAGATGTTCTTTCCCCCAATTCTCTCATGTGTTGGTACCACATGTTATTTATTACTCACGTGTGCTGCATTATCTAGGTAAGAATGTATCCCCTCTTTATCTAGATAGGTAGTTATCTTTTCATTATCTTCCTCTGCATTTCTCTTATGTCTCACAAATTCAAAGGTTGTGTAATACTCACAACGCAAGTCAAGAACAGATCTGTTAGTGGAGGGAACTATCGGAGCCCCTACCTCAGTATAAGTAAGCAAATCAAAAGCAGTTCTCGTAGTGGGGAGAACCATATGGGCCTCTGCCTCAGTGAGAGTACTAATATGATAGAGACTGTGAAAGACGAGGGACAGAAAGACAACAAGAGTAATCATAGTGGCACATATTATGCACAAAAACAGAGGCATCCACTTGTACAGTTTATCAAACCTTTTTATACTTGCAACTTAAAACATGTTCAATAATTGCGATGAGGAGTCTTCTTATCACTGGGCAATTTTTAGGATCATGTTAAAAAGTATGAATATCAGCATCTCTTCTGACAAGAGCAGAATAAGCTTGAAGTATAAACACAAAGACAGCAAGCACAAGCCGATGGACATCACTGTCAGTAAGTATATGTTTAACTCCTTAGAACAGGTATGCACCATGAAATGAATCTGGATACTGATCTTGTTTCCAATTTCTGATCAACAACTGACATTTAGGCATAACTTTAATACGTCAATGTGTTTCTAAAGTTTATTTTCAAAATTCCTATGATTCTCACAAGTCCTTGCACCACTGCTAAAATACCTATAAGGGGTGTTCATTCGAATCACAGTCCACATGCAAAATCTGCATTAGCAGCTGACATTTTATTGTCCTTCTTCTTTGTCAATGATCGAGTCTGTACACACTGAAATTCTTCTTCTTGCCTTGCTTCTGGATCTGCAACGGATCTCACCTTTATAGGCCTTCACATCGCCCAAGTGAATCCAAGCATGTCTTCCTTGGACCTTTACAGCTGAAGGGGTTATATTTTCAACGTAAAAGGGGCCATTAAAACAGGGCTCATTGTCATGACCCGGCGCCTCCATCCGCCTCCATCTGCTGCAGGGTGTCGCCTTTTCCAGGTTCGGGGGACTGCCTTGGTGCTTAGCGTAGCGCCAACAATGGAAAAACTACGTTTCCCAGCGTTCCCGCTACGGGATTGGTCACGTGACTTGCACGCAACGTGTCTCCCGTTAGCCCAGAAGTGCTGTTACAAATATGGGGAAGGAACACAGTTTCAACGCTCCTTAACTGTTGTTACCGCCTTCAAGTTAAGTCGCTACAACTTCTGTGTGTTCTTTTGGTATTCCGACCCTGGATTGTGTTTTTGACTTTGAACTCCGGTTTTGTCCTCGTCTATTTCCCGATGCTTGGATGCTTGCTCAGTTGCTCCCTGGTGTTTAGAATCTGGCATCCACTCGACATAGAATTCCGTCTTGCCCCTGACTTGGTTTTTGGCGCTTCTGGTTTCCGCCCTTTTTCGAATCCCAGCCACTCACCTTTATTTTTTGCCTACTTGTTTTCTTTTGCATATTTTTGCCTACGGTATTTAGAATCCAGGAACCTCTCCCTGGGGATTTGCTTTGGGACGCTTTGCTGTGTTTTCTGGGTTTCCTCATTTTTGGACGCTCTGCTGCACTAAAGGATTTATTTTGGGACATTTTTGCTGTTTTTCACGGATTGTCATTTATGGACGTTTTGCTGCACTAAGGAGTTGTTTTGGTCCTTACATGATATGTACGGTAATACATGATCCTTGTCTTTTTCCCTAGCTCTGCTGCTGCTCCTGACTTTTCACCCAAGCCCTCGGACTGTCAGGTTTTTTATATCCTGCAGGCCGTGCTCTTGGGGGGGGGGGTTTCTTTAACTGCGATCTTCTGTGGAATAGGTTGCAACTATTGTATTGCTGCAACCTCTTACTGGGGGTATTCTGCCGGATCATCCCTATTGAACCACGACACTCATGCCACTTGCAGGTAAAGTTCTTTATGAGAATGAAGTTGCTAACATATAACTTTGGTGCCGATAAAAGTTTAGTAGAATTGGTTGTTGAATTGTCTTCATCTGTGTTCTGAGACCGCCCCCCCTGATGCTTGACTTGATCTAAAATGAGAGAGATGCTAGAGGTCATACATATCACATAATCATGCAATTCATCACCTAAAGTTTTAGCTACACTCTGGGCATCATATCTAATCCTAGACGGAGGTGTAAGAAGTGTTCTCATTCACCGCCCCTGTCACTAACTTGTGAGGGGTGAGATGATGATCTGAACCAGGCTGATTCTGAAGGGCATATAAAGCTAAGGGTAGGCAATGTAGCCGTCCCTTCTTCAAAGTCAATTTAATCTTGGCAATCCTTTCTTTAAGCAGGCCGTTGAGTCTCTCACATATTCCGCTCCCTTGTGGGTGATAAGCAGAAGAAAACGTGTGTTTTATATTCAAGGGAAGTTCTATTTCTTCATGTAGGCTCATTAACAAAATGTGGCCCATTGTCTGATCTCAGCACTTCACACACATCCCATCTTGGGAAGACTTTGTGTACTAAAATGTTTGCTGCACAAGTGGCATCAGAGTGTGTACACGGACCCGCCTCGATCTACCGAGAGAAGGGACACACCACCACTAATAGATACCTGTATCCATTGCACACCTGCAGCATATCGACATAGTCAATATGTACATGCTGAAATGGACCATTCGGTTGAGGTATTACCCCTCTAATTGTTCAGTGTAAGCCCAGTAGTAAACTTTTGACACAAAATGCAATTAACCATAAATAGTGCAATGTGCTCCAAAAAATTCAGAATGAACCAGTCTTCCGCAATCGTTGCAGCAAGACTTTCCCTAGTTGCATGCGTGGGGTAAGGCAGCTGTTCAAGCGCAACCTTTAATAACACTACTGGCATCACCGGCTTTCCAGTGCTATCTTTTCGCCATGATACTTCGGTGGGGGATAAAGAAAACCCCCTTCATTTCCATAATTCCTGCTCTTCCTGCGGTGCATTCCCTAGAATCTCCATTAGTTGGGTTATCGACAATTTATTAAACCTTTCTTGCAATAACATGGTTGTAACTACTTTCTCTTTAATATTCTCAGTATCAAAACTCAAAATATCAGGAGAATATGCAACCGTTTTGGCTTCTAAATCTGCGGCTTCATTACTGCAAGAGATAAAATCTGTTCTCTTAGTGTGTGCTGTGCACTTAACGACCACTATGGCCACTGGGAGTTGTAGTGCCTTAATAAGCCTGTCCAATAAGGATGTGTGTTGCACTGGAGTGCCATCTGCACAGAGGTAGTCCCTCCTTTTCCAACGTGGTAGCCCTGAGTGTACAGTTGACATTGCATAGGCGGAGTCACTGTTCACCGTCACTTCCTGTGCTTCAAGTTTCTCGAGTGCGAGAAAAAGCGCTACTAATTCTGCTGCTTGCACTGAAAAGTGAGATGGTAGCCTTGCACTTGCTACAACTTCAAATTCTCCATTTAATCTATTTTATTACTACAGCGCCTGAATGCCTTTCCCACTAGTCTGATCAATTTTGAATAAACCATCAACAAAAAGAATTTCCCCTCCTCCCAAAGGATTTTCCTTCATTCGGGGTATATCATCATAACATTCAACATATTTAGCACAGTCATGCACATGGTCACCCTCTTCTACTGGCTCAGCTATGAACGTGGCAGGATTCACTATTTTACATCTTACAATTTTAATTGTTGGATTAGAAATCATTACCTCATAAACTGAAGCTCTTTGAGATGTCAATATACCTTTGGGTTTCTCTAAAATGGCAAATAGAGCATGCTCCACAAAGAGTGTCATAGAGCAGCCCATAACAATACTTGTCGACTAATTGTGAATGCGGCAGCTGCCAATGACTGTTCGCAAGGAAAGTGTCCACTCATAACTGGGTTTTAAATCCCACTGTAATATGCCAAAGGCTTGTACCTCAATGTGCTTCTCTGCGTAAGCACTGCTGTCATGACTGTCCCATTTGCGTGTGAAAACAAATACAATTCCTCAAAATAATTGAGGATTCCCAAAACAAGGGCTGTACAAATTGCTTTTTTCAGCTCCTTAAACCATTCCTCCATTTCTGCAGTCCATTCTATTCTTAGCTTATCCACTTGGGCTTTCTTTAAAGCTTGCAAAATGGGCCTTGTGTATGAACTGTAATCAAACAACCAGGCTCTAACATAATTACATAGCCCCAAAAAATGTTGAATCTCTTTCACTTTATTTCGCTTCGTGGTTTTCATAATCGCCTCAGCTCTTTCAGGTGCCACCTTCTTTCCTTAATGTGAAATGAACTGTCCTATTTATAACACCTCTTCTTGGCAGTATTGTAACTTCTCATTGTCTACCTTATATCCCTTGCCTGCTAAAATAGTCATCAACTGAATAGAATCTTGTCTGCACTTATCTTCCATGCTGCTACAAATTAAAATGTCATCTACGTACAGTATAACATCACTCTTAAGATTAATATTGCCTAAATCCATCTGCAGGACTCTGTTAGCGATCAATGGGGACTCACAGTACCTCTGAGGCAAATGAGTAGGTTTCAGTCAAGTTTGGTGAAACGTAAGGGAAGTCAAGTCTTTTGAATCTTTGTGCAATGTGATCGAGAAAAATGCATTTTTCAGATCGATCACCATAAAATATCGAGCTTCCACCGGGAAACTACACAGTATCATCGCCGGATTAGGAACTAAAGGAAACTCTGCTTCTACAATCTGGTTAATCAGTCTCATATCTTGTATAAATCTCCACAACCCTCCTTTAGATTTCTTGATCAGATACACCGCAGTGTTACACAATGATTCCGATAGCACCAAAATTCCTTGTTTTATCAGTGCAGATTTTTCGGTATGGAGGGAGCATTCTACTGACATGGCTACCTGGCTTTGTGGGAAAAATTGTGAGGATACCTGATGAGTTTCTGTTTAGACCATGAATACCTATGGATGAAGAGGGGGACAGACTATCCCTATAGAATTAGAAGCAGCCATAGTGCGAAAGGAAATGGCAATGCTCGAAGGAGTAGATGATGAGGGTAGACCATGGAGAACAGTAATAGCTCTTGAGGAAGGGTACAGATTTACTGACATCACTAATGACGACATGTTCAGGGAAGGCCAAACAGATGATGAAGTGGTGTTCTTTATTAGCATCGCATCACATTTTGGATCAGAATAGGAAAGAGGGAAGTCCCACAGTGAATGGCGATAATGTGGAAGCGTCCAGCATTTTGTCAGGAAGGCTTGGATAAGCTGCCAAGCGTCCTTTGGACCAAAGGCCCTTATGACATAGGTTTATTAAAGGGGATAGGGGAAGTCAAAATAGAGCTGAAATCAGGAGTGATTTTACCTCGAACAAGACAGTGGGCCTCATTACACGGTAGGCGGTAGGGGTTTACCGGTACCGGTAAGGGCACCGGTACCGGTAAACCCCTACCGCCTTACTACGAGTTCCCTTTGCGGGACCCGACTTTAATGGCTGGTTTTACCAGCCGTTAAAGTAGGGTGCCGCAAAGGGACCTCGGAGCTAACGACGGTACCGCAATTTGCGGTACCGTAATTAGCACCTTCCCCATTCCCATTATGCCCTATGGAGGCAAAAATGGGAATGGGGAAGTGCCTTGGTGAATGGAGAATTACCGCCCCCGCTCACCTTGGAGTAGGGTGCTAATTCCGCCATCCACCAAGGCAGACACGGTAAAATACTGGCGGCAACCATGGCGCTAATAGCGCCATGGTTGCTGCCTACTGTGTAATGAGGCCCAGTACCCCATGTATTGCCTGATAGTCTGAAATATACCCTCATCAGTCTCTCAAGACATGGGGTACTGTCTTGTTCGAGGTAAAATCGCTCCTGGCTTCAGCGTTATTTCGACTTCCCCTATCCCTTTTAACAAACCTACGTCTTAAGGGCCTTTGGTCCAAAGGACGCTTGGCAGTATATGAAGTCTTCCTGAAAAAATGCTGGACACTTCTGCATTACAGGAGAGAGCCGTGCCTCAAATGCTTCCTTTGCTTACCATGGCAGCATTTTCGAGCCGTTTTCACATTCTATACTCCGTTTATGCCGGCCGCCATATTTTGGGAAGTGAAAATATGTGTGCATTTGCACTGATGTGTTGACCTTTACTCATGCATCACGGATGGATGAAGTGCCTTCAACCTTCTAATTAAACCACTAAATGAGTATAAAAACCAAGAGGTTATACATTTAAATTTCATTGCATAATAGTAATCTATTAGCAATTTACAACTACATGCTCAACGGAAATGCATGCTGATCTAAATATTATATCTGAATTGCTAATTCTGTCTATTGTCAATGCAGTTTAGGCCCGTTATAAAGATAATACAACTAATTTTGATCCTCCTTGTATTATTGAGTGATTGTGTCTAACTCTTCTGCAACTAATAATCTCAGAAGCACATGTAGGACGCAGGACGGTCATATGTTATCTCTCTTGTTCCTCATAACAGCAAGTTGTATATAAAAGCTCAAAGGAATATTTTGAAGATCTTGCATTGTATTTACATAATGTCTCTCGTTCATGCCTTGCTGTTTGAACTTTCGATATTTTCATGGCATTAACAATGTCATATTAGACCTAATGCTCACTGATTCCTGTTTTAGCTTTACTGGACATGTGCTCTTTGTCAGTACAGGTTGCTCATCATTTTGTTGTATGGGCTCCAGCTTGAACATCTTGTATATTCGCAATACATACCTCTTGTGTCTAACTGTTAGACACTCAATTAAGCAATCTCATTGTCTGTGTTAAGACCCAATTCCAGGGTCCTGAATTTGCAAATTAGTCTGGCCTCTGTTTGACGCAGTAACTTCTCTCTATTGCCACCCCTCCAGCCAAAGGTGACTCTTTGAAATCCAATGAATTTTATGTCCTGTTTTCGGTTTTTCTGGTGTTCTTGCTGCCAGTAATGTGCAAGCGGCAGCATGGGGTTCTGGCTACCAATCGCAGTCAAGTGTTCTCTTATTCTCATTTTTAGTTCCCTTATTGTGCTTCCTATCTAAACGGCACATACTATGTCTCATACTGTGTAGTTTACACACGGTAAACATGACAAGACATACCACTGTGTAAAGATGCACAGGTATATTCTAAACGCTATTGTATGTATGATGTAGCAACAACGAAACCATAATCTGATCCTTGTTCCTTTATTATCTTTTTCATGTTGTTATTTTTCATTTTATTCTCTTTTTAAACCCTAAACACTCCTCCCCTACACCACTGCGTTTTCTCTGTCTAATTCTTTTACTGATATTTATATATCATAACCAATATGTTGAACTATTACAAAAGTGTCATGATTTAATATGCCCATGATTTGAAAAAGGCACCAACTGCCGAAACACGTGTCATTAAAGGACCTCTCGTTATTTGTTTGTCCACAATAAACACCTTTGAAACTTTACTTATATTGTGCCTCATTTCATTGATGAGGAGCTAACCCTATGGTAAAATAATGCCACCGTCTTTTCCCATGGCTCGCGAGTTGTAAGTTGCTATTTCTCTTGAATGTCCTGAATGTAAGCACTAGGGTCTTCATCTTCCTTCATCTTACGTGTCATGATTGCACCCATATCTGATGCATCAGGATACTGCACCCTGAGAGCCCTCCAAACATCTGCTCTGCAATTATTAGACGGCGCTCCGTCATGCGCTGTGTTTTGTGCTGTCACACTTGAATAGCCTGCTTTCTCCATATGTCATCAGCTCTTTCCCCAAGAATGGCTGCCAGGAGACCTTTTATGACCCCTATGGCCAACGTGTTTCCTCCTGTCATTTTTTCTAACTCGTACATCCATTTCCCAGCACCCTAAGTCAAACTCTGGAATTTACACCTTACATTTTCGTAGTCCATTTGTTGCCATGGAATATACTGTGGTGTTGCTCCCCCTTTTTCCAATATGAAAAACTGCATGAATCCCAACCCACAGTCTGCTCCCATCATTAGTCTATCCATGACAGGGACAATCGTCTCCGACTGTCTTCTTGACAGTACCGACCTTAACCTGCTCACAGGTACCCAATAGACACTCTGGAAAGCTCCATTAGAAGTGTGCCCAACAACCCCTCTGTGAATTTAGAGGTGTACCCATTAGCCGCAATGAGAGTTACATCTAGAGGTGTGCCCAATAGCCTCTCTGGTAAATTGAATTTAGAAAAGTTCCTAATAGCCTCGCTGGAAAACTGAATTCAGAAGTATCCCCAATAGCCTCGCAGGAAAATGAAGTTAATAGTGCGCCCAGTAGCCTCTCTGTGGAAAATTGAATTTAGATATGGGCCCAATATCCTCTGTGAAAGCTGCATTTAGAAGTGTGCCCATTAGCCACGCTGTGAAAGCTGCATTTAGAAGTGCTACCAATAGCATCTGTGAAAGTTGATTATAGAAGTGCATCCAATAGACACCCTGGAAAGTCTCAAGTAGAAGTTTGCCCAATAGCCTCTCTGGAAAATTGAATTTAGAAATGTGCCCAGTAGACGCTCTGTGATAATTTGCATTTAGAAGTGTACCCAATAGCCACCGCGAGAGTTACACTTAGAAGTGTGCCTAATAGCCTCGCTGATAAACTGAATTTAGAAATGTTCCCAATAGCCTCTGTATGGAAAATTGTACTTAGAAGTTCGCCCGGTAGCCTCTCTGGGAAAGTGATTTTAGAAGTTTGCACATTGAAAGAGCATATAACCATTCTTACCACACCCCACGCTTACTCTCTCCTTTACATCACCACTCAACTAGAACACAGTGATACTATGACACCATTCGGTATAACTGTTCCCATACGAACATCCACCGCTTACTCCACATCATTCTATGTAAACACTGCTGGTCTCACACCCCCAGCCAGGCGTTTTCCTCAGGCCTAACGCAGCCACATCCGTTCCGGATAAATCCTGCCAGAACGAACACATTCTCCTGATCTCTCAACCACCACACCTACCAATAAGAATCAGCTAATACATGTGTACCGCACGAGCTGCACACATATCCGGTGCACACACGCACCTTTTGACTCTCCCTACTCTCTCTACTGATCTGAACTTCGGTTCCCAAGGGCGTTCAACCTACCAGCGCCTTCAGACCATACCAATGGTATATAAGGCGCTATATAAGTGCAAAATAACAATAACAACAATAACATATGGTGGCAATTCTCCCTTCTCACTATACGATCATCCTCAGGGATGCTCTTGATATGGTATAGGATCTGGCGACCTATCCTTAGGTTGTTCCAGATCCAACCATTTTACTTCTTTGTCCATTTGCAGGCTTCCCTCGAGGGAACATGCACTCCCTACTGCTGCCTCAAGAGTAGATTTTCTTTCTTCGTCTGACATGTCTTGTCCCCAACTAGTGTGACTATGATTCCCTTCACCCTTATTCAGATTCAATCTGCTTAGAGACAATGCTTGACGTTCATCACTGAACAGGCTTTCCTCCTCTCTTTGTGATTGAGGCATTAGGGATCGTTCATCGTTCCCTCGAGTTTCATGCTCACTATTTCATCTCAACTGTTGATAGGCCCTATCGATCCTGTCACTGATGCTTTCCGCATCAAATCTTTCCTCGTTTAACACAACTCTAGATGCCCCTGGTGTTACTTCTTTTATCGGAAGGAACTGTTCTATCCCATCGTATTTCTGGGCTTGGCCCTACTGGTTCCTTACAAATAAGACTGGTATCAAGACCCTGCTGCCTGCTTCTTCATTCTATTTCTTCATCTAGCTCTCTTCGTTTTCTCGCATCTCTTCTGATTCTTTCTTCCTCCTGCCTTCATTCTTCCCGCTTTACCCCTTCTCTTCTTTCCTCTTCTTCCCTTCATCTCTGTATTCTTTTGCACCTTAATCTTTGTGGTTCCTCCTCTTCTCTCTTCCTTTCTTTTCTATTACTGTCTTCTATTGCTCTGTCTATTGTCATACGTCTTCCCTCTTCTCGTTCTTTTTTTCTCTCGAGCTCCTCATGATATATCTGTTCTCGTTGCTCCCTGTTCTTCCTTTTCTGTTCGTCTTCTTTCAATCTCTTCTCTCGTTCTTTATCTCTTTTATCTTGTTTGTCCTTATCTTGTCGTTGCCTAACTTCCTCTATCCTTTTCCAATCGATTTTAAGTAATATCTGTCCACTGATCCATTTGTGCTGCACGAGCGCTGTCTCATCAGCTTTATCCTTCTCTAATTTCCATTTCTTAATCTCCCTTTCTATTTCTGTCGATATATTCGACCGCTCACCCCTTTCTTTTTTGTCTTGTATGATCTTACAGAGCTCTTCTTTTCTCTTATTCTCCTTTGGGTTATCATCACTGCTATAAGCGGAAGGTTTGTATATTGGATTACTATACCCTGTCACCACTTTCAACTCCTTTAATGGATACAACCCTATCTCTTCTGCACTAGCAGCTATTACTCCGGGCGAGGTAAGGGGAGCTGAGGGCTCAACACCTTCCTCCTTACACTGACTAAGCATCCACTCTTCAGGTGGCGGATCCTCTCTCATTTCCTGAAACATTTTCCAGAGCTCGAGAATAGCTAATCTTTTCTCTAATTTCTTCCCCGTGTATGCAGCGTGCAAGTATGTCATCATGTGTTGCAATACCGCTTTTGACAGGGATTCCCCCTTGTGGCCACATGCCTTTGACCCATTCCGCACTTGAGCTTGGGCATGTGTTTTGGCAGTGTCTTGCGTTAGTGCATAAGAGGAGTGTTGCCCATGATGACAAGTCTCAATTGACTGTCAATACTTACCAGACTTATTAGATATACGTTTTACTTCTACTTAAATCACCACTTTTCAATGCCCTTTAAACTAAGAAATATGAGCGTGCACAATCAATGGCTGCTCAAGCCTCTAATTTCTTAATCAGCTATTTCTACCTTTGTAATGGCACCAACCTCTACTCTAGGTTGTCACTATTGCTCCTCAACTTCTCTTTAATCACTTCTGTGCCTGTGTTTTGGTGTCGGAGGCGGCCTCTTACAACGCATTGCATTGCATTGTACTAATGTGCGGCTTGACACGTAACGCAGCGTTTCTACGCCGCAGGGTCCGTTCTTCAAACGAGTCATACGGTGGATTGAATGCGGCTTGGATTCTGCTGCCCGCTGCCGGCAGCCTCCCTAAACCAGCATATCCCCTGTGCCCTTGGACGCTAACGCTCACGCCTACACCCGTGGGGGGGCTGCTGTGGAGGGGGCCCATGCTCGGGGGTGTACGCGACCGTGACAGTGGCAGTAGAACGGACTTATGCAGTGCCACGCACGGTGCTGGATTTAGCACTGGCTGAAAACATCGAAGCGTGGCCCTTTCCCGAACTGACACCGCTTGCTACAGTTATAGACGAGGAGGTGAGTGGAGAGCTGGGAGTGACCTCCCTTGGGCTGCTTTCCACCGTCTCTGCATTTTTCTAATACTATTACCCTTTTGTGCACTGCGGCCCTGTGGTTACTGGCCTTGGTGCACTATTCGTATTATTAGCTCTGTACAAGCATAGTGTCAAGTTTGATAAATCCACACACTTGCTAAGAGCTCTTCTTCCTTTTTGACCCCCCGCTGTGTACAATCTTTTTTAGCCTCGGGTCATTTGGGAGGAGTGTGGGTCCTGGTATTAGTATTTTGGTAGCAGATTGCTGTGCTAGAGCAGGGCGGTCTTTATTATCAGGTATTGTCAAGATGGTTTTAAGGCTAAATACCCAGGAGACTGCGGGTTTAGGCCTTTGATCCTGGGCACCTTAGCCTATTGTTCCCCCATTAACCCTCTGGCCCCCAGGTGAGTGGAACTACCTGGACAGCTCTTGAGGACTGTGGTTTATCCCCCTTCTCGCTTTAGTTGTTGAAGTGAATATTAATTTTCTTTTGACAACCCTCACATTTGCCAGCCAACACAGCACTGGAGAGTGACCCTTTGTCCTCTGAGTAGACAATCCTGGTGGACCTCATTATTTACCTTTTGCTAACATGCAGCAGGGGGAAAAGCCTTCCAACTCGAATTATAATTTGCGGAAAACAAAGACCTTACCCCCTAAGGAGAATATGGAGACTCACACGAAGGTTGTTAAATCCAAGAAGAATGCGAAACATGCTAAACCGGTGGAACATGGCGCTATCACTGAATTTTTCCCAGTTAATCCTCCTCCTGATATAAACTCAACTACCATTGAGGAAACCGTAGTCCCTGGCCCGAGTGGCAGCATTTCATTGAATACCACCAATTTTGATGATATAGACATCAATTCTCTCTTGGATTTGTGCTTAAATATTCAGAGAGGGTTGTCATCCCAACCCCCACTGACGATTGCTAGTGGATCGCTATCCCATAGCATTAACACCATGAGCACTCCGCCTGGTCTACATAATTCTATCAGAAGCAGTGGACGATTATCTGCTTCACCTAATTTAGCAATGGCATCTATGGAGGATGCACCAGACAAACAGGACGATGATTTGGATTGTCAATATCCGGGCTCAATCATGGTTGCCGAGCTTCAATCATCAGTCGCTGCTCTCCAATTTGCGCTTAAGATCTTACTGCAAATGTCAGGCCGCATTCTGACCAACACTAATATTATTACCATGGCTCTTGAACAGAAGGACCATCTCCGTGAAGAGGCGGAAGTTAACCTATCGGACGCTTTGCACATTGTGGAAGAAAGCAATGACCAGGACAATATGGAAGAAGCTGTAGCTGAACCATCAGAATCTGGCAACAGCGAGGAAATCCATGAGGTAAATCAGGAAAATGTTCCCGACCTTGCGACGGTACAAAGCTCTTTTGTATTCTTTTCACAGAAGCAACGTAGACTGGCGAGGAAGGCGCTTAAAAACAATAAATCCAAAACAAGTGCTTTACCGCCTACTTTTGTGCCACATACAGGGCTGGATACACGCTCGAAAAAAGCTAAAAAGAGACTAGCTAGATCAGCTGTACAGGTACCAACAACCAATGGTTCCCTCTCTGGCTGGCTCGTGCCGGAAGGAAAAGCTATTAGTCCGGTCTCTGACGAAGATCTTCTGAAAGACGCAGTCTTAGATCTAGAACTTAGCTTACCAGTATGCTCTGAGCAACCAGTAGCATCCACACACGGGGGAAACTCACCGTTACCTGTGCTGCTTGAATTGGGGCATGATACTAAAGACATTAACGAAAATCGTATCTGTTTTATTAAGAACTTATACCAGAGCGGTAAAAATACTTGGCTTGTGCGATCAGAGTTACTAGTCAGACTGTATTCTATTCCCCAACTTCGAGTATTGAAATCCGATGATTTCCTGTTCGTTGAGCCTCTGATAGGACCTAATCCCAACGTCTCCGCCCTACATTGTACCTTTCTGTCTACAGCACGGCTGATCAGGAAATACAAAGAGGAACTAAGAACTGTTGACGTTGACATCAATGTGGACCCGAATGAAATCGATCTTAACATTGGCCCTGATGTCATTGCAGCTCCAGTTCCCGTGTCTATCTGCCCCAAGCCAGCGGAATTGAAAAATCATGAACTCGCCAAAGTACAACAAGTACTAAAATGGTTGATGGAATCCCTCCCGGGGGTTTTACATAACCATTGAGCCTTCTCCCTTCTTACGTGGAACTGTAGAGGCTTCGCCCACTTATTGACAATGGAGGGCTCAGTTGACCTTTTGTGCAAACACAGTTGTATTTGTCTCCAAGAGACTTAGGCAATGGATACTCTGCTTTGGGATGGTTTTGTTGTATATCAATCTTTTGCAAAATGGGGTATAAGGGGCCGCCCCTATGGAGGTCTACTCATTGGGTTGGTAAACACGGTGGTCTCTCGTAGGGTACATACTGATGTCGAGGACTACCTTATGGCAGTAGAGGTTGAATATGAAGAAGAAAGTTGTCTTTTTAGGTTTCTCCTTGTTAATATTTATAATCCACCAGGAGCAGTCATTGTAGAACCTTTACAAGAAGCCCTGCAGGACCTAATGTCATCTTGGACCTTGAAACCTGGTAACGTGGCAGTGGTGGTCATGGAGGACTTCAACTGCCATATGACAGGCGAGGGCTATACATCATCTAACTTGAAGCTTAGTACAACATGCTTAATGACCCATGGGAAAAGAGTGGCCGAGGGGCTGGGTTGGTTACAACTGTTCGCTTATTGGGATCTCGAGATGATCAATGGCCGTGTGCTCGGCGATAGGCCCGGGAAACCTACTTGGACAAATGGCTCAGTTTCTAGGACTCCAGACTATTTATGTGTCCTGAAATGCTATTGAAAGTTACCAATATGAAAGTGATAAATACCAACTGGAGTGATCATTCGATTCTCCAATGTTTTCTTTAACTACCTAGCCGCACCATTCCTGCATTGAATATTGCATTATTAACACCAATAGTTCAGGGTCTAGAATTATTTGGTCGGACAAAAATATTTGGTCAGCTACGGAAGCCCTCAAATACATCTCCCCTGTTAGCTCTCTGAACTTGAACACCATAACTATTAATGCCATTGAAGACTGGATTCAGGCATTCTCGGGAAAACATGCTGTGGCCAAAATGGGCTACATGAGAAGAACTGAGGGAGTTAGTCGACTCTACAACAAAGGAATCAGAGACGCCAAGAGAGGGTTGAGAGCCGAAATTCGTAGCATTAAAACCTTGAACTTGCCTGCAGCTCTTTATTGTAAGAGAGTTAGAAAAGCCAAAAATCGCTATAGAACCAGCATCAATCACATAAAAAAGTCTGAGAGAAACTGCGCCTATCAAAGGCTAGTGCAGACCATTTGCTCTAGGGACTCTCGTAGTATCTGGTCTCTATTGAATGAGACTAGGAAGAATGGTAAAGCCCAACTAGCCAACCCTATTAGTGAGGAGTCCTGGATAAAATTCTTAGAAGGACGTAATGTAGGGGTGACTAATCTGTATAATTCATCTCTGATTATGGCCCCTAGTCTCCCGCCATTTGAAGTTTCCCCTGGGATCATTCTGAATAAAATAAAAACTCTTAAGTCCTCAAGAGCCCCTGGATCCAACGGGCTGGCTAATGTGGTAATTATGAACTATCCCGAATTTTGGGCGGATTTACTCTCTGTACTTTTTGAAAAGATCTTAGTGCAGTGGAGAATCCACCAATCTTGGCAGACAGCCATTCTTATTCCTATTTTTAAAAAGGGAAACCCGGCTGACTCCAATAACTATAGTCTTCTCTTTAAGCTGGATATCACAGGTAAACTTTTTGCTTCAATATTGTTAAGTGAAGTGCAGAAATGGGCTAATGAGACTAACATACTCAGTACATTTCAGTGTGGATTTCAACATGACCTCTCTACGTCACATAATCTTATGGTGATGGACATATTCCCCACACGGGCACTTACTAAGGGGCAGCCTCCTCTGTATGCCCTATACATTGACTTCAAGTCTGCCTTTGATTCCATCCCTAGAGATAGACTGTGGCTTAAACTTGAATCAATGGGATGTCCGGGAGGCCTCTTGTACTATCTGAGACTCCTGCACCAAAACACCACGGCCTGTTTTAGGCTGAATCAAGAAGGCAAAATGACCAAAAAGGTGTCCCAAAATAGAGGGGTAAAACGGGGATGTGTTACTGCACCCCTGATATACAACCTCTATGTATATGACATTCCCTCTGTACTAGCTGAAATTGATAACTGTCCTTCAAAAATTGGTGAGGCGCCTTGCCCAGTACTAGCATACGCCGCGACCTGGTAGTATTTGATAACACCATTAGTGGCCTTCGGCGCTCCGCTACCACTTTATGAGAATATGCTAGTCTGAATGGTCTAACTATTAATTTAGACAAAGTACTCAGATTCACTGGGAAAAGAGCATCCCGATGGTGGGTAAAATTAACATACCCTATGCACCCTCCTATCGTTTCCTCGGAATTGAAATCGAGCCCAATGGCGATTACTGCTACTGCAGACGAGGACGCAAAATCAGGGCAGCGCAAGTCACTGCACTGATTGCTGCATTCTCGAACAAGCAGGGCGGCTATACGCTTTGGGGGACACGGCACCTCTACATCCAAGTGTTTGTACCCATGATCAGCTATGGTCTTGAGGCTCTTTTTTCTTTAGATTTAGCTTGGCTCCAGGTGATCGAGGGCAAATTTTGGCGTTGTATATTGGGATTGTCACCAGGAGTGCCTATGGCTTTAATAAGACTTGAAATGGGTCTTCTATCACTAAAAGCAATTGTACTCAAAAAGAGAGCCAGATTCTTCCTTAAGATGACTAGCGGTTGTTCTAATCCTTTATTGTCTGTAATACACCAGGAAGTGGTAAAAAAACATACCACCTCACCCCTTCTCAAACTAATGTCAGAATTTCTTGCTGATATGGGGTGGTCACACCGAGGGGCAGTCTATACTAAGGAAGTCCAAAACGCACTTGGGAAAAGGGTGGACCTTTGGGATTGGCTTGAGAACTTTGCGCATCTGAGCACCCTAAAGAGCTATCAATTCATCAAATATAGATTGTATACCTATATGAAGCCCCAAGCTTATTTGAACCTCTGCCCGACGAAGAGGCTCAGACGTTTTATTATCCTGTTTAGATTGGAACAACTACCCACTCTGAGGAACACAGGAGACAGGGAAAATATACTAGTCCCTGAGCGTATTTGTTGCCCGTGTAAACTACCGGAATGCTTGGAGACAGCTAAACATCTCCTTACGGAATGCCAGACATTAACTAGCACAATAACTCTGTATCTTGCTGAGTTTGTTCACAACCTTCAAACCATTAGTGAAATGTCATTTTGGCTTTATTGCACAAACACCAGCAACATGCATTTGTTCATAGCCCTCTATAACGTATGGCAAAAAATTGAATGAAAGTTGGGCCCGCTCATTTGAAACTTGTATATTGTAAGGCGATGTAAATGCATGCCACTGTGCGATTAGTTATTGGCACACAATACATTTTAGTTTACCCATGAGTTAGATGTGAGTAGACTTGTAAATATGTATATTATTGTTCAATAGGTATAAGTGTGCTCAGCACTTGATGAAAAGATGGTAATAAGTTTGAGTATTTTGGTTTCTTAATTAGATACTTTTTATTTTAAATGTATCTGTTGATTATTATCCGTTTATTGATTTTATTGTTATTAACGAATAATTGCTTATTATGTGTAAAGTTTGAATTTTCTTTCATACTATATCACATTAAAGTTTAAATTAAATTAAATGTAATCACTTCACAACTTTCTATCGCTCTTCGATATTTTTACTCAACAAACAATATACAGACTAGTCGACTTTACACATTAATAAACACTGTGATCACCTTTTTTCCTCTTGCCTTTTCTATATACCTTGTACAGGGTTTGAGACGGCTCCTTACACAAACCTGTTTGCTCATTATATGTTTCACTCTACTGCCATTGGAGTTTGAGACTTCTCCTTCTGAACTCCCTTGAGTTAGGACTCTAGACGCTATATCTTCTTCACACAATATTTTCCATTACTCAAAAATGATCACAACCCCATACCCAAAAATTATCACAACCCCATACCGTTCATTTGCCATTCCCCTTAGTCTACTCACCATTTGTTTGTTAATCGACTCAAGGCCTTCGCTATCGACGACTCCTCCAATCTGACCAATTTGCCTTCCGTCTGCAGAGTGCCCATGGAAACCAGGCAGGGATTTCGTCAAAGGGGGACATGGCCACCATCTTGGTTCTTCTTGCAAGCTTATTTCTGTTGGCCGCTCTCCACAGGAAACCCCACGAACTTCCGGCTAATGGCAGAGGATACTCGATCGTCCAAAAGACTGGGGGCAAAATAATTTGGATCTTCAACCATCTTCTGCTACCGCGTGAGCTTAGAGCCCTTTGGATAACACACATACAATGGATGGGGATACAGAATAACTCTGACACCAAATAATCTAACCAACTCGGGAAGATGGTAAAGTGTGCTGTTTTAATTTCAATTGTCTAAAACGGAGTTACAACAGACATCAACGGACATTCGCTCGAGCTCTCAGTGAATTTAGCATAAAAACACATTTATATACAAAAATCTCAGCCTACAAGATGTCATACTATGTGGCAAATGAGAAAAACCTAAGAGGGGTTGTGATAGGCTCAAGGGGAACATCTAAGTATACTTTCTATAAGGGGTGGGATTGTGATTGGATATCTACTGCCAGGTGGACAACTTATGCCTACCTCTAAAACATGTAATCTTCAACACTATTAAGTACACTCTATATCATTGGTTCTCAAACTATAAGGCCCTTCGTTATATGACCCTCTATTATTGGTTGGCATGCTCGTGCCATGTCTGGAACATTCAATTCACTTAGCAGCATGTAAGCTCAAACCCAGGTGCCAGGAGGTGGACTTGACTTTACTTCCCCACCTAATTAGCCTATCGTCTCATCACCCATGCCTTCTGCCATGAAGATTGTCTTTGAACTTGGCCTTGCAGAGTATTCTTGTCTGTGAGAATATAAGTGAGTGCAGGCATGCTCTATCGTAGTTCTGGAACTCCATGCTCAACTCTATTTCCATCCTTAGCCCACGTTACAGGAGACCAAGATTTGGTCCAATTTGCAGCATTTCAATGTTTAAATGAATAAAACTTAGCATGCATGGTGTTCTTTCTTTGCACCTTAACAAGGGATGATTCAGCTTCTCATGTTTACTGCCTTCAAGAATAGATAACTGACCTTGGCTGCTTCAGCTTTGGTATCAGGCCAGACAGCCTCGCCATCCGCAGCCACGATCAGCTAATTCTTTGTTGCAACACAGCTCTTGGTACTTCTTCTCCATGGGTTATTAAATTAAATTCATGACACCGAAGTCCAGTTTCTATACAATGGCGGCTTCACCTGCAGTCTATTTACTACGTATAGCCAGCTTCTAAGCTTACTTAATCTACTTGCGTTGTAAAGTTATTGAATGGCTTGCATTTTCTGCAGTGCATTACACACATGCAATCTTCTTTTCGCACATGAAAGTTCACTCCATTCTTAACTTCCTCATAAGTTTCTATAAGGTCCATGCATTCTCTTCAGCCAGTTTTCTCAGTGTGTCACGTTCATCTCTCGCGACGTCATCAGCTTCCCTTTTGCTCTTTTTCATATTCCTTCGGGAAGTTCCTCCCTCTGATTTTCGGCTCTTTGAGAATACATTTGATATGGTTTTCTCAGAGGATATCTTCTCTTGAATATACGCTGTGGTATGGTGAAAACTGCTGGTGTCAAGCATGGCACAATATCAGGTTTCCAAAATACAGGAGGTAGGGGGCGGGACTTCCTGCAGAGGCATTCAGCTGCTCCTCTACACTGAGAACTGACATTGCAGGGTCGATGGAGAGATGGCGGCACACTTCACAGTGTGCTGCCGAAAAGGTAAGTGGGTGGGGGGCAGGTAGGGGGATACAGGGCACAGTGATCTATGTGATCACCGCGCTGCACCATAATGGGAGTCTGCAATTTAATTGTCGACATTATAGGCAGCGTAGTGTTCACATAGATTCATAAATAGCCATGTCAGGATGACCAGGGCCTGGCTCTTTTTCAAGTCCAGCATAAGAGTAAACATGTATGACAATATTCGAGCACGGTTTTACAAAAGAGAAAGATTTTCCAGTGCCCAGATGAGCAGAAGCACATGAACTTACTGCCTTTCCGTTGAAACGGCTGCAGGCATCAATTACTTTGGGTTGGAGCACGAGAGTATCTGAAGTTTCTGATTCTTCTGTAATGAACAGACTGATTGCAGAAACAACCACAGCAATTATGTGTCCAGATGCCATTTGCCAAAGGCAGATGCGATAGCTGGTTGCCAGTGACAGGGTCGAAAACAAAAGGATCGAATGTTTTTTGATCGACAGTCAAAGGATCTAAAAAAGGGTCGAATTTTTTTTTTTTTTTATGGGGGGATTCACCCCCAACCCCCCCCCCCGTTTTCTTTATTAAATACATTTTTTTACCAACCAACTAAAAAATATATATAAATAAATGTAAAAAAAAAATCGACCCTTTTTTTTCTCAATCCTTTTTTTTCGATCGTTTGACTGGACACCGCGATAGCTCATTAGGTTGTGCTTCACCTGCAGAGATCTGGCGTAGCATGTGTTATGTGACTAGGATTTATTCACTGTTGCCATATTTCACTCCCTTTTCCACCGCGTGGCACATTTACATATATGTATGCTGTGCAAGCCTGTTTGCTGTAAGATGTTGCGCTCAGTGTGCTGCTCTCCACACCACAGAGCTTCAACCTCTGTGAGATGGGCTTTACTGAGATCCTAGAGGGCAGTTTTTTATACATCCTGTCTCTGCAGCTCCTGTAAGAAACCTTTTCCACTAGAATTGTGTTCAGGGCTTGCAGGCCTGGAGGTGGGCTCCGGTGCCCGTTTTAATGCATGCTGGTGTGAGCACGACGTGATGGGTGTGCAGTGAGGAGCGCAATAAAGAGCAAAGAAGAGGGGAGGATGGAAAGTCCGGAAGAGATGGCGGACCTAGTAAGGAGAATCTGAGCAGCGATGAGGGACAAAGGCGTGGACTGGCTCTTAGCGCAGGCAACTGCTAAGGAGCAGAAAGAGAAAGAGACCACCGTGGTGGTGCCAGATGATATCATGGGCAACAATTATGTGCCAAAACCCACCCGGAGAGTGGGCAGCCAGAGCCCTAGGGGAAGGGAAGTGAGACATTGGGGGAGTATTCAGAAACGACAGAGAGAACAGACGCAGCGCTGAAAAGGAAAGACGTGGATGGAGACAACAACCCACCAGGGTCCAAGAGACCACAGAGATCCCTGAAGGCATCGTGGAAGGTGGTAGAAGCTAATGGGGAGACAGACGCGCCGAAGCAGAAGGCAAGCTCCAGGGCTAAGAAGCCGCTACAGGCCTTAACGGCGGTGGCAGACCAGGACCCTTTGGGTGAGAGGATCGCAAAATTGGTAGAGATACATGTGGAGAGAGCGCTAGGGCATTTGCATGATAGCAGGAGGGTTGATAATGTAGAAAGGTTCAGGGATAATTATGGGGTGCGGGGCCTCAGCGGTGGGGGTCAGGAGGGGCCCAGGGTGTACACCAATTACTACAAGGGCAGCAGGCCTAGTGTGGCAGGTGCTGCTAGAGGTCCAGGAAAATATTTGGAGCAAGGTGTTCATTGACATATTTACTTAGCTTGATCTAGAGCAGGTGGGGCTGGGCATAGTAAGGGAGGCCAAGAAGGAGGACGACAGGTGGGAAAGCAGGAAGAGAGTGAGGAAGGAAAGCAACATTATGAATTGGCTTTATGCCTTTAGGAGGTACACCTCCATCCTGGTGAAAAGACCCAGGTGACGCTGCGGCGCTCATCACATATGAGCAGCGCATCCATGAGGCACATGAGGAGTCTGGGGGGATGCTTGGCTCAGATACGATGAGGGCTTCAGGTTGAAGATGCAAATGTTTCCCAGCATGAACTGGGATGGCGAGAATGTGCTGGGATACATCAATAAAATGAACTCAAGCAGTGGGTACAAGAGCATGCAGGTGAAGGAGCAGCGTCCTGGGAGGAGTCAATCCCCGGATTGGGGGAACGGGAGTTATCAGAATGGTGAAAGGGGAAGGCACCCTTTTCAGAGTGGGTGTGGTGCCTGTCCTACGGACAGCGGATTGGAGAGGGACACCTCCTGCTGGAAATTCAGAAAAGGGAACTGCCTGTGGGGAGCCAAGTGCAAGTTCAGGCATGTATGCAGCATATGCGGCGGAGACCACATGGCTGCCCGGTGTAGGAGTAAGGAACAGCACGTCCTGAACCAGAGGGAGCAAACGAGGGAGAAGAGCCGTGTTCAGAAATGATATCTAGGGTCACAGGGAGGTAGGCCAATTCTGGCTGAGATCCCTAGAAGTGCCTGGGTTGTATAAGAGGGAATGGTTCACCTGGCGGGCAGGGGTTTGCACCTCTTTTTGTGGAGCTGGGGGAATGCCATGAGTATGTGAATTATAGAGCAGTTTCCGGCATGAGTGGGGGCGGCGAAGGGGCAGAAACCCCTTTTTGCTGTGGCGGTAAATCAGGTGATTGAGCAGTGCCTATGTAGAGGAGGCCCCAGATATGGCCTGCACCCCTGCCCCCCATTGCGGATTGCCAGTAAGGTACTCGCCGAGGTACGTGACGCATGAGGAGCAAATGAACCAACAGAGAGCCGCACTGGGACTGTGCCCCGTGTACATAAGAAGATCGGTACCGGTTGAAGCAGACATAACACGACAACCCTGGGCAGCACGGTACCCTATCAGACAGCCGTACCAGCCGCTGAGGTGAAATGAGGAATACCTGCACACAGTCCACGAGGAGACCCCTAAAGCCTTAATGGGAGGCCAATGGAAATAGACTAAGGGCCCGAGCAGCCCCGAGAACGAACAGAATGGCTACTGAAAGCACGTATGCCAGTACTAGTAACTGCAAGGATAATTACAATGGATAAAGGGGGGAGACACTGGTAAAACGTAAGAGAATAAGAGAATGGTGCCATGAGACAAGATGAAGCAATCGCCCTGTTGAACATGTGTAAATAAGCTTGAAACACAAGATGCTAAGAAATCGATACTACCTGCAATGCTTAATAGAAGAATAGAGCGGCAAGCGGCAACCATATATCTACCTCAATACAGCACAATGTACACGTGCGACTCCATTTTGTGAAAGCAGAAATATACCCAAGCGGCCAAAGGCCTGGCAGGCCAAGTTTCGTAACCCAGGCAAGAGAAGGAGCGGAATCGAAACTCAACAAAGAGAGGCTCATGCCGTGGAAATCGAGGTCAACCAGAGAAGGGGAGGTGAGCATGAGCTCACTGGACTCCAACTTCAGAGCATACCAGCC
Source organism: Ambystoma mexicanum (assembly GCF_040938575.1). Lineage (NCBI taxonomy): Eukaryota > Metazoa > Chordata > Amphibia > Caudata > Ambystomatidae > Ambystoma > Ambystoma mexicanum. The sequence goes on from NC_090938.1 coordinate 846,349,002, forward strand.
CGCCCGTGAAGGTCAAGATAAGAGAGGCCCGTGCAGGTGGCCAAGCGAACACAGAATTAAATACACAAAAGGCTGGAAACTGAAGTAAATTCATGGTGAATCAACATGTGACCAGACAGGCGCAAAGATGTACCACCGCCTGATGTCATCCAGAACCCGAGGATGCCATAACTTTTCCTGATAAGAGACTACAGATCCGAGGCCATACCAAGCCAACTAATTGACACATAGCCCTAAAACACTGATTGATGGAAGGGAGGAAGGGTGAATCTTGGGACACTAGGCACCTGGGTGTCTACTCTGCATGCTGCTAATTAAAAGTGGAGATTTATGTTTAGGGGTGTAACTTGCCCAATCACAAGGGACCATGTAATCTAGGGTCCTATAGACACTGTAACCAATGAGACGTCGTACTTGTAGTGACGTCAATCACGTGTGTTGTAGAGGGATGGGCGTAGACGCCCACCCGATAAGAGTTATCCAATCCACTTGTTTTATTTCCATGTACAGATATAGCACCTATACATAAGTTACCTTTCCCAACCAATGAGACTGCGTGATCATTTTTTTTAGAATTAGACGTCAATGATGATGAATTTTGCCCATGAAAGAGGCTGTTGGACTGAAGTTCGGGGAAGTCGGGGTGAGGCAGGCGTTCTTGATGCTGCTGATTTCCATTTGCTGATGTATGTATCATTAAACGGATTTCCCTTTGCCAATTTACTGAGTCCTGATTATTGAACCTTGCTGGAGTATGTGAATCCTGCACTCTGTCCTCGCATGGTGCAGCTATCTTGTATTACTAGTTTTTGAGGGTGAGTACTGACCAATGGGCCCGTCAGTAATTTCCTCTCCTCATCAACACTTGGTAGCAGAGGATGGTTTCTGCCATCGATTATTGATAATCGATTAATATAGTTATAAGACACCTTTAAACCGACGGCACAAAGTAACTCTGGGCCTTCGGTTACATCACGAGTCCTTTCGCCATTCCGGCTGAGTAGGCTGAGAAGCTCGCCGTGGACAATGATAGTGTAAATATTCCCAAAATCTGCAGTGGGTCTGAAGGAACTCGCTTTTCCAAGCATAAACCTTCTCATTCCTTCGGGCAGCGGATTGGATGAAAACCTTAAACGCAGGAAGAGGAAGGGGCGGTGATCCTGAAGTTCCAGAGAGGAAAAGAGGCGATCAGTGAGTGAAACAACGAAACTCGTTAGTTTGGCAAAGGTCTTATAGGCCTTAGAGTAAGAAGGGGAAAGATAACGGAGGGTGGCGGAGAAAAAATAATACAGCTAGAGGTAGAAAAGACTGTATATATATAGCGGGTAGAGACCCGGGCACCTGAAATAAAAAATTGTAAGGAATATCAGGGGGGCACCTGACATTAAAAATTGTAAGGAATACCGGGGGGGAGGGAACCTGAGAAAAAACTGTAAGGAATACCGGGGGGCACCAGAGAAAAAACTGTAAGGAATACCGGGGGGCACCCGAGAAAAAACTGTAAAATTCGCCTTGTTCCTGCGCTTTAAAGAGTGGTCAGAAGGAACGTAAACCCAGAGCCCACAGAGGGGGGACATTAGGCTACGCTTACGTTTAAAGAAGTAAGAATGGGGTTCGTTCAAATCCCATGAAGGGGTAATAATTAGAAGGCAGGTACACGTATGACCAGCTGGCGTCTTTCTAGTCTGGCAAGCGTCTGTCTGTCCTATATGTCTTGTATATGTTAAATGTGAAACTGTTGTATCTTTGACTGAATGATTACAATGCATTTTTGCTTTACGCGATTCTGTAAATGAGACGGAATCGCCACTGAATTGATGAGTTTTGAGTAAACTGTTGGTATAAAATTTTGCGGAAAAGTTGGTTTGGAGCTTGCGTATGTGGTGCTCGCTCATAATAGCGTAAAGTTGAAAAACTGTGTGAACATTGTTGGTGACAAAATTAAGAATGGAGGAAGTTACCCCACTTGCACATTTGCGCAAGCAGTTGCCAAAGCACACAACAAAACTAAAGAAATATAGCCAGGAGTGGGTTAAGGGCACCGCAAATAAAGGGGGTAATTCATAGAATTCAGTGCACAAGTGGCGCACGTGGCTGGCGCACAGTGTGCGCGTGCGATAGTCTGCGCCAGCCACATGTGCTAAAATCCATTTCCGTGCACAGCGTATTCATGGATTTCAACATTCATTACCAGCCGTGGCGCAGAGTGGCGCAGCGACCCTGCAGCAGCGCCAGTTACGCCCCCAAGAACGCCCCTAGCACAAGGAAAAGCCATCAAAATCCCCAATCCAGCGCAAAGGGCTGCAGCAAACGCTGAGCGGGGAGCGTGTATTACTGGGGTTCGCAGGGATATTCACACGCGATAGGTCCTGTGCGAGCGGGGAGCGTGTATTACTGGGGTTCGCAGGGATTTTCACACACGATAGGCCCTGTGCGAGCGGGGAGCGTGTATTACTGGGGTTCGCAGGGATTTTCACACGCGATAGGCCCTGTGTAAGCGGGGAGCCTGTATTACTGGGGTTCGCGGGGATTTCCACATGCGATAGGCCCTGTGCGAGCGGGGAGCGTTTATTACGAGGGTGCGCTGGGATTTTCACACGCGGTAGTCCCTGTGCAAGCGGGGTACATGTATTTTGGGGGTGCGCGGGAAGTTTTACATGCGGTAGGACCTGTGCGAGCGGGGTACATGTATTTCGGGGGTGCGCGGGAAGTTTTACACGCGATTGACCTGGGTATTGGCCTGGGTACGTGTATTTCAGGGGTGCGCGGGAAGTCTTACACGCGATTGGCCTGGGTACGTGTATTTCAGGGGTGCGCGGGAAGTCCTACACGTGATTGGCCTGGGTACTTGTATTTCAGGGGTGCGCGGGAAGTCCTACACGCGATTGGCCTGGGTACGTGTATTTTAGGGGTGCGCGGGAAGTCTTACACGCGATTGGCCTGGGTACGTGTATTTCAGGGGTGCGCGGGAAGTCTTACACGCGATTGGCCTGGGTACGTGTATTTCAGGGGTGCGCGGGAAATCTTACACGCGATTGGCCTGGGTACGTGTATTTCAGGGGTGCGCGGGAAGTCTTACACGCGATTGGCCTGGGTACGTGTATTTCAGGGGTGCGCAGGAAGTCTTACATGCGATTGGCCTGGGTACGTGTATTTCAGGGGTGCGTGGGAAGTCTTACATGCGATTGGCCTGGGTACGTGTATTTCAGGGGTGCGTGGGAAGTCTTACACGCGATTGGCCTGCGTACGTGTATTTCAGGGGTGCGCGGGAAGTCCTACACGTGAATTGGCAGTGTGGGTCCTCCCAGGTGTCCCCTCTACCCCCTCCACGGACACTGCAGGCAGCCCTGCATTATTATGAACATGCAGCAATGGATTATTTTTTTTTATGTTTCCTTTGGATTTGCGCTGTTGGAGAGTGACTTTGGACTCTTTTTCATTCAAATTTATATGGATTGGTTATCATTTTCATTCAATCATCTTTTTCACATGCTTTGCATTTCATATTTCATATTTTGGTATGCTTTCATTTCATTTTTGGGTGACATGGGTGGGGGCCTGGTGGAGGGTGCCCCTGGTGGCTGGGGGGTGGGGGTGGTGGGAGACATGGGTGGGGGCCTGGTGGAGGATGCCCCTGCACTGCTGGGGGTGGGGGTGGTGGGTGACATGGGTGGGGGCCTGGTGGAGGGTGCCCCTGGTGGCTGGGGGGTGGGGGTGGTGGGTGACATGGGTGGGGGCCTGCTGGCAGGTGCCCTGCACTGCTGGGGGGTGGGGGTGCAAGGGGACATGAGTGGGGGCCTGCTGGCAGGTGCCCTGCACTGCTGGGGGTGGGGGTGGTGGGAGACATGAGTGGGGGCCTGCTGGCAGGTGCCCTGCATTGCTGGGGGTTGGGGGTGCAGGGGGACATGAGTGGGGGCCTGCTGGCAGGTGCCCTGCACTGCTGGGGGTGCAAGGGAACACGAGTGGGACATGAGTGGGGGCCTGCTGGCAGGTGGCCTGCACTGCTGGGGGTGGGGGTGCAAGGGGACATGAGTGGGGCATGAGTGGGGGTCTGCTGGCAGGTGCCCTGCCGCCCTGCTGGGGGGTGGGGGTGCAAGGGGACATGAGTGGGACATGAGTGGGGGCCTGCTGGCAGGTGCCCTGCACTGCTGGGGGGTGGGGTGCAAGCGGACATGAGTGGGGGCCTGCTGGCAGGTGCCCCTCACTGCTGGGGGGTGGGGGTGCAAGGGGACATGAGTGGGGGCCTGCTGGCAGGTGCTCCGCACTGCTGGGGGGTGGGGGTGCAAGGGGACATGAGTGGGGGCCTGCTGGCAGGTGCCCCTCACTGCTGGGGGGTGGGGGTGCAATGGGACATGAGTGGGGGTCTGCTGGCAGGTGCCCCTCACTGCTGGGGGGTGGGGGTGCAAGGGGACATGAGTGGGGCATGAGTGGGGGTCTGCTGGCAGGTGCCCTGCACTGCTGGTGGGTGGGGGTGCAAGGGGACATGAGTGGGACATGAGTGGGGGCCTGCTGGCAGGTGCCCTGCACTGCTGGGGGGTGGGGGTGCAAGCGGACATGAGTGGGGGCCTGCTGGCAGGTGCCCCTCACTGCTGGGGGGTGGGGGTGCAAGGGGACATGAGTGGGGGCCTGCTGGCACGTGCCCCTCACTGCTGGGTGGTGGGGGTGCAAGGGGACATGAGTGGGGGCCTGCTGGCAGGTGCCCTGCATTGCTGGGGGGTGGGGGTACAGGGAGACATGAGTGGGGGCCTGCTGGCAGGTGCTCTGCACTGCTGGGGGGTGGGGGTATAAGGGGACATGAGTGGGGGCCTGCTGGCACGTGCCCCTCACTGCTGGGTGGTGGGGGTGCAAGGGGACATGAGTGGGGGCCTGCTGGCAGGTGCCCTGCATTGCTGGGGGGTGGGGGTACAGGGGGACATGAGTGGGGGCCTGCTGGCAGGTGTCCTGCACTGCTGGGGGGTGGGGGTGCTGGGACACATGAGTTGTTGATCATATTGCAACGTGACATGTGGCTTGGCTGGGGGGCATGCCCATGGTGGATGGGCTGCCTGCGGGACATGACCAGGGGTGCAGGGTAGTCCCCTGTGGTGTGGGCTGCCTGCAGGGTCCGTGGAGGGGGTAGAGGGGACACCTGGGAGGACCCACACTGCCAATTCACGTGTAGGACTTCCCGCGCACCCCTGAAATACACGTACGCAGGCCAATCGCGTGGAAGACTTCCCGCGCACCCCTGAAATACACGTACCCAGGCCAATCGCGTGTAAGACTTCCCGCGCACCCCTAAAATACACGTACCCAGGCCAATCGCGTGTAGGACTTCCCGCGCACCCCTGAAATACAAGTACCCAGGCCAATCACGTGTAGGACTTCCCGCGCACCCCTGAAATACACGTACCCAGGCCAATCGCGTGTAAGACTTCCCGCGCACCCCTGAAATACACGTACCCAGGCCAATCGCATGTAAGACTTCCGGCGCAACCCTGAAATACACGTACCCAGGCCAATCGCGTGTAAAACTTCCCGCGCACCCCTGAAATACACGTACCCAGGCCAATCGCGTGTAGGAATTCCCGCGCACCCCTGAAATACATGTACCCAGGCCAATCGCGTATAAGACTTCCCATGCACCCCTGAAATACACGTACACAGGCCAATCGCGTGTAGGACTTCCCGCGCACCCCTGAAATACACGTACCCAGGCCAATCGCGTGTAAGACTTCCCGCGCACCCCTGAAATACACGTACCCAGGCCAATACCCAGGTCAATCGCGTGTAAAACTTCCCGCGCACCCCCGAAATACATGTACCCCGCTCACACAGGCCCTACCGCGTGTAAAACTTCCCGCGCTCCCCCGAAATACACGTACCCCGCTCGCACAGGGACTACCGCGTGTGAAAATCCCAGCGCACCCTCGTAATACACGCTCCCCGCTCGCACAGGGCCTATCGCATGTGGAAATCCCCGCGAACCCCAGTAATACACGCTCCCCGCTTACACAGGGCATATCGCGTGTGAAAATCCCTGCGAACCCCAGTAATACACGCTCCCTGCTCGCACAGGGCCTATCGCGTGTGAAAATCTCTGCGAACCCCAGTAATACACGCTCCCCGCAGCAGTGCAGGGCACCTGCCAGCAGGCCCCCACTCATGTCCCCCTGAACCCCCCAGCAATGCAGGGAACCTGCCAGCAGGCCCCTCACTCATGTCCCATTCATGTCCCCTTGCACCCCCACACCCCAGCAGTGAGGGGCACCTGCCAGCAGGCCCCAACTCATGTCCCACTCATGTCCCATTGCACCCGCACACCCCAGCAGTGAGGGGCACCTGTCAGCAGGCCCCCACTCATGTCCCCTTGCACCCCCACCCCCCAGCAGTGCAGGGCACCTGCCAGCAGGCTGTTACGCTCACCTGGTTCCCACGGGGGCGTCGACCGGAACTGGGCCGCTGTTGTTTCCACCACCATGACGTGTAGTGCCGAGATGACTGACTGGACTGGCCCGCTCAGCCTAGTTGTCTGGCTCGCAGGAATATTCTTCTGCAAAGGAGAAGAGGAATTAACCACCCGTGGAATTGAGTGTCAACCCACCTTCCCCACTCCCGTTGTCTTCCCACAGATCACTCTAGATGTCCCCTCCTTAGTCTCACCTGATGGTTTGGAAGGATGAGCTCTCCATCCTGCGTCGACCGCAGGGGCGCGTTGATGACCAGTTACTTCACTGGCGTAGAGGAATTGGTGAGTTCCAGTATTGACTCTAAAGTCCAATTGTTCATAAGAGTTCAAATGTCTGATTTTCACTCTGTCCGATTCCTTGCAGGCTGCCGATTAATCCACTCGAAGATTCCAAATGGCAATTGGTAAGATTCAGGTAAGTCTATTGTGGTTTTCCCCTTAGGGGCCTGGGTACGGCGATGAAGCAGAGTTGACTGCGCCGACCCGAGATGAGTTGAGTACCCCCCGTGGTAAATCAGGTAAGTCCTTGGGGGTAGCTTGTATAGCCTTAGAGAGTCCCCTTGCTCACCTTGCTGTCTTTGTCTCCTTAGGTGTCGGAGGGCGGCCGCGAGATGGAGAGAGCGTGATGGAATGCTGAAGTACCGCCAAGCAGGTGAGTTCAGCGCGGCGCCGTAGGAATGCGAAGCAATGCTTCAAAGACTTCTGTCTTTCAGCTCCGTGGCGAAATGGATCAGGATTCAGGTAAGGATTAAAGTTAAAACTCCTGTTCTAACCTTTATCCTTCTTTTCTTCTTGTTTCAGGAGTCCCAGGACTGAAGCGGGCGTGGCTGAAGACTGGAGCTGCTGAAAACACGGTGAGCGTTACGCTGCAGCAAGCAGAATAACGCGAAGCACGTGTGGCTGTCCGGGCGTGGTTTAAATAGCCTTGGAAGAAGATCCAGGTAAGTATTCTTCCACAGCCCCACCCAAGTAACAAAATAGTCCCTTCAATAAAATAGTTCCTCCTAAGCCTCATTTGGCTTGAGTCTTCATGCAGCATGGTCTGCCTCAGGTGAGTATGCAGCATGGTCTGCTTCAAGTAAGTTATCAATAATGAGCCTGGCGCCCATGGCACCAGGACTGACTTTATCTTTATGAGCCTGGCGCCATAGGCGCCAGGACTGCACCCAGACAGCCCCTAACTGGGGCTTTTGGGCATGCTCCAAGTGGCATGATGCCTGCTTCCGGGGCTGCTGGGCCTGGTCTGGTCTTCCGGGGGCAGGCATCATGACAGCACTCCCCCTCAAGGCCCCTCCTAAAGTCGTTCTCCCCCTTGGCCGTGATTTGTCTGGAAATTCCCGATGGAACCTCTTCACTAAACGAGGTGCATGCACGTGGTCACTAGGTTCTCAAGACCTTTCCTGCGGACCATAACCTTTCCAGTCAATTAGGTAAAAGAGTTTTGATCTCACTCTTTTTGAGTCCAAAATATTCTTGACTTCGAACTCGGGCTCCCCGTCTATGAGGATAGGCTCAGGTGGAGTGGTTAGCCTAGTTCCTGGTTGCACTGGCTTCAAAAGAGACACGTGGAAGACGGGATGGATTCGCATATGAGCAGGTAGGTCCAACTTGACGGCCACTGGGTTAATAATTGCCTTGACAGAAAAAGGTCCCAAATACCTGGGTTTAAAGGTCTAAGTCCCCTTGAGTGGTAAGTGCTAACCATACTTGGTCCCCTATTTGGTATCGAGGAGCTTCACCTCTGTGCTGATCCGCATCCTTTTTGTATTTTTCCTTAGCCTTTTGCAAATGGATGGTTGCTTCTTTAAAGGCTTGTGTAATAACAGCGTGGAGATGGTCCACTGCGGGCATCTCTAAATGCTGGGGTGAGTCCAAATCCGAGGCTCGAGGATGGTGCCCATAAATGGTAAAAAAAGGACTTTGTCCAGTTCCTAAGTGTATGGAATCATTGTACGCATACTCTGCGATCCACAGAATGTCTTTCCAATTCCCCTCAGACTGATGTAGCATACAACGGAGGTACTGTTCAAGAGTCTGGTTGGTCCTCTCCGTTTGACCGTCGGTCTGAGGGTGGTGACTGGTTGAAAGCCTAACATCAATTTGTGCCAGTTGGCAGCATTTCCTCCAAAAATGTGAAATGAATTGACTGCCCCGATCTGAAATTAACACCGAAGGAAAGCCATGCAGGCGGACAACATTTTCAAGGAATTCCTTGGCCAGGACTGAAGCTGAAGGTATCCCTTTTAAAGGAATGAAGTGGGCCATTTTAGAAAAAAGATCTACAATAACTAGAATGGTATTGTAACCTTGGTACGGGGGTAAATCCGTGATAAAGTCTAATGACAAGGTATGCCAAGGGGTAGGTGGTATGTCTAATGGTTGCAATAATCCAGCAGGTTTTTTCTTTTGCCCTTTATTTTGTGCGCAAATGCCACAAGACATGACAAATGACTTGACATCCTTTCGCCAGGTGGGCCACCAAAATTGCTTCCTAATTTTAGCTTCGGTTTTTGCAATACCCCAATGCCCTTCTATTAAGGTGTCATGGTAATGGGAAATGACAAGTTCCTGTAGTTCTTTTTGCGGTAAAAATAGCCGGCCTTGGTAATAAGGTAAATCATTGATGACAGAGTACTCTTGACCTTTCTTTGCCCAGTCCTGTAGGGCAACGGAATCAAAGAGTTGGTGGATTTTGTTTTGAATGTCCTCCAGTGTCTGTATGGATGTCAGGCCAAGGATTCTCTGTTCCGGAATTATGGGTACGGGTTCTAAAGTTATTTCTGCTTCTCCCATTCCAATCCGGGACAAGGCGTCTGCTTTACCATTCTTACAACCTGGTCGATAGGTTATTACAAAATCAAACTCGGCGAAGAACAATTCCCAACAGAGTTGGCGCGAAGATTGGGCTTTGGCTATCTTTAGGTATTGTAAGTTGCGGTGATCGGTGATGACCGTGATGGTATGTCTGGCACCCAGTAGATAGTGCCTCCAAGCCTTGAAGGCGGACTTGATGGCCAGCAGCTCCTTGCCGGTTATGGCATAGTTTAATTTGGGGGTTGAACATTTTCTTGACCAAAACGCCACTGGGTGAAGCTGGTTAGTTTCGGGATCCTTTTGGGAAAGGACTGCTCCCATGGCTGAACTGGATGCATCTGTTTCCACTATGTAGGGAAGATCGGGGCGCGGGTGTCTTAATATGGGAGCAGATGTGAATTTAGCTTTTAACTCTTGGAAGGCGTTCTCGGCTTCCTCTGTCCACACAAAGCGTTTGTTTTTTCGCAATAGCGTTGTAATGGGATGTACAATGTGCGAGAAGTCTGGGATAAACCTGCGGTAGAATTTGGCAAAGCTAAGCATGCTTTGAACTCCTTTGATTGAACTTGGCGAAGGCCAATTAAGAATGGCATCCACTTTTCGTGTATCCATCCTGATTCCTCTCGGGGTTAGAATAAATCCAAGGAATTCCACTTCCATAGTGTGGAAAATGCACTTTTCCAGTTTAGCATATAATTTATGCTGGCGTAACTTCTCTAGGACTGCTCGGACCTGTTTTACCTGCTCAGATTCTGATAAAGAGTATATTAAGATGTCGTCGATGTAAACGACCACACAAACGTCGATAAGCTCTCGGAGGACATTGTTCATGAAGAACTGGAAGGCTGCTGGTGCATTGCATAGTCCGAAGGGCATCACCTGGTACTCAAATAGTCCGTACTTGGTGCGAAAAGCAGTCTTCCATTCGTCACCCTCTTTGACACGTACCAGATGATATGCCCCCCGAAGGTCTAGTTTCGTGTATATACAAGCGTCCTTCACCTGGTCTAGTAGTTCTGGGATCAAAGGCAGTGGGTATCGATTCTTGATGGTTATCTGATTCAGTGCGCGGTAGTCTATACATGTTCTAAGGTCGCCTTCCTTTTTCGGTACGAAGAACAAAGCTGAAGATGCAGGGGACTTTGACGGGCGAATGAAGCCATTAGCAAGGTACTGGTCTAGGTACTGGCGCAAATGGAGATTTTTGGGTTCCGTAAGGGCATAGATTCTGCTGCAAGGTGGTTGTGCTCCAGGTACAAGATCTATTTGACAATCATACGATCTGTGAGGTGGTAAGGTGTTTGCCTGTTCCTTTTGGAAGACATCCTGAAAGTCTTGGTATTCAACAGGTAATTGTATGGCTACTGGAATTACTGGGGCCAGGACTGAGTTTTGAGTTTTCCTTGGGTAGCAGGTGTGAGCACATTCTGGGAAGGTTAGTCTCTTCTCTCGCCAATCAATACAGGGATTATGTTTTTCCAACCAAGGTAACCCCAGTATCAGCTGAAACTGTGGGGCCTTGATTAAGTCAAACACCATAGCCTCTCGATGCCTATCTTGACTCAGCAATGTCATCTCTGCAGTGGAATGAGTTACGGGTCCAGAGGCAATTTCCGTTCCATCTACAGTGGTGACAACATCGGCCGTGGTCTTGCGGGTGAGAGATAGATTCATCCTGGTAGCCAATTCCCAGTCCAAGTAATTTCCTATGGCTCCACTGTCTACGTACGCCTTTACCGCGTGCATGCGTGATGGCTGCTCTGGATCTACAAGGACCATGGGTATGGTGAAATGTGAGGTCAGAGTGTCCTTCTTTAAGCTCGGCAAGCGGACCTCTACGCTTGCCGGGCGTGGTCATTTCCCGAGTCAGATTTCACATGGTTTTCGTCTGCTGCTCCTATAACTTTCTTGGGTGGTTTTACAGGGCAGTTCCGAAGAAAATGACCAGTAGTTCCGCAATATAAACATAATTGCAGTTGCCGTCTTCTATCTCTTTCCTTCTGGGTTAAGGGTCCTTTAACCCCCCCGATTTGCATAGGTTCTGAGACGTCTACCCCCTTGGAGCTTACGCAGGTTTTAACTAACACCCTGTTCTCAAACTTGGTTCGGTCAGCCTTCCTGGTTTGAAGTCTGTGATCGAGCTGGACCACTAGATCTATATATTCAGCACAGTCTTGAGGCGGGTTCACGATTTGGGCCAAAACATCTTTGAGTTCTCCCCGAAGTCCTCGATGGAATAATGTGATTCGCTTGGCTTCAGGCCATTCGGTTTCCACTACTAATCTATTGAAAGTTGCAATGTAAGATAAAAGATCCTGGTTACCTTGACGTAGGGATAAAAGTTTGTTGTCCAAAGCCTGTCCTCGGGAGTGTCGGGCAAATAGTCTTTCCATGCTTGTTCGAAAACCCTGGAAATCTCGAAGAATCGGGTCATCCTGGTTAACTAGTGGAATGGACCAATCTGCCGCACTGCCGCTGAGATATGACAGTACAAAGGCTACCTTGGCCTGATTGTTTGGGAAAGCTCCAGGTCTACATAAAAAGTGCAAGCGGCATTAATTCATGAATGTTGCAAACTGTTCTGACTTGAGAGTCGTGTAGACCGATGAGACATCCGTCCCCAAGTGACGCACAGGGGAACTGATAGAAACCCGCTGTGCGACCTTTGAGGTCACAGGTGAGAGATGTCTTCCCAGATCCACGGAACCTCTGGAACACCGATGCTGCTGTCAAAAGGGAACGAGGTTAAGTACCAGGCAATTATAATACAATCAGGTAAACACTAGGATCTAAAGAGTCTTACCTATCTGGTGTTGGGGAAACCCAGGTAACCTAGTAGAGAGGTTCGAGACTCAGACGATGCGGCGGTCCCTGGAATAGTAGAACCGCAGGTGAGCGTGGAGGTAGGGTTAGCCACCTGTAAGAGAGAGGGCTTGACTTGAATCCCAAGAAGGAAAATGGCGTAGAAGTTCAGCAAGGTATCAAGGGATGATCCAAAGACAAGTCGAGGTGAAGTCCAAAAATCCGGCAACAGGTAAACAGTTCCAAGCAAAGGTACAAAGGGGTGTCCGAAGGAGTCCGAGGTAGAGTTCCGTGATCGAAGTAACAAGGAGCAATTCGTAACGCCAAACAGGGTCTGAAGACAGCTGAGAAGCAATGAGCATTCTGTCTCTCAGACCTTTATACTGTGTGTCTCTGGGTCATGTGACGTCCACCAAGGTCACGTGAGGAACGCCACACTGGATCACGTGACCGACGTGAAGACGTAACGCCGCCCCTTCTGCTATACGTTCTCCAAGGCAATTGCCAATGCAGAAAGGGCTGCAATCGAGCCCGTACACCAAAGCTGGTACGGTGTTTTCGGTCCTTTGGGTTCACCGAATCACCCGAGCCTCGAACCATGGGAGGAGATGTTGGGGGAATGTGCGCAGTGTTGTGATGTGGAGTGGACTGGTGTGCAGAGGATCGTCTAACATAGCCCCCCCCAACGGCCCACGACCCCGTGGGCAGGACGGATGATCCCTATGGAAGCGGGCCACCAACCGAGGGGCGTTCAGACCCAAGGCGGAAACCCATGAACGCTCCTCCGGGCCGTAACCCTTCCAATCCACCAGATATTGGAGATTACCCCTAAACCATCTGGACCCTAAAATGGCCGACACCTCAAAGACATCAGGAGAGGTCAGGGACACCGGCGCAACAGGGGCTCGAAGACGGACGGAGTCAGGACAAGGTTTGAGGAGGGAGACATGGAACACAGGATGGATACGCCAAGAACTAGGAAGCACTAGACGAAAAGCCACCAGATTCACAACATGAGAGATCACATACGGGCCGACAAAACGAGGTAGCAATTTCCGGCAACCCACTAGGCGAAGATGACGTGAAGACAATCAGACCCTAGAACCCACCACCAGAGGGGGAGCAGCTCGACGTTTGCCATCCACACGGGCCTTCATAGAAGCCTTTGCTTCAGTGAGATGAACCACAGTACTAGCATGTGCAGCAGACAGATCCCTAAGACATGTCGTGGCTGCGGGATTCGAAGAACCAGAAGCATCAGGGATCGGCAAGACCTTGGGATGTTGGCCGTAGAGGGCGTAAAAGGGAGAATAACCAGTAGCTGAATGAGCCGCATTATTGTACGCGAACTCAGCAAGCCGTAAAACGGCCAACCAGGAGGTCTGATGTTGCAATATAAGGCAGCGAAGGTACTGCTCCATAGATTGATTCGTCCTTTCGGTCTGCCCATCGGTCTCAGGATGATAGGCCGAAGAATACCTGGGCCCTCATTACGACCCTGGCGGAAATCGAAAAACGATGGCGGAAATGCAATACCGCCATCGAATAGCGCTCGGTGCGATTATGACCCGTCACCGTAAAGTACGATGCCATTAGCGACACCGTAGTGAACGCCAACGCTAACTGCACCAAGTACGCGCACGCGCGCCATGCCAAACCGTAATTACCACCATGGCGCAACGGTACGCGAATTCTGACCCTAGCGGACATGTACCTAACGCCATCAAGCATGGCGGAAAGTACCATTCCGCCATGGTGAGAAGTACGGCATCGCGAACCAACCGTAAACGGCCCTACTGAGTGCCTGTACACCACTCCCTGGCCACATTGCACAACTCCTCGTAGGTGCAATGAAGTCACACAATGCAACCAGTGAAATGTACAAGTCACCCATGCATGCCAACGAACAAATGAATCTAGGGGCTCCAAGTGCCTTGTGAGTGGCCATCCATATTTGCCATGGCACCATTGCCGCACTGATGCAGCACAGGCATGTGAAGGTTCAAGTCCAGCAACATGAACTGAAATATGAGACAAACAAAAACAGGCCCCCCCATCGACTGACACCAGTGTAAGGCAACATTCAAAGCAGTATCCTGAGTGAGACTGCACCAGCCCTGTACTCCTGCCAGTAAACAAACCAACCATCAGCATAAGCATGTACCACACAAGTTGGCAGAGTGACTGAGCAGCCAGGCTCATCTCAAGAGGGGCCAATGGGAGCTGCAGGGCACAGATGGCACGAATACAGAAGCTATTCCAATGGACATGACCTCAGTCTCCCTCCAAGAAACGCACGCAAACACAGGCACCTGTGACCAGCCATATTCTGATAATCACATCATTCCACCAATCCACCTGGCTGACCGGCATCTGTTACACAAAAGCTAATCCCCCGCCCCTGAGCATGACATCATTAAAACAGTCATAATGGTAGCCCCTATCCCTGACCACACTGGGCTTCGTAGGCAAACGCGGCCAGTACAGTACCACGCAACTATACTCAGAAGCCGGAACCCAATGCAGATCTTCTCACAATACATCGCTCCACAAATAGGAATATGCTACATTACTTGCAAAGAAGAACGCTACACGGTTAATATCAGAATAGAAATTTAATGCACAACAAAATCACCAAGCCCATACAGCCAGTAGGTCATGAACTCCAAAATATATTTCATTATTGTGGGCTGCATCCGCAATAAATGACCAGCTTCTTCTTGTGTGACGCCCTGTTCCTTCATGGTACACAGGGGCTACATTCACGTTCAAAAAGGCAACATGGAAGCGCCTAGAACCGCAGGGCCGTCCCATTAGGTAGGCACTAGTCCAGCTGAAAGGTCGATATGTTGCTCCTAGCCACTAGTACTGCGTAAGGGCATGTGGCCCATTGGCGATCGTCCCATAAGATCGTAATGGTGCTCCACTGATTAACACGAAGCAGCAGGTGTCGGGAGTAAAAGCCATCTGCAGGAGTGGCATACAGATGGCAGCGGCAAAAGGGGAGGAGATACCTGTCACCCAAATGAAATGAAAAAGAATAGTATGGGCATCAGAACTTCATTTGAATTACTCACTTCAATGATCACACTAAATCCACAGCCATATGCATGCTAGCCCACTCAAAAGGATTATTCCCACCCAAAAATCACTTGCGAATCATAACTATAAAAATCGAGGTGAAAACACTATTACAAACGAGTGTTTGTGTGCATGCGTCTGTCAAAACAGAATCCATTAGATGGGATTAGTAACGTGCATAGACACAAGTGTTTGAAGGCGCGTCGAGACAGGGAGGGTTCAACAAGGGCAGATAGACGATGGTCCCACTATGGCAGCTCTGCATCACATAGCGCAGGGGAGGTGGATAGATTCCAAAAAGCCCTGTACATGGCAAACTCTCCATTAAATCATCTGTCCATGCATCCATACATCATTCCCTCATCCCGGAATGAAAACGCCTGATTATTTACTCACATAACATGTGAAATTTCCATTGAGTCTGTGCGTAATGCAGTCTGCAAAATCCACTGTGCTCCAGGCCGGAATTCCAGTGTTGTGAAGTAACATGTATTTGGGAACGTCCTGCCTTATCGTCCACTACGCTATTGCGCATCCCATACTATTCATATCAATCATTGCATTCTCGCCATGGCCCCTGTCCCAAGGACATTAAACAATAGAACGTTATATTTGCAGTCAGACCTGTGGGCGTCTCCTCGCCGCTAGCTGAAAACCGAAAGCGCTGTCCTTCGAATTCCTCATTTGCAACATCACGTCGAAAATGCATCTGTGACCGCTTGAAATCACAAATCCATCCATGTAGTGCGGCAGTGTGTGAAAATGGCAACTGGCTTCACTCACAAATGGGACGCCCCGCCCGTCGGTGAACCTCGGTACAGTGCTGCATGAGGGTCCACCGTTAATCGAGTACTACATTCCACTGACCCTTCACAAGTTTGTTCGCGACTGCAAAGATAGTATGTGAAACAATGGGACCATAGCAGAATGAACATATGAACCAATATTTCACTGCCATCGGGATCAAATACATGATTGTAATAGCAAGATGCCATGCGTCGAATTGCAGCGTTGTGTGCGGGACGTGCTCGCCCAAAGGGGATTGCAGCTTGCACAGGTGGAATGAATCACCACAGGTGGAGGCTATACAGCCTGAAAACACATAAATTGCACACCCAACCCCCTCCCACAACCACACCCACTCCAAAATGCTACCGGCAGGACTAGCGATGTGGCCCTGGGGGACCTGATAGCACTGCAAGTACTCCAACTTCAAGAAGAAGACGAACACCAACTACTACAACAACCGGCCGCACAGAGGAGACGCAGGAGGAGGAGGAGGGCAAGGCAGGGCCAGCAAGGCCCGCCAGCACAGCCACTACCACCACGCAGGCAGCCCGCAATCTCACACCTCCGAGCTCATCCGTTCAACCTCACGGATGAGCAGATCCACACCCTCTACCGTTTGGACCTGGACACCATAACCGCCATTGTGGACATGACACACACTGACCTTGTCAGCATGATAGATAGCCCAACCGCCATCCCACCCCTACTGAAGGTGGTGTCTGTACTCCACTTCCTGGCCACAGGCACCTACCAGCACACAGTCGGACAGTTGCATGGCATTTCACAGCCAGTGTTCTCACGGACACTATTGCAAGTGCTCGATGCCCTCCTGAAGCACGCAGACGACTACATCTCTCTACCACGCTCGGAGCAGGAAATTACGAACACAAAAGTGGGATTCCATGCACTTGGCGGCATACCGGGTTGCATTAGTGCCATCGACTGCACCCATGTGGAATTGGTCGTCCCACATGCCATGGAGGCCCAGTACCGCAACCGAAAACAATTTCATTCTCTTAATGTACAAATGGTGTGTGACTCCAACAGGATCATTACACATTGTTGTGCCCGATTTCCTGGATCAACCCATGATTCTATGGTCTTGAGGAACTCTACAATACCACGCTACATGGAGCGACACGCAGGGAACAGATCCTGGCTACTCGGTGAGTCTCATTTCATGCATGATAATGTGGGGTATGTGATGCGGCAATGACCTGGCAGGAAGGGGGGGGTGCGTACGTAGCAATGTCATTCCACAAACATCCTTTATTGTCCACATACAGGTGATGCCGGGTATCCACTGAAGAGATGGCTCCTTACACCACTCCGGAACCCACAGAACCAGCATGAGGAGGACTACAACCATGCCCACTCACGTACCCGTGTAGTCATAGAACAGGCATTCGGCCTACTGAAGACTCGTTTCCGCTGCCTCAGCAGGTCTGGCGGGGCACTCCTGTACCGCCATGAGAAGGTTGCAAAGATGGTCATGGCATGTGTCATGCTACACAACATGTGCGTACGTAGAAATGTGCCCATGCCCCCTGACGCAGAACTGCAAGCACCTGAAGATGGTCATGATGAGGGTGGGGATGTGGCAGCACCTCAAGGAGTCCGCGAGGCACAGGAGGGCCGTGACATTCGTCAGATTCTCATAGATTCATGCTTCTAGCACTCACGCCTGGTGGCTGATACATGGACACGGGACTTGTGGCACTGTGTGTGTCTGGAACATGCACAATATGGACTGTACGCCTATAAAGGCCTCGTACACAAAGATCAATGTCCACACATCTCATTGGATGATCGTGCATTGTTTATAGCATATGTGAAATTATGTTACACACCCCATCGACCCGCCACCCAAGTGAGCCCAACACACCCCCTCCACCCTCCTACCTCCCCCCCGAACACCAGTGTCCAAAGATGCTCATTGTCAGTGGGCAGGCGCTATTGCAAGCCCCCTCTCCGGGTATCAGGGGCACCCCTGCCTGTGGAGCACAGGTTCCTCCCAGATCTACGTTGGGGGCTGCCCTGGACGGAACTTGCAACGGATGATGTCTCTGCCTGCTCACGTCCATGCATGTCCCTAAGGGTTTGTGAGAGCTCAGTGAGCACACGGCGCACAGCGGCAAGTTCAGCACATACGTCTTTGGACGTCGCATGCAGTTCCCCCCTCAGGCTCTCGGTGCTTCTCTCCATTTGTACTCTCAGGCTCTCGGTGCTTCTCTCCATTTGTGCCCTTAGTGTCTCTGTACTTCTCTCCATTTCTGCCCTAAGTGTCTCAGTTGATGTTTCTATGGCTGCCTTAGTACCCCCACATTCATCAGCATGGTCCTTGAGGAGCGTGGCCAGTTGCTGCTGTTGCACGATCACCTGGTCGAGGGACTGTTGCCTCTGCTGTGCCATGGCCATTTGCGGTGGTGTCACAGAGGGGCTGGTCACCTCATGTTGCCTTGCCACAGGGCTTGTGGGGGATGGCCAGTCGTTGTCTTGTGGGTGCCCCTGCGTGGTATCCTCATGGTGTACGGGATGAAACAAACAGGGGGATTGAGACAGGTCATGGATGGATCCTACATCGACATCCCCGTTTTCTGTGTCGGAGCATGCTGCCATTAATGCAGTGTCACCTATGGTGCTGCTGCCACCAGAAGCAGTGCCTTCTGTGGCATCCATTGGGGGGACCTGTGGTGGTGCTGTTGTGGGCATGCTGGCTGCTGGGGTGCCTGTTGATGTTCCCTCCTGTGTGCTGCCACTTGATTTGTGCTGCTGCCGTGTCTTGATCCGTGCAGCTGAGGTGGAGGGTCTTTGGCCGTTGGTCTTGGCCCTCTTTGCAGGTGTGCTGGTAGGGGTGTCCTGGAGCTCGTCATTTGAATCGGACCCTGTGGTGGAGTAAAGGAGGGCGAGCGTTATTAATGGGTCTGTGGAAATTGGAATGGCAATGTATCACATGCATTGGGGTGGTACCTGAGGGTGATTTGGGTCAGGGCCTTGGAGGTGGTTTCATTTTTGTGTGGATTGAGGATGCAGTTGTTTTGCAGCCTGCAGTTAGGGTGTGCCTGCTGCACGTGTAGAGGGTGTTTTTAGGATTTTTAATTATTTATGTATTTAATGTGAGTTTTAAAGTGCGCTATCAGGCCAATGTATGTGGACGTTCTCCTGGACATGTGTTACTGTTGCACTATGTGGACACATGGTACTTCACATGATTGGACATTGTGGATTTAGCATTGTTTTATTTGGCCCACCTACCTGATTCTTCGGATGTCTGCACTCCTTTCTCCATCCCTCCGACTCCCTCTATACTCTCCATTCCAATGGTGGAGGCACAGATTTCTTCCCAGGGGGTCAACTTGATGGGTGATTCCGATCCTCCCCCGGTAGCTGTGGCAATGTTACGGTTGGCGGATAGTATGCTCCGTACGCGTATCCGCAAGTCGTCCCATCGCTTTCTGCATTGCTGTGGGTTGCGGGGTGCGGTCCCCACCGCACTTACCCGCTGTGCCACCAGGGCCCATATGGCCTTCTTGTTCGCAAGTGCCGTCCTGGTCATTTGCGTCGAGAAGACGACGGCAGCATTCTCCTGGAGGGTCTCTGTGAGCACGGTGAGTTCCTCACGGGAGAAGTGGACCTGCTGCTTGCGGTCGCACGCTTTTTTCGCTACTTTTCCCATTTTTATTGCTTTCACTAGGGTGGATGACAGGTTGGGATGTGTCTCAGGGTAGTATTTTTTATGGTTGTGTGGGAATTCTGATTTTATAGGTGTACGGCGTGCTGTTTCCCGTTCCGGGACCATGTTTTTACTTCCGTTTCCGTATATTTACGGTCACCGTACTTTCCGATTGCCGCTCATTACGGTGACCGCTAAGATGGGTGGCGGAATTGCACCTAGGGCGCCGTACGACGGCGGTGAGGGGCGTTTTGGGGACATTTCCGCCATCGCGGACTTTGCACTTCCGCCATGGCGTAGTGCTCGTGCCCGATGGGTCGGAATTAGCCGCACTTTGCTCCGTCGTGCAATGGCGGAAACGCTATTTACGCTATGGCGGTCAGGTCAGTCACTTTCCGCCAGGGTCGTAATGAGGGCCCTGGTATCAATGCCCAGTAATTTTGTCAACGACCTCCAGAACCGAGAGGTGAACTGTGATCCTCGATCGGATATAATGACCGAAGGAAGGCCGAATAACATGAACACATGTTCAAAAAACAAGTCCGCCAAGACCGGGGCCGAAGGAATGCCTTTACAAGGAACAAAACGAGCCATTTTTGTGAACGTGTCCACCACTACCCAGATGGAATCAAAGCCTTTCGACTTGGGGAGATCGGTAACGAAATCCATAGTCAACGTATGCCAGGGCCTGGGAGGTACCGGAAGCGGAAGTAACAACCCAACCGGTCGACCCCTTCGATGTTTAGCCTGAGCACATACAGCGCACGAATTGACATAACATTCTACATCGCGCTTCATAGAGGGCCACCAACACCAACGCTTGAGGAGATCTAAAGTACGCTCTTGACCGGGATGGGCATTAAAGGGAGCATCATGAGACCACTCAAGGGCCAGATTACGAGTGTCAGGTGTGGGAAGGAACAGGCGTTCATGTACGAAAGGTAATCCATTAGAATACACTGGGTCCCATTCTCGCAACTGATCGGAATGATTGCTAGTCCAGGATCGGACCGAGTCTAATAATGACAATGAGGGTGTACAAAGGCAAATCACATGACTCTTTCCGAGAACAGTGTCAGGGAAGGTTGGCAACTCGACCCCCCCCGGGGAACGTGACAAGGCATCTGCTTTTCCGTGGGAAGTGCCAGGACGATGCATAATATGAAAATCAAAAGAGGAAAAGAAAAGATGCCATCGGACCTGTCTGCTATTAATGCACTTCAACAAAGCCAGATCCTGTAAATTCCGATGATCTGAGTATACAATGATGGGATGTTTGGCCCCCAGAAGATGATGGCGCCAAACACGAAAGGCATCCATGACAGCCAAGAGTTCCTTCTCCGTAACGGTGTAATGAGTCTCAGTACTGGAAAACTTACGGGAATGGTATGCCACTGGGTGTAACTTGCCTGTTGTAGGACATGTTTGTGATAGTACCGCACCGAGAGCAAAAGAAGAGGCATCCGCCTCGACTATGAACGGAAGATCAGGATTGGGGTGCTGGAGTACCGGTGCGGTAGTAAAGGCGGTTTTCAAAGTCTCAAAAGCCTCCTGATGTTCTCTCTGCCACCTATAGGGTACCTGAGGACTGGTCAGAGCCGTGAGCGGGGCAACAATTGTGGAAAAGGAAGAAATGAAACGTCTATAAAAGTTGGCGAATCCCAAAAAGGCCTGCAAGGACTTGAGTGTTTGAGGTACTGGCCAATTTAATACTGCTTTCACCTTAGATTCGTTCATGAATAACGCCCCAGGGGTAATGTGGAAACCCAGAAACTCAACAGACGTTTTATGGAACTGACATTTCTCAGGTTTGGCGAATAAGGAATGTAATCTCAGACGGGATAGTACTTCTCGGACATGCTTTACATGGTTATCAAGACTACGAGAAAAGATTAAGATGTCGTCCAAGTACACAACCATGTATACATCCAGAATATCCCGGAATATGTCATTCATGAATCGTTGGAATGTGGCCGGGGCATTACATAGGCCGAAGGGCATGACTAGATATTCGTACAAGCCGTAACGAGTACAGAAAGCAGTTTTCCACTCGTCTCCCTCGCGAACGCGCACTAAATTGTATGCGCCGCGTAGGTCAAGCTTGGTGAAAATAGAAGCATGTGTTAAGTGATCTAGAAGTGGTGTGATTAACGGGATTGGATATCTGTCCTTTTTTGTGATAGCGTTAAGACGCCGATAATCCACACAAGGACGTAAATCCCCCTCCTTCTTGGGGACAAAGAATATAGGGCTTGCCGCTGGTGAAGTAGAGGGGCGGATATGTCCTAAACGAAGGGCGTTCTGTACATACTCTTTCAACGCTTGTTCCTCCGAAGGGGACAAGGAATAGATCCTGCCCGAAGGAATAGTGGAATCAGGGAGTATTTCGATTGGGCAGTCATATGGTCTATGTGGAGGAAGTACCTCGGAAGAGCCACGATCGAAAACTGATTCGAATGCTTTGTACTCAGGTGGAATCCCAGACACCAAGCCCCCAACAGTATGAGAATGCACAATCTCTGGATCGTCAACAGTCAGCGTGAGTTGAGCTAAGGCTCCCAAGGCCCGAGAAGGTGTGTCAGTGTTTTGATGGACCGGGAGACAAAAATTCTGACAGACTCGGACTCGAAGAGCACAGTGCCTGACTGCCAATTGATCAGCGGATTGTGTTCGCGTAACCATGGAATCCCTAATATGATTCCGAATTGAGGTGTGGTAATCAAATCAAAACTTAAGGTCTCTGTGTGAATTTCTTGTATGTTCAACAGGAGAGGTGCAGTTTGGTGTCTAACAGGACCAGAAACTAACGCAGAGCCGTCTACGGCTTGGACATGTTCAGGTCGTGTTTTTACCACTAGAGGTAGGTTGAGGGAATGGGCCAGATCAATGTCTATGTAGTTACCAGTAGCACCTGAATCAATGATGATATTGACTGCGTGAAGAAGGCCTGTAGAGGGACATAGAGTAGCCTTTACAGTGATGGGTTGAATACGAGCAAAGGCAAGAGGGGTACCCGGAGATGATGATGGAACACTCGACCTGTTCTCCGGATCTAAGGTCGAGCTGTCCGAAAAACCTGGCTCTTCTTGGGACGTCGAGGACACTCTTTCACAAAATGTCCAGTGGTGCCACAATAAAAGCATGCATTATCCACCCTCCTACGTTCCCTCTCAGATGTTGTAATAGGACTACGTAAACCTCCCACTTGCATAGGTTCTTCTGTACTGGGAGCAGGAGTACTAGCAAGAGTAGGATGGGAAGAGACCCCCCAATTCGGCTCTACGCTCCGATCGCCGTGCATCTATCTGCAGGGCGAGATCGACCAATTCCTGATACTGAGTGGGCACAGAAGGGATCACTGCTAAAGCATCTTTCATGGTG
Source organism: Ambystoma mexicanum (assembly GCF_040938575.1). Taxonomy (NCBI): domain Eukaryota; kingdom Metazoa; phylum Chordata; class Amphibia; order Caudata; family Ambystomatidae; genus Ambystoma; species Ambystoma mexicanum. The sequence continues at coordinate 846,371,990 of NC_090938.1, forward strand.
TTACTCAACCCCCTATAAAAGACCACCGCCCGTTTGTTTTCTGGCCATGATGTTTCAGCAACTAGTTGATTGAACCGGGTGATGTAGTCTATTAAAGTCCTTCTACCCTGAGTTAATTCTAACAACTCCAAATCCCGAGGCTGTGCCTTGTGTCGGGTATCGAATACTCGAGACATTTCCAGAACCAACAGATCAAAGTCATAAAGGACTGGGCTGTTATTCTCCAGCAGGGGGTTAGCCCAAGCGGCAGCTGTCCCGGCTAAATGGGAAAGGGCAAAAGCGGCTTTAGCAGTGGAAGTAGGAAAGGCCAAAGGTCTGCATAAGAAATGTAACTTGCACTGATTAACAAAGGTTCTGAATTTCTTGGGGTCACCTTGATAGCGTTCAGGAGCAGCCAGGGGGGAAGTGGTTGGGAGGACCACCGGAGTTGGGACTGTAGTAGTAGCCAAGGGAGGGGGTGTAGTTGAGGGGCTAGTATCTCCAAACTCAGGGTCTGCGGGAAGAGAATGCTGAACACTCTGTATGGAATCTAACCTTTGGTGGATCACCGTGTTCGCGGCGGCCATATCTGCCCTTAATATTGTAATTGCCTGGACTAAGGCAGCTATGGGTTCTTCCGTGGATCCCTGCATCGTCAAAACACGACTAAACGGCTTCTCAGTCTGTTCTGACTTGAGAGTCGTGTAGACCGATGAGACCTCCGTCCCCAAGTGACGCACAGGGGAACTGATAGAAACCCGCTGTGCGACCTTTGAGGTCACAGGTGAGAGATGTCTTCCCAGATCCACGGAACCTCTGGAACACCGATGCTGCTGTCAAAAGGGAACGAGGTTAAGTACCAGGCAATTATAATACAATCAGGTAAACACTAGGATCTAAAGAGTCTTACCTATCTGGTGTTGGGGAAACCCAGGTAACCTAGTAGAGAGGTTCGAGACTCAGACGATGCGGCGGTCCCTGGAATAGTAGAACCGCAGGTGAGCGTGGAGGTAGGGTTAGCCACCTGTAAGAGAGAGGGCTTGACTTGAATCCCAAGAAGGAAAATGGCGTAGAAGTTCAGCAAGGTATCAAGGGATGATCCAAAGACAAGTCGAGGTGAAGTCCAAAAATCCGGCAACAGGTAAACAGTTCCAAGCAAAGGTACAAAGGGGTGTCCGAAGGAGTCCGAGGTAGAGTTCCGTGATCGAAGTAACAAGGAGCAATTCGTAACGCCAAACAGGGTCTGAAGACAGCTGAGAAGCAATGAGCATTCTGTCTCTCAGACCTTTATACTGTGTGTCTCTGGGTCATGTGACGTCCACCAAGGTCACGTGAGGAACGCCATACTGGATCACGTGACCGACGTGAAGACGTAACGCCGCCCCTTCTGCTATACGTTCTCCAAGGCAATTGCCAATGCAGAAAGGGCTGCAATCGAGCCCGTACACCAAAGCTGGTACGGTGTTTTCGGTCCTTTGGGTTCACCGAATCACCCGAGCCTCGAACCATGGGAGGAGATGTTGGGGGAATGTGCGCAGTGTTGTGATGAGGAGTGGACTGGTGTGCAGAGGATCGTCTAACACAAACCCTTTTGGGTCTCCGGCAAAGCGTTCAGGCGGAGCCAAAGGAACGGCTCCAGGTAAATTTATCTGCACCGGGTTACTCGATGGTACAGGAGCTGGACTTGCCCCAAGTCCTGGTAGAGGTGTTTGTCCAGCCTGGCTCTGTAATAGTTGTCTGGCCAACTCATCAGTTCGTTCTTTTGACACTATCAGTTCCCTCCTGAGGGCATTGGTTTCTTGGCGGGCGGAATGCACTTCGGCCCTTAATTCCCCTAATAATTGGGCCAACTGATCAGTTTCCGAGGTCTCCATGACGCCCAGATGGGTATTTGTGGGTAGTCTTCGCGTTCTGTTACGCTCACCTGGTTCCCACGGGGGCGTCGACCGGAACTGGGCCGCTGTTGTTTACACCAGCGTGACATGTAGCGCCGAGATGACTGACTGGACTGGCCCGGTCAGCCTAGTTTGTCTGGCTCGCAGGAATATTCTTCTGCAAAGGAGAAGAGGAATTAACCACCCGTGGAATTGAGTGTCAACCCACCTTCCCCACTCACGTTGTCTTCCCACAGATCACTCTTGATGTCCCCTCCTTAGTCTCACCTGATGGTTTGGAAGGATGAGCTCTCCATTCTGCGTCGACCGCAGGGGCGCGTTGATGACCAGTTACTTCACTAGCGTAGAGGAATTGGTGAGTTCCAGTATTGACTCTAAAGTCCAATTGTTCATAAGAGTTCAAATGTCTGATCTTCACTCTGTCCGATTCCTTGCAGGTTGCCGATTAATCCACTCGAAGATTCCAAATGGCAATTGGTAAGATTCAGGTAAGTCTATTATGGTTTTCCCCTTAGGGGCCGGGGGACGGCGATGAAACAGAGTTGACTGCGCCGACCCGAGATGAGGTGAGTACCCCCCGTGGTAAATCAGGTAAGTCCTTGGGGGTAGCTTGTATAGCCTTAAAGAGTCCCCTTGCTCACCTTGCTGTCTTTGTCTCCTTAGGTGTCGGAGGGCGGCCGCGAGATAGAGAGAGCGTGATGGAATGCTGAAGTACCGCCAAGCAGGTGAGTTCAGCGCGGCGCCGTAGGAATGATTCAGGTAAGGATTAAAGTTAAAACTCCTGTTCTAACCTTTATCCTTCTTTTCTTCTTGTTTCAGGAGTCCCAGGACTGAAGCGGGTGTGGCTGAAGACTGGAGCTGCTGAAAACATGGTGAGCGTTACGCTGCAGCAAGCAGAATAACACGAAGCACGTGTGGCTGTCCGGGCGTGGTTTAAATAGCCTTGGAAGAAGATCCAGGTAAGTATTCTTCCACAGCCCCACCCAAGTAACAAAATAGTCCCTTCAGTAAATAGTCCCTCCTAAGCCTCATTTGGCTTGAGTCTTCATGCAGCATGGTCTGCCTCAGGTGAGTATGCAGCATGGTCTGCTTCAGGTAAGTTATCAATAATGAGCCTGGCACCCATGGCGCCTGGACTGACTTTATCTTTATGAGCCTGGCGCCATAGGCACCAGGACTGACTTTATCTTTATGAGCCTGGCGCCATAGGTGCCAGGACTGTACCAAAACAGCCCCTAACTGGGGCTTTTGGGCATGCTCCAAGTGGCATGATGCCTGCTTCCGGGGCTGCTGGGCCTGGTCTGGTCTTCCGGGGGCAGGCATCATGACACAGGCCCCCACTCATGTCCCACTCATGTCCCCTTGCACCCCCACCCCCAGCAGTGAGGGGCACCTGCCAGCAGGCCCCCACTCATGTCCGCTTGCACCCCCACCCCCCAGCAGTGCAGGGCACCTGCCAGCAGGCCCCCGCTCATGTCCCACTCATGTCCCCTTGCACCCCCACCCCCAGCAGTGCAGGGCACCTGCCAGAAGACCCCCACTCATACCCCACTCATGTCCCCTGGCACCCCCACCCCCAGCAGTGCAGGGCACCTGCCAGCAGGCCCCCATTCATGTCCCCCTGCACCCCCACCCCCCAGCAATGCAGGGCACCTGCCGGCAGGCCCCCACTCATGTCCCCTTGCACCCCCACCCCCCAGCAGTGCAGGGCACCTGCCAGCAGGCCCCCACTCATGTCCCCTTGCACCCCCATCCCCCAGCAGTGCAGGGCACCTGCCAGCAGGCCCCCACTCATGTCCCACTCATGTCCCCTTGCACCCCACCCCCCAGCAGTGAAATGCTGATCTCATGACACAAATCAAAAGTTAACTATGTACATCAACACATGTCCGTCACACACATACACTGGTTGGCATTGCTTTTGTAAACCCACACTTTCACATGCATCAACCCAATGAGCGAATCCCACACATGGAAGTAAAAAATGAAAATGTATTATGTACATGAAATCAAAAATGAAATGAAAGCATACCAAAATATGAAACATGAAGTGCAAAGCATGTGAAAAAGATGATTGAATGAAAATGATAACCAATCCATATAAATTTGAAAGAAAAACAGTCCAAAGTCACCCTCCAACAACGCAAATCCAGAGGAAATGTAAAAAAGAAAATCCATTCTTTCATGTTCATAATAAAAAAAAAAAGAGAAATCAATCCATAGTGCAACTATTTACAATCCATTGTCCGGAAAAAAAAATCCATTGCTCCATGTCCATAATGCAAAAAAAATACAAAAATGAATACATGATGAGACTATATACAATCCATTTTCCAAGGATGTAAAGGGTCCATGATCCCAACAAAACAAATGAAACCTACCTAACTAACTACCTAAAAATATAACTATATACAAATTTGGGTGGCATTGTCCATTGACCACAAATAAAAGGAAAACTTAAAGGAAACCTAACTCTAAAAACTATTTACAAGGGCAGCGGGCTAGTCCGACGGCTCACTTTTGGATGTCCCGGGCCAGGGCATCATCGAACTCCTGCTCAATGCCCTGGAGGCGGTCCTCTTCCATGGCCCCGAGGGTTCGCAGGGACGACAACATGTTCTCCTCCAACTCCCTGCGAATTGCCTCAAGGTACTCGGCCTGCCCCAGGGCCCTCTGCATGGAGTTCTCCGCCCTAACCATCGTGAGCCGTGCCTCTTCTGCCCGCTGCCGCTCCGCATCTATAGCAGGGCCTAACCACTGCCACACGGAAGACACTTCCAGTCCTGGCTCCTCCTGCCCTTTGGCCGATGCCTGCCCCTCCGATGTCGAAGGCCCAGAGCCATGATGGCTCCCACCTTGTTGCTGCTGCTGCTGTGCCTCTGCCTGTGCCCTGGCTCTTGCTGCCTGCACATCCTCCTCAAGCTGGGGTGCAGTTGTTGAGGTGGCCACCCCTGCTGGACGTCCGACTCCCGACTGTGGCAGGGATGTGTCCTCCACCAGCCTGGCCGCAGGGTCAGAGGCAGCTCCACAGGGTACCCATGTGATACATGGGTGGGAAGATGGCATGGAGGACGACTGGGGCATAGGGGGTTCAGTTGAGGAGGTGGTCGGAAAAAGGTCCAGAAAACGGAGGAATCCGGCCCTGGTGAGCTGTCCCAGGAGGTCAACGAGCCATCCGAGAAGGCATGCAGTCTCCTCATGAAAAGACTGCAGGTCAGCTCGCATGGCCCGTTGACGCAACGCCACCCCACCCAGGACAGGCTCAACCCGGTCCCGGATAGCCATGTCCGCAGGGAGAGGAAGGCCAGTTGTAGTGAGCTCATCCCCTCCCTGAAAACGGGTCTGGACGTGGGCATCCCTGCTGGTGCGGGATGATGCAGTCACAGGATCGAGGACAGGATTACACACAGGCACCTCCGCGGTGGCCTGTGCTGCCTCCTGTCCCTGCCCCTGCACTGCACCACTAGCACCAGTGGAATCCCCACCTCCAGACCCCGTCTCTGTCCCTTGCACGGCCTCCTCCTCCACCAAACCCCCCACCAACCTGGATGACTCCGTGCCATCTTCCTCCGTCGGACCCTGTGGGGTCTCAGCTGCCCCTTCTGCTGCTGAGGAGTCCAACTCCAACCTCTGCCTCTTGGACCTACCCTCGGCAGCTGCGGCCTTGGATGCGGCACCAGACTCCTCACTCCCCGACGAGATCACAACCTGGGAGGGGAGCCGGGCCTTGCGTCTCCGGCTGGCGGTGCGATCCCTGCCGCTGTGCTCCACAGCACCCTCTCCGCCCTCTTCATCAGTTGACGCTGCAGACAGGGAGAGATAGGAGACAGGCATCAGGGCACTGTACAATGGACTCATACAAACATGACAGTTGCACACGAGTGTCATTGTCAAACTTCAGACATGGCATCACAATCCCCAACACACATGTCATTTCAACTCACACACATGAGCTATTCCACAGCCATATCGCAACAGCCAGCACCATCCATACACATACCACAGCATGAGCAGGCAAAGGTGAGCCAGACATCACATAAGGCAAAGAGAGTGCACTAGACATGCACACACGCCACACACTTACATGCATGTGTACACCTCCACCAAGTGTTGCAGTGATATGATCGGCATCCATGTCACATCTGGCAATCAGTCTTCTACATATCAGTCTCACATGCATCCATGTTGCATCACTGTTGCACCCTTGTCAAATACACACACATGCACATGTACTCGGTGCAGATACATGCAGCTGGAACCAACATCCATGTGTGACACCACAACCATGGCAACTTACTGTAACGCTCACCTGATTCCCACGGAGGCGCTGGTCTTGGCAGGAAGGTGTCTGTGACTCGAAAGGTGATGTGCAGGACTCGATTGGCTTCTGGGGTCGAACCTCTTCGCACTGTGTGTCGAACTCGTAGGGTGAGGTTTCTGCAGGTGAAAGAATATGGGGGTTAATGGTCTGGGTTGTGGAATGTCCTTCTCTCTCTAATGTCCTTCTCTCTCTCTCTCTCTCCGTAGAGCCCCCCCCAGGTCAACGTGCTCACCTTAGATAGGTGAATGCTGGACTCTCCATCTGCGTCTGGTGCAGGGTGCCGTTGCCAGTTCCTTCACTGGTGAAACATACGCCTCTTGAACACAGAGGATCGTTACCGTCGTTAACTGCACGAGCGGTGAGTTTCCAGACACTTTTTTAGTCTTTATAGTCTTTAGGTGCGTGGCACGTTAATATTGAACAGGACTCTGTATAATGCTTTTCCCTTTTGTCTTGCAGGATTCGTGAGATGGAAGATTGAGTGAGCACCTTGAAATGCGTAAGTAAATGCAAGCGCTTTAACTATCTTTTTCCCTTGCAGCTTAATTCGTGCTGCTGAGACGCCGGAGTATCTGCAGGCGTTCTATTGCGACGAGCGCGATGGGCGTAAGTAAATACCTGTCTAATGTCTCTTCTTTTGTCTTTCAGAAGTTGGGTTGCAGCGCCGGAGTCCGCGGAATGCCCGTAAGTAATAACAATGCTTTTGTCTTCACAGGCGGCGATGCAGCGTGAAGAAATACGGAATTCGTGGAGTGCCGGTAAGTAATACCAATGCTTTTGTCTTCACATGCGGAGGTGCAGCGTGAAGAAAAGGCCGCAGCCGATGGATCGGTGAGTAAGCACTGCGAGTAAGGCTTGCCTTGCTAACCTGTTGTTTCTTGTCTTTGCAGGTGCTGTTGTTGACTGGATACAGGAATGGTAAGTATAATTCTTGCAGGTTCAGGATCGAAAGAAGAAAGGCTGGAACAGACTCGGTGAGCGTTCTGCTGCAGATGCAGAATAACGCGAAGCACGTTTCATCTATCGGGTGTGGTTTAAATAGCCTTGGAGTGATGAGGCGTCTTCCTCCACGGCCCCGCCTAGGTAAGAAAAGAGTTCCAGTTCCAGAAGAGTTTCAGTGCTGTATCCAGGGAGTGGAGCTTGCCCCACCCAGGTAAGAAAGTAGTTCCTGTTCACAGAGGACTTCTAAGTGGCTGGTAGGCAAGCAGCATGGTCTGCTGCAGGTAAGTCCACCCAAGCATCTTCACACATACTATGAGCCCGGCGCTTCCAGTGCCGGGACCGATGGTTTTGATGAGCCTGGTGCCACCGGCGCCAGGACAAGGTCCAAAAGGTCCCAGTGGGGACCGGCTGGTGCCTAGGATTAGGGTTAGGGGCCTGCTTCCAAGGACGTTGGGCTGGTCCTGGCTCCTTGGAAGCAGTGATCATGACAGCACCCCACCTCAAGGCCCCTCCTAAGTGTGTCTTCTCCGGGGGTTTTGGCTTGTCGGGGTGATTCAGATGGAATTTCTTGACCAGACGAGGTGCGTGGACATATTCTGAGGGTTCCCAAGACCTTTCCTGGGGGCCGTATCCTTTCCAATCAACCAGATAATATAACTTAGATTTGGAGATTTTGGAGTCTAGGATGTTCTTTACTTCGAATTCAAGTTCTCCATCTACCAAAACAGGTTCTGGGAGTTTAGTCAATCGGGTTTCTGGTTGTACTGGTTTTAATAAGGAGACATGGAATACTGGATGTATTTTCATATGCGCAGGTAATTCCAATTTGACAGCCACCGGATTAACTATGGTAGAGATGAGATAGGGTCCAAGGTATCTCAGGATGAAGGTGCGGGGTCCTTTTAGAGGCAGATGCTTAGTGGATAACCAGACCTGATCTCCTACTGCGTAGTGAGGGGCCTCTTTACTGTGTCAATCTGCTCCTTTTTGAATTGAGCTTTAGCTCTTTGCAGATGGACAGTGGCTTCCTTAAAAGCACGGGTTATCTCCGAGTGCAAGTGATCCACAGCAGGTGTCTCGAATTCTTGGGGAGGATCCAGGTTAGAGGTTCTAGGATGGTGTCCGTATAATAGGAAGAAGGGAGTCTTCCCGGTTCCAGAATGAGTCGAATTGTTGTAAGCGTATTCAGCGATCCAAAGAATATCCTTCCAAGGGTTTTCAGTTTGTTGGAGCATGCAACGTAGATATTGCTCTAGAGTCTGATTTGTCCTCTCGGTTTGTCCGTCAGTTTGGGGATGGTGACTGGTTCAAAGTCTTACATCAATTTGGGCTAGACGACAGCAACTTCGCCAAAAGTGGGAGATGAATTGACTTCCCCTGTCGGAGACTAAAACCGAGGGAAAACCGTGTAACCGAACAATGTTTTCTAAGAATTCTCGGGCCAATACTGAAGCTGAAGGTAGGCCCTTCAGGGGAATAAAGTGAGCCATCTTGGAGAATAGATCCACGACTACTAGAATGTTATTATACCCTGAGCATGGAGGTAAGTCCGTGATGAAATCCATGGACAGGGTATGCCATGGACAGCGAGGAATGTCTAGAGGGTGTAATAGGCCGGCTGGTTTCTCCTTCTGACTTTTATTCTGGGCACACACACCGCAGGAGATTACAAAGTCTCTAATATCCTTCTTCCATGATGGCCACCAGAAAGGTCTTTTGATCTTTTCCATGGTTTTGGTAATGCCAGGGTGACCCTCCATTAGGGAGTCGTGATAACAGGCGATTACTTGTTTTTGTATTTTCTCACAGGGCAAGTATAATCGTCCTCGGAAATATGGTAGGTCTTGATCCACTGAGAATTCTTTTCCCTTTAATTGCCAGTCCTGCAAATCGGCCGGAGTTAGGAGTGATTTGACTGTAGTCTTGATGTCTTCAAAGGATTGAGTGTTAACCAAACCCAAAATCCTTTGTTCTGGGATTATGGGTATTGGTTCTGGATTGGTCAAATGTTCATCTACTCCCATCCGGGAGAGGGCATCTGCTTTTCCGTTTTTACTGCCTGGTCGATAAGTAATTATAAAGTCAAAATCAGCCAGAAACAAAGCCCAGCGAAGCTGTCTGGAAGACTGAGCTTTGGCCGTCTTCAGATATTGTAAATTGCGGTGGTCAGTCATTACGGTGACTGTGTGTCTGGCTCCCAAAAGATAATGCCGCCAGGCTTTAAAGGCCGATCTGATAGCTAAAAGTTCCTTGTCTGTAATTGAATAGTTGATCTCGGGAGCCGAGAATTTTCGGGACCAAAAGGCTACAGGATGTAATTGGTGTGTGACCGGATCTCTTTGTGATAAAACTGCCCCCATAGCAAGACTAGAAGCATCCGTTTCCACGATGTAGGGGAGTTCTGGGCGAGGATGTTTTAGAACAGGTGCCGAAATGAATTTAGTTTTTAAGTCCTGAAAAGCTTGTTCTGCTTCAGTAGACCACTCAAAACGTTTGTTCTTTAACAGAGCGGTGATGGGCTGGACTATCCGAGAGAATTCAGGAATGAATCTGCGGTAAAAGTTAGCGAAGCCTAACATGCTTTGAACTCCTTTTACAGAGGTTGGTGATGGCCACTTGATGATTGCATCGACTTTCTTTGAATCCATATGGACTCCGTTAGGTGACAATATGAATCCCAGGAACTCAACTTCAGTTACGTTGAAAACGCATTTTTCAAGCTTAGCAAAAAGGTTATGTTGACGCAATCTCTCGAGAACCTCTTTAACGTGTCTCTGATGTTCCTCTTCAGATGATGAATAGACAAGGATGTCATCAATGTAGACAACAACACACACATCTATGAGTTCTCTAAGGACATCGTTCATAAAATACTGGAAAGCGGCAGGAGCGTTACAAAGTCCAAAGGGCATCACTTGATATTCGAATAGCCCATACTTGGTGCGGAAGGCCGTCTTCCATTCATCGCCCTCTTTTATTCGTACCAAGTGGTAGGCTCCTCTGAGATCCAACTTTGTATATATACATGCGTCTTTGACTTGGTCCAGGAGTTCAGGGATCAAAGGTAACGCGTATCTGTTTTTAACAGTGATTTGATTCAGGGCGCGGTAATCTATACAAGTCCTAAGGTCTCCTTCCTTTTTCGGAACGAAGAACAAAGCCGATGAAGCTGGAGATTTTGAAGGACGGATAAACCCGTTAGCTAGGTATTGGTCCAGATATTGTCTGAGGTGAAGATTCTCTGGCTCGGTGAGGGCATAAATCCTGCTGCAAGGAGGAGTTGTTCCGGGTATCAGATCTATTTGACAGTCGTAAGACCTATGAGGAGGCAGGGTGTTAGCTTGATCCTTCCGAAAGACATCTTGGAATTCCTGGTATTCGGGAGGTAATTTGGGAACCTCAGAAGAGAATGCAGCCAGTGAAACATCAGGCCGAGGATAACAAGTGGTAAAGAAATTCTGGAAACTGAACCGTCTTTGCTCGCCAATCGATCTGAGGATTGTGCTTCTCTAACCAAGGGATTCCCAGAATGATCTGGAACTGAGGGGCCTTGATCACATCGAACACGATTTTCTCCCGGTGTCCATCTTGGCTCACTAGCGTCACTTCTTGGGTGGCGTGCGTTACTGGTCCGGAGGCTATCTCCGTGCCATCCACTGTAGTAATGACGTCTTTTACTGCCTTAGGGACAAGGGGTAGATTCATCCTTGATACCATTTCACGGTCCACATAATTACCGATTGCTCCGCTGTCGATGTAAGCTTCAATTGCATGCAAACGATCCGGACGTTCAGGACTAATGAGGACCATGGGCACCACGAAATGCGAGGTCACGGGACAGATCTTAACGCTCGGCAAGAGGACCTCTACACTTGCCGGGCTAGGTCGTTTCCCTGCTCAGAACTTGTGGTACAAGTATCTGCGGCTCCTACAGCCTTCTTAGCTGGTTTCACTGGACAGTCTCGAAGAAAGTGCCCTGAGTACCCGCAATAGAGGCATAATTGCAGCTGTCTTCTTCTTTCCCGCTCCTTTTGGGTTAAAGGACCTTTCATGCCCCTTATTTGCATGGGTTCCACAGTGTCAGCTCCCTTAGTAGAGGTCTGTGGTTTAGAAAACACTCGGGTATCAAATTTAGAACGATCAGCCTTCCTGTTCTGTAATCTGTGGTCCAATTGGACAACTAAGTCAATATAGTCTGAGCATTCTTGTGGAGGGTTCACAACTTGAGCTAACACATCCTTGAGCTCTCCACGCAGGCCTCTGTAGAAAAGCGTTATTCTCTTATCCTCGGGCCATTGAGTTTCCACTATAAGTCTGTTGAATGAGGCTATATAAGTCAAGAGGTCTTGATTACCCTGTCGTAATGAAAGAAGTTCATTGTCCAAGGCCTGCCCTTGTGCATGTCTTGCGAACAGTTTCTCCATGCTGGACTGGAAGGCCTGGAAATCATGTAAAACCGGATCATCCTGGGTGACTAAAGGGATCGACCAATCTGCGGCGCTGCCACTGAGATAAGAAAGCACGAAAGCCACCTTGGTCTGGTCTGTTGGGAATGCGGCTGGTCGACATAAGAAGTGTAGGCGGCACTGGTTGATGAACACTGCAAATTTCTTTGGGTCACCAGAAAAGCGTTCAGGCGGAGCCAAGGGCACATTACCGGGTAGATTGATTTGCACTGGATTTAAAGATGATGTAGAAGGATAACTTCCTCCTGGAGCGGGCAGAGGTTTCTGTCCTGCCTGCGTTTGTAGCAATTGCCTAGCAAGGTCCTCTGTTTGCTCCTTGGAAATTATCAGTTCTCTTCTTAGAGAGTTTGTTTCCTGACGAGCTGCATGTACTTCTGCTCTTAATTCCCCGAGCAACTGGGCTAATTGATCCGTGTCTGATGTTTCCATTGCGCCTGGGTAGCAGTTTTGCGGTGGGCTTCGCGTTCTGTAAGGCTCACCTGATTCCCACGGAGGCGCTGGTCTTGGCAGGAAGGTGTATGTGACTCGAAAGGTGATGTGCAGGACTCGATTGGCTTCTGGGGTCGAACCTCTTCGCACTGTGTGTCGAACTCGTAGGGTGAGGTTTCTGCAGGTGAAAGAATATGGGGGTTAATGGTCTGGGTTGTGGAATGTCCTTCTCTCTCTAATGTCCTTCTCTCTCTCTCTCCGTAGAGCCCCCCCAGGTCAACGTGCTCACCTTAGATAGGTGAATGCTGGACTCTCCATCTGCGTCTGGTGCAGGGTGCCGTTGCCAGTTCCTTCACTGGTGAAACATACGCCTCTTGAACTCAGAGGATCGTTACCGTCGTTAACTGCACGAGCTGTGAGTTTCCAGACACCTTTTTAGTCTTTATAGTCTTTAGGTGCGTGGCACGTTAATATTGAACAGGACTCTGTATAATGCTTTTCCCTTTTGTCTTGCAGGATTCGTGAGATGGAAGATGGAGTGAGCACCTTGAAAAGCGTAAGTAAATGCAAGCGCTTTAACTGTCTTTTTCCCTTGCAGCTTAATTCGTGCTGAAGAGACGCCGGAGTATCTGCAGGCGTTCTATTGCGACGAGCGCGATGGGCGTAAGTAAATACCTGTCTAATGTCTCTTCTTTTGTCTTTCAGAAGTTGGGTTGCAGCGCCGGAGTCCGCGGAATGCCCGTAAGTAATAACAATGCTTTTGTCTTCACAGGCGGCGATGCAGCGTGAAGAAATCCGGAATTCGTGGAGTGCCGGTAAGTAATACCAATGCTTTCGTCTTCACAGGCAGAGGTGCAGCGTGAAGAAAAGGCCGCAGCCGATGGATCGGTGAGTAAGCACTGCGAGTGAGGCTTGCCTTGCTAACCTGTTGTTTCTTGTCTTTGCAGGTGCTGTTGTTGACTGGATACAGGAATGGTAAGTATAATTCTTGCAGGTTCAGGATCGAAAGAAGAAAGGCTGGAACAGACTCGGTGAGCGTTCTGCTGCAGATGCAGAATAACGCGAAGCACGTTTCATCTATCGGGTTTGGTTTAAATAGCCTTGGAGTGATGAGGCGTCTTCCTCCACGGCCCCGCCTAGGTAAGAAAAGAGTTCCAGTTCCAGAAGAGTTCCAGTGCTGTATCCAGGGAGTGGAGCTTGCCCCACCCAGGTAAGAAAGTAGTTCCTGTTCACAGAGGACTTCTAAGTGGCTGGTAGGTAAGCAGCATGGTCTGCTGCAGGTAAGTCCACCCAAGCATCTTCACACATATTATGAGCCCGGCGCTTCCAGTGCCGGGACCGATGGTTTTGATGAGCCTGGTGCCACCGGCGCCAGGACAAGGTCCAAAAGGTCCCAGTGGGGACCGGCTGGTGCCTAGGATTAGGGTTAGGGGCCTGCTTCCAAGGACGTTGGGCTGGTCCTGGCTCCTTGGAAGCAGTGATCATGACACTTACATACACAGTAATTCAAACATGTGTGCTCACACATCTGCATTTGGCCTGCATGCTTACCCACAAATACACCATCCATGTGTCTCACACATGAAAGGACTTGCATGTGTCAGCCTCACGGCCCTGTACATACACATCCATACATGGCCCTACAAAACCACATGTGCAACCTGCACACTACTGGCACACCACCACACGCACAGCTTCCAATCAGTATGCATGTACACTTACATCTCGACTCCAGACGGGTCTGCCTCTCAACGACCTGGACGTGGAGCGCTGGGCATATGCGTTCCAGGACCCTCATTTGGTGTTCCGACAGGTGGCCCCGGCGCCCCTTAGCATCCGCTGCCTTCAAGAGGTGCCGGGCCTTGTTGAGGGTCCTGGACCTGAAGTCCTCCCAGCGCTTCTTGACATGATGGAAGTTGCGGACTGCCACCCCCTCCGCGTTGATGGCAGTCATGATGTCGGTCTAGATCCTGGTCCGTCCTTCCTTGTCGGCGCGCAAACTTCCGAAGAGGGCATCATACTGCCCCAGGACTTGCTCCACCAGGATACCAACTTCGGTGGCAGTGAAGCTGGTGGCCCTCTGCCTCTCTGACTGGGGGTTGCCAGTGCTGCCAGATGGTGTAGTGCTGGACATGGCAACCCCAGAGGCAGGAGTGGGTGGGCAACTGGGACCTGGGGCTGGGCTTTGGAGCAATGGAATCCCAGTCGGGAGTCTTCGGTTCCAGCAGGGGTGGTCACAGCAACAGCACCCCTGGCTGACGTGCAGGCAGCAAATGGCAGGGCACGTGGGCAGCAGGCAGTCAGGCAGCAGCAGATGGCAGGTGGGAGTGTGCTCGGGGCTCTGGGGGGCAGTAATTCGGCCTTCTGGGCAGGAGCGTGGTCTTCCGTGTGTGTACGCATGGCCAGCTTGATACGGAGTGATTTGGCACGTGAAAATCTTGCACGTCAGCGTGTAATTCGAGGAAAGGCCCTTAGTGCGTAAGCACATCAGCACACGTACGCGATTTCATTGAACCAAAGGCCCTTAGCGCGTAAGCGCATCTGTGACGTGACGCGCGCAGATGTTTCCCTCATAGCACGTGATGACAGAGCACACGTGGAAAAGCTGCACGTCCGAGTGTCAGCGCGTGTAATTGGAGGAAAGGGCGTGTACACGCGTAAGTGACGTGTACGTGTGTGCCGGTTTAAAAGGTACATGTAGGACGCCATTTCCTTGTACATGCTTTTTGTGGAGAGCGAGTGGGTGGATTCTGTACTTCTTGTCGGTTCACACGCGATTACTTCACAGCGTTTCAACTTCGTACTCCCTGTTACCTCTGACAGCTTTCATTTTTCTACTTTTTTTGGGCCTGTTTCCTCAAACAGTGTTCACTTCTCCTTTTGTCCTGTCTCCTCAGACAGTGTACAATTCTTCTTTTGGCCGGGGTGTTGCCAACACGCACACGCGCGTATTTTTCACATTCTTTTTCCAGGCAGACGGTGAGTTCCGCACGTACTTAGCAACTGTGCTTGCCCCGTGTGTCGCGTACCCCTTCAGAGGTCATTGTAGGCTGCGTGTATTACGCGTACGCATATCTTTGTGTTTCTGGGTGCCACAGCATAGTGCGGGTTCATTGTGTGGTCTACGAGGGGTTACGTGCACATTTATTTTTGTTTTTGGGCAGCCTGTGCGTTGCGTGACCCGTCATCTTCCCCCAGGGGTCACAGGCAGCATTGTTAGAGCACTAGGGTACGAATTCCATCTAGTACCCTACCCCTTTGACCCCCAATTGCCCAGGACAATAGTTTACTGCTCCTCCCATACGCACAACAACATCAGTGCCATGGTTGGGAGGCGACCAAGCGGTATGGGAGGAGAAGGTGGCCGACCTTAAAAAGGTGGATGTGGTGGGCGTGGTAGGGGACGTGGCTGGGATTTGCAGGGTGCCTCTATACCCCCATGTGTGGAGGACCAATAAGGTACAACCATGCCCCCTGCCCATGGTTGAGGAAAACGTGGCTGAGACCATCCCAGCTCAGCCCTTGTTGGACCAGCCCATTGTGGCACCTGAACTGGCACAGGATGACTCCCTGGCTGACTTCCAGGTCAGCAAGTCTAAGCCACATGTGGCGGTGCAAGTTGTTGTCACCAAGCCACGTGCATCTGGGGCAGCTATGTCATCTGCTGCTCCAAGTATGCGGGGTGGTGAGGCTGCAGGGGCAGCTGCAGCTCCATCCACCCCAGCTCTAACTCTCCCAGCTAGGACAGTGTCTGTCCTGGTCCATCAAACTGACGTTCCTCCTGACAACAACACCTTGCAACCAATGCGTGCACCAAGACCTATGGTCATTGTGCATTCCCACACTCCTACAACCCAGTCCACCGGTGCTTCTGCACCTACTGACCACTCTGGCTCTGCTCCACCTTCAAAAAAGAGGAAGAAGGGTGCCCTGGCACAACAGGCTGAGACCCCAGGCATGGCTACACACTCCGGCACGTCAAGGAAGCCTAGCTTTAACGATGCAGAGCTTAATGCACTTGTGACCTATGTGTCGGAACATAGCCATGACATGCTGTTGACTGCAGGGTGCAAGACCAAAACTGGTCAACGTAAGGCACAGTGGCAGATCATCACAGACCGCATAAGTGCCCTTGGATTTGTGAGGCGCACAGCTGATGATTGCTACAAGCGCTGGAATGACCTGAAACGCAGAGCAAAGAAGAAGCTGGCCTCAAATCCTGCCGCTACTCTGGTGACTGGCGGTGGGTCTCCACAAGAGGACAACAAACTCACTGAACATGAGTCTGTTGCTGGGACCTTCATCACAGAGGAACAGATCTGAGGTGTGGGAGAACATGCATTGTCCGGTGAGTGCCCATGCGTGTGTGTGTAGTGCATGTGTATGTATTTTGGGTGACGGTTCTGATTGAGTGCCATGTGAGGGTGTGTACTCAAGAGTGTTATGGGTCACCCATTTCCTTCCTCACATGGGATCATGTGCCTTGTATTTGGCTATGACTGCATCCCTTCTGCCCACAGTAGCCTATTAGGTCCACAATAGTGCAGTTGATCTTGTATTGCCATCTTGCAACTACATTGGTCAGAATTTGTAAGTGTGCCTTCAGGATAATATTTTCCACTCTCCCCTTTTTTGCTGGACATTTATCAACCCTATTGTGACATATGTGATATGCTTCGGTCATTGTTTACTGGCCACAGTGGGGCAATGCTTTACCTGGTTGTGTACACAATGAGAGCATTCAGGCTGATGGAGTATTGGCCAGCACAAATGTTTACATGAGTGCCTGTTTGCATGTGGAAAATGACAGATGTTTCCTGCGATGTCAATGTGACGAAAAATAGATCAGCCAACTATTACTGTATTCTTGTACCTTGCATGTGTTGCAGTGAGTGGCACATGTGTACTTAGTCACAGTATGCAACATTTTTCATGTCATCATGTCCATCTCACATGGATGGGTGACAGTACTCAATCACTGACATATGGCTGTACTTGTCAAATATACCATGGCTATGCTAAATGCCATCTGTGTGTTGCCATGTGTCATGTATGTGTATTGGACATTCCACTCACAGGCCAATGTGTGATGGCAGTGCTACCCAGCATGCAGCAAATGTGTTGCTCTTCCATCTTGGTGTCACCAGTGTCTGCCTTTTGCCTCCCCTTACTACTCAGTGACAGTGCAGGCATGGGAGGGTTATAGTCATGTGGGACATGTGTAAATCATGTACTGGTTCTGTAGCTTGTCAGGCCTATTTGTGTGCTATGGTGCTAATGCCTGTTTCCATTTTTTTCTCTTTCATGTTTTTGCAGGGGATGACGCACTTGATGCTGTTGAGGTTGAGGAGATGGTGCAGACCCAGGAGGAATCCCAGGCACGACCGGGCACCAGCAGGGGACGTGGTGTGGTGGTGTGTGAGAACCCAATCCTCTTGCAGACCATACTATCCAGGGGTGTCTCTGGGTGCACCTCCCCAGACCTCTATTCAGGTGCTGATTCGGATGATGAGACCTATGTGCCGTCGCAGGTAAGTGTTTCTGGCAGGGATTCTGTTCTGTCCAACCTACCTGCACCAGCGGTAGAACCCTCTATGGGGATGTCAGTGTTGGTAGAGGCGCCTTTGGCGGTTACGGATGCAGGGTCACAATCCACAGCATCTGATCCTGTTCCTGAGCCAGCAGATCAGAGGGGGAATGCAGTCCTGCAGCCTCAGGCGGTGCCAGCACAGCAAGGTGCACATCGCCTTGCCCCAAACAGGTTTGGTGCCCGTACGCCACCAGGCAATACCGTATGGGAGAACTCCATGTATGGTATGGCAACCCAACAGGCAGAATCAGCTGAAATGATGGCTCAGGCAATGGAGAGGGTGGCCACTTCCATTATCCCCCCTGAAAGGCAGATGGAGCAACTACAGCAGGCAACAGACTCCATTTGCCAATCACACAGGGAAGACATGTTGGCGTCCAACAGCGACCGATGGGCGGCACTGGAGACTCTGCGCCAATCCATCTCAATAGAGTCCCAGGCCCACAGGGAAGCCCTGAGGGAAGAACTCCATAACCTCAGGGAGACTCTTGTTGACCTTGAGGCTTCCACTAATTTTAGGGCAGAACAGCGGCTGGAGCAGCTCACACGTATGCTCTCAGCTGAGATGCAGGCAACTCGGGAGGAGATCCGGGCATCACGTCAGGTGTTGCATGGGGATCTCCGCACTATAATCCTCCAGAACAAGACCTTCCACACCCGCATGCTTGCTGCCATGGAGGACCATACCAGGGCTTTGCGTGGGCTGCCTCCCATAGCACCACCACCTCCTGTGGCAGCAGCAGAGGGTGATGAGAGCGACGGCAGCAGTTCTCCCACGATAGCATAGCCGTGCAGGCCATGAGCCCATGGAGGTGTTTTTTTTTTCCCAACATCCACACAGGTGGCTGTTGGTGCGCACCCTGTCCTCAGACCTCCTGGGTGGCCTCCCCCCCCAGCCCTCACATGGCCATTTTTTGATTTTTGATTTTAGATTGTTTTTTACAGTTTGTTGCCTTGTGTGGCTCTCGTGGACATCCACTGTATTGTGGCTGGGCACATGCAGGCTTGTCCTGAGTTTGGGTTAGATGCTTGGTTTCGTGAGACACACACCCCTCCTGCTTCCCGTTTCCATGGGCTTGCAAAGGGTGTGACCAAGAGTGACAGTGAATTACACAGTGACATTGGGCTCCCATGAGCTGTGTGGGCAGTCTGTAGTCAATACTGTGTAGACATTCCTTGTGGATATTGTTGTTGTTTTCTACACTGCATGGTGTATTTATGTGTGCTTCTGCTTCCATGTCTCCCTCAAAATTTGCAGGTTCATTCCTCATGTCTTCACAAGGCCGTCTACTTGGGAGATGGAGTTCATGTTGTATGCAGTGCATTGACAAGTTTTGAGGGCTGCAAGACTACAGTTGGAAGGGGTTGATGTGGTTGCATATTCAGGTTGTAAGACTACGACTACTTTAACTTAGTACTGTCATGTTTTAGTTATGTTTGAGCTTGTGTAGTTGCATTGTATTGTTGGTAAGTATTTGGTCATGTGTGTTGTTAGTTCAACATTACTGTGGGCATATTGTGTGTGGCCAGTTTCCATTAGGGACAGTGTACTTTGTGACACTTGTGTCAGGTTTTGGGGATTGCTTTGTTTGCTCTCACATAGCATGACATGCCATGGTGTGTTGGGTGGCGGTGCAGGGGAGGGGTTGGGTGACATGGCACTGTTCTCATGTTGTATTTTGCAAGGGGGTGATGCATTTAGCAGCATATGTGTGTCTTTTGTTGACACAGCATTGGTGGTGTTTGTGTAGGTAGGGATGCACACATTGTGACACTTCCAGGTGACCAATCTCAGGCTGGTATGGTTGTGACAGTTGACTGTCCCTTAGTTCATCATCATTGATTGTCAGCTGGTATGTGCCAGGCCTGTGTGCACTCCACAGGGGTGTGATTTTATGTGAAGTAATTAGCCACCAGCTGCGTTTGGGCTGCCTCACCCTGTGCCCTTTCCCCTCCCATGTGCAGTGGGCGTGCATGTGGTTGGGGATGTGGGGGCACCACCATGTCCACCGGCAGGCCCCGGCGTGTTGCAACGTTGTGCAGGACACATGCTGCCACTATGATCCTGCACACTACTGGGGGATTGTATAACAGCTGCACACCAGACCGGTCAAGGGAGAGAAAGCGTGACTTGAGCACTCCGAATGTGCGCTTCACTATGCCCCGGGTTGCAATGTGGGCTGTGTTGTATCTTACCTCGGGTGGCGTGGTGGGGTTCTGAATTGGCGTCATCATGTGGGTGCTCAGAGGGTAGGCACTGACCCCTGGGGAGGTGGTGATGGTTGTCATTAGTGGGGTTGTGACATTACTCAGTATCTGGCATGCATGCATGTGCTATAGCATTTATACTCACCGAGCAGCCATGTGTCGCCATGCCGGCCAGCTTCTAGGTCCCGGTTTAGGGTTGACATTCTGTAAATGAAACTGTCGTGGGTGGACCCTGGATAGTTGGCATATACTGAGGTGATGATTCCCTTAGCATCGCATACTACCTGGACGTTGATGGAATGCCAGTGCTTGCGGTTTCTGTAGATGTGCTCAGATGCCCTGGGAGGACATAGAGCCACATGGGTGCAGTCAATGGCACCTAGCACTTTGGGGAAGTGTGCCACCCCGTAGAAACCCTGTACGACAGCCTGCCTTTCTGCAGGTGTTCTGGGCAGGTATATGTGCCTGCGGACTGATGGGCGTGCAGTCATGATGGCCAACACCTGGTGCAGGCAGCGTGACTGCGTGGCCTGTGACACCCCCCCACTATGGCAGTTGTGCGCTGGAATGATCCAGTGGCCAAGAAGTGCAGCACATTGAGGACCTTCTCCAGGTGGCTGAGTGCTTGAGAGCACATGGTGGGTGATGTGAGGTCATCCTCCCACTCACTGACCAGGTCGAGTATTATGTGAGGTGGAAACCTGTACCTCCCATACACCTGGTCATCAGGCATCCCGAAAAGGGTGATTCTAGGTGTGAAAATTCTGGGCCTGACTATCCTCCTCCTCCTCCTGCGGTATCCCACGACCACTGCTGCTAGAAACGGTATATTCATCCTGGCGTCTGTGCTTGTTTGTTGTTTGCGCGCACTTTTATGCTGCGCGGGTCCACGTACGCCTGCTTCCTGCTGGCATACGTGTTTCCGGATTAGCACGTCTTTTTTGGCGCACGCGTTAGCCCCGTTTGATTCCAAGAATATGTGTTGTAGGCGAGCGTGTGGGCGTTGCGCGCACTTGCCTCCTGTACTTCCTCCGTGACGCCCACATTTTCACGCGTTGTTCCCCATTCCGCGTGTCACGCCCCGTGTTACACCTACTTTTGTTGTGTGCGCCGCGCTGTGTGCGCTTTCGCTGTGCGCTTAGCGCACGCTGTTTGAAGACGTGTGCGCCAGCGTGCGCCGAACAGGATTTCAGCGCATATCCATGGATTTCCACGTGCACGGACTTCCATGAATCGCTGTGCGCGGGTTTCGCTGCGATTTTCGCACTGGCACTGCGATTCGCACGCTTTCGCACCCTTTCGCACACTTGCGCTAAAATTTTCGGCGCACATTAATTCCATGAATCGGCCTTAATATGTTTATGCCGTGGCCCCAGAATGGGTCATTGTCTAAGGCTGTTTTACAGCACAGGACTACCTTCTTACACGCCACATATAGCGGGAAGAAGCTCGAGAAACGCCTTGCTGTTCTCGAGCTTTGGAAAATGTTTGAACAAGTAAAAGAAGAAGAACCCCCCGCAGACTGGATATTAAATGTATGTACGGAGGGGGGTGAGACGCCTACCGTGCCGCCTGCCCCACAGGAACCAGTGGCTGTGGGAAGTAAGTCAGAGGGTCTTTACCCACTAAGAGAACTTAAGGCAGCCACAGGTTATAGCAACCCTGCATATGAGTCACCTGCATGTAGCAGTGACGAGACGAAAGAGAAAGAACAGGAAATTGACTCGGCCTCCACAATCCCGTGGGACAAAGAGAGGTGAGGGGAGGCAAGAAAGGACCAGGCACAGACTAGTGCACCTCTCGATAGAGAGAGATAGGGAAAGAAGCGGAAAGGAACCAATGAGTTAACGTTTGCAAAGGACGAATGGAAGGGAGGGCAGATACTATTGAAATTAGATGGAAAAGGAAGTGATGACGCAAGGCCGAGTGAATGGTCTGTCGAGGCGCAAAGAAAGGAAAGGGAGAAAGAAGTGGACATAAGAGACGAGAGGGTAAGAAAGAAGGATAGGTTGAGGCGAGAACAACTATATCGCGAAGAGAAGGGAATTCCGCTCAGTCGCACAAAATATGCAGCCTATGAAAAGCACTGGCAGAACATACTAAAGTTGGAGGAAGAAAGGAGAGTGCATGAAAGGAAAGTGAAGAAGAGAGAAGATGAGGAAAGTAGAAGGGCAAAAGAACGTAGAAATGAACGGATGAGGGAAGTAGATAAGGCTAGAGAGGAAGTGAAGAAGCGAAGAGAAATGTATGTGGAAGAAGAGCATAAACGCAGGCAAAGGACGCGAGATTTAGAATATTTGCAACGGGAAGTTAAAAAACCCAATCCTGTTGTAGACTGGGAAGACATAGAAGAGTTCTTTCCAGCAAGTGATGCGGTACCAGGTACAAGCGGGACAATTATTGACAATGACTTCGACACCAGAAGCATCGGGGAAGTGATTGATAAAATATTGGATGAGATGGGACTGGAACGAATCTCCCAAGAGGGAAGGGAAGATGAGCGCTTAGAGAGCACTCAGCTATATGACACTGAGGATGTCACCCGAAGTAGTGGGAGTAGGGGGCGTTAACTAGATAGACTAGAAGTTGGGCAGAACGAAGATGATGCAAGAAGTTGTGTAAAGTGGGAGTATTCAGAGTCTGACTCCGATGGGGAAGCGGAGGAAGTAGCGCATGACGAAGGGAGATGGTGCGAAAAGCAGCTCCCAAAGAACCGAGAGGTACAATGGTCAGATGCGAGTGGGTCCATAAACAGGACACCGAAGTCCGCTGGACAGTCCAGCCGACATGAAGAAACACACCACGGTCAGAGGGGGGCATCAGCACCTGCCTATACTGATAGGTTAAGGGCATAGCCACCCCAGCGAGAGACCGAGGAGGTATGGAGAAGGAAAAGGAAGAATGTGCATTCCAATTCCCACTGTTAGAAAAGGGGGGAGCAAGACCGCAATATATTCCATGGCCACACACGGACCGAGAGAATGTTAAAAACAAGCTTCCAATGTTGACATCGGGAGCTGGGAAGTGGATACATGAGTTAGAAAAAATGACGGGGGGCGTCACCCTAGCCATAGGGGACATCAAGGGACTCCTAATTGCTATACTCAGAGAAAGAGCAGATGATTTATGGAAAAGGGCAGGCTACCCTAGGGTAACCATAACTAACACCTCTCATGACGGAGCGCCATTTAACAACTGTAGAGCAGCAGTGTGGAAAGCGCTATGTATGCTATATCCAGACACATCTGATATGGGAGCTATAATGACTTGAAAAATGAAAGAGTCAGAGGATCCGTTGCTTTATATCCAAAATTTTCAAGATGCGTGGGTGCTCGAAATGCATGAGTCTTGGACGAAATCTATACCTGTATTCTACCATATATTGTGCCAAGGGTTACCAGAACCGGTGCAAAAACAGCTAAAAAAATTGGTAGGAATAGAAGCTAAACCATGGGCCGAAATCCAGTTGACAATTGCACATTACTGTAGACTGTTGCAAGAAAAGAATCGAAAGAAAGAAGCAACGCGTAAGGGAGAGGAGGCGAAGCTGGTGCAAAGGAAACTCTCAAAGTATGCGCTTGTGGGAGCCATGCTAACAAGCCCAGCCGAATCGAGTGCACACCGTGCAACTAACCCACCACAAAACAATCAGGGTAACGTAGGATTTTACCCAAGAGGAAGGGGTTTTGGAGGAAGAGGATGGCAGAGTAATCAGGGAGGGTTTCTAGGTAACCAAGGAGGTTTTCAAAATGTTCAAGGTGGTATCCAGAACGCACCAATGGGCAGTCCAACTATGCCAGAGGGACAGATGGCCTGACCACCACCAGTGTGTTGGCTGTGTGGAATGACAGGACATGTGGCGTGCATGTGCAGAAGCCAAAGCATGTGGCAGAACAACCAAGAGATGGGGCAGGCATGGTGAATGAACCTGCTACCCCACAACAGGGCAGTGCACAAAACTATACCGTGCAGCAGCAGGCGGTTGGATTGCAGCAAGGTGCACAGCAAGTGGTCCGTCCACAGAATATGGGGAATGTACCACAGGGACAACCCCAGCAGACACTGCTGCAAGTGGCTCAGGGCACTAATTCCAGTGGGGGAAACCCACAAGTATACAGTGGACCGAACCTATACATGAAATAGGACGGCTCACAGGGAACTCTGATGTGTTCTATCCTATCAGTGACACCAGACCCTAACAGGGAACCTAGGGTAAATGTCACCATAGGGGGGGAAAGAAAATTCCTTCTTAGTTGACACGGGTGCAACGCTCTCGTGCATACGGGAAGGCAAGTTAACCTTGTCCGGCGAGGCCATAGATACCCAGAGTTTTACTGGAGCTCATAGCAGAGTTCCCTTTACTGACGCACTCCCAGTCTCAGTGGGAGAGTGCAACATGAATGTACCTATATTGTATTCACGCCAGTCCCCGGTGAATATCATGGGTCGGGACTTAATGACAAAGTTGAATATGACCATCTCGTTCACTGAGGATGGCATAGTGTGCTCCACCCCAGGGATGCATTATTCAAACGTGTGTGAATAATGCATCCCCAGGGATACATTATTCAAACGTGTGTGAAATGATCAGAGCATACTCTGGACGTGCAGCTATGAGAGCTGTACCACTGGAGCCAGATGTTTTTGCATATGGTGTATGAGTGCTTATGGTGGGATTGCCAGGCCTCGCAGACAAAACTATGAGAACCCCTGATGAGTTTCTATTCAGGCCAAGAATACCCATGCACGAAGAGGAGGGACAAGTATTTCCCTTAATGATTCAATCTGCTGCGATGCGAGGAAAGGTAGTATTAGTTGAAGGATGTGACGACGAGGGCCGACCGTGGTGTGCGATTGTCACCATCGAAGAAGGGTATTGAGTGACTGATGTCACCGATGACGATCTGTTTTGAAGAACACCCTGACCTAGAAGAGACACGGGTGGAAGTGAGTCTCATATTTTGGGTCAAAATGATCAAGCGGGAGGTACCACAGAGGATGATGTAGCGTTGGTACGCCCAGAATACTTTGATAATGACATGGCCCTAGTGCCGGCCAAAGTATGTACTACAGGGCCCTATGATGTAGGTCTCCTGATGGGGGCCGGCAAAGTAAAAATTAAATTGAAACCAGGAGCAATTCTGCCGCGGGCACGACAATATCCCATGTCCCGAGAAGCGGATGAAGGGATCGCAAAGACAATCTCTGCCATGATGGAGCATGGCATCTTAGTGACGTCAGAATCGCCATGCAACACAGTGATTTACCCTGTCAAGAAATCAAAGGGCGGGTCCTGGCGTTTAATCCAGGATTTACGAGCACTAAACGACATAGTCGAAGCCGAGTT
The DNA here is from genome assembly GCF_040938575.1 of Ambystoma mexicanum. Classification (NCBI taxonomy): domain Eukaryota; kingdom Metazoa; phylum Chordata; class Amphibia; order Caudata; family Ambystomatidae; genus Ambystoma; species Ambystoma mexicanum. The sequence goes on from NC_090938.1 coordinate 846,397,167, forward strand.
CCCTCTAGTCCTAAATCCATCCACAATTTTGTGCAACATACCCACTGAGACAAAATACTTCACGGTGATCGATTTGAAAAATGCATTCTTCTCGATTCCATTGCACCGTGACTCACAAGACCTGACGTCATTCACTTTCAGACAAATGCGCCTGAAAAGTACGAGGCTGCCACAGGGGTATTGCGAGTCTCCATCTATTTTCAACAGAGTCCTGCAAATGGACCTAAGCAATATTTCGGTGGACAGTGTTGTTTTGCAGTATGTAGATGACATTCTAATCTGCAGCATCACTGAAGAGCAATGCCGTCACAACTCTGTCCAGCTATTGACTATATTGGCTGAGAAGGGATACAAAGTGGACAAGGACAAGTTGCAGTACTGGCAACAAGAGGTGTTGTACATAGGGCAACTGATCTCACATGAGGGAAAAAGTTAACCCCAGAAAGGACTGAGGCTATCATGAACACGGCCAAGCCGTGCACAATAAAGCAAATGCAAAGCTCCCTAGGCCTGTGCAACTATGTCAGGGCATGGATCTTCGACTACAGCTCATATACCAAGCCCTTGTTGCAGGCCCTTAAAAATGCTCAGGCGACGAGAGAAGAAATTGAATGGAATGAAGAAATGGAGAAGGGGTTCACAGAACTCATGGGGGCGATTTGTAAGGCCCCAGTCATCGGGATTCCTAATTATGCTGAGGAATTCTATCTGTTTTCTCATACTGATGGCAATTTTATGACAGCAGTACTCGCGCAGCAAACCTCACTGGGATATAAACCCCTAGCATATTACAGTGGAAGTTTGGACCCGGTCATGAAGGGCCACTTCCAGTGCGAACAAAATCTAGCTGCCGCCGCATTCGCCATTGAGAAGGTGTCATCCATTGTGATGGGGTGCTCCATGACATTATATGTTGAGCACTCATTATTCGCCCTAAGCCGAAGGGCACGCTGACTTCTCAGAGAGCATCAGCCTACGAGGTGATTATCTCAAATCCATCGATCAAAATAATGCGATGCAAAACTGTGAACCCTGCTATGTTTATTGCTGAGCCAGTCACAGAACAAGAACCCGTGCATGACTGTGTCAGGAATGGCACTCTGTCAAGAGTGGCACAGGGTACCCAAGTAGGGTTTGGGTGGCTGTGCTGAGGTAAGGTAGCAGATTAGCACACACAGCAGGAAGTTCAACAAGAAAGAAGAGTAGGAAACAGTAGCTGTGAGCCAAAAGGGGCAAAAGATACAAAGGTACAAACAAACTGGATTCCCTCTTGGGGTGTATGCTGAAATGGGAAAGAGTGTTCCACGAACCTTAGGAAACTCCAGCCTTCTGCACAGATTGCTATAACAGAGGCCCACGCTGTATGCTCATGGCTGGGAACAACAGCAGTGGGTGTCTGTAACACTGAAAACGCGACAAAGGAAGGGGCAGAGATTGCCTGCCGGAAACCAACAGGCAAGCTCTGTACAAAGGGATTACATAAGACACATGAGAAGACAAGAACAGAAATATCCAGCGAAAAGGAAGTCAATGAGCAATCTAGCAGAAGGAAATGAAGGAAAGGCAGTTAAACTGAAATAGATAACCTAAGGTGGAGTACAGAGGTCTCAAGGAAGAGAACAAGGAGCAGCAGTCAGAAAAACAGAAGGCTGCAAAGTAGGAAGCAGGTCTACAGTCAAGAGTGGCACTAGGTGCAGGCAAACTGTAGTGGACTGCGGAGGACTGTAGTAGGCTGCAAGGCAGGGAGTCCAGAAGAACAGGACAGAGAGAGATTAGTAGTAGGCGACAGACAGAGAGCCCAAAAGAATAGGACCGCGAGGTAGGGAGCCCAGAGGAGCAGGGCAGCAAGGAGTGAGCCCAGAGGAGCAGGGCCGCTGACTGTAGAGGGCTGCAGAGGACTGTAATAGGCTGCAAGGCAGGAAGCCCAGAGAACAAGGGCTGTAGGTAGACGGCAGCAGAGCGTGATCGGCTGCAATGTAGGGAGCCCGGAAAGGGCACTGGAACAAAACAGGATAATGCAGCAACAGGAACAGCATACAAAGTAAAGGGTCAAGGCAAACAGGAGCGGGGAGAACTCAAGATGCAAGACACTGTGCTCCTGCAGGCAGCTGCTTATATACAGCCCTGCCCTGTTCTGATGCAGGCTAATTGACAGCACCTGTAGCAGCACACCTGAAGACAATCTGCCTCCTCCTTCTCTGGTCCTGAGCAGGTGGAAGCAGCACTGGCCGCTAGGGCTTCTGGGGATTGTGGTCCCAATAACGATGAATGAGAATAGCCAGGAATTGAGGACTGCAGCCAGATGCATTATGGTAAATGTAGTTAATTGAATAAAATAAAAAAGAACCAAAGTTGAGCAAATGGAAATAAAAGACCCAGGCGTGAAAAGGAGTTGTTCAAGGAGTATTAGGAGGATAAATGAGTACCAAGTAGTCCATGATGGTTGCCAATGCGTGCGCCAGCGGCGCGGGCATGACAGACTGTGTGAACTATGAGGAATTCTATGATGAGATCCCCAGGGTAAGGGAGAATGCCCTGGCAAGTGGAGAGATCGTCTTTATTGACGGGTCTTCGAGAATTGACCAAGAAGACGGGCAAAGGTATACAGGCGTGGCCGTGATCAAACACATGGCGAATGGAGAGTTCCAAGTACTCGTCAGTGCACGAATACCATCTCATTATTTGGCACAGGCTGCAGAACTAGTGGCATTGATACTCGCCATCGAGAATCACGTAGAGCAGGAAGTAACAGTGTACAGTGACTCCGCCTATGTGACATCAACAGTGCACGCAGGACTAGCATGCTGGAAAAGGAGGGGCTACCTCCGAGCAGACGGCACGCCAGTGCAGCACGCAGCCTTACTGGACAGGCTGATAAAAGCACTACAGCTCCCAGTGGGCATAGCAGTCGTAAAATGCGCCGCTCCTACCAAAGGGACAGATTTTGTGTCACGTGGGAATCATGAAACAGACACGGAAGCCAAACGTATGGCATCCAAAGCTGAAACAATCATGGACGTGGATGTGGCACGTACCCATGAGCGTATGATGGTAGCGCGAGCCACACCAGAAGCCTATAGCAATATGGGGCAGTCTCAATTAATGGAGCTCCAGGGGGAGGCACCTCAGGAGGAGAAAAATCTGTGGAAGCGTCGAGGGTGTTCTTTAAACCCCTCAGATGGATTGTGGAGGCAAGACAGCACTGGTAAACCAGTAATGCCTGACGCCCTTCTAAAAGTAGCGCTAGAACAGCTCCACTACCCTTTACACCTGTCAAGAGAAAATCTTGCTGCAACGCTCGCCGAAGACTGGTTTACACCGAATTTAGCAGAGCATGTTGCATTCTTTATGGTTAATTGCATTGTCTGCCAACAATTCACCTCTGGGCACACATTAAAAGTAGTGAGAGGAGTCATCCCCAGACCAAATGGACCTTTCCAGCATCTTCACATCGATTATGTCGATATGATTCAGGTGTGTAATGGGTACAGGTATTTACTTGTGGTGGTGTGTCCCTTTTCCAGGTGGGTAGAAGCAGGTCCCTGTACACACCCTGACGCTGCCTGTGCTGCTAAATTCCTGGTGAGGGAGGTCTTCCCTAGATGGGGATGTGTGAGGTTATGAGATCAGACAATGGGGCTCATGTCGTGAACGCAGTGTTCGAACAGATTAGCTTGTTGCTTGGTATAAAGCACAAGTTCTCGTCGGTGTATCACCCCAAGGGAAATGAGATATGTGAACGGATCAATGGCTTGCTTAAGGAAAGGATAGCCAAGTTGAAACTCACATTAAAGAAGGGATGGATGCGCTGTCTACCACTGGCATTGTATGCTCTTCGGAGCCAACCAGGCTCCGACCATCATCTCACGCCCCACGAAGTAGTCACTGGGAGAAGGATGAGGACCCCTCTTACCCCCCGAGACAGAGCTAGATGTGATGCCCAGTCACCTAGGGAGCTTCTGGGAGCAGAAATGAAGGCTTATCTCGACTGTCTCATAGCCAGCACTTCTATCATTTCAGGCCAGCTGCAGCGACGGCGGAAAGGGGACAGCTTAGCACAAACCATAACAGATAGTGCTGATGCAGGCGGAGCTCTCAGCCTAGCCGCACCCCTTGTCTTCCCTGGAGACAGAGTCCTCGTGAAAAATTTTACGAGAAAGAAATAGGACGAGCCAAGGTTTAACGGCCCCTTCATCGTAGAGGACTGTACCCCGTCCGCTGTCAAGCTCGTGGGCAGAAGAGGAGAGAGCACTCCTACTGCATCTACCGCCGAGGAATCCACAGACAACGAGGCAGGACCTCAGCACGTGCAGACAAGATCTATGGTGAGGAATAAGGACGCACAAGCAGAAAAATAATCTAAAGAACTTCCTGTGAAAATTATGGCTATACACTGAACCTTTCCTCTAAGCACTGAGTGAGATACAAGACTTTCAAACACTCACTGTGCAGCTGAAATTGCAGGCGAAAAGAAGAAAACCGCATACCCTGAAACCGCAGTGACACTGGTAGCTTGATCACGTTGAGCCACAAAGCATTGAACACAAACTCTCAGACTCTGATAAACAGTAAAAATAGGGCACTCCTGTAAACTAAAACCGGTATCCTGAAGCATCCAGTATCAAGACTTTGTTCACGGACATATGGTTCACCCCAGCAGAAGTCTCAAGTGGGATGTGCTCACCTATTTTCAGCTAGTAATACTGTCCTATCCATCACTCATAGGGAGAGAAACAAGTATCACAGAATATATTGAAGATCCAGAAAATAAAAAGGTAATCAGGCAACTACTGACTGTCATCACAGAGGTCTTCGCCGAGTTGCCCGAGCACAGTGAACAAAAGACTAATGCTCTCGCCTCAAGCAGTCATTGATGAACTTACCTACACTTTATTCTTTCTAATCATAGAGGAGTGCCCAGAACTTGTCGGGAGAACCACAGATAAACTGACTTTCATCAGAGATCCCCGAAATAATAACTTCTTGAATCAGATATGGAGTAAGTTGAATCATGTGGTAGCAGACAATGCAGCAGGAAGGTGCCAGACCTGCTCACGACAACAAAAAGACTTGTCATCGGGACCCAGCAAAACAAGGCAAATGTCCCCGTCCCCTGCAGACACGCAGCTAGCCCACAACGTCCTGATTAGACTAGTCACAGACTATCCAGAAATGGTGGGAAGGGCTGCTGATGTTGACGTTGTCACTTTCCTCAGAGATCCAGTCAATTTCCTACACATGAAAACCCTTCTCCATGCCATCATGCACCAAGTGGAACTGTCCAACTTCCAGTGAGAATTCCTGAGGAGATTCCTGTGAGACTATTCGGCGAGAGACAGATCGAGGAGGAAAAAACTGATCACACTGCAAGAAAGGCCTGTGACCTAAAACCCAAAGAACCAGAGCAAATGTCATTAACACCCGAAGACAGTCAGTATGTGTTTCGTGTCTTCTTTCATCTCATTGAAAACTTTCCAGAACTAGTGGGCAGACGCTGCAACATTGATGTGCCCGCTTTTCTTAATGATCCAACAAAAAATGCTCAATTGAATAGGCTCCTGAGGGCTATTGCATCACAGCTAAGAAGCAACTATGGGCATCCACTGCTAAGAAGAGCCTTAGAAGGGGGAAATCCAAGATAAAACTTTTCATCATCCTCCCGCCGGGGACAGAGGAAGGAAACAAAGACACAGTTCTTCATGCTTCCAACGTAGGACGGATCGAAAAGAGCAGAAACGAGGATAACGACATCTTGAACTTCCTTTTCCTATTTTTCTTATTTTTTTTTTATTTTTTCATCATCGGTTCACAGTGGAATAAATGGGGGAAAGAGAAACTGTTGAGCAACTCGACCTCATATGTTCACTTTTATTTTTGTTTTTTCAATATTTTATTTTTGCGTGATTTGTAGCGAATCCATCCTTTCATGGTGTCACTGCGAACAAATTCCTGCATGTCCTCAGGGCCAAGGCGAGTTGGAAGAGTGCTCTGGGAATACGTTTTCCATACAAATACAGAATGAATGTGATAGGCTGAAAATGGTAGTGTAACCTTTTTTCCATAGTACAGCAAAGGATCCATATTCTGTACCTAGAGACTACCATCAGCACTCGCAAAGAGGTGAACATTGAACAGCACTTGTCACTTTAGTGTTTACTGAACTTTTTGAGCAGCGAGATTAGAATAAGGAGAAAAATAAACTATTGACTATGGACTTGTTTGAAATGGGGGCCCAAAACAGTAACATAGTCGTACCACCAGCGGAAGGGCGCCCCCGCTTTCCTGGAAGGAGATGCTGCAAGCTGTCTTTCAAGGCCATTATATGTATATGCATAGTGATTATTGTAGTATTTTTGTCTCTAACTATTAGAACTGCATGTTTTATTGGTGCACGGAGCGTCCCAATATCTGTGCATCCACCAGATAATGAACATCTGGGCCCCACAAAAGCACCCAGACCTTATATTGTCATCCCTGTTCCAAGAAAAATGTATGATAAAGCAAATGATTTACAGTTAAATGTTATTAGCAGTAATATGTACACACCTGAAGTAGTGAATGGTGAGAAAAGCTGGAGACAGGGTCAGCACGGAATTAATGATAATATAGCACTGTCCACGGCACGCACCCATACACTGAGTGTACACAAACGAGGGCAGGTGTCAATGGCTGCGCAACCACAGGCCAAAACAGATGAAAGAGAAAAGTCACCTTTGGACCAAACAGCTCCAGAAAACAGGGACCTAAGCAAGAAACCGAACAAAGGTGAAATAACAAAATCCTTCAATAGAACGAAGGAAGCCACGAAAGAACTCACTGAGAAAACACATGCGGTAGTTGAGTATGTGTTTCCACTCATACTTAGAGTAAAGAAGCTACATGAGGAGCTGAGCAAGACAACCACCACAACTGTGATAATGAGCATGCCAGCTCCAAGACCAGAAGGAACTACCGAGCCCACGACACAGCCACGTGTTGGAAGGATGATAAGCCAAATGTGGCGAGAGGAGGTCTACAAAAGGATGCATGAGGGAAGGAAAAGAAACACAAAACCTCCCCCTATTACTGCAGGGCAGGAAATGAAACCTGCCCCTCCAAGGATAATACCCGAGAGCCTGCCTGAACGGAAGAGCAGTACAGACGCATTCAGAGACATAGTGATAGTCAACTACAGAAAAATGCTAAGGATCAAGAGAAGTCCATATGAAACCGATAATGAGCTAAACGATTAATTGGACAGTACGGCCCATCTTGGAAACAACATATGGTACCAGCACATGAAGGAAGTTGGACGAACGCAATCAGAAGGAGAATGTTTCGTCTGTGCACTCCTGCCGTACAGCATGGGCAAGTCCAAAATCTTTGTGGCTGTAGAAATAGTTGTCCTCACAGCACACAGTATGTCACACGTAGCGATGTGCAACACCAGAGGACAATTTATGGGAAGAGATGCCTCATTGATATGGGCCAACGAAAAGGACTACCATGATGAAGACGAGTTTGTCCAGGACATTAAAACAAGAAACAGGGTGCACACCAAGAATCATGTGATTAGATATGAACACCCTGACGTCAAAGGATCAGGAATAAGGTGGGAAATAAACTCAAGACTGAACGTCGAAGGGAAAACGGCAGAAGAAGCTCAAATATGGAAGAACCGAGGCAAAATGCAGATATGGGGATCAGTAGTTTCCCCGGACAGTTGGGAAGAAGGAGTCGTAATCTGCCGAGCTTGGATGGTCGTTGGAGCCTGCCAAGAAGCAATAGAAAATTCGCAAAGACTATGTAAACCACTATGGCCAAAATTGGTAAAGTTGTTAACGTGGGTTGAAAACAGAGGAGGCCCCCTGCAAATAGTACCACTGGAAAACCCAAAACTGTGCTTTAGAAGTAATGGCACGAGGAAGATGGGGGAGAATCAAAACTGCGGACGAATATACGAAGCCCCAGGGATGTTGCAAGGAACTGCAGTCCCGATGGATCATTACTGGGCATGTGGATCCAAGGCCTACATAAGACTACCGAAGAACTGGGGAGGCATATGCACACTGGTGAATGTCCACGTTCCTACACTAGTGATCCCAAAAAATGAACTGAATTTGGACAGTTTCCCGAAAGCAGATGCTCACCTGAGGAAAAGAAGGTCTGTGGAACTAATGTCAAGGATGAGGAGAGAGAATTACTTCTCCGCCAAATCAGAGGACGCCTTTTATGCCATTCCCTACGAACACAGGCTGTTTAGCCTAACATCATCCGTATTTACAACAATACTACTGCCGCATATCCAGGTTGGTGCAAACACTAAGTGGTTGCAGATAACGAGATGGGAATTACTGCAGACCATCAATACCACCATAAAAGCATTCAACGCGATCAAAGAGGAACTAAGAGCAGTCCGGCTGATGACTCTCTAGAACAGATATATGCTTGACATGATTACAGCGATTGATGGAAGTTTTTGTGCAAAAATTGGAGAATCATGTTGCACTTTTATACCATCACACGACGAAGAAAATGGAACCCTCACAGAGGCCATAAGCATGTTGACAACCCTAAAGAACCATATGACCGATGAAACAGATGAAGTGGACGACGACAGCTGGTTTGGAGACCTATTCTCATGGGTCCCACAACAGATGGCTGATATATTCAAGTTCCTGGGAGCCCTGCTAGCAATGGTGCTGCTAGGATTCTGTGTTATCAAGATAATCATCACACAGTGCCAGAAAACTGCAAGGAAGGCCATTGGGATGGAAATTATGGTCGATGTCGAACCAGATTGGAAGCCCAGAGACCTGACAGATGAGGAGATAAAGGTTTTGTGAAGGCCAGTGAATTTGCACCAGAAGGAACAAAATTCACTTATCCCAAGAAACGCAGAAGGTATGAAGGAAAATGTATTTACTGCATGTGAAAACAGCAGGAAACTTGAAACGGGTGATAAAGATATGGACACCAAAATTACATGCATTCACGCCATCTTGTGTAAACCCAGAAGACGATGAGCAAGAATCTGAAGAATTAAAGAAACTGAATATAAAAGAAGCAGAAGTGGTCGATGAACCGACCAGAGGGGGGAGTGTAGAGGCCCCAGATATGGCCTGCACCCCTGCCCCCCATTGCAAATTGCCAGTAAGGTACTCGCCGAGGTACGTGATGCATGAGGAGCAAATGAACCAACAGAGAGCTGCACTGGGACTCTGCCCCGTGTACATAAGGAGATCGGTACCGGTTGAAGCAGCCATAACACGACAACCCTGTGCAGCACGGTACACTATCAGACAGCCGTACCAGCCGCTGATGCAAAATGAGGAACACCTGCACACAGTCCACGATGAGACACCTAAAGCCTTAATGGGAGGCCAATGAAAATAGACTAAGGGCCCGAGCAGCCCCGAAAACGAACAGAATGGCTACTGAAAGCACGTATGCCAGTACTACTAACTGCAAGGATAATTACAATGGATACAGGGGGGAGACACTGGTAAAACATAAGAGAATAAGAGAATGGTGCCATGAGACAAGATGAAGCAATCGCCCTGTTGAACGTGTGTAAATAAGCTTGAAACACAAGATGCTAAGAAATCGATACTGCCTGCAATGCTTAGTAGAAGAATAGAGCGGCAAGCACCAACCATATATCTACCTCAATACAGCACAATGTACATGTGCAACTCCATTTTGTGAAAGCAGAAATATACCCAAGTGGCCAAAGGCCTGGCAGGCCAAGTTTCGAAACTCAGCCAAAGGCAAAAGAAGGAGCGGAATCGAAACTCAACAAAGAGAGGCTCATTCTGGGGAAATCGAGGTCAACCAGAGAAGGGGAGGTGAGCATGAGCTCACTGGACTCCAAATTCAGAGCATACCAGCCCGCCCATGAAGGTCAAGATAAGAGAGGCCCATGCAGGTGGCCAAGCGAACACAGAATTAAATACACAAAAGGCTGGAAACTGAAGTAAATTCATGGTGAATCAACACGTGACCAGACAGGCGCAAAGATGTACCACCGCCTGATGTCATCCACAACCCGAGGATGCCATAACTTTTCCTGATAAGAGACTACAGATCCGAGGCCATACCCAACCAGCTAATTGACACATAGCCCTAAAACACTGATTGATGGAAAGTAGGAAGTGTGAATCTTGGGACACTAGGCACCTGGGTGTCTACTCTGCATGCTGCTAATTAAAATGGAGATTTATGTTTAGGGGTGTAACTTGCCCAATCACAATGGACCATGTAATCTAGGGTCCTATAGACACTGTAACCAATGAGACATCGTACGTGTAGTGACGTCAATCACGTGTGTTGTAGAAGGATGGGCGTAGACGCCCACCCGATAAGAGTTATCCAATCCACTTGTTTAATTTCCATGTACAGATATAGCACCTATACATAAGTTACCTTTCCCAACCAATGAGACTGCGTGATCATTTTTTTTAGAATTAACGTCAATGATGATGAATTTTGCCCATGAAAGAGGCTGTTGGACTGAAGTTCGGGGAGGTCGGGGTGAGGCAGGTGTTCGTGATGCTGCTGATTTCCATTTGCTGATGTATGTATCATTAAACAGACTTCCCTTTGCAAATTTACTGAGTCCTGATTATTGAACCTTGCTGGAGTATGTAAATCCTGCACTCTGTCCTCGCATGGTGCAGCTATCTTGTATTAGTAGTTTTCGAGGATGAGTACTGACCAATGGGCCCGTCAGTAATTTCCTCTCCTCATCAACACCTACACCAACCTTCTGAGGGAGGTTTAAAAGGAACAAGAGTCACGGGCCCCCGGTAGCCTAACACAGCAGGGGCCGCTTGATAGAAAGAGGAGGGGCACTCCCCGTGGTCGCCAGCTTCTAGCTTGGGATGGTAGAAAAGAAAAGCATAACGGTACTCCATGCAGCCCATCAGCGGCGCCGGCCAATGTGTGTTGCCCAGACCAAGGCTCTGGGAGGTTCGGGGAGTAGTGGCCTAAGTATGCTGGAAAGGAATGGATAAGTAAAAGAGAGCTGACTGTAAATAAATGAAGGAACAGAGAAAGGTGAAAAGGGGGGTGCACAGGAAGGTATAAACAGAAAGGTGCTGCCGATTGTCTGGGATTGTAATACTGTGATAGTATTGAGTTTATGGTCCTTTAGTAATGTGCATGCAATGGATGGGTTCACAGAATAACTCTGAGTCCAAATAACCAAACCAACTCAGGAAGATGGCAAAGTACTGTTTTATTATCAATTATCTAAAACAGGGAGTTAGAACGAACATCAACAGACGTTTGCTCGATTTCTCTCAGCAATCTTTTCACAAAACATAGACTTTATACTAAAAATATGTCATAGGAGATGTCATACTATTTGGCAAATAATACTAGATTGTCATAGGCTTAAGGGGAACATCCAAGTATACATTATATAGGACCTAGGATTGTGATTGGCTGCCCACTGTCAGGTGGACAATATATGCCTACCTCTAAAACATGTAATCTTCAAAACCATTAAGCACACAGTTTTCAATTGGTCTTCAAACTATAAGGTCCTTCATTATGCAAACCTCTACAATTAGTTGGCACGTTTGTGCCATGTCTGGAACATTCGGTTCACGTAGCAGCACGTAAGCCCAAACCCAGCTGCAGGGAGGTCAGCCTGATGCTATCTCCTTACCCAATTAGCCCAACATCTCTCATCACCCAAGCCTTCTGCTTGAATATTGTCTTTGAACTTGGCCTTGCAAAGTATCCTTGTCTCTGGGAATACATGGGAGTGCAAGCACTCACTATCGTTGTTGTAGGACACCAAGTTCGACTCTATTTTCATCCTTGGCTCACGTGACAGGAGACCACGATTTGGTCAATTTTGCAGGTTTTAAATGTATTAACTGAATAAAACTTGGCACTCTTGGTGTTCTTTTTCTGCACCTTAACAAGGGATGATTCATCCTTTGCACGTTCACTCCTTTCCAGAATAGATAGAAGACCATGGCTGCTTCAGTTTTGATACCAGGCCAGACAGCCTCACCATGCAGCTCCACGATTTCAGCTTATTCTTGCTGCGACACAATGCTGCGACACAATTCTCCCTTTGTTCTTCATGGGTCCTGGCTTACTATAATCTATGATGCCAATGTCCAGCTTCTACACAGTGACAGCTTTGCCTGCATTCTATTCACTACATATAGCCAACTTCTATGATGACTTGGTCTACCTTGCATTTCAGCATCTGTACAGTTATTGAACAGTTGATTCTCTGCAGCACTTTATGCATGTCTAATCTTCTTTTTTGTATTTAAAAGTTCACTTGACTCTTTACTTCATCATTAGTTTCTGTAGGATCCATGCATCCTCTTCAGCTAATATCTCGGGACGTTGCACATGTCTCGTGTGACGTCACTAGCTTCTCTTTTTGCTCTTTTTCATATTCCTTCAGGGAGTTCCTCCCTCAGGTTGTCATCCCTTTGGGGATACATTCCATAGGGTTGTCTTAATGGGTATCTTCTTTCGAATATATGCTGCGTTATTGGCACAACTGCTGGTGTCAAACACGGCACAATCTCAGACTTCCAACATATAGGAGGTAGGGGGGCAGGATTTCCTGCAGAGGCATGTAACTGCTCCTCTACATTCTGCTCTCTGGTCAAGTCCTCGACCACCTCCTCAATCATTTCCACATCTTCATATTTTCTCTTGAAGAAGTGCTTCTTTGGTGTCCATATCTTCATCACCCCCCTCATCTATCTACAAGGTCATGTAGTTACATTGTCCTTTCGGATTACAATAGACCAATCATCCCATGTACCTCTTATGATTCTTCGGATACAGGAACTTCGTTCCTTCAGGTGTGTCACAAACTTTACCCATGGCTGGGGAATTCAGGGCATCTGGCCCTTGCCACAGTATTCCTGCAAGGCCTCAAGGGACCAATCATGCCCCTCTCGGCTGTACTGGAGCCAGTCCTGGCGCCAGGCTCATAAGGCAGGTGGAGTTTCCATTGGGGAATGGACCAACATGGCTGCCCCCACAAGGATCAACGTAGAACTGCATCATGCAGTCTAGCATCCAGGGCGTGGTCCGCCCTGGAGGCTCCTGGGATACCTGCTATTTAAGCCACGCCCAAGCTGAGGCACGCGCTTCGCGTTGTTCTGCACTTGCAGCGTGACGTTCACCAAGACCTGCTCGCAGCATCCTTGGCCTGCATCGTCTGGAAGAAGAAGAACACTGTTATTCCTCCTTACCTGTTCTGCATCCAGCTCCTCGCTCACTCCGGAATCTTCTCGTCTCCGTCTGCTAACAACTTCCAAGAGAGGAGGGACCAGAAGAGGACAATTAGTAAGCGTTCGTCTTCCGACTCCATCACCTCCAGACTCCGCTTACTTACCGAAGCTTTCCTGGAAGTTCGACTGCCGCCCGGACATCTTCCATTCTACGCTCCGCTTCCATCTGGCTGCATATCTTCCAGGACCTCTCGGCGACCTGCAAGAAAGGACAGCACAAGTTAGCCCTATTCAAAGACGCTCACAGGGCCGCGCTTTGTGCATTCTCTTACCTTCTCGAGCACTGCCCTCTCTATCAGCTCGATGTCTCCATCACCCTTTCTGTATCAACAAGAGAAGGAGAAGGTCAACAGGGCAACAACAATTGCACACACTCATTCTTCAAAAACTAAAGACTTACCTCAAGTGGGGAGTCGCAGCCGGCCTGGACTCCCGGGCACACGCCAGTGTAGTAACTCGGCGAAAGGTGCCCAACCACGCCACGCTCCTGCACAGAACGGCAGGACGGAGAGCGCACCTTAATGAAATACAAGGTGAGAGAAGCTCCAAGGGGGTTGCAAGGAAAACACTTGGGAGGCGGGCACCGGAGAAGGTGACTGTGGCTAAAACTGAACTCTGTCTTCTAGGAAAAACCCACGGCAGCGCGAGTCCCCGGGGGAGGTGAATCCAACCCAGAAGCGCTCCAGTCCAGTCGGGTGGCGTCCCTGTGGATACAAGGTGAGCGTTACAGGTGCTACAATGCTGGCCTCTATATATTTTCTGACAGCTTCATCAGTCCGCTCCTTGGGTTCAGGTCCAGATTCGACATTGATCATGATCTTCATTCCCACCACCTTCTTTGGCGTTTTCTTGCATTGGGCAATCTCTATCCTGATTACACAGAATCCAAACATCACCAGTACTAATATTACTCAAAAGATCTTAAATATATTCACCAACCACTGGGGAATCCATGAGAACAGGAAGGCAAACCAACTGTCACCTTCAATGTCATCTGTCTCATCTTCCATCTTGTTATGCAGGTCTGTCAACAGCGTTATGGCCTCTGTCAAGGTTCCATTTTCTTCATCATGAGAAGGTGTGAATGTGCAACATGATGGTCCGATTTGGGCACAAACTCCTCCTTCCATCGCTGTGATCATATCAAGGACATGTCTGTTCAGGAGAGGCATCAATCGTATGGCTCTCAGCTCTTCTTCAATAGCGTTGAATCCCTTCATATGCTATCCCTATGGTAGCATTGATTGTCTGCAGAAGCTCCCATCTGGTGATCTGTAGCCACTTGGCGTTTGCTACTTTGGATCCCAGGCATGAATATAGTCATAAATATTGTAGCAGTCTTACTGAACAACCCGTGTTTTGCAGGAATGGGGCCATATGCTGTTATTGATTTGGCTGAGAAATAATTCTCTCTTTTTGTCCGACGGAGAAGTTCAAGTGATCTTCTTTTTCTCTAATGGGCATCCACTTTTGGAAATTCACCAATGTTCAGATCGCTTTGAGGCATCACTAATGCTGGAACATGGTTGAGCACCAAAGAACAAACTCCGCCCCAATCCTTTGACCACCTTATGTAAGCTCTAGATCCACAAGCCCAATACCGGTCCATAAGGATGGCTGTCCCTTCGGTATCCATACATATTAACCCCACTCTGATGCTGTCATGAACCATCGGACGTGTCCCTTTTGGACTTCCTGGTCCCTGACACATAGGGGCTTGCACTCAGCGGTACTCCCAACATGGCCGTCAAACACGGAACGCTGTTTACCAGCTTCCGCGTCGGACGCATCACGTTCTATAAAGAAGACACGCCCCCATGGCCCCGCGCATCTCAACGCTACTGCTTGCAGTGGCTAGACGTGTGCTGGCATAGTTCGCTCTCGCTAACTTCTTGATTCCTGGTTCCTGGCTCCTATTTTCCTCCTCATTCATTTCCTTCCTCCTTATTCCTCTTGCATCCCGGATCTCCGTGTACCCGTCTCCGAGTACACTCTTCATCGTTTCCAGGAATTCCCGGACATTCTGAACGTTCCCGGAGACAGAACGCTGAACGCACGCTGGAACCCGAGGACGTACGCACAGGGTTATACAAGACCCGAACTGTGCGCAAGAAGACTCCAACAAAGAACTCCAATAAACAACACAGATAGGTGAGAAGGGGGGAAACCTGTGACAGATTGAGATGCCAACAAACTGAAATTGATACGGACATGGAAGCGGCAGTTCAAGACCTCATGCGGGGCATACAGGAGTTAACAACAGAAGTGCAGAATTTTAAAGCCGAGAATGCCGCATTAAAACAATTAGTCCTGTCCCGTTTTCCGTGACCAAGGAAAACGTATTGCTGGGCGGAGTAGTAGATAAATACGACGGTTCTTCAAAAACCCTCAGCGGATTTCTTGATTTGTGTTTAGTCCATTTTACCTTTAAGCCCTACTACTTCTCTACCCCCAGGGCAAAGGTGGGCTTTATGATTTCGCATCTTTCCGGGAATGCATTAACTTGGGCTACACCCTTAGTTAATTCTGGAGATGCCCTCCTGGATGACTATGATGGATTCGTACGGGCTCTAAATACCATGTTTGACCGCCCAGAACAGGTTTACAGTGCCCAGGAATGCCTACTGGATTTCCAACAAGGTTCCCAGGATATGCTTACATATGTGACACGCTTTAAGCAACTGGCCAAAGAAGCAGATTGGTCCTCAGAAGCCTGCTTTACCCTTTTTCGAAGAGGGCTGAATGAAGAAATAAAAGATGAGCTAGCCAGAGTGGCTTGCCCAGGTTCCTTCCAGGCTCTTATGGACCTCTCTTTACAGATAGACTTCCGTATCCAGGAAAGGAAGGCAGAAAAGAAGAAGACTAGAGTGCCTTACCAAAAGACCTCCTTAGAACCTTCCTCTAAAGCTGAGCCCACTCTTGCCCCCACTACAGATCCAGAACCCATGCAAATGGGGGCCTTCCGCGGACCTATATCCCTGCAAGAAAGAATGTGACGGATCCACACTGGGCTGTGTATGTATTGTGCCTCAGACAAACATCTTGTGAGGGAATGTCCCTTGGCTCCTCCACAGCGTTTTGGGAAATGCCAGCTCCCGATCCTAGATGGAGCACAGCTTCGGCAGAGAGATGTTTTCTCCACATCTATTCCATCCTTGAACTCTCCTGGACAGAACAATCATGTGATATTGCAGGCCTTTCTATCGCCATCCAAGAAAGAAACCTACCCCATTTTGGCATTGGTGGATTGTGGAGCCATGGGGATACTTATAGATCAAGATTGGGTCACTACCCACCACATTCCATATGAAACTCGAGGCATCATGCAACCTGTAGAGGCTATCAATGGAAGACCTTTCTCTTCAGGACCCACAACCTTACAAACCAAAGAGATCCAGCTCTCGATAAACCATCATCTAGAGGCGATCAAATTTGACATCATAAAGTCTGCCCATTACCCAATGGTACTGGGTATGCCCTGGTTACAGAAGCACAACCCATACATCAACTGGGCAGCAGGATCCTTGTTTCTTGGCTCTGAGCATTGTATGTCTCACTGTCTATCCCTGGATTCCTCGTCGACATCTACTGAAGGTACGCTGACAGACCAGCAAGGCCCATTCACGGTGTCAAATATTATCCAGGTTCCTAGGGCCTATCAGAAGTACACTGATGTGTTTTCAATTGCCATAGTTCAAGCCCTACCCCCTCACAGACCTGAAGACTGTGCTATTGATACTGAACCCTCAGCAGTGATTCCCTTTGGAAGGATGTTCATTCTATCCGAACCTGAGAAAAGGGCCCTCCGAGAGTACTTGGATATTAACCTTGAAAATGGCACCATACGACCATCCAAATCTCCAGCGGGAACTTCGTTGTTTTTTGTTCCCAAGAAAGATACTAAGGAGCTTAGACCTTGTCTTGATTATCGTGGTTTAAATCAATGCACCCTCAAGGACCGCTACCCATTGCCCTTAATCTCAGATATCCTGGAAGCGGTGAGAGGAGCTGTAGTCTTCACAAAATTGGATCTCAGAGGTGCCTACCATCTGATCCATATAAGGGAGGGTGACAAATGGAAAACAGCCTTTAGGACACGTTTTGGTCACTTTGAATACCTGGTCATGCCCTTCGGACTCGCCAATGCCCCAGCGGTCTTCCAACGTTTCATGGACCGGGTGTCCTCCGATATGCTGTTCCTCTTCGTCATAGTTTACTTGGACGATATTCTGATATACTCCAGGGACAATCTTAAACATAAAGAGCATGTTAAGGCAGTTTTACAGCGGCTACGTGAACACACACTCTTGGCTAAACCCGAGAAATGCCTTTTCCATGTCCCTACTGTTCAGTATCTAGGATTTGTCCTTAGTCCAGAAGGAATTGGAATGGACCCCTCAAAGGTAAAAGCCATACTTTCCTGGCCTGTTCCAACTTCTGTGAAACAGATTCAATCCTTCCTGGGGCTTGCCAACTTTTATCGGAAATTCATACCTTCCTTTTCTGAGATAGTTCAACCGATCATTACATTGTTGAAAAAAGATACTCCTTTTCTCTGGACAGCAGACCAAGATGAAGTGTTCCAACGATTGAAGACAGAGTTTACACAAGCCCCCATCCTGGCTCAACCTGACATCAATCGACCTTTCCTAGTGGAGACGGATGCCTCTAACTACGCCATCCGAGCAGTTCTGAAGCAGGAATTCGAGGACAACTTAGAACATCCCATCGCTTATCTTTCACGAACCCTAACTCCCAGCGAGACTCATTATTCTGTTTTGGAAAAGGAACTGTTAGCCATCCGTCAAGCCTTCACAGAGTGGCGTCATCTACTTCTGGGAGCAGAACATCCTGTTCAGGTCCGTACGGACCATCGGAATCTTCAAGTTTTACAATCTCAGGAATGTAGGAATAGTCGTCAAGCCCGTTGGGCCTTCTTCTTTGCCCAGTATCAGTTCCAGATCCACCATGTCCCTGGAACACAGAACATAATTGCTGACGCCTTGTCCCGACTACGAAACTCTTGAAGATCGTTCCTTCCCAAGGATGTTTCCCCACACAAAATTTGCAGGCCAAGCAATTAGCCTCCTGGAAGATATTCGGATACAAACCCAGCCCTCTGAGATCTGGAAGGAATTTACAGGGAAGAATCGATGGAATCTTAGAACAAAGGATGAGTATCTGTTCAAGGATAAATGCCTGGTCATTCCCACCCAGAGACTTCAACAAAGGATTATAAACCTCTGTCACGATACCCTTCACTCAGGACATCGTGGCATCACCAACACTCTCTGTCTATTACAAAGACAATTTTGGTGGCCAAGAATGAAAATTGACATTCAACTGTACGTCCAAGCCTGTGCAGTCTGCAATCAAAACAAGCATGATAACAAGAGACCTGCGGGTCTCCTACTTCAACCAACTCTACCGACACGGCCCTGGGAATTCATCGCTACTGACTTTATTGTGGAATTGCCACATTGCAGGGGATACACGACTATCATGGTCACCATTGATTAATTCACTCACATGGCTCCTTTTACACCATTGTATAAACTACCATCTTCCTCAGAACTCGCTGGAATCTTCCTGGAACACATATTTCGACTTCATGGACTCCCTTCCAAGATCATATCAGACAGAGGACCTCAATACATCTCACAATTTTGGAAACACTTATGCTGTATACTAGGAATCCAACGCGCCCTCTCCTCAGGTTATCACCCACAGTTTAACGGAGCTACTGAACGTGTGAACCAAACCCTAGAGCAATATCTTTGCTGTTTCACCACCAAGGTGCAGGATGATGGGTCACTCTTAATACCTGTGGCTGAATTTGCCTACAACAACTCAGATCACTGGGCTATAAAGACCAGACCTTTTTTTTGCAGCCAAGGATTCCACCCTTCGGTTCTACCTTCCATTCTCCCACATCCTACACCAGTACCTACAGTCGACTCCTGGATTGAAACTCTCATCAACATACACAAGGAAGCCAAAGAACACCTAGAAAGGGCCCAAACTAACACTAAGCATTACGCAGACTCTAAAAGAAGACCAGGGCCTCCCTATGCAGTGGGTGATAAGGTCTGGCTATCCTCGAAACTACTGCCTCGACATTTACAATCAAATAAGTTGGCTCCCCCGTACTATGGCCCCTTTCCCATAAAGGAAATCATAAACCCAGTGGCCTTCCGACTCAAACTACCAGACTCCTGGAAGAGGATCCATCCAGGGTTTCACACGTCTCGAATGAAACCATACGTCCAGTCCTCCCGGACTTCCCAAGGTCTACCCCTGTCATTGTCGATGATCAGCTGGAATACGAAGTGTCCAGAATATGTGACTCCAGGTACAGACGTGGTCAGCTACACTACCTGGTTGAGTGGAAATGGTACCCTGCTAGTGAACGTACCTGGGAACCAATCTCAAACCTAAATGCCCCCAGATTACTCAGAAGGTATCATCTTATACACCCGGGCAAACCCGGAGGGACAGGCCTTCGGAGGAGGCATGCTGTCATGAACCATCGGACGCGTCCTTTTTGGACTTCCTGGTCCCTGACACACAGGGGCTTGCACTCAGAGTTAATCCCAACATGGCCGTCAAACACGGAACGCTGTTTGCCAGCTTCTGCGTCGAATGCATCATGTTCTATAAAGAAGATACGCCCCAGCGGCCCCGCGGGTCTCAACGCTACCGCTTGCAGTGGCTAGACGTGTGCTGCCATAGTTCGCTCTCGCTAACTTCTTGATTCCTGGTTCCTGGCCCCTATTTTCCTCCTCATTCATTTCCTTCCTCCTTATTCCTCTTGCATCCCGGATCTCCGTGTACCCGTCTCTGAGTACACTCTTCATTGTTTCCAGGAATTCCTGGACATTCTGAACATTCCAGGAGACAGAACACTGAACGCACGCTGGAACCGAGGACGTACGCACAGGGTTATACAAGACCCGAACTGTGCGCAAGAAGACTCCAACAAAGAACTCCAATAAACAACACAAACAGGTGAGAAGGGGGGAAACCTGTGACAGATGCTGGAAGTCTTGCTGCTGCTCTACTCAGTCGATCTGAAAGCTGCTATGTCTCCAAGGACTGACCCAGAGAGGACCTGGTAAGGCGCCCTCTTCCCGAGCTACGATAGACCATCGTGTACCAGCTGATCTTTGCCAAAGCTCCCTGGTAGACAGACCTAAGACAGGCTGCCGACCAGAGACGGAGACTGCCGCGGAATCCCAAGGAGAAGTGCCCGGACTGTTGTCCGCCACTGTCGATGACCGCCGTCGCCGACTGGAGCCGCCGTGCTCCCGTTTGCCTAAGAACTTAATTTGATCCAAGGACGCTCTCGTCTGCATCGCCACCCGCTTTATCCCACTGGAGAAGGCCCGACTGTCGACGCGCCGAGGAGCATCCACCGGTGGGTTTCCTGCCACCTAAAGACCACAGAGACGCCAACGACTCGACACCCTTGCTGGCCCACAGTTCTTCATCATCTCTTTGCGGTCCAGAACTATCATCCCCGAGGTGCCCTTAACGCCTCTACCTTGCAGGACACCAACGCTCCATCGTCGACGAGCACCGCTAGGAATGAAGCTGCCACTTCACCGCCGTAGTTCACCCTGTTCTCCGTTGGACGTTCAACGACCCGTGACTCCTGCCTTAAAGGGAGGGCACTCAAGAAGGGCCATCGATTTCCCGTCGACGAACGCTACAATTCCAGGGACATTGGGGCTGTAGAACTATTGTAGAGGGAAATAAGACTCATAGAACAATATATGGACTGGGCTTGTGATACATCTTTGCTTTACAGGTTGCCCAGGTGGGGGGATCTCCACACAGAACTGTGCTTAGTCGGTAGAGGCCAGTATTCTGCCACTTGTTCAGCCATCTAGCTTTCCTTCCTCTCTCTACTGCTGGTTTCCTCTTTATTTGATCTGTGTGACATTCTGACAGTATAGTTGATGCACTTTAATGAGATCTGATAATATTTGTGGTACCACTTTAGAACTGTATATATTTACCATTGTTGATTTGCTGAGCACAAAGTGAGTTATTGTGATAGTATACATACCCTTGAATATTAATTATATAAAGACTGTGTTTTAACTAATGCAGTGTGTGAACATTCCTATGTGGGGACTTGAGGACTACACTGTACTTAAGAACAGCCTGCATCACCTCCTGAGAAGCTAGGCCTTGATTGCTCGACCACTTTACCAATAATAGAGTATCTAGGCTGGGGTCCTCTGTGCCTTTCCTTTACCATATAGAGATTACAACTACTGGGCCTGATTCATCTTCTACCCCCGTCAGTAGTTTGGCGTTTTTAGCCCATGACTTTAAACACCCATCATTCACCCTTTGCACTTCTTGGTGATCCTGCTATTTCTGTCATACCAGGAAAATTCATTCTCTTCATCTCTTCAATGATCACCTCATCCTGTCCTGTGGCAGGATACATGAGCATCTTGCTCTTCCATCCAGGCTCCTTTTCCATTTGTAAGGTCTTGATGTAATCATCCTGGTAGGGAAATGACCATTTTGATCTCCAGCGCAAGGTTGCCCAGCTTCCTTGGAATTGTCCTCGAATTGTGCATGTGGCAAGATGACTGAGGCACCTTGCATCATGCTCTGGAACCTCTCTGGCAATGAAAGTTTGTACTGTATTCATGGCATAGGGGATGAGAGAGCAGATGTAGCAACCCTCCTTAGATGTTTTCTCTTCCACTTTTCTCATGTGCTGTACTACATGTTATCTCCCAAGCGTGCTGTGTTATCTAGATAGGTATTTATCCCTTCACTATCTTCCTCTACAGCTCTCCTGTGACTCCCAAAGTCTGTATAATAGTCATGGAGTAAATCAAAAGCAGTTTTCATAGTAGGGAGAACCATAGGGACTTCTCCTTCAGTGAACGTACTAACATGATAGAGACAGTGAAAGATGAGGAACAGAAAGACAAAGAGAGCAATCATGCAAGCATAGATTATGCATAAGAACATAGGCATTCATCTCTTGCGCCACCTGCTACTCGCCGCACTTGTTCATCATCTAGAACCGTGCCACTCTCTTCATTAATCATTTTTAATACAATCATCACATTTCTTTGTTTGTAACTGTAAAATCTGTTCAATTATAGCAAAAAGGAGTCTTTTTATCACTGGGCCATTTTTAGGATCGGTAAAAAAGTGTGAATATTAACATCTCTTCTAACAAGAGCAGGGTTAGAGCGAAGTATGAACACAAAGACAGCAAGCACAATCGATGAACATCACTATCGGCAGGTACCATATGTTTAATCACTTAAAAAACAAATATTTGCCACGAAATGACTCTGGATACTGATCTCGTTTCCAATTTCTGATCAAGAACTGATGTTTAGGAATATCTCTGATGCATTACTTTCTACTTCAGTATGTATTTCTAAGAGTTCATTTCAAAATTCCTGGAATTCTCTGCAAATCTTTTCTCTCTGTGCTAAAATATCTATAAGGAGTGTCCATTGAATTCCAGGCCAATATAAAATATATATTAATCACTCATTGTTTTGTCATCCTTCTTTAGCATCGATCAGGTCTGCACATGCTGAAATTCTTCTTCTTGTCTTGCTTCTGGATCAGCAACAGTGGGCGGGCAGGTCTTTCCTTTATAGATCTTCAGATCACCCATGTGTAGCCAAGCTCTTCTTCCCTGGACTCTAATCGCAGAAAGGGCCACTTCTTCTGTGATAAAAGGGCCATGAAAATGTGGCTCATGCCACTTTCTGGTGAAATGTTTATTGAGGACTAGGTCCCCAACATATAACTTAGGTGATGGTAAAAGTTCACTTGGATTAGTTGTCGAATTATCTTCTTCTGTGTTCTTAGACCGACCCCCCTGGTGCTTGACTTGATCTGAAATAAAGTTTTCGCTACGCTCTGGGCATCACTTCTACTCCTAGACGGAGGTGTAAGGGGCATTCTCATTTGTCGCCCTGTAACTAGCTCATTCGGGGTGAGGTGGTGGTCTGATCCTGGCTGATTCCGAAAGGCATATAAGGCTAGGGGTAGGCAATACAGCCATCACTTCTTCAAAGTCAATTTGATCTTGGCAACCCTTTCTTTGAGGAGGCTGTTGAGTTTCTCACATATTCTGTTCGCTTGCGGTTGATAAGCAGAAGAAAACTTGTGCGGCCCATTATCGGATCTCAGAACCTCACACACACCCCACATCGGGAATACCTTGCGGACTAAAAACCTAGCTGCGCAAGTGGCATCAAGGGGTATACACAGACCTGCTTTTATCCACCTAGAAAAGGGACATGCCACCACTAATAGATACCTATGTCCATTACATACCTGCAGCATATCGACATAGTCGATATGTAAATGCTGAAACGGACCATTCGGTCGATGTATTACTTTCCTAATCATTCTCAGTGTATGCCCAGCAGTAAACTTTTGACACACGATGCAGTTCACCATAAATAGTGCAATGTGTTCCAGCAGATTAAGAATGAACCAGTATCCTGCAATCGTAGCAACAAGACTCTCTCTAGTTACATGTGCAGGGTAATGTAGCTGTTCAAGCGCAACCTTTAATAAAGTTACTGGCATCACTGGCTTTCCAGTGCTGTCCTGTCGCCATAATGCTTCCGTGGGGGACAAAGAACACCCCCTTTGTTTCCATAATTCTTGCTCTTCCTGTGGTGTGCTTCCTTAAATTTCTATTAGTTGGGTTATTGATAAGTTATTAAACCCCTCTACTAACATCGTTGTAACTGAATTCTCTTTAATACTGCCAGTGTCAAAACTCAACCTTTCTGGGGAATATGCAACCCTTTTGGCTTCTTCGTCTGTAGCTTAGTTCCCACAAGAGACAAAATCTGTTCACTTAGTACGTGACAATCCTGCGTGTACGGTTGACATCATATAGGAGGAGTCACTGTACACCGTCACTTCCTGCCCTTCACGTTTCTCAAGTGCGACAATAAGCGCTACTAATTCTGCTGCTTGTGCTGAAAAGTGAGATGGTAGCCTTGCACTCGCCACTACTTCAAATTCTCCATTTAACCTGTGTCTGATTACTGCAGCGCCTGAATGCCTTTTCGCACTAGTCTGATAAATTGTCGAACAACTATCAATAAAGAGAATCTCCCCTCCCTCTAAAGCAGTGGTATTCAAACTGTGGGTCGCGACCCCCTAGGGGTCCGCGGGTGCATCCCAGGGGGGCCCTGAGAGCTCAGCATGAAAAAAGATTTTTTTTTTTTTTTTTTTTTTTTTTTTTTAGATTGGAAGAAATGGGCAGGGGTGGCCCACATGGGCGGGCTGAAGCATGAAACTGTCTCAGGCAACAATGAAAAAGTGGCCCACAGTTGTAAATGGATATTCATTCCTTTAGTCACAGACTGGGCCTCATTACTACTATGGCGGACCAGTAACAACGGTGCTGGTAAGCTACCGGCACCGTTGCTACCGTTCCGCCATAGTAAGAGTTGTGCTCGTGGGTGCTTGACAGCCCCCGCCAGGTCTGACCTCAGCTCGTCGGATGCACCGGCACCGTTATTAACGGTGCCGGTGCATCCGAGCTCCCCATTCCCATTTGAGCCATATGGGGCTCAAATGGGAATGGGGATCTACCGGCACCTTCGAAAGGGCAATTATCATGTCCGCCTAACTCGGCATGACCTAGTAATTGCCCATTCGCGGGTGCCAGACCCGGATGCAACTCCAGTGGCAGCCGTGCCAGTTTTACCGGCACAGCTTCCGCCAGAGTAGTTATGAAGCCCACTGTTTCAATAGTACCCAAAGGGGTGCTTTGTGTTAAAATGTAAGTAAATTGTGATATATTCAGCAACAATGGTCAACATTACTAACTGCATAGTTAAGTAACTCATCAAAATGGTCCACATTGGCCAAAATGGTGGCCCATTTTGATTGGCCCAAACTAGCATTTTACATTTTTGGTACAGGCATTGCCCTATAGGCCTGTCCGAGCCTGGCGGCTCATCCATAATGGCAAGAAGCGCCCACCCAGTGGCCCCTCACCCATTATGGAGGAGCTAAGGAGCCAGCCCAGTGAAACAGTGAGCACTCCCTCAGCTGCTTTATCCAGCTAATGGAGTGCTCCTGGGCTGGCTGAACTGTCAAAGGGAAACACTGTTTCCCTTTGACAGTTCAGTTTAGTTCCCCAGCCGCACATGCTCACTGAGCCATGCAAGTGCTGGGGCGTTTTGCTTCGCCAGCATTGCATAGCTCATTGGAAATGCTGGCTGGGGCACTGCATGTCTGTATGTCCGAGGGGGAGCTCCTGCGCCTCCTCGCACATACGGACAGAGCAGCTGGAGCAGGCCGTTTCAGCACCCACACACAGGCCAATGCAGAAGGTACGTTTATGTTCATTGTTTTTATTTAAACATGTGTATGGATGCGTTATGAGTGAGTGTATGGTGATGGATGCTCATGTGAATGATAGAGTGATTGCTGTATGAATGTGCAGCGCCTTGCATATACACATAATCATGTTCATTGTGTTAGGACCAGTGGGGCCCAGGGGACAGGGATGGTATCTTTTTACCGGACATCTATCATTCAAAACCCTCTGCCTTGTCCACAAGGCTTTCTGGGGCCTGGGTCCAAAATACCTTCAGCTATTCCTCCGCAAATACCTCCCCTCTCGAGCTCTTTACTCCTCTACCTCCAACTCCCTCAGGGTCAGTCGTTTATCAAAGAAACGAGCTGGGGGTAGATCTCCGTCTTCGGCTGGGGCCTCCCTCTGGAACAGCGCCCTGCCACTCTAAAACTTGAGGAGAACCATCTTTCTTCCTGCACTTATCAGACCTACCCTGTCTGCTGCCTTAAACGTAGCACTTGCAAATTGCTGGCTGCACTACCACTGTTTGTTGCCTTTATTATTTATTTATTGTTATTTATCTGTTTCTCCTCTGCTTCGCACTTTCCACTTCTCCCCCCTTCCATGCACTTTTCCCCTCACACTTGCGCGTTCTCAATGTCACTGGGCCTAGTAAGATCGCTGTTTTATTCTCCTCTGTTCCCCTCCCTTGCCTTGTCACGCTCTGAAACACTTGTGTACGAGCGCGATAGAAATAAAATATCAATGCCTGCCCCCTGGACTCCCAGCAACAATTGCAAACTGTTTGGCTATTTACCCATTTTTTGTTAAAAGTATGCTCTACAATGCAACATTTTAACCTATTATTTAAAAAAAAATTCACAGGGGGAAACCCCCCCGAACCTCCCCTTAATGCCCCTCCACTTAAAAAAGATTCACCAGCCGCCACTGGCCCTCAGACTGTGTTGGGAACGGGATGGGGGAACCGAGGGACTATGGTGGGAGCACAATGGGCGGGAACCATGGGATAGTGATGGGAGCAGAGTGGGGAGAGCCCTGGGTGTGTGATGGGGTGGGGAGAGACCAGCGACTGGGTAGGAGTGGGATGAGGGAGCCCAGCGACTTTGATGGGAGCAGGTGACGGCGCGCAATATATACTGTCCATTTGGCATTTCTGGGGGGTCCCGACCTGCCCAAATTTTGCTCAGGGGGGCCCTGGCCAAAAAAGTTTGAAGACCACTGCTCTAAAGCATTCTCTTTCAAACAGGACATAC
Organism: Ambystoma mexicanum; assembly: GCF_040938575.1. NCBI lineage: Eukaryota > Metazoa > Chordata > Amphibia > Caudata > Ambystomatidae > Ambystoma > Ambystoma mexicanum. The sequence continues at coordinate 846,424,028 of NC_090938.1, forward strand.
GTTAGGCAAGATTGCATGCAGTAACCCTGTCGGAGGCTACACCAGTCTTGTCCTCTTGGTATTAGGTAACCCACCAATTGGTATAGGTCTGTACTACACAAGTTGGTAATGTGACTGAGCAGCCAGACGTATATCAAGAGGGGCAAATGTGAGCTTTAGAGCTGTAGGATCCAAATCCACGAATACAAGTATCCAAATATGTCATGGCCACCCAGTCAGGAGCACAGATGCCCAATCGTTCCCGTTTGGGGAGCTCCTTGGGACAAGCCCCTCGTGGGATGCACAATAAAGCCAGTTGGACTTCGTCCTGGCACCTCTGGTGGGCCAGGCTCATGAGAAACACTAAACAGTGGGGAGCATTGGGCCCATCCAATTTCCAGGCCCCATCTGCATGTGCACCTAGCAGTGGGTGTAGCAGGATGTGGCTATCCAAGCTTAGGGGCGTGGCTAAACAGCCTGGGGCTATATAAACCCCACTCTTACATTGGTCCGTGCTTCACATTACTTTGCTCCAGCAACGTGACGCTCACCACGATCCCTGCCTGCAAGAGAAGCAAAGAAAACCAGCAACACTTACCCACGGACTCGCTGTGGACTCTGCCTGCAACAGTGAGAGGAACCAGGAATCCAGCAATACTTACCCACGGAACCGACACCTCATCCCGACCGCTGCAAGGGTAGAAAGGAGAAAGGTTAGAACGCTGAATCTCAGAAAGCACGCGAGCGCCCAGGTCATTCACGCTCACAACTCTGCATACCTGTTACTCGCGACTTCTGCATACCGCGCCTCCACTTCTGCATACTGCGGCCCCACTTCTGCATACCGCTGCGCCACTGCTGCGTACCGCAGCTTGCTTCTGCATACTTTACAGTGTTTCAGAGTCTCATCGTCACCTGAGAGAGAGAGAGGAAGACAAGAAAAGAACAACGTTAATACACGGACAACAAGGACTATTAAAGTCAACACGGACAACAAGGACTATTAAAGTCAACACGGAAGAACCAACAACACAGAACATTACTTACCGAACAAACAACAAGAAGGACATTGAAGGGACAAAGGCAGGAATAGCAGCCAACTGACAGGACTATGCCACAGCTGGACTGGGCCAGTCCTCGCGATGGATCAGTGAAGTAACTGGTCCACAGAAGAACCGCGCCCCTGCAAGAACAGCAGGACGGAGAGCCCATCATCACTAATTACCAGGTGAGCCCCCCGACATAACCATCCACAGGGGTACAACAAACTGGGGAAGGAACGGGAGGGGGTGCAGCACAATACTGCAGGCATCCCTCAGCTCATCGCCTTTTCCCTGTCCACATAGGAGCAGACCCCAGGGAGACTGTCCTGAGCCACCCACCAGCCTGTGGACCAGGGGAAGATTGCCAACAGCATGGGAGAGGACCAACAGCACCTGACGCCCCCGGAGAGACAAGGTGAGCGTCAAAAAATAACACTTACACTCAAGGTTTTCTAGTAAAATATTTATGTAACGGTCAGTTTCAAATAAGCATACTTTAAAAAGAGCAATGTACAACAATAAAAATACTCTTCAAAATACTTTCTAAAAATCAAGTCAAGCAAGTAGACACTCTTTAGCGATGCTTCATACACACTTCCTACACCCTGAGGTGACTTCACTAGCTAGGACAGTTTTGGTATTTATATATCACTTTTTGTACTTGATAAATTTTGAGGTCTGTAAAAGAGGAAAGGTTAAATGGAAGGAAAAAAGGTTAACAGGTTCTCAGAGCATGTGAGCACTTTTAAAATCCCCCAATGAAGTCTAGATAAAACCTTTCCCAGCAATATTAGTCACAACCCAATGTATCACCTATGAGGGACAGTTAGAATCAAGATCAATTGGTCAGAAGAGTCTGTAGGGAGCCAGGGCAGCCAAAGTCAATTTGAACAATGTCTATGGAGCTGAGGCACTTCTTAGATAGCACAAAAGTCTTGCACAAAGTTAGAGAGTCTGGTTTAGGAAATCACTGCTGGGCCACAAGCTGTTACGCTTGTGAAGAGTTGCAGCTAGAATAACTCTGGAAAGCAGCTACATCAAATCTCAACTGAGACAAGCATGCTACAGACAAAGAGGTAAGTACCCATTAGTCAGAATACTACCTTTGCTTAGAAGAAGATGATCCAGCTGGCTTCTGTTCTGGTTGCAGATCCTGGGTTCCTGGGCCTCAGTTGTGGGGACAAGGGAGAGGATGTTTGAAGGACTCTTGCACTGCAGTTTGAAGGTCAGCGGCAGCTACGGGCTCTTTTCAATTCACCGGCAAATAGCATCACCGCGGATCTTGGACACTTGATGGACTCTCTTCACTCCTTGAGACCAGCACTCGGGTGAGGTGACCCGAGCTTTGGTTGTCCTGCTTCGGGAGGGTCCTAAGGATCTTCTGGGAGCTCTGGTCCGGCTTAAAGACAATGCATTAGACTACGGATTTCCCAACCCCTGGCACTTGGTTCCAGCATCAGCAAAGAAGTACAGCCAGTTGGGGTTGGTCTTCCAGCAAAGTTCGTCTTGGGGTTAGTTGGTCCCACCAACCCAAGGGAAGAAGTCATCCTCTCTGGAGCTTCTCTAGTCGATTCAGAAAAGCAGTTTCAGCACAGCAGCAGGGCTTCACCGCGCACTTCAAGGGTCCAGGAGGATGCAGCAGCGTCTCTTCACGATTCCTTCGTTGGATGTTTCGTCCAGTGGCCGACCCCCCCTTCAGTTCAAGAAGCCTCGCCTTTTATGCAGGTTTCTCCCATTCATGCACAGCCTAGCTGTTGCTCAAACAGCAGAGTGGCTGTCCTGCAAGGCCATTCAGCCAGCCAATCAGCACTCGGTGCATTCAGGTAACCAAGGAGACTAAGGACAGGGTGTTCCGGCACCTCCCTCACTTCCTGCCCTGCCATACACACCTGAGCCAGAGGCGGGTTTCAGCACTGAAGTCTGCCAAAGAAAAAAATGAACAAAAGGGTTAAACCTGGTTTGGCACGCAGAGTAAAACCCAAGAAAGACCTCACTAACATGAAATGGCAAAAAAAGAAGACCGGGCCATTTTTTTTTTTAAACAAAAACTTTATTTGATTTTTCAAAAACATGAATCAACATAACAAATATCTTTACATTACAGGGAAGGGAAAGGGAAGAGAAAGGGTAAACAGCACCGGGGAAGAGAAGGGGAAAGGAAATAAGGGGCCATAGCCCTCATGGCCATCAAGTCTACTATGAGGGAGCACATGAAACAACTTGTGCGTGCCAGGCTCGCTAGTCCGGCGTCACCTTGTCCAAATAGAGCACCCTGCTTGTTACATCTCGTCGGGAGCTTAGCCATCCTGCTCCCATCTCTGCCATATTTGATCTGCTTTTTGCGGGCATCCCCTCGCAGCATACACCCTGTGTTCCATTATCACACAGATGTCCACGTCCGTGACCCATTGGTCGTAGCAGGGTGTTCTCTCAGAACCCCATAGTTGCGCAATGTTCCTTCTAAGGACTGCTGTTGCGGTCGACCAGAGCAGTTTCTCATAGCGGGTCAGATCGCTTTCGTCAGAGATCCCCAGCAGGAGCTGTTTGGGTCCCCTTTGCACTGGCTTGCCCATGACCCTGGAAAGCTTGTCACAACACTTCCTCCATAACTGCTGTATTTTGTCGCATTCCCATATAATGTGGAAGAACGTACCTTCCTCCCGTTTGCAGCGCAGGCATCGTGCATCCGGGACTCTGCCCCAGCGGAAGAGTGCCACTCTGGGATAGTAGATGCGATGCAGGATTTTGAGTTGGACCAGACGGAGTCTCGATGAAATGGCCACTTCCCGGGGGTACATTAATGCTTCTGTCCAGTCCTCAGGTTGAAGTGGGCCCACGTCTCGCTCCCATCTGGCTTTTAGGCTAATCAGTTCAGGCGTGGCAAAGGATGTGATTACAGTGTACATGGTTGAGGTAACTTTCCGCTGTATTTGGTCTTGGACAATGTTGCGTTCCAGCGGGGTGCAGTCTGGAATATCATTGATGGCTTGTCGGTGGGCTTGCAGTGCATGTTTCAGTTGAGTATAGTGGTATTCCTCCGCGGGCGGAAGGGCAAATTCAGAGTGCAGTGTTTCAAACGTGACCAGTGTCTCCTCCCTTATTACGTCTCCGACTCTGGTAATACCACTTCGGGCACATGCCGACCATTTGGGTAGCTTCAATATTTCGGGGAGGAGGCTGTTGTTCCACAGCGGTTGGGCTAGAGTCAATTTTGCATCCCAGCCTATGTAGCGGTGTGCTTCGGTCCAGATGCGTGTGATGTGCGTGTCCATGTTGAGAGCAGGTGTGTGGCACCGGTCGCGATACAGAAGTTCCAAGGGGGAGGTTCCTCCCTGGGTGATGATTCTTTTGATGTGTGGCAGGTCTCTGTCCCCATGGAGCATGTCGTTTACCACCGCCATCTGACTGGCCCAGTAATAGGTCTGCAATCTGGGCAGCCCAATCCCACCCTGCCAGATGGACCTTTGCAGGGTAGAGAGAGCAATCCGCGGATGACCTCCGCTCCACAGTAGCTTACGAAGGATGCGGTCTATCTTAAGGAATTCATGGTGTGGGATATGCAGCGGAGCATTTTGCAGGATGTACAAAAACTTGGGGAGTGCGATCATTTTGAATAGGGCTGCTCTGCCCATCAGGGTTAGTGGCAGGGAGATCCAATGGCGAGAGTCCTCTGCAAATCTCGTCACAACAGGGTGGAGGTTCAGCGCTGTGTAGTCTGTAAGGCGCTTTGTGATGATTACCCCCAGGTATTTAAACTGTTCTGTCGCGTTCTGGTAGGGGCAGTCTATGGAGCCGGCGGCTGCCATGTTGCCTATGGGGAATAGGATCGATTTGGACCAATTCACGCGTAGCCCGCTGAAGGCTCCGTATCTCTTCAACATCTGTGTAACTCTGTGGCAGGAGTTGCGTGGGTCTTTCAAGTAGATAAGCAGGTCGTCCGCATAAAGCGAGACTCTGTCCTCCCACGTCTCTGACCAGCGGAATCCTTCCCATAGCAGTGTGTCACGTAGGAGAATGGCCAGGGGCTCGATGGCCATTGCGAAGAGCATCGCCGACAGGGGGCAACCCTGTCTAGTGCCTCTGCCCAGACTGAAAGGCTCCGATCGCCAGCCATTAACCCTAGCCCTGGCCGTCGGACATCTGTACAGTAATTGCACCCAGCTCATAAAGTTTTCGCCAAACCCCATGTGTCCCATTATGTCCCAGATGGCCTCCCATCTCACTGAATCGAAGGCCTTTTCGAAGTCGATTGCCAGCAAGGCCAATGGCCCTTGTATACTGTCGGCTTTCTCCAGTGCCGCATGCAGTCTGTGGAGGTTCATGCGTGTCGATCTCTGGGGCATGAAGCTGCACTGGTCCGGATGGATCAGAGAGGATATCACCTGTTGCAAACGATCTGCCAGTATTTTCGCAAGAATTTTGGTTTCACTGTTTATGAGTGAGATGGGCCGGTATGAGTTGCAGTCGTCGGAGGGCTTGTCCGGTTTGGGCAATACGATTATTGTGGCTTCTCTTAAGTCTGGAGATAGGATGCCCCGTTCTTTTACATGTTGATACGTTCTCAGTAGGTGAGGGGCAATTACGTTGGTTCCTAACTTCCGCCACAATTCTATCGGAAAACCATTTGGGCCTGGAGACTTGCCAGTTTGGAGGGCAGACATAGCGCATGACACCTCATCCTCCGTTATATCCCTCTCCAGCAGTTCTTGTTGTGCCTCATTCAGAGTGGGGAAGTTAATTTCATCTACTATTGACGTGTCCATGCAGGTGGTGGGTTTCTTATAGAGTTCAGCATAAAAGTCTGCGAAACCCTGCGATATTTCCTGATCTGACACTAGTGGACCTGGGCCCCCTGCTCGCAACTGATGAACGTGGCTGCGTCCCTGCTCCTTACGTTCCAGCCACGCAAGCATCTTGCCAGCTTTGTCGCCTGTTTCATATATACGTGCCCTCATTGCAGTGTGTGCTTGGCGTTGTCAAGTGCTGTGTTCTGGAGCCGCTTCTGTGCTAGGAGTAGGGCTCGGTTCGTCTCAGGCGTGTCCTGGGTAATATGTGATTCTTCTGCCAGTTTAACCTGTTGTTCCCCCTCGTGTATCTTAAGTAAGTGCTGTTTCTTGTATGCAGACGTCCAAGATATGAGTTCCCCCCTTAGTACTGTTTTGTATGCCTCCCATAGTGACCCAGGGTCTGCTGCAGATTCAGTGTTTAACTCGAAATATGTTTCGGTCGCTTCTTGAAGTTTAACTATCAGATCCGGATTACCCAGATGGTAATTATTCAGACGCCAACTAGGCGGTGGGGTCGGTCTAGAAGTTGTGATTTTCAACACCACCGGGGAGTGATCAGAGATGCCTCTGGGTAGTAGGTATGCTTCTTGTGCTCTGTGCAAGTCAGTTGATGGGATAAAGAAGTAATCCAGTCTGGACAGTGAGGCATGAGCCCCAGAATGGAAGGAATATTCCCTGGAATTGGGGTGGAGATCTCTCCATACATCACACAAACCCAGAGCATTCGTGAATGTGGCAAGTTTGGTATGTATGCTGGGGTTTCTATTGCGCAAATGAGAATGTCGGAGGAGTCCTCCGTGATCATGGGGGAAATGTAGGTCAGTTAAGGCGTTAATAGGGTTGGGGTGGTGCATAGATAGCAAGTAATGTGATGGAGTTGCCCCAGAGCATACCCGTCGCATGTATGTACCTTCCTCCGGTATCCTGTGTCACTGTTTTCAAGTGGAAGGGAAGGTTTTTATGTATCAGTATCAGGACACCACGAGAACCCATTGTGAAGCCGGCATGGAGTGCGAGTCTGTAGTTTGTGCGTTTAAATAGGGAACATTCTGTACCTGCAAGATGTGTTTCAGCTAGAAAAACTATATCTAGTATTGCCCTACCAATCGGCGTTTGATTGCATTGCCGAGCCCGTTGACATTCCAGGCTAAGAATGTGAGTGTTCTGGTTGTGTTGGAGCTAGTGTTATTTGATGCCATAACTGTCTACGAACGAGAAGGTGTGTGCCAATGGTGGCGGCGCCAGGCGCCGAGTTTCTGTGTGTTAATTTGCTCTCACCGCCTTATTTGACTTTAATGTATTGTGTGCTTGACTGGCCCTTTCCCTAACTAAACATAACAAACCCATAACCCCCCACCCTATACTCCTCCCAACTAGAAGCATCGGTCGCCCGAACAAGAAAACACAAGTTGTCAACCGGACAACTCACATGAAACAAACTAAATTAGAGGTACAAGTTACTCCTCCGGTAACCCAGATGCAAAGTGCCTTCTAACTAAATTCCAAGGAAGGCTCTTCCCAGGGGGGTTCTCTTTCTTGCGCCTTATGCTGGTGTTTTACATGGTGGGACGCCACCTGTGACCCAGTTGGGGGTTTGGCTTAGATGCGCCCGTTTGTTGCCACGGAGCGCTCCATCACTTCGTTGCAGGGCGGGCTATTTCTTCAGTGTTCATCCTGTTCCGCAGCTGGCACCGGAGCCCCCCGCTCCTCCCGCTCCGGGTCTCTCCTCGGGGAGGTCCGCCGTGACTCGTGTCGGACTCTGCCTCTCTGTCTCCGTGGTCTCGTGGACCAATCCCCTTCAATATGCGCCTCCGCCCACGTCCAGGCTTCCTGTGGGTCCGTAAAGTAAACTGTCGAACCCTTATGGTGAATTTTCAGCTGGGCCGGGAAGAGGAGGCCGTATTTCACTTTTAACTGCGCCAGTTGTCTTTTAAGTGGCTCAAAGGATTGCCTTGCACGTTGCACCTCTCGGGTATAGTCCGGGAAAAAGGCTATTCGCGACCCATTGTGTGTGATCGACCCATGCGAGCGCGACATTTGCAGGAGAGCATCCCTGTCGCGATAGTTAAGTAATCTGGCGATTATTGTTCGGGGCGGAGCGCCCGGGATCGGTCTGCCTGAGGGCATCCTATGGGTCCTCTCCAAAGAGCAAAACTTTGAAAAAGAATGGGGTTCAAAAATGTCAGAGAGCCATTGTTCGAGAAATAGTTCCATGCACTGCCCCTCCTCTCCTTCTGGCAGGCCCAGAATGCGAACATTATTGCGGCGAGACCTTCCTTCTCCCTCATCAACCTTAGCTTCCAGGGTCTTCAGGCGGGTCAGGGCTTGGGCCATCTGCCTGTTGATCCCAATGATGTTATCCTCTGCTTCTGAGATACGGTGCTCGGCCTCGCCAGTTCTAGAGGTTAACTTTTGTAAGTCATGCCTCAGGAAGGAGACATCTGCTGCGATGCTGTCCATCTTAATCTCCATGGAAGAGCGGGAGCTGGCTATGGCTGCCATGATATCCCGCAAGGAGAGGGACTCATCTTCTGGAGGGGGGTTTGTTCGTGTTGTTGCTCCCGCGAGGGCCGGGGCTGTCGCAACCGCAAACTGGTCCATGCTACTTTGGGTAGATGCTTTCCTTTGTCTGTCTTTCCCCATCTTGGTGTGCGCTGGACACTGCGGTGGGGGGATCAGCGCCTCCGTTGGTGCCGCTCCTCGGCGGTGCCTCCCCCCAATTATGCACTATATTGCAGATGTCAGGTGGGGCTTGTGTTATGGGACTCTACCCAGTTGGGGCCGTGAGCACCCCCCGCGGAGAGCACCAGACGGATCCCCCGGTTTCTGCTGGGTACTTTGCTCTTTGTTGGCTTGCGCTGTCCCTCCGCACTCTCAATACCTCTGGCCCAGGTATTCCTTGGGATGACTGCACGGTGGTGGCGGGAGAGGCCGGGGGAGAAGGGGGCCACTTACTTGCTTGGTGCGCTCCGAAAGCGCACAGACGCAGGTCTCCTCCCGCAGGTCACTCTCCGTACGGCACTGCAGCCCGAAATCATGGGTTGGAGGAGAAGACCCGCAACGCACAGGGCCGTCACCAGGCTCCGTCGGCCATCTCACAAGTTGTAGTCTAGCAAGCTTTGTGTTCTGGCGGCCAGGAAAGCACCAGCGGTCCTCCCAGTTAGAGGTATTGGGCTTTCGGGAGTGCCAGTGTGCAGGAAACAAATGACATCCGAATAGTAAATGTTTATTTGCCCCGGCGCAGTCAGGGGATGGCGTCCAGCTGCGGCCTCAGCACCTGAGGACCATTTCACAGCTATCCCCTCAGGCGCAGCAGCCACGCCGAGGGGGCACCAGCCGACATCGCCGGGGGGGGGCGGCGTCGCACTCACCCTGCGATGATCTTTTTTCACAGTCATATGTCACATAAATACAACACAGTTTTACAAAAAATGATGCAATTCATGGTCCGCGCTGAGACCCCCATTGATGCTATCCATGGAAAATATCCAAAATGCTTCGCGTTTTCTGTACTCAAAATATGAAGCTCACCTCCTGATGAGCCACTGTATAAGCAAGTGGTGAAACACGTATAGAGGTCATTAAACAAAGCACAATGAATAAAATCTATATTGGAGCGCCAGTCACCACAGTGTTTTGGAATTTCTTTTGGTAACCTTATGTCAAGCTCCCATCAGCCCTGGGAGCTACAAAACACAGACCAGGCAGCACTAATTATAAGCAAGCGTCTCATAAGTCATAAACTAAACTTCCTACGACTCGCCTAGTCCACTCCAATCACAGGCTGGCTTACCACCAGTACATGGCAATACTTGTAGACTTCTCAATCGCGAACACAGCAGCTGCCAATGACTTTTCGTAAGGAAAGTGTCTAAAATTCCACTGTAATACACCAAAGGTTTGTACCCCAATGTGGTTCTCTGCGTAACCACTGCTGTCATGGCTGTCCCATTTGTGTGCGAAAATAAATAAAGTTCCTCAGCATAGTTGGGAATTCATAAAACAGGGGCTGTACAAATTGTTTTTTTCAACTCTTCAAATCCTTCCTTCATTTCTTTAGTCGATTCTAATTTTGTTTTACCAACTTGCGCTTTCTTTAATGCTTGCAGAAGTGGCCTTGTGTATGTGCTATAATCAAACACCCAGGCTCTAAAATAGTTACATAGACCCAAAAACTGTTGCATCTGTTTCACTGTGTTTGGTTTTGAGGTTTTCATAATTGCCTCAGCTCTTTTAGGTGTCGCTTTCTTTCCTTCATGTGAAATCAACTGACCTCTATATAACACCTTTTCTTGGCAGTATTGTAGCTACTCCTTGTCTACTTTATATCCCTTGTCTGCTAGAATAGTCATCGACTGAACAGAATCCTCTCTACACTCATCTTCTGTGGTGCTACAAATCAAGATGTCATCTACGTATTGTATCACTGCACTTTTGAGATCAATATTGCTAAATCCATCTGTAGGACTCTGTTAAAGATCGATGGGGACTCGCAGTACTTTTGAGACAGCCTAGTATGTTTCAATCTTTTTTGGCGAAACATAAATTAAGTCAAGTCTTGTAGTCTTGTGAGTCTTTGTGCAACGGTATTGATAAAAATGCATTTTGCAAATCCATCTCCGTAAAATATCGCGCTTCCACCGGGATACTACACAATATTGTCGTCTGATTGGGAACTAAAAGAAACTCAGCATCTACAATCTGGTTAATCGGTCTCATATCCTGGATAAATCTCCATGATCCCCCTTTAGATTTCTTCATCAGATACACTGCAGTATGACACAATAATTCTGATGGCACCAGAATTCCCTGATACATCAGTGCTGACATAGTCTGGAATATACCCTCATCAGCTTCTCGAGACATGGGGTACTGTTTTGCTCAAAGTGAAAATCTCACCTGGCTTAAGCTTTATTTGAACCTCTCCGGTCCCCTTCAATACGCCTACGTCATAGGGGCCTGTGGTCCATAAGGCACCTGGCACCTTTTTCAAATCTTCCTGAAAAAATGCTAGTTGTTGCCGCATTATCACCATTCGCCGTGGGACTTCCCTTTTCTCTATTATTATCCCTTATGTAATGTTCAAGAAGAACACTACTTCATCTGTTCAGTCCTCCCTGAATATATCGTCATGGGTTATGTCAGTCAATCTATACCCTTCCTCATGAGCTATCACTGTTGTCCATGGTCTACCCTCATCGTCTAGCCCTTTGAGCATTGCCATTTCCTTTCATACTATGGCTGCTTCCATTTCTATAGGAAACGTCTGTCCACCTTCCTCATCCATAGGTATTTGTGGTCTAAACAGAAACTCATCAGGTATTGTCACAATCTTTCCCACCAAACCAGGTAGCCATGTCAGTAGAATGTTCACTCCATGTAGAACATTCTCTGGCTCTACTGGAACGCCTCGCAGAGCCACTTGTCCTGTAAATGGCAGTATAAACTCTCCCACATTTAAATACTGTATTCCTGGAGAGGAACACACTATTACTTGATCAGTAAATGAAATTGTCATATTGAGTTTCGTCATTAAATCTCGTCCCAAAATATTAACCGGTGTCGGTAGTGAATATAACAATGGAACAGACATCTCACATTCTCCTATAGAGATTGGTAAATTATCAGTAAAAGGAACTCGACTTGTAGCTCCAGAGAACCCTTGAGCATTCATGGCAATTCCTGACATTGGATATTTTCCCTCTCGTATACACAAAGGAAATGCTCCAGTGCGTACAAGAAAATAAAAGGATTTGCCTCCTCTCGTCACATCGACACTTGGTTCCTCTTGGGGGTCTGGTGTCACAGATAGTACTGAACACATGAAGTCACCCTGTGAGCTGTCCTATTGTGGATACAGGCTCATCCCTGTCCCTGTGAAAGGATTTCCTCCTACCACAGTGACACCTCCTATTCTGGGTGTCAACACTTGTTCTGTGTTTCCATACTGCTGTGTCTGCATAGGGGCTTGGTGTGACTGCCCTTGTGGTGGATTCATTTGTACTTGTCCCTGCTGTGATACCTGTTGTACTCACAGCGCTTGTGTCTGATACAATGTTTGATCTTGGGCAAACCTTCTCTGGTCTGTGTACTATATGTTATGTTATTTGGCATTTGTATAACACTCTATATATCATTGCTATGACCTCAAAGCGCTGGTAGGTTGAATGCCCTTGGGGCCCGCAGTCCAGGTCAGTAGAGAGAGATAGTGTTGTAGGGTGCGTGGGAGCACCAGTTATGTGTGCAGCTGGTGGAATTGCCTGATGGTAGCTGCATCCTAGCATTAGATGTGGTGTTGATGATATCAGTTGAATGTGTGCAGTCTGGTGGGTGGACACCGAGACTGGTTTCTGGCTGCGTTAGGCCTGTAGGACGCTTATGTAGTCAGCTAGGCCGGTTTGTCATGGGATATAGCTGCGTTTTATTAGAGTGATGAGGTGTTTGTGGGGTAGTGTTCTTATGTTAGCAGCTAGGCCGAATTGATCGAGGGGTATAGCTGTACTCTAATTGAGTGATGGTGTAGAGTAGAGAGTATGTATAGTGATATGATATTATGATTCATACATAAAGGGCCTAAGCATAATGTGCTTTGAAGTAAGTGGTGAGGTACAGACCTTGGAAGACATGCGAGGAATGGTACATGAGGACCGGGGGCTAGGTACACACGTGGTAGGTACAGACAGCAAGACTGCAGGGCCCTGGGCACAGACAGGACGGGGGTTGGAGGGATCCATAGCGACATCATGGGGAACAGGAGCGCTGGGTACACAGGGACACACAGGCACAGTGGGGCACACAACGGGAACATGGGGACTAGAGGGGCAGCCGACGCAGAGGGATATATGGGGGTATTGCGGGATCAGGAGGGCAGGTGTACACTGCGACAGGTAGGCAAAAGGGGCGCACAGAGACAGAGGGCTGGGGTTATAGTGACAGGACGGAGGGGCTAGAGGGATACATAATGGTGTGGGGAAGGGGGCATGGAACAAAGGGACACACAGGCGCAGTGGGGCATACAGCAGGGGGCTAGAGGGAAGGGACACACAGAGATCGAGGGCTGGACTTACACTGTCAGGACGGAGGGGTTAGAGGGATACAGAACAACATGGGGAGGGGGCAGGGAACAGAGCGAAATGTGGGCGAAGTGGGTCTTACAGCGACATCATGGGGACGAGAGGGGAGGGCAACACAGAGGGATACATAGCGACAGCACGGGAGTAGGGGTAGGAGTACACAGCGACGCACAGGACATAACGTGACATTACGGGACTAGATGTGTTATCGAAGAGACTAGAGGGGCATAGAGGGGTTGGGTTTAAAGGTGGCACAGGGGGTTACGTGGGCAGGAGACACAGCGAGAGTACAGGACAAAGGGGCTGGGGGTTATTGAGACAACACAGGGATTAGAGGGTTGGACAGACAGCGATAACCCGGGGAATGGAGAGGTACATGTCGACAGCACTTATGACAGCACGATGTTGTTAGGTTGCATGATGTCACTAGGGTAATATCGATCTCACCATAGCCAGGGTGGGGTGCGCAGAGACAACGCGGGCCAAATGGGCTGGGGGACACAACTTGGGAGGAGTGATGAGCCAGAGAGATCCATTATTCTGTATTAAGGGATAAGGATGTCAATGTCTGAATCAATGTGCGTGTTCATTGAAGGAATGGTAGTGTCGCATAGTATTTAGTCTTACGGAGTCTTGGAAATTCAATCGATTTTTAGGGTTCAGGATGGTGTTATGGGAAGAGACATGTTTTCACTACTTTGCGGAAAGTCATGTAGTCTTGGGTGTGCCGAATATGTGGAGGAAGGAAGTTCCACAGAGTCGGTGCCAAGACTGAGAAAGCAGACCCACCGATCCTGACAGAGTTAGTGGTAGGGATCACTACACTAAAAGGAGGGCAGTGCTTGATCTTAGGGTGCGCGGTGGGAGGTAAGGTTTTAGCTTTTCTTGCAGGTATAGTGGGCCAGTCTTGTGCACTGCACGATGAGTGATGCACAGGGCCTTGAAGGGGGCCCTTTGTCCGACTGGGAGCCAGTGGAGGGTCTGGAGAGCTGGAGAAATGTGGTCTCTTGGACCCAGGGCGAGGAGCAGCTTAGCAGCAGCGTTTTGGGCTCTTTGGAGTTTGTTAAGGTGGTATGCTGGGACTCCTAGTTAAAGGGAGTTGGCATAGTCCAGTCTCGACATTACAATCAACATAACAGCAGCAAGTCTGTTTGGGAAGGAGAGGTAGGGAAAGATTTGTCTGAGGAGTTTGAGATGGTAGTGGCAGCATTTAGACACATTGTTCATTTGTCGGGAGAGGGGTAAGCCAGATTGCATAGTGCAGCCTAGGTTTTTTACTGTGTCGGAGGGGGTGGGGGTTTGGCCCAGGGAGGGGGGGGCAAGGGAGAGGATGAGGTAGAAGTGTGAAGTTGCCATACACCATCATTTCGGTTTTTGTGGGGTTTAAGAGGTAGTGGTTTATTGTCATCCAGCGGTCGATATCTAGGATACAGGCTTCAAGGCCGGACTGGGGCTTGGTGTCTGAATTGCGGATTTTAAAGATGATTTTAGTATCATCAGCGTAGTTATAGCACGAGATGTTGTGCGGGTGGCTGATTCCAGGAAGGGTGGACATACAGAGGTTGAATAGGAGAGCAGATAGACATGCGCTTTGCAGTACTACAGTATTCACTGAGACAAAGGGGGAGAGAAGGGTTATTTGTTTCCTGCTGTTGCTGAGGAAGGAGGCAATCCACTTGAGAGCAGTGCCACGGATTCCAAGGGAGTGGAGACGGTCAAGGAGGATTGAGTGGTTAATTGTGTCAAAGGCTGCAGACAGGTTGAGGAGAATTAGTGCAGCGCATCCTTCTGAGTCTGCAGTGACGTTAAGATCATCCCAGATCGAGGTCAGAGTGGTTTTGGTTCCATGACGTGGTCTGAAAACCGATTGTGCTTGGTCAAGGAGGTTGTTAGATTCAACAAAGGCATTTAGATTGGAGTACGCTGTTCGGTCGATTAGTTTTGCAAGGAATCTGGTGCTCGAGATGGGTCTGTAGTTTTTGGGGTTGAGGGATGGCTTTTTAAGAAGAGGCTTGACATGCACAGTTTTGAAGGCATCGAGGAAGATGCCAGAGCTGAGCGAATCATTCAGTATGGTTCTCGCGTGTTCTCCTGCACAGGTGGACGAGAATATTTATTTTAGGACAGAGGTGGGGCAGGAGTCAAGGGGGGAGCCAGGCGGTTTCCTAGCAGATAGTAGGTCAAGAAACTAATCTCTGGAGAGGAGTCTGAACAAGTTGAAGGTGGGTGGATCTGGGATTAATGCGAAGGGGGGTCAGGGGTTGTAGGGTTGCTCGGTCATTGGGGGGGGGAGGTTTGTTGTTAAGGGCAGTCATCCTGTCAAGAGCGGTGGTGTAGAAGTGTAGCGATAGTGAGTCACAGAGTGATTGTGATGGGGCAGATTGGGTAGAGGTGCAAGTGGGTTTGACAAATTCAGAAATTATTTTTTTGAGTTCTTTGCTGCTGTTTCCACAGTTGAGAATCCGTTTGTTGTAGTAGGCTTTTTTGGCCTTTTGGATTTTGGCTTTGTAGTTACAATGGTGCAAGGCAAATATGGATCTGCTGAGATCTGATTTTGATGCTCGCCATTTGCATTCCAGAAGTTTATTTTGTTTTTTGGCGCCCCTCAGTTCCGGTGTGGGAAATGGTTCATTGCCCGAGGAAGCGGGGCGTGAGGGGGGAGAGGAATTAGTGATTCATTCAGCCAAGAGTCGGAGGATTCAATGGTTAGGGATCTGTCTGGGGGGGGCGTTGTAGGGGATCTAAGAAGTAGGGCTTCGGCAAGGTCAGGAAGGATTGTTACTTTGTTCCAGCATTTGAGGTCCCTGGGGGAGGCCAGGGGGAGGCCAGGGGGGATGTAGGGGGAGGGATGGGGTTGAGGATGGAGAAAGGGATGACAAAGTGGTCGGACCAGATGAGGGATATGGGGGGATAGATGGATCATGTCGTGGGAGCTGAAGATTGCATCTAGGGTGTGCCCCCTAGAATGGGTTGGACCGTTCATATGGAGGGAGAGGTTGAGCGCACCAAGACTGTGGACCAGAGGATGGGTCACAGGGTTGGTGGGAATGTCCAACCAGATATTAAAGTCTCCTAGGAGAGTCAGAGAGGGGTGATTTACTTGAATGGTTTCTAAAGAATCACAGAGGTTGCTTAAGAGACGTCTGTCATAGCCAGGCGGCCTGTAGATGAGTAGGAAGCTGTGGGAGAAAGTTGGAGGTAGCGAGAGTTTGACTAGAAGGGATTTACATGATGGAATGCATGTCCGAGATTCGACAAGTGAGAAATGAGAATTGAAGAGGACTGCCAGGCCGCCTCCCCTGGAAGTTCTGTTGAGCGGGATAAGGGAGTAGCCCGGGGGGAATGCTTCATGTGCAATAGGGGCAAAGTCATCAGAGAACCAGGTTTCAGTGATAAAGACTAGGGGCCTCATTACGAGAATGGAGGTAATGAAAAAAGGAAAGCGGAATGGTAATACCGGCATCATTAACGGGTCTGGGGCATTACGACCCGACAACCGGCCAATACCGGCACCGCCCGTACCGTGCCCCCTCATACTGGCATGGGCGCGTAGACGCGCCCCTTCGGGGAGTAAATACCGGCATGCCGGTAATAGGAGGACATCACAACCCACGCAGGCATGCAAATACCGGCATCCCGAAGGCGGTAATCAGGGCCTGCACGATGCCGGCCATACAGGCGTCGCGGACCACCCGTAAACAGCAATCAGCAATCAAGCCAACTGCCACAGGTGCACACAATCACCACAGGTGGAGTCAAAGGAGCCTGGCCCAGTATAAAAGGAGTACACCCACACACCACACCCCTTCCTACACCAAAATGCTACCACTAGCTGTTGCAATCATGGCGCTGGAGGACATGCCTATACTGCTACAACAACAGCAACTGCAACAACAACTACAGCAGCAACAACAGGCAGCACAGAGGAGACGCAGAAGCAGAAGGAGGGCAAGACAGGCCCAGCAATTACCACCAGTGCAGCCAGTAGTACCTCGTAGGCAGCCACCAATCCCTTGCATCAGACCCAGTCTATTCAATCTAACCCCTGAGCAGATCCACACCCTGTACCGGTTGGACCGGGACACCATCACCACCATAGTGGACATGAAAGGCAACGACATTGCCAGCCTCATAGAAATACGCACTGCCATCCCCCCGCTACTAAAGGTGGTGTCTGTGCTCCACTTCCTGGCCACAGGCACCTATCAACACACAGTGGGGCAGCTGCATGGCATTTCACAACCACTATTTTCACGCATACTGAACCAAGTGCTGGATGCCCTCCTGAAGCACGCAAGCACCCACATATCCCTACCACAGACTGCCCAGGAGATAGCCGACACCAAAGTAGGCTTCCATGCACTGGCAGACATGCCCAATTGTGTTGGTGCCCTGGACTGCACCCATGTAGAATTGGTAGTCCCCCATGCCGTAGAGGCGGTGTACCGCAATCGAAAGCGATACCACTCCATCAATGTGCAGATGGTATGTGACTCCAGCAAGATCATAACACATTGCTGCGCCCAATTTCCCGGATCAACACATGATGCCATGGTACTGCGTAACTCCACGCTACCCTGTCACATGGAGCGACATGCTGGACGACGTGCCTGGCTGCTTGGTGAGTTGCCTGACTGGCCCATGGCAGTGCTTCGGAGTAGTGATGTGTTGGGATGCATACTCCACCTGGGTGGGATTGGGGGGGGATGTATACTCCACCTGGGTGGGATTGGGGGGGATGCATACTCCACCTGGGTGGGATTGGGGGGGATGCATACTCCACCTGGGTGGGATTGGGGGGGATGCATACCCCACCTGGGTGGGAATGGGGGGGGGTGCATACTCCACCTGGGTGGGAATGGGGGGATGCATAATCCACCTGGGTGGGAATGGGGGGATGCATACTCCACCTGGGTGGGAAAGGGGGGATGCATACTCCACCTGGGTGGGAAAGGGGGGGATGCATAATCCACCTGGGTGGGAATGGACAGTGATTGGAGAATGCACGCAGAGCTAATGACTCCTGACCTGAACCTCCCAACCCCAACATGACACATCACTGGCACACATCTGACCAATTACGTATATCAATTACCACATGTAAGACGCACAACCTGGCCACCATGTGTATGTCAAGCAATGCATGACTAAACAGGATTGCAACTGTGCCAATGTGGCTAGAGTGACCATGCACAGTGCAGTATACACAGCAGAAATGGGAGGCAAAACATTGTCGTACAACCACAGTACATCCGCATCAGCATTCATGAATTCACCCTGCATCATCTGTACAACGCTATCCAGACAACCACACCATATTGCAGTATCGAATGCATCTAAACAATATTGGTGCATACGTATAGGGACATGTGCAGGTCCACAGCAAATAGCTGCGCCCATGACTGTGTATCCTGAAGGTGGCAGCTCAGAGTGACTCACATAGACCTATCTGTATTCTCTTGCAGGTGATGGAGGATATCCCTTGAAGCCATGGCTACTTACCCTTGTGCGGAACCCGCAGAACAGCCATGAAGAGGAGTACAATCGGGTACATACCCATACCATGAAATGTCCACTTTGCTTACCTGTAACCTGTAACTAAGCTGTAAACCTCCTTGTTCTCTTGCGCCCTGCTACCCCAGGGTCCGGTGCGCACAATAAATAATAATAATAAACAAACAAACCCGTGTTGTGATTGAGCAGACCTTTGGCCTGTTTAAGGCGCAGTTCCGCTGTCTAAGCAGGTCTGGTGGAGCACTCCTTTATGCACCTGTGAAGGTGGCAAAGATAACCATGGCCTGTGTCATGCTGCACAACATGTGCGTCCGGAGAAATGTACCACTGCCACCTGACATTGACATGCATGCACCGGGTGAGGATGAAGATGGAGGAGAAGCAGCACCCCTGCCAGTACGTGATGCACAGGATGGCCGTGCAGTACGGCAATCACTGATTCACAAATACTTCTGACCCACAGGGACCTTGATAGATATGTACACTGTGTCCATGTGGACATGCACACAGGGAATGTGGGGAGTTGGCCACTGTACACCGTCATACATTAAATTGATACACACGAAAAGAAGAATGTCCAGCCATTGAATTTTATTTAACACAACGGTTGTATTTATATCAACTGAAGAAAGTGCAACCCCCCAAACCCTCCTGTGAACTCCCAAAAACCCCCTGTGAACTCCCAAAACCTCCCAATGTACTCCCCCTAATACTCCCATTCACCGCCAACACCAGCTGACCCACTCCCATAGTTCTCCCACACTATTTCCGGGACTTCTTGCTGTCCGGGTGCAGCATTTCAGTGTGCCTCGCACTCCGCCGTGTTTGATGCACAGGGCTGGAGGGTCCAGTGGAAGTGGGGGCAGAGGAAGCGGGTGTGGTGGATGGGGAGGAAGCTGTGGTCATTTGCACGCCTGGTGCAGGTTGTGGCTGCTGCATGTGCAGCAGGATAGATGTGAGGACCTGCGTGATGGCCCCCAGACAGTCTCTCATCAACAATGCCGAGGTATTGACGGCGGCTGTGTTGGCGGCTATAGCGGCTGTGTTCGCTGCTATGGCAGCTGTGGTCCCCGCTATGGCCTGGGCTATCACACGCCTCGTGTCCTCCCCATCCGCAATGTATTGCCGGAGCAGGTCCACCATAGACTTCTGTCTGGCCTCCACCCTCGCCAGCCGTGCCTCAAGGCTGATGGTGGGAACAGCAGTGGTCGAGGGTGCTGTGACGGGGCCTGCAATGGCAGTGCTGTTCTCGTGGATGCTGCTCAGGTCTGAATCGTGCAGGCAGGGATCCGCACTGCTGCAGGTGGGTGAGGGCTGAATGTGGGGTGGGGGGGTGGGCACAGGGCTTGGGGAGTGTGGGCATGCCACATGCGTCAGTCCTTCCTGGTCCACATGCTCCTCCACTGTATCATCGGTGTTGGTCAGTGGTTCTACGGCCTCGCCTTCCACTGGTGTAGGTGTAGGCAGCGCAGTGTCCACGGTGTCAGGCACACTGATTGTTGTTGTGGGCTGCGAGGCTGCCCCGGAGGTGGTGTCGCTGGCCATTGTCTTTGGCCGAGACGTGGATGCCCTTGTCGTGGGATCCTGGCTGGCATCTTCTCCATCGGTGCCTGGGGGGGTATAAGAGATGCAGGACATCAGTGATGGTGTTACATGCTAGATGCATTATATGGTGCTGTGGAGTTTTCATTTATCATATCTTACAGGTATGTCACACAGGGTAGTATGAAGGGGGCATTTTGGCGTTTGCTGCATGGCAGGTGCCATGCCGTTGTATTGGGGTTTGTGTGATGTATTACATGGGCACGGTCCGTATGTGTTGGCTGTGTGTTGGTAATGGGATTGCCACTCAGCATGCATTTCAGTGTGGCAGGGTTTGGGCCTCCATCTGGACAAGAATATGTTAATGTGTGTGTTGGGACATGCATTGCCTTGCCTAGACTCTCTTCCACATCACTTGTGCTACGTCATGGTTTCCCCTACAGGGATCTGCAGAATCACTCACCTCCATCTGCAGAGGTTGCCGCACCCGTCTCCATCTCCCTAAATCCCTCGATGGACTCCATCTGGATGAACACGCTTGCCGTCTCCTCCCAGGTGGTCAGTTTGGCAGGAGAGTGGGGACCCCTGCCTGTAGCCATGGCCTCCCTCCTGTTGCTCATCCCACCTCTTTTTGCAATCCTTCACTGTCCGTGGGGTGGTTCCAACAGCCGAGACCTTGCAGGCTACCTCCTCCCAGATCTCCTTTTTGCGCTGCTGCACCTCACGCTTCAGGTTCTGCTAATTTATCTCATCAGCATGTGCGGCAAGGGTGTCTGCCAGCATGTTAAGTTCTGCATCTGAAAAGCGCTTTTTGCGCAGGCGGGGGGCAGTTTTCCGGGTAGTCTCCGACATGCCGGGTAGCCTTCGGATTGTGTTTTTAAAGATGGCCTCCGGTGCATTTCCCGTTCCGACGCGATGACGTTACTTCCGGGTCCGGTATTACAAGCACTGTATTAGCATGTTGTTATTACCGGGTCGGTATTAAAGGGTTCCTCCTAGGCGGAGGTGGTATCGGCGGGTCCCGTGATGGTGCTATCGGGGGGTTGGAGGGCCTTTAGCGGCATGCCGGTATGGCCATTACCGGCATGGGGGTTTGCGCGTGCTCGCGCACTCGTAATCACCCGCTATTAGCAGCGTCATATGAGCACGGACCCGCTAGTACCTCCATGCCGGTAATGACCCTGTTTTTACAGCGCTCCTCGTAATGAGGCCCTAGGTCTGGTTTGTCAGAGGAGGTCGAAGATGCTGTGTCTGTTTTTCGCTGTGGAGCGGCCGTTAAAAAGGAGGCATTTGACTTCAGAGTGGGATGTGGTCATGGAGGAGGCCACCAGAAGGTGAGCTGGAGGAGTTTGGGGGGTTGGAGGGGGCGGTGGGACATTCTGGGTTGTTGAGACTGGGAAAGGAGGGGTAGTGAGGGGGTGGGGTGCTAGCAGATTTTGAGAGGTGGGCCATGGTGTTAGATCGGTTACACCGGTGGAGGTTGGGAAGAGTAGGCAGGCAGAGGAGTATATGTGAGGGGTGTGGGTTGGGAAGAGCAGGGACGGGTGAGTGGACAGATGGTCTGTGAGTGTGAGGCGGATTCGGGTGTAATAAATTGGAGTGAGTCTCGAAGGGATCGGGGGTCTGGTGTGCAAGGAGAGAAGTCCAGAGCGAGGGGCTGGAGGCAGGGCGAGGGTAGGGAGGATTGTGATGGGGTAGGCGATGGAGAGATTGGGAGGTAGGGTAGAGGCAGGAGTGGTGACATGTAAACAGTCGCGGAGGGGACCAGGCTAGTTTTCTATTTCTCACATATTTTGTTGAGATGGGGTTGTGGGAGAGGGTAGGGGGTCAGAGGGCAATGGAGATGAAGATACTGTTCTTGCAAGAGCGAGACGTGCTGCTTTTAGAGAGGGGAAGGGATATGAGGCAGAGGGGTTGTTGATGGGGGTCAAGGGTGGGTTGATCTGAGGTGCGTACTGGGAGGTGCGGGTCAGGGGTGGGTTAAGGTGGGGGAGAACAGGTGGGAAGGTTCTGTGGAAGGTTAGGGGAGAAGGACTTAGGGGTTTCGGGGTGAGAGGGAGGCAGTGTTTGATGGGGGGGTACAAGGAATGAGTGGCAGGGGATTGGGGTTTGAGCTGGTTGGAGCACCAGTAGGCTCTTCCAGTTTGGGAGTTTGATTGGGGGCGAGGTGACTTGGCGTGGGGTATTAGGGAGTTCTCAATAGCGGTCAGATGGAGGATGGGGGGTGATGAGTTTGGGTGGGAAGGGTGGAGGGGAGTAGGTTCCTGCTGAGGGAGGTGCATGGTGCGCCAGTGTGCACCACTGATTTTAGAGTTGGATGTGGGGTGATGGTAAGAGAGTGGGCGAGTGGCGTTAGGCTGCAGTGAATGGCACGGGCGGGTTCCAAGGGTTGTGCTCGGGGCGAGAATAGTGTGGGGGTTTGAGAAGGTGAGTGCTAGAGCACGTGCTAGGGGCCGAGGGGGATGAGTGTGGAGGGGAGGGAGGGAGCGGGGGATTCTAGGAATCAGGGCGGGTGTGAGGGGGGATTCATGCGAGCTGGAGTCTCCATTTGGTGTTGTGAAGCTGGGATTGATGAGCTAGATGTGAGAGTCTTAAGGAGCCAGAATACAGCACTATAATCTCTGGGCGAACATACTTAAAATGGCAGAGTACAACACAGTAATCTTAGAGCGCACAATATGGTGGATTATAAGCTGTCGCCACTCTTGAGAACTGTCCATTCTGTACATGTCCGTTCTGTCCTAGCAGTGACAGAAACATGGCTGCACAAAGCAGCTGGTCCAGCCTTAATGCTCGCCATCCCCCCTAACTTTACCATCTTTAGAAAGGATCGAGCTACCTCTAAAGGAGGTGGCATAGCCTTCATCTGTAGAGCTGACCTCACCATCAAAGAAGTAGACCATATGTCCATGCCCTCAGCAGAACTAATTTCCCTCAAACTAGGTATCGCTGCATCACGTACTATTACTGTGCACCTTATCTACAGACCGCCTGGCTCATTAGGATCTTTTGAAGAAGACATAACCACTCTTCTCAATACCAATGCTAAACCAGGGACACAAATTATCCTACTTGGTGACTTCAACCTAGGATATAATGACCCTAAATACGCCAATGCCTCAATCGTAGCCGACACAATATTAGAAGCAGGCGTTACCATCCGTAACAACAGCCCCACACATGTCAAAGGCCCACTCTGGATTGGGTGACAGATATCAACTGCACATCCACCATAACGGCTATTGAACCATGCGTATGGACTGATCATCATCTGATCTTGTTAACCATCTCAGACCTATCCCAATCTAAAACAACCAAACCACTGGCACCTCCAGCCCTTACCCGTTGCAAAAAAAACATAACAGTCGCTAATCTCCTCCCTTTGATTCAGCCTATCACTAATCACTCTAATCTCACCACTAACCCTAATGAACTAGTTGACCTGTATAACAACACTATCAACGCAGCTATAGACGTCATTGCGCCACTGAAACTAAGTAAATCCAAACCCCTTGCCCACCTAAACACGTGGTTTACCCCTAGCCTAAAAGCCTTGCGCAAAGAAAAAAGAGAAGTAGAAGCCTGCTGGAAAAAAAAACCTCCCCTCATAACAAAAATCTCCTCACTACCCTCACCAATAACTACAAGAAACAAATCATTCAGGCAAAAAAAGAGACCTTTAATGACAGAATTAATAAAACAAATTCTAACACTAGGGAAATCTTCACCATCCTTAGAGAATTAAAATCACCCATCACACCCGTAGACTCCTGCACCAAAGATAAAATGTGGTGTACTAACATTCAAAACGCCTTATGCAATAAAGTCACTATGCTACAAGACAAAATCTCTGCCAAAAAATCCTCCCTCCACAACATTGCGCTCTTCACCCAAGAAGCCATCCTACAGGAACTCTCCATCAACCAAACTAAACCTCACAACCAATTCAACTTCAGAGCTATCTCCATTGCAGAAGCAAAAAACATCATCACTTCCCTTAAACCTTCTCGCTGTCTCGGTGACATTTGCTCAGCACCTATTATCAAAGAAGCTGCTCATGAACTAGCCACCTTCGTCACTTCCTTCATCAACTCCTCCTTCCAATCTTGCTCTGTGCCCACTAACCTCAAAGATGCCTGGATACTACCCCTCCTAAAAAAACCTAACCTAGACCCCAACACACCAACTAACTACAGACCTATTACGACAGTACCGTTCCTCCTTAAAATCCTAGATAAAGCTGCCTATCTACAGATCCAATCCTACCTGGAGATTAATAATCTACTAGGCACTAGACAATCTGGATTCAGACCGAGACATGGAACTGAGACAGCCCTCCTTGATCTCAAAAACCAACTAGATGAGCATAAAGACAAAGGAGACACATCTATTCTCCTACTCCTAGATCTATCAACCGCATTCAACTTGGTAGATCATAAAGTATTGTGCAACCACCTTAAATCGGCTGCCAACTTCTCCACTAAGGCCACGGCGTGGATAAACCCTTTGCTGGATAACAGAACTATAACAGTCTTTTCAACAAGTTCAGCTGCTGGGTCCCTCAGGGATCATGCGTATCCATTACTTTGTATAATATTTTTACAAAGCCCCTCTTCGATATCTTGGATAAACTGGGTGTCTCATATACCAATTATGCTGACGACACCCAGATCCTCATTCCAATCCAAGGAGATTATGACAAAGACACCACCCTCATTAACAAAATCTACCAAATTATTCAAACTTGGACGATAAAACCAAGCTCTTAATCGTTGGATCCACTAGCAAATTAAACAAACTTTCCCAGCTATACAAATCCTTTGCTATCGATGGTATCAAAATTAATGTAGCCAAGGAAGTTAAAACGCTAGGATTCTACTTAGACTCAACGCTCAACCTTAACAAACAGGTAAATGCCACAGCCTCAGCAACTAGCTACACCTGCAAGCTTATTCATGCATGCAAGCCATTCCTATCCACGGACAGCTGCATCACCATTGCACGAGCCCTTATCCTATCTAAATTGGACTACTGTAATGCATTCTATTTAGGTACCAGCAAACACAACACCCATAAACTCCAAACCTTGCAAAACAACACCCTCAGAACAGTACTAGGCATTCCCAAAGGCCAACATTTCTCTGGCCATAGAAGAACTGTTAACTGGCTGTCCATCAATGACCGTATCAAACTCAAAACCCTGAACATTACACACAACTGTCTTAACAACAAAGCACTTGCTTACCTCACTGAGAAATTTACTAGGCACACAACTGAACGCCTTATCAGGAAGGCCCAATCCAACAGCATCAGAATCCCAAACTTCAAACTGAAAAGAACAGGAGGCTCAAGCTTTGCAGTATTGGCTGCCAATCTCATTTCACCCGTTCAAAACTAATGTTAAGCTTTAGCTACAAACCAATGACTGCTGACTCCTTTCCTATGAACGACCGGTTTCCTAGACACCTCTCCCCTTTCCTTAAGCTATTCCCTATCCTTCTTTTTTTCTCTCCATTAACTGTATATATCTCGTAATATCCTGTATGTAACTTGTAAAATATGCCTGACACTGTACATAAGAAATTTAATACAACTGTAACATAAGAAATATAAAATTAGAAATGTAAGATATTCATGCAACACTAACTTGCATCTGTTACCTAAGAAATGTAAGATAATTATGTAACTGTAACCTAAGATGACCACAAGCGCTCAGTTGCCTAACGGCCCGGCGCACTCTATAAATAAATAAACAATACAACAATACAATACATTCCCTTCACTCCCACATCCATGCGCAATATGTCCTGTCATTCCACAATTCCAACATACTGGAGGAACTCTCCTATAAGTCCCTCCTTGGTTATATCCTCCCTGAACATTCTGGTTCTCATTCTGTGTACCTTGAAACCCACCTTGATTATTTTGAAATCCGCCTCCTCTTCCCCTGTAACCCATACCTCTGCCTTGTGTTGTAAATCCATTTCTAAATCTCCCTGCCTCTACTCTTCGACCTTTACAACTTATCCAGAGACTTGCCCTTGGCCTCAAGCCTAGGGATCATATCTCTCCAGCTCTGAAATCTCTTCACTGGATCCCGGTGGCTGCAAGGATCAAGTTCAAGACCCTCTGCATCGTCCACAAGGCTTTCTGGGGCCTGGGACCGCTCTACCACCCACTTTCTCTTCCAAAACCTCTTCCTTCTCGAGCTCTACGCTCATCCACCTCCAACTCTCTAAGGGTTAGATGCTCTCCAAGCAGAGAGTTGGGGGCAGATCTATCTCCTTGGCTGGGTCCTCCCTCTGGAACAGCCTCTCTGCCTCTCTCAAACTTGATCAGAACCACCTCCAGTTCCGGAAGCAACTCAACAACTTCCTTTTCACTTCCGTTTTCTGTCTTCCTCTCCCTTGCTGATGCACCTGACTGCTCTGTGCACTGGTCACCTGGTCACCCTCTGAACTCAGGCCCAGGCTCCTGCATGTCCACTTGCACTTGCACTGCCTCCGGGGCTCCCCAACACTTAAGGGTCCGTATCTGAAAAGCTACACTCCCTTCTTTCTGCACTTATGAGCCACTTGCTGGCTTCACTTGTGATTTAACTGCACTTCCCCCTTCCCTTCACCCCTGGCACTTCTCCCCTTTCCTCTTCCCTGCACTTGCGCAATCTTAATGACACAAGGCCTAGTAAGATCATTATTTTGTCCTCCCTTGTTTCCATCTGTGGCCATGGAATATGGGCTGTCTTGCTCCCCCTTTTTCTAACAAGGGAAACTGTGTGACCCCTGTCCCATAGTCGGAGCCCACTATTAGTCTATCCATGGCAGGGATAATCGTTTCTGTCTGTTTCCTTGTGGGTAATGGCCTTAACTTGCTTACATATGGTGGCGACTCACTATGTGATCGTCCTCGGTGACGCTCAGGATATGCTATAGGATCTGGTGTTCTATCTTTAGGTTGTCCCAGATCCGACCATGTCACTTCCTTATCCATTTGCAGAGTTTCTTCAGGTGCACACACACTCCCTCCTTCTGCCCCAAAACCGGACTCTCTTTCCTCGTCCGACATATCTAGTGCCCAACTAGTGTGACTATCATCCCCTTCACCCTTATCCAGATGCAGTCTGCTTAAAGGCAATGCTTGACGTTCATCACTGAACAGGCTTCCCGCCTCACTTCGTGATTGAGGTACTGGGGGTCGATCATCGTTCCTTCGAGTTTCATACTCGCTAATTCGCCTTAACTGTCGATAGACCTAATCGATCCTTTCCCCAATGCTTTCTGCATCAAATCTTTCTAACGGAACTCTAGATGCTGCTGGCGTTACTTCCTTTATCGAAAGAATCTCTTCCACTCTATCCCATCGTATTTCTGGGCTCATTTGTTCTTTACGAACGAGACTGGCATTGAGACCTCACTGTCTCCTTTTCCGTTCTATATCTTCATCTACTTCTGTTCGCTTTCTCACATCCCTTCTAATTCTTTCTTCCTCTTGCCTTTGTTCATCTCGTCTCTTTATTCCTTCCATTCTTTCCTCTTCTCCCCTTCGTCTTTGTAATATTTTGTCCCTTAATCTTTGTGCTTATTCCTCCTCTCTTTCTTTCCTTTCTATCCCTTTCTTCTATCGCTCTGTCTATTGTCGTACTGTCTTTGTTCTTCTGCCCGTTCTTTTATTTTCTCTTGCTCCTCCTGATATATCTGCTCTCTGCGCTCATCGTCTTTCAATCTCTTCTCTCGTTCTTTCTTTTCTTTCTTGTTTGTTCTTATCTTCTCTTTGCCTAACTTCCTCGATACTTTTCCCATCTATTTTAAGTAGTAACTAAAAAATAAGCGGGTGTGACTATTGTGTGTGCGCTTAATTCCTTCTAAATTAAAGTAGTCAAATGCAGCACAACTACACAAGGGGAACCCCCGGGTTCCTCCAACGGTTTGACAGAGAAAGTAGTGTTCGTGCAGATAGACTGCGCAAAAGACTCAGTTATTCAGTAGTTAAATCCTTCATTGTTCAGATCTGAGTTTAGTTACACGAAATTTCAAAATCCAAAGGTGTGCAAAAGTAGTTTATTCTGGCACAGCCAACACCTCCGAGGTTTTCTCCCAGATTCACCACAAGGGATCCATCCCTCTCATTTGAACGGGTATCTGTACCAGACTTAACAGGATCAGTGACTCCAATCTGCTTACATGCCGGTTACTGCTTTGCTCCTATACGGCTATTTCTTGTTTCCGCACACAATTGACTTTTTTGGGCCATTTGTGATCCACTCATTTGACCCCAATTTGAGGACTGATGACCAATGGGATATTCCCAACTTATCATTTGCCTTGAGGACGACCTTGTAGGTCGAAACACGTGTCGGCTGTGACAGAATAAACTATTTTTGCACACCTTTGGATTTTGAAATTTCGTGTAACTAAACTCATATCTGAACAATGAAGGATTTAATAACTGAGTCTTTTGCGCAGTCTATCTGCACGAACACTACTTTACTCTATTCTAAGTAATTTCTGTCCTCCCATCCATTCGTTCTGCACGAGCACTATCTCGTCAGCCTTATCCTTCTCTCCTTTCCATCTCTTAATCTCCCTGTCTATCTCTGTTGACAGTTTTGACCACTCACTCTTGTCTTGTATGATCTTATAAATCTCTTCCTTTCTTTTATTCTCCTCCGGACTATCGTCACTACTGTAAGCCGGGGGTTCATATATTGGATTACTATACCCTGTCACTGCTTTCAGTTCTTTTCAAGGATACACCTGTATTTCTTCCATGGCAACACCCTTTACTTCAGGTGAGGTAAGGGTAGCTGAGGGCTCAACGCCTTCCTTATGCTGATTAAGCATCCACTCCTCGGGTCTTCTCTTTCCTCTTGATACATCTTCCAGAGCTCTAAAATCGCTAATCTTGTCTCTAATTTCTTCCCTGTATACGCAGCATGCAAGTATGTGGTCACATGTTGCAATACCGCTTTTGACAATGATCCCCCTTGTGGCCACAACATGAAAATTGTATCTGCTGTGCCCTTTACCCATTCTGCACTATAGCATTTGAGCATGGGTATATGCTGTGGCAGTGTCTTGCATAGGTGCATGAGAGGAGTATCCCCCATAATGACAAGTCTCAATTGCCTGTTGATACTTACCAGACTGTTAAAAAATGTATACCTTGGCTTAAATCTCCACTTTTCAAAGCCTCTAATTTCAGCAGCCTATCTAGACTCTTGATTGGCGACAATCTCTGTAGCATCTCAACTTTTTAAATTTGTCACAATCTCTATCTGTTACAAAGTTGCCGGTCATGCAGATATGAATACCTCCGTCCCCAAGTACCACACAGGCAATTATATGAACACTGCCTGTGCAATCCTTGAAGCCACAGGTGTGGTAGTTCGTCGAGGCTGGAGTCAGGAACTGCCGGAAGGACCCTTTGAGCGCTGTAAGGCAAGGAGGGATTAGTACAGGGCGAAATACAATTCACAGGGTATCTAGGAATAGAAACTAAACGTTCTTACCTATGTGTACTGTATGTGTACTGTGGGCCCACCCGGAAAGGAAGGAGAGTGATTGGACCTGAGCTCAGGTTCGGATAGGTTTCCACAACCTCTGGTATGATGACGGTAAGCACTGGGATTTGAAATGCTTGATCAGGCGAACGCCTAGTGAGAGGCCATAGGCCCAGGTTCCAAAGAATCGTGGTCCCTGGAGAAAATCCGTTAATCAGGCCGTGGTCGAGTAAACCAAGAGTTCCAGAGCTTATCAAGGCAAGTTCAGGGTTAAGAGAAAGCAATCCATTAAGCAGACCGTTGTCGAGTAACCAAAAGTTCCGATGGTGTTCAAGGTAAGTTCAGGGCGTAGATAAAGCAATCCGTTAAGCAGACCGTTGTCGAGTGACCAAATATTTCCTCGTAGATTCGAAGCGTAGCAATGTCCAAGAGAAAGACCAGCTGTGAAGCACCGTTTCGGTGTTTCTGAATGCATTTAAACCATTGGGGAAAATCACGTGATGCTCAACAAGAAAACGTTGAGGCGTGGAGGTCGTCACGTGATACCGATTGCGTTTGGTCTCCTCACGTGACAATCAGGTCCACATGGGCAACGGTGATTGCAGCCAAATGGGAACCTCCAATTACATTGCCAACGGAGAAAAGGGCGATAGACACCAAGTCTGCCATGGACCCCCCTGACATGACGAGTGCAATGGTGTCGCCTTGTCTGCGCGCCCAGAGGTAAGCATCAGGGGCTATGTAATGTGGGTGTGTGGGAACGTGAGTCTGTGGGAAACATAGGAGTTCGTAAGGTAGAGGACGTGGACGTGGAAGATGTAACAGAGTCCCCCCTCAAAGGCCCACGACCTCGTGGGCAGGAGGGATGGTCCTTATGCAACAAGAAGCGGGGCCTGGACGTCCCGAGATGGAACCCAAGAGCGCTCCTCCGGACCATAGCCCAACCAGTCCACGAGGTATTGGAGCCGACCTCTGTGCAGACGGAAACCCAAAATGGCACTGACCTCAAAGACATCGGGTGTGGAGACTGAAACAGGAGCAGGTGGAGTATGAACCCGGGTAGGGGCAAGGTATGGTTTAAGGAGGGAAGTATGAAAAACCGGGTGTATATGCCAAGCAGATGGAATAGCAAGGCGCAAGGCTACAGGGTTCAGGACTTTAGCAATTCTGTAGGGGCCGACAAAGCGGGGCAGAAGTTTGCGACAGCCCGGGATGTGTAAATGGCGAGTTGACAACCAAACCCGGTCCCCTACATGATACACAGGTGCTGCTGCTCGTTTCCTGTCCGCCTTCTTCTTCATAGCTGTCTGTGCCTCACGGAGATGGATCATGGTTTGGGCATGAACCTTAGTTAGATCGCGGGCACAAGCAGTAGCAGCAGGGGTGGCAGAAGGAAAGTCCGGAAGTGGAGGGGTGTGTGGGTGTTGGCCATACATGGAATAGAAATGAGAAAAGCCGGTGGCCGAGTGCCATGCATTATTGTAGGCAAATTCAGCGAGATGGAGCAGATCGAACCAGAAATCTTGATACTGAAGGGTCAGGCAGCGCAAAAACTGTTCTAGAGCCTGATTCACCCTTTCCGTCTGTCCATCACTTTCCGGGTGATAGGCCGAGGAGAAGCGGGCATCAATGCCCAGGAGCTTGGTCAGAGAACGCCAAAAACAGGACGTGAATTGTGCTCCACGGTCTGATATGATGACTTGTGGGAGGCCGAAAAGACAGACCTAAAAAAACAAACGGGCCAAGGTCGGGGCTGATGGCACGCCAGTGCAGGGAATGAAACGTGCCATTTTAGTATAAGAATCAACGATGACCCAGATGGTATCATACCCCTGTCTGCAGGGTAAGTCTGTGATAAGGTCCATAGAGAGCGTGTGCCATGGTTTGGGGGGAAAGGGTAGAGGTTGGAGCAAACCCAAAGAAGTCCCCTGCGTGATTTACATTGGGCACAGATCGCACAGGTGTTTACATAGTTCGCTACATCCCTTCTCATTGACGGCCACCAACACCAACGTCGTAATAACTCCAAGGTACGTTATTGCCCTGGATGTCCGTTGATGGCAGCATCATGAGACCAGGCAAGTGCCTGATTGCGTACATCGCTAGTGGGGAGGAATACTTTCCCTTGAATGAATGGCAGTCCCTCCTGAAGTGTAATGTCCCATTCAGTGAGTATGTGCGGGTGTTGGCAGGTCCAATCTTTAATCGTGGTAAGCATGGTTGGGGTCGGTGTACATAGGCAGATGACATGGCCCTTTCCCAATAATGTGCCCGGAAATGTGGAAAGCGATACTCCCCCAGGAGAACGTGAAAGTGCATCCGCTTTACCATGAGCGAGAGCTGGCCTATGCTTTACCACAAAATCGAATGCGGCGAAGAATAAATGCCAACGCACCTGCCTACTGTTGACACATTTCAGAGAGGCAAGATCCTGCAGGTTTTTATGATCTGTGTACACCACCGTTTGATGCTTTTCCCCCATGAGATGGTGACGCCAGGTTTGAAGTGCATCCTTAATGGCTAACAGTTCCTTTTCTGTTACGGTATAATGGGACTCGGCTGTCGAGAATTTCCGTGAATAATAAGCTATAGGATGCAAAAGCCCAGTAGCCGAACAAGGTTGAGAAAGTATAGCGCCTAACGCGAATGAGGAGGCATCCGCCTCTACAACAAACAGAATCTCCGGGTCAGGGTGTTGTAGCACAGGGGCAGAAACAAACCTGGACTTGAGTGCCTCGAAGGCCTCTTGGTGGTCAGGTGTCCAGATGAAGGGGACATGAGGGCTGGTGAGGGCGGTCAGGGGAGAAACGATGGCAGAAAAGCCGGCGATGAATCGCCTGTAAAAGTTGGCAAAACCGAGAAACGATTGGAGTTGTTTGAGGTTGACGGGGGTTGGCCACTCCGTGATTGCACGTACTTTTGTCTGATTCATAGTCAACCCACCGGGTGTAATGTGAAAACCCAGGAACTCTACTTCTTGAGAATGAAACAAACACTTTTCGGGTTTGGCGAACAAGGTGTTTCTTTTGAGGCGAGAGAGGACTTCTCTTACATGCCCGATATGGTCTTCCAGAGAGGATGAGAAGATCAAGATATCATCTAAATAGACCACCACGAATACATCAAGAATGTCAGATAATACATCATTGATGAAGCGTTGGAATGTGGCAGGAGCGTTACAAAGCCCAAAGGGCATCACGATGTACTCAAACAACCCCTGTCGAGAACAAAAGGCCGTTTTCCACTCGTTCCCACGCCGCATACGGATCAGATTATACGCCCCTCTAAGGTCCAACTTGGTAAAGATAGAGGCGGCTGTTAAATTATCTAACAGCGTAGAAATGAGTGGAATAGGATACCTGTTTTTAATGGTGATGGCATTCAACCATCTATAGTCCACGCACGGGCGTAGATCACCTTCCTTCTTTGGCACAAAGAAAATGGGGCTAGCAGCTGGGGAATAGGAGGGACGGATATGACCTAAACGCAGAGCCTGCTGTATGTAATCCTTCAGGGCTTGTTCCTCGGAAGGTGACAACGAGGAGATCCTCCCCTTTGGTATGGGGGCTTCTGGAATGAGATCAATAGGACAATCGTAGGCCCTATGCGGGGGCCAACCCTCCGCGGATGCCTTATCGAAAACCATGTGGAAATCTTGGTATTCAACAGGGATGCTAACCGAGATGGCCCCTACGGTATGTAATGAGGTAACCTCTGCTGTGTCATCAGTGAGTCGGGAGGAGGCCATGGCGCCAAGAATCGTGGCAGGAGAAACAAGGGAGTCTGATTCTATCAGGCAAAAATGTTGACACAACTCCGACTCAAACGATACGTGACCTGTTCCCCAATTGATCAAAGGGTTATGTTGCCTCAACCAGGGGATACCTAGAATGATACCGAACTGCGGTGTAGTGATTAGATCGAATGACAGGGTCTCTTTATGTGTGCCTTGTATTACCACCTCAAGAGGGGCAGTTTGATGTCTGATCGGGCCAGAAGTCAGGGACATGCCATGGACTGTTTGTGCGGGCTCAGGATGCTCCTTTTTGATTAGCAGTAAGTTAAGACTATGGGCTAAAGCGATGTCCATGAAGCAGCCAGTGGCCCCTGAATCGATCACAGGATAGACAGTGTGTGTGATCTCCCTGGTTGGTTTCAATAAGGCCTGCACTACTATGGGTCTGATTGGACCAAAGGCGGGTTCAGTGGGGGTCAATGAAGGGCTCGCCGGTGCCCCCTCTCTCATGGGCGAGCCTTCTGAAAAAGCAGAGTCTTGTTTCTGGGACGTTGAGGGCATTCTTTCACATAGTGCCCGTTGAGTCCGCAATAAAAGCAGGCGTTATCTGTCCTCCGACATTCCCTTCCAGTCGGTGTTATTGGACTGCGGACCCCGCCTATTTGCATGGGTTCGGGATTGGTAGGTGGAGGGGCCGGGGAAGAGTGACTAGCAAATTTCGCTTCTGCCTTCCGCTCGGATCTGCGGGCGTCTAACTGCAGTGTGAGATCAACTAGATCCGAAAAAACAGAAGGCAGAGCAGGAACCACCGACAGAGCATCCATCATGGCATTGGACAAGCCCCGGTAGTTTTTTCCTCTGGCCAAGAAGTTTCTGCGGCAATTGGTTAAAACGGGTGATATAGTCTATCAATGTTTGTCTACCCTGTGTGAGATCAAGTAATTCCAGGTCCTGTGCCTGGGCCTTGTAACGGGTATCGAATACCTTTGCCATTTCTGTGACCAGCAGATCGATATCGTATAAGGCAGGGTGATCGTTTTTCAACAATGGATTTGCCCAAGTGGCAGCTACCCTGGACAAATGAGACAGAAGGAAGGCGGCCTTAGTGACAGAGTCGGGAAAAGCCTGAGGTTTGCATAAGAAATGTAATTTACACTGATTTATGAAGGTGCAATATTTCCGGGGTTCACCTTGGAAGCGTTCTGGAGCAGCAAGAGGGGGAGTCAACGGGAGCAACACTGGAGTGGGAACGGGAACGGGGGCTGAAGTCGGGCAGGCTGGGCTGGAGAGGCAGGACCGGGTTCATCGTCATCAACGGGCAAGGGAAAACGTGTACTCTGGAGGGCATCAAGGCGGTGGTGAATGGCGGTCGTGGCAGCGGCCATGTCGGTCATAAGGGCCTCTAGGGCCTGCATTAACGCGGTCACAGGGTCCCCGGCGGAGGGATTCATAGTCTGAACGAACCGGGAAGGCTTCACAGTCTGTTACAAAGTTTCCGGTCGTGCAGATATGAATACCTCCGTCCCCAAGTACCACACAGGCAATTATATGAACACTGCCTGTGCAATCCTTGAAGCCACAGGTGTGGTAGTTCGTCGAGGCTGGAGTCAGGAACTGCCGGAAGGACCCTTTGAGCGCTGTAAGGCAAGGAGGGATTAGTACAGGGCGAAATGCAATTCACAGGGTATCTAGGAATAGAAACGAAACGTTCTTACCTATGTGTACTGTATGTGTACTGTGGGCCCACCCGGAAAGGAAGGAGAGTGATTGGACCTGAGCTCAGGTTCGGATAGGTTTCCACAACCTCTGGTATGATGACGGTAAGCACTGGGATTTGAAATGCTTGATCAGGCGAACGCCTAGTGAGAGGCCATAGGCCCAGGTTCCAAAGAATCGTGGTCCATGGAGAAAATCCGTTAATCAGGCCGTGGTCGAGTAAACCAAGAGTTCAAGAGCTAATCAAGGCAAGTTCAGGGTTAAGAGAAAGCAATCCGTTAAGCAGACCGTTGTCGAGTAACCAAAAGTTCCGATGGTGTTCAAGGTAAGTTCAGGGCGTAGATAAAGCAATCCGTTAAGCATACTGTTGTCGAGTGACCAAATATTTCCTGGTAGATTCGAAGCGTAGCAATGTCCAAGAGAAAGACCAGCTGTGAAGCACCGTTTCGGTGTTTCTGAATGCATTTAAACCATTGGGGAAAATCACGTGATGCTCAACAAGGAAACTTTGAGGCGTTGAGGTCGTCACGTGATACCGATTGCGTTTGGTCTCCTCACGTGACGATCAGGTCCACATGGGCAACGGTGATTGCGGCCAAATGGGAACCTCCAATTACATTGCCAACGGAGAGAAGGGCGATAGACACCAAGTCTGCCATGACGAGTGCAATGGTGTCGCCTTGTCTGCGCGCCCAGAGGTAAGCATCGGGGGCTACGTAATGTGGGTGTGTGGAAATGTGAGTCTGTGGGAAACATAGGAGTTCGTAAGGTAGAGGACGTGGACGTGGAAGATGTAACACTATCACTCTTTGATATTTTTACTCAACAAACAACATTGAGACTAGTCAAACATTACACATTTATAAACACTGTGATCACCTTATCTCTTGCCTTGATTTATACCCTATAGAGGGTTTGAGACATCACCTTACGTAATCCTGATTACTCTTTTTATTTTTCACTGTACTCCTGTTGGAGTTTGAGATGTCTCCTTCTGGCTCCCAGGTGCTACCTCTTCTTCACAATATTTCCCGTTACTCAAACATTATTACAATCCTGTGCCCTTATTTGCCATTCCCCTTAGTCTATACTCACCATTTGTTAATCGACTCGAGGCCTTCAGTATCAACTCCTCCTCCAATCCGACCACTTTGCCTTCTGTCCGCAGAGCGCCCGTGGAAACCAGGCAGGGATTTCGTCAAAGGGGGACCTGCCCACCATCTCAGTTCTTCTTGCAAGTTTATTTCAATCGACCGCTCTCCACAGGAAACCCTGCAATCGTCTGGCTAATGGCAGTGGATACTCAGTCGTCCGAAACACTGGAGCAGAACTAGTTTGAATCTTTTTTAACCATCGGCACCGCTACCACGTGAGCTTATTGCCCTTTAGTAATGTGCATGCAATGGATGGGTACACAGAATAACTCAGAGTCCAAATAACCGAACCAACTCAGGAAGATGGCAAAGTACTGTTTTAATATCAATTATCTAAAACAGGGAGTTACAACAGACATCAACGGACGTTTGCGCGATTTCTCTCAACAATTTTTTCACAAAACATAGACTTTATACTAAAAATACATAAGAGGTGATGTCATACTACCTGGCAAATAATGAAAAACCTACTAAGGATTGTGATAGGCTTAAGGGGAACATCCAAGTATACATTACATAGGACCTAGGATTGTGATTGGCTACCCACTGTCAGGTGGACAATATATGTCTACCTCTAAAACATGTAATCTTCAAAACCATTAAGTACACGGTTTTCAAGAGGTCTTCAAACTATAAGGTCCTTCATTAAACGGACGTCTACAATTGGTTAGCACGCTTGTGCCATGTCTGCAACATTCGGTTTACTTAGCAGCACGTAAGCCCAGACCCAGGTGCAGGGAGGTGGGCCTGATGCTATCTCCTTCCACAATTAGCCCAACATATCTCATCACCAAAGCTTTCTGCCATGAAGATTGCCTTTGAACCTGGCCTTGCAAAGTATCCTTGCCTCTGGGAATACATGGGAGTGCAGGCCCTAACTATCATTGTTCTAGGACTCCAAGCTCAACTCTATTTTCATCCTTGGCTCACATGACATGGGACCACAATTTGGTCCATTTTGCAGGTTTTAAATGTCTTAAATTAATTAAACTTTGCACTCTTTGTGTTCTTTCTCGGCACCTTAACAAGAGATGATTCATCCTTTGCAGAAAAGATAGGCGACTTTGGCTGTTTCAGTCTTGCCTCCAGGCCAGACAGACTCGTCTTGCAGCTCCATGATTCTGCTTATTCTTGCTGTGACACAGTTTTCCCTTCCCGCTTCATGGGTCCTGGCTTACTAAATTCATGATACTGATATCTAGCTTCTATACAATGGCGGCTTCCCCTGCAGTCTATTCACTACATATAGCCACCTTCTATGATGACTTAGTCTACTTGCGTTTCAGCGTCTGTACAATTATTTAACGGTCAATTCTCTGCAGCACTTTGTGCACGTGTAATCTTCTTTTTCGTATTTAAAAGTTCACTTGCTTCTTTACTTCGTCATTAGTTTCTGTAAAATTCATACATCCTCTTCAACCAATATCTCAGGACGACGCACATGTCTCTTGTGATGTCACTAGCTTCTCTCTTGGCTCTTTTCTCATATTCCTTCAGGGAGTTTCTCCCTCATGTTGTTGCCCCTTCTGGGATACATTTGGTAGGGTTGTCTTAATGGGTATCTTCTTTCAAACACACGCTGCGGTATTGGCACAACTGCTGGTGTCAAACACAGCACGCTCTCAGGTCTCCAACACATAGGGGTTAGGGGGTGGAATTTCCTGCAGAGGCATTCAGCTGCTCCTCTACAGTGTGAAATGTGTATAAATAAACTGCAGCCTTGTTATGCCACAAATGAGGGGCTGCAACGGGGTGTTATGTATCTGCCTGGTGGGGGCGAGTAGTACCCGACTGCCCATGTTGTGAACAGAGCAACTGCAGAAACAACAAGAGCACTTATGTGTCCAGATGCCATCTGCCAAAGGTAGATGAGATAGCTCATTAGGTTGTGCTTCGCTGTAAGATGTTGCGCTCTCTACACCACAGAGCTCCAACCTCTATTGTCAGAATATTTCTCTTTCTTCCTTTTTTTCGATCCTCTGTGAGATGGGCTGTACTGAGATCCCACCGGGCAGTTTCTTACACATCCCGTCTCTGCAGCTCCTGTAAGAAACCTTTTCCATTAGAATTGTGTTTTGGGCTTGCGGGCATGGAGGCAGAGACGTTTTTTATGGGAGGGCAAAAGGGGCACTTGCCCAGGGCCCCCACCTTGGAGGGGGCCCCACATGGATGCTTGATCTGAAGAAGTAAGATTACATTGTTCACCAGTCTTAAATAGCACACGTCAGCCTTGAACACTTCATCATGTATTGTTTTCTGTGTTCACTGTGGTATACATAGTTTGTGTGTTCCTTACGGCACAACTCTGTATCAATAGGCAACAGTGAAATGCATATTGATAAATTGAGTGCCACAATGTTTCAGAAGTTAGCTCAGTGTGTGAAGCACCCATTGCAGAGATACGTGTTCATATGCAGAATTAGAATATCACATTCCAGCAATGTCTGATAAACCTGCCTGCATATGTACTGGGTTTTGCAGAACAACATCTGCTATTATCAGCAATGTGCCTGCACCAGATAGGGGTTGCTATAAAAACGAACATGCCATCCTTATGGTGAAGGTCTAGAAATTGGTTTGTTCAGATGGGGTGTTGTTAAACCTATGCAATCACCTCCAACGATGAGCATAAACTGTTAGTCCAAGAGGTGAATAAGTATCCAACTTCAAGACTATGGAACAAAAGCATTCATGCTTGTATCCTGGATTTGCCAGAAGATGATACAGTGATCCTGCTCAAATCATCTAACTAATATATCTTACATTACTGTGCGGTCTTCTGTGAGGTTTTCCTTCTTGCATGCTGCTGGTATCGTTTAGCCCATTGCTTGATCTTTCTTGTTATGTAGGCCATTTGGGTGGAAGGGTTGGTAAACAGAAGAGAGCGGACCAGATGTTGCATGCCCCAGGCAAGCATAGTTTAAGGTCTGCTTGTTTGACAGAAAAAACGGTTTGCTTTTTGGTAGAAGTCAAATGTTTTTATGCACGTTTATGAATGAAAATGTCACAAGCCATTGTTTTGGAAGTATTTAAAGCTTTAAAATACAAAAGACAAACCCAGATTAAATGTGTTAAACCGCATAAATTGGTAAACTGGTTCTTATATACTTCCCTTGACGATGGAGAGAAATAAGCTAGAATCATTCCCATTTTGCATAACACCCTTCTATAATATTTTGTTTAAAAATGGTCATTTTTGGTAATGTGATTTGTGCACTTTCCAAGCCCGTTTTTATAAAATGAGATTGTTTTAGTTCATGGTAAGAACTGGAAAGGAAAGTGTTCAAATGCAGAAATTGCAGAGTTGGCACAAATCTCAGCTTCACTCCTTAACCCCTTAACCAATGTGTGATCCTGGCCATCTCATTTAATCTTGTATTGCCTAACCTCTCAATATTGCCAGTGCCTAAACCTTTCAAAATTGTCAGCCCTTCACAGTGATTTTCCTTCTCATGGTCTGATCTTCATAAAAGCCTTAGTCATGGTGTCACTGGCTAAAGGGTTGCTTCCACTTTAACAGTGAGCATTTTTATATCACACACTACAGCTATTTGTTCCTTTGATATCTAATAGCAACACTATTTGAAAACCATATCCCACTTCTAATCTCAGTCTGTCTGGATAAAGACACGTTCCCGGTAGCTTCTAATCTGCCTCCACGATCCATGCTATGGTATGTGTAGCTTTCTCCTTCCTTCCAATTGGTTTCCTATGCCCATGTATGAGCACTGGTGCATTCTGTGAGGCAGCCAATGTGAGTTCTCTGTCTATTCTGGGTTACATGTACCTTTTACATACGGTTCTGCATTAATACTACAGGCTGCACTTCCTGGATGCTATTGATAAAAAGTATCCTGTATGTACTAGAACAGTAAACCCTTTGTAGACGTGTAAACGATGGTTTGGTGCATCTTCATCAGGAGATAAGGGGTAGTTGTCTATAAACAAAACGGATATATGAGCCCATCAGTTCCCTATCCAAAACTAAGATTAAGTGAAAAAGAGAGGCCAAGTGAAAGGAAGCAGAAAAGAAAATGCAAATCCATGACTTCACAAAGCTAAATTGCAGACATAAAATGTTCTGCTGTTGTCCTGCTGAAAATCCACCAATATCACCATATATTGGGGTTAAACTCAGGGCGTTTAACTGGGCTCTGACTTCTTTCCATTTGGTGTGTATCTAAATGTTCCCATCACTCTTTGCCACATTTCTGATCTGCACCAGCCTGGTCTAGGGACACTGATTCTTTATGGTAGCATATTGGTGGATTTTCAGCAGGACAACAGCAGAACATTTTATTCAGTATTGGTCTACGAAGCGATTCCAATGCTCCTCTTCGCAAATGATGCAGTCCTTCTATCCACATCTGCGGAGGGACTTGCAATCACCCTCGAAGCACTTGTGGAGAAATGTTCAGAGCTTCATTTCGAGATGAATACTGGTAAAACAAAAACGTTTGTTTTTCGCATCAAATTAAAAAAAATTGCGCAACTCGAATTGAACATTAATGGTACCCCTCTGGAACAGGTGCGATGTTGCGATTACCTTGGGGTTAGATTCAACGGCCAGGGCAATTGGGCATCACAGAGGCTTAAATCCAGTACAACACTGGAAAACTACAGGGGGAGGGGGCAGTATGGAGATTCGTCACTACTTATGGCCAGGGAGACATGTTCCCAGCCCTCAACATGTATGTGGTACAGGCCAAATCAGCTGTCCTGTATGCGGCAGAGATCGGAGGCCATTCGATCAGTAACAAATTGGGCCTGGCCGAAAGACGCTTTTTGAAAAGGCTGCTTGGGCTGGCAACAGCATATCCGACTAACCCCATCTACTTGGAATTGGGCCTTATGGAAATCCAAAGTGATGCCACCCTCAAACCGGTTTCTTATTGGCTCAGACTATGGCTAACTCCGAACTCAAATTCTATTGTGAGGCCCTTACACTCAGGAGGATAGCTTAGGGGCAACGTGCACGCCTTGGAAGCAAAGCGACATGGAGCAACACAGGTTCAATCCCCAGGTCCGCGCTTAGAAACCTCTGGGTATTAAGTGCGTTATAAATAACCTATCATATCATCATACATGCTGGCAACTCAGGGTGGCAGATCCAGGGGCGTTGCTAGGTTTGTAAAAGATCCGGGGCTAGAGCCCATTGCAAGTTTGGACGTCACATAAACTACATGATATGAACGCACGTGCCGCATTGCGATTTCAAGCATTAATATTGCCAACTATACTGCTCAAAGTGCTCATACTCATTTGGGAGATTTGCCACTCCAAAACCTAAACATTTATCCAGCATGCTATGTAATAGTTCGCAAGGTTAGATAAGACAAAGAAAAGCCTTTGGACAGGACAGCCAAAGACTTGGCGTGGATAGAGAAATTATATTTAAGCAGCAACTGGAGAGTTATCTGTTTGCTACATTAACCATACAGTCACTTACTGCTGGATGTTGGACTGACAGGGGGCCGCTAGTTGGATTATGACGTGGTGGGACATAATGAATGTATTTATCCAATGTAGCGAGCGAGCGAGCGCAGAGAGCGAGCCTCAATTTGACCAGGGTGGTACAGCGGGAGCTTCTCTTCCCCCCACACCCCAACAAGAACATTTTTGTAAACAACGCTGTCAAAATCACACACATTTCAGCATGATTTTTCCAAAATAACCAGAAAAGTACATATGTTTCTTACTGATCTAAATGGCTGCTGAATACTGTACCGCTAATAAGCTGCAGCAAGCAGGTGCAGTAAAAATACCCAGTATAACATAACATAACTAACAGATGAAAAGCATTTTCAATTTCCAACATACCTTTTTAACCAATTAAATTTGTGGTTTTATTGCATTTGCATTTGCATTTAGTTGCATTTGGTAGAAATGCAGTGTGGACAGAACATACTGCAGTAAAAATGAAAAACACACTTCCAATTCCAACGCTTGTTAATACATTTAAATTCAAAGATACATAATACAAAACAAATATGATTCTTTTCAATAACTGAACTGTACATAGATACTGCATTGAGTTCCTATACAAACCAATTTAAACAAACCATGTGAAATATGATTTAACAAACTGTATAATATCACAATCTCAAACAGCTTCATTGAACATTTTGACGAGTAACAGTAATTTGTGCCGCCTGTCCTCCTGCTCTCCCGTCCTCCTCATAGTACTTAGTATATGACAGCTAAATGCCTTTGTAAACTAAGGACAGTGCCGAGCCAGTAGCATTAAGGACTGCCTTTCATAATATGGCATTCTGTAGCCACTGTCCATTTACATACGTGTAAAAACAACATGTAAGCAATGTTTCTGCCCTCTGCCTCTCCCTCTGGCACCACTGCTTTCCCCACGGTAGCTTCAGAACCTTTCACATCCCAGACTACATCCCCACCCCGTGACATATCAGACTCTATAAGGCAAAAAGTTAAGCATTGGACTTGAACAGATTTCGGGGCTCTTTTTATTTTGTCTGCTAGATGAGGGGACAGCACTCCCCCCCCTTTATCCCAGAAGTACTTGAATTAAATTTGTGAAGAGAAGACTGTGGTACCACAGTGGAGAGATGGTGGGCAGTCAACAAAAACCCAACCCTTTTGAGGAGATCAAATGCCGCCCAACATAGATAATTCATACTGACTCTTCTGTTACTGTTTCGGAGTTTGAAATTGTGAACAATGTTTATGGACATATTGTGGGCTGGCCCTCGTGACGACCAAAGTGTCATATTTCTTTCTGTATGTTCGATGAAATGCTAAGAGCTCATTGCCCAGGTTGAGACTTTGGGAGGCTTGTAAGTCAGCATTCATTAAGGATCAGTCTGAATGACGTCTGGCTGTCTGACAGGACCCCACTCCAAGGGACTTTCAAACAATATTTGTATATCTATAATAATCGTGTCTATTATAGCTTTACGTTCACATTGCTAATAAATGTCTAGTTATCACCAGGTTGCTTTGCTCTGGGTTGGGAAAAGGATGGCTGGCTGTTTCCTGGCGCTACTATTTGGGGAGTTTAAGAGACACTGGGCCTGAT
The DNA here is from genome assembly GCF_040938575.1 of Ambystoma mexicanum. Classification (NCBI taxonomy): domain Eukaryota; kingdom Metazoa; phylum Chordata; class Amphibia; order Caudata; family Ambystomatidae; genus Ambystoma; species Ambystoma mexicanum. The sequence continues at coordinate 846,467,119 of NC_090938.1, forward strand.
TCACAACATTTTTCTCAATGGGAAAATCCCATTGAAAAACGCTTTATGAACCAGGCCCAAGTATCCTTTCCCTGAGCTACCGACTTGAAAATGTACATCATTTCTTGCTGTATTTATGTTTTGTTTATCTGACAGTTGGTTTCTTTCAATTTGACATCTCTGAAATAAGGGGATGGGGCAGGGGTGAATGTGCAGAGACCCCTATACCTGAGAGCAGAAAAATGACACATAGGACATCTGCATGGTCTTCCACTGGTGTCCTTAACATAGGTAAATATTCCTAATATTTCCAGAGATTTGTCATTGCTATAAAAAGGAAATATTAAGAAGTGAGCAGCCCTTGCACAGCAGACGATGGAATGGGAAATTTAGCACATACCAAGATGATAATTGAATCTCCCTTAATCACTGGTGCACAGTTTCAAGTGCACTGAAACCTTTGGCATGTTTAGGGCATAAATGGTAACTTTGGGGACCACAAATGTACAGGGACATGAGACTAGAAATGTCCTGTGTAAGTAGATGGAATTTTATTCAACATTCCTGTGTGTCATGTTCTATAAATTATGCAGCACAACTTGTGAGTATGTCACGCCCCACAGAACAAATAAGGTGCCAAAGCCCAAAGAGAACCAAGAGTCCAGCATCTGATCAATCACCAACAGCATAGGTTTTTTTTTGTCTAATGGGAGTTGGAGTCCTAGCTCTGCCTGATGCACGGATATGATGTTAAAGCCCGACAGAACAAATAAATAACTCGGAGGTGCGCTCCCAGCCTAAGAGTACTGCCTTGTGGCAGTTGTTGCTCTCCCACTCCGAGTCCTCAACATTTAAATAGGGCACAGAAGCCCAAAGGGGGAACCAAGAATCCAGAGTGAGCTGCCACATGTGATTTGTGGTTCTTTCATCAGAATTGCTCTCATTTTCTGTTTCAATGAAACACGCCTGGCCAGAACTATATCCATCCCCCATTGATGATTTGCATTTTGCTTCCTTTCGGCCCTGCTGTCTAAATGCTGGTAGAAGACGCACAGAGAGGGCAGGGACGTTGGACGGAACATTGAAGGAATATTGTAGGAAGTGGTCGAAGTGTACTAGGTTCCGTACTGGCCTGCCACCGCTCACCACAAACCCCATCACCACGCCCCCCTCCCACGCTCAATCCAAACCGTCAAACACATGCGCCAGCTGTTTAAGGGAACTTTCAGTGCAGTGCATTGAAAGTGCAAGTTTCAACTTCTTCCTGCACTTTTATTTTAAAAACGAAATGATTCTGGAACAGTTTCTTTTTGAATAAAAAATATAGGAACAGTAAAACTTAAGAAAAAATAAGAAAAGTAGAGGAGCTTGCAATTGTTCCCACCCACTTCGACCACTGATTGTAGAGCTGCTTAAATGAAATACATTTCAAATAAAAATGTTACTCCACAGATTAGTTTAATAGTTACACCAAATAAGCCAAAGTAAGTGTTGGAATGTTTCAAGATTTCGTTTCAATTAATTTGATGTCCGGAGATAAAAATTTGGGGCGAAATTACAGGAATTCGTTTGGGTGCTGGGCCGAAACACTCATGTCTAAGTGCGTCATAAATGCCATATCATATCATTTTGCTCTGACAATTGGACCGACAGACTAGTGAAACATGTTATCTTTACACATCACTATTCTTTGTTATACTGATCGGCCAGTGCAAGGGTCAGTCCAAAGTGTTTCTGCACCAGAGCTAGTATTGGGGCAAAACTGCCCAGCACCAAGAGGAATTACAAAACCTGCCGTACATGGTGCAATGTAAGATCTTTGAGTAAAATTGCATTTCTGAATTGTTTCACTTCTACTTTGAATCCTACCTTGCTTTTTCTCGCCAAATGGATTGGCTTGTGAGAAGCAGCACTTCCTACTATATTTGCAGGAACAAATTGGTCCCTACTTGAGCCAGGACAACCGTAGCACCAGCGAGAGACCTGAAGCGAAGCTAAGATCGATATTTGCACCGAAATATATGTTGGACTCCCCAAGGTGTCTTGCCAAAAGTTACAAACGCTCCAAAATAATACTGCAAGGATCGTCATGAATGCTATTTTAGAACTCATACTACTCAGATCCTGCGCCAGTTGCAATGCATTCCCATAGGTGCTACAATTAAGTTAAAAAAGCACATGGATGCTCGCTCCTTTGAAAATGCGTCACATTATTCATCCAGCTGACTGTAAACCTATGTGCAAAAATGCCCTCTTCATTCCAATAATGTGCTCTGTCTTGTGCCGCCAAGGTTTACCATAACCTCTAACGCGGGTGCTAACGCATCCCCAAAAACTGTTTCCAACTCCTCGTTCATTCATATTTGAATGAATCGGTTGCTCGTTCTATTCCCCTAACATCTGTGCGCCCCATCCAGTTTGCATCCCCTACTGGCCTACTACGCTCTTGCATTGTACTGCTACTCCAGGCAACAGTCACTCACCACTATCCTGCCTTGTATTTTTAATATTGGCTATTAGGTGGCAGTGAAAGTGATGCCTATATGCCAAAACTATTGCCATGGGAAGCGCAGATACCAGAGAGATGATGTGAGTAGGGACACACAGCTGGTGGGTGTTGTTTGACTATTTCCCCACTCATTGACCTCCCATGGCCATACTAATCCCCATGGTCATTCCGACCCATTACCAGCCCTTCCCTGCCCCAAAACATTCCCCTCAGATTTCTTTCAGATGAGCTCTGTGCATTCTGTGCAGCCTTCTGGAAGATAATGGCTTAATTGCAGCTATAAACCAGCTCTGGCTGTGATAAAACTGTTGTTACCAAGTGTGCATCCTGGCACTTGATTTATAAGTATTATGTATGTCCCTGTATCTGTTCCTTGCACTGACTTCCTGTTAAAAATCACGCATCAAAAAAGCCCACTGTGTTGGGTCTTGTGTGGGCATTATGTAGACATTGGCCAGGCAGTGCAATATCATTTGCAGGTTGTTGCCATCTCCTGGTCAGGTAGGTAGTGTCATTATGGCAGTGCCTGAGAATCCCCAAACTACACAAAAGCCAAAGCCATTGGCTTTGGCCTGCTTTTTACACTCCCTTCAAAGAGTATCCACACAAGGTGGACGGACCTATTGGAATGCCAGCGGGTGCAATGTTACCGCTCACAAGAGGCATTCAAGCAGCAGAGCTTCCAGGTGGGCCAAATACCTCCCTGTGCTTAATACCCCCTCGTGTGGCGACTGCCATTTCCTAATATAGCATTGCTGCCTCTCAAATAACATTTGAACAGCAAGTTCCAGAGCTATATCAATTGAACAACTGCTGTGGTGGGTATATTTTGTTTTAATAGACAGCACATCCACATCAAAAGAAGCCCAGTCCAGAGGTGCTAAGTGCCTATAGTCTTTTACGCCACCCCAGGCACAGGAGGTGGTAGCTGTGTTTACTTTCAGGGTAGTATTAAGCACTTCCAATAAAACAACCCTCCTGGACATTTCACCGCAGCACAGAGATGCATTACACAAAATCGAATATAAACAAAGGCATTCATTAGCAAAGTGTGCAGATAAAGACATTAGCAGGTTCAACTGCCCTGCCAATAGGCCAAGTCACTGTTGCAGCCCAGCCAGTTCTTCTGGCTGCCGTGGTGGTAGTGCGCCGGGTTGGCATGGGAAAAGGTTGTTTGTTTACCACTCGGGAAATGTATCTGCAAAAAATACAATGATCAGCCCCAAATAATGCCCCTCCCGCAACTCATTGTCTATGGCGGCCACCAATGTGGACGTCTAGGGTTCCAGTGAGAATCTCCCCCTGGCCTGCTGGCTTGCTCAGAGCAGCTGTGCGAGGTCGGGGAATGGTACACACGTCCAGTGCAACATCCTCCAACATTCTAGACAATTTCCCTCCCTTGAAAGGCACCTCTGCACCTGCTCGTGGTACTCTGGTGAGCCTGTCCATAGCGGATACCCTTGCGATGGAGGGTCGCGTGTTGTCATTCATCTGCATTCCCATTTCCCACATTCCTTTCTTTGTAAACATCAAAGAAAAGTTAATTCTGCTGTCCCACAGACACCAATTATGCCAGCCTGGCCGAAGAGTGATTATTAATTTCTGCTTCGGCGCAGAGCAAGCGGACGGGAAACTGGCCTTAATCCACTCCCCAATTCTATTGAGAAAGGTATGAAACAATTGCGAGGGAGGGAAGAAAAGAAGAGCTGCAGTCTGCAGACCAGTTGCCACCTGGCCTGCAGGCAGATCCTCTGTCCTTCCCCCTAAATGGCACATTGGCATTTACGACCTACCTCCTAGGTGCCTGCGCATGGGTGGGCTTGGGCAGGCTCTTAAACTTGTAACACGGGGGCCCGGAGCGCCGAGGGTGGGTCACACAGATCCCTACCCTGGTTCATACATGTTAGAAGATCCCCGGTGGATATGAATTTGGGAAACCTGTGTGATAACTCCCGGAGCATCACCTCGGGTGATATGGAAATAGTGAAAAGGACCTCACGGGAGATACCGGAGATTGAATTGATAAATGCGTGCAGCGAGTTGGCCATGGGAGCTACATATATGGCCAGCAAACAGGTCTTGGGGTTAGAAGAATATCTAGATCTGGTCAACCCCCCTCTGGCACGTACTTTATATCTGACATTCAGGTTTTCTCAATTGAACCTGGCGTACCGTACACACATGTGAGAACCTGCCGGAAACGATTGTTTGGTGTGTGGCCTTGGCAAGGAATCTATTGCCCATTTCTTGTTCTCTTGACAAGGCTACCGAGTGGCCAGGTGCAAGTTCCTCACATGGCATACGCGAACATGTGACCCCTTATTGCTCTTTAGGCGAAGCAACAACGACATACATGTAGTGTTTTTGTAGCAAGCTTCATCCATCAAGCATGTCGCATAAGAGCAAGAATATTGAACGCTGGAGAATCCGGGAACTAACACGTGATCATGTTAATATCGAGCTTAATATTTATGAAATCTCATCTTTGCACTTTGATAATGCTGCTAACACCTTGTTCAATGCACTTTACGCAAAGTTCTGCACATTCTGCCAGGATTGGGCACAATCTTGGACACTCCTTTGTCCTTTGCCTCCTGATGATGCTGTTAATACATTAACTAATGCACCTTTGCAGCTTTTGCACACTCCATTAGGACTGGGCGTAATGCTAGGAGGTGCTAGGGACTGGGCATAATGCCAGGAGGTGCTAGGGGCTGGGCGTAACGCTAGGAGGTGCTAGGGGCTGGGCGTAACGCTAGGAGGTGCTAGGGGCTGGGCATAACGCTAAGAGGTGCTAGGGACTGGGCGTAATGCTAGGAGGTGCTAGGGACTGGGCGTAACGCTAGGAGGTGCTAGGGACTGGTTGTAACGCTAGGGGGCTCTAGGGACTGGGCATAACACTAGGGGCTCTAGGGACTGGGAGTGACGCTAGGAGGTGCTAGGAACTGGGCGTAACGCTAAGAGGTGCTAGGGACTGGGCATAATGCCAGGAGGTGCTAGGGGCTGGGCGTAACGCTAGGAGGTGCTAGGGGCTGGGCGTTACGCTAGGAGGTGCTAGGGGCTGGGCGTAACGCTAGGAGGTGCTAGGGGCTGGGCGTAACGCTAAGAGGTGCTAGGGACTGGGCGTAATGCTAGGAGGTGCTAGGGACTGGGCATAGCGCTAGGAGGTGCTAGGGACTGGTTGTAACGCTAGGGGGCTCTAGGGACTGGGCATAACACTAGGGGCTCTAGGGACTGGGAGTGACGCTAGGAGGTGCTAGGGACTGGGCGTAACGCTAAGAGGTGCTAGGGACTGGGCGTAACGTTAGGAGGTGCTAGGGACTGGGTGCAATGTTAGGAGGTGCTAGGGACTAGGCGTAATGCTAGGAGGTGCTAGGAACTGGGAGTAATGCTAGGAGGTGCTAGGGACTGGGTGTAAAGCTAGGAGGTGCTAGGGACTGGGAGTAATGCTAGGAGGTGCTAGGGACTGGGCGTAACGCTAGGAGGTGCTAGGGCCTGGGAGTAATGCTAGGAGGTACTAGCGACTGGGCATAACGCTAGGAGGTGCTAGGGACTGGGTGTAACGCTAGGAGGTGCTAGGGACTGGGTGTAATGCTAGGAGGTGGTATTGATTACTTTGGTCTTTCCTGGACAGACTGTTTCTTATATTGTACTGCATTTTGTGAAGATCAGATTTTAATAGTTTTATTGTTTTTAGAATGTTGTTTCCCATTTTGTTCACTCTCTGCTAAAATGATGGTATGATAATATGCTTAATGTGACCTATCAACCATTGTACTATGTCGACCACATCTTGCTCCTATTCTTTCTTTACATTTGATTGTGATTACGGGTTTTTTCTGGCTAATGACAAAATGTTGGATAAAAGCCTTATGAAATTAAATGAATTATACAGCACACTGTCTGAGAAAATTTGGCTAAAAGGCCAGAGAGTTTGCAATTGTTTCGTAGGGTGACACCAATCCAAAAATCCAATACATGCAAGCCACCACCAGTGCACAGGAACATGACTGCTTTAATTAATATGATGCTTTGCTATTAAAAATGCCATGCCACAATGAAAACATGTCCAACTGGCTGCACAATGTAGACCAGTTTAGACACGTGATAACATATTACAGTAAAGCATGCCAGGCCACATTTAGACACGCCTAGAATGGTTGCAGCAAAATGCTAGTTGAAGCAATAACACTTATCATGGTTATTTTATCACAGATGCCCAGAAAAATATACAATGCTGCAGTAAGAAACGGCTAGACTGGCAGCACCCACATGCCAGTCTAGCCAGGAAATTACACAGGAAATAGTTATTTTAGCCTTTTTTCCAAACTAACAGAGCTGTTCTATTTAAGGCCGTTTGAGGACTGTGCAGATTATGGAGGGATAGGGGTCCTTGAACCAATTCGATTACACTTCTCGCACAGACACACTGCCCCTTCACACGTGCACTGTCTGCACACACTTTCCCCAAACACACTACCACTGCCCCATACCAATTGCTCCCCCCACACACACTGTCCTCCAAACACTGATCCTTGACACACACATTGCCCTCACACCCCGATTCACTACCCACCTACAGCGCCTCTCACACACACAATTCCTCCATATATTGACCCACCCCACTCACACTGCCTCCCACAAACACTGACTGCCCCACATACATTGCTCACACACACTGTAAACTGTCCCATTTGCCTACTGCCCACCCACACACACTGCCCCATGCATACTGCCTCCATAGACAGTACCCCACATGTCCTGCCCTGCCATACATTTCCCCCAAAACACATACTGCTTGCAGCCATAGTGACACCACACACACATACTTCCCTCCACAGACACATACTATCTGCCGACACACACACTGCCACTTTCCAACACACACACCTCCCTCACAAATGCAATGCAAATGCGCCACTACATACTGAATCCTCACCCACTGATCTCCACACACATTGCCACCAGACACTTACACCCACCCACTGCAAACTAACACAGACACTAGCCATACAACATTGTCCCTCCACACACTGCTCTTCCCACACAATGCCCCAAACATACTGACCCCTGTTAGGGAGAATTCTCTAGAATGGCTAATTTCCCTTACCTACTGAGTCCTTCAGCAGCTTTGCTGGATTTCTAAGATTTATTTTTTCACCTGGTAAGAGTGTGAGCCTTTTTTCCCACTCTTACATGTGTTTTGCTGTGTGTGTTGTACATGTTTGTGTTCATAGACTGTGGAGCCTCACCTACTCCATAGGCATCATCTGTTTATTGTGCGTCACACAGCACCTTTAGTGCAGTGACACAGGGTTGTCTTTTTCAGACTTCCCACTGAAACTCCATTTTCTGGGACTGACTACTGTCTCCCAGAACTTGTAAAGTTGCCATTGACTTTATTAGTCTTTTTAAATCCAACGACCCAGTAAAACCTATCTTACATAGAGTACTGAAAAGGGTTAATAGTTAATCCTTTTTGTCTGTTTCTCATGGAACATTATTTCGTTCCCCTTTCTTTAAGATTTGGCTGGTGGTCCTGGTATCTACCATTTTTTCCTTACCGCCGACTATGAAAATAGCCTTGGTGCTGTTTTAGGCTAAGTTAGTAGCCTCGAACTTTAATATGAATAATAATAATTTGACATTTATATAGCGCTACGAACCCTCAGGTATCTGAGCGCTGCTTATTACTACCGACGGTGTGTGGTGCTCATTTATCGACCTCGGAAGGATGAAAGGCTGAGTTCGGCCGTGCCGGGATTCGAACCTGCGTTAGCAAGCTCTGCACAGATGTCAAGGCGAGCGCTCTACTCGCTGTGCCACTTAACCAGCTGGGTTTAACCCGCTAGACCCCTTTTATTTTATTTTGGTTCCTGCTGGGTTTATTCGCCATTTCTTTTTGTAAAGGTCTTTCTCGTGTTTTACTCTGCGCGCCAAACCAGGTTTGGTTCCTCTGTTCACCATCCTTTGGCTGGCTTCTGCTCAGAAGCCCTCCTTAGGCGCCTGAGAGTCTGGGTGGGCTGAATGTGAGGGAGGGGTTTTAGACCCCCTGCACAGGGTCTCCTTGGAGACCCAAGTCGCACTATGATCTGATTGACTAGGTCGCTGTCCGGCCAGGACAGCCACCCTGCTGTGTGATTGACAGCCAGGCTGTGTGAATGGGGGAAAACTGCATAAAAAGCAGGTTGCTGGGACTGGAAGGCAGAGTCGCCACTGGATCGAGAGAACTGAAGGGAAGCTGAAGGAAGAGGACTACTGCAACTACTGAACCTACCGGGGAAGCCCTGCTGCGGGTCCGAATCTCCTACACTTCAACGACAGGGAAGATCTGCAAAGAGTCTTCTCCCCTTGAGCCTGGTGGGACTAACCAGCTCGCAAAGCCCCTGGACCCCCCTCTTCAGCCTGGTCGAATTTGCTGTGCCACAGTGAACCAGATAGCCAGCTTGAAAGAGACCCTTTGTGCTTTTAAGGAGCGCACCTTTTATTTGTCGCTTTGCTCTGTTGCTGGCTTCTTCCCTGGGCAGTGCAGGACCCTCCAGTCTTCCACCTTCTTGTCAGTCCGACAGTCACTTCAGGAACCATGAACCTGCAGGAACTGCCAGGAACTACCGCCGCAGCTACAGCATTCTTCGTCATCTAAGGTACTGTTCAAATCCAGTCGTTAGTTCTGTCCGACCGCGGTGAAAGTGTTTGAAATCTTTCGCTAATCGGAGGGCTTGTCCTTCTCTACTCTTTTAAATAACTTTTCTTCCAACCAACTTCGTTTCGAACTCTTGGCAAAGACTTAACCGCAAACTACTCTGAACTGTGTGATCCTCTGCAAAGACTCTGAACCATTAACATTGGCCCAGGCCTATTGATCTGAATCCTAGTTGTAGCAAGCCTTTTGCTAGATTGCCCTGCCTACATACTTGTTGGTGCTGCTAGATTTTGTATAACCTTGTTTTCCCTCCCTTTTTAAATTGCTGGAGTGCCATTTTGCTCACACTTCATTTTGAGCTTAACTTGTCCAGAATTCATTGGGTGGTGTGTAGCATATTGAGATTGTGATTTTCTGCTTCTTTACTTTAGTGAATTGTTTTATAAATGATTGTGAAAATAAATGTATATTCTTTTAGTCAGAAACCTTGAGGCAGTGTTTGTTTGAACCATAGTAATTGCTGTCCTTTGTGTAACTTCTGATACTGCTCACTTTACTCTTGAGATAGGTCTGGCTGCTCAGCCATCGCTACCAATTTACTGTGTAGTACAGGCTTGTACCAAAATTGAATTTGTACTGTCACTTGTAGTCTTAATTGTGTGTGGTGTTCCCAAAGGGACTTGCATATGATTCTGCCTAACAACCCCACACACAGCCCAACCATAAACACCCACCCTGCACACTACTCCATGTATGCACACTGTCCCCACATACATTGTCCCCACACATACATGCATTCTCCCCTCACACACAGACTCCCACGCACTTGCTACATACACATACCCACACAGTCCCACACAACTCTCCCTGCATTCCCACAGACACATCTGCCCCTACATAGAAACCCCCACACAGAGCCCCCACAATGCCCCACCAAGCACTTCCCCATGCAGACTTCCTCTCATACAGATTGACCAGCATCACACATGCATGCATGGCTCACACACACTAACACTACCCCTCAACATACACTGCCCAAACACACTGCCCCCTTCTCACACAATAATATTGCACCCAGGCACATACACACAGTCCAAGATAACACTGGTCCAACACCCACACACATAAATGCATGCTTCCCCTTGAACCCGCACACACTGCACCATGCACACACTGTCCCAAACACAAACACTGTCCCCACACATAAACTCCCCCATACACATACCACCCCTTCCACGCACACCCATGGCCCCCAGAAACACACTGCCACCTCACACCCATTGACCCTGCACTTCCCACACACAAACTGGCCCTACACACAATCCACAAAAACTCACCCTAACACTGCCACCACACACTACACCCCCCACACACTGCCCCAAAACATACACACTGCCCTTCCCTCACAACCTGATCACCCCCTAGACACACACACACTGTTCCCTCATGTATTCATCTCCCAAACACACACTGCCCCCACACTAGGCACTATGCCCCAAGACACATTCCTCGGAAAGGCACTGCCCCCACACATGCATTCACTGCACCCCACACACACAAACACAAACACTGCCCCTCACACACAGCCTTCTCCGCTGTCCCCACACACCATGTCCCAGATGTCTTAAGGACCACTCCTATGCTGAAGGACAGTTCAAAGGTTATTGAACTTTCAAAGGCCCTTTCGCCATCGCTCTCACTCTCATCTGAAAGCATCTCCTCCCTCATCTAGGCACCCGGTTTGTAGATAGCGGTTGTTTCACCCTCAGTACACTAATGAGTTTGATAAGCTGCAATGTCGACCTAAAGGCCCTCTGCCTTATGATATGATCTGATATGATAGGTTATTTATAACGCACTTAATACCCAGAGGTTTCTAAGCGCGGACACGGGGATCGAACCTGTGGTGGTCCACGTCGTCTTGCTTCCAAAGAGAGCGTGTTGCCCCTGAGCTATCCTCCCAAGACTTATTGCACTAGACTCCCTCAGGGACATCCTAGCTTTCCCTACTCTACTCAGCTGCCAGTGGTCTGAATGGGTATGGGAATGTGCCCTGCAGGCATACGACTTGATGCACTCTTTCCTCTGATGCTCACTCCTTCCTCTTATGCTCACTCCTTTCTCTTATGCTCACTCTTTCCTCTTATGCTCACTCTTTCCTCTCATGCTCACTCCTTTGTCTTATGCTCACTCTTTCCTCTTATGCTCACTCTTCCCTCTCATGCTCACTCTTTCCTCTCATGCTCACTCTTTCCTCTCATGTGCACTCTTTCCTCTCATGCTCACTCCTTCCTCTTATGCTCACTCTTTCCTCTTATGCTCACTCTTTCCTCTCATGCTCACTCCTTCCTCTCATGCTCACTCTTTCCTCTTATGCTCACTCTTTCCTCTTATGCTCACTCTTTCCTCTCATTCTCACTCCTTCCTCTTATGCTCACTTTTTCCTCTTATGCTCACTCTTTCCTCTTATGCTCACTCTTTCCTCTTATGCTCACTCTTTCCTCTCATGCTCACTCGTTCCTCTTATGCTCACTCCTCATGCTCCCTCCTTCCTCTCATGCTCACTCCTTCCTCTTATGCTCACTCTTTCCTCTCATGCTCAATCTTTCCTCTTTTGCTCACTCTTTCCTCTTATGCTCACTCTTTCCGCTTATGCTCACTCTTTCCTCTCATGCTCACTCCTTCCTCTTATGCTCACTCTTTCCTCTCATGCTCACTCCTTCCTCTTATGCTCACTCTTTCCGCTTATGCTCACTCTTTCCTCTCATGCTCACTCTTTCCTCTCATGCTCACTCTTTCCTCTTATGCTCACTCTTTCCGCTTATGCTCACTCTTTCCTCTCATGCTCACTCCTTCCTCTTATGCTCACTCTTTCCTCTCATGCTCACTCTTTCCTCTTATGCTCACTCTTTCCTCTTATGCTCACTCTTTCCGCTTATGCTCACTCTTTCTGCTTATGCTCACTCTTTCCGCTTATGCTCACTTTTCCTCTTATGCTCATTCTTTCCTCGTATGCTCACTCCTTCCTCTTATGCTCACTCTTTCCTCTCATGCTCACTCTTTCCTCTCATGCACACTCTTTCCTCTCATGCTCACTCTTTCCTCTTATGCTCACTCTTTCCTTTTATGCTCACTCTTTCCGCTTATGCTCACTCTTTCCTCTCATGCTCACTCTTTCCTCTTATGCTCACTCTTTCCTCTCATGCTCACTCTTTCCTCTTATGCTCACTCTTTCCTTTTATGCTCACTCCTTCCTCTTATGCTCACTCTTTCCTCTCATGCTCACTCTTTCCTCTCATGCTCACTCCTTTGTCTCATGCTCACTCCTTTGTCTTATGCTCACTCTTTCCTCTTATGCTCACTCTTTCCTCTTATGCTCACTCTTTCCGCTTATGCTTACTCTTTCCTCTCATGCTCACTCCTTCCTCTCATGCTCACTCCTTCCTCTTATGCTCACTCTTTCCTCTTATGCTCACTCTTTCCGCTTATGCTCACTCTTTCCTCTCATGCTCACTCCTTCCTCTTATGCTCACTCTTTCCTCTCATGCTCACTCTTTCCTCTTATGCTCACTCTTTCCTCTTATGCTCACTCTTTCCGCTTATGCTCACTCTTTCTGCTTATGCTCACTCTTTCCGCTTATGCTCACTTTTCCTCTTATGCTCATTCTTTCCTCTTATGCTCACTCCTTCCTCTTATGCTCACTCTTTCCTCTCATGCTCACTCTTTCCTCTCATGCTCACTCTTTCCTCTCATGCTCACTCTTTCCTCTTATGCTCACTCTTTCCTTTTATGCTCACTCTTTCCGCTTATGCTCACTCTTTCCTCTCATGCTCACTCTTTCCTCTTATGCTCACTCATTCCTCTTATGCTCACTCTTTCCTCTCATGCTCACTCTTTCCTCTTATGCTCACTCTTTCCTTTTATGCTCACTCCTTCCTCTTATGCTCACTCTTTCCTCTCATGCTCACTCTTTCCTCTCATGCTCACTCCTTTGTCTCATGCTCACTCCTTTGTCTTATGCTCACTCTTTCCTCTTATGCTCACTCTTTCCTCTTATGCTCACTCTTTCCGCTTATGCTCACTCTTTCCTCTCATGCTCACTCCTTCCTCTCATGCTCACTCCTTCCTCTTATGCTCACTCTTTCCTCTCATGCTCACTCTTTCCTCTTATGCTCACTCTTTCCTTTTATGCTCACTCCTTCCTCTTATGCTCACTCTTTCCTCTCATGCTCACTCTTTCCTCTCATGCTCACTCCTTTGTCTCATGCTCACTCCTTTGTCTTATGCTCACTCTTTCCTCTTATGCTCACTCTTTCCTCTTATGCTCACTCTTTCCGCTTATGCTCACTCTTTCCTCTCATGCTCACTCTTTCCTCTTATGCTCCCTCCTTCCTCTTATGCTCACTCTTTCCTCTCATGCTCACTCTTTCCTCTTATGCTCACTCTTTCCTTTTATGCTCACTCCTTCCTCTTATGCTCACTCTTTCCTCTCATGCTCACTCTTTCCTCTCATGCTCACTCCTTTGTCTCATGCTCACTCCTTTGTCTTATGCTCACTCTTTCCTCTTATGCTCACTCTTTCCTCTTATGCTCACTCTTTCCGCTTATGCTCACTCTTTCCTCTCATGCTCACTCTTTCCTCTTATGCTCACTCCTTCCTCTTATGCTCACTCTTTCCTCTCATGCTCACTCTTTCCTCTTATGCTCACTCTTTCCTTTTATGCTCACTCCTTCCTCTTATGCTCACTCTTTCCTCTCAGGCTCACTCTTTCCTCTCATGCTCACTCCTTTGTCTCATGCTCACTCCTTTGTCTTATGCTCACTCTTTCCTCTTATGCTCACTCTTTCCTCTTATGCTCACTCTTTCCGCTTATGCTCACTCTTTCCTCTCATGCTCACTCTTTCCTCTTATGCTCACTCCTTCCTCTTATGCTCACTCTTTCCTCTCATGCTCACTCTTTCCTCTTATGCTCACTCTTTCCTTTTATGCTCACTCCTTCCTCTCATGCTCACTCTTTCCTCTCATGCTCACTCCTTTGTCTCATGCTCACTCCTTTGTCTTATGCTCACTCTTTCTTCTTATGCTCACTCTTTCCGCTTATGCTCACTCTTTCCGCTTATGCTCACTCTTTCCTCTCATGCTCACTCTTTCCTCTCATGCTCACTCTTTCCTCTTATGCTCACTCTTTCCTTTCATGCTCACTCCTTCCTCTTATGCTCACTCTTTCCTCTCATGCTCACTCTTTCCTCTTATGCTCACTCTTTCCTCTTATGCTCACTCTTTCCGCTTATGCTCACTCTTTCTGCTTATGCTCACTCTTTCCGCTTATGCTCACTTTTCCTCTTATGCTCATTCTTTCCTCTTATGCTCACTCCTTCCTCTTATGCTCATGCTTTCCTCTCATGCTCACTCTTTCCTCTCATGCTCACTCTTTCCTCTCATGCTCACTCTTTCCTCTCATGCTCACTCTTTCCTCTTATGCTCACTCCTTCCTCTTATGCTCACTCTTTCCTCTCATGCTCACTCTTTCCTCTTATGCTCACTCTTTCCTTTTATGCTCACTCCTTCCTCTTATGCTCACTCTTTCCTCTCATGCTCACTCTTTCCTCTCATGCTCACTCCTTTGTCTTATGCTCACTCTTTCCTCTTATGCTCACTCTTTCCTCTTATGCTCACTCTTTCCGCTTATGCTCACTCTTTCCTCTCATGCTCACTCCTTCCTCTCATGCTCACTCCTTCCTCTTATGCTCACTCTTTCCTCTTATGCTCACTCTTTCTGCTTATGCTCACTCTTTCCGCTTATGCTCACTCTTTCTGCTTATGCTCACTCTTTCCGCTTATGCTCACTTTTCCTCTTATGCTCATTCTTTCCTCTTATGCTCACTCCTTCCTCTTATGCTCACGCTTTCCTCTCATGCTCACTCTTTCCTCTCATGCTCACTCTTTCCTCTCATGCTCACTCTTTCCTCTCATGCTCACTCTTTCCTCTTATGCTCACTCCTTCCTCTTATGCTCACTCTTTCCTCTCATGCTCACTCTTTCCTCTTATGCTCACTCTTTCCTTTTATGCTCACTCCTTCCTCTTATGCTCACTCTTTCCTCTCATGCTCACTCTTTCCTCTCATGCTCACTCCTTTGTCTCATGCTCACTCCTTTGTCTTATGCTCACTCTTTCCTCTTATGCTCACTCTTTCCTCTTATGCTCACTCTTTCCGCTTATGCTCACTCTTTCCTCTCATGCTCACTCCTTCCTCTCATGCTCACTCCTTCCTCTTATGCTCACTCTTTCCTCTTATGCTCACTCCTTCCTCTTATACTCACTCGTCCCTCTCTCTCTCTTCCTTACCTCTCTCTACACTCTCCAGGTCCTCACCCCTCTCCCTCCCGTGTCTCTCGTGCCTTCTAGGCCTAACCTCCACCCTATGATGAGGAGTTGTATCCTGTCCCCTTCCAACCTCTCTCCGGCCACACAAGAGCAGGCAATCGGATCACTTATTTATGTGGATATAGTGTCATACAGTGACAAAAGCCAACTTTTAATACTAATCAATACAAAGAATCCTCAGGCATTCAACCAATAACAGTCACTACAACACAATAGCCATAAAACAATATGGCGACACATTTCATCAAAGGTTCATATCAACAGTTCCTATAGTAGACCTCCACAATGCTCTGAAAACATACCACACCGCTCCAGTATATACCCTACACACATACTGGCATTACTTTGGTTACGAGGTTCACGGTTAGCTGTTCCTTACTAGTAATGAACAAAACAGCTTTCATAGTTTTTTTTAAAATGCGTCATACGTGGCTTCAATAACACGCGTTGGCTCCAATGCCAACCTGTTTTTTTTAGCCATGATAGAGGGTTTCACCAAATAACTAGAAGGCACCACGCTTGTGCGTGGGGTAAGTACCTCCCGCATCACCCCTTTCAAGGTGTTGGCTGGGGCGTTGATTATCTTCCAATGCGTAGAGAGATAGCAAAGGTGAACCCTGATATTGATGGGTACCACTCCAAACTCAAGGTGCACCATCTCAAAAGAGGCCCATGGAGGGTCTCATCAGTCTCTTCAGTGGGGTCCCTTCTGATGCTTTCATTTGTGAGCATGTAGACAATGCCCAGATCCAAGCCCCGTAGAAAAGACATGGAGAGACCTTTCATTGATGTAGGGTCGATAATGTCTTGATTGAGTACCCCCGCCCCCGCCTGCTGGCAAAGGACCTACTTGCAGCGGCAGTCATAGCTGTCCTCATGTTGAGCTGATCCAGATGTCGTTCTCCACTTAATTTACAATCCAATCCAATCCCCAAATGTCTGTCTTTCCTAACAATTTCAATTGCTCCCCCCCACCCCATCTCCCATCGGATGGTTTTTGCCTTCCTATAAGCAGGGCTAAAAAACATAATTTTAGTTTGTACAATATTCACACTGAGAGAGTTGTTGTCAGAATCGATTTTCAAAAGAGACAAGTATGACTGCAGGTGCCCCGCGTCTGGTCCATCAAGACAAGGTCATCCGCGTACTCCATCCACTGTACAGGGGTAGAACCAAATTTAGGGGGAATCGAGATGGAATTCCAATAGATCCTCCCAAGTCAGATAAATATAAATGAAACAGTGTTGGGGCTAGAATACAGCCTTGTTTAAGGCCGTTCGAAGTGGAGCTGCATCTGGACGCCCCTCCAAGCAGGTCCAGGCGACTCCAGTGCCCTCGTGTGTAGAGATAATCATTTTCAGAAGACCGGAGGAGATGTTCCAGCTCTGTAGCTCAGCCCAGAGCCTACTCCGGCCAACAGTATCCAAAGCGACACTAAGGTCAATGAAGGCGGTATAGACTGGTGCTTTCTGGATCATCCATGCCTGTTGAACGATGGTTACTAGTGCTAGACTGTTGTCCACAGTGCAGGAGCCTCGCCGAACACCTGTTTGATTTAGTGGAATGATGTTAAGAGCCTCCACCCATTCTTCTAACTCACCGAGCAGAAGTCTGGGAAAGATCTTTGCAGAGACATCCAGCATGGCCAAAAGGCGATAATTACAAATCCCGTCAGGGCTGGGGGCCCTCGAACCTTTAGAGGCAGTGATAATGCGATGGATGTCAGAGGGACTTTTGGAATCACTCAATAACAGACTGCCTCATTACCAAACCCATTGCCAATTCAACATGGGCTACCCAGGAAGCCTCGGAAACCCCATTAACCATATTCTTATTGCCATCACTACCTTTGCCAATCCTCCTACACAGGGCCGCGTGGCTCATGAGGGATGATTGAACCAGAGCCCTCCAGCAGCAGCACTCCAAGGCGAGCCTATGACGTCTCAGGGCGATCACGACGCAGGGCTCTCTTTTTATCCCTGACCTCTTTATCAAAAATATGTCAATGGGAATTCCTTAGACCCAACCCCAGGTGTGTGCCTAAGCACAGATAAGTCTTAATAAGCCCCACACAATCCTGGAAATAAGTCATAATCTCCTTGGCCTTCACACTGCAGAGCTCTCCATCATTAGTAAAAAACACACCTGGGAAGCCTTTTCAGGATTTCCATCACTCCATGACAGCCGGTTTAATGTACATTCATGTGGGCCGTGGTGACGATACCAGGATAAGCTGTCGATAAACACAAACGCGCCACGAGAGGATAGTGATCACTCTCGTTGCATTGATGGATACATAGATCAGCAATTAATCAGATGGTAATCCAGGATACCACTAACCTTGGGCCAGTGCGGGTACATTCTGGTGGATCTTCAGGGGTATGCCCCGTTGGCCATCTGAAAACCAGTTGAATACACCATGGTGGCCCAACAAATTCCTCGTGTGCAGCTTCCCAGTGCGTCACCACCATTTACAGCTGGTATCCAACATGTCATGTCCTGTTCACCAAATCTCTCAACCTTAGATATTTTGGCATTAAAATCCCCACAAATCATCACTTTGCTATCCCCACAAGGTTACTCCAAATAGTCCCTACTGCTTGGAAAGCTGCTGTGTGACTACTTAATAGCGGATCACAGATGTTAATGACAAACACAAACGCCGGGGTTTTCACAGGGTGACAATACCTCAAACAGCTCCAACGGATTTCCCACTCCCAGAGCAAGACCCCCATTTGGCGGACCCTGAGGCCCCCGAGAGGCAAGGGAATTTAGAATAGACCATCCATCGATCACCAGGGGGTGCGTTAACCAGGTCTCTTGGAGACATGTTCCCAGAGTCCCTCGTGTTCATATAGGTGAGAGTGTCCCCGAGTATTCCAACTCAGAAACCGAGAAGAGGAGTAAGCTTCACTGCTAGGGACAGCTGGAACCATGTGGCTCCGCCATTTTGGCAAGCCACGCTCAGTGAGACTCATCTCCAGCCAATACATATCTAATATTGGGACCCTCAGCAATAGCACATTCACCAGGCCGAGGAGGACCCTCAAGAAGTACACTAGTGGACCCAAGGGAGACCAATTCAGGCCATCCAACACCACCTGCATCCCTCAGGGACCTACTATGCATTTTCCCCTTTGAGACATCCACAAGAAATAAATCTGTCCAGAAAGGAGGGTGGGAGGCACGGTGCGATAGACAGTGGTACCAACATTTCAAGCACACAAGGCACTCTCAGGGAGGAATTAAGGACTGGGGCCTCCCTGCCACAACTGACCCCAAAATTCGTCCTCCCTCGCCAAACTTCCTCCCCCCGCCTCTGGGGTAGAATCAGCTCTGGCATATGCCCTGGTAGGGCGCCTACCCCAGGTCAGGGGGGGGCCCGGTTCCTCTGCATGACCCTGCACAGGAGGATAGCTCAGAGGCAACGTGCTCCCCTTGGAAACAAGATGACACGGAGCAACACAGGTTCGATCCCCGGGTCCGCGCTTAGAAACCTCTGGGTATTAAGCGCGTTATAAATAACCTATCATATCATATCAGTGTTTGGCGTGATGACATATCGTGCTCTGAAACACTTGTGTACGTGCGCAATACAAATGAAATATCATATCATATGGTGCATCTGAGGGGGGGGGGGCGGGGGGTCCAACACCAGGTGGAAAAAAATGGACTATGGCCTTTGGGCCTCTAGGCGGGAGAAAAAGAGTGTCATGGAGTGGGATGGATAAAAGGAATTGAACTGATTGTTTATTTGTATAGCGCCTATACACAGTGTGTTTCAAAGCGCTTCAAGGAAGGAGGGAACATGGGAAAATATAGTTACATTCTTACATAATCAGCCTGGCGACAGTTCAGATAGTGCAATTGCCAGGAACAATAAAGGAGGCGGGCGAAGGTAAATGAGACAAAACAAGCAGTTAAATTACTATGCCTGATGAAAATTGTTGTAGTGCCGGAAAAATAACAAGAGGCGGGTGTTAGGGAGAATTCTCTGTTTAGGCTGAATTTCCTAACCTAGTGAGACCCCCAGCAGCTTTGCTGGATTTTTGGGGTTTATTTTCTTCTCCTGCCAAGAGTGAGACTCTTTTACCCTCATTCTTGGACATGATTTGAGTGTGTTTCTTTGACTCTAGATGTGTTTAATGGGCTATGGGGTCTTTTACTCCATGGGGCTTCATGTGTTTTTGTGATGTGTGTTACACAGGACCCTCAGTGCAGTAACACAGGGGTGTCATAGTGACCCCCAAACATAGACTCCATATCCTGGGACTGACTACTGTCTCCCAGGGCATGTAAAGTCACCATTGACTTTACTAGTCTTAAATTCTGTACAGAACCAGTACAAACCATCATATTGTGGACGTACTGGCTGGGGAAATTCGATTGCCCTGGGGTCTGCTAGTCGAGGGGGCACGTCTCGGTCCCCCCTGATCGAGTTTTGGCTGGTGGCAGTGGATACTACTTTTTATATTCAACCGCGAATATATCTCTATGGGATTTTCCCATTGTTCGAGGCTACTACCTTTATTTATTTAATTCCGATAGCCTTGAACATACCGCTGGTTTATTTATTTAATATTAATTCACCGGTTGGTATTTTTTGCCAGAACTCGATTCTAAAATGGCATTTGTGTTCTCTTCTGTGACTCCAACCCAATTCGAGCCCTTTGTTCCACTTTTGGCAGGCTTCCCCCCAGAAGCCCTCCAAAGTGGTGCCACTCTGTCTGGGGTACTTAGGCGGGGTCGAGGGGGATTTAGGCACCCTGGACTGAGTTGCCTAGGCAACTCAAGTCGCCCTCCATCTTGATTGGCCCAAGTGGTGAGCCGGCCGGCTCACCACTTAGCATGTTTGAGTGACGCTAGGCTGAGTGAATGGGGGTTTTCTGCATAAAAGCAGGGCTTTGGGGACTGGAACTTTAGAAGTCGCCACAGGACCTAAGAATCTGACGAGGGAGAAGCTGAGCCGACCTGCTATGACGACACCACCGGTGGAGCCCTGCTGAACCGTCTCACCACTTTTCCCAACGACAGAGGAGATCTCCAGCCGGAGAGTCTTCTTCCTTTGACTGGTGGGGATAACCAGTTTCACCTTCTTTTCGCCTTCCTGAAGCAACTTTGGCCACCTTGCCTGTGCCAAGCACCCCGGCAACCGGAATACCACGTGTTACCACTACCGCAAAACAAAGGGTGGTACCTTTAACCGGAAAACTCTGTGGCTGGTTTCTTCCCTGGCAGTGCAACGACCTTCATCTTTCCTCCACGTCGAGATCTTCTCTTCTTCTGGACAACGCTGCAACTTGCACCCGCTGCCAGGAACAACTGCCCCTGCTGGAGGATCCTTTCCACATAAGGTACCGTGTTCCGCCTGGCTTCCCTTGCAACCGACTGTACGGGGTAGATTTAGCCCCCGGCTTTCGAACCTGGGTTAGCCTGGGACACCCTGGCTAAACTTTTCTGAGCCTATCTAAATCCTTTTTCGAACTCCCTGCAAGACTTACAAAGCCTGTTAGTTGTGTGATCTTGGTTGCATTTGTGCCCTGCTCTCTCCAAGAGTGGGCCCGGCCTATGAACTTTGGCTCACAAGTAAACTTTGACTTTCCTGCCTTGCTCAAGTGTTCCTAAAGCCTTAGTGTGGTTTATCTTCCTACATTCTGCCTTTTCCCCTCCCTTTTTCGTTAACTTATTAGAGTGCCATCTATAGTTAAGCGCTCACCTCTGTCTGGAAATAAGTGGTGTTAACTAAGGCTTGTCTGATAAGGAATAAGGGATGTATTTATATTAATAGTAACTGTGTTTAGAGTGATTTACCATAATAGTGCTGGAGTGTTTCAATAAGTGTGTTTTAAATAAATAATTATATACTTTGATACCAAAGCTCTGGTCAGTGTTTGCTTGTGCTATTGTGACTGAGTGCCTATTGTGTATACTTTGCATACTGCCTAACTCTTCTTGAGGGAAGTCTGACTGCTCAGCCACGGCTACCAGGTAAATCTGGGTGGTACAGACTGCTACCAAGTGGGTTTACTGCTACCACCTGTAGTCCTAAATATTTTGCAGTGTTCCCAAAGGGAACTGCACAGGTTTCTGCCTAACAGCGGGGGAGGGTGCTATGGAGTGAGTGAGGGGAGAAGGAGAGGAACAAAACAAGCGACTATCGTGCTAGGTTGGATGACGATTCAGAATAGTGCTGGAGGGGGAAGTGGGAGGAGAAGACAAGGAGGGACGGGGGAAGACAAACAAGCTGCTATCACAGAGGTCACGGGACAATGATAGAGTAAGTGCTAATGAACAGTAATGGGGAAGAGGAGAGGGCAGGTGGATGAGAAAGACAGGCAGCTACAATTACTATGCCTGACGGCAATTGAGGTAGTGCCGGAATTTAACAAAAGGGGGGGTGGGGAGGAGGAGAGGGGTGGGGAGGAGGAGATGGCAGGTGAATGAGAAAGACAGGCGGCTGCAATTACTATGCCTTACGGCAATTGAGGTACTGCCGGAATTTAAACAAAAGGAGGAGGGAGGGGGGAAGGAGGAGAGGGCAGGTAGATGAGAAAGACAGGCAGCTACAGTTACTATGCCTGATGGCAATTGAGGTAGTGCCAGAATTTAACAAAAGGGGGGGTGGGGAGGAGGAGATGGCAGGTGAATGAGAAAGACAGGTGGCTGCAATTACTATGCCTAAAAGGCAATTGAGGTAGTGCCAGAATTTAGCAAGAGGGGTGGGGGGTGGGGAGGAGGGAAAGAGGGTGAGGGAGGAGCAGAGGGACAAAACATGCGACCAACGTACTAGGCCCAACGATCTTTCAGAGTAGTGCTGGACGAGGAGGGGAAGGAGAAGAACAAGAGGGGGGGCACAGACAGGCAATTATCATACTGGTCAGGAGGCCAAATATGAGATAGCAAAGTGTTAGAGGGCGGGAAGAGGGGGTAACAACACCACATCAAGGGAGAACCAAGATGGGGGTGGGGGTTCACACAACCAACAAGGTAGAGGGGTGAAGGAGGGCAAAACTCAAAGCCTTAATGGGGCAAGGGGGTGGAGAGCACACACCATCACGAGGGGCAACAGGGTGGGGGGGCACACAACAGTCACAGGGGTCAACGGGGTGGGGGTCACACACACACACGACGGGAAGGGGTTGGGTGGGGGGCACACACACCATCACGAGGGGGGATAATGGGGTGGGAGGGGGCAAGCATGCCAATACGGGGGGCAGGGGGCTGGGGGGCATACACACAATCTCGGGGGCATGGAAGGGGGTGGGGGGGTCACACCATCACAGGGGGCAACGGGGTGGGAGGGGGCAAGCACGCCAATACGGGGGGTCAGGGAGGGGGTAGGGGGCATAAGTACAATTGGGGCGGGGGGGTTGAGGGGTCACACACCATCACAGGGGGAAACAGGGTCGGAGGGGGGCACACATGCCATCACAGGGGCAGGGAGGGGTGGGGGCATACACACAATCACGGGGGGCAACAGGGTGGGTGGGGAGACAATGAATGTTGCTCAGTTGGCTTCCACTGCGCGCATCTACAGGAACGCAGCTAAGATATTAGTGTGAATATGTTACAATTAAATGGTGGGAGGGACAGGATGAAAAATGTCTAGTTGCAAGCCACTAGCCAACTATAAAGTCACTCGCCCCCTCAATTCTCCACATATAGACAGCTCACTATTTGTTACTCGCCAAGAGTCAATTATTACTAGCCTCATGGCAGGTGAAACCTTTGAGGGCTGGGAGGGGCCATGGACTATTAGGTATTGTGGCCCCCGGGGTGCCAGGCATATGCAGGGGAGGGAGGGTGCCCCTGACTAGTAAGTCAGGGCCACTGTGTCTGTTGATCCGAATTTGTATTGATTTGTTCACTGGGTACAAACAAGTGGACACTGGTGGAGAGACATTCCTCCTAGTTGGGGGGGCGAGGCTCGGGCAGAAGGGTGAAGTCAGGGCCGGCGCTAGGCGTGTGCAGCATGCGCAGCTGCACTTGGCCCGCGCTCATAGGGCCCCGCGCTGAGGGTGCCGTTGACTCCCTCTTCTTGCAGATTGCAGCGTGGTCTGTGTGCTCGGAGTACCTAAGCTTGCTGCAGTGCACTCTGAGCGCACGGACGGCACACGCTGCAGCCTGCATGAGTGTGGTGCCGCCCCGTGAAGGGATACGCACGCGGCGGCGTGACGTTGCACGTCGCCGCGTGCGCCTTAAATAAACGGGGCGTTCCCGGCCGCGTCAGAGCCACCGGGGAGCCCGAAGCGTACAAACGTGTTGGTGTCTCGTCTGTGCGTGCATGGGCTCGCGGGCACGCAGCGGGGGCACCCAGAGACCCCCAACAGTGGCGACGAGTGTCGGATGCCCGGGCCCGGCGGTGAGCGCGATCCCGGACATAATTTTTCATTTCAAGTGAAGCATC